>NC_137894.1:137472949-139872949 GCF_963455335.1 Martes martes
AGAAGTTTTGTTGAAAATTAGCATGACCTAGTCAGTGGAGAAAATTGGAATTTGAAACCCAGGCACTCAGGCTCCAGAATCAGCGTTCCTAACTCCTATGACAATGTGTTCAAGACAGGCACAAATCCTCTGATGCTCCATTCTTTGAGAAGTAGCTCTAATTCTGCTCTTCCAGCAGGGACTAGAAGGACCTGGAGGAGACTGTGGGTGAGGGTTTGGTGGTCAGTGAGCAAAGCGTTATTTATTGGAGGCTGGAGAAGAGGCACCCGAGTCAGGTGCTGGCAGACAGGTGCGCAAAACCACTGTTGGCAGATACATGGAAAACAGGAAGGACACCTAAGGATCCTGTGCATCTGGCTAAAAACATTTCCAGGCAGAATGTCAAAAGGGCCAACTGACCTCTTCTAGTGGGCTATGATAAAACACAGGAAAGAGAGATGGACCAAAAAAAAAAAAAAGTATGGTTTTTGAGTAGAATTTAGAGGAAATACATGAAGTCTAGGATTTCTAGTCAGCACAAAGTTCTTAAAGTACGAAATGACCATGGGACATAGAGCAAATCCAATAAAGCCTGGTCCTAGAGTCAAGATCTTAAGGGTGAGCTCTAAGACCTTTTGATTGATTGATTGATTGATTGAGAAACAAGATTTAAGAATGTGCTTGGTGGGCACCTGGGTGGCTTGGTTGGTTAGGTGGCTGCCTTCGGCTCAGGTCATGATCTCGGAGTCCTGGGATCGAGTCCTGCATCGGGATCCCAGCTCCCTGAGGAGTCTCTCTCTCTCTCTCAAATAAATAAATAAAATCTAAAAAAAAGAAGGTGCTTGGTAAGATTCCAGGGGATGTGCCTCTTAGAGCCTTTCAACTAGACAAAAAATTTCGAAATTTCAACCAGACAAAAAATTTTCTAGGAAACTGAAGGGCATTGTCTTGGGATACCCTGACCAGAGGTAGAGTCTTGGAAAAAAATGTGAGCGTGGATTTAATCTAATGATGCAAACCCCAATAAGATCCATAGAAAACTCACAAGGTTGTTAGGAAAATTGTATTGGTGGTAGCACTGCCACTTTGGACAAAAGGGGACAGTGACACTATAAAATGACAGGAAGTCTTCAGACACACCACTTTCTACTTACCTCCTGTGGGCAACAGCTAACTGGAGAAGGCTACTTGGATGCAAATATAAGTCATTTCCTGTGGAAAATGAAGAATGGTCTAGAGGGAAGAGCCAAGAACCCCAGAGAATCATTTCCAGGGAGACTTATGGGCCTTACTCAGGGAACTGGTTACATGCACCAGGTTGGATTTTGAAAGTGCTGTAAACAGGAGCTGCTAGGTGCTTTGGGGTCCCTCCTTTTTGCTGTCACCCTATTTTTATCTCACCAGAGTAGATTGGGTGTGTGGAAGGCAGACAGTTTTCCCCTTTAGTGCATAGACAACAGCCTAAAAAGAGCCGTACTTGGGGAACTGCACCCAGGAAGCCTCATCCGTACCTGAACTTGATCCAGATGATGAAGAAACGCATGGCAGATGTGATGCTGTGCCAGTTCTGGGCCTACTTCTCAGTGGGACTGGAAGCTTCTATCTGGGATGCTTGAAGACCTGAATTTCCATGTAAGATGTCCATCCTGCTGAAGAAACCAAATCAAGAGGTCCTAAGACAATGTGAATAAGATGAGTCAGTCAAGCTCAAGTTTCCAGCTATCCTCATCAAAGTGTTAGGTTTGGGGGTGCCTGGTGGCTCAGTTGGTTAAGCATCTGACTCTTGGTTTCAGCTCAGGTCATGAGATCAAGCCCTGCATCGGGCTTGGTGCTCCTGTGGAATTCTGCTTGGGGATTCTCTCCCTCTCCCTCTGCCCCTCCTCTCTCTCTCTCTCAAATAAATAAATAACCCTTTAAAAACAAAAACAAAAACAGAGTGCTAGGTTTGCACATCCTGCTATATTGGACTGTCAGACCGGATGAGTCTCTTGCTGAATCCCACCAAGTGACCCCAGTCAACAATCCCATGGAGCAGAAGAATCATCAGTCAACTTCTGCTTGAATTTCTGACCCACAGAATAGTGAGATATAATACAATCGTTTTTGTTTTAAAGCACTGAGTTTTGTTGTGCTGCAGTGGATAACCAGAATGACCACTACTTCTCTGTAGGTGTCAGTTATGGGGGCGATGATAATACCACTACTAGGAATAGCATCCCTTGACCTCACGGTGCCCTCCTGGTGGACATATTTGGTGTCCATGCCAAATGTAGTCACAAGTCACCTTCTAGCCAGTGAATTTGGAGATGGTGACACCATGTAGTCTTAATTATGGGTCAGTATGGAACTAGAGGGAGAGTATGACTTTTACCTTGCTAGAACTCCATGGCCCGAAACTCAGGTCTTGTTTCCAAGGTGGGAGAAGCCCCCTGTGGCTTGTCAACCTTTGCCCTGTAGTTCACACCCACCACTGTAGTTGGTGACTTCTCTGCTTCCTCCATTAGACAGGCAACCCCTTGAAGACAACAGCGTCCTTGAGTCTCCCCACCCTGCCCAACACTTAGCCTGAGAGAGCACATGGTAGCTGCTTTGTTGCATGTTGGTGGAATGCATGATGAGCTATGGGTATTTGGGGGAGCTTTCTATTCTTCTACGTTTCAGGTCTCCATACAATTTCAGTGGTGCGATTGAGCACATTTGCTGGAGATATTTTTATATGTCCCAGGCAGTTCAGTCTCTTAGAGAACAAATTTGGCATTTTCTAGTGATGGTAACAGAGAGATGTGATTGACAACTGTAGTTTTAAAATTGAAAGTGAATTGCTCTATCACCCAGGGTGAGGGGGTATGTGGCAGGAAGTACCTCTCTCTCTGTGTGAGGACATAAGCTCTCTGGGGGGTTGAAATTCTAGGCGACCTTCCACTGTTTGGGTTTGGTCTCTTCTCTGAGCCACATTTGTCTTATTTATAAATTGTAGGTAATATGTCAGGGGTCTTCAAGGATCAAAGTAGATCTTGGAAGCATTTTGTAAAGCTACTTTCCATTTCAGAAGGAGTCCACGTTTCCCCAAAACCTTGATCTTGCCAATATCTTCATTTTGAGAATATCTAAGATTGAAGAAATTGCCTAAACTGGCCCCATTTGGGTCCTCCCCCCCCCGTCCTTGGTCTATCTACCAGTGGAATTACTTAAGTAGATTATCCAACATGAGCCCTAAACAGAGAGAGAATGGGAGATACGTAAGTGAAGGGTAGTGTTGCATGAATAAATCAGAAGGTTAACTTTTATGGTGCCTTGGAGAAAATGCCAGACATAACGCATATGGAGAAAGTGAGACCTGGGGAGGCAAGGAGCCCTGTCTGAGGTCACACATATGATCAGAAGTGAGGCCACACCAGGATTCCAGTCCTGAGCCTCCCCACACACAAGGGCTGGTGAACTTTTTCTGTAAGGGACCAGATAGCAAATATTTTAGGCCTCGAGTGCCTCAGAGTCTCTGTTGCAGTCACTCAGCTCTATCGCTGTACATGAAGGTGGCCACACACAACATGTGAGTGAAGGGGCCTTTGCCATGTTACTGTGCCAGTAATATTTTCTTTGTCGACCCTGACAAACGGCACCTCCTTCCAGGTCCTGCTCCTTGACTGACCAGGTCTCCACTGACTGCAGCCAGCACCCCCTTTCCACATTCCTCTTTTTCCCAGAGAGTCCTCGCTGGTTCTTCTTCATGGTCTGAAGTCTCTTGACCTGTGTCTTACATCTGGCTCGCTTTCTTTCTTCTCTCTCTCTCTCTCTCTCTGTAAATCACATTTAATTTTTTCCACCCTAATGGAGAAATAATTGACATATATTCTTATCTTTTGTCTCATGGGCTTTGGGGAGTTTCTTTACTTTCTGGGACTCAGTTCACCCACCTGTAAGCCAAGGGGACTGAATGAGTGTTTCAGAGGTTCCTGGAGTGCTCGGCCTCAAGCACCCATGTTGTGAATCAAGCTGATGAGCTCCAGCCTAGATCTCTGCCCACCTGCTATATGATTTGGGCCTGGACTTCACTCAGATCCCATCTCCCCAACTGTAAGTAGGGACAACAGCAACAAGGGCTCATGAAATTGATGCAAAGACGGAATGACATGGTGTGTGCGTGTAAATGACCTTTGTAAAACCAACACTAGGGAAAAGTGAGGTTTTGTAAGGCTTATCCACCAGAGCTCCCCTCTAGAGAACTCCTGGGGTTTTCCCAAATGATCTGCTAACACTGACAACTGAGGCCATATTCCGAGGTGGGCCCAGGACGGGCATGGTCCACGTGGGATGCAGCACTGGAGCGCGGCAAGCCAGCCCTCTGAGAACATGTCGCATCACCCACCAGCTAAGGAGCGTAATTTGTTCCCTGGGCATTTTGTTTTGTGCTTTTCTTTTTAATTTATGATTTGTTGTTAAACAGTTACATGTGGAGATTGTTTAGCAGAGTGTTTGCATTTCTAATTGAACATTCTAATAATGATGTTTTTATTTTACTTGGTTTTTAAAGGTTATTATAATTTCTGTGAAGTTTCATAAAACGTTGCAGCCAGAAATGTTTTCATGGAAAAAAAGGAACTGTACTTGCTCAGACACTGATGCTTTCTTGCAATGCTACTGGCAATAGTATTTTGCAAAGTTACGGCTCAATATACATCTTTGGAGTTGAAGGGAGCTTAGGACTTGTCTCTCCCCCAACCCCCAATTGGCAAGTCAGGTTAGGAACTGGAAGGGACCTGAGGATTCTGAGGCTGTGTTAGGTCTCAGTGGGGAGGAACTTTGTGACGGATTTGCAATGTCTGCTGTGGTACACTCGGGAGGAATGTGTGTGCGCATGGGCCCATGTGTGTGCACAGGTGTGTGTGTGTGTCTGTGCACATGCGTGCACACGTGTGTGCACACACGTGTCAGGGCAGAATTACCGTGATGTAGACCACATATCCGTCTTCCCTGATCTGGTACAAACTCCCCTTCTTCACCCTCCTTTGGACACTGAGGAAACACAACGATGGGAAGAGAAAGTGACTTGCCCAGGGTCATGCTAGTAGCAAGTTAAAGTCAGAACTTGAACCCAGGGTACCTTTCATGAGATCAAGTGCTCATTAAAGTCACTGTCACAGGGGCGCCTGGGTGGCTCAGTGGGTTAAAGCCTCTGCCTTTGGCTCAGGTCATGATTCCAGAGTCCTGGGATCAAGCCCCGCATCGGGCTCTCTGCTCAGTGGGGAGCCTGCTTCCCCCTCTCTTCTCTGCCTGCTGCTCTGCCTACTTGTGATCTCTCTCTCTCTCCAAAAAAAAAAAAAAAAAAAAAGTCACTGTCACATCCCTTTGCACGACAGAAGAAGAACCTCTTTTCATGGTACGCTTTACTGGGTCTCCGGTGCTCCTTTGTGGGCAAGAAACCGATTCACCTCCTTCCCTTCTCACCCCCTCCCCCAAGTGATGGGTTTGGTAAAGCACCCCCTTGCCTGCAACTTTGAACAAGAACCTCAGTGACTGAGGCAGTGACAGCTGGGGTAGCCTATACGGTAAAAATGCCTGGGGAAAGCGACACCTGAAAATGCTCCAGAGTATTCTTTATTCTATTTTTCTCTTTATTTTCCAAATTCCCTCTTGGTATGATTTTTACTATCAAACAATTAGCTTAAAATTTTTTTAATGTACCCCAAAGCCCAATAGAAATTGTGTGGTCTAGTTAATAAATATAATATTCTGTTTTCAAATGGGCTAGTCCACAGGGAGGGTTAGAAATAAAAGGCCTATTTTGTATACGCAACTTCTGAGTGGACCATCCCATCAGCCTAAAGTCCCTGAGATCTGCAGCATGTCAGACTCCGTTCCATGTATTCTGGGGGACACAGTGACAGCAAAGAGGTGTCCCTGACCTTAGGGAATATCATCATATCAAGAGGAGCAGTAATGTATGAATCCTGGAAAGTTGAAAAATTCAAGACTAAAGAGATGTTCATAGACCTACTTTTAATAAAACCCAACGAAACCCCAAAAGACATGCCACCGAGTGCAGGAACGCACCCGAGGGCTCACGATGTCAGCTATAATTTGAGTCTCTGACTTGAGCACGCACGGGGGTACAGGGCTGCTCTCTGTAATAGGTTATCACAGGATAGAGTTTAAAATACCACTTGAGTCATAACCTCATCCACTTAGAGATCCAGAAAGGGTTCCCAGGACTGATCAGAGACCTGATTTGCAAATTACTATAAATTAACGTAGTTATAGCTGGGACATGAATATATGCTTGGAAATGCTCATATAGTGCATAATATATGCCATGTCTTAAGATGATAATAGTCGTAATTTCTAAGATGACTTTTCCTCTAGCTGGCACCTCTCACCCTGTGATCTCGAAGTCCTTTACAAACACTAATTAATTACATTAATTTTACCATAAAGCTTGCTCATTACTGTACTTTTATTATAAGCTCTTGCCAGCTTAGATTTAATGCAACTCCCTTATTGAAATTCTGCTCTTTGATATTGCTAAGGATCTGCTCAGATATTATATGTGCCTTTATAGGTTTTTTAGTCACACAGTTAATAGAATATAGGTGGTCTCTCTTCCACATGGGATTTCATAAAGGCACATTTAAATGGCATCCAGGTCAAGTGCTCCGACCATTCCAAGGGTCCCTAGGTTAGGGATACATTGCAGCTTGAATATCGAACTGATAGGCTAAGGGTGGCTGTTTGGCACTTTGGGTTAAGAAAGATTCTGAGGCACATCCATGACTGGCATGAACAGTGGCTCTGACCCACTTGCCATCGACACAGGTGTGGACATCGGGTCTGTGGGCTCATGAAGGCCTCCTCCCTGCTGTCTCAGGCCTCGCAGTCAACTTCCAACTAAGAGGCAGGAAATCTGGGTCCAGTTTCATTTTTCCTTGTTACAAAGTGTATGGCTTTATCCATTTCTTTCTCCCGAAAATGAGCACACCCATGCTTGCCTGAGTCGTCTCCAGGACTCTGAGCCGACCATCTGGGAGAAGTATGTCCGCTTTTTTCCTTAGCTGAAGAGTGTCTGGGGAAGCCCGTCACAAGGTGGAAAGCAGGCCGGCTTCGGAGTCAGAACACTTGGGTTACAGCATCAGACAGGCCGTCTCACTTGTGGACCACGTGAGGCAGGCAAATCATTTGTTCTCAAGGTGCCTCCATTTTTTCTCGTATAAAACAGAAGTAGTGATATCCTTGCATCGGACTCCCCACTCCGCTCGGAGATTTAAGTGAAATAGAAACGCAATCATAAATGATTATGTTAACCAGCACATAGTAAGTGCTCAAAAATTAGTTAAAAGCTAAAAGCAGAACAACAGGCAGATAGGGTGGATGGAGGGCTGTGGAAGGAGATGTAGGCAGGTGATTTCGGCAGGTTTCCCCACCGAGGAGGATTCTGGTAGCTGTGCTTCTCTCTTTACTTGTTCTCTAACATTTCCCTTAAGGAACATGTATGGATTTTATAATGAAATAAAAACGAAAGCACTTTTTCGGTGGCTGCACACATGGATACATGTGATAAAGTCGCACAGAAACACACGTGTGCAAGCATGCATCAAAAGAGCACATATAAAAACTGTGAAATAAGACCTGAATGAGGTGTGCAGACTGTACCAGCATCAATGCCTCGTTTTGGCATGTGTGATAATTATGTAAGATATTACCAGGGGTGGGGGGGAGGGGGCGGAAGGGGGAGGGACAGTACCCAAGAGCTCTCTGTCCTATTTTTGCAACCTCCTGGGAGGGAAGTCTTATTTCAAAATAAAAGTAAAAAAAAAAAAAAAAGTTACCAAACTACCCTGAAAGAAATTAAGTAGTAGATGCTCAAATGTTAATTCAATAAATGGAGAAATGGTTGGATGGATGGATGGATGGATGGATGGGCAGGTGGATGGATGGATATACAGATGGATGGATGGATAGATGGATGGACAGATGGATGGATCGATGCATTTCATTTCTGTATTTGTAAGTAAACTCTATCACCCTGTAGAAATTGTTTATAGTACTATTCTCTAATCATTACCTTTTGGCTTGAGAATATCTCCTTTTGTCCAGGAGAATCACAATCACGGTTTAAAAATGCTGACTGCATCACCTAAGAGAGCAGACATTTTGCCTGTGGTAACTTGAGGTGGGAGCCACCAACGGTGTCACAGAAGCATTCTTGTGGGCTTAAAAAATCCTCCCCTTATTCTGGTTCTGAGTATAGGGCCAGAAGGGAGTGGAACGCCATCTGCTTGTGCATTGGATCTTGGTGCAGAATGGGAGCAGAAAACCAACCCAGCCATTGCTTCAGATATGACAGACCCTGAATGTAATAAAAGTTGTGTTCGTATGTTTCATTAGATAAATAAAGCTGACTTGGATAGGTTGCTTGAAACCCAAAGTGAACTGAAACCAAGTTGCCTGCACTTGATACAAAAAAGTAAATGTCATAGTGGCAGCCAAGTTTGAAGGATCCAGGAGCCTGCATACATTATGTCATCTAATGTATCTAATTTCATACATTATATATAATATAATTATATAATATATATACATAATATATATAATACATATATTATATGCAAACATTATGTCATCTAAGGTCATCTAATCTCAACCCCATGGGACACATATTGTCATCTGACTACAATGTTGTGGCATTCTTAGCTCCACTTTTCAGAGGGGAAAAAAAAACATGACTCAGAGGTTAAGTCACAAGAATGGGCACATCAGGTGCACCTGGATGGCTCAGTGTGTTAAGCATCAGACTTCAGCTCAGGCCATGGTCCCAGGGTCCTGGGATCGAGCCCCGCATCTGGCTCCTTTCTCAGCTGGGAGCCTGCTTCTCCCTCTTCCTCTATCCCCCACCTCTCTCTCTCTCTCTCTCTCAAATAAATCTTGGGAAAAAAAAAAAAGAATAGGTGCATTAGTATTAGTCAAGCAATTGTTGTTGCTGTAACAACAACAAAAAAACTTCAACATATTTGTGGCTTAACACACATACACAAGTGTATTTCTTGCTCACCCTACAGTCTAATATGAATTTCAGGGAGTGGGTGCACATTTTCCATTTGGGGCTTTCAAGACAGGCGAAGGAGAGGAGAAGCAGCATGGAGAAGGCACACCTGCTTCCCAGCCAACTTGGCTCAGACATGACACCCATCACTTCTGCTTTGTGGCCATGAGCTAGTCATGCTGTCCTTCCCAGAAGATGGCTCCCCAGAAATATCTCTACGTGAAGGAAGGAGGTGCAGCATCTTTGGGCACAGTCATTCCACAGGGCGCAGTATGGAAATCAGAATGGAGCTCAGCCATGCTCTCTCTGGAACCACGATATGGAGTGGCGGGTCAGATGGGCTCTGCTCTCAGCCCACTGCAACTTGACTCTGGCTCAAACACTCTGTCGATTTGTGATCTTGGGAGATAGTTGCTTAACCATCTTAAGGCTTGTCCTCCTCTTCTGTAAAATATGAGAGCAATAAAAATAGCCACCCCATAGACCCTTTGCAAAAATTTAAAAAGGAAAGAATATACAGGAAGCATTTAGAGCAAGACCTGGCATTTAGTAAACATGCACAAATATTATTATGATCTCTGTTAGAAGGATGATGATTTCCACCCCTGCTGCCCCTTATCTTCTCTTCCCATTCTCTCCTATTCTGTTCAGCGCTTTTGTCTTTTTCCTCTTTGATGTCTTAAGTTTTCCAGCCTCTCCAGCTCCCTCACAAACCCTCTGCAGTAACCAGAGTGTAGGAAAATCTAAGTCCCTCCCCTCTGCTGGGATCTTTCATAATGGAAACGTCTTGCCCAGGAGCATCAGCATTGCCACGGGACACTTCCAGTCTCCCAAAGCAAACACATTTGACACTGTTGATTTGGTATATGAATGTCTGCAGTGTTATTAAATATGCATTAAAGTGCTCCCCTCATAAATTGTATGCACTCGGCCCACTCAGAATATAATGCACACAACTAAATAATTTTTCTAACCACACAGACGGAGCAATCAGGCCAACTTCAAGGTTGGCAGTCATAAAGAGAGCCCATCCCCACCTCCGCTCCTCCCCCCATGGCTATTTTGTGAGGCCTCCTGGTTTGGCAGTTTGGCAGGTTTGAGTGGTATGCTCTACGCTTTCAGCAGCTTGCATTTCTAGGTCTGTGAAACTGAAGTACACGTTCTGCCCTTTGTGGAGTCCACTCATGGGTCCCTGAGAGCATTGGGAAGGGGACGGATTTGGTTTCATCAGTATGAATTTCATCAGGACCTGCTGAGGCCATCAGGTTTCCTGCTTTGTCACATCATGTACTCGTAAAATGTGTCATGATCTGTCTTTTCATCTGTCTTCTATCCATCCAACCATCCACCCACCCATCCATCCGTCTGTCCATCTGTCTTTCCATCCATCCATCCATCCATCCATCCACCCACCTAACCATCCTTAGCCACCCCTTCCCAGGCCAGGTGGTGCGCAAGGCACATAGTTGACCAACATGGAGGCTGGCTTCGCAGAGGTCATGTTCTGGTGGGACAGACAGCAAGAAAATAAAGCACAAGCACATAAAGTATTCATAAACTGGTAAGTGTGGGGGAAATGAAGGATGGCACTGAATGTATGCATGTGTTTGGTTGGGTGAGTGGTTACTTCACGTACAGGGTCAGAGGGGGTCTCCTTGAGGAACGATGTTGAAGCTGAGGCCAGATGGAGGAGGAAGAGGCAGTTCTACAAGGGCCATAGAAAAGAGATTTTCAAGTAAAGAGTGACATTTGCCTAGGCCCTGGCCAGCAGAGATCCAGTGAGCATAATCTTACCTACTCTCAGATACAATAGGGGAATTTGTGTGGTTGATTCGATTCTGCCTGATTTTGCTTTAGCACTTGAGAAAATGTAGAACATCTTCTAGTCTCTTGTTTCCTGAAACTTACTGATTTTACTTTTTTTTTTTTTTGAAGATTTTATATATTTGAGAAAGGGAGAGTGAACATGAGCAGGAGGGGAGGAGCAGAGGGAGAGGAAGAAGCAGGCTCCAGAGAGCCCCACATGGAGCTTGAACCCAGGACCCTGAGATCATAACCTGAGCTGAATGAAGGCAGATTCTTAATGATGGAGCCACCCAGGCGCCCTGGACTTACTTATTTTTGAAGTGGGGAATGAAGGATCAGCCATGTAGACCAGCAGTGTAGACTAGCAGGCCTGATGCTAAAGGCCAGGCTCCATGGGCCACCTCGGGATAAGGGCTGTGCAAGATTCACCCCACAGCCCAGCATCTACCTGCTGGAAACAGCAAAGGTCTATTGCATGAAAGTATCCACAATGAAGAGCACAAAATTACAGCCAAGAATCCAGCTTGGTTTTCCTGACTCTGAGCATTTGCCATTTTGGAAACACCTGATTGGTGATCCCTTGTTGGGGATGTTTATCTACAATCAGGGAAGGGGTGGGTACCTCCCCTCGGGTCACCTGGCTCAGTCCATTAGAACGCAGGTTGATCACCAACACAGAGGAGAGGGGTATAGTGTTGATGGGTGTCCCCCAGAAGATATGTCTATGTTCTAATCCCTGGAACCTGTGAATGTGGCCTCATTTGGGAAAAAAAGATTCTTTGTAGCTGTAATTAATTTAAAGATCTTGAGATTAGGTGATCATCCTAGACTATTTGCATGGTCCCTAAAATCCAGTGACAAAGGGTCTTATGAGAAACACACAGAGAGGGGCGCCTGGGTGGCTCAGTGGGTTAAGGCCTCTGCTTTCAGCTCAGGTCATGATCCCAGCGTCCTGGGATCGAGCCCCGTATCGGGCTCTCTGCTCAGCAGGGAGCCTGCTTCCTCCCTTCTCTCTCTGCCTGCCTCTCTGCCTACTTGTGATCTGTCTGTCAAATAAATAAATAAAATCTTTAAAAAAAAAAAAGAAACACACAGAGAAGGGATGCCTGGGTGGCTCAGTTGGTTAAGCATCTGCCTTTGACTCAGGTCATCATCCCAGGTTCCTGGAATCGAGTCCTGTGTTAGGCTCATTGTTCAGTGGGGAGCCTGCTTCTCCCTCTGCCTGCTTCTCCCCCTGCTTGTGCTCTCTCTCTGACAAATAAATAAATAAAATATTAAACACACACACACACACACACACACACACACACACACACACACACAGAGGTCAACACAGACAACAGAAAAGCAAGAGGTATGGGAAGGTGGGGACAGAGAGCCATGATGTAGCCACAGTCCAGGAGTGCTGACAGCCAGCAGAAGCTAGAAGAAATGAGGGACAGATCATCCCCAAGAGCCTCCATAGGGGAACTTAGATGTGCGACATATTAGAAGCGTGTTCCGTCCACAGCACCTGTGGGCTCCACCTCCTGGTTTCTCAGCCCCTTTAAAACCTTTCCCCTGCCTTTGTTCTGACAATCAGAGTGAAGGACAGATTCCCTTTATGCTGTTTCCCGTGTGCTTGAGCATATATAAGCCAGGATAACAGTCTTGCCTGGAACGTGAAAAAAAAAAATTGTGCATTTTGCATTCCAAATTTCCAGAGTTGTGAGGTCATAATTTTTGTTGTTTTATCCACAAAGGTTGTGTTAATTTGTCACAGCAGCCCTGGACAGCTGGGCCACTGTGGTTTCTTCTAGCACAACACTGTCCAGTAGAATAACAACGTGAGCTACATCATTTTAAACTTCCTTGTAGTCATGCTGGAAAGAGTGCGAGGAAAGATACTAATTTCAAGAGTATATTCTATGTAATCCAATATATCTGAATGTTATGTCAACATGTAATCAATATAAAAAGTCATTAATGAGATATTTTACCTCCTGTCTTTTAGATTAACACTTACAGATTTGGTATGGCGTTTATGCTGGTAACACAGATCCCTTTGTGCGAGCCACATTTAAGTTCTCAATAATGTTTGTGGCCAGTGGTGACCAATTAGAAAACATCTCTGTAGCATTTCCCCAGGTATCTTACTTTGGGAACGAAGGTGACCAAGTAAGAGAGACAAGAGAGTGCCCCAGACCACAGAGGCTGAAGGGTCTGCCCTGCTTCAGAGTCTGGGAGTCCAAGGAGTGAGCTGGATTTGACTCAGCTGGGCTTCAAAACTGGAGGGAAGGTAGATCTCTGGGAATTTTTGCCATCAGCTGGGTGTATTCATCCCAGCACCAGGGGCTAGGATGAGAACCAAGAATCGTGCTTAGTTGGGGAAGGGCAGAAGATACAAACACTGATATGGGTCACTGAATACCAGCTATATCCCCAAACCTTCCCTTTTCATATAATCCTCACCACAAGCCCAAATGGGAGGCATGAGGGTTGTCTCATTTTGTTGATGAGGAAATGGAGGGTCAACAATGTAAGAAACTTGACTAAGGTCACCCAGCTCATAAGCGAGTAGCAGGATTTGAACCCAGTTCCCTCTGACTACAAATCCAACAGGTGTTGCAGGCCCTGACATCTGGTAGGATACCCCTTTTGTATCCTCCTGACCTGTGAGGATGGGCTCAGGACTAGGCAAGGGTTGAATATCCCCAGGGGAGAACACGATTTAGGGACTCGGGCTGTGGGCTCAGGGGAGTCTGGCGCTGACTTGAGAAGGGGCAAGCTCTTAGAATGCTCAAGACCATTCAGGTTGCCCATTGAGCCTCCAGAAAGGAGCTTTCATTTTTGCATTCATGATTCTCATGCTCTTCTGCCTCCTCTTCTGGTTGACCAATGGGCCTTGGGATGTGTCATTTGCTGTGTCTTATGTTTGAAAAACGGACCTCCCAGAAGCTAAAATTGCCCAATTGGCTAAGAAAGCAAGTTTGTCTGTTAAAAGTAAGACATCAGGACATTCATTTTCTGACAAGAATCTGTAATTTGTGTTTATTTTGTTTCTTGTTGATTGATTGCCATACATCTTTTGGCACCCCTCCAAATTTCTCTTGCCAACAAAGTAGGCCAAATTAATTTTCTACAGGAAGAGATATTCTGAAGCACTCTAAAATCTGTCTCCATCATTTTGCAAATGATCTCCTGTGCATGTAATGACAGTGGCTTTACTTTTCCTGTTAGGGTAAAGAAGAAAAGTTTCAATGTCACACACATCTGAGGGAACAAAGATGGGTGTGTGCAACCTCTTTGCCTTTTGGTGATGGGCACTTTATATGGTGGCCCTCATGGAACCTGGGAATCCTACACTTCTACTTCTTTTGTAGGCTGGCGACAATTTAGAGGTTGAGAGGCAGGGTGCCAGCCAAAATGGAGGCTGTTTGGTATAATGCTCATTGAATTGAATTGAATGAGAGCACAGGATTGAGAGTAAAGGAACCAGTATTCTTGACCTTGGCTTTACTAACTAATCTGCCTATGCCCTTGTGAGAGTCACGTCCCTTGGCATCATCTTCCTCATCCCCAAAGAAAGGAGACTAGCCTAGGTCAGGGGGTTACAAACTTGCTCTCACCTCAGAACGTTGTCTTCAAACGGCATTTTCCCCGTAGGTGAAAACAGGGCAGATACGCTTTACTGCTCATAAAAACATTCCTGTCTGATGAAGTTTAAAAATGTATATTTATTTATTTATTACTTTTAATAAGCCTTATTTTTTTACTAACATATAATGTATTATTTGCTCCAGGGGTAACGGTCTGTGAATCATCAGTCTTACAATTCACAGTCCTCACCATTGCACATACACTCCCCAATGTCAATAAGCCAGCCTTCCTATCCCTCTGCCTCCCTCCCCCCAGAAACTAGTTTGTTTCCTGAGATTAAGAGTCTCTTATGGTTTGTCTCCCACCCTGGTCCTTATTTCATTTTTTCCCTCCCTACCCTCCATGACCCCCCTGCCCTGCCTCTCAAATTTCTCATATCAGAGAGATCATGTGATAATTGTCTTTCTCTGACTTATTTCGCTTAGCATAATACCGTCTAGTTCCAATCACGTCATTGCAGATGGCAAGATTTCACTTTTTTGATGGCTGCATTGTATTCCATTGTGTATATATACCACATCTTCTTTATCCATTCATCTATTGGTGGGCATCTAGGTTCTTTCCATAGTTTGACTATTGTGGACATTGCTTCTATAGACATTCAGGTGCATGTGCCCCTTCGGATCACCACATTTGTATCTTTAGGGTAAATACCCAGTATTGTGATCGCTGGGTTGTAGGGTAGCTCTATTTTCAATTTTTTGAGGAACCTCTATACTGTTTTCCAGAGTGGCAGCACCAGCTTGCATTCTCACCGACAGTTGTGGAGGGTTCCCCTTTCTCCACATCCTCGCCAAAATCTGTCCTTTCCTGACTTGTTAATTTTAGCCATTCTGACTGGTGTGAGGTGGTATCTCACTGTGGTTTTGATTTATATTTCCCTGATGCTGAGTGATATTGAGCACTTTTTCTTGTGTCTGTTGGCCATCTGGATGTCTTCTTTGCAGAAATGTCAGTTCCATGTCTTCTGCCCATTTCTTGATTGGATTATTTGTTCTTTGGGTGTTGAGTTTGATGAGTTCTTTGTAGATTTTGGATACTAGCCATTTATCTGGTATGTCATTTGCAAATATCTTCTCCATTCTGTTGGCCCTCTTTTGGTTTTGTTGACTGTTTCCTTTGATGTGCAAAACCTTTTGATCTTGATGAAGTTCCAATAGTTCATTTTTGCCCTTGCTTCTCATGCCTTTGGCAATGCTTCTAGGAAGAAGTTGCTGCAGCTGAGGTCGAAGAGCTTGCTGCCTGTGTTCTCCGCAAAGATTTTGGTGGATTCCTGTCTCACATTGAGGTATTTCATCCATTTTGAGTCTATTTTTGTGTGTGGTGTAAGGAAATTGCCCAGTTTCATTCTTTTGCATGTGGCTGTCCAAATTTCCCAACACCATTTGTTGAAGAGACTGCCTTTTTTTCCACTGGACACTGTTTTCTCTTTGTTGAAGCTTAATTGACCATAGAGTTGAGGGTCCCTTTCTGAGCTCTCTATTCTGTTCCATTGATCTATGTGTCTGTTTGGGGGCCAGTACCATACTGTCTCGATAATTATAGCTTTGTAATAGAGCTTGAAGTCTGAAATTGTGATGCTGCCAACTTTGGTCTTCTTTTTCAACATTTCTCTGGATATTCAGGGTCTTTTCTGGTTCCATATAAATTTTAGGATTATGTGTTCCATTTCTTTAAAAAAAAGTTGATGGTATTTTGATAGGGATTATGTTAACTGTGTAGATTGGTCTAAGTAGCATAGACATTTTCACAGTATTTATTCTTCCAATCCATGAGCATGGAACATTTTTCTATTTTTTTGTGTCTTCCTCAGTTTCTTTCATGAGTACTTTATAGTTTTCTGAGTACAGATTCTTTGCCTCTTTGGTTAGGTTTATTCCTAGGTATCTTATGGTTTGGGGTGCAATTGTAAATGGGATTGAATCCTTAATTTTTCTTTCTTCTGTCTTGCTGTTGGTGTATAGAAATGCAACTGATTTCTGTGTATTAATTTTATATCCTGACACTTTACTGAATTCCTGTATGAGTTCTAGCAGTTTTGGAGTGGAGTCTTTTGGGTTTTCAACATAAAGTGTCATATCATCTGCAAGAGGGAGAGTTTGTCTTCTTTGCCATTTCGGATGCCTTTAATTTCTTTTTGTTGTCTGATTGCTGAGTCTAGAACATCTAGTACTATGTTGAATATCAGTGGTGATAGTGGAGAGCCCTACTGTGTTCCTGACCCTAGGGGAAAAGCTCTCAGTTTTTCCCCATTGAGAATGATATTTGCTGTTGGTTTTTCATAGATGGGTTTGATGATATTGAGATATGTACCCCCTATGCCTAGACTGTGAAGAGGTTTTTTTTATTTTTTTAAGATTTTATTTATTTATTTGACACAGAGAGAGAGAGAGAGATCATAAGTGGGCAGAGAGGCAGGCAGGGAGAGAGGGAAGCAGGCTCTCCACTGAGCAGAGAGCCCGATGTGGGACTCAGTCCCAGGACTCTAAGATCATGACCTGAGCTGAAGGTAGATGCTTAACCCACTGAGCCACCCAGGCACCCCTATGAAGAGTTTTGATCAAGAAAGGATGCTATAGTTTGTCAAATGCTTTTTCAGCTCCTATTGAGAGTATCATAGGGTTCTTGTTCTTTCTTTTATTAATGTATTGTATCACACTGATTGATTTGCAGATGTTGAACCAACCTTGCAGCCCAGGAATAAATCCCATTTGGTCATGGTGAATAATCCTTTTAATGTACTTAGGATCCTGTTGGCTAGTATTTTGGTGAGAATTTTTGCATCCATGCTCATCAAGGATATTTGTCTGTAATTCTCCTTTTGATGGGATCTTTGACTGATTTTAGGATCAAGGTAATTCTGGCCTAATAAAATGAGTTTGGAAGTTTTCTTTCCATTTCTATTTTTTGGAACAGTTTCAGGAGAATGGGTATTAGTTCTTTAGATGTTTGGTAGAATTATCCAGGGAAGCCATCTGGCCCTGGGCTCTTTTTTGGGAGATTTTTGATGAATGCTTCAATCTCCTTACTGGTTATGGGTCTGTTCAGGTTTTCTATTTCTTCCTAGTTCAGTTTTGGTAGTTTATATGTCTCTAAGAATGCATCCATTTCTTCCAGATTGTTGAATTTGCTGGTGTACAGTTGCTCATAATGTGTTCTTATAGTTGTTTGTATTTCTTTGGTGTTGGTTGTGATCTCTCCTCTTTCATTCATGATTTTATTAATTTGGGTCCTTAATTTGGGTCTGTATCTTTTTGATACATCTGGCCAGGGGTTTATCAATCTTATCAATTCTTTCAAAGAACCAACTCCTAGTTTCATTGATTGTTTCTACAGTTCTTCTGGTTCCTATTTCATTGATTTCTGCTCTGATTCACTTTATTATTTCTCTTCTCCTTCTGGGTTTAGGCTTTCTTTGCTGTTCTTTCTTCAGCTCCTTTAGGTGTAGGGTTAGGTTGTGTACTTGATACCTTTCTTGTTTCTTGGGAAAGACTTGTATTGCTATATATTTTCCTCTCAGGACCGCCTTTACTATGTCCCAAAGATTTTAAATAGTGTTTTAATTTTAATTTGTTTCCACGAATTAAAAAAAATTAATTTAAATTTAAATTTTTAAAAATTTTAAAATTCTTCTTTAATTTCCTGGTTGACCCATGGAAATGGGTCTTTAGTAGGATGCTCTTTAGCCTCCATGTATTTGAGTTCTTTCCAACTTTCCTCTTGTGGTTGAGTTCTAGTTTCAAAGCACTGTGGTCTGAAAATATGCAGGGAACGATCCCAATCTTTTGGTACCAGTTGAGACCTGATTTGTGATGCAGGATGTGATCTATTCTGGAGAATGTTTCATGTGCACAGAGAAGAATGCATTTTCTGTTGCTTTGGGATGAAATGTTCTGAATATATCTGTGATGTCCATCTGGTCCAGTGTGTCATTTAAAGCCTTTATTTCCTTCTTGATCTTTTGCTTACATGATTTGTTCATTTCAGTGAGGAGGGTGTTAAAGTCCCCTACTATTATTGTATTATTGTTGATGTGTTTCTTTGATTTTGTTATTAATTGGATTATATAATTGGCTGCTCCTATGTTAGGGGCATAGATATTTGAAATTGTTAGGTCTTCTTGTTGGACAGACTCTTTAAGTACAATATAGTGTCCTTCCTCATTTCTCATTACAGTCTTTGGCTTAAAATCTAATTTTTCTAATATAAAGATTGCTATCCCAGCTTTCTTTTGATGTCCATTAGCATGGTAAATTGTTTCCCACCCACTCACTTTAAATCTGGAGGTCTCCTTGGGTCTAAAATTAGTTTTCTGCAGACAGCATATCAGTGGGTCTTGTTTTGTTTGTTTGTTTTTAATCCATTCTGATACCCTGTATCTTTTGATTGGGACATTTAGCCCATTTACATTCAGGGTAACTATTGAAAAATGTGAATTTAGTGCCATTGTAGTGCCTGAAAGGTGACTGTTACTGTATATTGTCTCTGTTCCTTTCTGGTCTGTTACTTTTAGGCTGTTTCTTTGCTTAGAAGACCTCTTTCAGTATTTCCTATAGGGCTGGCTTGGTGTTCGTAAATTCTTTTAGTTTTTGTTTGTTCTGAAAGCTTTTATCTCTCCTTCTATTTTCAGTGACAGCCTAGCTGGATATAGTATTCTTGGCTGCATATTTTTCTCATTTAGTGCTCTGAATATATCATGCCAGTCCTTTGCGACCTGCCAGGTCTCTGTGGATAGGTCTGCTGCCAATCTTATACTTCTACCATTGTATGTTACAGACCTCTTGTCCCGAGCTGCTTTCAGGATTTTCTCTTTGTTACTGAGACTTTTAAGTTTTAGTATTAGATGATGGGATGTTGACTTATATTTATTAATTTTGAGAGGGGTTGTCTGTGCCTCCTGGATTTTGATGGTTGTCCCCATCACCAAATTAAGGAAATTCTCTGCTATAATTTGTTCCAATATTCCTTCTGCCCCCCTCTCTCTTTCTTCTCCTTCTGGGATCCCAATTATTCTAATATTGTTTCATCTTATGGTATCACTTATCTCTTGAATTTTCCCCTCATGGTCCAGTAGTTGTTTATCTCTCTTTTTCTCAGCTCCTTTCTTCTCCATCATTTGGTCTTCTATATCACTAATTCTCTCTTCTGCCTCATTTATCCTATCAGTAAGAGCCTCCATTTTTTACTGCACTTCATTAATAGCTTTTTTAATTTCCACTTGGTTAGATTTAGTTCTTTTATTTCTTTAGAAAGGGATTTTGTTTCCCCAGAAAGGGATTCTCTAGTATCTTCCATGCTTTTTTATAGCCCAGCTAGCACCTTGATAATCATCATTCTGAACTCTAGTTCCAACATCTTACTAATATCTGTATTGATTAGGTACCTAGCCATCAGTACTGCCTCTTATTGTTTTTTTTTTTTTATTTTGAGGTGAGCTTTCCACCTTGTCATTTTATCCAGATAAGAATAGATGAAGGTGAGAACAAAATACCAAAAGGGTAGCAATGACCCCAGAAAAATATACACTAACCAAATATACAGAAGACCCAAAACCAGGGGAAGAAGGGAGAAAAGAAAAAAAAAACCCACATATTTACTAGATTGGTGAATAGAACAGAGCCACATACTTGATTTTGGGTGTTTTTTGGCCTGTTAGATGAAACTGCCTCCCAAAATTTTAGAGAAAGAAAAACATATATTATATATATATATATATATATATATATATACACACACACATATATATATACACACACACACATATACACACAAAAATAAGGGTAAACATGATGAAGAGGTGGACTATGACTGTAAAGATGAAAATTAAAGATTCTTAAAAGAATTGATAAGATAAGGAGTTGGTTGAAGAAAGAAAAAAAAGAAAGAAAGGAAAGAATGTAATCAAGCTGGAGACTAGAACAAAGCATTGGGCTACATTTAGAGTATATTTTGATCTGTTAGAAGAAATTGTATCCCAAAATTTTAAGGAAAGGAAAACCTATACATATAAAAAAAATAAGGTTAAATATGATGAAGGGATAGAATATGGCCATAACAATGAAAGTTAAATAAGATCTTTAAAAAGGTATTAATAAGATAAAATAGTTAAAAACACTAAAATAGGAAAGAGGAAAAATTAAAAAAAAAAGGTAAGAAAAAAATAAAATTAAAAAAAAAATTATCTTTGAAAGACTAAAGACTCAAGGGGGAAAATCCATGTATTCTATTTGCTGATTCCCCTAACTCTGGAGTTCCACAGTTCTCAGTGATCAGGGAACTTGTTTTTGGCTGGATGTTCTTGTTGATCTGCTGGGGGAGTGGCCTATTGCTGTGATTCTCAAAGGTTTTTACCTGAGATGGAATTGCACCACCCTTGCCAGGGGCCCAGGTACGTAATCTGCTTGGGTTTGCTCTCGGGAACTTTTGCTCCCTGAATGCTTTCCGTACACCGTTGGAGAATGAGAATGAAAATGGCAACCTCCCAATCTCTGGCCCCAGAGGAGCCAAGAGCTGTGGGCCCCACTCCTCAATGCGCCCTCAGAGAAAAGCAATCAATCCCTCCTGTCTCCCTGGTCTCCGTCCGCGCTCTGTGCTCACCTGGCCTGTGACTGAGTGTTTCTATCTCTGGCGCACGGCCCAGTTTGTAGTCTCCAAACTCAGTAGATTCCTGCCACACACTCTCTTTCCACTCTTCCTGGAGGAGGAAGATGAATCTGCCTGGATTTGCCACTTGTGGGGTCCCTGCTCAAAGAGCAGTGGCTCGACTATGCCTCAGATCATGGTTTAATGTAATCCTGAGCTGAGAGCTCACTCCTCGGCTCCATCTCTACCGCCAGCTTCCTCACTCTGATACCTGGGAGCTCTGCCACACTCAGACACCCCTGGTCTTTCTGTGACCCTGTGGGTCCCAAGACCACACTGTCCCTGAGAGTTCTCCACCCTCCACTTAGCCTCTGGAGTGACATCCCTCAGTGGAGCAGACTTCTAAAAATTATGATTTTGTTCTCTGCTGCTCTGTCACTTGTCAGGAGCTGGCCCCACCCCCCGCTGTCTAACTTACCATATATCGCCTTGGATTCACTTCTCCTTACGTCCTACAATCCAGAAAGTGGTCGATTTCCTGTTCATAGAATTGTTGCTCTTCTTCTCTTCACTCTCCTATTGAGCATGTAGGTGTTCAGAGTGGTTTGATGACTATCTAGCTGAACGCCTGGGACCTGATGATATTTAGTTCTCCTGTTCCCCCATCATCTTGCTCCTTCAAAATGTATTTATTATGTCACCATTCCGGGGATTGTTCAGCAGCCTAGGGATATGATCAAGGACTCAGCTTCTTCTATTTGTCCACTTTACTGTTTTGAGCTTTCCCTCTGTGTGTTTTCTGGTTACAAAAGGCTGCTGAAGTTCCAAAAACAGGTCTGTATTCAGGATAAGGAAAGCAGTGGGCCATTCTTTGCATCTGTCCCTATGATTGGAAAGCACAATGCTTTCTCTGAACCCCCCTTCAGTTTTAATGTCATTTGCCCAAAATGTGTCACATAAGCATCCCTGAGCATCTGGTAGGGAAGCAGGTGGCTTCTGGGTCTTGAGCCAATCTTCAGTCTTCGCCTGAAGATGGTCACATGGCCACCTCAAGTAAAAGTGAGGTTCTACTTAAAATGAAGCAATGGGGACATGGGTGCTGAGTACTCTACAAACCGTGCCTGTCAAAGGATAGAAACAGGATAATGATCTGAGGGTGCAAAACTACCACATGGCATTATTTTTCTTCAGTGGATGCTTAGCTGGTCTCAGTGACCTAAAACACTAAAAGCATTTATATCCTTCTGAGATGAAGATGTGAGAAGTCCACAACCAACTCTGACCTTTCATTCCTGTGGTAGAGTGGGTGGGGGCAGGGGAAGGGGCAGGAGGCTTTGCTTTAGTCTTGCCTGTCAAGTCCACAGTAGGCTATAGAAGTATATAAATAAAATGAACACACCTGATAGTGTTTTTAATTTGCTTGTTTTCCCTAGTAACTCACCCTGTTTCGTAGATATAAGCAGAGCTGTTGCTGTCAAAAGGCTTGGGAGGTGTGAGACCCAGCATGGGAAGCATATGTATGTATCACCACACACATTTCTCTTCTTACCCAAAATGACTTCCTCCACCTGTCCTCTGTTATGCTCCTGCAGAACCCCTAGGTCTCCAAGGAACCCAGTTTGAAAATCACTGGACTCTAAACCTCCCGCTCCACCACCCCCTAACTCTATGATTTACGTTTCTTTCTGGCCCATTCCTAATCATGGTTTCTCCTTTGCAATAGCAGGCTTAATGAGTCATGTGTCCTTTTCAATGTCTCCTTTATTCTAAAGGAGTAAATTAACTTTGAGTTCATCCAGCTCTGTACACAGTAGCCATATATGACTAGTTAAATTTAAGTTACCATTAATTAAATTAGAAATCAGAAACTCTTTTCCTCAGTCATGCTTGCTGCACCTGAAGTGTTCCATAACCACCTATGTCTAGCGGCTCCATATTGGACACTGTAGACCTACAATATCATTGAAGAAAATTCTACTGAGCAGATCTGGCTAGCCTTTGAAATGGCCCTACTGGTACTGGGAAGCTGGGCAGTGATCACAGTACACCCTTGTATTCCTTTAATGGCTAATGGTAGTTGAGGAATGCCAGGTATTTTGCATGGAGTTTTTGCTTCATGGGGTTTTCCATTACATGGGGTGGCTGTGGGTTAGCACAATGAGAACCAAAGGCTTGGCTTGGAGGAATAGTCCACAAAATACCTTATTGGTACTTCTCCAAACTGCCAATGTCATAAGAAAACAAGGGAAGTCTGAGGAGCTGTCATGGACCAGAGAGACCAAGGAGGTGTGAGGAGCACATGCGGTGTACTACCCCAAACTGGATCCTGAACGGAAAGAGGACATTTGTGGGAAAACTGAGAAATCTGAACAAGGTGCAGAGTTTAGTTAACAGTGGTGCAGCAGTGGTGGCTTCTAAGTTTTGACAAATGTGCCATGTCACGTGAGATGTTCACAGAGGGGAAGCTGGGTGAGGAAATTCTTGGTTCCATCTTTGCAACTTTCCTATAGATCTCAAATTATTCCGAAATGATAGCTTATTTTTAAAAAGACTTGGGTTGTCATTCCTGACTCTACCGGTTACCAGTGGTAGTGATTCCTGTCCCTATGTTTCCTTCTTGTGCTTATTGACACTGTCAGAGCTGACTAAGGCACTTGGACAGCAGAGAGGCAGCCTAGACGTTGAGGCATTGTTAATGGTAGAGGTGATGCCATGGAATTATCTTGATCCTGAGATTGTACTGGACTCTGCAAGGGTATATGGCATGATTCTTGCTCTTAGGCAACTTTCCCCATATTTAGTAGAGTGTTTGAAGCTACAGGAGGCAAGAGAGGGAGACATGTGATGTCCATGGAGTTCCTACTTTGTGTCTGACACTGAGCTAGACCCTCTTCCCTGTGGACCACATTAGAATCTCATAAGAACCTTCTAGACTCTCTATGTGGTACATGCCATTTCCATTTCCAGAGGAGGTGCCAAAGTTCCAAGAGGAAAGTAATTCCACTCCCTTTCCTTGTTGACACTAAGCTCCACAACACCCCTCCTTGCTCCTTTCCTGGCCATCCTCTATGGCCAATTTTCATGAGGCCTGTGTCTCTTCCTCTCCAGGAGGGTGTATGAGGGACATCTCCGGGGGGAGAAGCCCTGTTTGGAACCAGCATTTGTGTCCAGGAGTGATGTTGAGTGACCTTGGAGAGTACCAGTGACTTGGATTTATGACCTCCCTCCCTAACTTGTCACTAAGCCTGTCACTTTCCTCCCTCTGTCAAGCTTGTCACCAGGATTCTTTTGCTCAGAGAACTCCTGCTGCTTTCTACAGAGAAACACCTTTAGGCACAGTGAGACCTGACGGTGAAAGCTACTGCGGTCAGGAGGATCCTTTCTGCTGACCTGAAAAATCCCTTTGCCTGTGAAGCTACTTCGGGCTGTGCCAGCCTCTTCTGCTGGCTCAAACTTGCCCTGTCCTGGAAAAGGAATTCCTACAAGTCTGGTTTTGTAGTCTACACATAAGGAACTCCAAATCCCTTTCCATAGGTTCAGGTGTGTTTCTGGCCCATCAGTATCACTAGGTCAGATTCTACCCAGAGACGGGGGCAGGTGTGGTGGTGGTGGTGCCTGTGTGTGTATGCACATGTGTGCACACATGTGTGTGTGTACAGGTTTTGTAAGAAATGCCTTCTTACAGAAGCAATGAAGAGAAACTGCACTGTGTGTACAAAGGGCTGATACTGTCCTTCACCCCTGGCTTCTGCAGGATCTGAATCACAAACCTCACTTTCTCTCATTGAAGAAACTAATAACATATGGGACTGTCTCCAAGGAGGTCACACTAGGGGAGAAAGGGATCATGAATACCTGTTTAGGGCATAAAGCAACCGTGCTATGACATGGTCCCACAAGGGCCCAGCAAAAGGAATGACTGATTTGTCCTAGATACATTTGAGCTTGTGTTTCGATAAGGAGGAGTTTGCAAAATGAGGAAGCGATAAGAGAGGATATAAGTATTCTAGACTGAGGGGACACCAGGGATCCGAATAATACTTCCCTAAAAGCTTACTTACGATGGTGCTGTCTTCTAGATTTATCTCATCTAAGCCCTGGTGACCTAGACACTACCGAATTTGTTTTTCAGTAGAGGCACAGAAAGTTGAATGATCTGCTCAAGAATATAGAGTCACAAAGAGGTAGGGGCAGGACCAGAACTCAGCTCCATTCCCAGGGTGTATCAGGGTTCCCAACCATTTGGTGACACCACCTTCCAGGAAATCAGGGAAACATCGGCTAAGAAAATGTTAGAGGACTTACCACCAAGTTTTCCAGGCCACCTTTGGAGCTCTGGACTCCATCCTGGGGTTAGCAAGGAGGCTTCAGGTATTCTATGACCCAGAAGGGATCTTAATAGAACTGTTTTTGAGAAAGTTTAACTCTGGCTTCAGTGTGGAAGGTAGATTGGTGGTTGTTCAAATATAACCTTATAATAAACTCTTGGATTTGTTTAATAACTGCAATTGTGCCTGAAGTCACCTCCCTACAAGACGGCAGATGTGAAAATGCTTTGTCAAGGGGAGCAGAATATACAGATGCAAGGTTATTATTAATATGGTATTAGGTTATTGCTTTATTTGGGGACAATTTCCTTTGTTCTTGGAAGACTTTGAATAGAGAATGGGTTTCTCTATTGTTCAGCATTTGCTATTAGGGACAGAATTGAACTGGTTTAAATTCAAGTTTTTGTTCCAATTTTAATGTCTTATGTAATACTGGGAATTTTTGTTTACAATTTATTCCTGCTTCTGCAGGTGCTCCACGGGGTAGGATCCTGCACCTGGGAATGCTAGCATTAATTTTGACAAAAAGGGTTTAAAAATATAAATGTCAGCATCTCCAGCGTAGTGAAGGTGGCAGTGGATGACAGAAGGGCATTCTAGGATGGTGCTCCAAAATAGAATTCCAGATGCCTCCTGCATGTTCCCGGAGACTAGAGGCAGTAGCACTGGCCTGATTTGCTCAACCCAAGTATTCTGTTATTTAGAGACTCTCTCTGCGGCTGGTGGTGTAGCATGGAGTTGGGCAGACTGATGTCTAGTTTTGCTGCCTCCTAGTTGGGTGGCTCTGGGCAAACCTCCTAAATGACTCAAGCCTCAGTTTCCCCAGCTGTAAAATGGGAAGGTGGGAATAAATTCAATGAGTTGATATTTGGTAGAAGGATGGAACCCATGAAGGCAGAGACCCTATCAGATTTGTCCTCCTTTCATCCCGAAGCCCCTTCTGTCAAGGGGTCCCGGTCAAGGGGGTCCCCTGCATGTCACACTTCTGCTGGCCTCCAGGGGAAACTCCATCCCAGCCCGTGGAGTATGACACTCCATCTTCTCGGTTGGCTACGCTTAAGTCCAGGTGAACAGAGACTGCAATCCCTACACTAGTAGAAGTCCTCAGCCTTTGTGAGCCAAGCTCTGACCATTAGCCCGCCACCCCTGCACTTTGCCTGGCAGCCCTCCCCAGATTCATGAGCCTACACCTACCATCTCCTTCATTCTTATGCTCATGACATAGCGCCCCAGATCAATGTCCCCCATTCCTTTCAACTTTACATATCCAAGCTGCTCAGCTTTCTTCTTGACCAGGAGTAACTCCCCCTCCCTCCCCTGGGGCTGTCTCAGCTTTCCTGCTGCCAGGACCATGACCATGTGCCCTCACTTCTTCTTCAGGTCTCCATACTTCGCCTTCTAGAATGCACGGAAATGGCTCCCCAGCTCATGACTTCTTGCTAACCCTCTGCGACTCTTTACCCAGCAACTGATCTCTGTTTATAATCTCAGACCTAAAGTCTCTCGGGTTGGAGAGGCGTCCTTCTGCTTCCAGACTCTCACCACCTCATCCTCATCTGTAAACAAACAAACAAACAAACAAAAAACAAAAAAGCAAAACCCTGTCCCACTCCTTTGACATACCCTCCACATCCAACTTGCTGTCGTCTCTGAGGGAAGAAGCCTTCCTTCACTGAAGTCTTGGCTTCCTGCTTTTCCATCTGTGTCTCTGTTTGTGCTCTGTGTTCATCCTGGGCCATTTCCACATCTACTTGAAATTTGTCCTCTGAGTACCTAATGCACGAAATCACACAGGTGACATTCACCCACGTATGCAAGCCAGACGCTCAGGAGCCACTCTCAGACACTCCCCTTTCCTTCTGCACCCACATTCACTCTGTCAGCAACCCCCGCCAAGCTTTCCCCTAAACACCCATGGGCAGCTCCGCTCTGTTCCATCTCCCATCCCGCACCGGGGCAATAGCCTCCTGGCTTGCATGCCTTGGCCCCTGGTTGTTTTGAGCACAAACAAGTATGTGGGTATATTTTCTCTCTCTATTTTTAGTATTTCATTCAGGAATATATATGAGGCATACGTGAAGCCTTAAGAATAATGATAAAACCAGCACCAAGGGACTCAGAGTGTAAGGTTAAGTGCTAGAACATGATCAATCCTGTTGAAACCCTGTGTGTGCCCCTCCCTCATCTCAACTCTGCTCTTCTTTTTTTTTTTTCCTATTTATTTATTTATTTATTTTTAAATTTTTATCTAATATAATTTTATTTATTTTTTTTATTAAATTTTTTATTTATTTTCAGCGTAACAGTATTCATTGTTTTTTCACCACACCCAGTGCTCCATGCAATCTGTGCCCTCCCTAATACCCACCACCTGGTTCCCCCACCCTCCCACCCCGCCCCTTCAAAACCCTCAGGTTGTTTTTCAGAGTCCATAGTCTCTCATGATTCACCTCCCCTTCCAATTTCCCTCAACTCCCTTCTCCTCTCCATCTACCCTTGTCCTCCATATTATTTGTTATGCTCCACAAATAAGTGAAACCATATGACACTTGACTCTCTCTGCTTGACTTATTTCACTCAGCATAATCTCTTCCAGTCCTGTCCATGTTGCTACAAAAGTTGGGTATTCGTCCTTTCTGATGGAGGCATAATACTCCATAGTGTATATGGACCACATCTTCCTTATCTCTTCTTTGCTGGAAGTATTAATTCTGTTGAATACCTGTTTGTTATTCCTCCGTCTTCTCAGTGAATGTTCCCTAAATCATATAAGTTTGAGAATGATAGCCCGTATAGTCTTCTGAAAGTTGCCTTTTTCCCTCATACTTCTATCTGAAGATTCACACACACACACACACACACACACACACACACACACACACAGGAATATTATACAGTTAATGAAAATGCAGCTACCCTTCTCACCATGGATGAGTCTCCAAATAACAGATCTCCAAAAGGGCAGATTTCAGAAGCATATTTTCAGTAGATAAGCAGAATATACATCTGTATACAAATATATACACACAGAGATAGAGATACACCCCCCACACACGACAATGTGTTTCTCACAATGTGTTTGTCCATTCCCCTTGTTTTGGACTTTTTTCAGGTTTGCTTTGACAAACTCTTGCTGTCTGAGGATTCTCAGACACTCCCGATATACGTGTGTTTCTCTAGAATCGACAGGAGTGGAATTTTTTGGTGTACACATCTTCAGCTTGAATGTAAAAGAGTCCCTGTTCTCTGGGTTGTCGCTCACATTCCTGTATTCTTGAGTGTCAGATAGGCTGTGGTAACATGTGGACCCCAAATGTGTAATGATTCAAACATAGCCCTTTATTTCCTCCCTCTAATAACTGTCTCACGAAGGTGTTCCTGGTAGAGGGCAACTTTTCTCCCCCTTGTCATTCAGGGACACAGCGTAATCAACAGCTCCATCATTTTTAATACCTGGTTTCAAGGTCACCCTGGGAGTCATTGTCCTGACCCTCCTGGACAAGTTAAGACTGAAAATGGCATCCGTGACTTTACTCATGCACTCTGGCTGGAACTCACACTCAAGGCTGTCCTGCCTCTGCCGGCAGCTGACAGATGCCATTTCCGTCTATTCCCCAAAAGAAGAGGAAATGGTGAACAGCTTGGTCATAAACTGGCCTCATCCTACCTTAAAATTTGCTTTCCCATGGGTATGAAATAGTCTCATTGAAAAGTCAACTTAGAGTTCCCTGATTACTAACGAGCTTGAGAATTTGGATGCCCTTCACCATTCCGGTCCCTTCCTGTGAATCACCTACTTGTGACACTTGTCTGTGCTTTAAGAATTGGCTTAATTTAATTGTTTAATTGTTAAACAAATTAATTGCTTAATTAAATTAATTGCTTAATTTAATTGTTTTCGATCTTAATTTGTAGGCTTGAGTTTCATTTCGTTTTTGGCATTGTGGATACTGATCCTGTTTTGGGTCTATGCTTGCAAGGATCTTCTGAATTGTGATTTGCCTGCTATGCTTCATCCAGGGTGATTTTGCTTGAAGATTCCCAATTTTATTGTAAATTATGATTTATGCTTTTTAAAGTTTTATCTTAAAATATCTGTTCATACTCTGAAGCAATACACTTCTTATGATTTCTTCTGAGAGTGTTGCAATCTCTCATCTGTCTTATAGTCTTCATTCTGTCTATAGTTGATGCTCATGTATGGTGTGAGGTAAAGAACCAAGCTTCATTTTCCCTCAGATGAATAATCAGTGATTCCAGTACCGTTCATGAAATTTCTCACTCTTTTCCTCCCTTATCTACAATAGCATCTCTTAATAGCAGTTTTGCATGTTAGTGCAGATTTATTTCTCATCTGTTCTATTGCTAAGGTCTGTTTTTGTTCCCACCAAGCACCACTAGTGATTTCTTTATAAAGCACCTAGACCAATATCTTAGTAAGTGAAACTCGGCCATGCCACATGTGCTGCCTCAGCACCTTGACCACACGGACATGGTATGGGCTTTCATAGTATTGGTCCCCATCAGCCAGAGCAGCTCTTGGTGTCTCATCATTGTCATTGTCCCAAAGAGTGTCTGAGGAATAAATAGATCCCCAGTTTCTGGCACAATACCAGGGCATTCAGAATATTTTAAGAGTGGAAATATGACTGTGGAAATATCCCGCAAGACTTGGAATATGGGAAAGGAACAATATATGTTCGTCTCCTCAATGTGCCTTAATTAATGTGATCTCTCTTGTCCCCCAACTACCTTAGCATATATTGCAAGAGTCAGTGACAATTTTTCTGGGCTGTCTCAGGTAGCAAACTGTGTTAGGGTAATGTATGCTAGATGCTGTAACAACCAAGCCCTAAATTACGGCTTCACAAAATAAAAGTGGCTAACACACACACACACACACACACACACACACACACACACATTAATATCCCCTTGATTTCACAGTTAGATGAGGGTCAGGTAGCTTTTCTGGGCTGTCCTTTCTGACCAGTAACTCAGGGATCTGGGTGCTCTCCATGACATGGTTCTGCCACAGAGAAGGGAGAGAGAACCACCTAATGCTCTAGAAGGAGATTCCAAATCCTGGGTGTTGAAGTGCAAACATCCTTCACCCACATTTCATTAGCCAGAACGAGTCACATGACCACAGCTGAACTGCAAGGGAACCTGGGAGATGTAGTCTTCTCATACCCAGGAAGAGAAGACTAACTAGACTACCACACACAGGGGAAACTTAACTCTTAGAGGAGAACCTCTTTCTCTCTCCCCCTTCTCTACCTCCCATTGCCCCCTGAGGTAGTATAGCCTCGTGAAGAAATTGCAGTCTTTGGGATCAGAACAGAGTTTGAACTTCATACACCTGCCAATGATTGTGCAACCTTGTTAACTCTTTGAACATTTATGATTAGACCCAGGTGGGGGCCATGCAGGACTCATGTTCAGGTCTGGTTTATTCCATCCCACTGCCTGTTCTGGGCTCAGCGAGGCCCACTGCTCCAGGCTCCCTGCAGGTGCTGGCCAGCACACCAAGCTCCCACTGCACCATTTTAAACTGGCTGTGTCGAGAGGGGCTCATCTGACAGTGCACATGAATTACCCTTGCTTCTTTGCTGCTCCCATAAAATGCCTGGAAACCAGACCTTTCCTAAATTCCAGCTTCATGACGGGCTCCATTCATTTTCTGTTTGTTGACATTGTACAGCATGTTTTCTACCAGGGCAGCCATTGTGCCTGGCTCCCCTGGGGTTGCCTGCTTTATTTTCCTCTGGCAAAGCTCCCTCCATTCTTTTCCCCACTGTAAGAGCCTGGCAGAAAAACAGGCTTCCGTGAAATGGCCATCAGATCACTGTGTGGTTTGGCCCTGCTTGGCTATTTGTCTCTGGGGCACCAGTCCATTCAATTAAACAAGGTCAAAGCTGTGTTGGCTAAATTTATCGTCACTATTTTTCTAAATTTTCACCTTATTGGAGGAAGCTGGGCAGCAAGATGGAGGATGTTGGTAACAATTTTGTCAGTTAGGTGCGAAAACATAGACGCATACGCCACACCCCCTCCCGCACACACACACAGGAAAAAAGACTGGAAGGAAACATGCCAAAATACTTACAGTTGTTATCTCTGAGTAGCAGGGCCTTTGTTTATTTTGTTCACTTATATAGACTTTTCTGTACTTGTCAGAATTTTCGAAGTGGGCCACTACCGCTTTGATTCTCACGGGAAATGGGTGTCGTATTCCAAGGGAATTGGGAGACCATTCAGCAAAGTGACTATCTGCGGAAGTTCAGGGGTATAATCACTCCAGAGGTCCTGATCCATGAGGTGACTCTGCGGTGACAAATCTCAGCTTAGGCCTCACTGATGCTACATGTTCACAAAGGTCCCCGTGCTCTGCCTCACCATCCTTCCTTTACCTCTACTCTGGGGTCAGGGTTCAAGGACCGATCTCGCTCTGGGATGTGGCTGGGAGTTTGGCAAACAACAGAGAAAGCTCTGGCAATGCTTCGTTGCCAGCCAAGGTGTCAGGAATACCGGCATGGTCCTGTCAGATGAGGAAGCCAGGAAGCACACTCCGTTCCAGAGCCAGGAAGAGCCCCAGGGCTTGGCAAACAGCCTACAAAGCAGGAGACAGTGGCACCCTTGGTGACATAGCAACGGCAGGAAGCTGTTAGCCTCTGGATGACTGCAATTTGGGAGAAGCCAAGGCTGCCAGGGAGGGAAGGAATAATCCTACTTCTTCTGTCCACCATCTCATCTTCCAATGGTGCATCTCCTTAAAGGAACGCAGTCAGAATCCAGGGGTCATGGAAGCCTCGGGAGCATCATCACCACGGGCAGTCTCGTTGGACACAAGACACAGCAGAGAAAAACAAAGAGTTCATCTAGAGTTGCTGTCAGTATTAATGGTGCAATTAGAAAATAAGGTGTTGTTGACGTAAAAACGCAGTTCAGCGGATGAGAAATGGAGAAGCATTCAACACACCATCGTACAGCCTTGACCATGGACTGACCCTGGGCTCAGCTCTAGCCCTGCCCTTGTTCATCAGACACCACCAGGGCTTTTGAAGAGTCCCCCCGCTACATGGGGGAAAGAGACATGTAACCCACAACTCAACTTTGAAGGCAAAGGAACATTATTTAGGAACAACAAACAAGGGGGAGAGTCTGTCCTTTGCAACACTGTGGATGAAGTTGGAGGGCATCATACCACATAAAATAAACCGGACAGAGAAAGACAAATACTAGAATCTTAAAAAAAAAAAAAAAAAAAAAAAAAAGGAAGAAAAAAAAAAGCTGAACTCACAGTCTAGAAGAGTGGTTGTCAGGGAGCTAGGGAAAATAGGGAGAGGTTGGTAAAAGCCTACAGACTCAGTGATGGGTAAGGCCTGAGGATCTAATGCATAATATGGCAACTATAGGGGTAACGTTGTATTGTATAGTTGAAATTTGAGAAAGTAGAACTCGAATGTTCTTACCATAAAAGGGGGCGTGGGAGGGTGAGTATGCCAGGTGATGGATGTAGTAATTAACAACATGGGATGGCAGAAACCTCTCACCATGGATCTAATCACCCCCTTGCATACTTAAAAGGTGATGTTGTAAATATCTTACAATGTTTTTTATTTGTCAGTTACACGTCAATAAAGCCAAAACCCAACAAGCACAGGTGGGGGAGTGGTGTGTGAGAAATGTAGACTGGGGTGCTAAGAGCCAGCTCAGGGCTCACCCTTAGCTAAGCTGGCGGAATGGTCTGGGTAAATCCATTTTCCTCTGCTTTTCAGGCTTCCCATCTGCAGAGTGAGGCTTATCAGTGTGCAGCTAGGGACCCGTAGATACGCTAGAGAAACTGGGGCTCATGCTCAGCCCTGGACTCGAACATTCACTGAAGTTAGTATGAAGTTGCAGATTTGCTCAATTCTGATTTATTTCAGTCCACACTGACTTGGGGGTCAAGGCCTGTGCTAATTTGTATCATCTGTCCATATGCACACACACACCTGCACACACTTCACTCCTGTCTTTGCTGCTCCTCCTTCCCCCTCAGCAAACCTGAAACACACCCTTCTCGCCCAGTGTAGAAGAGTCTGGGTGGCACTGGGTTTACTCCATTAACTGAAGATGTGCTTGTGATGAATTATGAATGACCTAACATGTCTTAAATCATAAAGAAATCCAATTTAACTTTCTGCACACAGTTCAAAGTCTGCTTTTAATCTCTATTTTGCTCATGACTATTGTGCATATTAGTAGGTTCTGCATCGGGAAGTGAGAAGCAAAATGTTGCAGTTTTGCATCAAGCAGATATTGACTAATACTTTGTTGCTTTCGGTAGAGAAAGAGCTCTTTGGGTTTTTCATTTCCTCTTTGTGTGTATGTGTGTGCATGCGCGTGTGTATGCTTAATATCCAGAAGCAATAAGTAACACATCAGCCCAAGAGAAGAAACCAATCGCTATTTTTTATTCCTCTCCACTGTTGGGATGGATCCAGAGGCCTTGCAAGAAGGAACAAAGAATTCAGTGCCTTTCTAATGGCATATGACTCACTTAAGTGGAGAACCACCCTTATATTTCAACTGTATCTACTAAAGAGGCTGTTTTAGGGGGTGGTGGCCGTCAGAATTTGGTTGAAAAAACAGCAATCACTCATGAGTTCTGGCTACAAATGGGTTCTTTTTATAATTAAACTTTTCATTTTAAGATAATTACAGATTTACCTTCAAGGCAGAGAGATCCCATGGATAGGTGACCCCGTTTCCCACAATGGTAACATCTTGTGAAACTACAGTGCTGTATCAGAACCAGCTTTTGTGCTTTGACGCAGTCCAGAGGTCTCATCCGGATTTCCTATTTCATTAGTACTCATTTGCGTGTGTGTGTGTGTGTGTGTGTGTGTGTGTGTGTGTGTGTGTGTGTATTTAGTTCTAGGCAGTTTTATGATGTGTGTGTATACAAGACCACCCACAGTCAAGATACGGAACATTTCCATCACCACAAGGACCCCACTTCCTCCCTGCCGGGCCCCCACCCTGTCCCTCTAACATCTGGTAACTACTTGTCTGTTCTTGATTTCTCTCATTCTTTCATTTCAAGAACATTCTACACATGGAATCATGTAGTCTATAACCTGTTGGGATTGGCTTTTTTCCCCACCTAGTGTAATTCCTTCAAGAGTCATTCCTCCAAGTCACTGCAAGTAACAGTGGTTTGATCTGTTTTTACCGCTAAATAATGTTCCGTGGTGGGGAGGCATCGTGGCTTATTCAGCTATCCATCCACCGAAGGACCTGTGCTCATTTTGGATATTAGGAAGAAAGCTGTGAGAAACATACACATCCCGGTTTTTGTGTGAACATTAGTTTTCGTTTCTATGGGGTCACCTGGCAAGAGGACAATGGCTGGGGTTGTGTGGTCACTGCCTGTTCAGCTTTTAAAGAATCTGGCAAATGGTTTCCCAGGGTGGCTGCACCATGTTACCTGCCCATGGGTAAATAGGGGAGACTCCAGTTTCTCCACATGCTCGCCAGCAGCTGGTGGGTTACTATTTGGTATTTTACTGGTTCTGATGGGTGTTTTGAGGTCCCACTCTGGTTTGACTTCACATTTCCCTAATGGCTAATGCGTCTGGGAATTTTTCATGGGCTCATTTGCCATCTGAGTATCTTCTGTGGTGAAATGCCTGTTCATGTCTTTTGCCCATTTTCTAAATGGACCATTTTTTTTTTCAGCCTCTTAACGGGGTCTTTTGCGGAGCTGAAATTTATGGTGTTGATGAGGTATGATTGATGGAATTTCCTTTTATAGATCACATTGTTTGTGTCAAGTCTGAGAACTTTCTGGTTGGCCCTAGATCCTGAAGATTTTCTTTCTCTGCCCCTCCCCCCAAAAGCTTTCCAGTTGCACATTTTACATTTGATTTAATTTTTGTATAAGATGTGAGGTTTAGGTTGAGGTCATTTCTTTTGCTTAGGGATGTCCAGTTTCAGCAGAAGCACTTTCTGAAAAGGTCCTCCTTTTTCCTTCAAGCTGTATCTGTAGCTTTGCCAAAAATCACGTGGGCGTACTGGTGTGGGTTTGTCTCTGGGTCACTCTTCTGCTTTACTGATCTTTGCACCCATCCCTCACACAATACCACACTTTCATGATTATTCTAGGTATATGGTAAGAGTTATTATTGAGTAGAGCAATTCTACCCATGTTTTTCTTCATTTTCAAGATTATTTTAGCCATTCAGGGCTTCTGTCTTCGTAGGTAAATTCAGAATTAGTCTGCTATACACACACACACACACACACACACACACACACACACACACACTTTTTTTTTTTTTTTTTTTTTGAGAGAGAGAGATAGAGAGAGAGAGAAAGTGTGCTCATGTGTTTGTGCCCAGGAGGGAGGAGCAGAGGGAGAAGGAGAGAGAGAATCCATGCTGGGTGTGCAGCTGGATGTGGGGCTCCATCTCATGCCCTGAGATCGTGAAAACTAAGAACCGGATGCTCAACTGATGGAGCCATCCAGGCACCCCTAGTTGGCTGTGTCTTAAAAAACCTGTTTGAGCTGTTTTCAATAAGGAATTCGAAGCTTCTGCAACCATTTGGAGGGCTGCAGACATGAAAGGCAGCAAAGCCACCTGCGACCTTCTCAGTGTCAGTATTCAAGCAAGGGCTCTGAAGGGCTCCCCAGAGGTTGTTACAAATCTCAAGAACCTCAGGAGAGCTGCTACCAACTCTCCCAGTAGGCTGCACTGAGCAGGTGAGTCTTGATGTCAACCTGGAGCAGCCTGGAGGGTCAGGGCCTGGAAGTAGATGGTGCAACACCGTCCAGGCCTGGGAACGTGTTGTCAGGTTTCGTGTGGTTGGTGAAGAAAAGCCGGGGAAGACAGCTCCTCACAGAGGCCAGTTTTCGGTGGGACAGAGCTCTCTGGAAATGGATCCCTACAACGCAGGGAGCTGGTTCTCCACACGTTTAGTCATTCACTGGCATAGTGGAAGGGTGCGCTGAACAGGCTAAAGCCACCGCAGGAAAGCCATGGGGGCCTCAGAGGTGGTCAGGTGAGCAGGCGGGCAGGCCCCTTCGGTGGGGTGAGATATGCAGGGGTGCGGGACAGGGTGGGGGCCATCGGGGAAGAGGCAGAGGGAGCGAGGAAGGACGCACTGACATACTCATCATGCGTGAGGGAAGATGCTTCAGGGAAAACCATGTCTGTGCTGAGGCACGTGTGTACTGCAGCCCGCCTGCGGGGGATGTTGGTGCAGGAGAGGGATCCTTCTGGAACCACGGAGGAGGATGAAGGTGTGGAGATGCCAATAGGCTGGCCTGCAGACACTGGGGCTGTGGCCTCGGCCCTCACCCGGTTCTGGGGAGCCATGTGACAGTTCCAGTGTTCCAAGAGCAAGCTGGAGAGGTGGGTTGGAAAGCCCAGACGTGCGTTCTGTGTTCCCTTTCTGCAGCCCCTCTTTGGGGATTCTGTACTCCAGGAGGTCCTGTGCTCCAGCCCTTCTTTCTCCCCACCCCTGGAACCCAACAACACCCTTTAGAGCTGGAGTGAACACTGAGGTATTATCTTTGAAGAAAAATGTGATTCTTGTGGGTCACACTTATTTTATCCAAATGAAGTGTTTCTTTACTATGTGCCGCTCTCACCCATATGACATGTCAATTCCAACTTGTGGCAGGAAGCTCAGTTAATCTGACTCCAGCCCCCACAAGGCCACTCAGGGCACGTCCCAGAGAATAACAGGATTGTTTAAGGGTCACTGCGGCAGGGCTAAGAGCTGGGTTGTCTTTATCTTTGTGCCCCTGTGTGCAAGAATGCCCACTGCCAATGACGTACAAACTATGCTGGGCAGCGGGACAGCTTTGTAGGGGGGAGGGGGAGGTGACAACTCTTCCCTGTGGGGCAGACATGGTCTTTGGTTCCACGGTCCCAAGGTGTTCCTCCATGGTCCAGTGAAGGTCGGTGGTTGAGCCAAGGTCATCTGCCTGGGGGCAACAGAGGAGCTGGTAACTTACTGGAAACTCCTGGTCAGATGGACACATGGAGACACCCAGGAGGTCAGCTTGAGTCAGGAGAGCCGGGACCACGTGAGGGTCCATATCCCCATGGACAGGGGGCAGAGTTCCTTCCAGGATGGAGCTCCTTGACGGTCCTTTTCACCAAAATCCTCAGTGCCTGGCCCAGAGGAGAGGCTTGGGGTAGATCGTATGCTTCCCACCCCAAAAAGATGATAGTCTGTATTCATTTCCTGGGGCTGACCTGTGAAACTACTGAAAGAGAAGGCTTCAAACAACAGAAAATAGCTTTCTCACAGTGCTGGGGGTAGAAGTCTCAAATCAAGGTGTCAACAGGATTGGTTCCTTCCGGAGGCTATGAAGGAACCTCTATTTTATGACTCTCCTGGCTCCTGGTGGCTGGTGGCAAACCTCAAGGTTGTTTTGTTTTGTTTTGTTTTTAGAGAGAGAGAGCTCATGCACATAGTGGGGGAGGGGCAGACAGAGAGAGAGAATCCTAAGCAGATTCCACACCCAGTGTGGAGCCTGACATAGGTCTCCATCTCAGGGTCATGAGATCATGACCTGAGCCGAAAGCTGAGGCTTTAACCCACTAAGCCGCCCAGGCGCCCCCAGGCTAACCATTCTTAACCTTATAGTTGTGCTATGATAATTCTGTCTCTATTTTCATCCCTACACTTCTGACCTACAGAACTGGGAGCTAATATATAGATGTTTGTTAAGCCCTACGTTGGCGGTAATTTGTTGCAGAACATAGGAAAAAAATTTGCTGAACTAAGCCATAAAACCCAACCATCCCCATTTTACAAAAGAGGAAACTGAGGCCCAGCAAGACAGGTCATCTTGCCCATGATCGGCCTGTCTGTGGCAGGGAAGGGCCTTGAACCGAACTCTGCTGGGCTCCCAGTCTGTTACCCTGCCTTGCCACAAAGCCACTTGTATTTAAATGAAAGGCCCCGCCGGTATGTATTTCTTACTCCGATTACTCAACCATTTGATCCACGTAGTTATTTAAAGGTGCAGAAACAGCTCAAAATAATAGCAAGAGGAGCATGCAATATTATTGCCTTTATTGGCCATTAGTGGACGGCTTGATATCGGGCTTGCGTGTACAGTTAATTATGGGACAGTGAGTCTGAGACTCTGTGGCCTGCAGGCCTGGGGTCTTTGGTCTTTGCCGTTGTGAAGGTGACAGGCTACGGCTTATTGATCCCACGCAACCGGGTTTGGCTTCACTTGCATTATGGTAACAGAACCTAGTAAATTGTAAAGAAATGGCAAAAGCTAAGTGATGATCACATGTAAGCTATTAATGTAATTGTGTTCTTAGAGCCGCCTTCCTTAAATTACTCCAGTGGTGATTTCAGATTGAATTGGAGTCACAGCCCGGGAATAATTCATCCCCCGATCTCAACCCGCGTTGGAGTCAACAGCGCACGGCACACGTTGAGCTTGCTGCTTTATTGTTGGAATTCCATAATCTACGAGGCACTCTCAGTCATGAAGTAGCTCATTATTAAAATATAATATTACGTTCGCGTGTGATTATTATTTTAATGCAGTTCTCCGTTGACTTGCACAAGGAGGCCCAAACTCTTTCAGGCTCCGCTCTCCATTCTCCTACAGTAAAGTTAATTTATACCAAGATGATAAAAAATTTGATTTATTTTACAACAGATCAGTAATTGTGCTCTACAAATAAGTTCGTAATGATAATCAACAGCATTTTCAACATAATTTAATTTGTCTTCTCCCGAGAGGTAGTTAAATGCAGTAATAATAACACCAGTGTTATGGACTCAGCAGCAGTTAATCATGGTCTGAATATGCAGACAGCCCCAATATTGTATTGACAGAAATTAAATTAACCATCAGCTTGGGCAATCAGCGGCTATACAGCTATTAAAAGCAATAAAGGCAACAAACCCCAACCGTTGCCAATTACATTTTGACATATACAAGGGAAAGGACAGATGCTTTTGATTCGAGATTTTTCTTTCCATGAAAATAAGACAAGAGAGTCGCACCTTGAAGTTGTGCAGGGCTTGTTCCCCCAAGGCTTGCTGAGCGCGGGATGGGCTCTCACGTGCGATCTCTACTGATTGTTTTCGTTTCACTAAAAGATAATAATCGAGTGGTCAGGATTCATAGTTTGTTAAATGTTAAGTTGTCTCTCTGACACAACTTTTGGTGTCCCTACCACGGTTCCCTGTGTGGGTTTTTTTGTTTGTTTTTGCTTTAATTGGTTTTTTTTTTTTTTTTTTTTTTGGCCTAACATTGTAATGTTAGACACAGGCACATAACAAGGATTCAGTTTTAAGGTGGTAGGGAGAGTGGGGAAAAGGAAAGGAAAAGAAGAGGAAATCTCATGTTTTTGAGCTTGGGAAGAGTCTCAGTTAAATTCAATGATGCTGTAGTAGGACAGTGTTTTACCATTGTCTGGAGGAGACTTTGAGCTGGTTTAATTCAATGCCCATCCAAATAGAAGTCCTGGGTGGGAAGCGAATTTCTTCTTTCCCGTCCCTCCCTCTCTCCCTTCTTTCCTTCCTCTTTTTTTCCCTTCCTTCTTCCATTCCTTCCCTCTTCCCATTCTCTCCCTTCCTTTCTTCCTTCCCCAGCACACTACCCTCCTTCTTAGTGGAGATTTCAATCGTCCTCAGCCTTTGTGCTTAGAGATTGTCCATATGGGGTTGGTTGTACTGGGGATCTAGCTGAGCCACAGGCTACAGACTGGTTTATGCCACCAATGGTCCATGGCCACCATATTAGCTGTGGTTGATGGGAAGATGTTCAGTGGCAGGAGTGGCCATTGAGGTTCCTCGTCATTGACATTGGGTAGAGTACTCTGAGCTGGAGACTGGACCACCTGTGGACCTGGAGGAGGCTCCCATGGAGCTCTTTGGTACTGGAAAAAGATGAGATTTCAAGTCGAGGCTGGATGGGGTCTGGAAGCCAACTCAATCTGTCTGCATTATTTCCCCGAGTCCTCTCATTTTAGGCCCCATGGAGCTCTCCTTTCCTTGTGACCTGCTGCCCCTCTTCCTTCTCCAGTCTGGAGCAAACTTAAAGTTGGCACAGTTGCTTGGCACTTGTGGAAAACAAGCTAGCCAGCTGACCTTGGGGATAGAGAAAGGAATGAGCCAAGGAAAGCAGGTGGTCTCCAGAAGCTGGCAAGGCCAGGAAAGGGAGTCCCTCCCAGATCCTGCAGAAGGAGCCTGGTGCTGCTGAAACTCCGACTCCACCCCAGGGCAACCTGGGTCCGACTTCTGACTTCTCAACTGTAAAGTAATACACATGTGTTGTTTGCCATTGGTGGCAATTTATTACGGGAGCAATAAGAAAGGAATGCAGCCCTTCATCTTTTTATAAAAACCTATTGTTTATGAAAAGTATTGTATAAGCCCAGCCCTTCATGATTTCAACAGTGTGAACCCCAAAGCCCAGGTGCTTGCAAATTCAAAGTGCTCGGTTTTGAAACAGACCAGTACTTTACCTGATTCTCTGCCATACACCATCCTTCTCTTAAGCTAAGGGCAGGCGCTGATGGGCTGGCAGAAACGGCAAAGAGGACAGGGAAAAAAAAATTCAATCAACTTTTCGAACTGTCATTCTAGTGCGATCTCACACTATAGCACTAGGTATAAGAGTACTGTTATGTCTGGTGTGGCCTTGGCTCTAAAGGCACTGTGTCCCGGCCTGCCCTGCTGACCATGCAGCCCGGCTTTCCCTGCCCCCAGACTGCATGGGTTGGTTTGCCCACAGGCAGAGTGTCCTGCTCTCTGTGGTATGTGGTATGTGATTTCCCTTGTTTTAACACCCAAACCCTCATGTCTGAGAACTTCTTCAGTCCCGGGCATGTTGTGATTTCCCTTGTTTTAACACCCAAACCCTCATGTCTGAGAACTTCTTCAGTCCCGGGCATGTTGAAACAGTTGGTCACCTTAGTCATGGTTCATAAAAAATCATGACTGAGAGGCTGCCGTAGCCAGTGGAACCTCCTGTCTCCTGGCACCGTGGTCTTCAAACTGTGTTCCAAAGAACCTTAGAAAGTCTGTGAAGCCCATCAGGGGCCCCAGGATAAATGGGGGAACTGGGGCAGCTTCAGGGTCCCCCCTCTTGCTTTAAGCAGAGTGACCTGCTGTACTGGGCTACATTCTGAGCAATGTTGTTTTTTTTGTTGTTGTTTTTTTGGTTTTTTTGGCCCAAAACAAGGCAACAATAAGTGTGAAGAATGCTGATATAACATGTGACCATTACACAGGTGAGAAAATAGAGGCCTGCGGAGAGGCACTGAGTCTAGCAGTCCCAGGGCTAGAACCCCAGTGTCCTTACTTCACATCCACACTCTGTGCTTGTCCACATGGATGGAGAGCTCTCTACCCCTCAGTCTCTAAACCTCAGTCCCCTGGATGCTTTGACCAGCAATTCCGCTCTCAGGCCAGGCTCCCTGAACACACAGGGAGTGAGGACGAAGGTGTCAGCACAGGGGCCTGCAGGAAGTGGAGCAGTTACTGCTGTCTCTATCCATCAGGTGACAAAAACCTGATTCTTTCCTCCCACATAATATCATTTAGAAACACCACCAGTATAATGATGTTTGGGGAATGCCAAACCCACTTCAGTCATACCTTTGCTACCAGGGAAGGTCATGGAAGCTGGGGCAGGCAGAAAAGGGAGGAGAGAAGATCTTTTGGCAATATTTCCTTTGACTATTTTTCCACAATGCACTCTGCAATGCAGTGAATGCACAAGACAGTGGTGAGAGTCCCTGTCTCCACAGAGATTATAATCTAAAAAGGAAGGATGTGTCCATAAACAGCCATAGGTAACAGGATATTCATATTCTAGATGGCAGAGCTCAAAGGTGATTTCTGGGTCCAGAGGAGGGGTGTCAACCTAGTTTGGGGGCTTGAGGGCAGGGCATGGAAGGCTCCTCAAAGGAAGCTGAGACTAAAGACTTGGAAAATTAGCCAGGCAAAGAGTGTTAACCTTCACTTGGATTCCCACAACAAGACTGGGAGGGAGACACTATACAGTAGAAGAATGAACCCCTTTAACAGATAAACGGACTTAAGTTCACAGAATTTAAAAGGACTCGCTTCAAATCTTAGGACTTTCTAGTGGTGGATACTGATCAGAACACAGATCTTTCCATTCCAAATCCAATGCTCCTTCTACTTCAAGAGAGGTGGGACTGGGCTCTGCCTCTCCAAGAGGGCACTGGATGAGCAGAAAGGAACATGGTATATTGGGTTCCTTGAGGTCTGAGTGGACAGCTCTTGAATGGTCACAACCATTGGCCTCAGACCCCCTTTCCCTGCTCTGAGGGTATGCCCAGAGCCCTTCTAAGGGAATTTGTACACATATTTCCTGGCCCAACTCAAGATAATTTGGATGATCCTATCACCAGAAAAGAAGGCACCCCTGACCCTGTCTGGATTTTGCTACAGGGAGGAGATCAGAATGAGCCCAATGCTTGATCTCCTTAAACAAATTCCGTTTTTATTTTGCTTATTATACACATTTATGTGACTATAAAAATTCAGCACACATTATGATTTGGCTCAAGTTTCTTTAGAGTTCTTGGCTCCAGTTCTACCCATGGTTAATCTACAGAGGTTGAAGTCCTGTTTGAAAACATGACCTTCACGTGGAAATTTTATTTAGAAAAGGGAATTCGAGTGATTTATATACTCTGGATTTATGAGCGTTAAAAAGGCACACCCAGCAGAAACAGTTTGGAGTTGATATCGGACTGGAAATGCAGCCTGTGAATCAGCCTGGAGTTCTGAGTACGACCTTCTATCTTTTTTTTTTTGCAAAAAAAAAGCCATGTGGGTTTGACATGAAATCATTTCAGCTTCTTATGATTAATGAAAGAAAAATCAACTAAAACCTTAAAGAAAATAAAAATGTTAGTGACATTTATGTAATTATTGGTCAAACTCAGTTTGATCTCCAATTCAAGGGATTACTTGGAGTCACATATTATAAAAACACGACAATAGTGCAAGTATTTGTCAGTAATAAAATGCATTTTAAGACAATATATTGGACACTTAAACATATCAAGGGGGCATAATGTGAAGGGCCAGTGTTGGGAAGGTGATTTTCTATGGTCCCTTGGCTTACAGTGGGGCAGTGGTCAAGGTATTAAGGAAATGCCACGAATTGATCCAGGAAGACGTTTTTCTAGATTACAGAGACCTTAAGGAACAAAGGGCATAACTTTTTTTTCAGATAGAGCAAAGGAAGCTCAGAGTGAGTAGATGACATGTCAAGGGCTGCACAGATGGTTCTAGAAAGTGATGTCACAGCTGGTTTTGTCAGCGCATTGTGGTTCCACATTTAGGAACCATAACCAAATGATCTCAATGTATTTTTTCAGCCAACACCACGCACCTACCATGCACCTACACGTGCCCTGCGACTGGAGAGGTCAATTAACATAGCAACAGCTGATGTCACAGAGGTCGCACTGTGATTGGCTTGTGCTGCATATACACAGGTTGGCGTGTGGCTCAGTGGCGTGAGAGGGAGTTCATCTATTTGGAGATAACGGGCTATGGGCAGTAGGAAGTCAGTGTCTGTAAACTGGTTTTGAGATGAGCCTGAAGGCCAGTGAGGGTTGTGAAGGGAGACAAGGAGAGGGTCTCTGGTGCGAGCATTATCACTGTTGTGGTCATGCAACCTGTTAGAGCCACACAAGCAGACTCTGGCTTACATAACAAAAGGGCAGCATGCTGGAAGGACATGGAAGTATTCACAGGGATGAAGAAAAGGCTGAATGATCATTTTTCCAGAAAGCCCAGAAATGGGATCGTGCTAGGGATTCAGGCAGCAGGACACATGGATTACCTCTTTGTATGGGCTAGGAGATACACCACCCCGAGTCCTGTTGAGGGGTTAAATGCCATCCTGTGTCCAACACGGTTATAAAACTCCTACTGTGTGCCCGGTGCTGTCCTGGGCACTGGGGTACAAACACAAGTAAAAAAAAACAAATGCTCTCCTCAATACAACTTTCTCCTTGAAATTTGGGGAGGGGGAGGGGGCAAATATTCAGGCAAACTCAGTTCAATGTGGTTGGAAAACACAGGTATACATCATATGGTGCATCTAACCCAGAGCCCAGGGCTGTGTGACCTATGACTCTTCAAGAGATGTATTTCCACCCAAGCTTCTTATATAGGGTCCTATAAAATTGGGGTGAAAACTTATATTTCTGCATCTTCTATAAAGGTTTTATTAAAGACAGTATTCACTGGATGGCTTATTGCATAAAAAGTCCCACGATCAATTCCCCTTGAACGTTAGTGCTGGGTACATTTTTTTCTTAGCTGTTGACTGCTGTGTTGAAACTTTCATCGGACCATGATATTTTTGTGACCTACCCTGTTTCCCTTTTCGCTTTGATTGCTAGGAAACTCCCACTTAATTAAATTCAGTGCATCACCACCATAACCATACCTGTCCTGGATTTTGAGTGCAATTCTCTGTCCTTTATTACTGACTTCTTTTCCGATTCTCTTGTAACTGCATCTTTTAAAACAAACTAGTCAAAACTCTTTCCAGAAACAGTCAAGTTACATATAATAATTATAAGAATTAGGTTGAGAATGTAGCATCATTTTGTGAGAGTAGATTCTAGATCTGATTTGATTCTCCTATTGTTTTGAGTTGGATTTTCTTCACTGGTGAAGTTATAACACCTATAAGATCACATGAAGTACACAGTGGCTCAGGCCAAAATCATTGCCACCTTGTCCCTGTCTCTGTCTCTGTAATTAATCAAGTTGTTCTCTAGTCTGTTGGCTTTGACATGCCTCTCCCAGCTCTGTCCTCCCACCTGCATCCATTTGGAACATGGACTTCACCTCCGACTCTGTTCGCCTAAGTTGTGTGGAACCTGCTTTTCTGACTGTTGGGCGTCTCTCCAAGACACCGTATGGGTGTTCCCCTCTTGTGCTTATGCGACTGCTTCCCATCCAGGCCTCACCCAGAATAAGTGAGCTGCCACTGATTCCCACCTGTTTCCCCATCAACATTCGAGCAGGAATATTCTAAGAAATATTTTGAATATTTTGGAATTCACGTTTGATGGATGAAGCTCAAACTGCCTGAACATCTGGCACGGACCTCATCTTCAGGGTCAGCAGGGACTTTGTCTCACTAGATAAATGTCATTTCAAGAAGCCACGAGAGATCTCACCGAGGGCCGAGGAAGGTGGACTGGTAGTTTGCGGGCCTTCTAAGGGACCTGGAGGGGATGCTGTTGTCTGAAGTCATCAAAACCAAACAGGGACGTGGAGACGTGGGGACCAGCATTTCCCTCTTTCCTCCTCAGCCACATGCTAATATTCCTCCTTCAAGGTCACTGTCTCATCTTTTCTTTGCAAGGTGTTTCCCAATGAAGGATGAAGAAGAGCTGACGCCTGACATGGAAAATTACTTTTCTGGGAACTGGACCGGCTGTAGATTTTCTCTCCTGCCATGCTGGTGCCCACCTCCTGCCTGTAGCATGATTTGTTGGATGTGGGTCCTCTTCTGGGTGAAGGGGAAATAGGTAGAAACCATTGTCATAAAAGCACAGGTCACTGTGGCTTCTCCGGTTACCTCACACGGCAATGAAAAACCGGATTGTTATCTCGAAATGGCAGGTCTCCCCCGGGCGCTAAAATATTAAACATATATGCACACGCGTTCACAGACATAAATAAAAGGCATCTGTAGCTCACCCAAGCCAGAGACACTGCCAATATATAATCAACCAGGAGATTTTTTGCGGGTGATATTTCCTTCCTTACAAACATGCACCCGTATATTACCACATTGACAGCAGAATTCACACTACGAGCACTTTTATTTTCCATAACAGTCAGCCAGAGAAGTTTCTGCTTTGCTCAATGGCAGGTTTGCAGGCCCGGACGTAAGGCCACGGCTGATTCTCTGTTATGACATCCTTCTTCCCTGATGAGGAAAGACAGGGTATTTCTCCGGTTTCTCTGTTACTGGTGAGTTTTCTTCCCTTCTGCCTCCATGAAGATATGTGTCATAACAGAGATGAACAGCTAGGTGATTTCTCTTTCTCTATGCAGAGTATGTAAACATCGCCAGGTGCTGACAAGAAGTAGGTACGAAGAGGGCACCTTGCCACCTGCCTGTTGGGCACATGGAGCACAGGGAAGCACCTGATTCACTCCAGCCCCCCAGCCCTGCTTCCTTGGCCAGCTTCCCGTTCCCCTAGATAGCCACTGTCCTGCACTATCCCAGCCTCCTGAGTCCTCTCAATCTCCTCCCCTCCAACCCATGCTCTCCCTTCTCATCTGTCGCCCCTCCAACAGACAGACCCCTGGATGATTTTGCTTCTCATTCTACAGTGTTCCCTGCCTCCTCCTCCCCCTCTGAGAAAGGGGTCCATTTCCTCCTCTTCATGCCTGCTCTTACTCCTTCATTCTTCTTGAACCACAGACGTCATTCCCTTCAGCCCATGGTGGTCTTCCCAGAGTGACTGGCAGCTCCCAGGGGCCGCAGGTAAGTAAGGTATCAGGGCCTCACCTCCATCGTCAGCCCGGGCTTGCTCATCTTTCTTATTCATCTCACTTGGCCTCCCAACCCTTGACATCTTCCTCCAAGTTTTCTCTCTCCTTGGCTTCTGGGATGTCACCTTCTGTTTCTTGGGGGCATGTTCTTTGCTAATTTTGCTGCCTCTTCTTTCACCATTTGCCCTTAGGTCTGGATTGTGTTTCAGTTGAGGCACACTCACTCATAAGTAGAAGAACATCCAAAGAACAGCAACATTAATGAAGAGCTAGGCAAGTCTGGAGATGACCAGAAGCTGGCATTGCTTTGCTGATCAGTGATGCCATCTTGGGCCCTTAGTGGGCTGGCTTTCCTCCTCAAGCTTGAAGGACAGCTTCCGCCTGAGGTGTATGTCCTCACACCAGCGTCCAGAGCAGGGATGAGGTACAGGGACCAAAAACATGTTGCTTCTATCAGTCCCAGCAGCCCTGGCAGAACACCTTTGATGTCTCTTGGCTGCTCTGCTCACCTCCATGGGTAAGAGAAACTGAAGAGAGAGTATGCGTGTAGCAAGTGCAAATGGGACTGTCATTGTTATCATGATGAGCCAAGCAAGACTCATCCCCTAGGGCTGGTGAAACAGTGTGTCTTCCCAGAGATCAAGGAGGCAGCCTGTGTAGTGGGTTAAATTGTATCCCCCAGAAAGCTGTGTCTAAGTCCTAACATCCTGTATCTATGAAGGTGACCTTAAAGCCAGAGACCCTCAAATCTCTCTCTCCACCAACCACTTCTCACCTGCACTCTAGACCCACCTGTCATTTAAGACTGACGCCCAAAACTATCTTGTGGGACATCCAGGCTTGTCTAGAACATCAAGCACAGACTCAGCATGTTTTGAACCAAAGCAACGGAACTTCCTGAAACCAGGGTTTCCGTTTCAACCACCCCATTGTCTGAGTGCATACCAGCATTTCAATGACCCTCCTACCCGGTGGAAGCACCAAGAACTTCCATAGAGGTTGGCCTTCCAAACTTTTCCTGGAACTGCATTTGTGTAGTGAGGAAATGTTGGGAAGGGATGTTTGTGTCACAAAACTTCAAAACACCTCCTTTTGGTGCCTTGGAAGCTCCTTCACACGTGGTACCCCAACCACAACCCAATGCCCCTCAGTTCCTTCTTGAATCTCTCTTGAATTGCCCCCTCCTCTGTATCCACATGGACTAGAGTGAGATGGATCCAGCATGTGGGTCTGACGACAGCCTTACTAAAAGAATCTGCTATGGAACAGGGAGAAACCATCACCGCAGTATCCTACATAACCGTATGTTATGTAGGTAGTTTAATTATGAACAGAGAAGCCCATTCATTTCATAATTCCTTTTAGCAACTATGAAATCTTAGATGTTAAATATTGTTAAGATTCAAAATAGAAACAAAATTTCTCACTTCTCCTCTTAGGAGCCTCAGAGTGCATTTAGTTAAAAAGTATCCTAAGTGTGCAAGGCGGGTTGCTGAAACAGCAAACAACCTGTTACCATTTACAACTATTTATAAGGGCTGGGATTTTCCTCTCCTAGGGAGAGCTGGGACTGGTGTAAAATGGATTCATAATCCCGACTTTCAAGTCTGTGGTCTGTCAAAATAACCTCATTGTTTACATGAGGTCAGCTTCCTTCTATGTTGCACATAATATAAAAGGTAACTCAGGACAGTCCCATTTTATCACTTACTTAATTGGGGTCAGGTCTAAGATTTCATGGGAAGGATGCCCGTTGACTATTTAAAAGGGAAAATGCCGGGGTGCCTGGGTGGCTCAGTGGGTTGAAGCCTCTGCCTTTGGCTCAGGTCATAATCCCAGAGTCCTGGGATCGAACCCCGCATCGGGCTCCTTGCTCACCGGGGAGCCTGCTTCCCCCACTCTCTCTCTGCCTACCTTTCTGCCTACTTGTGATCTCTGTCTGGCGAATAAATAAAAAAAAATCTTAAAAAAAAGAAAGAAAGAAAGAAAATGCCTTTGACTTGTATGGGGAAGTCTATCTAAGTTCTGAAGTGTTGTCTCTCTGCCCCTTCTCCTACGCCTGGAGCTGGGTTCACATGGACAGCATTGCCTCTTCCCTTCAAATGTGTGTTTTCTATGCCCCAGACCTTGCGCTCGCTGTTCTCGGGGCCTGGAATGCTCATCCCTCCTTGAACCTCAGGGCTTAAAGTCTGTGTCCATTTCTAATGTAGCTTCATCACTGTTATTTCTTGTGCAGGTGTTGGCTCACCCATTAAAGGGGAAGACCGTGTTGATTGACTCACGTTAATCTTTTTCTTATCCGTGCATCATTCACAAATACAGATGAAGCCCTTACTTTAATAAAGTAACGATAATAAGATGGAGGAGCTCCCAGTTTCGTGTAAGATACAAGGGTATTCAGGCAAATATGATCCTGTACTAAATATCATGATCAACGTTAGCGGAGAATATGAGAAATGGGTTTTCGGGGGGCTGGTAAAGAGAGTGGGACAAGGACACCTCACTTTACCCCAGAAGGGAGCAGAGATTCTTGGAAGGATTGATCTAAAGGAGCTTTGGAAGATAAGAATTACTCAGTAAGAAACAAAGTATGATTCCCCTTACATTCCCTGGCATCTATCACAGGGTTGGTGTGTACTAGGGACCAGTAAGTGCTTATTCAGTAGATGGTTAGGGGATGGCTGGCTGGCTGGCTGGCTGACTGGCTGGCTGGCTGGCTGGCTGGCTAGATGATGAAGTAAATGAATGTATAGGCAGACAGATAGGTGAATGAATGAATGGATAAACAGAAGGATGGGTAGATGTGTAAATGATAGGTAGATGACTAGCCTTGACAATTTCCAGTGGACAATACCGTCATTTGGAAAATACTTCTCAGCTGTTATAAAATACAAGTCCCCATTACTCTAGGCATTTAATGTTGCCCTATGGATTTGGATAGTGTTTTAATAAAGAAAAGAGAAAGTTCCACAAATCCCATAAACATATTTGGAGCCTTGAGTTCTGGACTGGACCTTACGGAGCTCACCTGTGAGCAGAATTATGAGCACAGAGTGACAGATGCAGGGGTACAAGCAGTCAAGGAAGGAGAAAAGCCGGGCATCCCCAACTCTCCCAGCCAGATCTACTCCCCCAAGATAGCCTCTCTTGGATCAGTTTTTTCTCTTTGGGGGTCTTCCCACAGTCAGCGTGGTGCTTCATTACCATGTGTCCCCTCTTGGCTGTCAGCCTCCGTGAGGGCAGGGACCGCGTGTGGCTTTGCTCACCCTTTTCTCCCCAGCACTAATCTGTGTCTGATGGCTGGTAGCTCTTCCACAAATAAACAATGATTGACTAAATGAATAAAATAAATGGGAAGCTTCCCAGAGAAGGTGAGCTGTGTTCTCACAAATGAAGAGAAACTGTTCGGGTCGGCAAGGTCAGAAGGGACTTTGCCCATAGGAGAGGCAGGCGCAGAGGTTCAGAGGGCCAGCAGACAGTGAGCACAGAGAAGCCCGTTCATTTCCTTGGGCCAGGGACGTAAGGGGACTCCGGAAGAGGGGGGACCCCGGGATGGACTGGCAAGCAGGGACCACTCTGGGAGGCCAGACAGTGTCCCTCAGAGAACACAATGTTATCGAAGACTTTTAAACAGGAAAGCGAGAGCCTCCAACAAGCCTTTTTTCTAGGTCCTTCTGGGTGCAGAGTGGAGGACAGACTGGGCAGTTCATACCACTGCAACGAGAGAGGGGGTCCCTTCCCGGGAGACCTTGGGCAGAGTCCGAACCCAGTCAGGGTCTCAGCTTTCCCATCTGCAAATTGAGAGGATAGGTTAGACACCGCTGAGGTCCCTGCAGCTTCGAACACGCTGTGACCTCGATATGAAAGCCAGCGCTGTGTTTGGCGAAGCCACTAACATTCTCCCGCAAGCACCGCCCTTGTGGATAATGGTTCTTTTAAAGCCACTCAGTGCTGTATTGACAGAAATTAAATTAGCCATCAGCGCAGGCAATCAGTGGCTATGGGACTGTTAAAGGTAATAAAGACAATGCTCTCAAACCAGAGTCAATTACGTTGTGACACTGGCGAGCAGAAGGGACAGCTGCCTCTGATTGGAAAGGCGGCCGGCGAGGACTGCCTCCCAGCCTGAAGGCACAGGTTCAAACCTCACCTCAAGGCTGTTGCTCCTAATTGGGACAGGCAGTGCAAAGTCGATGTGCTGCTGGGGACACTGGCCTTTGGAGGGAATTTAAGGGCCAAGTGACTTCAGAGGGGGAGTGGAGTCAGGGGTCCTGAGGATACGGGGTGGAGTGGGGGGCAAACAAACTCACAGACTCCTCCCAAACAGGAAATGTACTGGCATGGAGTCAGGAGGACTGTACCGAATCTCCTACTCAGCTCCAGGCTCCTGTGTACCTTCAGGCAGGGACGGTCATCTCTCTGACCCTCAGGCTCTTCTTCTCCCCAGGAAGCATAACGGCAACTGGGTTACCAGAATGTTTTGATAATTTTGAGATTCCTTCTGCCAGGCTCCTGGCTAAGGGGGGAGAACTCTGGCTTTGCCGATGGGCCCAGCACCATGTCTAGTGCCACAGTCCTAGGAATACTCACCCTCTTTGTGCATCCAAAGGAGGCGGCAGTGGGATGAAGAAATGTAACAGCCGAGGAACGAGAGGCTTCGATCTCTTTCTTGAGTCTGTTCTTATGTGTGTGGCTGGGCCAGCAACAGGACTTCTCTGATCCTCTGTTTTCTCCTCTATACAAGGGGTTGTGCAGAGTCAGAGAAGACCACACAGTCAGTCCTGCCTTGACACTTGTTTTGAAAACACCCGTGTGCAGCAATACAATCTAACAGTTAGGGACAGTTGAGCCCAGCTTGGATTTCGTGTTTGCATATGTGTGAGTTCATCCATGACAAACACCTGGGGAGGAGTACGTGGAAGCAGAAACAATGCAGGACCCAGCTGACCGGAACTGCGCGGGAGCACAGCACCCATGCACACCCCTCACACATCTTCCTGCTCCCTCAGCCCCTGTGTGCACCGAGTCACACTCATCCGTGTGTAAGTTCCAACCCCCAATGCCAGAGAATGCCTCACAGCACTTACAGTGACTCCTAACAGCACCCCTTCCCATGCCCACTGTGCCCCGCAAACTGCAGGCTTTTCACTAAGTGAAGTGGCATAGTGACCGCAGTGTTCATGTCTTTCTCAAGGATTTAACAGAAAGCAGCACTATGATTTTTAAAAACTCTATTTAAAAAATTAAGGTGAAATTCACATACGATTAACACCTTTAGCTGTTTTAAAATTCACATAATTGTTATGAAATTCACATAACATAACACCGTTAACTGTTTTAAAATGGAAAATTCTGTGGCATTTCCAATATTCACAATGTTATATGACCATTAGCTCTACGAAGTTCCAAACACTTTCATCCCAGCAAATGGGGCTTCTCTTCTTACAAGGAATTGTTGATGACATTTTTTTAATGTGGGGCCCTAACCCTCCTTTTCACCACAAATGAGATGGTTTTATAGCAACACCAGCTGTATGTGTATCTACATATTTGGTGATGCTGACTGTGTTTGTCCATTTGTCTGGGTTCTCCAGAACAACAGAACCAATAGATACAGAAATATTAATATATTAAATTAAATTAAATTAATTAAATATATTAAATATCTATAGAGAGAGGCTATATCAGATTATATTGCATATACTTATATCTACGTCTGTATAAGTATTTATTATAAGACATTGACTGGCTCAGGCTGAGAAGTCCGAGATCTGCAATCAGCAAGTTGGAGACCCAAGATAGCCAATGGGGTCATTCCAGCCTGAGTCCAGTCCAAGGGCAAGGAAGATCTTGAAGACAGTCAGTTTGAAAAAACAAATTCCTTCTTCATCAGCTTTTGTTCTACTCACACCTTCAACTGATTGGATGAGGCCCACCCACACTGGGGCCGGCAATCTGCTTTACTCAGTCTGCGGATTCAAATGTTACTCTCATCCAGAAACACCCTCACAGACACACCCAGGATCCCGTCTGACCAGATGTCTGGGCTCCTTGTGGCCCAGTCAACGTAATACATAAAATTAACCATCACATGCCAAGAAAAACAGAGCTGTAGATACTGCTGGAAAAGCCCACAACCCTCAGGCACGAAAGGGGAACCCCCACAGCAGGCCAGGAGAGGGGGTCCTGCCTAGAAAGTGACACAGCTTTCTGGGTGTGCTGTTCATCCCTATTGTCTAGTTGGGGGTGACGAGTTGGCTTGAGGAGGAGGGAAGGAAGGAGAGAGCTCAGAGATGTGAGGGGACGGTGGGAGATGTGAGAAGCAGCTCAGAGATGTTCCCCACACTGAGAGTGGCTGAAGGACTTATTCATGGGAGGTCAAATCTTTACTTTTAGGTCACATGCTTTGCTATGTTGGTCTATGATATGATCAGTTTCTTACATTGATTCTGTATCTTGCAACTTTACTGAATTCATTTATTACTTTGAATAGTTTTCTGGTGGAGTTTTTAAGGATTTCTATATATAATATCACGTCATCCTCCTATAGTGACAGTTTTACTTTTCTCTTTCTGATTTGGATGAATTCTATGTCTTTTTCTTGTCAGTCACTCCTGCTAGGACTTCCAGTACTGTGTTGGACAGAAGCGGTGAGAGCAAGCATCCTTGTTCCATTCCTGATCTTAGAGGAGTGACTATTTTCTATTACCCCTGACCTTATGAAACTCTGCTGAACATGGCCCCTGTGTTGCTTGGAAAGCAGCCCATGGGGAATCTTTGCCTGCAGTCTGCAGACTTCTCCACAGAGTGGAAGAAAAATCTTTTTATTTGTTGGTGGACACTCAGCCAGTGCCTTAGACCAGGCTCTAGGTCGTGAGCTCAGAACATCCAAAGATGTTGTATGAACCTCTGCGAGGGAGCAGCCTGCATGCAAGGCCAGCTTCAGGACTGGTTTGAACGAGAGGCCCCTGAGGTCCCACAGGCTGACTTCATCTCTGCATGTCCTCTCCTGCCATCCTCCTCTAGGTGCTGGCCTTGTCTCAGGCACTATCTCCAGTCATCCCCTCCACTTCCCTTCAAGCGACCCCAAAATGACATCTATTCCCACCACTCCATTGGTATCCAGGGACTCCCATGGTGCTCCCAATAAATGAGCACTTTTCTTTCTCTTGCTTGATAAGCTTTGTCCTTGAAGATCCCATATGTCCCTCACACCTTATGTATCAAAAACTGAGCTCATTTCTTCTTCATCAGACCTGTTATGGGTTTCCAATCTCAAAAATGGCTCCACAGTAATAATGCTTTTAGTGGTACCATAACGGAAGGAGTTTTAAGGTATTTAGATGTGCTCTGGAAACTCTGAGTAACTACTTTCCCACTAATAACAATAACAGGGTTTCCATAAACACATGAGGAATAAGGAGTCCCCATGGTGACCCATCTTGGGGTCACTTTGTCCGTATGGTCCTTCATCTTTTTTTTCTTTTTAAAGATTTTATTTATTTATTTGAGAGAGAGAGAGAGATCACAAGTAGGCAGAGAGGCAGGCAGAGCGAGAAGAAGGGAAGCAGGCTTCCCGCTGAGCAGAGAGCCCGATATGGGGCTCGATCCCAGGACCCTGAGATCATGACCTGAGCCGAAGGCAGAGACTTAACACACTGAGCCACCCAGGCACCCAGTCCTTCATCTTTTTTAAATATTCAGTGACCAACCTTGCACCCACCATGTTTAAAAAAAAAAAAAAAAAAAAAGAATGAATTCCTATTCTTATCACCTGGAATAGTTTATCCGGTCCAAAGCCAAAAATACTCATTTCAAGTGATCTGGCTCCAAGCTGAGTCTGGCCATGGTATTTCCAAAAGGACTGAATGAGAAGGCAAGTTCTCATGATGAAGTCAATTCATTCTCTAATTAAGACAGAGTATTATTAATGCTTCTCTTCCACCACTTGGAAGAAAGAGGCAAGATAATAATAATAATAATAATGATAACAATATGAACATGACTAATGATTCTTGTGTGCCATGCACTTTTCTAAGTTCTTTATAGACACTAACTTATTTTATTCTTGTAACAGAGAGATAGTGTTACAAGGCACAGCTTGCAGGAAAGGAAACTTTTCTAAAATCGTACAAGTAGAAAGTGGTTGAGTCAGGCTTTGAGCCAGGCAGATTCCATGTCGTGAACCACCATGCTTTCCTATTCCCTCGAAGACCTTACATGGAGCCATCACACGCATGCGTGGGCACACACACACACACACACACACACATTACGTGCTTGCCTCCGAGATGCTTTCCCTGATGCCTGCGATGTGACTCATGTCTTCTGAGGAGCAAGGCAGGATGGCAGCTCTGCCATAGTCTTGGTCTCCGGGATCGGGTCTTGACTCCACCATGGCTCCCTCGCATGGCCTTGGGCACATTACGGATCACCTCTGAGGCTTAGTTTCCCCGTGTGTAAAATGAGGGAACTAACAGCTGGGAGGACGACATGAAATTAAACACAGGCGCACTCAGCGCGGTGTCTAGCACCCAGTCAACCCTCCATAGATGGTGGTAATTACAGCCCGGCTACCATGATTGTTGTCATTTTCACGCAGCACATTCTCATGGCCTCATTCCAGTATCTGCCCTCGGGACCTGGGATAAAACCTCGCCATTAGCAGGCACTTAATTATAGGTTTGTTGGATGGAATTTAATATCTTTAGGTGGACTCAACACATCTTTCCATGTCTCGTTCAAGGCAGATGACCATTCTTTTCTGAAGACACGCTTAGGTTGGTAGTTTCCTTTATATGTGAATGTTAACAACAGTTGAAAATATGTGTTCAATATATTTTTTTGTGCTGCCAGTTCTTAGTCATCTTTTAATTAAAAGTACTTTTTATTGAATGTTAAACTGTCAAGATTGTCTTTGTGTGAAGAGTGGGGAAGGTTGCCATGGAGAGGTGCATGTTGCTATGTGACTCTTGTGTCAGAGCCGGAATCAAAATGGTAATGGTCATGTCAATTTTGATAAAAAAAAAAAAAAAAAAAATCCTCAACAGCTTCATTAAAAAGGGGAACTTTTATTTCTTCCTTTCTTGTCATTGTGCCAAGAATAACAGAAGGGGAAATATTGGATTTTGTAAAGAGGCAGACAATGGGGCCAGCTGCCTACACTGTCAATGGTGAGAAAGTTCATATCAATTTGCAGGAGGAGTCATGGACGGCCCCCTTTCTCTGGATTGGCTACTCCATGGGAGGGCTCTTTCTTTTCTCCTTTTTTCTTAATTTCTTCCTATTGGAATCTGTAGTTGTTTGGGCTTGGAACCAACATCTCAGATGGGTTCAGGGACGGGACCCTCCAGACCTCCCTGTTGGTCTCATTTTGCCAAGCAAGGTCCCGGGTCTCATTCGGGTCCTGCAGATGATAAAGAAGGGTGGACGCACCTCAGGTGCTGTAGGCTGGGTGGGCTCTGGACAATGCAAAAACATCGTGCCCAGCGCTTGAACCTTTCTTTTGGACATGTAGGCACACGGACCTAGCATCATTGTGTTCCAGAGGGTTCTGCTTCAACCAAGAGTCTGGGCAACCCTATTCCTTTGCAGCAACTGTACCCTTTCTTAAGCTCTTCCCTTCTCTAGGGTGCTTGTCCTCTCCTTGCCACCTAGCCTATTCTTTTTCCTGCTTCAAGACCCAGAGTTAGTCTTTCATTATTCCTTGTAGCCTAGCATAGTGGTCAGGTGCACTACCACATTCTCATTGAGTGACTTGGGTAAGTTTCACAACCTCTCTTTGTCCGGATGTTTGAAGTCCTCGTGGGGGAGATGAAAGTTACCATCTCCTTTCCCTGCTGCTCTGTCCAGCAGGCTCTGGCTAATGCACTGTAGATTTCCTTATTCATTTGTCCAGGGACAAGGGACAAGAGACTACTGACTACATCAGTGGGTCAGTTGGTGTTATCTGTGAGGAGATGTTATTTATCTAAATACTGGCTTTAATGGGACCCCGTTTGAAAGGTCTTTCCGTCTTCTGAAGAAGATTTTGCTCTGAGTTAACTTCCCAGAATGCCAATGTCTCCTAGTCCATCTGGCTGGATGCAGTGTTTTCTTTTTTGAACTGGTTTGTAATGGTGTTTCAGTACTGGCCGTGTGAATAGTTAGCTTGTAAAATAAACCTTTCCTAAGCTCCTGCTACCTGTCCAGTACAGATCTAGATCCTGTGAGCTACAGAACAAGCATAAAAATGAGGGCTACATATTTTGAAGTATGGGCTAAGCAGGGAAGATCTTGTGGATCAAATCATGGTCATGCAAAAGAGGTCCAACTCCTTATCCCCGGCCCCTGTCAGAGTGACCTCATTTGGAAATAGACACTTTGCAGATGATCAGGTTAAGATGAGGTCATTAAGGTTGGCCTTAATCCAACAAAACAAAAATGCGAATGCAGAGACAGAGACACACCTAGGGAGAATGTTCCACCAAGAGAAATGCAGGGATGGGTGATGTGTCTGTAAGCCAAGGAACGTCCAAAATTGCTAGCAAACCACCAGAAGCTAGGAGAGGCTCCTGGAGGGGATCCTCCCTCACAACCCTCAGAAGGAACCAGCTCTGTTGATATTTGGATCTCACGCTTCTGGACTCCACCACTGAGACAAATTTCTGTTGTTTGTGGTCTTTGTTATGGCAAACCTAGGAAACGATTTTGGGAGATTAGCCAGGCCCAGCAAACTCTGGTGTAAGGGGGCACGTGTGAAATAGGGGGCAAGTGTGAAATACCGTGTAAGGTTAAGTGTTCCATGAACAGGCAACAGGCAAGAGGACCAGTGGCACCCACGGAGGCTTCCCACAGGAGGTGGCAGTGTGCTGAGCGTCGAAGGTTGGGTACGACTGAGATCTGTAGAGATGAAGTGTGGAGTTGAGCAGACAGGGGAAGGAACTTGAAAGAGATGTCAGAGTTAAGGATGTTTGTGACTGGCCCTTTGAGCCTTTCCCCCTCCTGGAATGGAATTATCTTCTTCTCAATTTGCTGAATAAGGTGACAGGGCCTCATCAAAAAAGAAACCACCCCTTTCTCCCTTGGAATTCCCTGGTCTGAGCTAACTCAATCTTTCTGTGGGGAAGTGCTGATTCGGAAAAGCATGTTGTTCAACCAACACGTGATACCGTGCACACTTACTTCAGGCCAGAATCCATGGAGGCATCAGTTCCTCTGGAAATCCTGCCTCGGGTGGCATAGTTGGAGATCGGAGCTGGCCAGGGACCACGTTCCTCTGCTAAGTGTCTCATTGGCACCCAGCTCCAAGGACAATGACATCCTGGACTTGCACAGCCTGACGCAGCTTCTGAAGAGATCCCTGAATGCCTGAATGTTTGCAGTTAATAAGTGTAAAAACTTTGCATTATGAGTGGAGGTTAAGTATTCCCCTCAAACTCTAAAAACATGAGCCAATAGTGCTTTATCCGTGGTGATGATCTGACTAGCCAGATGTGGGAAATTGGTGGCTCAGGGAGCTGCGCCTGGGACACCCGGGGGGGCCCTGTGCTATCTTCCCAACTTCTCTCCAAGTCTAAATCTCCTCTAAAATAAAAGGCTTGGGGCACCTGGGTGGCTCAGTCATTAAGCATCTGCCTCTGGCTCAGGTTATGATCCCAGAGTCCTGGGATGGAGCCTGCTCTGCAGGAAGCCTGCTTCTCCCTCTCCCACTCTCCCTGCTTGTGCTCCCTCTCAAGATGAATTAAAAGGCTCCTACAAAATGCCAAGGGACACACAGATTGATCTCCCCCTCCCCACATTTCATCGGCACCTGCCTTTTACCCACACCCCGCTCCCTTTGGGCCTCAGGTTGGTGATTTCCGTTCTCGTCCAGCAATTCTGTGCCTCCTCCAGAGCCCAGCTGCGGTTGAGGGTTCCCGGGTGCCCGCTGGTCCAGGCTGCGTGCGTGCAGGTGGCTACGCTGACCCCACCGGCTTGTCTGCAACCACCGGCGTGTGCTGGGCCAGCGAGTGCATCTCCCTGCACAGATGCACGTCCCCGGGTAGGCATGCGCCGGAAGAGGGGTGGGGGTGAAGGTGGCGCCCTGGGACCCGCACCTGTGTTGGGTGCTGGGGGTGTGAGCTCGGTCCTGAGTGCGCTTGTGTACAAGATGCGGGCGTCCGTGGGCAGGGTGGAGGGTTTGCGCAGCACGTGGTCACTGTGTGTGTGCTTGCACGCATCTTGGGGGGTGGGGGATTCATGAGCGTGGGTGTGTGTGTGTTGGGGGGAAGATGTGGGTTCACCTCCACCTTGGATGATGGCCATCGGAGCATCCCATTCCCCTTCACCAAACTGTCCCGACCTGCACCCAAACTGAATATTGCAACTTTATCTTTTCCCCTCTTGCTTACCCTGCTGGCTGATATGCTCCCCCACCCTCCTTTTTTTTTTTTTTATTTTCCTGTCCATGACATCATCCAAACCCTCAATGAGGGAAAGAGGAGATTTAAAAAAAAAAAAATCCTTCCCTGGCAACCAAAATACCTTTAATGTAGCATAATTACCGCCGCTCTGCCCCTTCTCCCCCCCCCGCTGGGACAATTCCACGAGCCCTACAACATACACTTAAATCTTCAACTTCTCAGAGACACTACATGCAGACGGGAAAGATTTGATTAAAATTACAGTGCTTTAGGTTCAACTTCACCTATGAAGAAAAAAAAAAAAAGCAGATCGGGTGCTGGACTTTTTTTTTTCCTTTCCCAGAGAAATAACTAGGCCATGGTAATTACCCAGGACCCCGCTGCGCGCCCTCAAAGGCTCCCCCGGTGGTATTTTCCTGCTACCTGTCTTTGTAGAGATGTTGACATCAACATGAGTGATAACAGCGCCAGCCCGCGTGGAGGGTTCTCTCTGTCTCCCTCTCCCTTCCCTCCCTCCCTCCTTCCTCCCTCTCTCCCTCCTTCCGTTCCTTCCTTCCTCCCTCCCTCCTTTCCCTTTCCCCTTCCCTCCTCCCTTCCTTCCTTCCCTTCTTCTTTTCCTGTCCTCCTTCCATCCTTTACTTCTCCTAAATCCTCCTCTAAAACAAGGCGGCGGGGTCGGGAGGGGGGTGGGGTGGGGAGAAAAACAAATGCATTCTTTGTCCCTGTTGGGAGGACACTCTCCAGTCTCCATCCTGCAGATCTGGGACTGCTCCCTGAAGGGCAACGGAGAGCCTCCCACAACCTCGGGCCTGCAGTGCCTGCCTCCTCCAGGAAGACTTCCTGGGAGCCCCTCACTCCTCTGCACCTCTCAGAGCTTTCCCTTTCCCTGTGTGACAGCAGGATAGCTCTTTCTGTCACCTGTCACTGTAGGTATTTCAGAACATGTTCCTGTCCTCAGGCTCGAGAGCTCCCCAAGTACAGCCTTGGTTCTCTTTGGAACGCCCCCAAACCCTGCACCCAGTTGAGGGTGCTCAGGAGGGATACCTTTCCAGCTAGGCACGATCAGGACAGTGCCCAGGGCACTTTCAGGGACCCACAAAAATTTCTTTTAAAAGAAATTTTAAAATTTCTTTTAAAATCAAGAAGAAAAAAAATCTAATAAAAAATGTTATATAATTGGTGATACGGCATAACACCAATACAGGCATAAACTCCGTTTTTAGGGGGGGCACGGAGGGTGGCCGCGCGCACCCCCTCTCTTGGATCCTGGCTTCCAGAACAGCCTCCCTCAGGCAGAAGCCTCTCCTGGACCTCAGAGCCTTTCTCCGCGCACACCTGTCCCAAGTGACAGAGCCGATTAAGTCTGGTTCACATCTCTGGGCTTCTCAGGATCTGCTGTCTCCTCCTTTCAGGGTCTACATGTTCACTCAGGTCACCTTTGGTTTCACTGTGCTTGAAATTGGAATGCAGCGAGATGGTCCCCAGGTCTGGAGTCAGAAGAGGCTGGTTCCAGGCTTGGGGCTGTGACTTGCTTGTTACATCCCCAGGATGATGTTTTGCTTCTGTGGGTCAGTTTGCTCATCTGTCAAATGGGCAGCATTAGCCTGCCAGCATTTTCTGCGGGCTACTCTGTGGATCTGGGAGATGAGTCTGGGAAGTCCTGGCTCACAAGAGAGATGGGAGAAAGTTCTGGAAAACAGAAGCTTAGGAAGTGTGGTCACTGCCTCTGGGTCACTGTCTAGCCCGGTTCTTGTACCCTCTGTCTGGAGCCTCGGGGGACCAATAGCAGCCTAGTGACTGTCTTGGTGGCCACCAGCCCTTATGTTTATGCATGGTAGATGCAGGGTCTCCACCTGCAAAGGGGAAGGTCATCATAGGATGAGAGGAACGCCACCTGGGTTCTCCACCTGTGTGGCCTCTCATTAGCTGTGTAGCCTTAGGCAAGTTGCTTCCCCTCTCTGGTTCTCAGCCTCTTTATTCATTTACTCATTACTGGGGAGGCAGCAGTAAACTAGTTCTTTATCCAGTGGAGCCTGGTAGGCGGCTGGGGTCATTTTCAGCCCTGAATCTGATGGTTCAGTGATATGTCTCTATCCCGGGAAGCTTTGATTTTCCCCAGATGGGCCAAGGTTGGGTTTCCTTGTTGCCTGACACTGTCCCGTTGCTTTCTTGTTGTGGATTCTTAATGCCACGCCTCCGAAGATGCGTCAGGTACTCCACTTGCACTTGGGTCTGAAAAGTGCCCAGTTAGTGCTGTGGTGTTCAGCTGGGAGTGCTAACGGTTGGCAGCTCCAGGCTGGAGAAGTGCACTGGGACCAGGGGGAGCAAGCGCGCCCCTCCTCTTCCGGGCAGGATGGGGTGGAGAGGCCCGGACATGGCCTGTGGGGTCTGGGCAGCCTAGCCACGCAGCAATGACTGGAGAGGCACATCTGAAAAATCGTGACCTGTTTCCCCCACTCTCCATCCATCTGTGCTCCTTTCTTGCTTCCCAGGGTGATTTGGCTAATGCCGCATCTTCTCTCATCCAACGAGCAAGGAGGTACAAGCCTAGGCTAAGTGGAAGGCGACCACTGTTCAGTGAGCATTAACACTTCTCCCAGCCGTTTTTGGGGAAAGGTGACTGTTAGGATCTTCATTTTATAGAGGAAGAAACTGAAGTTGAGAGACGTTAATAACTCACTCGTGCTCACACATATGCTAAATGGCCGAGCAAGAATCAAACCCCGTAGCTCAGTCCCAAGGCTATACACATGTGTGTGTGCGTGCGTATGCGTGTGCACATGTGTGTCCTCTGTAAGAATGGGTGCCGACTCCCATAACGAAATGATTCATTGCCATTGTGGTGATCAAACATGCATTTATTAATGGAGCCCTTTGTGTTTAAATTTTATCAAGATCAGGGCAGGTAAGTAATATTTGCCAGATGGTAGAAATAGGCTCCATTTCTGCTAATCCTAGGAGACAGACAACATTGTTCCCTTTTCCCAGGTGGAGAAATTGATGTGCCCAAAGGTTAGGTCAACTGCTGGAAGTTGCCAGCTTGTAAGTCATGAAGTCAAGGTCACGTTAAGCTCACGTACACTCAGATGCATGCATTGTAACCAGCTCGGTTATGCACTGTCTGTGCTGATCTTGACAGGGTGCTGGGCATAAGTCACATGCACACACATGCACACGCATACTTATGCACATGCACAGGTACACAACCTGCCTCCCACCATGATCCTCAGTGGGATTGGGGAGCTCCGACTACGCTGTAAATGGCTGGTAGTTGGCCCGGAGGCTCCCTGACAACTTTCAGTGACCTGTTTCTTCCCTTCATTCTGGGGACCTAAGATGACATACGAGAACCTCCTTTTTTTCTTTAAATACCATTACAGCACCGATCCAGATTTTACAAGCAATGCCATTTGTAACATCCCATCCAGACTCTTCCAAAGAAAAGACTATTTTTGTTTTCACAATTCTTCTGATACTTCACATAGTTATAAAATGATTGTATATTTTCTTTTGCATTTGACTTTTTATTATTTGAGTTTGTATCATAAACTTTTCATTATGTTTTTGCATATCCTTTATGTTAATCACTTTTAGGGACTAGAATATTCTACATGGAGATTCTCATAGTTTATTAATCCATTTCTTCAGAGTTGAACTTCAGTTTATTTTAATTTACATGTCTCTTATTACAATGGAGAGGCATAGTGCCACTGCTTATTTACTATTTGTGTTTACTCTCCTTTGCGATCTGCTCTTCCCTTAGACCCAGTTACTTATCGATACGTGTTAGGTACAAATTTGAATGTCAGCATGTAAAATACGTCTTTGGTCATATTTTGTATTTTCTCCCAATTCTATTGTCCTGTTGTCTCTATTTGTGTTATACTACACTGTTTAATTTTAATACGTAGTAAGACACTGGTCATTTCTTTGAGATTTCTTCCATCATGTTGTAATCCATCGTAATTCTGATAAGCATTTGATTATTTTTCTAATATTTACATTTTTTAAACATTTTAATCCATCCATCAGAATCTATTCTAGTTCATAGAACACAATTTGAATCTAAATTGATTTCCTCCCAAATCACTAAATAATTATTCTAAACTCTTATTAAATAAGCATTTTCTTTCTTATTTGTCATTTTTGACTCACTCAATGAATATTTATAAGCCATTGCTATATGCCAGGCACCTACTTGGTCCTGGGGACAGACTGAGCAGGACACACTCAGGATGGCCTCACACAGTGTCTGGGCTTCCTACTTAGTTTCGCCGACTGGCCTGTCTGGTCTATATTCTTACCATACCCTTTCAGTTCTTGTTGTTCTAAAACATATTTCAAAACATGAGAAGTCATGTCTGCTCTTCTTTTTCACATATTACTTAGGAAAAGTGTATCTATTTTTTTTTTCCAGGAGAATCTCACCATCGTTTTATTGGATCTTTACTAAAACTGGTGAACAACAATTTTCCATTCTATCTGCCAGTCTGGGCTTGTTCAGGGGCCTATAATCTGGAGCCTGGTGTGAAGGATCATGGATTTTCAGAGTTAGAAGAGACGTCCAGAAGCACCTGCTGTTGGCTGGTTCTGCCACCAGGACGGAAACTCATGCTTGGGAATTACTGATGTAGTGGAACGTGTCATTTGATTTTGGATCTTCTTTTCGATGACCCCACAAAGCAGTTGTCCATATTGTGCTGGAATGTTCTTAATGATGAGGAACTCACCTCTTGGTTTTGTTGTCTTCCCAGTTAGAGCTCCAGAAAGATGAGAAGCTTGCTTTGTATGTCTGGATAGAAAAAAAGGGGGGGTGGTAAACTTGGCTTAGATAGTTCTGATCTTGGATTCCCTCAGACAGAGTACCTGAGAACCCTCATGAATATAGAAGTGTCATTTCAAGTCACTGCTGATTTTTTTCTGCCCTGGGGAAGGCAGAGCTATTGTTCAACTGTCAAGAAGCAATATTTATTAGCAATGCTTGAACCTCAATCCATTTGGCTGAACTCCCTAAACTTTACAATGAACTATAACCTCCATCTCGGGGGAGTCAAGAACCACTGTTCCAGGGGAATTCCTCCAAACCAGGATGCATCTTCTTTCTTACTTTTTCTTTCTTTCTTTTTAAAATTCCAGTGGGAATTTTTATTTCTCCTCTCCATTTCAATTTTCTCTAAGTCTTTTGCTTCTCCTTTGGACGGAACGAGTGACCGCAGAGAACCAAACTGGAATGAACTTTTTTTTAAAGTCCTCAAAAAATAATAATTAAAAGAGAAAGAAATGGAGGAAAAAAAAAAAAAGAAAGAAAGTCCGTCTGGATTTGGTTCCAGTTTCGGTAGTTTCAGGCCTATGCTTATTTTAGCCAAGCCATTTGTCCCATCCCTATTTATACAACAAGATGCAGAACGAGTTGTTCCTGCCGTGTCCTGCCGCCTGTCAGAGAGAAATCTGTCTTGAAGGAGAAGCCAATTAGCTCAACGTCTTTCGTTTGGATGTTTTCCTTTTGCCCCGAGTCATGCTCAGTGCTGAGCCTAGAGTTGGAAGAAGGTGTTGGACAGCACCCACCAGGTCAGTCCAGTGGCGAGGGTAGTGCTTTGGAGGCACCGGACCTGGAATGCAGACTATGTCTCTTAGTGACCCCGCACTCTTAGCTAAGTTTTCTTCCACGGCGCGTTCCTCTGAAAAATGGAAATAGCAGCAGTCATCACACCCGCCTCTCAATATTGCAAGTTTAGTACAATTATATCATAATAGCAATAATAATGACACAGAAATAATGAAAGTCACCGCTTTATATATGGCAGGCACTGGGCTAAGTGCTCGCGATGGAAGGGCTCCTGCAACCCTCACGGTAACGTGAGCAGAAGTATTGACATGAGCCCCTGTTTGCAAATGGAAGGTCGAGCTACTCTTGAAAGGACACCTCACAGGTCCCAGAGTGACAGTGTGGAAGCTTCACCATCGCCCAGCGAGGATATCCTGAAATGACAAGCCAGAGAACTGAGGCCCAGAAGCTGTAGCAATGTCCCTCAGGTACGAGCACCAGAGTCCAAACATGAGCGTCCCCATCTGGCTTTTTTATTATTTGGGGTGATTTTCACAGTTCTGACAACCCCCAACCTTCCAACTGGGTCTAGCACAATAGACGTTCATGTCCATTAAAAACCAGAGACCTCAAAACACACCATATGCAGGGCTGTCATAATTTGGTGGGTGGGTGGCCCTCCTCCACTCGGTGATTCAGGGACTCGGGGTCTTTCCCAGTAGCTGGCTCTGCTCTCCTCTGCCCAGCTGAAGGCTGAGAAGAGAGGACAGAGAGCATAGGTGGACTCTTTAACCACTACTTAAATTTCGTTGGCGGGAACCGGTCACATGGACCCACCTGGATGCAAAGGAACCTGGGAAATGTAGTCCTGAGCTGGAGCATGGTTTCCCTGTGAAAACTCAGAGGCACTCACATCTTGCTAGACAGCATGCTGCTTCCGCTACTGCACCTCACCCACCTTCCTCTGCCAGAATGCAAACACTCGAGGCAGAGAAGGTCATCATCTGGCCTTTCCCTAAAATAAAGCTAAAACACTGGAAGTCACACATCAAGTTATCGGGAGTCTTGGAACCAACCTCTCCTGGACTTCTCTGTAGGAGTCGTGCAAGATTCCAGAACACTCCCTCAGAAGCAAGCTGAACTCCTCTCTCACCAATCATCTTCAGCATGGGTCCTGGAAGCTCCCCCCTGTGTCTCTCTCCTGTGCAATGTTTTATGTACCTTGGTTTTCCTTTTTAGAATTTCTCAAGAAGATAAAAATGAAGTGCATGCCTCCTGTCTCTGCTCTACCTCTGCATTTCTTAGACTCAAATATTTCAATGTGGGATGATTAGTTTTAATAGGAGAACTGTGACTTAGAATGAGCACAGTAAGCACAAAACTCATATTTATTTGCAGAGAGAAGGAAAAGAGAAAACAATTAAATATCAACTTTAGAAACAAAGATCCATGTGAGTGCACGCACAGCCAACTAAAGTGAGCTGCAGTGAAAGCATCATTTCATCAAAAAATAAGGAAGTTTTCTTTTTCACAATCAGTATATAGGGTTCATAGCTGGGTAAGAGTGAAAACTAGTGCAGAAAAATCTACAATCTGCATCAGAGAGAGAGCACACACAGTTAAGGTACGTACAGATATCTTAGCGTATGTTAAGATATGTTAGAGCTGTTTGCAAATTTAGAGATCCTCCCAACCACCACTCTCATTCTATACACGAGGACATCAGGAGTCAGGGCCGTGACTCTCTTTCCAAAACTCTGTCCTTCTGCTCCTCTCTCACTGGCTGCAGATTTATCTTTCTAAAGTAAATATATGACAAATGGCGTCATTGCTTGAAACCCTTCAAAGGGTCATCATGCAGCAGATGACTCCCTTCCACGGACCCAACCCCATCCCCACTGGTTCCTTCACCTGCCGCTCCCTGCCTCCCATGGCCTCATCTGTCTTGCGGGTCAGGCCAATAGGGGGTCCCTGCGCCTGCTCTTCAGTGATTCTGAGTCTTTCTTTGCTCAGAGGTCAACCCTGGCAAAGAGACAAAACTCCCTCTCCTGATGTCCTGCAATGTTCCTCGACCGACCCGAGCCCGACACTTGTCAAAGGTACACGGAAGTAGCAGCTTATATATGGGATGGTTTGCTTATCTTTTTAAGACTTGAAGGCTGCGCAAGGCTGTCTTTAAATACTGAACCCCTCACTAAGACCGTGACCTCCCAGCACAAGCAGTGGCTGTGTTTTACCGTTTTATTGATTATCCTGTTCTCAGGGTCTGGTGCAACGTATGATCTTTAGCAGATGCTCCAAAAACACTTGGGTGACTGTTGTCCATGATGGGGCTAAGATGCCTCCTTGCTAAGCCTAGAGTCCCTGTTGAGTTCCCTTTGCTTAACTGTCTGTAGGGTTGGCTCCCTCATTACCTTGCATTTGAAATATCATTCAATCAGAGTGGCTTTTCCGGACCTCCTGATCTAAAAAAAAAATGCCCATCACTCTCTGCACTAGTCAGAGTTCTCTAGAGAAACAGAATAGGATGGAGGTATATATATATATTTATCTCATGTGATTTTGGAGGCTGAGAAGTCCTGCGATGGACAATCTCCAAGCTGCAGACCCAGGAAGTTGGAGGCATAAGTCCTGTCTGAGTCCAAAACCCCAGGCACCACAGCCTAGGTCTTAGTTCAAGTGCAGGAGAAAACATCTGTCCTAGTTTGCAAACAATCAGGCAGCAGGGAAGAACTCTCCCTTCCTCCCCGTTTTCGTTCTATTCCGACCTTCCATGGATTGGAAGAATCCCATCTGCGTTGGGGAGGGCAATCTGCTTTACTCCGTCTACCCATTCAAATACTCATCTCATCCAGAAACACCCTCAGAGACACACTCAGCAATCATCTTTAACGAAATATCTGGGCACCGTGTGACCCCATCAAGTGGACACATAAAGTTTGCATCACATTTTCTATTCCTTTACTCTGCTTTGTTTTCTTTATAGTACTTATTGCTCTCTAACAGAGCAAATTTTTACTTCTTTGCTTATTTGTCATGTGTCTGTCCCCAGCACTGGGACGTACATACCAGCAGAGCGAGCCCCCAGTCTGGTGTTCACTGTTAAAGCCCGCATGCCTGGAACCTGGCTGACACGTAGTAGGTGGTCAGCATATTTGGGAAGTGAATGGATTTGTCAATCCTGCAAACAACAGGCGTTCTAATCCAGGACTCTCTCCCAGACCTGATCTCTTGTTATGTTCCCTTTGAAAAAAGAAAAAAAGAGAGAGAGAGAAAATTATCGAAACTCCAATGTCTTGGAAATACAAAAACAAGCAACAAACAAAAATAAACAATCGAACCCAAACCTCCCCAAACCCTCAGTGCTTCCTCAAAGTACAGCCGACATGGGTCCTTTGAAACCTTACTCGAGGGACACATGCTGGGAAAAGAAACAAGGGAGAAATGGCAGATTTCTCTGTTTTATTTTTATATACCAACTTGCTAGTTAACAGTGGGAACAATCAATAAACTTTAATAGAAGGCGATTACTTTAGGGTTGTAGTAAACTGAAGAATAAAGAATAATAGCTTTTCAACCTTTTATCAGTCTGGGGAGCTAATTTAATATGCACGGAAAATACATTACAATAATTTTTATAACTATGCAGTCCAGACCTCTCTAAAGATTTTCCAGGAAATAAGTAATGTGCAAAGAATCCAGCCCAAATATATAGGACAAAAGCTGGGCTGCCCTGACTGAGGGCAGCCCAGCTAATTCTACCAAGAATTGGGTGTTTCTATTAAAAATGCCACTGAATTCTAAACAGGCACTAGATGCTCATTGCTGATTTTTTAAAAGCCAGTCTTCGCTTAAAAAAGTAGCCTGATCATTCCTGTTTGGAATCATTCAGACTATAGACAAATATGCTAAGGCTTTAAGTATATAATTTTTAACCTCTTAGAAAGGTTGGATGATGTGTTCGAAAACTATTACTGTGCACAGCTCAAATTCAATGCACCACAAAGGAGCTCCATTAATCCTAATTTAACATGCATCTGGTCACAATTTGGACGAGGAAATAGGCCAAGAACCGAAGGAACAGTCTGTGTTCATGCACAAAAAGAAGGCTCCAAATCCACGTCAGGGGACTTTTCTGACTCCCAGACTCTCTCTGTGCGGAGCCCGCAGGACTGTTCTGGGGACAAGTGTGCATTTTTACCCGGTTTGTCCTTCTCCTCCCGCATCCTGACCTTCCCAGGCCAGTTCTCTGCTCTGCGGATGGAGCAGTCACTTTACAGGGCAGAGCCTCTTGACTTGTCCCCTGGGACCGCCCACGGCCCACAGGAGAACGTTCATGATCGATGCCTCAGAGAGCATGGAGACTGGGACAGGGGCAAGGCATTTTTCCCAGGTGCAAAATTCAAGAAGGTGACGAAAAACCCAGTCATCAAGATAAATACCATTTAATGCACAATTTTTTTTTTTTAAATCAAAACTAATGCCTCCCCCAAATCCAGAAGGAACAAAAGAGAAAAATTTTAAATAAGTATGGGATCCTACGTGCTGAGCTCTCCCTCAGCCTGAGGCAAAAGGAAAAACCAGGGAGACCCGTCTTGTAGAGGAGATCAAGTAAGAGTTTGACCTTTTGTTGATCATGGACTTTTTTGTATTAATTTTGAATGAAAACTTTTTTGCATTAAAATTATATTTATCTTAATGACACAGATTTTTGATGCCGTGGTAAAAATTCTGCATCAGAAAGGGAGACCTGACTTGCCTTGCCCTGATCTCCTCCGAGCCGGCAGCAGACACCGTTACCTCAGTTCCCATTGTCCTGTGTTCACTGGGTCCTGTGTGCGCCCTCCCTTGCACCAAGAGGATGGGGCTGTGACTCCTGTGGGGTGTGCACAACCCCCCTCCCCCCCAGACCCGACGCTTTGCCCATCGTCCACCACACTGAGATGTGGGCACTGAGTGCGAATCCCAGTTGAACTAGGACATGCGGACACAGAGGGTGGCATTCGGAGTCACAGTGCCACCAGCTCAGTCCCGTGGCAGCTATTTCTGCCCCCTCCCCCCAGCACACTCGTCGTTTCTGTTTCCTGATGTCGCCCTGAACCTCCAGCTCTTTTCTTGCACTAGTTCCAGCGCTGCCCTCCCGCGCTCCCTCCCCTGCATCCATGCCCCAGCGCCAGCAGGAGGCGCTGGTGAGCGGCAGCTGGAGTGTGCATCCCCATTCCAGCCAGTAGGACACCTGTGGCCTGGGGCGGGTTGCTTAACCTCTCTGTGACTCAGTTTCCTCCTCTATAAACTGAGGTGAGCAGTGCCTCCCTGGTAGGGTTTTTGAGGGCTGAGAAAAATAATGTATATAAAACCTTTAGAACAAAGCTGGTGTATAATAAGCTAGAGGAATCAAGCAAGTGTCGTGCAGTAGCTGGGACTAGAAATTGGGGCTGCCTCTGTCTCAGTCTGCAGGGCGAGGAGAAGGTGTGCTTGTCCAGACCCAGACAGAGCACTGCCAGGGAAGGTCTATGGTTTCAGAGCTGACCTGGGGCACCCCAGGAAATAAATACACTGACCTCCTTCTTCTCTCCCTCCTCCCTCCTCTGCAGGACCAGAGGGCCCAGTGAGGCCATCTGCAGAGATTAGCCTGTGGGGGTTCAGAGCAGGGTGAGGAGGGCTGGCCGGGGGATTTGAGGGCCAAGGGGAAGCGGACCAGTGACCCGGCCAGGAAATTATCAAGCCATATTCCAGGTGGGGCAACACCTTAGTGTCCTGTATGGGGCACCAAAGGAATCCAAGTTCTTCTGAAGCAGGGACCCTCTCTCTGTAGCCCTGGACACGGGCTGGACTACCTCATTATTTGAGGAGGCTAGGGAAGATGCCTGTGCTACCCTGCCTTCCCCTGGGGTCTCCAGAGCCTGCTCGGGTTTCTGTGTTTTTTCTTGAGGAAAAAAACTCGCTCTCTGGGGCAGGTTTCCCTAGAGCTCTCACGGTTCCGATGATAATAGGTTTGTGTGTGCTACTGAATTAGTCTGTGCCCGTCCAACCATCTTTAGCTCACATTAATCACACCCTTTTACTCAAAACAGTACAACTCTGATCTAAACCAATTAAGCCTGTGCTGTTTAGACAAAGAGATTAATATAGCTCCGAAAAGCATAACCTTTGGCCATAGAGGTGTCTTAAGATAATGAGCTTGAGTCAGTGGGTTGGCTTTGTGGAGAGGTATGTTTTGGAAGAAGATATCTATTTGCAGATTCTGAATCAGCAGGAGAAGAAGGGCATCCAGGCAAACAAGTTCCGGGTGTACACATGCAGGTATAAGGAGGTGAGGGGAGTCCGATTCAGAGCCCATGATTTGGAAATGCAAATACTCTTTCTCTTGGAAAATCCAGCTGACTCTGATAAAATAAAACCCAGCACAAAGTAATTACAGCTATAACACAGGTCTAAAATATATAGCTGAGAAAAAGCATTGCCCAGTGTGTATTCCTTTCGGCTCTTACAGAAATTGAGGGATGACTTCCCAGTGTGGATGTATAGAAAGGAGCACTGGACTCAGAGCCCTATGTGCTAACCTGGGATTTCGGTTCAATACTTGAGAATGGCATCGGTGCTGCCCACCACGCTTGATGCTGGGGGTTGCTGGAGCAGTGGAACGCGGTTCCTGCCTGCCAGCCACTGTCCACTCAGAGGAGGACAGGGACCTTCAAACAAAAGGGTCAGGGAGGTTTTTGGCGTAGAGGAGCACGGGGGAGCCTGGAGCCCACGGTCAAGAACGTGAGTCCACCATGGGGCTTCAGCAGAAGCTGCTGGGAGCGAGGAAACTCCAAGTTGAATCTGGAAAATCAGTCTCCAGGGATCTCCCCAGAAGACCTCCTGGCAGGAGAGTGCTGGGGGTGGGGGTGGGGGGGATCTGAGCAGCTAGAGATAAGTAGAGGCAAAGGTCTATAAGGGCAAAGCCATGGCAGGAGAGGACTAGCCATTGTTCTGGAGCTCTACAGCATCCAGCATGAGACTAGAGATGAGTGGAGATGATGCTAGGGAGGCCAGAGCTGGGAGCACCATGGTCCCCTAATTAAGGTGCTTGGAGATTATGTTCTAAACAGTAGGACTATGCTAAGGGGATTCAGCATAAGACCCGGTCATATATATTTCTACAAGATCTCCTTGATCACCACTGGTGGGCAACAAAGCCCTGGTCAGGTTCTTTCCCTGGTCTGACCTAAGACGTCTCATCTGTGCAGTGGGTGTAACTGATCCCGTGGCCTCTCAGGTCCTGCCTAGCCTGTCTGAACTACAACCTTGTGTTCTTTATGTTTGCTGCTTCGATATCCTGGGCACTTGCTGCCCTGCTGCCCCCCAGGGACGGCCCCTCGCTGGGCTAGTTGCTTTTTAGAGAGGGCAAACAACTACCCACAGGACTTGTGTTTTATATGCAAACCGACCAAACCTAGACCTCAGATTGCCTCCCCTGTCAGGCTCGCTGGGGCCAGGCTACTATCCATCTGCCCTGACCATCCCAGGGCCAGGTGCCAGACACCTAAGGATAGCCCCTAAGGCCCAGAGCCTGCTGAAATTCTGCCAGCTAGCCAGTCTGAAGCCTGGTCCGCCAGCCTCGTGCTTCCATCACGGGAAAGCACCGCCAAGGCTCTTGCTCCCGTCTCCTCCACTCCCAGCCTTCGGAGAGACCCTGGATCTTTCCCCACAAGCCCCTGGCCTGGTGTGCCCCTCCTCTCGCGATCTGTGAGTAAAACAAGCTTTTTCAATGATGGTTGTCTCCTCCTCTGTTGGCCTCGAAAACACCTGGATAATAATCAAAACAGTATTTTAAAATACAACAGTATTTTTGGATGGAGAGTTCAAGCAAACCCCTGGCCAAGCGAGTGGGACTGACACCCAGCCTTTGGTCAAACCATGTCCCAGGAGACGGGGCACATGATTCCCATGGGCACAGCAGTGTCCTGGGGGCTGGCGTGAGCCCTGTCTCCTGTTGCTTCCCTCTGTGAACCTCAGTGCTCCCATTTACGGAATGTGGGTGTCAGGCTAAACGCCATGTTTTCCAGATTCAAGATTTTCTAACAGTGGGGCACCTGGGTGGCTCAGTGGGTTAAAAGCCTCTGCCTTCGGCTCAGGTCATGATCTCAGGGTCCTGGGATCGAGCCCTGCATCGGGCTCTCTGCTCAGCGGGGAGCCTGCTTCCCCCTCTCTCTCTGCCTGCCTCTCTGACTGCTTGTGATCTCTCTCTGTCATATAAATAAATAAAAATCTTAAAAAAAATATTTTCTAATAGTAATGGAACTCACGGTGGGTGCTTAGACAGAACTGTCCCCAAGTTGCCCCGGTGTCAACCAGGCATGATTTCCCATCTCTGTCCCTCTCGGTCCTGCGGATACAGAGTGGGAGACGCTATCTGTTGGTGCTTTGCAAACTGGGAAGTGCGATGCTGATGGAGACCTGCTATTAGCATTGTTGTTGATTATGAACTTGTCCCCGTCTGTAGGTGGGTGAGACTTTCAGGGCAACGGTATATGATTTAGCAAATTATCTCTTCAGCATGCTAAAGAGTCCGCCAGGGGTTTGCTCACTGCAGGATGAGGGAACAATGAGGCCTCCCTATATTCAATAACAGTGGTTTAATTATCATGATTATCTCGCATTTGTATAAAGTCTTTGCTTTCAGGATCTCAAAGTACTTTACAAACATTAAGCCTCCTAGTCCCCCAGGGGAGACATTAAATTGATGCATGGCTTGCAGGTCGCTCCTCTTCCTGGCTTGAAAGTGGTTTCCTCCCATCCAGGTGAGGATAAAAGGGGATGTTAGCCTCCGTTGTTGTACAGAGTTCAATGTTGGAGATTCAGCATGGGCATTAGGGTGAAACACTTGGCAAATGGGAATAAGAGCCTGCTATATGCCAGACCCGACGCTGGACCTGCATTAGGTCGTGTCCCAGCAGTGATTCCCCCCTACTTTACAGATAAGGAGACTGCGATTCGTGTGTAGACCCAACGTCACACAGCCAGGGAAAGTAGACACAAGTAGGTGCCGTTTGGACACAGAGCTGCAGGTGTCTCTAAAGAGAAAATCACCGTCTTCGCACTGAGCTCCACTGCCCTCCAGACCACTGCGGCTTCAGGTCCCCGTCCCTTCTTTCGTCCTTGTGGAGTCTGACGGGGATCCTATAGGCTTGGCCTTGAGATTCAGCTGAGTAGAGCGGGAGACAGCGAAGTCTCCAGGAGGGAGTGGGGCGAGATCTGTGCTGATCCAGGCAGAGCCGCGCACGCCCTGAATTCCATCTGCAAAGACCCTTCTTCTCACCACGCTGATGTTCTGAGGGGACTCGGACGCCTGTATCTCCATGGGACGGAAGAGGACGCCAAAGGATTTAAGGACATGTTTTCAAGCAGCTACCCGTCTGTTCACGATCTCTCCTCATTATAGAGAGGGCTGTGCCAGCGTCGGGGGCCTGGGTCCCGCATCCCTGAAGGGGTCCAGCCCAGCATCAAGGCCCAGCTCAGGCACTTCCCAGCTGTGTGACGTGGAATGGTCACTTCCTGAGCCTCTGTTTTCTTATCTGTAAAATGGGGAGAATGTGTGGGTCTTTTGAGAAGATTCAATGCAATGACACGCCCAGAGGGTCTGACACACAGTAGTTGTCAATGCACATTGGTCATTGTCATCATCACTTTTACCTGTGGAGTCATCTGGTGCCTCTGAGGTCTACACAGATTCTCCACGGGTCCTCACAGCCTGCAGCCTCGTCGCTCACGGGGCTGTGCACAGCCAGCACGTGTGCATTATGGAGGTTTGCCCATGTTGAGGCCCTCCTCCCGGCGTGATGGTAGTTGGGGGTGGGGTCTTCAGAGGGTCCTGGGTTCCCATGAGGTCATGAAAGCCGGCCTCACCACATCCGTGTCTGTATAAGAAGAGACACCAGTGCACTTACGGATCCTCCTCTCCGCCGTGTGAGGACACGGCAAGAAAGAAGCCTTCTGCAAACCGGAAAGAGCGCTCTCCTGGACCTACTGGCCCCCGGCCTTGGGCTTCTGGCCTCCGGAGATGTATGAAAATGTGTCTGTTGCTTAGACTGTGCATTTTAGGGCACTTTTTTCTAGCAGCCCAGGCGGACTAAGGCAGAGGCCATGCAAAGCCCTCTCCTGAGCATTCACGCAAAGGAAATCGACAGCCTCTTAGACAGAAAGGCGTTCTGCTACTCAATTTCTTCCACGATCTTCCCTCTCTTCGTTCATCCACGGCCTCTCTCTTTAGATTATACGAGTCTTGGAGGCCAGGCAAAGTGTCCAATGTCTGTCTGAATTTGCAGAACCCCGTTGAGATTCTAGGCCCTTGGTGGTGTCCAGTACCGACGAGATGGGTGAACGTGTGCACACAGGCGTGGAGGGTTGGATGGACAGCAGACTGACGGGTTGGGATGGTTTCCTCTCTCCACGGTCAAGCAAGCTGCTGGTAAATTCAGCTCCTTTCTACACATAGGGCTTTTTTCCCTTCCATTTTTGTCCTTTGTGTTGGAGGAAATGAACCTTATTTGTGATTTATATTTTGATAACCTCACACGGATTATCTGAGTTGCTGGAGGGCTGGAGGGGGCTGACAAGCTCACAGGTGTCTTTCTGCACTAAGGCTTTGCAATTATTGTTTTATTTGATCCTGTGATCTACTTCCGAGGCTAATGGGTTGCTTTTCGGATTAACTGTATTTATCGATCTGCTCTAAAGATGTGATTGTCATAAGCGCCCTCCATCTGGAGGAGCTGTGAATTCAGAACTCACCCCTTTGGCAAATGCATCCATACGGCCAGTGGGGTGGGTGGTGTAACGTGTGTACGTGCGTATATTGCGTTTTTTTCATCAACATCCATTTTCTGCCATCGTGGTTTAAGTTAAGGGAGAATTCCATCCGGCAAAGTGATTAACTACAGGGGGCAAAAATCATTCCAGTGAATACTGCTTTTCCCTTTGATACAACTCCAAATTGATGTTTCCATCTCATTGTTTTTGTATTTGTTTTTTAACTTTATCTAAAGATTTTTTTAAAATGAGAATTATTTAACAAAAGGAAAACTCGAAGCACTTTCTTATGTAAAGCTAATGTGACAATGCAAATGTCAACAAGGGGGCAAGATCCGTCTCAGGGAAATCTTGAAACCTCTAAGTGAAATTTGCATAAAATAGTTCTGGTATTATTATTCACTATTCTTCCCGTGACAGATATGTCAAGGCCTTGAAACCTAAAAGAACAATTATGCTATTGTATCTCTCGGAGGATTCAAGGGGTGTGTCTTTGGTGGAAAAAGTGCTATTAGAGCTTTGAAAGCAGTTAAAAGGCAGCCCAAGGGACTCTTTAGCTAGTCATTTTATAAAGAATGCCTCAGCTTTAAGTGTCTTAAAGTACGTTTATTCAACTCGTACTTTTGGCTTAAAAAAACCTACCAATAATTAATGGCTGTACTTTTTTTTTTTAACGTTTGCATTAGCTATAAATAAAAACTCTTGATGAAGTCATCATTGATTAAGTTAAACTATGATTCTTATGTGATGGGACCCATATCTTTGTCAAGCATCTTGTAACGAATTACCTGCAAGCTTTTTTTTTTTTTTTTTTTAATTTCGCTAACATTGCAAAAGTCATTGCCATTGCCAATTATGGACCAAATCAGGAACTAATCAGTAAATCCTTTCCTTGCACAAGCTGGCTTAACTTAACATGTCTGAACATTAAAAACTGAAGCATTGATAAGGCATGTCTCATTGCAGCTGGATGGGGTGCGGGAGGCAGTGATCCGACTTTAATTTCCTCTGAAACCTGCTGATTATGTTATTCTCGGGTTCGGCTGGGCTTCACTGGAAAAAGGCAATGCCAACTTTTGATGGGAATAGTTTTGAAATTCAAGAAAGACACAGAGAAACACAAAAACGCCTCTGTCACATAGGGTGGGTGATAAGATGGTAGGGAAAATGAATGAGCCAGGAAACTTTCAGTCAAAATGCTACAAAGATTGCAGGGTCAGAGAAATTTTGATTCAAATGTGCAGGAACTAATGTGCACAGGCATGGACGGGCGGTCTGTGTTTTTAGCAAACTGTAACATAGTGCTCATTTCGTCTACTTCATAAAATCAAAAGACGATATTCGTTTATTTTCATCCACACATTCTTTCACTTTATATTGATTGAAAGGTAGGAGCATCCCTTGAAACCATCTAGCTTGACCTGTCATTTTATGGATGAGCAAAGGAAGGTTCAGAATGAGGAAGAAGGAAAAAAAAAAAGAAAAAAAAGAAAAACCCCCAACCAGTCCAGGCATTCCATAATGAAGGGTGGAAGAAACCTGGGGCGGGATGAAATTGACCTCAGTACTCAGACCCATCTTCCATTGTTGCAGAATTCTGGCTAGCATTAGGGTACCTTATATCAAGAGCACATTTCCCATAATCCCTTGCAACTATGGAAGGCCATGTGATAACGTTCTGGCCAATGAGATGCAACAAAAGTGGCTTATGACCCTCCTGGGAAACACTCTGATCCTTTGCTCCTACTAGAACTCGGGTGGCCATCTTGGAAACGGCAGTCGGTATGTTCCCAGTAGCAAGAAGAGAAGAAACCTGAGTTTCTGACCCCACGAGGTACCCTACCAACCTTTGACTGCTGGCCACTGCCCCACAGAAAGGAGAGAATAAAGGTCTGTCTCTTGAGCCACCATAATTTTTGGTCTCATCCCTGGCATCCATACTCCATCTTAAACGAACACAGGAACTACTAGGAGTACTCTCTAGGGTCTAGGTTGTGTGCTAAATGGGTTGTTGAGGCCGTCCCATTCCATGTGTGATGAAAGTGGGAATCCAGTGTCTTGAGCACTCTGTTAGATTCTGTAACCCTGATGGACAGCTGGGCCATTTACTCAAAAATCTCAATCACCAGGCACAGAATCCGACACTCAGAGGGTGTTCAATAAAGTTTTATGAGAGATAAGTGGACAGATGGCCCCCCAAAGAGAACAGGAGAAGCTGGATATGCCATAATGTACCCTGAATGTACTCAGTGGAGATGCACAAGGCTAAGCTTACAACTTTGGCCTGACCCCACATTACCATGTATTGTTTGCTGACAAAATGATCCATTAAAATCCCATGGATTTGTCTTTCTCTTTCTCTTTTTTCCCTTTCTGGTATTATATCTCAATGTGATATAAACGGAGCATAAATCTTGCCTCTTGCCAACTGCTGTTTAGTTGAAATTGCCTGTATTGTCTTGACATATGTTGGAGTCTTTAAATTAACACAGGAAAGAATTGATTTTAAAAATGGCATTTGCATTAAAGGTTATAAATGGGCAATTTGGGAAGCATGGAGATATATATGGGAAGTTATGCACAAATATTACAGCTAGCATAGCAGTGGGGTTTTGACTCCATGAAATATACAGTCTTATATAGCCTCTGGGGACATACTTTATGTTGCAGAAAGTATGTATGCGGCATAATTTGCATATCTGCTGCACCAGGTAAGCCATAAGGTCACCACCAATCTGGGTAAGCCAAGGAATCTTGGATTCTTGGTGGATTTTAGGCACATTTTTGTTTGACACCTTGAGTTTCCAAATACCTTTGTCAGAGTTTGGTACAGAATTTATTTTTATGTGTCCTTAGTGTCTGGGTCCTTTAAGGATCCCAGCTTAAACAAATCACACGCACACTGTGCCCACAGAGAGGAAATTGCTGCTAGGTTCCCAGAGTTATTAGATCAAAACCTAGACTACCCGTCTTCGACTACTTGGCCCCTCCATGCTCTCGACCCCCTCAGCTGTTGAACTCTTGTCTTAACCTCGACATATCTACTGAAACCCACTGGTGGCTTGATCCACCTTCTTTTGGGTCAAGAGTTCCACTGATTTTTGGCAACCAGTTTTATCATTCAACTGTGCATCTGACTGTGGTCCACCCATCTGTCTTCTATCTGTTGTGCCAGCGGGGGTCAGAGAGATGAAGAAGACCCCATCCCTACTCTTGGAAGAGCTTGAAGTTTAGTGAAGGACAAAGACAAGGGAAGAGGTCATTGGAATATGGTGGAATATGCTGGTCAAGGAAGGTAAAGAAATCCTTGAGAGCCTAGCAGGACTGAGCCAGGAAAGAGGGGGCAGCAGGAGTGAAGGCAAGAGAAAGGCTAGGAATTCTGGGTAGGATGCTTGAGAAGAAGTTTCAAGGAAGTATCGGAATGTGATGAAAATGTCAGGAAGGAGACTTCTGAGGGAATATGTTTACTGACACAGGTCCCCAAACATTTAGGAAGCTGTGTGTGCTTTTATTTTCTGTATTCCTATTATCATCATTATTATTCTTGGTGGGTGTCCGGTACAAGAAACTCACATTTTCCTCCTTTCCTTCTTTTCTTCTTTTTTTTTTTTTTAAAGATTTTATTTATGTATTTGACAGACAGAGATCACAAGTAGGCAGAGCAACAGGCGCAGAGAGAGGAGGAAGCAGGCTCCCCACTGAGCAGAGAGCCCGATGCGGGGCTCGATCCCAGGACCCCGGGACCATGACCTGAGCCGAAGGCAGAGGCTTAACCCACTGAGCCACCCAGGTGCCCTGAAACTCACATTTTCTGAGAAGAGCCCTGGTTGGTGCTCTGGGTGCCCAGAATGTTCCTCTCTCGCCATCTGTGGGTGGACGTGGATCTGGCTGGGGTTGAGGGGTGGGAAAGATTTAGTGATTTTTGCCCTCAGACTAACTGATTTATTCCCTCCTTTTCTGATCATGTAAATCTAGAAACATGTTCTTATTTTAAAGAAATCATTAAATTAGAATACAAACTACATGACCAAGTAGAAACTTAATTCCCTTGATCCTTGCTGCTCACGTCCCAAGTATAAAGGATCCCATTACCATTTTACCCTAATGATAAGTAACGCATTGAGAAGAACAAGGTCCATCAACACTGACAGAGTTTTCATGACTCGCTAAGTACCACTCCAAGGCTCTCATTACTCAATTCATATTCTGTACAACTCTAGGAGATTGTTGTCATCATTATTCCCATTTTGCAGATGAGAAATGAGGTAGGAGGTTTCTAAGGCTACCTGCCTAGAATCACACAGTAAGCGAGGGAACAGGGATTTGAACACTAGGGCTCTGGGTTCAGAGGCAGGCTCCATTGTCCTCTGTGCTACTTCAGAGAGAGGCTCAATTCCGTGTCTCATCTCCATTTTACAGACTGAGAAACTAAGCTCAACAACTTCAGGTAATAACCAGCTGCTGGTTGTGCACTTGGAGGCAATGCTTGCCTCTAGCTGGAGTCTGGATGATCTTCTTTTCTAGTTCCAGGCTTCTAGCAATGCAAAATGCACATTATCACATCCATATTAATACTGCAAATTACCTGGGCAGCTTTTATTTTAGGGAATGCGGAGATGGGCTCTTAAATTAGGTTGACATTTTCCACCTGAGAAGCCCGGGATTTGTCACTGTGTGGGCGTAGTCTGCCCCCTGCCATCCCCTCTCCTTCTCTGACTCATCTCTGTCTCTCTTTCTATTCCGAGCCTCTTTATTCTCCTGGCCCCTCTCATCCACAAGACCGGGAATACATCAACCATCAGTCATCGCTTCCCGTCTCATTCCCCAGTGTCCCTGGGACCCTGCGATGCTCCCCCAAGCTCTGCTTCTGCTCATCTTTGTTTTCAAAAGCCTCATTCCCTCCAGCAGCAACAGCAGCAGCAGGAGCAGGAGCCTGCGGAATCCTACCCGAGCTGTCCGAGTCAAACTTGGAGCAACTCTCGGGGTGCCTGGTGATTCAGTCGGTTAAGCATCTGACTCTTGATTTCAGCTCAAGTCATGATCTCACGGTCGTGACATCAGGCTCTGCGCTCAGTAGGGAGTCTGCTTGAGACTCTCTCTCTTTCTACCCCTCTTCCTGCTCTCGTGCACTCTCTGTCTCTCTCTAAAATAAAGAAATAAATATTAAAAGAAAAAAAAAAAAAGGAAAGAAAGAAGCAAACAAAACTGAGCAACTCCAGCCAGACGATGGAGTTCTGGTGTGACGGGAAACTGAAGCCACTGAGGGAAAGGAACTGAATGTGAAATTGCTAGGTGAATACAAAGTAGCAAAGTAGGTGGGACATGGAAAATCCACTGAGTCTAAGCGTTCCAAACAAGGTGGTGCAGATTTTTGATAAGGTTTTAGGGAAAGAGATTTGGTAATCTGGGGATACGGGATGAAAAAAACAAAAATTCTTCCATGAGTAGCACCTGCGGCGTGCTTGGGTTAGAGAAAGGGCTCGCTGAGTCCAGGGACCTGGTTTCTGGGACCCTTCCTGCTTCCACCTGGTTGTGTGGAATCTGTGTGGTTGCTGTGTGGATCAGGCCAAGCGAATCCCTTCCCCTCCATGCGTCTCTTTCCTTACTTGTAAAATCATAGGATTAGATTAGGTGACCTTTGCCCACATTCCTAAATTCTATTATTTTCAGTTTCATTGGTCTTGAGAACGCCCCTCCCCTTTGTAAGAATATTTATATTCAAAGATTTATATATTTTTTCCATTTCTAAAATTTGTACTCCAAGTTAGAAAATTTACAATCGATTGGAAAGAAGAAGGAAGAAAAAAAAACTCTGCAAAGACCCACCACGAATGGGCGCATTTTAATCCAATCCTCTATCTGTAGAGCTCGGTAGTTCGGGCAACTGCTCTAGGCACACAGAACCATGTGGTGTGTGTTTTGGATCCTGCCTTCTTCGGGTTAACCTTCTCTCACATACATCAGCTAAGTTTTTGCAAACTCTTCCTACGCAGAATTTCAAGATTGCAGAGCAGTCCGTCAGAAGGTGTGACATCAACCACCAGCTCATTCCCACAGAGATGAAGGTTTTATGTAATTTCTTTTCTCCTTCCTTGTCCCCTTTTTACTTATCATATTGCTTCTGCACAGTCCCCTCACCCAGGAATGGAGTGGGACCAGCTGGAAATAACGGAACGTCCAGCCCCTGGGAGAAGTCAATGAAGGGCGTAGCTACTGTGTGATGGGCAGAGTTCAGGGCATCAGTATGACTCGGGTGCATCCAGGGACCAGTCACTGGAGAGCTGCTGCAGTCCCGGGACTGAAGAGACAAGGAGGGAACAGTGACCAGAGTTCAGAGGAAGTGAAAACCGCACAAGGGCAGAGGGCACCCGGCAGGAGAGAGCCCCCTTCAACTGCAGGGTGTGCCCCTGAATCCTTCATGAAGGTAACTCTTGTTTCTGTCCTGCCCCTTCTGTCCACTATGGCTCCAAACCACCCCAAGGACTTATGACCTATTCAACAAATAATATTAAAACGAAGTAAAACAAAAAGCGAATTCAAAGATGAGGGCAGAGAACAAAGCGGACTGGATCCTTCCATTCCTCTAGCCGTCCCTCCTCCTTCCTTCATACAAGCCACTGCCTCTCTCTCCTCCTTTACAGAATGGGGCAAAGGTTAAATGTGAAAACCGCTCCTGCAGGCAGTGTCCCCCAAAAGGCAAATTGGCATTTCTTACAGATTCTAAATGGGAAGGTGGAGCAGGAGACGCCATTCTCAACAGATAGCCCTGAACTGTCTGCTCCAGCCGGGGAAGCCTGGGCAGGAACCCAACCTGCAACCAGTTGTCCCACTGCTCGAGCTTTCCCAGGGCATCCGGTCTGCAAGCCACTGAGCTGGAGGCCCAAAGGAGAGAGGGTGATCCTCCAAGACGTATGTGGCGACCTCAAGTGACTCCAGCGGGGTGAGCAGCGATCCGAGTTTGCCCAAGACGGGTCCCGAGATTTAGGACTTGCAGTGCTAAAACTGGAAAAGTCCCAGGAGACCAGGAAAGAGATGATCACCCTGATTCTAGGTCTGCTCAGAGTAACAAAGCACAAAACCATAAAGTCAGGTTGTTTTCTCTTTATCACATCTTGGGACTTAACTTCCTATGACCTTGACAAGACCCATGTAGAGTAAAGCATCATTCCCTGCATTTTCCAGGTGAGGAAACTGACACCGAAAGTGTTACAGGGACTCACCTGAGGGAGAGTTGGAACCGGGGCTTGTCCACACCCAGGTGGTCTCAAGCCCGATCCCAGCACCTCTGGCTAGCTTTCCAGAGATGGTAGATAACTGAATCAAGTCTGTCTAGACCACACTGGGGATTTCTTTGGACCCACACATCAGAATTTCCAGACTGCCTGCAAATAGGAGGTGCTCAATAAATATTTTTTAACTCAACAGGTGAGGGAATAACAACTCAATAAAGACCCATTTAATATACAAATGGGTAGTTATTTTTCTATGTCTGTCTCCCCACCCATGCCTGCCTGTCTTCATGGTGCCTGTACAAGAATACTGGGGGCATTGCAGTCAACTGGTGCCTCTTTGGTGGATTTGCAGACCCGAGGGCAAGGTGTGGTCATTAGGGGGAAGGGAATGATTCCTGGCCACTAGGGACACATAACAGAAAATGCATGTGCTACCCTAACTTTAAGACCGACATCCGAGAGACGAGTTCCTAAAACATCTGCTTTTGAAGACCAGTAGGGCCCACATCCACAAGACCCACAGGGGTCTGGCCAACTGAGGAACACCTCTTAAAGAACGCTGCACAAAGACTCATTCACCCCAGGACCCTATGAAGAAACAGCCCTTTGAGAAGCATCTAGACTTCATGGGAATTAGACTTGTTTTCTGATTTTGAAGCATTGATCTGAGGGTAGGACCCTGCTGGGTCAGAGGCTGGGGGGCACCATCTTCCTGTTCTCCTTCTGTCTTGCCAAATCCAGCAGATGCCATCTTTTTCCCCCTCCCCATCGTGCCCTCTTTACCCTCTAGTTATGGGGCGCCATGTTGCTTGCTTTTCCTCTGCTTTGCCAAAAGGCACAGGGCACCATGGTTTTTTTCTTTGTATTTTCCTTTTCTTTTTTTTTTTTTTCTTTTTCTTTTCCTTTCCTTCTTTTCCAGCAGAACCCATCTGCACACTCTACCTGTGACATCCCAGAGTGCCAGTATCTTCCAAAAGGGAGCTTCTACACACATCCAGGACCCAGTTTTTACACCTGGTGCTCCGGTTTTTGCAGCAGCCATGCAGGGAACATCCCCTAATTCCCTGGTTCTAGAGGCCAGCGGAGGCTTGCGTCCCCGTAACAACTGGAAAGCCTTCTCAGCAGACGAGTGCTTGTAGGGCACTGCACAAACAGACTGAGCCCCTTCTCCCCCCACAGTCTTTCTGAGAAAAAGGCTTGTGTGTGGTTGTCCAAGAACATTGGCCAGAGGGGCAGGCTCCTGGTTTGGCACAGGTGTAGGAGCCTGCCGAGGTGCTTTCAGGGAATGGAGGCCGGTGCTGTCCCTCTGCCTTGCTCCAGCTTGCCAGTTGGTATCTTTCAGCCAGGAGCTTATGTCCTGGTCTGGTGCCTCCATTTTTACAGTTGCTGTCAGGGGACAGTTCTGTATGACCTGATTCTCGTGACCCAAAGGGCTTATGCTCTTGGGTCCTGTGGGACTGTAACCAACAGAGAAAGAGCTCTTGAATGGCTACCAACCCAGGGCACAGCGAGAGGCCCCAGACTCCAGAGCTCAGTCTTTCTGTAAGAAAGGCCTATTAACTTATCATCAGAGCTGCAGCCTGAGGGGCAGACTTCTAATTAAACACACATCTAAGGGTTGACTGTAAACCTTTCCTGTGGACTCAGAGGGCAGACCCTGTCTTTGCACTCTCCCTGCCATGCTCCAGAGCACCAGGATCTCTCAGAGGGGAACACTTATACCTGTCCGGTACCCAGTTTTTATGTCTAGTACTCTCCCTGGTTTTTATAGCTGCTCTCCAGGGGATAATCCTTGGTCCCCTGGCTCTGCTTTTGTTCCTGGGTCTCATGGGGCTGTCACAATCAGAGAGACAGATCTTGGCAGGCTACCACCCCCAGGGCACTGCAAAGAGCGCACACTGAAATGCCCCAGTCTTTCTGTGAAAGAGGACTACTTGCTATTCTTGGGGAAGGCTTCCATTCTGGCAACATCTAGAGGCTATGGAGGGGTTCTTAGGAACATAGACAGGGGACATCACCTTTGGGCTCTCCCTCTGCCTCACTACAGCTCACGAGTACCTTCCCCAAAAAGGAGCTTGTATACTCAGCTGGATCCCCAATGTTGTGGATTGCTGCCCAGGGACACCTCCAGAACACCTGGCCCTGGAGGCCAGCAGGTCTTCTCTTTGTGATTCCATAGGACTGTATATGTTTGCATTCTTTAAAAGTTGCTGCCTTTAAAGGGTCAGGATTTTGAGCAGCCTGAAATCTAGGTTCTGATTGAAATGTTTCCCCTTTGGACACTGACTAATCTTGGCATACCCTTGAATAAAATAGGCTACCTGGATAATCACACAAGTTTGCAAGTCAACCAAGTTCTAGGGGCACAGTTGGATGTTAAGTTTCACCTTTTACCTAAGGCCAACCCTTCAAGAGTGGGAGAGGGGACTATTGCATCTAATGTGTACAAACCAACACAAGAAAAATGAAGAATCAGAGAGATGTGTTCCGAATGAAAGAACAAGATAAAACTTCAGACAAACAAACAAAAATCTTAAGGAAATGGAGATAAATTATTTACCTGATAGAGAATTCAAAGTGATAGTCGTAAAGATGCCCAATGAACTCAGGAGAAGAATGGATGAACACAGTGAGTACTTTGACGAAGAGATGTAAGATATAAAAAAGTTCCAAACAGAAGCCACAGAACTGAAGAATACAATAACTGCACTGAAAAGTACACTAGAAGGCTCAACAGCAGGCTAGATGAAGCAGAAGAAGGGATCAGTGAACTTGAGGACAGGTGAGTGGCATGCACCCAAAGAGAGCAGGGAAAAGAAAAAAGAATGACATGAGGTGAAGATAGCTTAAAAAACCTATGGGACAACATCAAGTGGAATAACATTTGGGATGCCTGGGTGGCTCAGTGGTTTAAGCATCTGACTCCTGATTCCAGCTCAGGTCATGATCTCAGTGTTGTGAGATGGAGCCTTGCATCAGGCTCCATGCTCAAGGGAAGTCTTCTTGAGAGCCTCCCTCTCTTCCTCTGCCCCTCCCCCACCAAATAATAAATAAATCTTAAAAAAAATAATATTTGCATTGTAGGGCTCACAAAAATAATATTTGCTTTATAGGGCTCACAGGAAGGGAGAGAGAGAGGGGCAGAAAATTTATTTGAAGAAATAATGGCTGCCAACTTTCCTAATCTGGAGAACCAAACAGACAGCCAGGTCCAGGAAGCACAGAGAGTTCCAAATAAGATGAACTGAAAGTGCCCTATATGAAAACACATTATCATTCAATTGTCAAAGTTAAAGGAGAGAATCTCTAGAAGCAGCAAGAGCAAAACAACTTGCTACATAGGAGGGAAACCCCATAAGACTTTAGCAGATTTTTCAGCAGAAACTTTGCTGGCCAGAATGGGTGGTATGATATATTCAAAGTTCTGGAAGAGGGCGGGGGGGGGGGGAAGTATACCCAACCAAGAATACTTTACCTGGCAAAGTTAGCATTCAGAATTCTGGGAGAGAGAAGAGTTCTCCAGTCAAGCGAAAGCTAAAAGAGTTCATCATCACTACATCAGCCTTACAAGAAATATGCTAGGAACTTCTTTAAGCTAAAAGAAAGGGGACTAATCAGTAATAAGAAAGCATGAGAAGTATAAATCTCACTGGTAAAGGCAAATATGTAGTAAAAGTAGTAGATTAATCACTCATAAAGCTAGTATGAAGTTTAAAAAGATAAAAGTATTAGAAAGAACTATACTACAATAATTAGTTAAGGGATACATAAGATAAAAAAATATAAAATGTGAAGTCAAAAAATGTGTGGGGAGGGGCGCCTGGGTGGCTCAGTGGGTTGAAGCCTCTGCCTTCGGCTCAGATCATGATCCCAGGGTCCTGGGATTGAGCCCCGCATCAGGCTCTCTGCTCAGCAGGGAGCCTGTTTCCTCCTCTCTCTCTCTCTGCATGTCTCTCTGCCTACTTGTGATCTCTGTCTGTCCAATAAATAAATAAAATCTTAAAAAAAAATGTGTGGGGAGAAGAGTAAAAATACAGGGTTTTAGATTGCATTTAATTGTATATTTTTATTAATTTGAAATACACTGGTAAAAAATAAGTTGTATTCGTTATATGTAGGCCTTATAGTAACCACCAAGCAAAAACTTATACACAAAAGATAATGATAAATCTAAGCATACTGCTCAGGAAAGTCATCAAACCACAAGGACAGAGAGCAAGAGAAGATGAAATAAACACCATGAAAAACTATAAATCCTCCAGAAAACAATTAGCAAAATGGCAAGAAACATATACCTGTCAGTGATTATGTTTTTTCTTTTTATAAGTTTTTTAAAAATTTAAATTCTAGTTAGATGACTTACAGTTCAATATGGGTTTCTGGAGAACACAGGCAGAAATCTTTGACCTGGCCCATTGCAATTTCTTACTAGACATGTCACCCGGGGCAAGAGAAACAAAAGCAAAAATGAACCACTGAGACCTCATCAAGGTAAAAAAACACTTCTGCACAGCAAAGGAAACAATCAACAAAACTAAAAGGCAACCTATGGAATGGGAGAAGATATTTGCAAATGACATATACGATAAAAGGTTAGTAATTACTCTAAATGTAAATGGACTAAATTTTCCAATTAAAGACAAAGAGTGAATGGATTAAAAAAAAAAAACAAAAAAACAAAAACAAAGGCCCATCTATATACTTTCCTATAAGAGAGTCATTTTAGATCCAGAGACACATACAGAATGGAAGTGAAGTGGTAGAAAAACAGATACCATGCAAATGGAGGTGGAAAAAAAAAAAAGTCAGAATATCAGACAAAATAGACTTTAAAAGAAAGACTGTAATAAAAGGCAAAGAAGGGCATCACATAAGGCTACAGGGGTCAATCCAACAAGAAGATATAACAATTGGAAATATTTATGCAGCCAACATAGGAACACCTAAATATATAAAGCAAATATTAACAGACCCAAAGGGAAAAATTGACAGCAATACAATAATAATAAGGGAACTTTAACATTCCACTTACACCAAGGGAAAGATCACTCAGACAGAAAATGGATGAGAAACATTGGTTTTAAATGACACATTAGACCAGATGGACTTACCAGATATATATAGAATATTCCATTCAAAAGCAACAGAATACACATTCTTCTCAAGTGCACATGGAACATTCTCCAGCATAGATCACATGTTAGGCCACAAAACAAGTCTTAATAAATTTAAGAACACTGATATCATATCAGGCATATTTTCTGACAATAATGGTATGAAACTATACTTCAATTACAAGAAAAAAAAACTGGAAAATTCACAAATATGTGGCTTCTAAATAACATGCTACTGAATAACCAATGGGTCAATGATGAAATCAAAAGTGAAATGAAAAAATACCTTAAGACAAGTGAAGACAGAAATATACCAAAACATATAGGATGCAGCAAAAGCAGTTCTAAGAGGGAAATTTATAGCAATACAGACCTACCTCAGGAAACAAGAAAAATCTCAAATAAACAACCTAACTTTACACCTCAAAGAACTAGATAAAGAACAAACAAAGCACAAAACAAAGGAAAAGAAGTAACTGAAATAATGAAAACCAGAAATGAAAGAGGAGACATTACCACAGAAATACAAAAAATCCTAAGGGACACGAGAATCCTACAACCCTCTAAGACTGAATCATGAAGAAATAGAATATCTGAATAGACTGTTCACTAATATAGAGATTGAATCAATAATCAAAAATCTCCCAACAAACATCTGGTCCGGGACCAGATGCCTTCACTGGTGACTTCTACTACATATTCCAAGAATTAATACCAATCTTTCTCAACCGCTTCCAAAAATCTGAAGAGGAGGGGAATTTTCAAACTCATTTTATGAGGCCAGCATTACCCTGACACCAAAACCAGACAAGGACACTACAAGAGAGGAGAATTAAAGTCAGTGTCCCTCATAAACATAGATGCAGAAATCCTCAACAAAATATTAACAAACCAAATTTCACAATACATTATAAGGATCATATACAATGACCAAATGGGATTTATTCCAGGGATGCAAGGATGGTTCAACAACCACAAATCAATCAATGTGATACACCACATTAACTAAATGGAGGATAAGAGTTATATGATCATCTCAGTAGATGCAGAAAAAGGATTTGATAAAATTCAACATCCATTAATGATAAAAATCTCGACAAATTAGGTACAGAGCAGATGTACGTCAACATACTAAAGGCCATATTATGCCAAGCCCACAGCTAGTATTATGTTCAATCATGAAAGCTGAAATCTTTTCCTCTAAATTCGGGAAAAAGACAAGATGTCTATTCTCCCCACTTTTGTTCCTTAATCCCAGAAACTAGGGGAAAAAAGGCATCCAAATTGGGAAGGAAGAAGTAAAACTGTTTCTACTCATAGCTACATCTACATTTATATATATATCTGTATTTATCTCTATCTATATCTAAAACCCTAAAGATTCCACCAAAAACCTCTTAGAACTAATAAATGAATACAATAAAGTTGGAGAATACAAAATCAATATACAGGAATCTGTTGTGTTTCTACACACTAGTCATGAACCATCAGAAAGAGAAATTAAGAAAACAATTCCATCTGTAACTGCATCAAAAAGAAGAGAAATACCTATAAATGAATTTGACCGAGGGGAAAGACCTGTGCACTGAAAAACATAAGACATGATGGAATAAATTGGAGAAGACACAAATAAAGAAAAGATGTCCCATGCATATTGGTTGGGAGAATTTATATTGCTTAAATGTCCATACCATCAAAGCAATTTACAGATTGAATACCATCCCTTTCAAAATTCCAATGGTATTTTTCACAGAACTAGAACAAACAATCCTAAAATTTGCATGGGACCACAGATGACCCTGAACAGCCAACACATCTTTGAGAAAGGACAAAGATGGAAACATTTCAGTCCCTGATTCCCAACTATAGTACAAGGCTATAGTAATCAAAAGAGTATGGCATTGGTGTAAAAACACATAGACATAGATGAATAGAGCAGAGAGGAAAACGCATAGATAAACACAGACATATATGTCAATTAAGTTATGACAAAGTAGCTAAGAATATAAAAAGGGGAAAGAACAGTATCTCCAATAAGTGGTATTAGTGTTGGGAAAACTGGACAGCGATACACAAGAGAATGAACCTGGATCCTTATCTTAGAGAATACACAAAAATTAAGTCAAAATGGACTAAAGACCTGAAGACCTGGATTGCAGAATCTGAAACCACTAAGGTCCTAGGTGTAAAGGTATGTGGTAATCTCCTTGATATCAGTCAACACAATGATATTTTGGTTTTCACATCAGAAGCAAAGGCTAGAAGAGGTAAAATAAACAAATGACCACACCAAACTAAAAAGCTTCTGTGCAACAAAGGAAATCACCCACAAAATGAGAAGACAACCTGCTGAATGGGAGAAGGTATTTGCAAATTACATATCTGATAAGGGGTTAATATTCAAAATATGTAAATAACTGATACACCCAATAGCAAAAAGCAACAACAACAACAACAACAACAACAACAAAAACAATCTGATTTAAAAATGGGCAGAGTCTGAACAGACATTTTTCCAAAGAAAACATCCAGATGGCCAAGAGGTACATGAAAAGGTGCTCACCATCACTCATCATCAGGAAAATACAAATCAAAACCACAACGAGATAGCACACCTGTCGGGGTGTCCAGTATCAAAAAGGCAAGAAATAAAAGCGTTGGGGAAGATGTGGAGAAAGGGGAACCCTTGTGTGCCATTGGCAGGAATGCAAGCTGGTGCAGTCATTGTGGAAAACAGTACGGAGGTTCCTCGAAAAATTAAAGATAGAACTACCCTCTGGCCCAGCAATTCTGCTTCTGGGTATTATCTAAAACACCCAAGAAGATAGATGTACCCCTATGTTCACTGCTGCAGTATTTGTAATAACCAAGACATACAAAATTCCTAAGTGTCCATCAACAGATGCGTGGCTGAAAACATACATGGTGAGAGAAGTCAACTAGATGCTGTGGTGATTATTTCACTATATACACTTTTCCAGTCCCTGAGCATCATCAATGAGGACCTCACTCGTGTGTTAGATCCATATTATATGTGTCTGAATACTGTACCTTACACAAAAAAGCATCCTACCCAATGCATCTTCAGCACCCACGATGAGTCAGCTATTCTTCTAGAGTGTTCTATGTATATCGTCCCTATGGAGGAACTATTGATCTACTGACTACAGAGATCAAGGATCACCCAACTGGGGCTCCTGGGCAGAATCCTGCTTGCCACCTGCTTTTGTAAATCAGGTGTTATTAGCACACAGCCGATGCCCATCTGTTTACATTGTCTATGGCCTTTTTCAAGCAACAATGTAGCTGAATAGTTGGGACAGGTACTCTATAGCTATAAAGACTAAAATACTATGTTTGTTTGTGTGTTTGTTTTTAAAGACGTGCTTTGCTAACCTCTGGTCTACAGGGCATATCTGAGACTCAGAGAGGTTACCACCTGCCGTCTGACAGCTCTGTGCCTGGGAGTCACTGTGCCTTGTCCCGGGTGTCATACCTACCCCTTACTGCATTCTGCCCTCCTCTCGGGTGGATGCAGGGTTCCCCACCTGTTCTTGTGGTCTCAGTTTCCCCACCCATGAGACGAAGGGGTGGGACTTGATGGTCCCTCCCGTACTGAGTGGATTCCGTCTCTGCGGATCTCTGGGTCCGTGTGTTGGGAGGGCTGGGGATGCATGAGGGGAATAAAAGGGCCAGGGCAGGCTGCTGGAATTGGGGCTCAGGGATGCCAGCTGAAGCATCTCCCCAAAAAGGCAGCACCACCCAGTATCTCTTGCATCTCTGTCCTTGCTGCCTGATTGCACGAAGTCTCTGGAATCACAGCAGAAATCGTTTAGAGAGCCGCGGGCTTGACAAATGCCGGCCCCTTCGCCTCTCGCCACCTCCATCCACACTTTTAGCCGTTTGCCTCCTAGCAACACTGAGGGCGATAATTCTCATCTATAAAGCCGGCCGGGATCTGAGTTCTCCGTCAGTGAGGCGTGGGCTCACCTGCGCGGAGCCAGGCAACCACCCCCGGGGCTGGGCCTTGAAGCTGCCCCCACGGACCAGCTCCTGGTTTTGCACCTGCTCCAGTCCGTTTACTCTGGGTCAAGGTGCATTTCAGATCTGCCGTGTTCAGAACAAAATGGGTCACTCTTCCTTTTATCTTCTTCTCCCCTCGAGGTGGAAGTCATTTTTTACATGGGTACTCGCTCCTTTGAGAAGCATTTCATTAAAAAATAGAAGAGTCGGACACACGCATACACACAAACGAAGGCAACTGGGGAAAATCGGAACATGACGTGTGCGGTCCTATGGTTGTGCAAGATCCTGACATTGGGGACAAACCAGGGAGGAGGGTGCCTCGATTTCTCTGCATTACTTCTTACAACTGCATGCAGACCTACAACTATGTCAAGATAAAAAGTTTAATTGAAGAAATAATTTGGTACTGATTAGATGTTCCCAGAAATTGTGGCTTTTAATAAGTCAGGATGTCGGCGAATGGGCGCATTTGTCAGTGGAATGAGCAGAACTTCCAAAGCAGGATCAACATTACATACTTTCCGAAGGTTTGATTTTTTAAATTTGGGGAGAACTGTAAATCTCTTTGAGAACCTGGGAAATTCCGTGAGCTCTTTCCGTCCCCTCCTGTGTGTATGTGTGCACGTGTGTGCATGCATGTGAAGAGGGACAGTCACACATATGGTCTCAGACATGGGTCACAGATGAAGACCACTCGAGGACCCCTCCCCAAGAAAAAAGAAACACAGAGCAAGGGGTATGTTAGAATTCCAGACAACCTCGCTGCTCCCAGTCCCCAGGGCAGTAGCTCTGCTTTCATCTGTCTTATATTTTGGAAATTTAAGTTTTCATTTGGAAAAGGATTTTCACAGCTGCTAAAGCAATTTAAAGCCACCAGTGTGTTCGAAAGAAAGACCAGAGGATGAGCTTTGCAGGCCTGAGGACCTGCCTTTGAGACCCAGAGTCTGTGTGAGTCTCATCCCTGAGCTTCTGTTTCTTTCTGTCCAGATCGGTTTTGGGAGGTGGGAGGCGCGTGGTAAGGGTTCCTGCTCACAGACGTGCGTGAGGATTTGTTGCCCTTTCTGCCTCCCATGCAGGGCCTGGTGGGTGGATTCCCTGGAGCTGGACACGGCTTCCCTAATTGCTGGAAGCTGTCCAGGGGATGGCCAATGGGCATCGCAGCCTGCTGACCCACGGACCCCTTCCCCTTCTACGCCAGAAAGGGGGCAGCCCCGACCCCACTCGGCTCCTCTCTCTCTCTCTCTCTCCCACCTCAGAAAGAAATGCTGACAAGCACGGAGGGGAAAAAATAACACCTGTGAAACTTTCCCTAGTCTTGGGGCATTTACTCTGAAATTTGCGCTGGATGGAGTAATTAGTAAACTTGCTCTTAATCGTGTTGCGAAGATGTAATTTTTTTACACCTTCCCTGACTTTGACACTGCGGCTTTTGAAACTTCATTTTGCACTGTGCTCATTGTTCTTTAATCTGCTGTGCTCTGCATTGAGTATCACGGAAATTTCGCACTTACTATGTCAATAACATCTGGCAAAATTGCCACCTATTAAGAGTAAGTGTTCTTTTTTCTCCGGTGAGAAATGTGATGGTGTATTATATTGGTTTCCCTTGAGAGGCTAAGGAGACAATTTTAAAGCAGACAAATGCATTAAAGAAATAACCTGAACTCTCAGAAAAGGTTACAGAAAGTCAGAAACTTTTTTCCCCCCTTTTTCTTGTTCGGGGTTTATTTATTTATTTGTGGGAGAGAGTGGGTGGAAGGAGCTGCTGCACCGGGTGGGGGTGGGTTTGCTGAACTCACAGCCCTGCTGCGGACCTCAGAGCTCAGTCACTCAGGCCAGCAGCCCTGCTGTATCAGAGCCCTCCCACATCTCAGCCTTTGCAGGCTGGGCCAGCTGAGGGGGGTGCCAGGAACCTCGTCCTCTGGGCCACCATGAAAGAGCCGTGCAGAGCTGGCCTCACTGCCCCCTCACCCGGAGGCCCTGAGCAACTTGATGAATATTAGGAACCTCTGTCTCTTCTTCTGGACAGTGGAAATCACCGTGGCCGCCTTTCGCTGTCAGCCTGAAGATCGGTGGTGCTCAGGGGGGGCAAGGGAGTGGTAGTTGATACTGTCACGATGACTTAGCACCATTCAAAACTCTGTAGGTGTTTACTTCTTTAAAGTCCAAGCCCTTGGGATTCACAGACACCTGTGACCGGCAAATTTGAATGCCCTAAACACACATGACAGGCTCTCAGTGTGCCTGGAGTGGGAAGGAACTGAACTCCCGTCTCTGTAGGGCTCCGGGTTGTGGTCCCAGCAAGAGGGTCATCTAAGACAGAGCAGCCTCCTCCCCTGTCCTCTGTTCGCTGACAACACAGAGAGGAGGCCCCCACAATGATGTTCTTCGCATCTGGAGTGCTGTCACCTGCTTGGCTACTTCGGGTCCAGGAGGTAGCTGGTCTGGCCTGGGCTTGCTCGTGGCAGAGGGAGGTCAGGGCCGGCCTGACAGCAATGCATGGTGTCGATGGCCCGGTGGTTCTGAGCACTCAGGCCCCACCCTCGGTGTATGAACTCATGGGGTCCTCATGACAACCGTAAGAAGTAACCACTCCTGTTGTCCTCATTCTGCAGTTGGAGAAAGAAAAGTCCCAGAACACAAGAGAAGCTTGCCCGAGTTCTTGTGCCTTGATTTCAGGATAAAGCTTCCTGTCCTTGGTCTGGCCTTCAAGCCTCATGGCCTGATCCCTGCCTCTTCCCAATCTCAGATCCCACCATGCTCTCATCTAGCACCAGCAGTCTGAGGGGTTTCCTGAACATTCCAAGCTGACTTGTTTCCCTCTGTGCCATTTCCTCTGCTTAAATCCCTTCCTCGGCTCTGCTGTCCAGCTCGCTCATTCATTCATCTGATCATTTTCTCAGCAGGGGCAGACAGAGCGATGTTGCAGAATAAGGACCTGTTTAGTAACCTCTACGTCCCCGACGCTCCCATCTCCACACTTAAATCTGTGGACGATCAAATTCATTAATGCAAACCAAACTTCTGCTAAGCTTCCTAGGACTATGAATAAATCAGCAGGCACAAGCTGGCAGGCCCAAAGCCACACATGGGCCCCAGACGTGGACTGCTGAGCCCCCTGAGTGTTTAAAATATTCGAACCTGTGGCTGACATATACAGATCGGGCGATCTCATAAGAGGAATCTAGGTCTCTAATTTCTGTGGAGTAAATTGAGAGCATTGGGCACGTTGAGCCCACAATCGTGCGTGGCCACCGCTGGTCCTGCTCACGTGGTCACCGTCATCTCCACTCTGCCCTGGAGCCTTGCAGCCGACCTCCTTACTTATAGAAAATACCAGTTTGGCCCCTGGAGGTGTTTGAGTTTACAGTCCTCGCAAAGAGTTAGGCAAATCCCTGAGGTGGATTTCTTTACACACACTCATACGTTGTGCACACCTGGCTGGGGCCAGGCCTGTGCCCCATGCCAGACATACAGAAGTGAATGAGCTCAGGCACTCAAGACTTGTGGATTCGACCTCTTCCAGGAAGCCCTCCCCGATATATCTGAGTGGATTGGAGAGCGCAGGCCAGGGACTGCCCAGAGCCCTGGGCTCCTTTGTCTTTGGTCACCACACAGATGAAAATGTCAGTTCACTCATCAATTTCTCAGAGTCTGTCATATAATCCTCTGTCACAGCAACGTTGTCTTCTTTATATTTAATTCCAGGGTCCTCCACTGGGCCTGGCAGGAAGGCCACACCCCCGGGCTCGCTGATCTCATGAACCGATGGCCGACAGAAGGAACACAAACAAAAACTGAACGTCCGGGACGCTGCCCCTCTCTGTCTCTGAACCAGGGAGGCTGAGTGAGTTCTGCCTTAAGCTGCTTCCCCGCTCCAACACCCCATTTCCAATTCTCCGTTGAGAAACATCAATATTTAGATGACTGTATTTTCTTTCCAAATGCCCACAATATTTTATGTCCTGATAATATTTACGGGTTGTCCTCAGAGATAACTAATTGGATTTGCCATCCAGCTCACGGGGAAAACGGATGGGGGATGGTCCCTCATTACTCATCCCAGGAGGCTGTAGCTCAGACGCCCAAACTTACATCGTCATGACTCAGAGAACACCGAAATGGTGCGGGAAGGAATAAGGTGTCTGCTGCCATCCTGGTCTTTCTTTCCCATTTACCACTTGGACAGAGCCATTTGCATCTGAATTGAACCTGAATTAAAATTTCAAGTTTATGTACTGCGGGGTATGAACAAAGAGGTTCCAGAAACATTGGTGAGGCCACGGGAACCAATCCCCGCATTTTCTGTGGGGCGCCTTCCTCTTGGGTCTCAGTCCTGAGGTGACCTATTTCTTGTTCTCCCGAGGCCCAAGACACATTCTTGCTGCCAGTGTGTCCCTTAAAATGAGAGCAAGGGACAGGGCCATCATTTTGAGCAATTAACGAGTTCTCCTCACAACTGTTCCCCTTTGTACCTCCCCTTCCACACACATTTCATCATTGTTCATTTACTCTCCTTGCACTGAGTTCTACTTTACTCGTTCTCTTTGTTGGGGGGGGGGGGGGCGATGAAATTTGAAATGCTGTGCCGACGTAGTTCTCGTAGTCTCTCCTGCCCGCTGGGCTCATCTCTGGGGGACTAGCGGCCGCCCAACTGACCTTTACTTTTTCACTTTCCTGGTGTGTCTCCTGTAGTCTGACGGTGTCATCAACAAAAGAAAGAGGGAAAGAATGAATGACAGAAATCAGACTGTGGCCACTGTTGGGCGTCCATGCCAGCCGAGCCTATGGGCTCCTCTCACCACTTCTATTACTTTAATTCTCACAACTCTGTGTAGCAGGACTTCTTCCTTTTATTCCCATTGGTCTTTTATAGATAAGGAAAACAGAAGAGCCGAGAAGGTACGTGACTTCCCCAAGGTCAACAAGAGGTAGACCGAGGACTTGAACCCAGGAAAACTAATCAGTGCTCATCAAAGAAATTCTAATAATCTGTCATGTGTGTGTGTGTGTGTGTGTGTCTAGTACAATCGGTCGTAAGGTAAATGTTGTAAAGCCAGTATTCGAACTTTTGTCTCTATGATTCCAAAGCCTCCAAAGACAGTGAGATGTAACTGCTTACTTCCTATGTGGCAGGGGACACACCATGGGGACAGATTGAGATTTTTTTCAGTCTACAAATTCATGCTGTTGAATTGTTTGTCAAACTCCCACGGAAAGGGTTGGAAGAAAAAACCAAAATCTAAAACAAAACAAAACAAAACAAAACCCCAAAACCACAAACGACAACAACAACAACAAAAAGAACAACAACAACAAAAAACTGTTTACATTTGGAGGTAGAAGTCCCCTTCGACCACCAACATAAAATTCTCCTGAAGCAACTCTTGGCCGGGTGAGAACGGGGTTCTGCGTCACTAGACATAATGAGGACTCCAGTAGGCAGGATTCTAAGATGTTCCTAGGATACACAGGATACCTAAATGCCTTCTTTGGAATGGGACAGAACCTGTGTGTGCGATGGTTGTCTCTCCCACGATGAGGTTACGTGGCAAAGGTGATGGGACTTTGCTGATGTTAATAACAATCTGCAGTCAGTTGACTTTGAGTTAGTCAAAAGGGAGATTGTTCTGTCTTGGCCTGATTTGATCAAGGCGGCTTTGAAAAGCAGGGAGGTTCTCCTGTTTGCCTATTGCCATGCTAGGATAGGGTCTGTAGAGGAAGCTTTACGAGAAACATCTGGTAGACACCCTCACACACAATGAACTGAATTTTGCCCCTTTGGGGAGGGGACAGAGCTCCAGCCAACACCTTGACTTCAAGCTGCTGAGACTCTGAGAAAAGGACACAGTTAACCTGCCCCCAGAGAATCTGTGAGTAATTAATTTGGAGTATTTTAAGCCTCTGAGTTTAGGGTAATTTGTTACACAACAATAAAAAAGCGAGTCGGGGATGCGTCAGTTAGTTGTTGACACAACACTGCCGAGTGACAAGCAACCATAAAACCATATGGCTTACGACAATAAGCACTACTGCCCATGCATCTGCCGACCGGGACAGCCCTGCTCCTTTCCTCCAGGACACACAAGTCTTCTTGTGGGAAGGGCAGAATAGTCAAAGGACAAGCAGCAACGTGCCAGGTCTCTGAGACTCGGGGCCCAGGACTCATGTGCTGTCACGTCTGCCTCTACCATCTTGACCAAGGCAAATTTGATGGCCAAAGCCAAAGTCAAAGGGTGGGGTGCACTCCACCCCTGGTGAGGTCATAGAAGCAGGGAGGGTGAAGACTTGCAGCCAGCAACACAATCTGGCACAGTGAAATGACAGTGGTGACAGACATATTTACTGGTGGTGGTTAACAGCACCAATGGGCCCTCGACCTGCCCACACAAACATTGAAGATGACCAGAAACCATATTTTGCTAAAACAGGATTCAGTTAACACCCATGCAATTCACTTGGAGCAACTTCCTCTACTTCCTCGATCCTCAAATTCTTTTTTAGATTTTTTTTTTTTAAATTTACTTATTTGACAGACAGAGATCACAAGCAGGCAGAGAGGCAGGCAGAGAGAGGAAGGGAAGCAGGCTCCCTGCCCAGCAGAGAGCCCAATGTGGGGCTTGATCCCAGGACCCCGGGATCATGACTGGGGCCGAAGACAGAGGCTTTAACCCACTGAGCCACCCAGGTGCCCCAATCCTCAAATTCTAATGAAGTAGTCGAACCTGGGAGTTTGACTTCTCAAGAGCATGAGCGCCGCCATTTCTGTGAGTTGCATGTAGGTTCCAACATGCTTGCATCTGGGGAGGGTGCCTCCTTCAGGGGCAGGGTGTGGGCAGCTCTCCAAATTCTGGGAGGCTACAGACCAAAGACTTCATCTCAGCCTCTGTGCTGATATCCCAGGATGAGGTTGGGCAGGTTCAGGGGGGTCATCCAAAGGGCATCTTTGTTGAAGCAGGACTGCCCTCATTCATTCATCTATGCGTGAATGTATGGAAATTTTTACTGAGCTCATAGTATGTGTCAGACCGTGTATTGGACCCCGGGGATGGAGGTGCAAACGTGGCCCTGTGAGGGTGCGTGAGGGATGGCAAAAGTGCTGCTTTGGAGATGCCCTCTGAGTTTACACTCTCTCTCTTGGTTCTTCTCAGGAGAGCTGCACCTGTCCTGGGAGTCCTAGCCCGGGCAGAGCATAGCCCCCACGGGAGACAGCATCCTGCCATCTCCCAATTGGCTGGGGCTGGGCCTCACGGGCCTGGATGCTGGCTCAAGTGCCAGGTTCTCCAGAGACCTAGAGGGGGAGGCAGGGTTGGCCCCAGAATCTCTGGGCCCGGGTGTCAGCCAGTGAGATGTGAGGGCGGCCGGCTCTCCCAGCACTGGTGTAGGGGAGGGTGCCGTCTTGTCAGTCAAGGCACCTTCATTTGTACCCTGTGATTACTTTTCTCTTAATTTGTCTTAGTGTCTCTCTTCCTCTCTGACTGCTGATAGCTCAGTTTCTGCCAAGCGGGAGACAAGAACCCGAAATGAACCCAGAACTTCTGCGATGTAGGGCAGGAATTTAATTTAACAGGTGTCTGGAGAATCCTGACAGCAGGCCTAGGACTGGCCAGCCTCTGTCAAAGGTAGGAAAGCAAACTGCTCGGACTACATCACTGTCCTCTGCCAAACGGCCGAAACGTGGCTATGGGATTCTTTGGTTCTCCAGAGCCACAGAAGAAATCAGGTTCATCATAAAAACAGCAGCAGCAAAGGACTGAGAAAGGCTGGGGAAGGTAAGTGAAAGAAACACGAGTTAATTCTGAGAAATGGCCCCCCAGCTCCTTCCTGCTGCAAGGCCTGTGTGTTGCTGCTCCCAGCTCGGAACTCAGAGCCCTGGTCCCCAGGAACGGGGTCTGAGCTCTAAATTCGTCCCAACCACCCAGCGGCCCTACCAGACTGCCTGGCCACACTCCCTGCTTGGCACTTCCTACAAACTCAAGTGTCTCACTCTCTTATTTGTTTGCTTCTTTACTTTTTATCTTCTTCCCAGCAGGACATAAGCCCTTCGAGCAGCTGCCAGGCCTAGAGAGGACACTCTGTAATTATGTGCTGGGAGAAATGAGGATTCAGGTTTGCTTCTGGAGGCTTAGAGTTCCCAGACCAGCCTTGGGAATTTTCTCCTTCAACGTCTCAGCACCTCCCTCTCTACCTCTTCACCCGGCCCTCTCTGCTACACCCCTGCATGCATCTGTTGCCACTAATGATAACCTAAAGAAGGTAGAAATAAGACCCACATCGAGTGCCAAACCTTCACGATTTTTTTTTTTTTTAAATGAGTGGAAGAGGCAAGACTGAACCGTGATGAGCGGGAGTGTTTCAAATTAATGTCCGAGGTTTATAGGGGCCATAACAATCTGTTTATCTGTCTTCACCGGCCTCATAATAGGCAGCTAGAGGGTCAAGATTGGAGCCTTTAACAACCCATTATGTGTCCCAGAAAGACTTCTGCCTGGTCATTATTGCTTAATTATACCTTCTTCGTCTCCCCGTGGCTTTATGGGGGCGACAGAGGAGGCTTCAGAACTCGCCGGTGATGGAGGGGCCTGACTTCATGACCGTCGGGCACCCCTCCTGCGGTGGCCATCACTGGGAGGGGCAGCAGTGTAGACATAGGGCAGCAGGGAAAACCCAGTGGGGTCCCAGTCTTCTTTGCAATTTGACAGAACAGCCGGCATTCATCATTGTTCTGTTGGTTTTCAGAATGACCTTTCTGGGAGCTTCTTTTCAGGATTTCCATCTCTTGTTCTGTCTCAAAGTCCTTCCCACGTGTCCACGGCTTTCCTGGGTGGCAGGATGGTGTCCAGAAGGAGGGCTGAATGGGCACTCCACATCCCCGCACCTGTCTGTGCCTCAGTTTCCCTAGCTAGGAAAGCAGGGTGGTGACTCCTAACTTGTCTCCCTTGTGGGCCCTTTGGATGACCGAATGAGATCATTGGTTTGAAAATGCTTTGCAAATTGTGAAATTCGACACTGTGGGTTAAACTCTGACGAAGGTATAAAAAAAAAAAAAAACCCAGCATTCTTGGCAGTCAGTGCGTGCCTGGGTGTTTGCACTTACCCCCAGTGGAGCACACTTTTTGCAGGTGATGCAACTTTTCTGGTGCTCTCCCACAAGATCACACACATACCTCTCCCTGATTGATTATACTCAATTGATTAGTTGATCATACTTTGTGTATTCATCCCCCTGTGCTCCCCAAAGGCAGAGGTTGAACCCCTATATCTTCAGGGTCCAGTCGAGGGCCTGAAACTCACCACGTGCCCTGGGATGGGCAGAACCATGTGCCCCCAAATTCACATCCTGAATCTCAGAACATGACTGTATTTGGAGATGAGGTCTTTACAGAGGTATTTAAGTTAAAATGAGGTCTTTGGGGGTAGCCCCTAAAATCACACGACCTTTGCGAGGAGCTGTATCTGTTTCTCTCCTTGTAAGTGATGCCTTTCATTTTACAGAAGAGGACACTGTGACCAGGACTGATTCAGCCACTTGTCCAGGGAACTGAGTGCCCGCATCATTCTCTCCTCACAAAGGAAGCCTCATGTGGATTTCTCAGGGGGGCCTCAAGATTAGCATATCTCACTGCAGAAGCGTTTGTCTCTGCCACCTGTCACCTCCTGTGTTTCCTGCCACCTTCAATGGGATCTTCATCCACTTAGCATTCCTCCATCACAGCTTCCTCTCCTCGGGTCCCCATTGCAGATGCGGCAAATCCAAGTCCACCCACGTTCCCCACTTGAACAGACCCACCCTTCTCCCATCTGCCAGCATCATTCACTGGGGCTTCAGGTCCCCTTGCTCCCTCCCTGGCCCCCACCAATCCCTTACTCATCCCACTGTGACGTGTTCAGAGCATAAATCTGGTGAAGTCCCTTCCTTGATCGCATGGAGCCATCCAGAGGTTTCCCATTTTTCCCACAGATCATTTTTTCTGCTACTCTCTCCTCTGGCCTGTCCCACGTCACCCTTCCACCTCTGAACGCCACTAGTTGCTCCAGTTCTCTGTGCCTTCTCCGCACATGGGCCATTTTCTCTACCTGCTGCTGTACTTCTCCTCGCTCTTTGGTGTAATTTCTCAGAATTAGGAGAGCCTTTTTAAACATGACCCAAGGTCCAGAGCTGTGAGGTAAAAATTGATACATTTTATTTTTTATAAATTTCAAACTCCTGTTTTGTAACATGTGTAACATATCATAGACTAATTTCCTTAATATATAAAGAGCTCCTATAAATCATTAATATAGGAAAACAGTACAAAGGGAAAAATAGAGAAAAATATTAGACAATTCACCAAAAAAACCCCAAAACACACAGAAATGACTATTAAAAAACAGTTTGTCAACTTGTTCATTTAAAGAAAATACCAAATGCAAATAAGAAAGAGAGAAAGAATTTTGTATACATTATGCATTTAAGTGGTAAATCGGGTCATCCTCTTTGCAGGAAAAGTTGGCCCATAGGTATTGAACTTTACATGATCCATACTCTTTAACCTGCTTCCATTTTAGCAATTTGGCTTTCTTTTGTACTGACACCTAGGCATCAAAATGTGCTTTTTGTGGTTTTGTTTGGGATTGTGATTGATAAGAAACAACTTAACTTAGATTTGTAGATTAAATGAAACAAATGGGATACCATGCAGCCATTAAAAAGAAAGAAGCAGATATACATATGTACTGATATGGAATGATCTTGAAGATACATTTTAAGTGAAAAAAGAAAGGTACAAAACAGTGTATCCAGTGTGTTCTTATTCATCATTGAGAAGTACACCTTTTGGAAGAAAAATGGTAGAGATGGGAGAAGACTTTGCCTTTGTGTTATTTTTTGTTTTTGATTTCATTGAGTTCTATGCCCCATGTGGGGCTTGAACTCACGATAATGAGATGAAGAGTCACGTGCTATCTTGACTGACTAGCCAGGCACCTCTGTACTGCTGATTTTTTTTTTTAAGATTTTATTTATTTATTTGACAGAGAGAGAGATCACAAGTAGGCAGAGTAGCAGGCAGAGGGAGAGGGAGAAGCAGGCTCCCTGGTGAGCAGAGAGTGCAATGCAGGGCTTGATTCCAGGACCCTGAGATCATGACCTGAGCTGAAGGCAGAGGCTTAACCCACTGAGCCACCCAGGTGCCCCTGTACTGTTGATTTTTTAACAATAATGTGATTTACCCACTCTAAAAAAATTAAAATCGGTACAAATTTATAATAATATATTTAATAACATAAACCTGAATTTTTTATATATATACATACACATAAGTGTATATATATTCTATAACCATATGAAATAATTCATAATTATATTGTATATGGCATCTACAATATGGGCTCACCATGACTATGCCATGTTATAGGGTACAGCTATATGACCTAACTACAGCAAAAGTCACATAACATAGCGAGAGTGATATCATATTATATACACACATATGCTAATAATGATATAAATACATACAAATACTTATGTAAGTATATTTATTTTTTAAACATAGAAACTAGAGGGAAATACGGTATAAAGTATAGTGATTTTTTTTTTCTGGGTGGTAAATCTAAAGTAATTTTTATTATTTTTAAGCTTTTTATATGTATTTTGAAAATTTACATTGTGCAATAAACACACTTGTACATATTTATAATCAGGATAGATTGCCTAGGTGATGTGTTTAGTTTGCTCACTCTTGTTTTCTTATTTCCAACCTGTTTTAAAAAGCCTAATAATATAATTATATATTGTTATCTAAATAAAATTGTATTTCTAGCTAGCAAAACCCTCCCACATTTATTATTTCCCCCTTTGTGCTCCCACCAGTCTGGAGGTAGACAGAATCCGCATTAGAGCTCCCATTTTACAGGTGAGAAAACTGAGTTCAATCTAGTTTAATGAGGGGGTGAGGGGTGAGGTGGGGCCTCTCGACCAACCTGCATTTCTGGCTCATCTCTTGGGACTCTCCTGATCCAGGAGCCTGACCCTGACTGGCCCTTTACAGTGGGACCATGGAAGGACCCCTGCCATTTAGGGGCGTCTGAAGGGAGATCTTTACAGTCAGCCTCACACAGAAGGATGCCTTCTGCAGCTTCTTCCCTTCTCCACTTAACAGCACGTGTTGAAGAACCAGGATGGAAGACGAGACAATGCATGAGCGCACTGTACATCAGAGCAATGGAAAATTGGGGAACACACTCCCTTTTCTCCCTCCCTCTTTGTTGCATATTTACTTGTCTTCTTTCTGTAAAGTGGAAAGTCTTGAATTTCCGACCCTGCGGTTCTCCATTCAACCTATGCTGGTCACATTCCCGTGTGAGTTTTAGGTTGGGGGCTGAGCTAATCTCTTTGCCTGCATTGTGGCATTTAACCTTCCCAGACACCCTGAGAAGAGGGCTTTGTCGTTACCCTCAGATCATGGTGCTTCCTGCTCAGAGCTCTGCACTGTCTTTGCATTCCCACTGTCCTCAGAGTTCCTGCATGCCCACCCCCCACCCCACCCCAGCCCTTCCTATTTGGTCCTTCTGCTCCAAATGCAGCCCTGGGTCCTCCTCCCCGGTTTGTCCTGAAGGTGCCAAGCAGGCTCCACCCCCAGGCCTTTGAACTTGCTCTTCCTTCTCCTTGCATTTCTTTTCCTCTAGAGGGACATGTGGCTTCTCCCTCTACTTCTTCTTGTCCTTATTAAAATGTCATCTCTCCTAGGAGAGCTTTCTTAATCACTGCATACAGAAACTTACCCGCCGCTGTGGAACTCCTTAGGATTCCAGGTCCCCTTCATGATTTTTCTCAGCGGCACGTATCCCTGAGTGTCGTAATCTTCCCACCACACCCAACAAAATGAAGCCCCACCGAGACCGGGACTTTCTCTTTGGGTGTCTTGCCATCACACGGGATTGTGCAGAGGGTTTGGTGTGACATGGATTCGGCCTTTGGCTCAGGTCATGATCCCAGGGTGCTGGGATCGAGCGCCGCATCGGGTTCCCTGCTCGGCGGGAAGCCTGCTTCTCCCTCTCCCGCTCTGTCTCTCTCTGTCAAAAAAAAAAAAAAAAAAAAAAAAAAAATCTTTAAAAAAAAAGAAGGTAAAAAATAAATTGCTGGTGTGTGCTAGGAGGTGTGGCTATTTCTAGGATCCCAGCTTCCTCTGACCTCGGAACTCCGGCTGGAATCATCTGGACCATTCGGTTCGGCCTTTTAATTAGACACTATCTCCTGTCACAACGTGAAGTATTCTAGTGTGACTTACTTTCTTGATAAACATTTCTTCAGCTCCAGCTATATACCGAACAACTCAAAAATCTAAAACTGTGCCTTAAAAGCAGAGAATCCACACTACCTAGATATCACTCTTTTTGTTTTAACCTCCCACCTTGTACCTGGGATGGTACCGGTGGGGTGTCAGCCCTCGGTGAAACGGAACAACAACAGAAACCAGTCACCGAGTTACGCACATTTAGTAAGTTCAACGGGTACCAAATGCTTGTAGGTTAATGAATTAGGAACATCAGTTTCTTGGTGCAAATATGCTCCCAGCTTAGTTAAGAAGCTCTTCAGTTTGAATTTGTTTGGATGAAAACAAGATGATTCCAAATTTCTGTGTAAATCTGAAACCAGACAAGTTTCACACAGTTGCACATTTCAAAAAAAAAGAAAAAAAAAAAAAAAGTTCTGCTCCCGTTTGGTAAGTATTCTGTGTATCTGAAAGGAGGAAAAAAAAAATCCCCTCATAGTTTCCAATCGCAAAATGATTCTTTATTTCCTCTCCAAAAACCTTTATGTGCAGTGAGTTTGCGAGTGTAGACTAGCTTCCCGATATGTGTGCGCAACTCTGGGACGGCGAGAGTCACTTTTGTGACATGTCAGCTCCGAGAAACACTGTGGAACCTGTCAGAACATTCCGCCCCACATAAATACAAAATGCTCTTTCTTACTCATGTCACTAGGAACCTTTATTCGGGGCTTAAAACCCAGCCAGGCCTCTATGAATCCGTATGTTCTGAGCTTTTTCTCTACACACACACATCTTTATCTTTCTGTCATTCTCTGCGTTAACCACATTCTTAAAACCTGGAGGTATGCCAATTTTTTTTTTTTTTTGAAAAAGAAAAAAAAATCAAAAGTTTTTTGGTAATTGAAATTCATGACAAATTACAGACAGTTTTTTCTTTTTTCTTTTCTTTTTCTTTCCTTTTTTTTTTTTTTTTTTTTTAGAACAACGTGTTCTTAGAAAAGTATCTACTTACTGAAATGGGAAAATGTGGAAGTCGAGCACACTCTCGGATGTGAGGTATGCAACGTGTCACGACCCCTGGGTCTCTCTGGACTTAAAAGGACCGGTGTCTAGCTTCTAAGTTCCGGAAAGACACACATCAGTTATCAAGGTGTGGCGTGGTTATAACAGAAAGCAGGCGGCCTTTTTGCTTGTCACCTGTGTGCTCTGCTGCTGATAGCAGGCAGACCCAAGTAGAGCTGGTGGGAGTGAGTGGGGTTGAGGTCCTTGGTATCAGCTGACGACTTATTTCAACAATAAGATGTGTTCCGTTCACAGCCAGATGTAGTGGCCTCTCCCATTTATCCCCGAAGCAAATTTCAAGAAAATCCTGCATTCTGATATAATCGATGAGTTCATACCCGAGAAAAGATTTTATGTCTTTATTTTGGTTGAGCATTTGCGTTAAGACTGATACTACTATTGCTTTTAAAAAATGGTTTTGATGCAGCTTGTCCTCAGAAGAGATGTCTTTTCTTTTTAAGGCCACACCAAGAATGTAACTTTGGCTTGTAATGGAGACCCAGGTATCTTCTAGTGACTGGTTAATCCATTACTACAGAACAGGATTTTAAAAGGTGCTTGTAGCCTGGCTTTTTGGGATTAATATCTTTGCACATATGTGTGTGTCTGTGTGTGTGTGTGTCAGTGGGAGCATGTCTTTATTTCAACAAGATATTCCAGATACCTCATTGTCGTGCCCATTTATTTATTTTTAAAATTTTAGTTTCAGATATTGTCATGTCCATTTAGATTTGTAGGTAAATATGTATATGTTTTTGGAAAAAATAAACTTTTTTCAGTTTTTAAATTTTTTTTTTTCCTCCAGATTTCCCTAAGAATCTAGCAGAGTTCCAGTTATGCCACCCGGCAGGACTGGGACCAGGGCAAGGCACGCGCCTCAGGTGAAAAATGTAAGGGGGAACCCAAAATTCAGTCATCAGGAGAAATAAGCATTTAACGCAGTGTTTTAAAAAATCGAAATTAATGCACAAAAATCCATGAAGAACAAAATACCTACATTTTTAAACAGAGACAGAACTGGTCCTATTCCCTGATCCTCAGAAGAGGAAATCCATATGCAGTCTTCTGATATCTCAAAGACCGTGTGTAGAAACACCTTGCAGGGAGACTATTATCACAGATTTTTATTTTAGGATAAAATGTGACAAGCACGGGAGTTAGTTCTGAAAACCAGATCCCCTCCTCCTTGCTCTTGAGGTTCCCAGATCAGAAGCATGAGCCTTTCTGGCTGAATCTGTTTTCCAGTCTCCGACAAATACTTTTTCTTCAAGCATCTTGCAGGGGGAGCTAGGGAGTAACACACTGCTGGAAGACACTCTTTATAAAGGGACTTTTTTTTTGTTATTGTTGGATGTTGATAGCAACTTTTGAGCGGGGCACAGAATGGGTGGATGGTTGGTAAAGGTCATTGTCAAGGATGGGGGATCAATTAGTATGCAGATCAGAGCCAGGAAGTTCAAAGGTATTGTTCCAATTCAATCACATTAGCCAGGGCAGAAATGAACAAACAGCATGACCTTAATCACCAAGACTTACCCATTCATTCCGTGTGTGTGTGTGTGTGTGTGTGTGTGTGTGTGAGAGAGAGAGAGAGAGAGAGAGAGAAGATGTGTAAGGGTCTGGCTGACTGTGTGAAGATAGGAGAAAGCCGCCCCCTCCTCATTATTTGCGAAATATAATATATACATTTCTTTCTGTGTATATTTGAGGGATGATTTAATGGAAAGCAAACAACCTGGTCCGTTTTTCAATGCATGCCTTCACGCATACTCAGACACATTAAAACGCCATGGGAAGAAAAAAAATATCTCACTCGTATAATGCCAAGGTAAGTTTTTCCCCCGTACTTGCAGACAATCCTATTCAAAATGTGCACAATCCTTTCAAGTCCTCCAAGTGAGAGGACTTGAAATTCCACATTCTAAAATACAATCTCTGCCGCCTAAATATAGCTTTCGACTGTGTGGTTAGAGCTATCATGGAGATAAATGAGGAAATTTTGAATTTTTAAAACATCACAGGAAGAAGAATTTTTTTCCCTCTCTCTCTTCTCAAAGGAAAACCCAATTATTTTCCTGATTTGCCGGTGTTCTACGTTGGAATGTGAGCAAACCAGTAGATACCACGCGTTCCCCGTGTCCTTAAAAACAGACAGCCTGGGAGGACAGGAACACAGATGCATAATGTAAATAAGGCACACATCCCATCTATAATTATATCTACAGCACACATGAGATACTTTCATAGTTTGGGTGGAAATGAGGAACGACGTGGGGATTAGCCTCTGACAAAATGTGACATTTAAACAGGTTCACCTGGTTCTGAAACACTTTGCCTTCCCTGTCGCTGTTTATCTGCGTTCACTTGTAACTTTGCTGCATCAATTTGGATAAACATTTGCTAAACTCAACAATGACTTCCATTGGAGTGGATTGGCCCCGGAAGCTGGAGGCCGCCCTGTATCTTCATTTCCATCTCAAATCAAACATGATCGGTAACTAAGGTTTCCCGAATCCAGTCTCTGCCCCCACTCTGGCCCTGGGAAGACAGTTAATCATGGCTCAGGAAGATGAAAGATGCGAGGGGAAACGCAACTCTTGCCGGCAAAGCTGCACCCCAGGGGGTCATGAATGCTGGGGGAGGAACCATGATTCCCCGACGCGGTAACATATTGAGACAATTTCGGCTCTACACTCACTATCAAGTAAATACAGGACATCTCACCCATGAAGGGTGATTATCGCTCCTGAAAGAAGGAAACGACTTTTATTAAAGTCTTGTTCTGGAGTAAAAGAAAGATCAGAATCATTATTGACAGACACAAACAATCTGGGGTCTTCCCTGTAGAAATGTATTTCCTCTTAAAACTGTTTTGTCAGTTGGGTTATTATTATTATTATTGTCATTAATTTGGGTCTGAAATGGACTGTTTCTACAGCAGTTCTAGTAAGTGCAGATTTCATAAGACACTTGTCCCAGGGCATCTCTCATCATATATTTTTAGTACTGTTTTTATCTGTAATGCAGTTAAAGACATTTTAAAATGTAAATCTGCCGCCCAGTCCCATAAAAATATTCATTCGCTGTTTGGTATTTTATTTGAAAATATTAAGCCACTAAAAAAAAAAAAAGACCCTTAAAACTAAACGTTTACATAATTATTCACAGAGGTACCGTTTCTTCTTTGATCTTACTATTGTGATGTTTTCTCTGAGTCTTGGTCTAAGAAGGCATTTTCCGCTTTTTTTTTTCTTTTCTCTAAACAAGGTCATGGATTTTTTTTTTCCCCCCAAATGAGGACCCGGAGTCCCCCGTACAAGATTAAGTAAGTCCTTACAGTGTTATAAAAGTGAGTGCTTCTTTCCTATAATAAAAGGTGTTTAAAAGGTTCGCTACAGCTTTAAACAGAATTACAATTTACTTCTTTCAAGTGTCCAGGCCATAAATTCTTCTCAATTCCCTCTCTCTCTCCTTGTCGGAATTAATGAGATCAGATCTGATCAGGGCGCTGATGTGTTCAGCGCCAAATCACACAACAGCGCGCGCACCGTAATGGAATTTGCATCTAATGCATACATAAATCAAACATCTTTCTGGACATTTTCATATGCATAATGTCATTTCATCCCGTTCTCTCTGTGCAGAGGGGGAGATTTTTCTCTCTGAGAGAATGACTTTCTTTAATGCTTTCATTTTATTTTCGCTGACTGCAGTCCCGGAGAATGCGCTCGGTCGGAGAATCTTTCGGGGGCGCGGTTGACAGTTCCTTTTCCAAGAGGGGTCCTTCACATTTATCATGCCTCTTCCTCGGGGGCTTTGTTATGCAAATGTGGCTGAAATTGATAATTCCAAAGTGCTTCATTTCGGCTCCTCGGCGGTTGGAGATGGTAGATAAAAAGAAACTGACAAGACACACTGATTGCCCTCAATGCATGTAACTCTCTTGCTAACAAGGCTGGATATTGTTAAAAATTCCTATTGTTATGAGGGTGGCGCTCCCATTATGCAGGCCTTGCAAATTTCTGATTTGAATATTAACCCTTTAATCACCCTACCCCCGAAAGCCCCCTCCAAAAAAAAAAAAAAAAAAAAATCAGTTGCCATTAAATGGCTTGAGGACCCCAAACATCAAATTATTCTTCTATTCTGGTGAACAGCTGGGATACATTGAAAACACTTCATTAATCATTTGTTCCCAAGGTAAACTTTACATTTATTTTCAAATGCAAAGAAAAGGGGTTATCTTAAGCAAAGGAGGAGCTCCCCCCACCCCCAATGCTAAGTAAAGATGTTGAGACCGCATCCCTTTGAGTGTGCACAAAAGGCTGGGAATTAATAATTGAGAACAACAGTTTGTAATAGGAACCTGGTCTCCCCCTCCCCATCTCCTGCAAACGGGAATATCAGTATTTTAACTTGTGCAAGCTCCTGGTTTTCTGTTCAGACCAAAGAAGGCCTCAGGGAGGGGACGTGTGTCTTCTGTCATCAGAGCTAAGTTTATTTTACCTGTCTGACCAGGCTCAGGAAAAAAAGGAAAAATCTCCTGGCGTTCTCCTCCCACTATGGGACGCCAAAATCTGAATGCCATTTCCAGGGAGGAATTGCAAATCGAGGCAGCTCTGGGCATTAGCATACCAATAGCATGCTGGGAGCAAACTGGGTTTGTAAGGACTCTTGTGGGCTGGGGGCTGTGGCAGGGACCGGGGCTAAAATGCTGGGCCTTTGGGGAATGTGGCAATGGGACATTTCTACTCAAAATCGAGGTGGGCCCTCCTAAGTACCAATGCCAGAAGCTGGACTGTAAGGCCTCCTGTTTCCAAACACAAGCACACACACACACTCTCTCTCTCTCTCTCTTTCTCTCTCTCTCTCTCTCTCTCTCTCTCTCTCACACACACACACACACACACACTTACAATTTCCCCAGAAAGCGATCAGATCCATTCATAGCTTCCCTGATTGAAAAACAGAAACTTAACAGGAATTCGCCTGTCAGCTAATTAAATTTTGGCTACTAGAATTTCTTAGCAGCTTTCCCATGGTGGCTGTGTCTCCAGAAACGTCCACCAGGTAATTGGCCTTGCTGTTAAACCTCGGAGCCATTTAGAATTCTGTTTTCTTTGGGAAATGCTGCTAGTTTAGGGAAAGAAAACCTGCAGATTAGTGAGTTGCACTTTAAACAAATTCTTCCTCCCAAATGAAGCCCCGGAGCTTGGAAAAGAAAGTATTTCAGGGCGTAGAGGCTAGAATTAACCCTGATAGTGCACGGTGCCCAGTGCCCATCAGCGGCTGCATCAAAGTTGTTCATCAGGAGTCTTGCAGAGTGGTACCTGCCAAATTACTGCACACGAAAGGGATGTCGGGCACTCCAGGCCCCTCTCACCCCTGGACTAAGGAGGCGACACAGGACAGGCAAGACGTTTGCCGCAGAGCCCCCCCTTCTGCAAGCACAGGCAAGCCGAGGTGCAGACACATGTGGATGCCCATGCGCGGAGACACAACACCATGCACGTTCCCCAGGACCACGCAGCCATGCAGGGACCCACAACACACAAGGAGGCAGGCACTGAGGAGCCCCGGGCCCTCTCCCTGGCGCCCCTCCCCCGCGTGTCCTCCAGGTGGGGAGGCAAATGAAGCCACTGTCACAGCGCCCCTGCGTGCAGTCTCTCTCCTGCCAGTACATTCTCCCCTTCATCTCCCGCAAACATTAAACTAAATTTTAATGCCTTGTCATTTGGAGTAAGCAGCCCAGTCCCACCTATAAGAGATTTGAAAAAAAAAAAAAAACCATATTGTTTAGTGTAGAAGCAGATTTTTGGTAAAGTGGTGAAATCCGAAGATCAAACTTGCATTTGCAGTGTCCGTAGGGCCCACCGACTTGAACGTCTCTTCTGCCTTAATTACATGTTTCTGTCAAGCCCTGATATTTATGCTAGCTGTTATTAATATCAGGAGCGAGGCCACATTTGTGTAATTAAGATTGCAGCCCGCATTCCCTAAACTTAGTGTGAGTCATTAAATCAGCAGGTTATAGTCAAAGTTGCAGTCAAAACAATGCTTATTCATTAATATGTGCTATGCTAATCAGGACCGATAATCGTGGAGGTAGCTGAACCCACACCGTCCAATCCCTGCCCCCCGAAGGATCAACTGGATTTTAGAAGCTTACACTTTCCTAGGAAAAGAGAAGCCTTATCTTTAGTTTCACAAGAAGCTTTTAGGATGCAAGATTTAAAGATGCGCCCGCATGCATTTAATGTCTACTTTATTTTCAATTACACTTTGCCGCGGATCTGAATACCTCACGTTATCTATAGATTGCTTGATATCGTTGGGCCCTTGAAAGCGAGTTTTCCTGTGTCTATTTGATTTGAGAGTCTTCTTTTCATCTATTGGCAGAGTGGTTCTCTCCACCCTGCTCTTCCTCCCCCCTCCCCCCCGCCCCACTGGTTTCTTTTTTAATAAGAAAACTTGGTCGTTGATTTCCATCCATGCACTGACTAATGCCCAGCAGGCATCAGGTGTAATGACTGGGGGGGGGGGCGGGGAGCATGCGGGCACCGACCCGGACCCCTCCTCATGCACCCCGGGCCTGCAAATGCCTCTGCCAGGATGAGGGGCCCGGATGCTGCTTTGTGTGCACAGAGGAAAGGTGTAGGAATGTCCTTGCTCGCTGGCATTTAATTTACCAGTTGCCTCGGAGCTGAGGCTTTGGCACATTCCGCTGGAATCTGAAAGACAGCCTGTCATACCGAGGGCCTGCTGCCGACTGCTGAAATTGAGAAACTTGGCAGATATGCAAACAGTAACTGGGTTTGAGTTGTTTTGATTACAAGTTAAACAGAGAGTCATTGGCAGGGCCAACGTGTATCTGCGGAGGTTCTCACTCCTCCCTCGTTCTCTTTCTTTTTTCTTCCTCTTGGCAAAACGCGTGGACGCGGCTGGTAATTTCTGCAGAATCCGATAACACCTTGGCTTTGTAGAGCGGGGGTTTTATGGGAAGAGGAGAAGGGGTCAGTTTCTCCCGTTGGACTCACTTTCCCTTGTGTTTCGAGTGGGGTTAATAATGGGAAATGCCGTCCTGGATTCAAAGCCTATGTAGCCGCACGTTGAGAATTTCCCCTCCTGGTGGTCTTTGGTGACAGAGCCCTGGATTTCTGAACCTGGCAGTATTTAGAGACGCATGGAGGTTTTTTTGTTTTTGTTTTTGTTTTTGTTAAGACTTAAGGAATATTGGAGAGGCCTTTTACGAATAAGCCATGCTTTGAATGTTCTCCCAGAGAGAGATGGAGAAGGGGAGGAGGTTGCTTCCATCATCTCTCCCTGCATTTGGTCAAGGTTGGGACCCTCAGCCCCTCCCCACCCCGGGGTCCACAGTGAGTCCCGGCCAGTGAACGTTTATTCTCATGCGCCGTCTTGCCTGCCTGGGAACAGTCCTTGGGGGCAAATAAAGGAAGAAAAGTGAAAAAAAAATCTCAAATGACATTATGGACGTGAAGAAAAGACATTTTCATTGTATATCCCATCTTCAAAAGCCTCTGTCCATTTCAGTCAGAGGGTTGCCTGACCTCCACCCTGGACGGAGCTGGCAATTTGAGGGCAGTTTTAGGGCGAAATCATGTTCATTCTGGAGGGGAGGACAAGGACAACGTCTAATTGTTGCTGCCATTGTCTCGGGCTGGCTGGCTGGAGGCAGAATTCTGAGAGGCTGCTTCACGTGGCAACAAACACATTTCATTTACAGAAATGAGACTCTCTCTTTTCCCCCACAAGTGGAAAGCTGAAACTCTGAACACTGTGACAGAGTTCTTGGAAAGAGCCCAAATATATAGAATCAGACTTTTTTTTTTTAAATCCACCAATTTGACCATAAAAAAAAAAAACTTTATTGAAAAACATAAAAAAAAAATCCAAAACAACAACCCAACAACACCGGGCTCAATAATCTGTCTGTAAAGAAACTGCCTTCTGAAAGGGCCTCATTTGGACAAAGTTAATTACTGCACAATAATTGCATTTTAAATTCAGTTTCTTTCTAGATGCAGTAAATTGTAAAGCTCACGATTAGGCAAAAAAACTAAGTTCCTGGGCGCAAAACTTGTTAATTGCCTTTGTCAGAAACTGACAGCCCACAACTTCCTCTCTTTGAGAAGGTGAATTTCCTAAGTAGGTAGGAACACAAGCCCTGCGGACAGGGGGGACCTCAAAGCTTCTGGCCCTGGAGATCTGAGAACACACATGCCCTTGTGGGCAGGTGGGTGCCCAGTGTCATATGGAGCAGCTCTGGTCACTCGCCATCAAGGGGAAGGACAGTCACACTGAGTCCTGCCACCTCTTCACCGCATTTCCATAAATGCTGTACTTTCATTTCTCTGAACTCTGTGCGTTAGCTGTTAAGTGACAGTTCTGTCACTTGTCCTAAAATGTTTTATTTGCCGTCTTAGCCATCTTGAAGTGCACCATTCAGGGTCGTCCCTCGCGTTCACGACCTCGTGCCACCACCATCACTATTCCTAGAATTGCCATGACCACAAACAAGTTCTTTACCCTTTTAAGCAATAAATCCCCATTCCCGTTTCCCTTCCACTTTTAGCAACCTCTAGTCTACTTCTTGTCTCTGAATTGGCCTCGTCTAGGTATTTCCTATGAGTGGAACCGTGCGGGTTGTGTCTGGCTTATTGCACTCAGCATCATGTTTTCAAGCCTCATCCGTGCTGTTACCTCTACCAGAACTTCATTCATTTTTATGGTTGAATAATATTTCCTTGTGTACATAGATCACATTTTGTTTATCTCTTCATCCCTGGATGAGCACTTAGGTCATTTCCACCTTTTGGCTCTTGCAGACAACGCTGCTAGAAACATGGGTGTACAAGGATCTCTTTGGGTCCCTACTCCATTCTTTGGGGTACATAGACAGGAGAGGAGATTCTGAGTCATAAAGTAATTCTAGGTTTAACTTTTTGAGAAACCTGGTGGTCCTGTTTTACATGAAACAAAACCGGGGGTGGGGAACACTCCAAGAGGTTAAGTGACTTGTTTGTGACGTGTAAGTAGCCAGTAGCAAAGCTCCAATTACACCTGGAGTCTGTCTAACCTGAAAGATAAGATTCTTTCTCTCTGCCCTGTTTTCTCCTATCAATTTCAGGGTGGGAAGTTTGCCTCCAAGGCAGCTGTCCTGTGACAGTCACATCACTGGGCAATAAATCTTGTCCCCCTGGGCATATCTAGCCCCGTTCAGGCAAGCCACCAGACCTCCCCAAGCCTCCAGTCATCCTTTAAAGGAAGTGTGAACAACCTGTACAAATAAGATGGTATTTGTAGGGACAGACTGGTGCAGCACGGCTCCAGTTTAAATAAGTGGTACAGGGGGACCAGAGTGATAGTGGAAGGAACATCCGAGTTCTGGTGACCTAAAATGATCTGGGGGATTTCCAACTTTCCCCCGCCTCTTCTTCTGGATTTCTGATACTATTCTTTCAAACGAGCACAAATCGCAAGTGTTTCTGAAAAACATCCCTTGTTCGGTTCTTGTCTGTGTTTTTTGGGTTGGGCTAGAGACATCTGATTTCTTAGCACCATGGATCTGGGGATAGGAACAACCAGAGACCATACATTTCATAACTAATGTCCTAAGTGCTTAAAAGTTATTTCTGTGCCGATTTAACATGGAAAGTGTCCAGGTAGATTAATTTTATGGGCTCTTTTTATGGGGGTAACATTTCACAAGCCTGCTCCTGGATCAGTTTCGTCAGATTTCATTGGCACCTTTGTCTTAATCATTCACTGGTTTAAGGTAAGAACTTGGTCTAATTTTTAAAAATTTTACTATAATCTCTTGTGAAATTGATCCCAGTTAGGATTTTGTACCATTGCCATTCAGCATTTTTAATTCTGTATAAGGCAGGGTAAAATTAAAATTTTTTGACTCCTCACCCAAAACACTCAGAAATACTATTAAAATAGATCGGGGCCCCTGAATCCTTTCTTTTCAGAAAGTAAAATGAAACAGCCTATTTTCACATGAAATGATATCAAAAGTGGCAGACTGTTTGAAGTTGCCATTCTGCTTTGAGTCTGAGGACTTTTCTGTTTTTTTGTTTGTTTGTTTTGTTTTGTTTTGTTTGAGACCAAAAGCCTCTGTTCAAGGTAAATTTCCTTCACTTCTCGTAACCTTTCTTGTTAGACAACGCATTCAAATCATTCTTTTCTCAGGTGTGTTGTTTTTCTCTAGATTATTATTATTTTTTCCAGTTTTTTCTCTCAGTGGCCCTTGCCCCCACAAAAATGAATTCCCAATGGCCTTCTAGGCTTATCAACTTGTACCAGTTTGCCCAGGGCCATTCCCAACTTGGGTACTGGGGGTGTCACGTCTGAGAGCCCCCTAGATCCCGGGCAAACAGGGATGGCTGGCTTCTCTGTCACTCTCTCTTCCTAACACTTAAGCACATGAATTATGACTCCAGGATTCATTAATAAGCAGGGTTACTGATATTTCAATGGATTGGTTCAGTTGTCTAGGAGTGCAACACGTTATTTCCACTGTAGTCACATCTCATGCCATTATGGCTCTGATACATGAAGAACACTGTGGACTTTGTGTTATTGATTTGTTTGCCTGTGTGTGTGAGTATGAGTGCATTAAAGAGCCTACACATTGCAATGTGCTTGTACAACCGTGTGTGTTTGTGCGTGAGGTGCAGTTTTTGCATTATGGTAACACATGATCGAGTATGTGAGTGGGACGTTGCATGGAAATGAAACTGTACATTTGTTGATCCCACTCTTAAAGTCTCAAAACCTTGGCTGTTGTATGCTTTTCCTTTTTTCTTTAGGTATGCTGAGGAGGCTTGTCTGTATTATGGACTAATGGCCTACAAAATTGCCTTTTTTTTTTTTTTTTTCAAAAGGAAGGCCCTTTAAGACTTCATAAAATCATGTAAATTGGTATTTGAAATATATAGATATTTACATCCTTATCAACTGGTTATAGCTCTATAAAGAATATTTACCAAGGATGTGCAATTTCTCCCCTTCGAAAAATGTTAAAACATTTTGATTTGAAAAAGTGAGTTCCCCATTATGAGAGTTAGAAACAAAACAACAGAACAACAAAACAAAACAAAATGAAACAGTAACCTTTGACTATGCAGGCTCCTGCAGTGAAGAAGTGCACTGGGAGAAAAAGACAGAGAGATACAAAGTGTCAAAGAATGATGATTTCCTTAGTGGCCATAAAACTACATGAATTAAGGGTACGTACATTCTGAGTGATTTATAACACTTGAAATTTATTTTAAAAATGGTTTCATATAAGGAAATAACAAAAGCTGGTTGTTATTCATAGAATGGATAAAAGAACGTGAATCTAAATATGGATTTGAACAGCTGTCTCTTAAAAGGATCTTATTATACCATTTATTTAAATTATTTCCTTAAATTTTTCTTTCAGACAGTGCACTTAATCCTGCAAAGTGGCATTATATATTTGTTTATATTTTAACTTCATCACTGTTCTCCTTTACAGTTTCTCTGTTGGTATAACTCGTGGTCTCAACTTATCAATAAGGCATTTAAAAACTGCACTTACTTCTCGTTTGCCTTATATTATTAACTCTTTGTAACAAGTACAAAGACCATCGATTTCAAAGGGATTTATTATTCTGAGGCTAAAAATACCTTGTTAAATTGCATAAACTTAGCAATTATATATTTTTCCCCAAATGAAAAAAAAATCAGAATTTATTAGAAAGCCAGACTAAATGGATGTCACCTTTGGTTTTAAAAGCATTAAAATTGGCTTTAATGCCTCTCCAACTCATTTAACATTTATGTACACATGTAGGCCGAACCGTTAGAAAGCAATAGAACACCTTGTTATAAAACACACTTTTGTCATTATGATAAGAAATAAAAAGCAAGCACCCTATTTGGAATATTAACTCATGTAGAACAGAGAGAGTGGTATATTTTTCATGAATTAAAAACAGAATCAAGTAAATTCAGTTCATTTCCGGCTACCTCCGACATTTGAAAGTCAAATGTCATTGATACCTACAGAAAGAACTCCTCTTGTGGGCCAATGTGGTTCCAAACTGCTTGCTAACGGCATCCTCTGGCGATCTTTCTTTGACTCCCGTGTTGGCAAACCTAAAGCTAATCTGATTTTATTTCCAGTGCACGGAAGAGTGCCCTCCAGGGGCTTGGCCCTGGGTTTATATCCCCAGCTCTCTTTAATTTCCTCTTTAAATAAAGATTCATTTAAGCTTTTCTTCATCTGTAAAATGGGGCCGCTCAGGCAGTGGGTCAACAACATGTATGCCCATTTCAATTATGCAAATCCAGATAGTTTCGCTTGAAATACAAATAAGGTTCACTACATCTTAATTTGAGATCATGTGAATCAGGGGAAAAAAAAGTACATTTTGAAACGTAAAGAGGTAAAGGATTTTGCATTGGTCCTGTCAATAGAATTGTACCCCGTACAGATGCCATGGTTATATCACGCCCCCTTCTTAATCTGGAAAAATGACATGCCTGTCATCCTTTGTCAGCATAACCCATATGATGTGAGTTTCGAATTAGGTAAGTTCATCAGGAATGGGGACCTTCAGAAATTCCTTGGGGAAAGTGGGCACTTCCCGTATGGGCAAGAATGTCTAGGAAATGGTTGCTATGATGGCTGGCACGTGGTAGGACCACAGGTGGCCAGCATTCCCCATGGGCTAGTTGAGCAGCACCCTTAGGAATCCGTGTTTTGGCTTCCTATGGGGGCCGTGGGCTTTCCCTCCTCCTCAGGCAGGCCTGTAAATTCTGTTTCATTTCAAAGGACAGGAACCATGCTGTTTATTTAGGCAAAGGGTCTAGAAGCAGAGTGTAAAGAGCTTGATGCTTTCTGTAGTGAGCCAGAATGCATGCTCATTCTCCACCTCATTCTAGTTATTTCTATGGCCATCTGACCTTAGTGACTAATTAGAAAAAAAATTCTTAAATTTAAAAACGATTGTTTTCCGAAGTCTGCCTTTGAACTCCTTTTCTAAGTGAATATAGGGTTTGTTGTGCCTTTCTCAGAAACTGCACAAATAAAAGCAAATTTCTTCCAATTGGGAAGGATAAGAATTTCAGTTACACTAAAGATCATTAACTGTTACTATAAGATTAGACCCAATTGGCTGGAATTTGGGGGAAAGTCTTAGAGATGTAAGAGAGATTTCCAGAATCAGATTTCATAATATGACTTTCTTCATCCTGTACTAGTACCTGAAAAGGAGTACTGAGATTTCTGGGGTGAGATTTGGGATAGATCTATGTGCCGATTCTATCTCTAGATTTTTAGGCAAGACATACCAAAGCTGGAAATTTCAGGGTTAATTATGTCAGAAGCCTGAGACTGGGTTGGAAGGAGTGAGGGTTTTTCCAATACAAATAGGTGGGAAAAAATTGTAGACACACATTTGAGGGGATATGTTTTTGTCTGTGTGATGTATGCTTTGAGAAAGAGAGAGAGACAGAGACAGAGAGAGACAGAGACTACACTCCAGACCTCTAGAATCAAATTGTTTTCAAATTTATGCACGGCAAATATTCCTTATTATAAAAAATGTTTCCAGGCCTTGCCTGATGTTGATGTGAGTTTCTCCTTGTTATTATAACCCTTGTCTTAATCTATGATGTGTTAGATTCTGTTAGAATGTGAATGCTTGGTATACCACCACAAAAATACTCGGAAAGTATTTATAAAGTAAATAAGCTTTAATTAAATATCATTGTCAAGCATTAATCATTATAGCGCTGCTCCCTATGGAAATAAGGGTGGATATTCAATTTGTTTTGATTATGTATGAATTTAACAAAAGCCTGTTTGTCTATTGCAGTGCTCCTCACGGTGAGCCTCGGCACGTCTCAGTCCGGGGACCAGTACGGTGAGAACGGTTCGGTCCGTTTTTATTGTGTACGGGGTAGTGATACATATTTTGGGAAGAAGAAGAGCATTCACACACAGCACCACCGTCAGGTGTGGAGGGAGGGTCTGTCTGTGTCAGTCCACATGTCCACATGCTGATATTTTCATTCCCAGCAATGAGATTGGGAAATTTTCATCAGAATATGAAAGAGGCACAAATAGGCTGCCTGTTGGCCCTGAGAGCCAGAATCCTTTTTGGGAACTCCCATCTACCTGAACTTCCTGCGAAATTGTTGGTAGCAAATGGCCATCAGTTGTAGACAAGTTCTGATCCCCCAGGGAACAGTGGGTCACGTCCTCCCTCATCTGTCCATGGTTTTTGCTGTTCCCCTCCCACCCAAGAATGTTTTCTTTCTTTCTTTTTTTTTTTTTTAAGATTTTATTCATTTATTTGACAGACAGAGCTCACAAGTAGGCAGAGAGACAGGCAGAGAGAGAGGAGGAAGCAAGCTCCCTGCCCCGAGCAGAGAGCCCGATGCAGGGCTCAATCCCAGGACCCTGGGATCATGACCTGAGCCGAAGGCAGAGGCTTTAACCCACTGAGCCACCCAGGCACCCCCCAAGAATGTTTTCTAATAAACATTCCGTGCTGTAAAACCTCTTCAAATCTGCTGCTAGAGGAAGCGCGGGTAATGTAGGAAGGGGCCATGGGGAAAAGGGAAGGGAGTTAGTGTTTTTAAAGCTCCTACTATGTGCCAGGCACTTCCTTTGCGCGTTCCCACCTGATGCTCGTGGCAGAATGGCAAGAAATTCACATGCTTCCCGTTTTCCAGGTCCTGGACAGAAGAAGGAAGTGTTAGGGACGCACTCAAGGTTGCGTAGCTGCTAAGTGGGGCTCCTGGAGGAGGACTCCAACCCTCTGGGCTCCACACCAATGCTTTTTGCCCTAAAGCAGCTGCTTTCCTTTTTAAAACAATTGTGGCTGATTCAGAATGTAGCTAAGTGAAGGCAGTGCTGCAAAACAGCTTGAAGTTGACTAGACAGCAGAAACCTCTCAGACATAAAGGGGTTAATCCACGTAGTAAGAGGGCTGTAAGTTTGCCTTGAGCACTGACTCCAACCACAGAATGCCCAAAGGTCAGGGAGGCATCTGCCACTGGAGAAGCCCTATCCGGGGTTTACCAAAGGGTCGCGGGAGCCGGGATGAACAGGGAAGGAAAGTCAGTGCCCTCTCCCTAGAGCAAGCCTGCATATTCACTCATCAATCATCTATTCGTCAAGAACTTACTGCACAGTCAGCGCTGTCGCTATGCGGGGAGGACCCAGTGGGACATGGGACGCCATGGGCCCTTTTCCCAGAGCCCTGGCAGAAACCTTCGGTGGCCCCACGTGTTTGTGCTTGGACTACCTGGGTTGGCTGTGAATCCTCCCCCATGTTTCCCCCTGGGAATTTTTTTTCTCTACCATTATTTCTTACTTCAATGATAAAGGCAACATCAGGGCAAGATCCATGGACGTATTCCTTTTCTGTTTGCAAGCAGGCCTAACCCTGTATTAATTAGTTGCAGAGCTGAGTTGGTTGCCAATGTTTGTGGACATTTTCATAAGTGCTGGTTGATATTCCTGATTTTTTTTTTTTTAAGGATCAACTCAGAATGGCCTGAAATGTGGTTTTTCTATTCTTTTTAAGGACACCTTGATTCTTCCCTCCTCTAGTTTCCTGAGCACCTCAAAACCTTCCGTAGGATCCCTTGTCTTATTTTCTGATAAGTGGCTCTATTTTCTCTTTCTCTGCTTGAGGACAGGGACCTTTTACGGATCCTGGGTTTTGGGTAGAGCAGGAAGGCTTTGAAAAGTATTGGTCTACTTGGAGAGGATTGAATCTAACTGAAGAGAAGCCACGTTTTCCTGCTGGCCCAGTGAAATTCCACCTGGCACCTTTCTTCAACTGTAGGTCATTGACACAGGTTGGCTGAACATGCACCGGGCCCGTGCTGGGTAGAGCAGAAACAAAGCGGAACGTAGCTGCCCTTGCCTTCCATACGCTTCAGTCGAGGCCAGTGGATGTGCGAACACTGGTTTTTGCTCTTTTTGTGTCTGTCCTTTCGACGATTGTGTTCTTTTTCTTTAATGCTCACCTCTTCTGGACAGGGCATCCTGGTCATATCCTAGTTCCGGAATGTCACAGAAAGGGGGCGTAGAAAATACACGATGCAGGACCTGCTGAAGAGTTTCTCCAGCATCGTTACGTGCCCCACTCTGTGCTGGCCCCGCGATGCGCCTCCTAATCGGCTCCCACTGCGTCATGAAAACACTGTGGCCTGAGTGGCTCACCACTGGGCGTTCATCTTCTCATAGTCCTGCAGCCTGCATGTCTGCGATCAAGGGGCTGGGGATTTCCTAGCTTGGGGACTGCACCTTCTTACCGTGTCACTGCATGGCCTTTCCTTTCTGTGCGTGGAGAGAGCGCGAGCGGGAGTGGACAGTCTCTAGTGTCTTTTCCTCTAGGGAAGGACGTCAGTCCTATCAGATCAGGGCCCACCCTTATGACCTCACTTACCATTATCAGCTCTTTATAGACCCCCTTCTCTAAGCACAGTCACAGTGAGGACCACAGCATAGGAATCTGGGTGGGTGGGGGGCACAGCATAGGAATCTGTGGCGGGGGGGCGGGTGGGACACAACTCAACCCCGAGCAGTGTGGTCCTCTTGTTCCTTCCTCATGACAACTCTTGGAAGTGGGCACTCCATCTTTTTTTTCCCCCCTTAAGATTGTATTTATTTATTTATTTATTTATCTTAGAGTTTGGGGGAGGGGCAAAGGGAGAGGGAGAGAGAATCCCAAGGAGACTTTCCACTGAGCATGGAGCTCGATGCAGGACTCGATCTCATGACCCTGATCATGACATGACCCAAAATCAAGAGTCGGATGCTTAACGGACTGAGCCACCCAGGCACTCTGCTCCTCCCTGTTCTTAACCGTGACGGGGCAGGGGGTGTGAGCTCCGGGTCCCAGTGCCGTGGGGAGGCAGAGTGGAGCTTGCAGTGTGGCTGTCTGGCTTCACAGCCCACACTGGTAATTCCTCCTCCCTACCGAACGCTGCAGGCCCCCTAGTCAATGGGCCATGGCCAAAAGTTTGCAACATCTTTTGTCTATTACTATGTATTTTGTTTAATCAAATGTAATGAGGTTTGTGGAAGCAGTAAACTGAAGTTATTTTCAAGTAGGAACTGTATTTAGTACCGTTAATTGAATCAGTCTAGTTAGTTAGAATAGAACAGTGGCTGTTTGCCCTGTAATAAGGAAATTGAGTTTCTCATAAAACAGCTAATTCATGTCCTTTTACACCGTAGAACACACCGCAGGCTGAGCATCCCAAGTCCTCCTACAGCCCGTCTAGGCCCCGCCTGGACCGCAGGGTGGCTCGGGTGTGGTCATATTCTGGGTGTGTCCCGACTGGCATGTGGGGACAGCAAGGGAACCTAGCCATCGAGAGCGGCTGGGTATAGATGATCACACTGACTCCTCTCTGGTGTTTGAGGTGGGCTACGGTGGGGGGGGGGGGGGTGTGGCAAGTCTCAGAGCAGTTAAAAAAACGAGGTAGAATGACACTGTGGGTGGAGAAGCATGTGGAAAGCTCTCTAAATGCTACTTCCGCCTCTCTAGGATCCATTTCATTTTCTAGTAACTGCACCCCAGTGTAACCTGAGGGCACTGTATAGAACAAAACGGGGTGCAAAAGCCTGGCTCCTTCTCCCACTGAGAGGTGGGAACTAGTTCCTCTACTCTTGAACCTGGCTGGCATTAGGGACTTTCTCTGCGGATAGAAGCCGGGGGAGGCGGTGTTCTGGGACAGGCGAGGCTGGATCCTAGGGGATCTTGCTGCTTCCGCCCTGGTCTCTGGACATTTCTGCTCTTTGCACCCAGGTGCTACGCCATAAAGAAGCCAAGGAGGACCCAGGAGCTCCCCTTCGTAGAGGAACGGGCCCTTTTCCGGGAACCTAGGCAGCTATGCACCTGCCCACCACATTGGGAGCCCCTCTTCAAGTCCAGTCCCAGGTGAGCCACCCCTGATGAAACCTCACGGAGCAGAAATCAGCAGACCCCTCCCAGCCAGGCCCAAACTTCAGATCTGTGAGTAAAATGAATCATTGTTGATTTTTCTTTAAGCCCCTAAGTGTGTAATTGTTTGTTACATACCAGTTGGTGACGAAAACAGGGGCCCGCCCACTCCTCCCTAGTTCTCCATTTGCAGGGTTGGGTAGAGCGGACTCCTTGTCTCTCCCAGAGATGCTCTAAGGCTTGCGTCAGTGGTGCAATGCCCGGACGAAGGCCGCCATTTAGGAAGCCGGCCGTGGCAAATTCTCTAGGGTGATACTTTGGGACTACGAAATCGGTGGCTATAGGTTGTTCCTGGAGTAAAAATTCCTGGTTCCTCACACCATTCCTCACCCCAGAGGGTTTAAAGTTCCTTCTACAAATGTTCCTAACTGTCCTGCAAGGGAATGTCCCTTTGAAATGCACCCCAGGGCTACTCCTTTCTCTAAAATTGAGCCATGGAAAGAGATGAGTGGGGCCACTGGGAAGTCCAGGGACGTGCATGCAGGGACACATGGCCAGCTGGCCTCACCAAGGTGGGCAGGCTTCCTGACAGCCCAGGCTCCTCAGGACCCCGAGCGGAAGGTAGGAGGACTCCATGTCTCCTCGCCAGCTTCTGACACATGCGAATCCCAAACACTGGGGCTGGAAACCGGAGGTGGAGACTCGACTTCTGGCAGCCCAGCATGCTGGAATTCATTGGTATTTAAAAACACTTCCTTGCCCTTTTTCATTATACAGTCTAACATTTAGAGACTCCAAAATCACTACTTATTAGTACAATATAACTCTGAGAGCTTGGAAGTGGTGTTGGAAAAAACACTGCATTAAGGAGGAACAGTCTGAAGGGATGCATATGGTAAGTTGGGAATTCTTCAGAAACCCCTCGAACCCATTGGCCTGGCAGGTTTGCCGAAGAATCACAGGTTGCCGGTGAGAAATGCCGCCCGACGTTTCCTGAAGTTTATAGCTTGGCTCTCACAAGGTTGACTTGGACTCTGGATTATTTGTTGTCTCGGATCTTTCTCTAATTGATCGTTCTGTGTAATTGCTGTCCCCCCAGTTCTGTCATCGTGGGACAGGTCCTATCCTAGTCTGCAGCCCTACGTTCTCCCTAGTCTTGGTCTAGGGATGCAGTAGGCACTAGACAAGTACCCAGTGAATGGCTTTGGAAAACTGAGGGGCTTTGTTTAACATTCTTTTACCTCCGAGTTGATCCCGAAGGAAACTTCTAGGGAAACCCACAGAGCAAAAGAGAGAATGAATTGTTCAAATACATTTGTTTTATTACATGTGTAGGACCACATCCGTTAATATCTTATACAACGGAAGTCAGGAAAGAAAGGGCACTCACCACGCCCCAACGGTGAGAAGGCTGATGCTGGCTCTCCGGTTGTTTTCTTGTTCCCCTTCTGCCCTGTGTCTGTGGTGAGATGCCGTTGCAGTTTTTTGTGCCTCAGTGTCTGTGGGTTACGCTTAACGTCACGGCCTTGTGGTTTAGATTTGCGAAGTGATGTCTGTGACCTAGACAGTGTGACTTCACAGTGTGACCTTAGAAACATGAGTGGTTTGAGCGCCAGCTTTTGGTGCTGGAGCCACGGGGCCCTGAGGCAGTCGCCACCCTCTCCAAGCTCCCATCTGGGCATCTGTCAGACAGAGCGGTGAACCTTCCTTGCCTTCCTGAGCTCTGCACAGACGCATGGCCCCAGTGTGAGGCCTGACGGATGGTGCCTCCATGAAGGCTACTGTGCTGCTTTCAGAGAACTTTAAAGTGACCACCGAGGGTCACAAGGTAAATGGGAACATCAGGGAGTAGGAAGGGAAAGATTCCAAAGGAAGAGGTTTGTCAGTGGCCCCCAAACTTTCCCTCTCACTCGGGCTCTGTTTTTCCTTCTTTTTCATCTCTCCTTTTATTAAAAGCTTCTGTATCAAATGCTTTCCCTCTTAACCTTTGAGAGGAACCGATGTAGAGATCTGTTTAGCCGGAAGAAACACAACTGAGCTCTTATTTTTACAGGTTTGCTCTGTGGTTTTGAAAAACTGTTTCCACCACTAAATAGTAGGAGAGTCATTGGTACTTCTATGATGAAACCAGAGAAAAATGGAATTTTTAAAAAAAAGGTTTTATTTATTTGAGAGGAAGAGAGAACCTGAGTGATGGCGGGGGGTGGGGGTGTGGGTGGCAGAGGGTGAGGGAGGAGCAGGCTCCCTGCTGAACAAGGAGCCAGATGTGGGACTCGATCCCAGGACCCTGAGATCATGTCCTGAGCCAAAAGCAGACTCTTAGCCAACTGAGCCAGCCAGGCACCCCCAAAATGTAATCGTTAAAGATATTTTTACGTGGGATCTGTTGAGGAAGGGCAATGATACCCAATCCTTCCAGGTATCAGTTAGTCGATCAACCAGTGTCAGAGGAAACTGTGAAGTATCATGGTGGGCTGATAGAAGAGAGTCTTCAAATTGGATTTCAAATGCAGTGGCTCCTTCTGAGCCTTAGTAATTTTCATACACACGTCTACACAATGCAGGAGTCAGGCATGCCCTTTCTCTGCTCGTTTGAAAATGCATGTGTAACTTTTAACTCCCTCCAGTCTTAACCACTAAAAGCCTATGTTGACCAGAAGCCTTACCAATAACATAAAGTTGATTAACACATATTTTGCTCATTATATGCATTATATACTGTTTTCTTACAATAAAAGAAAACGTTATTAAGCTAGAGGAAAGAAAACATTATTAAGAAAATCATAAAGGTAAGAAATACTGCGGAGGATCATAGGGGAAGGGAGGGAAAAGTGAATGGGAAGAAATCAGCGATGGAGACAAACCATGAGAGACTCTCGACTCCGGGAAACAAACTGACGATTGTGGAAAGGGAGGTGGGTAGGGGGGATGGGGTCACTGGGTGATGGACACTAAGGAGGGCTTATGATGTGTTGAGCACTGGGTGTTATAAGCAACTAATGAATCATTGAACACTACTCCAAAAACTAATGATGTACCCTAAGTTGGCTAGCTGAACTTCAATTAAAAAAAAAGAAAAGAAAAGAAAAGAAAATCATAACAGAGAGAAAACTCATTTAGAGTACTGTCGTTGTAAAATATCCACATGTAAGTGGACTGTGTAGTTCGAACCCCTCTTGCTCAAGAGTCAGCTATACATGGTTTTGCAAACAGAACCTCTTTGCATCAGAATCGGATGGAAGAGTTATGGAGTAAACCAAATATATGACCCAAAGCATGGCCAACAGTACAAAACCGAGAAGATCCTGTTAGCAATCATCTGTGTTATGACTCTGTGTTAAGCTCTCTGAGTGTGTTCCTACATCTATCCTCACAGCCCGGAGGTAGCCTACTCTTGTCTTTATGGTGTAGATGAGGAAACCAAGGGAGATGAAGTAATTTTTCATTGCCTCTCAGCCTACAGAGAGGAGCACCTGGGCTGCTGATCCCAGAGCCCACCCATTTACCCCCAATGACAAGCCATCTCCGAGGTATCCAGAATTCTGGACATCCCCTGTCATTCTCCCATCTCTGGTCCACCCTTAAGGAGACTGGGCTGGGCTTATTTGCAGATCATGTGGCTGGTGGGCAGCAAAGCCAGTCCCCACCAGTGTACTGACTGCTCTTCAAAGCCCATGCCCCTCTCACAGATAGCCCCAGGCTAACTACCCACTAAAGCTTTGTCTCCCCTCCTCTTAGAATGTTGATGATGGTGGTAGACGTCTCATCCTGAAAAGTTAGGGACGTAAAGCTGTCGGCCATTTGGAAATTGTGTTACTGCTTAAACTCTGAGATATCTTTTCTTCTTAGAAGAACCAGTTTGATAAAGATGGTTATCCCATGAAGTCTGTTCCATCTTAAGGCATTAAAAAGATCAGTAGAGGTCATAAAGGCCATCTGTGTTATGGTTTCTCCATGACACACTTGTCAGATTTCAGGTGGGAAGGTGCTATTGGTGTTTCTTTCGGAATCAGGAAAGAAACGTTTCCTGTGCTTCTCCAACTGTGTCACCTCCTGGGACACCCTTGGCCCCATCTATCTGGTATTAGAGAAGTTTGGCTGTGGAGCCCGGTGTCCTCAGGGCAGCAATAAGCCTTAGGAAATGGAATGATGTGGGCTCTGATGCTGAGTCTGCCCATTGTCCACTAGCTGGCTGACCTTGGACGTGCAGCCTTGATCTCCTGCGCCTTATTATTATTATCTTTGTTATTATTTTTATCTCCATTTCTCCAGAAGTGGGGATACTAGTGCCTCAGTCAAAGGTTCATACCAGGGATTGGAGAAATTGTGTGTGCATTGTCTGGCACAGGGCCAGCACCAGGACGGGGTAACCAAATCAGCAATCAACATTGAGTGGGGGAGGCCTCGGCTAGTAAGTCCAGGAAGCGTGTCTGGCTGGCAGTCCCTTCCCTCCATACTTCTTTGGGTCAGTTATTCCCCCTCACCTGTGACAGTACCTGACCCGGGGTTAGAATTCAGTAAACACTAGCTTCTACTATTTTCTTACTGTTATTACTGTCATTGTCTTTATTCGGGGGACATTTTGAGTCTGCCATAAAGCAGAGGAACCAAATGGCGATGTAAGAGGGGGTTGTAGAATTCTTTTTCTTTATGAAGTGTCATTAAAGATGCCATCGACAGTATTGGCAGCTTCATTAAGAAGTCTGTTGATAATGGTAATAAGGCTGGCACATTTGGGATTCAGGATGGCACTTCTCAAGACAGAGGCGGAACTCAGGCTGGCATTGCCGAGCCAGGATATGGCTCAGGGTCTGGAGGGCTGGGTGCCCGCGACGGCGCGGTCTGGGTAGATGGGAGCCTGGGTCCCCGGTGCCTGTTTGGCTCATTTCTTTCTGGCTGGTGACTCCGTGAGCAGCACTCCACCACTCTGGGGACTCAGTTTCCCAAGCTGGAGTCGAGAGAGCCCACTCAGCTGTGAATTGGCTCTCAGAGAGCTGAGTCTGGGGGCTTGCTATCTCCTTAGGACCTGGAGATAACACAGAAAAAGCAGGGAATGCGGTTCTTCGCAGGCGGTACCCTCTCCTACTTCTTTCTTCCCATGTCATCTTTCAAACAACGATTGTTCACAGCTCCTTTGTGTCAGGCTAGAGATCGGGCAGGCCCAGCACATGGACTGACAGCATCGCTGGTGATGGATCCCTGTGGGTCTCTGGCTGGGAACCACAGGCCAATATTCCACATCCCCCGTTCCGGGTCTGCGTGTGCGCGTATAAAGCTGAAATGGCCTTTTCAGGCAGGAAGTATAATTCGGTCATAACAACATTTGATTTCTAAATGGGGAACAATCACTAATAGCGGTTTTAGAGATTGATCTCTGTTCATCCTCCTGCCACTGTGACATCTGTCAATCAGGCCAAGGCTGCCTCTTGGTCTTTTATCTGATTCCAACGCCGATGTGTTTAGGGAATAGGCTTGTACTCAAAATGTAAATAGGTGTCTTACTCTCCCTCTTAAAGCTATTACTGTGTCGATGGATGTCTTGCTATAGTTAAGGGTCTGTCAGCATTTACATTAAGGAGCCTTATTTTCGAAGGCTTAAAATGCCATTAAAATCTGTCCGATGTAGTTCTTCAAATGGTCAAATTATCCAAATTTCTTTTCAAAAATCTGTTTGGCTCTTTATTCATTGGAGAAAATATGCACCCTGTGTCGCCCCTTGTGGAGTCTCGGTTTCAGAAGCCTTGCAGTATTCTGTTCCCAAGACTTTTCCCCTCCTGGTCTGAAGGTCTTTGGTCATTTTGAATTTTCTTTGTAAAATTCCCTCATGTTTATAAGGATGTTTAGGTAGGACTTAAGGTCATGTTAAGATATTTTCAGGATATTTAGTGCTTTTTGGGACTTCGTAGGGAGAGAAAAAGAATGAAGCGGTGCTGAGGTTGACCATGTGCCTGGACCGTTGTGTCCATTGAAATATTATCTCATTTAAACCGCACAGGAGACTCTGGAGGGGGCTACTCTCTCTCCTTTTATAATTGAGGAAACAGCTTTGGAACCTAAATGGTAGATTTGTGCTTGAAGGCCAGCATCCAAGCCATGACCTTCGCACAGTATCAGAGATACTCATGCTTATTTCAAAGGTCAACCAAGACACAAATCAAGGTCAAACACTTTTTAACGTTTATTTATTTATTTGAGAGAGAGAAAGAGGCGTGGAGAGGCGGAGGGAGAGAGAGAGAATCTCAAGCAGACTCCCCACTGAGCACGGAGCCCGATGGGAAGCTTGATCCCAGGACCCCGAGATCATGACCTGAACCAAAATCAAGAGCCAGCCACTTAACTGGATGAGCCACCCATGTGCCCTCAAGGGCAAACATTTTGAGACTTCACTAACTCCAGCAGTTTTGATGGACCACTACTTTCCAAAGGTTGGTCTTACTCTTAGCAAGAACCTCCCTCTCCTTCTCTCTTTGACAAATATTTTTTCAGCACATACTATGATAAGCCCTGTGATCATCACACTTAAATAATTGTATTAATTTCTGCACCAATTTAAGGTTAATCATCTCTGCTTCAGAATTGTCACACACGTCATTCTTTCTGCTTATGAGACCGTGTCTCACCTCTGCTAGTTCTTTAAAGCTAAGAGATGGGTGTCCTGGTTTGCCTGGAATCGGCACAGTGTATACAGCACATCCTGTTGTCCAGGTTGAATGATCAATGCTTCCATCCTTCATGCTAAAAAATCTGGGTAGTATATACGGGGTGTATATATATATATATACAGCTGTATATATATATGGGTAGTATATATGGGGTAGTATATATAACCCTGGGCAGGGTTAAATCTAGTCTAGCCTTGGCTACTTAGCAAGGTTTTCACTGAGAATCCACCGTACTCATATTTGGGGAGATTTCTCTAATTTGTTACTTTTCTCAGCCACTCCTTACAATTGGCCAATTAAATAACCTCTAAATGTTCCACTTACATTTCTTGGTTTTGATAGTACCTCTTGCTCTGTGTGCCTCATGACCTCTGTGATGGCAATAGAAGGTGCTCAGTACGTGTTTGTTGAATTGATGGGCAAGTGAATTAGTTGGAAAGAAAATTCTCTTCCTCCTCCCTCACTTTGGCTGCTTCTAATGCTTCTCTTCTCAAGGGCCTTGCTTAAGGCTGTTTCTATAGGAGATTGTCCATAATTCACTATTCCCCAACCTACCCAGTTCTACCCTGTCTTTATGTATCTGGGTGTTTATCCCAAAGTATGACTTAAAAAATGGCCAGTGTTGTCTCCATGTGCTTGGTGCAAAATGGATCTCAAGTATGAGATGAATAAGTGAATGAATGGATGTCTTCTTGAAAAAACCTTCACGATGGATTTTCTAACGACCTGGGCCACTCTGGGAACTTTCAGACTGAAGCAGCATTTAATTTCCTGTAATGCTCATTTCAAGTGACAATAATTTCACTAAGACATTGAATGTACAACCCTGGCAGGTAGAAAACTCTGCTACTTTTTCATTCATGGGAGTCTGCTCAAGATATGCATGCTAACGTTTCATCCTCACTGAAAATTCAGAGGCACAACTGGTGAGTCAGTTTGTCCTTCAGGTCAAGGATGGGGCTTTAGGGACAGTGAAAACATAGAACGTTCTGTGAAATAATGGGTTATGGGGGCTGGAAGCACACACTTTGCATTTAGAGGTATTTATTAGTTATCTATTGCTGCGTAACAAATAATCCCCAAATCTGCAGCTTACAACAACACACATTTATTACCTGACAGTGCTTATGGGTTGAGAATTTGGGTGTGGCTTCACTGGCAGCCTCCCATGTAGGGTCTCTCAGAGGCTGAAATCACAGTGGCAGATAACATTGCAGTGACTTCAAGGTCAGATGAGAAAGAATCTTCCTCCAAGCTCACTCCTGTGGCTGCTGGCAAGATTCAGTTCCTCACAGGCTGGTGAATTGAGAGCGTTGGACAGATATGTAAAAGTTACTTGCCATTTGGGCCTCTCCATAGGACTACTCACAAGATGGCAGCCTGCTTCCTTCAGGATGAAGGGTGAGGAAGACAGAGAAAGCCAGACAGAGAGAAAGAGAGAGGGCATGAGCCCAAGATGGAAGCCATGTCTTCATAACCCAGTATCAGAAGGGCCATCCCATTGCTGCTGCTGTATTTTCACGAGCAGTGAGTCGGTAAGTGCAATCCACACCTGAGGGTTGGGCATTACGCAGAGTGTGAACACTGGGAGGTGGCAATCACGGGGCCATCTTAGGGGCTAACTACCATGACATGACTGGGTCCACATCCTGGCTCTTTCTTTCAGTCTCTGTTTATCTTTAAAGAACTTACTTAACTCTTCTGAGGATTGGATGTTTCATCAATCAGATGATGTCCATTTTTGAAGGTGGTTAATAGGCAGAAATATTTTTTGTGAAACACACATAATAGGTGTTTGATAATGGGTACCCAGGACTATTATTACTGTAATTAATCTTGGTGGGTGCTGAAGGTTTTGGATTTTCAATTCTGTGTCCTAAGGAACACAAGCTCCCTGTGGACCCTGTGCCTTTGACTGAGAACAACATCGCAGTTTCAAACTTAGCTGATTTTGAGTTGCTTTCTGGGCATGAGTAAGTTCTTCTGTGTCCTCCTCTCCTCTCTGGGAGGTAATTTATGGCAGTGACTCTGTCATTTATGCCATTATTTTTGAGGTGATGGAGTCAGCCCCACACTGAGAGGATTTGTTTCCTCTGGTAATGTTTCCTGCGATTTCCCCCTTGCCATTCGCTGTCTACACGCTCCCTCTGTTCCCTGTTAGAATTCACAGCATTTGCTAACTGCTGCTGGAACAGAGAGTCTTCTCCCTCTAGGGGGAAGAGCTAACAGACAGTGTCCCCAGCATCTGACAAATATAATACATATTCGTGAAAGGACCACTGTCACATCTGATGAAGGCCCACCCTAGTGGCTCCCCCGTGGCCTTCCACTTCTCCGTACACCCTGCTTCATGCTCCATGCCCTGCCAGAGGCCTTTTGACACAGCCAAATCTGACAGGGGACCGCCTCCATGAGTCCAGTTGTGGAGGTCACTCATCCAACAAGCACGACTGCAGAGCTACCACGATGAGCAAAAACAGATGTGGTCTCTGCCCTCGTGGGGAGACAGACTGTAATTGAATAGTGGCCCATAGGCAGTGGCCCATCTCATTGAACTCAGTGAAGGAAGAGTGAATGGTGTTTGGAGGCTACTAGTAGAACAGGATCTGACCTGCGCTGCGGATCAGGAAAAACGTGACTCTGTAGGTGAGCAGGAGAGGGAGGGACAGAGGAAAGAACCTTCAAGGCAGAGGGGACAGAGGACGGCATGTTCAAGGTCCTGAAAGGGATCAGTAGTGACACAGTTAGAGTCTGGATTGCTGCTCAGTAAATACATACACCATTTTTCTCTCATGGAAGATTGTTTACTTTCCATCTCCCTGACCTTGGTCTTGACCACGTGACTTGCTTTGCCCGGTGAGATGTTAGTGGACGTGGCCGGAGCAAGGCCTTGAAACGTGCTTGCACAGGGGAACTTCCTCTCTTATGCCTCTTGTATCACCACAAGAGGAACATGTCCCGGGAAGCCTGCTGACCCCAGAAGGGTAAGAGACACATGGCCCAGAGAAACCCCAGACCTGTACTTTGCAGAGCGTTCCAGTGACCTACGAGCCCAGGGCAGTGTTAAATGCTTCCGGTGTGCGCCACTGAGCTTGGGAATGGGTGGGTGGGGTGGTTTCGGGGACAGAAGGAGGGCGAGGGAGGCTGGGAATGAAACAGCAATTTGGACGGTGGTGCAGGATTCGGCTGGAAAGGAGCAAGGACCAGAGAGTGCTGGGCTTTGGAGGTCAGAGTGAGAATTGCGGTTTTTCGTCTAAATGTGCTGGAAAGCTAGGGAAGGTTTCATCAGGGGAATGACATGGCCAGACTGTGGAAAACACTCTGGAGAGGGGTCAGATTTTCTTGTTCAGAAATCTTTGCATGGGGTATGAGCCACCCCATGCCTGCCTTCCCCGTTTCTGTAACCGTGTTTTTCAGTGGCTTCAAGAGCTTCTCTTCTAGAAAGCCTCCCAACAGGTGTATTTTATTATTCTCTTCCTTGAGTTCCAATGCCACTTTGTTCTTTTTTTCCTCCAGGACATTCACCCAACAGAACATGGCCTCAGGTTCATCTCTGACTTAGACTGGAGTGTCCTTGAGGGCAGGCCTGTGAGGTAGTCCTCTCTGCCTGCCTGTTTATGTTTCTGGGTGTCCGCCATCCCCTAGACTTCTGTGCACAGGATCTGTCTGGTAAGTAGCGGGTGCTCACCAAATACTTCTTGAAAGAATGAATGAACGATCTTACTGACCTTTGTGGTTACTTATCATAGAGCAGATTTTCAACCCGTCTGTCTTCACCTTTCCCACCTGTGAAAAAGGGAGAATTATGGGGCCCCTCCCTGGGTTGTTAGGAGGATCGAGCAGATGAGTACTGATTGAGCAGTGCCTGTCAATTAGTAAGCATTCAAAAATGTTAGCTAATTGAAGTCCCATCATGGTTTTGCAAAGGGTGAATAAATGAAGGGGATATAGCAACAGAGAGCTTCGTGAAGGGACACCCAGCCATCCGCACCGGCAGTGGGAGGACAGGCCATCCACGGACGGTGTTGGGTGAACAACCATTAGACGGTCTTGGCCAGTAGACTGTACACCAGATCCTCTTGATAGGATTTGGCTCATTTAACGGAAGGCCCCCAGCTGATGGACCACTTCTGGAGCCTGAAACTGAAGGTCTTTGGGCATCTGACATCTACAGGTCCAGAAGTTTCAGGCAGGGATTTAAGCGTAGCAGAATCCTGCGGTCCCGCAGTTTGTCAAATGGAGTACCTGGAGGAAGGAGACCCCCACCTAAGTCCAGATACTCCTTCCCCAACTTCTCGAGGGCAAAGTACACTCCATTTTGTATCGCCTTGTTCCTCCCAACACCCGGCACATATGGGACATAGTACACGCTTGCTGTGTACTTGAATGAATAAACAGGTGAGAGTCTGTGATAGTCCCCAGTCAAAAGAAGTTTATGATATTGTCTAGATTTAAAATAACCCCCCAATTATAAAATGCATTAGGTATTAGGGCAGCTGCAGGGGGAGGACAAGCACCTGCTGGGGGTGGACGCCGAGGAGAGGGGATGTGACCCTGCCGCAGACAGCAGGCCAGGCGCAGACCCTAGCCCTCGTTACCTCAGACCCGAGCGCCTCCTGCCCTCCCGTCGGAGCCCCTTCCTTTCCCATCAGGAGCCTATCACCCACCTCCATGGGGGAATCACAAAATTTGAAAATATCTTATTCACACCTAGGCATGTCATTTCTCCACTGGAAGTGTAACATGCTTCCTCATTTACATATAATTCGTTTGACTCATGTAAACTGCATTAACAGAAAGAGGAGCTATGCGACAAATTACGAGTGACAGAGGCCGGGCTGGATCACAGTTATTTTTATAAGCCCCGGTAAGCGATGATGTCGTGTTTTTACAGTGCATCAGGTCCCGGCGATATGGAAGTGCCTGCAGCGGCCCGAAGCCCGTCGGTGCTGACCGGTGGCACAGGTGGCAGCTCCGTGCGGGAGGACCCTGGCCGGAGAGGCCCATCAGGCGCCGGGGTTTAGAGTCCCGGGGACCACACCGTCTGCTCCTGGCATTCTCCGGCCCGCGCATGGGATGGAAAGTGTGTGCGTAGACTGTGCACCCAGGAGGATGCAGGCTGTCTACCTCCTTCCTGTCCTCTTCCTCGTTCTAGAAACCGAGCTGGCCTCTTCCCTGTCTGACATCCCAGTTCTTTGCTTATAAGGCGGGCATGGTAATGTGGTCAAGGAGAAGAATGGAATTTAAAAGCAAAACAAAATAAAACGAAACCGAGAAGAATGAGAAAGGGTCCTGAGATGCTCAAACCCATGATACAAGCTAATACTCACCAAGCACTTACGTGTGCCAGACGAACGAAAGCGGGTGCTTGATATGCATTCTCTGGTTTAACCCCGAAGACACCCTTCTGAACCAGCTATCACTCTTCTTGTTATTTAGGATTATTACCAGTGCTATGTTACAAGCCAGGAGAATGAGAGCTAATGAGTTGGGGTGCTTTGCCCAACACCCTCGTCGCTGAACCAGGACTCGAATGCACGTCTTTCTGAAGATAAAGATGACAGTTTTGGCCACTAAGCTCTCCTGTCTCATCACGGATAACCAGTCTTTAGAGAACCCTTGCTTGGGGCACTTGGGAGGCACATAGCTGGTGAAGCTTCCAGCTCTCGGTTTTGACTGTTTCGACTCAGGTCATGATCTCCTGGTGGTGGGATTGGGCCCACGGTCAGCGGGGAGTCTGCTCGAAATTCTCACTCTTTTCCTCTGCCCCTTCCGCTTGTACTTTCTCTTTCTCTCTCAAAAATAAATAAATCAATCTTAAAAAAAAAAAAAAGAAAGAAAAAAGAAAGAAAGAAAACCTTTGCTTGTCTGAGGGGAGATGGGGAATTTCAGGATTGTCTTGGTAAAGGCTGAGCTGGGGTCTGGGTCATGGGAAGGTCCAGGTTCGGGGGCTCTGGCTTTAAGCGCGTTGGCTCCAGGTCCCCTTCACAATCGACGGTCTGTGGCCACACCTGCTAATCACTGCCCTTGGCCCCAGAATAGATGCAGGGCGTGATTGTGAGGGTTTTTCCCCCCCTTATTCTTATTTATTTATTTGCGCATCCGAATTGTACAAACCTGAATTTGTGATATATAATGTATTGATAGTCTTAGTTTATGCATAGATTTAGAAATAATGCAAACCCTACTTTACATTTCCTCCTCCAGAGAATTAATCTTGAATTGTGCTGGTTTTGAATTATGTGAGGCCTTCGGGAATAGGCCTACATCCCTTGCAAGAAAATTAATCACCCTGTAAATGACTTAACCCGCCTCTTAGGGCTTCGTGCTGGAGAGTAAAAGGAAGAATGCAGATGATTCAAAACGGCCTGTGTGTTACCTGGTCCCTCCGCCTCCCCCCGCCCTGGCCCTCCTGTCCTGAGTGACAAACCTTCCCAAACAAGCCTCCTTACTCTGGTTCTCCCTGTCTGCTAATTGCAGTTTTCCAAACTCTCTGGGGCTTTTTGTCAGATGCCACTTCAGGGATCCCCAAAGTTTAATTCACCCTAGAACACAAGGCAGCGAGCCCCTGCTTCTGCCTCTGCTTTATCGTCAAGTGGGTGCAGAAGGTAGGCTAGGAACATGTTCTCCCCACCAGAGGAACCCAGAGAGGTGCCCTATGGAACTGGGGTCCTTGTGGCTGGGTCTTTGGTTTCTGGTTGTTGTTTTGCAAAGGGACAATGGAGTAGGTTTATGAAACTTGGCAGAGGTGTAGGATACTGTCTTAGCAATCCCCATGGCCATTTCAGGGTGTCCGTTTACAAATGCCCGTTTAATTTTTTCTCTACCCTCTGCTCCCCACCCCCCAACTTCAGAATCTAGACCAGGGGTCCTTGGCCCACAGAAAACATACTTTTCTTCTTAGTCTGTTGTCTCCTTCCTCGTGCACCCTCACCGCTGGGGGAAGGGCCAAGGTGCAGCCCTTCCTTTGACTTCCAACTCACTGTGGGAAGTGGTGGGTGATCTTGACCAACATCTTTCTTTTCAAGCAAGAAGCTGCGATCCAGAGGGCCAAACCCAACTTTGCAACAGGAATTAGCAGCGGAGCTTAAAGTTGAGCAGGAGACGAGCTGGCAACCCGTGTCTCTGCTCTCCTCTGCCCTCCCAGGATTGCTGCATTCCGTGACGTGAGGCAGAGATTTTCGACCTCTGGGGCCCAGCAGAAGCATCTGCAGAATCTTTAGAAAAGTCTGTGTTTGCTTGCTCGGGCTGCCACTACAAAGCACCACACGCTGGCCTGTTTAAACAACAGAAATTTTTCTCCTCCCAGCTCTGGAGGCTGGGAGTCCGCGATCAAGGTATTGGCAGGGTTGTTTTCTCAGGGATGGTAGATAACCGTCTTTTCTTTTGGTCTTCCCACAGTCTTCCCTCTGAGCCTGTGTCCTAACCTCCTCTTCCTATAAGGACACTTGTCACGTTGGATCAGAGCCCACTCTAGAGACCTCCTTTTACTTTAATTATGCCATCGAAGATCTCCTTTCCAAAGACAGTCACATTCTGAGATTCCCTAGGGATTGGGACTTGAACAGAAGAATTTTGGGGGGACACAGTTCAGCTCTTCACACTTTTCCCTCTGCCCCACCCTTTCATTCATGTCCTACCCACGTACAAACTAATACATTCACCCTATCCTCAAAGGGCTCAGAGTCTTAACCCATCCCAGCTTCAACTGGAAGTCCAAAATCTTGGCTAAATATTTTGTAAAAATAGAGTTGGCATTCAAGTTAGGATTCCTCCTGAGGTAAAATTCCTCTCTAGCTGTAAGAAAAATCCCCTTTGCCTCCATGTTCTGTGCTCTGGACCACTCGTTATCTCCTGGTTCCCAGTTAGGAGCTTCTGTGATGGCGTCTAGCCGTGTCCCACCATTATCCTAACCCGGTCACCCGAAAACTCCCTGTGTGCCACCAACACGGCCCAGGTATATGGCAGCCCCACAGCCCTGAGAGGGAAGTTCGTAAGTCACAGGAAGGCCACCTTTCCTGGCCCCCCATCCTTGGAAGGAATTCAATGAGAGAAAAGTGCTTGTCTTCATCTTCTGTGTGTTCCCGTCGCCGGCACCATGTCTGTCACACCATACACTCGATAAATATTTGTTGGGGATGAGTGATTGCAGGGAAGCTGTGATCTCTCCCTGAAAAGACAAACCAATTAAATTTCAAAATCACCTCAGAGAGGCACCAAATGGCAGGATCCCAAGGATCGCGGCCCCTCCGTGGAGCCCCTGGAAACTTCTTTCCATGCTGAATAGACCTCCTTTGCTTGGCCTCGCAGAAAGGGCTCCATTCAGCCAGTAATTAGTGTTCGTAAGTGGAAGCTACTTAAGAAAGAGCACAAAGCCTCAGAAAGTTGTATTATGCCATTCATAAGTGTCCGGTGATCCGCGGCCATGCTGTGACTCACGGAGCTGAAATAAATGATTTGCCTTAAAAAAAAAAAAAAAAAAATTAACGTTCATTCCACCGGTGGAACCTCTTAATTCCCGTTACACATGTCAGCATATTATGACTGGAAGCTGTCAGGTTCTAATGACTAAAATTTCATTTTTCAGGCTTTTCACGCTGTGTTTGAGAACTATAGGTTGGAAATAATTTTGCAGCTAAGTTACTTCCTCATCTGGTAAATTTAGCAATTTCTTTCCTTGCCGTATCTTTTCTTTCTTTCTTTTTTTTTTTTAATGTCCACGTTTGCATTAATACCTTGAACAAACTAACCTCATGCTCAGCTCGATAAATGGGGGTGGGGTGGGAGGAAAACAGCAAGTCGTGGTGCTTTTCTCCTGAAGCTGCTGTCCGTTTTATGGGACATAATGTGATTCGACAGCTGAAGGATTCAATGCAAAATTATTTTTACTTGGCAGAGTGGATCAAAACATGGATGATTTTAAATAAAGAACGTTAGCACTATGTTTAAAAAGGTGAAATATATTGCGTACCCTTCGTATGGATAAACAGCCTTGACACGGCGTGTAACTCGTTTTATTGTGCTTGAAATGGGAATTTGTTGACATGATATTCAATAAATAGAAATATTGCAGTCGTGTTCGCTCACCTCAGATACTATACCGAATAGGAATTATTGATCCCTCAGTTATTACACTTGTTTCTGAAACGCTACGTGGAAAGCAGGGAAACCAACTTCCAATTTAAGTTGTTAATAGATTGGTCGCAAAATTTATGTTATCCACGTCCAACAAATCACGAATAAAAGCTCATGAAAGGCTAGATGGTCCGTGTTGCATTACTCATTCTTTCCCCCGTAAAAAGCCTTTAGCAAGAGACTGACCAAAGAATTTTAAATCTCTCATCATCTATAAGTCATTGCTCAAAGTGTCCCTAAATGGGATTAAACAATCGTCACTCATATTTCCTGAAATGACTGCCCCTTCTACCACCTCTTTGACTTAAATTAAGGCTAATGATCTGTTTTCAGGAGAAAGGAAAGAAGCACCTTTTCCTTCAATGACTTGTCGAGACTCTAGCATCGTGTCGGTTACGGGAACACTTCTAGGCAATGATGACTTATTTCTTCTCTTTGTCGGAGGGTTTGGCTCAGGGACGAGCAGGTCCCAGTGGACTTAATGGCCATGTTGACTCCCCTGTGAGGTATGGAGGCTGTGGTTGGAGGGGACTCCAGACACAAAGCGCCCTGTATCCCGTGGGCGTTACTGTGTTTCCATGTCTGACTGCAAGGGTGAGGGCAGGGCTGTGGGCTCTAGATGCTTGCTTCAAACACTCTGGGCTGGTTACAACACACATTCCATCCCCTCAATCTCTCTCCCTGCCTCACTTCTTTCCTTTCTTTTTTGGTTCTTTTTTCAGTCCATAAACATTGAATGGAGTGTCCGCCATGTCCCAAGCTCAGTGCTGGCACTGGGACACCCAGGTAGATCAGGCTTCACGATGCTCAAGCAGGTGCTGGGGTCCTGGGAGCCCCAAACCTGCCCATGCGCCTAGGCAACCACAGACGTGACGATGTGGTTGGTGGTCCACAAGCTCAGAGAGACATGTACACGGGGCTAAGCGTGGGGCCAGCCTGGCTGGGACTCCCTTCTCCATTCTTGGCATTTTGGAGACTGATGAGGATTGAATTATGAATGAATGACTATCACACAGTAGGCCCTCAGTCAAGCAGTGTCTCAGAGGTCTATACCAGAGGGACAGGCGACTCATTTACACGAGGGAGCCAGGGAGGAATGAGGTTGACCAGATGTAAGCGACAATGGGGCTGTAGGAGGCCATGAGTAGAGTGCATTCCGTGGGGGAGATAATGAAATGAAATAAAAATAAAATGAAAATCCTTCGAGTAAGCACGAAGAAGTTGTCAGCCTAGGCCAGTACTGCACACGAGGACCACAGACAGGCCGCTGGGGCAAGTAGTGACACTTCAAGAGTTGGAGGGTTCTTTCCCATGGTTGTCAGACCTGAGTTTTTTCAAAAGAAGCCAGAAATGTGGCTTATGCTGCAACCTGTCCAAACGCTAAAGGGGAAAAATCTGTCCTAAAAATGGTAAAGACACTGTGCAAAGTAAGCCAGCTGTATCTGTTAGCCCTATGAGGCTTGAATCTGGACAAAGATCTGTCTCTTGTCTGGACACACTGATATCGTGCTCTCATTCAAAAGGGACTTGCCGGGGACTTTCCACAACAGTTAATTCAAGTGGAAGGTATCCTGGTTGGAGCTGATCAAGGTGGGATTTGAATTCCAGTGCCAGAATGTAATTAGCTGACTGACTTGCGGTCAATTATGAAGCCTCAACTCCAAAATGGTGATTTTACTACTTGCTGCTGTGTTGTTGTGAAGATCCAATGTGGGGCTGTTGGCGAAATTCCCGATATGGGGTCTGGAGCGCTTGGACTTGTTCCCTTACCAGACAGGGGAGGAGGAAGAGGGTTAGAGGGAGGAGAGGTTAGGCTGGATATGTGAGAGGCAGGTGGAGATGGGGTGACTCTCAGCCTGACTAGGAGAGGCTCCTGGGTCTCCCCCTCCTCAGCAAGGGTCTAAAAGAGGGTATGGATAGTGTGCAGAGAACAGCTTCAGGGACCCAGCAGGGTGGGGAGGAAGTGGTCTGTAGACATCTCTTCGGGATGGCGGGGAGCTCCTTTCTTCACGGCCTTGGAGATGGGATTCAGACCCCAGTGGAACAGAAAGGCAAATCCCTTGGGAGATGCTTTTGGGGCCAGCTCGGGTCAGTCTGGCATTGGCATCCCGATCCGGGATGTCCTCCCTCTCGTTTGGGACGTCCCTGCTAAAGCTGACTGACTTGGCACCTGCGAAGTTAGATTTTAAGATGTTCCATGTTTGTTCTCTTTGCAAAATAAATCGTGCCCACTGCAGAAAAATCTGAAAAACATAGACACACGTAGAGAGGACCCAAAACATAGACAACTGTGGAGAGCACAGTCTGACCTTGCCCTCAGCATGTCCACACTGACCCTGCCAATCTTTTTTGCTTTGCCTTTCTAGCTCATTTATACTTAGCAGGGTCATTTTGTGGCCAGACTTAGCATGATGTTGCTTTCGGAAGGAACCCCTGTCTGAGATCCCAAAGAAACATACTCTAAAGACTTTTAAATGCTTGGCCTCTGTCTGTTCTGAGGTCCTGCTCCCCAGGCCCTACACCAGGCATCTGCTGCACTCTGTCTTCTGGCCTCCATCCTCCAACTTCCCCAAACTGGATCGGAGACCCAGCTCCTTGAGATTGTCCTCATTTTTACTCATTTGCTTTCCACCACCCCGCCTTTAAACACTCATTCACTGTCAGGGTTACCAGTTAAAATACAGGATGTCCAGTTAAATTTGAATATCAGGGGACGCCTGGGTGGCTCAGTTGGTTAAGCCGCTGCCTTCAGCTCAGGTCATGATCCCAGGGTCCTGGGATCGAGTCCCGCATGGGGCTCCCTGCTCGTCAGGGAACCTGCTTCTCTTGCTGCCTCTGCCTACAGCTTGGCCTGCTTGTGTGTCCTCTTTCTCTCTCTGGCAAATAAATAAAATCTTTAAAAAAAAAAAATTGAATACCAGTTACACAATAAATTTTTAGTATAAGTATGTCTCATTGAACATTTAAGATAGACTTATTTTTTTATTTTATATTTTCAGTGTTCCAAGAATCATTGTTTAAGTGCCACACTTATTTTTTTAAGTGCCACACTTTTTATGCTAAAAATTATTTTATACTAAAAATTACTCATTATAATACTAAAAATACTAAATACTAAAAATACTAAAAATTATTCATTATAATACCAAAAATTATTCATTATGTATCAAAGTTAACCAGCCATCCTGTATTTTTATTTGCGAAGTGTTACCACCCTGCATGCAAATCAGACAAGCTGACTTTGGCTTTTTTTTGGGCTCATATTGCTACAGAGAGGTCCAGGAATAAAGAAATTGACCAGTAAAAGTCAGAGGCCCCCTTAGAGGACTTGGCTAGCCTGAGTCAGAAGGGGAGCACAGCAACATGTTTATTTGTGAGTGTGTGTGTGCGGGTACATATAATTATTTTATGAAAGTTGGTTCCTACCGGGTCTATATGTGCACACATGTATACACATCATCCTTTCTTTCCAGCTCATCACTTCTCTTAAACGTTAAATATTTGGGGAGCAATATCACTTTATAAAAAAGCATTATCACTTTATAAAAAAGCATTACATTAAAATGTAATGAAATGAAGGTAGGTTTACTCTAATTATTAGAGATTTCACATTTCCATTTATTTAAATTAGACCTAATGCTGCAGTAAACATCCCTGTAAATATATCTTCATCTGGGCATTTGATTATCCCTGAAGATGCTTTTGCAGGAGGGAAATGAAAACTATGGATCAATATTTTAAGCTTCTTGAACATATTACCTCTGGAAGTTTAATTGCACTTCTTCATTTAGCAAACATTGCTCCTGATTATTGCAGCAAACTTGGACTGGGGGCTGGTAACCAGTGGCCTCTTGGTCTTGGATTATAGACTCTGGTGAGCTTCCCAGTGTGGTGAACGAAGGTCCCTCTCCCGCCACACTTCTCCAAAGTTATCACAGACAAAATGCCAGCTCCTTACTGCTTTTATTTTCTGTTTTAAATTGCTAATCACGATGAATGGCTTTTTATTTATTTGGCTACTTACATATACTTTCTACTTGGAGTTGTCTACTGATACATTTTTCCCATTTTCCCCTTTTGAGATGTGTGTGTGTGTGTGTGTGTGTGTGTGTGTGTTTAATTAGTGGGATATTTTTGCTTCTAAAGTCTATTAATATTGTTTCCGATATATTTGTAGCAAACATTCTTTGCATTGCATTTTAATTTTGTGTATGCTGATATTTGATGGAGAAAGTTTTAAAGTTTTCTTTGGTCAGGTGCACTGAGAATTTTTTGGAGGGTTTGGCCATGAATTTCATGCTTAGGGAGTCTTTTTTATCCATCCAGAATTTTAGTCCCTCTGTGTTTTCCAGAAGATCTTTTTATTTATTTGAACTTTTTCTTTTTTAAATTTTATTTTATTTCTTTTCAATGTTCTGAAATTCATTCTTTATGCAGGACACCCAGAGCTCCATGCAATACATGCCCTTCATAATACCCACTACCAGGCTCACCCAATCCCCACCTCCCACCCCCTGCAAAACCCTCAGTTTGTTTCTCAGAGTCCACAGTCTATCAACCTGATATGAATCGTGATTGGACTTTTCTTTTTAAAATGTGTCACCTTTCTGGGGCACCTGAGTGGCTCAGTCAGTTGAAGGGCTGACTCTTGATTTTGGCTCAGGTCATGTTCTCAGGGTGGTGAAATTGAGCTCAGTGTTGGGATCTGCACTCAGCAGAAAGTCTACTTGAGATTCTCTCTCTCCCTGCCCCTCTGCTACTCTCTCTGCCTTTGCACGCTCTCTATAAATACATAAGTAAATAAATAAATAAAATCTTTTAAAAAAAGTGTCACTTTGCTGACTTCACCTGTTAGGTCATCAATCTCTTTACAATTGGATTTTGATTACTCTACTCTGGTATATTACATTTATACACACACGCATTCACATACCCAAGTCTGCTTTAGGATCAGCTCTTCTTATCTATTATGGGTAAGGTCACATTATTTCAGTTGCTATTATATGGTTTTATTATAGAGTCAATTTGAAGTAGGGTATCTTCTCTTCACATTTTCAAGATTTCCTTATGCACCTTCACCTAAATCTTCTAAATTAAATTTAGAATCATCCACCCACTCCCACTCCTATTCCACCCCCTCCCTTCCAGAATGGAGATTTGGTTGGAATGGTGTTCAACATAAACGTTAATTTGAAAAGAATGGGCTGATTTATCTTTTCTTTCTAAAAGCAGTATGGGTCATAATTTTTTTTTTTTTTTTGAGTGCTACAGACATTTGAAGTGAAACTTTGGGGGTAGTATTGAGGAATTTCAACAAGGGATTGGAGGCAGAGCCATGTGGGGTAAATAAATGTGAAACTGGGGTAAGAGATGCCTAAAGAGGGTTCTAGAGAATTTCTTTGTGTAATGTGATATAAAACTGCCTTGACATTTTTTAAAGTCATGATAGGAAAGAGAGATTTATTTTCAAATTCTTTTTGGATGTTGTATTTGTGTTTCCTCTGAATGTAGCCTCTGCTGAGTGTTCATGCTCGCACCTAACTTTGTGTTGTTTATCTTGTATCTGGATAGTTTACTGAACTGGTTTAAGCTGTGAGTAGTTTCAGTTAATTATATAAGGTATTCCATATATATTATTCAATGATTTAGGAAGTTAATGACTAGGAATGACTAATGAGTATTTTTCTTTAAGATTTGCATAACTATATTTATTTTGCCATTTCACAGCATTATCTGGAACATAAAGAACAATGCCAGGTAAGAATGGTTGGAGCTACTGTCTTTGGGCCAACCTTGACTTGAATGGGGCTGTATGTAGGATAAGAGCATTACCTATTACATTGATTACTGTTTAAGAAACATAGCCTTTAACATGTTAAGGAAGTCTTCTTCTGGTCTTTGAATGCTTCAAAAGATTTGTTTAAAGGAATGGGTGTTGAATTTATGAAATTTATTTTGGCTTCTATAAAGATAATTTCTTCCAACTTCGGCATCTTAAAGTGATGTGATAAATTATTAGATTGTTAATATTGAGCCTTCCTTATATTCCTAGTAAAATATCTGGAATTCTTTTACTGTGTATCTGAATTAATTTAGCTAGTGTTTGATTTGGAATACTGACTATTCTCACAAGTAATTCAAATATCTAGTTTTCTTTTTTGTGCCACTCATTGTCAGCTTTTGACCTGGGTGTGAAGTATCATTATAGCATGAATGAAAGATTTTTCCATTATTATGTATGCTCTAGATCAAATTGTATGTAATAATAATTATCTATTCCTTGAAGTTATAAAGGACTAGCAAAATTACTTGGACTACTGGTCTTTGGGGGAGTTAATTATGTTGAAAGTTCTTTTCCCATGTTTTCCCCATGGCCATAGGTTTTCTAAAGTTTTCTAATTCTTCTTGGATTAATTTTGTTATTTTTACTCTCCCATAGAATCATTTATTTCATTATATTTTCAAATTTCTTCATACAGGACTGTATATCCTATATTTTTATAATTTTAAGCCTCAGCTGAGACTGTATATAGTTTCTCATATCCAATTTGTATATTTGTTTGTTTCTTCTTCTTCTTCTTTCTTTTTTTTTTTTTTTTTTAGATTTTACTTATTATTAGACAGAGAGAGACACAGCAAGAGAAGGAACACAAGTAGGGGTAGTGGGAGAGGGAGAAGCAGGCTTCCCGCTGAGCAGAGAGCCTGATGTGGGGCTCGATCCCAGGACCCTGAGATCATGACCTGAGCCAAAGGCAGATGCTTAGCGAATGAGCCACCCAGGAGCCCCTGTTTGTTTCTTAATTTGGATTTTAGTGACTTTTTTTTTTTTAAACCAGCTCTTACAATTATTTATTAGTGCTATTACAGCAATGTATAATTAATTAATATTTAACTTGATTGCATTTATTCCTTAGAGTCTTTTGTCCTTAGACTTGTTTTGCTCTTCTTGAGATGACTTATTATTTTTAAATCACTTACTTTGTTTAACGTGACTTCTTCATTTTTGAATGCTAATTTTTCCTACTGTACTTCCTGAAATGATTTGTAATTAACTCTGTGTTTAGTGTTTCATGGCTGTGATCTACACTCAAAACACTATTTATTCTGAATCATATTTTTTTCTGTCTTCAAATTACATATTCTGATTAATGACACTGTCATTTCCAGCTTCTCTTCAAGTGGTATTTTCCAGGATGAGTGTACTGGTGGTATATATTTTTTCATAGCTGAATGTCTGTCTTTTCCTTTATGTACGATCCTTGGGCTGGGTATAAAATTCTTGAATCATTCCATTTTCTTCTCAAAACTCATTAGACTCTGTTCTACTTGCCCCTTAATAGGGACAATTTTGAAGTCTGAGATAAGTCTCATTTTAATTTCCTTTTTTAGGTAAACTGCTAACTTTACAATCAACTCCTCAAGTCTGCTGGAAAAATGTTCCCCAGAGATTCAAAATTCCTCTGAAACATGTTTCTTTAGAGAGTGGTTGTCTGGGATAATGTGGGCCTTTCTGCGGAAAAAAAAAAAAAAATTAACTATCTCCAACTCTAAATTCTTCTCTACATAATTGATTTGTCTTTAATCTCTGCTGGCCCTGGTCATGTTTCCTCTGAAATTCTGGCTTTCTGCACAATGTGTCTTTGCTCTGTATCTTCCACAACTCCCCTTAACTCATATGATTTGTGTCTCTTTGTCATCTTTCCCTAAACAAGAGATTAACAAACGTTTTCTGTGAAAGGCTAAATGAGGCTCAAGGGCCAAGTATTTTCAGCGCTGTGGACCATATGCTCTTGGGAGCAGTTACTCAGTTCTGCTTTTAGAGAACCAAGAACCACCATAGAAATGCAGTAACAACTGAGTATTACTGTGTTCTAATAAAACTTTATTTACCAAAAGAAGTGGCACATCAGATCAGGCCCATGGGCTGTAGTTTGCTGACCTCTGCTCTAAATTCTCAGGAGGATTCTTTGGTTTGCTTTCTAATCATGGATTTAATTCTCTGCTATGTAGATTCTACTCTTCGGTTTCTCCAGTGAAGGATGGTCTGGCGACAGACTGTGCCGGCTTAGGATGAGTTTAAATCTCAGTTCTTCCACTTACTAGTTACCCGAGTTGGGCAAGAGGTTTAACTCCTGTGTGTGCCTCCATCTTCTTGACTGTCAGGTGGACGAGACAAAGAGGCTTCTTGGGGAGGTGTTACAAGAACTGACTAAGCTAACAGGCGTAAAGAACATGGAACAATGTCTGAGGCATTGTAAACCCTTGGTAAATATTAGCTGTTATTGATTTTTCCAGAATTTCTTTCAGATCTTTTTAAATCTCAGGCTACATCTGAACCTGCTATGTTATTTCTTATTATTCTTTATAGTTGCTATATGGTCCCGTTCACTGAAGAGAACACAAAGCAGGTGTAGTCTGTAATCTCCCAGTTTCCTGTAATAAATTCTTTTCTCAGGTACACTTTTCATCTGCATTTTTATAATGCTATCCCCCCCCCCTTTTTTTTACTTTACTTGGGCATGGTTTGGTTTGTTCTGTGTAGTGTTATTTGAGTTAGGATTGAGCTTCCCCTCACTATTATTCCTGCTATTTTTAATAATAATCCTCTTGGATCTCAATAAGAAAGCCACACTGATATGCAACGCCTGTTGCCAAATTTCAGAGGAAGGGCTAACAAATGATCCATCTATTTTATGCTGGGCCTCATTAAGATTTTTCCCTGTTCTAGTCTTTATGGGTAAATTTTTACTCTGGGATTATCTGAAAAATCTATGACTCTTCTTATTATGTACACATAATGTAGTTTATGTATATATATATAATCTTTAAAATAAGATTTACTTATTTATTTGAGAGAGAGCACATGCACATGAGTAGGGGAAGGGCAGAGTGAGAGTGAGAAAATCTTTTTTTTTTTTTTAAAGCTTTTATTTATTTATTTAATTCAAAGAGAGATCACAAGTAGGCAGAGAGGCAGGCAGAGAGAGAGGGGGTAACAGGCTTCTTGCTGAGCACAGAGCCCAATGTGGAGCTCGATCCCAGGACCCTGAGATCATGACCTGAACTGAAGGCAGAGGCTGAACCCACTGAGCCACCCAGGTGCCCCTAGAGGGAGAGAATCTTAAGCAGACTCCCCACTGAGCAAGAAGCCCAATGCAGGGCTTGATCTCATGACTCTGAGATCATGACCTGAGCCAAAACCAAGAGTCAGACACTCAACGGACTGAGCCACCTAGGTGCCCTGAATTATACTCTTGAAAATCCTTCACTCCTTATGCTTGTCCTGATTTCCTAGAGCTTCTGCTTGCTTCATACCTCAGGAAGCACTATGTTCTTACCCTTGATTCTTATTCCTGTGTAGTCATTGGTGCTGGGGAGTTCTAGTCTTCTAAGAGGCTACAGAAGAGGAAAGTCCAAATGGACAGAAATGAAGTGAATAGGGTAGTTTCTGAGCATCTCAGGAAGTGCTCAAAATTGTACAGATTATCACCAGGTCTTGTAGTCAACGATGCAGCCTCCAAGATGCTAAAGAAGGGACTATGGGTTATTTAGTTGGGTTTTTTTCCTGCCACCTTCTTGTGGGCCATGTTTTTTTTGTTGTTGTTTTGTTTTGTTTTTGTTTTTTTTTCCCCCAGTGTGAAGACATGAGTCACTGGCCAATCTTTTCTTATTCACCTTTAAAGCAGAGAGTGGACAATTTGTCTTTGAGGTAAGTTTGTTTTTAGTGCTACTTTGGCTTTGAATGTTTTGAGTTTTTATTTGTGAATATGTCAAAGCAGGCGGGGCTGAGCTTAATTGGGAATAGTGCCCTGACCACCAGGAAATTTCGAGGATGTGATTCTGGATAAAACCCAAAGTCCACAGGAAAGAGCATGAGCTGCAGAATCAAATAGATATAGGTTAGGTTAGGACGCTGACCCTGTCATCTTGCTGTGTGGCGTTGGCAAACCATTTGGCCTCTCTGAGTTTGAGTCTTCTCAAGTATGAAAGCTGGGATGGCTATCTACCCAAGAGTTCTTATAAAGACTGAATTAAATATTATGTGTGAAAGCACCTAAGTAAAGTTTTTCCTGAAATCCTGTCACTGTGACTACTTCTCTTGTCATATGCTAGCATCCAAGACAGAGGGATATTTTGTTTCTTTCTTTGGAGTCTGTAGAAGACGATGTCTATAAGGATCATTTATAATATGAAAGGCTCATTTGCTCATTTGTAAGGATCATTTGTTTAGATGAGAACAGTCATAAAATCATATTAGATTAAACTATACAGAACTGCCACTATTTGATATTTTGACCGCTAACAATGATAATTTCGTTCAGCTCAGGCTGACATAAGTAAGTCATGTTCATTTGTGTGTCTGTAATATTGTTTCAGTAAATGAAGAAAAGGACATGATTCACTTGGAAGTCCAGAGCCCAGGGTTACCCTGAACCCTGTCTTGTAAGCAGCAGGTCTGAGAATTTGCTTCTGGACTTGAGAGTGGGGAAATTCGTTAGGTACCTATAAGTAACAAAGTATCCAATGGAACAGAAACAATCCTCTGGGCTGATGTGTGGTCTGGAGCCCCTGGTTTAGAGGCAGCCAGAACGCAGACTGGCCTTGAGACCTGCCTGTCAGCAGACACTGGTCTGGCAAACAGCTGGCAGTAATGGAAAAAGAGGGATCTCTGTGAGTGGATGTTCGTGGGGGCTGGATTTCAGCATTCGGCATGCAGAGTCAACATGAGCAAATAAATGTTCAACCATGTGGGGACCTCGGAGCTCTGTAATCCCATTTCCAGCAAGATGGACCTGGGAACGACTCCCCTCTAGGACACGTGGTCGGAAAATCGTACCTCTGGAAGAGGGAAGAGAACAATAGTACCTCCCGTTGGAAATATGCCTCTGAGATGTTAATTCTCTCCAGTCAGGCTAATGCCTGTCTCTTTCCCAAGTGTTCTGGCTTGTCAGTTGCCCCTGTCCTCTGAATGACAGACTGGCCAGGTGCCATCTGACCCACATGGACACACGCCTGAATCTGGAACTCTGCCCTTTACCAATTTCATTGTATATCCTGAGCTAAACTTTCTTCTTCTCTGGGAAAGAGTGTGGGGGGGTGGGCAGTGTGGCAGGGAGATGGCAAGGGCTTGGGCTCTGACCAGCCTGGGATATGGTCCTGGTTCTCATGGTTACATACTGGGCAATCCTCAGGAATCTGCTTAGTCTTTAGAGATCCTGGTCCTTGGCTGGCAAAAGGAGGTAACAACACATACTGCATAAGTCGTTCTGAAAATTGAACGAGGTGAAGTGTTTAGCATAAAATTCTGGGAGCTGGTGACTGTTCAGTTACCGATAGCAATGCCTGTTGCTGCTCCGTCCCTATTATTTTCGGTTGTCTCCATGCAGGGCCAGGGGCAGGTGCACACGGGTCACTCGGGTCCTCCTCTGCCTGACAAGCCGGCTCTCCCAGCCTCCCACCTCGGAGCTCTGCAGCCCAGGAACAGGCTCGCGGGGGATGTCAGGCAGGAGGACCCATCGGGAGGCCTCGCTGTGTGACAGAGCCAGAGGCAGTGCCCGGGCTGACACCAGTGCCTGGGGACGTTCCGGCCGGGAGCCAGGTGGGGCCAGCCCTCCTCCCGGTGGGCGCTCTGTGCCCCAGGCGCAGCCCGGCAGTGGCGGAGGGGGCTAGCACACTGTCACAGCCTGTCGCGCAGGCCCGGTCTGCCGTGTCTGCGTATCCACCCAAGAACTAATCAGGGCACCTCCCAACTGTGGCTTCCCGGGGTTCTTCTGAAGGCATAGTACACCTCCACAGAGGGTACAAGCAGAGGAAGAAGAGAAAAAACACCAGAAAGAGAAACGTGCGGCGTTTATTGTACTCGAGAAGAGCTCGTGCTCTTCATTAAGACACAAATGGCAGCCGTGGACTCTTCTCTTGGCTTCCTTCTCCTGGACCCTGTGTATCCCCCTGGCTTGTGCTCCCCAACCTTGCAGTGAGATAAAGAGATGCGTATTCCTGCAGCCAAAATATTGACTGTACCTGACTGGAAGTGCTCACGAGGCGGTGATGTTTGGGCAAAGGGCAGGTGGTGCCTGAGCATCACAGTCCGGGGTCCAGAAAGCAGAGACCCTGCGCCTGTCTTCGAGAAAGAGGAGCGCGCCTCCAGTCTCTGCAGCCGCATTTCTGAAAATCTGGATAACGTCGATGGTGCCACTGTAAGAAATTCCTGTCTCCCCCAGTTGCAATGATTATTACGGTAACAACTCCCGGTCGGGGAAGTGAGGCTCCGGCCCTGGAGAATAGTCGGCGATCGCCTGTAGCATAGTGTTCCACTCCACCGGCATCCTAACTAGACAGCTTTAATTTTAGCATAAAATCCATATTCCAGACCTTTATGGAGAAAAGAGGCAAACTCCAGTGCCTCGGCGGCAAGCATCAAACGGTATTAGAATGAATTAAGGAGATTAAAGACTCTCCAAGCTGTTGCGGTCCTTCTCCATCCCATTTCCTCCAAGGAGTGGTTTTAATGGTATGGGACAAATTGGGAAAGGGAGTGGTACAACAAGTCATGCCCACCTTACTCCAGAACACAGTGCTGGTACCCTAATAGGCGTCAGTTTCACTGGGGGGCAAGACTGTTACAGACCCCCCGGGGTAGGTGCACAGACTGGTGTGCAGGCACGGCTCTTTCCAAGCTGGGAGCCCTCCTTGCGAGCCATTCCTGCCCCTGGGTGCGTGAAGAGTCCTTCCCCCGTCCGGCTGGGTGACAAAACCTGAGGAGGGCGTCAGATGTGTGCGCTCTGGTGTTTGGAATTTAAGTAAAATCTGTAATTTTCCCCCTGCATTTCCTCAGAGAAATTAGCTATTCTATTCACTGCATAAATTTTCAGGTTTTGCTAGCACGACACTCAGGGTGTTGAATTTTTTATGACAAAAATGCTGTAATAATTGTTGAACAGATGTAAGTGTTGGAGACCGGGCTCTGGCAGACCTCACGAAACCTTGATTAGCAATTTAACCCTGTCATCGCTCCTGTCCCCGCCCCCCCCCCCCCCAGCCCCGGGGACGACGAGGTGCGGCTTCCCATTGTTTCACTGGGCTGCGTGCAGAGGCAAAGAAAGAGTTTTCTGGAGAGGAGAGGAGGTCCTGTAATGATCCTTGCTGCCCGGCCAGGGGGAGAAGCCCTCGGCATATCCTGACCCCGAAATGGCCACGTTTACCAAGTTTTCTGGCTGGGTGATTAAGAAACTAATTGACATGGAGGGACACTTGTCATGGGCCACGCAGCCTGGGCGCAGGGGAGAGGACGGGCAGCACAGCCTCTCCGGGGCAGCGGGCAGAGACAGTCTACACCCGCGACTGGTGGGCTCAGCCTGGCACGGGCCAGCCGGGCCCCCATTTGCACCTCAAAGCCGAGTCACAGAGGGATCTCCCTCTTGCCGGCTGCCTCCACACGAGGCAGCCACGGGGGACTCGCGAGGACTCTGTCCACGGACGGATGAAAGCATGCAAATGCCTCTGAATCAAAAGGTAAATCAAAAGAAAATGGCAGGCCGCAAGATGAGGCGGCGGTGACAGCCCGTCAGCCGCCGTGCCACCCGACAGGCCTGGTGGCAGCACGGAGGCTGCCAAGAGAACTGCCTGAGGAGGCTGCCACTGAGACAGATGTCACGGCGGGGAGAGCGCCTCCGTCGCGTTCAGAGCAGGAAGGGGGACTCCATGTGCCACGGAGCTGGAACGTGGCTCCTAATAACGCGGGGTGTTGTCGGGGGTCCGGGGAGGGGGACAGGTGTCAGAGAGAGAGAGGAGGAAGAAGGGGGAGGCTGGTCAGGGTGTTTGGGAAAGGAGGAGCTGGATTGCAGGCCGTCCTGAGATGAGCGTTCTGAGTGTGTGTGTGTGTGTGTGTGTGTGTGTGTGTGCATGCACACTCACCCATGCACCTTTAAGGCAAGGACTTGGTTCTTCCTACTGCATCCCAGGGTGGGCTGTGGGGAGGCAACAGGGGCTGGTGATGGCCTGCCTTACCAGGACAGGTGTGGTGGCCTTGGTGTGGAGGAGACCTTTTGGATGTTTCTTGCCGAGATTGGTTCCTCCCAGGGCACAGAGTGCTCCCTGGCTTAGGGCGTGGGCAGAGCAGAAGGGACAGAGGCGGAAGAGGCAGGCCCAGGGAAGTCTCAAGGTCTACTTGGCTCCCTCTGCTCCTGTGACACCCAGGGCCCCGAAGTCCCCAAGCCATTCAGACCACAAGCACTGAGAGTCCTCCCAGCTCTTTTTCATGTGTGTTTCAAACTCAGATGAGTATGTGATCGGAAAGGCAAGAGCCCCCAACATAAACGCCCCAAGCAGGTGCTCGTTCAGTCTGCACATTGGAAACCCAATCCCAGAATGTGTGTGAAAAATAAATTTTGTTTGTCAAAGTCTAGAACGATGAACTTTCGTCCAGGAAGTGATGACAGGTAGGCTGTTCGCCGTAAATGTAAAATACAACATACTGGTTCGACCATAAGAAATCCATTATTTTTAAAATCCTCCCAAATAAGAACAAACAACCAAAACCACCACCAACAACAAAACCCACACTCCAGAACATTGGAAGGTAAGGCAGTCGAGGTCACAGAGTCTCACTACGTGGCGACCGGGTGGTGGAAGAGAACCTTGCACTTTCCCTTGTTTTTCCCACCAGCCCTACACCAACTCCATTTATAGGCAGGGGACCTGCTGATTTCATAGCATGGGAATGGTTTTGATGTCTCCCTGCCATTGCCTCATTTCTGCAGACACTCCCTGAGGAACTGTCTCTCCATCCTGGATTTGCTGAAACTCTCAGAGTTATGATGAGTCCTTCAGGGCAGAGAGAACCCTGGAATGGCCCAGCCCGGTGGGGTGGGGCCTTTGGGTGACAGTCTGTCTTGCGTCGAGTAAAGCCTGCGTCAGCGGATGTGTGACCCTTAGCAACTCTAAGGCTTAATACCGCTCCCTTTAAAACGGCACGATTACCCTCCCCACAGCGGTATGGCCAGGATGAAAATGCCTAGAAAGCTCACATGTGGTGGGTCTCGTGCTAAGTGCTTCATGAGTAAGGCATGTATAGAAGATCACAAAACACTTAGATGCTAGTAGTGGAATCCACAGTGTGGGTTCTATTTAGAATTTATTGTATACTTAACTGAAACATAACTATATACCCCCACTCATAAATGATATGTAGTGAGATTTTGACATGCACGTCTATCTACTAGTTGCTCTCTAAGGGAGTTCTCTCTGTTCTGGTCCAATTCAAATGTTTCTCCCTTTCATATCCCGGTTCTGCTGGTCAGTCTCCTGTTGTACTCTCTCTCTTTTTTTTTTTTTTTGTACACTGTGCATCCGTCTATGCTCAGAGGGACATTTTGTCTTGAATCAAGGTCCTTGTTACAAGGAGCAGAGTATTCCCAGTCTACAGTCATTGAGTTCAGAGTTTAAATACTTTCCTCCTCAAATATCTATGAGGGAGATTGCTTTCTTCCAGTGCTCTCTGTTCTGATTCATGTCTTTATTTTTAAGTTGCTATTGTTTTATTTAATGCATTGCTAGAATAAACTACCTCATGTTCTTTGTTGACCAAGTTGGGACCCAAACTGCTACTACTACAACCATCTCTCTATCTCTTGAGTTTGTGCAACAGGCTGGGCATCGTGTTAGGCTCGGTGGACATATTTGGCTCCTGGTATGTCTTTGCGGTAGATACCCTTTATTGCCTCTTCATTATCTTGTGACACCCTGTGTCTTCTTTTAATGGAAGCTTTTGCAATGGCATCAAGGTACACAGCTTAGGACTGCTTAGGACACAGCTTAGGCTTCCTTCTGCTACTGGAATGGCCATGGAGCCAGGTTCTAGCCAATGGAAGCTTTTGGAAGCTTCCATTGGAAGCTTCCAAAATGGAAGCCAGGTTCTCTTTTAATGGAAGCTTTTGCAATGGCATCAAGGTACACAGCTTAGGACTGCTTAGGACACAGCTTAGGCTTCCTTCTGCTACTGGAATGGCCATGGAGCCAGGTTCTAGCCAATGGAAGCTTTTGGAAGCTTCCATTGGAAGCTTCCAAAATGGAAGCCAGGTTCTCTTTTAATGGAAGCTTTTGCAATGGCATCAAGGTACACAGCTTAGGACTGCTTAGGACACAGCTTAGGCTTCCTTCTGCTACTGGAATGGCCATGGAGCCAGGTTCTAGCCAATGAGGTACAGAAGTCTGTCAGGAGTTCCTGAGAAAAGCCTTTGCTTTCCTGATAAGGAAGGAACAAACTGGCAGCTCTGTCCCTACCTTTTGCCTTGGGCATGGCTAAGATTCTGGAAGATCCCTACCTACCTTGCAGTTGTGAAATGATAAACCAGTGGACCCAGGGTGGTCCCAGGGAAGGAGAGAAGGCAGCTGACTCTGTGTGGTGTGGTTAAGCTCCTGTGTCGGTCTGGGGCTTCCTACTTCAAGTCTTGTTCTTTTTTCCTTTTCTTTAAGATTTTATTTATTTACTTGAGAGAGAAAGAGAGATTGAGAGAATAAGTGGGAGGAGGGGCAGAGTGAGAAACAGACTCCCCACTGAACAGGGAGCGGATGCCAGACTCAATCCCAGGACCTGGGGATAATGACAGGAGCCGAAGGCAGATGCTTAACGGACTGAGCCACCCAGGTGCCTTACTTCAAGTCTTACATGAGAAAAATAAAACGCTCTTCACTAAAGCAGATGTAAGCATGTTTTTCCTATTACTTAAAGTTGTAAATACTGCCATCTTATTCTCCATTAATATTTCCTTTCTTCCAATGGGGAAAACAAAAACTCGGAGAGCACTTCTGAATCAATAAATCAGGAGAGGCTTAGGAAAGCTTCAGTTTCTGTCTTCTGCCTGACTTCAGGGCCCAGGTACTCAGCCTCACTGTGGTGGATGGGAGACGGCCACAACTTCTTAGACATTCCTCTGATCCAAAGTTCCCTTTCCCTGAACTCTGCTTGGGTTCTGTGACTACTCTGATGACAAGTACATGGCAGAAGTAATGCCCAGAACTGAGGTCTGGCACCATCCACTTCCTGGTTTTTGGGACATTCTCCTGAAGGCCTAAGCTATGTGATAAGTCTGGGTCTTCTGTGACTACCAAGCTAGAGAGGGCACCTGGTGACATTCCAGTCAACAGTTCAGCAACCCCAACTCGGTAGTGTGTCAGTCTTGTGAAGGAAGCTGTCTTTGACCCTTCAGACCAGCCCCAACCACCAGCCTAATGTCATTGAGTGGACACTGTCAACACCACTGGAACAGAAGAATTACCCAGCTGAGCCCTATCCAAATTCCTGACTGCAAAATCATCAGTTATGATTGTTGTTTTTAGCCACAAAGCTTTGGGATAGATTGTCAAGCAGAAATAGATATTGATCAATTGCCATGAATGATTCATTATAATTACAAAATGCCAGGGCCAACAGGGAATTGTCTCCTCTGTGCTTTGCTTTGTCTGAGTCACTTTTGAATATTTCTGCAAAATCATGGCCACAGCTCTTTATATCTTATTGATCTAAACATAGACTCCTCATTCATATCCTTTGCTTTGCTGCTGACGGATCCTGAGTGGGTTGGAAAGAATTCATTGTCTCTGGCTCTTTGGTTGCAAGAGTGACTTTCAGACATCTGGTTCTAACATGGCAGACTGGGCCAAAGATCATTGCCTCTCTGATACGAATACATGAAAATACTGGAGACACACGATAATATTGAAAAATATGTACGAGAGCTCAAAAGAAAGGGAATACCTAGGTGTTTGAAAGAAGGGTTCAGTTTGATGATAGATACTGTATATTCTACAGAGTATTAGTTATAAGTTATGGGGCTGGCGATTTTTTGCCCACGTTGGAACAGGAGAGTTAGCTTGAGTCTATGTGTGGTGAACCCAGAGCTGGGATTCCAGGACAAAACATATACATTCAAAAGATCTGATAGTCCAGGAAAAATGACTTGGCCTCTGAGTAAGGGGAAAAACATCTTTCATCACAAAGCAAAGCTACAAACTTGCATGATGTGTGGCAGTAGGATCCAACTTCACCTTGTACTTGTGATTGGAAATCCCAAGTCCAGAAATGTTGGTACAGGTCTAGGGTTCCTATAGAAGGAAATGCAAAATTGTTCTCTAGAAACACATTCCAACACTTAAGTCACATGCATCTCCTATAGATTTGGAAACAACAAAACCAAGCCAAGGTTATACTGAAGATAAACTCAATGGAAAATTATAAAAGTCTACTAAGAAAGAAGACATTGGAGAAGAAGGTGAGCAGACACAGTGAGCTAAAGAATGGACACCTCAAGAAGTAGAAGTAATGGAAGAGAATAATAGAATACTCTATTAATACTTTATCATCTAAAGGATGATAGAACAAGTATATGGATGTATTTAAAGAGATTGAAGCAGAGGAGGGATAAAAAATAACACACATTTTTTTAAATTAAGTTTCAGATTAATTTCAAGATAAAAACAGATCCCTGCTTAGAAAGATCTCTAAGTACCATTAGTCTTTTAGAATATGCTTATTAAAACCCTCCTCTGATTGTTTCAGGCTGAATTTTATTCTATATTCCTGTAGAGAGAAGATTGCTGAACTAAGGGAGAAAATTCTGCATCCTAACAAAAGAATGCGTTTCAGTGTTCCTCAGCTGAGTAACAAGGTGCGTCAAGTTCATGACCCAGGGAAAGGGACCTTCGACTTGAGCTGAGTGGTGGCCATCAGAGGAGCCATGAGGCAGAGGCCCATATAAGGCAGCCAGCTCTGCCTCTTGGGATGTGTTCAGCCCTTTTGTTCACTGACTATCTCTGACTCGATTCATGAGCCCAAATGTCCCAAGGAGCTCTTACAAACCAAAGCCAAAAGGCCAAAGTGTAGCACCATTCATGCTAGCCTGTATCTTGCCTGCCAGTGCACATGCCTTCCCACCCCCGGGGCCATGCAACTCCTATTTGGCAACCTTTAATTTTTCAGATAGTGTGTTGGCAGAGATATCTTTTCTATCCTGACACAAATGGTGGCAGTTTGTAGATAACTGCAGAATAGAGGAATCATGACATAGCTTCAATTTTCACACTCAATTTCATATTTGGTGGTTCTATCCCATTTCCAAGAACTATAATCTTTGCTTGACTTAAGGGAAGATTGATGTTCTCCACTGCCCCTCTTTCCACCAACCCCAGAGCTAGAGGTGAAACATGAGAGCTTTCAAGAGGGAAAGCGGTCAGATTTTCAAACCTGGCTGCACATCCAATGCTGGGCTACACTCAGACCGAAGAAATAGGCATCCCTAAGAGTAGAACCAGGTGGAGGGCTGGATTAAATATGACTTTCTGGTCATATGCTAAAAAATTATTTAAATCAAATTTAACCTGGTGTCCTGTATTTTTATTTGTAAAGTCTGGCAATCCCAAATCAAACCTCACTGTCTTCTTAAAGCTCCCAGGGGGTCTCAATGTGCAACCGATGATTCTCAAACTTTGATATATTTAAGAATCACCTGAAAACATCATTAAAATACCAATCCCTTGATGGATTCTCATCCTTACGTCTGGGTTGGGACCCAACAATGAGCCTTTCTAACAAGTTCCTGGGGGATGCCCAGGCTGCTGGATATCTGACCACACTTTAGGGAGCAATGCTCTGTTCCAGAAGACCTAAGCAATCAACAGAAGTCTCTCACCTCCTGGACTGTCCTTCCTGCTATGTAGGGCTTACACGGATTTAACACACTCCGTCTGGCTGTTGTGCAACACGTTCTCTTGGTTCTGCTCTCAGATCTCTCACTGTATGAGCTGGTTCCCTGGGTTTAACTGTATCTGAGCAGTAGTACATTTTGGTCAGAAGCTAATGCTAAAAGACCATCCCCCTGCAATCCTACAGTTGATTGTTTTTGCCCCATGTATGGTCAGCTCTCTGGGAGAAATGAAGGAAACCAAAGGTAACACCCATTTTAAAGGAATTGGTTACATCTGAGATAAGAAAATTATATTTAAAGAGAAAGGAAACTAAGACCATCTCTACTTCTGTTTCATATTGAAAACTATTTTCTAAATAAATAAAGAAGTCCAGAGAAGAGAAGAATGTGCCAGGCCAGGATTAGTGGGGAGAGGAGTGGAAAGATGAAGGAAGAGAACAATTATTCTAGTACCTTCTAAGGTACCATTTTGCTGCCAGTAAGTTCACTTTCATTCAGCCAATTATTGACAGCATGATCCTTGGGAAATTTACCTGAACTCCCTGAGCCTCAGTTTTCTCCTTTATAAAGTAGTTACACAGATACCGGCTTCCTAAGATGGTGGAGAATTAGAGAGAATTATTCTAAAATGCCCGGCTTGTGGAAGTTCCCAAACTCGGCCGCCCACATAGCTAGTCAGGTAATGTCGGAGAACAGGTGCTGTGACTGGCCCCTCCACCTGCAGCAAATTGTCACCATGTGAGGAAACAGCTCAGGAAGCTTCATCTTCTGGTATTCTGAGAGAAAATGGAAGCTTTTGGGAAGGGATCTTCCAGTTTTTAGATACCCACGAGTGATCTAAAAATAATTTTAATATGTCCCCTCACCAGGCCAAACCTAATCTACCTACTGGCCAAGTTGGACAGACATTCCCCAGTTTACCTTTGATGTGGACTGGTGATAAAATATCCTCAGCTTTTTTGCTGTGACTGTTACTACTCCATGAATTGTGGTTCTGCTTTCCAGCTTGTGGATGGCCAAGTTGAGAAATAGGGAAACAGCCAATGGCCAATGAGGAACACTGACAGAGTAAGGTCCAAAGATGTCTCAGGGTGTATGTGAGTGCCCACAAACTTAGAAGTTCTCAACAATTTCAAAACCCAAACTCTCTGTCAGTGTGTGAATAAGCACCTCTCTCCTAGAGATCTAAGTATCTGTCAGGTTGGGGGAGTGGGGGCAAAGAAAGGACTGGAAATGGGCCCTCCAGCTGAGCAGGAGACACTGAGTAGAGTCTTGTGATAGCCCAGCGAGAACTCTGAAGGCACACAGCCACTGTTTCATGGGGGGGACTAACCTTGGGACAGCAGCCTCCTACCTGCTGTTGGCATTGGTTGTGTTGGAAGACAGACATATCCATGAGTTAATGAGTTATTGCTGTGTCTGTGGCTGCTTTCATGCCACAAAGGCAGAGTCCAATAGTTGCACTAGAGACCTTATGGGATGCAGAGCTTAAGTGATTTACCCTCTGGCCCTTTGCACAAGACATTTCTTGGAGCCCCACCTTGATGAGAAAGCAGGCCTTCAGGTAGAAAGCATGGCACATCCATTCCCAGCTCCCTATCTCTCCTACTTGCTGCTCTCCACCCTACAGTCTCTATTCCTCTGGTCTGTCCGCTCCTCACTTCCTGGCTTCTGCTCAGTCATGGTCATTGCTTCCTCAGAACTTGTGCTTATGGAAGATACGTTGTGGGTGCTCTCTCCAAGCTCCACCTTCACCTGGACTTTCAGTCTCTCTCCCACCAAAACCAGAATCATCTTAATCTTCCAGTTCACACTCAAAGATGACGGTGTGCCTTACCCAGTTTATCTGTTCTTGTCTGATCACAGTAGATGTCTCAGTTCAGCCTCTGGATTGGCTTTTCATACATCAAGTGTCTACTCTGACCCAGCAGACTGTTGTCTCTAATATGACCTTAATACCAAGACTAGGTGATGGGAGTCCATTCTCATTCTTAATCTTGTCAAGATTCTATCCTATACGTGACTTTATCCCAATTAGCTGACAGCACCAAGATTTTGAAGTAGAAAGCATTACTCCTATTTTTAGGTGAAAGAATGGAGACCTTTGGGATTAAATACCTAGTTCTGGATGACACACTTCACTAGGGATTGACAAAGCCAGGACTCTAGGTGGCTCTCCTTGGATGGCCCTAAATCCTGATTCTGTGCTCCTTCTGTTTGCCTCATTGAATTGGCAGAGTCCCTTGGGCTGGACCTGGATGAGAAAGAACTGGCCGGCCATGGAGAGGACAGAGGATAGGAGAACAAATCAGATGAGAAAGTCCCCATAGTTGGGGGAGAGAGAGCAGGTGTGGAGTGGGACTGGCAATACAGGGGAGAGAGAGGAAGCATGGTAGACTCGGCTGGCCCTCACCCCAGAGGATGGCTTCAGAATCCCAGGGACTGAGTGTGGGCAGCATTTCCTGGACCCCTCAGTCCATAACCATTATCCACGTGCCTTTAGTAGACCCGGGCAGAAAGGGAAAAATGAATAAGCAAGCTCTGCTGGTATGAGAGAGTGCACTCTTGGTCACCAACGAGCACTCAGCTTACAGCTCATGGCAACTGGGGAGCACACAGCCTTTAAACTCTTATTCCATCTGGGGGAGACAGTTCACAAAAGAAGGTTTCTTCAGGGGCAGCTGATACTCAGAAGAGATTTGCTGATGTAACAATTATTTGCCCTATTTATATTCAAATGTGCTTTTAAAAAATGCAGCATCCAAATTTACCGATAGTAACTGTGTGCAAATCAGGAAACTTATCTCTTTTTTATAGGCTAAAATCAAATTACACTTTACATTTTTCTCACTTGCAGAATATTAGATTGTGGTGTCTAAATGACTTGTGTTTAGGAAAAAGGTGAATTTTAAGAACAAATTTTAAAACTGCATAAGCAGTTTAATGGGTGTTTTCAGAAACGAGCTGTTGTCACATATTTGTGTGAAACTGGTACTCACATCATCGCTTCTGTTAGAGCTGAGCTCTGAAAATCATCCTGCTCGGGTTTTTGTTTATTACCCTGTGGACGACAGGACTGTTGAATAAAGTTCTAAAAAAAGTCGGTTGATGTCCCTGTTTGTTCTCCATAGGAGCCAATCAACTTGTCTTCTGACCTGTAATCCGAGATCTGATTGAGTTCTCAATATCCTGCAATTCACAGATTCTATCCCCATTTACACGTACACGTTTGTAGTTGTCACATGGTTTTCAGTGTTCTTAATGAGCTGTTAACAAGCTGTCAATTACCTATGCAAATTAAGGAGCCGCCATTGAGAGGTGGCTGTATCTGGAGTTAGAGAGTGCTACCTTGGAATGTTAGGGAATCAATCATTCTAGCTTTAATAGCTGTCTTCACCCATGTGTCTCTTGTCATGTCTGGGTCTTTTTTCATTATAATACCTACCACATAAGAAAAGCCCTTTGGGAATTTCGAAGGTGCTTAGAAAAGAGCTTACCTAAATCTTTTATAACTTTCAACTTGGCTTACATACTGCCTTGGATGCACTCTTACTTTTCCATCTCTGCCTTTCTAGGCATACTCCACTGTGGATGGGAAGGGGCCCCCTCCCACTGTTGCTCCAGCTCTAGGGGCCTACTCAGGGTCCTTTGCCCCTGTTTCTTTTGCAAGCAAGATCTTTACCCTCCCTATCCCTTGGTGAGCTCCTGAGCACAGATGCACTGACAATAAATAAGTCAGGCTAAATGCCAGGAGTGAAAGCTTATTTGCTCAGCAAAGTTTGCTGAGCCCCATCTTCCAGGCACCCTGGATGCAAAAGAGAATAAAACCAAGCTCACGGCCATTGTGGAACTGACGTTCTGGAGAAGACGACAGACAATTAAGAAATAACAATAACTGCACTAAATAAGGAAATGACATTGGTATATGGGAAGGTGATGCATGCCAAGGCAAAAAAGAGAAGGAGCAGAGTCTGAAGGATGTGGAATAGCGGGGGGGCGGGGGGGGGCAGGACAGTTGCAATCGAAATAGAATCTCTGAGTGAGGTCTCACTGGGGAGGCTACATCCAAGCAAAAACTTCTAAGAAGGGCGGTTGTTTGCCACCAGGATACCTAAGGAAGAGCACATGCAGAGCCAACTTCGAAGTGCAAGGAGTCTACGGAGGTAGAAGGTTCCAGAACAGTGAGGTTGCAGAACAGGGGTGGGGGAGATAGAGAAAGGGGTTGAGGGCAGGGTGGCATCTGAAGGAGCTTTGTAGCAGAAAGGGTGGGATATGTAGGACGGGGCGGATCATGTGGATTCCTTGGAGCTCTTTGGTTTTTCCCTCTGAGTGGTCTGGGAAGCCATTGCTGGGTGTTGTTCTTTATATATTGTTTAAATTTAATAATTTTGGATTTACAGAAGAGTTGCAAGGAGAGCACAAGTGTCCCTTATTCCCTTCACTCAGCTTCCTCTAATGTTCCCATCTTACATAAGCATAGAACATTGATTAAAATGGAGAAATTGACTTTGGTGCAACAGAATTAACTAAACTCAGACTTTATTTGAATTTTCCCACTTTTTTTTTTTTTCCTATTTCAAGATTTAGGTTAGTTGATCTAGTGTCTCCTCTGCCTCCTCTAATTGGTGACCATTTCTTATTCTTTTCTTGACTTTGACATTTTTGAAAAACTGTCAAGTGTTTGGTAGACCGTACCTCAAGTTGGGTCTATCCTGTCTCTTCTCATGGAGAGTCTGAGGATGTGGATCTGAACAAAGAGCCCCACAGAGGACATGTGTCCTTCTTGTCCCATCGTGTTGGGGACACATGGCTTATCCTGGTGATGTTAACCTTGGTCACTTGGTTAAGGTAGTATTTGCCAGGTTTCTTTGCTATAAAGTTACTGTATTTAGTTTTTCATATTCTATTCATTAGAGTCAAGTTGCTAAGTCCTGTCTGCATTCAGGAGAGGCTTATTAAACTCTGCTTCCTGGAGGGGGTTTGATAGCAAAGAATTTGTACTTATATGTTAAAACCATTAGTAAGTAAAACTGGTCATGGTGGGGAACCTTTGAGACTATGAAAATTCCTTATTTCTCCTTAAAACTTTGCCCCTAATGTTAGGATTCATCAGTAGATCTGACAAGCAGCATTCATGAAAATCATGTTCTAAGGGGGATTTTCTAGTTCCTTCATTGCTGAGTTTTGAGAGGGAGTGACATCCTTGGTTTCCCTTTGAAGAGTGATTCAAGGGTCATGGATGAAAACAGGTTTGGGGAGGCACTACAGCAATTCAGTTTAGGGATGATGGTGTGGAACAAGGCAAAAGCAGTGCTCATAGGGTAAAACAGTTGAACTCTGGACACACGTGGGAAAGAAAGGAATGGCATTTCACCATCAGATGGATTGTGGAGCTGCTGGAATCATGGAAAGGCCATTGGCAGAGAGGGACAGCTGAGGGTGTAGCAGGTTTTCTGGGCCGACGGGGATAAGTAAGCCACACATTCAGTTACATTCTACATCCCAGTGGAGAGCTTGGGTAAGCAGCCAGATAACAGAGTCAAAAGTTTGAGAGAGGGGTCCTTCAAGAGAATTTGAGATTTCTCCATAGTGTATCCTCAGTAAGTGTTCTTACTTTAAAGGTTTTAAGATGTGTCATAGACACAGAGAAGACATGGACACTAAATAATTGGTGCAGATAATTCATTAAAAAAAATCCCACAAACTATGAATTCATAAGGGCAATAGCAAACAATAAAAGTTGGCAAAAGATATGAGGGCAATTCACAAAAGAGGAACCCTGAGCATTCAATAAACATTTGAAAAGCTGCTCACTGAAAGCTGGAAAAAAGTAAATTAATGCAATGGCAGAACGCTGTTTTATATCCACCAAATTGCCAAAAATTAAAAGGTCTGATGACACCAAGTGCTGGGGAGAATGTTTCACACCTGGTTGATGAGAGTGTAAATTGGTAAGTAGTGCAGGGAAATCTAGAAAAGGGAACTGGAGCCTAGCACAGAACATGGGCTCTGCAGCAACCCTGTTAGAATCACTCTTGATTCTATCTACGTCCTTTTATTTTTATTTTCTTATTTTTTATATAATTTTTTTTTATTTTTTATTAACGTATAATGTATTATTTGCCCCAGGGGTACAGGTCTGTGATTCACCAGGTTTACACACATCACAGCACTCACCATAGCACATACCCTCCCCAATGTCCATAACCCAACCACCTTCTCCCTCCCTCCCTCCCCCTCGGCAACCCTCAGTTTGTTTTGTGAGATTAAGAGTCTCTTATGATTTGTCTCTCTCCCGATTCCATCTTGTTTCATTTATTCCCTTCTTACCCCCCAAGTCCCCAACATTGCCTCTCAACTTCTTTCTCTGATTGACTTATTTCGCTCAGCATAATACTCTCTGGTTCCATCCACGTCGTCGCAAATGGCAAGATTTCATTTCTTTTGATGGCTACATAGTATTCCATTGTATATATACCACATATATATATATGTATATATATATATACATATATATATATACCACATCTTTATCTGTTCCTAACATATATACATATATGTATATATATACACATATATATATATATACCACATCTTTATCTGTTCCTAACTACGTCCTTTTAGCTGGAAAAGCTTGAGCAAGCAATTGGATCTCTCTGCACCTCACTCTTCTCATCTGTGAAATGGGGGTAATACTATGGTCTAGTTGTGTTGTTCTAAAAATAACAGTAATTAATATATGTAAAGCTGTTAGATCCTGATGGACCATAAATGCACAATAAGTGTTAGCTACTAATATTAGTAGATGTAAAGGGTCTCTTACTGCACTGACTAGCAATCCTACTTGTAGATGTAAAATCAAAGAAAATATGCCTAATGAGACAGATACAAAGGATTTTTAAGGCATCATTGTTTGTTACAGTAAAATATTAGAAACAGACTAAACGCTCATTCTTAGGATAAGAAAAATGAACATTGATATGTATATCATGTATTATATTATATTATATTATGAATATCATATCCATACATATTGTATGAAATATTATGGTGCAGTTAAAATGTATAAGTGAGAGTTACATGTTTTGAAATGAACCAAAATGTTAAGTCAAATAAGTAAGTTTCAAACAGTATAATCGTCATTCAGTCTGCTGAAATATGTTGGTTGGCTGAAAGTGCACGAAAAAAACCCTAAACTCTCACATGATTGTGTTGTAGAGCACGAAGTCCTTTCAGATGAGTTTGGATATCCTTCTTTGATACTATGCCAAAACTCAAGAAGTGGTGGTTTCTTAAAAGTTAGTTGTAATGTGAAATCTGAAACTATATCAATGGGTTTTTGATACCTGATTCTATTAAAATCCATTGTCTGTCTTGAACTTTGAATGGAATTGATGGCAAATCCAAGTGTGATTTTGTAACACTATATATTGCTCTTTTGGAAAATACTGGTTCATTGAGTTATGTAAATCTTCTAATTTATGATACCTTTAATTATAAGATATTTTTAAAAATCACATTAATAATATTACCAATGATCTCATCAGAAAAGGTTGTAAGTATTAAAGAGCTGTCAGACTTATGGTAACAGATGGGAGTTTTCTAAAATTCAAATATTTTAATTTGAATCCTGATACTGTCAGTTCTTTCCTTTGAAATGACAGGCTCATTTTACTCATTTTTGAGAAAAATGCCTGTGAAACACTGAAATCTAAATAACCATAATTTTTCTGTCAGTTGTTCTTTTAGGTAAAAATGTTGTTGCATGAAAAAGTGGCTACTTCAGCTGGCAACTCAAGCACTCATATGTCTTTCTTCAGGACAGGCATCGTACTTTGGGATACAGCTGAAGTGTTCTATGTGTACAAGACTTTTTTTTTTTTTTAAACACAGAGTAGCTAAAAGAAGTGCCCATGAGAGTCACGATGTAATAAAGTTGATCATCCTTACTGCTCCATGAAAGATATTCTTGAGGGAAACTTACCTTTTAAAAAAACATTGTTTTGTTTTGTTTTGTTTCATGTGTGTGGTGGTTAAGAATCCAAGGACTGCTAAAAGGGTTTGGTGCCGCTGCTTTGGTTCATGGGAATGCAAAGCGGTTTTACCCTGCATAGTTTTTGTATCATCAGTGCACATGCTGATAGAGAAAAAAGAGGCAAACAGTGTCTTAGAATTACTGTAGAAATAATTTTGACCCTGTAGACACTGTGACAGCATCTTGACCACAGATCACTCTTTGTGAACTGACGCTGTAACACAAGGCCAGACATTTTGGTTGACTGGCTGGTTGGTTTGCTTACATTGCCCTTCTCAGAGAATTGTTTCAGCTCCCGGTTTCTGACATGTGGGTAGCAGGCCACATAATCTCTTTCTTTCCTCCAGTCCTCCAAAACTTGCTCAAGGAAGGGTGAGAAGTTGGCTGGAAAGCATCTGATCCATTGGTAAGGCAGTCAGTGGTCCATTGGCTTCTCTTTCTAGAAAGTTCAAACAAGTCACAGAGATGTATCTAGTCAGCCAGCAGAGACACTGAAAATGAGGGAGCCATACCTAGTCAGGCAGAAGTTGGCATGGGAAATGGGGGGAGCATATTGAATGGAAGCCATTTTTATCCACCTAAATGTTGACAGGAAAGTAAAGGAAGCTGGTGTGTCATCTGCAGATAGAAGCTTCAGAACGATGCAATGTAGCAAAGAGTACGAACGGGAGCCCCCGTGAAGTGTCATGGAGATGAGATAGATAGATGAATGGAGAAAGAGAGACAGAGACAGAGAGAAAAAGGGTTGGAAATCGAGAGACTCTTAAAAAAAGACAAAGAGATAAAGAGACAGAGAGAGAAATAGAGATAGGAATCAAGAGATACATAGAGATGAAAGCGAGAATGATACACAGAGAAGGATTAAGAAAATGAGAGAGAGAGAAACTAACTTCCAATAGTTCCCTTGACTGTGTTAATCTGATTATGTTTCCTAACAATGTAAAACATGACAAAGGCTCTAGGGGAGATTCAAAGTGAAGAGGGAATTAAAACCTTGAAGCCTTTAATTATGAGAAGGTACCAAGAATCTTAAAAACCTCCACAGAAATTCACTTGAAATATAAATTTTGGAACTTTTGGATGGTACTAGGTATAGGTCTATCTTTGTTTTCATCCATCTCAAGAGGACATTTGTGTTAAAGAACAGGTTTCAGTGTCAGAGTCCCAATTTAGGCTCCTTGCGGTGGGCCACCAGTAATCCTGATTGCTCCGAAACCTACAGTGGATCTGGAGACTGGGATTAGACACAGTCTTTCTGCCATATGCCCTCTTTAGGATTCTTTCAGAAACAATCCTCACCAGATTGCCTGCTGATCGTCCCATGGCATCTCCGTGGTCAGAATGCCATTTCTGGCTTTATTTTCTGTTTGTGCATAAGATAATCTTTCTTTTTTTTCCATCTGCAAACTCTGGGGGGTAAATATTGAGCATGATGCACAGAGGTTTAGCCATGGGACTCTCATTACTGTTAATGGGAATGACAGTACTCAGTTTCAGAGCCCAAGAACATTTACCCCTTGGATGATGGTGTTTTGTGCTTGTTTTTTTTTTTAATTGTATTTACAAATAAAGCTGGCATACAAACAGCAGCAGTTCCTGGAAGGTGGCATTTTAGAAAACAGGAGGGAGGCGGATGGTCCTTGGATCCCCAGCCTAATGCAAGACAGATTAGGAGAGAAGAGTGGTGGGATTCTCTGCATCTTTAAAAAAAATAAATTGCAGTTACATACCCATGACCATTTTTACCATTTTTACCATTTTTAAGTGTACAGTTCCGGGGCATTAAGTGCATTCATCCTTCACCATCATCCAACTCCAGAACTTTCTCAGCTTCCCAAACCTGAAACTTGATACCCTCTAAATACTAATGTGAAACACTAACTCCCCCTTTTCTTTCCCCCAGACCTTGGCTACCTCCATTGTACTTTCTGTCTCTATGAATCTGACTACTCTAAGTACCTAATGTAATTTGTCCTGCTGGGACTGGCTCATTTCACTAAGTGCAATGTCCTCAAGGTTCATCCATGTGGTAGAATGTGACAGAATGTCCTTGCTTTTGAAGGCTGAGTAATATTCCATTGTTTGGAGAGAGCAAACTTGTTTATCCGTTCTTTCAGCCATGGAACCTTGGGGTGCTTCCACCCTTCGGTTATTATGAATTATGCTGTTATGAGCATGGGTATACAGAAGAAGTCCCCACTGTACTAGTTTCCATTTCCACCAGCAATGCATAAGCGTTCTAGTGTTGCCGCATCCTCCCCAACCTTTGTTAGCTGCTTTCCTTCCCTCCTTCCCCACCCTGTTGCCCGCCCCTTCCCTCCTTCCTTCCTTCCTTCCTTGATAATTGTCCTAATGGGCATGAAGTTTTTCTGCATCTTGACAAAACACCAGATAGATCATGTGTACTTTCATTCCTTCCCTCCCACCAGCTCCACTTGCCTTGAGCTTTAAAAATTCAGAAAATGCTCCCCAAGCTTCAGAATTGATCACGTGTCCCCACCAGAAGCCCTGAAAATGCCCCCTGTATCTCCCTATTGCTACAGATGTTGCCTCATTTCTAATTCATGACTTCTGAATTGAAGTCAAGTGTCTGTTCTCTGTTGAGGAGGCATCTGTCTCTTATCCCTACACAGGGTCTGGCACCTAGTAGGCACTCAATAAACGTTTATCGAATGAATGAATTTAAACCAACTCTTCTATGAACACATGTATCTTTAAATACAAAGAACAAAAAAACGTTTATTACCAGGATGACTATATCAAAATTCAGTGTGTGCAGTAACAAAATAACACGACTGTAAACACGGAGATGGGAAAAAGTAAATTGACTAAATTATTAGTGTCATTTTGATTTCAGAAAGTGCTGCTTCTTTACACATAAGCAGTTACAAATGCAGCCTATAAAAGTTAATATTCATAACATGATTATCTTTCAATGAAAGTATTAGGGAAACACAAAATAATAATAATGGTAATGTACAGGGGCGGGCTTCCATGGTAACCTTGGCACATCAATTTAAGCGTTTAACCAAGGACCTGTGGCTCTTTAAGACAGGAGGCTCTGATGCCCAATTTCCAAGTGACCCTCAGTAAGCACATTGGAGATCATGATTACTCGGCACTTCTTGATTACTGATTATTTAGAAGGCACTTTGGAAATTGCAGATAGCTGGCTTGCCCAGGGGAATTACAATCCATGTACGATAAACAAGGTAGAAGCTGTGTAAGGAAGATTAGACCAAAAATATTAGAAGGCCCCAAGTTTTAATTTTACTCTTTCAAGATCAAGCCACCGATAGTTTCCTTCTTTCCTTCTTTTCTTGCTTTTAGTTTATTCTCAAGTGATTTGCCAATTTCTGAGGAAAGAATAGACAAGTATGTTTGTGTGCATGTGTGTGAGGGGGTCCAGTATACACTGGGCTGGGGGGCTGTATAAGATGACCGTGGAATGGAGGAGGGATGGTGATGTTTACAGTCTTGGCATTGAAAAAGAGGGGTGGTGGGGATCATTTGGTTCCTTCTCTTTGTTTTACAAGCAATGAGGTTCTGATGGGGAAGGGTCACACCCGGGCCAAGAATCATACTGCTTAGTAATAGCACAGTTGAGTATGGAAGCCAGGCCTGCAGGGAGTCATAGAATGGAGGTTGGAAGACTTCGACTACCCTGGTTAAGAAATGAAGATGCTTGCCTGATCAGTGAGACATGACCATACAGGGAGTTTATAGCAAGAAGTGATGATATCAGTTGCAGGCTCCAAACAGCCCAGTCCTAGAGACGGGTCAGAGGGAAGTGCCGAACAGGGCTGATGTCCCTGTTCAGCATAGTGGGCGCTGTGCAGGGGGCACATGGTACATTTTGGGGCCCACAGAATTATTTTACTTTTAATTTCCTTGATAATCAGAAGACAAATATAACAATAATGAACATACAGTAATGACGCCAGCCTGGAGTATGTTCCTCTTTATACCAACCCGGTAGTAAGATAGGGTTTTTAAAATACTTTCATAGAGGGAGGAACACCCAAAGGCAGAAATACTTCAGACCTAGAGTCCCAATGCAACTTTGCCTCCAAAATCTCTAATCTTAGCTCAAATTTCTCATTGATCACTACCGTATCAGTTTAGTTCATTTGTGAGCAAGCTGGACTCAAGATCCAACATGAAAGAAGTGACTGTATTTCTGTTATTTACAACTTTCAGCAGCAAGGAACAGAAAATCAGTTTAAATTGGCTTAAGCAAAAGAGAGTTCAGTGGCTCTTAAATGTGAAAAGTCTAAGGTTCTCCAGCTTCAGGTATGGTTGGAAACAGGTGTTCCAATGATGACCATTGGAATGTGTCATCTCCTCTCTGAGCACTGTCTTCTCCTGCATTGGCACCATTCTCTGCCAGGCTTATGTTGGAGACATGTGAACCAGCAGCTTGGGCTTATATCCAGCTAGGTTAGTTTCCCTGGGTCTCCCAACACGTGTTGCAGTAATTGGCACTTGTTTTGGTATGCTAGGCACTGTGCTAGATCTTAACCTGCATTATCTCATTAAATCTTCAACTTCAGACTAGGAGAGATGTCGTCTTACTCCTCTTTTAGACACAAGGACACTGAGGCTTGAGGACATTAGCTGAGAGGTGGCCCTGAATTTCTGTGACTTGCATGAAGCCTGCTCTCCATGGTAGAGAAGCCCAAGCTCTTTAGCTGGCCTTGGGAGTTCTTTATGATGTGACCCCGACAGTCCCATCCAACCTTGTGGTCACTCTTCCTACTTCACTGGGCCTCTCTGAAGCTGCAGGTTTTCCTATATCGAGACATTCATGGGAGCTGTCCCTGTTCTCAGGCTGCTTTCCCTCTTTACATCTCCAAATTCTTCTCTGCAGTAGAGGCCCACATCCGATGCCTCACTGCTTCCATGGTACCATAGTGGAGAGTATCTCCAGTAGACTTCCGCCACACTTTACCACCTTCCCCACATGGCTGCTGGCACTTTCTCCTGTATAGTAATCATTATATAGATGCCATCTCTCCCACTCAGGGGGAAACTTTGGGATCAAATTATCCCACCCCATTCCCTTAGAAGCCCCCATAGAACCTACCATCCCAAAGGTGCTCATTAAACATTTAAACATTTAAACATTCATGAGTTAATAACTTGACTCACTGGGCCCTAATCTTCACAGTGACCTCCTTGGAGAGCTAAGAATATTAAAGCCCTAAGAGATAAAATGTCCAATGTCACAATGCCACTCATAAGGGAAGATGGCCAAATACAGATTTGTCCAAAGCAAAAATTCACGTTCATTTTTCTTTTTTCCTTTTCTTTTCCCCCATATTAAATGTTTGATGTATTGTTGGGACTGAAAGTAGCACCTCTTAACTCTGAGTTCAGTGCCTTTGAAAGTACTTGACTCTAAACTCCAAGGGTGATGACTCCTGTCTGTTAAGTCACTTTATATGGCATCTCTACTGATCACTGTGGGCCATTTGGGGCCTCATCAATTTTTTTTTATTGGTGAAGGTTATCTTTGATAATAAGAAAGAAAAATTTTAATCATAGAGAAATAAATGGTAATTATAAAACAATTTGCATATAGACTAGGGGAAAAAAGGGGATGCCATCAATTCAAATGTGCTCATGTTGAAAAAGAAGGCAGCATGGAGTCTCAAACCAAGTATAACTCATAGAATAACCCATAATTCCTTTTTTCTTAGCCTAATCTGCTTGTCCCAGCTACCAGTTTGTTATCTCATTTATCTGTTTTTTTAGCTGGTATCAGTATATCTTTGTTGTCTCTCAGCACAAAGCAGTTGGGTCATAGGGTGAAGGTGTTAAGAGCAGGGATCGGGTAAGTATGGAATTGCTGAGGACAGCAGAATTTCTGCTTCCCTATGACCCAGACTAAAATAGTGTCACACACTTCTCTGGTCCACTGTGCTATTTCATTATTTTTACGATACTTATCCACCATGTGGATAATCTTTGTCATTTATTTGCTTACCTTTTTGTTGTCTGTCTCCCCCTCTAGAATATATATAAACCCATGTTTCTTGGTGATTGTATTTATAGGTGCATCCTCAGCTCTTAGAATATCACCTGACATACAGCATGTAGGGAGGGCAGGGATGGACTGTCATTGGGTGAATAAGTGGAATTAAAACCATTCGGTGGAGCTCACAGTCTAACTTGCCTAGGCAGCACCCAGGTCTTTTCTGGCTCCTATTTTCAAACAGACCCAATTTTGCCCTGGCTTCTGGAAACTGTGCCTGAGGGATTAGTAGTTTTTCAGGGAACAGAGCAGAAGAACATCCTAGGCAATGAATTACCACAAGAGGAGGAAATACCAACCCTGCATCTTATTATCACTATGTTTTTGAAAGTCTCCTTGAAAAGTTTGGAACATGTTATCAAGTGATTAGATGGAACTTCTTAGAGTGGCAATGGAGCATTGATTTTAAAATGATTGAAAATGGATACCTGCTCATCTGGTGGGATGCCAATCAGGCCCCAACCTCTCTTTAAGTCAGTAGAAATTGCCATTACAATCAATGGTTTGCACTAAGTATAAATCCTCCAGTCAAATCACTAGGAAGTGATCAATAGAACTGCTTTTCTTGATGTCAATAGGAAAATGGTGTGTAAGGTAAGTCAATGGGAAAAGTTTCCAACTTTACTCGGTAAACTTTTGATTCTTTGGCAATTTACAAATTGGAGCAATGTGCCCTGAATACCCAGGTTTACAGCTTCCTCTTCAGAAATCCTTGTTTGGTCTCTCACCTATCCGTGAGGCTTCTTGGTTTCCAATGGCAGCATCTTAGCCTTTAACACACAGAAAGGAAAGAACAGTATGGTATGTCTGACATACAGCAAGTAGTTTTTCTTTCATTTACTTGTGATCACGTAAATAGAGGAAAGAGAGAAGAGCACCTCAAACAACCTCCCATCTCTTGCCATTCCATCAGTTACCTCATATAATCAATGACGTTCCTGAAGGGAAATTGAGCTATAATGGCTGCCTCTTAGAGTCTACAATCAGAGCGAAAGCTCTTGATGAGCTTGATATTCAACTTATCCAGATGACTCTCCTTGGGCTAATTAGAATTGGGTGAGCTTGGGGAAAATGAAGAGGTTGGTTCTTGTTCCTGAGGTGCCTCAGTTATGAAGCTCAATGCCCTGGCATGGGAAGCCAGGAGCCCATGGGCAATTGGCCCCCTTGTTCCCATGTGGAGGCCAGGAGGCCAGAGAATGTAGGTTTCATGAGGCAAGGGTGACTGTACATAAGAGTGATTTCTCTTAAATGATACCAGTAGAAATTAGCACAGCCATCCCTTTCGTAACTGGAGTGTCAGACTCAGAGCACATGATCCCTAACCAACCCCTGCCATAATAGCATGGGGCTGGGAACACAGTAAAACCATCTTTCCCTCAGGTTCTAATGCCACACCTTTTCTATTTAAAGATTTATTTATTTATTTTAAAGAGAAAGAGAGAGAGAGAGAGACTATGTGTGAGCAGGGTTTGGGACAGAGAGAGAGGGGAAGAGAGAATCTCAAGCAGACTCCTCACTGAGTATGGAGCCCACTGAGGGGCTCAATCCTAGGACTGTGAGATCATGACCTGAGGTGAAATCAGGAGTCAGGTACTCAACCAACAGAGGCACCCAGGTGCCCCCTGAATTTTCCTTATTTAATGTCAATATTTATACATCTGACAGTTTATTAGACCATGATCTAAATTCTGAAGTTCTGATTAGTTATGTTACTATGTTCTCATCTGCCAGGAAGGACACTTCATTGGAACTTTGCACATGGCCTTATCTCCATGACATGATGACTGGTGTTTTGTGGCCTATATTAGTTAGGATGAGCTAGGTAGTGCTGTTGTAACAAACACACCCTAAATCTCATTGATTTATAAAACCAGAGGCTTATTTCATGTTGTCTCTATGTGGGGTGTGTCATATCTTCTCACTGTGGAATCTGGGTTGAGGGAGTAAATAGTTTCTCAAATGTCTGGTTTCATGGGAAACCAGTGGTCTCAGCACCAGCAATTGAAAGAGAAACGTGTAACTTCTATTTGTATTGTGGGCCAGAATTCGTCACTCAGCTCCCCTCAAAAGTCAAGGAAGGTAAGAAGTGCAATCCTGAAATGTGCTGGGGAGTAGACAGCTGGATATATCTGGTACACAGCTCTAATGGGTACCACATGATCCCCCCAAAGTCAATCTAGTCTCAATGACAAGAAAGGAATCCATTAAGTGAGGATACAAGAGAAAAAGTGATGAGTGCTTTAAATGTCAAAAATGATGCAAGGAGAATGGGAAAAAGAATATACTGTTTTGCACATCTGTTAGGTTCAAAGATCCTTGCACATGGGTTTCTACTGACCTCTCAACAGTCTTACAAGACAGATATCATTAACTCTACTTTTCATTTAGTAGGAAAGATTAGAGAGAGTTTAAGAATGTGCAAGGCCAGTTGAGACAGGGCCACTCTTTCCCCTATATCTTTCTGATATGAGCAACTAGAGGGACTGCTCCTTATATTATCCTGGTGACCCCAAAGACAGTGTATGGCATGAAATAGATTCTTAGTAGATGATGATTGAAGGAAGGAGCCATTTGAAGAATTGCTTCCTGATTCAAGAACCAGGTTGGATCTGCATATGTGTTTAAGTATGGGCAGTAAGTGGTAGCAGGTGAACGAGAGCTCCACCACCAACTATGGCCAAAGCTCTCCAGAGCGGTGTTCTTTCTTGTGCTCTTTTCTAACCCTCAGGGACAAGTTTTCATACATAGCTTGGGAAAGTGTTACCTTTTGTGCATTCCCAGTGACCCCAAATAGTACAATCCAAGGTCCCTTAACATTTTTTTTCTTTTCCTTATCCTTTTACTTCTTCTTTATTTAGCATTAATTTTTTTCATTCCCCTTGGTTTTGTTCTTTGGAATTTTGAAAGAGTGAATATATAGAACACTTTGTATGTGGATCTGAAATGCAAAAACCAAGAAGCTGCCACTAAAGAATTTTCTATCCCACATCCGAGATGTCAAGTTCCTTTCACTTCTGGAATAGAAGTATTTTTCATGTCACCAAGTAGCATAACCCTATAAATACCACAATAAACATACGCACATTCAAGGTAATGATCGCAGAAATAATAAAAGCAACTGCAAAATGCACTTCTTTGTTAGCAAGGCAACCCCTTTTTGAGAGGGACATATAGCTTACTTATTCAAAGAAGCAGTAACTTCAAGTGGAGGCGTTGCTTGCATCCACTGATGATTCAGGAAATATTTTTGAGCAACTAGTCGTAAAAAGTACTTTATAGTAGTATCTCTTCACTGAGAACTCATTGTTCTCAATATTGCTGTAAAGCACTAAATACAATCTCATTTAATCCTCAAGCAACTACATGGAACCTATGAAACAGGCAACTTGTATCCCCATTGCCCAGATGAGGTGGCAACACTTTAGATGGGAAGTGGGATGGGATGGGAAACACTTTGTTTAAAGTCATAGGGCTGGTAACTCAGCTCTGTCCAGCTTTCCAGGTCAGCCTCATAACCCTTTCACATCATGCCCCATTCGTAGCATGTGCGGATCACATAGCCACACAGTCACTCACCTTGGAAGTCTGAAGGGCTACCAGGCAACCAGGATATCTATTCCCTAATATATAATATATAAGGGGAGACTGAGGTCCAGAGAGAGGGTAGGACCTGAGTTATCCTTTCACTTGGCAACAGAACTGGGGCTCATGTCTAAAAGCCCTGAATCTTAGAAAGTGGAGTTCCTCGGGCTCTCTCTGGCATCAGACAGACTGACTTAAAATTCATCTCTGCCTTAGCAGAACTGAGTGATCTCAGATGCACGTGACGCTCAGGTTCCATATGTGTAGAAGAGACAATGTTACATGTGTACATGCCTATGCGTGTGTATATCATGCTTATGCAAGGGATTAACGGGTTAACGCGTGGAAAGCCTGCCACATTAGAGATGTAATCATTTATTTGGTAATGATTATTATGAATCCACTGCACTCTACTGTGGTAATTTTCTGATATTGCAGTGAGCTGCTTTTGCAATATTTTTGTTTGACGCTACTCAGAGTCAAGAGGTGAGAGGCTGGCTGTGACCAGCACAGGAAGAAGTGTCTGCAGGCAATGCAATTTGCATCTGTGATCTCTGTGTCTAGGTCAAGAGACCTCTAGAGTCAAGGAGGACGTTGGCCTCTGACCACCACACAGGGAGTGAAAGTGAGCTTGTCATTAGCACACAAGACCATGAGTAGGAAGTCCTGTCCAATTGGTCTTGCCAAAGCAGTTCAAAGTCAATCTACCAGAATGCATACCCCAGGCACACTGGAGAAAAAAATAACAGTATCCAAAGCTCTTCTCAGGATGAAAAGCCATCACCCTATCCTTTTCCTGGTCCCTAAAAATGCTCACCAATAACCTCCAAGTCCTAGGACCCAAAGGAAACAGCACAGTGCATAAACAGTGTGTACAGTGCAGCAGTCTTAGCCATCTCCGCCCCATGCTCACCTGGACCTTGGGCAAGTCGTACCTTCTCTTCTGGTTTCTGAGCCTAATGAGGCACAGAGAGGAAAGAAGTGCCATTTGCTGGGGCTTTGTCACATGATTCTGCGGACCTAAATCTTGTGTAGGAAACAATCATCCCTAGCCCAGAGGAGGATACTGACAAGGCCAACTACCATAGCACAGGCAGAGCTCAGGAACAAAACCCAATACTTGGTCCTCAAGTAATGGTAACAATGATCATCACACTGAATGTATTTTACTTTTCTTTACATGACTTTGAGCTCCTCGAGTACAGGGGCTCTCTCTTGTCATTATCTATCTACTTTGATGCTCAAGACACTGTCGAATAAAGAAGGAGCAACAATAACACCAACATTTATTAAGCACCAACCCTGTGCTAAATATAGTCCTAAGACCTTTAAATACATTAACTTCTTGAGTTCTTACAACATCCTTAGGATGTGGTGTCCTCCTCCCATGTCACAGATGGGGAAACCGGGACACAGAGTACTCATGTAACTTGTCCATGTTCACACAGGCATGCTGAGATTATCATGGGTGCTCACCAAGTGTTGAATGGATGGATGAATGGTTCACCATGGCCCCAGCGGTTGGCCTTGACTCTGGCCCCCTACATCTTCCTACCATTTTTTTTTTTTTTTTTTGGATGCTGTGCAGTTTTTCTGGCTGGATTTGGAAGTGGTGCTGGGGACAGTGGTGAAGTAGGGTGTGGGTGCTTCCGTGTGACCTGCCTGTCATACCTGCACAGCCATAGTGAAAACAATAGATGAACAAGAAAAATCGGTTTAGCGAGTAGAGCACTCAGGTAGCTTTCCACATGTGAAAGCCTTCCATGTACCAAGGTGCAATTAGCTCTCCAAGCCATGATGCATAGGCAGGAAATGAAACAGGCTTGCAGTGATTTTATTTTTATACCTGGGTCCACCGTTGGCTCATCAGCCTACTTAGCACTTTGGAACCTCCAGCTGACTCTGCACTGCCTGCTAGCTTTAATACACTTCTACGCCAGCTTGCTACATAGCCCCAATGTCGAACACACGAGGCAGACAGCTGCCCGGAGGCATTCTCCGTAGAAACTCTCATATCACAACAGAAGTTACCTTTCCACTATCACGCCATGCCTCTTCCTTCCATCACCGAGCAACATAGCAGGTTGCAGACGTCAGGCAGTGTCACAGAAAGTCCTAATAGACACATCGGGGGAAAGTGGGGTGGACCCCATTGCACACTGGAAACCTTTCCATCATGTCTCTTCTCTCAGATAAGCACATTGAACCTCACTGATTGCTCTGAGAAGATCTGTTTGCATCCCATACCATGCAGACCTAAAATGATAACCCAGAGGAAATCACCATTGTCTTCTTCACAGCCACGCCAAACTCAAAGACATTTGCATGAGGACATATTTTGATTTTTCTCCTTCCAGAAGATGAACTGTATCTGTTTCCCTGAATGCAATAATTATTTTATTGCCCTGGCTTCTATCTGGGCACACATTCCATTTTCAAATGTAAATAATCATTTCCACCTTTAATAAATTAGATGGAACCTGTCTTGCTCAGAGAATGAACATTTCAATATCTTCAGACACACAATGACATCGTATCAATATTTAAAATCATTTTATGCATGTATTCCAGGCTGTCCAACTTCATTAAGGCCATTCATCAAGCCTCTAGCTAGAGTGTATTCCCATTGGACTTGTAGGCCTGGGGGCCTACCAAACAGAAATTTAAACTAACTTGCCTTTTTAATTCACATTATTCTCAAATATTCTCTTTTTTAACTCCCTGCCATGACTAAGGCATTTAGACTGGGCCATGATTCGGTACATGTCAACACTTAACTGACACAATCCCCATTAGTATGTCTGAATATGTGTGTCCTGGTAAAATACAGTATCCATTCCCCCCTCTTCGTTGATAAATTACCTCTACTTCCTCCCTGCACTTGGCAATAATTTGAGTTTATTGCTCGATGTTTCTGTTAAATATTTACAAACATTTTAAACTATGTATAAATGGAATCTTCAATGTTTTGTAAGTCTCCGTTCTCTCCCCTGCCTCCAAAATAATAAATCTCTTGATCTATTTTTTGTATTTCTGAGGATGCCCCGCTTGAACATGGGATGCTGGGAATAAGAATATTCTTGCAAATCAGATCAGCCCCTCTGCTGGCCATCTCTGTACATCAGGCCAGATTTGTCCCCAAGATGTGCATTATCTAGCTGACACTGAAATCCCATTCTGCAATGCCAGTAAATAATTAAGTCATGCTGAGAAAATTGCAATAAAACCTTCCCAAACAGGGTACCAACCTGGAGAAGGCTGGAGAGGAGGCTTCCTCCATGATGCCCCCTTGTCAGGCAAAGTCAGTGAAATGCACCGTCATACTTCAGGGGCAACCAGGCATCCACAAATGAAGTAGCTCTGTAGGAAAAGAGGAGGGCATTGCATTCGTTTCTTAGGGCTGCCATCACAAATTATTCCAGGCTGGGTGGTTGAACAATTGACCTTGTTTCTCTCACTGGGAAGACCGAAAGTCCAAGATGGAGGTGTTGGCATGGTTGGTTTCCTGAAGCCCATCTCCTTGGCTTGCAGATGGCAGCCTGGTTGCCATGTCCCTCGTGGTCTTCCATCTGTGGGTACACGGTCCTGGCATCTTACCATGTGTCATATAGGATTAAGGTCTACCCATGCGACCTCATTTTAACTCAATCACCTCTTTGAAGGCTCTATCTCCAGATACAGTCACCTTCTCAGTTGGTTAAAGACCTCCATGGTGGGCAAAGCCTATTCTCCTCTGGTTCACCTAACACAAGCCATTCTCCCTCTCTTGAATGCATATGAAAGCAGCTCCTGGGTTCTCTGAAGTTCTTGGAAGTTCTGTGGCCAGCTTAGCTTCTCTGAGTTCCTGTTCCCTCTGGGGTCCCAGTGGGGATAAAGACCACTTACATTACACAGTTGTTATAAGGATTAAAGGACCTAACAAATGAGCCATTGGCTGCCTGACAGAAGGCATTCAGTGCATGTCAGCAAATCTGAATCGAATGGCATCGGGGGGCAGCAACTTGGGGTGAGAAGTGCACAGTGTTTGGAGAGATGGAGTGGAAAAGTGTAGACCATTCCAGGTGTATGGAGGAATTGACGGTTGCCTTTTCTTCATACTTCTTCCTGGTTTGGGGGCTTTGGGAGATTTATTTTTTAATGTTGGGCGATTGTATTTTCAAGTCAGTCATGTGTTCAATGTAGTAATAGAACATTATTTGAGTTACTTCCAAAATGAAGTGCTTATAGAAAAAAAAAAAAAGTTGAAGAGCTCCCATAATATTAAATTGTTCTGCACTGTGTGTGCCCAAATCCTTGATCTTTTCCAAATTCAGTACTTCACAGTTTTAAGAGCCCTTCATGTTAGAATTGAATGGGGTGTTCTGGGCACGTGCACTGTGGGCCACTTTAGACTCTGACGATAGTGCCTATAATGTTAAGAGCGCTCTAGCTACATGGAGCACAGCCCTGGCATGCATCTGCCTGCTCTCATGAGCCCCTTCTAGGCTGGAGGCAGACTGGCCTCTGGAACATCTGTGCCCACGTGGGTAACTCTGGGCTGGATCCGCTCCAGGCCTTGAGGCCCCTGGCACAGCATTCTTGCTCTGGTTTTGAACAGAGGTCTGGATCCCAAGGAGAATTGCATGATTAGGTAAGGGACGGTGGGGCTTATTTCTACAAGGCCAACCACGATGAAATCCCTACAGAGGTGATTTGTCCATTGTTGGAAGGACAGAGACAAATAGTCATTAAAATGCTACCCTGTGCCAGTTGCTGGTACGTAGATTCACATGGTCTGCTCATGTGCGACAATGCGGTGTAATAGTCACACCGTGTGAAGACTGAAACTGAGAGAGATGAAGAAACATTCCTACAGATGTTAAGGACTAGCTTTGGGTCTGGAAACCCAGTCTCCCTTGTTCCAGTATCCACATCCTCTTCACAGCTAGCAGGCAATGTAGGGGAAATGGGGTCTTGGAAAAGAAAGATGGAACCAGGCCTTGATCCAAGTCTTCTGACTCTCAGTCTAGTGCTTTTTTTTTTTGTACTCATGAGAAATTGGTGCCTTTGCTGAAAAAAGAATATTCCTTGGATTGCTCCAGTATCAGTTTCAATGTCATTTTCATTCACAAAGAACAAGCCCATGTAAATATGACCATTAGCTGTTGAAGAAAGTTCTGCCAACAGACAAGAGACGCGGGTAGAGGTGTAGGTCTTGAGGCAAGGCGAGAGTATGCAGCTGTCCAAGGTGCTGAGGCCAGACATCTGCCTAAAAAGTATCCATTCTCCTTGTCATGGCTTCCTTGACCCCAAACTCTAAATCAGACTCCTGACCTTCTCTCAAAATGCCCTATTTTTTCTTCTTCTTTTTGAATTACAAATATCGTGCTATGGAAAGTGCACATCTTTTCAGCCACTTTGTTTCATAGCCATTACCCTCACCTGTTTTTCCTGAGAGCATAGGGTCTGTGTCTGTGACTTAAGAGTAAACCCAGGACTTAGGAAAGAACCTGGAATATAGTAGAAATTTCACACATGTGATTTGAAGGCATGAATGGGAACTAATCCTTTACTTCCACTTCTCAGGTGTGGTGTAGGAGGAACCTGTTTTTGGAGTTAGGACTTGAATTAGTATTATGTCGTTGGCCTTCATTTATGCCATTCATTTATGAACTTAAGCCAGTCTCTTGACTCTTTGGGCCTCAACATTCTCATGCATAAAACGTGGATAATAATACCCTTTCCCCAGAGTGCTGTAAAGATGAATGAGACAGAACCTATAGAAGTTCCTACAGAACTCAGCACATAGTAATGAGTTGGTATGTTTGCTGACACCACCAAGGGCTCTCTTCTCCAAGTATCACTGTCCCCTAGAGTCTTAGCCGTTGGAAAGAAAGTGTCTAAGACAAAGAAAAGGCTTGTTGTGGTAGTTGGTGATGAAGCACCAGGTCCCCAAGTGCCTTTGGTGAAATGAACACAATGACTGGGTTTATTCAGGTGATGTTCCAACCAACTCTACCTTCCCTCCCTCAGGGTGGCAGCCACTCATAGGCCAGGCATCTGTGGACATGGATAAAGACCTAACCCCAGGGACAGGAGACTCAAAATGAAGATTAAATAAAAATGAGTCAAAACAAGACAAGTTCAGCACTGATCTCCACTATGTTAGTGCTGAATAGGACAGTTCCAATTTCTAATGTAATAATTCAATGGTTGAGATTATGTAGAAGTTATTATCATTATGTGACGTGAACCCAAGGTATTGTTTATCAAAAACTGACTCTATTTTTAAAAATTGCTCATTCACCTCATTCTTAGTTCTCGAACATGTGCTCTGCTATACTTCTTTTGTCCCTAATTCTTTAATTTGTCAGTGGATCCTATTGATCTCCAGATTTATTTAAACAAATGAAGAAACAAACAAACAAACAAAAACCAAGAAAATCAGGAAGGTTCCTCTGTTGTATCCCATTCCTCACGTGTTTTGTGCCCAGTGGTTTTGTTCATGTTCTATTTGTATGGCTAGTTTTTCTTTGCACATGCTACCTTTGAAAATCCTATGGTTTTGTTTTGTTTTGTTCCTGATGGTCTGGTAATATGGGTAACATGGATGCTGGCCCCTTCCCATGAACCTGACAATAGAGAAGCCACAAAAGTAAGAACAATGTGAAGGGATCTGAACAAGTAATATAAGTTTTGCAAGAGATCTCTGGGGACACCAACGCCAATTATGATGATCAGAGGTGACTGAGTGTCATTTTTAGCAGGATGGATATAAAAGGGAAAGTAGGCATATTTTACTTTTTCTTCACATTACCCTTGGCAAATCCCTGTCAACCCCATGACCTTTTTGAGGCATAAAAGTAGCAAAATCAACACAGTAATGTAGGCAGCTAGCAAGGAAATATCACCCCTAATGAGAAGTTTAGGGTGCAGGTATCAGCAGTGCAAGTTGAGAGCCTGGCTGCTGAGTGTTTCCATCTTTACTTCCTTCCATATCCTCAAGGGGTGGGTGGAGGAAGAAAACTTTTTTGGGAAGAGCCATACCTGGAGACATGGACAGAAAGCTACTCTATATCTTTGGAGTTGTGAAGCAAATGGCATGACCAAGCCCTGACTTTGATATCAGAGCTCTTAATCCCAGGAGTGTATGAGGAGCACAGCCACAATAAAAGAAATTCTAGGCCTCACACTCAAGGACACTGGAATCATGGAGCAGAAACAAGCGGTTATAAGGCAGAATCAAATGGAAATACTGGAGATAGAATATACAATATTAGACATAAACTTAAGAGGTGGAATAAAAAGCACAATGAATGTAGTTTAAGAACAAAATAGTGAGCTATATCAGATTGAAGAATTTTTTGATAAAGAAGTAAGCAGGTATGAAGAGCTAAAATATATACAGGAAAAGCTCAAATAAATGGAGACTGGGGGTACACAAGTCAATGTAAACATTATAGGAAATCATAGAAAGAGAGACAAAATAGAGAGGAGAAGACATATTTGAAAAACAATAATGACAGAATAAAAGAAAGAAAAAGATTCATTTTAAAAGCTCAAATGGAATGCCAGACTATATAAGAGACAAGCCATACTTAAACAATATAATTATATTTAAGAACCTAAAAGGAAAGTTATTAAAAAAAAAAAAGTAACAAACTCCCAGAAAGAAGGGATCACTTATACAGAATTTACATTCAGATTTAAGTCTTATTTCTCAATAACTATGCTGAATCAAGAAGGCAGTAGAGAATAATTTTCAAATGTTGAATGAAAATAACTTTAAGTCTGTAATTTTATACCCAGACGAGCTATCTCTTAATACCTGGGCAAATAAAAAAGGCTTATGACCCAAACACACCCTTTTTGAAAACATTTTTGGATGAAGGACCTCAGTAGGAGGATTCTTTGAGAAAAGTGAAAACTAAGGGTGAGTATATAACTTAGTACACTTGACCTTGTGTGTGTGCAGGGGGGTACATATGTGCAGCTATATGTGTGCATGTGAGTGTGCCTATTTAAAGGAATATCCAAAAAGAACCAAGTTAAAAGATAGCCACCACATAATAAACACAGTTAAAATTCTACATAATGTAGCATAGTATTAACAACGTTTACTGTCCTGGAGTGAGGAAGGGGGTTGAGAAAAGTGTCTGGTGAACCAGAGAAAGGTGAAAACAACTCCAATATTTTTTGTTCTGAAGAAGCATAATGATCTTGGTTCTCTGATTTTCCCACCTTACTGAAGCCCAGTTTGTAATCTGGGGTTGTCTACTTTATGGCTGGGTAACCTGCGGGAAAGTTCTGTCTCTCTCTGCTCCTTGATTTCTCATCTTCAAATCCAGGATGATAATCCCTTCCACAATAGGTTATTCATGAAAATTTTGTTGTACAATGTAGCTTCTATAACACAGCTGGCCCCAACATTGCACAGATGTTGCCTCTCAGTGCACACAGATTGGACACTATCCTTTTCCTTGGTGAAAATGTAACTTACATTTATATACATTCTTTCTTCCTGACCATGGCAGAAGGCAGGCAGCAGAAGACATTCCTTCTGTCTGCAGGGGGCTGAAGTGGCTGAGCAGTGGAAACAGGCAAGTTGGATCTGAAAATCAAGTGTCTTCCACTAATTTTATAAACGTCAATCTCTAAGACTTTGCCAACTGTTGCTTTTTTGACCCAATATGCAGTCATGGCTCAAGAGATCAGGCCTCCTGTAGGGTTGTTAACCGCCTGGGTGTATGCGCGGGCACTAACACATGTTCATTAGGACATCTTAATTGGAAACAAAAATCACCATGGATACCGCAAACATGATTTAAGAAGAGGAAAGCAGGCTGGTCAGTTTTCATTTGGATTTTGTTTTATTTCATTTTATTTTCAATTCTCCCAAAGGCCAGGCACAGCAGCTTCACGATAAAAAATAATGACCTGAGAAATGTCCTTCTGTAACATCCCCACAGCTGTGTGAGTTTGCATAACTCAAATGTGTCTGGAGGGACCCATCTTTTTCTCTGATCCTGCTGAGAGTGGGTTGGGGTACCTACACGTGGGTGACTTGGATCCCCCAAACTGCTACCCTGGGATGCCCCAGAGGATGATCTTCAGGGAACAATGTATTCCTTTTCTAGCCTATCCTTTATGATTGAACTTGTTCAAGTGATAACGTTCTGAAGTTCCCATCCCCTCGTCCAGCTGTTAGGCTGGGGGCCTTCAAACAGTCTTTATTTTTACAGAGGGAGTCCGACAACCTGCCGTGCATCTTTCGATGCTGCCTGGTAGTTTTGCTTTGGATCCCGGAATGACAAAAGGCTCGAGAGAGGATAAAGGACGCCACTTGGGTGGGACATGAAGAGGTGTGCGGCGAGTCCTCTTCTTTCCTGGCACTTTTTTCTTTATTCTTTGATTAAAGTCTTTTCTCTTACTTACATCCCCCATTAAGATGTCTCGGTGTCATTTAGGGTGTTAATTGAGAGGAGGTTTAAGCTCATCAAAGCGATTATAAGTGATAGTTAAAAATTTCTATATATGGCCTGTGCTGGAACCGGCACGGTGGGGTGCCATTTTTTCTTTTATCCAACTGACATTGGTAATAATAGATGAAATTATTACTAAATCGCAGCTGCAGAGATGATATCATGATTTTTTTTGTGTGTAATCTTTGATGAAAAATTAATTTTTGAGAGGGATAATTTAAAATGATTTAAATAGTATTATACTGAAGTCCTTGCTGGTAATTAACACCAATCTTGTCAGAAGTGAAACCACTTTTGCAGCTGTTTCTAAAGATACCTACAGTATTTGTAACTTTTCTGTGAGTAAAATTATAGTGTTTGGACTTTATTTTTACTGCATGAGGACCATTAGAAGAAAAAGCCGTCTAATAGGAACCTTTGTTCTTTGAAGCCTAAATCCTGTTTTGTGTTCAAAGCCCCCCTCCCCTCCACAATGCTAGTTTGATTATCTCCAGACCATGGACAGAGCAGGGTGGGTCTCTGTTTTTATTTTTTAAACATAGAAAAGTACTTAATGGTAGATACCATGGGCATACCTCTCTTTAGTCCCTAAATATTAGTTACGTAAGAACAAATAAGTGGATGCGTGGAGGTCTCAATTGACAGAACAGATGGCTGGTCATCACCGTTCCTTCGCCTTCATCCATGACTTGACTTTCTTCGAAATCTTCTTTCATCGCAGCGGCAAAAAAGCACTCTAACGAGAGCTGGCTGAAAATAGACTTTTCTTTGCTGCTTTCTTCCTACTTTAAATGACAGAAGTGAGGAAGTGAGGTGTGTGTTTGTCCTATATATAAAAACCCGCAGGAGAGGTTAAAAAAAGAAATATAGTGAGATTTAGATGGAAAAAAAAAATGAACGAGTATATGGGGGGAGCTGCATATTCTTCCGAATCTCGAGCTTTGCTTTCTTCTTTTTTAATGTGCGTGCTGATTTTTTGACAAGATATATGGCACTGGATATTCATGGCAATTGTGGTACATGCCACTTTGTAATTCTTCGTACCCCCCCCCCCTTAACTTTTGTGCTGAGATGGGGAGGAAAGTAGGAGGGGAGGGGTTGTGGGTAGAAATGAGTAAGGGGAAAACGGAGAGAACAGGGAAGGGGGGGGATAAGAGTTGAGAGCCGACCCGAGAGCTTCGGAAATTGTTAAAGCGGGTGTCTGTTCATTAAAATTGGAGCGACAGCCTCGGCTTCTGCTGCGGGTGCAATTTTATTCCCTCAGAAGGCAACTGGCACTCCTCTATGCTTCCTTTAGGAAAAGAAAGACAAAGGAAGGCAACACACAAAGGTGCTCTTGCAAGCTGGGAGGCCAGCTGATGGGCTGGGGTGTGGTGACACTGGGGTTTGCGACATGGAGGTGCCATCAGATAAGGTCATCTCATGCTGTCATACTCGCTGGTTTCTCTTCGGCTTCAGGCGGCAGGCAATCGGCAGGCACAGCAGAAAGCTTATCAACCAAGCACGGTGCCTTAGGTGACGCTGTTTATACCTCAGTGGCCAAGAGGACGAGGACTCTGGGAGGGAACAGCCTTGGCCATGCAGGACGTTCAGAGTGGGGCAGGCACAGGGACCGGGAGCCACTTTGAAGGCATGAACATCGAAAACACGTATCTTATTTTAAGTTGACTTCTTCTGTATACACTCACATGTGCCAAGTGTACTGTAGGCATTAGTGAATGGAGTCCTTGTATAGAACCCAGGAGATGGGGCCATCGTCCTCCTGGTGGAGAAAGAGAGGCACGAAGAAGAGAGGACTTGCCCCAAGCTACACAGCTTTACGGCGACAGGGCTGGGGCGCTGCCCCTGGGTTGTAACCCCAGTGCTTGGTACTGGGTCAGTGCCCTAGAAGGTGAACAGTAAAAGTTGGTGGGAGGGTAAATTCACTTCCCCTCTCATAACTCCGGGAATGCTCAGGTCCCTCTTGGCTTTGATCGCTTCGATTTCTGGTTCGGGAATCCATGGATTTTAGAATTAGAAACTCCGGCTCTTAATATCCTTCAAGACCACATACATCCGCTTCCACGTGTCATTGTCCTTCAGCTGGAGGCCCTTCTGTCAGTCGGGAGCCTGCACCTCCAGAAAGTTTGTCCCCATCTATCGTGACCCTCGCCAGATTTTATTTTAACGATTTGCTTCTGGGCAGGTCTCTCCCCCCAGACAATATGTTCCCTGATGGCGGAGACCAAGAATTTATTCACTTAGGTATAGACTGCGTGCATTCATTCATTCCACAAGCGTTTCCTAAAGGACATTATCAGGTATCTGGCACTATGTCAGACACTGAAGATATCAAGATAGCCCCTGTTCTCAAATCCCTCAGAGTCTGGTGGAAAAAAGACCAATAACAGTTCATTGGATGAATAAATTCATGAATAAGTGGAAAAAGAATTAAATCTGAGAGATTGGCCAGCTGTCTCTATAAAGGGGCAGAGAGTAAATATCGGGCTTTGCAGGCCGTAAGACCCTTAGGCAACAATTCTACTTTGCCACTGTAGCTGGAAAGCAGCCCTGGAGAATATGGAAGCAAATGTGAGGGGCTATTTCAATAAAACTTTATTTATAGAAATAAGCAATGGGCTGGGCCCACTGACCGCAGTTGGGTGACCAGCTCCCCCCCGCCCCCACCCCCCAAGACCCGGACCTCATCCACTTTAAATACAGAGTCAGAATATGTTGAGATGAATATTATTTCTGAGTCTGCGTGTGTGAGCTGTTTAGGCTCAGATATGGGGGTTGGTTGGATGGATTCCTTGAGATCTTTGTGTTCCCAAGGGCAGGGAGACCTATCCGTCCACGGCTATTCCAGAGAGACTGATGATGTGGATCGAAGTAGAGGTGTTTCACTTGATCACAGGCCTCCGTTCTTTGTTCTTCTTGGGCCTTCACGGCCCTGGAAAAACTTGCAGGGAGGCTCGTCCATTTGGCAAGGCTGGAGGGCGAGGCAGGCGTGGGTGGAGAGCTGAGCTCTGAGCCAGGCCAGCCAGCAAGCCCGGACCCTGCTTAGCAGTCAGCATCCCTGTGTGAGGGCCACGAGGCTGTAATCGACCCAGAAGGCACCGTGACCTTGTCTGCGCCTCAGGCACGCTTGCTGTCACTGGCCCACGTCCAGTAGCAGGTCCCACATCCTGGGAGCCTGGAGACGGGTCTGTCCTGACTGGCCGGGCGGAGTGCTCTGTGAAGGGCCCCCAGCTCTCCTTGCTGTCACCTTCCTCAGTGTAGACAGTCAGTGTCCCCTCCTCTGTGTCTGTGCTTTTGGTATTTCAGGTTGTGAATGGGACATGGCTGTTGCCCTGGAAAATGAAGATTCATGGGATGAACCCGGGGCTGCAGATGTGGAGGTGGGAGGCTAGATGGTCCCAGTGGTCATAGGGGCTTTTGTCTCCATTTCACAGATGTGGCTACGGAGGGCCAGAGAGGTGGGACAGCCCTTGGACTGGCTGGCCATCCAGCCATCCAGGTCTCAAGACTACGATGCTACGACAAACCCAGCATTAGGGTCCATCCATATCCTCCCAGGTATGAATGACTTAACCACCCTTCTACACTCTGTTCACAGGCCACCTCCTCCTGGAAGCCTCTCTGACTGCCTGGCCAGTGCCCGATACTTCACGGGAGTAGGGGCTTGTCTTGGGGGCTCATGGCCCTCAGAGTAAAAGCTCCACGAAAGCAAGAGATGTCTATTTTTTTCATTTTCATGTTCTAGGACCTGGCAGGGTCCCACCATACAAGAGGACTCCACAAAAACTTGTCCTGAATCAAGCAATTGGTGAACTAATTGTTTGTGCCTCCTGCAATCGCTCCCACGCGGGGAGAGGCTCAGTGACCCAGGGGGACTGTGTGACTTGTTGCTGCCCAACCCTGCACCCTGAGGCCCAGGGTCATCGAGGCAGCTCTGGGAGAGAGGTGGGCTGGGCCCGTGCACCTCTCCCCGTCTGCCTGGGGCCTCCTCAGACTGTGGGAACGTGGCTGAGTATGCGGGGGAACAGGAGGCTGGAATGATTGTTGTCTCAGGTTGGCTCCCCAAGGGCGAGAGCTCTGCCAGCTCTCAGGTCAGACCTGCCCACACAGGCTGGCATGGTCCAGAGCTTCAGCCGGGGCCCTGGCTCCCTGGGGCTCACCCCAGGGAGCTGCAACTGCTTCTTATTCGTGTTTGGTCGGGATCAGGATCTACAAGGAGCTGCACTGTGGGCCTCATCCCCCGCACACCTGCCCCCACCCCGGGAGCACAGCGGGGCCCAGCCGATCGGGGCTCCCTGTGCTCGGGGTGGGGCCCAGATGGGAGCTGAGCCCGCAGAGATTAGGCCCCACAAAGGCGGATTAATTTCCAGCCATCTCCCCACAAGGGCCGTGTGACTCAGGCTGAGTGAACCACGCTGCCGGCGGCAAGCTGGTGGATGGATGTTTGTCACTCCAGAGCCAGATCTCTCTATCCTCACACCGAGGTGTGTGTGCTCCCTGCTCTCGCGATCTGTTTCCTGCCTTTCCAGCTGGGATGATACCGGGCATGCAGCAGGCACTCAGTGAATATTTGCAGAATGATTTGGCAACCATGTCTTGGGTTTGATTTTAAGATCACACACCCCTGTGGACCTGTGGCAAACAGACCGAGGTTCGCCTCTAACTACCTAAGTTTTCAAATATGACTTTCATTCACAAAAGAACCAGCCAACTGAGAAATATCCAAATGGGTTCATGAGAGCAGGGATTGTCATCCTTGGTTCCATGGACATTGGGGACTGTGTCTTTCTTTGTGGGGGGTGGGGTGGTCCTGTGTTACATTGTAAGAGGCAGCAGCATGCCTGGTCCTTACCCACTAGATGATAGCAGCTGTACCTTCCCAGTTGCGACAATTAAAAATGGTCTCCAGACATTTTTGTGTCCCTGGCACCACAATGGTGAGGAGCACTGCTTTCTGGAGAAATTTGGCTGAGGTGCTCAGGCTGGAGGCGTTCCTTTTGCAGCCTGTATCTCTCAATGTGCCTTTGCAGGTCTCAAACTGGTCTTTTGGACTGGGATGGGAAAATCAGAGCAACCTGTGTCTAAAATGAGATAGATAAATTTAAGGGACAACCCTTCCCCCTACACCCATCCATCCCCCTGTGCTCCCTTCCTGCGTGCTCCCCACTCTGAGCTTCCTGCTTGCTGCCCTCTGTCATCCTGGCCTGTTGAAGTCCTACTGAGTCATTGAGCTCCAGTCCCATCCCATTTCTTGCCTCGGAGAGTTACTGATCCTGGGGAAATGTCTCTTCTCTACTCTCTAATTGTCTTTAAAGCTCCATTTTTACCATTAATTCCAGCTTCCCTCTTATCACTTCTTCTTCTTCATTTTTTTTTTTTAAAGATTCTATTTATTTATTTGACAGAGAGAAACAGCGAGAGAGGGAACACAGCAGGGAGAGTGGGAGAGGGAGGAGTAGGCTTCTGGCTAAGCAGGGAGCCCGATGTAGGACTTGATCCCAGGACCCTGGGATCATGACCTGAGCCAAAGGCAGAAACTTAAAGACTGAGCCACCCAGGTGCTGCCACTGATCACTTCTTATTGAGCGTCAGACAAGATTTTCTGTGTTGAGATTCAGCATACCAGATTCATTGAGGTTATGAGATGTAGAAGTGAGCTGCTTTAAGTGTAAATCTTCTCTCTTCAGCACTGATCACATGGGTGACCCTGAGGACATGCTTAAAAGTCTCTAAGCCTCAGTTTACTCTGATGTAAAATGAAAGGTAATAACAGTGGATGCCAACTTCGTATGTTTTTGTCCGGTAGAAACGACATGGGGAGATCGCTTATTTGAGATTAATTATCATACTTTTGGAGCAGCTTGCCACAGTAGATTATGGGACTCCAGGAGGCCAAGGGTTCCATCCTGGTCTAGCGTGGTGGTTGGCCCATAATAGATGTCCAAAAATAGGAATAAGATTGCAAAGTATGAGTCTCCCTGAGGTTGAAACATAGGCTTCTGTTTCCATAAATAGTAAGCTGGCTCACAAAGGATTACTTCATAGAATCACTCTGAGAGTTAATGAAATGGGACACATCATGGCAGCCAGAGACTGAAGATGGCCCCCAAGGTTCCCACCGCCATCCTAGCGTATACTCACAGCATAGCTTCTCCTGTGGAGTGCATGAGACTGGTGAATATGATGGGATGCCACCACTCTGACAAGAGGGATTTTGCAAATGTGATAGAGGCCCCTCATCACTTCTCTTTCAGTTAATCAAAAGGGGACCATCCTAGGTGGGCTACACCTGATCAGGTGAAGACATAGGCGAGAAGACACGGCCGCTGATGTTCTTCTGTTGGCCTTGAAGAAAGCAAATGGTCACACTGTGGACTGCCGAAGAGGGATTGCATGGCAAGGATCTGAAAATAGATTCTGAACTGACAGCAGGCAAGGGAAGAAGGACCTCAGTCATACAGATGCCAGGAACTGAATTCTGCCAATGATCACATGAGTTGGAAGAGAATGCCAAGCCTCAGAGGAGACCTCAGCCCAGATGACACCTACATTTCAGCCTGTGGGACCCTAAGCAGGGAACATAGTTACACCATGTATAGAGTCCCCGTCTCTAGAAACCATGAGCTATGAATGGGACTTATGAGTCACTACATTTGTGATCATTTATTCCATAGCAATGGGACATCAATGCAGAAGTAAAGGGCTTCCACATGGTCAAGTGCAGACTAAGTGCTCAGTGGATGATATGATAACTGTTCTCATTATTCTCTTCTTGCTCTTCCATCCTTTTTTTTTTTTTTTTTTCCAGAAAATACAAAGCTCCATCCTCAAAACCAGATGGGTATGAAATGCAGCTATATTCTTCCCTCCTGTAATAGTCTGGGAAGGCCACCATAGTTCCATAGATGGGGTGGCTTGGACACCAGCCATTTATTTTTTCACAATTTGGGAGGCTGGAAGTCCAAGATCAAGGTGTCAGCAGGGTTAGTTTCTTCCAGATGCCTCTCTCCTTGCTTTTGAAGATGGCTTTCTTCTTGTGCCCTCATGTCTCCTCTCTGTGCCTGTGTGCATCTCCATTTCCTCTTCTTATGAAGACACCATTCATACTGAATTAAGGCCCACTCATATGACCTCATTGAAACTTAATTACCTCTTCAAAGACTTTATCTCCAAACACAGTCACATTCTAAAGCGCTGGGTGCTAGGACTTCCACATATGGAATTTGTGGAGACACAGTCCATAACTCCTCCTAGGGCTTCAGTTAATTTCTATTTGTTGGGGCAACAGAGTTAATCTCAGCTGATGCACAGCGTTCTTCCTCTGTCAGCCTTTTCCCTGTCTCAGGTCTTAGATAAGTTCCTTGGGTTTTACTTGGTTCCATGGGTTTCTTTTTTGCTCCACTCAGCTTCATGGGGACCTTCTGGGATCAAGCTGGGTGTGGGAGCTGGTAAGGCTGACCAGGGCCTCCGACGAAGGCTTAGGTATTCCATGAGGTCATTTACTGTCTGCAGTTCCAACATTTCCCTGGGGCTCCACATAGAAAAGAGGTCCAGACTGTCTCTATTCTCAGCTTCCACAAACCTACCTGCAGGTGAGTGGCACCGTCCCTGCCGCTCTTTGGATTACTGGTGTCTACACCTTCATCTCTTCCTTGCGTCTCCCTTCTCTCTTAGGTTGGGGCCGGAAGACTGGTAAAGGGAAAGTTGTAACTTCCCCACCCGCCTAAGTCTATATATCTGATTGTATCCCTGAGGATCTTAGTTGTTGCTGCTGTTGGACAAAAACCGGGCAAACAGAGAAATGCATTTCATTTCTGCGTTGATGTTCTCTACTTCTGAAGCAGTGAAAATGAGAAAATCTGGCTTTTCCAAATGGGTGGGGATGGGAGGGGGAGAATTTCCAGATGGGAGGGAAATAGTAGTTCACATTTCAGAAATATTATCCTGCCACAAACTGCTCAAAGCTCACTACTGGGTTTCACCACCACAGTCATTTCAAAGAGTCTATCCCAGTGTCTCCAAGAGACTTCCTTCAACTGTTACACACCACAGTCGAAGTTCAGATGGGGCAACAAAGTTCACGGGCCTCGCACACTTGCAACATTTGAGACTCCTGGGGTGCCTGGGTGGCTCAGTGGGTTAAGCCTCTGCCTTCAGCTCGGGTCATGATCTCAGGGTTCTGGGATCGAGCCCCGCATTGGGCTCTCTGCTCAGCAGGGAGCCTGCTTCCCTTCCTCTCTCTCTGCCTGCCTCTCTGTCTCCTCGTGATCTCTCTCTCTCTCTGTCGAATAAATAAACAAATAAAATCTTAAAAAAAAAAAATTAAGACTCCTGGCAAAACCCAAGGCTAGAGCTGATCCTTTCTGGAACTCCCACCTCCCAGGCCACCCGCTTTGGAACGCTTGAAGAGAAGTTACTGTGCTCAAGTGAATAGAATATGTTGATTCAGAATTGGGACAAAAAAATGCATCTAGAGAAAACACATGCTGAGGTTAGACACAAAATGGTTTTAAGACATTTACATTTCAATTTGGGAGCCAGTTTGATAAACACCACGGTGAACCCTCACCGGACCCTCTCAGTTCCTTCTGTTTTCCCCTACAGGTCTCCCAGGGTCTATCTACTTCCGGGACTCTTCAACTTGAGCCACAGTGATTGGCTGTGGTAGGCACGTGTTTCCATTTGGGCCAATCATAGATCCTCCCATGTTTCGCCATCAGATTGGTCGTATGTGGACATGTGACTCAGGCTGGGCCAATCTCGACCTCATTTACAAATTCCTTAAGATGGGGTTCCGGGGGGGGGGGCAGGTGAGTGGGAAGTGGGCGGGGGAGAGGAGGTTCTCCAGTCTGTGAACTGGGAGCGCCTGAGCCCAGGAGTCGCTGGTAGCCAAGGAAACAGAGAGCTTGGCAGCATGAAGCCGAGTTGCTGAGAGAATCAGAGGGAGAGAGAGAAGATGCTAATGGCATCCTCCTTCCCGACTCTGCTTGTACCCCCGAGCACCCCGCACGTGGGGCATGTGAACCCCGGACCCCCATCATCCTAAGCTAGTCTTGGCTGTGCTGAACTTGTTGTAAACAAAGTCAGCCTCGACCGAGGAAGAATTAGGTCTCAGCATCGAGGTAGTTATGACAGGAGGCGAGAACCAACTGTACGAGCCCCACCTTAGACAGACTTGGGTTCACAGCTGGTGCCCTGATTCTCCATTTATCATCTGGGGTCTCAGGCAAAACCATCACCTCTTCGGGCCTTAGTGTCCTCATTTCCAGAATAAGGAAATTAGGGTAATAAAACCCCTTCTGAATCTGAAGGATGCAGATTGGCAATATTTACCCACTTTGCATAATCATTATTCAGAAACTTTGCCTTAAAGCCAATTTATTAAGCCCGTACCACATATTCATTGTTGCATAATATTTGGAATTCTTCGTTCCATGTACATATATTGCAGATATCCTATTATGGTTTCTCCTTCCTTTAGCTAAGGCATGTGTCACGCGGGTGAGCATGTGATGCAAGATGGATAAATCAGTATTCTTCCAAGGATTTTTCATCCTGGAAGAGAAAATGTCTTGTCTTTTGGGTCATGGAGCACATATCTTCCCTGACATATGGAGAAAGTCTGCATTTAATAAGAGAGAAGGGTGCTGAACAGCAGCACAGAATAGGGAAGAACCACAGTAGAGAAGAGTGTGATAGCATGGAATGTTGATGTGACTGAGTCCAGCTTCATTCTGGATCCATCCATCAACAACATATTAAGTATATACATTTTTCCCCTCAAACTACTTTATACTGGGTTTCTGTTACTCGTACTTGAGAAAGTTCTAACAGTAGGCAACCAGGTATTCTGATTCATCTGGGTGAGTCTTGTTTTTATGCCTATTATTATGTTGTGATTATTAATATCGTCTAACTTAACTCTCAGAAGTATCCTGGTTGAAAGATAAATTCCATGTTACTTAGCTTGGTGCATATGTGCCAATAGAAGATTTTATAAGGGGTAGGAGAATCATATATTCTAAGAAAAGTTAAGGTAAAAGAAAACCATTGGAAGCAAAGGACTTATTGTAGAGAGGTGAGCTTTTGTTTGCCCAGCTCTCAGAAGGAAGCAAAGGATGGGATGGCCCGAAGGAGGGAGGGTGGGATGCCAGGAATACATGACAGAGAAATGATACTGAAGATAATGGATCCAAAGCACTCCTCTTGGCTTCCTGCTTTTAGGTGATTTCCCAAAAGGGAAGGTCTGTTCTGCCCTGCTCTGCCAATCTCCCTGTTGTTGGGTCTATGGGATTCCAGGTCCTGGAGAGCTCCAAAGATACTACCTCTTAGGAATAACTACAGGGCTCATCATACCCAGTTCTGACCTTTATAGTCAGAGATGGCCAGTACTCGCTGCATTTCTAAAGGAGTGTAGCAAAGACACATTGGGGAACACCCTTCTATCTTGGGACATTTTCTATTCATTACCTATATTACAGGGAACGGCACGGGTGGAACATTTGCAAGAACACTATTCCCATTGTGGGTTTTGCTCTGTGCCTTCCAATTCTTCTGACTTCTCTCTTGGCATGGGTCAAGGTGACATTTCTCTTCCCCCCAGTGATAAAACTAACTTCAAACAAAAATGATAAATATCAGAGTCAAGTTGGAAGTAAAGAGATCCAGAAGATGTTACCTCCTAAGCGTAATAGAACGTGAATGGCGCTTGAAGAGTTCTTTGCAAAGTTCTGAAGAAAGCAAAGATGTTTCAGGGACATATGCAGCCTACAGTACTCTACAGAGGCTGGAGCCCAGTATCATGAGAGAATGCCAATTTGAAGAATTTGGAATAAAGAATTACTCAGAAATAGAAATCGTTTTGGCAGAGTCGAAATGTTATATCAGTACAGAATGACTTCAAATTAATGGGCAGAATTCAATTTTGTTCATATGCATGCTCCAGTTTGGGAAGGGAGTCAAGTGCAGGGTCTACATGGGGCTTTGAAAGACCCTGGATTTTCTGACTACTCTTCCTTTTTACAAGTTAGAATTTAAAGACGAGACTGACTGAAGCCCCATGCATGTTACACAAAGATGTGTGAGTTCAGACAATGGCAGTGACCAGTAGGGACAATTTTGAATGTAGTTAGGTCTGCAAAACATTTGAGGCAGTGTGTAGACCAAATTATTTCCTGGCCCATACCACAATGTCATGGGGCTTGGAATCTGCTAAGGCTGCTTACCTTGCCAGGGAAGTGGGTTGTACTTATGAATGTGAAATATGAATGTGAAATAGCAGTAAGCATCCTGTATCTGAATTCTGTGTTTGTATCTGTCTTTATCTCTACCCATGTCTGTATCATTTGGTGACATCTGCACACCCAGACACACATAGAGCCCCAGACCTGGTTCAGAAAGCCATTGCCGGGGCCCCACTCTGTGCAGAATTTTGGGCTAGGCTCTGGTGCTTCAGTAAGAAAGAAATCCTGGTTCCTGCCACCATGTGCTTATGATCTCTTGAATGTTAAGTTGGGGAGTAAAACATACTAATGTCACATTTAAAGAGCCCATTGGCATTTAGGAGATGCTCTCACATCAGTAAAATCCTGTGAAGATGAAAAGAATTATTCTTCCCATTCTGTAGATGGGAAACTCAACTGAGAAAGGCCAAGCACAAGTTCAAGGTCACCCAGCCACACAGACCCATGTCTCCACTTCCTGCCTCTTCTTATGTCACTTTCAACCAACTCACCTTTCTGTTTGACATTTTATTTTATTTTTTAAAGATTTTATTTTTACGCAATCTCTACACCCACCTTGGGGCTTGAATTGACAACACCTAGATCAAGAGTTTCAAGCTCTATCGACTGAGCCAGCCAGGTACCCCTCTGTTTGACATTTTTAATTCCAGTAGGTGGACAATCCTGAGTGTATATGGTGATGAAGAACTAAAAAAAAGAAAAAAAAATGTTTCAATGCTTTCTACCATGAAAACACACATGGACATGAGGGCATATGAGTGTTTTTGCCTTGTGATTTAATATCATGACTTCAGAACTTGGGAGAATATCTTAATTTGAATTTTTTCCTCCTTAAGCTTTCTGAGACCATTTTAGGGGACCAATTGCCTGGTTTAGTCTGTCCTTCCTTCCCGCCTCTGTCCCTCTATCCTTCCTTTCCTCTGCCCTTCCTTCCTGTCTTACTCTCTTACTGAGCCATCCATCCTCGAATTCATCTCCACCAGTGAAAACAGAACTGCCCCATTTGAACAGCTATAGAATGTTACATTGGATGGCTATGCCAAAGCTTATTTAGCCAGAATCCTCTTGTCAGGTACTAGTTTACTTCCAGTCTCGTGAAGATGACGATTATCATAAGTTCTTTAGGTAATTCTGTTGTCTACTCAAATATAAGAACCACTTGCATACTGTGTAATGCCAACATCTTCACTTGCCTTTCTGAATTTCCCATAATTCTTTCACCTCCATGACTCTACCCCAATGGCTAACTCCTACAGTCATTGAGCCTCATTATCTTTAGAATAGGGGTGATAGAGTGCCCACCACTCTTAGTCATTGAGAAGACTAAATGTGTTAATGTCATCAGAAATCCTAGAACAGGGCATTCCCAGAGTAAGAACTCAGTAAATGCTAGTCATTACCCCACTGCTGTTCCTATTACCAGGAAATGACCCATGTCCAGGATGATGAAGACATGGACACTGCTATTCCCTCTTCCCTGGTGGGCCTGAGATAATTATGATTCTCTTGGAAAATCATCAGTTGACCTGCATGAACTGGGGAGGCAGTGGGTAGATGGATGTCTCTTATTTTTTTGATATGAAAGTCACTTATGGACAGGGACCTCAAGACTTGGAAGCAGAGTTTCTGTATTGACACAACCATTGAAATGACTCCTCCAAGATTCAGGTGGGGTGGAATTCAGGAAGCAAAACTGCTATGGCAGTTTCCTCCTTCCATAGCCCAGATGACAGAAGCCACAGCTTCCTTCTTCCCAAAGGGGAGGAATCTCAGGGATGCCAAGTCTGCAGACTCCTGAGTTTCCGGAGAGGGAGCTGTGAAATTCTGGGATCCTATTCAGAGCTCTTGCGATGTGCTCAGAGATGATATTAAATGTTTTATATCATTTTGGCCATGATACAACCACACTTACCTCTGATTCTAAAGCAGCTCAGAATTTCATTAGGCCTTTTCTCACTTCCTGATGCACCCTCCTCCTCAACTCTCTTCTTTACAAATGAGGGCAGAAACTACATGACAATTCCTTAAACTCTGTAGGTGTGTATTCTCTACCTTTTTTTTTTTTTTTAACCAATGTGTGCATTGGATATAGACATTTTCTCTAGGAAAGCAGATATTATGCATTTAATGTTATGGAAATAGACTCTTCTAAAACACATGGTGATGTTTTGGCTAGTCTACAAACCGTATGGTATAAACACTAAGCTCAGGTATCCAGATGTCATAAAATACCCATTGGATGTAGCTTTTATTTGCCATCAAAGGCTGCTATCTCACAACATAGAACCAAATCCTGTGTCAAACTTTGCTTTGCTTCAATCAGATAAGCATGATTCCTATAGAACTTCATTTATCTAACCTACCCCCAACCTCCAATTCCAAAGAGAGGACTTATTGCCCTAAAACTCACTGCCTTCTGGAGAGACCCCGATAGTCAGCTCACAGGAAAGAGAGAACAGGACTCCTTCTATGTTCCCAACTTCCACTCCCTCTCCCACATGGCAGTGTGCACTTGCATGTTTGTGGGGGTGGGTGTGGGTGTGTGGTGGTGGTGGTAGTGGGGAAAGGGAGACACTAAGCCAGGTGGGCGGTTACGAACCAGTGGTTATTCTGCACAAGGGTGACCAGTTCTGCTGTTGGTTGATAGGGACATTAAGATGAGCAGGAACTCATTCTTGTAAGTTCCCACTTAGGAACTTAGAAGCATGTGGTGAAGATGGACAGGTACAGAGACCAGGTAAAAATGGTCTACCTTGAAGTTCTACCTTGTGAGGAAGGTCCAAATGTCGGGGAGACGTAAGAAAGCTTCCTAGAAGTCTGGTGCCCAAACTGAAGTGTGATAGTATAGGTGTTTCCGAGGCAGACAAGAATGGGAAGGTGGAAGGCATGACCCACTCTTAGGCTTGAAGGCATGGGAGGCAATAGGGGGTTCGGTGAAAACAAGTTCAGTATAGCTGCACTAGAGCATGCTCAGGAGCGGGATGGGTGTGGGGGTGGCAGTCTATCTCCTTCATCAGCTGGTTCCCTCTCAACAGAAGAGCGTCACCACTCAGGTGGCCTGGCCAGCAGAGCCACCGGCTGCTCACATCTGCATAGACTTTCAAAGCTACGGATGATGTCTTCTTAATCGGACATTGTTGGCTTTGCCCTTGTGTGGATCCTCAACTCTTATAGTAGGAATCAGGCAGCCTCCTCTTTACTTTCTCTACCTTTAGCTTCCTTTGCTTCCTCAATCTGTCTTCTCAACCTCACTGAAATTATTTCTCTAAAACAGGCCCCTCAATGGCCCATAAGTGTTCTCGGTAGATTCCGACTTGTGGTTTTGTATCAGAATCACCTGGGGTAGGGGTTAAGTCTCATAAAATGCAGTTTCCTTACTCCCTCTCCAGGCCTACAAGAGCAGAATTTGGGAATGGGGCTTAGTGCCCGTATTAAAGGCATGTGCATGTTTTTAATGTGTGTGCACACAAACACACAGACACACACACATGTGCAATCATACACAGTGTGTTGTTTGAGCAGTAATTGATTGGCAAGATAATATGCATACCTCATACAAAAATTTAAAAAGCACAAAAATGGCACAAAGAGCAAAGAATAATTCTATCTTATCCCTGTCTCCCAGTCATTGATTTTATTAATTCTGAGAAACATCATGTTTATTATATACACAGTCATATGGTTATGAGGGTTTTTAACACAATGGCACACAGAATTCACAGTTCCTCCTCTTGTCTTGGTTACCTAGCCATCTTGGAGAATATTTTCATCGGTATATTAAATTTGCCCCATTTTTAAAGACTGCGGTATATTTTATCGTATGTGTATCAAAACATATTTAACCAATATCCTTTTGGTGGACTTTGGTTTGTTTCCAATCCTCTGAAGATAGAATTTATAACAACTTGTAATTCGAAGCTCACTCCATGGTGCATAAAATCTAAATCCTTACCTTGGATCACCCATTATCTCCATGGATCCATTTTTTTTTTTAATGTTTTATTTGTTTGTTTGAGAGAGAAAAGGTGCACAAAGGGAGAGGGAGAAGCAAATTCCCTGCTGGGCAGGGAGCCTGATATGAGGCTCAATGTCTAGCTTGATCCCAGGACCCTGAGATCATGACCTCAGCTGAAGGCATACACTCAACCAACTGAGCTACCCAGACACCCCAGGCACCCAGAATTCAGTACTAACACTTTGGCATATTTTTTTCCAGACCATGGATTCTTTCCTTACTATATTTTCTTACCCTTATCTTGGGACAATTCAGAATTTCTCTTATAGGATAGTCTATGCTATGTGGTGTTAACAACTTCTTATTCTTGTTTGTAATACTCCTTGTATGTCAGGAAATTTCCATGTCCATCTGCAACCCCAATTCTTGGCTTTCCAGTTTCATGTTCTGACTACTGTTTTCCATATTCTGCCCTAATCTTGTATGTCATTCACACTGGTGTGAAGATGAAACATTTATTATGTTTCAGAAACAGGGGAAAATGAAGGTCTTGTCAAATTCACAATCAAAAGTTTGCATCCAAGATGGCAGTGGAAGTCCTAAGAAATAGTCTATGATAATTCCACTCTCAGAAGCTGTCAGTTTGGCATGAATTAGCCATACATACATTGACAAACAGAAGTTCAACATTTGTCCTTCTTGATATGACTGACTTTTCTCCACGTTTCATTTCTTTTGCTAACAAAGATGTGTCTGACATGAAACCTTCTTCCTCCCTGATAGCTGGTTTTAGTGCTGACCTTCAGTAATATGTGGGGTAGGAACCATGAATGCATGCTCTCTACATGTTCTCCCACACATCCCTGTCTTTTATGTCCAGCTCTCCCTTCTCCTCTGAATCTAGTTTGTTAAAAAAAAATACTTAGAAAAATCACCAATTCCTGCTTTGTTGCCTACCTCCCCATTTTAGGTTTTTCTTTATAAATAATTCCTCCAACCAACTTTATAATACCCTTACTTAGACCAGGTGGTTTGGGGATATTGATTTTGACTTCTCCATCACCATGACTCCAAGGATGGCCTTGTGATCTGGCGACAGCCAATCAGAGTGCTCCATTATCCTCCATCAACCTGACTGCTGTGGGGATGGGCACATGATGAAACTCCTCTTCTAGGAAGAGATAATCTGATTGTTATATTTTAAAAAAAAAAAAATGGGCATTCAGGGCCAGGCGAATCAAGCGTGTTCAGGAAGTTCTGGTCACTTGACAAAAACAAAAATGGTGGAAGACTTTCCCTGTGGACGTTTGAGATGGGGACACTGTCCATGAACAGGGATTTGTTCTGAGCTGGGCTAACTTTTCCTAAAATTTGCATTTATGAACTCAGCTCAACATTGTAACTTTGGAAGGAAGAGGCTTTTGCATAGCCATGGGCCTTTATGGCAGTTTGTCAAAAGTGAGAATGTCCTCAGAAATTTTCAGTCCAATCACCTCATTTAGTGACGAAGAAACTGAGGCCCAGAGCAAGGCAAAAAGTTGTGCAATGCCTGCCAGTGAGTTAGCTGCAACATGGCACTGGGGGACGGGTCTCCTGACTCCAGACTCATGCTCCATCCATTACTCCGTGATTCCTCTCTCTGTTTACTTTTGTGGTTTCCTGAAAGGGAGACAGATGAGGGACCATGAGCATGAAGCACAGGAGAATGCCTCTGCCTTTAAATCCATTGCAGAGGGGGGTAGCTTGGCTGAGCCCAGCTGAATGATGATATGCTCTTCTTGGACCTAGTCTTGGCTGATTGGCTGGTGCTCCATCATTGAGAGCCTTGCTTTCAGACATTTTCATTACAGACTCTGCCCACTATGACACACTGGTGTCATGCCATTTCTTGTGTGCTTGCCAAAATGCTTTTATGAAACCATTAAAAGAAACCTTTCCTAAGAAGAGTAGTGTAGGAAATGAATTCCTGAAGGTTAACATGCCTGGTATGTAGGTTTGACCACAAGTGGGAACCCCACAGGAAAACCTGCAAATGGACAGTCATTAAAGGGAGATCCAGTCTGCTCTGCCTTGCCCTGTGTGGCTTCTCCTTCACACACCGCCATCACCACCACCACCACAACTCTACAATAGCACTCACTACAGTCACTACAACTTCAGCAACAAAAACATGGAGGAGATGGTCATGGAGAAAGAGTGGTGTCCATCTGACTCTGCCTGGGCATGTGCATGACTGAGGTCTCTCCATTTCAAGTGGTGTCTTATGCTCAGTGAATGTTCAAAGAACTTGGAAGGGATCGTCAATGGCCTTATCTCCTCTGGAGGCATCGGTTGTAAAGGCTTCAGTGTCAAAGGCCTGTAAGAGCAGAGAAGACATTGCTGTCCCAATGATGTGAAAAATCAAATTAAATGCTTAGGATGAGACCTATAATTGGTTTGAACATAATAAAAGTTTCCAGCAATGCATCTTGATTATGTTCATGCTAAACATGAAGTTTGTGATCATAAGTAATGCTTTTCCTTTATTAAAAATAGTGATTATTATTTTATTTAATCTGTAATATTTATTTCATTACTGTTTTCCTGCACATCTTCATAATAAATCTGCTTCTGCTAAGGTTGTCTTCGTTCCTTGAATTACTGAAACTAACACACTTCTTCCAGGAACCCTACATCGAATGGTCACTTTCTTGATGGTATACTAGTTAATGTTTAATAATTGGCCTTCAAAAAAAAAAAAAATCCTCTCCTTTGTAGTGTTTGCTGATTTCCCTGATACTTCCATTAGGGCCAGCTTCAAGTAACCAATATGATGTCACTGAAGAGGCGGTTGGGAGGAGATGGATGGTGGCACCCCTTTAAACATGATAGGTATAAGTGACCTTGAAGACATAGATAATAGTAAGACATAGAATAGTTAGGAAGTATCAAGTTCAGAGTATTTATTACCTTTGTATTTAATAAAATTTATTTAAATCGTTGTATAATTTAACTGTTTTAAAAGATGTTATTTATTTATTTGTGTATTTTGAGGGAGACAGAGAGAGTGAGCAGGGGGAGGGGCAGAGGGAAAGGGAGAGGGAGAGAATTTCAAGCAGACTCTGTCCTGAGTGTGGAGCCCAATGTAGGGTTCGATCTCATGACCCTGAGCTGATATCAAGGGTCGGATGCTCTGGGGCACCTGGGTGGCTCAGTGGGTTAAATCCTCTGCCTTCAGCTCAGGTCATGATCTCAGCGTCCTGGGATCGAGCCCCGCATCAGGCTCTCTGCTCAGCAGGGAGCCTACTTCCCCTTCTCTCTGCCTGCCTCTCTGCCTACTTGTGATCTCTGTCTGTAAAAAAAAAAAAAAAAAAGAGTCAGATGCTCAACTGACTGAGCCACACCACAGGCACCCCTGTATAATTTAATTTTTATTAATATTTGTGTTTAACAGCTGAGTCATGAGGTCTCTGAGGATTTCACATCTGGCTCTTATGAGCCAGTGGGAGCCAGATGCCCCCCCACACTCCAGTTCTCTCATCTGTAAGATGAGGGTAGGATTGGCGGCGGTCACATGGAGTAATTAGGGGATGAGGGAAGGTGCGTAGGATACTTAGAAGACAATCTGGCCATAGAACGTGCTCAGTAAATCCTAGCTTTGTCATCGGTTCTCTGGACTGAGGCAAGGCTCTTTCCACTGCAGCTTTTCTGGGGTGCTCTTAAGTTTTGCTTTGGGGGGACTCTTTCCTGAGGCAGACATGGCAAGAAGGAAACAGGCATGCAGTTCGGGCACTGTTGCATTTGAAACGTGGTCTCCTGCACTTTTCGTCAGCTTCCAGACTTTGATTTTCTCATTTGTAAAATGGGTTTGGGTAAAAATGGAGGAGAAACGAATGAAGCGCCTTGCCCAGAGGAAGGGATTGTAAATGTTAAAAGGGGATTCCCTTCTGCCCTCCAAACGAGGTGTTCATCCTTCAGCAGCTTAGATGTCCTCCTCCGAAGCTAGTGAGACTATATCCATGGAACACAGACCTACCACAATGTGTCTTCAGCACTCTACACAGCACAGTGACTCGGATAGCTGCTCCGAGCTGAACGTGGTAACCCCATGCTGCTAGCGCCTTGAGACGACTTTCTTCCGTGAACGTGCCCTTTATAGGTATACGTGTCTGCCCCCTGCTTGATTATTCTGCTCACAGACCAGTTCTCTGACAGACGTAGTGTTTTCAACTAATTGCACCTGGGTGTCGCGGCAGCTCCCATCGGAAACATTTGGGACTATTCCTCCTGTTTCATTTATTTTAATGAGGGGAGTAGCCTGTGCACCAAAATCAGTTAAAAGTCAGGACTTGACTTTTTAATAAATCCCAGATTGGCACATGACATTGTACTGCCTGGGTCCTCATTACGGCAGCCTGAGCTGTACCAGGAGGGAGTTGCTATACATTCCTCTTGTAAAGTCTCACTGCTCCTTGGTGGTGGTGTTTTGCCACTCAGAAGGGCAAACATGTTTTGAGAGTCTGATATTCCCTAAAGTAATCCCATTTATTTTATTTTAATTTATCTTATTTTATTTTATTATTTTTTTAAGATTTTATTTATTTATTTGATGGAGAGAAGGCACAAGCTGGGGGAGCAGCAAGCAGATGGTGAAGCAGGCTCCCAGCTGAGCAGGGAGCCTGATGCCAGACTCCATCCCAGGACCCCGAAATCATGACCTGAGCTGAAGGCAGACGCTTAACTGACTGAGCCACCCAGACACCCCTTCATATGCTTTTTTAGATTCATATTGTTGCCTTCTACCATATCACATTACCATATGCAATGTGATTTTTTTTTTTTTTTACCTAATTTTCCTACAGCCCAGGGGCTTTTTAAGATCATTATCTGCATCTTTTATATCTGTATTTTCCTGAGTTATCTGGTAGGCATTCAATAATAGTACATGCCATGGCCAACTGAAGTTAGCTCTCAACCTATCTTTGGTCTTCAGGTATACTAAAAACTCAGAGGACTTCTCCAGAAAGATAATACCTATAGGATATACATATACATGTATGTGGAAAGGGAGAAAGAGAGATTTTAAGAAACTGGTTCATGTGAGTGTGAAAGCTTGGTAAACCTAACGTCTACAGAGTAGATGAGCACACTGGAGACCCAGGGAAGAGTTGTATTTCCATTCTGAAGGCCATCTGGGGATAGAAATCTTTCTTTCTCTGAGGTCAATCTTAGTTCCGTTCATGCCTTCACCTGATTGGGTGAGGCCCACCCATGACAGGAAGCTTGAGGGGCCTTACTCAAAGTCCACTAATTTGAATGTTAATCTCACCAAAACACCCTCACAAAAACATACAAAGTAACGTTTGACCATATGTCTGGAACACGGCATTCCAATCTGACAAATAACATTAACCGTTACACTAGGGAAGAGGTTATCTTTACTGCATCTTTGTAAATGACCAGCTCATGCGGCCAACCTCAGTACTGACGTGGATAATGTCCTCCATGATACAGCTGCTTGGAGATTCGACGAGGGTTTACCCAAAGCACCAGGCATCCCCACGGGTGGTTGTGGGAGATGCCATTTGTAAATAGCTTTGCCTGCTGTTTCTTTTATGGGAATAAGTTGAAGGGTTCAGTCTCTGGGTCCCCATCTGGCAACCTTTCTGAGAACTAAATTTGCCAACAATGTCAAAGAAAGCCTGTGGGATACTTCAGCTTCACTTTCTCTATTCTTTCCCTCTCTCCTAAGTACCCTGTCCGAAAATGGACTCGTGGAATGAATGATAGGAATGAATGATAGGTTCTGATGGTTGAGACTGATTGGCACATGTGTGTGAGTAGCTGGAATGGTGAAACGATTCACGAGGCAGATCTCCCTCTGACTTTGGTGTCTTTGTTTGGGTACTTTTCCTCCTTCTCCCACTCTTTTTCCTCTTTCCACTTTGTCCCCTGCCCTTGGGGCTTGTGGGGATTGGACAGAATTCACCAGAGAACCCATCCAGCAGTTTGCTCTTCTTAGGGCCCATGATCCCAGACGATGCAAAGGAGCAGATGATGCAGATGAACTTGGGACACGAATGCCTTTTCTTGAGACATAGGAAGGAGAAAATACATTCATGTGAATTGATTGAACACCATCCACAAAAAGACACCAATGCAACACTTTCTAAACAAAATTACTGCAGAGAGTTCCAAGCCCGTGTCAGAGCATGTAAACTCACGCTCTTGCCTTGACAATCTTGATCAAAATCTCGGTGTGAGAAATGATAATGGGAAGACCGCAAGGCACCTGGGTTACATGTATTTCTTTAGCGGATGTAATTTTGTCCGATCAGATGGACACAGAGTAGGTGTGGCAGGACCGCCCACTGCCTGCTCAAAACCCTTCTCCCCTTTTTCCTTTGTGATAAAGCCTGATTTCATCTGGGAGTGGCAAGAGTCCCAGCTTAAAACACTACCAGATGGACAGTAATCAACCTTGTCCTTCCTGGTTTCGCTTCTGGCTGCAAGAAGTCACGGGCCACAGCTCTGACCAAGGGGATGGAGAAGATGCCACGGTATGGGACCTTTTTTTTTTTTTTTTTAATATTTCTTAATGTGAGTTGACTCAACTAGCACATGCCCCTTCTGCCCAGTTCTTCCTCCTTTTCTCTGGGAAAGCGATGTGTTGCCTGAAACAGTGAACTACTTTTTGAAGGTCTGCATATGCACATTCCTAAAACATGTGCATTTATCTGTGTAAGCACACTTGCGAACAGCACACAAACATATCCTCATTCACATATATGCACATGGCCATGCAAAGTTACACATATGTACATGAGTGTGCACACAAACATTACACAAACATTAAGGACCTACCAGCACATGCAATGCACATACATTAAATACACTGCTTGCCCAGAGGCATTTATATGTGTGTGTGTGTGTGTGTGTGTGTGTGTATTCCTCTTTATCTGTCTTACTCAAATTCATACCCATTATATGTGAACCCATGTGTGGATCCACACTTACATGTGTACCCTCCTTGTACACACAGACTGAGTGAAGGGAGAAGTGGATGTTGTGTACAGGTAACCTTATGTCCCATCTGAAGAACGATTTGGGCTTTATCCTTGGGGGAATTATCGTTCACCTACACATGTGCAAAACTGTGCTGGGTAGTTTCAGTGGCATTTGATGCAAGGTTTCGATCTCAAGAAATTTGTAATTTTCAAGGGGAGAAAAAAAAGAAATATCTACATATCACCTGGAAAACACTAAAGCTAATACAAACAATGTCACAAAAAAGCAGATAAACACACACCATGGGGCAAAGGTAGATGGAGGTTTCCTGGCCAGTATCCTATCCGAGGTCAGGAATGAGAGTCATGTTTACTGATCAAGGCTGTCACATACAGTTGTACAGGATGTCCACTGGACTAGGGCCCCAGACCAACTTCAAGCCTATTTCCTGCTCTTTAAGCCATTTACTTGTCATGGGACTGTGCATTCAAGAGGAGGGCATTTTTATAAATTGCACAAAGGTGCCCTATGGGCTAGGGACAGTGTAGTCACTGACCATGTCTGTGATGCTCTACCCAGGCTCCTGTGTACAAGCAGGAGGTTAGATCTCAGAAGAAAATCATTTATCTCTGAGTAGCTTTCTGTGTGGTTTCTTGGCTGGCGGTCAGCTGCGCCTCTGCACTTTGCATTCACAAGGCATAGGTTTACGATGGTGCATTGAGTTAAATGAAAGGGATGGGACAGACAAAGCCCACCAAACTCCCTTTAACCAGCACAGAGCAGTGCGGAGAAATTGATTAAAATATGCATTCCCCTAATAGAGCGGCTGGTCCCAGTCTGGAAATTAATTAATGCTAATAGTACACAATCAAAACTGCTTTTGGAAATCTTCTTAGAACATTAACTAAAATGTTCATCTTTTTAATGCATTTGCCTGAACCACCGAGACTAAAAGCTTCGCTTGTTCCATGCAAATGTGGAGGCGTGGAATGAAGAGGGGGAAAAAAAAGGCAAGAAAGAAAGCATATTCAGGCTCTTCCAAGCTTGCTAACATTGTCTTTCCAGCTCACCTGAGCCTCCCTGGAGGGCCTGGTGAGACGGCTTTATGAGACCAGAGATGGAGGGTGGCCTTGGCATTGGGGGTATCATCTGTGCATGTTGTATGCGGACTGCACAGACGTAAACAAGATGGGGAAAAGACCACGGATTGAAGGCAGGGCTGAGGGTCTCCAGACTGCCATCCTGGAGCGAGAGTCGAGGGAAGGAAAGATGGTTCCAGGTAGTGCGACTGGTTCTTCCACTCAACAAAGTGGTCTGGGCCAGTGGGTTCCAAATAGAAGGCTTCTGAGGCACCAAGCCTCTCAGGGACCAAGCATCTGCTGTGTAATGGACCTCTGACTTGGATCACCCCACCTACTGGCTCTGTGTCACAGGTTGGAGGTTTGGGGGCTCCAGCTCTTGGAGGAGAAATCTTGGCGCTCCTTACCATGGTCTTGGCATTCAGTCTGTGATTTACCCAGTAATGACTTGCCTGGTTTTGGCTAAATAGCAGCTGAGTAGAGCTGCTTCCACAGAACTCAGAGTTTGGTGTGGGAGACAGACCCACAGGTGGGGAAAGGACAGTGTGTAAATGTTCTGAGACCTGTCCCACCCAGGAGGGACCCTAGCCCAGCTGGTGTGGGGGTGGTGAAGGGCCTGTCTGAGAGGCTTGGTGGAGGCGGGATTGGCTGAGTGGCGAGGGAGGGAGCAAGGTCTCGTTCTGGTCTGGTTTTGCGGTTTATGTGTGTGCGTGCATGCATGCACACATGTGTGTGACACAAGGGGAGCTGAGGCAGGCGTGGGTGTATGGAAACAGAGGCAGGAATAGAGATGTGGCTTCCGGTGAGTGAGCAGCATTGGTCAGAAGACGCTGATGGAGGCCAACTGCCATACAAGAGAAGGCCAGGCAAGTCACTGCCCTGGAAATGTGTTGATCCGATTGAGGAACTCTTGTACTGCTTGCAAGGTTGCAAAAGGTCATCAACAAAACCAAGAGGGAAAACCCGCCCTGGGGAGGAAGGTAAAGCTCCCCTACTTATTTAAATCTCATTTTTTGGAAGTATTTACTCAAATATTCTCTTTCCTGAGATTGTGACAGGGCTTCCTTCTCAGCACTACTGATACTCAGGGCCAGATAGTTCTTTGTGGCTGGAAGGCTGTCCTGTGATTTGTTGGAGGCTTAGCAGCGTCCCTGGCCTGACCCACTAGATGCCAGTTGATGGTCAAATCTTCAGACATTGTCAAATGTCCCCTGAAAGGTGGGTGAGAGCCTCTGAAGAGAAGTTAGGTAGATTATGTCACCAAATCCAAGAGGCTACACCTGTTTACCAGCACCAACCTTTGGTTCCTAAACCCTACAACTTTGACAGCAATACTTCTCCAACTAGGGCCTCTGACAGTTTTACCCTTGGACTTAAATTTTGGATTCGCATATGTTTTATCTGCAACCCTGGAAGATAATATGAAAATACATGGTGGTCTTTTTTGAAATATAATTTTCATCACCGCATCAGCGCTTGCTGGTAATACAAGTGTGTGTGAGGTTTTCATTAAAATGGGACCATCTATCTTATTATATTATTTTCTCAGTTAAGGTGAGCTTGTTTAAAATTTTTAATTTCTTTGAACTCATTTTAAAATAAACTGATAAGACCAACACTAATACTTTAATAATAATAATAATAATAATAGAAAACCCTATCCATTTCTTTCACGGTTTATCAGTTTCTGGCATCAAGGGAGAGGAGGGGGCGGAAGGAGCACAAGCCTGAATTCAGATTCAGGATCTTTCAAGTTTGAGCCGTGAAACCTCAGAGTGGTGTGTGCTCTTGGCCTCTTCTGTACAGTGGGGATTTTATCTGCTCTGTTGGACTGCTGGAGAATCCAGGTGGAAACAAGGCTACTGGAAAACCGAAAACACACGTAAAAGGTTATTGTGATAGTAATTATTATAATTCCACAGAAAGAGACAATGAAATAAAATCAGATACCAGGGAAGAGACATCTTAAATCTCAGTGCTTACTGACTGATTGTTTTGGTTTCAGTATGTTACTTAGTTTCTCTGAAATTCTGTTTCTCTGTCTGTAAAACTCAACCGCAGAACGCTTGGCATGGGATTTTGAAAATTACAGACAAAAGGGTGCGCAAAATGCTGAGCACAGTGAGAAGCAAAGAGTATGAACTCAAAGAGTAACTATATGATTTTTATTACCATTGTGGCTATTATATCACTCTTGTTAATTTTTCAAACACATGTAGCCTAATTATATATACTTTAAAAAAGTATATGTCCTGATTTTTAACCAAAAGCTGAATCTTTTGGCACTTATGTGTGGAAGGGGCATTATATATGCCTAGCCTCACTTTATTTGCACAGTTGCACCAAAGTTATCTTCTGGGCAATCCTTTTAAAAGATGCTGTTGTAAAATCATTGAACATGTGACCTCATTGTTTAACTCTTGTGAGATCAAATGCATTTCATGAGACTGTAATCTTTTTATTTTATTTTATTTTATTTATTTGAGAGAGAGACAGAGAGAGCACAAGCGGGGATAGGGGAAGAGGGAGCGGGAGAAACAGGCTCTCTGATAAGCAGGGATCCTGATGTGGGGCTCAATCCTAGGACCCCAGGATCAGCACCTGAGCTGAAGGCAGACGCCTAATGGACTGAGCCACCCAGGTGCCCTGGGACTGTAATCTTATTGATGCCATTTTACAGATGAGGAAACAGAGAGCACAAGAAGAAAGGGGGTGAAGACTTTGTCTCGCTCTGTGCCTTGTCTTCAGCCCTGCGGCCACATGGACTCACAGCAGGCACGTGGAAAATCCAGGGACTGACGCTGTGGATGGATGAAGGAATAAAGAAATTCTGCGCATCCCCAAGATGGTCCTAAGTGGAGATGCAGAGATTCCTGACCAAGTGACCTGGCTCTCTAGTCACACCTCCTGGCCAATGGAATAGGGATGTGGCCCCTGCCAGGGACAGCTGCCTGGACATCTGTTCCTGTAGCTCTTCTGTGCTGTTCTTAAAGCCTGTTTGCATCTTGTCTTGGCCCAACTCGTATGCTCACCTCTCTTGCCTATCAAACTGCCTGTTGCTTGCAGGCAGGACCACATGTGTCTGAGCCACCACTGGACCTCCATTCCTTATGTCTGATGAAGATTCATAAAATATATGATAGTTTTTTTTAAAGATTTTATTTATTTATTTGACACACAGAGAGAGAGAGAGAGAGCACAAGCAGGCAGAGCAGCAGGCAGAGGGAGAGGGAGAAGCAGACTCCCTGCCGAGCAGGGAACCTGACGCGATGCTGGATCCCAGGACCCTAGGATCATGACCTGAGCCTAAGGCAGTTTCCCAACCAACTGAGCCACCCAGGTGCCCCAAAATACACGATAGTTTTAAGAGATGTTGCGTCAAAGCCACCTCCGTGTTATCTACAATTATACTAATGGTTCCCATTCACTTAGCACCAAAGGGATTCCAGGCATGGTGTGTGTGTTTTCTTGTTTTATCCTCACCACAATCCTGTGAAGTAAATAAAGTATTAGGATTATTCATTTTGTTTTTATCCCTGTTTTATTCTGGAGAAATTGGAAGAACAGAGAGGTGACATGACTGGCAGGTGTCAGTGAGTCTTCAAAGCAACCACACGTGGCAGTGACCGCATGCACTGTTCTCTCCCTCCTCCTTTCTTCCTCTTGGGCACCAGTGTCCTGCCTGTTGTGGTTTCCTCTTCCAACTCATGGATGTAGTAGAGACCATGGTCTTGCTCCCGGCTGGTGCTGTGGCCACAGTGGGCTGTGAGAGGTGCCTCAGGGAAGCTCTGGAATTTCCGTGGAAGAAACAGATTGGTCAGTTTGGCTTTTGCCCCACTTTTTGAATCATTAAAAAGTTATTAGCTCAAATAGATCTCGAGTGTTTCTCTAATGCCACAGAGAGGAGCCCCTGGGTTCCCATCACTGTCCACTTAGGTTTCCTACTCAGTGGCCTTAGATCGTGTTGGTGGCCTTACCCCTTAGCCCACCCCAAGGCTGGAATCCAGCAGGTCTTGACTACCCTGGGGATGCATTAGTCCTACCCAGCCTCCTCCTTCCTTCCTTCTACAGCCTGCAGAGTGCCCCAAGGCAGCTCAGAGGAGGCAGCTGTCTCCTCTCACCTCTCAGGCTCTCCTTCTACCACTTGGGGACTTAGCAATAGAGGGACCCGGGCTGGAAGCTTAGCTCCACGAGCTGGACTCACCTGTCCTCCATTGGACTGAGGGGCTCATGTTTCTGACCACTCCTTTTCTTTATTGGGAAAATGGTACAGTAGTGTCTGCCTGGTGTGGAGTGAACAAAGGCACTGACCAAGACCCATGGACCCAGAGGGAGACTGAATCACAATGGGCTGTAGGGGACTGACCCTTGCAGTGCCAGTGTTGTAGGACTGGGTCCCCTACCTTACTTCCCACACTCACCTGTTCCTTGGGTTGCTACAAGCCCTGCCTCCGTCTCCCCAACCAGCTCCTCTCCACAGCAACATCTCCAAAACACATCGTGTACTCACGACCCATTATCCCTTGGAAACATCTCCAGATGGGCTCCCATGACCTCTCTGAATTGGCCATCTTCCCCTCCAACTCCACTTCATCCAACCACTCATGCACTTTTCTCAACTGCAGCTGCTGAAACTATTCTCAGATGTCGAATGCCCCTATCTCACCTGTTCCCCGACCCAAGCCTGCAGGAGACGCCGCCGAGCCTCCAAGCTCACCCCTGTCACACAAAGGCCCCCGCAGGGCCTTCTGGCACAGTGCTGATGTGTCCCGTGACCCCGTGCTTTCCTTTTCTCTCTCCTTACCATGGGACCCTCTGGAAGATGGGGCCTTTCAACACCTCTGTTTACCTAGTGCCTGCCCAGGCTAGATTTTGACCCAGGGCAGACACTCAATAGAGCTTTTTGTACACATGAAAGATTTATCACGGTGCCTCCAGAAAGAATGATGGGACTTGCATAAACTGACAGGATTATTATTGGAATTCATTTATTTAAAAAAACTTCATGTATTTTATTATCCCAAACACTGGGATTCCAAGACACTGCATTCCAAGACATTTTTTAATGCCAAACCTGACAAATGGATAGCTTTCCCCAGATTTTTTTTCCTTTTAATTATTTGCATTCATTTTCTGTTTCAAAGACATTTTAACATTGTGCTACCAGCTGATGGCTTAAACAGACATTATTAATAGGAATATTACAAATATTAAAATCAGGACTTTTAAAGCAAATTGAATGAAATGCTCAACCACCCAGCCAAATTGAATGGCTGATTATTCATTCTGAACGCACAGGAGGAGAAGGATGACCTGAGCCAAGTGGGGGGAGCAGACAGGAAGTGAGATGGGAAGTAAGAAAGCAAATTCCCAGAGCTGACTCTCAGGAGCTGTGTGACCTTGGACCAGTTTCCTGACGTCTCTGGGTCTGAGTCTCTTCATCTAGACACTGAAGGGGGTCGAATAAAATAAGGAGCTCTTAATCTGATCCATGAGCTTTCTAGTCCTTCAGAAATAGTTGTGAAACCCCCAAATCATGTGCCAAAATGTCCTGTATGTGCATTTTCCTAAATAGAATGTCTGCAGCTTTCATCAGATTTTCAGAGATCTGTGACTCGAACATATATAATAACCAGCAAACTAGTTTTTTTTTTTTTAATTTTATCTATTCATTTGACAGAGAGAGAGAGATCACAAGTAGGCAGAGAGTCAGCCAGAGAGAGGGGGGAAGCAGGCTCCCTGCTGAGCAGAGAGCCCGACGCGGGGCTCGATCCCAGGACCCTGAGATCATGACCTGAGCGGAAGGCAGAGGCCTAACCCACTGAGCCACCCAGGTGCCCCATACTAGTGATTTCTAAGCTTCGTTCATTTGTTCAAGTCACAAATATTTGTGAGCACCCAGGAGGTATTCTGCTGGCCCTGGAGATACAGCCGTGAACAAGAAAGTCTCCACCCTCACATTCCTTCCTAGTTGGAGCATTTTATTCATGCATACCGACAACCCCATCTAGAGTATCAACAGGGCGGACTGTGGCAGGCAAACACCACTTCTCTACTCTGTGGCTTCAATCAGTTGTGTGAGACCTGAGCAAAGCCAGGCCTCTGGGAGGCCACCGTAAGAGGCGGAAGAGCCTTCCCGAGAAACAGTGTGCTCAGGAGAGGGAGGTCAGCTGACAAGGCTGGCCAGGTCTCAGCAGGGCCCACCCATCAGCAGCGCCCACTGTGGGAGGCCCAACCCCGTGGCGGCTTCCAGGGAGGGCAGGGGAAGAGACAGATGGTCAAGGCAGGGCTCAGGAGCTCCAGAAACAAGAGGTGCACTTCGATGCAGACCGGGTGACTCCCAGTCCTAGGAACAGGTAGACAGCAATAGGCTGGTGGCTTTGATAATGCTGTGTGACCTTGTTTCGGTGCCGTTTCTGCACAAACTGGGAAACTCAGGTTACGCATGTGCCCTTGTTTGGCTCAGTAGCCCACACTGGGCTGGGAGGGTCCATTGGAAGCTGTCCTGCCTGCCTGTTTGGGGGGCAGATGGACCTGAGTAGGGGTGGGCCAACAGGGGCCGTATTTCTAACTGTGGTGGGAGCTGGTTGTGGCTCAGAAGGGGCCTGCCTTCCAGTCCCTGGGGCGAGCCCACCTGGGGGAAGGAAGACACCACCATACAGCTGGAATCCAGAGATCCCCTACCCAAAAAACTGCCAGGTAAGACATAGGACCCCCAGGTAAATGTCAAGTTCAGATCCAGTATTACACAGAACATGCTTTTCCTAAGAAATGTCTCAGGTGTTTATTTGAAATTCAAATTTAACTGGACATCTGTATTTTTATTTCCTGAGTCTGGCAACCCATCCCGAGGAAGCCCGGGGGAGAAAGTAAAGAGGAAGTACAAGGAGTGAAGGAGAGATGTCTGAGGCTTGTTGCTGAGGCTCCTGTTTGGGGGGGGTGTGAATGGACTGGACCTGATGTAAAGGCAAACACACGTATTGGATTGATTATTATCCAAATAATCCCAAATAAAGGCAAATGCATGCATTTGGTTGATTATTACCCAAATAATACTAAATTGATTATTATTCAGATAATAAAATTTAGAAAAAAACCCAATAGTGATAGATAGGATTTTTGAGCTCTATATCAAGTATGCCCTGAAGGGTTGGAAACCTACGGATTCACGTATTCTTTATGCAGCTCTGTGGGGGAGGGTGTCATGCTGTCTTGCAGATATGGAGACAGGCCAGAGGGGAGGAGGTATCTGCCCCCATCACATGGGCATCAAGGGGCAGAGAGCTGCGCTTCCCGCCCTCCGACCATTCTGAGAGTCGATCCCGGCTCACGTCTCTCCCCAGGACATTCCTCTCACAATGGTGACGTTTCTCCTTAGATCCTTAGGTCAGCAGGCCTTTTCTGCACAGGTCCAGGTAGCAAAGCCCATGGTTATCCTGGGTCTGTCCCTTCTCTCCATGCAGCATGAAAGGAAGGCGCGTGGCTCTCTTTCTATAAAACTTTTTTTTTTTTACAAAAACTGGCAGCAGGCCCCATTTGGTCTCCTACCTCTAATCCAAGGGCATGCTTCGCAACCCAAAAGAGTTGCATGGACAAGACACAGCCAGCGAGTAGCAGGCAGGCAGCTGGGAGTAAGGGCCCAGCCCTGGGGCTTGTTCTTTACTTAAAACCTATAAAGCAACTGTATGAATGCCCTGAGCCTTCAGGAACAAGGAGGGTAGGGAACAATGGGACAGTGTGCACCTTGCGGGAGAAAGGGCGGGTTCAGCGACCCCACCTCCAGAATCCAGTCTTGTTCCAGTACCTCTTGGTCAGGCATCAGGCATCCTCCAGAAATTATTTAATCTTTCTAAGCCTCAGATTCCCTATTTGCAAATCAAAACTGGAAATACTTATTCCATGAGGCCATGTGGGGATTGATGAGCTCAGGTTACCTGTAAGAGTGGCAGGTGGTCCTCATTTTACCTTGCAGACCCTCCCAGAGTCCTTCTCTCTCCCTCCCCTCCTCTCCCAGGTGAGCCCATGCCCCCAGAACACAGGCTCTGCCTCCTTTAACTGGCTCACAATTTAAAGGAACAGAATTCCTCTGTTCCTGCTGCCAGATCGCATTTGCTAAACAATCATTTTGCTAACTAGGATTCAGACAATGCAGGAAGAAACACTTGAAAACAGTCGTAATTGGTGTTGAAAATAAGAAGCGGGATGGGCGGAGTCAGAGCATTATTAAATTTTGCTGCCATAATGACCATTGTAGAATTGGCTGGTTATTCCCCCATTAGGATGTAATGACATCCATTGTTGGCGGCTCTGCGTTTGATTATAAGATAATGACAATAATTCATTGTTTGCTGCTCTTTACCTTGAGACAAGGTAACCACAAGTTTAAAGGAAGATGTGCAAGAGGTAAATTATATGTTGCTAAATATGAAACAGCACCTCACTTGTCCTGGTTTATAACAATAAAAACAACAATTTTAGATAGAACATATATTTAGTAGGTTTTCCCCCAGGAGAGACTGAAACACTGATCATTGCATAATTACTACAAAGGAAAATCCCGCTAAATTGTTAGGTTTAGATACTGTACAAAGCCATGTTCTTGAACTATGGGAAGAAACGGGGCCTTTTTAGACCTTTTACTTACTGTTTGAACCAGGGCTTTGCTGATCACAGAGCTGGGAGCCACCCCAAAGGTCACCAGGGCTGGGGGCTTGAATGCAGTGCCTATTCACAAACACAGCTGTCCATGGACTGGCTGGGTGCGGAACAGAGCTAGTCCTCAAGCTCTACCAGTTTCTCTGAGTCTCCTATTGCCTCCACGCTCAGCTCTCGTCCCCTCCTGCCCACACTGGTTGCATCTGCTTTGCTGTGGTCAGCTGGCCCGCAGCTTGTCTGCCGGGACTTTTTCTCTACCAGCAAACACATGCATATTTTATTTAATTTAATTTTATTATTTTATTAAGATTTTATTTATTTATTTGACAAAGAGAGAGAGATCACAAGTAGGCAGAGAGGCAGGCAGGGGGGTGGGGGGAAGCAGGCTCCCCGCTGAGCAGAGAACTCGACATGGGGCTGGATCCCAGGACCCTGAGATCATGACCTGAACTGAAGGCAGAGGCTTAACCCACTGAGCCACCCAGGCGCCCCCACATGCATCTTTTAACCCTCAAATCACATCCAGTTGTTCTTCTGGGAGAGAGTTTCGTGGTTTCTTATAAAAGTAGATGTCCTTGCACCATCCAATCTGGCAATCACGCTTCTAAATACCTGCCTAAATGAAAAACTAGTGTCTGCATTAAAAACAAACAAACAAACAAAACAAAACAAAAACCCTACACATGAATCTTTATAGCCATTTAGTCATCATTAACAACAACTGGAAGCCCCAAGATGTTTCTAATGAGTGGATTCATTTAGATGTTCAGGCAAATGGATTAACAAACTGTGGTACAACCGGACAGTGGGATATTATCGAGCAGACGAAAGAAATGAGCTGCCACGCCATGAAAAGACATGGAAGAAGTTTAGGCTGCTGAAAGAATTTATATTGCTACTTGAAAGAAGTCGATCTGAAAAGGCTACATACTGTCTGATTCCAACTATACGACATTCTGGAGAAAGCAAGATTATAGGACACAGTCCAAAGGTCCGTGATTGCCTGGGGTTCGAGGGGGGGGGGGTCAAGTGTGGAACAGAGGCCGCACGGGACCTCTTAGGGCAACACATCTATTCCACACGTTCCTGTAGTGGGAGAAACATGACAATATGCACTTGCCAAAACTTTTGCACAGTGTAAGGCATGAACCCTAATATAGTCTACGGGCTTGAGTTGATAACAATTTATCAACATTAATTGTAACAAATGTATCAGATGCAACAGGCACTAATGCAAGATATGAATAACCCCAGAAGCTATTTGCTGGATAGACAGAATGTGAAAACCCTCTTGTGTTATTCTCCTCAATTTTCTGTAAACCTAAAATAGCTCCAGAAAATAAAGTGTATGAATTAAGGAAAAAAACAAAAACAAAAACAAACACAAACAAACAAACACCGTCACTGAACATCTCCCATGTTAAAAACCTAAGTCCTTAGCAGGATTTCAGGGCCCTCCATGACCCGCCTCTGCCAACACTTGCACGCTTAGCTGACGGTGCCGCAGTCGCGCGGGCTCCCCCGGCTCCCCCGCACACTTCGTGCTTGCGCGTCCCCGGCAGGAGTGCGCATGCCCCAGAGGTGCGCCTTGAACTCCGCTCCACGCCTCAGGGACCAGTCCGCATACAGGCGGCGCCCCTCCTTTCTTGGTTTCTCGTCTCACCCCACTTTCCTTTTTCTTCTTAGACGTTGTTCTGTATTTTTCTGGTTATTTTCTGTCACCGGCTGCGAGCTCACGGCTGTCTCCCCCGCGCAGGGCCTGGCGCAGAGCGAGTATTGGGTTAGGTCCTGCTGAAGGGCGAAGGTGGGGCTGCGCTGGTCTCCCTCTTGGAGTCCCCCCACGTTGCCTGATGATCTCCTGGAGGTTTAGTTTTGAAAACACAGGCCCAGCCCCCGACCGCTTTACCTTACACGATGATGTTGGACAGGGTGTGGGCGCTGCAGGGCGCGCGTCATCCGTCGGGGCTTCGCGGGCACTATGGAACTCGGTGCGTGTGGAGAGACTCACTTGCGACTCTAGGGCTTTGCACGTGTCCCGAGTATGCGCTTGGACAGAGAGGTCTCCCAGGCCCAAATACACCCACGTACGCACACACAAGCACACAGGCAGGTGCTAAGTTTGCAGAGGATGTGGCAAAGTTCAAAGTCTCAGTTCATCCACCTGTGGTCAGAGGAGGCCGACCTGCAGACAAGTAACAACCCAGCATACAGAGGCGGCCAGGGTCCTCCTAGCCCAGGCTCAGCCCCCTTGGCGTCTCCCCCTCTGGCAGCTCTAGCAGGACCCTTAGCCCCTGAACGTGCCGAGTGCCTGGGTGGAAAATCCTACCCACGTCTGGATGATACTGTCTTCCCAGGCTGCCTCTTAGGGACCTTCCTGTCTGCTCTCTTCCCTCCTTGGGCAGAACACAGCATCGAGGGCTGTGGTCTCTGGAGCAGGGGTATCTGAGCTTGAATCCCAACGCCAACTCATTCGGTGCATGGCCTTGGACACAGTAACATCTCGTGCCGTAGTCTCCTTCTCTGGAAAATGGTGGGATAAGAACAGCACAGATTAAACATTTTCATATTCGTCAAGGGCTCATCACAGGGCCTGGCGAACTGTAGGCTCAAATGATCGCTAGCCATTACGATCGTCAGCCGGAGACATGACATCTTTAAAACCCACCGTCCCCATGTCCCCCTGCAGCTTCAGCCCACGTCTCTCCTTTCCAGAACTCTGTGTACAAGTCTTGCCCACTTCTGTCCTGGGTGGATGCCCGGTGATTCTCCCTTCAACGTTCTGCATTATATTCAGACCAGGGAAACGGGGTTTGGACATTTAATGTCGCTCGGTCAAGGTGAGCAGGTCAGTATCATTAAAGGGATAAATACCCAGTGAGATGTATAGGAGATGCTGGCCTCCGCTCCCTCCCTGAAAACATCTCAGGGACCCCCAGGTGAGGGCACAGCCCAGCTCAGCAGTCTCGGCTCTTCTGGGGGCTGCAGATCTCTGCGAGACTCAGGATGGGCCGCCATGAAAACCCACCCCTAAGACCTCCAGAGCATGACTGACCAAGAGCCTCAGCTGCCACGGCCTGAAATCTCTCAATCACCATGTCAGTGCCCGGGCTACACGTCCCACAGTCTGCTCCCCACCCATCGCTGAGTGCAGCAAGCCCGTTCGTAGAAAATGCGTCACTTCTCCATTGGGCAACTTTGCTGGAGGACTCCCTGTGGGCCCCATGGTTCTTCCCTATTTGGTGTGGCAGGTTCCCAGGGCTGCCTTCCTTCTTTTCTCATTCACTAGGGTCAGACCCACAATACTCCCTGATGGCTCTCCCGGCCCCTGGCTCCCTTTCCATCCTCAGGCGTTTCCCCTAATGAATCTTTGGCATTCCTGATCCTGTCTGCATTTGCTTCTCAGGATAGATCTACAGCCCTTGTACCTGTATGGTGCACCTGTACCCGTGCAGCTGGAATCCAGGCACTTTCAAATATCTGAACTGTGTCCTCCACAAACACTCCTTGAAGAACACCTGTATCCAGTGAGGCATGTGGCACAAGGTATAGTCTGTGCAGAATGAGAAGGTTTGCTTATTCACTCAACACTTACTGGATATCTGCTCTGCCCAGTTTAGCACCAGGACCACGAGTGCACAAATTCTGCTCTAGGGAAGCTCCTGCACAGCTGGGGGAAACACACAGACACAGAGATTTAAAAATTCAAGTAATTTTTGCTGGAGCAGTTGGCCACGGAGCAGGGAGAGAGGGATGCCTTTGAGTTGGGCTTGAAGCAAGACTAATTTGCCAAGAAGAGAGAGGAGAACGTGCCTTCATGGATGGATAAGGGCGTCATTTGAGTTGAGGGCTATGAGAGAGGATGGCAGGGGAGTGCAGCTCAGCCCCAGGAGCCCAGCAATTGCACGGGCTCCAGAGCCAGGTGGCCTGGGTTCTGAATCCTGTTTTGGCCACTTTTTAGCTTGCTGTGTAGACCTGCCGAGGTATTGTCCAGATCAAGTGGGGAGTGGTAGTGCCTGGTAGGTTTGCTGGACAGATTGAAATAGTTAATGAGTACAACGCTACTTGGAAGAGTATATGGTTCATACTCTTAAACACTGGCCATCATTTTGGCTAAGGTATACAAAGCGTTTGGCAAAGAAACATAAAGGTGATTGCATTACACAGAAATCTACAGGTGTCTCTCCATGGACAGTGAGCCTGGCATTTCTGAACTCCACGGACTCGCCAAGAGCTGGGCAGGTAGTGTCTCAAAGCACAGAAGGCACAAAAATGCTTCGGGTCTGTCTTAGGAAGGGGCGTCAGCCTAGAAATGCAGCCTCCCAGAAGAACCTCCAAATCGTCTGGTCTTCCCTCCCACCAAGCAGGAAACCCCCTTCACAGCGTCCCAGAAAGACAACACAGTGTCTTCTGCAAGACACTTCTAGAGACGAGCACCTCCCTCCCTGCTGAGGGAGCTTGTCAGGCAATCCCAACTGTTAGGAAGTTTGTCCTTGTGTTGAGCTGAAGTCTGTCTCCTGCAACTTCTACCACTGCTCTGAGTTTTCCATCTGGAATTCCAGAGAACAAGTCAGCTTCCTCGCCCCCGCAAAAAGAAAAAAAAAAAAAAATGTTCAAAGCATGTTGGCTGCTTTTGAAACTTTTCTCTGGAGTAATTGTGCCCAGATCTCCTCACTGCTTGCCCAGGGACTTGGTCTCCAAGCCATCTAGGGAGCTGGAGCCTGTCTGGAAGCTGGGGGCTGGGACATGTCCTAGCTCTGCTTCGGGGAAACCTGGCCCTCCCAATTTTAACCTGCTGTTGGAGCTGGGCGGGTAGCTCTCCGCCTCCCCTGAAATTTCCTCCCAGGTAAGGAGATTCTTTGCCAATCCTGGGTTCCTCACCTGCTCTCCCCTGTGGCGTTTCCTTACTCTCTGATGGGGACGTTTGGAAGCAATGTCCTGGAATGCTTGACTCAGATCTCTGTTTTTCCCCTAGAAGTTATCGGCCCAGCAAATGGGAGTTCTGCTCATTTTTAAGTGCTGCTAGTTTTATAGGGTGCTTGTGGTGATGCCATTCTGGGCACAAGTGTCAGGAAGCCCATCCACGGGCAGCTATAAGCCTCCTTCCCCATAAGCTGCTTGATCAGTAACCAGATGTCATGTGACTTCTACCTGCTGACTCTGGTGGGCTTCTCAGTAGGTTTCAAAATTACATGGGGGGGAAATGGGGTACACTTTACTATGCACCCCGCTTAGGCTCCCAAACCTGTATAGATTGTTCAATGGGAACCTTGATACTCTGGAATTCCTTGCTTATTGTTGCACATACATTCTGAGACTGGGTATACAGATCTTGATAGATATACAGTATTTTTAGATTGCATGAGACATTCTGAAAGAGCAAAGTAATTCTCTTCGTCTTAACAGTTTCCTTTTCTGACTTACCGACAGTGGCTCCATGAATGCCTAATTTAGACAAGCCTGGAGGAACTGGCCTGAGCAAAATAGCCTCATAATCCAGCTCAGCAAGGGTTAGATGGCCGCCACTTTACTCTTATCTCATCAAGACCTGTGACCTTTAACATAATCATATTCTCTTCTCGGTGCATCTGTGAGTCCTTTTGTAACAGAGGGAGACATCCCTGCCCCCCTGCCCCCCGCAGGACTATGGTGTTCCTTCCTGAAAGAAGATCCAAAGTCTCTCACCATCTCTGTCAGCCGCGTGGCTCGAGCAATGCTTTTCCCAGGTGGTACTTTGTCAGAAAAAAAAAAAAAGCAGAAGTTGAAAAATGTGGCAGAAAATTTGCATGCATATCCAAGCTGAATATTCTGGCTTTTATTTTTCATTTTGAAAATATAAAGTCTGAGTAGTACTTATTCTTACTGCTTTAGCTGAAAAGTCCTTTCCTTCAGCACCCCTTATGCAATTATAAACGTTCATATCTCCTAAAAGTCCCAAACAAAACATCTATTTTTTTAACATTCACTTCCAAAATAAACAGACACGGAATATTTTCATAACCTAAAAATGGATTTTTTTTTTGCACTTATAACTTCCCAGTAGAAAAATCTAAGTGTCTGGCCTTCTAACGTTCCTGATTGAAATGTTTCAACTTCTTGTGCCAGTTGGGAAACTATGCATTGTAATAATTATTCTTCTACCCGAGGGAAAAACTGATTTGAGTCTATGTAAATGATACACATGTGAAGAGGAACATTTTGACTCAGGGAATACTTGCTGTGGTTCAGAGGAAAGGAGGGCTCTTGTCCGTTTCAGTGGCTCCTTCTGTTTGGACATCTAGAAGGTCCTCTCCTCTGCCTCCTCATCTCTCTACCCTCTGTGCAGAGGTTTGGTCATTGCTTTTTCTGGAAACATCTTGCCAATGCAGAACTAGCGCCCATTTCTAATGGAAGCTCAGCAACCTTCTGCCGCCCTCCAGGTGCCAGTCCTGCCTCCTCTCCTCAGCGAAAACAGTAGTAAATCCACTGAGAAGCAATAATGACTTCAGTGCCTCCATTTCTGGGAGACTTTAAATTCTGTACCCACGAATGGATGCTTCCCAGTGTTATCCGTGACTTGGCCTCATCCACGTTGTCAATCCACCTGTCAGTTCCTGGTGACCTTTGTCAGGTTCCAGCTACTCTCAGTCATCTTGATCTTCTTGTCTTTTTTTTTTTTTTTTAATTTCCTACCTGTTCTCCTGAACAATGCTTTCTTGTTTCCTGAGGCTCATTGTAGCTATTCTAACTTCCATGGAATGGACCAGGTGCTTTTTCTTTCCTGCCACACACTGAACGTGGCTTCCCAGTTGGTATTGTACAGAAAAGGAAGCTGAGTCAGAGTGAGACTAAAATAAATCTCCAGAGGCTGGGAAACGTCACATTTGGAATTCAAAACCAGGTGTGTTGACTCAAGGTCAAGAATTTTTTTTTTTTTTAAATTTCATATTTGCTGTCCACATCATCCTAACCTGTAGGCTGGGAGAAAAGAGTAGAGGAGTGATGAAGAAAGCCCACTTTCTCAGCGCTCAATTGCTATAACTATGAGGCATGCTTTCATTAGTGTTTGTGAGGCTGGGAGCCGAGATCCCCGGTTCTCAGCTCTGGGCCGTGGGGTTAACTCCCCTTCTGAGCTTCAGTTACCTTCTCTGTAGTAATCAATACGATATACACCTGTAGGGTTGCTCTTTGTATAAGATGTGTGTCAGCATCCCTGGCTATCCTAGGTGCACATTAAAAGTCAGTTTCTCGGTTTATAAGAATTCTTTTTTATGGCTGAATAATATTCCATTTTATATATGCACATACCCCATTTTGTTTATTCATCCACTGGTGGACACTTTGGTCGTTTCTATGTCTTGGATCTTGGGAATAATGGTGCAGTGAACGCGGGGGTGCAGGTATCTCTTCAAGAGAGTGATTTCATTTCCTCCTGATATGTACCCAGGAGTGGGGTTGCTGGATCATATGGTGGTTCTATTTTTAATTTTTTGAGGAATGTCGACACCGTTTCAACAGTGGCTGCACCAACTGGTAATCCCCCCAACTGTGCACGAGGGTCCCCTTTTCTCCACACTGTTGCCAACACTTGTCTCTTGTCTTTTTGATGACAGCATTTCTAACAAGTGTGGGATGAGACCTCATTGTGGTTTTGATTAGCATTTCCCTGATGCTGAGTGCTGTTGAGCATCTTTCCATGTGTCTGTGGCCAGCCGGATGTCTTTGGAAAAATGTCTGTTTGGGATGTTTGTCTATATTTTAATTGGGTTATTATTTTTATTATTATTTTTGCTGTTGAATTATGAGTTTCTTTTGTATTTTGAGTATTGCCCCTCATGGGATATATGATTTGCAATTTTTTTCCCCATTCCACTAAGCATTTTTTGATTTTAAAATTTGATTCTTTTCTATTATGATTTGTTTTTTTGTTTTTGCTTTTTTGTCTTGGCTTGTTTTATTTTATTTTATTTATTTCTAATGTTCCAGAATTCATTGTTTGTTTTGTTTTTGCTATGCAGAGCTTTTTTTTAAGTTTGATAGAGTCTCTCTCTCTCTCTTCTTTTTTTTTTTTTTTCCCATTATTTTGCCAAGGCCTAGAGGGAGGGAGAAAGGGAGAGAGGTTGGTCAAATGGTGCAAACTTTGGGTTATGAGATGAGTAAGTTCTGGGAAGCTAGAGCATAACCTAGAGCATATTAACTATAGTTAATAAACTGTATTGTGTATTTGAAATTTGTTAAGAGTAGATCTTAAGATTTCTCACCCCCCCTAAAAAATAAATAAATAAAAGGAACTACGTGAGGGAATGAGTATGTTAAATAACTTGATGGGGAGCATCATTTCATAATGTATACACTTACTAAAATATCAAATCATCACTTTGTACTATACTGCAATCTGATTTGTCAACTATATCGCAATAAATCTCCAAAATTATGTTGAGGATAGATATGCAAAGTGTTTCTGGTGCACACGCACATACATACAGGCACACACACACACACACACACACAACCAAAGGGACACAAGGAAACTTTCGGAGGTGATGGGTATTTTTATTACCTCTGTTGTGTTGGTAACACTAGTGTGCCTATGTCCAAACTCACACAATCATATGCCTCAATTCTATGTAATTTTTGTACACAAGTTACACTTCAATAAAGCTGAAAAATATGGCGTATACATACAATGGAATATAACAACCTTAAAAAAAAGGGGGAATCCTATCATTAGCAGCAACACAGATGAACCTAGAGGGCATTATTGCTGCCTGAAAGAAGCCAGTGATAGAAGGACACATACTGCATGATTCTGTAACAGTCAAATCCACAAAAGCAGAGAACAGGATGGTGATTGCCTGAGACTGGGGGTGTGGGGGACAAGATGGGCTTGTAGTTTCAATGGCTGTAATTTTTCTTACTTGTGCAAGGTGAATAAGTTGGAGACATGTGCTGTACAACCGAGAGTCTATAGGTCACAATACGCTGTTTTGGGCTTCAAAATATGTTTAGATATGATCGATGTTTAGGATACATCTCACGTTTAGTGGTCTCAACACACACACAGACATGAAAACAAGGACGTTTTTGGAGGTGATGGGTATGTTTAGTATCTTCATGGAGGTGAGGGGATCGTGAGGATGCATGCATTTGTACGAATTAATCAGAAGGTATACATGGAATGTGCACATTTCCTATGTCAGTTATTCCTCAGGAAAATTTTTATTTTTTTTTAAACTTTTTTTTTTAAGATTTTATTTATTTATTTGACAGATAGAGATCACAAGTATGCAGAGAGTCAGGCAGAGACAGAGAGGAGGAAGCAGGCTCCCTGCTGAGCAGAGAGCCCGATGTGGGGCTCAATCCCAGGACCCTGAGATCATGACCCAAGCCGAAGGCAGAGGCTTAATTCACTGAGCCACTCAGGCGCCCCATCCTCAGGAAAGTTTTTAAACGAAGAAAATAAGACATAACAACACACCAGCATTTTTACAATGGTCTAAAACTGCCTGATTAAAGTAAATTTGATCAGATTGGTATTTTCACGAAGTGCTTCATAACAGGAAATTCAGTAAAAAGGCAGCGCCTTGTATGACTAGATAGCCATCATCCGTTCGTTCCATCGAACTGTTTCTGGTGGCTGCTGTGACAGTCATGGCCTTGGGACTGGAATATAAAATGGGTTAGACACAGGCTCTGTCATCAAGTGGGAGGGCTGCAGGGATGGGAGTCATTACGGGTTGTGGTAAGTGTGATAAATTAATATTAATCAATCACTTAATAGTAATGAACGAATATTAATACCTGGGTGCGAATGGTAGAGGAGGAAGGAAGCAACTGACGATGGGCAGCAAGAGAAAAAAAATCAGTCCCTCGAGATGACTCTTAAGGACTAAGCTGAAATTTTTCAGGATTAGTCCGATAATTCCAGGCAGAAGGAGGAGCGTAGAAAATTGAAAACGGCGTAAGTTGAAGTGATCACAGAAGTTCCAATGTGATGGTTAAAGCGTGCGAGTGCGGGATCGGAGTGGCAGGTGAGCTGGGAAAGGTTTGCCTTCCGAGTGTTGATTTTCAGAGAAGAGGGGCGTCTGCAGCCCCTTCCTGACTTAAACCTCCTTCCCTCCGACACCTGTCCTGCCTGTACCCGCCGGGCCTCCTGGATATTAGGGGATGCGACCCCTTGCCAACATCAGCACCGAGGGCATCATCGGACCCTGCGGGGGGCACCTGCAGCCAAGGGGAGGTGGCCGCAGGCAGTGGGAGGAGGGCGAGGGCCAGCCTCTCAGAACCTGTTTAAGACAACATGAAAAACCACTCACGTACTTTCAAATAGGTGAAATTTCGCTTTCAGCTTTATTTACCTGAGAATGAATTTCAGTTTGAAGAGGCCTTTATGTCGTTTGAGACGAAGTACCCAAGATATAAGCAATTTTCAACAAGAGTACTACACATTTGTCTTTATAACAATTTGTGTGTAACAGCTTTTATGCAAATGACACTAAAGTGGCACCTTTTTTTCTAAATTGGACATTTTTATGGTTATAATTTTCTTCTGTAATAACAGCAAAAAAAAAATGGCTGTCCCAGTGGAGTTGAACATTTCATCTTTGAGCACCGTCTTGTGAAGTTGGAATGACAAGTTTCTTTCATTTGCGCAAAGAATGACAAAAAAGTATTCTTTGTCTTCCTTGTCTTAGTTTTCAGAGGCGGTTAAACTTGGGGCGCCTCCCTCCCCCATCAGCAAACCTTTGCGATCAGAACGGTCTCATAAAATCACCACACAGCTTCCAGGCACCAAAAATATTGCTTGTTCTTTCTCCTTTCAAGCTGAGTGGCATAAATTACTTGGTTAGATCTCACTTCGAACACGTTGTTGGGTCTTTTGCATTCATACCCACTTTTCCCCAAGTCAGACAGGTGACTTTTATAGACAATGGAGTTTAATTGACTACACTACAATGGAATTCATATACAGGATTCCAGGCAAGCATCCCGAGATACCCATAGAATAATCCATGTTATTGTTGCTTAATCGACCGAAAATTTTTGCAGAGACAACAGAAGAAGGCGTGCGTTTCAAACAATGACTTAAATTTATCCAAGGACTCAGCTAAACAATATACATAATTTGTGGTTGTGGAGGCCTTTGGGATGGGTGAACCTGGAAGGTCGTAGCAAGTGGTGCTTAGCAGGGACGGAGAGAGGTGCTGGAAAGAATTGGAAAGACCAAAGGCGCGAACCCTGAGTGACATTGGAGGAGTCACACCTCTCACTGTGCTTCAGTTTCCTCAATGGTGAAAAAACCTTCTTTCCTGATGTTTTCTTCTTCTTCTTCTTCTTTTTTTTTTTTTTCCTCCTCATTTTAAGTCAGTAGCTACACGGGCCTGTTTTAATGTGCTCAGAGGAACTTACATTGAATTAGCTCTGGATTTTTGGAGTTTGGAGAGAGTGAGAGAAGGAGAAATGGAGAGGTGAGCAGGACAGTGTTGATTACTGTGACAACTTGGTGGGCACCTCGGAGAAGAGTCTAGGAGTCAGCTTTACCACATCTAGTCCTGGAACCCAAGTCTCTAGAGCTTTCTAGGTGTTTGACCTCCAGGAAATAACTTGCCCATTCTGAACTTTTGTCTCCCCATTTGAAACATGGGGCCAGTAGTACCTTTCTCACACGGCCCTCATGAAGGCCGAATGGGGTCGTGTAGGTACAACACACAGTAACATTGGGTGCTTATGATGTTATCAATATCCTTAAGGCTTCTTTTTACCATTGAACACCCAGAAACTACCTGCTCTGTCGCTAATACCATCCAACTCAAAGGGTCATCCTAACTTCTGGCTTGAGAAATTCACACCTGTGATGAACCAACCAATGTAAATACAACACGTTGGTTTGGCTTCTTCCCTGTATCACACGATCTTTTGTTCATCCAGTAGCAGTTATGGTGGTGTGTGCTGGGTCCTAAGCAGGCCCTAGAAATTCAGAGATGGAAAACACAGCCCCTGTCCCCCTGTCAGGCTTTGATGAGTACAGGGATGTGATCGGAAGGGGACTGATAGATCCAGGAGTCGTGTATCTTTTTCCTCCCTCCCTTAGAGAGTTGTGTCCAGAGCACTTGCTGGTGGATTATTGGGTGTCTTTCATTTTATTCCTTAAACATTTGTGAAATATGTGAATGTATTTTTTATGATGTACCTATATTATGTCTAAAATCAAAATGTTGCTCCCATTGTGAAATGAAAAAAAAAAAAAAAAAGGACAAAACAGCAAAAATGGTTTGATAGGGAAGTTGGCCACTCTTGGTACACAGATTTTGAACGAGACGGGTTTTGAATACCAGACATCTGAGTAATTTAATATTATTAAAACCATACATATAAATGTATATGTGCATGATCTGTATCTATATATACATGCACATGTAATAATAGAGGCATTTCCTTTTTTTTTTAAAAGATTTTATTTATTTTATTTGACAGAGGGAGAGATCACAAGTAGGCAGAGAGGCAGGCAGAGAAAGAGGAGGAAGCAGGCTCCTTGCTGAGCAGAGACCCTGATGCGGGGCTCGATCCCAGGACCCTGAGATCATGACTTGAGCCGAAGGCAGAGGCTTTAAACCACTGAGCCACCCAGGCGCCCCAAATAGAGGCATTTCTTTAAGAAGCACTTCTTTAGTTCAAGCTAAGTGGGATTCCCGTGCTATGATTCAGCTCTCCTGGCATCTCTCCTGTCCCTGGGTCTTGAGATTTTCATTCAAATCTTGGTTTATGAAGTCACCCAGACCAGCCAGCCTTGCCCCAGTCCATGGCCCACTTGGCTTATACCTCTAGTCCAGAAATCCTTCCTTGGCCTGGCCTTCCAGGCAAAATGGAGGAGTGTGGTGCCTGGGGTTCCTCTCTCCACACGGCCACTTGCTGCATTTAGTCTTCTCATCAAAAAATGCAGAGAGAAAGGGTGATCTCGGAGACCTGGTGGGAGGAGGAAGCACCTTATATATACCAGTCATTTCATAAACTTCTTTTCCTTCCGGTTCGATTCCCAGGAAGAAGGATAGTGACATTTGATCCATTTGCCAATTGATGAACAGAAATTAAGAATTTTTCCAGGGGTAAAAAATTTTGGAGACTTCTGGTTTGCCCATTGGACAGAGGAGCAAACTGAGTATGATGGTGGGCAGAGCCTTGGTGCTGGGGACACAGGCCAACCTGTGGTCTTGCCAGCAGATGTCCACTGGGGGAAATCCAGACCCCGGGTTTTAAACCACAGACCACACCGTGCATCTGCAGTACTGTTTCACCTTGCACTTTTGCAAGCAGAAATGCTTAGGGGCCTGTGTGCATACATCAGCATGTCTATACTTCCTTACAGAAACTAAATATCGAAGCCTGTCATCATCTTAGGATTGCTGCACAAGACAAAGCAATGTGCGTGGATCCTTTGTGAGCTTTCTTTTCCAGTGGTAGAAACTCATTAAAATCTCATGAAATCCTTCTACATAAAATGTGAGGCCATACTGAGCTGCCTCCCTAAAACTTAATATGTGTGTGTTGAAGGGGAGGTGGGGGCGGGGGCACGTTTGGGAAGCATCTCATCATTGGGTCCAGCTGCCATGGTACAGGGGAATTCCTTAGCATATTTTAATTACGGTCTGGCTGCCCCTGTAAATAAATGAGCCAGTGGCTGGAGCTTGGATCAGGCTGGGGACTGAAGTAGGGGCGTGGAGTCCCAGTGGCCCCTTCACCTGCAGCAGGGCTGAAGTTGGGCATGATTGTTGCCGCGAGAAGAAAGGCGGCTGGTCTACCTGGGATTAATGAGTACCCAGGGAATGTGGGATGGCTCTAGGCTGGAGCCGGGGTCATTAAATTCCGCTGGTCATTAATCCCCTGGAAATGCCCAGGGCTGAGGTCATTATTCTTGGGAGATAAAAAATTCAGGACCAAACAGCACAAGAGCATGAATGCCGTGCATTTCTCAGATTGGTGGTGTTTTTCGATTTGTTGGCTGAGTGCAATTTCAGGAAAACAAATTCCTTTTCATATATCCATTGTGCATGCATTGATCATCTCAGCTCTACCTGTGAACTCAACCAGCATTTTTGGTGCGCCCCTACTGTGTGTCCGGAGCTGTTATTGATTCGGTTTCCTTTAGCCTGCTGGACAGTAAAGCTTACTCTGCCAAGTTTAACAGTGAGGAAATCAAAGGTCGGGCAGTGTAAATGGCTTGGGCAAAGTCTCACTGCTGGCCCACAGATCAGCCAGAATCCATAGCTAGCTTCCTCAGGCTCTCAGCTCGGGACCTTCTCCATGAGGCTCAGCTGCCTGCCTTGGCATGCAGTTGTCTAAGTCGTGTATTAGAAACTGAAAATTTTCTTGAGCTTATTGAGCTTATTTTTAAAAAAAGTTTTTATTTATTTATTTGATAGAGAGAGAGAGAGAGAGAAGACAAGCAGGGGGAGAAGCAGGCAGAGGGTGAGGAAAAAGCAGGTTCCCCAGGGAGCCTGATGTGGGGCTTGATTCCACGACCCCAGGATCACAACCTGAGCTGAAGGCAGACGCTTAACCAACTGAGCCATTCGGGTGCTCCTTTTCTTGTATTTAGGTCCTTTCAGCGACTCATCCTCTTTGGAGCTTTTTTATTTTTCCTCCACTCACTCCTCTGAGTCAGAAAGGCAGCTCACTCCCACTTCCTCATGGCTGCAGTGCCTGATGCTGCAAGCAGGGAGAGACTCCGTGGCATGCATCGTCTTTTTCACGGTCAGTAGGACTTCTGAAAACTGGCCCAGATTCTTTGAGCGAACTGGTGAATCAGGCTGTGCGATTCCAGTGCCTAAAATCATCTGAGCCAATTGCAAGTGGGATCTGACAGACAATTTTACTTCTCTGTGCCTCAGTTTCTTTATCTGTAAAATGGGGCTTATAACTGTGCTTCCTTCCTACAAGGTTGGAGGGACTGGTATTCGTCAAGAACTTAGAACCGTGTTCAGCTTGGGGTATGCAGCACAGAAGTGCTTGTGAAAGGAAGTAAGTTAAAACCAAGTAAGTGAAAGTAAAATGATAAAGTCAATCAGATAAAGTAAAATGAAATAAAATAAAATAACAAAGTAAAATAAATTAATAAGTCTGGAAAACAAAGCACTGTTCTTGTTCTACTGAGTATCAGAACCTGTTTGAAGGTATAAACTATTTTGGGGTATTTATTGGTCTTTAATATAACTTAGAAATACCTTCCAGCTTCACCAATTTTATTGATAGCTGCCTGCTTCCTTTTGTAAATGCATGCCTGAATGCCACAAAGCCATTCTTGTTTTTTGTTAGTCTTCTGTATACTGTCTACGAACCTTCTGAGTTCTTTTGTCTGCAAGAAAGAAACAGGCAGAAAAGAGCAACTATGCGCTCTGAACTTTTCATAAAACAACTCTGCACGTGAGGACATTTTACCCTTATTCTACAAAGCTCCAGTCATCTGAGGGTTCAAATCCTCCAGCGGGAAGGGAAAGATTGGAACTTGAGCCCAGGCAGGTAACTCATAGGCTGTGTTTGTCCCACACCAACAGACGGAAGTTTGCATGACCGCCAAAGGCATCCATTGTATCACTGCTTTTATTTCAAATAACACACATATTTATTCATTGGGAAGCATTTTATGAAAACAGTGGAAAGCATAAAACCAAGCATTAAGCATTCAGCTACAGCCTCTTTTCTGCAACAAATGGTCAGTCTTCCTTAGCTAGGTTCTTGTCCACATTCTTTCTGTCCATACTTCTACACAGTTGTGGGCAAAGCAGAAATCCACCTTCAACTGAGCTCTTTCTGCTCAATATTAATCCAAGGTGGGTGATTTGAAGGACTTTGTTCATTTGGAACTCTATTCTGATGTGTGTGTTAAAAAAAAAAAAATAGTTGCACTGTTTTCATGACCATAATTGAATACCACTCAGCTTCAGATGATTACCAATGAGAACAGTGTATATTATTTTTAAATTTTCCTCAGAAGAAGGAATGAGTTTCATGGAGCAATGGCATGGTTGTCCGCTGAAGTATGACACTGCAGGGGTCTGCCAGATTTTCAGACGCTTCCGAGATGCTGTGGCTCTGTTTCTCAACATACTTGGTGATCATCCACAGGTGCAAGTATATCATTTGGGAAATCCCTTTTATTAATTAAATAAATTAAATTTCTGCCATCCTGGAAGACCTGCCATAACATTTATCGACATGGAACGTTACATCTTTGAGATGCCGTGCTAGAGCATTCATTCATTCATTTTAAATATACGTCTGTTGAACTCCTCTGTTTTCAAGGCCTGATGGTAGAAAACAACTTTCCAAACTATCAAGTGCATTTGAGTCTCCAGGGGGTAATACTAAAATGCAGATTTGGCAGTGCTGGGGCTCAGAAACTCAACATTCTTTACAAGCTCTCAGGCCAGGCTAATGCTGCTGACCAGTGGACAGCACCATGCCACACTAGTGGAAGTGACAAGGAAAACAGACATACATGGTTCCTGCTCTCTGTGACCCAGTATTCTAATCCAAGAGACAGAGCATACACAAGCAAACCAAGGATAAATAAGATCATTTCAAAGAGCGACACTGTGAGAAATAGAACATAGACTTGGGGCTACTGCTAACATATGATGTTCAGGAAAGGCTTCTCTCTGAAGAAGTGACAACTGATTTGAGACCTGAAAAATGAGAAGGTTGTGAACTTTGGAAATCAGGGAGAGGAATATTCCAGACAGAGGGACTAGCAGGTGCAAAGGCCCTGAGGTAGAAACAAATGAGTTGTTATTAAGAAAATAAGTTTGGATGAAATCTTACCACTTACATCAAAGGATGGAACTAGAAGGTATTATGCTAAGCAAAATAAGTCAATTAGAGAAAGACAATTATCATGCGGTTTCACTTATATGTGGAATTTAAGAACTAAAACAGAGGATCACAGGGGATGGAAGGGAAGAGCAAAAAAAAAAGGACAAAATCAGAGAAAGAGACAACCTATAAGAGACTATTAACCTAGGAAACAAACTGAGGGTTGGAGGGGAGGTGAGTGGGGGGATGGGGTAGCTCCGCGACGGGCATTAAGAAGGCCATGTGATGGAATGAGCTCTAGGTGTTATACTAAGACTTACGAATCATTGAACTCTACCTCTACACCATATATTAGTTAGTTGAATTTAAATAAAGTAAGTAAAAAAAAAAAAGAAAAAGAAAAGAAGAAAATAAGTTCAGGGCACCTGGGTGGCTCAGTCAGTTAAGCATCTGACTCTTGGTTTCAGCTCAGGTCATAATCTCATGGATTGTGGGACGGAGTCCCTTGTTGGGCTCTGTGCTCTGTGGGGAGTCTGCTTGAAGATCCCTCCCCCTTCCCTCCCCCTTCCCCCCACTCACACTCTCTTTCTCTCTTTGTTTCTCTGAAATAAAGAAATAAGAAAGTCTTAAAAAGAAGAAGAAGAAGAGGAAGAAGGAGGAGGAGGAGGAGGAGGAGGAGGAGGAGCAGAATAGAAAAGAAGTCCAGGGCACACAGAGTGAGGAAGAAGATAGTATGAAATGAGAGCGGACACATAACTGGGGGCTGGGGTGGGTCAATCCCTATGGGCTCAGTATGGCCGTCTATAACAAGTAACCATGGGATGGTTTACGTAGAACGATGATATACTCGGGATGACTTTTTCAAGGTGCTTTTTAAAAGAAAAGAAGCAGCGACACCACGTGGGAATTGGGGCCTAGGTCTAGGAGAGAGAGGACAGTGTTTGGGCAGGGGCAGGGACAGCGGATGGATTGGAAATATATTCTGGAAACAGGGCCCACAGGCTCTTCATTCTTTAAAGAACTTACGGACTTGAGTGCTGCTGGTGTATCAACCCTGTTGTAGGGACTAGTTGCTGGTATCGACCTGGATCTAGGGTGACCCTCTGCCCTTGGGAGGGAGCCAGGTGAAGGATCCACCATTATAACATGGAGGCCAATCACTTCTTGAGCAAGGCGCTCTGGGGGATAAAGGAGACAGGACCAGCTTCCTATGCAAACCTTAGGAATTGCCTCCCTTCTCTGAGCAAGTCTGAGTCCTCGTGTACAAAATAAAGGGATGAACTAAATAGCTTAGACCCCATTCAGATAACAATGTCGTGTCCTTGACATTCTTCCCTTTGTTTTGCACAGGTTTTGTGAGTACTAGGGTGAATCATGCGATGGGTTTCTCCAAACACCGTGAATCCAGACTGAAGAACGAGGTTACCAGGATGGGCTCTCTGGCAATTTAAGAGGCAGTAGCAAGCCTGGGGGAGTGGGGGCACAGACTCCAGAGCTCCTTGTCTTTGCCTTCTGCTGGCTGTGTGGCCCTGGGCAAGGGACTAAACCTCTGTGTTTCCTCTTTTATGAGAACTGCCCAGTGTTGCTGCTGGGATTAAATGAGTTAATACAGATTAGACATTCACTCGCAGGAGCATCAGACTCAAGGTAAGCATTATGGATGTTTAGCTATTACTCTTGATGCTGTGGTTGATATTTTACTATGATTATGACCCGGGCAGTGATGCCATGGGAATTTTACTAGGTAATGGGCAAGATCTTTTGTTAGCCAAACTGGGTGGATTTATGGTCATGGCCCATTTCCAAAAGCTACCATGGGAAAGAGAATGGACTTCGGGTTCCCACAGACCTATACGGAACCTTGCTTTTATCACTCATTAGTTCTGGGATTTGGGAAAAGAATTTGGGTTTTTCTGAGCTAAGCCTCAGTTTCCTCCACCATGAATTGGGAATAATGATATTGATCTTAAAGTTCAAGAGGAATATTAGACTTGATATCTGCCAAGTGACAAGCACAGTGTATAGACTGAGGTAGGTCATTTATTAATGGCATACTCACGCATCCAAAAGATATTTGTCAACAACCAATTACGTGCCAGTCTCTGTGCTAGGCATCTGGAATGTAATATGAGCAAAACAAAGAAGAAAAGAACAGACAATTGTGTAGGGCACCTACTAGGGTAATCCTAACTTGTCCAATCAGGGAAGGATCCTCTGAGCAAATGACATTTGCATTATTACTAGTGTTTGGGTTGTCAATCATGGAAACATGCCTTATGTGACCACAGATCATCTTGTATCTAGCTGTGTGTTTGGTCAATTCAACGTAGACACCATAGATTGACTGCAAAATATTCCTGATCTGTGGTGTTAAAGAGAGCTTTCACCATGTGGCAGGAAAATACACCCCCTATACACAAAGATGTCCATGTCTTAATCCCTGGCACCTGTGAATGCTTCCTTATATGGCAAAATTATTTTGCAGATGTGATTAAGTTACGGATCTTGAGATGGGAATATCCTGGGTTATCGGGTGCATCCGGTCTAATCATGTGTATCCTCGGGAGTGGAGAGTTCTCGCCGACCGGGGTCAGAGGGATATGTGACTACAGAATATGGATCAGAGAAAGGTCATGTTTCTAGCTCTGAAGATGGATGAAAAGAGCCACGAGCCAAGGAGTGTGGACACTCTCTAGAAGCTGGGAAAGACAAGGAAATGTGCCGTATTCTAGAGCCTCTTGAAGGGAACACACACAGCCCTGCTGGTACCTTGGTATTTGGCCTGGGAGATGTGCGTTGGGGGCTTGCAGCAACAGAAAGTTAATACTGCCCACCTGTTACGCAGCACCAGCACGGGCGCTAAACCCCGCCTTCAAACTCGGTTAGGTGGAGCCTGTCACGCCAGACAAAAGTAGCGTGACCGAGCTTGTAGTAGCTTTTGCCGTGAAGGTATCTTTTTCTGACTGCGCTGTTACAGATCTCTTCAGTCAAGCAGCTGTCTCCCGTGTTAAATAGTCTTTCGTCTTGTCAAACACTTCCATTCGCCTTTCTATAGCTTTCTTAGCCAACATGTACACACCTCATCAATCTCATGCCACTGTCTCCAGGCTTTCCAAACCAAAACACGGCCCCGACCACTTGCTTAAAGAGACACTCCTCTCTTTTTCGTTGTGCTCCAGGAATGGCTGTTTCCTAGGGGATGTCTTCTGAGCAGGGTCAAGGGAGACGGGGCTGAGATTTTCACGTGTCTCCGTTTCCTGCTACTTCTGTTACAATAGGAAAGACGCCCGCTTTGGGGTCCTTGCCCTTTCCCTAGCCTACACACCTGCTGGTAAAGCAGATTTTATCCGTGTATTCTCCGGGGTTCGTTACCTGCCCCTGAAGTCTAAGGTCTGCAAATATGCGTGTCATGTGTCCCCGCCTTCAAGAACCAGAACTCACGTCACCTCTCAGTCTCATCTGGCACCTTCCACCTTCCACCTCCCCTTCACCATAACTCCCTGTGCTCCTGCCATGCGGGTCGGGGTTAGTTCACACTCCCGTGCCTTGGTCTGAGACCTGCACGTGGTCTTACCATGGTCTGTGATACCCGTCTCCCCGGTCCACTTTAAGATCTCTTCCTTCTCCTTCTGGTTCAGGTTAGCCGCCATCCTTCGCGGAAAGCCCCTCCTGCCTCTCTCAGTGTGCATTTCTCTACCCTTGGTAATCCAGGGTTTAGGAACCTGCTTTTCTATTATATGTATTTATAAAATGGTGATGTTTATCTTATCAGTTCCTGTGAAGCAGAATGCAAAACAGCCGTATGCCTCAGCCTCGCTGGTGCCCAAGCCCTTTGCCATCTCCCTTTGTGACCTTCTTCCTTTCTAACGTGGGTTCAGCTCTCCAGCTTCTGGCCAATGAGATGTTAGCAAATTGGTGTAAGCGGAGGTTGGCAAAGCACTGAGGTAGTGGGGCTCGCTTGCCCATGGTGTCTCCGCCATTGCCACAAGACTCACCCGACAGAAGGTGAGAGACACATAGAGCAGAGCCCAGGGACCTCAACTGCCCAGCCAACCAAACTTGAGCAACGTGAGTGGGTTCGGCGGAGATTGGCAGAGCTCCCAAGACACACAAGCAAATAAGTGTTTCTTATTGTATGCTCCTGCGATTTTGTTTGTTTGGCAGCGCACTATGGCAGTAGGTGACTGATACGTTGCCCCGTTAAGCTCCACTCTCCTTAAAGGCAGACATTGAGGCCAAGTCTTATTTATATCCGCAGGGCTCAAAACTTAGTAGTAACTCAATAAATATTGGTTGAGTTGGAAGGAAAATGATTTCCAAACTCTGTATACATAATAGCAGCTCTGAATTACTACTTAGTCTGGGCTTTTGTTACGCAGAGGGAGCCTATCATCATTTTTCTCTCATGACACCACCTTACAGAATCCCCATTAGTAGATTGATCCTTCATTTGTGCGAAGGGGGAGGGGAAGCGGACTTCAGAGCCGTCTTGCCAACCCCCATGCAGGGCTTCCCTCTCCATAAACCAAGTCTGTGTACCACATATTAATTAAAACCTCCTATTTTTTATTGTAAATACACGACTTCTATTACCTACGGGAATTATGTGCAGGGGACCACGAGGAGAATAGGGTCACTCATGAGTTAATCGTTATCCCTCAACCAGTTCATCAAAGTGGGTTGGGAAGAAGGTGGTGGACAAAATAATGGCTATTTAGAAAAGCGCAAAACAAAACAAAACAAAAAAATTCCTTTGCAAGGCCTTGGTTCAGTGATAAACTATGGTTTCCTCAACCGCGCTTCTGTTTCTCAGTATTGTTTTTCTTTTAAATTTCAGATTCGTTGCAAATGGATCCACACAAAGAAAACGCTGAATACGTAGGTAGATGTGGGCTCTGTTTTTGTCTTTTTTCTTACAAAAAAAGAAGACAGACAGGCACACACACACACATACACACACACGAGTGTATGCATACACACACGTGCATAAAAACACATATGTATCTGAATTAGCTGGGATGGATGGAGGTGAGTCACTCCAACCTTTAAACCCCGTTGACATTCACAAGATGCTAAAAGTCAGCCGGGGTCTCAGCTCTGACGGATTTGCATCTCTTTGAATATGACACTTGAAAAACCCCAGCGATAGATTAAATTTTGCCAAGGAGAAAATGAGAGAGAGGCTTCCATCTCTCAGGTCTGCTGGGAGGATCTTTATGGTTGATTTACTTTTTTTAAATAAATGTTTCTTTATGTGTTTCCCTCAGTTCCTGCCCAGGCTGTCTCTATCATACATGCTGTAACTTCTGCCCGTCCTATCAGCGGGCAAACAGTAAGTCAGCCTGGTTCTGAGGACAAGGTGAAGGGATATTTCAACCTAAGCTGCATATACCTTCTGTGTTTTCTGATTAAAATGTGCAGGCAAACCTTGGAGTAAACTCTACCTGACATGACTTCTAAAATAATTTATGTTCTTTGCAAACCTGGAATGTAGGAATTGATTTTGGTGCCTGTCACTATATTTCAGATGATCAAAAATGGATCAGAGCTTTTAAATGAGTTTAATGACCAAAGAGGACCCTGTTAAAAAAAAAAAAATCAGTGAGGTCAGAAAACAGAACTCCTTGTCTAAAGCCACAGAATGTTATTTTTTCTTATAAAAGTGACACATATTCATCATCTAACATTTGAAACACGCAGAGATCAAGAGAAAAAAAGTATTCCTAATTAAACAAGCCACAGACCCATCGCTACACTGAGCATACTTTCTTCCAGGGTTATTTATGACTCTGGATTGCTTTATAAAGGTTAACAAATAAAAGAAGTTCAATTTTGTTCCCTGATTTTTATCACTTGTAATAGTGATGATGATGATGAGGAGGATAACATTTGAGCAAAACCGACGTGGAACTTCCTAAAAACTAGGCATATATTGCCTTGTTTGGTCCTCAAAACAACCCAATCAGATCAATTCTATCATTTCCCTATTCATAGATGCTAAGTAATTTTCCCAAAGTCACACAACCATATAGTTCAAAGGCTGTGACTCCTACTAAAACAATCTGATTCTTGAGTCCTGTGCTCTTAAGCACCATGCTATGATACAAGCTTTTTCAATGTTACAAAGTGATTACATATATGTTTGTATATAATTATAAATACATATATATCTCTATGTATATATATATAGTTTCTAGTGGTTGCATAATATACCAGGAAGCATTATTGGTCATACATTTACAATGTGTTCTATGCAAATGTGTCATCCCAGCGATGTGTGACGTAGCAACCCTATACTATAACATTATATAAATGACCTATTATATTTAAGCCATTTCCCTATTTCTGGACATCCAGTGGTATCATATTTTGCTCTTTGGTCCTCACTTGATGGCGGAGTTGAAAAAGCAACAAATGTCTCATCAGATAGACCTGGGTTTGAATCTTAGTTATGCAACTTACTACCAGTGTTTTCTTGAACAAATGCTATACTCTGTGCATTTAAGTCAAATGGGGGTGTTAGAGAAATTAAATGAGATGCCATTGGGGCAAACAGGGTTTCACACAGTTTTTGGCACATCAGATGTGGCCAATATATAGTAAAATAGTAATCCTTTTCATTATTACTAACAATTAATAATAACCATCATGTTTTGAACAGTAATTATGTAACTATGAAAGGTTGATTCAATCAGCATGACAACCCAATAAAAAAATATTCTTTATTCTCTTTGGTACATGAGGATAGTGTTGTCAGAGAGGACCAGTGGCTTTCCCAGGTGAAATTTAACTGGACAGCAGAGGGTCTGATTCTGGAGGGGGCACCCTGACATTCCTTGCTGTACTAAGATCCAGCCTTGAAGTGCCTTGAAAATTCTGCCAAGCAGTTAAGGATAAGGGGTGGGGGGTAATGAGGGTGGCTGTAGGACTTTCGGTAGGGAATGGATGAGCTCTGTCCACTGTAGCATGTGGTGTGAGCATGCCCAGGAATGGACAAGGCTGGGGTAAGGAAAACCAGAGGAGAGACTGTTACTGGAATTCAGGCAAGAGATGACGAAAGACATAAAGATGAAAAGACAGTGGAAATGGGGAGGAACAGCTTTCAAGGACTATAGCAGAGGTGGAACCTGCAGAGTTTGGTGACTTGGGGGAGACAGGAAAAAAGAATGACATGTTCAGGTTTTGGTCTACATAATAGGTAAAACAATTAGTTTAAAATACCAAGAAAGAATGGAAGAATGGAAGACGTTCAGTTTAGTTTTGGACAAGTTGACTTAGTTTCCTAGTAGATGCCCTGATAGTTAGATGTCAGTGTCTTGAAGTTCAAAAGTAGAACCTGAACTAGATTCACATGCTTCCTGCACATGATGGGGTTGAGGATGGGGGAGTCTATAGGAACATCCAGGAAGAGTGTGATGATGAGGAACCCGAGAATGGAACATGAGGAAAAACGTCATTTAAGGGGCAGGCAGAGACCATCCTGTGTGTTAGGATGAGGCAGGCCATGTTGGGATAACAAATGAAGCCTGTTATCTGAGTGGCTTAGCACAGCAGAAGCATATTTCTTCCTTGTGCAAAATGTGATGAGGGCTGGCAGGTACCCTCTCCTCTAGTGACTTAGGGGATAAGCATATCTCCATTTGGGGATCCCAACCTCTCCACAGTTGGCTTCCAATGGCTCTGAGAAAAGGGAATAGTGTTCATCCAGGGTCTTAACAGTCTTATTTGGAAGAGATGCCTGTCATTATCCACAGTTAATTGCAGGCTACCAGCATAACTACAAAGAAGACTGGGAAGGATTAATGAGCACAGAAAGAAGAAATGATATGATGGATGAACGCGCAGCATTGAGTCTACCGTCCACTCTCAGGTAGATTTCCAAAATCAATTATGAATTTTAAGACTCTTTCAGGCATTATTCACATAATTAATTGTTGATGTCGTAACTTGGGTGGGTAGAGGCTTGAGATATGATGGTATAGTGCAGCTCTGCTCCATGGAGAGAGACAGAAAAACAGCAAAAGACAGAAAAGGAGGTGGTAGGAATGTCCCAACTCTAGAGACTGTGCAGTTGGAATCCAGCAGAGTCTACAAGAGGTATGGGAAATTTGGTCTAAGGGAGGTCCATCTGCCTGGGAGGGCCCAGCCGTCTAAGGTGAAATTAAACTCAAAACACAGGATTATATCCAATCAACTCTCTTACAGCAGGACTCTAGAGCCTCAGGGAGTATCTAGAAAATCAGAGAGCTGGGCATGGAGACAAAGTCAGAAGCCCATCATGTGTCCTGGGGGCAGACATTGACTTCAGCCAATGCCCATGGGTAATGCCGAAAATGTCAGATATGAGGATTGTGTTATAAAACAAACTCTGGATCTCACCCTCAAGGGGGCTATGGGGTGATACACATTCTGCGTCAGACAGGATTGTATCAGGTTCCAAGCAGGGCAGAGCTCCAAGAGTAAAGGAGAACCCAGCTGGGATATTCTAGGGAAGGTTTCCTGTCTCATCTTCCATGCAGGTGGTTGGTCTGGCATTTAGGTCTGAGTTCTGTCTGGTCTCTGCTCCTGATGACCTATGTCATGCTCGTTCAGCCTTTTGTTCCTCACCCTCTCTGCATGTTGGTTTCCTAAATCCTGAGGGGAGGGAGCAGTGAAGTAGATGACCCACGAGATCTCTTCCCCTTCTAAACCTACCGATCTGTAATTAATTGAGGTATTGTAAAATGCAGTGCCCGTTAATGCACACCGTTACGCAAGCTGTTAATCATAGACAGCTCTTTCCCACATTCTGAGTTAATGGGTGCTGACTGCAGATTTAGAAATTCATTTAGTGGGGCATTCAGAAGGGGGATGTGTATCAAAACCACATAAAACTTCTCATGAAGTTTAATTGCGATGCACTTCCCGAGAGAGGCAGAGCTGTTACCAAGTAAGAGAAATTCTCTAACGCATGCCGGGTTTGAAAATAAAACATAACGCTGCTCATAACCGCACTGGTGATATTAGGAAAACCCAATAGCTCGAAGCACTTGGGGGTTAAACATTTCTTCCTGCTCTGTCAGAGGAGTACCTCATCTGAGCTTAGCGGGTTCTGTGTTTCTGCCACACGTAAAAACGCGGGTCTGGTGCAGCTTGTTCAGTGTCAGGAAGACTTGGTGTCAGGAGCCCCCACTTTGCCCTTCTGAAGAGGTCTGTCTGGGTAGCAGAATTTGTGATGAACCAAACACTCTTAATTCTTTTATCGCAACACCTTCCCCACTACCTCCACCCACGACTCCCAGGCCACGCTGTGATCCGGAAGACAATGTGTGCTCTGTACCACTTTCTCTTGCATTTTGGATTAGCCCCTCATGTATCAGCCAACTGTCTTAGGGGAAACTGGGGGTCAGATTCCAGTGCAGACTGTGCATAAGAGCAAAGTTCTTGGAAGAGAGGAAAGAATGAAAAGACACAAGGGCAACCAATCCCTAAGGAAGAGCATGGTGGGGGAGGGGGTATGCACAGCCCTTCTCAACTTGTCTGCGCCCCTCCCACCTCTTCAGGCCAGCATCACACCCAGCTAGCACCAGCGGCCTGGGCTGAGTTAGGAGGATCTGAGGCACCTAGAAGTTCAGGACTTGCTGTGGTCACACATTTAACAAGTAAAGTGTCTGAGATGAGACTGGCTCCTAGTTGCTTATGTAACACATTGTCCCCCATGCTTGTCCCCATAGTTACCTCCCTGCTCCCACCCTCTGTGCTCTGGGGCTGCTTCCTTGGCTTCTGCGGCTGCTAATGTGCAGCTGCACTGATAACTCCTTTGCTTCCCCTTTCCCTGTTGTTCTTCTTACTGATGTCACTTGCCGTTTGCTTTATTTGCTAGGAACTCTAATGGGTATAGCCACCCTGCTCGGTCATTAGATCTCCATGAAGATCTCTCTGAAGTTTGGAAGGATCATCCACCTTATTCCAATCACACAGCTAGAAAGTGACCAAATGGAAATTTGATCTGCGTTTAGAGACCATTCTCTTGCCTGGAAGCCATGTGCTTCCAGGAAGCCAAAGGGAAGGGGCTTTTGATTGGGGCTTCATAAGACAAAGACTCTTTCCCAGGTACCATTTATCTTGAGATGTAGGATTTAGATCAGATCGGGAAGGGGGAGACCAACAAAGTACTGGGGTGAAAAAACACCTAAGAAGTATAGATCATGTCATGTGGAGCTTGGCAGTATGAAGGGCAGGGCTGGAGGTGAGAGGAAATCCAGACTCACGAGGTGAGGGGCTTCTGGAGAGCCAAGAAAGAAGTGATTGTGGAGACTCACAGCATCGCAGAACCTGATGGGCCCCTAAAGGGTATCCAGTGAGGAGCTGTGGACTAGAGGAAATGGAGGGAGGGATAGGGGGATGGAGGGAGGAAGGGAAGGAGGAAAAGAGGGAACGAGGAGCAAAGTCTCTGCTTTCACCACTGGGTAAGACTAGACCTTTTCAGAGACATGAAGCTTATCATCTTCTATATATCTGATCTCCCAGCAAAGCTGTATGTATTTTGGGTTTTATTTATTTATTTATTCTTTTTTTTTTTTTTTTTTTAGATTTTATTTATTTATTTGACAGACAGAGGTCACAAGTAGGCAGAGAGGCAGGTAGAGAGAGAGGGGGAAGCAGGCTCCCCACTGAGCAGAGAGCCCTATGAGAGGCTCGATCCCAGGACCCCGGGATCATGACCTGAGCCGAAGGCAGAGGCTTTAACCCACTGAGCCATTCAGGTGCCCCTGGGATTTTTTTTTTTTTTTTTTTTTTTAGACAAGTGACACAAAATCCCATCATAGAAAGGGTAGTATGTGCTAGTGGTCCTCAAAATGATTTCTTCTCCTTCATCCTGACCCCTTGGGCTCACTGCAGAGGGAGAAGGTGGAAGTAGGGACAGCATCACAAAGTACATCAAAAGAAAGGAGTGAGGACCCTCTCTCTTCTCTGACATCTACCTCCCATGTACCCCTGAATCAGACCTGGGACCTCCTTGGGGTTCAGGCACATCATCTGCAGAGGAGGACAGCAGTGCCTTTGAAGACTGAGGTCACTTGAGACCCAGAAGGACAAATATCATATCTCTCCACGGTCTCCTAAACTTCCCCATACACATTTCTATGCTCCTCCTCAGAACAGTGCTGGGACCTTGGCAGGTGAAGGATTATTATATCCATGGTGGAGATGTGATCAACCATGTCATCCCTCAGGGATGTGAAGCGGCTTTCCCAAGATCACACTGAGGGGAGCAGAGTCAGGGGTGGGACTTACATCTGCTTTCTTTATATGATACCACCTCTCCAAAAATCACTCCCACAAAGGCAATCCCAGCCCCAGCCTTCCCTGGGGTTTCATCTTATGGGACACCCTATGTGTAAACGGGCCATTTTGATCATTCTTTTGGACTGTTCCTTTCCTTATAAACTATCCCTTGATGTCCTCAGTTGTGCAAATTCTCAGGAAAAATTTAATTTGCCTGATATATTTAGAATTTTGAATGAACGTTTTGCCTCAAAACTTGGTTGGAAATGAATGTTTTTCTTGCAGATAATGCAAAACAAAGCCTGGGTTTAAAAATAAACAGAGTGCTAAGATGACAATTATATTGACAAGAATTCCATAAACAAGCCCAGCTCCAGATCAGTTGCCTTTTCCACGGCGTGCCTACCTTTAACATGTTGGTATTGTACTTTGTCTCCCTACTTAATTAAAACTGAGTACCTAACAAGGGCCATATTATAAAAATACTTTGTTTCTGAACTTGGCTTTACATGCCGTCATCAAAACAGCCATGTTTCTAGTTGCATTTCTTGCCAGCTTTGCTATATTGTGTCTTTCTATTTGCCAGGCTGGGTTTTTTCTCCCCCCTTTCTGTTTTATTTGGGAACAAATACTTAACTTTGGCCCACCTCTTGAAACATCCTCCTCACCAGAAATTCACCATGTGGGTAGATTTTCGTATGACACCTATTTTAGGTTCTACTATTTCTAACCTGACGACTCGTAGATTTATCAAACATCACCCTGACCTGCCATGGTTCCCTCTTGCCTGTTAAATTCATCCAATACTTCTCTTTCTGGCTTTCAAGGTCTTTCTTGACAAGTCTCCGACTTACACATTCCAAAAGCATGTCATGCACCGCCTATTTAGCATTTATGCATTTACTTACCAAGTAGCTACTACATTTTAGACATTGTGGTATGTGTCCCTATCATGTGCAAAGTGGTGAGAGAGACTCAGTACCTCTTTTCAAGAGGTTCACAGGGTCCTGGGTGAATAAAGACACAGGCAAGGGGATTATGTAGCTAGCAGACCTCAACAGCAGTTACATGGATGTATAAAATGCTAGGCTGGTATGAAGAAAGGACGGGTCCCACTGAAACTGGCTTCTGGAAGGGGTGGCATTTGGATGGGACTTGATGGAAGAGCCTTTCAAAGAGAGAGGTAGGGGAATGTCATCCTGATGAGGGCACAACAGGAGTCCAGAACATTTTCCTGGAAATGACCAGTGGTCTAGCGCATTTGGGACACCAAGGGTAGTTGGGGAGATAAATTGATGAATGAGGTAGGAAAGGAATCCTGGAAACAGTGTGTGTAGGGCTGTGAGTGCCACATCAGGGATACAGAATATGATTCAGTCAGAACATTTTGGAGTGTCCAATACACCAATCAATTTAGACACCTCATCATTTTCCCCAAGACGCCAAGACACCTGGCCTTGCTCCCTCCAGGACTGCACCCATGCTTATCACTTCTACCTGGAGTATTATATTTTTGCTCATGAATTCCCACCCTTCCCTGTCTTTTCTGACTCTAACTTGGAGTTCATCTGAAGTGCTTATATGCAAATGTATGTGTGTATACAGTGTTTTACTCTCTGTATCTGCTTTTAATCTTTTAGAGATTCTTTAATGTCTCTAGTCTACTAATAGCATTTTGGCTTGTCTTTGTGGATTCATTCTGTTTTCTTGCCTTGTTTGAAATATATTCTCTGGCATTTGTGAGATATTTTTGTGAGCAGTAAAGTAGCTGTTCAGCCTGCCATCTTGAACCCATCACACAAGTCCTTTAAAGAGCCCAGAATCACCATTTTACTTTTCTTCCTCACGTCACAAACTTAAAAAAACAACAAAAGTCTTCCTCATACACAAGTAACAGAATACTGGCTCTTTCTTCCTTCAATGCCATGAGGTGACATTTCACAAAATCATATACAGAAGAATTCAGCTGTCCATTGACCTGTCCTGTTCCCCAACCACCACCAGGAAACTCCACAATCATGCACAGAACAGAAAACTCCTCTTCCTCTATGCCATTCAAGGCCACCTGCTCTATTTTGTTGCTCTTGGTACACAAGAGCTGAGTACATCGGAGAGGCCCATGTATCCTTGTTGAATGAATGACAACACCCATGCTGCATCGTCAAATGCCTTGAGTAAGTTAGTTTTGGTGACAAGGAGATTCTTTGGCTTCTTTCTGTACCCTGTACAGACTGGACATTCATTTGATTCTTAGCATTTACTCTGCAATGGATTGAAGGATGCTGGCGATGTTACTGCAAATAGCACAGTGCCACCAAATGCACAGTATCACCACCATGGCATTGCCCCAGTTAATGGGTCCCCTGGGAGACCAGCCCATTTCTCTTGATGTCAGCCATGTTAAAGATAATGCTCTGAATCAAGCATTACAGAACTGTGGTGGGAGACTCTCAAGGCAGGAGGCTGTTTTTGTTGCTTTTACTTTTTCTATTATAATATTGAGGACCATTTATTTACTACTTACTATATGCCACACACTGGGTTATATGCTTTGCAGAGTTATTATATTTAGTATTCACAAAAAAGGTTATGAAGCAGACACTACTATTATTCCCATTTTATGGACAGGGAGACTGAAGTGTGGGACTAGAAATGGCTCCCCAAGGTCACCCAGCAAGTATGAGCAGAATAGGGTCTCAAACTCAGGTTCTCTAGCATTGGCACTTGAGCTCTTAAGCTCCTTACCATCTGCTCAAAATGTCATCCAGGCCCCAGGGCCAGAATTACTTAACTTTCACATGTCAGGGACTCCTTCCAGATTGTTGGAGCTAGACCTAAGCACCTACTTTTTTTGATATTAGAGAACCAGATGTTTCTTATACATACCAGAGATCTGAAGTCATGACCTTGCTTCTGTAGAGCCAGGGAGAGGGAACCCATGGATCTGAGCCTACCTGAAGGTAGAAAGCAGGAGAACCACATGTCTCTTAAAGGCAGGAGTGGGATGGGTTGAGCTCTGGATAGGAGTTTCTCTGCCAAGAGTAAGAACTTCCCTGATTCCTTTCTTGGGAATCTAATGATGCCCTGGTTCTGGGATGGCCAAAGTTGATGACCGTGATCTTCTGGATTGTCCTCTCTTTAAGCCACATGTACTTTGGAAGTAATTTCCTAAATAAGAGCCAATGCTGCAGGCCTGGTCTGAGGGCCCCCAAGCTCCTTGTCTTCTAAAGTGGCTCCTCCATACCTCTCACCCCTGGCGCATCTGACACATTCTCACCCTCCAGAAGGACATCCTTTGGGACCCTCCTCCCCCAATCCCTGGCAGAGAGAGGTTGAGGTTGAGGTGCTTCTAGTTACTGCCCAGCTCATTACAGGATTCTAAGTGGCTGCTTGAGACATGATATGCTCACTCCATTCCGGATGGCAGCTGAGGGTCACTGTCTCTGTAAATAGACGGTGAACCAAGAAGGCAAATGCCCTCTGGTGTTCTCCATTGCTGGACTTCTCCAGTGGGAAGTTGTTCTTCCCTATCAATCAAGATTCTTGAGAAGATTGCTGGGTTCTTACAGTGGGTCTTTTTTTGACCACCTGGCAAGATTCAACAAGTTCCTAAGGGCACTTAGAAATGTCTTTTCCCCCCAACCTTGAAGCCACAAAATTAGCAATGAGATCTGTTGTCTTTGGAAAATCCATTCAATAAAGGAAATGTTTAGAGAACACTCTGCAGACTCTGAATAATACACAGATCTTGCCACAGGAGCAATCCTGTGCTAGCTGGAAATGGGCAATAACTCTAAAACCAAGAGCCAGCCTAGAAGAATATGGTACGTCCTTTGTGAAAACAGATGGGGCGTTTATTTTACTGAAGGTAGGTTGTTAGTGAATTATACACCCTAATGATTTCAACTGCATGGGGCATCATCTCAGTTCAAATTCAGTGTTATCTTTGTGCTGTATCATCGCTTCCTTCTACACATTTTCCAAAAATATAGGATGCTTCCTTTAGGGTATGAGTTAGCAAAATGAAGAAACACCAGACCAAGAACTACGTGAAGGTAGTTACTGTGCCTTATTTCTTGTTTTATGATCTGCCTGAAGTTGGGGTCTTCTAAATTTTGGACAAGGGAGTGAGTAAGGGAACAAGGATGCATTGCTTCCTGAGATTATAAATGGGCTTTAATATTTGCGATGTATTTCCCCAGGTTCAAAATCTTACCACATACTTTAGCTTTTCTGACTCTAGTGAATGCTCTGTGAATAAGCAAGTGAGATATTATTTTTTCTCATTCAAGTTCAATGGACAAGGAGTTGAAATTTTCTAAGGCTTGAACCCCAGCACATACGTGCAGAAGTAGACAGGTTGCAACTTGATCCTTAGTGTGCCTGGCTTTTGATCTCAGATTCCCCCGTATCACCCCAGGGCACTGGAGAGGAATATTGTTATTACTATAATTGAGGTTTTGTTTTTTTGTGGATTATTAATCTTTTCCTGAGTTTTAATTCAGGGATTATTAGTCTTTTTACCATTTGCAATAATCAGCATATCATAAAGCCCAAAGAATATCCAGTCAAAAGGAGTCCATTTGATTCTAGTGTTCGATTGAAGCATTTACATTTGGTGGACAGTGCTCTGTCTTTATTTCTGAGTCAGCAGACACACTTGACCGCTAACACTCTCCTCTCTTGACTCCCTGATTGTCGCTTGCTTCTGTCCCCCTCCTCTGTCCCCCTGGCTTCTATCCTTCTGGCTTCTTCTGAGTCCTTTTCCTTTGTCTTCTATTTAAAAAGTCCTATAGCTCCGGTCTCTGTCCTAAGCTTTTTGTACTTGTACAGTCTCTCCTTATTTGATTTCTTCTACCCTTCATGGCTTATTTACATCTGAATGCTCATGGATTCCCAATTTTTATCTCTGACCTATATCTCTAAACTGAACATTAGACTCACATGCACAAATGCCTACTTGGAATCTCATATAACTTCTTTTCCATTCAACAAATACTCACTCATCACTTAATGTGTGTTGGGTATTCTTCTAGGCATTGGGAATACAACTGGGAGAATAGTTCAGGTAACTTATCCCTCCTTAACTTATCAAAGTGGAACATCATCTCTAAGAACCATTCTTTAATTTGCCTTAACATAATAAATGCACTGCCAGTCATCCAACTGTCCTAGATAAAGATCTATGAGTTGCGATTCTTCTATTTCTTTCATTTTTCAAACTCAGTCCATCAAGAACTTCTAAATATCTCTCACTTTCATCCACTTCTCTCCATTTTCTTTGAAACCACAACTAGTCCAGAAAGACTACCATCATCTTCTGGCCAGATAACCACCATAGACTCCAGACTTCCTCTCTTAGACTCTTCAGGCCATTTTCCTCACCATGGCAAGAATGACCTTGAAATATCATCAGACCATGTCAGTCCTTGATAAACACCAGTGGTGCCGTTCAATTGCACTTGGGCTAATATTATTTACATGAATGGCCCATAAGTTTCTTGTGAAAGGCGGCCCATGGACACTTCTGCAAACTCACCTCACATCATTCCTTCATCATCTACTACTACCCTGCAGCCCCATTAATCTGTGTGCTGGGCTCTGAATTTGCTTCAGCTCTTTCACACTTGGAGGTCTTCCCATGTGCCAGTCCCTCTGCCTGGATGTTTTCCTTCTATTTGTTGTGTGGGCTTCCTCTTAACTTGTTAAGTTAAGCGTAATTATCTGTTCAGAGAGAGTTTCTTTGTACTCCTTCCTTCCTCCCTTCCTTCCTTCCTTCCTTCCTTCCCTCCTTCTAACTCTGCCAAAGAACTCCATTTTTTAAAGAACTTATTACAACTTGGGATCATTTTATTGATTTTTTGTTCATATTTTTTTTCATTTCCTTCCCCTACTAGGGCTACAAACCTACTGAAGGTAGACACCAAGTTATCTTGTTCACCAGTTTTATTCTTTATGATGAATCCGATGTCTGGTATGAAGTAGGCCTACAGTAAATATTCATTGAAAGATAGACAAAAGATAATTTTGCCCAAATTTAATCAAATATTTTAAAGTATGCTATTATTTTTTTCTGTATAAGAACATGAACAATAGCCAACTCAGTGCTATGTTAACACTAACAAGACTATTCAAGTTAAACATAGAATAGTTTTCATCTAAGTACACAGTCAATAAAATATTAATGTTGCCTTTCTTCTAGACCACAGGGTCACACAAAGAGATGGTGAGGGAGCTGTACTATATGGTTTCTGGGTTTGCATCTAATGGCTTTTATCATCTGCTCATGCAAGTTTGAATAAATCTTAACCACAGATTGTTTTGGAGCCCTCCCCTATGGGAGACTCCATGGGGAAAAGTGAGACACCTGAGTCTGGGAGAAGCATCAGTCTGTGAAGAGAGGTAATTACAGACACGACTCAAGGAAGATGATGAGAATGTACAAGCATTTGGTAAAGATACAGAAAAACATATATTCTTGGATTGGACCAGAGAAAGAAATCAAAGTTACTCCTCTAATATAAGAAGAAGCTTCATGGTGGTGGTGGGATTTAGTTGAGCTGTTAGGGTGAAAATATTAGAATGGCAAAAAGGAAAAAAAAGTCAGTAAAAAGAAGCACATGACATTGGCGTTCTACTTCACAGGTTGAAAAGCACATTTCATGTCTTATTTGACTCAGAAATCCTCAAGATAATGGGGCAGGCATTATTACTATTTTGTTATTGCTGTTTTAGTTGTTTGTTAATTTTTTTTTTTTACAGGGGATTAAGAAAGAAAGAATCAGCATGTTTTTCCCAAGGACACCTGTTTAATGGCAGCAAGAAATCTTGAACCACAGCTTGTGAATCCAGACTTCTGAGCTCAGCTCTGTGCTAGGCTGCCCCACGTATGTTGAATTAAATGAGTGGCCCCAGATTACTCCTCTTCATCCTTCCACCAGCTCATGCCCACCAGGTTGAGAAGTACCCTGCAATGACTCACCTCCTGGTAGAGAACTAGTCCTGACTCATCAAAACGGTCACCTGTCAAAAAGTCCCCTGAACCCTAAGAGGGAAAATTTTCCCTTTTTAAACAGTCTCAAGAGCAGAGAAGATGTCCAGGACCCCTGCCTCCTGGGCCCACTGGCACTTTAGAGTGGCCCATGGACCCACTGTGTCTACTGGCTATTTCACAAACTGTGAACTTTAGCCCACTTCCAGATCTCTACATATCCTGGGAGAGCCCTTTCTCTGGAATGGAGTCATTTAAGCTGGTCAAGACTTCTCTCTCCCAATTAGCTAATAAACAAGTGTTAGCAAGATGGCAGCAGTCTAGTGCCCTGGGAATCTCAGGGAGGAAATGTGAGCGCAAGGATGCACCCTAAGACTGATCATCACTGCGATCTCTCAAATGGAAGGAGGCCATTGCTTGGATCTTGAACTAATGCTTCTTGTCGCAGCTTAAGTCACTGGCTCCAGGATGGGCTGACAACAGGGAAGACAACATGACAAAAAGAGGAGTGCCAAATGTGTCCGGGCAGGGGCACCAAGCTGGCTCACTCAGTAGAGCATGGGGCTTTTGATTTCAGAGTCATGAGTTCAAGCCCCACGTTGGGTGTGGAACTTACTTAAAAAACAAAACGAAACAAAACAAAAACCCAAATGCTTCTGGGGCGATGAGAAGACCTGCATTTCATAGTATGCTGTTCTACTAGAAGGGCCTCAAGAACCCTTCTTTCAATATGCAAACTCTGTCCCACTTATTAACTGATCCTTACTCTTGCCAAACAACCACACCATATATGCATACAGGCACCTACTTCTCATTACATTTCTGGGCACTGAAAGCAAGGATAAGGGAAGGGAAGGGATATAGGGCATGCCAGTACAGATATAACTTATTATCGAACTGGCCAATTCCAGAAGGATGATATGGTGCAGACCAGATGGGGGAGTTTGAAAGGTTGAGAAGACAATTTGAATTTTTATGCCTAATGAAAATCAGGCACTTTGAGACATCCCCTGTCTATTGAAGGAGACAGACACCAGGGCCCCAAGTTCTCAGAGAACCTGCCAGGATTCAGAGGCATCAGATGGAGTGTGAGAAGGTCATCGTTCAAGTGATGGTTAAGATTTGGTTTCACACCATTGCCTCTTCTGTTAGAACCACTGCCTCCTCCTTACATGGTCCTTAACTCTCTGTTAACCTTGACCATTGGTTCAAGTGGGCTACGCACTATAGCTTTGTGGTCGTGGTGCAAGGAAGAATGAGTCGCATGTTGGTGCTGAGTGAGGGACCAAGGAAGGCGGTCAGGACATAGAGGCCAGCCAGCGGCCAGCATGCTTTATCAGTGATGAAGAGGAAGAGAGGCCATGGGGATGTGGACATCCAGTGCTCTTAATTCAGAATGCCTTGGTGGTATTGGAGAAGACATGAATGTCCTGCGACTGTGTGTCAGGGCAAGCTAAGGATGCAGGCTGAGGGCAGGGCCCAAGGAGATAGTGCAGCCCAACTCCACAAAACGGGCCCACAGGACACTTCATGAATCACATCAGGCCCAGGCCAGCTCAGCGGGGCTTCCAATCCCACAAAGGATGTGGGGCTGAGTGGTGAGTATGTGCTCTTGTACATCCCCAAAGAACCCAGCACCCCCACCCAGACCTCCCCAGCCCACCACCACCACAGTCTTCCTTTCTATCCTGCTTGGTCATCTGCTTCATCTGCCTGACCCTTCCCAGCTGGATTTCTTGTTGCCTCTGAATCCAGGCAACCAACAGAGCAGCAGAAGAAAACATGCAGATGCCTTCACGTTACTGGTAAATTGGAAGAAATACCCAGAAAGAGGCGTGGATGGTTTCCACGAACTTAGAAAAATAAGCAAACCTAACAAAAGGCTGAGCTTCACAACTGCGCGATGCCTGCGTTCGCTCATTTGTTCATTCATTCCAACGCTGGGCCCCCACCCACCCTCTCCGCAGACCTTGGCTACTGTGCATTTCAGTCCAACCTGACATCTCAATGGAGCCGTTTCTCTGGGGCTCTTTCCTCCTTCACCCCAAACCTCCATCTGTCCCTTTCCTCCTCTCTTTTCCTTCCCGATGGCAGTTTTTTATTTCAGAAGAAAACTTATGAAAATTGTTGAAACACGCACTACAAAGCGAAACCTTATTTTTTTTTTAACATTCGGCAGAGAGCTCCCCCCACCCCAAAAAAGGCAGCCATGTCAAAGACACTGCCTCCCCCCTTTGACATTCATGCAGTGCTCAGAGTCAGCTGGGGTCTCGGCTCTGACAAATTTGCATCTCTTTGAATGTGACGCTTGAAAAAAGCCGGAGCCGCTAGATTAAATTTTTTTTTTTTTCCGTCCAGAAAATGAGAAAAGCCTCTATCTCTCTGCAGAGTCTACTGGGAAGATCTTTATTCTGATTCTTGTTAGAATTGTTTATCACCCTGACAGGCCAGACTCGGACGAGATAAAGGCTCCGCTCCATCACGGGGCCTGACAGTGGTAGGACATGCAGAAAAATGAAAGGAGCAGGAGAAAATATTATTAATAGATGCCGACTTGCTTTGCCTGCATGGCACGTCAGGGAAGGGAGAGGGGAGCCATAGCTTGATTGCAGGCCTATGAAGTTCTGTCCAAAAAAGAAGCTATTTTTCATTAAGTGATAGAAGGGCCTTTTTCATGTTCTTTCCTGAGGAGCTGATAACTTATGCAGTTTATTCTAACCCTGCTGATTTCTGTCAGGGGAAGAAAACCCCTGAAAGATGGCTCTGACTTGTCCTTTTCAGGAGAGGAGGCTGGTTTGACAGACAAACACAGGCGAAGTCGGGAGGCCTGGCCTGGATGGGCTCACGGCCCCGGCTTCTGGTTGGGAACATGCTGGAAGCTATGAGTCTAGGAGGGATGCAGAAGGGGAAGGAAGGACTGAGTTGAGAGCTTCTTTGATCTCAAAGGGGGTTCTGTGCATGGAGATGCAGAATTTCCACGTGGGGTTCAGTGTGGACGACTCCCTAGAAAGGAGTACTCTGTGTTCCCATTCACAGATGCCCTCCCAGCCGCATCGCTGTTCACTATTTCACCAGGCTGCAGTGGACGCCGTAATAAAGTAGCACAGGCTGGGTGGCTTGAGTGACAGATTTGTATTTTCTCGGAGCTGTGGAGGCTGGGAGTCCAAGATCAAGGTGTCGGCTTGGTCTCTCCCTAGGCCTCTCTCCTTGGCATGCAGGTTTCTTCTCTGTGTCTGCACGCCTCAAGACCCATTCCTCTTTTTATAAGGACACTGGTGCTTTTAAATAGGGCCCACCCTTATGACCTCATTTTACCTTCATCATCTCCTTAAAGACCCTGTCTCCAAAGACTGTCACATTTTGAGATACTGGGGGTGAGGTCTTGGGTGTGCAGATCTGAGCGGGACACAGTGGAGTCCTTACAACTGAGTCTACACAGCAATTTCTTCCATTTGAGCGTCTTCGGATTCCTGTGGCAGAAGCTGAGCCAGACGTGGTGCCCACAGGGTCCTTCTTTCGCTTAGGAAAGGTGGGGGGTGTTTCACTCTCTCCTGTGATCAGGCCCTTGGCACGAAGGAGAAGGCCCTTAAGAGAGTCAGACATGAGGGGGCTGGCCTCTGACAGCATTTCTTTCCTGATAGAACACCTGTGGGCGAGGGGAAGGAGCCATGAGCAGGGCTTTGCTGGAGTGTGCAGTGTCTGGACTGAGGAACTGAGTCCCCTAGGGCAGGCCGTATCATGCTCTATGCCTCAGTTTCCTCTCCTGTGGAAGTGATGGCATTTTAGTGGCTGTCCATACTGAATGAGGATTGAATGGGACAGGGGAGAGGTAGCAGCTCCTCACTTATACTGGGGGGTCATCTGGATACTTGGGTTGATCTCTATTGTAAAGGGGTGGTCTGTGGCAGCGTGTTCCAGCCTGCTGGCCACGCTCCCACGGGCATCCTGTGAGTCTGGATGTCTGGCCCTTGTCCAGACATGCACTAACCCAGAGTCTGAAAAGGGTCTGTCCCCAGCAGCTTATGGGTGAAAATGAATTCCTTTTGTAAGCTGAGCTCTGACCCTGAACTTCTCTCCTCCTCCTGACAGTCAGAAGCCTGGCTGAGTGCTCTCTGAAGACTCACTGGACATTCTACCATCAGGAAAATGCTGGAATTTATTCAGTTTCATAGTTTGTTATAGTGGGGGCTGGGGAGACGATCTTGGGTAAACTACAGATACGTGATGTGTTAAGGGCATTTCTACTCTGTGGGGTCTGGAACTTTTGAAGACAATGGCCTTGGATTTGATGTATAATAACACTTGTGCTTTGTCTGTGTCATTTGCTACCCTAGACCATAACTTAACTCTTTTGAGGTTCAATGTCCTTGTGTCTTAGTGAAAGTGATAATACTGGATAGAGCTGTATTTAATAAAATATCTTCATTGCTTGCATAACCAGTGAAGTACCATAAGTACTCAGTTTACAATAGTTATGATGCTGCTTTTGCTGTTGACAGTGATGATGGGGATGATGGAGATGGTTATTTGCTTGGAAAGCAGTAAGCACATGACACTTAACATGTGCCAGGCACCGTCCTTGGTCTTTTCTTGCTCACTTTGACCTAATTCCTACAAAACCCCTAAGGACTATGTATCACTATTATCCCCATTTTAAAAATGAGGACCTTGATGCTGAGGAAAATTCAAAATTCAATAACTTTTCCCGGGTCACACAACCAGTAAGAGACTCTACACGTGGCTGGGATGATAGGAGTGTTGGTTGAAGAGCTGGGCACGGTCTTTCACTCTACCACATGAATTACAGAAAAATAACAGGATGCTGGGGTGAAGCCCTGTCTCATTCACCCCCAGCAGCATCCCCACACCAAGTGGCCTGGGGAGGGGGGTAGGATCCAAGGAGTCTGTGCTTACTCTAACATCTAGATATGAGCTATAACTCAGGTTGGTTGGAGCTCTTGACTTACTGGGGACAGACCACAAGCTGAATCATGCAATCTGATAGAAATCATTTCAGCTCTCATAGATCGAATAGCTAGTAGATGATCAATTCTACCAAAGGAACTGGAGGACCCCATGTGTAAGGACCCAGCAATAGCATGGATAGACCTCATGGTCACTGCAGGGGTTCATCATGGACTTGCTTAACCTTCAAGGAACAGGTTAAAAGTCATCCCCTCCATAAACCCTCCCTCACTCTCCCAGTCTAGGAGACTGCCTATATTCCACAGAAACTAAGCATTTGCCATGCGTTTGCAGGTGTCACAGCACAATGTGATCATATATTGATTAGTGTGTCTTTTCTTCTTGGGTTTCCCCCTGTACTGATGAGAATCTGCAGCACCTAGGGCTCTTTCTGACACCAAGATGGTGTTCAGTGAGTGTCTGTGAATAGAACCATGGAAAATAAATAGTCTATGAATCCAAAATACATTGAATATGAATTTTAAATCTATAGGGAAAAAAGAACCATGATATTAGAAGGGAGTGGATGTTTAATTCTGAGAAATGAATTTTAGAAATAATGATGATAATAAAATTAATATCTTAGAGTTACATTTCATTTAAGTCAACATATACATAGACTGTGCCAGGCACCAGGCTGGTAGGGGCAGGGGGTAGAATGCAAGGATATGTGGCACAGGAGCTTAGCCTTGAGGAAGCTTCCTTCTCAAGATAAAGCAGCTCTTAGAGATGCTCTGTTGTCTCTGAGTAACCTAAGGGGGAGGATGAGGCTTGCAAATAGAAGGATGGGAGACTCAGAACTGAGGCTTTGGGTCACGAGAGTAGAACTTTCAGGGGTAAATGGGATTGATCTAAGCCATCAAAGGAACAAGAGCATTCCAAGAAGAAAAAATGGGTGAGTGAGGATGATCTGAGAGCAACTATGTTCTCATGAACAACTATCGTGATGCCAGAGTGAGCTTTGGGCTCGGTGTTAGAAAACATGCATCCTAATCACGGCTCACCCCGTCTTCAGTGTACCTCAGTTGACCTACCCGGGTTCGTATTCTGATCTCTAAAATGAGAGTGGCCACGTAGATGACTGAAGGATTTTTTTTCAGTCAAGTGAGTTGGGTGATCCATGGGTTGCCTCTCTTTGAAAGATTGAACATGGGTCCCCCTCAGAACGGACTAATGTCCTTCGAACACAGTGTGGTGTGGTGAACAAGCTTTGGAGCTGGGGTAGGGGCTGTTTTCTAATTTTGACTTCTCTACTTTGGGCCAGTTCTGTTTAGTTCAACCAGCATAACTATGGTGCCCACTAGGAGCCAGCCATTGGGTAACACGGACACATTTGAGTTGAAAGGGGGTGCTATTCCCAAGTATGTTAAAATAACAGATTTAATTAAAGGACTGTAGCGGGCATGCAGGAATGTTGGTTGCCCTAGTTGCATACCCTTAAAAATAAAGCTGAGTAAGCAGATTCCATTTCTCTCTCAAAAAGCCTATAATCTAGTTGGAGGGGCAACCGTATTTATTTATTCTTCTTTTTATTCATTTCTTATATATGTATTTATCCTCTTGGAGCCTCAGTTACTACATCTCTGAATTGGGACCAGTGCTGGTTTCACCTTCACAGGATTGATCTGGATGCTATTGGATAGTCTTAAGGATAAAGTATATAAAGTTTTTGCACAGAAGCTGGTACCGAATGAGAAAAAAAAAATACACACACACACACACACACACACACACACACATATATATATATATATATTTTTTAAGGATTCAGTCTGATGATATGATTGTGAAAGCAGTTTTCAGGGTATAAACTTTGTTTCTCAAAGCCGTGATTTTGACAGACACACTGCTGATGACGCCTTTATGTAAATAAACTTATAAACATGCAATTACCTGTTATCATGGTCCGATTAAAACATGCTAGTTGTCAATTTAGTAGATTCGATTGACGGAACTGGAAACTCAGGGAGTGGGCCATCAACTCGCTCTTGGAGGAGCACGAACTCCCCTTATATGCACCCACCTTGAACTCATGGTCCATCCATCGGGGCAGGGCAGCCACCACAGGCGCAGCCTACTGCTTGGACAGTTTTCGTTTGTACTCTCATTGCCCCCGTTGTTGCTTGCTGTGTATGTATGTGTGTAAGTTTTGAAAATTTGTCCTGCTCAGCAGTAAGATGTCAGCACCATCAAGAGTCACCATGGATTCTGTATCTCCAACAGGACGGTGGGGTGGGAGCGCCCATCTCTCGTTCACCCCCAGGAGCATCAAGTGAACAGTGGCAGGTGGGTGATAACAGCTCGGCGGCAGCTCTGGGAACCAGTCAAGTGTAGGCACCCGCGAGGGATTGTGGAGTTGAGAACAGACCACACTCTAAAGGGCAGGATGTTTTGTGACCTTTTTGCTTGTAGCCCCGCCACCTCCCCCATGTGGCATGGTATCCTTGGGAGAATGCTATGGGATCCTGGTTCCTCGTGTAGCACAGAGGAAAAGAGGGAAAGTGGGCTGGGCTGCCTGCAGGGCTGGTTTCTGTGTTTTCTGACTTAGAGCTGATGAGGGAATGGCGGCATGGTGTGGGTCTCAGGCCAGAAGCCACTGAAGGCAGTGGCGGCAACACGGCCCGTGAAAGACTTGCAGAGGCCTGGGGGTGAGAGGTGACAGGTGGAGGAATACAACAGAATACATGAGGCTCTGAGAAGAAGCAGGGAAGAGACCCCTGGGCGAAGTTAAGACACTTAAAAGTGATCATGTTGGCAGGAGAATTGGGAAAAAAGATGTTTGGGGTTGGGGGGCGGGGGGAGTGGACACATGTCCAGAAAAGGCCTGAGAAGACCTTCAGCCTTCTGGGATCATTGGGACGGGTCTTCCCGCACGCAGTCAGAAAACAAGGACTGGGACAGGTGGATGTTTTTCCAAATGTTCCATTTTCAACAAAAGATTACAGGCATACAAGGAAACGGGGAAACATGGCCCTTTCAAAGGAATAAAATGTATCTCCTGAACTGACCCTAAGGAAATATATGATTCAAATTTGCTTATATATTATATATTTATATAGTATATAATATATAAATATATAAAATAGGAATAAATTATATATAATATATTAATATATATTTTATACATATAAAATGTATATTTTATATATATATATATATTCATTGCCCAGAGCAGTTTTTGGCATGAGGAAGATGAAAAATAAATAATTATTCAGTGAATAAATAACAAATAAATAAAGGTTTATGACTGCTATTGTAATAATTGCTACTGTGGGCCAAGCACTCAAGCACTGTCCTGGGTCTTGAGGCAAACTTTACATTGTGGTTTAGTAAGTATTATGATATAGATAAGCACAAGATACTCTATGGACTAGAAGAACACCTAAAGTTGCCTAAAGAGGAAGTCTAAGAATGGTTTCTGAAGAAGGAATATCTGAGTTTGGGGTTGCAAATTAATAGCAAGAGCCAAGAAATTGGAATGGGAAGACTGAGAGGGAGGCTAGCGTTTTCCAGGCAGAGGGACTAACATGGACAAAGGCACAGCAGTGTGACACAGTAGAACATATAAACTAAATGCCACCAGGTTTTAAATGCGGGAATGCAGGAAGTAGCTGTACGTGTCACTGGAGAGGGTGTTGGACACCACTGACTGTAGGCCGTGTTAAGACTTGTCCTAACTCTGAACAGATGAGGAACTGAGATAGGTTTTGAGAAGAATAACATGTCTAGGCTTACATCTTAGATCACCACGGAAGCTTCCTTGTGCCTTTGGTTTGTTCTAGTCACACCCTTGTTCGTGTGTGCATACAGTGTCATTCCTCTGTTAGACTGAGGTTGGTGGGTACATGATTGAGTGTTCCTGAACCTCCCATAACAAAGATGTGGACTGTAGTTGGAGCTACACCAGTCAGCCATGGGGTTCATGGATTTTGCATCAGAAGTGAAGTAATACCATCAAGAATAAAGTAGCTGGTGTGGGTCCATCTTGGTGGAGGAACTTGGATAGTCTATCAGTTTCTACTGCCCAGATCCAGAAGAGGGTCCATGACTTCCTCCTTTAGCTACAGGCTTTCGGGATCTTACAGTCTCACTGACGACGTGGGTGAAATCTGCTGTCACCCTCAGGCTCCCACCCGCCTTTTAGTCTTATGCAAATCCCTCCCACTGGCAGAACATAGCTGGAGCTGGGTGATTAAAGAGACTGGGGAATGGAGTTGCCAGTTTCCAGCCCCTGCAATCGAGAATACGGAGGAGCAAGGGCATGGCTGAAATTACACAGGTGCATAGGATACAGTCTTCCCCACCGAAGCATTGTGGTGTTAACTGCAAACAGTCCAGCTGAAAGCCACTGAGGTGCAGAACAGGTGATCAAAACGGGTCAGGCAGTTAACACTGGCCTGTTGAGTCTCCTAGCATAAACTTCCCCATCTTACTCATCCTTCTAACCTGACCCCAGGTTCCCAAAATAAGTACTCTACAAATATTTGTTGACTACCAGATGGGTCCCGTTTGTTCCAATGATGGTTAGAACTGGAAGTGAAAGCTGTTTACATTGTTAATTCCCATATGTGGTCCAAAGACTTTCCTAATGTACAAATTCTTTCAGGAGGTGGCTACAATGTTTTCTAGGAAACTCCAACCTCATAGGCATGTGCCCATGTGAACTGCGTGAACTTTAGTTAAGACAGGTAAACCACAGGAACAAATTGACCCCAAACTATAATGGCTCAAATATAATAACCTCAAAGGCAGGTACATTTGGTTAGCAGGCAGCTTTCCTCCATGTTGTGGCTCAGGAGCCCAAGCTCTTTCAATCTGTGGCATTGCCAGTATCAGTGTCTTGCTGGCATCTGCCAGGAGGGGATGAGAGTGTTAGGCAGACTCACTGCTTCTTAGAAAACTCTGCAGAAGTAAGTGACACCCACCACTTTGGCTTAGTCCACTGGCAAGAACTAGTGTCATGGTTACACCTCCCTGCAAAGAGTCTTGGAAACTTGAAAGAGCTACATGTGCAGAGGAAGAAAAGGAAACTGACTTTCAGTGACCAGCTGTCTTTCCCAGTGTGTGTGCGTGTACATGCGTGTGTGTGTGTGTGCATGCACATCGACTTAAAAATGGCAGAAATGACAAACACAGTTTAAAAAAATCACCTTAATAATAGTTATTTAATTTTCTGGAGTTTTACAAGGTTTTCTTGTTGCTGTTGGTTTTTTTTTTTTTTTTTCTAGTAAGGGAAAGAAAATGATCTTTTTGAGAACTTATTGTGAATTTTTCTTGGTAATTCATGCACAATCATTTCATGGCTCCTTGCAGTAACTGTAAGCTAGGTTCTATCCTTTGTCCTTTGCAGATAAAAGCATTGAGAGACACTGAAGTTCTTTAACATTTCCAAGGTCTCAGAGCTGTGGAATTGCAAAGGAGATTTGAAACTGAGTTTGCCTGATGCCCAAGTTTAGCCATGTTCATTGAGATCCTCTCTCCCAATGGGAGCTGGAAGATCATGGAGATCATCAGGAGATCATGAAGTACCCCGAGGAACAAGGTCACTGGGGGACATGGCCATTCATGGATCACATGGGAGGTTTGTATAGTCATAATACAGGAACATCTTCATTTTCACAATGAAATAAGCTCATTTCCAGTTTCCTAAAAAAAAAAAAGTGGCTTTCTAGATTATCTTTAAAATTATACTTTTGATAAGGATATGAAGAGAAGCATTTTTCTACCACTGGGGAAAATAATGACCAGGGGTCTGCAGTGACAGTCAGAGCCCATGCTGAAATTCACTGAGCGGGAGACGGCAATGCAGCCTGGCTGTACCGAGCGGGGCAGCGAGGGTCCTGCAAAGGACTCAGCCCTTCTCACCTCCAGCCGCTGTGGGCGTGAGTGGAAATGAGGCCCATTGTTGTCATAACTTTCAGTTTTTCAAGAGACTCTTCCAATCTGAAAATTCCAACTTTAAATATTGGATCACACGGAAAAGAAAAAATAAGACGCCACAAGTCACAACTGTGGGATGAATTCAGCACCTGGGACAGCAGCACCATGACCTCTGCTTTTGGGAACACCCTTGACCACAGGTCCACACTGCGGGATTGCATTCAGCACTGCAGCCTCTGCTCTTTGTGCTACAGACAAAGGCACTGCACTGCCAAGGACGCGGATTTCTCCACGCCTGTTTGGCACATTGCAGGCAAGTAAGGGGCATGTCTAACTGCCCATACTCAGCCAAACCAAAGGACAAAGGCAGTGAGGCTCTCTCTGGACCTTAGGGGAAAACACAGCTCTCTCAGGCAGAAGACTCGAATGTTCTCATCTCAGTGTAATTAGGAGCAGCAAAGAAACTCAGACATGTGCCCCTTCTGTGTTGGCAATGGATATGACAGAACTACATGAGGCGCAAAATACGGGCTCTGTGTGTGTGTGCATGCGTGTGCCCGCGTGTGTGCACACTGTGCTGTATGCTGCTTGCTGCCCAAGTTTCAGAGTGATTTCTAACTTGAAGCTGAGGAGATGGGATATTATGTCTTTTTAAAAAATGTAACCAACCACAAACTTTGCTTGGTGTAATTTTAGCAGGGATATGAGTTTGCCAAGGTGCAGTATGTCATTGTAGAGCTACTGTTTTGACAAAATAGTATATATGTGTGGTTGCGTCTGTGAGTATGAAGAAGACAAGCAAAAAAAATTGGTATATATATATTTTAAGGATGCAATAAATGAGGGACAATAAATGTAAATCAGAAAGAAGTTGGCGAGGTTCACTGTTGTCACAGGTCTTCATGGGAGCTGTTTGTAGACACACCTAAATTTTCAGTTGATGATTGAAACACTCTTCATCAGATATTTCTGGAGTCTGCTCTGTGAGAGGCATTGTGGGAGTCCTGATGATGCCAATGCATAGGACATGTCCCTGTGGTCCAGGATCCACTGTCCACTGGACACAGCCATGCAGATCTATAGGGAATTGCCCTACAAGTCCATAAGCAACCAGAGTGGCCGACATTGTTATTATTCTAATGCATGCAAAACTCTTGGAGCAGGGCCTGGCATGTAGCAGCATGCTCAATAAATTAATAGGCATGGGGCAAGGTGTTTTGCACGAGCATTTCTTATTCTTTTATCAACCTCAGATTGTATCATATTAAAAAGGAGGCCAAGCTTAGCAAGAGGCAATACTGCAGAGTGATTAAAAGATGAAGGCAAGGCTCAGCCACTTACTACCCCGGTCACTTTACTTAATCGTATTGTTCTTCGGGGTGCTTGTCTGTGATTTAGAGATCATAATAATGCTATTGTATTAGTTGCTGTGCAAAGCCAACTATCACAGACTTCAGTAGCTAAACCAGAATCATTTATTATTGCTTATACATCTGTGGTTCAGCTGAGGTATGGCTGGTGTAGGCTGGGTTCAGCTAAGTGGTTCCAGTTTCAACTGCAGAAGATCTGTCTCCTCACTAAAGCTCTGTGGCTGCGTGGGGTGGCTCTGTTCCACATGTCTCTCGTCTTGCTTGGGCAAGTGGGCTTGGAAAGGCAGGTGGTTCTTTTTGTGGCAAAGGCAGGGATACAAAAGAGCAAGCTTCATCTTATAAGTATTTTTGAAGCCATTGGTCATATCACAATGGTTGATGAAACATTGGTCAAACTTTGTCACATACCCAAGCAGGGTCAGTCAGTGGAGAAGCGGACTCTGTCCCTTGGACATAGGGCAGGAAAAATAATACACATTTCTGAGCAATTGACCAAGCTACCTACCTCACAGACTTGTTTTGAGAATTATGTGTAAAAAGCTGCATAACAAAGTGAAAAGTTTAGTACACAATGAAGGATCAATGAAACTAGATAATTTATCATCAATACCATTCTTTATTTGACAGATGACCCAGCTGAGATTCAGAGAGTTCAGGGAACTCATCTGGGACCATACAGTAATAAGTGAAGAACCGTAATTCAAACCCTTATTGTCCAAGTTCCTTTCTTTTTGATGGAAATCCATGAACCTGTCTGGCACTACAAAATAGATTTTAAAGCCCCCATCAAGGCAGTTTATTCATGAATATTTGAGTTAACCCTATTTTGGAAAGAACTTCTGAGACTCTGAGAGTTGAGAGACCAACATGAGATGAGCAAACATCAACTCCCAGGGGCAAGAACACGATGATAAATCACAGCTACTACTACTGTGCATTGAGGTCCCTGTGTTCCAGGTCACAGATCAGAAGACCATGGGCCTGGGCTTTTAGGTCGAAGCAAATCTTCCCTTTGCTCTGCGTGCTCAGACTCAGCTGCTTGACCCTTTGGGTGGGAGCTGGGAAATATGAGCTGGACTAGCTCCTCTCTTCTAAATTCAATCAGACAGCAGGAAGGAAGAGATTTCCTCTAGATTCCTTCATTTGCTAAGATTTATTTCCCCCCTATGATCTCTCCTTTTCTCCCCTGAGGATCTTGAATTTATAAGTATTGAATTTTTTAGAACTCTCTGCAAGTACTACATTAAATGCAGAAAAGTGTGATGGGCTCCCCAGGCACTTTGTAGTACTCTCTATCATGGCTTTTATATATTCACTTAAAGGATTTGTTTGTTGCCTCATGAAGTCCACCTCCTGCCCTCTCCTCACTCTGTCCCCTCAGTCCTTACATGAAGAGCTCAATGTATCATTGGATACAACACAACACCCCAACCAGGCCAGATATTCAGAAAATATGGTTGAATGAGTGACTGAGTATTAGATGAATAAAAATATGATGAATGAATAAATGAAACAATCAAATTATACATCAGTGGATAGATGAGTGAATGAAGGAATGAATGGGTGAGTGAGTTACATGCATGTGTGGTTGGGGGGGGGCATGAAAAAGTGATTGATGAAGTGACGTGTTAAATTCTTTATTCTCTCCTAACCCTCCCTTAAAATTGGTCTTTGTCAACCACCACATCTTGGTCAAACAGATCTGGTTAATTACAATCATTCCAACAACTTCAGCCTGTAAGAAGGAGAGACATGGCATGTGTAGTAGTAAGGAGAGTCAGTACTACAGCACTGAGGAAAAGCATGAAATTTGAGACAATGGACTCTTGGCCTTTGACTAACTATTGATTATGTTGCTACTGGTGACTCCAGGAAGATATACCCTAGAGGGGTGCTCAACATGGCTTTGCCCATTCTCCGGGAGTTGGCACCATGTAAACAATCTCTCTCCCCTTCAACTTCTGGTGGAACTCTTGCTTGTCACCCTCTCTCTTCTACACACAGGCTTCCTTGGACTCTCACTGACAATTGTGTGGGCTACACCCAGCTGGAGAGTGAACTCCATTTCAACTCATCTCTAGTTCACCAAAAGGCAAAACTTTGGCTGACGTGAGGGTAATGGTGACAATAAGACCTTTCCAAACACATTGGCTTTGTCCAGGGGTCCAGGAACACCTTAATAGATGAAGTGATGGGAGATCATAGAAAAGAGAAACCACCCAAGTAGACTGTAGGGTGACCAGGAGACATATCTTGGAAAGGGTGGCACCAGAAGTGGGCCTTGATGAGTGAGAAGATGAGTCTGGGAGAGAGGGATGCATTTCAGAAGGCGGGAATCCCTGAGCAAAGCGTGCAACCAGAGAAGAACAAGATGGTTTGAAATGTGAGATTTTGAGGAATTGGACATGATTACAGCAGTTCACTCCCTAGACATGAAGGAACACTCCAGAAACCATGTAGAAAAGCATCAACTTACACTTTGATCCTGTGTGACCTTTGGGGTATGCGGGGGGACTTGGTAGCTTTGGTGAACCCAACTGAGCTCCATCTAACAGGAAAGGATATAAGTTACACACATTATACACTGTCAGAATCTCTTTTGCAATCCTTCTCATGGCCACTGGCATCCCCTCACCCCACAACATCCCTGTGATCTTCCTGTCCCTGGGTATTATATCCTGATATAAGAATATCTTATTCATACTTTGGCTTTTCCATCCATTTCTATGGATTGATGGGGTCTTCTCTTCCTAGGGATGAAGAACTAACTTCATACATCTGCTTTCTCTAGGACTTTTCAGCTTGTCAACCAGCTAAATGTACCTTTTTCATGTCCCTGATGACCAGGACAAGGAAATGCTAGGGACACAGTGACATATGCATAAAGTGTATCTAATATGCAGAGGTTAAAGAAATTTTCTCCTTCTAAGTCCCCAACCCCCTCTATGTACACTGAGTGTTGACAGAGGAAAGCCATAGGAGATATGACTAGAAAGTTAAGTAAGGAACAGATTGCTGATGATTGAAACATAAATATGGCTAAGATCTGGACCCAGTAAATTGCATATAAAGATGACATTCTGGAACATGTTTTAAAATGATAGACTCCAAGCATTTCTACATGGTTTCATGGGAGAGTCTAACCCAGTGCTGACTTTGAACTTCATGCCTCATCTTTCCCTTCTATTTTGTTCTCACTTGAGCCACATAGAGATAGCTGTCATTCTTTGAACACGCTGAGTGAGAGTCTCCATGACTCTGAGCTTTTGTGATGTTTTTTCCCCATTTCCTGGATGGTGCCCTTTCCCACCATTCCCATCTGGTGAATCCGTTAGACCAAACTTGAAACAACCATCCTAATAACACACTGGCCACCATTAAAAATCTCACTCTCTACTTGGCATACTCTTGTTATAATTTGGTCACAGCAATGATCCCAGAATGCTTTAATTTGTGTAATACATCCCTCCTTTACCTATCAGTTCATGAGCAACTTGGGAGCCTGAATCTATTTCCATGTTTGCAACATTTCCAGCCCTCAGTAATGCTTACAGGTGGAGCAGAAGAATGAGCTCATGTACCAATGAATATGTAGGGGAGACATTCAACTAATGAATGGAATGAGCCAGTGGAGGAGTAAATAAATAGTGAACAAATGAGTGGGTCAACATGTGAGAAGATGAGTACAGCAATTGAATGAACAAATGAATGAGTGAATCAATTTGTTGAGAGAGGACATATATATCTGGGAGAGATCAAGGAGACTCCTGGATACTGACAGGTGTTGAGACAGTTCCTCTACTCTGAATGAAGTATGGAATGGAATCAGATTATCCTTGTACAGTTATCCTGACTTGTTGCTTCCTCCTACATTGGATGACTGAGCCAAATAGAAAAAGCAGAATGCTTTGGTGATCAAGGTGACTGACCTGGATGGAATAACAGTTATCGGTCATGATTAAAATGTGTTTCATCATCATTAATTTATATTTAAATAAGCAGCGCAATTGTTTCTATTGGCTATGGATTAGAGATATGGAGTATATTTATTTTTCACTTCCCTTTTTGTCTCCTTACAAGAACTCACCAAAAGCAGCCATCCCAGAATAAATAATTTTCTCTTAAGGACATGGAAAGATCTGGAAAATGGCTCCCAGCTTGGGAACTGAAAAGTCTAAAAAGTACCTTACAAACTTTTGTGATGGTGTACCAAAATGTGTACTCTTGGTTTTGTGAAAGTCTTTAGACAGTGTCTTCAAAAGGGAGAAATTCTGAGTAGTTTGAATTATCCTCACCCTTATCTGAAGAAATCAACACTAATTTCAATATACAAGATTCTTATTGGATGCTTAGGTTTTGGGAAATTAGCATATGAAGAGGTATTAAGAATTATCGGAAATATAAGGACATAACCCTATAGACATCAGAAATTATTTAGAAAAATACCCCTAAATATATGCATATTTAACACAGAGAAATTATTTAAAAAAAATAACAACTTAAAAAAAAGTCTTTTTGTTGGAGGGTTGGATTTGCTGTCTCCCACTTTCTTCACATTGCAATGTGGACTCAGAATCAAAATGAAGAAAATACCTGAAACCCTAGAGAACCCTTTTTGTTTTTTCTTTTTTCCTTCAATCTAGGGAACATATCTAGGTTTTTCTCACTCAGATGTCTCTCAGACCAATAAAACTGCAGTGGTATATGATGGCATGATTATAAAGTATTTTCTCAAACTGTAAAACGAAGTCTGAATGTGGAGAAGACCCCCCTCACACCACTACCACACATACACAAAGCAACTTGATCTGGCACAGGTTTTAGTGTATTCTGGAGAGGCTAGTGTTGGCATTCAACGTGTCTTACCCCAACTAGAGAGGTTAAGAAAGACCAGAGGTGAAGCTCACCATCTCATACCGGATGGTACCTACAGACAGCCAGTGGTCTGGGGCTTGCATCCATCCCTAGGATGCCCACGTGCTTTCCAATATTAGCAGAATGGGATTACAGAGTATATGCTTTTTGGTATGGTCTTCTCATTCTATTAATTCTCTCAGTTTTATTAATTACCTCATTTAGACCCAGTGATACAGAGTGATGAACATCAGGGCACATGGCTTGTTCAATAAATGATACAATTATTACTTGTTAAGATCATGTTGGTGTAACATCCACATGGCTAAACTAAGAAAGCAGGGTTTTAAAGGTTTGCCATCAGCCTGTGTGTATTTTTAAGAATTATACAATAAAAACTAAAATACATGTAAAGGTCACTTGGAATCTTTCATGCATTTATCTATCCATTCATTTGAGTATTTAATAAGTGCCTCTTGTATGTTGGAGGGGCTGAGGACCTAAACAACAGAGAAGAAGATGGACACAGTCTCTGCTCTCAAGGAGTTTACTCTTGGGCGCCTGGGTGGCTCAGTGGGTGAAGCCTCTGCCTTCGGCTCAGGTCATGATCTCAGGGTCCTGGGATCGAGCCCCGCATCGGGCTCTCTGCTCAGCAGGAGCCTGCTTCCCCCTCTCTCTGTCTGCCTCTCTGCCTAGCTCTGATTTCTCGCTGTCAAATAAATAAAATCTTAAAAAAAAAAAAAAAAAGGAGTTTACTCTTCTGTCAGTGACTTCCGTTAGGATGTTGCCAGAAAGTTGAATTCAGTTGCCAAAGATTGTGTCCCTACTCTAAATGTCAAGAGGGAAAGTCTAGATAATTTTATGCTAAGGAGAGTGGAGGGACCTTTCTTGACACCAAGGCGTTGGTGTTTCATTTTGTTTCCTTCCGCTTGGAGATGGAATTGGGAAGCCTCTGGGGTGGTCTGTGCCAGTACAAGATGGTGCTATGTTGCTTTATAATCTCCATAGGCATAAAAAGATAATGAATTGTTTAGTATTTGGAATTTTCTCTGTAGCTATACTTTCCCTTAAGGTCACCTATGCTCACGCTTTGCACGTTCTCAACAGACTGAAGTGATGATCTATATTGCTTTGAGTTATTCAGGATTGCTAAGGGTTAATGACTTTACTTTCCACACTGTGCCTGGAAGTGGACTTGAAGTGAGCCTGACTTTGTAGATGACCAGAAAGATGGCTCTGACAACAGAATGGGAGGATGGGAGGCCAGATAGGAAGATAAAGAAAGATTGCCGCAGATGAGGAGGGTCTGGGTGGGGCATTGTAAGTGGATGCGTGGTGTTTACTTGGGGGGTGGTGGTGATTTCACAGGACTGCGTAACAAATTGATCTGGGAAGTGGGGAAAGGGAAGGAAGAGGCTCACAGATGATACTGTCACCATTAACCAATCCTTCCTAGGCTTGTACAGGAAGAAGAGTAATACCAGCATAGATAGAACAGGTGAGCTCTCCTTCCAATGTCACTAATTAAACTTATAAGTGTCTCGTAGTTGGACTGTCCCAAGTAAACCTGTGTTTTTCTTAGGCTCCTCAGGTATTTCCTAATCTAGGTATCTCTAATTATCCCAAGTTCACTTAGAAACTCTTTATCTGAAATGGAGTATAAAATAGAAACACATGAAATGATTGCTGAAAGTGGAGAACTCTTGGAAGAATTGTTCATGAAAAATGCAGACCATATTTCAACCTTAGTGTACATAAGCGGTGGAGAAATGCCCTAAACTAATGTCGCCAAACATTTTGGTGAGCGTCATCCCGTACAACATAAAATAAGGTTACGAATCCCCACATAGTAGTACTTACACTTTTAAGTAGTACTTCTCAAACAATGTAATTAAGTTGGTCTAAAGTTACTGGAAATCCAAAGTGTTTTAGGACTGGAGAGAGCCTTTAGGATTCAGATTTTCCTCTTTATAAGAGCATCACCCTAAACCAGGCTCTTAGGCTCCCAGAAGTTTACTTTCCTCACCTATAACATAGTGATAATGAGGACAACTTCCTCCCTGGCCTGTGGTGCACACCGAATGAGGCAACCAATCCAGATACTTAGCCCAGGACCTAAGCCATGGGGATGGGGAGTCAATGCTTAGTTCTAGAAGTGACAAGTAAGTATTTTCCATGCACAATTTTGCTGGAACTAAATAAAAATAAAAACAATGATGTTTTTTGTGCATATGGATTTGAGGACCACTTATAAAAATTTTTATTTCCTCCTCTTTACACATTTGACAAGCCACTAAGTGAGAATTCTGACCTTAATACATCTTGCTAACATTAACTATAAGCTATCAATTAAAAAAAAAATCCAGACATTTCTACCTACACTTTGAAGATGATGAGTACTTGAAGACTGAATTGTCAAACCACCTCTAGGGTCAACCTTGCCTCTAATGTAAAGCTCAATTTTTATTTGGATTTTAAAATGTCTCCAATTATCCAGTCAATATTACATGCATATTCAAAGATTGGTTTTCATCTCATCTGGAGGTACACCTTCCAGGCCCGCTCTTTACCTGTGTATTTGTACAAATACAAATGAAATTGGGTCCATAAATTCCCCATATCAGAATGAAATCACACTCCTGTGTGTTTCTATCACCCGGACAGCTTTGTTTGGGCTTCAGAGATAGGAACGACACTGGGTACTCCATTCTTCAGCATTTCCACCTTGAACTTCGTCATGAAAAACAGAGTTTTCATTTAGAAATAGCCCAAACTTCCCACTTGTATGTCAGCCTAGGGGAACTCAACTTAAAAAGAGTATTTAATAATATACAGAGTTGAAGAGGAGAATCCAGTTGAAGGACTTCATGCTGAAGCCTGCAGCATTTCTTAACATTTAAATTCTCAGATCGCACTGCACTCTTCTCCCCAAGTCACAGGGCTGTGGGTAATCACCATTAATCTTCCATGCTCATAGCTTCTCTCCTTCCCTGAAATAGTACTTCACAGGGATAAACATGACACCCATTTTGCCTTCCATTCATTTTTATTCGCTTATTAACAAAAAAGAAAATGGCTACCAGGGAGCAAGGTCTATGGGCAGGGCACACTGCTAAGCCATTTACACGAATCGCTGTGATTAATTCTGTAATCTGACAATATCTCTGGGATGTGAGGACGGTTATTCCTTATTTGAAGTGAGGAAACTGAAGTTCGGAAAAGTGAAGACGTGTGTCTAGAGACCCCCAGGTTAGAAGCCCAAGTGTGTATCTCCAGGTGGCCATGTGTGGATCATTGGAGCCATTTTAAAATCCAGGAAAAAAACTGAGTTCTGAATTAGAGGCAAGGTTGGCCAGCGATGCAATCCTTATGGGTACAAACTAACTATAATGACATGACAGCAAATGGCCTCAAAAGACCAATAGCTGACAAAGGAATATGTAAAAGGGTGGGGTATCATGAGAGGATCTGTGGCGAAGAGTCTAAGTTAACCCTCTTGAATACCACCTTCTGAGTGTGAGAGGACCTATGATTCACTTCTGGTCCAAAGAAAACAACAGAAGTTATGGGAAGCACATTTCTGTGATTACATTTTAAGGCTATATATCTGTTTTGCTGAGAGACGTACCCTCCCTTGCTGGCTTTGAAGAAGCAAACTGCAGTGCTATAAGCAAACTTTCAGAGGAGGCTGATGGTCAGGGATGGAGGGTGGTTTCAAGCAGACATTTAGGGAGAAACTGAGGGCTACAGTCCAACAAATGGCAATGAGCCGAATGTTGCCAAAAATCACATAAAGCTTGGAGGCAAACCTCCGGTCCAGCCTCGATGAGGCCACAGCCCCAAATGACAGCTCAATAGGGTCTTGTAAGACCCGAAAGCAGACGACCCAGGCAAGCTGTGCCTAGAATTCTGACCCACAGAAATTGTGGGGTAATAGATGTATGTTGCTTTAGGTACTAAATTTGATATAATTTCTTACACAGTGGTAGATAACTTTACACAAGATTTCTTCGAACCATGTCACTGAATGTGTAACTGCTTGGAATTCATTATGGTCTTTTGCAGAAAGCAGAAGACTCAGGCTGAAATTGTTTTCCTGGAAGTCACAAAAGCTCAGTGCTCACATTCCAGTATCCAACTTAGATGGCCGCTGTAGGGTATTCGATACTGTTGATCACTCCCTGTTGAAATATCTCCTCCCTTCTCTTCTGTAACAGTCCTCACCAGTTTACTTTCTACTTCTCAGCCTTGTCTGTGATTCAGTTCCCCTGCCCACTGCTCAGCCATGCATAGTCCTCATAGCCCGATTCTCTTCCCACACTGTGTGCTCATGACATTCAGAATCACATATGTGCTGACCCATCCCAGGTCCCACAACCCCTGCCCTGAGCAATTTCCAGAGGTCCTGACTCAAACACCTATTGGTTTTCTCAGTTTGGATGCTTTGTGGGCACCTCAAACTCAACTTCTCAATTACTTATTTCAGTAAGTGATGCCCACCAGCCACCACTCACTACTTATCGAACTGGCCACTCAAGACAGAATATAGTAGTTGCTATCAACTTTGTTTCTTGAAGCAACCACCCACTAAATGGTGTTAATTTCATCTGTGAGATCATTCTCAACCCATTCTGGCACATGATGAGTAGTGAAATGCTACATCAATTCAGAGGGACTACTGAAACATTTTTCTACACAATCTCATGGTCTTATCTCCCTTAAGTCACACTGCAAATTGCTGCCAATAATGACAAGACAACAGGAAGACAGAAACACTTACCAGGACAGAGCCCTTTGCCTCTGCCTCTCTCATACTGGCTGTGAAGATGATGAAGCATAAGTTTACAGCTTCTTCCAACATCTTTTTTTAAAAATTTTTCCAAGTAAATACTTATGTGTCTAATTTTGCATTCATGAGTACACATCTATTTTTCTTAAAAAATCCCACTGCTTACAATCTTTCTTTAGTTCTGGAACACCTCTGAGATAAAAATCCAGCTCCTTAATGTGACCTGGTTAATCAATTTCATCTGGTGCTCCCTGTTTCATGTTTTAGCTTCAATAAAATGCAACAAATTTCACTTTTCACTAAACATCATGCTATTTCATGCCTCTGTGCCTTTGCTTATGCTGTTCCTTTGGTCTACAACACCTTTCTATCTCTCACTGACTTCTGCCAATACATTATCCAAACACAACTTCTATTGGACGGTTTCTCTTCCTCCTACGAGACTCAACTCAGGTGCTAACTGCCCAAGGAGACTTCTTGGGCCCCCTTCACTATCCCAGTGGATCTCTGTGTCTTTCCCTTATCACATGCTGACGAGTCTCTCTGGCATCTGACATAGATGTACAACAGAAGTTTGTTGAGCTGTTGCTAAATTACCATTGTGTAACTTGGAAAAGTTACATGGTTCCCACAAATCTCAGTCTCTACATTTCTAAACAGGGTTGTTAAACTACCTTAAAGATTGTGGCAAGATTTCAGTTAGATTATGTAACCTAAAAATGCTCATTAAACAACAGGAATCATAGTTGACATAAACAGAACTGCCTTGTATTAAGATATTCTTTGCACCACAGAAGTGGTCAACATAAAGAAGACTATGCATTTAAATGAAAATCAGGGTCTAGAAGTCAGATTAGGGAACACCATAAACATTTTACAGTGGTTAAAAGCATGAGCTTTGGGCCTAGTTGCTCTGAGTATGAATCCTGGATCTGCCATGCACTGAATTTTATGACTTTAATTAAAGAACCATCCTCTCTATGCCTCAGTTTATTTAACTGACAATGGAGACAACAATAGGGTTGCTGTAGTAATTAAATGTGTTAGCCCACTTTTAACTCTTAGCATAGTACCTAGGCCTTGAGTCATCCTCAATAAATATGAATTATCATTACTGTTAATTATGATTAATAGAATTTGAAGAAAGGCTTTTTTGATGTCACAGTGAAATTAAGCCTGCCTGATGGCTAGTTCAGCACAGATATTCAAGCTGCACAAGCCCATTACTCACAGAAATTATGACCATGTTTGTACTTTTGGAGAATAATGATAGAGCATAATGGTAGAGCATAGAAGGCACTGGGACATCACTAGCAGATTTGATCCAAGGGATGGAGAGGTATGGCTCTAGGTAGAATATTGATGTCCTTCTTTTTACGTGTTGGAACACTTCATACATATAAATCTGGCAGCAATATTAAGAAGCAAAGCAAACAAACACCTGGATGAAGTTGTAGCACATGGATTAGTAATCAGAAAATAAAAGATGAAATTATGAAACAGATTTTTTAAAAACACTTAGGAAATTTCTCCCCATGGCAAAGCTCTCTGGATTATATAACTTCAGAAAATTCATTTCTAGAAAAATAGTATTTTTTCTATTTGATTTTGATATTTTATTGATTATTTATTGGTTATTGACATTTGATATTTTAATATTTGAGAAGTGTATGTAATTGGTACCATGTAATCTGCTTTAAGAGTTGAGGGAAGGTGGATGGAGAAAAAAACAACAAATAGAGATGAAGCAGAAAGTAACAAGTTTCTTTTCCAGCTGTATGGAGAGTTAGGTGCCCTGATGTCAGCAAAAGATGCTGATGTATCAACAAACTGATGAACACTTAAAGAATGTGTTTATATATAATAATATATATAATACATATTTTAATATATATTATATATAATATGTATTATAATATGTATTATATATAATATATATGAAATTATACACTTCTAATATGTATGGTTTATTGTATAGAATTTATATCTCTATAAAGATGTTAAAATACATATTTTCAATATATTGCAAAGTAAAAGAAGACATTGAAAAATATAAGATCAAGAAATGAAAAAAAAATTTTATCAGAAAAAGAATCAAATAGAAAAACAAGAAATTAAAAAAAATTAGAAAGAAAAACTCAACAGCTGTGTTTAATAGCAGATGAGATGTAGCTAATTGAAAGATAAATGAACTGGAAAATAGGTCTGAAGAAATAGCCTAGAATGCAGCTTAGCAAGACAAATAGAATGAAAGGGAGGTTAAGAAATATGGAAGGTCTAACATATACTTCTTCAGAGTTTCAAAAGGAAAGTGTGAGAGAACATGGCAGATATTTAAGAGCTAATATCTGAAAATTTTCCATAACTGACAAAGTTTACCAACCTGCAAATTCAGTAAGCCCAACAAATCCCCAAACAGCTTAAATAAAATATATCTGTATACACTTAGATACATTATAATCAAAAACAGAAAACCAAAGACAAAAAGGAAATCTTAAAAACAACTCAAAGGGAGAAAAAGTTATCCTTTGAAATGTGAAGGCAAGTTGTCTTATTTAAGAGCAATAATGAAAGCCAAAAGACAACAGTAATAGTTTCCATGTACTGAAAGAAAATAACTGTCAACTAAGAATTATGTATTTCAGAGAGAACATATTTCAAGAAGGAGGGCAAAATGAAGACATTTTTTGAAAACAGAAATGGAGAAAGTTTAACCTCGAACAGACTCTCTCTAAAGAAAATTCTAAAAGTTGTTCTTCCAACAGAAGTCAAGTAAATCCAGATGGGTACTCAAATTCAATGTAGGAAACGTGATCAAATGAAGTATTATCTATGTGGGGATCCCTAGTCAAATATTGGTCATATAAAAAATACTAAAGATATGTCAACTTTAAGGGGCTCCTGGGGGTTCAGTGGATTAAGTGTCTGACTCTTGGTTTTGGCTCACGTCTGATTTTAGGGTCATGAGATCGAGTCCCATGTGGAAATCCATGATCAGCATGGACTCTGCTTGAATTTTTCTCTCTCCCTCTCCACCTCCCCCCTGTACTCTTTCTCTCTCACTGAAATAAATAAATCTTTGAAAAAATATTAAAAAATTAATGACGTATTGCATGGTGACTAACATAACATTAAAAAAAAGATAACAAGACACATCAATAGCAATGCACAAAAGGAGGAGGGAAGTAATTTGAATTACAGTAAGTAAGTTAGCATCGATTTAAAAATATATCTGGAAAATGGATATATCTTTAGCCTTTTGGAAATATAGTTTAAAATGATTCATACGTTAAAAAATAATTATAATGGAAATTATAAATATGTAGAGCTGAAAATAAGAAAAAATAAACCTTGCAGAAGGTGTGATACACCTGTGATACAGCCAAAGCAGCCTGTAGAGGAAAATTTATAACCATTAAAGATTATTCTATAAAAGAAAGAAGACTGAAAACTAATGAGCTTATTCTCTATTTTAGGAGGTTAATCAACAAACACACACACACACACACACACACACACACAAAAGATAAGAAATTAAAAAGAAAGAAAGGATATTTAAAAAGATAAAAAAGTGAAATTAAAAATAACATGAAATAGAGAGGGATCGACAGAGGATAAACTAGATATTTTTTAAAAAATAAAGAAACCAGACTGATATAGAAAAAAGAATAAGAAAAATAAAAATAAAAGAGAAAAGGATATATTACCACTTACCTGAAGATATTGAAATGATCCTAACAGGATATTATAAACAACTTTTACCAGTAAGTTTTAAATTGGGATGCAATGGACACATTCTTCAGAAAAATATAATTTACTAATATACAAATATTTACTAATATATTTACTAATATTTGCTAATATACAAAAATTTACTAATATACAAAATAAATATGAATAAAATAAGAAAAAAATATAATTTACTAAAACTTACTCAGTAAGAACTAAATAAAATATGAATAAATGTAAGAAATAAATAAAATATGCCTTTTACCAAATAAGGGAATTTGGTCAAACTTAGGGAAACGAAACAAAACAAAACAAAATAAAACAAAAAACAACTTCCCCTCAAACACTCCAGGACTAGATGGCTTCATCATCAAGTTCTATCAGGGAGTGTAACATTTACTCCAATTTTACACGAATTATTAAAGATTACAGAATAGAAAAGAACATACCTTAACAAGTTTGGGGGCCAGAGTAAACTTACCACCAAAATCCCACAAAGACTATGAGAATGAAAATTATAAATCAATATCCTTGTGAACAGACATGAAAAAATCCTACAGAAAATATTAGCAAACAGAATACAGCCTTATATAACAAAGATCATTTATCATGCCCAAGTAGGGCCACATTCAGGAATGAAAATTAGCAGGAGAGTTTAGTAAGCTTTCTGGACTCAAAATCAATCTACAAAAATCAATCACATTTTTACACACAGAAAACAAACAGATAATATAATTTAATGGATATATTATTGCCAATAACATAAAAATCTTTAAAAAATCTATGAATATATATAACAAAAATGATTGAGGTTTTTATGAAGAAAATTAGAAAAATGATTATTATGAGACATTACAGATCTATAGAAATTGAAATAACATTGATAAATGAGTTGGAAGAGTCAGTATCATACATACGATGATGCTTTCTAAATTGACCTACAGAGTCATTGTAATTCAAAAACTATTCCAGTAGATTTTATGGTTATGTATGTGAAAATGGATAGGCTAATTCTAAAATCTATATGGAATTTCAAATGTCAGGAAAAGGGAAGTTTTCCTGAATGAGAAGAACAAGGTGGGTTGGCTGGCTTTTGCAGATATCAATAATTACTTAAGTGGTAGTAATTAAAGCAGTGTGATATCATGCCTGGGTTAGACAAACCAACCAATAAACAGATTAATAGTCAGAAATGGTGTGTATGTTGGCAGGGGGAGTGTTTATTTTATGTGCAGAAGTGACATTACCAATCAGTGGTAGAAGAATGGATTTTTAAATATATGGTACACACTGTTATCCATATGAAAAAATAGAGCTCTATATCACGATAAGCACAAAAATGAATTTCAGGTGAAAAAAATACAAGTGCAAGGCAAGGTAAAATGATAAAAGTAATTAAAATAAATGTATAGGATAACATATTAAATGAATTCCTGTGAAGATACATTTCTTAAACAGGCATAGAAAGCAAAATCCATACAGGGAAACATTCATAAATTTGAAAGATAGCAAAATTAAAGAAAATATAAACTTTCAAAAATGGAAAATATGTTTATAACATACACAATTAAAACAATGAATCATGGAATGCTGTATCAAAATCTAATGAATGTACTGTAAGCTGACTAACATAAAAATTTTTTTAAATGACTAGTATACAGAATAAATAAAGAACTCCTACAAAACAAACAAACAAATGAAAAAAAACCTAGAAACCAGTAAGAAGAAATAATGAAATACCTAAAAGCTAAGTGGGCAAAATACTTGAACAGACACTTCATAAAACAGGAACGTCAAGGGGCCAATGATAGAGGATGAGGATGAGAAAGGCAATCTCATTGGTAAATGGGAGTGAACATTAGAACCGCAATGAAATACTGTTTCATTCTCAGCAGATGTGCAAAAAATATAATACGTGACAATGTCTGACAACAATTTCTGAAAATGATAGGTCGCAAGGAAGACTCTCTTCCTTTTCTCCGAAAGGTACACATTGGGAAGACTGCTTCGAAGAAAAACTAGTCATTGTCTAATAGCGTTGAAAATGCACACACCTTCCTCTTAGCACTTCCTCTTTCCGGTGTACAGCCTGGAGACATGGAGAACGTCGGCCCACAGACACTTGTCCTAGCAAAACACCAGCAATAACTCATGCGTGGTGTAGACTGTGTCAGTACACCCTGGCACAGACGCACCATACGATATTGTTCAGCAGTGAAAATAAATGCAGCACGGAGACACACAAGAGCATGGATAGGCAAAAATGCAAGACAAATAAACAAAAACAATTACAAAATATCATGCTGTCCAGAGAAGACGTTCAATATAATGCATGAAGTTCAAGAATGTGCATCCTTGAGCAACGAGTTTGAGGCATACAAACACGAGGTAAAACTGCGCAGAAAGTAAGGGAGTGTTAATAAGACAGAAGGGTTGCTCTTGCTGGTGAGGGTCTAAAGTGGTTGGGCCACACACGTGTCTTGTCATATTTTTATTTTTCATACCTTATAGGTGTTTTGAACAAATTGTGTGTTTATTCAATAATTTGTAAAAATATTTTTATATGTATTTGTAATGCAGTTAAAAAAAAGTGGACATGCGTCTGGCTGCTGATGGGAGTTATCGCAATATTGAGGCATATGTTACAGGTGTGTGACGGAAATGAAATGACTTGCCCCTTAAATTTCTGGAAGGCTTCCTGGAGGAAGAGGAACCTGGTTGAGTCCCTGGTGAGGAAGAACATCCCAGGTAGTGCAAAAAGGGGGAAGAAGCACAGTTTTAAGCAGGGAAGGACCCAGAATAGATTAGCACTTGGAAGCAGGCGTTTCAGAGCAGCTGGGAGTCGAGCCATCTTTCAGATGAAGTGCAGGGTCTTGTACATGGTGGTGAGATGTTGCAGTTGGTAATGGACTTGGGTTTGAATCCTCTGTCTGCCAGCTCTCTAGCTGTGTGAACTTGGAGGGGAAATGGTATCGCCCTGAGTTTCAGTGGGCTTCCACATGATGGAGTTAAGGAGTGCGCATACCTCCCAATGTGGTTTTGAGGGTTATATAAAGGAATGCACGCCGTGTGCTGGGAACACACTAATCAACATGACTGTTGACCACTCTTTTATTGTTGTGGCTGTGGCTGCTGCTAGGGATGATGGATAGCGAGGCTGATAAATGCCAGGACACACAGGTGTGGTGATGCAGGTGCAGCTGGGAAGGAGGGAACCTCAGAACACGGGGTGGCTGGAGCGCAGGGGCCCAGTGAGGCCAGGACGCCGTGAGGCTGCTGTGGTGAGTAGGGAACAGGTCATGAAAGGCCTTACTTGCCGCGCTCAGAAGTTCGAAGGTGACTTAAAACAGCGGGGAGTCATTGAAGGGTGTTATGCAGGATAGGAGCACTCTTGTGGAGGGGGTGTGAAGGGCCTTAAATCTGAGCTGTGTGCCTCTGGGGCTACATCAGCCCAGAGAGTCTGTTTCATTGTCAGAAAGCTGCCAGCAGCTGCTTCAGTGCGGAGCGTGGCTTGGCAGGGACCGGAGGAGGGACCAAGGGGACAGGCATTTGGGGAGGGTGTGTATGTACGGCACAGGCAATAGGGAGGCCCTAAACCAGGGTGGGGCTAGACAGGAAGGGACTGATAGGAGCCACAGGAAAGCGGTGTCTTTGACAAAATCTCTCAGGAGCTGTGTCTCGGAGCTTATTTTAAATGCAAAAGGGAAATGGGGGCAACATGGCGAGAGGGTGGTGGGGAGGAGGCAGGGCTCAGATCTTATCTGGACTCTTGGCTGCCATCGGAGCTGCTCAGAGCAGGTGCTTCAAAGCCTTCTGCATTATCCCGCACTCGGGCCGCGCCGAGTACACACACAAAGTGGGCATGCATTATTCAGGTGGCATCCCGTGCTCTGTGCCGCTCGTCAGCGCGTTGGCAACATCGGTCCCTCCTTACCCAAAAGCCCATTGTTAAGAATTATAAACAAACAGGATGGACGCCTTTACAGTCACTTCACTGCTGGTGAGATCTGCAGTCATAACAGGAAATCATGCACTTGCTGCAAAAAGATTCTGTTCTAAGAGGCAGCATGAATGTCATTGACCTAAATTCCGGCGTCCCAGCCTATATACCTGCAGAACTTTTCAGCAAAGAAATGCTGGCGAGAGGCGGATTAAAAGGATCTGTAACTATGTCTTTCCTTCTATTTTATGAAAATTCACTGCCATGAATATCTAGTGACCCTGAAACCCACTTCCAACTTTGGAAATCGGCTCCCCCAAGGCTGACTTAAAGGGGCAGAAGAAAATCATAACACAAGGGGCTTGCGAAGATCCAAAGATGCTTGCTGGGTTCCCTTGGTGGAGGCTGATTTCATCCATGCCGTGACCAAGCGAGGTGACAGTCGGGCCCAATTCTGCCCCAGTGGGACCCACCTGTCTGTAGTGTGGGAGGGGCAGTGCCGGTACTGTGGTGTCTCCCATTCGGATCCAAGTCTGACACTGCTAACGAACAGTGCCTTGCTTGTGCTGGCTGTTTCCAGGATGAACACATCAGCTACCGGGAATTATTACCTTTTTCAAGGCAGTTCTGTTGTCTTTGCAATTTTCTTAGCACTCTGCAATGATCAGTTGTTCTAAAGGGCCGTGTTAGATTGGTGTCAGTTTATACTTTGCAGATAAGCTCACTTAGACCCAGTGGCGCAACGACTTGCCCGGCATTGTCTCTCCAGAGCTCGGAGAGTTTGCTCAGCTGGCTTCTCTTCCTCCCGCTCCAGTAATGCATTCCTCAGGCCATCTCATGTATGCCTTCACTCATTTGGCAAATAACTATGGGTAGAGCACCTCGTACACTCAGGCTAAAAATACAGAACTTAATAAAATGGAACTCTTGTCTATCAAATGCTCCCAGTCCAAGAAAAGAACAGGTGATTTATCTGCTAGGCATGACACACTGTAGTAAGTGAAGTTTCTGGGGGATTCCAGAGAGGAGTCCTTTAGCCCAGGGTAAAGCAAGGAAGACTGCCTGGAAGAGGTGGCATGGACATTGATCCATAAGGAGAAGAATGTAGATTTAGGAATTGGAAGGAGGACAAAGGATGTTCTGGTCAGAGGCCATTTGGGTTTGAGATGGCATAGCTGCCTCGAGATGGTCATTTATTTTGGTGGGGCTGGGATACAGCACGGCTGAATGCTGATCATCATGATGGACAGCATGCTTTCCAGGTGCCAGAAAACATTTCGGTATTTTAAAGACTTGATTCAAATCACTGAAGCCAAAGAACAAGCCAGTAGTCCCCAGGACTCCCTTTTAAAGTGGAAAAGAAACCGAGGCTTGAAGGAGTGAGTGACTTGCTCGGATGCGGCCAAGCAGGGGACAGAAGGTTTGGTATGTGAACCCCACTCTCTGGCCCAGAGTCCACATGATTAGCCACCACTCCCTCCTGCTTCCCCTTCGAGGAAATGGGTCCCGCCTGCCTTGGTGCAGGAGTTCAGACTCCCATTCCTTTATTTTATCATCCAGAGAGGAACCAACAGGGAATATGTGTAATTTTCTGCCTAACCATGGGGATCACTGCACTCCTCTCCTCCTTTTGCTCCTAGGAGAGAGGTGGCATGGGGCAAAGTGAGGGCAGTGGTGTCCGGAGTGGGAATTTCCAGCAGGCAGGTTCCTCTGTGACTCAGAGTTCCTGTACCCATTTCACAACTGCACCTGCAGGGCAGTTACTGGACTTGACCTCTCAGACGCTGCCACACTCTGGTGACGAGTGGGAGGAGGGGGGTTCCCACTTTTGTTTTAAAGACACAGCCCACATGTATGTGGAAGGACAGGACCAGCCAAGACGAGACAAAGAAGCATCTCTACTTTTCATCTTCGGGGAGTCTTCGGGGAAAACCTCAACTTGCTCCACAATAACACAGGATCTCATGGCTTTGCTGAGAAAAAGAACATGCAGCGAAGTGGCTGTACTTCCAGCATCCCCTTTATTCAGATATGAAAACAGTGCCCTTTCTCAGCAGCACTCAGGCCAATGTTTGGGTGAGGGACCTTGTGTGGCCGGTGCTGCATGAGGGAACACGGTGGCCAGGGTGGGCGGCAGACCCTTGATTGCTAGGTCTGTCTGAGTCCTGCACCACGAGGACTCGCAGTGTAATCCAGAACCAGCTGTTAGCCTTTTACTGTCCCAGTGTGCTCATCTGCGGATGGACCTGTTTCTGGGGTCACAAGGATAAATCACACACAAATCTCAAGGTCTGGATGATGGACTTGAAGTACTTAAGGTGTTGGTGTTGCATGACAAGGGCTCGGCAATGCTCCTTCTGCTCCTCTGGTTCCTGATGAAATAAACCGAACCTTCTCATCCAACAGGAGTAACAGCCAATGAGTGTGCCTTCCTGCCAGATACACTGCGAGCAAGGCTTCTCATGACATGGTGACTTTGGGGATAGCACACCCTCACACGGGCAACACGTGATGCTCAGAGAGGGCAGGTGACTTGCTGGGGTCCCCCAGTCCTCCCAGATTCACTCTGTAAATCTTGGACAAATTACTTAATTTCTCTCTGCCTCAGTTTCCACACCTGTAAAAGGAGAAGAATAAGGGATCCACCTGCCTCTGAGAATGGTAAGAGGCACCTGAGTTGGTAAATGGAAGTCTTCTGAAGGTCTCACAGATTTTGAACAGTCTGCGGTCTGTGCCTAGAATGTTTTTTCCCCATACTCATTTCCACCCTTTCCCCACTCCTACCAAATTACTTTCTATTCTTTTCTAATTGCATTTTTTACCCTATCCATTCTTAAGGCTGGGCTCAGGTAGCATTTTGGAATGACGCCCTGTCTTACCTCTGTTAACATTCAGAACACACTCCATTCCCATCTTAAGGGCAGTTTGTGATGATCTGAGCACCTGTGTGCCTATTTGATTTATGCCCATCCCCAACCCACCTGACTTTGTGTGCATAATGGCAAACACCCTTGCTGGCTTGTGCTTACCTTTATCTCTCTCAGCCAAGCATATACAAAGTCATCAACAGAGTGCAGGACTATGCTGCAAATTGCACAAGCCCCCTCCCTGTCCCATCCCCGGCCTTCTGAGAGGTTGCAAGAACAGAGCTGCTGCTGACCTGATGAATGCCTGCTTACTTCCCTCCGTAACAGCCAGGGCCACAACCAGGGTCTGCCAAGTCCCTGACGGTTTTACCATATCAACTTACAGGGTTATCCCACATGCTTGTTAAAGTAAAAATATTGTACTCCTAACAGAATGATTGTGTTTTGCACAATGCACCAGTAACTAACCTCATGGAGTTATGTTTAGCGTAACTCTTGGATGTTCATGGCTAGGTGTGTGCGGGTGTCCTCTGGCTTCTGTTCTATCTGCATAACGGTGTGAGCCAGTTGTGCTCTGTTAATTCTCTCTGTATATTTTGACATTATTAATTGATTCCATCTGATTACATTAATCATAAGTAATTGAGATGTAAAGTAGTTTTCAGCTGAAGTTCACAGCAATTCCTACAGTAAGGAGACGGTCTCTGTGCCTAAGGGGCAAATCATGTTAGAAATGTAGTTGGCCTCCCATTCAAGGTTAAATTCAATGTAAGTGTTTCATGGAACTTTCACTGATTTACAGAAAACATATTTTTTATTGTAATGCTTAGGTTAATTAACGATTCTTTTAAAATAGTACAATATCTTGATAGGAGAGAATGATCTTTTACAAGTTAGCTTTGTTGCTAAAGTTGTTTTGTAACAACTTTGTTACCTTTTATAGGCTAACTTTGCTGGACTTCAGGGTAAAGCAAATCTGGAGACTTAGCTCTCTGAGATTTAATTTATAAAAATTTGAATGAGTAAATTTTAAATTACAGAACACTGAGAAAGTGTGTTTTTTTAAAAAATGTGATACATAATCATCACCATAAATAAGACCTAAGAGCATGAAGGGCAAAAAACTTCAAATTCAAACACATTCAAAGTAGCAAGCCTATATACATATTAATCTTGTACATACATCACATAATATATAGGATAGATTCCTAAAAGTTGAATTCCCAGGTATTTGTTCTGCCTGTGTAATTCTCATTTCCATTAATTTTGCCACACAAACACGGAGGCAGTTTGCCACAATTTTTCACTCTCCTTAGCATGGATGCACGTGGCTCGGGGTTCCTGAACACTCCAGAGGAATGCTGTGAAGAATTCTGATGAGAGCCCTCCTATGTGATGTACAATTCACTTGCAAAGTTCACCTGTTTTCACCCGCATGCTTAAGAAAACACAAACTTTCTTTTGAACTCTTGTTATGTCTGCTGGCAGTGTACACCTTTCTTCAAAGCAGGATAATTGTCAATTTCCGCTTCACTTTGTTCTGGGTTAAACTGGGAAGAAAAACTATTCTTGTTCATCCAGTGGCATTTTCCTTCTCTTAAAAGGAATTGTAAAATTGAACAGAAGTTGATCTTTCCTGCCACATCTTCATAGGAAGATTGCCCTCTGAGCTGTCGAGTGCAAGGCTCTGAGCAGGTTTGGGGGTCAGGTGTGCTGGGTTGTAAGTCAGCATCCTGATGCCACAAGTTCTTCTCCCCTAAAACTGCTGCCTCATGAAGAAGAGATGCGGTCAGGAAAGCACTCAGATCTGGTCCTCAGAACAGTGGACATAGCAAGGGTTAATGTGTTGGTAGCTGGCTGGTACATGATAGAGCGGGAAGACCTGATTTTAGATTCAGACAACCCGGGAGTCAAAATCCTGCTCAGTCACCTCCAAGATAGACACTCTTAGGCAAGTTAATAACTCTCAGGTTCCTGATCCATGAATAGAAAATATAACCGTATGTATCTTGTAGGGTTGTTATAAAGGGTGATAAAAAGGTGATGTATAGAGTGTTTGGCATTGTGCCTGGCAGATAGAAAGCATTTAGTGACTATTAGCTGTCCCTATCCCTGTTGTCAAAATATTGGGACCAAAAAATCCTTCTGTCACACTTGAGGTGGGAGGTGGAACTGATGCAGTCTTCGAAGTAGTCTCCCTCTCGCTCTACATCCCACAAAGGACTGTCTGCGCTGGGTGCTGAAAGCTCATTATTTTATAGGGGATTTGGGTGCAAAAATAAATAAGATACACTTTCCTGGGAAGAATGGGGAAAGTCTCATTCCTTCTAACGGATGGTAAAATTCCTTGAGGAAATAACAAAGCAATACACGTGGAAGGTGACCCATTCACCTCACTAGTGACTTGAATTGGCTTCGCCACCTCTAGTACAAAGACCACAGCTTTGCTGAATTAAAAATAAAGATGTGAGCCGGTAAACCCAAAGTGAATGGGCCAGATTATTTAACGTAACTTTCCCTTATCTGTACAACACATGCATAAGATAATGACGCTGACATTTTTGTCAAGAAAATGAGATGTGAACCCTTAGCATCCCTTTAGATGGAAGTCAGGGGGAGGAGGCATGGCGGCTGGCATGCCGGAACCAAGCATTCGATGGTAAGGCAGACACAGTGGAGGCCTCGTATGTTCTCAGCACCAAGTAAGTAATTGCATTCCTGGCCTTCCTGGCTAACCACTTGGAAGAGATAGAATGATCCACTGAGCCCTGGAAAGAAATTGGAGCCACCACATAAGTCCCAGAATGTTAGCAGTGCAAAGGAGCTTGAAGATGATCTCACTTGCCTTTTCTTCTGCACATGGCACACAAAAGGGATTAACCCAAGATCAAAGGAAAAGGTAGTAAGTAGGCAGAACTCTTGAGCTGAGCATTCCCATTAAGGAGGGGGCATCCCCTTAAAATGCCAGTGCATGGTTTGCCAAGGAATGTCCCCTTCTTCTGCAGGTTGGGAACATATTTTACTTCAGCTTCTAAGCCCTCCCTGTAACCACTGTTACAGCTTCTGTTCCCGGTTACTTTCGTTTGGAGCCCCAAGTGTGTTTTATTTAAGGCAAGTTCAAAGAGAGTTGAACTCTCACTGTTAATTCACCAGAGCATCAAACTGAAGTTGATGCTGAGAGAAGAAGATGGCATTCTAATGGCCCCCAATTCTGAGCCACGGCACACTGCGGCTGAGCAGGAAAATTAAAAAGTAAAAATAAATGCACACTTAGGTGTATGTGGTGACCCTGGAGAATGGTAAGGACGATTTCTAAAGCAATCTCCAAGAAAAGTCAGATTACCTGGAAAGGATTAACAATTAGGCTGACAACAGATTTCTTGTTTCCAACACCAAAGGCCAGAAGACAGCAGAATAATGTTGTCAACAGAAATCTGGCGGAACGGAAATCTCAACGTGTTGGTTACACAGCTAAATGCTGATTCGAGAGTAAAGCAAGACATTTCAGGCAAACAAAGCCTCAGAGAGGTTATAACTCAGGGACTCTGCTGAAAGGATTATCAGAGGACAAATGTGTGGAAGAGGGACACTCAAACCCAGGACCAGCAGGCAGGTAACAAACAACGCTAGGCAGAGAAATGGATTGATTATTTATATAAGATTGACTATATATGAATTTAGAGCAAACTAAGTATTGTCAGAAGGATAGATTTGGAAAAGTTTAGAAATAGAAAAAAAAAATACTCAGATGTTAGGCAACAAAACCATGAAAGATAGGAGAGGAAATCAAATGTTTAATAGATCTTGCAATATTCAAGAGAATAATCACGAAGACTAAATGTTGTCAAGTCAAATATGTATTTTAAAAGTGAATAAAACCACCAAAGAAGAGAGGATAAAAAAGAAGAAAAAAAAAACAACAATGAATGCAATGAAAGGAAAATTAGAAGAAAAAAAAAGAAAAAATATGCTAAATTAAAAAAAAATATTGGACTGAATTTAAATTTATCATTAGTCACAATAAATATAAGTGAATGAAACTGCTAGTTCTAAGAGATATGTATATTGGAGTAAAAAATAATTTCAAGCTCTATTCTGTTTTTAAGATTTAGACGTAAACATAATAAGGTAGAGATTAGGAAAGTAGAGAGATTAGAAAAAAAAGACAGTAAAATGAGCAGTTTATGTAGAGAATCCAAAGGAATCTACAAAATATTCCCAGGAATAATGAGTTCAGTAATGTCACAGGATATAAGACAAACAGAAAAAAAAAAAAAAAGATTATATGTCTATGTGCAAGCAATGAAAAGATGGACACCAAAATTAATAGTGCAATATAATTTATAATACCTCAGAAAAATGAAATAGTCATATGCAAAACTAATAAAACATGTATAGGACTTATATGCTGAAGACTATGTAATATTGATCAAGTAAATCAAAGAGGATTTAAATAAATGGAGAGACATGCTGTGTTCATGGATTGGAGGATTTAACAGAGTAAAGATGTCAGTTATCCACATACTGACATGTCGGTATAATGTCATTTCTATCAAAATCCCAGAAAGATATTCTTGGTAGATATGGACAAAATTATTCTGAAATTTATAGGGAAAGGACGAGGGACTAGAATAGCTAAAACATTTAAAAATGAATAAAGTGAGAAAAATAATTCTGCCCAATTTCAGGACTTATTATGTAGCTACAGTGATTAAATTGTGTAGTATTTGTAAAAGACAAGACACAAAGATTCATGGAACAGAATAGAGAATTCAGAAATAGACCTACACAAACATATCCGGGGATTTTTAACAAAGCTGCAAAAACAATTCAATGGAGGAAGAAGGACTTTTTCATCGAATGGTTCTTGAGTCATTTGGTGTCCAAAGGCAGACAAAACAAAACAAAAAACACACACACACAAAACACAACAAAAACAAAAACACAACCCTTGACCCAAGTTTTGTAACATACAAAAATTAACTCAGAATGAATGAGGGACTTCTATGTAAAACCATAAAAGCTTGAGAATAAAAATGTAGGGAAAAACTGTAGGATCTAGAACTAGACAAGGAGTTCTTAAAGTCAGCATAAACTGTGAGACCCATAAGAGGAAAAATTGGTAAGTAGGACTTCATCAAAATTAAAAAGCCTTTTTGCTTTGTAAAAGACACTGCCCTGTGAATGAAAAAGAAAAAGCTACAGAGTGGGAGAAAATATTTACAAATCACATATCAGATAAAGGATTATTGTCTGGAATATGAAAAACTCCCCAAACTCAACATAATAGTAAAAAAAGGCAAACAATCCAATTGTACAATGCTCAAAGACACAAAAAGACATTTCACTAAAGAAGATACACATAGAACAAATGAGCACATCCAAAGATGTTCAACATCATTAACTGTTAGGGAAATGGAGATCAAAACCACAATGAGATATCACCACACACCTATCAGAATGGCTACCATCAAAGAGAGTGACGCCACCAAATGGTGATGAGGACATGGAGATAAGGGATCACTCATACCTTGCATGTGGGGATGTGAAATGGAGCAGTCACTTCGGAAAACAATTTGGTAATTTTTTAACACTTAAACATAGAAAGACCATATAACCCAGCAATTGCTCTCCTGGTCAATTTATCCCAGAGAAAGGAAGATTTATGTTTACACAAAGATCTATACACAAATATTGATAGCATGTTTATGCACAATACTAAAAAACCAGAAACTACCCAGATGCATGAATAGTTAAACTGTAGTATGTACATACTGGGTTAATACTACTCACTCAGGGCTATCAAGGAACCAACTATTGATACACACAACATCCTGGACAGATCTCTAAAGAATTATGCTGAGTGAAAAAAGCCAGTCCCTAAAGATTGCCTACAGTATGATCCTATTTATATAGCATTCTCAGAATGAGAAAATTATAAAAAGGGAGAACAGATGAATTGTTGCAAAGAGCTGAGGAATGCTAGCAGCAGGAGGGGATTAAGTGTGGAAATTAAAGTTTAACATGAGAGATTCCTGTGGTGATAGGAACACTGTGCACTGGCTGTACCACTGTCCATATCCTGGTTATGACACTGTATTGCAGATTTATGAGACATACACATTGGGTGAAATGGGGTAAAGGGTACATAGAATTTCACTTGAAGATTTCTTACAATAGCCTATAAACTTGCAATTATTTTAAAATAAGAAGTTGACTAAATACATAAGTATAATTTCCACCTATAGTGTATTTATCATATAAGGATAATGATACAGAAATGTTGGGAGTAAAAGTTTTTTTTATTTTTTTAAAGATAGTAAAAGTACAATGCAAATGAAAGCTAGAATAACAATATCAGTCTAAAAATAGACTTTGAGGAAAAAACGTTAAGAAAAATAATTTTATTAAATAATGATCAAAACAAGAACAATTCTTTAGGAAGCTATAACAATTCTGAACCTATATGTACCTACCAATACGCTCTCAAAATATATAAAGATATAATGGGCAGAACTGTAATAATAATAAAAGAAAATTTCAGTTACAGTGGGAGATTTTTAATCGCTCAGAAACTGACAACTCAGGCAGACAAAAATTTATTAAGGAAAATTGAAGCAGTAAAAATAATAAGCTTGATCCAATGACATATATGGGAAGAAAGAGAGTAATAGAAAATTTAGTAATATAAGTAGGAATACTTTTGTTTAACAGTATGTATGCACAGCATTTATTTAGAAGGGATATGGGATCTGATTGTTTCTCAAAATTTTCATTGATATTTTTTCAGCTTTACTGAGATCTAATTAATATATAGCATTGTGTAGGTTTAAGTTATACAGGGTGATGATTCGAAATGTGTCTATCTTGCAAAATATTTACCACAGTAAGGTTTGTTAACACATCCTTTACCTCACATGATTACTATTTTGTTGCTGGTGTTGTTATGGTGAAAACATTAAAGCTCTATTCTCACGGCAACTTTCAAACGTACAACATAGTCATCATGGTCTACTTAGATTCTCAGAATCTATTCATACCATAACTGAAGTTTGTACTGTTTGACTAATATTCTTCTATCTTCCCTACCCTTTACCCTGGCAACCACCATTCTGTTTCTATGAGTTCAATGCATTCAAGATCTACACGTAAGTGAGATCACACAGTATTTGTCTTTCTCTATCTGACTTCATTCATTTGGGAAGGTCCTCGAGCTCCACCCATGTTGTTGTAAATGGCAGGACTTCCTTCTTTCTCTTCTAAACAGGCATTTAGATTGTTTCCATGGCTTTGCAATTGTGAATAATGTTGCAATGAATGTGGGGGTGCAGATGTGTCTTTGAGATACTGATTTCATTTTCTCTGGTTGTATCCTTAGAAGGGAAACTGCTGGCTCATGTGGTAGCTCTATTTTTAATTTCAGGGGGCAACCTCTGTATTAGTATAGTTAACATATAATATTATACTAGTTTCGGGTGTACAACAGAGTGACTGGACAAGTTTATACATTTATTTCTTCTTTTTTTGATACTAGTTATTTTAACAAGTGTGAGGGGGATATCTCAATGTGGTTTTTTCTTTTATCTTTTTTAGAAATTTTAATCTCAGGATAGTTATCATACAGCATGATGTTAGTCTCAGGCGTACAATATAGTGTTTCAACACTTCCATACCTTACTCAGTGCTCATGATGATAAGTGAATTCTTGTGGTTTTGGTCTGCATTTCCTGATGATGAGTGATGTTGAACACCTTTTCCTGCACCTGTGGGTCATTTGTGCACATTCTTCGGAGAAATGTGTGTTCAAGTCCTCTGTCCATTTTTTTTTTTTAAATCAGTTACTAATTCTTTTCTGTGGAGTTGTAGGAGTCCCATTCACATGTGGGATAAGAGCCGCTCATCAGACACAGGTTTTGCAAGTCTTTTCTCTCATTCCATGGGTCGGAGCACAGTATTTTCATCTGCAGATGAACATTTGAAAAGGCTCCATATCATCACTCCTTGCTCCATCATTGCTTTCTCTGTGAGCGACTGATCCTATTCATGGCACTCGGCTGCCCCGAAGACTTACCTCAGAGGCTCCTGAATGCTCACCTGTAGATGGGAGGTGGTTGGAGAGGTGGCTTTCACCGTCTGCAGCGAAGTGCGAACAAGGAGAGGTGTCCGGCGCGATTTTTCATGACGGCAAACATCTTGGTTTCAAAGGAATGCCCTTTGTCGCTGTACCTGTAAAAGGTCTCTTATGCTGCCAATGTTATTTATGTTCATTGTTTTTGTTGTTCTCATTTCTTTAATGCACAAAATTCAGTTGGCAATACGTAAGAACACTGAAAATGGACTCTGACTCTTTCGTTCTCCTTGATCCTCCTCCATGCACAGATCAGACACTGTGATGTTGGGTAACTTTTGTCATGTTTGCTGCAGCTCCTTATTCTGGGAGCTTTTATAAACATGGTCTTTTTGGGAGGGCGCCTGGGTGGGTCAGTTGGTTAAGAGTCTGCTTTCAGCTCAGATCACGATTCTGGGGTCCTGGTATGGAGTCCCGCATTGGGCTCCCTGCTCAGTGGGGGAGTCTGCTTCTCCTTCTTCCTCTGTCCTCCCTCCTGCTCGTGCTCTCTCTCTCATTCAAGTAAATAAATAAAATCTTTTTTTTTTTTAAAGATTTTATTTATTTATTTGACAGACAGAGATCACAAGTAGGCAGAGAGGCAGGCAGAGAGAGAGGAGAAAGCAGGCTCTCCATGGAGCGGAGAGCCCGATGCAGGGCTCGATCCCAGGACCCTGGGATCATGACCCGAGCCGAAGGCAGAGGCTTTAACCCACTGAGCCACCCAGGCGCCCCAATAAATAAAATCTTTTTAAAAAAAGTTTTAAAAAAAGTTCAACATGATCTTTTCCTTTTCATACATATTTTTAATTTTCGGTAAATATCTAGGAGTAGAATTGCTACTTCATAGGATAGGTGCACACTGAACTTTATAAGAAGCTGCCAAACCATTTTCTAAAGTGGTTATACCATTTTATAATCCACCAGCCATGTATCAGAGTTGCACTTATCAAAATAAGTGTTTCTTTTTAATTTAAAATTTTGCTAGTGAACATACAGTGCAGTATCTGTTTCAGGAATAGAATTCAATGATTTATAACTTACATATGACACCCAGTGCTCAAATGTGCTCTTTTTTTCGTAGAACATTGAAGCTGGTGATTTTATACCCATTTAACAGAAGAGTAAATGGAGTCTCGAAGAAGTTTGGTAATTATTGTTGCCATGGATTTTGCATTTGGCTCTGAGATGGGATCACAGGTTGGAGCAAACTTACTCTCTCCTTCCACTAAACCAGAAAAACCACTGGGTTTTTCTACGAACTGATACTCTTCAAATATTTGGGTCCAGGTTCCCACAAAAGTATGCCTAGGTTAGAGACAGTAACTAACATGACTTCTTTGGGGAACAAATAAGTTTTGAGCTCTCTGTATTAAGATCCTGTCAATATGCCCTCTCAAATTATATGCTTCTTAAGGGAAGAAAGCTGCTTTAATAAAAATAGATCCTACACGACATGTTATTCTTTATAATTGGACCACAGATCACAAAGAGCATACACTTACAAGATAATCTGAAAATGAACAGACAAATAATATAGTAATCACCAAATCCTTATTACTTGAAGCCTATACACGCCAGGAGGCCCTCTCTCCCTTGATGATCAAGCCTGACCCCTATTAATTTTAATAGGAGTTAAGTAGTCACATCAAGGGAAGTATCAGTGAGTACTCGAAGCAAACCAACCCCGGAGATTAAGACCTCCACTTTTGGCTTTCTGCTGAAAATGTGACACATCGCCTGATGCTTATCTGCTTTTAATTGTGTGTTGTGTGTGTATGTTTTTCTCCCTTCTTTTTGCAGAGGAGGCAATTTGCAAATCGTTGCTATCTGCCTCCCTACAAGGAAGAGATAAATTATATGAGAGGCTGTGGCGTTTGGCCTGTTTGATATCCTTTGCTGATAAATTGAAGTGCACCTTCATAATTAATACCCAATCTTTGCGGATCGACTGTGTTGCACTGAAGCTGGAGGGTATCTGACTGTAATGAAAAATGATTGTTGTGATGCACCCTGTCTCTCCCCCCCTCCACCTTTTTATCACTATCGTCAAAAATATGCACAGAACAAATCTACCGGAGGTTTTGTTGGACAGCGTCAGAAAGATCTCTTGGTTTTTATTAAACAACATCTTCAAAGATTCAGCAGAGAATGACTTGCTTCTGTGAGCTTTTTAACATGTAAGTGACATTTCCCTGCGTTTAAATATGGCTTTGTTAAGCTGTGCTTGCAATCAGAATGCAAAAAAAGAAGAGAACAAAAAAAGAAAAGAAAAGAAAAAAGGGGGAAAAAATCCCGTTGTTAGAACCTGAAACCAAAGAGAAATGGATCCTCCTTTAGTTTCACTCTTGAAATAGGAAGTGAAGGGAAAGCCAGAACCAGAGAAATCAAATTAAATTTAAAATTCCTGTGAGCTCTCAGAATGCAAGATCAGGACAAACATTTTGTCCTGAACAACTAAACCAAACAAAACAAGACACCATTTACTGAGACTTTGTGGCAAATAATTGGGGCTGTATATTTGTGTAGGACTTCATGACCTAAGAGGTATTTAGGCAAGCCAGCTCCCCAGGCCCCAACACTTCTCATTTGGATGGGACAAGAACGATTGCTGCCATTTTGCAGAAGGGGAAGTAAGCTCAGTAAGCGGGCAAGAGCCAAGGCAGACCCAGGTCAAAGTAAAGGTATTACGGTGACTTACCAGACCACTGCGTACATATGGGGATGTAGACAGAACAGAAGAGAAGAAGCCTATATTATCCCATCAGTGTCCCATTCTCAATTGTCGTCTATCTTTCCCTTCTGAAGAATTAGCCAGACCACTGGCATTTTGAGGGCCACCCTACCACTTCATGCTCAATACTTCTTTTGCTATGTCCGCACTCCTAATTTAGCTGTGGGCTCCTCTTTGGGCTCCTCCAGCCCTCACTATCACTGGCAGAATAATATTTTCCTGTCCATTAAGAGACATCAGAGAAAATCCTCAGGGAATTTTGGAGGGGCCTTGGCATTTGGAGAGCCACAGTAACTGGTGCCAAGATGCTTTGGCTTTTGCAAGGCAACGGAGCTTCTGGGGGACCACAGGGAGATTCAGCAAGACACATGGCTGGAAACCCAAAGCTACTCTTCCTGGACATAGATCATTATTTTTAAGTACCTGCTTTGCAAGAATGTTGTGGGGAAACCAAACTAAATCAAACCGAGGCTTCCTATTTTTAAGTGCTTTACATGAGTTGAAGACGATCATGCGATTCTTGCAATTTCACCCCATGACACCCTCTACCCAACCGCTAAATCCTGCAGCCCTCACCGGTCAAATACTGAATACCTGCTTTATATAAAAATCTCTCCTACTGTGCAGTTTACTTCGGGATGGAGCCAAGAAGTAACAAACAAGTTTAAAATACATTTTCAGGTGTCGAAAGGGTCTACAGAGGAGTATAAGGCAGGGTAAGGGGAGAGCCACTGATGAGGGAATCTATTTCAGGAAGTTATGATCAGTGAAGGTGTCTCTGAGGAGGTGGCCACTGATTATTGACCTGACCAAAGAGAGTTCTTTCCCTACGTAAAGGGGAAAGAACATTCTAGGAGGAGGGGACAATGAGGCAGAGAGTATTTTAGGGGTACATGACCATCACTGGTTTGAAACAACAAGACAAGTGAGAGAGCCTCGGACCTCTGAGGAAGAGCATGCAGGGACGGATATCCCCAACTGCCACTGACCAGCCTCATGATTCAATGCAAATTGCTTCTCCTGGAAATTATTTTGCCACCTTGGAAATAAAATGGATAATAAGAAATTTCGGGCCACTTTGACTAAAAACCCTACTTTTATCTAAGATTTGCCCCAAAGACTCGATAATATTTCATCTCTTTCATTTCCCCAACCCTTTTTGCTCTTCAGATGAGAAAGCAATGGTGATTCCTCTTTGGATTCCAATCATGGGCTCCAGCGAAAGTTTCAGAAGATCCCAGTGTAAGGAGTGATGGGTGGTGTCATGCATTCTTAATGAAGTATCCTGAGCAGGGATGGACAATTGCTCTTCAGAATAAAAGCCAGAACAAGGTGCAACAACAGGGAAAAGCTATAAAAGGGATTTAATGTAGTAAATGGATAGTAATTATTCGGAAGAAGACCACTCTCCTGGTGAGGTAGATCTGTTGGCAGCCTCATGCCCATTTGTCATTGAGATCTCATCTTGGAAAGAAGAGTGATATTAACTAACTCTTCAAGCCAGAATGTTTAGGAGAGAATGCCTGTGTTCCTGCCATGCACATATATGGAACTCATGGGTATGAAAAGTTGGGAATTCAAGAATTGTTCCAGAAGAAAAGGGGTTTCTGTATCTCCCTTTGAAAAGGAAGATATAATGAATTTGTGAGTTACACAGAAATACAGTACGACGTCTACTGAATCAATTAAATAAAATATTGTTTTATTTTCTTTCAATGTTTTGAAGTTTTGTCCTAAACTTGTCAGTTGCAAGAGTGCTTAAAATTTGGAATGTTTGTGGTCAGCTGAGTGCCAGGTGATAAAAGCACTCTTGTTGAAGGAAGACCACGGATCTTAGGGTGAGAAGACTAAAGTTCAGGTCATAGATCTTCATTTACCAGTTGCATGACCTCAGACAAATTACAAGGCTTGTCTGAACTTTGGTTTCATAGTCTATAGATTAGGGGTATCACACCTGTATCATTTACTTCCAAGAGTGAGAGACAAGTAAAAATGGCAGATAAGAATACATTTCTCTATAAAGAGCAAAACATTGTCAAATAGGAAGGGAAAGGAGGAGAAAAAGGAGAAATAACTAGAACAGGAGGTGGGATAGAACTTGACTCTCACTCGCTTTAATCTTAGCTAGAGTAGGGGTCTGGCTGGAGGATTTGGACAGTGGTAGGTAGTATCCCAAGCCAGCGTTGTCTCTTTGGCATGCCCAGAACAATTTCCAGAAGTGTACATGTCTCTTGAGTTTATTTATGGTCCTTAGTATGTCCATTTTTAAGGTAGAGATAATCCTTAGAAAGTACCATAATGTATTATTACTTATCCTTCAAACCTTACAGGGTTCCCATTGCCTACAGAATAAAAGCCAGTTTTCTCCAGAATTTTAGGGCTCCCGTGGTTTGTCATTTATCTCCTTGACTAACAGGATTTTGCTTTTTCTGATCCTTCTTAAAGGCATGGGATTCACTCCAATTCACCTAAAAGCAGGAGAGATGATAAGGGTGGGCTAGGGACAGGTCTGGACTCTGAAATGTTCCCACAGGCAGGGAGGAAGGGCTGGCCTTAGTCTGATCTAGAAATGGGCTGCAAGCCGGGAAGTGAGTAACAGAACACAGGGAAAGCTGTGCAAGGTGCCGTGCAGTTGTGCTACGGAAGCGGATTCTTGTGATTCTCTCAGCCACTCTAGAAGAGAGGCACTAGCTTTTCTAGCTTAGCATTAAAGAACCAAGTTCAGAGCATTGAAGTGGCTTCATCAAGCTCCTGGAATGCTGATCCTCAGACACGGCATGATGTGCTCTGCTGGTCACAGACAATTAGTGGTCTGATGGGAGCATCTTTGAGTCAGGCTGAGGACAGCAACCTCCTGTAGGGTTTGGGGGGCGATGCAGAGCTGTATGCAGCGGAGGCTTGAACCTGCAGTCATACAATGTTTATGGTAGGTCAGTCTGGAAGTAGCCAGGAGCAGATTCATAATGACAGCAGTGGGACAGCCAAGAAGAGGCAGGTGCAAGGAAGGACCATGCGAAGAAATTGTCAAAGGCGAAAGAGAAGCCAAGGAGGTGTGAATGCCTGAGAAATCCTATGTGCAGGACCAAGAAGGAAGAGCCAGACCCAACGGAACATAATAAAGCACACTACAGGCACAAGGGTGTGTGCTTGTGGGTTGTGTCACGAATGAGGTTCGGGTTACACAGAAATTTATTTATTTTTTTCTGGAGATCACAGTGCTCCCTAATCCTGGGATCAAGATTTGCCTCTGAGAATTAAAATCATCATATCCACATACAACGGGTGGGGTAGCTGTCTGTGAGCACAAACCCAGCAAACCGTAAGTGTGCCCTGGAGCTTGGGTATGCCTCAAACCCAAATCAAGGAATCAGCAATACTGTCTGAGAATCAGGACTGGAATGAAGTTAGGATTTAGGAAGTGGGTTCCTGGTTGCCTTTGTCCTGTTTACCAGGAAAGAAACTTTCGTGATTAGCTGACAGGACGGCAGCCCAAGACGTAGAACTGGGAAGTCAGCCCACTAGACCTGGTGGTGCCCGTAAGAACAGTCCCAGCAAAAGCAGTCTTTGGCCAAGAGCTTTTCTTGGTGGTGATACAGGTGTGAGGCTGTCCGGGCCAGATGTCGGAACCACCGGTCATAGCTTGCCTCCCAGGGCCATGCTTGCCTAGCAACCTTTGAGCTTCAGTGACTTACTTGGTCTAGCTGCCTATGGGGAGTAAATATTTTGGTCAACTGAGGATTTTGTCACTGTCAGGTCAATTTCTCATTGAAACTGATTCAATTAACATTTTGGTAGCTATACATCTAGCTTTTTGAACTTGGTTGGTAGGAGTCCAGATAAAAGGGATGATTTGTCTCCTCTAGCCTGATAGAGTTCCTGAGTATGCAAGGTAGTGACAATTTCTGGTCTTGGATCATGACGTATGCATCTGCTTCTAGAAATATTCCTCTGTAGCCACATGCTTTACTCTCAGATGATAACACTCCACCATCTCTCACCTGCTAGGGGTGGTTCACCGCACGTGAGTTCCTTATGGCCAGATCCAGGGCATGTATGTTTCAACTCTGCCTTTGAGACAGGAAGCACTTTGTAAAGGTGGGAACGAATGAATCAACACTTGCTTACTTTTTAGTCTGTGGAGGTTCTAATTTTGGTGACTTATTTTTCTGTGAAGTATTTTTTCTAAAGCTTCACTTTCACCAAAAGAAGCCTTAAAGCAAGAGTTTTTATAAATGTTTCACTGTGCTCAAGCCACACTGTCTTTTATTAATGACACTTCCAAGCTCTGTTATTGTGTTCAAATTGGCAAAGGGGAGTTCTGTGCTAGCAGAATGTAATTCAAGAACCAATAAAACTTGATTACATACATATGAAACGTATGGACTCTGGGTAGGAGTCTTGGATAGATTACAAAGCGGGTGTCATGTTTCATCTTCTGCATGGGGTTTTATGGGAGGCCCACATGAAGCCACAAACATCCACATTGTCCCTTTCACTAAACATCATGTAAACAGAATCATGTTCTTATTCAAAAATACATCTGCAAGATCACAGTTCAGAAAGAGGTCCAGATTTTATATCAACTTTAGCTCTAAACTAGAGAATCTTACAAGAAACTCAGTAATTAATTAGGAGGCACAATAGGTCATCTTTAACTATGAACAATTAAAATAAAATAGACTGTTCGTTCCCTGATTGGAGATGTGGCAGCTGGAGGTACATGATCTTATGTAACGAGGAGATTTTTTTTTTCACTTTAAAATACATGCAAAAATAAAGCCATGTTTCCCTCTTCCCACCACCCCTGAATTATAGCATCTACTGATAAGTATTATTGAGAACTTTTGTTTTGTTTAGTTATTATTATTATTTTTTTAATAGCAAGAGAAAAATGCCCTAATACTCCCTTGTTTTCCTCTGGCACCTTGGCCACAGAAACATCCAAGCCTTGTTCCTACCCATGTTGAAACAAAGTCACCTCCGGGTAGCGACATGGCAGCTGCTTGCCAGCCCAACAGCACAGCTGGTTTTGAGCAGGAAATGAGGGAGACCTTCTCCAGGGAAAAGTACAGGGAGTTTTTGGTGAGCAGAATGCAATTACCCGGGCTGGAAGGATGCCAGGTTAGGATGGTACACTCCTGACTGTTGCAAAGGCACGGTGGGGGCTCTCTCCCACGTAGACTGTGTTTTAAATAGAAGACAGACTGAAAATATAATTATGATCATCTTAATCACTATAAGGTAATTATGATGATGTTAATAACTGTAATAGTTTTCAATAAAGATTCTGTAACTTTCTCAGGTTGAGAGGGAAGACCAGTGGCCACAACAGTTGAAAACGATAAATTCATAACAAATGATGGATCGGTAGTGGCAGCATTATCTAGAAGAACTCCTTCAAAATTACTGATGGGCATGCATCAGCTCTTTATGAAGTACTGGTGACCGTTCTTCTGGTCCACGTTTAGCCTGTTCTTGCCAGTGTGGGAAGCAGATTAGACCCAGGGCACCATGACTTCCTTCTAGAGCTTGCATTCACTTTGGAGTTTTACAATGCCTTTTCAGATCTGCTTCCTCTGTGCCCTCATGGCAAATTTGACAAGCAATTTAAAAAGATTTGTGTTTTGTTGTCCCCAGCTTACAGGCGGGAACACTGAGGCTTGAAGACATAAACGGACTTTGCAAGCCTACGATGGTGAAGTGTCAGAATGATTATACCACATTAGCCCCTACACTTCACCATCTTCCAGAGAACACTTGAATAACACACATCATTCTTCCCTCTAGAAATGCTAATTTATATTTCTCAACACATTTTTAGTGCCGGATTTTAGAATTATGTAAGATGTAGTTTTGAAGTTGGAGCCATCAAAAAGTTCAATCATGACTCGTTGACTAGAAAATATATTTGATAATAAAAATTCAGTTCAAAAAAATGGATTACATAATCCATTTTGCTAAACATAGCCTGCAAGTATCTAATGAGAGTCAACTCCGAAATCAATCACTCGAGAAGCTAAATTGTTAAAGTTCTCGTGAAGTAGTTTCTTGATAAATGGCATTCTTTGACGGAGAGGCTGGGTAAATACGGTACACTCATGATTGATCCTCAGAAATCTTGAGTTATTTTTAAAATGATATTTCATTTTTATATTGATATGCGGTAGCAAAGAATGACACACACGGATTCAAATTCTAGTTCCCTCAGTATCTGAATGACCTTGGATGTGGCCCTTCGTTCTGGAAGTAGACGTCAGGCAGTGGAATAGGGTTGACATTACATGCGTAGCTAAGGGATGATTAAATGATGTATAGGAAAATGCCCAGGATGACATCTGCCACACAGTATGTGCTCCACAGCTTAATAAAATTATTTCCAGCAGTTATTTATAGTTATCTGCCTTCAATCCAAATAAAATACTACAATAACTTGCAGGACATCCCTCTCAATAAATATATTAACTCTCATGATGGTCCTTGGAGATTTAATTTGGATATTTAGATTGAAAAGTTGAATGAACTAAACCATACTTAGGATGTGCAGTTGCAAAAATCATTTGAGAAAATGAACAGGAGCATAGCAGAGGACTGTTTCAAATGATTCAGGTCTGAATCCTTCCTATGGAAACTAGTCTTTTTGTGTTTGATTGATTTTTTGCTTCATGCATTTAGTTATCTAATATTTGTTAGATGTCTATGAATGCCAGGCAGTGTGCAAGGTGATGACCATACGAAAATTGTTTTCAAAAATTAAAGATAACACTTTAAAGATTTAAACATTTTAAAGGTAAAAAGTATACTCCGATCTCAAGAGACTCACAGAACAACTGAGACAAAGTATTTCAGACAGTAATTATATTTCTTTATATGGGATAGCAGCATAAGATCAAATTCTCTTGGAGACTCTATTAAGATTTCTAGATAATTTCCAGTACCTTGAATCATCACTAATCCTTGGATACCAAACACTGACTAAGATAGGCAAGCGTAGTAACTCATGGTAGACCGCATGTCCTAGGTCTTCCTCATGGCCTTGAGCTCAGGCCCCTCTAGCTCAGCCAGTAGGATTCCTACACAAACCCAGGAATATTTGTGTGTACACAAGGAGATGCTGCTTTCTCATATAAACACTGGGAATACCTCTGCTTGCTTGATCCGATATCTACGAGGAATCAATGGGACATTCTGACTCAAATGTCCATTACCACGTAAGATCCAAAGTCATTGATGCAAACATGCCTGTCCCTCTTCTCTGTGGGGTCCAACTATCTTAGGAATTTAACTAGAAGTACAGGTGAAGTTCATGAATCCATTATTATACTTCACAAGGTAGTGCTCCATATTAAGACTACAAGGGGAAAATATCTTCAGGGCACTGCCAATTCGGAATTGTCACTTCCAGCACCTTGTCTCTTTCTCATGATGGCAGATAAAAGGAAATGAGAGGGAACAATAGCCAGGGAAGGGAAGGAGAAACAAGGGGATGAAAACTGCAAATCTGGAAGGTTCCCAAACATCGACTGAATGAAAACTTGGTGCACAATTAAACATCACTATTTTCAGCGTTCCGATTCCAGATCCTCTTGCCAATTAAACCGGCTGCACACGTCAACGGGTTTCTACAGAATCATGTTTCTGCTTCTTGACTAAGCTGTAGGGACCTACCTATAAATATAGTATCTAAATTTCTTCCTTTTCATTGTACAACTTATGACCTTTAGGAAAATTTGCAAAGTTGATTATCCATTTCATCTAAAACCAGAGTCATAGCTAATTCTTGAAGCATTTTTGGAAGCTGAGAAAATAGAGTCTGGCTCAGTTTGCAAAATGATTTTGTTGAATCTCTAAATAATAATTTGTATTGAGAAGATTATGGAACAGGGCTTAGTAAGAGGTTAGGTCATATTCTAGCAGACTCACTGTGTGATCTTGAAAAGTCCCTGGTGTTCTTAGTTTTCCAATGAAAGGGATGGACCAGAGGCTCTTTTAGCAGTGTGACTCATCAGTCACAGGCAATGTCTTTGGTCCTGAGACTCACAAAGTCATCACTGGCCTCAAGCAATTTTCATATCATTTCTTCCTTTCATGAGGGAGTCTCATGCTACATAAATGATTGGCATTCCCTTCCTAACCTATGAAATATTGGAGGGTGTGTTTCCTCTAATTTCCTTGAAGGAAGGGGCTGTCTATCTATGACTTTGTGACATTTTCATAGATGGGATTGGTCTCCTCATCACAGTAACTGGGGCAACATTCCCAGTAACAGGAGTGCACACACACGTGCACACACACACATGCAGTCACAGCGTTGGAGTTAGTGATGTGGTGGGGGCATTTCCTTATCCTTATATTCTTGAACACTTGACATGTGATGGTGATATTTCTATTAGGATATGGGGAATTGGAGACATTCTATAGGACTTGGAAACAGGGCTTACATAACACACGTAATTTACATAATGTCTTTTGTGCCAATTAAAGAGATCCTGTATCAGATGCTGGGCCCTTGAAAAAGCCATCCAGCTACTTTGCATTTCACTACTCCTTTCTAATAATCCCTTCCAGAGCCCCCAAGAATGGAGAGTTGGAGGCTGTCTTTCACATCAGGCGGCAAGCCACACCCCTGCACCCTTACCGTGAGAGTGCACCATATTTTTCATTTCTTCAACTTGCATTGGCAATCTGTTTTAGCATAATTTACACATTTACACATTTTAGAGAGCAAGGCACAGTCATGCAACTTAATTCCAAAAAACATAAGCACTGAAGGCTGCCTCTGCACATTAGCTTTGCAAAGCATATGAACGCCTTTGCCGAAACCCGGTCCAAGGTACAGACTTGTTTGAAATCTGCATCATGGGGTACCTGCTGTTTGACATTTCCCAAAATGTCTCTGGAGTGGTGACCTGGAATCCTATCTGGTTGACCTTTAGAGGTTCCTTTGGGATCAGCCAGCCTTCATCCTGGATTCGGCCTGCCTCCTGGCTCTGCTGGTTCATGGGTGTCCCGCAGACACCAGGAATTCTGCTGAAGAATGTACTTCCAAGTGTCAGGGAAGCAGGTTTTGCCCAACTCTGCTATTAAGAGTAATTTGACTGATTCATCCTCCCACACTGACTATTTCTTTTAAATGGGCTTATCAAGCTCAGGGGGAAATGGAGATGGTTCCTTGGAGGCAGAGCAGAACCTTTGAAATTGTACAGAGTTGGGTGCAAGTCTCACCTCTTCTCTTGCTGGCCTGGTGACCTTGAAGTGACTGTATCCCTCTGGAACCCCATTCCATTTCTATAAAGAGACGGGAAAGGAGTTCTTTAAGGATCTTCTTAAAAGGGATTCCTGAAAAATACATGCAGAGCGCCCTGGGGCACAGTGCGCCCTCCCTTGGCATGGGTTTGTCTTCCCTCTGTTCCCCAGTAGGAGGCAGTGCTCTTGCTAGAAAAAGAAGAAAGACCAATCCTGCGCAGAACAGTGTGCCTTCCCTTTCCCTAGGTGACGGCTCCTCTACTGTGTGTGACCCCCTCTGACAGTTGTCTTGGTACACAGGGTAATTGAGTTTCCTTCCTATTCAATTGGGCTGCTTCCTTCAAAGCAGTGATTAAAACAGATTTACTGGAGGGGAGGATGACATTTATATGGACCAGAGGCATTTTCCTGTTCATTTTGTTTGGGGAGTAACCTTTCGGAAAGGGTAGATTTAATTTGGGGAACACTTCATTAAGCGGGGCACGCCAGATCAGTATAGTGAGCAGGAATGTTCTTACAGTGAAACATGCCATCATCCCAGAGGGCACGCTCAGTTTGAACCAACACGGCAGTTAAGGGCAATGAGGATTGGGAGAGGGGCACATACTTCTTTCCCTGGGTGGTACTTGCCCTTCTTTCTTTGTTCTTCTTCTCCCCCCATCCCCCACCTCCTTTTTGGTTTTGAATCATTAGTGGTGCAGGAGGACCTTTTTGAGACTTTGCGGATGGAAGCATTAGATTAAGGCCCTATAAATGGAGATACTCTGGGTGCTAATTTGTAACAATGGAAACTGTTCAAAGAATGATCGCGGGTTCCCCTTGCCACAAAATTCACCCTTCAGTTCTTAGAGCTATTTCCAGATCTTTTAGGTGTGGTTGTTCGGGACTCTTCCAGTGAACGTAAATATCTGGCAGAAAGGGTCAAGGAGTAAGACGGACTCCGGATTCGTTAACCTGGGAAACACAGCAGCCTGGCGTATAAAGCACATTTAAACAAAAGCAGCATTTGTTGACCAAACCTTTCCTTTTTGTCCCTTACAGCAGCGACAGAGCACAAAGGTGCTTTTCAATGACCCCGCCCTCATCCATCCAGGGGAGAAACTTTTCCCTTTGTTTTCTGGACTTGTTGCTGTTTTCTTTGCCCCTTTCAGTAGTCTCCTGGAGGCTTTCTCTGGCTTGTGTGGTTGAGTGTTCTCTTTCGGCTAAATCTCAGAAAGACTGTTTTAAACCAAGTTCTCAAACATCTCTTGTTTTCGTCCTTTAACACAGGGTGTCTGTCCAAATACCAAGGGCACCGTCTATCTTCCCACTCTGGCAGAGCACCAAGCCTGGTCATAGGAAGTCATCAAAACTCCATGTGTAAAGATGCCCTAATTCACTTGTGTTTAGAATCTAGTGCGAGCTGCCTTCAATCGTATGCAAAAAAATTGCGTCATCCCCTTTTCCATGAAATATTTCCTGGACTCAGTAGACTTCTCTAGAGGCTTGCAAAACGCAACTGGTCTTCTACCAACGCAGCCTACCATGTGTGATGAAGCGTCATGGTTCTGTAGCATTGATTGGTTAGGAAACATCCTGGATACAAGCTTCTAAACTTCTTGATGGATTGAGGTATTTTTAAAAATAAATCTGTTACTCAATGTATGTTTTAAAAATTATTCCAGGCAAGAGTTACTATTTTGTTTTTCATTTTTCAATTTGCAGAGACTTAAAAAAAAATGTCTTGGAATAGAGGTGATGCTGTGAACAGACCCTCTTGTATGTTAGTTTCAGGAGAGTAAATTGGTATAATTTTTATGAAAGGCAATTTGCCAATATGCGTCAGGAGCATTAAATATGTTGGTACCCTTTGGTCTAGTTTATTCTATTTCCAGAAATCCATTCTAAGAAAATAATCCAGCATAGAAAGGCATTTTCCATGAATTGGTTTATTTAAGCATTACTGTACTCATGAAAATAAAAAAAAAAAAAGAGGAAACTACAAAATGCCCCAAACAGGTGAATAATTAGGTAAAATATCATATATACATATTATTAGGTTATGAGAATAAGTAAGTTTTAATGATATATGAAATGTTTATTGATGAGGTTAAGGGCACAATGCCACAAACCCTACTCTGTAAAATGTCTATGTGTACAAGATGATGAAAAGAAATCATGCCAAAATGTTTACTATCGGGTATCTTCTCTTGGGTTTACAGGCCACTTTTCCCTCTTTCCTTATACATTTTTGTATCATAAGCATGTAAAAGAATCACAAACATTCTCAGCAGTAATCATAATTTGGCCAAAATTGAGTGGGGGGTGTGTGTGTATGTGTGTGTATGTGTGTATAGATGAAGAAATGTTTTTTGTAGAAAAATAAAACATGTCTAGCAAGAAAGAGGAAACAAAGAAATAGTTGGGCTGAGTTCACATTTTTCAAACCAACTTGTGCTTCTAAAATAAAATTCTGCCTCTCCACACACTGGGTTCCTGGAAGCTGACCAAAATCTGCACAGTAATATTAACTCCACTTAAAAAAGGGAAGAGAACATATTGAACTGCATTCACTTATGGTCTGGATGCTTGGAAGAAATCAGTTGGTGAGCACCAAAGTGATGACATGCATGTTTCTATTTGCATTTTGGAAATTGACAGATAATTGAAAAGAATCAGCATCTGAAATTTCTCAGAGGAAACAAGCTGAAAAGCCAGAAGAACCTTGCCCATGGAGCACCCTGTGCCCAAAGTCTGCTTGCGGAATGTTCTAGAACTGTACACCTCTAGTTCTCATCAGAAGCTCTCTGTTTGTTGGGGGCTGGAAAAACCTTCTTCTGCTGTCCAGTCAATGCAATGACAGTTCTCTGTTCAGCACTTCCTCTCCACCCTTTCCCAATTACGATCGCTGCAAAATTACAGAGACCCTACCTAGGAAATCAGCAAACAGTAAGCCATTTTGGTGCTTCTTAGAGTATCCGCGGAGATTCTACAGAGGATAATCTTAGTAGACATTAATGTTTTATTTATTAATTAGGTTTTCTTTTCTTTTAACTAGAAATGGTAAGACTGGCTTTACATTAAGCAGATATTCAAAACATATTTTTTAAATCCTCATGAAGACATAACAGTGTCTTAAGGGGTGTAGACATGCACAAAGTATACACTGGTAGATTTATAAGTGAATTCCCTATACGACTACAGAAATAACACTGAGTTTGTCCCTAATTAAAAAGAAAACCAGTGAATAAAGTGTTTTTATGGAGGGGAGAAATGGGGGTGGATGCAGAGGGACAGACAGTGGAAAAAAAACTTCACCAAGGACAACACACCCTTGTGGTTGTAGCCATGTGAATTCAGACCTGAGCTACCTCTGTGAACACAGAAATCTGAATTTACCGCCTCACGCTGCAGCCCCCAGGGCCAGGCTAGGGGTACCGAGCAGCAAACAGAGTTTATCTGAGAACAGAGCGGCATGTCTGTACTTTGGAGTTCCAGTCTCCCACAAAATGTATTTATTTAACAAATGTCACCCAAAACAGCTTGGTAGCAGATGAGGTTTATTTAATGGCAGTAAATCAGGTGAAACATTCCCTACATTTTTCGTCTCTGTTTATGTTTCTATCAAAAGACAAAAAAATGAGCTAGTTACAGCTCTTTACACACTCAAACAGAGCCGTGGTATATATTTGGGAAGTAATGCAAATTTCACTTAGTAACCGGCTTGGAAAATACACATCCCTCTATTTTCTCAGAGCAATTTACGATTTTCCTGCCCAGAGGACAGGAGCATCAACTCCCAATTCCACTTCGTTTTATCATTATTATTATTTTATTTTATTTTGTTTGAACGCTTTCCCCTTCACGATTTGCACGCTGGATCTGGCACTGGCTTGAGGTTGTTTTCAGGCTTCCTCTCCCTTCCTATTTTCGTTTTCCTGGGCTTGGGGAGTGCCCTCTCCCCCAGGAGGAAAACCCACCCCAGCCCCTCCCCAGCTCTTTCAGCTGTAACCTTTCTACAAGTAAATGCTAATTGAAAAAGAAAGAACACCACTAATCTTGGAATTTAAATGCATTTAACAAAACCAATCTCACTCTAAATTGTTGTTTCTCCATTCCCTTTTCCCTAACAGATGTCGAGAAGCTGCAATTCCTATTAAGAACACTTGACTGTTCGCTCAGCACGAGAACCTCAGCCCCGCTTTGCATCAATCTAAATGCGTTTCGAGACGTCAGGCCCCCGAAAAGTGCAGACGGTTAGTTGGTTATTTTTAAATGTAATCTTCACATAAAAGAACCACAAAGAACCCTTTCACTTTGTCATCCCCCTCTCCCTTTTAACGACGGCGTCAAGCGTCGGCAGAGAACGGGATTTTTATGACCCGTCCCATTTTCTGTCGCTTTCGGCGCGAGCTGCTGGATGTGTCACGCGGCGAACGGAGTTATTGGTTAAGTTGATGAAGTTGATGGAGGTGAGGGGAAGGGGCTGTCCGGTGTCCTCTCGCCCCAGCGCCCAACACCGGCAAGATCTCCCGCTGCGTGTGCCTTGTGCTGTGCGCACGTGTGTCTCCGGACGTCCCGGACACGCGCCTGAAGAGAGGGGCGCCGCGGGCGGGTCCCTGGCTGGGCGCAGGGCTGGGGGCCGGCGAGAAGATGAGCCCATGTCCACCTCTGAATCCAGGAAACCCTCACGTTCCCTTGGCCTTATGCTCCCAGTAGCTTGTCGTGTGTGTCATGTGTTTAAAAGCGCTTGTTTGGGACTTGGCACAGAACGCACATATAATGCGCGCGCAAGCTGCGCGGCTTTGCAGCACTGTGTTTGCCCTGGGTTGTGGGGCCCTTGTCATCTTGCCAGCACCAAGCTGCACAATTTGGAATGACGTGTTTTCAGAATTCTTTGCATTTTGACATGTTTTCCCTTTCCAGCTCACTATCCCTTTTATTAAACTTGGGAAGGATAGGAGGAAAACAAAAATCGCAGATAAAAAAATAGCTCAAAATAGCTCAAAATAGCTATTATCAAAATAGCTCCCCCCCACTCAAAACGAGGGTGGGGAGGGCAATGTATTCCCTGTTTGGAGCGGAACTGGGACACGTCCGTCGACTGGGGACCCGGTACATAATGAACGTGTGCAGCAGGGTACAGGGACTGACTCCTCATGGCAACTGGGTGGCAGGCTCTTGCTTGCTCCATTGTACACATGAGCAAACTGAGGGTTAGAAAGTTGATTTACCCACAAAGCTGAAGGAGAGATCAAACTAGCACTGAAGTGTGTGTTGTTAGCCTGACAGTACAGATTGCTGAAACTTTCCCTTTTTCACATCTTTTTTTCAGATATATTTAAGTCTTGCACGGCATGGTAAGCTCCTGGAGGGCAGAGACAAGCACGATTTAATATTGTCTAGTTCCCTGAGCATGTGCCCCACAGCTACTTTTATACTTCGGGTCAAAGGTTGAATGAAGGAATTAGCAATGTTAACCTTAAAAAATAAAACTGCCTGTTATTTTACCAGCAAAAGACGAGTTTATTTGGAAATAACAGGCCACTGCAATCCAGGACAGGTGGGCTAAGACAAAACTAGAGACAAATCAAGGAACAAAAGAAAGGAATAGTATTTTATGGGAAAGAGAGAGGAAGTTGGGAGAGGTTGTTCTGAGTGAAAGTCCCTGGAAAGAAATAAGGGTTCTGGTGCTGAGGTTTCTCTTCGACTGAGCTGGGTGAGAGCTCTATCTTTTTGTGGGAGATACAATGTACATCTTTCCCTGTGGGGCCTGTAACTGATGGTTTTTTTCTGTTGACCATTCTTCGGCTGGGTATGTCATGGACAATTCTTCCCCTAACTGATGTTGAGTGGTATGGCTCTCCCGTCTCCCCTCCCAACTCCACTTTAGTGAGGTTTCACTTTGTTAATTTTCACAATAAATATATTAACTGTCAGAGTTGGAGTCATAGCTGCCTCTTGGGTGTGTGATTTTCCAGAAAGTGTTGATTTTTTTGGCCCCCGATAAAAATATATGTGTATACTCCTAGAGGATTTGGGGTCTAGCCCCCAAGTCAATTGCTGTGTCTGCATTAGATACAGAACTAGTTTTCCTCCCAAGTTCTGAGGGATTTCCTTACATGCTTTGGAGTTTGGCTTGTATGTCTGAGATTCTTTGGGTGAGAACTGGTTTGAATTTGGAGACGGACAGCCCAGGTTTGTGGACAGCCCTGCACTCCCGCATCAGATAGGCCTGGGTCTGGGTTGAACTTTTATGTAGTTTTGGGGAAATGATCTTGTCTAAGATCCAATATCCTCCTCATGGTGGCTGAAAGTAGCAGTCCTTCCCACAGAGAGAGTGCAGGGACGAAATCAAAGCAGTATGGTGATAGGGTGACTTGTCCTTTAAATAGTAAGTTCCAGTGTAATTTGGTGGACATTTTAAATTTGGGTTTTCAAAACAGCTGAGCAAAGGGGTTCAAACTGTATAAGTCTGAAGCATCTTCCCATGTCCTGATTTTCTGTTTCCCTTTGTCTCTCTCTCTCGTGCTCTCCAGTCTCTCTTCTCTTTCTGCTTGCTTGCTTCTCTTTCCCTGGTGTCTGCTCTCTCTCTGTCTTCTGTATTCCTTTCTTGTCTGTCTTTCCAATTTCCCTGGATCTCCTTCTTCCCTCCCTTATTTGTAAATCCTGTTCTCTGGCTTTGCTCTCTCCTTTTCCTTGGTAAGGGGGGGGGGGCAGGGAACACAGCACTTTGAACAGGGGCAGTAGGACGTGTGAATCATGGCTCACTTCGTGGGTGTCTCCACGAGGCCAGTCTGGGTTGGAGATTATCTCCAGAGAACAATGCTAACCAAATTTTATGTGTTGGAGACACTTAAGCTTTTAGAATCCTCGTGCAGCTGCTGAGATCCTTGGCCCTAAATCTACCTGGAAAGCCCCATGGAAGTACCCAGCTTCTTGTCCTCTGTGCTCCCGTGTTTGCAAATCTGGGTGTGACAGGCATCACCTTCTGCTTGTGTCCCTTGAGCTTCTGCAGAGCACAGGGCACAAGAGAAGGTGAATACAGAGAGGGAAAAGAGGGGGAGATGGCACTGTTTTTTTTGCAATACCTGCAGGAATTTTCTGCAATTCTTGTCATTTATGCAGGAAGAAATGGAATTTCAGAGAGTTCAGGAGACTTTTACAGACATATGAGGAAGAGAATGAGGACACTTTAAACCCAGGTCCCTTCATTGCCAGTTTTCTCTCTCTTCTCTCGCCACTACTTCACAGTAGGAAGGCAAGGCGAGGTAGCTGAGAAGATGGCAAGGAGGAAAGTGCAGCTGAGGGTCTAGTGGGGTCTGGCCCTTGGGCAGTCACCTGCAGCCTGAGCCACATGCACTCCATGCGGGATCAAAACACTGTTAATGAGCCGTGAGGACTTGACTGCTCCAGACTGTTTCCCAGGTCTCCCAGCAGCAGTGTGCAGAGTTCCTTCCCTCCTTCCTGTAAAAGATCCAGGTTTAAATTCAGCTGTCACTTGCGCTTGCAGCAGCATCTCCTGCAATTGTCAAGCTGTGGATAATTCATCTCTCAATCAGCTTTTGAGTAACCTTCTACCGTCCTACCTCATAGATGCTGGAACCCAGCTGAAGCTTCCTGCAGGTATACCTGACTCTTCGTTCAGCAGAAGCAAACACGTGCTTGTGTCTGAATCTCTCTTTCTCCTTCCTTCCTTCCATCCCTCCTTCCTTCCTTCCCTTCCTCTCCTATCCTTTCTCTCCCTCTTTTTTTTCTTCCTTTCCTTCCCTTCCTTTTCCTTTCCCTTTTCATCCCTTCCTCTCCCTCCCTCCCTCCCTTCCACCTTTCCTTCCTCCCTCTCCTCTCCTCTCCTATCCCTTTCTCTCTCTTTCTTTCTTTGTCTTTCTCCTTCCTTCCCTCCTTCCTTTCTTTCTCTCCCTTTCTCTTTCTCTCTTTTCCTTCCTCCCTCCCTTCCTCTCTCTCTCTTTCTTTTTCTTCTTTCTTTCTTCTTACTTTCTCTTTCTTTCTTTCATTCTTTCTCTCTCTCTCTCTTTTCCATGTCCTCTCTTTCTTTACTCTCTGTAATGACTCTGAACTTCAGCTTTCTCATCCATCCCTGCAGATGAGGCAGTGACCTGTGGGAATGAAGGGGGCGTCCAGCCCCATGCCAGAGGATTTGGCTCTCCAGGAGGCGGAAGCCCAAGAAAGACAGACGTTGGCACCCGCTGACTTCAGTGTGGGGGTTGGTTCTGAAAGTGGGTGAGCAGAGTGAAAAAGAACGATTCCAGAATCTTCCTACATATGTAATTTCATTTACTTCATTCAGGAGAATCAAACTGAGCCCCCACTAGGACTGAGTCATGCTTCTCGGTTTTGAAACTGTCAGAAAGCTCGAGAAAACAACAACACAGAGACTATCACCGGTGGGTACAGAAACAAGGAAGTTCCTAATGAGGCAAGAACAGTGGCTGGGGGAGCAGGTTCTGGTCCCACAGAGCACGGATGTTCCCTACGCTCCTTGCTCTTCCTGAGCAATGGGCCCCACGGGGCCCCACGTGTGGGAACCAGAAGGAGAGACACAGACGGGGCCCTGCGCAGCGGTGCCGCTCTACCCACTACTCTGTAGCCTCAGAAGGAAAGGAGAGAAGGAAGCATAGATCGCAGATGAGTTAACCGCGATAACTTAGACACTATGCTCTTAGATGTTACCCCACGTTGTCCACGCACAGAAGAGGATGAAGAAGACCATCCCGTGCCACTGGGTAGGGCTGCTGTAGATTTTGGTACATGTGGTAAGTACAGGTCTTGCCTTCACACTTGCCCATCACCCATGTGGCCAGGAATCCTTGTGCAAAGGCTCAGCCAGACTTTGGACAGGCACTGCAAGCACTCCCTTGGCATTCGGCTGTATTGGCAACAAAAACAAGGTCGGGCTTGCTCCTCGAGTCTTCATGCCTCCCTTCCCCTGCAGGAAGGCGCTCTCAGCGCAGCCACCCTGGTGTTACGCACACGTGCCTCTCACATTCACACCCTGCGCTTTTCTCCCACCCTTCACCCCACCTGGCCCGCTCTTCATGAGCTTGGCCAAACTCATATTTCATTAGGAGCCCCTTGGCCCCTCTGCCCTGGGTCTGGCATCAGAAGGGTCTCCTTTCTCGTACCGACTTCTTCTTCCCCCAAATAGCAGCTCTTTACCTCTAGATCACTTCCTCCCAGCTGAGCTTTATGGCTTCTGATGACACAGTGGATGGCTTTTTCCCATTCCCAGTTCTGTCTGGCACAAGCAGAGTGTTGTGCACATCAGTCCTTGCACACGTTAGTGTCTCTACACAAGCCCTGCCTTCTAGTGTCTGACCGAGTCTCCTTCAGTGCAGCTCTGTGCCTTGTCGGAGCCCATGCACTGCTCTCTGATCAGCGCTTTGGAACCGCGGGCTGGGGTTGGAATTCTGGCTGGGCCAATGCTTTGATGGGACCTGGGCTGATGAAGCAAATTCCCTGTACCTCAGTTTCCTCATCCATGGAGTGGGATGACTCATGCTGTCTATCTCCCAGGGGGTTGTGAGGGTTCCATGAGTGAATACATGGAAAGCACACGGCCAGTCCTGGGCACGGCTAGTCTGCAGCATAAACCAGCTGTTAAAGGTATAGGATCTGAACCAGGACGCCAGGAGAGAGGGATGGGTTCAGTCCCATCATTGCAGACTGGAGAACACACGTTCAGAGAGGCTGGGAGCCCAAACCAAAGTCACATCCGTGGGGCCCGCCTGAGAGGGGATCCAGCCAAGACCTCTGACTCCTTGTGACGTTGAACTCAATCAGGAGTGCGTGTGCGAGAAAGAGAGAGGTGGGAGAGAGGGACGCAGGGAGGGTGGAGGGACAGGGAGAGAAGGCAACCCCAGCCTGTTTCCAAATCTGAGCAGATTTCTAATTAGGATAACATTCAGCTATTCTTATGAGAAAATATAAGAAAGGGGGAACTCATCTCTGGGCCCTGCTTAGAAGTACACGGTGGCGGAAGGTAATCAAGCTTCCTTGAACCTCTGCCACTGCCTGGCTCAGAATCGGGCAGGAGCTATCTTTGTTTCCGTATCTTCTCCCGAAGCCTTGAGCAATCGCTAACAACCCTATTTACTCCGTGTACCAGACAAACACAGTTACCGCCGTCATCTCACTATTTTTATCTAATATTGAAATTTCTCTCCCTAAGAGCAGCCCTGAATATATTATGATATCTACTGAATAAATGATGTGCGTAATATACTGTGCAGAGATGGTATTTATGAAGCCAGGCTCTAACTGAAATGAAGGAATCATTCAGTTCTTATTTGAAAGGAAATTCAATTGGATACATTTTCAAGAAAGCAAATTCTTGTTTTTTTTTTTTTTTAATCCTTGCAAACTTTGGGATTCAAGGCCAATTTCTTCATATCCCTCAGCTGGATAGACGGCCCTGTGGTCTCTAGCATATTTTTTCCTGCAGAGACTGAGATTTTCTCCCTGCTCCTACATGACACATTTTTCCATCAGTATCATCATCACCATTGCTTTTAAATATAAAGGCGTGTCAGAAATATGCAGTCGTGTTTGAGACATCACAGGTCATTCTCTCAACAGGTCCCTGAAAAGGGGGTTCAAAAGATCCCCATTTTGCAGACAGGAGGCTTGTCTACACCATGGTCAGTGCTCGAAAGCAATGGCCAGTCCCTCAGTGTATTAAGTGTTTGGGATTTACAAAGCAGTTTTGTTTTGTTTTTTACACTTTATGCACAATGGCTGCTGCCACAGGAGTAGTAATGGCATTAATGACAGTGTCCTTTGCTTATGACAACACTTTCAAAAGTAGCATTTACTCGAAACAGTCCCTAGCAATACACTGGAAAACTGAGGGTGGGGGGAAAGAAGCGTGGGTGTTCTCCGAGGCACCGTAAATAATAAAGGCAGAGTTGGGGTTCAGGCCAGGACATCTGCGTTTGAGGGCAAGTGCAGCAAGCCCTCAGACGCAGGTGCCTTCTGCCACCTCTGCCCTCCTGCTGGGGCCTTGACCCATGGAGCTCTCAATCCAGAAACAAAACCCTGTTCACTTGGTCTTCTTGGAATGGAAAGTCAAGAAGTCAAGGGGCGCCTGGGTGGCTCGGTCGGTGGAGTGTCCGACTCTTGAGCTCAGCTCAGGTCTTGATCTCATGGTTGTGAGCTTCAGCTCTGTATTGGGCTCCATGCTGGACGAGGAGCCTACTTAGTAGAAAAAAAAAAAAAAAAAAAAAAACTCAAGAAGTCAAGTCCATGGTGAAAGAAGTGCTAGTCGTTTCTTCTGTAAGTCTCCTCACCCGGTGAGTTTGCCTTCATGTCCTACCTCCCCTTAAAAAAGGATTTGTAGAGTTGGAACAATAACAGCACAACAACAAAACTCTCTGGGATTTCCTTGGCGAATTTCTTCCTTTTGCAGCTGAGGGAAGTGATTTTGCAGATGGAGCTCAGAAAGGTGACGGAAGGCCCCAGAACCCCAGAGCTAATTAATGGCAAAACGAAGGGCGAGGCTGAGGCCTCTGAAATGGGTTCTTCCATGAGGTCATAAGACTGCTCCTTGGCTAGTCTTCAGGCCATCGTGAGCCTTACCTGCTAGATCTATTCCCCTCTCCAGATCCCAACTCTGTCCCTCAAAAGAGGGCTCAAACAGAGTTAGAGGGAGGGGTAAAAACTTCCTCTTTCAACATCCTGGAGCCTGCGGACAAACACACACTTTCAGGGCACCACTTCTCAAAGGCAGGAGTCCTTTGCGCAGGCAGACGGTACATGCAGAGGACGGTCACATAAGTTTGGGGAAATTTTGGCCTAAACGGTTTCTTTGTAGTAGGATTTCTTGGCTCCTTTAAGGATCTAATGTGCATAATAAATGTCCAAGAGAGACAAGGTGTGAAGTGTTTCCTAACTTATTTGTGTAGAGAGTTCCCCCCCCCCCTCCCGCAAAGAATAGCTTGTTTGGCTAAAGGTTCGTGGATCATACTTTGGGTAATGATGCTTTAGACCAGTGGTCAGCAAACTATAGTCTTCAGGCCAAATCTGGCCACCACCTGTTTTGTAAATCATTTTATTGGCACACAGACGTGCTTGTTCGCTGACATTGTCTGTGGCCACTTTTGTAGCACAAGAGCAGAATTAAGTAGTTGTAAGAGAGACTATAAAGCCTTCAAAGTCTAACCAACTTGCTCCCTGGTCCTTTATAGAAAAACCGTGTCATCTCTTAGAGAATACTGCAATGGGCTTCTTTTTTTCTTTCCCTTTCCTTTCCTTTCCCAAACTTAGAGCCTCAGTATTAATCACCCCAAGCATTAGAGCCAGAACTTTTCCCCCCTCTTAAGGATGTAATCAGATCTATCCTTTGAGATGGTCATTTTGGAGACACTGTTTCCATTCATAGGTAAGTTACCCAAGACTTGCACATTGATTGCAAATCGCACACACGTGACATCCAGAGAAGGTCAGGATGGCTAGTTACAGAACTGGGCCAGTTACATTGTTGGATGATGATCTCTTCTTCCACAGGGTCCGGGATGGGGAGGGGCGGAGTTTAGGACTAGGTCTTTATACGTATGGAAAGTATATCCTGCTTGAAGTCCCATGAGAAGTTTTCTGGCAAAAGGAATAGCTGTGGAGCTTCTGTCTGTTACGGCCAATAGTTTCAGGGTGCGTAACTTCATGTTCTGCTATAGATTTAAATTTAGCTTTAAATTCTTTAATTTTTTTTTTTTTTGTGTGTGTGTGTGTTGTTGCAGATTGGCTTCCAGTGAACTGAATATTAAAAAGATATTACAGAGAGAAACAACCCGCCTGGCTGATTGTTTCTTCCCCAAATGGATGCGATGATGAGGGAACGCTTTCATTTACATAAACAATCAGTTGAAAGGGCCTCACCGAATGTGAGCATTCATATTTGATGACACCCTGATTGTAACCATAAATAACAATATTTTCATTGGGGGTAATAAACATCATTACCCAGTGTGTTTTAGGTGAGTGCGCACTTAACGGGGTAAAGAGGAGATGATCGGCGAGATTAAGGTGAGTGCTCCGCAATATTTGCCGAGATAACCTTGCAAATTTAAGGTGTGTAATAAATGTCTTCGCTGAGCACCCATTGATAAATACAAGGAGGTTTTTGACTCATGCCAGGCTCACTTGTGCAAATGAAATGTATCAAGGCATAAAAACAACGTCACTCTGTGCACCAGCTTGTATGGGGGGACAGACCTGCTAGGCTCTGTCCTTGATAAGCTATTGGTTTGGCCACATGACCAGAACACCCACATCCAAGCCCTGTTTGTGTCACGTGATAAAACCATCAGCGCAAAGCAAAGTTTCCAGGAGTCTCTTTTGGCGTGGGCAGTCTAAAATCCTGTGAATCCAACGTTTTTGTTCTGCTCTGTTGTTTTGTTTTGTCTTTTGATTGTTAATTTTTAAATTTCTGGGCTTTTTTGGTTTTAAATTCTTCTGTTGAGCTCTGACACACCTCTAGAAAGCATAGTAACCTTTGGTCCTTAGGTTGATGAAGTTTTATGTATGTGCACACTTATCTGATACAAACCATATCTGGAGATAGAGTGTAAATGTCAATCATTGAATAAATGTGCATTTTTTTAAAGCTTTTATTTATTTATTTGAGAGAGAGAGAGAGAGCATGAGTGGGGAGAGGGGCAGAGGGAGAGAGAGAATCTCAAGCAGACTCCACGCTGTGGAGTCTGTGTGCAGAGCTCAAGGCAGGACTCAATCCCATGACCCTGATATCATGACCTGAGCCAAAATCGAGAGTCAGACACTGAACTGACTTGAGCCACCCAGGTACCCCTAAACACATGTTTTAAACCCAAGAGCAGGTACCTTCTCAATAAACACAGGAAAAGATATCATAGATTTAAAAAGGACAAGACCCATGAAAACAGTGTGGAAGAAAGAGGTAGGTTAGCTCAGTGGCCACAATCACAGGCTTCGACACAGAGGGGTGTGAGTTTGGAGCCTGGCACAGCCATTACAAGCTGCATGTTTCTAAAACACTCATCTCACCTTTCTGGAGACTTCATTTCCTCATCTGAAAAATGCAGTTATGAGGTTAAGGACCATGAGGCTCTAGAGGCATTTGTGCAAATAACTAACTGGTATGAGTGGTCAGAGGACTTGAGGGAGAGGGAGAGAGTGTGAGACAGGAAACCCAGGGCCCTGCCTCAGGGAGTGCTCAGCATGGGCTGGTTTCTTTTGTGATGGAAGCAACAACTCCAAGGTCACACTTGCTGCAAGCCAACAGTTTGGGCGACCCCAAAGTAATAGTTTACTTGTCAAAAAGAGAAAATTCATTAAGGAGCCAAACATTGCCAAAATGTTGTCAATGGACAGTCTTGCACTGTTGAGTTTATGGTGAGTGTAATTCAAATAAGAAATGTGACATTGAGACAATTAAAGAAATGCGGGGTTCACAGATGATAAACACCTGTCATATTTTTGGTTCTATAACTTCTGTGCTCTTCATCACCTGGGTCTCTGTCATTTCCTGGCAACAGTGAACCTCAGCCTTGGCAGTCAGATGTGAGAACCCGAGATTTCAATTTGAACAAGGATGTGTGCTTCTAGACTCTGGGGATTTTCTCCTTGTCACTCTGGATCTCATGGATTACCCCCATGTCATGATTTCATGTATCAATTTGGCAGGGCCACGGTACCCAGATATTTGGTTAAACATTATCCTGGATGTGTGCCTGGAGGTATTTTGTGGATGTGATTAACATTTTAATCAGGAGACTTCAAGCATAGCATGTCTCCATCCATAAAGCGGGTGGGCCTCATCCAATCAGGTGAAAGACCAGCAGAACAAAGACTTAGGTTTCAGGAGCAAGAAAGGATTATGCCGGCAGGTGGCCTTTGGATTTCAACAGTAGCTCTTGCTGGGTCTTTAGCCTGCTGGCCTGTGCTACAGAGTCCAGACTGAGAAAGCCCGGACAGACACTTGAGCCAATTCCTTAAAAATAAATCTTGGTCTCTCTTAAATATATACACATTCTATTGGTTCAGTTTCTCTAGAGAACCCTGAATGATACACCCCACAAAAGGGAAGTCTGTCCAACTTTGGAGATGTTCATCATGCTAGACACCTGACAATCTCTTTACGAAAAAAGGCCTTTGAAGACCGATGTTGGAATTCTGATAGGGATGCTTCCTAATGCTTTGAGGTCTGTGGGTGTCCTGCCTCCCTGAGCCTTGTTCTTCTCCTTGTTACAGACAGGGAATGGAATCTGTGCTCTAGCCAACTTGAGAAAACTGAACGATGGGTTGAATTATGTCCTGCTCCCTGGTAAACACGGACCAAATGTTGAGACCTCCTCCTCCTTCATTCTCAGCAGACCTCGGTGGGAAAGCTGTTCAGTTCCTCCTGCCTTTGCAAACTGCAGAACATTGTCTCTGACAAGGCAGATCTACAGAGCTAGAGTCGGCAAGGAGGGTGAATGAAAGCCCAGTTCTTTCTTCTCCCTTTTATTCAAGGTCTATCCGTACGGAGAAGCAATCATCATCAGAAACCGGTCAGACATTCCATGGCTCAAAAAAGAGCTGTAGCTTGGAGTAAATAAATAAATAAATAAATAAATAAAAGAAGGCAGATAGTTACGAAATAAATCCTCTGGTTTTGGAATTTCTTTGGTTTGTTTTCCATATTAATGCCTTGAAGTTTCTGCTAAACCCACATTTGACTGTTTTATAACTGCTACAATTATTCCGTCAAAGTTTGTAGGGTGGATTTTTTTTTTTTTTTTAATCTTGGGGGGGAGTTCGTTTACAGTTTATTAACTTGGATTACTGGAAATCGCTCTCATGGGTTTTCAGCTGTAACAAGACCTTGGAAAAGTGAGTCCTTAAGACCAATCTGTAAGACTTAAAAACATTAATAGCTGTCATTGAAACAGCAGGAGGAAAAATAGAACGTCTTTTTTTCTACCTCTGCATTCAGTATCAAGTTTTTGTATTTTTCCCATAAACAACCTGAATATGATTTGGCTGTTCTTTTCTCCTGCAAAACAAATGGCTATTTTCTGTAATGATGATAATTATAGAGCACCTAAGGGCTTAAAAACACATTCACTTGCATGCTCTCTATTAACGTGCTGCAAGCTCACTTCGGAAAAGAAAGACTATTTGCTGATGATCTGTTTTCGGTTGAAGGAACTGAAACTCAGAAAGGATGACTGACTTAACCAGAGTCAAGTGGTCACAAGTGGCTGAAGGCGGTCTGGAAACCAAGGTGTGAACTTTTTGGCAGTTACAGGCTGTGTGCTCCAGCTATACAGATTCAACAAGGAAACTGAGAACCAGCTCCCTCTCAGTGTCTGGGTTCCCCTCCATTTCCTTGTTTTTCCTCTTTTAGGAAGACACATCAGGGTATGTCTTGCCCATTGAAGACTCATTCCCACCTGAAGCCAAAATGACCAGTCGAGTGCCTCCAGGAGCCACAGTGAGAGATGAATGGGCGTCTCTTGTGTGGAGCTGAAGTCCTCTCTCTAGGACGTAAATACCTATGTGGTCTCGTCTTCCTCCTTCATCTCTATGACCTCCATTTCCCCATGTGCAGTTGGGAAGAACTATATCCAACTGGCAGTGTGATTAAATTAATACATAGAATAATATGCACGTAGAGAGGAGGTCAACATATACCAGGTTCTTTCTAAGTGTTGCCTTTATTTCTCCCCGCCCTGGAATAAGTTGACTCCACGTCAGTACACGGACGTGGATGGACCGGTATAGATAATGTAAGGCAGAAGTTGCCAGAAGATCACCAAGTCCGCACCCAGCTAACCCCCTTAGCCAGCTTCCACCACGTGAGGCGTTGCTGGGTCTCCTCACACTGTCCTCCGTGCTCCCCCTCTGGCTTGATGAAGAAAAATATGGCAAATATGAAAGCCCCTCTTTCCTTCAGGAAGACACGTCCTAGAATGATCTCAAGCAGGAAATGAGCTTCTAATTTGTTAAATCACTGATATTTATGGGTGTATCTGTATTAGTGGCCAGAGTCACCTTATCCATGACCTTCCCACACAGTAATGGCAATTCACTGAAAAATAGCTCAACATCTAGACACACAGCCAGACACATGCATACACATTCAACACACAGAGAAATCTAGCATTTTGTGGAAACAATGAATATCTTATTGACTTAATATTTGATTTTTCACTTGGTTATTCTTGGTCTCTCCATGCACAAACATAAAGCATGCTATTAAGAATTTTAAGACTTATATACAGTGAGACCTATAGAGGTCAATTTGAGAGCCCCTCTTCTATTGCTGTCTTATACATGCCATCCTCTCCTTGAACGTCTCTGTGACATGGTCCCCACTGCCGGCCTCCCGCGGACACTGGTGACCAGATAGCTCTAAGTGTTACACATTAAGATCAGAGCTGTCTTCTCTCATATCTATCCATGTTCTATGGCTCTACCGTCTGAGACACCAGGAACCAGCCTGCTCCTTTTTCTGTAGAAGACTCACTCAAATAATTGAGAATTCAGCCAGTTTTGCTGTAACTCTTGTTTTGAAAATGCCTATCTGTTTCAGTGTGATTGATATATTAAGACACAGTTTAAAAATTACAAAAATTTCGTCTTTGCTTATATGCCATTTCTTCTGCAAGAAACACTGAGTGGAAGCAGAAAACTTCACGCAGCTGGGTGGAGCCACATAGCAGGGCACAGACCACACAGGAGTGCACCCCTCGAACACTGTTCTGCTGCCCTGGCTCGCTGTGTGTCTTATGACTCAAAACCACCCATTTCCCGTGTTATAACTTCCCTTCCAAATCCAGCATGCCCTCCTTTTACCACTTCACCATAGCTAAGACCCACTTTCACAAGCAAACTTGGAGACTTTTTCAAGGGAAGGTGCCATATTTTTTGTAGTATTCGTATATTGTTCTCAAAATGTGTTACCTTCTTTATTAAGTCTTATCTCAGTTTTTCTCCGTGTGCCATCGATGAACTATTTGACTGTTGTGTCCTGGCCTAACTTCCCCCAGAATCCTGTGGTTTTTACTGCACGAGTTGGCATAGTGATTTTGGGGAGCACCTATGTTGCATTATAGCAGAGCTGACTGTAGAGGAGGTGCCTTGCTCTAGTCTGCCCAGGGAATAGGGAGTATTGGTTCTGAAGGTCCTCACACTCTCTGAATGAAGAGGTAGCGTGTGCCTGGCCTAGCTGGGCCTGATGCTTACCACCCGGTGATAAACAAACACCTGTGTCTTTTCTTTAAGCACGTATAGGTTAGAGACCTAGCAACCTCCCAGGACACCTGGGAAGGAGAACAAACTGTCAAACAAGGGAGGACGACAAGGAAATGGTGTCATTTCTGGCTCAGCTAACGCAGCCACTCAAAACAGGAAAATGGAGTCAATTCCTGCTTGTTGGGGGGTCACCTGTACCAGAGCCGATGCCGAGAGTTTGTGGAGCATTAGGTCAATTCAGCCCCACTTCAGTCTCTCAGATAAACATTACATCTGCCATTCTGGAAGAAGGGAGTTGAGAGTTTTAGTGTCTTCCCAAGAGCTGGGACTCGAATCCAATGGAGTTTGGACACAAATTCATGGGCCCTTCCCAATAGGCCATGGTTCCCTCCAGTGTGCTTTCTGGTCTACCCCAATGTCTGCTTTACTAAATTCAGGCCCGAGCACGTGCTTGGTCCCAGGACTTCTTTACACAGAGCCCACACAGCAGCCACAGAGGTGAAAGTTGGAACTGGTATTCATCTGACCAGCAAGGATGAGAGAGAAAAACAAATTCTAGATTATAAACAAATATTACTTGCCTTTGAACCCGATTTAAAACTAATAAAGTTGCATAATTCGTGAAATCACAAAGTTGAACATTTTGTAAAATTGTATCACACATGGAAGTGATGAGCAATCATCCAGTATCCATGAAATGCAAGGGTGATTTCTAAGCTGCCTTTCCAGTGGTGCTTGAGGGATTATGACCGGCCGGAAATGGCCGATACTCTAGGGTTGTAGCCATTTGGTGCCGGCATGGAAACTAAAAGCTGGAACTGCAGCCAGAAATGCAGTAAAAACAGACCATTCATCCTGTTTCTATGACTTGTATTCATCACCGCAGACAACCAGGTAATTCAATTATCTTTGGCCTTGGAAGTCTGTGTCGTGTGGTTTATGTGCCTTTCTCTATCAGTCTCTGCTGTTCAGTCAGACCTGGGGACGGTGGTGTTGGGCTGACTGGAGGGGGGAGAGCCGGGGGTGCACGTGGACAGGCGGCTGAGGAGAAGAACCTGGGTTATTTACTCGAAAGTGATGACAATGATCTCGTGGTGCAGAATGCATTGTCCCTTGGAGCCCCCAGTAAGAATAACATGATTCACTTTTATAGCAGCACATTTTATACAAACTCTTTTGTTGGTGGAGAAAAATGTCTCATCTGACATGATTGCAGGGGAAATCTCCTTGTGTTCTTTTCTCTCCCTCGCCCTTAATATTCTCATGCCCATCTATAAGAGCACATAAAATGTGTGGCAAGCAAGATGGTAATGAGGTGGCAGACTTTTTCTAACACTAGAATTTCAATAAGGATGGAATTTGCCTCCAAAAGAGGACAGTGATCTTTTCACAAACACTGTCCTTTGTCCTGAGGCACACAAAATCCCCAAATCCCTAAAATATTTCATCTGAAGATAAAATAATTTTGCTTTAGCCTTGGCTGAAAAAGAAAAGTGGAGGGGGGAGGCATCTATCAGATACAGCCAGGAAAGTCCTGTTGCTTAGGGAGAAGGTAAATTAAAGGCTCCTATCTTATCTGTATTTCAATTAAAATCTTATTTTTGGTCCCCAGCAGTGCAACCCGTTGAAGTCTTTCCAAGTTTAAAAAGGAAAAACAAAAAACAAACAAACAAAAAAAACACCATTTCAGTAGGTAGACATTTGAGACATCTTTAATGGACATTCTCTACATGTGATGTGGGCTACTTTTCATGTGTGGGAGAAATGACACAACAATATTTTGAAAGAGAGGTAGAAAGGCAATGGTGCCTTACCCTGGTGAACTTTCTCTTACAGGATTTTTTTTTTTTTTTTTCCCAGCAAGCTCCCATTTGAATATTTGCAAAGCCACCCCCAGTACTTAAGAAATCAGAGCTAAGGGAGTTGGAGGAGAGAAACACAGGAAAAGGCATTGGGGACTTTCTGACTATCTTGTCAAAACCTTTCTGAGATGCTGAGTGCTGAGTGCAGGATCGGGGTTATTGCCTCAAAGCTGATGGGAAAAAAAAAAAAAAAGGAGAAGCCAGGATCCAGACTGAGAGAATGTTAGCCATGTAAGTTTACGAAATCAGCCTGGTAGGAGTCCGTGCCTGGGATCGGAGGCCCCGAGCTAAATCATAGACTAAATCAGGCATCAAACAATAGGTCAATCAATCAATCTGTCAGTCAGGCTAACTGTGAAGGGATATAAAACTACGTTCCAAAGTAAAAATAAGGTAAGTGTAAAATGTGGGTTTTAAGCCAGCCAGTGAGGAAACAGGAACGGGGAACTGCTATGTCCGTGAGGCTGTGCTGTGTCATCCCTGTAGAACAAAAGGGCAGACAGAAAGGAGGAGCGTGTTCTGGAGTGAAGAGAGGAGGCGTGGGTTCTAGAACGTTCCTTGCTGACATTGCCACAGATGACCAAGACAAAGGGCAATAAACTTTCTGTGTAAAGAACTAGAGAGTATAGATTCTAGGTGTGGCGGGTCATACAGTCTCTGTCACAATTATTCAACTCTGCTGCTGTAGAAAAGCAGCAGCCACAGACAATATGCCAATGAGTGGGGCAGCTGCTTTCTTGTAAAACTTTACTTATGGACACTGAGATTTGAATTTCTCAGTCATATTCTTTTTTCAAAATATTTAATTCATTTATTTGCCAGAGAGAGAGAGAGAGAACAAGCAGGGGGAGCAGCAGAGGGAGAAGCAGACTCCTCGCTGAGCACAGAGCCCGATGTGGGACTCTGGGATCATGACCAGAGCTGAAGGCAGACGCTTAACTGACTGAGCCACTCAGGTGTCCCTGAGATTTGAATTTCTTATAATTTTCATGTCCTAAAATATAACTCTTTCTTTGATCCCCCCAAACATTAAAATGTGTAAAAATCACTGTCAACTCCTAGATCATACAATGGCCAGCACTGCCCTGGTAATGGTAGTTTGCCAAGCACTGATCAAGGTGATACTTTAATACCACAGCCAATTAACTTATTGAGTTAACAACTTGCTGAGCCCTCACTGAAAGTCAGGCACTGTTCTGCATGCATTTCCAGCTCCTTAACTCTTCTGTTAAGGGAGCAAGGTAAGTACTATTTCTACCACCACCGCTTTGCAAATGAGGGAACTGAGGCTCAAGAGAGTAAACTGGCTTGCCAGAGGGTACAGAGCTGATGAGTGGCAGATCTAGAATATGCCAGTGCATCTAGGTCAGAGTTGAAAGTGTGCGGGGGGCCATGAAGAAGAACAGATCTAGAACCCACGAGTCAAATTGCCTGGCCTCAAATCAAGGCTCTAGCACTTGCCAGCTTCAGGAACAAGCTTCCAAACCTCTGTGAGCCTCAGTCTTCTCAACGTGGAATAGAACCGTAATTGTGTGTATCTCATAAAATAAGTTAGATGAATAAATGAATTTCAGATCCCTCACTAGTGCCCAAAAATGTTGGTTAATGTTACCATTAAATATGCCTTGTCCTAAGTTATATTCTACCTTTTTCTTTGAAAGGTTGCCATACCAACTTTGGACGATTCTTCCAGAGTCCTTCTTTGCATGAGGGTTTGGCAAATGAGGCCAGGCTCACTCCATCCATAAACATAAATCTTAGGCTATTTTAAACATCCTTGAAAAGTCCTAAGGATTTTTCAGACAGCCTCTGGATCCCTCCCAGGGGTCTTCATGCCGTTTCTGGCTCCATTTGGTCTGGAAGCACAGGGGACATCCAGCACTGCTTATGGAATGCAGAATCACTGGGCTCGAAGGGACCTGGAGGGGGAATCTCATCTGACCTTTCCTGCCTGCAAGGGGGGCAGCATGCAAATGCTGCCCACCGGCACTCTAGGCGTGCAGCCAGCCCCACAGGTCTCTTGCATCTCGGGAAAGATCCATAGTATCAGCTCAGCTAAACTCCATCTGGTCTTATGTAAAAAACCCTCATTATTTTAGGCAATGGAATTCCTAAGTTTCGAAGATTTTCTTTTCTTTTCAGTAGTGCTTCATGTTAAAATCGAGACCAGAACCTACCAGCACACGCCCCCACAGCTCCCCTTCCAAAAGCCTCAGTGACTGCCTGTGATCTGTAGGATAAAGTTCAAACTGCTTTTTTGGGTCTTTCAAACTCTCATTTGTTTATTTATGCAACAGAGTTTTGTTAGTTTCTATTACTATTTTCAGAAGCATACTTTAGCATCTCTGAAATTGGATGTGCCTTCCAACCAATGGTATGCTCCCATGGCACGGTCCCATCCCTCTCTACCAACAGCGGTCATAGGTCATGGCACATGCCTGCACACCAGCTTGCAGACTTGCAGACAATAGCCAGGAGATGATGACACAGAACCTTTCTAGACCTCTAGGACCCACACAGCTGTGCAAAGCTGGTACGTCAGCCAGTTAGCAACAGTTCCCAAAGAAGAGTGAAAAAACAGGCTAGTGCTGCATCATCGCAAAGCTGACTTCATAGCCCAGCACCAACGACCTTAAATTTATATGAATTCTTTTAAGAAATGCTGCATTGCCAACACTCTAGGTGGAAAAAAAATAAAAATAAAACCCCAATACAGTATGGGAAGAACACAGGTCCTAACTGAAGGAATGATTTGGGAAAGTTGCCATCTGCAAAAAAGTCCAAAGACTACCATAGCCATAATTTTCTTTCTATCATAAGAATGATAAATGATAGGGGCGCCTGGGTGGCTCAGTGGGTTAAGCCGCTGCCTTCGGCTCAGGTCATGATCTCAGGGTCCTGGGATCGAGTCCCATATCGGGCTCTCTGCTCAGCAGGAAGCCTGCTTCCCTCCCTCTCTCTCTTTGCCTGCCTCTCTGCTTACTTGTGATCTCTCTCTGTCAAATAAATAAATAAATAAATCTTTAAAAAAAAAAAAAAAAAGAATGATAAATGATAAAAAATCTGTCTACCTACATCTAAAGGATTTATTTCTATAAGTACGAAATTAAATTTCTAAGTATTAAGAGAGCATTGCACTGTGGTTCCATTGCCAATACGTTCTTTTCCTCTGCTCCCCCCCCCCCTTGGTGGTACATAAGATATTTCATCTCACAACTAATGGTAGCTTCGATTCAATAAAAGATGGTTGTGTGCTAATCATGGACCATATGGAAGCAGGGCACAGATGAGCACAGATGGTTCTCACTCTGTAGGACTCACAGTCTAGAACAAAATGGTGCCTGTCCTCTACGTCCCCTATCCCTGACTGCCCCTTTCTTCTTGGAACCAACCTACAGCATCCTTGAAAGCCTAGATTAAATAGCAGGTCTCCCGAGATATTTTCCCAGATTATGTGTCCTCTCTCAACCATTTGCAGAAATAAGGGCTTCCTCCTCTGTGCTTCTATAATGCTTTCCTCATACTCATGGGTTCTAGAGTCAATTTAAATTCTGGTACCTCTGCTTGGGTAAGACAATTAAGACTTCTTGGCCTCAGTCTCTTTATCTGTATAGTGCATATGGAGCTCATGCTCATCTTGTGTAGCTGATTTGAGGACTGGATACATTAATATGGGCAGGGCACTTAGAAGAGTGCCCAGCATAGGGTTTGTAGGGTTGACTATTGTCAGCATTAATCTCACTGTAATTTGGTTCACTGTGATGGGGGTCTGTGGGTAAGCTCCTTGAGAGCTAGAATGATGTCTGTAAGTCTTATTTCTCAACCCGTATGTAGTACAGCATTTGGACCAGAGTCTGGAGTCACTCATTAAGGCCCTCAATAAACATTTATTAAATTGAATACCTAGGGTGCATTAGCCAGCATTCTAAGCTCTGATCATAGAAAGCTTAAAAGGTACTTGTTAGATGAATGAACTAATGATTATTCACTTTACAAAAAGGGGGCTGGCACCCAGAAGACAACAATATACCCCCTGCTTGGCCAAAAGGAAGAACTCTGGGGGTCACCAGCTGATGGCAGTTCAAGAATTCTGGATGCAATTTATTATTCTGGATGAAATTTGTTATGTTTTATTTGTTTACTTGTTTGAATTAACAAATTCTCATTGAAAATCACAACCAGTGCACCTGCTAGTGTGACCTTCTACACTGTTCTTTGGCTCAAACAAACTCCTTTAAGGAGCCATCCCTGACTTACTTGGCAAGGGTCACAGAATGCTTAGTAGTATAAAAGCTTTCCACAGCAGGATGCTGGGGACAAGAACCCCAGTGTTTCAATTTCCGGTCATCCACATATCCCTCCTTCTGTTCTACGAGTTGTCTCCGCCATGGAACTCGCTTCCTGCTACAATTTTCCTCTGGCTCAACACTTCCGAGTTGACTTGGACTCAATTCTTCTTTCGGGTCTTTGTTGGTTCTTTTTCTGTTTCCCTGTTTCAGTCCTTACAACAATAACTTTGGAGGTAGCACTTGTGTTTGCTGCAATTCCCAGTCTGGGGCTCTGTCTTCCACTCCCACTTCCCACTAGACAACCGCCCTAGGTTCTCCTTACTTGATGATATTCGCAGGGAGGGGTAAGAGACCATTAGCATGCCTCACCTAGTATTCCTGAGTCTCTGCCTTCTGGGAACAAGGTAAGTTTGTTTCTGGAGCTACATTGTAGTTTTTGCCAAGAGTCTTGAGCTGAAGAAATATGGGTTAGGTCCAGCTAAACTATTGGTATGTGAAAAACCTCCAGGTCCCTTTGTCCCCTGCTTCAGTGACCAGCATGGTCAAGATGGCCGCTGACCCATCAAGGTGAGTCTTAGGAGTCAAGAGGGAAGATATGGAACCCTGTGGGGTCCAAGACAGGCATAGAACATGAAAAAAAACTAAAGCTTGTTTGCTGTAAGCTACGGATGCGTAGGAGTTTCTTGTCACGACGGTATCTAGATTACAGTGTATATAATCCAGGCTGTGGGAAGGGCCCACAACACTTTCTACAACCCTAATCTTGGTTTCCTTTTGGATTATTATCATGACCCTTTAACTGCCCCTTAAATCCGTGGGACAGTTTTGGTAAGGCATCAGCCAAACATTTCAAGCTCTGTGTATCTGTATCACATGGAAGACGGTCTGTGTTGCCAAGCTGTATGTCGATGAACCCGTTCTGGCATTTATTACAATGGAAAAGTAGCAGAAAGCTGTCTAATAGAAACTTCTACTGTTTAGGGAACAGAGCTGGGATTAGGTAATGGTGGCAGGCAACATTACGAGCAATTGCGCCTGACGTGGGGCTCGCTTAGATTCATTCATAGCGCGGAGTCATTTCCAAATGCCAGTTGCCACTCTGCGTGCAGCCCCAGTGTCTAATATTTCTAAACATATTTCGGCTCAGTGACACCTTAATGGTATACAATAGCAGCCGGCCTCCCTCTTAGAAAAATGGATACTCTCATTTCTCTAAACATTGGGTCTTTACCTTTATCCATTTCCATTTAAATGCAAATTTCAATCATGTCCACCTTTCTATGTTCCAACATGAGTGTATGGAAATGGTAGCAGCTTGAATCCAAATTTCAAGAGGCTGGGAGCTGTTCCCTATGGGGGTCCTAGACAAGTTCGGATTGTCCTTTTTTCTTGTGCCCCTGTGTTGCTGAGATCAGCCTCAAGGGAACATTTTGATTCCATTGGCTACATCAGAAGAGGGAAGGATGGCATCCAGAAGTGGAGACACGTGAGTATAGACATCACTAAAAGGTCTCTGAGGTGAACTAGTGGCATTTTAATGAGCCTGGCTTCGTATACCCCTTATCCTGGACTCCCAGAGACAGAATTCAGGGCCCAGGAGCTCCTAGAAGGGTCCAGTGTACAGTGGCTGCATAGTGTTTCTGTTCCTCAACTCACACCATCTCCCTCAAGTCCTAAGTTAGAGCCTTGCCTCCCTGGCCTGGCAGGCAAGGCCTTCCTTGTCTGTGGACAGAATTCTGGGGTCAGGTGAGGCTAGACCAGGAGAAGAGTCCCTACAGGAGGGCTGAAGGGGTTGGTACAACCTGTGGGGAGATTTCCTGAACAAAATCCTCAGCGTGGAGCCAAAAGCCTCCAGACTCCTGCCAGTTAAAGAGCCACATTCAGTGACCAAGGCTCACTCGTGTCCTTTGTCTCTAGGTCATTCCAACAGTTCCCTCTGTGTTCAGCTAAGAAGCTTTTCTGGCCTAAAGACCTTTCCTTGGCATAGGAAAGAGGGAGCACAAGTAGGCTGTTACGAAGGCCCAGCTTGTCTCAAGATAAGAGAAAGCCCCTGGAGAAGGAACATTAAACAGAGGAGGGAGAGAAGCAGACCCATTGCTGAGGGAAGAAAGAAAGGAAGATTCTGTGATGAGTGAGCCTGAGAGTGAGACTTGGTCCTCAGGGCTTATGGTTCAGAAACTTTGTCATTGTGTGTTAGTATGCTCTTTTTGTACATTTTATGCCCTCTTGGGAAAGGGGAGAATTTCTGACTGAAAACTTCAGTGTGGCTGTAGGTCCCATTAATGAAAGACACACTCAGGGCCAAGGGAGGTGAAACCCCATACTGGGCTGGCTGGACAGCACCAAGGAGGGTTTTCACTTCAGAGTCACAGTCTTGGATAGGAGCAGAAGCAAATGTGGGGACCCTAGGGGAGTGTGTCAAGGAGAGCAGGGATGCCAGACCCCATCATATGAGACATAAAGGAAGGGGGATGTGCTGTCATGAGGGCTGGACTCCTCCAACACAGCTGGCTTCTTGCTGGACGACTCCCCTTGTGCTGCAGGTGCACCAGACCGATCAGACAGATCAGAGGCCAGGCAAGAAGCTGTCCTTCGAGTCTGCACTTTATAGCCAGATCACAGAGGCTGTGCACTAGGGGGTGAGCACACTTTCAATGGGCGGATGCAAGGGGGGGCTAGTCACTGTCCTCTGGGAGGAACGAGTGGGGAAGGGCTCCCTGCTTTCGATGGGAGATGGCTGAGGTGAACTCTGGGTTTTCTAATGGAAGCAGGATTCCTGTCTTGCCTCCCACAGGGAGGCACCAGGTTCCTGTGCTGCCCAGGGGCTTGCAAAGTGCAACGGAAGTTCCATTCCCTTACCTGCTGACAAATGGAGCTTTTTATTCTAAAGGTTTTTTATTCTTTCCCTTCCAACACTTCCCACTTGAGTGCTGGGGTCAGAGATGAAGCAAGATGGCAACAGAGGGAAGGAGACCTTGGTGCCCCAGAGCCAGAGAACTAAGTGATACTTGTCATGTGTCTGGACCTCCTTGGAGGAGGACAGATGGTTGCCACGCCTTCTGCTGGAATGGGGCTTGTATGAGACAACACACACAGATCCCAGCGATGGGTGAGATCAGCGATCTGCCACACTCCTCTGATAACTTGTTTGTCAGTGAGACAGGGCACCAAGGATGCTTTCTAGAGTAGACCTTCTTGGAGCACTTGCCTGGGGCTTGGATCTTCAGGGAGGACCACCTGGCAGGTGTCACCACCTGCCACCACCTGGCAGGTGTCCTGCGTATCATTATATGGTTGTGGGGAGTTGGGGACCGCACCAAGTCCATGTTTCATTTCAGTGTCTCTGCTCATAGGCTTATGGGTATCTCAGACTTCTTGCCTGTAAGGTAGGGTTATCAATACCTGGCCTAGGATCCTGGGAATTAAAAGAAAAAAGGAAAGAGAAAGGGCCTAACAGAGACCAGGCCACAATGAGTTTTCAATGAGTGCTGTCTCCTGGAACTACGTCTAACCCATGCTCCCCAAGACCTGTGGCTTTCACTTTACTCTGTGTCTCCTTCACCCACTGGTTCTTATGAGAAATAATTCTCAGAGAGGGTAAGTAATTTGCTCAAAGACACACAGTGTCTTTGAGTGGCTGCTCAAAAAGCCACAAAAGTGGCTGCTCTAAGCTAAATCTATGGGCCTGGAAGCTAGTTCACATGGATTTTATATTTTCTCTCTTCTACCAACACCAGCCTCCATAAAAAAGCTCCCATTATGGAGAACTCACTGGTCCCAAAGGTGTCAGTCTTCTGGACATTTAGACAGATGGTGTCACCTGAGACTGTCCTGCTAAAGGTCCCAGCCTGGTGTTAACTATTTAACCTCAGGCAATGGGAGCATGAGAGAGTATCAGGGAGGCTGCTGGTTTTCTGCCAGGAGGAGAGGGGTGATGGTCATGGGGACCGCATGTATGCTGGGAGTTAGGAATCCTGGATTCTAGATAGCTATAGCAATTACAGTATTTCCCAAAAATGGTCCTATCAAACTCCTACTCTGAACAAAAGTAACTTGCAACAAGTGGGAACGACTATGGGCCCTGCTTCTCTGGGACATTTCCATGCCTAATAATGGGTCTGAGAATTTCCCAAGAAAGTTGCCTATGTACTCGTGCTTATTCCTAAAAATACTGGAATATGGAACTCTCTTCTTGGCTTGACACCTCTCAGGTCACGGAACTCGCTGTGGCAAGTATCACTTGATTAAAAAATACAGTTCATGTCACTTGAGCCTCTGTTGAATTTCTTCTTGATGCCCACAAGAGCCAAAGAACCAAACATATTATGTTTCAGATTAACATCAGGGGCTAATGGAAGAGACCGACTTACAAGCCTACCTTTAAAACACAGGATGGTAAGTACTACAGACCTTGGGGTCATCCAGAGGAGCACATCTGATCCATGCTGGGGAGGGCTTCCCAGAGGGAGTGATGGAAGAGTTGAGTTCTAAGTTTGAGTAGAAGCTAGCTAGGTGATGGAAGGGGTTAAGGAAGAAACTTCTTCAAAATTGATTTCTTTGTTTTCTTCTTGGCTCAGAGTTTGAGATTATTGGTCCATGAGTTCCCTTAGCTATGACACATGGGACAAAATCACATTATTTTGGAATCTTCATATACCACTTTGCTTTTGGTCTGGATCTGACCTCCTATTTGAAAATAGCCTGTAGGCCTTTCCTTCTTCAGTCCAACATCAGCAGGGATGTCCATGGGGATGTTATAGAGAGCCTGAGCCAGGAACATCCAACCATTCTCCCACCAGTCCCCCACCCACCATCACATGAGGATGGGTCAATAGTCTTGTCTCCCCAATGAGGAGGGCAGCATCTTGGAGCAGCAAACGTGGTGGTCCAAGAGTCTGGATCCTTGCTTGGAGTCTTAACCATCATGTTGGGACACTAGGTGATTAATATATGTCTATAAAATGGGCTTGCACAGAAAATCCTTAGAAGAAATCCTGGGGCCCATTGCCAGACCCGAGAAGGATTAGAGTATCTCAAGTGTTTTAGACCTCCACCCTTCCTTGCTCCAGCCCCAACATCCTGGAAATTCATGCATTTGCTCTATACAATGGGAAGACGTGGGTCTGATGGCAAGGAATCCCCAAGGGTCTGCTGAGGCACTGTGCGTGAGTGCACTTTGTAAGCAAAGAGACACGGGTGGGATGTAATTCCCTCCTTCCTGTAAACCAGGAAGAACGTACTGACCTCATGAATAAGCTTTGATAAGGGGTTCTAAGCCTTCAGAAGATATAGGAAAAAGCAACCTCTGAAGCAGGTGAGCAAAAGAGACTGACACCAATTAAGGGACAGATACGAGCAGGTGACCACCAAGACCTTCTAAGAACAAAACTCACCATCTAAACCCGGTTGACCAAAATACTTGCGTGCAGGATGAAGCAGCAGAGAAAGCTGAGCTCCGAGTAGGAGATAGAACATGGGGCTGGGTGGGGATTGTTCGGACAAATTATGACCTGGAAAGCCAGGGGAGGTGGGTGTTTTATTCAGAGCTGTGGGCAGAAGAGTCTTGGTCAGGGGACCTGGATGGGGTGGATGTTCAGCTGAGGAAAGTTTCAGGTTTTGCCCCTGAGAGTGTTACTGCAGTACTGTTGATGGGGCACACAAGACAGCAGCAGCTGGGGGTAAAGGAATTGTAAGGAAGGCTGGCAAACAGCCCGTGACCATAGAAGAGGAAAACAGCACATTAGAGGAACATAGCTTGGATGGAGTTCCTCTGTGAGATGCTCAAAAAGGGGCAAGAACTAGGTCTGATTTGGAGACCCAGCCCTCAGGGGTGCACGCTTGATGTGTGCTTGTTCAAGGAAGGAAGGGCAAAGGGGAGGAAGGGATTTGTGTAAGTGCTCACAAGCACGCTCCCTCCCTGCCTCCCGCGTCTCCATCCTGCTGGTCCCACCAGCCCTTCCTTCTCTGAGCACCCTCCTGGACATCTGCTATTGGCCGGCCCCATCTTGTCATCTGGCTTCTGCTTGGAGGCCCTCCAGCTGCCCCCAGGGACCTACTCCTGTGCCTGTGACCCCATCGCTCATCACCCTCCACCGCACAACTCCGGTTCATGGTGTTCCTCTGCACTCACCATCCTTAGGAATTGGCCTAAATAGTTTTTGCTAGATGTTGGCTGATCCTACCCCCTCAGTGGACTGTGAAATGCACCAGAGCATGGGGTGTGGTGATCCTGTCCACTTCTGGTTGCCCCGAAACTAAGATAGTGCCTGTGCTCAATAATTCTCGGGAGAATTTATTAGGGATTTTTTTTTAAAGATTTTATTTATTTACTTATTTATTTGAGAGTGAGAGAGAGAGAGCATCAGTTGGGGAGAGAGGGAGAAGAGAAAGCAGGCTCCTCGATGAACAGAGAGCCCAATGCGGGGCTTGATCACAGGACCCTGAGATCATGACCTGAACTGTAGACAGACGCTTAACTGACTGAGCCCCCCCTAGGCACCCCTTAGGGACTTTTTAAATGAACCTTACCATGGCTATTACTTGTGGAGCACAGAGATTGTCCTAGGCCATGCCTCTTTATATATATTATTGTAAATCCTCATCCTAGGGTCAAACTGATGCTGTCAACCCCACATTACAGATTAGCAATCTCGAGGCACAGGAGCACGGTCACATGTGCATGCACAGCTGATCAGCTGATCTCTTTTGGGGAGAATGCTCCTGGAGATCTCAGAAGGTCTGCAGGGGGACAATGAAAAAAAAGTCTGAATTTTGTGGGCTGGGTCCCGCTGGCCAGGAATGCAAGGCACAGGAGAAAAGCGGGACACGCACTTCAGAAAAGCCCCCTCCTAGGGCCAGCCTCGGTCTCCCAGGTCCAGGAATGTGCACCGCAGGATGGAGCTCACTCTCAGCAGATGGGGGCCCCCCCTGCCAGGCAGGGGCGTGCTAACCGGACTCAGATGTTGCAACTGCAGGAGACAGACCAGTCCCCGTACGTTTGGGAGAACTTGAAAGAATTCTGGAAGAGCCATAAATCTTGGACTGGAGCCTTTTATCAACCTCTAATTTATCATGGTCTCTTAATTACTTTGACTGGAGAAGTCGTAATCCATATGTATTGGAAATTTGGTCGGCACAGGCCTGTTTTTCATGACAAGGGCAGATCTTGACACATGCGATTTAACATAGAGAGACTCCACTTGGTGGCGACTTGTTCCTATGCCTTTCCAAGAGGGGTGCCCCTTCCCCCAGCAGATCACCTCCAGCTATCTCCACTTTGCCATGTCCTGCACTGGCCCATAGCACACAAGGGGGAGAAAGAGTCTCACTCTTAAGAGACCCGATATTGACTGGGGGGGGAAAAAAAAAAGACATCTAGATAATTCTACTTGAGCATGATAAAGGACATAGAGGCCAAGCATGGGATGTGGTGTGGCTACCAAGAAAAGGTATATGACTAAGCCTAGGGCATCAAGGAAGGCTGGCTGAAGCAGATAGTGGAGACTCGTAGACCTTCAGAAAGCAAGGACTGTGCAAAGGTCTAGAATAAGATGATCACATGGAATGTTGGACAACTAATATGAGCCAGGTGTGGCTAAAACTACAGCATGTGTCTTTGTAGGCATGTGGGTAGAGCCTGGCACATAGTAGGAGCTCATCTCAGGAGCTCCAGAGGAATCCAGTGTTCCTGCTTGATGTCTCTATTTGATTGACTGATGGAAAAAAGCTCTCGTCTTCCCGTGGATTCCTCTGTGCCCCCAAGTCTGTCCCATTTCAATTCCTCCCATCTCAGTCTCTGGTGCCACCATATACCCATTTGACAAGCCACAAACCTGACAATCAAGCTTGCTTCTTCTCTTTCCTTAAACTCCCTCATCCAGTCTGTCCAGGCATCCTGCTGGTTTACCTTCAGGGCATATCCCGAGTCTGTTCATAGTCATCCCCATGGTTCCCATCCTATTCTGAGCCTCCACCCACTCTGGCCAGCTTCCCACAAGTGTCTCCCATATAGAACTCTGGGCTCCTTCCAGCAGGGTCTGTGCCCCAGTTGTCCCAGTGTCCCCTGTGCTGAGCTCTGCTGCATGGATGCACATGTGGGCTTGTGCTCTCTTGGGACCCTTTCTGGAAGTGATGAAGAACATTCAATTTGCCTTCAATGCTCTGCAACACATGTTGGGAAAAGCAGAGTAGAGTGCAAATGACAAATTCTCCCAAATTTGGGAGAGCTCCCCTCAATCATCTCTGCATCACTGAGCAGTCACTGTGCATCAGGCCCTGGGCCCTCTGCTGAATCTGGAGGGTTTGGTGACCACAGACATGGTCTTACTTTTTGTAGCAGTGTCATCATTGGTAACCCGCCACTTCTGCCCTATTCATTATCCAAGGTGTCCCAGTATAGATAACGGATTTTGTGGTCACGCTATCTCCTAGGGCAAGGTCACCACTCTCAAGTCACCCCAGCAGAATGACAAGAGGGGCTTTGCCCTAACACACAGCAGCAGGCTGAGGTGGGGACTCTCAGTTTATAAAAGCTCCTCAAATAATTCTCTGCTACCTCCATCTTCTTGTGTGTGAATTCTTACTGGCTAGGAGGCCACTCATACACACGGAGAAGCTCTGTGCCTCCCGCACTGACAAAATTTCATCAGGCACAATTGTACAAGGTTAAGGAACCTTGTCTCTCCACCTGCCCACCACCACCCCCCCCCCCCCCCCGGGGCAGATAAGAAACAGGAAGTTTGAATCTTCATGCCATTTTTCCCAAAGTCACTTTCTCAACCCAGGCTGGAGCCAGCCTTTTCTGGGTTCCAGAATGTGTTCTCTTTCTTTGCACTTTGCTGATGCTCACTTTGGCCCCCGAGAGAGCCTAGCCAGAACCAAGTGCATTTGTTAATATCACACCAGTTTACTTACTTGACCTTTTTCATTGTTTTGGATTTGGTTGGGTTGACACTCTTCCTCTGAGTGTGCTGCTGGAGCGCTTTCAAGTCTGTGTACATTGGCCCAGTTTTGTTTCCCGGCTACAACCTGACTCACGGTACCACCTACGTACAACTTTATGGTTTCAGGACGGCAGTTTATGAGAGTTGTTTACACATTTCAGTTCCGAGCAGAAGAAGCTCAGGTTTTGTTCTGCCTTGCTGACTCCCCATTCAAGCTAGAGGAAAAGCTGGCTCTAAGGAGAGTGGTTCAAGAAGCATAAATCCCCACTGGTTAATAGAACTCAAAGCTGTCTTCCACCCGGCGCTATGCCTTGAGCTTCTACCGTCCACCACTGATGCTCTGTTATCCATCTGGCCACCAGGAAATACATACCTGTTGACAAATGCAATGCAAACACCCTCATGCTTCAGTGCATGTCCACAAAGTGCCAGGAGTTTCATAAATAACCTCACAGGTCAGCCCACATTAGCCCCATTTTACAGATGACGCTGAGACTCAGAGAGTGCTGTGACTTGCCCCAGGAGGCCACAGCAAGCAAGAGGTGAAATTAAGACATACATCAAGATTGCTATGATTCTAATCCTGCATTTTTTGCTTCACATCAGGTGAGTTACATCTCCATCCAAAGGAAGGGTACTGAATAATAAGTCTGGAATAAGCTTTGGGCTTATTTGTGGGTGATAAAATGGCACTCATGGGGGCAGAGTGGGCAAAGGCATAGTTGGGGTGCTCCCCAGCGACTTTGGAGATAGCACTCAACTTACTTACACAGCTAGATTGCTGTGTGTGTGGGTGGGTGTACAAGTATCTGTGTGTGCATGGGGGGAGCAAGTTTTAGAAGTATAAGTTGAAACCTGATCCCACAAAGTTAAGAACCATGACGAGAAGCCAGGGCTGTTCTGCATTTTTCAGCAGGGAGCCAATGACGATGTTTGAGCTAGAAATGCAAGAGGACATAAAACTATCAGTAAGAGGACTTTTTCCTAACTGGCTCTCCATTTAAGCCCTAACTGGGGTCTTAGTTGATCTGTCCTTGTAGAGGCAATTCTAAGCAATCAGTAACATCCATTCTGCCAAATATTTTTTTCATTCAACGAACATTTAGTGAATACCAACTACATGCCAGGTACTGGCTCATTTCAGTACTAACGATTGCATCTAATAGGGAAGATAAGAATGTGAACAGAGCATTGAAAAACGGTGTGATGGGATGGATAGAGATAAACATAGAATACTACGGGCATGAAAGAGTTTTCAAGCAAACCTAAAAATACATGGAATTCTTCGACAAATTGTTGCCTGGTCTAGATCATACTGAATGACTAGAAGTTGGCCAGGGAATGTGAAGCTATGCCAGAGAAGGCACCGCAAGAGAGAAGATACAGGGGCAAAGCATCTTCAGGTGATGGCAGAGGTACTTACTCATCACTGAATAAGCAGGTGTTCCTCTGGATCACCCCTTTGCATGGTGGCAGGGCCATGTGACCACTTGTGGTCTACCAGGTGTGAATAGAGATGTTGCGTGTTACTTTCAGGCTCAAGCACTGAAGAACTACTGTGGGCATCTCAGCTCTTTTTTCCATTACCCCAGTCATAGGGGCCACCTGTTGAGGTCAAAGGAGCCTGGAACCCTGAGTCACTGCATGGAGGACAGCTTTCCTGGAGGGTTTCCCTGCATGTATGAGTTTGGGTTAAGCCACCGAGATGCTGAAGCCAGCGTCTTATTGCAGCCTGGCATAGTCTATCCCGATGCCCATAGGGAGTGTTGCGACTCTTAGCAGTTTGGTGTTGCCAAAGGACGAAGAACAAAGAGGAGGAAGAAGTAGACTGCAAACTCCTTGTCTAAACTGGGAGCTGCTTGAACCCACTACCTCCCAACTGATACTAAATATCTTTCTTCACTATTCCCATCACAAAGGAGTGGTGTCTGGAAAATCTGATAAAGCAATTTCAGCACAACTGAGACAGTTCACACCTTCCTTCCCCTTCCTCTTTCTCCCTCATCTTGTCATCTATTGGTCAGACAAATAGCTGGGTCTGAGCGAGCCCAACTGTCCTTCAGGGGTCCAGGAAATTTATTTCGTTCACTGCTGAAGCATAGGAGCCTAGAAAAATGCCTGGCACATTGGAAGTGCTCAATAAACATTTATGGACTAAGTGTCCCAAGGAGAGGCTAACATAATAGTTTCTCCCTGAAGACAGAGAGGATGCTCACATTATAAAGCTTGAGACACATGCCTGTGTCCCCAACTCTGCTGCTCACCAGCAACATAACAGTCTCCTCAAACCTTAGTGCTGCCTTCTAGCAAATGAAGATTGCATGCTCACCTTCCACGGAGGTGGAAGTCTCCTAAAGGTCTCAAAAGATATAGAGGTTGCATGGTTTTTATCAATATTTTTTTCTCTTAGATTCTAGTGATTTGATTGAAAGATAAGGTCCATTACCAGCGACAATTAGAAATGTCATTTGCAACATTACTTCGGTAGTTGGTAAGATATTTGGGACTTTAGAACCATCAAATCATTCATCCCCTTTTACCTAAAACTTCACTAGAACCAAAGGCACTCAGGTTCTGAGAAGCAACCACAAGACAGCAGAGTCTGTCCCCAATCAGTGAAGCTCAGTGATTCCCTGCATGGAGACCACATTCATAGGTACTCTAGGGTTTCCAAAAACTAGTAAGTATGGAGATGATCTTTTGTAGAAATCCAAAAAGGGCCTCTGAGACAGGATGGCATCCCGTATCATCACAGCGATGGTAAACTCATCATGACATCTCCAGACATAATAATATCCAGCATGTGTGCAGCACTTTGCCTCTGTTTTCCAGTGCATGTTCATGGCAGAAATAATCAGATGATAAAGGGACATGTGATTATGTAGCTACTATGTATGAGGGGCTGCAATGTGCTAGACTCTGTTCAAAACAAGTTCCGCTTCTTAGTTTTAGCCCCACAACCACCCTAGGAGGTAGAACTTCGTATTATACCCATTTTGCAGATTGGGAAACAGAGGCACTGAAAAACTTCCTCATAGCACCTCAGCTGATAAGTGACAAAGATGGGATTCAAACCCCAGCAACCTGGTTCCAGATTGTATGTTCTTAACCAATAAAAATAAGAAGAAATTTGTCTGCCTAGATAGCTCAGTCAGCTAAGCATCTGACTTCAACTCAGGTCATGAACTCAAGGTCCTGGGATCAAGCCCCATATTCAGCTCCCCTCGCAGCAGGGAGTCTGCTTGTCCCTTATGCCCTTCCCCCTGTTCCTGTGCATTCTCTCTCAGATAACATAAATTTTAAAAAAATCCTTAAAAAAATAATAACCAGAAACAATTTAAATCTTACTCACTGTTATGAACTGAATTATATGCCTACAAAGTTCATACATTGAAGCCTTAATCCCTAATACCTATATACGACTGTATTTGGAGATAGAACCCAGGGAGCAGTAACTGAAGATAAGTGAGGTCATACGGATGGGACTTAATCTAATATGACTTGTGTCTTTATAAGAAGAGGAGATTAGGATATGTTCAGAGATGCCAGCATAGAGGCCCACAGAGGGATGGCCACGTGAAGAGGAAGCCAGAAAACAGCCATCTCTAAGCCAAAGACAGGGGCCTCAGAAGAAACCAAACCTGCTGACACCTTGATCTTGGACTCTAGCTTCCAAGAGTGGAGAAAATAAATTTCTAATTGCTTAAACAACCCCCCTGCCCCCCAACCCTGGTCTATGACATTCTGATATGGCAGCCCCAGCAAACTAATACAACCATCAGAACAACCTAACAAACTATGTAGTCATGCTGTCATTCAACAAACATATATTGATATATATATATATACAAATATGCCTGTGACCATGCTAGACAAAGACACATTCTACAAGATCTTTATTCTGAGGGAATTCATTGTCCAAGTTTGTCTATGTATGACCCTGTCATGGTGAAATAGACTTAGGATAATAGGAGATGATGCACTATGAGAAATCCATCCATCTATCCACCCATCCAACTGTCTGTCCATCCATCCATCCATCCGTCCATCCAACTGTCCGTCCATCCATCCATCCATCCATCCATCCAACTGTCCGTCTGTCCATCCATCCATCCATCCAACTGTCTGTCCATCCATTCATCCATCCATCCATCCAACCAACCAACCGTCCGTCCATCCATCCATCCATCCATCCAACAGTCTGTCCATCCATCCATCCATCCATCCATTCAGCCTGTATTTTTTCTTGACTCTTAGGGACTAGGCACCAGAGAAACAGAGATGACTGACCCTGACTGTCAGGCTGCAGGGAAATCTTGCATAGGAAAAATCAGAGCTCAGGTCCCAGAGTCAGGCTTTATAGGTTCAAGTCCCAGTTCAGCCACCTATTGGCTGTGACTCTGGGCAGGGCTCTTAAACTCTCTGTTTCTAGTTTCTAACTGTCAAAAGAGTATCAAAGGGTTTTTAGCATGGAAGTTTACTGTAAGGGTGGGAACCATGGATGTGACTCAGTCAAGTTGTGGATGTCCATTGTGTCTGCACAGTGATGATGAACTATAACTAAGTACACAGAGGTGGCATCACCAGTGACATTAGAATTCGTTTTGAATGTTCCTACAAAATGCATTTGCAACCATGAGACCCTGCAGGTCATGGGACAAGGAAAATGGCCCCATGTCCTCAGAAGTCCAGTGTTCAAACTGCTTAAAGTTTTCCCATCTGAAATATGGGCGTTGGAGCACTTTCCTCATGCCAAGATGTGTTGTGAGCATTTGGGCTCACAGTGTCATTACTCTTGCATTCTACACACAAGGCAGAAGAGTCCCAGAAGGTAGGTCAAGTTCATATAGCGCTGTCAGAACATGAGTGCTTTGACTCCAGAATCTATGAGCTTGGTTGTAAGCAGGCCAGTTCTTTAAGTGGTAGCAGGAAGGGCCTCCAGAAGGGGCTCTCAAGTACCTTAGGGAAAGGATGAGGAATGCCGCTGTGTGACTTAAAGACTGTGCTAATGGATATGCAAGGGACAAGCCGTGAGGATGCCCCAGTGACTGAGTCCATCATTTACATTTCTGGGGACACCTGGTCCCACCCTCCTCCAAGTCTCTCACCAAGGTGGCTCTGCTACAGACACCCAGAAACCAGCTGTCTCTATGACCCAAATGGAAATACAGTGTTTGTCCCTTACTTGCGGTTTCGCTTTCTGCTGGCTCAATCACCTGTGGTCAACCACGGTCCAGAAGCAGATGATCCTCCTTCTGACTTGTGGCCAGAGGCTCATAGTGGCCTCACATTATGTCATGTGTCTATATCACTCCCCTTGCTTCCTCTCGTCATGTGGGCATGATGTCACCTCTCACTGTTGCAAGAAGACTGGTGAGGACAGTACAGTAAGATATTTTAAGAGAGAGAGAGACTGTAGTCACCTAACATTTATTACAGTATACTGTTATAATTGTTCTATTTAATTAATATCACTCTCTTACTATGCCCAATTTAAAATTCAACTTCATCATAACTACGTATGAATAGGGGAAAAACATAGTAAATACAGGGTTCTGTACTACTCACCATTTCATGCATTCACTGAGGATCTTAGAATGACTGCCCCTCAGATAAGGGGGAGACTCTTTGCCAGAGAAGGTTCTAAAATCCCCATCACATACTTCCAGGAAAGCTCAGTGTAATGCTTGCTCTTCTCGAATTTTGTTAGTTCCAGCATAGTACCCTATACTCATTTCCTAATTAACATTTTTTTTTTTTTTTTTGCCCATTGGCCAAAAAGGAAAGGAAATTCACTGCCGTGTCCCCCCGGGGTAGGCTGCTGGGCAGGAGCATGGAGCCACAGCTCCGCGGGGGAAACACGCTTTGAGGTAACACCTTCTCACTTGTGTCCAGTTGTGCTGTGTGCTGGTTAGTGTTTGGTTAAGGAACAAGGGCATGGAGACATTGATGAGTGCATAGTTTTATATTCTCATTAAGGTAGCCCCTGACTGCAAGCTCATTAAAGCCACCATGTTATGTTGGCAAAGATTTGCTCAGGAATTGCAATGCTGATTCAAATTCTGCTGCATAGGGAGATAAATTAGTGTGCACTGTGTCACTTATTGGGAATTTGCAGTCTTGGATTCAGACTTGTCCCATCATTCTGGCCTGGTCTATATGTCTGCCCTGGGCCTGAGATGACCCTTTTCTCATCCGCTCTACCTGCAATGGGATTTGATGCTATGCCTCGGGATTGAGGTTTCTTAAGGAAACTAATGATTTCCTTATGATTTTGCTCAGAGTTGGCCTTCCCCTTCTGTACTCATTTCAATGGGTGTTCCCCAAGTATGCATGTCCACCCCCAAAACCTCAGAATGGGATCTTAACTGTGTCTTTGAGGTGTGATGGCATTTATGTAAAGTCACACTGGAGCAGGGTGGGCCCCAATTCACTGAGCAGTGTCCTTAATACAAGACAGAGGGAACCAGAGAGCACCCTATGAGGATGGAGGTGGAAACTGGTGGGATGAGTCTCCATAGCGAGGACATCAGGAATGGCCAGTGACCCTCGAGATGCTGGCACAGTTATGGAACAGACTCTTTCTCAGCCCCCAGAAAGAAATCACCCTGCCGATACCTCAGTTTCCAACTTCTCACCTTTAGAACCGTGAGAGTCAAATCCTACTATTTGAAGCCACCGAGTTTGTGGTGATTTGTTCTGGTCATCAGTGGAACCAGTAGACCTTCTCACTCAAAGTGGTCCCTTGTGTCTCTGTCATTCTCACTGCTGCCCGAGACTTGCCAGGGCCAGGATTCTCCCACTGCCCCAGGGGCCAGCTACTCATGATGATAGGCCTCTAGAAACTGAGGCATGTTCCCACACAGCCTTGGTCTCGATGACTTGTCCTGCTGCTCCTCTCTGCTCATGCCCCCTCTGTGTCTGTGTCCTCCCTCTCTGACTTCTGAACATGTGACCCAGCATCCCCTTACTTACAGCTGATTTTGGTGAACATTTGAGATCCTCCCTCCGTAAGCCAAGCTTAGGGCTTGGTACAGAGGAAGTGGCTGCTGAGGTCTGGCAGCACGCCCCTGGTTTCCTATGACAATATTATCTCATGGTGGCCTCTACAGTCTATGGGACATCAGAGCTCCTGGGTGGGGTGTAATGATGGGGGTGGGTGCTGGACCGTACACACACACCCCCACTCCGGGTGCATAATGGCCCTTATAGGACTCCAGACCACACAGGGAACCCTGAGCAGACTGAGTGTCCTCACATGCCTGTCAGGAGAATAGTCTGGAGGACTGCTGGGCAGGCCAAATGCAGAGGGTGGAGACCCCCATGAAGGGGTGTTTGGAGGCACAACCAGAGGGACATCAGGAGGGTTTCTCACTAGGAAGGCAGGGGTGTTTCTGGAAAAAGAGGTGGCCAGTGGCACAGGCCAGTGATAGGGGACAGTTTTGATGGGGGGTGCAGTGTTGGGTAGGGTTTGGTTGGCAGTGGGATCTTGGTGGAGGAGGTCTGTGTGTGTGGGGGGGCAATGGATGGAGCTTAGGCAAGCAGGGGTGGGAGGGGAGTGTGGCTCCAGGAATGTGGTCAGAGGTGGAGCAGGAAGCACCACTGGCAAGAGATGGAAAAGCTTCGGGAGAGGAGGCTCTGCCTCTGGGAGGAGCTAGCAGGATAGGATAGAGTCAAACAGGCAGAGTTAGGAGCAGAACAAGGATATGGGTGTTCGTCCAGGCAGGATAGCCCAGCTTCTGAGACACCTTCCTGAGAAGCCATCTCTGCTGACCTCTGTCCTCCTTTCTGGAGGTATGGAGGGGAATGAGCCCGTGTGCCCCCTCGGCGGTCTCAGTGACTTCTGATGGAGACAGTGATCAGTCATGATTGCCCAATTTCAAAAGGCAACCATATGGTGTCTTAAACCATATGGTGAAATGGATGAGCAGGACCAAAAATAAACAGCAATAAGTAGTGGAGGAAATAAGTCACATTAACTCCTTTGTCATTTCCAAGGTGATAAGACTATTTAAAAAATACACACACACACACACACATACACACACACACACACACACACACACACACATCTCCATATACTTCCCAGAGTTAAGATCAACTTTGAAGGGGAGACTGTAGCAGGATATTAAAAGTTTAACGAGGTGCAGTTTCAGAGGTGTTAACATTTGACAACCAGAAACAGCAGTAGCTAAAAACTTATAATATGAAACAGATCATAAATGATGGGCACAAAGGGTGCCTGCTTAGAGCAGAGTTCTGAGTAGCAGGATGTCCTATGAGGGGAGAGATCGGACCTGGATTCTAGGCTTAGGAAGCCAGGGAAGCACTTAATCTGGGAGTCTTCACCTAAACCAAGATGACCGTGCATGCATTGTAGCATGGCCAGATGGAGATAATGAGTGGGAGTTCCCAGCAGTGCACCCACAAGGGTAAGGATGGCAGGTGCTTACGGTGGGCCTTGCTGTGGACATCGTCAAGACATTACTAGCACTGAGTTTCTCACAGTGGAAAGGTGCAGAGGGGCTGTGGTCTGCATTGTGCCAAGTGGTTTTTGCTATCACACTCATAAAACTTTCCCTAATAATTTGATTTTGCCAAACTTTAACATCTGGCCAAATAGCTCAGAGGGACGCAAACCTGACTCAGACCTTCCTAATGAAATAACCCATTTATTAAGGGGGTTTCAGTGGCATTTCTGGAATGTGTCCAGGTGGCTGATTTCTAAAAGAGAAGGGGGAAGGAAGGTGGGTTTGGATGTGTCAGAAATTTAAATGAGGTCCAAAGAGAAGTAGATGAAGAACCCAACAAGCCCACTTAACCAGCTAGATTTCTGGGTTCTTCTGTGCCACACATCGCTTCTTCTATCCAAGTGGGTGTCACTTCTGGCTGTTCTTGGCTTGTGCACATGGCTCCCAGGTAAGATTCTGAGGTTCTATCAGGAGGGGTGCAGCTCAGCATAATGCATAATTTTCATGCATGCACTCATTCATTCACTTATGCTTTCTTTCATTTATTTTTAGTACTGAGAAGCAGACTGATGTGTTCACTAAAGCTTGGCTGAGGTTTAAATTTCTCTCTATTTCTTACTGTGTCACTTAGGAATTCCATGGTACTTCTCTGTACCTGTGTTCTCATCAGTAAAATAAAATGAATGATGGTTTTTAATATAATTTGTGTGTGTGTGTGTGTGTGTGTGTGTGTGTGTGTGTGTGTGTGTGTGACAAGGTAAATCAGCTAGCATAGTTAAACAAAGTAATCATGGTAATGAGGGACAACTCAGTGTGCTAAATACTGTCCTCCATGCTAGAAGATAAAAAATAAGGTGGTCTTGTCCCCCAAGGAGCACCAATGCTGGTGAAAGAAACTAGTTTTCAAAGAAATACTGATTCTTTATGTATCATGTGTTATTACAGCATGGTGGTAAAAATCACTAACATGCATTGGGCGTTGTTTCCTATTGTCAGATTTTTTCTATATGCTTCACATGTATTCAGTCATTTAATCCTCACCAAAACTCAAGGGGGCAGTACTTTTTGAAAAATTTCCATTTGACAGGTAAGTCAATGAATCTACAAAACTTGCTTGTCAATTGATTTGTTTGAATCCATAATAATGGCTGATGTTTACAAAGCTCTTGGCAGTTTTCAACTTCTTCCCATTCTTATCCATTAATACTCACAAGAAACCTACATCACGGGGATGATTTTTATTTTTAGAGGGACTAACAGATGAAAACATTGAACCATGAGGAGTCAAGAAGCGTGCCCAAGATCACAGAGGTTGGCACAGGCTGCTTCTTAGTTTTAGATGTTTTCTATAACCAGCATTTCTCTGAGATGCATCCAGCTAAAAAGACAGAGAACTAAGGCTTCCTGAGTTCATGATGTTTTTACTTGACTTTGGGAGAGCACACACATTAGTTTGTTCTCTTTCTGTTCATGCAACCCATTCCATTCTTCTGTGTGTAGTCTATAACCCTCTTTCCATCTCCACTGAGACCCCAGCTTTTCTTGTGGGACCCTCCCCACTGCATTCTCTGATTGCTTCTGATTATTATTTTTTCTCCAGATAGGTTTGTTTGAATTTTTTCAAACTGCATCTCATTTTTAACTCATAATTCCAGCTTCGATGAGTTCCTTGCCTGTTGACTCCCACTTTGATCGTGGTCCCAGGCCATTATGATTTAGGACATCTTTGGCAAACTTCATTAACCTGCTCTCAATTTATTAATGGTACTGCAAAATCAGACCAGACCCTTCCTAACCTGTACCCCATGGATTAGAACCCTGGAAAATTAAGGATCATTATTTTTATTATATTTGGGCTGTTTCTCAACCCATATTATTATCAGGCCTCATATGCATTACTTTGGTGAGGGCCAATTTCAAGAGATGGAAGTTCACATGTTTTCCTGGCACCAAACACAGATACTTATCCTGCTTCCTTCATCTGGTTTTATAAACCTATCAAAAAGGAAAGATTTCTCCCCTATAGCACATGTTATTATTTATAGGTCCAGACACACTATTATTTTATGTTATGGTTCTGAATCTTTCAAATGTTTCCTGTATTCTTTGTTCTGTTGTTTCTCTTATTAGAAACTGTCCTTTGATTTACTGCCTGGGATTGTTCTTTCTTTTCTTGAACATTTACTAGCTGTCAGGCATCTGGTGCAAAGCCTTGAGCCTTTAAGGGCAGACACAAGAGCAAGACCCATAAGAAAGCACTCCCACCACATAAATGTGGGTCAAGCAACTTTGCCCCTTTTGACCATGCAAACGTACTAAGCACATACCAGTATTAGGCTGTGGTTGAATGTCAGTGTACAGATTTACATTTTCTCTGAGTAACAGCTCAACAGGTAACATCCAACAATACTCCCATTTATCCACAACTAAAGAAACTATATAATCAACAAGTGGGGCCATACCAACCTAAAAAAGCTTCTTCACAGCTGAAGCAACAACCAGCAACATGAAAGGCAACCTATGAAATGGGAGAAAATATTTGCAAAGTATACATCTGATAAGGCATTAATATTTGAAATATATAAAGAGCTCATACCACTCCAAATAACTCCCAAAAATGAAAGTCCAGGACCAGATGTCTTCACAGGTGAATTCTACGAAACATTTAAAAAAGAGTTTATGCTTATTCTTCTCAAACTATTAAAAAAATTAGAAGAGGAAAGAACGTTTCCAAATTCATTCTATGACACTATAATTACCCTGATACCAAAATCAGATAAAGGCACCATAGAAAAAGAGAACTACAGGCCAATATGCCTGATGAACATAGATGCAAAATACTCAGCAAAATATTCACTGAATCCAACATTACATTAAAACAATCATTTACCACGACCAAATGGGATTTATTCCTGGGATGCAAGGGTGATTCACTATTCACAAATCAATCCACATCATACATCACATCAACAAGAGAAAGGATGAAAACTGTACGATAATTTCAATAGGTGCACCTATTTAACAAAGTACAACATCCATTCATGATAAAAACCCTCAACAATGTAGATTTAGAGGGAAGATACCTCAACCTAAAAAAGGCCATACATGAAAAGCCCAAAGCTAACATCATGCATAATGGTGAAAAACTGAGAGTTTCTCTCCTAAGATCAGGAACGAGATAAGGGTGTCTATTCTCACCACTTTTACTCAGTGGAGTGTGGAAATGCTAGACATAGCAATTAGACAAGAAAAAGAAATAAAAGTAGTTCACATTGGTAAGGAAAATGTAAAACTTTCACTATTTATAGACATAATATTATATACAGAAAACCCTAAGGATCCCACAAAAACTACTAAAACTGATAAATGAATTTGGTAAAGGTGAAGGATACAAAATTAATATACAGAAATTTCTTTCATTTCTACACACTAATAATGAAGTAGCAAAAAGAGAAATGAATACTGGAACACTGAAAAGCAATAAAATAAAATAAAATGGAAAAAAAAAAAAAGAAACAGTCCTATTTACAATTGCACCAAAAATAACAAAGTACCTAAGAATAAACTTAAGAAAGGGACTATACTCTGAAAACTATACAACACTTAGGAAAGAAATTGAAGAAGACACAAACAAATGGAAAGATATTCCATCCTCATGGATTGTAATAACATATATTGTTAAAATGTCCACGCTGCCCAAAGCAACCTACAGAGTCAATGCAATCCCTATCAAAATGCCAACAGCATTTTTTACAGAACTAGAACAAATAACCCTAAAATTTGTATGGAACCACAAAAGACCCTGAATAGTAAAAGTAATCTTGGAGAAGAACAAAACTGGAGGTATCACTATCCCAGGTTTCAAGATAAATTATAAAGCTGTATTAATCAACACAGTATGGTATTGGCATAGAAACAGACACACAGATCAATAGAACAGAATAGAGAACCCAGAAATCAAACCACAACTGCATGGTCAATTAATATTCAACAAAGGAGGCAAGAATATGCAATAGGAAAAAGACAGTCTCTTGAACAAAAAGCGTTGGCAAAGCTGGACAGCTACATGTGAAAGAATGAAACTGGACCACTTCCTCACAGCACACACACACACAGAAAACCCTCAAAATGGATTAAAGACCGAAATGTGAGAGCAGAAACCATAAAAATCTTAGAAGAGAGCACAGGCAGTAATTTCTCTGACATCACTCATGGCAACATTACTCTAAATATGTCTCCTGAAAAAAGGGAAGCAAAAACAAAAATAAACTATTAGGACTACCTAATACCTAATTACCTTCACTGCACAGTGAAGGAAACAATCAAGGAAACTAAATGACAACATACCGAATGGGAGAAGGTATATGCAAATGACATATCTGATAAAAGGTTAGCATCCAAAATATGTAAGGAACTTACACAAGTCAATATACAACAAACAAACAAACAAACAAACAAATAATCCAGTTAAAATTAGGCAGGAGGCATGAACAGACATTTATCCAAAGAAAACATCCAGATGTCCTATAGACATATGAGAAGATGCTCAACATCGCTAATCATCAGGGAAACGCAAGTCAAAACTGCAACGAGAAGGGTGCCTGGGTGGCTTCCCTTAACTGGGTGGCTCAATTGGTTAAGTGTCTGACTCTTGATTTCAGCTCAGGTCATGATCTCAGGGTCGTGAGAGGGAGTCCCACATTGGACTCTGCACTGGACATGGAGACTGCTTAAAGTTTTCTCTCTCCTTCTCCCTCTACCAACCCCCATGCCCCGCTCACATATGTGTTCTCTTTCTCTTTCAAAAACAAGAACAAAACCACGAGATATCACCTCACACCTGCCAGAATGATTAAAATAAAAACCAAAAGAAACAGCAAGTATGGGCGAGAATGTGGAGAAAAAGGAATCCCTGTACTCTGTTGGCGGGAAAGCAAACTGGTCTAGCTACTGTGGAAACAATATGAAGCTCCCTCAAAAAATTGAAAATAGAATTACCAGTGTAGTATGATCCAGTAATTCCATTACTTGGTATTTTCCCAAAGAATATGAAAACATTAATTTGAAAATATATGTGTACCCCAATGTTTTTTGCAGCATTATTTACAATAACCAAATTATGGAAGCAACCCAAGTGTCTATTGATAGGTGAATAAATAAAGACAATAAAGACAATAAATAAAGACAATACACAATACACAATTAAATATTAAATAAATAAAGACAATAAATAAAGACAATACACACATACACAATTAAATATTACTGAGCCATTAAAAAGAAAAACAAACAAAATTGAAATCTGACCATTTGCAACACGGATGGACCTAGAAGGTATAATGCTAAATGAAATGTTAGTCAGAGAAAAACAAATACCATATGATTTCACTCAGATGCAGAATTTAAGAAACAAAGCAAATTAACTAAGGAAACAAAACAGACAAACCAGGAAACAGACTGTTAACTATAGAGAGCAAACTGACAGTCACCACAGGGGAAGTGGGTGGACAGATAGGTAAAATAGGTGATGGGGTCAAGACTACCCTTACCCTGATGAGCACTGAGTATTGTATAGGATTGTTGGATCACTATGTTGCACACTCAAAACTAATGTAACATTGCACCTTAATTATGTTGGATTATTTTTTTTAAAGAACTCATACAATCAATATTTTAAAAATGAGCAAAATATCTGAATATTTTTCCAAGTATGACATATGCATGACCAACAGTCACATGAAAAGATGCTCAACATCATTAATCACCAGAGAAATGCAAATCAAAACCACAATGAGCTGTCATGTCACACCTGGTAGAATAGGTATTATCAAGAAAACAAGCCATAAACAGTGTTGGTGAAAATGTGAAGGAAAGGGAACTTGGGTGCACTATTGGTGAGAATATAAATGGGTACAGCCACTAAGGAAAACAGTATGGAAGTCTTCAATAAAAATAAGCATAGAACTACCATATAATTCAGTAATTCCATTTCTGGGTATTTATCTGAAGAAAAAAAAAACACCCATTCAAAGAGATATATGCATCCCATGTTCACTGCAGCATTATTCACAAAAGCCAAGATACGAAAGTGACTTAAATGTCAATGGATGAATGGATAAAGAAGTTAATCTATTTCTGTAACTCTCTGTATCTATGTTATTTAATCTATCTATATAAACAATGGAATATTCAGCTATGAGAAAGAAGAAAATCCTGCCATTTGTGACAACATGGATGGACATTGAAGGTATTTTGCTAAATGAAATAAGTTGGAGAGAACAAGAAAATTACCATCTAATATTACTTACATGTGGAATCTAAAAAAGCCAAACTCCTAGGGGGGTGGGGAGGACGGTGGTGACCAGGACTGGTGGTGGAGACATGGAAGGAAAGATGTTGGTTGAAGGCACAAACTCCCAGTTATGAGACAGATAAATTCTGAGGATCTAACATACAGTATGATGAGTTTAGTTAATAATGCTTGAAGGTTGTTAAGAGACTTCTCTCTTAAATGTTCTCACCAGAGAAAATAAGTAATTATGTGATGTGACAGAGGTGTCAGTTGATGCTGCTGTGGTCATTTTACAATGCATAAGTGTATTGTATGTATGTATTTACAATACATAAGTGTATCAAATCGACATGTTATATACCTTAAACTTACACAATGTTGTATGTCAATTTTATCTCAACAAATATGGAATAGGTCAAAATTTAAAAAAAAAAAAAAAAGAAGAAGTCAAGGAGCTGGTATGACTTGGTCAAACACAAGAAGTGCTGAAGCTAGGCTTTGGATGCTAACTCCATCTAGCACCAGTGCACCTGCCCTTTGCTTTGTGGCTCTGGTCCTCCTTCTACTTTATTCAGATACAGGGAAACTTTGCGTCGTCTCCGTCCTTGCCCCAAGGCATCCTTGATCAGCCTTCTCTCTACAGATACAGTTTTGACAGCACATGTCTATAGTCTCCAGCATCTCCTCTAGGTTGTGCCCAGGCTGGACATCCCCATGCACTTGGCAGTCAGGGAATCCACCATCAAACCTCCCTGGCATTTTCACAGCTCAGCATATCATGGAGTCAGTGGCCAAAGCACAGGGATGGGGGAAAAAAAAGTGGAGTGAAGTTGGATTTGAGGTCATCCAGTCCTCGGTTGAGACTAAGATGCATGCTTAGAGCTATAAGACCCTAGAGAAGCCTCCTTCTCAGAGGGACTGCCTAAGATTTATAAACCTGGATCCTTGTGCTGCAGGCAGTGGTGGTGATATGTGGGTCATAAGGTGTAAAGGCTGCAGAGTGTGCTGTGAAGTTCAAAGTGTGGAGGGTTGATTTTCACATGGTGTGCTCAGGTGCAGGTTCATACAAAGCAATACTGAAATACAGTCACGGTCCCATGGTTTCTTCATGACCTGCAGATCTTCTCTCCTGGTGTGGTTCAACACATACAATCCAACCCTACATTTGAAGCCCTAGAGTGGGACATTTCCACCTGGCTGCCTCGCAGGTGGTTTGAATACAACAAATAGGAACTGAACCCCCATCTTCTCCTCTCTGTCCCATCATCTTTAGTACTGCCCATCTTGCTGATTAGCACTACCATCCGCCCAGACTCTGGAGTTCAAAACCTTTATTTCACTGTGCATGCTGGTCACCAGTTGTGCCTGGGGAACAGCTTTGAGATCCCTTCCATTCTTTTTGCCCAGTGTTCTTCCTCTTGGATCACAACTTTGCCATTTTTCACCTGGTCTCCTGTTTACTAGGCTTGCTCCCTTCCTTTTGCCTATGGCCTTCCTAACCTTGCAATCTATTATTGTCATTCTGCTCTCCAAATCCACACTGAGTGCTCAGTTGCCTTTCAGAGAGACTCAAAATTCAGCACAAGGGCACATTTTGGGGGAGTCTAGTCCACATCTAATCTCTAGGCTTCTCTCAGGCAAGTCTATGACCATACCTTCTTCTCTGAGGGCCTGAAGTTCTTATTACTCTTTGCACAGAACATGCTTGCCAGGCCACAGGAATTTTGTATGGGATGCTTCTTCCACCTCAAATGCATCCCTGATCTTACATAAGGAATTAGTCATCCTTCAAGACCCACTTTTGTGTCACCTCTTAGGCAAAGTCTTCTGTGAGTCCTTCAGGTCTTTTCTCTATTGGTTTTCCTCCATCATTTACCTATGTATGTATGTATGTATGCATGTATATATTCATTCATGCATGCATGAATGAATATTCACTGAGCCAAACCTGTACAAAGTACTGAATATGGAGATGAACTAGAAAAGTACCTTCCCTCAAAGGGCTCAGGGTGTCATTGGAAAGATGGACGAGGTCACAAAGCATGAATGACACAATGTGAGAGGTGCACATCCTACCTACTCAGGTTCTAGGTCTCTCCAGGTACAGCTCAGTAAAAAAAACGCTGAGGGCTATGTGATATTTATAATCTGTGTAAGCAACTCTGGAGATCATGATTTAACAGAAATAGGAAAGACAGACTCTAAGGCTAGCTGGTGGGTGGGAAGGTTGAGTGCAGTAGGGAGTTTGGAGCCTCTTAAGCTGGACCTTTTTTGAGGAATTCAGGGCACCCTGACCACAGAGGCAGCAGGATGCAGTGGGCATGCAGTGATGTGGGCATTGGAGGCTTGGTCCTGACTCCTGGGGCTGCCGTCAGTCTGTTGTGACTCCCTAACCTGGGTGTATAATGAGATTTTTGTCCTAGGTATTGCCCAGTGTGTTTATTTTTCCCTATGCAAACTATTATGTATGTTTGCATAACTATTCTATAGCTCAAATCAATGCCTATATAACCAAAGAGACACTTTTGCAAACCCGTGATCTCGTTTGAACAGTCTTTGTTCCCTAATTTTTTCTGGCAATACTTTTAATAATAATGCATTTCAAGGAAAACACTTTCCATATCTCTCTGTTCTCCTCCCCCTCCCCCTCCCCCTCCTCCTCCTTCTCCTCCTCCTCTTCCTCCTCCTCCTTCTTATTTTTCCATTGTTAATTTGGAAAATATCTTACTTTTAGGTCCTTTTTATCCTTTCAATTCTGTTTTTATTCCAAGGCAGTCAGATTCTCGGCTATGAGGGTGGGTAGGTGGCCCACTGATTTTCTAGTCTTGGCTGTCTGCAAAGCTGCCTTTTCATACACGGAGAGGGAGGTAGCCTTGCTATTAGTAGCAGAGGCAGTGACTTCATCCACCGATGGACTTCTAGGAAATAAGAACTGTGTCCTTTTCTTCCAAGACATATCCCCAGTGCCTAGGATGGCGGCTGGTACCCAATAAAAACTCAATAAATATTTGATGAGTGAAAGGGTGAATGACTGAATCTCTAATGAAGTTCTCAGCCGTTGCCTTCTACAATGTATATTAAGTATTTACCTCTTTTAAAAATTGTTTCCATTTACTCAACATGAGACTGCTTATCTCCTTCCATGCTCTGTGCTAAGCACTTAACAGACAATAGCTCATTTATTTTTCTTAACCACAAATCTAGATGTTACTATTATATCCATATTGAGGATATTGATACTTAGAGAAGTTACATATTTTACCTAAAGAGCTTAAGCACAAAGAACCTACACCATAACCACTTCCTCCCCAGATGTCCACTCTTTGCTACTTGCAATTTGGGTTCTGCTCCCATTGCTCTTATGAAACTGTGGGCTTGAGGGTCCCAATGGCCTTCTGCTTTAGTTAGGAATTAGGTTTGCTTGCTGGGAACAGAAAGTATTAGTTTGCTTTTTCTGCTGTAACAAAGTACTACAAACTGGGTGGCTTTAAACAAGACACATTAATTTTCTCATCGTTCTGGAGGTTGAAAATTGGAAGTCAAGGTGTTGGCAGGGCCCTACTCTCTCCCTGTGTCTGCCCTTGATGCTCCTTGGCTTGCAGGTGTCCAAGTCCAGCTTCTGCCTCTGTGCCCACATGGCCTTTTCCTCTTCAGGGGTCCAGATTTCTCTCTTCCTCTGAAGACACCGGTCACATTGGATTAGGGCCCAGCTTCATGACCTCATGCTAACTCAGTCGCATTGGCAAAGACCTTGTTTCCAAATAAAGTCACATTCACAGTTCTTGCGGTTTAGGATTTCAACATATCTTCTTAGGGGACACATTTATCCCCCTAACAAAGATTAATGCACATAGGGGTTTCTTCTCATACATAAAAGAGGTCCAGGACTCCATGATGTCAGAAGCAGCCTGTGTCCCCCACCTTCCAGCTCCACTACCCTCTTCACTGGCTTCCATCCTGGAAGTCCCCCATGATTTAGGACCTTCTGAGCCAGGTGCCTAGAAGCAGATCTATCAGTTTGCTAGGGCTTTCTAATCAAACACCACAGACTGGGTGGTTTAAACAAACAACAAAAATGTATCCTGTCATTGTCCTGGAGTGCAAAAGTGCACTCCAGTGCAAAAAGTGCCGAAAGTGCAAAAGCTGGGAGGGAAGTATATGTTTTAGGCTCCTCTCCTTGGTTTGTAGATGACTGCCTTCTCCGAACCTCTTGGTATCACCTTCCCACTTTGTGTCTAAATATCGCCCCCCTTTTAAGGATAGTCATCATATTAGATTAGGGTCCATTCTAATGACCTCATTTTTCTTCATTAACATTGTAAAGACCCTATCTCCAAAGGTCACATTCTAGGGTTCTGGGGTTAGGACTCTAAGATATGAATCTGGGAGCACACAATCCAACCCATAACATCATCCACTTAAGAAGTCCCACTCAATGCTTTCCCTCATACTGCACTGACCAGACGTAGTTTAATGACCATGCTACATACAGGCAAGGCTGAGAAATAACCTTTTTTTCTGGGTTGTTATGTCTGATCCCATCAGGCAAGAGGGGATGCTCACAAATGAGCCACATTCTGACTCCTTCTCACTCATCACCTCTTGAAATTCCTCCTGGGCCCATCCCTTCTCAGACCTCCAGGGGCTGTCAGCCCCAGCACTCATGTCCAGAGAGATGCTGCATTCTAGCATCAGCTCAAGCAGCCTGGAAGGTAAGAGAGTTCTTTGCAGAGGGAGTGGGCCAGAGTGATCCTGTCCTTAGTGATCACCTGTGCCAAGCGTGAGCACGCCTGATGGTGAAGGTGAGCATCTCCTGGGGCAGACAGCATGCCTGACCTTCTACCTCTGGCCTGGATGTGCCCTCACTATAGCTCCTGGCAGACCTAGAATCTTCAGCAAGTCACTACCCAGGGACTGGCAGCTTGTCTCTAGGCAGTTGTGACAACACAAACCCCTCCTGCATGAACACACACATTATCTCAGCATCTAGATGTCAAGACAGACACCTGAGAGACTCCATCATGTCTAGGAGAAGCAGTGACTGAGAGTGACACTGGGACCTCTTCCCCTCCAAAGTGACCACACAGTGTGCTCTTCTTCATTCTCAAAGCCCCTCCTCATCCCTGGCTGCCACAGGAAAAATGCCCTCCAGCCAGGGTCCTGCGGCCTCAGCATCCAACTGTTAATCTCTCAGGGACTGCTCTCTCCATGACACCTTCTCCTTTCTTCTGCTTCTCTTCGTCAGAGATCACATCCGTCAATAAGTTTTCCATAGAGTAGGCTCCATACCTGGCCTCCCCCCTTTTCCCCAGCATCTTTCCCATGGTCCTGTCTTCCTTCCCAGTCTCCTGATGAATGTCCCACCACGCAGATGCTCCATCGATGCCTGAGAGCAGGGAGCCCAATCCTGGCACTGGACCCACACCAGACCCACCTCTCTTGACTCTGCAAGACCCCCAGGCAGCAGGGTACCATGGTAAGAGGTGTGGTCCCGAGAGTTAGGTTGTCTGAGGTCAAATCCTGGTGAGCTTCGGTGAGGTGCTTGGCCTTTCTGTGAACATATTTTCATCTATAATTGTTCACTGAGTGACAGTCATGATTGTTGCCAAGTGTCCGTGGAAGCACCAGCCTTCTCCTAGTAAGATTGCATTCCTGGTCTTTTTTTTTTTTTTGTAATTTTTTAAAGATTTTTTTGTTTATTTGGGAGAGAGAGAATTGGGGGGCAGGGGGAAGGTCCCAGGGAGAAGCAGACTTCCTGCTGAGCAGGGAGCCTGATGCCAGACTTGATCCTGGGACTCCAGGATCATGACCCGAGCTGAATGCAGTTACTTAACCAACTGAGCCACTCAGGTGCCCCTGCACTCCTTGTCTTAAGTAGATTACACTCCTTTTACCTGTACCAGCACAATGGTGTCCTGGTGTCTTGTTCCCTCGCCTATTCCAATCTAATAAAATCACCACACTCAGCCCTGCGTCTTCCTCAGGTAGCTCTGGACTCTCTCTCCTACTCACATACCTTCAGTGGCTCCCCATTATCTCCTGATGGGAGCTCAACATCCTTATCTGGGTATCCACAGCCCTCTATAGGGATCTCCCTGGATCTATCCTGGTCCTTGATGGGGGCTCCGTACTCTGGGTGGTTCTCTGGTGACATTCCCACTTCTCGTCTCAAGCGCGTGTTTTGTCTCTGTCCTTCGGTATCTCAAACCACCTGCTTCCGGAGACCTCACCGTTCCTCCTACGCAGTAATTGACTTTCCTTCTTCGGAACCAGCTCCTTCTAACTCTACAACACCTGTTACCTCTCTCCTACCTTGTGTCCTACACCTTTGTGTGATTGTCCTGTCCCCTTATCCCAGCTGTAGGCATTGATCTCAGTGTGGTGAAGCATGTGTGTTAAGTCACTAATAACAAAGAACTAAGGCTTGTAATTAATTTCTCTATTGTTTAGAAATATGAGCAATTCCGGATCAGCTCTGAAATTCATTTGCATGACACTTGCTTCTCCTGAAAGGTTAGAGTTCCAGAAGCCCCATGAGAATTGTGCAGAGCCTGACCAGAGGAGTAGGTCTCCTGTGAAAGTCATCCAGCTGAGAGTCTCAGCATAAAATAATCAGAGTCCCCGGGGCCTCATTCCTCACGTGCCTTCAGCTGGCACCGTGGTCACTTGTATTGTAAGGCCTGGCCCCAGACACATCCCTCACCACCACCTTTCGCATGCCTTAAGCCCCAGAAAAACCAAACCGACTGCCCTTAGTTTTGCTGGAGAATTTTAATAGCACAGTTGCTTGATGAAAAATGTCTCCATAAAAATGGTACAGAATATTTGACGTATAATGATTATAAGAACAAGATCAAAAGGAGTTGCCATTTACTGACAAGCAACTGATTGTCAGGCCCTGTGCATGTTAATGCATGTTACCCTTTATTTTTACAACCCAGGACCGTCCTGGGGATAGTGCTGTGATTCCAGTTTTCAGGTGAGGACGTTGTCAGCAAACAGATCACATTTATGGGCACAGTTAGGTGTGTGAACATTTCTCAGGTTTATCATATACCACACTCCCTCATTATACATAGGTCTGTGTAACTTGTAGTATTAAGTTGGAAGGATTCTGAGATGTTGCGACAGTGTCTCAAAAACCAAATCACCCTGAGAACAGACTTTGGAGCCTCCAAAGATTGTTTCTTTCTTTTCCCTTTTATTGAAGGATGGTTGGTAGACATAACACACACAGTTTGATGAGCTCGGACACATTCATATACCCATTTGCTGTCACTACAATTAAGGTAATAAACATACAACATATAAGTAGAACACATCACATAGACATAGAAACACCTCCAGAAGTTTCCTCATGCCCCTTTGGTTATTCTTGCTCTTGTTTTTGGTGCTTCTTTGGGAATGGGGAGCAAGAGCAAGATACGGGGGCTGTGGAATGGGTATAAAGTCACAGTTACACAGATGGGAGAGCTAGAGGTCTGCTGGACAGCACAGTGCCTGTAGTTAACAGTCCGTATCGTGTGCCTAACGATTTGTTCGGAGGGTAGAACTCTTACTGTGTTTTTACCTCAGAGGTTTGTTTTGATTTGTATAAAACACTTCATTTATCTCTCCTGAAATGAGTAATGATGAGGCTGGTATTTTGTCATTCCTCAGTGTGCGTGTCTCTGCCACCATGAGACCCACCCCGGCCGGGCAGCGCGACGGCCACCTGCCCGCAGTCCTGCCAACCCATGTGAGTCGGCTTTCTTTGGTTCCTCTGGAGAGCAAACCCGAAACCTCCTGATACTCTGCACCCGACATCTGGCTGTTCAATCATTTCCAGCATCACAGGAAAAATCCCGATGGCTCAAGGTTGAAATTTGATTTCAATAACAATAATGCTAAAGAGACATTCTTGAGTAGTGCATTCTTTAATTTATGGATGTTGAAATCACACTTGTGGCTGCTTAGTATCTGAAGGCTGGAAAACCAGAGACTTGATCAGTCTCACAGCATGACTGATACCATTTCATTTTCCCCAGTCCTCTAAGGACCATGCCGCTGATCTCTCCAGAAGGGGAAAAGATGCAGAGAATAGCTGGCACCAGGGATCTGAAGAGTGCCAGCCACGTGCACGGACCACTGTTGCTTTTGCCTCCTGAAATCCACAGGCATCATTGCCAACTGAGCAGTAGCCCCGTTTTGCGTGTGAGACAGTTGAGGCTTCAAGACATGGTCAAGGGTCCAAGTTCATGCTGTTATTCAGTGGCAGAGAAGGGATTCAAATCCAGGTCCCAGATGAAACTCTTTTATTTTTTTTCCCACTAAACCGCATGTCTCGCTTTACATGCTGGCCTGTGCTTTTGATTACTTTGGGATATATTCTAGAAATTCTGGGCAGAACCACGAGGGAGGGGCTTAGGGTCAAGGACCAGCTCACCAGCCACAAGCATCATTTTTCCCTGGGTTAGGACTAGGTTTTGTAAGTGAATACTCAAGTGAAAGGGGACACTTTTCTTGGAAAATGTTGGTAATTTGATGCATGTAAACAAACTCTTCGAAGAGTCCCTGTGACATTGGGGCCTGCGGGCAAACGACATCAAGCAAAGAGCAGTTGTAATTGAGAAAGACCCGAAGGGATGTAGACTCAGTAATGAGAGCCAGAATTTACTGACCACTTCCTGGTGCCAGGCATGGTGCTGGGTTCTTTCCATGAGTCCTTCCCTAGAACCCTTTAGATGCTAGCATCTCCCGCCTTAAATAGATCAGGAAACGAGGCACTGGTCAAATAGCTACGAAGAGGCAAAGCAGGGATTCAGAAGCAGACAGTCTGCTGGCAGAGGCTCAGCTCTTCCCCATTAAGCCCTCCTTCCCCTCAGCCCTTTGAGAAGGTAGCTCGTGCATTCTGCCCAGGTGTTGTAGGCAATTTCAGTCCAGCAGAAGGCTTCATCACCGGCAGCTTAGCACACAGTATACATCTGCATTAGTTTCCTAGGGCTCTTGTATAAAAATACTACAACACGGGTGCCTTAAATGATAGAAATGTATTTTTTCACAATTATGGAGACCAGAAGTTTGAAATCAAGGTGTCAGTGGAGACACACTCCCTTTGAACTTGCTGGAAGGGATCCATTCCATCATCATCTCCTATAGCTGGTAGCCTTCTTAGATTGCAAATGTGTCACTACACACCTACATCTTCATGGCTTTCTCTCTTCTGTCCTCACACTGCCTTCCCCTTCTGTGTGTCTGTCTCTGTGTCCAGATCTCCCACCTTTAATAAGGACACGAGTCATATTGGACTTGGCCCACCCCAATGACCTCGTTTTAACTTGATCATCTCTGTAAAAGCCCTATTTCTAAATATGGTCACATTCTGGGGTATTGGGGGTTAGGATATCAATATACCTCTTTGGGGAGGACACCATTCAATGTGTAACAATACCAGTTAAGGTGGAAGCTTACAAAAACCCTTGTAGTAGGCCCAAGACAGTGTTCTAATTCCATTTCTTGCCACCTTGACTCCCACCCCCCAGCACATGCATGGCCCCCCAGCTGCAGAGCCCAGTTGCCTTTTGAGCACAGTGTAGTCTTTCAACCTTTCAGCCTCCTCCGTCTGTTCATGCTTCTCCCTGTCTAGGATGCCCTTCCTCACGTTGTCCACGTGGAAAGTCTCTGTTCTTTCAACCAGGCCAGAGATCATGCCACTCGTGTCTGGATGTCACTCCACACCCAGCTCGTCCCGTTTGCCTTCCGTTGTGCCTTCTTTTCTGTGGTTCTCAGTGGAATCTCTTCCTTGCTTATTGGTATTCCTCTCCCCACCAGTCACTTGTGAGCAACCCTAGGCCAGGGTTTGGAACCCCATGCTGTGGTCTCACAGATGCTTTCCTCGGAGAGTCTGAGAGAGAAGCAGACTCCCTGCTGAGCACGGAGCCCGATGTGGGACTCGATCCCTGAACTCCAGGATCATGACCGGAGCTGAAGGCAGATGCTTAACCAACGGAGCCACCCAAGCATCCTACTTTTGTGGCTTTTTAATAAAGTTAATCCTTTCTTTAAAAAAATAAAAATTAAAATAAAAAATAAAAAAATAAAAAATAAGAATATTTACTTGAGAGAGAGAGATATTGAGAAAGATCCCAAGCATGGAGGAGAAGAGAGGGAGAGTCACTGCTGAGCAGAGAGCCTGGTGTGGGTCCCGATCCCAGGACCCTGGGATCACGACCTGAGTCAAAGGCTGACACTTAATCAACTGAGTGACCCAGGCACCCCAAGTTTTATTTTTTCCTTAATGTTTTGTGCTGTCTGTGTTGGAATTATGGAATCCTTTCTTCAAGCTATAGAGACAATCACTAAAATTTTCTTCTAATGCTTTAAAGGTTTTTATTTTCATATTTAGGTTTTCATCCCATTAAAATTAATTCTGATGTACGTGGTGCAAGATAAAGATCTAATCTTCCTGCTATATTGATAACCAATTATTCTAGTGCAATTTGTTGAAGAGCAACCAAGGAATTCTTGCATTTTCCAATTCAAGGGTAGCTTGAGAGTTATTATGTGATTGGCTTATATCTTATATACTTCTCCATCCTATTCTAGGCATATCAAAAATCTTATAAACTTTGAGATAATCTTCCCTAGAATCATCCAAATTCAAAAAACCCAATTAAAGCTTCAAGGAATTAGAACCCCAAATATTTATTCCTGTGGTAACCATGGCTATATAAAAATTCACATAGAGTCTAGAATTATTGGAAGTTTATGCACCTCTGTTTAGTTAAACTGAAATTTTAAAGTCATCAGAAAGAGAGGACTGCTTTAATTAAAGAGATGACCTAAATCCCAGACCAGTTGACCGGTTGGAGATGGAATGGAAGAATAAACACTGGGATCACCTCAGAGAGGCATTCAGGAACCAGACGCAGCTGATGTGCTTCTGCCTCAACGGATTTATTAGCCCTTTCTGGACCCTGTGATAAATGGTTAAGGAAATTCCCAAAGTGAGAGGACCTCCAGGCTTATTCCTGGGGAGACCAAGAGAAGAGAGATAATAAGCAAGGCAAGCTAAGTCTTAGGTTTCAGACACCACTGGGGTTAAAGGAGACCCAACAAACCTAGAGTAGCTTCAAGAGGAGAAGGGAAGCAAGCAGGCTGGAGCCTCAGACTGGTGGGGACAAACAAAGAGCCATACAGGGAAGGGACGCTGGGCAACAAGCAAGGGAGACAATAATGACAGTCCCAAGCGGATATAATGTTAATGAGTTCATATAAAGACACTCAGACTTAGAGTTCTGAGGAGGAGGATCTAACATCATGTGTGTCAGACACCTTACACAAATCCGGGCACATGGCTGGTCCTCTGTTAACACGCATAGAATTTTGTCATAGGAAGGCAGTTATCAACTATTAGCCAACATCTAAAATGTTTCTGAGGCCCGGAAAAAAAAAATTTCCTTATGGACGTGGGACCCTTTACTATGGCTGACTCATACCTACTCTTGTTGCTTTCTACATCCTTCTCATGACCGTGACGAATTGATTGTCCGCATGGTTGGATGGACAGGGTCCAGGCTCCCATGTCAGGCACACCTGGCCAGAATCCCAGGTTTACCACCTATTAGCTGTGTGGGATGTTGGCAAGTTCTGTAACCTCGCTGACCCCCATTCCTTCATCTGTGACACCAAAGCTGTGAGGCCTCCCTCAGGGGGTTGCTGTGAAGACTAATGATACGGTCGGTCCATGTGAAGTGTCTGGCGGCCAGCAGGCGTCTAGGACAGATGGCAGCGATTCCTATTAGTGGAGTGGCCTGCTGGTGTCACTTCCTGGTGCCTGGGAGCCGACAGGAGGACACGCTTTCCCACGTAGATCAAATGACCACTTTGGTTGATTATAGGGTTTGTTGTGTGTGTGTGTGAAACAACCTCTCAACACTTGCCTCCTTGGCCGCAACAGAAGTGAGTCAGAGGGAGTGAATGGATGGCAGAAAGGAAGCAGTAAGGCAGCACCCCCAGGGACTAACAACCACCTGGACATGTCTCCCCACCCAGGTTCCCAGGTGGGGGTGACCACCTGGGCACCCAGCAGCCAGCCGGGCTTATTTCTCACCCTGGATCCTAGGCCTACACAAGGGAATGAGACGCTGGCTGTGAGAGTGTTTTCTAACTGAGATTCCTGGAACTGGAAGAGATGCCCTTTGAAATGCTTTGTCAACACGTCGAAGTCTGGGCACTGGCTTTCTTTGGGACGAATAAGAAAGCAGAAATGACAGCCAAGGTCAACAGTGAGTCCCTGAAGGCAGTGCCTGCCAGATCCCAAATGCCTTCTCCTTCCTCGAGGGCCACCCTTCCCACTGGAGCATTGTCTGAATTCCCCTCTACTCTACGAGGAAGGTAACCTAATGGGTCACTGTGAGCACCCATGTTAGCAAGGAACTGGATCCTAAATTCACAGAACACCAGTGTCACTTCAGCTAGCGCTACACAGTGCTAGCAATAAGATCATATTTATTGACTACTTACTATGTGCTGGCCTGGGTTAAGAACTGAGTGTGTGTGTGTGTGTGCGTGTGTGATTTCTACTTAATACTCACAACAAGCTTTCAGTTAAAGACCATTGCCAGTCTCCATTTTTTTAAAGATTTAATTAATTAATTAATTAATTAGACACAGAGATGGAGAGAGCAAGTGAGCACAAGCAGGGGCATCAGCAGAGGGATTTGGAGAAGCAGACTCCCTGCTGAGCAGGGAGCCCCATGCATGGCTGGATTCCAAGACTCTGGGATCATGACCTGAGCTGAAGGCAAGACAGTTAACTGACTGAGCTATCCAGATGCCCCTAGAGTCTCCATCTTAAAGGTGAGAAAATTGAAGCTCAGTTGCTTGAAAACATAAGGTTAAAGACCAGGAAGCTAGGATCTGAACACAGGACTCCCCTGCAATGCTTAACCCTGTGACCATCACAGCCAGCACCGGGGAAAAGTGGTGTCATTTTCACCATGATGTAGAAGGAATGGAAACTCAGGGAGTTTAAAAAAGGGAAGGGGGCATTCAAGGTCGAGCAAAACCACCAAGATGGAACATTTTCAGGTTGGAGAGATCTGGACACCAGTCCAGGGGTGAGCACGTCCTTGCCAACTCTGTGATGGCGGCCACGTTCATTTGCCTCTCTGCAAAATGCAGGGAGAAGAATGTTATCAAGGTTTGAGTGACAGCATGTGCACAGTGTGCTGCAGGCCTGAATTCACAGCCAGAGAGTGGTGGCCTGGGCAAAAGCCGGGGGCGTGCTGATGTTAATGGCTATGCTCTTTCTACAATGTAACTTAGACTCAACTGATTGAGAAATGCCCACAATGTGGGCAAAATCAGCTTCATGCTGGAGAGCTACCTGGTTTTGCACCTTCTCTCCCTCTTCCTCTCTCCACGTCTGTGCATAGTGGGTATAGGAAAGGGAGTTGGAAGGGGAGGTGCATCTTTTTCGCCTCCACAGAGCACCCAATAGCACATACAGATCTTTTGCAGAGTTACAGAAAGATGGCTCCTTCTTCTGTGTGGGTCCAATGGCATGCCAAGGCACACAGCTTTGCACGGGGGTTGGATTTCACCCATTACTTACTTCTTGGCTAGGAGTCCTCATAAACAACTGAACCTTTACTCTCCCCAAGCCCAAGTTAAAGAGTAGGAAACTGAGGCCTGCACAGTAACCTACTTGGGCCATCCAGTAAGTAGCAGAGAGAAGAGAGCATGACAAACTCTGAGGTCTAGCCTCTATGCTACCACCACTGCCCTGCTCATAGGGTGATGAAGGGCCATCATACCCCGGCATAGCATGAGTGCCCACTGCTGCTCACTCTGTGCACCACTCTGTGCTCACTCTGAGCACCAAGGCCTTGTTCCATTTGCTCCACATCTGTAAAATTGGGCCAATATTTCCCTTGAAGTCTTGTCCTGAAGCATATGTGAGCAAACACACATAAAGGCCCCTAGTCCTATATTGGTACATTATGTGTGAGTTGCTCTGAGCCCCCAGAAGGGAAGCGTCCAAGTCTTGTAAGACATTGATAAAATAAGAAAGTCTAAGACATGATTAAGACCTTGGGTTATAGGCTGATGAGCTTCATGAACTGAGTTTCTGTAACTCCAGTGCTGGTGCTGGACCTGGCTCACTGAAGGTCTCTAAGGAATGTGATAAATAAATAATGAGTGAATGGGAATGCCTGGGTCGCTAAATCTGTTAAGCGCTTGACTTGATTTCAGCTCAGGTCAAGATTTTAAGGTCATGAGATCAAGACCCACATTGGGCCCTGCACTGGGCATGAAACCTGCTTAAGATTATCTCTCTTTTCCTCTGCCCCTCCCCACCCCCATTCCCATGCTCTGTCTTCCTTTCAAAAAAAAAAAAAAAAGAGTGAGTGAATGTACCCACTCGGTTACATACCAACATGCCTGGGAATCAAATTCAGTTTTGTAGCCTGATAATAGTGAAGTTCTACTGTTTGCCCTGCTTCCACTGGGCAGAAGAGTGGATGACAATGTTTAGGAGAATCCCCACAGCCTGTTCTCAGGGTAGGGTAGGCTAGGTGGGGTCCATTTCTCGGTTTCTACTTGTGTGTTTTATTTTTTGTGTTCTGGCTAACTTCCCCCATAGCTGGGAAGACACCCACAGGGACTTCCCTTTCCCTCATAGCAACTCAGTCTCACTACTTTCCCTCCCCTTCCCAGAATTATTCTGCTATGGGTTTGGGCTGGCCTGAGTGTTGCCTTCTGAGCGTGGGGAATGGCATGTTGAATCATCACCTTTCCTGTTGATTTTCCCAGAATCACAGAATGTTCCTGAAGCTCTGAGCCCTATACCAAGAAGACCACCCATCTCTTCTTCCAAAAAGCAAATCATAGTTTCTTAACAAACCAAAATAACTGCCTCTTTGCTCACGCAACTAGCATTTCTTGAGAGTTCATGAATTCTAAAGTTATTTGGGCAATTTTGCCTTTGAAGCTCAGCTTCTACCTAGGACTATCGGAATTATTTCCTGGAAAAGTGATTAGTACTGAAACGCTCTATGAAAATTGGCGTCCAAGGAGGGTCGTCTCATTATGCAAAGTGTCCATAGATTCACCTCCACACACCTCGTGATTTCTCAAGTGCTATTATCTCCCAGCTACCTCTCTGCTTTGGAGCTTATTACTTAAGTAAAAAATGTTAATTGTTTCTGAGAAGTGTGCAGTGAGGAATGAGGGCTGCCATCACTGTGGAGCCAGGTCTCCGAATTCCCAGGCTGCTGCTAACTTTCCTGCCGAATGCCGGAAGCTCTCCATCGGCCAACCATCCATTTGTGCGGACTAAGTCACAATTTACATCAAGCACCGTTTTCACACAGGGTGTTATTTATTGAGCCCGCTACCACGGCGAGGAGGGCGCAGGCTCTTGAGTAATTAGAATCCTGTCCTCGCTGGGGAGCAAACAATGACTTCCTGCTATCTCCGCCTTCTAATGGGTTTGTGATGGCGCTATCTCTGCTTCCATAAATAACACGCTCCATGTAAATAAGGAGTCATTAAAAATGGGGCAGCACCCACACATCATTTCATAAACATGAGGGAGGTACTTAGGAGGAGGCGCATCAATAAACAGGTTGTGCTGTTACCAAATGGAAGCTCCTCTCCAGGGAGTGTACACACTGCGCTTTGTAAGTTAACGAATTCCATGAATCCCAGCTTCCTGCGGACTGCTGTAGGTACAGGGCAGGGTGGCGGTAAGCATGGCATCTGGAGGCAGTTCTGATTCCCAGCATCTGTGAAGTCTTGGGCAAGCCACGTGGCTGTTCAAGTCCTGATTTTCTCCAGGGGGCTCTGGAGAGAACGGTCCACCTGGTTTGTAACACACGACTGGTAGCTGCGTTGGGTCGGACTGGATGCAGTCAGGAAACGACTGGGTTGTTTTACGTCCTGCCGTCTTCATGTTCCACCCCGGTCTCTGAAGGGTGAAAAGGGCTAATAGTCTTAGGACATTTCTTGTCCCACTGAAAGCTTTTATCTCATGCCTAGCTCGGCCCAAATGGACTTAAACGCCAATGTGAAGAGAAAGGGTGAGGTTTTCTCCCTCTAACAACTTTATCTCCTCCTCTTCCTTCATCTCCCGAGATGTGTCCCACGCTTCCCAGAGCGGAGTCATGTTAGATGAAGCACACAGGGAATGTCAGTGCCAATAATGTCTTCTGTGCCTGGGACAGGTGCAGATGGACACTGGTGTCTCTGTCCAAAAGGGACTTTTTCTTCTAAGATGCTTTGGTGGATTCCTCAGAGATCTGCCCACTGTGGATTTTCTTGGCAGTTCCTTGGTGGGGTGATGCCCCTGCTAATGGGTCTTTTATGAGTCTTCTCAGCCATTAGCATGTGAGGGGTCTCTTGAGGTTGAGACTCTGTCACCATTTTAGGACATCCTCTTGGGCAGCCCAAATCCAAATCTTTCTATTGGCTGCTCTGGCTGATACAAAGAGCTGTTGAGTTGGTGGAAATCGGAGGGGGAGACGAACCATGAGAGACTGTGGACTCTGAGAAACAAACTGAGGGCTTTGGGGGGTGTGGGGGATGGGTGAGCCTGGTGGTGGGTATTGAGGGCATGTACTGCATGGAGCACTGGATGTGGTGCATAAGCAATGAAGTAGGGAACCCTGAAAAAATTTAAATTAAAGTAAATTAAATTAAAAAAAGAAATAAAGTTCACTCTGGTGGCGGCTCCACCACCCCAAGCTAGTTAGTCTTCCACCTTTAGTCTTTTATAGATAAGAGATAATGGTCCCTATAACCTCCAAATCGAGGGAACACATATCAACTTCCCCTAATTGTTCTCTTGACACTTTCGTAAGTTGCTACAGGTGATGGGAAAGCAGAATGCCAGCAGCTCTTTGCAAAAAAGCCCCCACTCTCAAATATCCTTTCCAGTGACTTCTTAGCCAGCTAGAAGTAGCTGATGGGCTGATAATGCCAAAACTAGGTTATGGATACTGTAGAATGGGAAGGCATGTGTCACTGTTTTTCTTGGCTTAGAGCTCAGCTGGAAAGACAACAGGAAATGTCCTGTATTCCATTGGTTGAATAAGAGTATGTTTTCAGTGTTTGGCAATGACCCACACAAGAATGTCAGTTTAGCTCTCAGTATTATACCTTCTCCAGTACCAGATGATATGCACAAACACATCATACGTGTTATGCAGAGAGAGTCTTCTAAATGTGTTACACGTTCTAATAGCCCTGTGAGAAAGGTTTTATCATTATCCCCATTATACAAATGTAGACTGAGGTTTGGAGAGTCCTCAGAGCTGGTGAGTGGACCCAAGAATGTATCTCCAGAGAACAGGATCTTACTTACCTTCCTATATACCTCAAGATGAGAGGGAGGGGATCTTTCCTCTTCCAAAAAGGCATTTACCCACCCCCAAAAATCTCCCTAGGAATTCATCAGGACTCCATCTGAACCCAAGCTCCTTCTTCTTCTTCGTTCCTTGTTTGTATTGGTAGCAGACTTTAGCCCCTCTAAAGGGTGCTACAGACTCTTCACTAACTGTTCTCCTGTTGTCAAATATTTATTCACATAAAATCAGTCTGACTTCCCCCAAATTGATCCCAAAGAGCTCCTAATCTTGAGCATGCACATCCTGGCATCAACGCTGAAGTCATCTTCTGGACTCTCCCAGCTGAGTTGTCCGGTCTGTCTGGTCTCATTCCTCCTCTGAGGTGATATTCCTTCCTGGTTTCTCTCCTTGTTTCAGCTCCAATAGCCTCTACTCACAGCATGCCCCTGGGGATAGCATCAGGGGCATCTCTTGTCCTAATGGTGAGGTCTAGGACTTCTCTGGGCTCTTCATGACCTTCTCCAGCATTGACCAATGCTACCTTTCCCATTCTGCATGCAGCATGTGTCCTCCCATAGTCACTCTCACATTGCTCTGTCTGCCTTACTGGACTTATAACTCCTGATTTTCCCTGAGTTATGTTGTCATTTGTCTCCTTGTCTGTTTTCTTTTCCCCATCTAGAGCACTCACGTGTGCGGTATGATGATAGGAAGCGAGCCAGAAGAGCAGCTCCCTACCCTCAGCTACCTTACAGTCTAATTGAGGAAAGTAAATGTTCAGGGCAGCAAGTTGGCATCTGCTCACCACGTAAACTGTCTCAAGGCGCAGCCCCTTTCTGAGCCTCCTGTTTTCTACCTCTCCCATGGGCGGCAGGACCACATGATTAAAGGGGCTATTCCCGCTTTAAAGATCTATGACTCCGGAATTGCGGCTTCCCTTAATGTTCCTGGAAGAGCAGACAAGTCCAATTTGAGATATTTGAATCTGATTAATGCGGGAACAGTTAACATGGGGATGAAGGCATACCCCATCCCCTTCTTCTCTTTCCCCTCCAGGCAGCTTTTATGTTTCTGGGCTTTTATCCCATTATCCCAGCCAGACTTTATTAGTACCACCTGGAGAGGGGCCCCGCTCCCCACCAGACATTGGAGGAAATGCAGAGAGTCAGCTCGCCACTTTTTGTTAACCTTAGCTCTCTGTTTACACACTTCTGGACCATGCCTCTCCCCTCTCCCCTGTTTATCTGGGAAGGAAATCTCTGCCACTGGCCTGAGTCTGAAGGAAGGAAAGGATAACAGGCCACTTGAAAACCCAATCTAATTTCTGGATTTTACTAGTCCTGCTGAACCAGGTTAGAGTTTTCAAAATGATTGTATTCTGTCCAGAGGATAAGCACAAAGAAAATAGATAGGATTGAGTGGCAAGCAAGGTCTGGTTGACTTAGTCTAGTGGCTGATGGCACATGCTGGTACCACCTGAAGATTACGAGCTTCACCTGTTGTTCTCTGCCTTGTCAGATAGGAACCTGGATTCCTCCCAGTCTTTGAACATGTTGTCACCTTTTTCTGTCTCCTGAGGGTCCTCATATGCATCCTGTTATCTGGGAACCCCCCTGGCTTCTCATTTACTTCAAGCTGCAGGTTATCCTCAGAGGCCACATCCTCCAGGCCATTACTCCTGACCCTTCACACCTTGGTGAGGCATCCTATTTGACATTCCTACCACATCCCATAGCCATGCAAGGTACTGGGCCTGCAGCAATAAAATTCAGCAATGCATCCCCTGCCCTCTTGGCAGGTTCTACTGTTTTTGCACAAGAAGAGAGAAGACAACTCAACAAGCAGTTGTAACATCCAGAGTGACAAATGCAAGGCTTGAGAAGGGCCAGTGATCTAGAGAACTCAGGGCAGTATCCCTTAGAGGTACAGGTATGGGGCACAGGGAGAGCTCCCCAAAGGAAAGGCTTGAATGACTGGAAAGAGAAAGGAATGGAAAGTCTTGTTCTACAAAAAAAAGAACAGCATGTACAAAGGTTTTATGGTGATAAAAAGTAGTGTTAAGACTGAGAGGAGAGATTATATCAGTTAGCATTTGCTGAGTAACAAACCACCCAAATACTTAATGATCTAAAACAAAAACCATTATTTCTTTGTCTCACAGTTGTATAGGTCAGCAGTTTGGGATGGGCTCAGATGGCTTGCTCTGCTAATTTGAGTGACATTCAGCTGATCTTGGCCAACATGCAAGATGTTTGAAGGCAGCTGTTGGGTCATTTGGAGGTTGGCTGCTAACAGCGGGGGCACCTCTTATCTCCTCCCAATTGTATCCAATCAACCAGCAGGTTATCTCAGGACTTTTGGCCTGGATTTTCAGGGTCACAAAAGAGAATAGAAGGCCATAAGATTTTTCAAAGCCTGGCCATGGAACCAGCCTGGCACAAAGATGTGCCACATTTTATTGGCTAAAGCAATAGCCCAAATTCCATGTGGTGAATACAGACTCTATGTCTTGATGGGAAGAGCTGTGGAGAACTGTGACCTCTTTTACAATCTTTCTTGGGGTTTAAGCTTGGAGAAGTGATCCAGGGCCATCTTATGAAAGGACTTATATTCAAGCTTAGATTTTCCCAAAGGCATGGAGGGATATTTAATATAATAAATACTTAATATAATACTTTAAGGGAAAGGTGAAAAATATCAGCATGTACACAATTTAGAGGGGATTTTATGGATACTCTTGTTGGTATAAAGATCATGCTGCTCATCTAACCAGGATCCATAGACCCTCTCTGCCTCCAGATCCCCAGGGTTACAGTGTGTTCTGGTCTAAAACAGCGGATAGACATAGAAACCCACAGAATAGGATTGAGAGCCCAGAAATCAAACCTTACATTGGTGGTCCTTGATTTTTGACAAGAGCACTGGGACTATCCAATGAGGGAAGAATAATCTTTTCAACAGATGGTGTTGAGTGCTCACACACCAACAACTGGGTATCTCCATACAAGAGAATGAAGCTGGACACCTGCCTCATGCTATCCAAAAAAATGGACCCAAAATGGGATAAGACACTTAATTGTGAGTGCTGGAATGATACAACTCTCAGAAGAAAACAGGTGTAAACTTCTTACCATGGATTAGACAACAGGTCCTTAGATAAGACACCGAAAGCACAAGGGATCAAAAATAAATAATTACAAACTGGACATTATTTAAATTACTTTTTAGAAAAAGTCCTGTTTCCTCAAAATAAAAGTAAACGCAGAGAAAGATAACTCATAGAAAAACAAAATACTCACAAATCACCTCTCTAATACGGGTTTATATTCAGGATCTATAAAGAATTATTGTAATCCAATAATGAAGAGCAGTTCAATTAAAAAGGGGCTGAATATTTACATAGACATTTCTCTTAAGAAGATAAATACAAGGCCAAGAAGCATGTGAAAATATGTTCAACATCATTCATCTTTACAGAAGTACAGCTGAAACCATGGGTACCACTCTGCACCCAATAGGATGATTAGAATCAAAAGACAAATGGTTGCATAAAGGAACATTGCAAAGGTGTGGAAACATGGCTGGTGGGTGGTGGCGGCGAAGCCACTCTGAGCAACAGTATGATAGTTCCTCAAAGTTAAATGTAGAGTTACCATGACTCTACAATTATAATCCTTGATATTACCAAGAAAAATAAAGAATACATGGTCACACAAATACTTGTACCTGAGTGTTAGAGCAGCATTATTTGTAACAGAGAAAAAATGGCCAACACCCAAATATCTATCAACCGTTGGTGGGATAAACAAAATGTGCGTTCATGCGATGGGGTATTATTTAATAATAAAAAGGAACAAAACACTCATCCATGTTGAAATATGGGTGAATTCTGAAACATTATGCTAAATGAGAGGAACTAGTCACACACACACATATGCTGGGAAAGATGGTATGATTCCAGTGAGGTCCACTGAAATGTCCAGAATAAGCAAATTTATGTAGAGAGAAAGAAGATCAGTAGTTACCTAAGGCTGGGATTGGGGACAGAGACAAGGGGAAATGAGGATTGAGTAGGGGGACAAAATGTTCTAACATCTTCTGTGCTCAGAAGTTTCCTCACAACATCTCTGCCTAACTCCTGGAGTGATGGTAAGCCTCGGGCTTCAGCTGTGAGGAGATCCTCTCCAGATAAGAACTAGAGCTGTCTGGAATGTGCACTGGGACTCTTCACTGTGCCCCTGGAACCATGAAAGATGAAAACATGGTGCCATTTGCCTTCTGAGCTTTTTTGTTCTTCCAGACAGTGAGTTAGCATGAACACCCCTTCCTGTTCACACTCTGACCAAGATTTTCCATCTCCAGAGTAAATATTCTGGCTTTCGTAACTATTAATTGTTTAAACTAGTTCTGAGTTGCCTTTTTATTTTGGTTCCTGTTCTATGAATATGCTCTTTTTTTTTTTCTAAGACATGTTTTATAATCTAAAAAAAAAAGTCTGATTGTAAAGTTAATTCATATTTTTTTGAAACTTGGGGAAAAATAAAAAGAAAATCAGTCATGTAAGCAGAGAACCCATTGAGAACTGATAAACCTGAGTTTATTTTTCCACTGCTGGATGGATCTGGATATTAATGTGACTCTCCACGCTAAGTCACTATGATCTTGGACAGTTCCCTTCTCTTCTCTAGACCTCATTTTAGTCATTCCTGAGGCTCGCTTCGAGCCTTCTGCTGTCCTTTCCATCTATAAACCCGAAAGTCATTTGCTTCAAACATTCACAGCGGACACTGGGTGAAGGAGCCTCACTGCCAATGGCCTAACTTTGAAGATCATTTATAATTCATCCACGGACCTGCCAGCCTGTGTCCTGATGATCCAACTCCTATCACAGCCCTCCAGTCCTGGGTCTCAGGTCACCCCACGCAGCAGATCTTGTCTCAGCCCATGACATTGTTGTCCCCAGTGGATTTGGGGTTTATTTCAGGCCTTGCATTCACAGCCACCTGATTTCATTTCCCAAAGCTACTTACAAGGAACACAGGAGAAGTAGGGGTACAATGCTGGGACTGAGTGACATCTGATGCCAACTTTTTATTGATAATAAACTGCTTTTGGGAAATTAGACTTTATAGGTCTTTTGTTACACATTCCATTTGAACCTCACAAAAACTCTTTGTTGGGTATTACAACAAGGTTATAAATGTTGCTGTCTACTACATTTTAATCTATTTTTTAAATGAGGGAATTAAACTTGCAAAGAGGTTCAGAAATGTGAATTTTTGACCTCAATTCATAATAAGAAATGCATTTTGTTGTAACCCAGTGCAAAAAAAATGTGTGGAGAGAGACAGACAGACAGACAGACAGACTAGATAGAAACATGGATAAAGAGAAACAAATGAAACAAAAATGTTGCAAAATAAGATTCACCAAAAGATACATGGTAGAGATGATAGATAAATGATAGATAGATGGTAGATAGGTAGATAGGCAGACAGATTTGAAACAAAAGTGTATAAATCTGTGCCCAGCAGCTTCTTGGGAATTAGATAAGTGGAGTAGTGTGTATCCAGCCTGTGGTGGGACTGTGATGGTGATCGATCCTGGCTCCCTCATCCCCTTCCTGATGACATCCTGGATGCGGGCATGTGACTGCTGCAGAGCACCATGGCGAGCCCCCATTCTTCTGAGTTATTGGGGGCTCAGATGTGGAGGCAGGAAATTGTTTGACCCAGGTGGGATGGCCCTGGAGAGGCAGTTAGTCATGCGTGCTGAAGGTCAGTACCCATTACATGTGCATGGGGATGAGAAAGGACATGACTGTGGGGGAAATCCAGATGCTGTGGAGTGATCCGAGTGCCTAAGCTCCCCAGCAGAGTATGTACCATCGGTGGAGGGAAGAGAAAGCCTACCCTCCCGGGCCTCTGAGGACATTGGGGGTCTGCGGAGCCCTGGCACTGGGGAGGGAGATGAAGCCAGTCCCCAGACCCCCACAGGCTGAGAAAGCAGGAGGGGGGATGCAGGGCTTCCCTGTGGGGACAACGGCTGCGTGGAAGGAACAGTGGTGTGGTACCACTGAGTCTGAGGCACTTCCCCTCTGGGGAGCAGATTCGGTCCATTCCGAGTACTCTCTCTCAGCGGGAGGCAGCGGTCTCAAGCATCTGAGGGGAAGTGCCTGAGTGTGTGTGTATGTTGTGGTGCGTGTGTGTGTGTGTGTGTGTGTGTGTGTGTGTGTGTTATGAGGTGTAGGGTGTGTGTGGTATGAGTGTTGTGTGTGGTACGTGTGATGTGTTGTGAGTGTGCGTGTGTATGTGCAGGGTATGAGGTGTAGGTTGTGTGTGGTACAAGTGTTGTATGTGGGGTGTGTGCGTGTGTGTGTGTCGGAGTGAAGTGGACGGGAGAGGCCACGGTAGCACAGGACAGTGGGTGCACGAGAGCCAGCGGAGAAGGTGAAGAAGGTCAGGCAGGAGGCTGAGGATGAGGGCAGCTAACGGCCAGCGTCCGTGTGCAGGCAGGAGGCTGAGGATGAGGGCAGCTAACGGCCAGCGTCCGTGTGCAGGCCAGACAGACTGGCCGGATTTCCAGGAAGCCAGCAGCATGGGCGTTTGGGTTTGGAACACTGGATTATTAAAGGCAGGCTGTCCCGGGCCTGCAGGGGTAGCACGTACGTGGGGCTCCATCACCCTGAGAATCGGGCTTCCCTGTGCTCCAGGTCCTCATTGCCATTTATTTATGCCCCCAGGTGAGCCAGCTGGCTGGGTACTAGTATCACCTTCATTTTCTGGTGAATGAAGGCACAGAGACACTCCAGAAAGGAAGGGGCAGCTATGACCCAGCCAGTGTGGCTCAGGGGCCTGCACTTATCACCACGGTACCATGGGCGCTTGCCCTGCCCCATGTTTCTTCCCTGCTGCACCCCCATGAGCAAATAAAAAATGACCATGGCTGCTAAAACACATAAAACTAACCGCGTCCTCTTTGCTCTTGAACGAAGCTCTCTTGCAGGCCCACAAGCTGAGAGGGCAGCAGTGGAAAGCCAGCCAAAGTCTTGATGGAAACCCCGGCCCTGTCCCTTAGCATCCTTCTCCAGTCCTGCTGCCATGAGGCTGGACCAAAACCAAGGGTAAAAACGTGCTGGGTGACCTCCTCACACCCCAAAGGCAAGATCAAAGACTGTGGAGAAGGAGGTAAGCCGTGGCTCTTCATTAAAGCAAACACCGTTAAGCATTATGTTCAAGATAACAGAGTGTTTTGACCCCGGTGAGCACTTGAACCACAATGAAAATTCATTTTCCTTCTCTGAGGGTGGAGGTAGCAGAGGATTTGTTTTCCAGGATGGAAGCCACCATTATGAAAATGTATTCCTCAACAATAAAATCCATATTAATGGATATGGGTGTGCGTACATACAACTACTAATTTAATAATTCAACAGATAAAATTTTGGCAGACCTACTGTGTTTTGGGCTGTGCGCACGCGCGCCCGTGTGTGTGTGTGTGTGTGTGTGTGTGTGTGTGCATGCACACACGTACACACATGTCCTCCAAGTGCAGAGGGCATCGCTGTGATGTGATCCTCACCACCAATCTCTGGTAACTGCCCACATTGACTCCCCAAATCCTTACTTTATTGTAGGACCCGCCTTAGTGGTATGGTGCTACCCTGTCCCCTGGTTCCTTCGTTGTTGTAACGTTGGTCGTTGGACCTAAAATAAGCCAATTAAAGTCTTACCCTAGGGGATTTGGGGCTACTGTACCGTTGAGTTTTGTCCAGGCAGTGCAGAGCAGCATCTGAGGCTGTGACGATTTTGACTGAAGTGACACCTGCCATGTATTCTTATCAAGTGGGTCTGGAAGACGGAGTGAAGTGGAGAGAGAGAGAGAGAGAGGGAGCGGAAGGAGGAGAACAGAATGAACAAACATGGACGAGAGCCAACAAGGAGGATGAATGCCTCCCATGTGAGGGTCCTTTCCTCCAGCCATTCCAGAAATCTACTAGAGCTCCCCTGCCCCTTTTCTTTTAACTTCAGGTGATCTCCCACTACCTTTATGATAAGTTCCCCATGTTGCTTCCTGTAACCCCATTGGGTTATCAGTGCTGTCCTACTGATCTGAGCCTTCAAACAGAAATTCAACAGACCCTCACGGAGCTTCCCAGTGTGACACACCCGACCCTGGGGGCTGGAGATGATGACCCAGACTCCCTCCTTGCTTCTGAAGTTTCCTAGGCTAGAAGAGTTGGTGCTTTGTTTGGGGTATGAGTTTTGTGTTTGGGGAAGGGATACGTTACAGAATGACCTCTAAGAAGGGGAGAATCAAGTCTTCGGTGGGGTGAGGGTCTGGGGCCTCTTTGCAGAAAAAGTCATGTTCCCATGACTGTACTGTTGGCAGCTAGACAATTGTGTGCAGACAGCAAGGCCTGAGTTGGTGAGTGTGGTTTGGTTTGGATGTATGGGGTGAATAATGGATTTGGAATGGTTTAAGACAGGGAGGAGAGACTGACAGGGAGGTGAGGACGGGTTAGGAAGGACCTGCCAGTCCAGTTCAGAGACCTTGGATTTTACCTTGGTAAAGGGTATTAAGTGAGACCCGTTAATAGATGTTGTTCCCACTGCATTTCATAGCAGACATCCCTGGAGAAAGGGCAAGCCCACACACAGAAGAATAGGTTTTATAATATTTTCTATTCCCCAACTTGTGATTATTTTCTGATTTGTAGATTTTCTGGAAGATTCTCCTTGAAATACCTCATACAAGTGTGCCCTTCCATTTCCTGCATTTGAATACATTTTTTGATAAATCAGCAATCTTCCAATTGAATGATTCCTTTTATTTTTCAAATACGTGTAAACAGGAGAAAAGAGTAACTGGGAACAAGAATCCATAGACGTTGAAGTAATAATAAACAAGTCTTAAATAGTAATTGTAACCTCGCAAGCACACTGACGGTGCTGAGTGCCTTCCGTGTGCCGGGGGGAGCGCTGAGGGCTGTCCTGGAAAGGCAGACCTGTGGCCAGGGCTCATAGGGGGTGGCTGCTTGGGGAGAAGTGGGCACACACAGCCTGATATAAATCCTGGGTCTGCCACTTGCTATGTGGCCTTGCCTAGGTCCCACGGCACAGGGACAGCTGTAATAATTCCCTCGCCAGCCTGCCAGGAGGATTCTCTGCAATCATTCTAGCTCAATGCAGGAACACTGTAAAAAGGGCAAGGTCTTTATTCTTTGAAATTAAGAAAAAGGGAGACAATAGATACAGATGGACAGGCAAGTTGATAGTACTGACACATTTTAGAGTAGGTTTCTCAACCGTATTCCAGGGCAACTCCAATGATATCCAATACTTGGACTTCAAAATCTAGTGTGTTTGCATGGCATAAAACACCAGTTGTAGAGCACCTGGCAATGACTCTTGCTAACCGGTTTTACGCTGGAAAAAGCTATGATTTACTGAATTTACTCAGTGGATATGGATGGCTCTGATAAAATGATTTGTATTTTGATGCAATACCTCAATAAAGGATATGATGCAGACAAGTCGGAAAAATAAAATGGATTTTAAAAGCCTACTGCCCCCATGAATATTCCAGCTCTTTTCCCTTTCACGTCTTCTCATTCACATGGAGACACTGCACAAAATACTGCGGATACCCGGACACACGTGCACATTTCTGTACCTTGCAGCTCCGCTTTCACTACTCGATAATGATTTTAAAAGTCCCTTTGACTTTTTATAAACAGTATTTTAAATATCTGCTTGTTATTCCTTCAAACGGATGATAGGTTACTGAGCTATTTCGTCGGATTGGGTATTTCCGTTGCTTCCAAATAGGCATGAATTTGAGTAGACACAAGTTAATGTCATTAAGGATGGAGGGAAATTATTGAGAAGCCATCCCACTGACAAAACCAACCAACACACAAACAAACTCAGCCTGGGCATCACCAATCCGCAAACTTGTATGATATGAGGACAACTTACCAACAACTATACACATCACAGCACCCCTACTCTTGTCTTCCTCAATGAAGAAAGGACACAGGCTCTGCCACCAGACAGGGAATCCACCACTTTCTGGCCAATGGCCTCGGGCAACTGCTTGACCTTGCTGAGTGTTCATTTTCTCATCTATAAAATGTGAGTAATGTGGCCTCAATGCTGCTTAAGATCATGGGGTGGTTGTACCGATTAAGTAACATTTGTCTGGTACCTGTGTCCCAAATCCCACACACCTGGTATCCATATCCGACACCCGTGATTCTTATGGATCCAAATCCACGTCTCCCGTAGATAGAAAAGCCCGTGTGGGCAGAATGATGTCCCCTTTTCATTGTGCATTTCGTGTCCAGCAGGATGACCACCACTTGGCAGGCACTTTGTAAAGAGTTGTTAAACAAATGAGTTGAATATCCTTCAGTAAGAAAACTTGGAAAGAAACTACGGGATCTCCATTCTCTGTGCCCGATACTACAGTCCTGCGTGTGACCACACTGTGATTGCAGAATAGTTTCCACTGAAATGTAATTGTATTTATGGAAATTGTAATGTATCTTCAGCAAAACAAACCTTGACTCTATTGTCCTATGTAGAATAACTCTAGAGAACAATAGACTTTCTTAGTGGAATTCCCCCCGACTCCATACTTTGCTACCAAATCACAAAGCAGGGATGGGGGGAGTAATTTCCCCCAACAAAGCATCTCGACATGTGGGTGGTCAATGATGTTTACTTAAAATGGATTTGTGGCTGAAGAGAAAATTCTAATTTCCCGAAAGGTGAATCTCACTGATGCTGATTACAGAAATCAGTTGCACTGCTTGATGTAAGGAAGAAAAAAAAAAAAAAGTAACTTTCTAATTGATCCCTGTCCCACGCAAACAAGGGCCAGGGAAGATGACATGTTTTCCCCTGACTCTGGGTTCTGCAGAAGCAAGAAGCTGTGTCAATATTGGAACTGCGAACGCTGGGACATTAGATTTGCTTTCTGCCCATGAAGAGCAGATTTGGTTGCTTTTCTTTTCTTCCTGCCAATAGGATGCACAAATGGGGGCCCAAATGTGTCTCTTTGGGGATCCCGTGGTCCCTGCCTTGCCGTGCCTTCCTGGCTCATGGGGGAGGCCTGCCAGCCACGGGGAGAACTGGCAGCATGGGATCAATCTTTGTTAATAGTTTGACACAAAGTTTTAAGCTTTGAGGCAAAATCAGCCAAATCACTCCCCCCCTCCAAAAAACAATAAGATTCCAAATGCTGCTTAAGATCAGAAATGCTTTAGGTAAGGGTAAGGCAATCATTCTTCTTATCACATCCAGCAAGTGGCTTTGACACATGCTGGGGTTATGTGTGTCCGAATCTGGGCTCCCGCCAGCCTCCGTGGGGGTTTCGCTGGAATTAGAGAAATGGGCTCTGGGGAGAGCAGAATGGAGTGCAGGAAGAGGCCTTGGGAGGTGGATTGGGGACTGTGACCTCCTGCCAGCTGGTCCTGAGCACATGGCCATGGGCCTCGGTTTCCCTATCTGTAAACATTACCCCGTAAACCTCCAGTCTGCCCACTAGGAGGACTCCACGTGATCTGACTACACGGAGAGGACAGATTTTCAATGACAAACCTCTCAATTGACCATTTCCAGCCCCAGGACCCCAAGCTGAAATCACCGAACGCTCTTGAAGCGTGAGTTCACCTTCTCTTCAGGGATTGATCTAGTGATTTGCAAAGGACCAAGGGAAAATCTGTTTTGCAACCGAGAATCAACTGTTAGCCCGTTTCTAAACCTTTCTTCACAATCCAAACAGAGGGCTTTGAGTCACGTTCTAGAATATTTCTTCTTTAAGCTTCACCCAGCCTCAAACCTTTCATTTCTTCACCTATAAAAAAGGAAAGTGTGGCCATGGTAATTTGAATGATGCAATACATGTGAAATTGCCAAGCATAACACTGGGGCATAGTAAATGCTTAAGAAACAGTGAAGCAAGTTAGCTCCGAATGCTGACCAATCCTGTCTGTCCCTTCACAGTCCTCGAGGGCAGAGGCAGTCCTGGGCATGGCTTATTAGGACAGGGGGATGATCATGGTCTCCCACGGTCCGACCTTTAACGAGGGCTGAGCACTTTCCATACGTTAACTTCATTAATCTCTGGACCACCCAGCAAGGGAGGCTGTTGTACCTCCACTAATGAGGAAACAGTATAAGAAAGTTAAAAACTTGACCAAGACCACTGAGCTACTGGAAGAACAGCTGTATATACGAACTCGGGTTCATCTCCCTTCCAATTTTTCATCTTCCACTCCAGTAGATGAATAAAGCAAACAGAAGATGGGATCTTTACCCCTCATTGCCTGGCTGGTGTTTAGTGGCAAAGAGATTAAGAGTGAGTCAGACCCCCAGGCTGAAATCTTAGCTTCCCCACTTTCTCTCTCTGACTCAGTTCCTCTTTACGAAATTGGGATAATAGTGCCATTATGTTTCATTGCCTATTTTGTGTCATACACTGATCTAAGTGCTTACCTGTATTGACTCACTGAATCCTCATCAAAACTCTAGGAGGTGAATACTGTTATTATTTCCTTGCATGGATAGGGAGGCTGAGTCAGAGAGGTGAAAAGCAAGTTGCCTATAAGCTAGGAGGTGGCTGAGGTCGGATCTCTCTCCAGGCTAGCTGCCCCCACGAGCCACTATCTGGCTAAAACGATATGCTATTTGAATCTCCTTAGAACAATGCCTGGCCCATAAAGTCGTTCAACAAACATGAGCGATTATTTGGTATTATTATTGGTACCATGGCTATTATAGATGCAATGGTGCACCCTCAGAACAAGTTCTGGAAACATGGCCCTGCTGACTTTCAGTGGAAGAGAGGGTAGATAAGCAGCCATGGGGGAGGGGTGTGTTTCTAGGGATGATGGTGAGACTTTTTTCTGCAGCCTTAATTTAGCTATTTCAAACAGTTCTGGAAGGAGATGTATGTAATATGTAATTCCATTCTCAGCCCTTAAGCTGAAGGGAGTGAGGGAGGCAGTGGTGGTTCTAAAAAAAAAAAAAAAAAAAAAAAAAAAAAATTGACTCCTTAATCACAGATAATCCTGAAAAAAATAAAATGGATCAGCGTTTAAAGGAGCAAAGAAGCTGCTTAAGGCAGCTCTCCGACAAGGTCAGATATCTACAATCATTTTTTCCTTTAAAAATGTTTTAAATCAAATTAGTCTTTATATCTGCTTTAAAAGTCAAAGAACACACGGATTTATGGTAAAAAGCAACAGTCCCCGGGCCCCACCCACACTCCCTGCTTAATCCCCCAGGGAAATCACTTTTACTTTTTTTCTATTATTAAATCTTGGAAACAATATTGTCTTATACTCATTTCTCCTTTTTCCGACATCAGACAGTATTTACTGATTTTCTACTGTGAGAAAACACAGTGTCATTCACCTCTTCCACTTTATACCACATTTTGCATTAATTCAGTTGATTTCATTATTAATTTTGGTTCATGATTTTAACGCACCTGCTGGTAACCTGTGTAATTGCAATGAACTATTGGTCCTCTGTGTCTTACCGCCTAACTTTGGTGGCACGAGAATATTCCCTTCCTATCAGCCCTCCCCCTTTCTGTCACTTCTACTGTCAGTCTTCCGCTGTCCAGTGGGTCATGCTGGCCTTCTGCTCTGTCACTCACCAGTCTCTTCCATGTCCTGTCTTTGGTTGAATCTATAAGTGAAAAACGAATAAACGACTCTTCCATTATAATGAAACATCTTAAATGCACCATTCTTGAGACCCCCTGAGTCCGCCTGTACTCAACCAGATGTGCCACGGGAAGTTCTTCTGCTGGTTCTCTCTCTCTCATTTCAATGGGCCTTTGGATGGATCTGTTTATTCCAACACCATCCTCTTGGCTTATGTTCTACTACTTTCAGGCTTGTTTCCCACTTGTTTCAGAAGTTGCCGTCTTCTTCAAGAGACTTTTTCACATGGAGGATTTGGGTGGTAAAATTTTGAGTCCTTGAAAAACAAAGGCAAAAATGAAATAAACCCAAACATTTTTATTAGGCATTCACACTTGATTGGTGGTTTGGCTGAGCATAGAATTCAGGGTATATAATCGTTTCCCCCACAATGTTCAAAGATGTCATTCCACTGTCCCCTAACACTTACTTATGACCACCCAAGACTGAGAGTATTTAAATCTTATTTCTTGGTAGGTAATCTATTTTATACATATATTTTTTTTCCTTTGTATTATTTTAGAATCTTCTCTTTATCATTGGAACTGTGAATTTGCAAACAAATATAGGTGGCCTTCGGGCTGGTTGAGTTTCCATATCCAAAGAATAGCGATTACAAGAACAATACCAGCCAAGGAAGAGGACTGTCTTCCATCCTAAAGCACCACCTACATTAGAAGACTTGATTAAAGACAGGAAAATATGAAAACTGAATTTTGGAGAGCCTAAAGAAATAATCTGAATGATCACATCAAGATTCCAGTGTCTAGATGGATTTGAAGACCCAGAGTGATCTCTGTCAAGGGGCAGTGTGAGAGCAAACAGACAGACCATCCACGAGACTGGCAAACCAATTACACAAGTGATTTCACATTTTTCAAGATTCCATATCCTTCTTCATCTCTAAATTCATACCTCGCAGTCCAACTTCTATGAAAATATTCAAGTATGGGGAGGGAGTGCCCCTTCAGACCCCTGCAATGCTTTCTCTCTTCTCTTCTGGCATTGGTCTTTCTCTCTCTTCTATTATTATTATTTTATTTTTATTTTTTTAAAGATTTTATTTATTTATTTGACAGACAGAGATCACAAGCAGGCAGAGAGGCAGGCAGAGAGAGGAAGGGAAGCAGGCTCCCCGCTGAGCAGAGAGCCTGATGTGGGGCTCCATCCCAGGACCCTGGGATCATGACCTGAGCCGAAGGCAGAGGCTTTAACCCACTGAGCCACCCAGGCGCCCCTTGTGGTCAATTCTTAAACAAAGATGGCATAAGGTGATTAACTTTTATCCCTTGGGAAACATCTGAACCAACAACCACCTCCCCAAATACCCATTTTACAGGAGGGATAACTAAAGCTAAAAGCAGTGAAGTGACTTGCATAAGATCACATAAAATTGTTCTCCTGTCAGTTCCTTTATGCCTATTGTTAGTTCATTTATGTCTGGAGAGCTCCTCAGCATGTCCCACTACATGCTCATTCTTATGCCGGGCTTATGGGACTAACGGAGTTACCCCACATTTAGTACCGGTCATCCCCACATTTCTAGGCAGTTTTATAGATAAAACAGAGTCTGATACTATGAGTGAACACTAATAAAAACACCTACTTAATAGGAATTTGTGATAATTATGAGATTATGCATGGTATACGGTAAGCATTCCAATGAGGATGGCTAATTATTAGTGGTAGTGGTGGTAGCAATTTTGGTATTTTTCTCAAATAAGAGAGGTTCCAATTGATGTTGGGAATCATGGAAAGGAAAACTTGAATTGAACTAAAAAGATCAGCTTTGTTGAGAATTAAATCAACAAATCTTTCTGCATGACAAAAACTGATCGTTCTAGTGTAAAGAGTCCAGCTTGGAAGGACAGAGAGATAAGATCGTTGGAAGGGCCTAACTGTATCTGGTATTTAGTAAAAGTGCATGACTTGCAAATCCATCATGGTATTGTTTATAAATATTAAAACTGAAACAAACTACATAGACAAGAAAGTGGTTACACAAATTACGGTCTAGTCCCCCAATAGAATAGTATGCAGCCTATAAAGATTATGTTAATAAAGGATATGTAATAGGACAAATTACTTATAATGTAATTTAAATAAAAGCAGTATAGTAAAAATTGTGTATGAAATCTGATCCTAACAATGAAAAATTAAAACCCAGATAAAAGCAAAAATCCAGGAAATAGAGACAACAAAATATGGCCTCCTTTGAACTATAACAACAGAAGACAGTTTTATTTTTTCTATTTTTATGAGCCTTCTAATTTCATTTAATGAGCACATGTGTTCTATAATGAGGAAAATAAGACAATACCATTTTAAATAGTATTGAAAAGTTGAGGCCTCATTGAACTAAGCATATCATCATAGAAGGGACTCCCTTCTTGGGTGGGATGTTTCTTTCAAGTAACGAGACTTGAACATATCTTTTGGGGAGACAATATTCAACCCACTACATTGGGAGTGGGGATTTTGGGGTTAGTGCTTGGTCTAATATGGAGAAGTCAAGGGAACTTCTTTGAAAAAAAAAAATACATATCCTTTGTTTTCTGAGGGGTGAGTTGAGATCAAGCAGGAGTTGCAGATCAAGACAGCAGGACCCACTGGGGTGAAGGCCCTTGAAAGACATGCTGAAAGCCAGTTGGCGGGACTGGAGTAAGACAGCCAAGACTGCAAAACTTGAGGCTGGTTGAGGCAGAGGCCCATTAAGGGAAGCCAGCATTGCATTGAGGGAAGCCACTGAGAGCTTCAGGAAGGAACAAGTGGAGAAGGTGACCGGGGGGTGCGGAGGGGGCGCACTGTGAACAGCTTGCGTGGATGCAGGTACCATGGCACCCTGGCCTACGATGTCAGCTCAAGAATGAGAGAGAAATAGAGGACTGGGGATATGTTTAAGGTATAGAAACCATAGAAGGAGTATGGTTTCAAGGGCATCACTCAGGTTTTGGATTTTATCTCCGGATGGATTTTGGTGCCATCCACTGGGGCAGAGAACCCAGAACTAGAACCAGACTTGGGGGAAAGACAATAAATTCAGCAATTAGGTTGGGAGGGGGGCATGAAGGGTGGTGGAGATAAATCCTGACGGGGTGTATTATCAGAAAGCTGCACTGAGGAAGCAAGTGTAGACTGTGTCTCAAACACTTTCCAGAAATCAAAGTTAAGGATATTTGCAAGAGCACAAGGGAAGGGACATTCCCAACAGAGGGAGCGGCCAGAGCCAAGTTCTGGAAGCTCTTAGCATTTCTGTCCATTTTCCTGTTTGTCAGGTTTGCACTGAAGTTTACCAATACGTGCAAACGTGTGCACAATTCTCAACCACACACGTCTACGACGTTTAACAACACAGATTATCTATGGTCTTGCAGCAGAGGTCCATTTAGACAACTTCTTTTCACTTTAACTGTTTCTAGTCTCTGATCCAAAGATGTAGTGAATTCTTCTTAGAGGCAGATTGGGAAGAAAAACTCATTACACGAGTAAACATGCTTGGTAAGAGAAAGCAGGGTTATAATTATGATAGAACCAGTGTGACTAGAGAAGAATGGTGCTCACGGCTGGAAAACCACCATAATTTGTACTGAATTAGAAGGCTGCAATGAGAGAGGAGGACCAGAACATGTCACCGGTTCCCAGTCTGGGTGTGTATTGTTGGCGGTTAAATTTAGAAGCCGTCCTTGACTGTGCAGGAGTGAGTTCCGTTCTGGACATTTTAGGTTCTAGGCGCTTACCCAAGATCCATGTGGAAATGTCTAGAAGGACAGAGGACGGAAAAGAGGAATCCATGGGTGCAGAAAGCGCGAGGGAGATCCTGGCTGGAGAGAGATTGGTGAGCCTGCCTCGGGTACGGCAGTTGACGTTCTTGGCTTGGAAGGGGTTACTTGGAAGGAAACGTCCAGGATCTGCGTTTTAGTTGTTGTTATTGTTGCTTTTCCTTCATAAAGAAATGGAAGTAACTGGCGTGCCTGCTCTGCTGTTGAAAATGTGGTTTTGGAGCAAGAAAGATTGATCAAAGCTAGAGGTATGGTTTTGGGTCTTGTCAATGTTCGGGGAATCACTAAAGCTCTGGGCTGGGCTGAGATGGTCCAGGGATGCGAGGCCAGAGCAGTGAGTCTTAGGGGTGGAGCTGAGGACAGGCGACCCCAGCTCCACCTCCGTGGGCCCAGGCTGATTAGGTCAGGGAGGGATGGAAGTACCCATCCCTCCGGGGTACCACGGACAGGGTTAAATCCAGAGAGCTTTCCAGATGCCCCCAGCCAATTGCAGGTAATTAGGAGGCCGTCTTTCTTTCTCTCTCTCAGGACCCCTCACACAAACTGTCTGAACCACAGCAGTTGAGTCTGAGCATATCAAAAAGGAAAGCAAAGAGGGACCCCATGAAACATGTGTGGTTCGTGGCTTGTGGGGCTGTGGATGGTGTGTGGTGGGGAGGGCTGCTCAAGAGAAAGGGACTTGCTTCTAATCAATGTGCTAATCCAGGACATAAGGTCCCCCTTCCCTCTCCCTCATTTAATTTCCCCGGGCTCAGTCCTTGCCTCCCCCCACCCCTCCGCTGCCCCCTCTTCATACTGGTTGAATGGAAATTTGGCCCCTTTTTTTTTTTTTAATATAGATACATTAAAAAACAGACACTGATCTTCAAAGAAGCCTGCAATTTTGCTGGCGACGGAATGTTTATAGCCACAATTTGTTTGGTTCTGATAAAATGCACATGCCCCCTTATTCCACTTTATTTAACTTCCCAAGCCAGGCTTGCTTCATGCACGGGCCTGCACCCTTCCCAGTAAGCAAAGCAGAGGGAGGCAGAGAGGGAGGGAGAGAGAAAGAGAGAGAGAGAGAGAGGTGAACATCCTTTCCCAGAGCTGTGGCTGTATCTGTCTGTGGGTGTTCTGCAGTATCTGGGCCCAGAAGCTATCTGATGTGGCAGAAGGGGCACAGCTCAGGGGGCAGGACAACTGGCCAGAGGGACATTTCAAATCCTCGCTTACACCCTATCAAAGAGAAACAACAGCCTTTGCACTTCTTTGCACTCGGAGCTCAAGTGGGCTCTCCCCAATTCATGTAGGCAAATTGTGTGCCCAAGGTCAGCGAGTCTGGAAGCCAGGAAGTCATGGGTTTCAATGTCAGCTTAGTTGCTTTCTTGCTGTATGACCTCGAAATAAACTTTCTCTCAATTGGTTTTCCTCCGTTTAATGCCCAGGGCCAACCCTTCCTCCTGCAGGGTGGTTAGGAGATTGACTGGAGGGGTGCACCAGTGTGGCAGAGGGGGTCAGGGAGGGAGCGGAAGGTGGAACGTTTGTGGGAGAGGGGACCAGGAAGGTGGAGGAGGCATCCCTGCACACGGGTGTGAGGAAGTAGCTTTGCTGGGGGGAGAGGAGGTTTGGAGGGACTGGGGTATGCTGTACAATGAAGGGGCTAGAAGTAAGGAGGCTGGTAGAACAAGAGGCTAAGTTGTGGTCCATGCTCAGGGCTTTGAGCTTTATCCTGCAGGCCGTGGAGGAGGTTTGTAGACTCTAAATTAAGGACCATCATGTTTAGACTCGGTCCTAGAAATCTGACTGTTAGCAGCATGGCAGCCCCACCAGAGGGGTGAGAGAAAGAGGGAGAAAGCTAGGAAACTGGAGTGGGTGATGCTCCTCAGTGCACTGTGGGCTGTGAAACCTGGAACCAGTTCCTTACACACTCCGTGCCTCAGTAGCCCTGTCTCTATAATGGTGTGGTAACATGGCATGTTCTTCATACAGATAATGTGAGACTGAAATTAGTTTTAAATGCACAAAACACGGAAAGACACTTAGAAGAATGTGCATGGCATATAGATGCTAAATATTATTACTAGATAAAATTTCAGGGTACTATGTGTTCCAATTAAGCACTTTATACGTATAAATAGAATATTCTCAATGTTCTCTCTCTCTATATATATATCTATATACATGTATTTATTCTATTTAATCTTTACATTTACGTTGCAAGACAGTGACTTTTTTCTTTTCTTTTTCTTTGTAAATGCCTAATATTAAATATAAATTTTATTTTATTTTATTTTTTACTTTTTTTAATTTTTTATTTCTTTTCAGCGTAACAGTATTCATTGTTTTTGCACCACACCCAGTGCTCCATGCAATCCATGCCCTCCCTAAAACCCACCACCTGGTTCCTCTGACCTCCCACCCCCCGCCCCTTCAAAACCCTCAGGTTGTTTTTCAGAAAAATTGACTAACTGTTGCCATGATTAGCTGCTACTTGGAAGAGTTGGGATATAAACCTAAGATTGTTTAAGAAACCATTGCTCTTAAACATTCCCTAGAGAAAGAGGGAGATCAGGGATAACAATCCAGGTTCTTAAGACATGTGGTATGTGTAGCCAGGGGAGGTGTTCTAACGGAAAAGCCTGGCTTTAATGCTTTCCAAAGATTTCCCTAGCCCCTTCCTCCACCAGTGACTTCCCGTGGTGTGTGTGCGTGCGTGCGTGCGTGTGTGTGTGTGTGCACGCGTGTTGCCGGGGAGGTAACTTGCTGGCTGGTTCAGCCAAGAGCTAAAGTGCTCATGGTTTTGAGGAACTTCGAATGAAGCTTTGCTTTTGGACAGATCTATCAACCGAAGAGCAGATTCCTGTACTTCTACTCTTGGCTGAGGTCTCCCTCTTCTCTTCCTCCCTTTCCTCTCAGCTATATTTGGTGGAAGTTTAAATCCGATAAAGATGAGCTCTATTTAAAACCAGTTGGGCTCTATTTCAGAAAATTTGTGTGATTTTATCTGAAAAGTAAATTTGTAATTATAATTTGAAGTTTCTCTATAAGTACGACTCTGGCACCAATTCTCCATACCCGATGAGAGGAAGCAGTAGAATAATGGAGTCCTGGATGTGGGAGAGCCTCCAGCCCCACCACCCGCCAGGCCTGGGTCCTCCATGTTCACGTGTTACCACATGGCTGCCTCCAAGAGGCACAGCTCTCTGCTCACATGGGTTCCGTTCTCTTCCTACCTGGGACGCTGGCTGTCGGGAGGTGGTTGCTTTCCGCTGAAATGTCATTCTCTAGAGTCCTCCTACTGAGCCTCATTGGTTCCCAAAGCACTGCTCTGCCCTTTCCTCCCCAGGAGAGGGGTCTTTTGGAATCTGCAGACATCACTTCGTGTTCCTCTTGAGTCTTTTCTTTCTTGGGCTGACATTCTGAGTGTGTTTAGTCATTCCCTAAAAGGGCACGATTTCCATATCCCTTTGGGTAAAGTTGTGCTCTGGAGCTAAGTCCGGTCCACAAGGATGTCACATCTCTGGAGCTCAGTTAAGTCCACACTGAGTGATACCCTGGATTTTGTTATGGGATGGTCTCCAACGTAACTGCTGCTCTACCCTGAACTCACGAGGACATCGTGGTGGTGGGGGGGGCGGGGCTTGTTGTATCATTGACATAACTGTGATCCCTGATAATTCTTCATTGTGCTTGGAAAAAAATCCAAACCCTCTCTTCCTTGATGGAGCCCCTGTCCTTGGTCCCCCGTTCCTCTTGTAATACTCTGCCCTTGCCCTCTCTCTCCCAGCCATACTGGCCTTTGTTTTGTTCCCTAAACATCCTAAGCTTATCCCGTAGGGAGGTTTCCAGTTCTGTTCCCTCTGCTGGTGAGCTCGTTCCTGCTCCTGCGCATGGCTGCCTCCTACTCTTCAGGTCTCCTTTTTTCTCTGTGCGTTTGGTTCCTCTCGTGCTCACCATCTTACTTCATTTCTTCCCGGCCCTCATCAGGATTAAAGTCACCTTATCTCCTTTCTTGTTTACTTATTTCCTCTGCTCTCCCCAGCTAGGCTACAGACTCTTTGAACGTCTTGTTTTTCTCTGTGTCCCTCTCTCCGTAAGGGCATCTGACACATGGTGCGGCCCCAGGGGCATCCATGCTGCTGTGAATGAATGACTGGGTTGAGTGGGGGAGGAAGTATAGAGTCATGGCATCTTAGAGGTAGCGAAATACTTGAGAGATTGATTCTAATCCATGATGCTTATCCCCCAGATGATGAATCTGTGTCTGACGAGGGCAGTGGGCAAACCCAGTATCACACCGTGAGCTCTGTAAGAGCCCGCACAGGGACGAGTGGTGCCTTTTATTTTTCACCCAGGAATGCAAAATGCATCCACTATAAATCAAAAGCACTAAATGTATTTGGTGCCTTGGTAGAAAAGTCTGAGTAGTCTTAGGGCTGGTTTTCCCTGGCGGGCGTCTTGATACAGGGAAGGTTTGGGTAGAACACGACTCCATGCAGGGACAATGGGGCCCTGGGCCTGATTGGGGACAGAGTCTTGGAGGGGTGGCCGCTAGGTGGAGGGCGGGCCTTGGTTGTCTAGATAAAGGATTTGCATCTCAGCCCCTGTCCTGAGTGGTCCTTGAATGGGAGAGGAGTTGGGAGTATTCACGAGTCAGGGTGGACAGAGAAAATAGAAAGAGATTAGGGTAAATGGAGAAAGGCCTGGGCAGGAGTCCCTGGGTGGCCAGCCATTCTGCGATAGTGACTACACAGAATAGCCAAGGAGAGACACAAGACACAAAGTCGGGACTTTGTGCAGAGGAGGGAGACAAGTGGCTGAGTACATCCAGGGGTGTGCTCCCTGGGTTTCCAGCAGCAAGGAGTGCTCAGGCTTCAAGGCTACACCAACTGCATTCTCAGTAAGATTCCCAACGAGCGGACAAGACCTGGGTCTCTCCCAGCCGTGCTTCCCTCACCCCCTTGGAGGTACCCAGTGGCCTACCCCAGGAAGGGATCCTGAGTCAGACAAGCAGACGTTCCCCAAAATGCTGTGTGATGGTGAATACTTTCGCACTTTTGGGCATCACCGTCCTCTCATCTGTACAAAGGGACCTAAAAAGACACCTACCACCTAGGACCATTGTAGACAGGACAGGAGAATGTGTGCATGAAATGCACACAACTATTAATGGCAACAGCAAACCCTCGAGACATATTTGCTCCCGTCTTTTCCTTCTTTCGCCTGTGACCTGGACCTCTCCCTAGACCTGCAATTTCATGATCCTTTAATTGATGATTAATTCCAGAAGGATATTCCCTGTGAAGAAGCTTGAAAGTCATAGTTTCTTCCACGGTTATAACTGAACAGGAATTTAAGTTCATTTTGTCCAGAAATTAAAACGTGTGGCCTGAAGATCTGTTTCTTGGAGGAAGTTTGTGAAATTGTTTAAAATTTTTGAATCAATTGCCATTTTAAAATCAGGAGCTTTCACACATCGAGAAGGTTCTGGCACATCTTGAAAAGGCTGAAGGTCCAAGGCTCAGGGCTTGCCACACGTCGGCTGTCCCTGGGGCTGGGTGGTTTCCACCCACCCCGTCCAGCTGTGGCACTTTCCTAGCGCTGCAGAGACAGAGTAGCACAGACTGGGTGGCTTAAACGGAAACCTAATGTCTCACAGTTCTGGAGGTCAGACATCTGAGGTCAAGGTGTTGCCAGGCCCCTTCCTTCTGAGGCTAGGAGGGAGAGTTGTTCCGGGCCTGTCCCCGACCTGCTGGGGGTTTTCTGAGGAAGCACTGCTCTGATCTCTACCTTCCCAGTCCTTGTGTGCTGGTCTCTGCATTCAAATTTCCCTTTTTTATAAGAACATCTGCCATATTGGATTAAGGACCACCCTCATGACCTTGTCTTAACTAATGATGTCTATAATGACTCCTTCTAAAGAAGGTTAGGTACTGGGCCTTAGGGCTTCAGCATGATTTTTTTTTTTTTTCTTTTTGAGAGAGAGAGAGAGAGAGAGAGAACGAGCAGGAGAAGAGGCAAAGGGAGAGGCAGAGGGAAAGATTCTCAAGCAGACCCCCACTGAGCACAGAGCCCAAAGCGAAGTCGATCTCACGACCCTGAGATCATGACCTAAGCTGAAAAGAGTCAGAAGCCAAAAAAAAAAAAAAAAAAAAAAAAAAAAGAGTCAGAAGCCCATCTGACTGAGCCACCCAGGCGCCCTTCAACATGTATTTTTAGAGGTCATTTTTTACCCCATCACAGCAGCTTACAGCATCCTTACCACGGGCTCCTTGCAACCCTCTACTGAGTCCACCTGGCCCCTGTCACGTGCCACCAAGCAGTTGCTGACTTTTGGCCAAATTCCTCCTTTCTGTCGGTACCTGAGGCCTGCGTCGTTAAAGCAATGATCAGTAGCATGGTTGGAGGTGGTCGGTGGCCGTAAGTCCATGTCGAGTGTCCTTTCAGGTCTGGGGGTGGCACACAGGGCACCTGATGGGTAGGGAGTGGGCCCTTTTTCACTTCTGGTCCATCCGCCTCCGGCTCCCACTCGGAGAGGAAGCGGGGAGATGTGCTGCTGTTTCATGTGATACCCGGGAGACGGGTGAGGAGTGGGGAGGTCGCGAGGCAGCATCGGTTTGGTGGGGGCAGGTGACAAGAGGGGCTGTGACAGGTGGGGCCTGAGGCACCATCTATGGAGAAACGTCCAGGAGGCAGTGGGGAAAGGAGACTGGCATGCTTGCGGATGCCCTCCAAGCCAGAGTCTCCTCACGTTTATCAGAACCTCGTCAGGACGCCACTTTGTCAGAACTTCATGTACCTTGGTAACTCCCCCCTGATGTAAGGTGTAATTAGGAAGCATTCCTCATATTCACAGAGTAAAGATTTTGTGGCAAAACATAGCTTCGCAGTGTTTTATTTTAGAAGAAAAATGTTCCTTTGTGTGTTACTCTTATGAACAGCGAGACTGAGTTTTTTTCTCTACCAAAATGCCAGTTAAATTATATTTTGATAATTTTCTCAATGTGTCAGCTGCCAACAGCACTTTAAATAATAAGAATTGGATCCCTCCTAAATAAGGAGGTAATTTTATTAAAAAATGCTGGAGGCCCCAGAGCTCAGGGTCTGTGGAACTGAACCGCAGGCTTGTTGCAAGGTTCACAAAATCCTGAGAACGCAGACACAAACTGACCTCGAGTTGGTAGGGATCTGCCGTGCACTACCGTCCTCATGAGGGAGGCGTGCACAGCCCTTTGGAAGTTACGAGGGACATTCACACGGTCCTTATTTGGGAATCTCTGAACTCCAAGTGATCAGGTAGGAAATCGAAGCTTAAGGAGAAGACAGAACTCATCCAGGGTGTTGTAGAGAGTCAGTGGCCCAACTAGAAGTAGCCACGGCAGGGACACCCTGGGGTCCCATACTCCGGGGCCAAGTCTAGAGTCAGGGAGTAACCACAGCCAGGGGCCGTGGCAGGATGGCTCCAGCGGAGCACTTGGTTTTGGATGGTGGAAATGGTCACCCATTGGCATTCATAAATGGGTAGATTTTGTACAGCTCAAGTATTGAGGATCAGAAAAAAAAAAATAAGTGCAAGTAATCAGTCATACCTATCTCCATGTGCCAGACCACACACTCAGTTCTTGAGCTAATTTCATGACCCGCATTACTGTCACCAAACTCTATTGTCAAAGTCGTTATCATCATCCCTTTTACAGTTGAGGAAACTGGGGCCCAATACATATCAAATATAACACATGCTACATTATTAATGTACATTCACAGGTAAATGAAAATGTAAATTAAATTTTAATTTTAATGTAAATGCACATATATGTATATATGTGTGTATTTGTATATATAAATTATATATACAAATATATATAAATATATATTTATATATATACAAATTATATATATGTGTGTGTGTGTGTATATATATATGTACATATATATACACACACACATATATATATATTTTATTCTGCTTTGCACATAGCAAAATATTTCCCGGGCTGAATGCATATCTACTCTACATTCTTTACAGTACATCACTGCGTGTGTGTGTGTCTGTCTGTCTGTGTGGAAACACATTTCTAGGTCCCCATGGAGGTGTCAAATGTCCTCTGTTCTTTTTTTACTATACATGTAACTAAAATAAAGTTTCGGAAGACAAGGAATCCAATTTACCTGGAATGAGGGATAAATGTAAGAACTTGTATGCATGGAAAACATTTGGGGAAAATTTCCCTGATTCATCGAAAAATAATTTGAGTTAGAAAAAAATCAAACTGATACATTTATATATATCTATATATAGATATATATAACAAAAAACATTTTTACCCAATATCTAGGATTCACAAATATAAAATTTTGCTAATTTTCACTTTGACTTTAAAAAACAATTATTTACCTACTCTGGAGAGAATCCAGGTAGACTTCCTCACTCTCCATCCCTCTTCCTCTTCTTCCGCCTCCAAAAGTCTCCAGGATTTTGAAATTTGTATTCTTTCATCCATACTCTATACTTCTATTATGCAGTACTTTTCTGTATCCATTTGTAGAATATTTGCAGAATTGTGGCTGAACTACCATACTGCATTTTAAAAAGCTTTCTAAAAAAACATGTATTCACAAAATATGCCAAACGTATACAAAGTACAGATCACAATATAATAGACACAGATATTTATATAATACAGACTTGACACTTGTGAATATTCTAGGTTTTTTTTTTTTTTCAAATATTTTTGTCTTGGAAGATATAAAACATTACAGATTTGACTAATGGACCTATCCTCAACCACACAGGACCCCCTCCCCATATAATCCCTTGCTTTTTCTTTCCTTCCCTGAGAAAATCTTTTCTAGATCTCTGTGTTACTGTTTTCTATTTTCTGCTTTTATTGTATGAAGGCAACTCTGAATTTACAGAATATTGTGTTGTGTGATTTTTTTTTTTTAAAGATTTATATTCCTGGTGTCCTCATCTCTCTCTTCCTCCCTCGCTCCTGTCCCCCCGCCACCTCTACCTCTATCTCTCTTTGTTGTTTGAATTGATTTTTGAAGATTGTCCATGTTGGTACATGATACTTTATTCATCTTAACTGCTTTTTTAAATTAAAATTTTTTTTTTTTATTTGACAGAGATCACAAGCAGGCAGAGAGGCAGGCGGGGGGTTGGGGAAGCAGGCTCCCTGCTGAGCAGAGAGCCTGATGCGGGTCTTGATCCCAGGACCTGAGATCATGACCTGAGCCGAAGGCAGAGGTCTAACCGACTGAGCCCCCCAGGGGCCCTGTTAACTACTGTTTAACATACTGTTTATTTACCCATCCTTCTCTGAATGGGCATGTAAGTCGTCTCCTTATTTTGTTCTGTGACAACCAGTACTACAGCAAACATTCTTGCACACGTCTCCTTATATATATCTGTCAATGTTTATCTTGGCCAAGAATGCATCTGAGAGTGGAATTATAGATCATTGAGTACATGATCTCCAAGTTACTGGATTTTACCAAATGGCTCTTCAATGTGGTTGTGGAAATTTACACTTCTACTCACACTACCGGAGATGACTGTTTTCTCCATTTTCACACTGACAGTGAATGCTGTCAGATTATTTTTAAAAATGGTGATATGTTGTTTTAAAACTAAAACTTATATTTTTCTGATTACTAGTGAGTAGGAGCATGTTTCTCTGATTGTTGGTCCTTGAGATTTCTTCTATGAATTATCTTTAAAAAAATATTTTATTTATTTATTTGGGAGAGAGAGAGAAAGGGCACAAGCAAGGGGAGGGGCAGAAGGAGAGGCAGAGGGAGAAGCAGACTCCCTGCTGAGTGAGGAGCCTGCCATGGGGCTCTATCCCAGCAACCAGAGATCATGAACTGAGCCAAAGTGAGATGCTTAACTGACTGAGCCACACAGGTGTCACTTCCACGAATTATCTTTTATGAATTATCTTTTAAATAAAATATATTTTAAATATATCTTTTAAAAATCAACAATTTTCTATGATGTTATTTTTCTATCTCAGTGATTTGATAGAATGTGTATATATTTGCCTATATGGATTCTTTTTTTTTTTTTTTAAAGATTTTTTATTTATTTATTGTCAGAGAGAGAGCACGAGCAGGCAGAGTCGCAGGCAGAGGCAGAGAGAGAAAGCAGGCTCCTTGCTGGACAAGGAGACTGATGCGGGACTCCATCCCAGGACTGGGGATCATGACCTCAGCCGAAGGCAGTGACTTAACCGACTGAGCCACCCAGGCGTCCCAACCTATATGGATTCTTTATATAACTTATATATACCTATAATATATATATGTACATATATATGCATTGTTTATTTAATTTATATATTTTTAATTTGTATGCTTTGCAAATACCTTATCCTAATTTGTGGCCTATGTCTTAACTTTGCTTATAATGTATTTAAATCACTGAAGTCTTTATTCGCAGTATAATTATATTTAATTAATCTTTTCTCAGTTCTTTTGAGAGTGGTCTATGAATAGAAACATCTTTTAGTCTGTTTAAATTATCATTATTAATCTATCAATATTGAATAATAGTTTGGCTGAATATAGAATTCTAGATTATACAGTTTTCTACCCTTAAAACTTGGAAACATTTTGCTTTTTTTCCTCCTCCTCCTCTTCCACTCTTTTCCCCACTGCTTTTCTTCTTCTACTTTTTTTTTTAGATTAGTTTATTTATTTATTTTATTTTTTTATTTGTATTTTTCTAAAGATTATTTATTTATTTATTTATTTATTTGACAGACAGAGATCACAAGCAGGCAAAGAGGCAGCCAGAGAGAGAGGGGGGGAAGCAGGCTCCCTGCTGAGCAGAGAGCCCGATATGGGGCTCGATCCCAGGACCCCAAGATCATGACCCGAGCCGAAACCAGAGGCTTAACCCACTGAGCCACCCAGGAGTCCCTGTTTGTTTATTTTAGAGAGAGGGCGAGAGTGGGAGGAGGGGCGAAGGGAGAGAGAAAATCTCAAGCAGACTCCTCACTAAGCACAGAGGCCAATGTGGGGCTCAATCTCACAACCCTGAGATCATGATCTGAGCTGAGATCATGACCTGAGTGGAAGTCAGGAGTCCATGCTGAGCTAATCTAGCCACCCAGGCATCCCTCCGCTTCTCTTCTTTCTCTTCTTCCTTTTTTGGTCTGATTTAATTAGAATTCCTTATCTAAAGTCCACATTGCCTTTTCTTGCAAAGCTGTGTAGTTACGGGTTTATTGGTTATCTTGTTCAAGATTCAATGTTCTCCCTCAAACCAAGGAATTATATTTTTAACTAGGTTTGAGTCATTTTCATCTGTTCTTTTATTATTATTATTATTATTATTATTTTGATAATTCTGTCTATTCTCTCCCTCTGGAAATTCTCTTAAATATTTGTTGGACCTTCTAATTCTATAGTCTATGAGGCTGAATCTTTGGCTCATAATTTCCATCTCTTTTTCACACTGAAGCCTTCAGGTCAGTCTCTCAGTTGAACTGCTCATAAGCTGTCTAATCTGCCTTTAGGTTTTATATATTTGGAGGTTTTTTTTAAAAATAAGTGTGTGTAGCTTATGTGTAATGCAGGTTTTATATATATATACACACATGTATATAAATATATACACATATATATTTATATATATGTATATATACATATATGTATATATGTATGTATATGTATGTATGTATATATGTAAGTCTATATGTATACAAATATACATATATACATGTATACAAATATACATGTATATATGTATTTAATATATTTAAATATATTATATATTTATATATTTATTTATAAATCACAAGCAGGCAGAGAGGCAGCCAGAGAGAGAGAGGGGGGAATTATATATATAATTATATATATATAATATATATAAATATTTTATTTTATATATAATATTTATTATATTATAATAATCTATTTTTATTATTAATCTATTTATTAATATATTTATATATAATATAAATATATATTTATAAACATTTATTTATATTTATAAACATTTATAAACATTTATTTATATTTATTTATATTTATATTTATATATACTTATATTTTTATATTTATATTTATATATTATATTTATATATACATATATTTATATATATATATAAAACCTGAATTACACATAAACATACACACACTTATTTAAAAATTATATATATATAATAACTATGTATACACACAGGATTTATGTAGGTATCTCTATTTCTTTTGTTTTCATCCCAATTTCAAAAAATCACTGTGTTGATAGGGTGCCTGGGTGGCTCAGTCAGTGAAGCATCCAACTCTTAATTCCAGCTCAGGTCATGATCTCAGGGTCATGAGATCGAATCTCTTGTCCAGTTCTGAGCTCAGCATTATGATGTTTGAGATTCTCTCTCCTTCTCTCTCTGTCCCTCCTGCTTGTGCTCCCTCTCTTTGTCTAGTAATGAATAAATCAATCTCTAAAAAATAAAAAAAATAAAAAATCATAGTGTTGATACTGTGATTCCAAGCAAATGCAGCATAGATTAGAGTCCACTTTCCTTCTTCCCCTATTTGTATCTCCTTTTCCATCAGTGGGAAATCTGTATCCTATTATATTCACTGTGTTTACTCATCGGCTCTAGTCTACAATACACAGAAAGCAATTTCAGAATTGCTTAGCCATACCACTGTTAAAAGCAAACCTACTAACTAAAGTTCAAAATGTATTTACAACTTTTTTTACATACAGTTTACATATTTTGAAAAGAACAAATCTAAAGTGCCCAAATTGAGGTGTTTGGACAAATGAATGCACCCCTGTAAACCACACCACTATCAAGGATAGAATATTTCCATCTTCTCAGAATGTTCCCTGTGTTCCTTCCTAGTAAATTCTCCCTTCTTGGTTCAAGCTGGAGGCAGTCCCTCTTCTGATTATTCACCAGAGGTGAGTTTTGCCTGTCCTGGAGTTTCGTACAAATGGAATCATAAAGTGTGTTGTTTTGTGGGCAGCTTTTTTCACTCAACATAATGTCTGTGAGATTCATTTATGTTCCTGGATTTATCAATATTTATCAATATTTATTTATGAATTCATAATAATTTAATTTAGTTACTTGAATTTATTATAATTTACTTATAATATTTATAATTTATGTTCTTGGATTTATCACTTATGTTCCTGAATCTATTAATTCATTTATATTATATTTTTCTTTTTTTTAAATTTAATTTCTTTTCAGTGTAACAGATTTCATTGTTAATGCAACATACCCAGTGCTCCATGCAATACGTGCCCTCCATAAAACCCACCACCAGCTACCCCAACCTCCCACCCCCCCTTTCAATTCATTTATATTCTTGACTTCCTTCAGTTTTATTACTGAGTGATATCGTTTGTATTCTTACTTTCTGATTCACTTACCTGTTGTTCATTTGGGTTGTTTCCACTTTTTAGCTGTTATGAAGGCAGTTGTTAGGGACGTTTTTGTACAGATTTTTTTTGAATGCATGTATCTTTATTTCTACTGGGAAAATAGTGAAGACTAGAAGTATAGGATCAAAGGGTTGGTCTACAATTAAATTAATGTAAACTACCAAACTTTTCTAAAGGGGTTGTGCCATTTTATATTTTCACTAACAATATAAGAGATGTATGCTCCACAGAATCACAACATTTGACTTTAATGATCATTATTATTTAGCTTTTCTAGAGGGTGTGGCGTGGCGCCTTGCTGTAGTTTTCATTGCATTTTGCTGATGACAAATGCTGTGGAGAAATTTTCAGGTGCTTACTGGCAATTTTTCTGTCTCCCTTGGTGAAGTGTTCCTATCTTTTGCTCATTTTAAAGCCCAGCTCGTTTTTCTTTTGGTTGTTGAGTTGTAGGAATTCTTTATTCTTTTATTCTGAAAACAAAAGTCCACTGTTAGGGATGCCTGGGTGGCTCAGTGGGTTAAGCCTCTGCCTTTGGCTCAGGTCATGATCTCAGGGTTCTGGGACCAAGCCCCGCATCGGGCACTCTGCTCAGCGGGGAGCCTGCTTCCCCCTTTCTCTCTGTCTGTCTCTCTGCTTACTTGTGATCTCTCTCTCTGTCAAATAAATAAATAAAATCTTAAAAAAAAAAGTCCACTGTTAGGTGTTTTGCAAACTTCCTTATTTACTTTTGTAAATATGTCTCTGGATAAGCAGAATTTTTTATTTTAATGAAATGTACTTTTTTATTAACATATAATGCATTATTTGCTTCAGGAGTACAGGTGTGTGATTCATTAGTCTTACACAATTCACAGCACTCACCATAGCACACGCCCTCCCCAATGTCCATCCCCCAGGCATTCTTTGTCCTAAGAAAACATTGCCTACCTTCAGATCATAAAGGTATTCTCCTACATAGGAGAATTCCTGTCTAAAAGTCTTTTTAGCTTTAGCTTTTATGTTAAAGTTATTACTTTTTTGCATAGTATCAGGTAAGAGGTGAAGTTCATTTTTGTTCCCATGTGAATATCCAGTTTGTTGAAAATACTACATTCCTTATTTAATCCCTTTGACATTTTTGTTGAAACACTAACAGCCATAGAAATATGGGTCTTTTTCTCAATCTCATACTCTGTCTCACTGATTTATTTGCCTACTCTTATGTCAACACCACAGTTTTGTTGAACATAGCTGGATAGTAAGACCTGAAGTCTAGTATGGCAAGTTCTCCTTCACCTCGGCTCTATTTCTCAAGTTCGCTTCAGTCATTTTAGCTTCTTCGCATTCCCACATAACTTGCTTGTCAGTTTCTTCTAGTTTTATTTTTATTTTTGCTTTCATTTATTTTTTTCTAGCCACCTAGATTTATGGTTAAAATAATCATAAATTTTATTTATGACTATATAATTATATATAATAAGATTATATATAATTATTAATAATATGTAATTAATAATATATAATTAAATATGATTAAAATAGTGTGGAATCTATGGATCAATTTAGATAGAATTAATATCTTAATAATATTGAGACTTTGATCCATGAACATGGTATATTGCGGTATTATGTTTAGATCTTTTTAATTTCTCTCAGAGATTATTGTAGATATTAGCATACAGGATTTGCACATCTTTTTGCTAAATTTCTTACTAAATATTTAATGTTTTTAAAATGAAATTTAAAAATTTTATTCTCCATTCTATATAAAGTTTATTATTATATATTGATTTTATATTCTGAAACTTTATTAGTTCTAAGTACTTTGCTTGTTTACATGAAAGATTACTGGATATTTTCTAAATAAACAAGTTGTCTGAAAAAAAAAGAGGCAATGTTACTTTTTTCCTCCCAAAGTTTATCTTTTATTTATTTTGTCTTGTTCACCTGACCAGGAACATATTTGTCTTTTTTAAGACATTTTAATTTAATTAGCCAACACACCATTAGTTTCAGATGTAGTGCTCAATAATGCATCAGGTGCGTATAACTCCCAGTGCTCATAGCATCACATGCCCCCCTTAATGCCTATCACCCAATTGCCCCATTCCTCCACCCACCTCCTCTACAGTAACCCTCAGTTTGTTTCCTACACTTAAGAGTCTCTCATGGCTTTTCTCCCTCTCTGATGACTTCCCATTCAGTTTTCCCTCCCTTCTCCTATGATCCTCTGTACTGTTTCTTATATTCCACATGTGAGTGAAATTATATGATAATTGTCTTTCTCTGATTGACTTATTTCACTAAGCATAATACCCTCCATTTCCATCTACCTCAATGTAAATGGTAAGTATTCATGTATTCATCCTTTTGATGGCTGAGTAATATTCCATTGTGTGTGTGTGTGTGTGTGTGTGTGTGTGTGTGTGTGTACCACATCTTCTTTATCTATTCATCTGTGGACGGATATCTTGGCTCTTCCACAGTTTGATTATTGTGGATATTGCTGCTATGAGCATTGGGATGCAAGGGTCCCTTCAGGTCACCACATTTGATTTTTTGAGGATAGATACCTACTAGTGCAATTGCTGGATCATAGGGTAGCTATATTTTTAACCTTTTTTTTTTTAAGATTTTTAGAATTTATATGACAGAAAGGGAGAGAGAGAGAGTGAAAAACAGAAAGAGGGAGAGAGAGGGAAAGCACAAAGAGTGAGAGCAGCAGGCAGAGAGAGAGAGAAAGAGAGAAGCAGGATCCCCACTGAGCAGAAAGCCCAACGTGGGGCTCAATCTCAGGACCCTGAGATTGTGACCTGAGCTGAAGGCAGATGCTTAAATGACTGAGCCACCCAGGGGTCCCTATTTTTAACTTATTGAGGAACTTCCATACTGTTTTCCAGAGTGGCTGCACCAGCTTCCATTCCCACCAACAGTGTCAGAGGATTCCTCTTTCTCTGCATCCTTGCCAACATTTGTTGTTTCCTGTTTTGTTACTTTTAGCCATTGTGACAGGTGTGAGGTGCTGTCTCATTGTGGTTTTGATTTACGTTTCCCTGATGCCAAGGGATGTGGAGTGTTTTTTTCATGTGTCTGTTGGCCATTTGTATATCTTCTTTGGAGAAATGTCTGTTCTTGTCTTCTGCCCATTTCTTGACTGGATTATTTGTTTTTTGGGTGTTAAGTTTGATAAAGGAACATCTTTTCCTTGTTGCTCATGTTAAGGGAAAAAAATCAGTGTTTTTCCATTTAGTCTGATGTTAGTCACAGGTTTTCCAACCAATTCTTTATCTGGTCAAGGGGGTTCTCTAGTATCCCTATCTTGTGGAGAGATTTTGTAATGAATGGTGCTCAATTTTATCAGGTGCATTTTCTACCTATGGCTGATTTTCAAATGTTAAACTATTCACTCCTGGGATTTAGTCAGGATGCTTACGATTTTTTAATATAGGATTAGATTAAACCTACTGATATTTTGTTAATGTTTAAAAAATTATGCTAATATAAATATTGGTTTATGATGTACTTTTAATATTGTCAAATTTTAGTATCTAGGTTTTGCTAGTCTTATAAAACAAGCTGGAGGTGGTCTTTGTTCTTATATTTACTGTTAAGTATTAATATGAGTTTGACATCACTTCATCATCAAATGTTTATAGAACTCAAGAGGGAAACTATCTGTTCCTGGAGTTTTCTTTTTGGGAAGAACATTGGTTTTTGTTTTGTTTTGTTTTTCTTGACAGATATATTCACATTTTCAATTTTGCCAAAATTTATCTAAATGCTATTACCTGTCTAAATTACCCATCATATTTTCTTAATAGCCTTTAAAATCTCTAGGATACCTAGTAATATCCTTTCACCCATCCTTGATATTGCTAATTGGTCTTTTCCTCTCTTTCATTTTTTGGATCAGTTTTGCTAGGAGTTTGTTGACTTTATTATTCATTTTAAAAAGCAGCTTTGTCTTTATTAATTTTATTTGATACCCTTTTTCTAATTTATTAATTTTTGCTTTTGTCTGTATTTTATTTTTTGCTTACTTTGCATTTAATTTGTTCTTTTTCTTCAACTTCTTCTGACAGAAACCTGGATCATAGATTGTAGATTTTTCTTCCAATTATATATAAATATTTAAATCATATATAATAATGTAATATAAACATTTAAAACTATAATTTTCTATCTATACATTGCTTTAGTTGCATCCCATAAATTTTGCTAAATTGTGTTTTCATTACCATTCAGTTAAATACATTTTCTTCTTTGACCCATAGATATTTAGAAATGTATTATTTAATTTCTAGCTCTTTGGGGCTTTGCTGAATACCTTCTAATATTGACATCTATTTTTTTGTGTGATTACAGAATATATTCCATATGGATTACTATTTTTTTGAATTAATTTAGACTTATTTTTTTAGCCCAGTATATGATCTATCTTGGTAAATAGTCCATGTACACTGTAAGAAAATATAATATATGCAGTTTTGGGTATAATATTAAAAAAAATGTTGGTTAGGTCTATGTGATTGATATTTTTATTAGGATCATCTTTATTCTTACAAATATTTTATCTAGTTATTCTGTAATTCCTGTATTTTGAATTTGTGTTATAAGGTACTGATTAGATTCTTGTCTTCCTAATGAATTGACTCTTGTTTTCAAATGCTTATCTTTTTATTTATTTATTTTTTTTTCAGATAAAACTACTGGCTTGGGAGTCTATTTTGTCTGATATTAACATAGCTATTGTACCTTTCTTACACTTGCCATTTTAATGGTATTTGCCTTTCAATTCTTTTACTCATCCTATATGTGTCTTTGTATTTAAAGTTCATCGTCTAGACAATGTATAATGTGTCATGCTTTTATGTCCAATCTGGATATCTCTTTTATTTATTTATGTATTTCTATTTAATACATTAATTTCTATTTAATGGAGTTATTGATACTGAAGTATGATAATGACAGTAATAATTTATTTCATTATTATGACCCTTAGGGCTAGTCTATCATTTTCATTTTCATATTATTTTCACATCATTGGTAATAATTAGTTAGTAATGATGAAGTAATCCTTAGCATGATGAAAGAGAAAAATATTTCAGGTAGAAGAAAAATAAGATCACTAAGATCTTACCATATATCTTTAATTTATATTAATCCAATGGATCCATGTGCTAATTACAAGATAGGATAAGTTTTAGTCTTTAAGGGGCTTTGTTCTTTGGAAGATTGCTAAGAAAAAATAAAAGCCACTAAGTGTTAATTCTTCCAAATGGATACAACTGTTCTGAAAAGAAACTCAAAACTACAATGTGGCATATAGGACCTTAATAACATGCCAATGTTTACAATGTGGGTTAGTTGATTTAATAACCTGGATCAACTCAGAGACAGTTTATATCAACTGTTTTGGTGTGTGTGTGTGTCTGTGTGTGTGTGTCTTTCTTGACTATGTTCATAATTTCCTATTGCCTAACTAATAATCTTTGGTTGTATCTCAAACAATGTAAGTGACACATTGTACAGGTAGTAGATTTAGTTACATTCCTTTTAGGAGTATTACTCTCTTTTCCAGCAAGCAGTAATTTGGCCAGAATATAACTCCAAATTTTTTCCCCTCTGAGAAGCAGCTTCTCATATGTCCCCTCAGTTTCATTGGATTTCAGGTGTGTTTTTGCCAGATCCTGTGGAATCTCCCAGCTGTGAATAGCTCAGCAGTTAGCCATGAATTTCGGCAGGTTCCCTGAGGACTCACACCCTCTACTTCTCCCTGCTTTTCAGTATCTACCCCCTCCTCATCATTATTTAGCCATGCTTGCTGTCCTAAAATCTCCCCTCACACACATGAAGACAGCAAGACGGGGCTTTCTCCTGCTCATGCTGCACTAGCTGGAGAACAATCTTGGGTAATAAACCACAGCACACACAAATTTCACCCAGTTCAAGACTAGACTTGCCCTTCAGGTCTTGCCTGCTTCTGGTTACTCTCCTTTGCCTTCAAATATTTATTTATTTGTTTGCTTTGCTTTCAGATTTCATCATTGTGATTCTGAGCTCTTCTACCATTACCAAAAGCCAAAAGGTAACCATTTGGTGTAGTTTTAATAATTGATTTTTATTTCTAGAAATCCTATGCATTTTTTTTTTGAATCCTATCATTCTTTAATCACGAGTCCCCTTTCTTATGGTTGTAGTCTCCTACTGTAGTTTTAATTAGCTCAAACACACTTATTTTAAGGAATCTTTTGAGTTTTCCTGGAGGATGTGTGGCCCAGTCTCTTGCTTCAATGTGGACATTACATTTCTAGCCTGTAAAAATCTATATGTAGGGCCAACCCCTGTAGGCCACCAAAATTTCAGCTCTAGCTTATATCTGGCTTTCAGTTCCCTTTTTATTTCTAAAACCTGGGAATTTCTCTTCCCACAAATGAACGTATGCATATTTGTCTTTTATTTGTTATGTTTGATATTCTAATTTTTTCTTGTTCTTTCTTCTTTGACCCATAAATATTTAGAAAGGTATTACTTTATTTCCAGCTATACTTGTTTTCTTGTAGGAGGACAGAGATGGCTTCTGACCACAGTATGGAACAAGGCTTCAAGTGTGCTGCTGAACACAAAGCAGAAACTGAATATAATGACCTGTTGCCATATACTTACAAATATCAGAGTTCAGAAAATTCAGAACCTGTACATGGCAAAGTTTGGCTCTGTAAAGGGAGAGAGGTTTCTTGCCTTCAGGAGTGTCCACTCTGTTTATCATTCCCAGCTCTAAGTCTGCTGTATTCTAAGCACGCATGGATTTTCCTAATTATATTTCTATCAGCACTGGAAAGGGAGCACATTCCCCTGTCACCACTGACTGGAATTCCTAGGACATGAGGGTCACCCAGACTCTGCTGTCTGTTCCATAAACAACTTGGGCAATATTCTGTGGCAGTCATGATAGGTATGACTGTAGCTCTGAGACAACTCACAGAGCTGAGGGGAATCCTCACCGATGCTCTTCTGATATCCCAGCACTCAACAATTCCGTGTTTTCAATTTCTCTAATTCTTTTGGAAGACTGGGCCAGTGGAATGTTGAAACTTCCAGTAACTCAAAACCTCCACACTCTGTCACACTTCAAACCCAGAGCTGTGCATCCAACCGAGAATTCAAAACACTATTTTCACACTTCACTTCTGACCAAAGGAAATGTGGTATGTTGGCTTTAGCATTGAATTTCAATCAATTTAATTCAAAATATATGAAATCAAAGTATATTTCCAGAACATCTGAGAAAGTCACCAAGTGCCTAGCTCCTTCTACCCTGTCCTGGCGAAGCTGGTTCTTATTTTGCATGTTTTAAGTCCCTGTTTGAAGTTCATCCATGGGGCTCAAGTTTTGGCTTGGCTCTCATTCCATGCCACATTTTGCACTCACTTTTCATTTCACATGAAAACCAGGGGCAGGAGAACAAATGAAGATTGTGGTAAAAAGGGGTTAGAATCATGTCTCCAATGAAAGGAGCCAAATCAGAATTTTCTATGCATGTTTGAAATCAGATTCTAAGAGACAGCGTGTATATATTTTGGCAGAAATATAATTTATTGAGCATCTACTGTATGCATCATGTTAGGGCTTCATGTTAGAGGAAAAATAAATTGCAGGTTTTGTGCCTAAGCAAGAGCCAGAAAAGTAACTAGTAGTTAGGATAAAATGTGCTGAATTAAGAATTCTAGGAGCACATAAATACAGAGGAGCATTGAGGAGGACTTAAGAAAAGACCAGGAGGTTCCATTGCATTTTGAATCATGAAAAAAAAATTTTTTTTTTCCTTGTGATATAGGGGAGGAAAGCAGTAGAAAACTAAAGCCAGAGATCCTTAAGGTGATGAAGAAGGCCTGGCTGTGACCCAGTGAGCCAGGGTCTGGGCTGCATATTTTTGGCCAAGACCAAGGTAAAGTGGTTCTTCATTAAGCAATGTCATATACTGAAAACCTAAGTGGAGGCTAAAGTAAAATCTGCAGTCCTATGGGTAATAGGAACAATGCAATTCCCATTTCATTGAATGCTCACCATGTGCCAGGCGGTGCTCTCCTCATTTACATCTATCAGCTTGTTTCATTTTCCCGCACCTCAAGAAAGATACGTGCTAAAGCTCTTGTTCCCATTTTATATGAGGAAATGGAGTCAGAGAGAGAATAAGTACATCTCCCGGGATCATACAGATCACATATGGCTGAGCCAGGCTGAAGTCAAACTCAGTCCTTCTGATGCCATAGTCGATGTGTCTTATTGTCACCTTACACTGTCCCCCCGGGGAAACACTCTGATTTAGGATATCCTGGGCATGGGCATTTTTAACAACTCTACAGGTAAATCTGATGTGCAACAAAGTTTGACTCACTCTTGCAGAGAAATGTGAGATTCACATAAACTGCCCATGAGCTCATAAACCATAAAACCCAGAGGAATCAGAAGGGATGGATACTGCCTGGTTCAGAGACACAAGGTGCCGGAACAGTCTTGAGGGTAGGATTGGAATTCTGGGAACTAGGGATGTTCATGCGAGAGGTCCTTCATTAAGGCAGACAGGTATGTGGGAGGATCTTGCTGGCTCAAGGGCTGAGGCTGGATGGACCATAAGGGAGCGAAAGACAAGAAGCGGAAGAGTCATAGCCCGTGTCCAGGGCACAGGGCTTTACCAGTAAAGATTCTGAAAGCGAGGTTCTCCTGTGGATGACAAAGACTAAGCTACAGAGGGATCAAGGTCTTGGTGAAGATGGAGCCCATCTCTCAAGTTATTAAGCTGGTGGGTGTGGGGCAGATCTGGGTGGTGAGAGTTGCTAGATGGCATTAGCCGCTGGTTCCAAGTAGTTCATTCATAATAGAAACTGTTCTTTTGGAGGGCACATGAAGAGCTAAGCAGGAACTCAGTCAATCAATCTGCGGGTAAGAGAGAATAGCTCTGGCATGGAATCGGGGTGTTGGACAGGGAATATGAGAACCAGTCTCCAAAGCTCAGAGAGAATGGCACGAAGAGGGAAAGGGATTTGGTGGGCAGGCCAAAACTCAGGAGTCCACTTAGATATGCCAACTCTCAGGGCCAGCATGTACAGCTATGTGAATGTATAATTCCAGGGGTAAGAATATTCATGATGCATTTGAGTTGTGCAGTACATAACCTGCACAACTGTACTTGGTGATGACATGTGTACCATGGTACCACAGTTCTAGTTCCTATTTACTAATGGAATGAGTTTTAATAATTCCAGCAATAAGCTTATTCCTACTCTTTCCTCTCCAAAGATGATCCCTGGAAGTCTGGTACCATGCTGGAAAACTGACCTAACTTCCCGAGGGAGAATCTGGGGGCCAAAAAGTAAAGAACTCTTCCTTTGCTTTCTTACTCTGAGAGTGCATAGACCCAGAGGCAAGACCAACTCTGTAATTTGCAGGTTCCAGTGCAAAATAAAACCGCAGGTTCCCTTACTCGAAAAACAGGAGAGTGTGTCATCAAAGGCACTAAACTATAAGGCATTCTCTTTGCTCCAGGAGACTCTTTCCTGACTTGGCAGGGTGGTTTTTATTTTTATTGTCATTTTAAGTAAATCAAAGTTAAATCTTTGAATTATTAGCATAGATTTTACTATTTATTGTTTTATTGTACAATGACCCTTTTAAATGTATTGCATTTAACTCATGTAGAATCACCAAAAATCACACAATGTATATTTTGTAGCTTCTCTGTGCATATGTATTTTCTTCTTCCCAGAAGAGTGGAAACACTGCACAAAACAAACACATCTATTTTTACCTTGTACCTTGATACCTGCCCATCCTACCAAGTTTTCTACCTTCAGAGTCCTGATGGGTAAGGACAGATGGGAAGGAGAAGACACGGTCAGATGTTCCATCTTCTCTCCTTCTGTGTCCTTCTTTGCAGCACAGGGAAGCCCCCTGAGTGAAAAAGGCCACAGGAGGGCTCCTTGGCTGCTGGGGTTTCTTAGAACACCACTACATTCTTCCTGAACTTGAGGCACGTTCTGGTTTGAATGGTAAACATAGGTCCTTGGGGTTGTGAGTGCCCCTCCGCCTTCCTCCTTAGTCATGACAGGACACCTTCATCTTGTGCGATATTGAGTCTCTCTGAACTCCCATGCAGAGGGGGGTCTACCCACATTGTGAGCACTGTATGCCAATGGGATGGCAGGAAGCGTGGACTCCTATAGTGTGTGCCCCTCCCCTTCATGGCCACACGCTCCAGTGCCCATTGGACTTTCCTCACAAAACGCAAGGTCAGGGGTAACTTGTTAAGAATCTCCAGAGAGCCATTCAGAGCGTTAAACCAAATCTGGGGCTGTCTCAGTGCAGAGAGCCCTGTGGGACCGCCTCGGTGACATCCTATGAAGCCAGTCCGCCCCGAGGCACTGAGTGCCCGTCCCCTGCCTGGTCCAGAACACTCAGGATCACAGAGACCCGCATGAGTCAGCTGGACTCTGGTGCTTGGATTTCTTTTTGAAAGTAGTAAGATAGATGGGGCGCCTGTGTGGCTTAGCATGTTAAGCATCTGACTTCAGTTCAAGTCATGATCTGGGGTTCCTGGGATGAAGCCCTGCATTGGGTTCTTTTCTTAGTGGGGGTTCTTTTTGTCCCTCTCTCTCTACCCCTACCCACACTCATGCTCCCCGTCTGTCTCTTACATAAATAAATACAATCCTTTTTTTTTTTTTTAAAGGAAAGTAGTAACATGGATATCCATGCTCCTGGAGGCTGAATCACGTGCTTTGAAAGTCAAACGTCACCTTTGTTGTAACCTGAACCAACAGTTTCCAAAGTACTTTGGTTTGTGCATTTGCTTTCATCTTTAAAAAGAAGAACTTTCCCTTCAAACCAATCGTTACCTTATCTTAGTCTGTCCTGTTGCCATAACAAAAAAAACCATAGACTGGATTACTTACAAGCCACAGAAATGTATTTCTCACAGTGCTGGAGGCTGAAGGCTAAGATCAGCTCCGGCATGGTTGGGTGGGGAACCCTCTTCTGGTCCCAGACTTCTTGTAATCTTACTTAGCAGAAAGGGGAGGGAGCTCTGAGGGGTCTCTCTTGCAAGGCACTAATCCTTCATGACCTAATCACCCCCAAAGACCCCTGCTCCTAATACCCCGCAGTGGGCATTAGAATTTCAACATCTATGTTATGCGGGGACGCAAACATTCAGATCATAGCATACATCAGTCCAATATATCAAATAGAGAGAAGCAGTTCTCCAGTTCAGCCGGATGGGGAAGCCAGAGCTGCCCTCCCTGTCTTAACGGATCCCAGAACTACTTCTGGGACCTGTGCATGACTTTTGTGGATACAATTTAGAACAAAACAACAAATCTGATAGAAGCAAATTTCTTGAACTTAATACATACAGAACTTTTAAATGTGAGAGAAAAAAGTAACCCGGCAGACATCCTACAGCCATTTACAGACATACTGCCTTTTACAGTTAGCTCCCCTGCATCAGTGGTTCTCAAAGTAAGGTCCCAGGAGCTGCGGGGCCACCATCAACTTGTTAGCAAATCAATTTTTGGGGCCCTTTCCAAGCTTGCCACAACAGAAGCTCTAGGGGCAGGGCCAGTTACCTGTACTGAAGTAAGCCCTCCAAGCAGCTTGGATGCTTGCTCAGGTTTGAGCACCCCTGGCTTCCAAAATCCGCTTCACTTGCCTAATGACCTCCAGGGAAGGAAAGCTGTCTGGAGCTGGTCTGGTCCACTGAGGACAGCACTAATATTGTTTCTTTCTTAGCCCCGAATCAAGACAAGTTACCTGTGGGGCTGTGAGGTCAGGGGAGAAGAGGCACAGGGGACTGGGGCTATGCACCCACTGGGTGCTGGACTTGTAGAGATCCAGGATCTCAGGAACCCTCAGAGCAACCTCTAACTGAATGCCATTAGCATCAGTTTCCAGGAGACGAAACATTACAATCCACGGGCTTAATTCAAACTGCTGGTGGAGCTGGTGTCTCGCCTCCCAAGAATCTACTTTGACTCCGAAGTGTAGCTCTTTCTGTGCTTCCCCTCCTGCAGCCGCAGCAGGCACTGAGGTCTTCACTTTCTCTGTCACCACTGCCAGTAGGCACCGGGTCCTCAGGCACGCTTCCTGCATGCAGATCTCCTTGTTGCTCACCCCTGACTCGTTAGCATGCCCATTTTATAGAAGAGCAAACCAAGGTGAGAGAGGCAATAGGACAAGCCAGTCATGCAGCAGGCACTCTGACCTCAGTAGTGTAAGCCCGTAGCTGCTTTCAGTTTGTGTTTGTTTGATATCTTTTTCTTCCCCCCCCCCCCGACGTTTTCGGTAATATTGTTTGAAAATAGTAATGCATCGCACCATAAAATTTGGATTTCAATGAGAAAATGTGCATTGTGAAAATGATATGTTCCTCCCACGGCTGACCCCAGTTGCTCAGAAGTCCTCCCAAGGGAAACCCCTAGAGCCAGTTTTCATATAACTTTCCAGAGATAGCCTCTGCAAACAGAATCAAATATGAGGAGCACCTCTGTTTCGGTTTTGCACAGGAGTTGGTGCTCTTCACGCACCTTGCGATGTAACAGAGAATGGTAACTATGTGTCTCTGCAGGTGTGTATCGGAATGTCTCTGTGTGTAGGGTAGCTGGGTGTATCTCCCTCCGTCCCTGTGACAGGAACAGCACAACAGATGCACCAGACTCCTTCGTGTAACCGGTCCCCAATGTTGGGCGTTTAGGTTCCTTCTGGCCCTTTGCAACCACAGCCAACACTGTGATGGTTAATCCTGTGTGCGTGTCTGAGCACATCTGAGCGCGCCTCCTGGATATTCCAGCAGAGCGAGCCCTTAGAGATCAAGTCTAACCCATGAGATTCCTCCCACATTCCTTCTAGTATTCATTGGGGATTCATTTTTCCTCCTGTTTAGATATTGACTCCAGCTAAAGTCTCAGCCCCTTGAACGTAAGGGTTTTGACTTCAGCCACTGTGGGCCTGTCTCTGGCCAGCTCCACCTTCCTGTGAAGGAAGGGTCAGGAAAAGGACCGGTCCACCTGAGCTGGGGCACCAAGAGTCCGCCCAGCTTTTTCATGCTGGCCACAGTTTGCAACAGCTCTTCTCCACTGTTGCCCCGTGATGCTCGGGCCAACCACAGCAGCTAACTCCACAGGCCATGAATGTAGCCATTGTTCTGAATGAGCCCCAAGAAACACAGCCCAGGAAGGCATGAAAAACAACTGGGCACATCTCCCACATATGCAGGGTGGAGTGAGTCCATGCCCGGCCATCTCCTGGGCAGAAGGTATAGGACCCTGCACGTGCCCTGCTTTTGTCCATGGGCTGATGAGTGGGAAAGGACTCAGTACACACAATGCATCTGGGCCAGTCATTATCGAACCCTCTGACAAAGTCCTAGTAAAAATGACTCTTGTCAAATCGGATGATGACGGGCAGTTTCTCGTACATTATTTATTTATTTATTTATTTATTTATTTATTTTGAGCCGTGCTTTTGGAGACAGGAGAGGTCTCGCATCCCAGTGTCACTAAACCTGTGACTTAGGGACAGTCTCTTGCCTGTGCTGTGTCCCCATGGCCCCACTTGCAAAGTGGCAGGTTGGGATCCACGTGGATTTTGGAATAGTTTCAGTACGCCTATGGTCTCCCTTCGCCAAGGCCACTTTGCGGATGCGGGGTGACGGTGAGTAGCAGGTTCTTCCACCGAGTGTGTATTCATGTCCTCTCCCCGGGCAGGAGGGGTGGCTGGACAGGCTGGTGGCAGCAGGAGCAAGAATGCAGCCACTCCGGCTGCGGCAAGACCAGCCAGACACCCTCACTTCAACACAAATATTTTCACAAGATGCTTCCAGAGTCTACACTGCCTTCTTTTGTGCCTTTTTTGCTGCTTCTCTCCAGGACTCCCCAGACTGGGAGACACGATCTCTCCATGTGATGTGACTTTGTCACTAACAGCTTCAGATACACATCAGTCCTTCACTCTGTGAGCTGTGGGGTTAAGTCACTCCAGCAGCTGCAGTGGGCTGATCCCAAGATCTCAGTTTCAGTTCTTCAGGTCCGTGTGTGTGTGTGTGTGTGTGTGTGTGTGTGTGTGGTGGGGGAGAGATGGTGATGGGAGGGAGGAAGGGAGAGAGGGAGGGGAGAGTGGATCTTCCCTCATCACCTCCCCAGACTGTGGGAAGAGCATCCCATCTGTTCGTGTCCCCACTGGCGAGAGTTCAGGAATGTGGCCGTGATCTGGTTGCAAGGAGGCTGGGAATCCTAGTCTTCCTGCATGACCAGGAGAGAAATTGGTGTGGTGTACACAGAGTTAGCTCTGCCACGTTTTGCCTCTGTTCGAGCGACCACGTGAGAATTCCCAGGCTCACGGAGAGCCCTTCAAAGGTCCCTTTCTTGGCAGACTGTGTTTTTAGGCAGTGCCAACTTTTGCATGAACTTGCCTTGTGAACCATTGATTGTTGTGGATGAAGGAAGAGTGTCGTTTCAGACAGTCAGCGCTATGAAGCCAGAGCAACTATTTTGATTAATGTGGTCAGTTAAGTTAAACAAAGAGATTGACCATTACTGGGTAAAATCAGTCACCCCAGAAACCCCTGAGGGACCAGTTTCTGGAATCAAAGCAAATTAAAAGCACAGCTGTGGATGGAGGGGCTCTGCAGAGAAAGGAAGTCTTTCACCCATCACTATGGGAATAGGAATATGTAATATGTGGGGGGGGGGTGAGGACACTGGCAATATAAATCACCAACTTTATTTATTCCTCATACTATCTAAGATAAAGATCCCATCTCTAGCCCATGAATCCATCTCTAGAAACTGTAAATATCGAAGAGAAGAGGATGCATGAACTGGTCTCTCACACTTTCATTTCAGGTAGGGAAAGATCAAAAACCACTAATTGCACTCAGAGGTGGCTGAATATATTGTAGGAAAGGAAGTTCATGGAAGACTCTGCAGAGCTCAGAATTATTTTTAAGAACACTTATTGCAAAGATTTCTTAGTGACATTAAGAAATGCTCTTGTTATAACATTAAATGGAAAAGTATGCATACAATGTATTTATAGAATATAATCACAGTTGCATCATCTTTAACATTATAGACCGAGGGATAATAACAACTCTCATTGAGTGTGTTCTCCATAAACTAATCTCATTTTGTTCTCACCTGAATCCAGGAAGGAGGTGGTCTTATTCCTGTTTCATGGGTGAAGAAAAAGCAGCTCAGACAGGGGAGCTCACTGTTTCTGGTCACTTGGACTGTTGAACTGAGATTTATATGCAGGTCTGCCTTCCAAACCCCTGGTCTCAGTAGCTAGTTCACTTATCCAATTCACTTATATTCACTATCCAAATAGGTAGGATGAGTTTCAGAACACATATGCACTGCTTAACTCTGTGTGGCAGAAATGGTAGTCGTTTGGGAGTTTCCTTCATTATATCTTCCTTTACTTTCCCCAATTTCTACCTCAAGCAGCCTCTATATATTCTGTTCTATTCTATTCTGCTGAACTACATTATACTGTATTATATTATACTGTACTATATTATATTAAACTATGCAGTATTATATATTATATGATACTATACTATATTACATTATATATCATACTGTATTATATTGTATTATACTATATTATATTATACTATATTGTGTTATACTGTATTATATTATACTATATTGTATTGTACTGTACTATATTACATCATATGATACTATGCTGTATTATATTTTATCATACTATAGTGTATTATACTATGTTATATTGCATTATATTGTACTACACTATATTATACTATATTGTATTATGCTATACTATATTATATTATACTGTATTAGATTATATTATACTAACTATATTATATTATGGTATATTTTATCATACTACAGTATATTGTGTTATATTATATTATATATTTATTTTTCAGTGGAACCTCACAGCTTACACAGATAAGCTCATTCATGAATAGTAAACAAACAACCCAATGCATGAGGGAAGGGGTTGGCAAATGCACCCACAGACTAAAGGAACTGGGTCATGAGACCTAGATATGTTCTCTCTACTTCTTGCTTATGTTCCATATTTTATTGCTCACAAGTCTTAGAATAGGAAAAAAAAAAGAAGATGAGTAACCGTGTTTGCAGGCCCGTTTTATTTTTATTTCTCCTTGATTACAGCAAGACACACGCATCTGGGATGAAGAGCCCAAAGCCAAATGGGGCCGTGCCATGGAACAAAAGAACTTTTTGACTCACCAGGAAGGAGACGGCAGGACATGAACGCTTTCATAGCGGAACCAAAATGACCAAAGTGGAATGTGTATGTTCTGGGCTCAGTGCTCAGTAGCATAACCACGTCCCACTGCTGCCAGGGCAACATCAGAGCCAGCGTTGGGTCACCATGAAGAGAGAACGGGACTGATGTTGAAACTCTGCCCAGGCTGAGTGTGTGGGATTCCTGGAAAACGTGCCTGGACTCCTGAAACCAGGTCTGCACTTTAGGAAGTTTCAAGAAAGATCAAGCGGGGGAGAGAAAGGCAGAGAGACCGAGGGGCATGACAAGATTCTGATTAATTTGCCAGATTGGGCCTGCTGCCTCCTCTTTTTTCCTGGGAAATGTCCACTTGGGCTCGTTAGAATGGAATTTCAGGGCAGCTAGAGCTGAGACTCCAAAGGGGTCTCCTGGAGCGGGGGGAGGGGACATTTGTCTCTGTTGCTGTTCTGGCTGGGTCCTGAGTGTGAATGGGGCAGGGCCTGGCTCCTCTCTCTACATGTTATTCATGTTCCATATTTTATTTGTTGGACACATATTTTAGAATAAACAAAAAAGGAGAAGTAACCATTTTCACAGACAAATAAAAACTCTGATAATAGGAAGCCAGAGACTGAAACCCACCTCACTGACCAAGCCTGATCTTGCCAAGTATCTTTGCTAAGTGCACCCAGAAGTCTCCTTTTTCCTAAATGCCTCCGTCTCCGGAATGTAGCCAAGCGTCCAGAGACGCTGAGACATTTTGAGAGGTGTCCTCAGGGAAGCTAGGGCCTGGATCTAGGGGAGAGAGTGCGTCAGGCACAGGGGGTGGCCAGTCCTCCCTGGTGAGGCTCCACCAGAGTACAGAGACCAAAGCCAAGACACTTCGGCTCACCCTTCTTCCAGAACGCAGTGGTGTGGCCAGGAGGTGGCTTCTTTCTGACAGCCGAAGAAGGGACCAGCCCCCGTCAGAGGCAAGTGGCATCAACCCCCAAGAAGTGGAAGAAGTAGCTCAGCCTTTCTTGGCCATGAGTTCGGTTCGGACGTGGAAGCTCCCAGGGCCAGAGCCGCCCTGGAGGTAAGGTGGACACTGAGCAATTCAGGGTCTGTCAAGGGCCCTGATCCAGAGTGGCACTCTTGACGTGTTAGCTCTCCCTGCGTCCCTCCCTCTTGCCTAGACCTCTCAGAGCATGAGCTCCCCTTGAGATAACATCCTCTCTGCCATTCCCCGAGTCTCCCTCTTAGCTCTGGTTGCACTGAAGTGAGATGCAGTTGGTCAAGTCTTCTGAAACCTTATTCTCATCCCTTGTAAAACCAGATGGTCAAGGTCTCTGGTAAATGCTCTCCCAGCTGAAAGGGAAGGTGTGTGTGTATGGTGGGGGCGGTGGGCAGCAAAGATGCCTGGGTGCAAAGAGTTTCCGTTTCTTGCCCTCATGCCTCCAGATAAGTCCATTGCCCCTTCTGGGCCTCAGTTTCCATGTCTGTAAACTGACATCTGGGGGAGAGGAATCCTCGCTCTACCTCTCCCCTCCCTCCCAGAGTGGTAGGAAAGACACATGAAGCCAGGCCTACTGAATACATTTTGCAAACTGTAGAGCATTCCCCCTTACCTCTTGTGTGCATGGGACGTCCTTTTAGTATAGTTATTGGTGTGTTTTAGTGATTTTGAAAAAAAAAATAAAGTGTCCATTTTCCTGATTTTCTGAAATTTGACTAAAAATAATTAAAGGCTTCTCCAGGGTTTCTGGACTACTTCTCTCCACGTGGCTTTGGAAGGAGTTGCTGACCCCTCTAAGGCTCCCTGTCTCCATCCATAAAACAAGGGGCCAAGTACCGTGAACTTCACAGAAGTTTCTAGAGGCCCAAGCTGTCTCGTGTGGAAGCTCTCAATAGCGTGCAGGTAATGAGTCTGGACTATTATGCCTAAAGTGGACTCAGATTTAATAGTAGGGAATTTAATAGTAGATTTAATAGTAGGGTCCTACTGTGATACCTGGGCTCTGTGGATATTTAAGGCAGGGCAACAATCAACATGTAAAAAGTGTTATAAATTTACAATGTGAATTATCTTATCAGCCTAATGGTTTTAGTCTTTCTAACTGGTCAAGCTGTACATCAAGTTTATTGCTTTGCAAAGTTGGCCTTAATCTCATTCCAATGGAGCAAATCAGTCCCAATATTTTAGTTTTATTTCTATTTTTTAAAAGATTTTATTTGTTTGTTTATTTACTTATTTATTTATTTGTCAGAGAGAGAGAGAGAGAGAGAGAGAGAGAGATTGATATCACGAGCAGGCAGAGCAGCAGGCAGAGGCAGAGAGAGAAGCAGGCTCTCTGCCGAGCAAGGACCCTGACTCAGGACTCAATCCCAGGACCCTGGGACCATGACCCGAGCCAAAGGCAGTGGCTTAACCGACTGAGCTACCCAGGCATCCCAATCCCGATATTTTATATACCTCAGGGAAGTTGGACAAATACCAATTGGTATTTTTGCTTTGCCCAGTGCTATCCCTGTGTAATGCTTTATAAAGCAGAGATACTAACTAACTCCTGACCAGCCAGATAATAGGGTACCTCACATAGGTACTGCTGGCTTTCACCTCAGGGATGCTGAGATGGGTGCACTTCACAATTTCAGCGCTGAAAAAAATAATCTTTTCGGGAACACCATCATCAACACAAAATGACGTGCTTTATCTTTACTCTTCAGTCCTTAAAGAAATCCCAGAAATTTCCTGAGCTTGTTTTGGTCAAAAACATATATAAATATGTGATTTCCTCTTCCATGATTATTTTAGAAAGATCTCAAAATGGAAACTGGCCTGCAGAGCAAGTGCACATGCACACACATGTGAGATATGTAGTTTAAGATATCATATACCATGTGATACAAAGTATATCTAGAAAGCATTGTCTATCCCTCAGTGTGCAGGCATGTACTAGCTACTGGAACCAGCAACCAGCATTGTGTGGGTGACTTGCTACGTGATTTATACAATTTACCATAGCTTACCAATCGATCCTAAGGTGGTATTTTACGCAATATTTTAACATCTGAAGTGGAATGTTTCTTTCTTTTTTTTTTTTTTTTTTTAATTTATTTGACCGAGATCACAAGTAGGCAGAGAGGCAGGCAGAGAGAGAGAGGAAGGGAAGCAGGCTCACCGCGGAGCAGAGAGCCCGATGCGGGGCTCGATCCCAGGACCCTGAGATCATGACCTGAGCCGAAGGCAGAGGCTTTAACCCACTGAGCCACCCAGGCGCCCCTGAAGTGGAATGTCTCTTAAAATGAATGGCATCTTACAATTAGAATTACCAGGATACGTGTCTCTCTTCCTGCTACATAAAGTAATGACGCATCTTACAATGGATTGGACCTTAAATCCCAAAAACCCAGTGGTTACTCTTTCTGAATCTTCCTTTCAATCTCAACAAAATTGCTAACATGGGGTTGTAGCAAAGATGGAAATCATTAATGAATTCAGTAGATATCCTAATATAGGCACTCAGGAAAAGGCAAGTTGCTGTCATCACCACACTAATGTATTAATTGTAGCTGTAATTAATTATTATTATTTAGGGTGAGGAGGCAGCAGAGGGAGAGAGAGAATCTGAGGCAGGCTCCCTGCCCAGGGCAGAGCCCGATGTGGGGCTTGATCTCACGACCCTGAGATCGTGACCTGTGCTGAAATCAGGAGTCGGCGCTTAACTGATGGAGCCACCCAATGATAACTATAAATTAAAGAGCAGCCATTCTGGTGGCAATACTCCCATTGCATAGATGAGTATATCTAAGCCTCCAAGAGGGATTATTTACCCAAGGCTGAGCGTTCAAGTACATCATCTGTCTGACACCAGAGTCTCCATCCCTCCCTCCCCACTCATATTGCCTCATTAGATATAAATACATTTTGCATTTCATATGTTATCCACACACAGAGTGTAACCCTTTGTTCCCAAGCCACAAATCTGTGCTGCTTTTCTGGCAAAGAAGGAGCGAGGTGGAGCCTCCCATACCCTAAGAATGCCTCCATTACATCTTACGGGCTCTGCATGGGCTCCAGAATGAGGATATTTATTTCCAGATACCTCCAAATGCTGTGGTTATTTAATCACCTCAGACCCCTCCAGTAATCACTCTGGATTGCATTATGCAAGTCAGCAAATTCTGTTCACTTTAATATACATGAGCAAGAGGGAGGGATATTTCTCACTGAAGGTTTTATGGAAAATTCTGCATTTATTGATTTTCCCCCTTTAAATCTTATTCTTTAAATACGCCCCCCCCACCCCTACACACACACACAAATGCACACACATATATATGATGAAAATGATTGCTACGGTCATGTTTGTTCAACCTAACAAAAATATAGCATATTGACAACATTATCTGTCATTCCCACATTTCACCTGGAGTAGAAAACTGTTTGATCTCAAAGCCTATGGACTACATCAGTTCACAAGGATATCTTTTATTCATGCACATTAAAATAAAGACAACCATATGCAAGGGTTTCTATAACTTAGGAAAGGGAAAAAAAAATGAAACTTGCCTCTGCTAGCAACCCTTTGCTTGTTGGTTATACTGACAGTGGTCATGCCATTGGCTTTCTGCATTTCTCTTGATGGCTTACTTTTTCAATGATCAGCCTGCACTGGAAGCCTTCTGGAACTGGCAATGACCTTAGAGGTCATCGCCTTCCAAGGTGGGGGAAGAAGAAAACAATGAAGGTCCAATAATCTAAGGACTTTTATGGGGTTATGTGTTGCATTCTACATAGGACAAGACCAGAACAAAATGTACCTGCCCTGCACCTCTCCGCTTGAATCCAGGTTCCAAAAGAAATGGACAGGGCAACATTGGGGACCATTCTTCATCTCTTTCGATTCTGTTCTGTCTTCTAGAAAATGGGGATACTAGTATGCATCTTGCAGGGTTATCACAAGGACTACCTAAGATAACTTATGTACAGGAACTGACCCAGTGCTAAGCATGATTTTTTTATACCTGATTTTTACTTCCATTTCTCTGCTTTTTGTTTCCTCCCCTGCAGACATGGTAGCATGAAGTGACACATTTGTGATAGATTTAATGTTAATGTATAAACCATAAAAATATCGGGGTTGTCTCCTCCCGTTCTCTTCTAGTTGACAAGAATCATCGATCGCCCTTGATAATACTTCATCTTCAGCAATCTTGGGAACCAAAGGCAGTGCCTACTTCGCTCCTTGTTGGGATGCAATGTGTCAAACTTGACAATTCGATGTCTGGGGTCCTCTCAGAAGGCAGCTACTCCAGTCACAATCCTGTGACTTCCACATCAGAGGCAATGTTTCTGCTTCAGAGTCCTTAGTTCCGTGGGGCTAGGAAGGCAGGTGTCACTCAGTCAGCCTGTAAAAGGCACTTTGGTATTATGTTCCTTTTTGTCTTCTCCTTTCAGGGGGAAACACACACCACTGGAAATTGTTCTCTGAATGGAGATGCTTGTGCTTAATTCTGATGCCCTTTGCTCCTTGACTGTCCACAGGGCAACACGCAACATCAACAGAGGCTGAGGGTTTATTTTTCTATCATCTGCCAGAAGTTTCCAGCCAGGTCGGTTGTTACAAATTGAACTTGAACGTCATTTACAATTCTTTTGTGGGCCTAGTTTTCCAGTCTTTTGAGCCAAAATAATAAGTAAAATGTTATCATTCATTGACTTTGAGAGATGAGTACATTTAGTCCTCCTAAAAACAAAACAAAACAAAAAACCAAGCAAACAAACAAACAAAAAAAACCCCAAAAAACTGTGTCATGGATGCAATCAAATATCCCATTGATGAATGAGACCAAAGCTCAGAGAAGTCTCATTCCTTGATTAGGTCACACAGCCAGTAAGGAGCAAATACGGAATCAGAACCCAGGTACAATGGATGCCCAAACTGACCCTTTGTTACACCATACTGTTCCCCCCTAAACCTCCAGTTTTTCATTATTGAAAGGAAAATATACTCACTTCTCTCTTTTTTTTTAAATTTTTATTTTTTATACTCACTTTTTTAAGGGTAAAAGAGACCAATGCAAAGGTCACAGAAAGGGGTTCTGACAGTGAGCACAACACAGAGGACTCAGCCTAGAATAGAAGCTAGGGAAGTGCTTATTAAGGGGATGGCTTATTTTTATTTATTTTTTAAATTTAATTTTATTTAAATTCAAATAATTAACATATAGTGCATTATTAGTTTCAGAGGTAGAGTTTAGTGATTCATCAGTTGCATATAACACCCAGTGCTCATGATAGCACGTGCCCTCTTTCATGTCTGTCACCCGTTATCCTGTCCCCTCACCCTTCTCCCCTCCATAAGAGACTCTAAACTACAGGAAACAAATGGAGGGGGTCGCTGTTGACTGACTCGCAGCTCCCAGGAAACCCTCCTCTACTCTGCTCTTTTGTAGAGGCATTGGTCTATGGGCTGGGTTTCCCGGGGTCCTCATCCTGGCTTCCTGTTGAGTTGTGCTTTGGGGGGAGCAGTAGTGAGCAGCTCCCCTCTCTACCTTTTCTTTCCCACTTCCAGAATTAACCTTTCTGTGGCTCCTTAGATATATAACCTGGGGCTGGATGGTGCCCCTTCTGCGAGGTCTGAGGAGTATCTTCTGGCTTCATGATGCTGAGCTCTGGGGCCTCACCACTTCCCTCTCATTCTCAGAGTCCTAATCAGTAATGTGGTTGTGGGTATCATCTGATTATTATTTCTGGGAAGCGCCATTTGTCTATTGAAGCTTATTATTTTCTGGTTCCTCACATTAAGTTGTTCTGGGGGAAATACCTACCATGGGTTTTCATTTCTTTGCTGGACCCTGAATGATGCATTTGTTGGAGGAAAGGAAGCCAGATGAACATACAAAGAGGGACGGGATTTATTTGTTTTCCAGGAGGAGTCTGCAGCACATGGGAGGGATGGACCTAAATTCTAATGCAGTATAGGAGAATCTGGGCGCTGAACAGGGGTGTGAACAGGGTCAGGGGGACAAGACAGGGAAAAGGTGATTTCTTGAGACTGGAACCACTGGAGCGCGGGGTTTGATTATTAAAAGCTGATGAGGATTTTCCTGAGAAAGAATCACTAATGTGAATTCTTACAGGGCTTCAGAAACAAGTTACTATGGGTAACAATTTCTTAAGAATCTTCTTAACCCAATTTTTAAGAAGAAGAGGCGCCTGGGTAGCTCAGCTGGTTAAGCATCTGCCTTCAGCTCAGGACATGATCTCAGGGTCCTGGGATCGAGCCCTGCATGGGGCTCCTTGCTCAGCAGGGTGTCTGCTTCTTCCTCTCCCTCTGCCTCTCCTCTTTGCTTGTGCTCTCTCTCTCTCTCTCTCTTAAATAAATAAATAAGATTTTAAAAATCTTTAAAAAATGAACAGGATGGAGTACATATCAATTTCAGATAAATAACTTGCAGGTAAAAGCTAACATTTATAGGACACTTACATGAGCCAGATAGCATGTTTGTGGGTGATGTGGACTGACCCGTCTCACACTCTGTCCACCTTCCTCTGCTTTGAAGGTCACTCAGCCAAGGCTCAGACATCCAGCATGGCTTGTCCAGGAGTTGTGCAGGGATCCTAACCTAGGATCCTACACCCAGATCCAGTACTGTGGCATCTGCAAAGAGATGGGGTGGATTGTTATCAGGGGACATTGAGATCCATTCTCCTCCTTCTTCAAAAAACGGGAATGCCAGTGGGCTGGGGGGAGATTTGGGGTTCAAAGGAATGCCCACGGTGGCTTGTCTGGGATTGTCAATGAGCAGGACTAGTTTTATAGCCCTTGTATGATTACACCTTCTTCCACGTGCACCCTGAGCAGAGAGGAGGCATCCTTCTGTGAGTCTCTGAGATGATATGAGGCCACAAGGAGGGTGACAAGGCTCTGACCAGCCCGTTTATAGTCACTGGATGGCTGGCTAAGATTAGTCAGTCCTGCCCCAGGTCCCTTCAGCCCGTGAAGATCATGAAGACCGGTCTTCCAAATGGACAAATGAGGTTGAGTGAGGACTGTGGTCCTGAACGCTCAAGAAAACACGTCATCAAGTGTGCATTTTGGAAATACGTAATGAGAAAGTTGCCTTCTTTAATTCTCTAAACCTTAGCGTAGTAGTTTCCTCTGGCTGGTGGAACACACTACCACACACTCAAGATCTTGACTCAGTGGGTTTTTCGGGGCTGACATCAAGGTGTCATTAGGGCAGAGTCTTTCTGGAGGGCCCAGGAATAAATCCATGCCTCGTCTCTTCCAGCTTGCAGAAGACCTGGCATTCTCTAGTGGCCACACCACTCAACACTCCTGTTGTCACACCACCTTCTACTGCCTTTGGCCTTCTTGTGTTTCTCTTATAAGGACACCTAGAATGACCTTGGGCCTGCTGGGATAATCTACCATTTCCAGATCCTGGACCATGCTGCTGTCCCTTTTGCCATGGAAGGTAACATATTCACAGGTTCTAGGGATGAGGATGTGAGCATTTGGTGGGAGGAAGACACTATATTCAAATATTCAGTCCACAATACACAATGTTGCTATTGGAGCTATTCGAAGTTCTCTCCTCCCTAGAGATAAAACCCAAAACTTGGCTTCCTCAGAATAAACCCAGGGGACTTCAGGTCCTTCCTGCTTCTCTCTGAGGTTGTGGCTCGGTTCCGCTGGGAATGGCCCTGAGGCATGGGGCTCATGTGGTCTGACCCGCTGACTTCGCCCACCTGCTCTGACGTCACAGATGGCTCCACTCCCACCGTCTTCATGTTCTTCTCCCTGCATTTCTCTTCCCTTCATCATGGTGTGTAGGGAGGATGGTAACAGTTTTGAATTCTTCGAGCTTTGCTGCCAAGTGTCCTGAGGTCCTAGACATAGCTCTTGCTTTCTCAACATCAATTGTCAGAAAAGTATAAAACAGGAGTCCAGGAAGGGACCATGCCATGATGGAAGCAAAGATTTATAGATTATACTCCCTCACTCTGGTGTCACTATCTCGTTTGCTGGATCCTACCATGCAGCAGTCTGTATGATCCCCATCTCATGGATGAGCAAGTCCAGGATAAATCACATACCCATTGCCCTCAGCTAATCAGTAGAGGGACTGGTACCCACCTGCCTGAATTTAGGATAGAAGATGGAGGTTTGTGCACTGCTCAGACCAGAATATGTTTCTTCCTGGAGGAGACAGGAGCTTCAGAGGGCTTGGGAGAAGGCCAGAGAACTTCAGAATACAGCCAGCAGCATTGGCTGGCTTCTAACATTAGTTCACCCCCTGCATCACTGCTCCACGAGAGTGGTCAGTGATCAAGATGTTTATCTAGGGCAAAATTGTCATGTCAGCCATCCGTCCCTGATGAAGGCTTCACGTTACCCCGTGTTAGAATACACAACACACACACAAACACACACACACACACACACAGAGACTTTACCCTTAAACAAAGGAATGATTTTGATACATCTTTTAACTAACCAAAAGTAACATTTTGACAATTTTAATCGACTAATTATACACTCATGGTCATCTTGAAAAGTGCCCATTTTGGGTCTTTATGTCTTGACAACTGTAAGAGTCCTCAGCTGGAAAATTGGGATACAGACAGAGAATTTCAATTACCATGACCTTGGGAAGTTGAGAGCTGCAATTTCCTTCCCACTGGGGCCCAAGAGAAGCAGAGACGAGGTCTGGAAGGATGGTGGAGGCCGTCTCCGTAGCTAGACATCATTTCCGCCATGCTTCTGCCAGGAAATAATTAGGAAGAGCCCAGTGATCTGCATCAGAAAACGAAGAAGAGTGCCGATGTCACAAAGGTAAGCACTTCAGAGACTTAAAATAGGCTGGCTTTTCTGTTTTATTTCATTGCTAGGTCCTTCCCAGGAGGAGGCTCTCATGCATTTTTTCCGTCCTTGTTTTCTTCTCTTCCCTCCCCTCCCCCTTCCTTCCTTCCTCTTCCTTTTTTTTCCTTCTTAAGATACATGAATAAACATCCCGTCTTTAAACCCACATGGGGTGCTGGTCTGTTGACACATGCTAAGGATTTCTTTAGTGTATGATATTTTAAAGTTCTCATTTCAGCAAATTCTTAAATAAACTCCAGGGATATCCTCCCCATTTTGTAGATGCAAAGCCTGAGTCTCAGGGAATTAAAATAATTTGTCCACAGTTACCCATCTAGTACATTACAGGTTCCTGAAAACCAACTCTGCCTGACTTCAGAACCCTCCCTGTGAGGGTTTTTCTCATGATTTTCTTGGCCTCTTCTGGCCCATGCTAGAGCAAGCAAACTCTGTCAAAGATGGGGCCAGGCTACTTGTTTATTCTGATGTGACTATGGGAACTGCAGTCTGGACAAAGCCACGGAGAGTGTTCAGGGAACCTCAGGCTTCCCTTTGGACAAATTTCAAAGCCAACGCTTGCAGGTGGCTGAGCTCAGATCTGGGCTCCAACCAATTGTTCTCTTTTCCACGTGGAGGCCCAGGGGTCTCGTGCTGAGGACCTCCTGGGAGGTCCTGGGAGAAGGTAACGCAGAGAGAGTGGTGTTCCTATTTTTCTGGGAGTAGGAATGGGCAGCATGAACCAAAAGGGTCTCATAAGTGGGAAATCTCATGTGTCCCCCCATCATGGCCATGCAGAGGTCTTTGTCAAATTATCAGCATAAGGATCCTTTCCAAGAGCTGGTATTTCTCTTCTCAAAAGTGCAGGACCCCCACAGAAATGAGTCAGATAACAATTAGCTATCCTAGGAAAACATCTCCCTAGGATTAAATAGTTGGGCACATAGATCAGGTATAGTACTGATTATCTCAGAGGGTTGTTTTGAGAATTAAATTGATCACAGATGCTAAGCACCTAGCCCAGGATCCGACTTTTTTTTTTTTTTTTAAAGATTTTATTTATTTATTTCACAGCTAGAGATCACATGTCAGACAGAGATTACAAGTAGGCAGAGAGGCAGGCAGAGAGAGAGGGGGAAGCAGGCTCCCTGCCGAGCAGAAAGCCCGATGCGGGGCTCGATCCTAGGACCCTGGGATCATGACCTGAGCTGAAGGCAGAGGCTTTAACCCACTGAGCCACCCAGGTGCCCCAGGATCCGACTCTTAATAAAGGTGTGATGACGCTTGTGATGCTGCTATACTTCCTTCCTTCCTCCTTCCCTTCCTTCCTTCCCTCTTTCCTCCCATAGTGATCATCACACCAAGCTCTGTGCTTGCATGGGATTGCCAGTTATAATACAGACGTCAGGTTAACGAGATGCTTATGAACTTCAGATACTCAACAAATTATTTTTTAGTGTAAGTATGTCCCAACTCTTGCATGGGGCATACTTTTACTAAAAAGAAATCATTGTTTATCTGATTTTCCAATTTAACAAGATGTCCTGTATGTAAATTTACTAAATCTGTTCACCTTCTCTAGGTACCAGGGAAGAAAGAGTAGTAAATGCAAGTGATATTCTCCTGCCTGTGTATGGATGGTGCAAAGTCTGGTTTCCTTCTGTTCACCCCCTTTCCCTTCCTCCTGAATCCATTTTCTCTTGTATTTAACTCCTGAATAAACAGATAGCTTTCATGGTCACTGGCTTTTTCGAAGGCCGACAGGTGGTATTTCTCCCTCTGCCCTGTGCCTTGCTTGGTCCGCTCTGCTCTTGGGACACCGACTGATGACTCCCTGAGAGATGGCCAGCTGCCTCTCCCTGACAGCTCATCCCTAAGGCCAGTCCTGCTGCCAGCCTTCCAGGACAGTGACTCTGAGGCACAGGCCACCTTGGATCCTCAGGACCAGAATGCGATTCCCAAAGGACCAACGGAAGGAATGCATGTAGGCCCCTAGAGCATGCTATGTGAGGTTGTCTCAGGAATGGTCCCCAAATGTGCCCATCCTAATCCCTGGAAACTGTTCAGTGCTTCCCAACATAGAAAAAGGACTTTTGAGATGTGATTAAATGAAGGATCCTGAGGCGAAGGGATGATCCTGGCTAGGATTAGATAACATCAATAGGGTCCTTATAAGAGGGAGACAAAAAGGTCAATGAGGAAGGGGATGTCATGATGAAATTGGAGATTGAAATAATGCTTTGAAGGCAAAGAAAGGGCCATGAACCAAGGAGTACAGATCGCTGCTAGGAGCTAGAAAGGGTCAAACAATAGATTCTCCCCTAACGACCCCTGAAGGAACACCAGCCTATTGTCATCTTGATTTTAGACCTCTGATCTCCAAAAGTAGAAAGGGAATAAATATGGGTAATTTTAAGTCACTAGGCTGGTGGCAAGTTGTTGCAGCAGCCACAGGACACTACTACTCAAGGAGACTTCTAGAGGTAGGATGTCTAGGGGAGGTCCTGCTCAGACTGGGCTGAGCAGAGATAAGAGCTGCTCCGAGGACATGCCATCCGTGATATTGCTGTCTGCTCCTCTCAGGGGCCGGGCAAGCCCTGAACCTGGACTCCCAGAGGGTGAGAGCAGAGGGGCCCTCCCTCAGGAACTGAACCAGACTCAAGCCATTGAGATTGATTGATTGATTGTGTGGGTTTTGTTCCTGTTGCTGTTCTCATCCGTAGCGGCATCTCGGGTGACCCACTAGCCATGCTCCTCCAGCCTACGAGGCTCAGAGAGGTGAAGCCAGGAGCTCGGGGTCATGCAGCAGTCTGGGGTCCCAGATCCTGAGCCCCTGTCACCACCACACTTGGGAGGGACACCCTTCTCCCATGCTCTCTTAGCTGTGCCGGTCTGCCCCATCCCCAGGTCACTGCGGCTCCCAGCAGCGTGTTTCGGAGGCAGACTGCCACGTTTACATTTCGAGCTGCAGCTTAAGACCCCAGATCTTGTTCCAGGCTCCCGGGAACAAATGCCCTTGCGGTTTTCCACGACTTGGGAACCTCACATGGAACGAGAGCCGTGGGGCCCAGGCCTTGGAGAAAGAATGCTTTTTGATGTGGCCTTGACCCCACGCCCATGAGCCAGGCGACTCGTTCAGCCTCAGACTCGACTTTGCCTCCCTGAATAAAAGGGTCATTGTTCCCTAGCTGCCCAAGGAGAAACGCCTTTGACGTGCGCTGAACTTCAGCGAATAATCAGAACCAGGCTCGTAGGGCAGGAGGTGGAATGACATGGTCGTTTTGACTTAAAAGAAACATTTTAACTTCACATTTGCCAAGTAAAATTTTCCCCAAGCACCACCATCACCCACCTCTATCTTTAACTTTTACTTGTAATATATATGCAGCCTAACCCAGGGCTGTCGGGCTCGGTGTCATTTGGCTTCAGGCTCAAACCACCGCACAGATTGGCCCACGCTGGACAGATGCTGGCTTCAGAAGGTGGCCAGACACTCTCTGGATCCCCATTGATTGGCAACCGTTGAGTTTGTCAAAGGGCTGTCCAAACTGTGCTTGGCTCAGACCTGGGTGAATCATTTCCTTCTTTTGAAGAGCCCTGTGGTTTCCATATGGGTCCAGAGAGAAAATGGGAGAAAGCAGGAATAATGCAAAGCTTAAGGCTTTGTTAATTCATCGTGTGTCCACTGCTCACTTCACCTTCCATGCTGGTCACCGCTCTACACTTTCTTCCCTCTCCACCTGGTAGCCCCTTTTCAACTCGCCTGTCTCAGGATAGATACCACAATTGATTGGTTGGAACAATACACCTAATTTTTCAAAGCCCTCCTGGGTCCAGGCTCCTTGGAACCCACCCACACTGATGCAGGGCTGGGCCATGTGGCTTGCTTTGGGATGAAATAATAGTATATATGATATAAAGAAAAGTCTAAGTCTAAGACCTAAAAAATGCTTGGCATTCAGGCTTGCTCCCTCTGAAGTCTGTGACTGGCATGCAGACGTACTTGGACTAATCCAACAGAAGAAATAAAACACGGAGAGGGGGTTTAGTCACCCCGAACAAGGTTATCATCAAGCAACTATGTCCAGCCAATACGCTCATGATGCCACAGTAGGTGAGCACTGCCTAGACCAGATGAAGTACTCAGCTATACCAACCCAGAATGCCGACCTACAGACTTGTGGGCTCCGTGGCCAACAAGTTCCGGGTTTATTTGTTACACAAAACATCTAACTGATGCCCATAATCTGGGGCTCTTACCATAGCTTGCCGGGCAAGGTCATTTGTCTTTCCTTTAAACCGCACCCTACTTGTACAAATATCTGCATGCTTCTTTGACTCTCCAGCTAAACTGCAACTTCCATCAGAACAGGCACTAGAGCTTACTGATCACAGCTGCAACATTATGGTCTCCAACAGGAAGCACATAATAGATGCTCAATAAATACTTGTCAATCAGTCAATAACTGAATAAGGAAATCAGACAGATCTGGTTTGGAGCCCCAAATCTCACGGGGTTGCTTTCTAGCTCAGATTCGTCTTACTTAACTGCCCTGGGCCTCAATTTCCCCATCTATAAAACAGGGGTAAAAATAGCCACAACATTACTAGGAGGGGCTGAAGGAGGTAATGGTTTGCCTAGGACTGTGCCAGGCCAGTACTCAAAAATGAGAGTGAACCTGTCCAAACAAAGGCAGCCCGAATGTTTCCTACAGGCTCACTGATGTAAAACAATTCTCTCTATAGACACCTTCAGCCACGATTTCTTGGCAGCGATTGTGTATTCAAAGTGGAAAGTTTGACATGGAGACTAATCCCCGCCTGTGTTGGCATTTTGGTTCCTTTTGCTTTTCTTTTGACTTCGGGGACATTCGCAACCTCAGAAGCCCAGATGCAAACACATGCAACTGTTTCTACTTCACCCACATTGGATGTTCCTTTTATAGAGAAAGTATCAAATTAATAAGAGAGAATAATGAAAAGGAACGTCAAACACATTCCGTCCATTCATCCCAGAAAGAGGGACTGGGGTGCACAAAGAGCTTAGAATAAAAGGGGTCCTAACTTATTAAAGAACCTTAAATATAGTATGATTGGGGCTGAGATTGAAACATAAGATTCTGGAGGCTGAATGAAGCCAGAGAGTCAGGCAGGTGACAGCCTCCATGGGTGGTGTAGGTCATTTTAAATGCTTTTTAGTTTCTCCTTAGAGCTGTGGAAAGCTAATAAAAGATTGTAAAAAGCTCAGTTTTAACCCAAGTTTAAATCTGATTCAACATGGTCCAAAGAACTAAGAAAAATTACCATTAAACCTCATTCTCCTTTAGGTATCTCTGATTTTGCTGCATAGAGTGCATAGAGCCATCCAAACAGTTTTGTGTTTGCAAAGTGCATGTTTATGAACAGTTCACTGGTGCCTCAGAGTGTCTGTAAGGCAGGGATGACAGTGACAGCATCGACACTACGATGGCAAAGGACTGTGGTTTTTGGAGCTGCCCCGTGGTATTGCTGTTCTGAGTGCCTTGTGAGCATCACCCACCAAGTCTGTATCTCTGACCCTCAGAGAGCGTGTGTATGTTCTTGGCGCTGCTCTGACCCACACGTGTGTGTGGACTCGCTCACCTCTTGAAATAACTTCTTGTTGTTTCTTGCAACAATGACTTATTCATGGTCATGATCCTGCTTCCTCAGACCTGGAGACTATACCCCAGAGAGGGTCAGCGCGTGGCCAAGGTCATGGTCTGCAGCGCTGAGGTTGGGACCTAAGCCGTCTGACTCAGGAGGCTATGACCTTGACCCCCAGGTGCAGCACCTGAGCAGGAAGCAATCCACTCGCTCCCGATTTGCCGGGAAGTTTTGTGACAGACGCATGCTGGCCATATGGCGGCTACGTGGTGGAGCCGAGATTCGAACCCAAGGAGGGTGAAGGCAGACCCTCAGACTGTTCGTTACCGCTCTACGTGCTAATTTCGTTGTTGATCTTGGCGTGAATGCATACAGGGTTGGAAGGATCATGCGTGTATGTACCCACGGCACGCGATGGACTCTTTACTTCTCTGTGTGTTTTATTTGGGAACATATGGAAGAACTCAGTAGTGGGAGCTACGGCCACTGATTGCCTGTAATGAGCCAGGACCAGTGCCAGGACCAGAGCAGAAGATGCCACTTTTCGGTGCTTCCTGAAAACCACAAGCCTAGTAAGCCACAGAGTGGAGTGGAACTCGGTTCTATGGGCGCTTGCGCTACTCTCTCACGCTTCTCATGTGGAAAAACAAAACGAAAACAAAACAAAAAACAGGCAAAAAAGGAAAAGATTGCCTATCTCCATATCCAGGCAGCTCTGTTATTTTGCAAATTGGATTTTTAACATTGATAATACACACTCTCGGATGATCTATATCTTCAGATGAAGGCGGCATAAAGACGAGGCTGGGATGGGTCATCAGTCCAGCCACCAACATCCCACTGGTATCTTTAGGTCTGAGGAGGAGCGGCTGGGGGGCGGGGTAACCGCGCCCCCCCCCCCCACTCCGTATTCAAGGCAGTGTGACCTTTCATGAGTGTGGTCCATTGTGTCTAAAGGCTCCTTTTTGTTGCAGTGACTCAGCATCCAGGCCCCTGAAAACTTCGCACGTGTTGATAGACATGGGAGTTCCTTTCTCGGGGGCCCAGACGGTGGCCCTCGTGCTGCCTGGCTCCCAGCCCTCTGAAACCAGCAGAGTCGCTTCTTCCTGCCCTATGGGTTTCTGGGTCTGTCCGCGATGGAGACCCAGAGCAGTTTGGCCTATTTTGGAGGTGAACAACCCAACGGAGCCGAGATGGGAGGAAGTGATAAGCAGAGCTGCCTTCTCAGCCCAGGACTTCCTCCTCTGCAGAAACCCAGGTTCTCACGGTGCCTGTGGGGCCCTGGCAGCTGGGCTGGAGCTCTGCCCTTTACAGTTAGTCCCCGGCGCAGAGAGACCTTCCCTCTCTGCAGCGGAGCCCAAGATGACAGTGGTAGATAAGACAGAAAGGCAGGATGGGACGTCCAGGTGGAATGAACTGGCTCCATGCTGGTTTGCTTCCCACATCAAGGGGGACTGTCCTTTCCCACCAGAGGCCAAGTGTCCTGAGCAGGGGCAGAAAAGAGACTCAAGACCATTGCATTTCTCACATCTTTGCCAAATGCTGGGGTCTGGTCTGAACACACTGGGACAGTATCTTAATTATTCTTCACAATCTGGGGCTAGCTCAGAGTTTCTCAGCCTCAGCTCTGCTGACACGGGGGGCTGGGTGATCCTTGGTTGGGGGCACTGCTCTGAGCATTGCAGGAGAGTCAGCGGCATCCTGCCCTCTGCCCCCGGAGTCTGGGGGGACCTCTAGTCCCGATTGTGACAACCAAAAATGTCTTCAGACATTGCCCACGGCGCCACTGGACTCTGAGCAGGGCGCATCAGAAGTTACTGAGCACGATGAAGAAAACAGTTGTCTCAGATCCTACCATGAGACAGAATTCAGTTCCAGGACATTTTGCTATTTTTGTCTGCTTCTCACACCACATGCTGTGTGAATTCAGGAAACACTAATCTTTCTGAGCTGAGACCTTCCACTGCAGATGACATCACAGCTATCTGCCTCAAGATCAAGTATGACGATAGATCCTCAACGCACAAAGGTAGACCGTAGGGTTGGGTTTAGTGGTAAGCCCCTTCTCCTGCAGCAGGGATCATCTCTGTATTGTAGCACATCTCAGCCTCGTCTGCACACTGCACACTGGAGACCCTGGTGGCTTGAATAGCCACAGAGACCTGGGCCCCAAGCAAGAGGTTCTGGTTTCATGGGTCTGGGTTGAACTTGGCATCGGCTTTTCTTAAGAAAATCCCCAGGTCATTCAGGTGCTCAGCCAGGGCTGAGCATCCTTCAGGAACCCTCCTACAAATGGAAGTGGCTCCAACATCAAGTCTACCAGCTTCACACTCTCAGCAGGAAGAAGCGAGTCCAGTGGTGAGGGAGCAAGGGAAATCTGATTGCTAGGGTCACCTCTGGGGGGGGGACATCTGACAGACACGATGCCACACGGTGCCTTCTTCAGAAATCTCAAGTGGTAACCTGACAGGTACAGGCCATATATGTAACCGAGTCAAGTACAGCTTGAAGCAGAGGGAAAGGAGATGAAGTGCGAGCCTCAGAGCAGGTGCTGGATGTAATGAGGTTCTTCGTATGTGTCCTTAAAGGAAAGCCATGAGGAATTCTCTTCACGGAAGGCTGATAGGAAAAGTGAACTTTCTTCTTCTTCTTCTTCCTCCCTTCCCTCCTTTCTCCTCCTCCCCTTCTTTCCCCCTCTTCTTCCTTCTCTTTTTTCCCTCCACTTCTGTTTCTCCTCTCCCCCAACTCTGTGTTGGTGTGCTCTTTTAACATCCATTTGCTCTGTTCAGATTACTACCCACTTAGAAAATTATAATATAAAGCTGCTCTTAAGATTAGTAATGAGTATTGCCCACGGCAGACTCCCTCTAATATTTTATTTATTTTTATTATTTTTATTTTCTTTTAGAGAGCAGGAGGGGCAGAGGGAGACGGAGAGAGAAAACTTCAAGCCAGCTCCATACCCAGCACAGAGCCTGATGTGGGGCTTGATCTCAGGACCCTGAGATCCTGACCTGAGCCAAAATCAGCAGTCAGATGCTCAAATGACAGAGCCACCCAGGTTTCCCTCTCTCTGGTACTTCAAGGCAAGTGTGCTGATACTTAACCAAACTAGAACATTGTAGACATCATGGTATCAAGTTGTCCTCACTGGTAATGACAGCATGTTTCTGTATCCTGAAAAATTCTTAGAAGCATTATTTTGATGTCTGTATAATCTTCTATCCTGTCTACATCCTTCCATCAGTTTGTGTCCCCATTTCCCATTTGTTGGTCATCTATATAGCTCCCATATTTCCACATACATAAAAAAATAGACAAACAAACAAATGAACAAACAAATGTAGCAAGCTGAAGTAAGTGTTCTGGCAAGACTTTTAAACACCCTTCCGTTTGCTCAGGACACATTCCTAGAGGTAAAGTTATTAGGACAGAATTGGGTGCTGGTGATGTCATGTGTCATGCTGGTTACGGATGGCTTTCTATAAAAAGGATGGACAAATTTAGATGCTGCCCCTCAGTGTGAGGAGCTGAGTCCTCCATCCTCAGCAAGTCTGGTGATTAATGTTGTTCAAAAGTTGACAATTTAATAGCTAAAAATAATAGTACCTTACTCTTTATTCAACTTGTCTTTATTGGATTGTTAGTGGAGGTAAATATTTGTGAGATGTTTGTTATGATTATTACTTGAACATCTCTTTGGTTCTAGAGTTTTTACGTGTGAATGTATATTGTATCTTCTCTTTGCCCGGCTATATATTGGAATGACTTTTTCTTAATTTTCTTTCTAGATTGAAGATATTGGTATCTTGTCTTTATGTTGTGAACATTATTTCCCAGTTTGTTTATGCCTTTCACATTTGTGTGTGCTTTATGATCTCTTTCTCTCTGGCATTTATGAGAAAAATATACTCATGGGGAAAATTTACAAAAAAACAAAAATAGAAATGTAAACTACAAAAGAAACTATGTTTTGAGTTCCACCAGAAATAATCACTATTACATTTTGGTGTAGTTCTAGCTACTGTAACTTAAATGTTACAACATTTTTTATTTTAGAACTGTAATTATATAGTATATGTTATATTGTAATCTGCTTTTGTGGGTATTTTCTTAGTTTCTTCAGTAGTCTTATAAGATGTGATATTTAATAGCTATGAACTCACCCATTTTGAAGTTGCAATCTATCATGGTAAACAGTTACCAATTGCTAGGAATTTTAGATACTTCAGATTATTAACTGGAATAAACACTGCTACTGTGAACACTACTCTAAATACCGAAAATATCTAATTATTTCCTTTGGATATAGTCCAAGGAGTGGAATTATTAAGTCCATGCTCTACCCATTTTAAAGAGTATGATCTGTGGGGTGCCTGGGTGGCTCAGTGGGTTAAGCCTCTGCCTTCAGCTTGGGTCATGATCTCAGGGTCCTGGAATCGAGCCCCGCATCGGGCTCTTTGCTCAGCAGGGAGCCCGCTTCCCCCTCTCTCTCTACCTGCCTCTCTGCCTACTTGCGATCTCTCTGTCTCTGTGTCAAATAAATTAAAAAAAAAACTTAAAAAAAGCTAAAGAGTGTGGTCTGGATTTATAGGTTATAGGTCTGATTCTGCTTTTTGTTTGTGTTTTCGGTTTCTTTTTTTGTTTTTTTTTGTTTTTGTTTTTGTTTTTTTGTTTTTAGATTCCGTATGTGAGTAACATCATATGGTGTTTGTCTTTCTCCATCTGACTTATTTAATTTAGCTTAATGTGCTCTAGGTCCCTCCATGTTGGTCACAAATGGCAAAGTCTCACCCATTTTATGGCTATATAATATTCCATTGCATGTGCAAAGAGACCACATCTTTGTGCATTCATTTATCGATGGACACTTGGCACAGGAATAAAAGGCTCAGCATAGGGCATCTAGTCAATGGTATGATTGTAAAGCCTTGTATGGTGACAGCCGGTAGTTACACTTGTGGTGAGCATGGGGTAACCTATAGAGAAGTTGAATCACTGTGTCATACACCCGAAACTAAGGTAACATTGCATGTGAACTGTCCCCCCAATTTTTTTTTATTTTTTAAATGTTTTAAATTTTTAATTTTTTAATTTTTTTTAAATATTTTATTTATTCATTTGACAGACAGAGATCACATGTAGGCAGAGAGGCAGGCAGAGAGAGAGGAGGAAGCAGGCTCCCTGCTGAGCAGAGAGCCCGATGCGGGGCTCAATCCCAGGACTCTGGGATCATGATCTGCGCCGAAGGCAGAGGCTTTAACCCACTGAGCCACCCAGGCGCCCCCAAATATTTTTTTTTTAGAGTGTGATTAAAATGACGTAATTGTCCTTTAAGAATGTTGGCCAAGTGACCCTTTCACCTAATGTCTATAAGGGCAAGAGAGCCTGAGAGCCAGTAATGATATAGATGAGAGTTTTTACAATGATGTGCTTCCTAAGGGTTCTTTTCTCTCCCATTTCTTCCCCTCAAGTAGATATTCTGAACTCTTGTGAAGTTTCAAGTCAAGTCTTCGGATGTTACAAAGTGTTAATTTTAACTGTTTATGCTGTGGAGTATATGCCTGTATGAGGTATTTCTAGGTTAAAACAACATGCAGGCTGACCCCTCTCCCCTCAAACCACTGTGTCTTTCCCTCTGGTTCTCTCCCTTAATCATGTTTCCATAATTTCCTTACGGCCATCACAGAGAGTGACAAGCCCCACACTGTGTCCATCAAGGCTGGTTAGGGCTGCCGACAGCTGCTATTTTCCAAAGTGATAGTACGATGTGGTGCTGGGACCAAGGCATTCTAGGAGGAAGATCTGCTGGGTGAGCTTGGGCATGTGGCTGGCTGGTAGGAGGAATGCATGGATTCTCTCCAGGTGCTGGTCAGCAGACACGAGAGTGCCAAGTGTCCCTATGCAGTTAGCAACCAAGATCATCTTTTTTTTTTTTTTTTAATTTTTTTATTTTAATAAACATATAATGTATTTTTATCCCCAGGGGTACAGGTCTGTGAATCGTCTGGTTTACACATTTCACAGCACTCATCATAGCCCATACCCTCCCCAATGTCCATTTCCCCACCACCCTCTCCCGTCCCCCCTCCCCCCCGCAACCCTCAGTCTGTTTCTTGAGATTGAGTCTTTTATGGTTTGTCTCCCTCCCAATCCCATCTTTTCATTTTTTCTTTTCCTACCTCCCCCCAAACCCCCCCACCTTGCATCTCCACTTCCTCATATCAAAGAGATCATATGATAGTTGTCTTTCTCCGATTGACTTATTTCGCTAAGCATGATACCCTCTAGTTCCATCCACGTCATCGCAAATGGCAAGATTTCATGTCTTTTGATGGCTGCATAGTATTCCATTGTGTATATATACCACATCTTCTTTATCCATTCATCTGTTGATGGACATCTAGGCGCTTTCCACAGTTTGGCTATTGTGGACATTGCTGCTATAAACATTCGGGTGCACGTGCCCCTTCGGAGCACCACGTTTGTATCTTTAGGATATATACCCAGGAGTGCAATTGCTGGGTCGTAGGGTAGCTCTATTTTCAGTTTTTTGAGGAACCTCCACACTGTTTTCCAGAGTGGTTGCACCAGCTTGCATTCCCACCAACAGTGTAGGAGGGTTCCCCTCTCTCCGCATCCTCGCCAGCATCTGTCATTTCTTGACTTGTTAATTTTAGCCATTCTGACTGGTGTGAGGTGGTATCTCATTGTGGTTTTGATTTGTATTTCCCTGATGCCGAGTGATGTGGAGCATTTTTTCATGTGTCTGTTGGCCATCTGGATGTCTTCCTTGCAGAAATGTCTGTTCATGTCCTCTGCCCATTTCTTGACTGGATTATTTGTTCTTTGGGTATTGAGTTTGATAAGCTCTTTATAGATTTTGGATACGAGCCCTTTATCTGATATGTCGTTTGCAAATATCTTCTCCCATTCTGTCAGTTGTCTTTTGGTTTTGTTAACTGTTTCCTTTGCTGTGCAAAAGCTTTTGATCTTGATGAAATCCCAATAGTTCATTTTTGCCCTTGCTTCTGTTGCCTTTGGCGATGTTCCTAGGAAGAAGTTGCTGCGGTGGAGGTCAAAGAGGTTGCTGCCTGCATTGTCCTCAAGGATTTTGATAGATTCCTTTCGCACATTGAGGTCCTTCATCCACTTTGAGTCTATTTTCGTGTGTGGTGTAAGGAAATAGTCCAATTTCATTTTTCTGCACGTGGCTGTCCAATTTTCCCAGCACCATTTGTTGAAGAGGCTGTCTTTTTTCCATTGGATATTCTTTCCTGCTTTGTCGAAGATTAGTTGACCATAGAGTTGAGGGTCTATTTCTCGGCTCTCTATTCTGTTCCATTGGTCTATATGTCTGTTTTTGTGCCAGTACCATACTGTCTTGATGATGACAGCTTTGTAATAGAGCTTGAAGTCTGGAATTGTGATACCACCGACTTTGGCTTTCTTTTTCAATATTCCTTTGGCTATTCGAGGTCTTTTCTGGTTCCATATAAATTTTAGGATTATTTGTTCTATTTCTTTAAAAAAAATGGATGGGATTTTGATAGGGATTGCATTAAATGTGTAGATTGCTTTAGGTAGAATAGACATTTTCACAATATTTGTTCTTCCAATCCATGAGCATGGAATATTTTTCCATTTCTTTGTGTCTTCCTCAATTTCTTTCATGAGTACTTTATAGTTTTCTGAGTATAGATTCTTTGCCTCTTTGGTTAGATTTATTCCTAGGTATCTTATGGTTTTGGGTACGATTGTAAATGGGACTGACTCCTCAATTTCTCTTTCTTCTGTCTTGTTGTTAGTGTAAAGAAATGCGACTGATTTCTGTGCATTGACTTTATATCCTGACACTTTACTGAATTCCTGTATAAGTTCTAGCAGTTTTGGAGTGGAGCCTTTTGGGTTTTCCACATATAGTATCATATCATCTGCAAAGAGTGATAGTTTGACTTCTTCTTTGCCGATTTGGATGCCTTTAATTTCTTTTTGTTGTCTGATTGCTGAGGCTAGGACTTCTAGTACTATATTGAACAGCAGTGGTGATAACGGACATCCCTGCCGTGTTCCTGACCTTAGCGGAAAAGCTTTCAGTTTTTCTCCATTGAGAATGATATTTGCGGTGGGTTTTTCATAGATGGCTTTGATAATATTGAGGTATGTGCCTTCTATCCCTACACTTTGAAGAGTTTTAATCAGGAAGGGATGCTGCACTTTGTCAAACACTTTTTCAGCATCTATTGAGAGTATCATATGGTTCTTACTCTTTCTTTTATTAATGTATTGTATCACATTGATGGATTTGCGGATGTTGAACCAACCTTGCAGCCCTGGAATAAATCCCACTTGGTCGTGGTGAATAATCTTTTTAATGTACTGTTGGATCCTATTGGCCAGTATTTTGGTGAGAATTTTCGCATCTGTGTTCATCAAGGATATTGGTCTGTAATTCTCTTTTTTGGTGGGATCCTTGTCTGGTTTTGGGATCAAGGTGATGCTGGCCTCATAGAATGAGTTTGGAAGTTTTCCTTCCATTTCTATTTTTTGGAACAGTTTCAGGAGAATAGGAATTAATTCTTCTTTAAATGTTTAGTAGAATTCCCCTGGGAAGCCGTCTGGTCCTGGACTTTTGTTTGTTTGGAGATTTTTGATGACTGTTTCAATCTCCTTACTGGTTATGGGTCTGTTCAGGTTATCTATTTCTTCCTGGTTCAGTTGTGGTAGTTTATACATCTCTAGAAATGTATCCATTTCTTCCAGGTTGTCAAATTTGTTGCCATAGAGTTGCTCGTAGTATGTTCTTATAATTGTTTGTATTTCTTTGGTGTTGGTTGTGATCTCTCCTCTTTCATTCATGATTTTATTTATTTGCGTCCTTTCTCTTTTCTTTTTGATAAGTCTGGCCAGGGGCTTATCAATCTTATTAATTCTTTCAAAGAACCAGCTCCTAGTTTTGTTGATTTGGTCTATTGTTTTTTTAGTTTCTATTTCATTGATTTCTGCTCTGATCTTTATGATTTCTCTTCTCCTGCTGGGTTTAGGCTTTCTTTGTTGTTCTCTCTCCAGCTCCTTTAGGTGTAGGGTTAGGTTGTGTATTTGAGACCTTTCTTGTTTCTTGAGAAAGGCTTGCACTGCTATATATTTTCCTCTCAGGACTGCCTTTGTTGTGTCCCACAGATTTTGAACTGTTGTGTTTTCATTATCATTTGTTTCCATGAATTTTTTCAATTCTTCTTTAATTTCCTGGTTGACCCATTCATTTTTTAGAAGGATGCTGTTTAGTCTCCATGTATTTGCGTTCTTTCCAAATTTCCTCTTGTGATTGAGTTCGAGCTTCAGAGCATTGTGGTCTGAAAATATGCAGGGAATGATCTCGATCTTTTGGTACCGATTGAGACCTGATTTTTGACCCAGGATGTGGTCTATTCTGGAGAATGTTCCATGTGCACTAGAGAAGAATGTGTATTCTGTTGCTTTGGGATGGAATGTTCTGAATATATCTGTGATGTCCATCTGGTCCAGTGTGTCATTTAAGGCCTTTATTTCCTTGTTGATCTTTTGCTTAGATGATCTGTCCATTTCAGTGAGGGGAGTGTTAAAGTCCCCTGCTATTATTGTATTACTGTCGATGTATTTCTTTGATTTTGTTACTAATTGGTTTATATAGTTGGCTGCTCCCATGTTAGGGGCATAGATATTTAAGATTGTTAGATCTTCTTGTTGGACAGACCCTTTGAGTATAATATAGTGTCCTTCCTCATCTCTTATTATAGTCTTTGGCTTAAAATCTAATTGATCTGATATAAGGATTGCCACCCCAGCTTTCTTCTGATGTCCATTAGCATGGTACATTGTTTTCCACCCCCTCACTTTAAATCTGGAGGTGTCTTCGGATCTAAAATGAGTTTCTTGTAGGCAGCATATTGATGGGTTTTGTTTTTTTATCCATTCTGATACCCTGTGTCTTTTGATTGGGGCATTTAGCCCATTAACATTCAGGGTAACTATTGAGAGATATGAATTTAGTGCCATTGTATTGCCTGTAAGGTGATTGTTACTGTATATTGTTTCTGTTTCTTTCTGATCTACTACTTTTAGGGTCTCTCTTTGCTTAGAGAACCCCTTTCAATATTTCCTGTAGAGCTGGTTTGGTGTTTGCAAATTCTTTCAGCTTTTGTTTGTCCTGGAAGCTCTTTATCTCTCCTTCTATTTTCAATGATAGCCTAGCCGGATATAGTATTCTTGGCTGCATGTTTTTCTCGTTTAGTGCTCTGAATATATCATGCCAGTTCTTTCTGGCCTGCCAGGTCTCTGTGGATAGGTCCGCTGCCAATCTAATGTTTTTACCCTTGTATGTTACAGACTTCTTTTCCCGGGCTGCTTTCAGGATTTTCTCTTTGTCGCTAAGACTTGTAAATTTTACTGTCAGGTGACGAGGTGTGGACCTATTTTTATTGATTTTGAGGGGCGTTCTTAGCATCTCCTGGATTTTGATGTTTGTTCCCTTTGCCATATTAGGGAAATTCTCTCCAATAATTGTCTCCAATATACCTTCTGCTCCCCTCTCTCTTTCTTCTTCTTCTGGAATCCCAATTATTCTAATGTTGTGTCGTCTTATGGTGTCACTTATCTCTCGAATCCTCTCCTCGTGTTCCAGTAGTTGTTTGTCTCTCTTTTGCTCAGCCTCTTTATTCTCTGTCATTTGGTCTTCTATGTCACTAATTCTTTCTTCTGCCTCATTTATCCTGGCAGTGAGAGCTTCCATTTTTGATTGCACCTCATGAATAGCTTTTTTGATTTCAACTTGGTTAGATTTTAGTTCTTTTATTTCTCCAGAAAGGGCTTTTATCTCTCCGGAGAGGGTTTCTCTAATATCTTCTATGCCTTTTTCGAGCCCGGCTAGAACCTTGAGAATTGTCATTCTGAACTCTAGATCTGTCATGCTACCTATGTCTGTATTGATTAGGTCTCCAGCCTTCGGTACGGCCTCTTGTTCTTTTTTTTGAGGTGAGTTTTTCCGCCTTGTCATTTTGTCCAGGTAGGATTTGCTTTCTCCTGCTGTGGAATTCCGCTGTTCTTGGTGACTGAAGTTGGTTTTGGATCGGTTTCTTGTTGATCTTCTGGGGGAGGGGCCTGTTGTAGTGATTCTCAAGTGTCCTTGCCGCAGGCGGAATTGCACCGCCCTTGCCAGGGGCCGGGCTAAGGAATCCGCTCGGGTTTGCTTTCGGGAGCTTTTGTTCCCTGAGCGCTTTCCGTAGAGTTCCGGAGGACGGGAATGAAGATGGCGGCCTCCCAATCTCTCGTCCCGGAGGAGCCAAGAGCTTGGGGTTCCGCTCCTCAGTGCGCTCTCAGAGCAAAGCGCCCAATAGCCCCGCCTCCCTGGCTTGCGGTCGCGCCTCGAGGAAAGCAGTCAATTGTTGGAGCTGGAGAAAAGCGCCGGGTCGCTTTTGTCTCTGTGGCCTCCGGCCGCGCTCCGAGCCCACCCAGCCTGCAACCGGCACAAGGTAACCCTGGGCTTAGAGCTCACTCCTCGGCTTTGTCGCTATAGCCGGCTTCCCCGCTCTAATACCTGCGAGCTCTGCGGCACTCAGACACCCCCAGTCCTTCTGTGACCCCGCGGGTCCTGGGGTTATGCTGACCCCGCCTGGGTTTCCCCCCAGTTTAGCCTCTGGAGCGATGTCTCCCAGTGGAGCCGACTTTTAAAAGTCCCGGTTTTGTGCTCCGTCGCTCCGCCGCTTGCCGGGTGCCGGCCCCTCCCCCCGGGGTCTATCTTCCCGTCGCTTTGGATTCACTTCTCCGCAGGTCCTACCTTTCAGAAAGTGATCGATTTTCTGTTTCTGGGATTGTTGCTCTTCTTCTCTTCGATTTCCCGTTGGATTTGTAGGTGTTCACAATGGTTAGATAAGCTATCTAGCTGATCTCCTGCTACCCGATGTCGTCTCAGCCTGCTACTTCTCCGCCATCTTGACTCCTCCTCTCCAAGATCATCTTTTATTCAAAGTAAGAAGCGTAGAATTGGAGGCAGGAGTCTGACCGAGTGAGGTTTAAGTTGCTCTAAGTATCAGCAAAGATGCCTATCCTAGTACTTGCTATGGTCTGCAAACTTTGGTGGGGCTCAGCAAACTAATAATTATAGGCTAAATCTGGCCCAAGGTTTGTTTATCTAAATACAGTTTTTTTTGGAACACAGTCACACTCACCTGTTGGCATATGGTCTGCTGCTGATTCCAGACTATAAAGGGAGATTTGTGTAGTTGTGACAGAGACTGAGGACCCACAAAGTCTTGTCCAACTTCTGGCCCCTCAACACTTTTGGACCAATACTTCCTGAGAACAGGGGTATGCCGTACCCAGTCTCATATGGTCGGCACCACGGGGCACGTGGAAGGAAGGTGCTCAAACAAAGCATAGAAGTAAGAGGCACCACAGACAATGGGAAACTTCCAAACATGTACCAGGGGATAGGCTGACCAGACCTGGGACCCTGATTCTTCCCTCGACTTGTGGTGTGGCCTTGGGTAAGTCATTTCACCTCTTGAACTCCTCACCGGTGAGAAGAGAAATAAAGACTTCCCTGCAGGGTCATTTCACGCTTGAATAAGAGCGAAATACAGACTTTCTCTGCTCATTGTATTTGGAATCCAATGGGGCAAAAGACATACAATGATTTTTTAGCTTATTTCTTGTTATTCTCAAAATTTGAAGAGATACTTACTTTATCAGTACAATAGGAGGAGGACGGGTGGAGTAGGAGTCTGCCTGGGGGAGGACTGAACACAGAGAAGAGCAGATGGCTGCATTGCCCAACACCGTGATCCAAAGAGAGACAAGGAAGTGACCAATGTTATCTGAGCCCTGCAGCCTCCCTGGTCATTTAGGTTGTGTTGATGGAGCATAAAGATTCAGCCCAGATGTCATCACCATCTTTCTTAAGACGGATAAGTGGAGTTATGAGAGCTCAGGTTAACTTAACAAGGGCCAAAGTGTTACAAATGTGGGGGCCGTGATTCAAATGTGGAAGAGCCGTCACTCTCCTGCCCAGGAGCTGCTCACAGAGGCTCAAAGACGTATAAAAAGGGAACAAGGACTGTGCATTTGGAAAGTGAATGGAGGAGATAGGAGGGAGATGGGGGGGTTACCCCCACCTAGGGAGCTTACACCCATATTTTCCCAGTCCCGTTGGCTTTACAGGGGGCTGGGGGGTCAGAAACCCTACCACCATGGTGGATGTGAAGGACGCTGACCTGTTTCTTCATTCTAGCCCCAGTCAAAACCTGAACATGGGCTATGCAAACAGAATCCATTCTTTGAAGCGAACATTTTCAACCCTCTCCCGGGCTTCTGTTTGACCTGAGGGTTGGAGTCTGGGCTTGTGCTGTCCAACCCAATCTATCCATTGTGCCAAATTCCTGCTGACATGAATGGGAGGGGCATATATACTCACGTGCTTCAGAAAGGCGGTCCTTTAAGAGATTGAGCTGATGGCTTCCAGGGGCTTGTCAGGTTCTCCCATTTCTCAGAGGTCAGAGAGTTTGGGGACAAGCTCTGCAATGTTCCATCTCCACTTTGTTGTTGTTGTTTTTGTTTTGGATTTACAGAGTGGTCAGGAAGTGTGACCCCTAGGAATGCCTTGATGCCCTCATCTGGATCTTATTATTCCCTGCCACCTCTCCTGTCTAGGACACAGCCAGTTTTGGGCAGTGGTGGGGAGGGGGAGAGAGCTAGGAAAGACTGCAGACAGACCATAGCATCGTAGAGGACTGCACTCAGTCTTCATAAGCTTACCTGCAGTGATGCCCACATATACCCACGATGCTCTCCTCCTGCAAACCCTGTATCCCAGAAATAATGGAGGGGCTGTCATGGGCAGTGGATGTGGCAGATGAGGAGCAGAGGGCAAGTCCTCCAAACAGTCCTCCCTCGAAAACAATAGCAAGATGCTGGACATGGAAGATGAGAGGCTGGGATTTGAGGGGCAAAACTGCTCAGGCCAGCTGCCATGAAAGTCCTTATGAAATTAAAGGCTAGTGAAATAGTTTATTTTTTTGCACAAATAAACCCAAGTCAAAAAGAACAAGAAAAATAATAAAAAAGGTAAAAGAAAAGAAAGAAAAGGGAGCACTCATTCCTTTTTAAAATACGCTTTTATTTTCAAACCGTTTTAAATGTACCGGTATGTTGCAAAGATAGTACAGAGTTCCCACAGGGCTCATGCTCAGTCTTCCCCATTATGAGCCTCTTACGCTAGTGTCCTACACTTGTTTCAACTAATGCATGGATATTGATGCATTACTAATAACTAAACTGCCCACTTTTTTAGATTTCCTCAGTTTTCCCCTCGTGCCATTTGTTTGGTCCAGGAGCTCACCCAGACCACTACTGTCATATTTGTTTGGCATGTCATCTTCGGCTCCTTACATGGTGACACTTCCTCAGACTTGCCTTGCTTCTGATGCCCTTGATGTCTGCACAGTACTGCTCAGGGATTTTGTAGAATGCCCCTTGATTTGAAGTAGCTGAAGTTCTCTCTCATGATTAGACTGGGCTTACAGGGTCTGGGGAGGAAGATCTAGAGTGACGTGCCCTTCTTGACACATAACAAGGGACACCCTAACACAACTGATGCTGGTCCAGGTCCCCTGGTGAAAGGAGTGCTTTCCAAGGTTCTCCACGATAAAGCCAGCACTGCTGTCCACCACCACCTTCCGCACTGTCCTCATTGGAAAGAAGTCACTATGGGCAGTCCACCTTTAAGGAGTGGGTCCTTAAACCCCACCTGCTTGAAGGCAGAGGAGCTAAATAAAGTACATGGACTTCTTCTGCATGACAGATTTGTCTCGTCTCTCCTATTCATGGGTTTATTCATTTATCTGTATCCGTATGGTATCACGGATGTTTGCCGTATATTTTGGGTTAAAATCCAATACTGCATTGTTCATTAGTTCCTCAGACTGCTCTAGCTTTGAGCACTGGGAGCTCTCAGTGGTCTCCTATGCCTTTGTATCATACCCTGTCATTCGGGTTTTTGAGCACTTTCTTACTTTCTGACACCACAAGATCTTCTAGCCTCATTTTTTTCTCATTTTTATCCCCAGTCCTAGAATCAGTCATTTCTCTTAGAATCCCTGTTTCCTTTCCTTGGAGGTCGGTATGAGAAGCCAGTCATGGTGTTTTAGGTCTGCTTCTGCTACGAGGGTACTGTTCCTTCTAGAAAGCCTATTGGCTTCTTGGTACAAAATGATTAACAATAAGAGCACCCACGTAGTTAACTACTTGGAAAACAAGGCTACCCAGAGTGACTCATTTTTCACTAGAAGGGGAATTGGATCAACCACCTCAGTTTAAGTTAAAAAAATTTTTTGGGGGCATAGACTTTAATGCTGGCAAATAACACATGCTATGTAGTCTTTAGCAATTTATTTACCTTTTTGGTTTCTCCTTCATAAATGGGAAAAAAAAAAAGGATGTCTAACTAATATAGTTATTTTTGGAATGGACAATCATATGCATGAAATACCCAGAACAGTGCCTCTTTATCTATGGTAAGTACTCAGAAACTACTAGTCATCCCCTCATCCTAAAATCCCAGCCTTTGGGGCAATGTTATGTATATATAAGTATTAGTTAACATGTGGGTGCTCACTATGAGCATGGTTATATGCATTCTACATATATTAACACAGTCAGTCCTCATAACGGCCAAAGAAGTTGTCCATTTTATGGATGAGGACACTGAGATAGAGAGAGGTTAAGTCATTTACCGATGTGACACAGCAGTGGGGCCAGGAGCAAGGTGTGCTTTGGAGTCAGGGTCCATGATCTTGGGTAAATGAGATACCTCAGCTATAGATGGAGCTTACAAAACCTATTCCAGAAGACGCTGAGTACCTCAAATGCATCTAGTCCTTCGATCTAAACAGAGAGAGTCAAGTATCATATGGTTTCACTTATTTGTGGAGCATAACAAATAATATGGAGGACAAGGGTAGATGGAGAGGAGAAGGGAGTTGAGGGAAATTGGAAGGGGAGGTGAACCATGAGAGACTATGGACTCTGAAAAACAACCTGAGGGTTTTGAAGGGGCGGGGGGTGGGAGGTTGGGGGAACCAGGTGGTGGGTATTAGGGAGGGCACGGATTGCATGGAGCACTGGGTGTGGTGAAAAAACAATGAATACTGTTTCGTTGAAAATAAATAAAAAATTTAATAAAAAAAAATAAAAATAAATATTTAGAGAATGCCTTCCACGGGCCAGAGAGCATGTAAATCACTCAGATCTTGGTGGCATGAGACAAATATATGGGATACTTGAGCAGGCCCAGCCCCAAAGGAGAATAATTTGACAAGCTGGATTTCAGTCCCTTTTTGTTTTCCTGGCTAGTGTCTTTGTGTGGTGTACAACCTACCTAGTTGTGCATGGTCAGCCTGGCAGAGACTGTGATAGGACTGGGCTCTGACAAATACATTTCCTACCCTTGCGGGGCTTATGTAGGTTAAACATACATTAAAATATTTTTTTACAGACTCTAAAGCATGGCAGGAATGTAAGTTACACTCAAGATCATTATTAATTATTACTGTCATTTTTTATTACTGATCAACCCATTTTTAGATGATGGCATTCACAGAACCACACAGCTACCAGACAGTGCTACTGAATGTTTCACAACCAGCTTTTCAGGGGAAGCAGAGCCCTGATACGTATCTTTTTTTTTTTTTTCCAATTTCCCTGGTGTAAATGCCCTGTGGCCTATTTCAAGCTGCCTGCTTGATGTCACTGAGCCCAGAGTTGAACAGATGAGCATCATCAGCTCTCATGAGCGAGAGGGAGGGATTGAGCATACTGTGGAGTTTGGCAGTGGACACAGAGAGCATTATCACCTGTTTGGGGGGGTGCAGGAAGAAGTGGGTAGACTGAGGCTCAGAGGAGGATGACAGAGATATCATACAGTTTGCATTTGAACTCAGTTCTGTTAGGTTAAAAAGTCACTCGTGTGTATATGGGTGTGTGTGAGCCTGTGTGTGTTTCCTGCCCACCAGGACTCTGGAAAACTTCCTTGTATCTCCTGGGTCGCTATCAGAGGGTTTGGGGTTTTTTGTCTGTGGATGCAGCTGCCAGGTCGGGAATCAGTGATTCCATTCAGCAGGTGCTTCTCGTGCATTATGTATGCACACAACCCTGTGCAGGGCCCTGTGGGGGACATCCAGGGAGGAAAACTTAGATTGTCACAGCCGGCAAGGGAGTAAGCGTCCAGTGAGGGAGGCAGACCCACGTGCATTCTGCAGAACCACCTCGTGTAATAGGCATGGTTCGATGGAGTTCCTGTGCCCACAGAACTGGGCGTACGGTTACACTGGGAGGGATGACAGAACAATGGACTCTGAGCTAGGACATCAGGGAAAGCTTCCTGGAGGAGTCCTTTGGGGGGTTGGGTTTAGAGGAGGGAAAAAACCAAATGTTCTCCTTGGGGGCTGTGGAAACTGCACCTGTCTTTCCTTTGACAGAATTCAGAGCAGACACAGTGCCAGCAGTGCTGTCCTCAGTCAGAGCCGTGGACCCTTCCTTGGGGCCTCTGGACCCTCAACTCAAAGTCTCCAGCCACAGGCTCCTTCCTCTCCACGAAGTTCTGAAGGTTCTCGTCTGTCGTGCCCTGGCCTTGCTTTTGTACATTCTTATCCCTGAACCCACAGCACACTCTCCTCACTTCATCGGGCAAGAGTCTGTTCATCCTTCGAAACACAATTAAGCCAGCTCTTTGGAAACAACTCCTAACCCTTCAGTCTGGACTGTCTACCCCTTTCCTGCCTTCTTACAAGAAGCTGTGGGTTCCTCTCCTTTAGCGTTTAATTTGCATATCCTCTTAAGGAGTATGTATGGGACGCTCCGTATAGCCCTAGTGATAGCAAACAGTGACTGAGCATTTTCTGTGTTCCGAGCACTGACGTTTAATCTGGGCAATAATCCTAGGAGGTGTGTCAGTATCTTGGTTTCCTGGGTGAAGGAATTACAGCATGAAGAAGTTAAGCAGCTGGTTCAAGGTCATGTCGCTAGCTGTTTGATGAGATGTGACTGGGATTGGAATCCACCTAGTTGCAGGGTGGGGGTCTAAGTGACAGGGCCCTCTGCTGCCTGGGTGCAGTAGGCAGGGGATCCCTGGAGCACACAGAGAAGGGAGAGCCAAAGCCCTCTAGAATATCAGCCTAGGAGGGGATACAGGGGCAAAGCACAAAACACAGAATAAAATGTAACTCTGCTTTATATGATGTAAGGTAGGGAAATGAAACTCTTCATGTCTCACTTTTCTCATCTGGAGAAGGGGCATAAGTACAGTGTTCACAGTCTGGTATAAGGATACAATAAGCTATTCTGTGTAACCTGGAGTAGAACCTGCCGCTAGCAATCCCCCTGCCGGCACATGTGGCTAGGCCTATCACATTTTATCTCTACCACCCTCTTTGAGATCAGGCCTGCCGAAAATATTTGCAGAGTGAATCTAAAGATGGAGTAAAAGCTGGAAGGATACAGTACATTCATCCCAAGTGACCTTGGCATCTTATATTTAAGAGTGGATTCAAACATCCCTGCCTGGTGAAGCCCCCAGCAGACGAAATGTCACTATTCTCTCTCAGGCCCGGGGACAGCTAATGTGGCAGGTCAGCGGGGCCCTTCCCCATTTTGCGAGCGTTCGTGAAGCAGTCAGTTGTGGCTGGAAATGTGCAAATGCAATAATGCACATGATCCGAGAGTGGTGGAAACCTCTATCGAAAACAGCTGTGTGGGTACCAGCTGCTTGGTAACAAATACATCTTTAATGAAATCAAACAATCCAGCAGGATTTATTGATTGAGAACAATTGCTTTTAAATACAGTCTAGTAGCCAGGACTGTTAACATTCTTTTTCGTTCAATTAGTTCAGTTGGTTTGAATTAGAGACACTTGGCTATTAGCTAAGAAAAATAAATGCTATTGCCTTTCAGCATGAAAACCCCCACCTCCTTCTCCCTACACTAATGCATGGCAGAGTTACCCAGTAGGGAGATTTTTGAGAGAAGTCCAACTGTTTGTGGGGAAGGGAGTCTTACAGCAAGCTGAAGTTCAACAAACTCCAAAATGGGAACCCGTCTTGACCCACAGTCTTGAATAAACGTCAGTGGGTTGGGGGTGGAGGTGCTCATCCAAGTTATCAGAATCTACCAGCCTACCCCAAATCCAGGCGACCCTCATGCTGGACGATGCGTCTAGATCCGGATTTCTCAGCACAGCTGTAGGATTTTGTAGGAAGATATTCTATTTACTATATAATATGTCTCTATTTTTCTTCTGCTTCTTTTGTTAACTTTAAAAAATTTTTGTTTTATTGTAGTTTGCTGAAGTTAATTATATTAGTTTCAGGTGAACAATATAACCCTCTATACATTGTCATGACGAAAGGAACCACTGTCCATTTGTCACTTGAATAAGGACCCTGGGAACCACACAGGGAGTCTCCCTCCCAACCCACCTGTGACACGGGTCCCCACAGGTCTCCTCTGTGAATTCCACCTCCCGTATTTCTTCTGAATCCACCACTACCTCCCATTTCTACATTCTTAGGGAGGAACACAGCATCTGTTGTTACCTGGATTAATGCATTCAAGTCCTACATTGGCCTCCTCGTGTTTGTTAATCTTCCTCCTACCCACCAGTCCTGGAAGCTGGGAGGTATTACCTTGCTAGGGCTGCCATAACACACCCTACAGAGAGTGGGCTGTAAAGACCAGAAAATTATTTTCACATAGTCCTGGAGGCTGGAAGTCCAACAGCAAGGTGTTGGCAGGGGCATTTTCTTTGCAGGGCTCGCTCCCCGGCTTGAAGATGATCACCTTCTCACTGTGTCCTCATACAGGCATCCCTCCCTCCGCACGTTGTGTGTGTCCTGATCTCCTTTTCTTGAAAGGTCACCAGTCATATTGGATCACCGCACACCATGTGATCTCATTTTACCTTTGTCACTTCTGTAAAGAACCTCTCTCCCAAAACAGTCACATTCTGAGGTTAGGACTTCAACATATGAATTTGGAGGGGAGCAAAATTCAGCCCATAACAGGGAGATTCCTAAATCACACATAGAAGCAGGATGCTCCTCTACGCAAGCTGTCCAGTAGATCCCTATGGCCTGGGGGTAAAGTCAAGTTCCTTAGGTCTGTCCACGAGGCCTCCTAAAGTCTGGGGCCCTGAATGTCCTTCATCCCATCTCTTCCCCCTACTGTAAGATTGGGTCCCTTCTACTTCTGTCCCAGGTGACATTCTAGATGCTTACAAATATGAACTCATTTCTTCTTGATAATGACTGGGATGCAGAAGGGCAATGTCGGTGGCCCAGACTCCATGGGAAACTCCTCTGGACAAACCTCATGTGCCACTTATCTTGAAATCCTCAATACTAAGCACAGGGCCCAGCATCAAATAAATTCTCAGTTAGAGATTATAAAATGAAATATTTTCAAACCTATGTTTGGCTTTTTAATGCAGTTGTGTATAATCAGAAGCTAACCTCCTGAAAAACAATGGATTTGGGGAAGGATCCTAAGTTCGGAGGCTTACATGAAACATTACCGTCACTCTCCTTGATCAGGAGATGAGCGAGGACTTTCTGGGGGTGGTGCTGCAGGGGGATGGGCTGAACTTTTGCTGCGAGCACCCACTACTTGAGGCCTGCTTTAGAGACCGCCTAACTGATGACAGGATTTTGTCAGCTCTCCTGTGCCAAAGGTGAAATTTAAGAGTTGTTCCCCACTCTTGATGTTTCCTTCCAGGTGGACGGGGGTTCACAAGTCCTGTTACTTATGCCACTTCTCTGGGGGAAGTATCGGATTGGTAATCTCTGGAAAAACAAGTAGGACATGTTCGGCTCAACCACAGCTTTTCCCATTGGAAGTGAGCATTCCATGGGCCTCTCCCCATCTCCATCCTCCTTTATCTCCTTCCTCCACGCCTCCATTATAGGGAGGCCGACCCCACCCAGTTCTGCTCCTGGCTGGGTGCCACATCTGCTCCGGTGTGGGTCTTGCCTAAGGTCGGGTTCTCTGGCCTGTGGACTCACTCCATCCTCCTTCCCCTAGTCAACATCAGTATCGAAGGCGGACTGTGGTCTCCATCCATTCCTCTCATTTCCTGCTTCTCTGCGTGTTCAGATCTCAGGCAGAGAAGAAAGGTGATATTAAAGGCTCTAAAGTCGTGGGTGGCTGCCTGGATTACTGAGATATCTGAGGATATGGGATAGGTAGGGAGTGACTGCAGCTGGGGTGGGGCCTGTGCTTTATGGGCGGGGAGTTTTGACCTTGGCAGAAACTCAGGCAGGCCAGGTGGGCCTTACCAGCTGTGCAGCTGACTTAACTGCCTGAGCCCAGGAGGCGGGCCGTAGGTCTTGGGGTACGTGGTGATTTGACTTTGGTGGGTGATCACAGCTTATGACGACTTTTTGCACAGCAGAGCTACGTTCTTTAGAAGCAAGCTGCGTATCTTTGGCTGCAAAAAGGCCGAGGGGCTGTGTGAATAGCTTTAAGCAAAAGGGAATCGGCCATGGGAGTGCCTCTGGAAGGGCAGGGGGCTGTTTTAGGTGACCTCAGCAGATGTGGCCCACATGGGGACTGTCGAGAGCATATATATGCCAACTGTGCGGGCTGCAATAAAGGTGTGGCATTGGGCAGCCACTGGCAGCCTTGGGGTACACCTTGGCCTTGAAATACACATGTGCAGGAAACAAAGACCTCAGGGAGGGTAAAGGCCTTCTGCGGGTGCATCCCCTCCAGATGTGGGCGTGGCTTTACCTAAATAGGCCTGGTAGGAGCAGAGACTGGGCTGCGGGAGGGAGAGACTTTCCACAAACCTCCCTTCGTTCCTTCGCTGGAGGAATCTGCGTGCCATTTGGTCTGCACGGGTGCAGTACGGCAGCCACGCAGGGGTGGGGAAGCAGTCTGGGTCAGGTGTGCGAGGCAGCGCTGGACCAGTCACAGTAGCCGGGTTTCTGTGAGGGGAACAAAGGAAAGGCAAGATACTTCTCTCACTTTTGTAGAGGTGATGGCCGGGGCACTGCAGAGCTGAGAACTGGCCGCAGAAGCCAGAGGTTTAGGCTTGGCTGAGCTCAGAGGGCTAAGGCGTAAGGATCCAGCAGGTCCGCGGTCTGCGGAGCGTCATTTCCCAAACAAAGCCAGTGTGGGGGCCTGGGAACACAGGTCCCTTTGTTAAGATATCCTATAGCAAGAGTGTAAATGACCACTGCGTCCCTGCTCTGAAAATGCCTGTTTGCCGGAGACGGTAGACACGGTCCCAGGGAACGGAGCCTGCCCTCAGGTTCCTAGTTCTGGGCGGGAACTTTAGGCTGGGAGGGAAAGTGGAAATCAGGAGGCTGTGCCTACTCGGATGGGAAGGGGACACAGCTATGGGGAGGCTGGATGTCCAGGCAGGTCTTCAATGTGGTGAATGCACAGCACACACTTTAAGTTACCGATGGAAGATTATCCCATTTGAGTTTCATTTCCCCATGTTTCTGTCTACCAATAACTGGCGTGGTTAGGCCGGCAACCAGACCTGCTTCCAGCCAGAAGGGTTTTTCTCCACCTTCACTGAGCTGCTGTAAGAACTTGGGTGGCCCTGACCGCTTGCCCTGGGGCCACCGGTTTTCCTGGGACAACATGCTTTAGGAATGGAGGGAGGGGTTTGGCATTTGGTGGCTTGGGGAATGGGACTAATCTTGTCAGTTCTATCTGCCCTATTAATTCTTTCAACTCTTTAAGGAGTGAGGGGCTCATAGGAGAATAGGGACTCAAGTAAGACACTGAAGAAATCACACTCATTTCACCAGGAGATGACCTGGTTAAGGAACCCCGAGTGTCCCCTGGAATCCAAGGCTCTTCCAACCAAGGCTGAGCAGCAGAAGAAATCGGGAAGAGCATTCCGACCTAAGAATTTCAAACTTCAGACTTTTAACTCAAAAGGACTCCAAATCTCCTGATTTTAGTCAGTCTTTAATTTCTTTGCAATTTCAACTTGAGAGGAGATTGAATCTACAGACCCTACCTTCTCAACAGGACCTTGATAATAGATGAGGTTTGTATCTAGGTTGGGGCATCTTGAAAGTTGGTGTTTGTTATGTGGAGAGTCTGTGGGACTTTTATTACCAGCCCGTCTTCCTGGTTCATGTCCTCTCACTGCAGAGCCTCTGAAGGTCGTACAGGGTGGATGGAGATCATTCAGGACAGGAAGAGGGAAATGAGTCAAGTTTAGACTCAGGGGGAGAATTCGTTCTGTTGACCCACTTTAGAGTTTCTGGTGGTAGCGTTTCAACTGTCCCCAAGTGGCCCCGGGAGCCACACGGAGGCGGGGTTGGGGTTTGGCCAGGAACGTGGGAGGACCGAACAGACAGCTGCTCCGTTGATTGGCTTCCGGGGCCGGTGGCATCACACACCTGGTTTCCAAGCCCACCGTGTCCGTGAGGAACAGGCTCATCTGTCTCCTGCCTGCTCCTGTCTTTCCTTCAAAGTGGACGAGGCTCTTTGGCATCTCTGTTCTGGCTCCCCTCTACCTTCTTCCTCACTGGTAAATGTGGGAATGAGCAACATTCACGAAACATGCATTCTTCCTGCTCCCCGGAAGCAGGCCCTTCCCAGCCCCCATCACGGACAGGTGAGCCCCAGCCCAGCAAAGCCTATGGCTGGTGGGCAAAGGAGGCCCCTTTCCAAGGTCACTGAGCAGGCCCTTCTCCCATTCTGAGCCCCGTCCCTCACTGAGGTTCATCATAATAAGAGATATGCTGGTGTTTTATTTCTTGTCTTATTTCTGTACTTGTTCTGAATCTAAGTAGAGTAAGGCAAGTGTTTGCTTTTTACTAAGCAGAGACCTGAGGCACCTCTACCAATATCCATTTGCAGGACGTTTTCACAGACTCCCGGCATCCTGGCAAAAGGGAGGCATTAAGAGAGCCACATGGCAGAGGAAGGAGGACCCGGCCAGGGCTCTGCACGCCCAGAGGAGTGCTCTTTGTTCAGAACAACCACCCCCCTGTCTTCTGTGACATCTCTTCAATCTGGGAACATAGTGCCATCAGCCACAGGGTCTGGGGACCATTCAGGACACTCATGTTGACTCATTTAATCTTCAGACTCAGGCTGCTCACGTCCCTTGGGAGATGGGGCATCACAGAGGACCCCTCAGTTACCTGGCGTCCAACATGGTGATGCTGACACTCAGTCCAGGTTGGGTTTCAAACCTTGTGGTTTGCTCCACTAGCAAGATGGGGTCTCTCCTCCCTGGGAGCAGACTCTCGGCCGACCCAGGCTCACCTCTGACTTTGCTACATAACCGACAAGGTCTGGGGAGGTTGCTGAACCTCCAAGGCTCATACCAGACCCCCTCAGCCCAAACCGAGTCATCCATAGAGCAAATGTGGGTATGAATATCACACGACATTTGAATCACAAAAGTCCCAAGCTGGACTGAGTGAGATCTTCCTCTGTCATGGCAGACAAGCGTGCGGTAGGAGAAAAACCCTTCCCTGCTTTTCCATTTTCCATTTCAATGCTTGTAAAAGCTTTGGTGTCACAAATACCTCCTCCAAGTCTTTAGAAGTTCAACTTGCATTAGGATTTGACAAGGAAGTCCTTTGCTCCTGTTTTCTTCTCTTTCAAGATTAAAAGGAAAGTCTAAATACGGACAGCCTTCTGCTTCCCATAGTGCAGTTTCAATATAAGCAGAGTGAAGGCTCTGTTAACCCGATGCAGCCCTTGCCCCCCAGCTGTTATCAGCCCCTGCCCCTGGACGCCCACCCGCATGTCCACAGCAGGGCGAGGAGGGGCCCCAACACGGCTTTGGGGGGTTTTGTCTTCTGTTGAGCTGTTTGATCTTCCTTTAGCTTCAAACCCGCTTCTCTTTGTTCTCTGTCTTTCCTGTGTCTCGAACTTGGCAGGCTTTCGTTCTGGACCCCAACCTGCTGGCTCCAGCCTGCCCCACCAGCTTCTCAGGGCCTGCGGGCACCCTTCTGTGGGCACCGGGGGGCATGTGAGGCCAACTGTACGCTGTTCACCCACCCCAGCTCCTCCTGAGAGAAACCAAGCTGTTCAGAGCTCAGGCCGCACGCTTCCTCCTTCCTCCGAACCTTGGTCTCCCATCCCGCCCCTCTGCCCACCTTGCATGCCCACCCCCCGCCCCCAGGTACCCAACTCCTTGTCAAAACCTCACCCTCAAGAGCTTAACCCAGCCCCAAGGCCGGATCTTCCCAGCCCTGCAGGGCTCCCCAGGACAGAAGGAATCTTCTCTCCTCCACACTCCCATGGCATTTGATTCACGATCCTACAAACCACGTCCCTCTTAGCTACCTCTCATCTCTACCTGTGTTTTAGCCCATCTCCCAGGGGCATGTGAATTCCCCAAAGGTAGGGACCACTTGTTAGTGGCTTTCATGACTCCAGCCACGTCCTTTCCACTCCAGCATGGAGCCTCCTACGTGGCAGGACCCAGTGAACACAACTTGAAACGATGGAAATTAAATTCCTTTCTGGGGACAACCTGTGTCAGAAAAGCACCAGCTGGTGGCGCTTTGGGCTCTGCTACCAGGTTGCTGGGTGACCTTGGAAAATGTTAAGTTCACTTAAGCTCTCAAAGTTGATTTCTTCACCTGTGAGGGAAGCTAATAATGCAAATTCCAGTGAATGCTGTGAAGAACATGCAGTGATGTATTACATAAACCACACAGGGGAGAAGGTGTCTCAGGCCCTGGCACCCTCAAGAACCCTTTCCCCGGAGCTCCCCTGCACTCACTTAGAAGGCCATTGTCTAACTATGCTTAGCCTCTAAATTTCTGAAAACACATTGTTCTTTGTCCTCTCTTATTATTTGCCTTTCCTGTTCTATGTGATCTACCCAAGGACTTGAACATTTTTATCTGGGGGGGGGGGGGTGTATTAGGAGAAAAAAATGTGCGATGATCTGAAATGCCTTCTAATTTTTTTTTTTTTTTTAGTAGTGGTAAAATATGCATACCTAACAAAATTTACCATCTGAGCTATTTTTAAGGGGCATAAAGTACGTTCACATTATTGTGCAAACATCAACACTATCTATCTCCAGGACTCCTTTTATCTTGAAAAATACCGGATATTATAATCATTAACTCCATTAAACACTCATTCTGCCCCCTGCCTCCTACCCCCTAATGACCAACCCCACTCCCAGACCCTGGCAGCCACCATTCTACTTTCTGTCTCCATGAATTTTCTGTTCCTGGTTCTTCAGCTGACACGGATTCAGACGGTATTTATCCTGTTGTGACCCACTTATTTCATTTAGCATAACAACCTCAAGGCTCATCCCTGTTGTAGCAGGTGTCAGAATGGCATGTTTTTATGGCTAAATAGTATTCCATGGTACATAGAGGCCACGTTTGCTTACCCATTCATCTCTGAGGAACACCTTGTTTCTCCTGAAATGACTATTTTTTTGATCCATACAGATTGATGGAAATATTTTTCCAGAATCTTCTCCCTACTTCCCCATAAGAGAGGAATCAGATTGACCTCGGTTCATGCTTCAGCTCGAGTTTTAATAGATATGTGGCTTTGGTTCATCCTATCTAAACTCTCTGAAGCTCAGTCCTTTGGTATTTACATGAGAAGCAATACCTGCCTGACCAGCTGAGTACAAGACCCTGAGGCCATTTATTGTGTGCAGCCATGGGTCCTGGCAGGCTGGCTAAGTGGTGTCTGCTATTCTTAGCTTTATGGGCATGTGTAACCCCACACTCTGAGCACTTGCCTTTCTTTGTGACTCTCTCACTCGAGAAAGACTTTTGGAGAGACCATCGCTCTTCACCCACACCGTGGGGCTCTGCCAGCAGTCCGGGTAATGAGCTCAGGGACACATGTGGGTTATGGGATTCCATTTTGGGCTCCAAGTTTATTATTGTTTTCTGTGCTTTAGAATGAAAACTGAAAGTGTTTTGACATCTGCCCTACAAGTCCGTCTAATTACCCTGTTCTTACTTTCTGAAACGTCTCCTTGTCATTCTGTGCCACTGAATTTAACAAATGCTCCCCAAGCATGACCACCCTCCACCAGGTACCCTGCTTATGAAATGGTGCCAAGCAATGAACTGGGCCGGGGCTGCCTTCCACAAACTCACCATCTAATAGGGAGCACACACAGCTGCAGTCTTAATCTCTCTAATACTCAACAGAATGACGCACAGAACCATCCCTTCTTTGCCATACGTGGTGCATTCAACTGCAGGACTTGAAATGAGACATAGGCTCACCTATGGGTGCATGACCGTCGGAACAGGGCTCAACCTCTTCAGCTGTCAAGTGGGGACATACCTCCCTTAAAAAAAAAAATCATTGTTCTGGGAATACAAAGGAACACATTCCTGATGCCTGCAACAACATGGAAAATCCCATATGTGTTGCACTAAGTGAAAGAAGCCAGACTCCAGAGTCTACACACGATATGGGTCTATTTAGATAATGTTTTAGAAGGAGCAAGACTTTAGGGAATGAAATCAGATGAGTGGATGCCAAGGGTTGGGGCTGGGGGCTTGAGGAAACATCAGGCAATGGAAATATTATGACTGCGGTGATGGGTGATGGCTGAGTATTTTGCGAAATTCTTAGAACTCTGTACCTTAGAAGGGTGAATTCTACTGAATGCAAATTGTACTTTAATCAATAGATAACAAGTAAACAAAAAAACTGCAGTGAACTAAATGAGATCATCTCTATGACAGAACCTGCTACGATGGCCAGCACCCAGTGGGTGTCCCGAAAGGAGTTTTATCATCTATTCAAAGGAAAGAGGATCTTTACTCTTTTTTTTTTTTTTTTAAAGATTTTATTTATTTATTTGACAGACAGAGATCATAGGAGGCAGAGAAGCAGGCAGAGAGAGAGGAGGAAGCAGACTCCCTGCTGAGCAGAGAGCCCGATGCGGGGCTCGATCCCAGGACCCTGGGATCATGACCTGAGCCGAAGGCAGAGGCTTTAACCCACTGAGCCACCCAGGCGCCCCAAGGATCTTTACTCTTTTTTTAAGCCTTTTTTTTTTAAAGATTTTATTTATTTATTTGACAGATAGAGATCACAAGTAGGCAGAGAGGCAGGCAGAGAGAGAGGAGGAAGCAGACTCCCCACTGAGCAGAGAGCCCGATATGGGGCTTGATCCCAGCACCTTGAGATCATGACCTGAGCCAAAAGCAGAGGCTTTAACCCACTGAGCCACCCAGGCACCCCAAGAGGATCTTTTCTGAAGTGTAGAGACCCAGGTTCAATTCTAACTCTCTTCTATTTATTAACTTTGCAAATTTGGATGATCTGCTTAAATTTTCTGAAGTTCCTCACTCAAAATGGAAATAAAATGGTGATTTTGTGGGGCGCCTGGGTGGCTCAGTGGGTTAATCCTCTGCCTTCGGCTCAGGTCATGGTCTCAGGGTCCTGGGATCGAGCCCCACATTGGGCTCTCTGCTCAGCGGGGAGCCTGCTTCCCCCTTTCTCTCTGCCGGCCTCTCTGCCTACTTGTGATCTTTCTCTCTCTGTCAAATAAATAAAATAAAATCTTTAAAAAAAAATGGTGATTTTGTGAGGTAGGCAATGTGAGACCTAAAGTCAGGATGTGTCACATAAAAAGTTATTTTATTTTATTTTATTTTTTATTTTTAATGCACTGACAATATGCCTTTTGTACGTTCTGTGACACTATGCTGAAGATACTAATTAATTTAATCCTGGGGCTGCCTGTGTGGCTTAGTGGGTTAAAGCCTCTGCCTTCGGCTTGGGTCATGATCTCAGGGTCCTGGGATCGAGCCCTGCGTCCGGCTCTCTGCTCAGTGGGGAGCCTGCTTCCTCCTCTCTCTCTCTCTCTCTGCCTGTCTCTCTGTCTACTTGTGATCTCTGTCAAATAAATAAAATCTTCAAAAAAAAAAAAAAACTTATTGATTTAATCCCTACCATAGCCCCGTCTTGCAGATAAGGAAACTGATCATAGGAAGGCCAAGTGCAGGGCCTGGTCCGTGTGGGGTGTGGGCAGGGCCAGTGCAAAGCCAGGCTGGTGGGATCCAGAGTCTTCACCTCCATCCACACTCAGCTCTGCTTGTCCCATTCACCAGTCATTTACAACAAGCCCTCCTGAAGCAGAAAATAACTTCTGTGCTGTTGTATATGTTAAAAATCCTACTGGGAGAAGCAAATCTCTTATTCTTTTCCAGTGCAGCCTCTCACTGGAACTTTGTAATCATTTCAGGATGATGGAACTGGTGTTCAGGATGCCAGGCATGCATGAGGACAGCGGAGGTATGACTTGGTCCCAGACCTTCTGTCCCCAGATCTTGGCCTTTCCTGTACAGTATCAGAGTCTTTGTAGACCCTGCCTTCCTTGTCCACACTGCCAGCTAGAAATAAGCTCCCAGGCAAAGATTTGTAAGTGAGAACTCAAATAAGACCTCTCAAAAACTGCTGGCAGGGCTGAATTGTTGAGATTTTTCCAGAGGACTATTTGGTGATATATGTCAAATCCCTTAGCAATTAACCTTGCTTTGACTTGGCAATTTTAATTCTAGGGATTTTTCCTAAAGAAACAATCGTATATAGGCAAAGATCTATAGACAAGCAACTCCATTACATTATTTATGCTGCTGAAATTCTGGGAATGTATTAAACACCCACGAGTAATAGAGTAGTTAACTAATTTATGGAGCAGTCATAAAATGGAATACTAAACAGCCATTAAAAATCATATTTTAGAAGGCTACTTAATGACATGGAACATGTTCATAGTGTATTTGAAAAGAAAAAGCAGGATTAAAATGAAATTATGCATATATGGCTATAGAAAATAAGACTAGAATAAAATACACGAATAAAATAAAATCCATGAGGAAGTTTATAGACCAAACAAGGAGAGGAGAGTATGGGTGGTTTTATTTCTGGCTTGTTGCTTTCTTTATCTCTAAATTATACATGTATATTTATGATTGGCAGAACACCACACGCCATTACAACTACTAACAGCATGAAAGGTTCTCTACTCCCTTAAGGATGAAAATATAAGTAGGTCATGTTGGGTTCTTTATGGTGGGTCTACACAAATAGTGACTTTGTTTCCCCAAATGCAGTACTAAGTATTCCCTTGGATTCTTGATTTGTCCCTATGCAGATTATATGCAAAGGCAATGTTGGTTAGAAGAACTGCTGCTCCATAAACCCTCAAGAACACAAAAAAACATTGGAGTTTAGGATGGTTGGAAGGGAGATCTGGGTATTGCCTCCCCACTGGTCCCCAGTGCAGGAATCTCAAAGTCCACAGCCCTGATGGGAGGCCACCTCGGCTTCTCTAGCACTAGGACCTCACATCTGGGGGCTTTCAGACTGCTGTGTTACTCAGGTTGACTGGAGCTTCTTCAGGGCCAGAATTTGTGGTTTCTGTCTCCTGGAGCCACACGACATGAGTCAGTCTCCTTGTATAAGTGATCGCCCTTCCAAAGTCAGAAGACAGTCCTGTGTCCCCTGGGTTATTTCTTTCCCAAACATGTGTGAGGAAGACTGGGGGGAGAGGTGCTTAAGTCAGCATCAGTCAGCAGCCTGTGTTGCCCAACACAGCTCAACCGTGAAGGGGTTTCCTCCTCCTCGGGAAGCCCTCACCACCCTCAACCACGCCCCCACCCCAGCAGACCCAAGGTTCCTCCATCTGTCTTTTACCTCAATTTGTCACCACGCTGTGATGATGAGGTCCCTTTCCTCAGCACATTGTGACCTCAAGTTGAGACTTTCTTTAAGTCTTCTCTACATACCCAGGGCCTAAAACAGAGATAGGCATCCATTCTTTCACTGAGTCATGTAGCACGTGCTGACTTCATGTCAACACTGAGCCGGGCACATGAGCCAGGCACTGAGTAAATGTGAGTATACAGCTGTAAACAAAACGGATGGGAGCCTTCTCTGGATGGACTCAGAGTCTGTGCAAGAAGTCATAATGTAAATAGACAATAGATAGATAGATAGATAGATAGATAGATAGATAGATAGATAGATGATAGATGGTTGATAATAAATAGGTAGATATATAGATAGGATGGATGGGTGGATGGATGGATGGACGACGGATGGATGGATGAGGGATGGATGGATGGATACATTGGTAAATAAATAGCAGGTACCAGCTATTTTACACTATAATATGAAGGAAAAGAAGAGGGTGTATAAAGGAGATGCAGTGAGCATGAAATTGGTGTAGCAATTAGGAGCAAGGATTCTGGAGCCAGAAAGTTCAGATCACTGGCCATGTGAATGCCGGCAAGTTTTGTTTGTTTGTTTGTTTGTTTTTTATCATTATGCCTCAAATTCCTCACCAGTCATGTTAGGATTAAATGAGTTTATTTCTGTGGAATGTAGAAAGCATGCACACACAGGTAAATGGTGGTGGTGGTGGTGGTTGTCAAGATGTGTATATAAGGGAAAATGGTGGACCAGGGAAGACCTTTCTGGGGCAAATGGGGAAATGGATCCTGAGACTTTAAGGATGAGTAAGAAATGACCAGGAAGCATGGAGACGGAGAGGGAGCAAGAGCATGAATGAGGACTCCAGGCTAACAAAGGGCTTGGCGCATTCCAGGGACCAAAGATCAGGGAGTGTGGGCAGAGGGCAGAGGAGAGAGGACCCAGAAGCCCTGGGGAAGGCAGTGGCCCTGTTTCTGCACGACCTCCTACACCACCTCCCCTTTGGTGTGAGAGTGAAGGAAACCCTGAAGGACTGAAGCACAGAAGGGCCACATCTCCCTTTTCAGTCTCTCTGGCTGCTCAGTGGGAAGGAGGGAGGCAGGGAGGCTTGGAAAGAGGCTGGGTGGGGTCAGGCAGTGGTGGGGCATGCTACAGAGGCAGAGCTGATGCTCTGACATGTGGAACTTTGTGAAAATGAGGAAAAGAGAGCACACACACACACAAACACACACAACTTCTTGTGCACGGACAGACATTACCAGCGTGTCAAGGAATAACGCAGGGGCAGTGGATGTAAATTGGGTTTAGTCTATCCTAACACCTCTTTTCAGGAGCCGTTATTAAAGAAATTTCTACTTATGACTCTTGTTAAAGATAGCAAAGCAGGCTTTATTCAGGATGATCCCAATCAGTGTGAGGACCACTATGATAGAGTTTTGCAGAGGGGGAAAAGGGGTGGGCTTAAGTCCAAATACAGGTGGGAGTTTACAACCAAGGAACAGGGAGGGGCTCAGTGGATGGGAAATTTCCTAGAGGAGGTATCAGACCTAGGAAAGGACTCTGGCTAAACTGGCCTAACAGGGATCTTGCTGAAGACAGGCCAGGGTGATCAGACATCCCCTGAAGGTTGCTGGAGGATGAGGAACTCTGCCAAAACAAAAACAAAAACAAAAACAAAAACAAACAAACAAAAAAAATCAAGAAATCCCATTCTTAGATATATGTACTCAAGACTGAAAACACATTTACATACAAATTGTGCATAGATATTTATAGCAGAATCATTTGTAGTAACCACAGAGTGGAAATGACTCAAATGCCCATCAACAGATAGATGAATGGATTAACAAACATGGTATCTCCATAAAATGGAATATTATTTGACCATGAAGAAGAATGAAGTTCAGACTCATGCCACATGGTTGGTCCTTGGAAACATAATACAGAGTGAAAGAAACCAGACACAGAAGGTATCTTACTGTGTGGTTCCATTTGTACAGAATGTCCAGAATAGGCAAATCCATAGAAATAGAAAGTAGGTTAATGGTTGCCAGGGACTGGGGAGTGGGAAAGGACAGTAGCTGCGACTGAGCACAGGATTCCGCTCTGGAGCAGTGTGAATGTTCTGGAATTAGATCGGGTGATGTGTCACCTAACTTTGTGAATGCACTAGACGTGAATGAATGGCACTCTTTAAAAGGGTAAGTTTTATGGTATGTGAATTCTACAGCAATAAAGCTCTTATTAAAAAAAAAAAAAAGAATACAAAAATTATGGGGAAAAAAGTACCCTGTACTTAGAAAAGACAGCCAAAAGCACTTTAAGCTTATTACCTAAGCTGGATAATATGGAATGTTAACAGATATATTTTATAGGTATTTTTTACAATAGTTGAACCAACCTATATAATAATGTTATCGCCTGATTTTAAGTTTAATTTATTGTGACTATTTTACTATGTCAGAAAATAGCAGTATCATATATAATATCATTTGTCAGGGAGTGTTCCATGCAGAAATCTACAGGGAGGCATTCATTGAGCCATGGCTATGTAGGCGGTTTTGATTCCTACTCTTTATAAATAATGCTATACAAAAGTCCCAGGCACATATCTTTGCATGCTTCCCTAGAAGTTTTCTCAACTTGCATTCCTAAATCAGAATTTTTCAGATAAAAGCTCTGACTGTGATCCACTGGCAGATTGTTCCTCATCTAGGCTGTGCCATTTTTGTTGCCCCACTGCTAGGACATGGGATTAATTCCCGCTTGAGCTTACATACCCTTGGCATGGGCTTTGCTCGGCGGAACAGGTCCTTGTAAGGCTTGGAGACCAGATAACTGGAGTGAAGACACTCTTGGTCAAGTTATGGTTCCAACTTCTTGCTGTCCTAAGTCTAACTTCCAAGATGAATCTCTCCGTGTACTGTGACCATTAAAGTTTCCGCTAAAGAATGAGGAAGAAAAAGGACAATTAAGTTAAGTCAGGGCTAATTGATGCTGAGCCTTTATGGCATTTGGAGGTGCTGAGGATGTCAGCCCTGAGTCCTCATGGGCTCTGAGTCGGGTAAACGACGTGATCAAATGACACTTAATCTTTCTGTAATTAATTGAGGATCTATAAAAATAGCATAATTGGCAAACTGTCCTACAATTAGCATATTAATATGGTGACCCTTGCCAGGTGAGCAGCCTGGATTTATATATGGGTCCTGGGCTGGGACCTGTGGCTGGAAGGCAGATCAGGTGCAGGGAGGTATCTGAGCTCCATTATCTCACGGCCGGAAGCTTTGTTCCAAGACAAGGATTATTGCTAATAATTTCTCCCCGGGGAAGCACTATCTAAATCCAGGTTTTCTGCAGAGTCTGTAAATACAGCTAGAGTCCTATTGGGGAGCAGAGAGGAAAGGCACATGTAAGTAGGTCAATCTGGGTGCTTTTGTGCACCAACAATGACGGGAAACGTCGAAGCTTCCACCTCACTGAGGAGGTGGTTCTGCTGGTATTGACAAGTAAGCTAGAAAATCCAGGAGGGAGAGGATTTACAGGATTCCAAGCCATCCAGCCTCCTGAAGCCTAAATAAATACATAAATAAATACATAAATACATAAATAGTAAAATAAAATAACCAGACCCATTCACACGGAGTTGGGTGTGTCTGAGCCATGGATGGATCCTTTTGCCCCTTTCTCCCTCTTGCCTTGTGGTAACGGGACCTGAGGGAGCCCTTCAGGTTTTGTGGCGGCAACTTTTGAGAAGCGGTTCTGTTTTACATGTATCCTCTGGTCCAGTGGACTATATGAACATGTTATTTAGGACCCCACGTGGGTGAAATTGCACAGTAGAAAAGAAGGATTGTAGACAATGGGCCGGGGGCTTGGGTCCTAGGCCCAGCCTGGCAAGCAACTTTGTGTGGAACTAGAGGCCAGTACCTCCTCCCTCCTGTTTACACGTCACTATGTTTAAACTCAGCAAGTGGGCTGAGTGACTTCTAGGAATCTCAGTGGAATGAGTTTAACCTTCTGAGATGTATGATTTGTTTCCCAGCTTAAATTTCACAATTAATTATAGCTGTACATTTAGGTGGAGGATAAGGGCATGAATCTACCCCACATCTGACTTAGGTTGACCCCTCTTCCATTACAAATAATAACAAGATTCCCGCTACTGTCACATGGGAAGAACTTGGGAAGGGGGGTTATAACGGCAACCCATACATCCACTGATGAAGGAGGCACACTGATGACAAAGGATAGACATTTATTCTGTGCCGACTGTGTGCCAGGCTCTCTGCCATGTGTTTCCTCACGGACTCCTCAAAGCCACCCATGATTTTGGCTGTAAACTCTATTTTTGCAGCTGAGTCAGCTGGGGGTCACAGAGTTTGCCACTTACCCACATTTATGCAGCTAGCAAGTAGCAAACGTGGATCTTTCTTTATATAAAAAGTTAATGGTAGTAGAAAACATGTGCCAAGACCTCTTATAATTGCTTATTATTATTACTATTATTATTATTATTAATTTATTTGATCTTCTCAGTAACACTGTGAGGTAGGAAGTTTGGTTTTGACCTGTGAGAAAAGGGATGCTCAGAGTAGATCAATGGCCTTCTCAAGGTCAGCAGGTTAATGGAAAGTTAGAAAGAAATGCTGCTTTTTAATTGAGTGAGTGAGTAGATGGATAGATGAATGGATAGAGGGATAGGTGGACGAAAGAATGCGGATGTTAATTGACAAGTCTCTGATGAGTCTTGGACAGATAAACCACCAACAAATCATGGTGGTCAACAACCACAGAGGTATTATCTAGTCCTATGCCTCTTCTGTTGAAAAGTCCTAAATAATTCCACAGTGTCTGGAAAAAAAAAAAGTTTCCTCCAAATAGTATATAATAGTCACACTACCATTTATTGTTTATCTACTATATGCTATGAAGAATTAAGTGTGCTCTGTGAAAATTATCTAATTTAATCCTCACAGCCACTCTGAACAGTATGATTTTATTTTGCTGATTTCATGATAAAGAAACCAAAGTTCATAGAGGCTAACTAATCTGGAAATACCTCTAGGAACAGATGACCATGTTATATAGTATTCTAACTGGGATAGTTTTGCTAGTGAAAGGGAATTTTTTTTAGGCAAAAAGCATGGCTAGGACACTTGCACACCTACAAAAATATTGTCATTGTAACCTGGAAGTGGAAAATGTGGGATGTAAGGGCCTTCTCATCCCAGAGCCCATGCTTGTAACCTCTCCTCCCAGCCCTGCCAATGTCTTCTTTCCACCTTGTGGTCCAAAGCAGACATCTCTCACCAGTTCCCATGGTGCTGCTTTCATGCCGCCATGTTTGACGTGAGTCTTTGCATTTTCTCCTGACTTGAATGGCTTATGAGACTCTCCTCCTCTGCACATGCCTCTGCCTGGTATACCCTCCTCTTCTTTACCAAACTCCCTTTCATTTAAAATTCCTTTTGCCCACAGTTCTCTGGGAAGCCTCCCATAATATTTACTCCTGTTGTTATTGTTCATATCACTTTACCTTTCTTTCCCACTCAGCTGTGAAGTCTCAGGAGTAGACATTCATCACTGTAACCCTAGGACTCATCACTGAATGGGACTCTATGCTTTTTAAGAAAGGAGGAACAACCAAAGGAAAGGAATATTTCTATAGCCTAGATTAAGTGTCACATCCTCAAGAAAAACTCCCCAGCCTTCTTCTAAGCTCTCTTCTTGTAGGACCATTTTGAAGGAGGCAGGATGGAAATTATTGTGCCAAATCTGCAGTTTCAAAGACAGAAAATGAGAGCAGTAGAGACATTTCTGGGGTGATACAGCCCATGCAAAGGGAAGTGGGATGTGACCTTCTGTTACCAAGATTTTCCTATGAGCTCTGATTACTTGGAGCAGACTCTACCTGGAAAGTATCACTAAAAGTATCATTTAAAATGTCTTTTATAATATTAAAATATAATATTAAAACACACACATTAGTTTTCTGTGGATACTGTAACAAATAACCACACACTTGATGAGTAAACACAATAGAAAGCTATTCTGTCCGTTTTGGAAGCCCAGTCGTGGAGATCAGTGTCACCGAGTGGAAATCAAGATGTCAGCAGGCCTTTGGACTCCCTCTGGAATTTCTAGGGGACAATCCCTTCTTTCCTCTTCCAGCCTCTCATGGGTGCCAGCATTCCTTGGCCGTATCACTCCAACCTTCAAGACGAGCATCTTCAAATCTCTCTCTTCTCTGTCTTCACATTGTATTCTCCTTTAGGTGTGGTCAAATTTCTTTACAAGGACACTTTTCATTGCATTTGGGTTCCTTTCAGATAATCCAGGGTAATCCTCCCATCTCAATATCCTTAATTGAATCACATTGGCAAAGACCATCCCCCTGATTTTGGCTCACTTCGGGTAACATAGTCACTGGTTCTATGGATTAGGACATGGATATTTTTTGAGAGACTCTTTCTTAGTTCACCCCAACAACTAACTCCTAATTATGCTGCATTAAGACTTAGTAGGTGCTAAGGATACTGACCCACATTTTATCAAATGTTCATGCTTCCTCTGAGATACCTACTACAGATACCACCTGAGATGCTACCTACAGATGGCTGCAGGCTCCGAAATGAGAGCCTTCAATCTAGCCTCCTTATGCTCTGTTCCCAGACTTTCCCCACCACTTTTCAGTACATTTTTTTTCCCTCCTGAACCAAAGTCCTTCATCAGTGAAGTTACCCAGTTTGCAAAATAAGTAACTTTCCCTCTGGCTACATGTTCCTGGGATGGAAAGCTGCATTTTCCATTTTGCTCAAATTTGAGCTCTTTAATAGCAAACTCTGTGTTCTGTTTGTGCAAATTACCCTTGTTGATAGTGATGGGCAGACATTCTAATCCCAAGGGAGTTAATAGAGCCCAGCAACAGGGAAGCTGTCTCTTTGCTACTGTCTCCTGGAGCACTAGGACTTGTTTTCTATTAGCCCAGCCAAGTGCCCACAAAGAAGGAGTCCTTTTCAGGTCCCCTCACCTCAGAATTCTCTGGTTCCTGGAGCTTATGTGTGTCTGGTCTTCAACGACCTGATATAAAACTCAGATGAATGGTGCTGGGGACCCAGGCTCTCCATTCCAGGGCATGATTCCAACCTGCCTCAGGCTAATTCCAATGCCATCCTCAAACTAACTCATATGTCTTTTCAAAAGTGAGGTTAAGTCAGGTTATTCTGTTCTGTGAATATTGAATGCTAAAAAATATTAATCATTAAGCAAATGTTCCCCCAAAAATGTCCAGTTTCTTTCTCTTTTTGCCGTCATTTTCATCTTACTGATAGTGTGTGAAAGGCAAAGTCTTTTCCCTCCCAGCTCAAACTTAATACAGTTCAGGCAAGCTATTTGTTCCAGCTCCCCAGAGACATCTGAAATTGATTTTAGAGGCTGAACACTCAAATTAGACATTTGAAGCAACGAGGATACATTTGAAGTTGAATTTACCCTGCCGAGGCACAGAGGACAACTGGTGAAACATTTTATTATTATTATTATTTTATCCCATAAAGTGGATCCTCATCCAGCCTGTCATATTCTGGAATCTTAATATGCAAATAAAAATGTAGACTCAAGTACCTGCCTTTAAGTGTCTTAAGTTTTCCTTGAGACCAAATATGGGTTTGGTGAACTGAGCTTGGAACACTGAGGTTCAATGGATGCACCTTGGCTCTAGAACTCTAGCTTCACCCGTTGGGCTCAGTGCAATTTCATATGGGTCATTCTGTTTCACTTGCTCACAGGTCATGAATACTTGACTTTGTAAAAGTTTGGGGATGCTACAAGGGATAATATAGCAAAACACCCCTCTTAAACTAATGTTTTAATTAAAAAAATATGTTTTCAGATTTGTTCATTAGAGGCAAAATATTTTCAAAATAAATGTTTGCAGGAATATATTATGGCCAGAGGGAGGGTCTGCATATGAAATGTCACAGAGTAAAGGAAAATAAAAGGTGGAACCTCTTCAGGTATCCTCATGATTTCCTGTGACTTTATTTCATTTTACTCTAGTTTATGTATTAAACCTGTGCATGGCCATAGCTTCTTTCTGGAGCATTCCGCTGTCCTAGATATTTCCCTCTTTTGGATGTGAAAATAATTGTAAATTGCAATATCGGTCTGAGAGGGTGGAAAGAAATGGTTGAGTTTTCCCATGGAATGCAGCAATCCTTAAAGACACAGTGCCCACTTTCCGCCAAGAATAAAACCTGCATTTTCAAGGCAGAGACCTGGGATTATGGGGAGGCAGAAGGATGGGAATTCTGTTTTGACTTTTCTACTTCTGACTGAGATCTCAGTGGGATGAATTTAACCTGAGATGTATGATTTGTTTGCCAGCTTAAATTTTGTAATTAATTATAGCTGTACATTTAGGTGGAGGATAAGGGCATGAGTCTACCCCACATCAGATTTAGGTTAACTCAACTATGAATAATTCTTGCAGTTTTTAGAGTATAACTAAAGAGAATTCTGGAGGCAAACAGTCCATGGTTTGATCTTAGGTTCTTCCACATCCCAGTTGGGTGGCCTTAGGCAAATAATTAATGTCTATTTATTAGTAAAGATAAGCTAGGTCATGCTTCAGTAAAAAATAAGTCCAAAATCCCAGTGGCTTAATGTAAAATAGGTTTATTGATTGTCATATGACACATCTAATGGGGATATGCACCCACAGCATTACTCAGGAAACAGGCTCGCAGGGGCTCCTCCATCTTGGAACTATACCATCAGAAGGTATGGCTTCTCTGGTTGCCCTAAAAGAGGAGGTAGTTGAATTGTGTGCCATTTCTTTACTGTTTGGGGCTAGATATGACACAAGCTACTCTTGCTCATGGTCCATTGGCTCTAATTATGGAGGGCTGGAAGATGTAGCAGAGTTGGTGGCATGCTTATTGCATGTCATGGTCTTTACTCCTCTTTCCCAATTCTGAAAAATGAGTCTAGCAATATTTACCACAAAAGGTTGCTCTGAAGATTAACGATTAAACATTTAAGGCATCTACTAGATGCTGAGTGAAACTGAGGTATTAATATGGCAACAATAAGATCACTCCAGTGTGCTTCAACTTATCAAAGTGCATCAATAAATAAGGAATCTTACAGATACGTTAGATAAGGACAAGTCTTATTTCATCAAATTCATTAAGAGTTATCAAGAACCTTCTAGGCACTGTGCTTACAGCTGCAGACAATACAAAGGGAATTAAGATTCAGCTGCAAGAAATAAGTCAATTAGAGAAAGACAATTATCGTATGATCTCTCTGATATGAGGAATTTGAGAGACAGGGTTGGGAGTCGTGGAGGGTAGGGAGGGGAAAAAATGAAACAAGATGGGACTTGAGAAGGAGACAAAACATAAGAGACTCATAATATCAGGAAACAGACTGAGGGTTGCTAGGGGTTATGGGGGGTATAGGGTGGCTGGGTGATGGACACTGGGGAGGGTGTGTGCTATGGTGAGTGTTGTGAATTGTGTAAGACTGATGATTCACAGACCTGTATCCCTGAAGCAAATAATACATTATATGTTAATTAAAAGAAAAAAAAAAGATTCAGCTACAAGCATCAAGAGCTAGTGTTAGTCCAGGAATACCCACAAATATCCAAAATTTCTGTGGCTTAAAACAAGATAGGTTTATTGCTTGTCATGCAACCAGTCTATTAGGATATGCACCACGCTGTCACTCAGGATACCCACGTAGTCAAACCGTGAAAACAATTAACGAAAGTATATGGAAAGATGCTTAACCTCATTAGCCATTAGAAAAATATTGTTTAAAACCATGAGAAACCACTTCACACCCACTAGAATGACTATAATAAATAAATTAAATGCATACATGAGTATATATATGTGTGTATATATATATATGTATATGTATAATAATAAGTGTTGGCAAAGACGTGGAGAAATTGGGTCTCCTGCATCATACTGGAGAGAATTTAACATAGAGGGACTGGGTGACCCCTTATTCCATTCTAAGTTATATACCCAAGAGAACTGAAAATGTATGTCCACTCAAAAACTTGTTTGTGGACATTCATAGCAGCACTAGTCATAATGACCAAAACAGAGGAACGACACAAATATTGATGAGCTGATGATGGGATAAGCAATTTTCTGTTCCATGGAGCACTAATTGGCTGGGAAAACAATGAAGTTTTGGTATTTGAAATAGCATGGATAGCCCTTGAAGACATCATGCTAAGTGAAATTAAGGAAAAAAAAAAAAAGTTGATTTGTGGTTTCCAGGGTCTGAGGGGGTAGGAGTGACTGTCAGCGGGTGTGGGTTTCCTATTTAGGGTGAAGAAAATGTGCTGGAATTAGTGCTGAGGAATGCATAATTCTTGTGAGTATACTAAAACTATTGACTTATATATTTTAAAAGGGTGAATTTTATGGCATGCGAATTGTATCTCAATTAAATTAAAAAGTCCTATTTAAAAAAATGAGAATTAAAACAGGGTGGTGTCTTGTTTGGAGTATCAGGTAAGTCTTGATTTAAAGTCAGCCTGAAAGGTAGAAATGATTTTGCAGAGGGATGTGGAAGATGTGGAGGGGGAAGGTGAAGTGATGAACACAGTCTGAGAAAACACCCTTTAGGAGTTAATTGCCCTTTGGATCTTTTTGTTGATCTGCCCCAGATGCATAGAACCAGGACCTTAGACACCATATTTGAATTTCATGATTTCTCATCCATGTTCATAGCCAAAGTAGTCCCATGAATAAAGCTGGCTAATTATATTCCAACTGCAAAGTTTCTGTCATAGGCTCTGAGATTTCCAGATACTGAGAGGTAGAACCTAAGTCTCCATGGTGGCAGAAAGCTAGGTGGGAGGAGATTTTCAAGCATTTACTAAGGTTGTCTGCCCTGACTCTTAACCATTGTGAGTCCTGGTTGCTCAGGATTTCTATGAATACCATTGTACCCTCTTCAATAAATCTTTTTGTTTCCTGTGAACAAGTATAAGTCAGTCTGACCCCAGCAAACTGGATGATCAATATGGAAGCATGTTGGTATAACCTTCTGAAGACCACTGAAACCAGGCTGAAGAATATGTCTTTAACAAGGAGGCCCCTTGGAGTCTTTATGTCAATGAAATGTCTAAAGCCACCATGTAAGGAGACTGATCTAGCAGCAATGAGTAAGGATATATGGCTTCTCTTAGTATCATTTCTCCCTTCAGTGGCAATGTATAGTCATAGCCAGTTTGATTATTCTTGTTGAATTATAATTCAGAAAACAGCTATTGAATTCCATATTAGAGCACTTCTGATTTAATTTATCATGAAATTTTAAGTCCAACTTCATGCTTAGTATTCTCTCCTAGGTTTGAAATACTGTGCTGAAATATGACAATGATTTGATTGGATCTATGCCCCAGGGCGATTTCAGGTGGGAATTTACACACATCCTAGATCATCACTAATATTATGGAATGCTCATTATGGAAATGTCCCCATGGTAGAAAACATAAGATTGTATAGTGTGCAGTAATTATGCTTGTGATCTGAATTCACTGCTTTCTTACCCTAAACAGGATGGTTATCCTATGGGAACAGGAGAATGACTCATCCTTGGAGCCTCAGCCTTCGGGACCACAATATTTCTTGCAGACCTAAAGTCCAAGCACCCAATGATCTAATATTCTTATGGAAATAGAGACAGGAACTAAATTTGTCAAAAGCTTAGTTACAGAAGAGAACTTACCATTTAGTCTAATTATTCATTCAAAGTAAATAAGTGCAGCCTCCATAATTTAAATTCAGGCTTTTTCTTATTCCTTTCATTTTTTTCCTTCCTTCTTCTTTTCTGCTTTCCTTCTAAATATAGTTAAGACGAGTTACTCCTGCTCTTATGGGTGTGAACAGAGTTGAGACACTCTTGGCCTTTAAGTCATCACAGATCCTTTTCATCAGAAATATCTCTCTGGCTAATGTGTTTCCTCACTCAGTATGGAGTAAATTCAAAATGAAACACTGTGTTAATACCATGAATTCTTTGGGGGAAGTGCAGAATTGTGCAGCTAAATGTACCTTCCATTTCCTTATACAAAATAAACCGTATGTAAAACTCCACCCTAAATCTCTCCACACTTACTCATTAAGAAATTTTCCAGATAAACTCTTGGAAAGCTCTTATGTGCGATGACTCAGAGGCCACACAAAATAGGGAGCACAGTGGGAGGGGCAGTGGCATGCCCCAATGACAGCCACCACAGGCCTTCCCTGTGCTGTCCCGTGCAGTAAGCAGGGTGGGTTTGCTGTCTCCTTTTAGTTCCTATCAAAGCAGTCTTTGAGATATGGATTAGGCACAAGCATTTATCTGGGAAATGGCCCAGGAGCCACTGTGTGGGTGTGGATACAAGAGAGGAGAAAGGGAAAAAATCCAGTAAAGAGTGTGTTAACGAGAGGATTATCACTGTGGGTAATCAGAGCTCAAATGGACAGAGGAGCCTCTTAGAGACACGTTGCAGGTGCTCTGAAATGTTTTCTGAATATTATCGGAATTTCCTTGGCATATTTGATGGTTATGGACATGACAGAACTGGTAGAAAATCAAATATTTCTGGTAGAATAAAAAAAGGATCAACACCACGTGTCTTTTGGATTTAGACAATGACTCCCACCTCTTGAGTCATCTGCTACCCATTCATTCATCACCTAAGACTGTGGCTGTCCACAGGAAAGTTAGGTAAGCTAGTTTCTCAAAGATTATACACGGGGCAGCTTATTTCAAGGTATAGTTAGCTGAAATATTCAAAGAAAAGGTCAGAGAAAAGCATATGACAGAGCACATCTCACGTGAGAGAATAAAACAGCGAATGTGAGGATTTGGGTGTTTGCCATCACTACCCTGGAGAATGATCTTTTCCAAACACATGTCTGATCTTGCCATCTCTCACTTAATACTCTTTAGCGAGTCTGCACCACCCATGGAAGAGAACTCAGACACCCAGCCCAGGCCATCAGGGCTCGGGCCCAAGCTCATAATTCTGGGATCCTCTCTTCTACACACCCACATTCCACCCACATTGCTCCCAATTACCAAAGCCCAGCCTGGTGTTACAGTTAGGGTTCACCCTTTGTGTTCCCTTTCCTAGAAACGTCTCTTCCACGTACCACCAGAATTCGTCACTGCCTTCGTTTATTCTCACTACTCACTTTGTTTACATGTCTGTTACATTGTTACTTCAAATGGCAAACTTGTTTCTGTAGATTGCTGCGTCTACTTGGTTGTAGAGATTATATCTCATTCATCTTTAGCTCTGGATCCTATCACTGTGTCTAGTTAGTAGACAGGTTTTCTGGGAGCCTCTATGGGAAGAAAAAATGAATTGATGAATGGATGAATGAGTGGATGGATGGATGAGTTGAAGATAAAAATAACATAATGTTATCCTGAAGATCTATAGTTATAGATCAAAAGTTCAGGAAGAACTATAAAATCCTTTAACAATGTCTTTGTGAGGGTTTCTCCCCACCCCAGGGAATTGTATCCATATTTAATCCTAAACCCCAGGAGGAAGACATTTTACTATTTATAGTTACCCCAACTAAAGAGAATTTGAAATATGTGTATTTCAAGTTGTTCTTACCAGTGTCTTCTAGACTTCTAGACTTCTGTTGCTTATGCAATATGGCAGCCACTATCCACATATGACTATTGAAAATTTGAAATGCAGCTACTGAGATTGAGGAAAAAAATAATTTTGATTGTAATTAGTTTTAATTATAATTTAAGAACCCATACTTGATTTAGTTAATGGGACTCTTTAAGTATATTTGAAATAATTTGGGTATGAGAACCAACTTTTTCAACTATAAATTTAATGAAATGTAAACACAGACAAATTATTTCTGATGACAATTTACCCCCTGAATCACAATGTGCTAAAAGTATAATATACACACTGGATTTCTAAGACATAGAGCTTAAATAAGTTAAAATAGAAAAATATCTTATTGATAATTTTTACCTCATTTACATGTTGAAATTCTAATGTCTTTGATATATTGAATTGAGTAAAATATATTGTTAAAATTAATTTCACATTTCATTTTATTTTAATTTAGCTGCTAGAAAATTTTGAATTGCATTTGTGGCTGGCATTCTGTCTTTATTGCACAAGGCTACACTAGACCAGCATATGGTAGGTGCTGAATTGTGTCTCTTTGTCTCTGGAGGATGGTAGTTATCAGCCCCACTTTGAATTTCCCCCATGGAAATTATGCCTTTTCAACACACCAAGGTAAACAGATTAAAAATCCCCCAGAGTTAGATAGCACTAACTGAAATAATTTAGAAACATATTTTTTTTTTTTTTTGGTTAACTATTTATTGACTTTCTGCTCAAAACCACCGACTATGCTTTGTTCTGTGATGTTGGGGCTGGGACTTGACAAATCCCATTGCCCAAATGTTCTTGTCATTTGGCTTCCTGTAGGTTTTGACCAACAGGAGACCCTAGATGGTGGCTGAAAGGTGGGAGGAGGGAAGATAGTACTTTCTGTCTTACTGTTCCTGCCAGTCTCACCCCAACAGTATCTGTTTCTTCCAGCCTCCATATATTCAGCACCTACAACCAGTCCCCAGCACCCGCTAAAGGCACCACCAGCAGCAGAGCACCATCCACTCCATGGAAATCTGAGCACAAGTTCTTTCTTTTTTAATTCCAGTCCTGCAGGTGGCAGCTATTTCTATAGTCATTGTTTCAGAGTTATGGCATTATTTGTTTTTTTGATATTTCATTTTACGATACTGTGTCATTACTTACGTCCCCTTTTGAAATTTATAATTCACTTCCATTTTCTGGATGAGAATCTGAATGGTACCCATGTGTTTATTATTATTATTATTATTTTAAATATTTTATTTATTTATTTGACAGAGATCACAAGTAGTCAGAGAGGCAGGCAGAGAGAGAGAGGGGGAAGCAGGCTCCCGGCCTAGCAGAGAGCCTGATGTGGGGCTTGATCCCAGGACGCTGGGATCATGACCTGAGCTGAAGGCAGAGGCTTAATACACTGAGCCACCCAGGTGCCCGTACCCATGAGTTTATATATGTGACTCACTTAAAAATTTAGCATTATAGGATAAATCATAGTAAAAACCTGGAAAATAATAAAGATGGGATTATAATGAACACACTATAATCAAAGTTGTGATATGCAGCTAAAGCAAGATTTTAAGGGAAATTAATAGCCTAAATTCCCTTTATTATAAAGAGAGACAAATTCAGTGACCTAGCACCCAAATGAAGAAATCTTAAAAAGAGCATAGAAGGAAATCTTAAAAAAAGACAGATGGAAGCAAAGAAATAGGAGCAGAGATAAAGTAATAAAATTAAAGAAATGTAGAAAAGAGTGAACAAATCAAAACCTAACTCTTTGCAAAGACTAATATAGTTATATTTGATTATCAAGATTAAGCTAAGAAATAGAAGCTAAAAATAAAAAGGATTAGGCATTAAAGAACATAACTGTAGAGAAGAGAGTGCAGTTATAAGAGGAAGCTATGAACAATTTTCTATCAGAAATTTGAAAAAACATAAATGCAAAAATTCCTAGAAATATCAAATTTATTAAGGATGATTCATGAACAACTAGAAAAGCCAAATAGAATTAAAGAAATTGAATCACTAGTTAATGATTACTGTTTAAAAAAAGCAATGTATTTTTACATGCTAATTCAACCAAATAGGGAAGATTTAATATTTGCTTTCTCCTAGCTGATCAACAGAAGAGAGAAAAATGAGGGAATATTCCACTCTTCATTTTATGAGTCTGGAATAGCCTTGATACCAAAATTAAAGAAAAACACTGTGAAAAAATAAGATTATGGACAATTTCATTTATGGATGAACTTACTTTATGACTATAAATGACATAATATGAAATTTAAAAATATAAAATGAATTAAACAATCTGCAAAATAATCAATTTGAGATTAACCTGGAAACAGAAGGGTAATTTCAAATTAAAATAAGTGGATATATTTTATCATATTAACAGAATAAAGGAGTAAGTCTATATTAACAACTGAGGTGGAGCTATTGTTGAAGTTCAAAACTGATTTGTAACTTTAAAAAATCTCTTCGTAAACTAGAAATAGAAATTGGCTTTGCTGAACTTTCAGAAACCAATGGCATACTCACTAGCAAACATTTGTATTCTAATAACAGTTAAATAAAGATAAGTGGCCTCATGTCACTACTTTGTCTAGCACTGTGTTGGACTATTTAGAACAAGAAGTAAGACAAATCAATACAATTATTGCAATAGCAATAAGATTATGAGAAAATAAGCCAAGCTGGAATTATTAATACAATTAATAAGTGGATTTCTGCAAGCTCGCTGGATATATGTGTGACTTACTCAACTGATCATATTTATATAAAGAACCCTGATTAGAAACTGTTGCTTTAAAAACAGTATTTATAGTAGCAACAAAAATACAAAGCATCCAGTAATAAATTTAAAATTTTGTGTTTTTATTGGAACTATTAATTTTACAAACCTTAACTATGGCTATATGCATGTGTGTACAATTATACATATATAAAAATAAGGATAGATATGTAAAATAAGAATATACATGTATATTTATTTATATCTATAGCTAATATCTCCTTGTTATATATATAAGGTATGTATTGGAATAATGCAATGATGTTGAGATGACAATTCTTCCCAATTCAATCTACAAATTCAATGCTATTAAAAAAAAAATCTATGGGAAATTCTTGGAACATGACAACTCATTCTAAAATTTATGATAGAGCAATGGGCCAAGATAAACCAAGACAATTATAAAGATCAACGTGGTAAGACTTCACCTCTCAGTTGTGAATGTTTACTATAAAATTATACTAACAATGGGGACAGGAAGCAAAATAAAGACCAACAGAATGGAACAGAAAATCTACAGCCTGACTCAGACATATACAGAAACCTCACTTATGACATAGGTGACACCACAGATCAGAAAAAGCCAGCTGCAGGACCAGATAAATAACACAATTATTTTGACCTAATAGAAATTCATTTTTAACTCACAAGAAGTGCTGATTGCTCGGTACTTCTCCAGAAAGCTATAATTCAAGGACCTATGTTTTCAATCTTGTGCTTCAGCATGGTGTCCTTGGACCACCTCAATCAACTAACTCAAGTTAGCAGGGAAGGGAGCATGGAGTGTCATGGTCAGGACTGTTTCTGCGGGCCAGGTTTGGAAGCGTACACATCATAACCACTCACGTGCTATCGGCTAGAACTTGATGGCATTGCCCCAAGAAACTTCAAGGCTGACTGTCCAGCTTGCTGAAAGGAGGAAGAGAAATTAACTTTGATGAATAGTTTATTAGTTCCTGCCACTATTTGGAAATGATGGGCTATTTGATGGATGGTGTAAGATAATTGGTTTTGCTTTGAGAATAAGAAGAGTATTAGACTTTCTATGTCACTTTATTCATGAAGTGCATTCCAAGTGGGTTAAAGACCTGTATAAAAGCAAACCTCAGAAGAAAATGAAGACAGTATCTTTATGGTCTTAAGTTAGGCAAGAGTTCGTTCTTCTTTCTTTCTTTCTTTCTTTCTTCTTCTTCTTCTTCTTCTTCTTCTTCTTCTTCTTCTTCTTCTTCTCTCTCTCTCTCTTTTTAATGCAGGGCAATGAATCTCTAATCAAAATGGGAAGACATAAATGTTACTGAAATTACTAGTGACACCATAAAAAATTGAAAATGTAAAGCAATGAGTTTAACTAAGAAGACATCAGTAATGAGAATATATAAAGAATACCTATAAAACAATAAGAAAAAAATATAAGCAACTGTAGAGAAAAAACTTAGTGAAGGATATGAATAACCAGTCCAGCAGAAAGGAAATCTGGAACACCAAAGACGTCAAAAGATATGCAACATCACCATAAATCAAGGAGACAAAATACCATGAGAATGACAATTTTTAAAAGTAAATTGATACTAAGAATTGACAAGGATTTGTATAAGTGGGATGTTTTAGACATAGCTGCGGGAGTATAAATTGGTACAAATACTTTGGAAAATGAATGAGAATATCTCGTTAGATTGAAGACATTCATGTTCTGTGACCCAAGAATTCCATTTCTAACTACCTACCTTAGAGCAACTACAGAGGGGAGCCGTGTGCAAGAATTTTCACTGTGGCATTGTTTGTAATAGCAGAAAACAGAAACAGCCTAAATATCCATCAACAGAAGAATGTATTAAAATTCTGCTATATTCATAGTCTCAGGTACTACACAGCAGTTACAGTGCATGAAAAAGAGATACATATAGCAACATGATAAAAAATAACCATGTTTAGGAAAAATGGAAGAGGATAGCAATTTGCTGAATGTTGTATATCATATAGTACAAACACTTTAAAGTTTAATACTGAAGTAGTCTATATTATGATTAGGGATACAAGAAAAACTATAATTTTATGGGAGGGAGAAGTCATCACTTTAATATGGTAATTGGTTAACTCTAAGGAGAAAAGAGAAAGATGTGTTAGGGAGAGAGGTGAATAGAGGTCTTAACTATTTGCAATGATAAATTTATTTTTCAGAGAGAAAGAGGGAGAGGGAGAGGAAGAATACTATTTTTCAGTAGACAAATGTATGGATAGTTGGGAGACAGTGGTGTTTATCATAATATCTGCCATCCTTTGGGGTATGCTGAAAATGTTGTCTAATTAAAAATATTTAGAAATAGCAATCTTTGATCTTACCTTTCTCCAGGTATCTCTCCCTGACACACCCTGTAAAAAGGCTATGAAACATTCCGTGATTCTGTTTCCTCTGCCCTGAATGATGACTCTTAAGCATCCAGTTTTGGGCATCTGCATAACATTTGCTGTTGCTGTGAGCCCACCTGGAAGAAGAATCAGGTTTTGAGAGCAAGTTCTTCAAGGACTAAGACTATCTATCTATCTATCTTCCATCTATCTATCTGAGAGAGAGAAAAAAGCAGACTTATTGCTGAGCGCAGAGCCCTAGCGGGGACTAAGGGCTCAATCCCACGACCCTGAGATCATGATCTGAGCCAAAATCAAGAGTCAGATCCTTAACTGACTGAGCCACCCAGAACACCAAGGACTAAACTTCTGTTAGCTCTCTTCTGTTACCAGATCCAGTCAAATGGAAGAGCTTTCTAAATTCATAGGCAATTTAAGAAGCTCTGAAAGCAAAGACACAAATATGTGCACATACTCTAGGCTTAACCTGTGGTGTGATGGACATAGCCACCTAAAACCTCACCCATTCATTTGTGGTGTTACAGACCATTGAAGAAGAGACTGTGATTGCAAGTCTATAATCTGTGTAACTGTGAAGAACCCTCATGCAGGTATCCTGGGTTGGCAGCTTAAAAGAAGAGAGGGAAATGCAAAAGATTAGTGTGACTGTGACATTTTTCATGCCACTTGTGCCTGTGAGTTGCTTTCAGAAACCATTCCTTTGACTGGGGATAATAAAAATAAGGAAAATTGTAATGTCAGGATAAGCAAGTAATATAAAGGTAGATTATTAGTCAAAAATTGTTAAGTTGATTACTGTTATACTTGTTTTTTTAATGCACTACCCATACTAATATACATACATGTAACCTTCTGTGATTTTAAGTAGAGTGACCATACAACTCTGGTATGCTCAGGACAGTCCTGGTTTATCCTTTGTCATCTGTAACATTTCCTTTGACTCTCAAATTGCCCTGGTGTGGATCCCCATTTTTAAAAAAGATTTTAGTAATTAATTAATTATTATTATTTTTTTTAATTTAGAGAATGAGTGGGGGGAGGGGTGGAGAGAAAAGGAGAGAGAGATTCTCAAACTCTGTGCTGAGAACAGAGCCCAACACGGGGCTCCACCTCACAACTCTGAGATCATGACCTGAGCTGAAATCAAGAGTTGGACACTTAACCAACGAAGCCACCCAGGGGCCCCTGTGGATACCTCATTTTAAGGTAGTTTTTCAACAAAAAAATCTCTGCCTGAGTCTCTTTGGCAGGAATTTGGGAGGAATTTGGTGTTTCTCTCTCTCTCTCTGAGTGGGTTTCCTTGCTGATACCACTAAAGACGATAGTGCATCTTTCATCCCTCACTTTTAAATCCGTCTTCCGCAAGTTCCCTTATTTCTCCTTTTAATTAACTCTCTCTTCTGTAATCTTAACCCCTGGAAGAAGTTGCCCTGATTTCTCATCAGGATGATCTATGGATTTTGTGTCGCCTAGTGCAAAGTGAACACAGGTGGCACCTTGTGCCAATGTTAATAATTTCAAGATGGTGACAACAGATTATTAAACCAATCATGGAGACATCTACAGGCAAGGCCCTATGTGTCTGGACTGGCCTCATGCTCAGAAATCCAGCCCTGACTCTCATCTGCACCAGAGTCCATTTCCCCCTTTCTAGTCTGCCCATACTCACTGGGCTGTTCGTCCAAGCCATAGTTCATCATGGTACCTCAGCTTCCAACTCTGCTCCTGCCAAGTCTTGCCACTGCTCTTGGTCCTGCATGATTGACTCGCCAGCCTCAGAGCCCACCAAACACCCTTTACTTGCTTTACTCATTCAACTGCACTGGCTACCTTTTAACTAGGCTTTCTCAACCTGGGTGTGTTTTTGCCAGATAATTCTTTGTGGTGGGAGCTATATTGTGTGCTATCAAAGAGTTAGCACCATCCCTGGCCTCTACCCACTAGACACCAATAGCAACCCCCTTCCCAAGTTGTAACAACTAGAAATGTCTCCAGACATGCCCCTTGCCCTGTAGAACTACCCAGAGTTGAGAGCCACTGGTGTAGACCATTCACTTAGTATGCTCTACCACATAAGGCTTCTATGCATGTTGATCCCTTAGCCTAAAGAACTCTTCCTATCTGCTCTGGATCCTCCTTGATTCTTCCTGCAGATCCTGGCCTACTATAGAAACCCTCACTCAGAGACCAACCTTACCCTCTAGGTGACCACATGGATTTTTCCTCCCCATTGTATTCCTAACACATAGCAGCTGTAACACTGCCCGGCCCATAGTAGGCTCATAGTAAATATTTGCAGAATTTATAAATCAAGGTACTAGATAGGATCAGATGAGAGAAAGACATTAAAATGTTCTAGAAAATGGTATGACAACAAACTTTACACTGGGTTTGGATTCAAATCTTCAATCTAACTTTCAGATAATGAGATTTAAATGCATTAATGTATATAAAGATGCATTATACACTAATAAAGCCTACATAATAGTTATTACTTTTTATATTCTCCAAGTTAATTTAGAATATCTTCCACAAATACTAACTGCATGCTGAGCAGTCTGGCAGGCTCTGGGAGGGATACAAGGTGAGGACACAGACTGTGCCCTAAATGAGCTCACAGTCTAAGATTGTTGGCGGCCTCTCTTGATGCAGACAGGAGAATCGGTGTGATTATCCCCATTTCCAGATATAGATAGGGACTCACAGGAAAGCTTAAGTGACTTGTCTTAGGTAGGAAGAGAGAGACAGGATTCCAGTGGATTCTTCAATATCCACACTGCTCTTTCCTCAAGGTCACCTTCTTCATACCCTAATCATCACAGGCACACAGGGTGAGGCTCAGCCCCTCCCCTTACCCAGTGCCATCCTTCCTGGCCCAGCCACCTCAGGATCCCCTGCCTAGGCCTAGCATCCTGCCTTTTCATCTGTGGTGTGGAGCCACATAACCATGTTTCGTAGGTCTCCATTTCGTTCACTGTGAAGGGACAGATCCATGCCCACCAGTCAGGATAGTGCTAGAGTTAAATGACAGAGGATGTATGAAGGTGCTGAGGAGTTGACTATGATGACTAGCCTTAACCTCCTTGCTTCTCCTCACTAACCTTTGGATGTGCACAAAGTGCTGGGTTCATGCCCGGATTCCGGGATATCATGGTGCACACAGCAGATGTGACTCTTGCCCCCTTGGGATTACAGAGAGGGAGACAGACAATAGCCAAATGAGTCACCTCAGAGTTCTGTATTTACCACTGTTGTAGGCAGGAGAAAACTGTAGTGTCTGCAGTGGGGGAACTAACATAGCTTTCCTGGGCCCATGACAATCAAGCTAAGATCTGAAGAAGAAGAGGTTGACCAGAAAAGCTGTGTGTGCATGTGTGTGTGTGTGGGGGGGGTATTCCTGGCAGAGAGGCTAGTGTGGGCAGAGGCCCTGAGGCCACATGATGCTTAGAAAAGAAAGATGAGCCATGAGACTGAACACCAAGTGGGAAAGGGAATACAGCATTTGCTGAGGGTAGAAGGGGCAGAGACCCCTGCAAGTTGTGGTGGTGTTGTTAGTTGGGGAGGCCATTGAATACTGAATCAGTGGGTGCCATTGGCATATCACGGGGGCACTTATGGAGGACTGGTTGACATGACCGGAAGCCCCCTGACCTGTTAGGAGGCCATCACAGTCTGCAAATTGCTGTCTAAGTAACCAAAGACTAAAAAGTCAAAATATCTGTTTTCTTTGGCTTGATTTGGGTCCATCTTCCAGGATGTTGCATAGAAAAAACAAAAACAAAAACAAAAACAAATCCTTGGAAGCCAATTTGGGCCAGTTGTTACATATGCGTTAGAAAGGAGCTATGAATCTATCTTTGAATCCCCTGGACATGTCAAAGACAAAGGACCAAAAGACAGAACCCAGAAGGAACCTGGCTTCTGTCCCCAGACCAAGCTGCCAAGAAGATGGAAGGGTCCTCTGCACACAGGTGGAGGAGCACTACCCATTTCCTCCCTGCCAAGAGAATTCTCTTCAGTAGAAGGAGCTGGTCTTCAATAGACCGGCAGAGAGTGGGGTGAAGGGTCAACCACTTTAAGAGGGGTCTTCTAACACTGTGGTCCTCTCTTCTGCACTGGGAATGGCAAGCAGAACACAGCAAGGCATCTTGACAATGCAGGTTCTGGAGGACTTTCTCTCTCCTCCCCGTTCATAAGGATGCCAAGACTTCCTAGAAGGCATCTCAATAATTTCTTCTAAGTTGTGTAATGCAAACCCTTTCTCTTTTTTTCCTCAAATCATAGTGCACAGCAAATCTCAGCGTATGACTCAGGCACAGAGAGGCTGATCTTACCTCGTCCTCCATCCCAGCAGCTAGGACAAGGTATAGCAGCAAAACCCTAGCTGGAGCAGCTGGAACTCTGAATCTTGTGGAGAGATGGGAAAATATGGGCTGGCCTTCATCATGATGGCCCCAAACTAAGACAAATTTCATGTGGCTTCAGGACAAGGAGTAAAGACCTCAGTCCTGGTCTTGTCCATGCCTTTCAATGGGCAGCATGTGTGTTCTGTTGAAACGACCTCTAGGCTTGGGGTATCGGATCTATGCTTCTTGCCCTCTGGGTCCAGTCTCTCAACGGAACTAAGCTATCTTCTCCATCATAGAAGGATGGGGACACAGAGGCCGGCCTGGAGCAGGACTGCATGCTGACCACTCACTCTCTCTCTCTTTTTTTTTTTTTAAGATTTTATTTATTTATTTGACAGAGATCACAAGCAGGCAGAGAGGCAGGCAGAGAGAGAGAGAGGAGGAAGCAGGCCCCCTGCTGAGCAGAGAGCCTGACGAGGGGCTCCATTCCAGGACACTGAGATCATGACCTGAGCCAAAGGCAGAGGCTTAACCCACTGAGCCACCCAGGCGCCCCTGACCTCTCACTCTCTTAACAAAGGCTTTGTAGAGAGCCTCTTGGGAGCCATGCCAGTAGATGCTGTATTAGTTTCCCAGGGTGCCGTGGCAAATCACCATAAGCCTGGTGGCTGCGAGCACCTGAAGTTTATTTTCTTACCATTCGGGAGCCCAGAGGTCCCAAAGCAAGGTGTTGACAAGAGTAGCTCCTTCTGGAGGCTCTGAGGAGGAATACCTCCATCCTCCTTTCCAAGTTTATGGTGGCTGCTGGCTACCCTTGGTGTTTCATGGCTTGTAGAGCTCCCACATGCCTGCCTGTCTCCACATCACCTACCCTCTGTGTGTCTCTGCATCTGTTTCTCTGTCTCTTCTTCTGTAAGGACTTGTCACTGGCTCTAGGGCTTACCCAAACACAGGACTGACATCTGGAGATCTTGACTTTAATTATATCTGCCTAGACCTTTCAAGTAAAGTCATGATTTGAGATTCTGGGCTGACCTATCTTTTGGAGGGCACAATTCAACCCATGATGGGGGTGAAAATATGTTTAAAACACAATCCCTGCCCTAGGGAATTGTGTGCTCTAGAGAGGGGCTCCTGAACACACAGGTAATGGCTGTCTTGTCCACCTTTCCAGGCCTCAGTTTCCTTGTTGGTGCACTGGGAGCCACCTGTGCAAAGCCTTGGAGAGGAAGGATGACACTCCGTGGAGCTCTGGCCTCAATCACTGGCACCTGCATAAGGATTGTTCATGTTTTTCTGGGTAAGGACAGGGCTCTGCTAGAGACCCACAAGGAAATTTGGCCTGACCTTTTGAGAGAGGGTGACCCCTTGCTCAGAATCTCCATCTGAACACCTGAAAATCATGTAGAAAGTCAATGCCCCAATCCCACCCTGGACCAACTGAATTGAATCCTTCAGAGGTAGAGCCTGGGCACTGGGGTTTTTAAATGTGTTCCACATAAGCCTGATTCACAGTGGAAGTTGGGAGCATTGGCTATACTTAAGTAAGTGTAAGAGTGGCCCTCTCAAAGAGGATGACCATTCTAGGCAGAGGTGTCAGCTTTGTTGGGTACCAGAAAGTGGCCGGTGTGCTGTGTCCAATAGGACACGACAGTCGTCAGGGCAGAAGAACAGCGGCGGGGGTGGGAAGCTATGCATGAGGTGCCAAGTAGGGGAGGGGCTGTCTCCCCAGGGCAGGGGTCCCGGTGGTGTCTCGCTAGCAGGATGCCTGATGGACGGTTAGTGCCTAATTAAGAGACAGTGCATCTGACCCGGCTAAGCAGCAGATGGGTCAGAGTCAGAGACCTAAATCGTGTTTACAGGCAAGGCAAGGAGCAGCTCCTACAGCCCATTTGGTCTGCTTTTGATCCTTAATCCCAGCCTCAGGTGGGGGCCCCTTGAGCCAGACAGCACTAATCAGGGCGACAGAAGTAATACAATGAACCCAAGTGCAGCAGGGTCGGGAAGACAGAGCAAGAGAGAAGGGGAAAAAAAAGAGTCTTCATGGGATAAAATTACAAGTCAAGACAGAAGGCTAAGAGGCAGTGGGGCGGGCTCCCCCGCCCAGGAGTCTGTCCCGGCTGCCCTAGCCTCCACCGGTGGGAGAGCAGATGCTCCCAGTCTGTGATGGGAGCCTGAGGAGTGGCCGACCCACTCTCCACAAGGAGAGGAAGGGAAGGGTCTCATAGACAGGGGCCTTCTGAATGTTAAGAAAGAATCTGGAATAAATGGACAGGCCGCAGGGAGCAGACTATTGAAAATCCCATCCTTTCTCCTCTGTGATGTGCCAAACCAAACCAAAACAAAACAAAAAACACAGCCGACATTGACGTCTATGTTTCAAGTTTAATGAGCACTTTAAAAAATCCCGAGATACTTAAATGAATAAATTCTTTCTTTTAAAAATGAACGGAGAGAGAAAGGAAAGACAAGATGATGGCTCTGAGATCTGTCTGCCACTCATGCTTGGATACCGATCACTTATCTGGATAATTAAGCAGTATCAGCGAGCAACCAGATCCCCGAAACTTGATATTAATCCGTCCCTCTTAATAGTAACCCAGAGCTGGTGCGGCAGAACTCAGCCGAGACTCCTAATCCCCCTTTGCCAGTGTTCCAGCAGCAGCACACGGCCACGCTTTCCCAGAGTGGTTCGAGACGTGCTATCAGCGGCTTAAACCTCATTTCGGCTTTGAATCAAAGTATATTAAGGAAGTCTAAGAGAGTCAAGATGACTTCAGATTTCACAGGGAGGGAATAATTCATAACTGGTCTGCCAGCGGGCCAGGGATGAGGTGACTAGTTTTCATGCTTGCCTCTCTCAGAGGTTTGTGTTCAAACCAGAGGCAGCCAACAAGGAGCTCTTTCCAAATCCAGGGCCTCAGGGACTTGGTGTGGGTGAATACCTGGGCTCTGAACCTCCAGGCCAGGCCAGGCCTCTACAGTATAATTTCACTGGTGTCCTTGTCAAGTCTCAAAGTCCGTCTGCCCACTTGGGGTCTTGTTTCTGTCTCTTGGCTCTATCTTGCATACCATCTCTCTCCTTTCTCTGGGATAAGACTGTCATGTACTGTTCCTTGGCTCCTAAGTGGGTTCTGCCTATAGGATTCCAGCTTGGCTGTTTGGGGTTTCAGGAAACAGACACACTCAGGTTGATTCAGTCAACAAAGGTCTCTTCTTCCAGCATGTGTGGTTTCAAGTAAGGAAGAAAGCAGGATCCCATGTACAGGCAGGTTTGTAAGGCTGTGGTGCCTTTGGGGAAGCTCCTGTTCAGTTCCTGGTTGTCTTCCTGGCTCTCTTCACTTGGGGCTCCACCATCTTGTTGCCGTGGTCCCCCTTTGTTGCCACCTTTGTGGCCCCTGCCTCCTTCCACCAACTGCTTTTCTCTGGAAATCCATATCAAATCCTCTCCCTAAAGGGCTCTGGTTGGTTCAGACTCTATCAGAGGTGGGAGACACTCAGTCTGTGGTGATCTCATGGACACACCTCACAGCTGGCCAGCCCAGTCTAGGCAACCCCTAGAGCAGAGTCACTGCCATGGACCAATCAACTTGGCAAAGGAGATTGGAGCCACCATGGACAGGGCATGGAAGCCCAAATTGCTAGAATGTCTCAGACAAAGGCCATGCTACTCAGAGCTTCTGGGACTACTCTCCAGTGCTTCTGGAATTACCTACCAATTCTCCTTGTTTCAGATTATTGCAGAGACTATGCCAGTAATAGAGATGGCTTCCTGGGATGAGTCTTTGCATGCAGGTTGGTGCCCCAGTCAACCCTTTAAGAGAAGACAGTGCCACATCAGAACAAATGGAACGAGCTATTTGTAGAGTCCTGAGTGTGGATGGACATGGCAAGTGCAAACCAGGTGTGAGATCAGGTCCGTGTGGAAGTTCTCCTATGGAAGAGCCTCAAGCTGGAGGTTGCCAAGAGAGACCGGAGGTGGGTCACAAGCAATGATATCCAAGGAGAGATGGGAGAGCATGGTTAGGATCTGGACGGTGATGCTAGAGATGGAATTCCAGGACTGCTCCAGGAGCAGAGGGCAATGTGTGCAATGGAGTTTGGTTTGGGCACAAGCTGTGAATACTGCTAGATTTCCCTTGCACTGGTCCCGGCCATGGGTCCCCAAAGGGGTCCGCTGGTCTAAAAGCTCACTTACTCTAGCTCAGAAGGAGGGTGATAAATGAGGAGTTTCTTTTTTTTTTATTTTAATTTTTTAAAAATTTCTTTTCAGCGTAACAGTATTCATTGTTTTTGCACCACACCCAGTACTCCATGCAATACGTGCCCTCCTTAATACCCACCACTTTGCTCCCCCAACCTCCCACCCCCCACCCCTTCAAAACCCTCAGGTTGTTTTTCAGAGTCCATAGTCTCTCATTGTTCACCTCCCCTTCCAATTTCCCTCAACTCCCTTCTCCTCTCCATCTCCCCATGTCTTCCATGTTATTTGTTATGCTCCACAAATAAGTGAAACCATATGATAATTGACTCTCTCTGCTTGACTTATTTCACTCAGCATACAAGAATGTGGAGATTCCTCAAGAAATTTAAAATAGAGCTTCCCTATGACCCTGCAATTGCACTACTGGGTATTTACCCCAAAGATACAGATGTAGTGAAAAGAAGGGCCATCTGTACCCCCATGTTTATAGCAGCAATGGCCACGGTTGCCAAACTGTGGAAAGAACCAAGATGCCCTTCAACGGACGAATGGATAAGGAAGATGTGGTCCATATACACTATGGAGTATTATGCCTCCATCAGAAAGGACGAATACCCAACTTTTGTAGCAACATGGACGGGACTGGAAGAGATTATGCTGAATGAGGAGATTCTATTGGGCAGAAGCATCAGGGCAATGGGATCAGGGAAAACCAGAAAGATATCCAGTGGTTGTAAGCTGAGCGGTCATATCAGAACAGTAGATATGTTTGCAGGACAGGAACAAGTGGACATGGGAGGGGCTCCCCAATAGGCAGGTGTCCCCCAGGTGGGCAAAGCCCAGGTGCCCATGTCTCTCACCCCTTCTCCATGGAAGACACTTTCTCTCTTCTCTATGTTCCTCATGCCATTTTCCCTTCCTTCTCTTTCTTTCTTTCTCTTTCTTTCTTTCTTTCTTTCTTTCTTTCTTTCTTTCTTTCTTTCTCTCTTTCTCTCCTTCTTTCCTTCTTTCTCTCCCCCCCTTTCTTTCTTTCTCTTTCTTTTTTTTCTTTCTTTCTTTTTTTTCTTTTTTCCAAATATCTCTACCCAGAAAATACAGCTTGTAAAATTGAGATGATATTCACATAACATAAATTTAACCACTTCAAAGTGAATGACTTACGGCATAATTATTGTACAATATAGTAAATGTCTCAGGCCTTGTGACCTGCCGCCCACCCACATTCCCAGGATCTGGAGCTTCTCCTTATCCCCTTTCTAGCTTTGTCAGTGTCACCTTCCCCAGGGGAGCTTTCTTGATACCATGCCTGTCCCCTGGAGGAGGCAAGAACTGCCACTTATTTGGGGGGGTGGGGAAGGGGAGTATTCTCCTAGATTTTCAGTAAGCTCCGAGGAGGTGGCTGGAGAGTGGAAAGGCAGTATGTCCTTTCTGTAAATTGCAAAGCTGAACAACTCCCTTGTTTGGAAGGATGGCCATCCCTGGATTCTCCTGTAGCACACGGTTGCTTGTGACTTTGTCAGGTCCCTTCATATGGGGAGGGCTGCTGTGCGGGTAGCAGAGAGTACACAGCAGACAAACCAGAGGGTGCTGGATCCCTGGCCCCTAGCAGTGTGAATGAGCAGGTGTCCCAGAGTCGGGAGGAAAAAGAGAGTTTGGGGTACCACTGAGGGAAGGAGGGTGATGCCTGAAGAGCCAAGGGAAGGGGCAGGAATGATCACGCACATTGTAGCCCGTGCAAGTTTCTACAGGGACCTTCCCACCCCCCTTCTCATAACTGTGCTTCTGATAACCAGCACTAGAAAGGCTGACAAAAGGAATGAGCTAGAGTCCCTCAACCAGATGATGCTGGGAACCTGGGGTCACCCAGGGATTAGGAGTTACATAAAGAGACGGGGAACACAGAGATGCCTTAGAGCCATAGGCATTCAGACTAACAGGGTCCTCAGGGAAAGGCTTTTAACCTGAGCTCCAAGGACCAACAGAGTCTTTGGGAAGTTTGACAGACCTGCTGAAACTGTGTGCAATATCACCTCCGTTTAGAAATCCCTCTTTATGTTTACATTCTCATTCCTAGCTAGCCTTGAAATCCTATGCCTGACCAACTTTTTACCATCATCCTGGCAAAGATAAGTAATGGGATGGAAGGCAAGAGGGAAGGAAAAGGAAGGAATGAAAGATGGAAAAATCTGTCCTCGTGGCTGGGCTTCTGTGCTAGGAAAGATAAAACAAGGTTTGGTCGTTTAAAGTCAGCATAGAGTGGATCTTGAGTTTCCAGACTGCACACAAATTTCAGCTTTGATCTGAGGCTTCCCTCTCTGTGTCCTCTGAGCCACCCTCCTAAGCAAAAATGTAGAACACAGAATCTGATAAAATTTAAATATATGTAGATACACACCAAGAAACAAATAAATTGTGAGACTGGTGGTTTTAAAGGATTTCTATTGTGCAGCAACCAGAAAGACATGATTTTGAGTGGTAGTCAGAGTGATCTTTGGGAGCACACATTTGACAACATCACACCCACCCGAAGCTCCCCAGTGGCTTGTTGTTACTTTTTGGGAAAGACCCATAACTCTGAGGGGCTCACAAAGCCCTGTGTGCTACTGGGGCTCTATCCTCCTCATACGGATTCCCACCTTCCTCTTCCTGGGGTGGCCCTGCAAATTTCAACCGGATGTCAAATGGTGCCTGTTCCTCCCCAGCTCAAACCTTGTACATCTCTGCCTGAACCCCCTTCATGACACCTGGACCCACCGGCTTGGTCTGAGCCGGTGCCCTTGCCCCACCCCTCCCAGCTTAGACTTGCCTCCCCAGGAAGCCTTCAATGGCCTCTCTTCATCAGGACGGGGTCACAGTGGTATCATCCTGGGACCTCACTGCTTTGTTCCCTCGGGACACGTGTGAGCGAAGTGGGCATAAAGATATGGACCCTGAGGGCTTCTAGAGTTAGAGATAAAGGGCATGAAGAGGCCTGGGTATTTGCAGATGCAAACACACTGGGTCAGCCCCCAACCCCTCGGGGGGCCAGACGGACTATTCTTCGGATGCCCCAGTAGGACCCCCTGCTCTTTTGCCCTCATGGCTTGTCCTGGGCCTGGAGAGACTAACTGCCGGCCACATCTGCAAGAAGCGGCCAGCTTACGGAGGTCAGTCTGCTGGGCTGGACCAGCCCCTGCCAAGCAGGAGCCCGGGTAGGGCTCCATCCCCTAATTTATAAAATAACAATGATCCCCACTTCTCAGCGACAAGGAGGAGGGTGGCAGAGGGAGGGGGCGCCCATGTATCAACAACCAAGAGTGGTGCTACCTTTACCTTTTCATTTTTATTTGCACAAAAACGGTAAAATGTTTTTACAGGCTAAGCCAACGGTGCTCGGAAGCTGAATTAAAGCGTCCTTAATTAATATGTCAGAATATAAGAAATGATGAAAATATGTATAATTAAATTCTTGCACTAAAACAGGATTTGAAAATGCGACGGAAATAGCACCGCTTTTCTCTCTCTCTCTCTCTCTCTTTTTTCCTCCTTTTTCCCCCTCTCCCTCCCAGACCTCCTCCCTCTCCTTGTTCTCCAGAAAAATAATAATAATAAAAAAGGAAGCATCGAGGCTGTGGCAGCTGCTGCCTGTGTCGACCTCAAAGGAGGGCTGGATTGCTAGAGCTGGCAGTGTGGTCACCCCCAAAATTAGACACAAATTGTCGAGATTAAAAATTCTCCCCCAATCAGGTGCCGACTGCCTTATTTTCATACGAAGACGCCGCAGGCTGTGTGCTATGACAGCTGGGCACGTTGGTTCCCATACAGGCTCACACGGTGATAAGGCTGTTCGAGACAGGTGCTCGGCAAAGCCGACATTGAGAATAAATCTACCGTTATGTGACGTGGGGGCAATACTGAGGGTTATTCATTTATTTGCTTGCTTACTTAGGCTCTTGGTGTGATCTGGTGGTGTTCCTGGGCACAGCACTGCAGGCTGAGAGACAATTAACCTGGCGTTAGCAAAAACACACGGGGCCCCATTCCCCAATCCAAAAAGGACTGGGTCTCTCTGGGCCCCATGTTCCTGTCTCCTGAAAGTCCAGGGGACAGAGCTGTCTGTTGTTCCTCAAGAGGGAGAAATTTGGGGCTTTCTGAGACCAACAGGGGCCTCACTCAGACACGGGGACACAGGTAACTGCTCCTTTGGGAAACAAAAGGAAAAAATAATCCTTTTCTGATCCCTGGAGGTGGAGGGTAATGAGGAAGAATTTTTTTGGTTTGTCTGAGGAGGGGCTGGGCTATTGGAGAGATGTTTTCGGGGGTTCCTCTGTCTACCTTACTCCCCATGAATGATGATTCCCTCCCCACCAGCTGCCCTCCAGAGAGGCAAAAGGGAGGCCTTTCTCAAATGGGTGGCATTTTCTACCGGGACAAAGATGCACATTTATGGAGAAAGTAGGGTAGGTTGTTCACAAGGACATGATGAAGGAGACCAGCATCTTTGTGACACAAGATCTATTCAGTACCTCTGGAACTGAGACATTCTGGGGCACTTGATCCAGAATGGAGCTTTGGAGACAGACCTAGAGTCAAAACCTGGTTTTGTCACCTCCTCTCTCTGTGAGACCACAGGCCAGGATTCAAATCTGTCATCTATCAAATGGGACAATATTATCCACCCCCAAGGCTTGTGGTGAAAATTAAATTTAAAAAATTAAAAATTAAATAAAATAATGTGTGAGAATATCTGTATAGATAGAGAGAGGGGCTCCCCAGAGAGCCCCAGCAGGAAGGGACCAGCAAACAGTCCCAACTCTCAGACCCAGGCACGTGCCTTTCCAGAGACAGCCCACATCTGGTGATGGGGATTGGTGGAGGTACATGGGGCTGGCCACCTGCCACCCTGGTCTCTGTCCCTGAGAAGCAGTGTTCCTTCCAGAGTGGGGCTGGCTGCTGCTTTGCTAGATTCCCATCCCGTGCAGCTTGTGGGTCTGCTCACCTGTCTCCTCTCCCTTTCTTTACCAGGTATGTCCCCATCAAAGGCATCTTGTTCCCAAACTCCAAGTCGGCATCTGCTTCCTACAGACTGAAGATCTTTGCTCCATTCCAGCTTGGAGTGAGGGGTCCAAATGATGGCCTACCGTCTTCCATGACGGCCTCCCAGAGAAGTCACGCAGGAGGGAGTGAAATCTAAGGCCAGGGATGTCCAACCAACTGCCCCATGTTGTCCCTTTCCTGAAGAAACGCCACATCCCCAGGGAGGGGCCTGGGTTGATGGAGGCCTATTGGGAGAAAGAAAGAATGAAACAAAAAGAGAAAGAGTCATAGAAAAGATGTTTCTTCAGCACATCCTGAATTGAGGAAATGAGAGAATTCTGGTCCTTGGAGGAATATTCTCCGCAGAGTGTAGACTTTCCTAAGAGCCCACTGCCAGTCTGAGATCAAGTCACTGAGTAATAGCCTGTTTGTCAATCTGGATGCCTGAGTCTTCTTTTTTCTTTTCTTTCTTTTTTTTTAAGGATTTTTACTTATTTATTTATTAGAGAGCGAGAACAAGCAGGGGTAGGAGCAGAGGGTCACGGAAACTCTGTGCTGAGCACAGAGCCAGACACAGGGCTCAGTTCCATGACATCAAGACTTGGATGCTCAACCAACTGAGCCACCAGGCACCCCCTGAGTCTTTTCGTATTAGGAAGAAAGGCCGCAGTAATCTATCTTACGCGGGGTGCTCAGAGTGAGATTCTCAGCTCTGACAAATGCATTGGCATGGATTCAATGTCAACTCTGCCATTTGTAGACAGAGTCCTCTGAGCCCCAACTTCTGGGCTTGTCTCATGGAGCGGGTGAGTCGACATATGGGGTATGCCCAACACTGTTCCAGGCACTGAGTTGAAGGACATGATGGAGCCTTTCCTCTGCTTCCTACAAAGACCCTGGCTTGAGTCAGGAGACTTCCAACTCTCTTGCCAGGTTTTGTCTGCCTGCTGGGCATCTTTGGACCACTCAGTCAACTTCTCTGAATAAGGCACCTTATCTCTAATGTTGATGTCAGTCAGTCCAGAAGTCTACGTTTCTATTCCCTTCTCGGAGCTTCTTACCTCTAACCAGAGTCCTTCACTGAGAACTTGGTGCTGCCATGTCTCTGCCATGACATCAGCATGCAGTAAGCCTTCCAAAAAGAGTTGAGTGCGTTCTGCAGTGTGTGGGGCACTTATTCCCAGCACTGGGAATAAGAACCTTATTTTTCCGGTATGTGTGGTCTTATTTGAATGAGAAAGACAAATGAACGGATGTGCAGGTTTTAAAGGTAAACTGTCACGTCCTATTTCTTTTGATTCAACACAAATCAATTCAGGTCGACTGCATTCCACGCTGTGTTCTAGGAATGGTCTGCATGTTCTTTAAGTTCATGTGAAGCGTTCCCAGGATCCCCAACGTGGTGATATCAAGAATGCTTTCTGCAGATAGCTAGCACTTCCCTGACCCCAGACCCTTCTGCATCGACTGTCCCTATCACTGGTCCAGGATGTCGGAACTCATTCCTGCCTAAGGTCAGCCCTTCCAAGTGTGGTGTCTCTGCACAGAGTTGCTTGGAACCTTCACAAAACAGTTTTGATGACCGCTCTTCTGTATAGGAACTGGCTCCAAGTGCCACATGGACACCCTGCCCAGCCCTGTCTGAGGGGTGGTGTGAGAAGCTGCTCCCCGTACACAAGACTGTGGTTGTTACAGATAGATTTGTGGAGACCTTGAAGGACTTCCTGTGTCCTCTTTTCAGAAAGGGCAGGACTTCTCCAAGGAAATGATTCTTTTTGTTTTATGGGCACTGGGAGTCAGGTAACTAACGAATCCTGTTTCCATCTGGAAAAACCAGGGCCCTACAGGGCTTCTGGGAAAGATCCAGTGCCTAGTTTTGGACACTAACTTTACCCTGGTGTAATACTATTTCTCCTGTAAAATTTTCCAGTTTTCCTAAATTCTTAACGTATTTCTATCTTGTTGTTCTGGGTATGTTTCTTCTGAAAGGTTTGGCAAATCCTTTGGGGATGATGTGGAATGTATATATAAATCGTGAAATAAAATCACAAATGATGTTGGTGACTTTTGAAGTGTTTTTGTTTGTTTGCTTGTTTTGTTTTGTTTTAATGAGACTTGGTACTTCAGCTGGTTTGGGATGGAAGGCTCTGTTTTCATGCTTCTTGTCCAAAGCTGAGAAGCAAGTATTTTGCTGTTAGCAGGAAGGAAGCTGGTGAATTTGCAACCAGTCAAAGGCACATCCTGTTAGGTTTCTCAAGTGGTCAGAGAACTCCCCTAAGTTTTCAAGGTAGCCAAAGCGCTGCCCCGGAGGGCTGGTTGATCAACGTTGTAATAGGCTTGAGAGGCTCTGGCCCTCTGGCTGTCCTCAGGCAGGGAAGTGGCCTGTCTGGGCTCCGAGGTGGGAATCTGGCCCAGCTGCTGGTGGACAGGTGTTCATGCCTCAGCCCTGCACTCTGGTCCCAGGGGAGCTCCTGAGAGACAAGGGATCAGGTGTTCTCATGGGTGCCCCCTTGGACCCATGAAACCCAAGCTCTGTGGTTGAGGAGACGGGCTCAGGACTCATCAGTGTGCTACCCTTCCAGCTGGGGCCTGTGTAATGCCCACGATGGGGGCGGGGGAGAGGTTACAGGCAAAAGTGAAACGCACAGCAGCGGTGGCAGCCGTGTATTCTGTTATAGTGTATTTGTATGTTGTCTCTCTTTGATTAGACTGTGTAACGTGGGTTTTATATGCTCTGTGGGAGGACAACACTTACCTTTCTGGTTCACCAACATATCCCAGGTGCCTAGAATAGTACTTGTCTTATAAAAGGTGCTCAATAAATATTTGTAAAGGAAAGAGATATGGGGGAGGGAAAGAGGAGGGAAGGAAGGACGGAAGGAAGGAGAGAAGGAAGAGGACATTTTTGGCTAGAATCCACTGAGTGGAGTAGAAATGTATACAGATATCAGAAGTATATGTTAGGACATCAAAGGTGTCTAACAGAGGTGCAAGCTGTATTCCAGGGGAGCCAAAGGAGATAGAAGTGGGATTAATTTCAAACAGAACCAGAGATGACTTCTTAGATGAGGTAGCTTTTTTTTTTTTTAATTGGATTTTGAGAGTGGAAAATGCTCGTTTACCTCTTTCTAAAAATATATATTTTAATTATAAGCATTATACTTTCTCATTAGAGAAAAACTGGAATATGTAGTCAAGTATAAACACAAAAATTAAATCTCTTATAAATGCAACACCCAGTCAAAACCACTATTAGCGCTATAGTGTGTGTTTTATTCTAGTCTTGTTTTTCTTCGTATTTTTTCCTGTAACTGCACCCAACATCCATGCGTTGTTTACACTTTAATCCATCCCAGATAATATGCATTTTTCAATATTTTAAACTCTTGGAAAAGAGTTTAAATGGAAAACATTTTTGGTAGCTGTATCTAGTCACCACACGGATATTTCCTTATTTACTTGGACATTTAAAAACGATTTGCTGTCTTTATTGACAACATTTTCATTATTATGAATAATGAGTCAGGAGACACATTTTCATAGAATTATTCACCTTTGGGGGCGCCTGGGTGGCTCAGTTAGTTAAACATCTGACTCTTGATTTCAGTTCACATAATGATCTCAGAGTCTTGGGATTGAGCCCTGTGTTGGGCTCCACACTCAAGAGCTTGAGATGCTCTCTTTCTCTCTCCTTCCACCCTTACTCTCTCTCTTTCTCTCTGTAAGATAGATAAATCTTTCAGAAAGCAAGAATCATTCACATTAAGATTCTTCCCTTGGAATGGCAAATCAACATGGAATTATTCGGTCACGTGGATATATGCTTTTAGGGTATAAATGGAAAAGAGGAGAGGCAGGTAGAGCCTCGTGGGCTTAGGAGAGACTTTCAGAGTCCCATTTGTCTTTCCATCTTGAGTAGAGAGAGGAGATGTGCGGCTGGTCCTGGTGTGATGGTTATGGAAAGGAGGGCAAGGGCGATCACTGTTGACATGTCATGTCATTGTTGTCTGGATGATGGTGGTAGGTATGGCTGTGGTGATGCTGGTGGTGCTGTATATTGTCTTACTGGGACTGTGACAGCAAATATGACTGAGATAGAACTTTCTTTGGCTTTTTTCCCATCTATCAAATTTCAGTGTAGTTAAGGACATTCTGTCAATAATAGCCGCTGTTGGAATAGAATGACTCCTTTATTTGGATGGGATTACAATAATAATTTAGAAAAAACAAGCTTCTTGGACAACATTTACAAAACGCAGTCTGTGTGCAAACCCTCACTCTGTCCTAGTAAACGGGGTTGGCCTCACTTCTGCTTGTGGGTATGGGCTTGCAAAATCACAGATTCTAAGGAGAAAATATTTTTATTACATTGTAACTCTGGTGAGCTCGAAATTACACATTAGTCACTTTTGGTATCTCCTCTGCAGGAGGGCACAATCTCCAATGGCCTGGATCGTTCTCCTTCTTATTCCACCTGTTTCTCTCTTCTAGGGATCAGCAGACGGTGGCCCAGGGGCCAAACCCGGCCTGCTGCCTGCTTTTATGAGGCCCACCAGCTAAGAACAGTTTTTATATCCTTGAAGGGTCAATAAAAGAAAAATGGAAATAATAATATTTTGTGACACATGAAAAATAAATTCAAATTTAAGTGCCCATAAATAAAGTTTAATTGGAACGCAGTCACACTCATTCCCTGATATATTTTCCGTGGCTGAGACCAGGCGTCAGTGGCAGAATCGTGTATTTGCGACAGAGATGACATGGCCCGCAAAACCTGAAATACTTATTATCTGGTCTTTTACAGAGACAGTTTGCCAGCCTTTGCATTTGGCCATGTCTAGGTGAACAAGATGCCTTTGGAGATACAGGCATGGATTTGGGTTATAATCTGTGATGAACAAGGGCTCTAGATTTAGCTCTGACACGACTCACTTAAACTGCTTTAATCTTTGATTGGGGAAATAATATTTACATCATTAATGGGACCAGCCATGCTTAAAAATTATCACTACCATGGAAATGCATGGCATAAGGTTCTACCTAATCAAGTTGAACATAACCTTTTGCCTTGAGCTTCCTGGTGGCCAGGCCAAAAAGAGCAAGATGTTCATGATTCTCAATGTCCAAAGAAGCAACGTTACTCAGCCCAAACAGACTATTGTCTGGTCTAACACTCTGAAAGAATGATTCTCCCATGGGATTTCATAAAAGGATGTGTACAGGGCCCTCAATGATACCTCGCAATCTTGCAACAGGGTTTGTTGACCCTCTTTTCAGGAATAACTTAGATCACAAACTCAAAACCACCTGAAGAAAGCAATTCAGAGCTAGACAAAATGGTATGGGCCAAGTACCAACTGCCAGTCATCCCATTTGCTTGAGGGATAAACCCCAAAAGATAGATTGTTCACAAGTCTTTTGAAAATACCTTTATGACTATCATCCCTTTTGTACACTTCAGAAAAAAAAGGGGGTTCTAACTCCTCCTTTACATCATTGAGACCAAGAGGCCTTAGTGATGGACTGTGAGTCTGAGGGGTAGGCTGCAAAGGGGAGGAACCCCACATTCCCATCCCCGTCTGTGAGCATTTAACCCAACACACAGCCTCGCCTTGCAAAGGCAAATAAATCATAATGTATTTTCAATTAGTTTGCACTCTTACTAGCTGCTGTCCTGAGTAATTAGGAAAACAATTCACATTCTGCCAGGAGCTGATCTGAAGTGTTATCCCTGGAATAATTATCTGTCTGCAGCTCGGTTTCTCTGCTCCTCTCAGGTCAGCTGGCTGCAGGAGGACACCCAGAGAGCATTAATGAGCTCTCATTGAAGATGTTAAAAAGCTTGTATTGATCTGTTTGTCCAAGAAGGAGATATTTAAGCCTTTCTGCTGAGGGCAGGAGAGACAGCGAACCCTATCACAGGGGCTTTTAGCGGGCCTGGCTGCTCTGCTCTTCCACATTCTCCTTGCAGCAGGTCGCTGTCCAGGGTCAGACTTCCAAACTCACCACCAGCTTTATTCTCTGCCCTCAGTGCCACCTGCCCCAGAGTATTCAGAATATTAAGTTCTGTGTGTGTGTGTGTGTGTGTGTGTGTGTGTGTAAAAGAGAGAGAGAGAGAGAAGAGGAAGAAAGAAAGAAAGCATGAGTATGAATCCCTTGCCTCTCCCAATAAAAAGGAGCAAATGGGTGAGTGAGTGAGTGAGTGAATAAGGAGGAAAAGAAAGCTGTTTCTTACTGCAGAATACCGGCAAAGAGATGGGGAAGGAATTGGACTGTCACCACTTGGCAACTTTCATGATAAAAACTGATCCAGGCCAGAAATAACAAAAGCACCCAAGTATGATGAGAAAGAGAGTGTTTGCCCAGCCTCATGGCATCTTACAACCAGATATTCTTACCTAATAGGGAGAAAGAGAAACATCACCGCAAAGAAACCTGGTGGACCGAGTGATCAAAAGCGACATCAACAGTAAGGGGACAGATTGACGTCACTTGCCTCCCAGTACCATGCATCAAGGGGGACGTAGCACGGCTTCTGTGGTATTCTGCCAAAAACGCGTGTCCCAGATCAAGTGACCAGGAAACTTCAGACAAGCTCAGATTAAAAACCATTCTGCAAAATAATTGGCTGGTACTCCTCTAAATGTCAATTCATGCAAGGCAAAGACAGACTGTAGAATGAGGCCAGAGGAGGGAGACCTCAGAGACAGGACAACCGAATGAGATGTGGGGTCCCAGATTTGGTCCCTGGCCAGAAAAAGGAACTCCATTTTGCTCAGCAGAATAAACAGTATTGGGACAGTTGGTGAAGCTTGAGTAAGATGTGTGGTTAGGTTGAGTGCCATCCCCGATTTGGATTGTTGTGGTATGGCGACATAAGAGAACATCCATTTTGGGGAAACACACCTTGAAGTATTTATGGGTTAAGCAGCCCATGTCTGTAATTCACTCTCAAATGACTCAGGAAAATAGTTAATAATGGGTGTCTATATCTTTGTCTATCTATCTACCTACCTATCCATCCATCAATCAGTCTATAGAGAATGTGGTCAATGTTAACTTGGGGAATCTGGGTGAAGGACATACAGGAATTCTTTGCATTACTCTTGCAACTTTTATATAAGTTTAAATATTTTTTTTATATATAGATACATGTTTTTCTTTTAAAGGAGGGGAAGGAGAGAGGGAGAAAAGAAGGGAGTGAGTAACATCTTGGCTCCCCTCTCTAGCCATTCCCCATTAAGAGCACTGGGCTCTGTGGGAAGAACTTCAGTGTGCAACTGTACAATGAGGTCCGTGTGGCCTGAGCCCCGACTCACAGGTGTTCAGCTCTGCAGGCTGTGCTAAGAATAACCTTGACCTGGGGGTTAGAGCAACGGGACTCTGGCCCAACTGTGCTCTCAAGAACCTGGGTGGTCCAAAGAGAGTCCCTAACCCTCGCAGGGTCCCGGGTCATCTATCTACAGTCAGGACTCTGTGGAGTTATAAGTATCCTTTTGAGTTAAAGTAACTGGATGGGCTGGGGCAAATGCTTTACCATGCTCACTGAAATAGAAGGGGGAAGGCACATGGGAATGAAGCAAGAGCCTCAGACACAAAGGCAAAACACCTAGATATGCATTCCAACTCGAGCAGGTATCAGTTACACAATTTTGCAGGAGCAGGTCACCTCTCTGAGCCTTGGTGCCTGCATCTCTGGTAGGAAGCTATGGGTGCTGGCCTGCACGCACACACCCACAATCACACGAAATGGCACCTGAGCTGGAAGATTCGTTGCCTTGGAGTTAGGGGAGGGGGCTTTGGGGGCCTGAGGCCCATGGAAATAGGTCACAGTTGGTGTAGGCTTTGGAGTCAGATGGGTATGGGTTTGGTCCCCCAGATCTGTTCATTGGTAACTACTTAACTCACTGAGCCTTGGTTTGCTTCTCTGGAAAATGGGGGCAGTATGGTTTGTCTGGCTGTGTCGCTGTAGTGACAAGAGCAGATGCTCTGTGGAGAGCAAACACGGTGGCAAGGCTGGGTCCCTCATGTCCCATCCCCTCCCCACCCTCCTTTCCCCCTCCTCCCCCCAAACAAGAGGCCACCATGACTGTACTGGCTGGTCCACGTTGGAACAATTACATCTTTGTCCCCTGGTCTTACCTAAACATCGGATCAGATTCTATTGACGTGACAACCCGCCCCCTCCCATCTGCCAGCTGAGAATATTGTATGCTAAAGTGCTGATTTTTCCTTCTCAGAATAAAGGCGAGCCCCCAAACTGCATTCTCAGGGTGGATTCTGAGAGGCGCCCTGCTAATGGTCTGGAGGGCACATGAGCAGGTGAGCCCATAGGCTCTGAGAACACACCTTTTGTCTCCTGAGAGGTCAACCAGCCTTGCGGCCCTAATTAAGAGGCTCTATCAGACACCCATCTGCCTGATTTCACTATGGCTCTTCACCGGAAAATGTACTCCTTTGTCTCCCCTCCCCGCCTGAGTATGCAGTTTTGTCAAAAGGTCACTGTTATGGAGCGTGGGACGGGGCGGGGGTGGTGAGGGTGGGAGGGAGGGCTGTGGTCAGCCCTGGTGGGAACGGACAGCTTCACCGGTAGGAGCAGGGGCTCGCAAACTCACAATCATAATCATGAATAAATAAAAAGCTTCTACCAAGAGTGTGCATATTGGGACCAAACAATAGTTGCCACCTTTTGAGAGGGGCAGTTCCTATCAAATAATGATGTGTTATTGATATGGTAATTTTTATATTAACAAATGTATGCTGGAAATGCTGTGATTTATTTTTTTTTCTTGGAGGGGAAAAAACGTAGCTCGCATGTAGCATCAATAATGATATGCTAATGACCTGTTTCCAAATTTAGATTAAAAAAATTTAATTGGCAAATCTCAGATAGAGCTGAGAAGATAGCATTCTTGGTTTTGACCCAGTTTTAAGGTCCAAATGTAAGGTTTGGTGAATTTAAATTCCAGGCCCCAGTATAGAATGTATCTGGGATACAACCTCGTTGAGTGGGTCATAGATTAATTATACTTTTGGATCTGGGTATATCTCAGATTTAGATCATCATAGTTTGACAAGAAACATCCAGAAGATGTAAACTGGGACCTCCACTTCCCCGCCTTGCAGCGCAGTGCACATGTACACACACACACACGCACACACACACGTGCATGTGCCCACACATACGCAGAAAGCATAAAGAAAGCTAAGGAAACTGTCAAAAAAAAATGTTTTTGAAGTAAAGGGGCAGCCTCCCTGATGGAAACAGGTGAACAGGCTTTGTTATAATTTTTTAAAATAACTTCTGAACCCATATACGTTTTCTCTATAACCTGAAATAAAAGATAATTTCTCACGTGAGAGAGTGAATGCTCTTGGTCTATTCAATTTCCATCGAGGAGGAAATATCACAAGACATGTAAAGGAAAGAAAAGGAAATCTTTTAGGCAGTCATGCATAGTTCAATGGTGGGCCTCCCTCCCCGAGGTCATTCACGTCTATCACCCTACCCTGCCCTTCCTCCCACGTCCTTTTATTCCCTTCCCTGCGTTCTTTCTGCTTCTATCCTCTGTGTTCCCTCCTGGTCACAGACTCTCTTCTCTGCCTGGATTCTTTCTCCCTCCACCCTCTTTCCCTCCCTCTCCCTTCATTTCTATGCGCTCTCCACCAAGGTAGGAGGAAAGTGCCTTCCTGATGAGCCGGAAGGACAGCTGCCCCAGGCTGGGTTGAGTACGCGCCCTTCTGATGAATCTGTGCAAAACACCGGTCCAAGAGAAACCCCTGGTTTGGCTTAGACAATCCTCTGACCCTGCCGGGTTCACAGCTTCTTTACTGGCAAGAACAGTCAAATGAAGAAGCCTGGAAATTCTGATGTGTCTCTGGTGTGGGCTTCGAGGTGTTTTGTCCTGGGGTACTGTCCGTGTGTCAAGGGTGGACCAGGTCCAAAGGCAGCTTCGGGGAGCCTCCTCTGGCAGAGGCTATTTTAAAAGGGACATTAGCTAATCCTAGGAGATTTCTGGGGATTTGCCTTTTTCCTCTAAAAGTTCGGAGTGGGAAAAATAAGTCAGTTAGGGAGGGCACAGATTGCATGGAGCACTGGGTGTGGTGAAAAAACAATGAATACTGTTACGCTGAAAATAAATAAAAAATTTTAAAAAAAAGTCAGTTCTCAAAAGTTTCAGTTCTTAGAATGATACTATATACAGACAATGACAATTATTTCTAAAGCACTGGGTAATGTATGCTTGATAATATTTACATGCTTCTCCTTGTGTTAAGAATCCAAATCCAAATTTCCAAAATTCTACCCTTGCTTTATGTTTCCAGGGCCTCCAGTCCCTTGTGTCTCTCCACCCTGACCCTCATCACAGGAACTTTTACCTGATTGTCACCCATACTTGGAGAATGAACGATCTGAAATCAAGAATCTTGTTCTTTTGATAACATTGGGTCCACACTAGCCGGACCATGCTGTTCTAGGCATGGTAGAACCAACTGGACACAGTGTCTGCTTCTGTAGCATTTACGTGTACGGGGCAGGGAGTGGGAAACAGATTGAGATTTTACATTATTGAGTCCTCAGGACATAATACAGTGTCTGGCACATTGCAGGTGTTCAAGAGATGCCTTTTGAATGGATGAACGCATAAAGAAAATAATGCACGACTAAAATGATTAGCTTTAATAAAGCAATGTATCACCTCTGCATATAAGCTACATGGGGACTATTAGCCCTATTCACTGATGAGGAAACCCAGACAGGGGTGCATCTGTGCCAAGGGGAACAAGTGAGGGAGCCAGGCTACCTACCCCTCACCTCTCTTCCAAGCAGCATCTCCAGCTCGGCTTCCGGAGCTTTGTCAGTGACCAAGGGGTCTTATTATTTACACTATAAGCTTGTGTCCTTGCTAAGTGCTTTCTGGTTATTTACTGGAGGGTTGATGAAGCAAACAAGGAAAATGACAGGGTACTTTTTTTCTTAATTCATTTTAATGTCTGGGTCTTGGTTTCCTGGTGGCAGCTCCAAGGATCCATTTGTCTGTCATTGTGCACTAAATGTTGGAGAAACGATGCACGCCTTAGCAAGGGGCCTGAGGGCAGAGAGGAGGGTGGAACACTGGATATTCAGAGCCAGTGGCTCCTGGAGCACCGGAACCAGGGAAAAGAAGGCAGGAGGAGGTGGCGGCAGCAGATGGCTAAGTGGCAGCGATAGGAAAGGATCAGCTCCACTCCCACTGTGAAAGACAGGAAGTCATGGCAGAAAGGGGAAAAACGTCCTGGGCTGTAAGTCACATAAGACACAAGCTTCCCTTCTAAACAGCTTAATAGTCGGGAGGCAGTGGCGCAGACTGAAGAACACGACCTCAGCACCCCGGGTTCAAGTTCATACGTACCTACTTCCTAACGTCGTCGTTGTGGTCAAGACATTGAATCTCTGTGCCAAGGATCCCCCATGTTTACAAGTGGAATAAAAAAAACACCTACTTCTCAAGGTCATTATGATATTAATTAAGTGACTCGCTCTGTGTCCGTGTCCAGTGGTTCTTCCTTACTGACAAGAGAGAAAATGTGTCCTTCCTCTCCACTCCCTCTATTTTACTCCCATTGGCCCTAGTATCATCACCAACCACCCTTGAGGACTCTGATGTTTAACTGATAGCCAATGGCCACGTTTGCCATCAAGCTCTCCAGTGTGGCTGGTCTGAGTTGAGACATGCCGTATGCGTGAGATGCACCCTGGCATATAAAAATTTAGTGCAAGGGAAAGAATAAGAAATGTCTCATCAGTAATGTTTATATTGATCACATGCTGAAACGATGATTTGTAAATATATTAAGTTAAAGAAAAGATACTATTCCTAAGGATTTGAAACCCCACCCACTGCTGCTTGCTTCGACTTAAAATCCAGCAGCCAGTGGTGTTAGCTTCATGTACGTGTTAGAACTCTGTTCCATGTGTTGTTCATCTTGCTTCTGATTATTGCCAGTCTTCCTTACTTTGCTCTTTTTAAAAATCTACCTATCCCGTGCTCTGTTTCGGGGTTACACGGGCAAACTGAACTTCAAAGTGTGAACTAGCCCTCACATCTTGCCCTGAAGTCATGACGCCCTTCACCGTTGCACCGAAGCTCTTGGACCCAGACCAGAAGCTATACCTTTTGGTAAATGATATATGGAGACAATCTGGATGAATATTAACTGTGAAAGGTGCACATTATTCATTTCTGGTTCAAGGTGACAAGGTGAAGCCTGATAGCATCCTTTTAGTAGTATTAGGTTGTGATAAGGCGCCTGACACTGTTATCTGCTCTCTGGAGCTCAGAGTCAATACTCACGGTCCAAGGGGAGGCTCTACAGGGACATGAGTACTTAAACAAAACACAGTCGAGAATTTACAATGAGAGACAGCCTGGGAAATTTCCATTCTGACTGTCTTGTTCACTCCTCCTTTGTTTTTCCTAGTGCTGAAGGATAATAATGAATTTTAATGAATATCTGTATTATGAATGAATATTTGAACAAATAAAGGGAGAAATAAAAAGTGGTGGGATGACTAGATGAATGGATGAATGAGAGAGTTAATGAACCAATCAATTTCTGGGTAAGTGGATGAATGGATAGATCAATGGATAGCAAGTAAAACATTGAATGCGTACATTTCTGTATAATTGGATGGGCAACCGGTTAGATGGAAGGATGATGGATGAAGGGGTATTTGAATGAGTAAATGAGTGAAAGAATGGATGACGGAGAGGTGGAGGGATAGATGGATGAGTTCGGCACAGTATTTTATATGAGGCTTTTTCTGATGTCTTTATCTTTCCACTCTTGACCAATGTCCCTCTTTCTGTTCTATTTTTCCCTTTTAGTACTTACTATCAAATACTTGATATAATTCAGTTATGTTATTACTTGTCTTCTACTCTAGAACATGAACTTTGGGATGACCAAGAACCTGCTCTAGTTTACATATTGCTATACCTGAGAGCCTCTAGCAGTGAAGGCATAGAGTAAGCACTCAATAAATACTGGTTGAAGTGATGAATGATGACTGGATAGATAGATAGATAGATAGATAGATAGATAGATAGATAGAAAGGATAGATGATAGATAGATAGATAGATAGATAGATAGATGGATTACAGATGGAAACATATACAGGGAAACAATGGGATAGTGACAAATTGTTCAAAAAGAACATGAGATTGGGGGGCTGAAGCCACACATTGCTGTGCGAGCTCCATTTTTGCTACGTGTGTTATTTTGTGTTGGTATAAACTGGGGCGTGGAATCTCTGTGTGTCTTACGGACTTTCATCTCTGAAGTAGGGGTGATGGAATCAGAACCCATCATGTATGTTATGAGGAGTCAATGGGAAAGAGCATGTGAAAGTGCTGGGTACCTATTGAATCTCCACACCAAAGTTGGCTCCTGAGGGGGATCTTGGTGACACCCAGTTCTGCAGGGAGGAGCCTCCAGCACCAATGCCTGCTTCTGTACACAGAACCTTCCTGGGAGAGGATGAGGTCGGCAGGGGTGATGCTAAAGTGCAGTGAGAAAATTTTAGAACTGGGTTACAACTCAAGGGCAGTGGGCTTCAAACCCAGCTCAGGCGTTCACCAGCTTTAGCAAGTCTCACTTCTATTCTGGACCCAATTTTTTCCATATCTAAATTAAAAAGAGTAGTTCACTTATCTTGGAAATTCATTTCCAAACATATTTCAGGGAAGACAACCTAAAAGCTATAACATTACAACAAAATGGTGCCATTCCTAGACTCAAAACTGATTTACCATTTGTTGTGGGAACATTAGCTGAGGAGACGACCATTCCTGACCAAGGTGAGGATGCAGAAAATGGAAGGGGCAGCTATTGATGGTGGGGGAGGTGCTGCTTATTATTATTAAGTTATTATCCTATTATCCTAAGTTAACTTTTCTTTCTTTCTTTCTCTTTCTTTCTTTCTTTCTTTCTTCTTTTTTTTTTTTCTTTTCTTCTTTTCTTTTTTTGGTCCCCTTCCTCCTTCCATTTCTCCCTCTATCCTTGTCTTATTTTCTATCCTTTGTAAGCAAATCCTTTATGGAGCCTCCTGTGTGCCAAGTACTATTCTTTGTGTTTTATACATTTATTTAATTCCTATACTAACCTTCAAGGTTAGCATAAGTATTCTCATTTTACAGTTGAAGAACCTGATGTTTAGAGAGTCCAAAGGCTTGCCAAAGTTGGCAAATGGTGGAGCTGGAATTCAAACCTAGGTCTTCCCCATTTCAAAATCCATTTTCTTCTTCTGAATTGGCCTTGTTAAAAGGAGCACCGGGTGTGGTGCTTAAACAATGAATCTTGGAACACTGAAAAAATTAAATTAAAAAAAAAAAAAAAAGAAAACAATGAATGAGTGAATGAATGAATGAATAACAATTAGTCTAATAAACAGTGAGGGGAAAAAGCAGCCACAGCCAGAAAAGGATGGAAAGATCCTTCTTTACATTTCAGTTCATCCCTGGGACTCAGAAGGCTTCATACTGGATTTTGCTTTGCACGTCCATGTATGTGACCCTAGCAGCAATTCCACTAATCGGCCAAGAGGGGGAGAAAACAGAAACCAGAGACCTACAGGCGAGAGGGCATTGCACAGGGCCCTAAATACAGGAGCCTGGGTTGTGGAATGGGAAGAAGCAGTGGAAAACACACTTTTTTTCCCGAAATTGCATCCCTGAGACACTTGGAATCTCCACCCTAGGAATCTCCTATTCCCTTGCTGAGTCCAAAGATCAGTGCCGCTCTGATTCTGTTCTTGACCACAGTTTGTGGGTCCATGCGGCCAGCCTGGACATCCCAGAGTGGGACACAGAGCCCAGGCTCTGGAAAAGATGCTGACATCTCTCGGAAATGGGCTTCGTGCTTTTACAAGTGAATGTTTCACAGAGCGGCATCCTTAGGCTTTCAGAGCCGTTCTCAGACTTCTCTTCTTCATATCCGTTTGCCTGCTGCTCTTCTGGGAATGGTGTTAACACCTACTTTGGAAATAAAGGAGAGAGCCCGTGGAAAGCCCATCAGCTTGAGACTCTGTATGCCTGAGTGTCCAGCCTACCCCCAGCTGATGGACAGACTCCTGACTTAATTATTATACCTTGTTGAGATTCTGTGGTTGTTCCTTACACATTGTTGTGTCATTAGCTAACTGATACAAAGATAAATCATAAAATCATAAAATCCTGTGAATGTTAAAGTTCCACACTTAATGCCTTATAGCTTTAGTGTGACAATATGAATCTGTCTGCTGGCTTACAGAAGTAGATTGCTAAAAATAAATTTTTATCTGCAGAAGAAATTTAGTGAACTAATGTTTTTGGAGGATGGGTGTAAAGGGTGAAATCCCCGATATCCCAAATCTCTCTCAGGCCTGGATACCCATTTCAATAAATTAACTATGTCACTCCAGTGTCTCTGTTTCAGTAACTCTGGGCTAACCCTCCACACACACTCTGATTTGACCCTGGAGTTTTCAGATAAGAAGCCACTTCTTACTTCATGTTTACTCTCAATTAGCAAAAGGCATTTCTAGGTACAACCAAAGAAGGTGGGTTCTCAGGGTCTTGACCCCTTCCTCTATGAAGAACTCTCAATCAAATGTCCAAAGTTGATGTCTTCAGAGATGCATGCAGAGTGACGTAATGTAATCATAGTGATTCTCTCCAGATCTGAGATGAGCATTGGTTTGGAGATCAATGAGAATCATCCTTGTCTTGATGGTCCTCATTTACTTGTCATCTATTATGGTGGCACCTATGGATCAGGAAGAGGCAAGACAGACACTGCTCATTGGCTGACTCCAAAATGTTTCGCATCTCCATTTTCCCTTAACACATTCCTATAAAAACAAAACAAAGACAAAATAAAACAAACAGATAAAAAAACCTATAAAGGTTTGCGAAGGTAAAATTTCAAGGGTGCCGTTATAGATAAAATCGTGTCCCCCCAAAAGATATGTGGTAGTCCTCAACCCCAGTACTTCTGGATATGATCTCCTTTGGAAATGGAATTATTAAGGAGGAAGTTAATTAAGTCACAATGAAGTCACACTGACCCAGAGTGGGTCAAATCCAACATGACCCATGTTCTTGTCACAGAGGGGAATTTGGACACACAGCTATGGAGAGAGAAGATGATGTGTGGATGGACATGTGAAGACCCTGACAGAGATTGGAGTGATGTTGTTCCAAGTCAAGGAATGCCCACTAGGAGCTGAGAGAAGAGCCACCAGGAGCTGAGAGAAGATAGGAAGCACCCTCTAGGGAGAGGCTTTGGAGAGAGTACAGCCCTGCTAACACCTTTATTTTGGACCTTTGGCCTCCAGAACTATGAGACAACACATTTCTGTTATTTTCAGCCACCTAGTTTCTCATACTTTTTTACGGTATCTATTGAAAACTAGTACTGACTGCCACATGGAGATTCAGATCAATGACAAAATGTTGACATTGGCTAGGGACTTCTGAGAAAGGTCTTGGACTCTGACAAAAGGGACCGAAGTGATTGCTTCTAATCATTTCCCCTTCTTTCTACCTTGAACACGGATGTGATGGTTGATTCTAAGAGCAATCTTAGAAGAAGGCAGCAATAGCTGATTTGCTTGAAATGGAATAGAAGAAAGATGCAAAGACCCCTGAGTTTTAAATGGTAAGGTCAAGGGGCACCTGGGTGCCTCAGTCTGTTAAGCATCTGCTTTTGGCGTGCATCATGATCTCAGGGTCCTGGGATCCAGCCCCACATGAGGCTCCACGCTCAACAGCGAGTCTGCTTCTCCTTCTCCCTCTGCCACTCCCTTTGTTTATGTTCTCTCACCCGCCCTCTCTCTCAAATAAATAAATAAAATCTTTTGAAAAATATGGTATGGTCGGGTGGCTGCTATTCCAACACTGCCCTGCCGACATTTTAAATTTTGATGCGAAACTAACAACTTCCTAATTGTTTGCTTGATTAATTATTTGATTTTCTGTTATTTGCAACACAAGGAATTCTTATCTGGGGTAGGAGAATTTAGCTTACTGTCTCCTTTTGTATAAGCCAGAAGGACATTAATACCCGCTAAATAGTTTACTAGCACCTAACACTTAAAAAATTGACTAGATGGAAAAGGTGTTCATTGATTTAGTCATTCAACAAATACTTACTGAGTACCACTCTGTGCCCTTCACGGCCCATCAGTAAATAAAACTGACCGAGACTCCTGACTCCGTAGGGCACAGGTTCTACTTACTCTTTCTCCTCCCTGTTTTGCAGTTGTCCTTTACTGGAGTGTATCCACCCTGTGAGTATTCTCCCTCCGGTGTTTCTCAGAGAAAAAGAGGGCTGTGATTAACTGTTCGGTTTTCCAGCCCGAACCAAGAACTCTGCCCATCTCCTCCAGCAGAGCCCGTACCAGGGAAGACCACGGATGCCTTCATTTATTGCAGTTTATAAACCATTTCCAGACAAGGAAAGACAAGATGCAGAAGCTTTGTGTTTTCAGTTACTGAGGTAGCTGTCCTGATGGTAGCCAAAAACCCCCAGAAAAGATGTGACATCACATGGCTGGGCTTCCCTTCTCCAGCCCCTTCTGCTTTGGGCAGCGGAAGGCCTGGGTTGTTTCCACGCAGAAAGCCTTAGAAAACGTGAAGGTTCATCTTCCCTCTTGAACACGACTACAGATTCTTCTGGCCTTTAAAGATGACTTTGGGAATCTTTCTATATCTTGCTTCTCTGTCTTCCTTGGGTGACAATGTCTCTGAATCTCACTGTATTTTTTTTTTATTTTTATTTTTCTCACAGCCTGCTGTGCATCTTAAAATATTTTTAGGATCACTGGGAGTTGTTCAAAGTTTGGATGTGCGTTAGGCAGACAGTCATATTTATTGGTGCCTTTTCTGATTAGGAAAAAAAAAAGTCTACATCTAAATTTAGTGAGGAGAAAATATCCCAAGTTGGGTCCGTTTCCGAGAGAGAGAGAAAAAAAAATCTAGTTTTTTTAATATTATAAATATGCCTTCTCAGATGAAAATTGTTCATGTAATTTAGAAGATTCAAGTTGCAGTAAAAGAAAAACTTCCAAATAAGAAAAAAAAAAAAAGTAGAATCTATAAATGGTTTCATTCAAAGAGCTGTTTCTAATGTTGCTGTGGTGATAAATTAAGAAGGAGAAACTTGAACCAGACCTTTGACCTGTCATGGGGTCAGGGGTTGCTTCTGTCTGTGTTCAGACTCCTTTGACAACTTCCTGTATAATTTGACTATTATTTGCGTGTCTGGGCACTGTCTGACCTCAGAGTCTGGAAAAATCATGCATTTCGGTGCCATATGGACTGCAGCGAGGGAGGGCACGTTTAATCAAATTTGGGTGGGGAAACACTGTTTGATCCCAGGTTTGTGGAAGACGTTCGCATGGGATTTCCAACAGACTGGGGGAGGAAGGGTCAGATGACAGGAACGGCCATGATTTAGGGCACATGTCCCCTGCCAGACACTGGTGAGGCTGGAACTAAATTTTGAATTTGGAAGCAGATCAATTATGAAAGACAGAAAGAGGTGCTGGTGGCATTTTGAATTGCAAGTGGACTTCTGCCATGAAAGTCCAGAAAAACTGAATTTCCAAAATCCAAAAAAACGAATTTCTAGCTCAGACTCAAATCACAAGAAAATGGATGCTTTGGGCAGAGATAAAGGATTTTTTTTTTTTCCAACTGTAGGTTTAATGGAAAGCTGCATTCACATGGAATAATACTACCGTTCTGGTTTCCTGATTTTCCACAGCGTTTACATTGCAGATGATTATATATACGTAGAAATATAGAGAGAAATTACTAAAAAAATAAGAAACACTTTTCTCAGTTTGGGGGAGTTAATCTAACAACATAGACAATATTTAAGCAGAGTTTCTGAACTGCATGAAATTGTTTCATGGCCGAACAAAGTTGCTATAATGCTAGCAAAGGGAAACCCTGGGTTGTCTAATCTGGAAGGTCTTTGCATGGCAAATGGGTATACTCACAGATCTGAGGGGCCTGGGTTTTAGTAAGTCAAGGGCTGGGGACCAATGGCTTAATTTGCTACAAAGTATCAAGGGCCATCATCTTATCTGACCCTCGTTATGGGCCCTGAGATGGATGGTAATGGAGGAGGAGAATCAGGATGATGACCAGAAGACTGAGGCTCATTATTAGATCCATGGTCAGGGCCATGGGGTGTCTGAGCAGTGGTAAATGGTCACAGCTGGGGTTGGGGGCCAAGTTCAGGAGAAAGAGTGTAAGTCAAGGTGAACAGACTATGGCCCTGCTCAGAGTCTGCAAGACGATGATGAGGGGCAAAAGAAATATTGCATTCAGAACTCGATCAGACTTTTCAAATATCACCCCACTCAACTCTTTCCTTTTAGAGGCAAGGTAACTGAGTGAGAACCAAGTTGGTAAGTTTGACCCAAGTTACATAGGTAGATAGTGGCAGACCTGGATGCTATCCCTGTGATACAGCACCCCAGGTGTCAGACCAAAAGCAAGAACCCCAAGTCCTGTGCTCTCTCTCTCTCAATTGAGACTTTCTGGCTTCAAGTTTAGAAAGAAAAATAATCCAATTTCTATTATCTTCCAAAATCCTCAGGTTTTAGATAAATAAGCTGGTATTAGGTTCTAGTGAGTTACACAGAAAGATGAAATGACTTAAACTTCCTGAAATGGAAACTTCCTTAGCAGGGACACTTTGGCCGTGAGCTTCCTCTGATCTTGGCAAAAATGACTTCTTTTCCACTTCTAGGAATGATATTTCATTCTAGGAATGAAAACGCTTTGGTGAATACATTTGGGATTTATTTTATGTGAAAGGCGTCCCTGGCTACTGATTTCCCCCCCTGTGGTAGGGTGGTGGGGACATTTATGATGAAATCTCTCATACGGACAGACACCATTTATCGGGCATCTACTATGCCTTAGCGTTCAATTCCTTACACATGTGTTGAATCTCATGACCAACCCTGGAGAGACATGTCAGTATCTCTGTTCTCAGTGAGAAGACCCTGCAGGTCCCAGAATGTCAGTGGTGGGCTGGATGTTCACGGATGCAGTGCCCCAGACAACCCTGCCCCATGTGTGTTCTCTCTGCTGTATGGTGCTGGGTTCCATGTGGCACCTGCTCCCAGAACAGCATTGGAAAAAGCAGTCTTTCTCTTACATGGGGGCTACCTGCACTTGCATTTCTTACTTTTGCTGGATTTTCTGAAGGTTGCTATTCTGTTGTCATAAATGAGATTAAAAGGAAGTAGCCCATACAGGGAGAGCTGGACTCATGGGTTCAGGTTGAAGACCATGCCGTGATGCTCTTTGGACCAGAACCTCTGGACCTTGGCTACTTCATCCAAAGATGATGTGAAGTGTATCAGGGACTAGATTATCTCTAAGGGTCTTTCTAATGTAGAGGTGCCTGACAACTCTACATTATGGGCCCTGAGATGGATGGTAATGGAGAAGGAGGACATTTGACTGTTGGCTGGTGGTGTGTGAGGGGACATCACTGCTCAATTTCCAGAGACCCAAGCCACTTTTCTTTTCACCTTGGACACTGAATCTTGAGGGGCATACCCTGCATTGTTTTGTCCATGTTGATCGTACTGGCTTGGTTTTAAGAATTGCCTTGCCCCTTGGGCCCTGTGTCCCATTTCAAGGCATGCCGTGGGGAATGTCAGGCCCTTATTAAATACCAGGAGACCTCTACCTGCCTCTGTCTTCCCTCTGAGATGACTGCCAGACACTGAGGTCAAGGCCACATGTGCCCTGCTGATCCCAGAGCAGAAGAGGGGAGAGAGGGCACAGAGTTGCCTGTCTACACTGAGCAAAATACAAAAGGGTGGCGATTCAGAAGATTTCTCTGTGGACTGTGAGGTTCGAGGCTTCTATATCTACACATGCATTCCCAGAGCCATGTTTTTATGTGTTATTTTTTTCTGTGAACTTCAGCATACGGCCAGATTCAACCCAGAAGAGAGGACTCACTTTGGAGTTAGCAAATGCAGATGAACTGGACAGCTTTCCCCTTGCCATGTCTACATCTGCTAGAGACCAGGGACAGTCAGCTCAGATCTAAACCTCGCCTTAGGATTTGAGATTTGGTGTTCAAAGTATTGGAGTCAGATACTGATTGATTCAAACCTAGGGCCATGCTAATGACTTCAGAGAAACTCATTTCTCCAGAGGAAGGTGATAATGAATCCTCGGCAGATGGAAAGCTCTCCACACCCTCGGCTTTCTCACCTCCTAACTAGTGGCCCTGGATAATTCATGCCACCCCTTTCTGCCTCTGTGGATAATAATGACACTGCTTTGGGTTTGGGTGAGATTGGAGATGCTGACACATAAGGCCAAGAACACCTGGCCATGGGAAGTTCATAACAAATGCTGAGTCCCATCATCCTCATCTTCCTTGTCTCTATCATCACCATCATCATAATTTGGTGATGACGTTATTGCCCTGAGCCTTCGTGTCCCAAACTGCAAAATCTGGGCAGAAGGAAGTTCCTACCTGGCTTGCAGCTCAGACCTGGAGCAAGAGGGATAAAACAGTCTCCCTGTTTTTGGTTCACAAAGACATTCTGCAACCACACAGAGGGCTGTTTGGGGGAGGTCTGAGGGTTCCACAGCCCGGATTCTCCGTCTGGTTTATTTCCTAGGTACTACCTCATAATCAGGAGGGAGGGAAAAAAAAAAAAACAGAAATTAGAAGACAACAAATTAAAAAAAGAAGAAGAAGGAGAAGAAGAAGAAGAAGAAGAAGAAGAAGAAGAAGAAGAAGAAGAAGACAGCAAATAAGAAGGCACAACTTGCTTTTTGTCCCTTGAAAGTCCTCATTTTGAGACTGTTCCCTGGGCTCCGGGAGTTCTTGTGTCATTATCTTCTGTTAAAAGATTCAAATGACATTATTTGCATGGAAACTCGCATACCAATGATGCCATCTAGGCCACAAAGTTGCATTACAATGAAGGGGATGATGACTGTGTCACATGGACGTGACATTCTTTATGCCATTAAATTGAAAGTCAACGCTGGCAGTTCTTAACTGCTCATGTCCCCTGGAAATACATCACTTCTGATATGGAATGAATATTTTAGGGTGCCAACTCTCGGCGCATCAAATGGCACTAACCTGTAGTGTCACTCTGGGCAAGACAAAGATTTCTCAGCCAAGGTGGACTTAAGGAGCCCTCTGTAAGCCAGCAAGGCAAGGTATATTAATAAACTACAATCTTCAACAAACGTCACTGTGGCTTGAAGACAGAGTCTTCAAAGATGCCTTTTTTTTTTTTTTTTTTTTTTTTAAGTAGGCTCCCTTCCCACCATGGAGTCCAATGTGGTGCTTGAACTCATGACCTTGAGGTCAGGACCTGAACTGAGATCAAGAGCTGGATGCTTAACCTACCCAGCTACCCAAGTATATCATATACCCAAAGATGCCTTTTAAAAAAGCATTTTCCCTTGGTAGTGTTTGCACAACATTTTAAGAATGGGTCTGTTGATTATAAGAAGTGGCACAGTTGGGAAGGGACTGTGGACCCAAACTGTCCTCCCATTGGGTGGAAACAGTTCCGGGGCGGGGTGGGGGGGCAGCAGCCTGGCTGCTTCTTGCTGGGTAGATCAAAGTCAGTAGAGTAGTCCAGAGAAAAATCATTTGGGGAGCATGCAATGGGACAGAAGGGACAAGAGAAGTATGACTGCATGTCCCAGACAGAGGTGAAGGAGAAAATATGTATATCAAGAGAGCCAAAAATACAGTCTCGATGGGAGATCCCAAGGAGAGGAAGAGGGAAGCAACGAGGAGTGTCTCATCACTGGGAGACAGGACCAGAGAGTTGGGGCCATGGGCAAGTACTGGGGTTGAATCACTCGAACTTGTGGTGTCCACCAGGCTGGCTCAGCATGTACGTGGCAAGGCACAGATATGTCTGGGGGAAAGGGGGAGTTGAACCAATCTGGAATTTTACAATCAGAAACTTAAGAAAGAACTGGCAATAACTATTACCACAACTATAGCAACACCAGCAAAAATGATAATGATGCTCACAAAATAAGAACAGTGGATGTGAAAGATACTCCTCTCTTCCACTTCAAAATTTATTTTCTGGTCTGAGCTGCTGCCCTCAGGCTTTTCCTCTGGGCCCTCCACCTCTGCCTTCTGGGCCCTGTGACCCGAATGCCCTGGGTCTGGGAGCAGTGGCCATCCCTCTTCCTGGGTCAAACTTTGCCTGCTCGAGCTGACCCAAGGAGACTCCAGGAGAACAGCCCCGAGAACCCCTTTCTTGACTTTGGCTGATGTGACAGGTGTGGCCACCAGATTTTACCCATCCTCATCAAGGAGTTGGAAATGTATGCTCCCGTAGTGTTCCGAGCGTACCCCTCAGATAACAGCTGTCACTCACTGTTCAGGGTTAGGGGATGTCTGGCCACCACACTAGACCAGAGCATCTTCAGTGACTGAGGTTCACCTCATCCCCCCGTGCCTAGCCCTGGGACTCCCACGGCATCAGCATGACCAAAGCAGCCACCTACGGGGTGCTTCACTTTGTGCCTGGTACTGAGATGGGTGCTATTTTGATTCCATTTTAGAGACAGGGAAATTGAGGCATCACCTGTCGAAAAAAGGCAAGGCCAGGACTGGAAGGTCTGGCCCAGGGCATGCGTTAGCCCTCACCTGCTCCTGTGGTGTTACAAGACAATTGCTAAATGATGTTTTAATTGAACGATGTATGAATGATCCTGTCTTTTGGAGGAGTGTTGAAGAAGCCACAAAAGCCATCATCCCATTGGGAAGGACTTATTTACCTGGTTCTGAATGAGCTGAAGGATCCTCATTTTTTTGCCAGCCAACTCCCTAACCTTTTGCAAACAACACGTTCGGTGACACAATGCTGTATGGGAGTGCAAAAACCAAACATTATAATTTAAATTTTCTCTGGGGGTGTGGACTGCCAAAGAAGGACAAGTCCCCATGATCATCAGGAGACAAAGCATAAAAGTAAAGGGTTGCTGAAAGCTCCCTTAGCTTGTTCTATCATTACTATTATTATTATTATCGATACTACTAAAATATAATTGAAACATCCTTCAAAGAAAGCTACACCAGCCACACTTTCAGCTTTGATATGGCTTTTTAATCAGGAGACATTGTTGCCTCACAATGAATATGGAAAGCATTTAAACTATTTTGTAGATGAAGTGCGTTGCTTCTGACCTCAGTCAAAAGACCACATTAAAAGGAACTAAAAGGAATCGACTTTGAATCCTCTGGGCACCAAAGCAACGAGGACATGTGGAACATGCTAAGGGTTGGATTCATCTGGAGGAAAGGATTAAACACTGAGTTTGTTGGAAAATGAGAGGTCAGCTTTGCTTTGGGAGGTAGAGTGGTTTCTCTGAGCACCAGGCAGGCTCAGAAGACCCCAGGTGTTGCCTGTGAGTTCATCATAACTCCTTCTTTCAGATACATCTCATCTGAGCTCACAGTTGCAAGACGTGGTCAGTGGATTGTGGGTCCAGACGATTCTTCTTCAAAAAATGCTCTTCTGTCACCTACGTTTGGGAACTGTTCCACACTGTGTCTCCCTGTTGGTGATTCACACTGCACATGAATGTTTCAAAGGCTCTAGAGTCGCTCTGAAAAGAAATCTCTGTAAAATTCACATTTTAAAAAATTTCTGTAGGACCTCTGCAGCCTACAGGACATAGTTTGGAATGAGCTGCCTGACTCATAAAAGGAAAGAATATAAAGGGTCTGGAGAGGTCCAGAGTGACACACCTTGTTAGCCCTTGAACCTGTCTGCCCCACTGAGTGTTTCCTCTCCCAAATCCCATTTCCTCCAAGTTCATCCAATTACACAAGTGACCAGGAATAAATCAAATGTAATTAGTTGAGCTTTTTTTTTTTTGTCTTTAATAAGAAGCTATAGATGATCTGATCTTATTAAAACGGGAGTTGGGAGGGTTTAAGACATAGGAATAAATAACTCTAATACAAAAGAGAGTAAAGTCAGTACAATCGTGCCTTGAGAATTCACAGGAAGGACACAACCCCTCTAACTTGAGGGACTTGGGAGGTTAAGGAGGACACCGAACAAGGAGCATTTTCTGGAGGGAGGGGTGGGACAGAAAGTACTCCTTGAAGCATAGATAGAATGCTTGTGTGCTTCTTATTAATAATTAGAGCTAATAATACTCTTCTCAAATTAAAAAAAAAAAAGTACCTTGCAGAAAGAATTAGAAATAGTAGGGTAGAAAGTAGAAACATACTGCCCATCACTCTAGCACTGAAAGATAATTGTGAAAACATTTTTTTTCATATTTCTACTTTTACTTTCTATAAACCACCACTGTCTTTGTAACATAGCTAATGTATTGTGTCTGTGACTTCATGATTTGATTTTCTTTTTCTTGTCTCTCTCTCTCTCTTTTTTTTTTTTTTGTGGGGGGGGATTAACATGGCCCAAGAACTATATATATCCTCTCCAATCATTGTCTAATGTTTTTGAGTTGATGGATTATGATTTAACCAACAAATATTCTCTTACTGCATAATTTTTCTCTGAGTTTACATTATTTGACATTATGCATAACTGCGTTAAGAACATCTGTATGCACAAAAGATTTTCTATATGTCAAGTATACTTTTAAGGTATATGGAGAGCCTCCATTAGCTAGTAAGGTATAGAGATTTCTATCAAGTATGACATTGATTCTCTGTATTGATATGAAAAGGGTTTATCACCTCCATAGCCATTCTCATTGAGTTTCTATTGTTGTAGCACAAAAAAACCAAAAAACAAAAAAAAACCTTCATCCAAATCTGGACAAACAGATAGAAGTCACTTACTGTTTTAGGGGAAAAAGAGGTCAGATTGAACTGCAGAGTCAAAAGTATGAAATTTTGACTTCTCAGTTGAAAATATCACTTCATATGTGAGCTCCGAACAATTGGAAAAAGAATGCAGGTCCGGGAAAGGAGCCCTGGCCCAGATGGGGAGTACCATGGAAACATTACTTTGGATCTGGGCATCTAGGAATTTAGAGGAACTGTACAACAATCATCTTACCTGAAGTTCCCATAAACAACAATCTTGTTTCACTGGTACTCCAGGACATCAAGAAGTGAGAGCATTGGGATGGAATGCTTTCCAAGATGGAAAAGGAGGCATTCCTCAACCCACAAGGTCTGGGTTAATCCAATGATTGAATGTGGATAGGAAGAGTGAAATATATGGGTGGGGAGGCCAGAGCTGAGAACCTCTCTGTGCAAGTAGTGAGGAGAGACATGCATGGGATGATAAAACCTGCTAGCCATGGAAGGTATAGAATCCATAAGATCAAGATGAAGGCACCCTTGCTCACAGCTGTAGTAACTGAATCATGAGCCCCTGAGACTTTTAAGCCTACATCAAAGAACTGAAGTTCAAAAATCAAAATAGGTGTTATGGACTGTAGTCACACAAAGTCAGTTCTTACAAGGACCTCAGATGGGCCAGAATCCTCTCCTTTTGTGTATGAGGAACCTGAGAGTCAGTGACTTGCCAACAAGAATGAGGCAGGACTGGAAGTCAGATCATTGAGGAATCCCCGTCCTTCTTTGTGGAGAAATCCACAGCCACTGGGTTGACCACAGTGGAGTGTAATTCTAGGATTGTCTTTGGTGGTTCATGATCATTGGCAGGAGAACAAGGAGGGAGAGCAAGAAAAATAAGGGCAGCACCTGTGTCCGTGTGCAAAAAATGTGGTCCATGGCAGGGGCCGAGCGAGACTCTTGGCTCATTCTAGCCCACATGGCCTGCTGTGAAGGGACCAGCCAGACAGGACCAACTTGAGGCTCCCAGGAGAGACTGGGATCCACAGGTAGAACTCCCAGATCCGTTTGGCTTGTTTCTACTTCACACAAACCAATCACATTCATTTCTCTTTCTCAGGGCTCTTACTCTTCGAATTTCCGGGTGGTGTAGAGACTCATTCAAGGATTTTGCTGCACGTCAGACCTGTACGTTACTCCTGTTCTCACTTTCTAGTGGAATAAATCACCCTGGGCTCTTAACTGCAGTCAGCTCGGTTTCCTTATCTGTAAGAGGGTGGATCACGGTGCCTACCTCAGATGGGGCATTGTGTGTAAAACAGACACAGCAGGAAGGCAATATGTGACCAGTAGCCCACATCTTTCACGAGTACAATCTCACTCAGTGCTTACAGGCTGCTCGCAAACTGCCTTGGGAGTGTTGGTGTCTACTTCACAGACCAGGGAGTGAATACTAACCTGAACGGTGTGCAGTAGGCCATGGAATTAGTGTCCTATACTTATTTGCCCTTCCTCAGTCATCCAATGAAAGGTCCTCAGTCCTTGGGACACAGTGATGGGTTCAAAGTGTGGTCACGCCATCCAAGTCTGGCCCATCATGGTCCTTCCCATTCAGAGCTGGAAGACAGCTCCTTACTTTCTGATTACCAACCTGTCACTGTCTAGGGCCATGTCTGGGCCACACAGAGTGGCTGCTCTGAGAACACGAGGGTGACACACACAGTGGAGACAAGACACAGCAAGAGGGAAGGTCTCTAGATTGCATATTCATTTGTTGTGGAGGCCAGCTCTAGCCCTATTCCTTTTGTCATTTGATTCATGACTGCATGGGTCTCTGTCTCCTATAACCAACAGAGTTCTGGCAAATATGGAATTTGGACCCAGGTCCATGTAAATCCAAAGCCTACCTATGTTCTTTCCACTCCACAGAAGGAAGAAAAGGAGAAGAGACAAACAGGGAAGAGATACTTTCTCCTTAATTTATCAATCATCAGATCAGAGCTTCCTTGGGTCTCCAAAGAGATGGCCTAGGTATGGTTGAAATGTATACTTGCATTTTCTAAGAGTGCCCTTTCTAAATCACCTTATTTTGATGTAACTGCAAAAGGCAGTACTATTTTGGGTTCTTGCTATGATAAAACTGAAGCTGCAAGCTAGGGACTTGCATGAGAGATCGCATCGAAATGTCAACAGATGGCTTGCTAATCATGTTAAAAAATACTCCTTTCTTTTCAAAAATGGCATTTCCCCCCAGTAAGTAGATCAGAAAGTAATGTTTATGATATAAAACATATTAGTCATAATGTCATTTAATTATCCTACTTAATCATCAGGGTCATAATGATAATTGTTTCTAAAAATTAACACCTCTTTCCTCAGCAAGGAATATTGCCCAAAATGCATGGTCAAAGGCAGAACGCCGGCACTAAGGATGTGGCATTAAAGGGATACCAGAGGAGCAGACACAGAGACCGTGGGTAATGATGCACCACACATTTTGCAATCATGTTTTCCAAACTCTGTGTTGGTTCATTCTCTTCCCCCAAATCCAAGGCCCCATTTTTCTCCAGCAGGGGTGGGGGGGCTATAGTTTTAAGAGCATTTAATCATGATTCATCATTGGATCTACTATGGTTCCTTATAAAAACACAGTTGTCTTCATGAACCTACTGGACCTACACAAACACTGAAGACCACATACCACAGGAAGAGGTTTCTGACTTGTGCAGGACTCCCCCATTATCCACAGGTCAACTTTCCATGGATTCAGTTACTTGTGATCAACTATGGTCAGGAAGCAGATGATCCTCCTTCTGAAGTATCATCAGAAGGTCAATAGTAACTAACTCTATGTCACAATGCCTACGTCATTCATTTCGTCATTACAAGAAAGGCAGACATATTGAAGTATTCTGAGAAACAGAGAGAGAGGGACCACATTCATACAACCTTTATTATAGTATGTCATTCTAATTGTTTTATTTTCTTATTAATTATTGTTAATTTCTTACTGTGCCTAATTTCTAAATTCAACTTTATCATAGGTATGTATATGTAGGAAAAAAGAGTAGTATATATAGGGTTTGGTATCATCCATGACTTCAGGTATCCACTGAGGGTCTTGGAACACATACCCCGTGGGTAAGAGGGATAAGTGCCGCTGTACTGATTTGTCTCCACGTGGTATCAGAGTCTCCTCTTTGATTTTATTGTTGATCCTTTTCTAGCTTGTGTCACGAGGAAGCCTCCACTAACCCCATTCTGTTCTTAAACATCACGCCTGGACTGTCTCACTACTTCTTTACAAGAGTAGAATCTCCCAACCTTAGGACTCAAATCTGGGAAGCATCCTTCCCCACCAGCATCTTTTCTCAGACCCCTCCTTACCTGCAGCCCCTTTGAAGGATGCTTCAAATAACTGTGTTATCCCCACTCAAAATACTGAAGCTGTACCGAATAAGCGAGTTCATACAGCATGTGACTGAAGCTTATCTTTTTAAGCGCCTCAAGTAACTTTTACATTTTTAGCCAGGAAGTCCATCTAAAATGTGTTACGTAGACAGGAAAGATAATGTGCTTCATGTTAATTCTTCCTGATGATTCCAGGTCATTATCCGGGTCTTTGATGATGATACCGTCAGAATGACTCCATTACAGCCACCAAGAGGGAATAGGGCCGTTTGACCCCACACAAAAGGACTCTGGGTTTTCTGTGCTGTTAGTTTTTGTGACATGCCTTTAATTGTGCTCCTGAGTCTCCCTGCCCTTTGATCCGCAGGCTGCCATCTGTCAACTGTGACCGCAGATTGTCCCTTCCAGTATCTGACTTCTCATCTGTAATAGCCTGAGACAGAGATGCTCACCTTCATTGACTTGGTGTCTGAAGGGGTTTTGCTGCAGAGTATGGTCTCTACGAAGCCTTCTGCTTTCTCCTTCTTCCTTCTGCATGGCAGAACGGATGGGAGCACTCACAATGCCTGGGTTCCGACCCCTGCCCTGTCACCAGCAGAGTGATTTGGGGTAGCTTACTTTGTGTTTTACACCTCAGTTTCCTCTTCTGTAACTAGAAATGATTACAGTGTGTGACTCATTGATGTGTCCTAGAGATTAAATATATTAATATTGGTAGAACACTGAAAGCACTTTCTGGCATTACTCTATATTTATTAAATCGTAAGGATCAACCATCTCCTTTTTGAGTCCCTCAGTGTATCATATGCAGACATGAAAATAATAATAATTTGTTCTTATGCATTTTAATAACTAGGGAGGTCCTTAAGGACAGGACACCAGGCATGATTAATCTCTTTTAATGTCTGTGTTTTGGAGTGAATTGTTCATTTTTGCCTTCTCTGAATTTTTGACAATTCTCACAGCCAAGCGGGGGCGGGCAAGTCCCGGGGGCAGTTGTGACCCATAGCATGTCTTCCTACCCCTGACCACTCTGTCACTGATTATGAAACTAACAGCGACTACCAGAGTTAAGGCTAGCCCAAGTCCAGCTGTCCCCATGACCAGAGGCCAATCTGGATTATGAGGCCTGAGCATGTGCAGTTTGGGGATCTTCTTTACAAAAAAGAATCTGAAGTTATGTGCTACATAAGACAAATTATGGATTTTAACACATTGACAAGTATGCAAAAGAAAAATACAATTTTTGTATATTTTTTGAAACACCTTGAAAATTTTTCACCCTTGTCTTTTTTTTTTTTTTAAGATTTTATTTATTTATTTGACAGACAGAGATCACAAGTAGGCAGAGAGGCAGGCAGAGAGAGAGGAAGGGAAACAGGCTCCCTGCTGATCAGAGAGCCTGATGCGGGGCTCGATCCCAGGACCCTGCGATCATTACCTGAGCCCAAGGCAGAGGCTTTTACCCACTGAGCCACCCAGGTGCCCCAAAGATTTTATTTATTTATTTGAGAGAGAAAGAGAGAGAGAAACCATGAGAGGAGAGACGTCAGCAAGAGAAGCAGACTCCCTGCCAAGCAGGGATCCCCATGTGGGACTTGATCCCAGGACTCCAGGATCACGATCAGAGCCGAAGACAGTTGCTTAACCAACTGAAACACCCAGGCGCCCCCACTCTTGCCTTTTTGGCTGCATGTACATGTGACTGAATTTTTGAAATATAATTTTTTTTTCTAAAGAGAATAGCAAGATAATTGACTGCGTGATTTATTTTGTTTATTATAGTTTGGAAAAGTTTATTTCAACCTCACAATTCATGATGGGTTATATCGTGTAGATTTTTAAGATGTAACCATGCTTAGAAACCACTGTCAAATTTCGTATACAGGGGGGGAGGAGTCAAGATGGCGGAGAAGTAGCAGGCTGAGACGACATCGGGTAGCAGGAGATCAGCTAGATAGCTTATCTAACCATTGTGAACACCTATAAATCCAACGGGAAATCGAAGAGAAGAAGAGCAACAATCCCAGAAACAGAAAATCGATCACTTTCTGAAAGCTCCAACAATTGACTGCTTTCCTCGAGGCGCGACCGCAAGCCAGGGAGGCGGGGCTATTGGGCGCTTTGCTCTGAGAGTGCACTGAGGAGCGGAACCCCAAGCTCTCGGCTCCTCCGGGCCGAGAGATTGGGAGGCCGCCATCTTCATTCCCGTCCTCCGGAACTCTACGGAAAGCGCTCAGGGAACAAAAGCTCCCGAAAGCGAACCCGAGCGGATTACTTAGCCTGGCCCCTGGCAAGGGCGGTGCAATTCCGCCTGCGGCAAAGACACTTGAGAATCACTACAACAGGCCCCTCCCCCAGAAGATCAACAAGAAACCATCCAAAACCAACTTCAGTCACCAAGAACAGCGGAATTCCACAGCAGGAGAAAGCAAATCCTACCTGGACAAAATGACAAGGCGGAAAAACTCACCTCAAAAAAAAGAACAAGAGGCCGTACCGAAGGCTGGAGACCTAATCAATACAGACATAGGTAGCATGACAGATCTAGAGTTCAGAATGACAATTCTCAAGGTTCTAGCCGGGCTCGAAAAAGGCATAGAAGATATTAGAGAAACCCTCTCCGGAGAGATAAAAGCCCTTTCTGGAGAAATAAAAGAACTAAAATCTAACCAAGTTGAAATCAAAAAAGCTATTCATGAGGTGCAATCAAAAATGGAAGCTCTCACTGCCAGGATAAATGAGGCAGAAGAAAGAATTAGTGACATAGAAGACCAAATGACAGAGAATAAAGAAGCTGAGCAAAAGAGAGACAAACAACTACTGGAACACGAGGAGAGGATTCGAGAGATAAGTGACACCATAAGACGACACAACATTAGAATAATTGGGATTCCAGAAGAAGAAGAAAGAGAGAGGGGAGCAGAAGGTATATTGGAGACAATTATTGGAGAGAATTTCCCTAATATGGCAAAGGGAACAAACATCAAAATCCAGGAGATGCTAAGAACGCCCCTCAAAATCAATAAAAATAGGTCCACACCTCGTCACCTGATAGTAAAATTTACAAGTCTTAGCGACAAAGAGAAAATCCTGAAAGCAGCCAGGGAAAAGAAGTCTGTAACATACAAGGGTAAAAACATTAGATTGGCAGCGGACCTATCCACAGAGACCTGGCAGGCCAGAAAGAACTGGCATGATATATTCAGAGCACTAAACGAGAAAAACATGCAGCCAAGAATACTATATCCGGCTAGGCTATCATTGAAAATAGAAGGAGAGATAAAGAGCTTCCAGGACAAACAAAAGCTGAAAGAATTTGCAAACACCAAACCAGCTCTACAGGAAATATTGAAAGGGGTCCTCTAAGCAAAGAGAGACCCTAAAAGTAGTAGATCAGAAAGAAACAGAAACAATATACAGTAACAATCATCTTACAGGCAATACAATGGCACTAAATTCATATCTCTCAATAGTTACCCTGAATGTTAATGGGCTCAATGCCCCAATCAAAAGACACAGGGTATCAGAATGGATAAAAAAACAAAACCCATCCATATGCTGCCTACAAGAAACTCATTTTAGACCCGAAGACACCTCCAGATTTAAAGTGAGGGGGTGGAAAACAATGTACCATGCTAATGGACATCAGAAGAAAGCTGGGGTGGCAATCCTTATATCAGATCAATTAGATTTTAAGCCAAAGACTATAATAAGAGATGAGGAAGGACACTATATCATACTCAAAGGGTCTGTCCAACAAGAAGATCTAACAATCTTAAATATCTATGCCCCTAACATGGGAGCAGCCAACTATATAAACCAATTAATAACAAAATCAAAGAAATACATCGACAGTAATACAATAATAGCAGGGGACTTTAACACTCCCCTCACTGAAATGGACAGATCATCTAAGCAAAAGATCAACAAGGAAATAAAGGCCTTAAATGACACACTGGACCAGATGGACATCACAGATCTATTCAGAACATTCCATCCCAAAGCAACAGAATATACATTCTTCTCTAGTGCACATGGAACATTCTCCAGAATAGACCACATCCTGGGTCATAAATCAGGTCTCAATCGGTACCAAAAGATCGAGATCATTCCCTGCATATTTTCAGACCACAATGCTCTGAAGCTCGAACTCAATCACAAGAGGAAATTTGGAAAGAACGCAAATACATGGAGACTAAACAGCATCCTTCTAAAAAATGAATGGGTCAACCAGGAAATTAAAGAAGAATTGAAAAAATTCATGGAAACAAATGATAATGAAAACACAACAGTTCAAAATCTGTGGGACACAACAAAGGCAGTCCTGAGAGGAAAATATATAGCAGTGCAAGCCTTTCTCAAGAAACAAGAAAGGTCTCAAATACACAACCTAACCTTACACCTAAAGGAGCTGGAGAGAGAACAACAAAGAAAGCCTAAACCCAGCAGGAGAAGAGAAATCATAAAGATCAGAGCAGAAATCAATGAAATAGAAACTAAAAAAACAATAGAACAAATCAACAAAACTAGGAGCTGGTTCTTTGAAAGAATTAATAAGATTGATAAGCCCCTGGCCAGACTTATCAAAAAGAAAAGAGAAAAGACGCAAATAAATAAAATCATGAATGAAAGAGGAGAGATCACAACCAACACCAAAGAAATACAAACAATTATAAGAACATACTACGAGCAACTCTATGGCAACAAATTTGACAACCTGGAAGAAATGGATACATTTCTAGAGATGTATAAACTACCACAACTGAACCAGGAAGAAATAGATAACCTGAACAGACCCATAACCAGTAAGGAGATTGAAACAGTCATCAAAAATCTCCAAACAAACAAAAGTCCAGGACCAGACGGCTTCCCAGGGGAATTCTACCAAACATTTAAAGAAGAATTAATTCCTATTCTCCTGAAACTGTTCCAAAAAATAGAAATGGAAGGAAAACTTCCAAACTCATTCTATGAGGCCAGCATCACCTTGATCCCAAAACCAGACAAGGATCCCACCAAAAAAGAGAATTACAGACCAATATCCTTGATGAACACAGATGCGAAAATTCTCACCAAAATACTGGCCAATAGGATCCAACAGTACATTAAAAAGATTATTCACCACGACCAAGTGGGATTTATTCCAGGGCTGCAAGGTTGGTTCAACATCCGCAAATCCATCAATGTGATACAATACATTAATAAAAGAAAGAGTAAGAACCATATGATACTCTCAATAGATGCTGAAAAAGCGTTTGACAAAGTGCAGCATCCCTTCCTGATTAAAACTCTTCAAAGTGTAGGGATAGAAGGCACATACCTCAATATTATCAAAGCCATCTATGAAAAACCCACCGCAAATATCATTCTCAATGGAGAAAAACTGAAAGCTTTTCCGCTAAGGTCAGGAACACGGCAGGGATGTCCGTTATCACCACTGCTGTTCAACATAGTACTAGAAGTCCTAGCCTCAGCAATCAGACAACAAAAAGAAATTAAAGGCATCCAAATCGGCAAAGAAGAAGTCAAACTATCACTCTTTGCAGATGATATGATACTATATGTGGAAAACCCAAAAGGCTCCACTCCAAAACTGCTAGAACTTATACAGGAATTCAGTAAAGTGTCAGGATATAAAGTCAATGCACAGAAATCAGTCGCATTTCTTTACACTAACAACAAGACAGAAGAAAGAGAAATTGAGGAGTCAGTCCCATTTACAATCGTACCCAAAACCATAAGATACCTAGGAATAAATCTAACCAAAGAGGCAAAGAATCTATACTCAGAAAACTATAAAGTACTCATGAAAGAAATTGAGGAAGACACAAAGAAATGGAAAAATATTCCATGCTCATGGATTGGAAGAACAAATATTGTGAAAATGTCTATTTTACCTAAAGCAATCTACACATTTAATGCAATCCCTATCAAAATCCCATCCATTTTTTTTAAAGAAATAGAACAAATAATCCTAAAATTTATATGGAACCAGAAAAGACCTCGAATAGCCAAAGGAATATTGAAAAAGAAAGCCAAAGTCGGTGGTATCACAATTCCAGACTTCAAGCTCTATTACAAAGCTGTCATCATCAAGACAGTATGGTACTGGCACAAAAACAGACATATAGACCAATGGAACAGAATAGAGAGCCCAGAAATAGACCCTCAACTCTATGGTCAACTAATCTTCGACAAAGCAGGAAAGAATATCCAATGGAAAAAAGACAGCCTCTTCAACAAATGGTGCTGGGAAAATTGGACAGCCACATGCAGAAAAATGAAATTGGACTATTTCCTTACACCACACACGAAAATAGACTCAAAGTGGATGAAGGACCTCAATGTGCGAAAGGAATCTATCAAAATCCTTGAGGAGAATGCAGGCAGCAACCTCTTTGACCTCCACCGCAGTAACTTCTTCCTAGGAACATCGCCAAAGGCAACAGAAGCAAGGGCAAAAATGAACTATTGGGATTTCATCAAGATCAAAAGCTTTTGCACAGCAAAGGAAACAGTTAACAAAACCAAAAGACAACTGACAGAATGGGAGAAGATATTTGCAAACGACATATCAGATAAAGGGCTCGTATCCAAAATCTATAAAGAGCTTATCAAACTCAATACCCAAAGAACAAATAATCCAGTCAAGAAATGGGCAGAGGACATGAACAGACATTTCTACAAGGAAGACATCCAGATGGCCAACAGACACATGAAAAAATGCTCCACATCACTCGGCATCAGGGAAATACAAATCAAAACCACAATGAGATACCACCTCACACCAGTCAGAATGGCTAAAATTAACAAGTCAAGAAATGACAGATGCTGGCGAGGATGCGGAGAGAGGGGAACCCTCCTACACTGTTGGTGGGAATGCAAGCTGGTGCAACCACTCTGGAAAACAGTGTGGAGGTTCCTCAAAAAACTGAAAATAGAGCTACCCTACGACCCAGCAATTGCACTCCTGGGTATATATCCTAAAGATACAAACGTGGTGCTCCGAAGGGGCACGTGCACCCGAATGTTTATAGCAGCAATGTCCACAATAGCCAAACTGTGGAAAGCGCCTAGATGTCCATCAACAGATGAATGGATAAAGAAGATGTGGTATATATACACAATGGAATACTATGCAGCCATCAAAAGACATGAAATCTTGCCATTTGCGACGACGTGGATGGAACTAGAGGGTATCATGCTTAGCGAAATAAGTCAATCGGAGAAATATAACTATCATATGATCTCTTTGATATGAGGAAGTGGAGATGCAAGGTGGGGGGGTTTGGGGGGAGGTAGGAAAAGAAAAAATGAAAAGATGGGATTGGGAGGGAGACAAACCATAAAAGACTCAATCTCAAGAAACAGACTGAGGGTTGCGGGGGGGAAGGGGGATGGGAGAGGGTGGTGGGGAAATGGACATTGGGGAGGGTATGTGCTATGATGAGTGCTGTGAAATGTGTAAACCAGACGATTCACAGACCTGTACCCCTGGGGATAAAAATACATTATATGTTTATTAAAATAAAAAAATTAAAAAAAAAAAAATTTCGTATACAGATGAGCTGTTAAAGATATGTTCGCTATTTGTAGTTTTACTAAAGACTTTGTCCCTGTAAACCCAATTCCATTAAAAAAAAAAAAAAAAGTGTGCTATGTGTTTATACCTGAGTATGGCGTATCGTCTACTATATGCCTGACAGGACGGGACTTCCATTTTTACCAAGCATTACTGGAAGCCAATGCTCTCTTACAATATTGCACCATCCAATATGGGAAGACACTTCCACAAACAGCTTCTGTCTCTGTACATTTGAAAGCTTATTTCTTCTCCTTTACTCATCTACTTCCAGGACTGGGCAAGGAGGACACATTCATATCCAAACACGACCTCCCAGTCTTATACCTTACTGTCACAATGGCTCTGAGTTAATACCACAAATAGCAGGAATGTTTCCAGAAGTCAAAGCATTGTCACATCAGAAGGACGGGTGGAATTTAGCTGTGTTTGGAAGTCATATAAGCCCAAACTAAATATATCTCTAACTCAGTGTCTCCTTCTCTGAGTCCTCCAAGTGTTTTGGCCACCCCAAGATCACCTGGGACTAGGACCAATGGGAAAGAGAGATGCCTTTCTCTGAGGCCCATCTGAGGACTTTTCCTGAATTCCCAGGCAATCGCTCTATACCTTCGCACACACCTACATTTCCAGGCAATTTGCCTAAGGTCTCCATCCTTCCCACAGAGGGTGTGCTAAGGTATTTCTGTCTCCCACCTTAGCACAGTATCTGTTGCCCATGTTGGTTTTGCTTGAAAAAACATAAAGGTCTAGAAAGGGCCCAGCTGCTCATTTTGGGCAGTTGAACTGGTACCTGAGAACTTAGTCTTGTGTGGAGCAAGAGCAGGTGATGGGGATTATCTTGGGGAAAATGGAAAGTTAGCTCATGAGCAGCCCGAGTTTGCATGGCCCCTAAAAAATTCATCCTCGGGGGGCACCTGGGTGGCTCAGTGGGTTAAAGCCTCTGCCTTCGGCTCAGGTCATGATCTCAGGGTCCTGGGATCAAGCCCCGCATCGGGCTCTCTGCTCAGCGGGGAGCTTGCTTTCTCTCTCTCTGCCTACATGTGATCTCTGTCTGTCAATTAAATAAATAAGATTAAAAAAAAAATCATCCTCGGAAACCATAAACATAGGGAAATATCTCAGAAAAGAAGGAGAGTTCTTCCCACCTGATTTCACTTCCTCACTGATGATGGTCTTGTTTCTCTCTGTTAATAAGCATTAGCATAAGCTTAGGATGTATCAGGAAGGGTTCTTGTCCCTTTGGAAGGTACAAAAATGAGTATGACCTAGAGTCTCATTTCAAGTCATTGATGACCTAGTAACTAGCTTCTGTCCTTTCAAAGCTGCATTGCTCTGGAGTCCCTCCATGTCCACAAAAGTGTTTGAAACAATGAACCACGCCTGATACAGCAAAGTCTTCCTTGTTTGGGGACGTACCATCATCTTACCATTTTGTTCTTTTGAATGAAGACTCTTGAGAATTGAACTTATGTTTAGAATCCTGCAAGAACTTTCTCATGAACAAATGTCTGTACCAAAAATATGTATTCTTCCTGGGACCATATACATTTCAACCTGGATTCAAGAAATCTGGTCACTTATTTGACCACCAATTAGGTGCTGTCTAGTACTGCTAGTTTCCATTCCTGGTATCTTTGCTCTGATCCTTCAGTTTAGAGCATTACATTTTGTTGTTGTTATTGTTTTGTTTCCTTTTTTTAAATCATAGCATTCCATCCACCTGTTTCTTTCCACATGTCACATAAATGGCTGTGAATTCATTTTGTAATGTTTGGATTTTGGGATCCTTTTCTTTTTCTTCTTTTTTTTTTTTTTTAAAGATTTTATTTATTTATTTGACAGACAGAGATCACAAGTAGGCAGAGAGGTAGGCAGAGAGAGAGGGAGGAGGAAGCAGGCTCCCCGCTGAGCAGAGAGCCCGATGCGGGGCTCGATCCCAGGACCCCGAGATCATGACCCGAGCTGAAGGCAGAGGCTTTAACCCACTGAGCCACCCAGGCGCCCCTGGGATCCTTTTCTTTATGGGATTGCAAGCTTCCTAGTTATTTCATTAGGACTTTTTGCTTTTTCAGTCTGATTCATGACCTGTGTTTGATGACTGCAAAATATATCTGGAGAAGAGGAAAAAAATGTATTATTATCATGATATGGGAGTAAGCTGAGACAGAGATTAATAACAGAATCGACTAGCCACAAATAAGGACTACTTGATGGGGAATTCTCCTGCCACCACCAGTTTTTTCATGGTTCAGCCAGGTCATGGTGTCTGTTAGAAACCTGTTTCCCTGGTAGTTGATGGCCTACAGGGCATAGAGGAGGAAACACAGATAAGCGAGAGAAAACTACACGTGAGCAGTCCCAGGAGCACTGGATCGGGTCTACCCTCTGCACCAGACCCTTGCTGATATTAACAAGTTTACCTGTGAATGTCTGACTTTTCCCTAAAACCCATGCCTACTTCTATCTTTGTGTTAGATGTGTCCGTAAGGATTAGTGGTTAAATTTCAGATGCCTACAAGGAGGAGGAAACATACCATGTTAGTATGCAAATGCGGGGTCCACCCTTATTCAGCCTTCCATCTCTTTGTTTTATTAATTCCTTGATTTATTTATTTATTTATTTATTTATTTTTTGCCTGGTGGAGCAATTTCTTAGTGACATAAAATCCATCTCAAGCCCCAGGCACCTCCAGCGTAAAGCCTACCCACACTCCTTCCCACGGAATTCAAGACTCTGGGGACCTAGTCCCCTGGACCATTTCCTACCTGGTCTCTCCTTGGCTGCCGGACTGCATGGGTATTTCCATGGTGTGACACAAAGCCCAGGTTCAAGGCCAGCCTGACCCTGATGGGATGGCCTTGAGGCTGATATTGGTGATATGGGCTTGTTGAAGATGACCCCTTTGGCCGGTACCTGGCCGAGTAAGCTCCCCAAGATGTGGTCACAACCTTCAGGAAAGGGGGATGGGTAGGTCTCTGACCCTCCAGATGGTGACCATAAGTTAGACTCTGTCATTATTGATTTTTTTTTTTTTTTTTTTTGCATTCGTGTTCTGGTACCATGCAGGTCCATCCGCTAGATCTTCTGTCTTCTGTTTTGTTTTGTTGTTTTGTTTTCTGGAATGTTCTGAGAGCTGTCAGAATCCCCAAGACCATCAGCTACCACTAGGTTGCCCAAACAGTTTTGTAGTCCCTGTGTGGCTACCACATTGTCAAACTAATGTGTCCTGGTGAGGCTGTAGGTGGGTTTAGGAGTTTTCCCCATGCCTCAGAAGTACCAAGTAACAGAGACAATGCACTGATGTCCTTTTTTTTCCCCCCTTCCCGATACTGCTTTGATTTTAAATTAATGAAATAAATAGACTTTTAAAAAATAATCCAACCTACGCATTGCACGTGAGAGACTCAGAGACTGTCAGCTTAAACCAATCTGAAAGCTATGCCGTTTAATGCAGACATTGGACATGAAAAAGACCTCGTGGGTCAGAAAGCTCACCCCCCGCCAATATCAGAGCGGCACTGGGCTTGTCTGGGGGGTGTGATTCTCTCAAATTCCCTTCCATCCAAATCAAGGGAGAATTGGGCTGAGTCCTGCCTCTAGTTAGTCACGCCCTGTGGGGTGAGACTCAGCCCTTGCTGAATCTCCCAGCCGCCCCCACCCCAAACAGCCTTGATTTGCAGCCTGCTCTGATCAAAGGAAATGAGACCATTTCCCCCATCACTACCTGACCCTGGACTCTAGCCAAAACCCTGGGAATAGACTTTGAATCTCATGGATGTGCCATGGGATGTGTAAACATCTCCCAGCAATCCCAAGCCAGATCCCCCACTCAGCCACGGGAGACAGGACTGCCCCATCGCTGCTGTTAATCACATTTGCCGATACCACCTCCCCAGGGACAGGGTCTGCCTGGGGCAAAGCCATCCCAGCCCCAGCTCTCCCTCCTGCCTTGCCCCCTCACCTCGTCCAGTGTAAGACAGACCCACCATATCCCTTCAAGACCAAGGCCAGTTTTCTTTCTTTGCTTGTATTTAGTTTTTTTTTTTTTTTCTTTTTAGTTGAGAAAAGCATGGAAAATAATCCTGATTCTTAGAGCAGCCTCTTATCCCTGTAAGCTGGTTGTCTCTGTCCAGCGAGTTACTGAAGTTTGACACCCTTGGAGGAATATTTTTGTCATAACCCACCGCTTGCTGCACTGTCGATCCAATTATTTGGAACAAGCAATCTGTCATTCTATTGTTCCTTTCCAATAGTTTGATTTTGGTGGTAGTTTTAAAGAAGAAACTACTTTCAATTAAAAAAAAAAAAAAAAAAGAGGTGAGGGGAGCAGTCCAAAACAGCATCTAAGATACTGATTGCTGGGGTTACTGGTGACCAGGGGTCCAAGGACTGCACACGTAAAAGGACAAAGTGTAACTCTTCCAAATAATGAATGTTCTGGAATAAGTTAACTCAGTCACGTGTTTTGGCCACGTTAGAAATAACACTTTTCAAATGCTCTGCCAACGCATATATCCCCCTGCCACCAAACCCACCAGCTTCCTGGAGCTGTTTACATGAGATGATCTGGTTAGCTCTATTAATTAAAAAGGTTTTTGCTCTCTCTAGCCTTGCTTGAAATCAGCAGCTGCAACATTGCAGACATCAAAAGTCATGAAAAGCATTATGGTTATAGATGCATACAATTTCAGAGCCACGCAAGGGGATTCCTGATCCAGGAAGGGATCTTTTCCTTCTCATCTGTAAATGTATTTATTTATTTTTTAAATCATAAAAGTATACGAATCAAATATAATTCAATGACAAAACTATCTTTACAATTGTGAAGGTGGATATCCAAGATTCATGAAAAAAGCAGTTGATCTCAGGACTCCCTCAAGGCCGAGGCATCAGAACACATGTTAGGGGGTGTGTTGTGTGTGGAATCCAGTACAATTTCATTGCTTTGCAAAATAATCCCGTTTGCAGGTTTATTTTAATTTTGTATACATAAATTAAATTCCAAGTGTTAGCATTTACACTGGCCTGGTAGATTTTGAATTTATGAAGTGGATACAAATTTGAATTTATAGCTTTTGGAAGTTATACACGGCAAAGCAATTACTCCAATGTAAAACTAAACAACCAACACATTTTGAAACTTCAGGGAAATATTTCACTGTGATTTTTTATTATAAGGCAAACGAGATCCAAAAGTCACACAGATAAATCATTAAATCTAGGGATAAGGCAGAGGTTCCCTGGCTCCAACACCTTCCATAATTCTGGATCTTTCGGATTCACATCCTTTGCAATGTGTGCACAGGGTTCAACTTATTTGGAGTAAGGCACGAAGCCCAGTAGATGTAGCGTCCTCAAAAAGCTGTCAGCAGGAGGAACAGTGAATACAGAAACATCATCGCTTAGAAGGATGCTTGAGTGATCCTTCTGATCAATGCCATGGAATGAGAACCCCCACTGTGGGCTGCAGTGGTCAGGAAAGCTGCAGAGAAAGGAACACCCCTGCCAGGGAGACCAAAGTAAACTGATGCCAGGGGCAAGAAATGCATGCATGTCCAAATATTTGTTGTGCTGCAGAGAAAGTCCACATCTAGCTTCACATAAACTTGGGTTCATATTTCATTTCTCAACCTGCTTTGGAAAGAGCACTAACTTCTTTGTGTTTCAATCATCCTGTTTATGAAATGAGAATAAGCTGGGTGGCCCACAGCCGGGAGAATGCCTGCAATGCGCCCAGCCCAGCCCAGTTTCCAGCATAGTGACCACTGAAAAAGGGTCTTATTCAAGTTTTACTCCAGGGGAAATTTGACAGAACATGTAGGAGGAGATATGATTGAGAGACTCTGCAAAAAAGTAGAGGCAGAAACTCAAAAGAAAATGATATTCTAGTAACAGACAATTATCTAGAACTTGGCATGTAAATCATGCATATCTATAACTTATATGGGATGAGCATGAAAACATTCAGTGGCAAAACTCCAGGATTCTGCAACCAGACCGATACAAGACTATGACAGAGTCAACAGAGGGAGTTTTGCGTGAGAGGGAATTTTCCTGTTACACATCATTTACGGCGGTTACTTTGTATCCTCATAAGACAAATAAAATGACAATGCACTATAGCACAGGGGGAGAGGCAGGCCCTTCATGGAATGTTCTCTGGAAAAGCCAACCGTCCTCAGTTTCAGCATGATGACAAAGATGCTTGCATCCGAAGGATTAGAAGCGAGAAGTCTGACTGTGGCTGATGCGAAGTGTAGTTAAAGTCTTAACTATGAAATGCTGTGAAAAATAGTGAAGGAGGACCGTGGTCACTCTAGGGACCTGATTCAAAGAGGGAGAAACCCCAGTGGGGAATGGCACTGGATGTAGGCCCACGTGGGCTGAGGAAGAAAAAGACAATGCACAGAATCAGATCGCAGAGAGAAACTCCCTCCCGGGACGCATGGGAGAACTTCAGAGTCTGTAGCGAGAAAAAATTCATGATACCGTCAGGCCACTATTTAGTGTGGTTTGCTTAAATTAATCTCTTTTTTAAGAAAATTGAAACTGGTCTGTTCTACTGTGTGGATTTGGGCTTTGCAACAAAAGTTTTCTTTTACCAGTATGTACCTGCCATTCAAGATTCCAGAAAAAGTCGTCAGCAAGAATGCTAGCTCTTTACACGCATGATTTCTTTCTCTTTCTTTCTTTCTTTCTTTCTTTCTTTCTTTCTTTCTTTCTTTCTTTCTTTTTTAAGATTTATTATTTATTATTTATTAATTTGTCAGAGGGTTAGAGAGAGTGCACAAGTAGGAGGAGAAGCAGTCAGAGGGAGAAGCAGGCTCCCTGGAACTTGATCCCAGACACTTAACCAACTGAGCCACCCAGGCATCCCAATGTACATAATTTCTTTGTATGTTCATAATGATCCTGAATTTGTTGTTATGTCCACTTTATGGAAATCGCAGGAGAGGGTAGAGTCAGTCCTAGTGTAAAACTGAAGGTGGCACTCTCTGTCAGGTGCAACCCTGCGTTTGCATGGCCCTGAGGGTGAGTGTCTCCATCAACGTGGTGAGCCAGGTGCCTTACCTGCCTCACCCCAACTCTGGTTTTGGGAAACAAGTGCAGGGAGGTTGAGCGCTGGCCACTATTATTGCGTTGGTTCCATTTGGGTCTTGGAATTCTTCCAGGTGAAGCAAGCTGATATTTGTCAAAGACTCTGGTGGTTCAAGGTGTACTCTCTGGGTGAGAGGACCTCATAAGGCACAGACACCGAACCATCAGAGCAAGCTGCATTCCTGGTCTGATGATCACACGTTACACAGACGCAAAGAGGAGCTGTATCAGGCTGGAAGCTAGACCTCAGAGGAACCGGGTCTTGTCTCCAGGGCTACCTGGACCAAGTGGAAGGACATGATTTGGAGCTGCGTGATTAACTTGCCCCAAGGAGGAGGACACATGGGAAAACAGGAAGAGGTCCCTGCTGATCTGTGCAGTGGAATCTGGCAGGGCCGTAGAGCAAGACACGACAAGCAGGCCTGGGATGATGGAGATGGCAGAGGCTGGAAGCACCCGTCACACACTGCTTTCCCCTGGAGTACATGGTGTGCAGGGTCGGGTCGCTTCCCAGCCTGTTCCATCCACGAGCCCAGCCACCTCCTCCCAGGAGGAGAGGCATGTGCTGTGATTATTGTCTGGGAGGGACATCTGCGATCTCTGCGCTCCAGGCACAGGCTCTGGCAGGACACCGCCACCGCCCAGACATGCGGCTTGTCCCTCCGTCTGCTTGGGGTGGCCAGCAGCCTGCAAGTCCAGCCACCGCCACCTGTGAGGCCGCATGTTGGGGGGGTAGGGGAGCATTCCTAGAATAAGATGTCAATTGTCTATTTATGTTGTAGCCAGATGACAGAAGGTAGAGATACAAAAGCTAGGCATGTTTCCAAACGGAGGTCTCCTTACTGTGCACACAGCCTGGTGCTGCCTCTTCACGGCACAGAAGAAGGGCGAGCTCAGGTGGAGTAACTGACTTCTGCAAATCCTGGAACAAGAGCTCGGGCCTCCTCGCTCGGTTTAGAACATTCCAATTCCATTCAGGGAATGCAGACTTTTGGCTTGGACTTACAGCAGGCTCCGGCGCAAAAGGACCACCACCTGTGTCCTGAAGAGCCACATCCTTCTAAACACGGAGTCAAATTTCAAACTGTTTTCATTCATTTAGCAGACCTTGATCAAGGGTGATGCATATGTAGGAAACCCTAAGACAAATAAGGCTTGCTACAGCATCAATACGTGCTGTTTGCTAGTTTACTTGGTTTTGCTTCACTTGTCCACTGAGATCTCTAGAACATGGACCCCAGCATAGTGGTCAGTTGGGTCCATCTCTGCCATGCACGTATTTACACCATAGCTAAACAATTCCTTCACATTTCCTACCATGAAAATGTCATTTTTGCTATACACGTAAATAGAGTATAAATAACAAGAAACCGAGGCACTCATAATAAATCCTCTACCCCTTAGCAAAATGCCATGAAAAGAACTCTCTATATCTTAGGCAAATTCAGACCCTGTTTTCCTGGAATTTTTAAAAATTTAATCATTGCGTATTTGGTGGGTCCTTTCTATGTTTCAGACAGATCCGGATTCTCTTTTATTGGGTTCACCCTGACTTCCTTTTGTATATAACACTTGCCACTTTCAAAACGATCCAGGAACAGAGCTGCTTCTATGGATTGTGTCTTTTAGGATGCGTTGTGCAGTACTCTTTTTCATCTATAGCTACAATTGTAGCTTTAGCACAAACCATCCCACCTAATGTAACAGTTGAGGTTGCTTGCATTTCCAAGTGTTCTGTGGAATGCTCACCGCCATCAACCAGCTCTCTGTTCCCTGCAACCTCTCATCTAAACTGAGCTGTAAGTGCAAAGGTGAGATTGGTCAGGGAGAGGGGAGTTTCCGTATTAAATCTGACCTGAACTCAGGAATTCTCACTATACAAAAGTGACCTATGGATTATGTGTTTCTTACTGGGTTTTGACAGAAAACATCTCTTCCCCAGCGTGTAGGAGGAGTTGCTACGCCCTCTCAAGGCAATCATGTCTCATAGCTTAGGCAGGCTACACAAGCTTCTGCAATGAGATCAGAAGCCCACTTTAGCTCACCACTGTGAGAGATCCACTAGGCAGGGTGGATTTCATGCCCTCCAAGAGCTTCTTGAAGAGAAAAGTATGCCTATGCCCTGGGGAACAATGCAAAAGGAAATGGTCACTGTTTTCCAGTCTCCGCTGATAAGGAAAGTGAGTGTATTAGAGTGAGCTGAGTGATGGACTGTTATATTTAAAATGCCTCCAAGTATGGGGCGCCTGGGTGGCTCAGTGGGTTAGAGCCTCTGCCTTCGGCTCAGGCCATGATCTCAGGGTCCTGGGATCGAGCCCCGCATTGGGCTCTCTGCTCAGCAGGGAGCCTGCTTCCCTTCCTCTCTCTCTCTCTGCCTGCCTCTCTGTCTACTTGTGATCTCTATCTGTCAAATAAATAAATAAAATCTTAAAAATAAAATAAATAAAATACCTCCAAGTAATTTGATGCTGTCAATATCAAATGCATCTTGGTTCCCTCATTTAAAAAGCAATTTAATTTTTTTAGTTTTTCAACAAGCGATATTAAGATAAAATGCCTAGGGTTTATAATTTTGTGATTATATAATTATATTATAATTTATGATATATTTAAAATTTTATAATACAGTATAATTTTATAATAGATTTAAAAATAATATGCCATTATATCAACAAATATTTATTGATGGGGCATTCTTATGGATAGTAAGTATAAAGTATAAAGTGGGGAGCAGAATAGATAGTGTCCTTACTCTCAGAAATTTAGTAAGACAATAATCCTGATTAAATTAAACAACAACATCAAAATTGTGATAACAAATAGGCAAAAACTTACACAGGGAAATGTGCCTTAGTAGTGACTTTGTGTTAACCGTCCATGTGAGACCTCTCTGCAGATAGGACATTTGAGCAAAATCAATGTGATGACAGAGTGGCTATAGAGAGATGGGTGGGGGGAACATTCCAGGCTGAAGACACATCTAGTCAAGGCTCTAAAACAGGAATTAGATGGAATAGTGAATATAAAGAAAGGTCAGTGTGTGTGCAGCATAATGTACAAAAGGGCAAGAAGGGACTATCAGTACTGATACAAGTACAAGCCAATGGGTCTGGGAGCCAGGGCAGGGAGTTTGGATTTTATTGTCTGTGTGATGGAAACTCGGTGAGATGGGTGCCACATTATTTGTGTTTCAGTAACATCACTCTGGCTCCTACGTATGGGTAAGTGGAGGTGGGGAGCTTGGGTCCAAGCAGGTAGACTAGATGGGAAGCAATCCAAGTTGCCCAGAGAAGAGAGGATGCCTGTCTCACACAAAGACAAGGTAGGAAGATGGAACAAACCAGATGATTGGGCATATATTTAAGAGACAGATTTTATAGCATTTGTGGATGGACTGAGTTTGTGGGAGCCACTGGGATGTTTGAAAACGCTGGCAAAGTTTTCCAATTATGAGGTTTGGCAAATACAGGACAGTCAAGCAGAAGCAAGTTGACAAAATTACTAATGGGCTCAGCAAAGCTCCCTGCTTTCACTTCTGCACTTTCCGCTGTGATGTCTTCAGTCTTTGGTTTTCATGGCACTGACTGAACTCTCGGTGCCCCTTGATGCATTTTTATGGGCTTCTTTTATCTTCCACATCGACTTCCCAAAGACTGAAACAAAATTTCTGGATACCTGGATATAAAGTGCTGCTTTCAGGAGGCATTTAATGGACCTGGGACTGAGAAAAGAATGTGAATTTTCATCTCAACAAGTCAAACTGATGGGTCCCCACTCAGCAGTGTCCTGGGCCATAGTCCCAGAAGGGAGAGGGACAGGGAAGGTGTTTTGAATCAAAAGTCATATGCTGAATTTTCAAAAACCCCCTTTTCCAAGAAGTCAAGGGAGAGGAAAAGCATTGCTAACAGAGATGTTGTGTACTGGCTATCTGTGTCCTTCCTGAAACTCATGTGAAATACTAACGTCCAAGGGAATCGTATTAGGAACTGGGATCTTCGAGAGGCAATCAGATATTGAGGGTGGAGCCCTCATAGATGGGATTTGTGAGCTTTGAAAGGGACCCCAGCAAGAGATCTCTCGCCCTCTCGCACCATGTGAAGACACAAGAGAAGCTGGCCGTCTGCAGCCAGAGCGAGAGAGCCAATACCAGAAGTGTGCAGGCTGGTACCCTGCTCCTGGACTTTCAGCCTCCAGGATGGTGTTGTTTATAACCACCCAGTCTGTGCTACTTTGTTGTGGGAAGCCAGGTCAGACCAAGGAAGGAACAGACAGAGGCAGAGAGACAGGAGGTTATTCTGGCCCTGGAGTCAGGGGTGCTCGCAAGGATGGAAGGTTGGCCGCAAATGTGGAGTCTGCAGAATTTTAAGCAAGGGAGTGACCTAACTGGATCTCTTTTCCACTGGTTGAGATGAATGGAAGTGATCAAAGGGTTCAGGAGAGGATGTGGTTAGGAATGAGTAGATTATCCCAGGAGTGATTAGAAAATCACTTTGGTTGGGACACCTGGCTAGGTCAGTCAGTGGAGTGTGCAACTCTTGATCTCAGGGTTATGAGTTTGAGCCCCACATCGGGTGTTGAGATTACTTAAAGTAAAATCTTAAAAAAAATTAAAAAAAAATCACTTTGGCTAATGTAGTAATGGTGCTATTTTTTTTAACATCTTAATTTTATTTTTTTTTTAGTGTTCCAACTTTTGTATCAACATTGTGCTAATTTTTTGAGAAGAGGTGACAGTTTCCCAACTTGGGTGCCATTCCCAAATCTGTAAGCCTAAAACAATGCTGCCTGATAGATGCAGAAAGCAAGACACGTATAATTGCAAATGTTCTAGCAGCCACATTAAAAAGTGAAAATGCAAAACAGAGAAATCAATTTTAATAATGTCTTTTCTTTAACTCAGCATGTCCAAAATATTATCATTTGAACACATAAATCATCATAAAGCATCCATGAGACCTTGATGCACATCATTTTTTTCATGCCAGGTCTTCAAAATCTGGCACGACACTCACAGAACATCTGTATGACCTATCTGTATTCAAGAGCTTAATCGCTAAGTATCCTAGAGGCTACCAGAGTGGGCAGCTTTGATCTAGAATGTTCTAGGGGCCCACTTGAAAACTGAGCCGGTGACCTCCTATACAAATTTGTCATCTGTGTCTCATAATAAATCCTGAACTGGAGCCAGGAGACCCTGATTCTAGCTACAGACCTTCCACAAAGTTGCTGTAGGATCTTTTTTTTTTTTTTTTTTTTTTTTGCTGTAGGATCTTGAAGCAACATAATCCATGGCTTGGACATGAGTGGTGCCTTCTCCAGCTGAGAGGGGTGGAAGTAATGGTTTCTTTCAGCTCTGAGGTCCAGGGATTGAATTCTTCCTGGACCATAGCAGCGGGGGTGAATCTGGGGGCCTGGAAGGGATTAAGTGTGTGGACGTCTGCTTTCTTTCGTGTTGCTGTTTCAGCCCGCACCTTTGGGGTACTGGGGTAGGGGCAGGCTCAGTCAGTTACTGGACTGGAAGCCTGTGGGTGCGTCTCCTGGGCCGTGGGAAGTGGGCTGGGTGGCTCAGCTTCGGGGCTAGTCCCATGAGTCAGGACTAAGCCCGAGGGCACCAGGGGCACGATCAGAGATAAGAGGCAGCTTGGACCAGATCTCTGGATTCATCACCTGCTTCCCCAAGTTACTTCTTGCAAAAGATGAAGTATTAACCTGTTTGGCCTGGCGGCATTTCAGCATGGGGAATTAGCCCACACCTGAATTCCCCTAAGAGCGTCAGCCGACCAGAATTTTCTCCACTTCGGCTCCTCCGCTTCCAATGGATTCAGCCTGGGAAGTGCCAAGTGATACGGGTGTGTGAAACCTTCTTGTGGAGCAGACCCAGAGCCTCTAGGGACACCCCCTCGTTCTGAGTTAAGACAAGAGTTGAAGTACTTATACACAGAAACGGATGCAGAGAAAACTGAGAGATGGACAGACAGACGGGAAAACAGAAAACCTCTCTATGAATATAAAAACACAACCATACCTTTGTCTCCAAAATTAACAATTGCTCTAACGTCTCAAATTTCTAGGGAACTGCACAGACCAGAAAGGTGGGCAAAATTTGATACAGAGAAGCAAAAATAGATTTCAGCAGATCTTTTCTTTAAAACTCCTGTGATTTTCTCACTGGAAAAAAAAAAAAAAAAGGAATCACCAGATCCCAATCAAAGCTTTAGGCTGTTCCTTTGCAGGCGGCTCTAACAGATCCGATTAACAGGGTAATTATGGCGGGACTGAGCGCTGACTTCTATCAGAAATCTTCTGATTCCTGTCCCCCACCCCGGACTGATTGAGTATGGGGAGGGCTTCACTGCCCTGCAAGAGCCGACTAGCTCGGGTCCTTAACCTGAACCCCAGTGCCTTACCACGCTCTCTCTCTCACTGCCTGTGCCCCGGTATTATTCACTTTTTCAACGGAAAATTATGTGTGTAGGGGTTACTCGAAATGGGGGCCAGGACCAACTTTACTATAGTTGTTTGGGATGCCAGTTGACAAGGACGTATCTGGGCCTCACCCTAGGACTTCTGGATTAGATCGGTCTTTGTAACAAGGATCCAGGTCATTCTAATGTTCCTTTACTGTTGGAATTGTTCTAGAAAGTCAGTGGTTTTTTCATTCTTTCTTGTATGTTGGAATCATCTGGGAAGTCTTAAAAATACTACCTGGGTTCTGCAGTCAGATATTCTGACTTAATCAGTATGTGGTGTGGCCTGGGCGTCAGGACTTTTAAGAACTCCTCATTAATGCTAATGTGTGACCAAGTTTGAGAACCACTATTTGAGTTTAGGTTATATCCTTGGCGCTGGCCTGGTGATCTTTAATTTTTAATTATTTTTTATTTAATTTTAAAGTTTTTATATATTTTTATCACAGAGAGAGAAAGAGAGAGAGAGAGCATGAGCACAGGCAAGGGGAGCAGCAGAGGGAGAGGAAGAAGCAGACTCCTCGCTGAGCAGGGACCCAGACCTGGGGCTCCATCCCAGGACCATGAAATCATGATCTTGGCCAAAGGCAGATGCTAAACCCACTGAGCCACCCAGTTGCCCCTGGCCTGGTGATCTTTTAAAAGATACAGAGTGCCTCCAAGATACACAGACAGATGGAAAATATGTGCGTGCGCACACACAAACACAGGGGTTCACATTCATCCCACCTGCACTGTGTACCTGTCCCAATCTTGCCATGTTTTCAACCCTTCCTGGAGGCCCCAGGCACAGTCTTGAAAGTCAGTCACATCCCAGGCTATGACACCTTGAAGCTGAACTTAATATTATGAACGAGGTAGGAGAATATTTTTTGCATTACCCAGCTTATTCACTTTGCTGTAACCTTCGCTCATTAGCGAAAATCTCAACACTCAATTCTCAGTGCAAAGAGTGAACACGGAAACATATCCAGACCACCCTTCTCACGGCCCACTCGACTTGCAGGCCCAGGCATACTGATGCCCCCTTGGTCCCTGTCCCATATCCCAGCCCTTATTTATATGATTATCATTTTGAATGTTTGGGCCCTGGAGTAGAGGGGATCTGACTCTTGCAAAAGTCACTTAATGTTTATACTCCAGAAAGGAAATGCATTTTTTTCCCTATTTAGTAAATATCTTCTCCATTGATAGTCTAATTTATTTTCAGCTGGAAAGCCTGAGGCTACAGTTTCCCACAGGGGCTAGGAAATGAGTTTGAAGGTGACCGAGGCCAAGTGGAGGGTAAGTCTCCAGAACAGCACACGGAGCCAGTTTCCAGACCTGGTTCGCCTGGACCCCAGGCCTCTGTCACTGTCGTGGCACTGGGATTAAGGCAGGATACGCACCCTTTTCTCCTACAACATTCTCCACTGATTAACCTCCTTGCTGGTTTAATTTCCTAGGGCATTTTGCAAGGAATCTGCATTTAGATAATATATCTTATAACACTGAAGACCTGACATTTTCTGTGCAACTTTTCTTCCACCTTTCTTGGATAGGTAAAGAGTGATTTTGTATCACCTTCGATAAGGAGGGTTATAGTACAAATTCTAGCCTATTATAAATATTGAAAAATGTGTTAATCTTATATTCTGCATGCCCCCGAAACCATCTGACAGAGCCCCCTGGGATCTATTATGTAGACAGGTGAGAAGCCCTCAATTGTACTCATTCTCCCTTTAACTCAAATGCAACTAACCTCTTTTTTCTTCTTTTGAAAAGTAGATGTGGGGTTGGTGAGTTAATAATGTAGACTTTTTTCTTCTTAAAAAAATGTTCTTTTTCGTTTGTGACTGGGTTCTATTCTTCTTTCTTCACTTATAAATTATGATCTCTTGCTTTTTGCATATGAAAATTAAATACATATATATTTAATATATTAATTATAATATGTGAAATATATATATATATATGAACTTCAAGTAGAATTGTGGCTCAAGACCTAATGAATTATTTGATGCTTAAATTGCCAATTTTTGTGTCTAAAAATTAATATTTTCTGGGGACTGTCTGATTGGCTCAGTTGGTAGAACACTCAGCTCTTGATCTTGGGGTTGTAAGTTTGAGCCCCATGTTGGGTGGAGAGTTTACTTAAAAAAATAAAGAAAAACCTTATGATCTATAAAAAAAATATTGCAATGATCTGATCTTTTTTTTTTTCTTTTTCTACTCTCTCTGAACATTTTAATTCATTTACAAAGGAAAAATGTTCAAATAAAAATGTTTCCCACACATGTCCATCATTCTCCTTGTTTTGATGGGAAAGACCATGGCCAGATGAATCTCAGTTGGAAGTTGTAGGCAGCCTCCAAAGTGGCTCCCAGTGAACCACTTCTGATATTCAGAGTCTTGTATGGACCTTTCAAGGCTGAACTGGAGAGTGAGTAAAATATGGCAGTTGACTTACAAGGCTAGATTATAAAAGGCTCTGTAATAGCCTTCCTCAGGGTCTTAGATAGTTTAATGTGGAGTAAGCCAGCTGCATGTCATAACAAGAATGCCAAAGAGATCAAAAGAATACATGGGACTCCCAGCTAGATTTGAATTTTAGATAAGTGATGCTTTTCTTTAGTATAAGTATCTCCTACATAATATTAGAGACATATACATGTACTAAGAATTTTTCACTGTTAATCAGGAATTTAAATTTAAGAAGGTGTTCTGTATTTTATCTGGCAATCCTAATAATGGTACTTAATTAGCCTCATGAAAGAGCTACATGCACAGGGGGGAACTGAGGCCACAACCAAGGGCCAATACCAACTTGACAGCCATGGGAGTGAATTATCTTGAAAGCAGACCCCTAAGCCCCAGGCATGCTATCTCATGAGATGCTCTAGCCACAATTGGCCGGACAGAACACTCTCAAATTCCTGACTCACAGATACTGTGAAAGCTGATACATAATAATAATAATAATAATAAAACTATATTTATATTTATAACTATACTTATTATTATAACTATTATTATGCCATCTATTTATTTTTTAAAAGTTTTATTTATTCATTTCATTTATTTAATTATTTAGAGAAAGCATGAGTAGGGGGGCATTGGGGGAGGGGTAGAGGGGGAGGGAGAGAGAGAATCCCCAGCAAACTGTGAACTGAGCACAGAGCCCAACATAGGGCTCAGTCACAGGGGCCTCAGATCATGACCTGAGTCAGACACTTAATTGTAAGAGCCACTCAAGTGCCCCATTATAATAATTACTATTTTAAAATAATTTTAAGACCTGTTATGCAGTCATAGGTAATAGCTAACGGAGAGCTTTTGATTTGGGGAGACTTCTCATAACTTGTTTTTATTCCCAGTTTGTAAAAATAAATATATATCACTGATACGTAGCAAAAGGGGGTTGCATGTCTTGATTAAGATACCTCCAAGGAGAATGAGGTTTGTGAGCTAAAGGGGCTTAGGTTGGGATTGGGAAGGTTCCCAAAGGGACAGAAAAATTAAAAGTGATCTACTTCCTTTGAGTTCCCTAGAGTTGAATTGGAAAAAATAAGACCAGCTGACAAACCTGGAAGTCAGGAATCATCCTGAAACAAGAGCCGAACTCAGATTAGGAGCTGGGGAGAAGCTGAATGGAATTAATGCCAGGAGTTATGAGTGAGGTGGGTCTTGGCCAATTTCCTGGGAGCAACCTGGAGTCTCTTGGCTTACCGTCATTGACCGTGGCTTTCCTACCTTCTTAATACTCTTTATTATGCAGCAAAGGTACCTGAGTCATTTGCACTGGGGCTTACAAGCATCCTGGCAAGAGAGTAATCAAAACCCCATCCTTTTCTTTTATAGGCTGAATATTGTTATAAGGTTGGGTAGGTGTTGGGCTGAGTGGCCCTCTCTAAAGTCAGTTGTCAGGAACAAACTACAAATGGAAACTCATCTTTAGGGATGCTGGATGAGGTAATGGTCTCATCAGCAGGGCCCTTGACTTAGAGGAGAAGTTTGTTTCAGCAACACTGAGACAAGAAGCCCTTCTACATCTCGGCCCCCACCTCCCTAGCTTTATGGTCATCAGGTAGCTGTCGTGGCTAGACCTCAAGTTTAGTTCTGGCTTAAGAAGCCCAGAGAAGCAAGATTATCACAACAGAAGGGATACACATCCACTGGACTGTGGAGGACCCAAGCCCAGTGATGATGTCCCGGGTCATTGTCATTGATGTCTAAAGTCATTGATGTCGTATATGAAAGAGGAACATAATTGTATCTCAACTGAAGTCATTCCTGTCAGTTTCATGTTTCATAGAGTAAGCCTGGAAGGTTGTCTGGGCCAGGATTATGAGTTTTAAAAACCAGCCTGGGAAATTTGAACGTAATGTCATAAGCCAGTGATTCTTGGACTTTAATGGGTATTAGAATGACTTTGAAAGTTTGTGGAAACAGTTGCTGGATGCCATACCCAAGTGTTTCTGATTCTGTAGGTCTGAGGTAGGATCCAAGAGTTTGCATTTCCAAGATTTTATTTATTTTGAGAAAGAAGGAGAGATTTTGTGTGTGCAAGGGAGGGGTAGAAAGAGAGGGAGAATGGGAGTCTCAAGCAGGCTCCACGCTGAGTGCGGAGTCCAATGTGGGGCTCTATCTCACGACCCTGACTAAGATCATGCCCTGAGCTGAAATCAAGAGTCACTCAATCGACTGAGCCATCCAAGTGCCCCAAGAGTTTGTATTTCTAGCACCCTCCTGGGTGACCCCCATGCTACTGGTCCCAGGACCACACTTTGGGAACCAGTGTTGTAAACAGCAAACTGTCAGTGCTAAGAGAAATATCACAAACCAGTGGAAGGTGCCGGTTTACAGTTACAGACCTGCGTCAGGATACACAAGTCAACAGAAGGGAGAGAGATTCAAGACCGAGTCCAGCCGAGGAAGTCCTTCAGAACAACTAGAATTTCCTGTAATGCCTGGAACTTGGTGTCTGTGACAGTTTTCTACTCTGAGGGATATTGGCCTTCTACGTGTGCTCTTAGTTAAGAAACGATGAAGATATTTAAGGTTGCTGTTAAAAAGCTGGAGGCTTTTTCCGTGCAAATGTGCCTAATGCCTCAATTTATTGGGACTGGTGATGCCCTTGTTTTTAACATCTGTGGAGCTGAGGTCGGAGGCGAAGGAGATCAGAGGCTCTGACTCAAGGAAATTCCACACGGTTTACTTCCACGCTGACCTCTGAAATCCTCCCCTGTGACGCCGAGAAAAGTTCTCCTTGAGGAAAGAAAAATGTATTGTGTGTGTGTGGCACTGTGTGGTTGGCGGGAAGGAAGCTGAGATGTTTCTACCTTCCCAACCAGACTTCCAGTTCTGAGCTTGCCAAAGTCAGTCAGCAGCTGGCACCAAAGACAGAAAGTAATGTTGAGTGGCTTTCTTCCCTTTTTTTCCCCCTTGGTTTTCTCAAAAGATTTCGACAGATGAAATAATACTCCTTCTGCTCCCTGCCCCTACCATAATGCAGTCCATTTATCTAAATTACAGACTTCAGCAATTATTTGTGCTCTCTTCAGAGTGAAGGCAAATTATCTCCACTCGGAGTGAAGGTGGCAAAGGTGCCAGTAGAATCACACCTCATGTTCTTCTGTAGGGAGGAGAAAAAAATGTACAACGTCCCTACAGTGGGCTACCCATTTTGTATGTTATGTCACTGAATCTTCACTCCAGCCCGATGAGTCAGATATCGTCATTGTTCCTGTTATTTTTATTTTAAAATTGTATTTTGAGTAATTTTGCCTCACAAAAGAGTTGAAGGATAGTACAGTCATTATGTACGCTTCACCCAGCATCCCATGATGTTAGCATCTCATGTATCCACAGTATATATTTTTTTTAAATTAAGAAGTTGACATTGATCTGTTACTATAAGCTCAATTACAAGCTTTATCCAGATTTCACCAGTTTTCCCGCTAATACCCCTTTCCTGTTCTAGGAGCCCATCCAAGATACTACATTATTTTTGGTAATCATGTCTCTCTAGCCTTCTCCGATTTGTGACAGTTTCTCAGAACAGTGACAATTTCCTTGTCTTTCATGATTTCAAGGAGTATTTTGTGACAAGTTTGTGAACGTTGGTTGTTCTAATGTTTTGTTGTAATTAGGCAGAAATTAGGGGCTTGGGGAAAGAAACATACAGATGTGATGTGATTGACCCCACTTGGAAGATGAGAAAACCGGAGTTCAAGGTGATTAAAAAAATTGGCCAAGGTCATCCAACCTGGAGTCACTGTGAGCATAGATTTCCGAGCCGATGTTCTACCAACACTCTTCTGGAGGGAGCATGAGATCAAAGGTTAGTCCTAGAGATAATAAGAAGAGACTGCCTTGGGGGAAAAGCCCAGTTGAGCAGGAGTGATCGCCCTCAGAATGATCTTTTTTCTTGGGTGTTACCTGGGTCCAGGAAGGGGGCCATTTCTAGATGCTTGAACTTTTAAAATATGGTCTGGAGGGACATTACTTCAGCCATGTTTGGATCTTACCACTTAGTTTGGGCCATTTCTTTTCAATGCAAATGACTCCCCCTCCGGCGGCCAGTCATCTACTTCACAGTGTGTGTGTTTGTATCTCTTCCCCATTTATTACTGGCTTAGGGGGAAACAGTAAAATTTCTTAAGTGATTTGTGTGCTTTTACAACATTTTTGCTAACATGAGTCTCGTGTATCCCTGAAACAAGTCGTCGGGTTTTCAAGCGGGTCTAATTCCCTCACTTACAAACTGAGGAATCAGTCAGTGTGAATTCACTCATTTAACCAACTTACGACCCTTACTTTTTAAACAACTACGGTGAGGCAAACTTTAAGATCTCCATTTGAAACGTGAGGCAGTCATGAGAATTATCGCCCAGGTGGATGGTTTTGGTGGCGGAGGCCGCGCTAGAAAGCTCTGGAGTCCCAGCCCCAGCCTAGAGCTTCTTCACTTCTGCCAACCTGTTGGATCAAGCAAAACAGAAGTTGCCAAAACATGTGATGACCTCATAGTCTGAGATTAGTGAAAATCAATAGTCAATGTATTGCTTCATACTAATTGGCTTCTAAGGGTTACCAAGTCTTGAGCGTATCTGCCAACACTCTTTGTCATTCTAAGAGCGAGGCTGTGCCTAGGAGCTGAAACAGGATCCTGAATTGACTGTCTTTATTTTTTTTTCCCCAGATGGTTAGACAGATACTCTAAAAGGAGCGCCTTTCTCTCACCACACTCTTGCATTGATTAAGTGATGCTTTTCTTCATTCAGCCCACATTAAGAGTTATCTAGGTATAAAACATTGTCTTCGATGCTTTGAGAAATGTAACTAATGAACCAAATAAGTCCAGTCCTTAAAGATTTTGTTCTTTGCCGTGGACGATGCAGTGTGTGTGTCTTTGTATATGTGTGTGTGTGTGTGTGTGTAAAGTTATGTAATTTCTAACACATAATAATTGTCACAATATCACCCAGGAGTAGGCTGGGTGGCTCAGTGGGTTAAGTGTCTGCTTTCAGCTCAGGTCATGATCCCAGGGTCCTGGGATCAAGTTCCACATTGGTCTCCCTGCTCAGTGGGGAACTTGCTTCTCCTCTCCTCCCCACTTATGCTCTCTCTCACTATCTCTCTCTCTCTTTCTCAAATGAATAAATAAAATCTTAAAAAAAATAAATTACCATTTTCATTTTGTGAGTTAAAATTTTTTCATCTCAAAGAGTTTTTTTTTTTTTTTTTTTTTTTTTTCTGTGCTTGTGGTCCTTATGTTTAGTAATGAAAAGGATCCACACCCAAATCTGTAGAAGTCTTTTAATACCCCTCTCTGGTGTTGTTCCAGCAAGGAAGAGAAGACGTGTTCCTTAGGTGTGGTAAGGCACACTGTATAATGTGATCGACAAAAATTAAAAGGTGGTTAGTGACAACTCCAGACTGGGTTGTTGGTGTGTGTAAAGAAAGATTTTGTTTTTTTTCCCCTCAGAAAATTCATGAAAAATTGCATGGAGGAGGTAATGCTACATGGCCTCTGTGATGAACATGTTTGTTTTGTCTGTGCTGCACCAACATCCCATCCTCATTCTCCTCTATGCCGAGTCTGTGTGCTTCTTAGAAGAACTGATTCAGCTCCAAAACTGATCCAGCAGGGATGGGACAGTGACACAAAACTGGACATTCATGGTTAAGGATGGTCATGTGACCTAGAACACACGAAGGAGAAGGGCCTTCGGAATTCTGCTGGTAAGGGGCTCTTTTCTTCTGTCATCATCCTTGCCATGGTGAAGGGAAACCTTACTAAGATAGAAACCGGCAAAGGGCAAATCAGCCAAAGGAGGAGAAGCGTAGTTTCTTACAAATATCATTTGTGTGACTGGATCCAACTATGCCTGAAGTCAGCCTCGCCCTGGATTTCTAAATTACTTGAAGCAATAATTACACTATCACTTGCTGTCAAAAGATCTCAGGTTAATTCATTCTTGCAAGAGGGAAAGACCTTTGTCAGTTAATAGTATAGCTGGTGAGAGAGAAGCCAGTGACAAATGGCTTCCACGGACAGAGAAGCCTGCCCTTTGAACCGTTGCTCCAGAAGTCATTCTGAGTTTAAAAGGTGTCTCCCTAAAAGCCAGGCCTCAAATGCTTCCAAGCAAATGAGAGATCAGCATCAGAATCTTATTAAAACCTCAACAGTTTGAATGGGTTTACAACTTAGCAAAATCAATTTTGTTCTCCCTAATTCAATTTTAGATGAGTGTTAGAACTAACAGAAAAAAAAAAAAAATTAACAGTCACTTCAACCCTTTTAAAGCTTAACTGCCCTCTTGTCTTTACCATATCATTTACGCAGCTCCCATTTTTTTCCCCTGAAGGGAGAAGAGGCAGGGGAGAAAAAAAAAAAAAAAAAAAAAATATATATATATATATATATATATATATATATAAAAGTCCATTTTCCTTTATCATCAAAATGTATCACAGCTCCCGGGCTCTGTGTGTTTTGGCTGCTGGGTATAAATGTGCATGATTTCATAAAAGGCGTGTGGAACTCCGCAGTACAATTCCACGCACAGGGTAGCTCCAGAGACTTTTTTTTTTTTTTTTTTTGAATTTCCATTTTCGAGTTAGAGGTCAGCAGCAAAACCTTTCCTAGGGGTGGCCAAGTTAAAGCTCGCCATAGGATGAGTACGCCTTAATGTCTGACGGCTGTGATGATAGCTTCTGTCTCCGAGCACGTATTCTGGGGCAGGCCCACTCCAGGCATTGATTTAGTGACTATTTTTTAAACACCTCCCCTGTGCCTTCGGGGATCCCATTTAATCCTCACGGCAATCAGACGAGGTGGTGGCGAGGATTACTTAAGACTCCGCGAGCGAGCGCCACACCTGGAAGGGGATGGGGCCAAAATAAAACAGGGAGCAGGAAAATACAGGAGGCCACCGACAGGACAGGACCGCCTGAGCGCTGGGGAGACGTGAGCCTCCTGGTGGAGCATCTTCGGAGCTGTGGCTGTAGGCGTGTGACTGTGGCGAGCTGCCCCTGTCCTCTGCCCCACCCCCAAGCGCACCCATGTGGTTTTCTCTCTCTCTTCACAAGCAGGTGGTCACTTAGGTAGCCTGGTATTTTCCAGTGAAAGACTGGCTAATAAAACATGTTAGAATAGACGCAGCTTGCTCTTTAAGACTTTCAAAGCCAAGGGGTGGCCATAAATCCTGGTGCAAATTGGAATGGGGTGGTATTTGGGGGAAGCCTAATGACAGAGGAGTCTGTGACAATTTGGTGCAGCCCCAGGAACTGGCAGAGATGCCAGCCCTTCCTTGGTTCTCTCTGCCCGTCTTCTCTGCCTCTCCCACTTGCTGAATACATTTTCCAAAAAGGCTCCACGTTCCCTTTTTTTAGGACTGTGAGTTCTTGAAATGTTCTCCTTGGTTTTGCCTTTTACACATTAATTACAGTGGAAACTTGCTGCTAAATCCAGAGAATGCGGTCCTGTTTGTGGCAAGGTTTTGCTTACACGGGTCCCCTAATCCTAGACAACTTCAATTCTTTCTTCATGTGATTTCAGTACAAAGCAGATTTTGGATGGCAAGTCACCCAAAGTCTACAAAACTGCATGTGTTTTATCTTTGTTTTTGTTGTGAGTATTTTGGGGTATTTTCCCCCCCGCCCCACCCCTCCTCTGGATAGATAATGCCAGGGCAAAAGATGTCTGGGGAAGGGTTGGGCTTAGGTCTGTCAAGCCTAAAAACCCTTAATCCTTCCCTTCTCTGTAATGAGTTTGAGACGCCGTCGATTTGGTTTCCCCCAAGCCTTTCTGGGTACGATCCAATCAATGTTTAATTTCCCCAACTGGCTCTGTGAGAAGATTTATTTCCTTGTGTTTGTCTTGCAAACAATATTTGTTCTAAAGTTTGCACAAAACAAGGAGGGAATGCTGATTTTCCCATTTATTTATTTATTTTTTAAGAAAGAGGCTTTTACAGAAAGGAAAATGTACCATGGAGAGACAGTCCTAGGTGCGTGTTGGTAGGCCTCCCCGGCCTGGACAAGCGAGATGGGAACCTGCTCTACTGGCCCTCGCTCTTCTGCCGACCAGCTCCCTGCTGCGACCACTTCCCTTCAGCAGAAAGTTCCTGTTCAACTGGCTTAATTTTCACCCGTGCTTCCTTTCTCCTTAGTTACTGAGAAAAGATGGGTCCCTTTCTCAGGACCGACCAGAGGGTCTGGTTTGACACGGGTGCTTAATACGCAATAGCCAGTTCTTCAATTGCTAAAATTAACCATTCTTGGATTTTTGAAATCATTTCATCGCTTTGTAAAATAAATGCATTCACATAATATGAGCATTTAAGCAAAACAAAACTGCACGGGAAAAGTGACAAAATGTTGTCATCTAAAAAATGTCAACTATTAGTTAACAGTCGGTCAGCATCATTTCACACTCCCCCTTGTGCATACACCTGGATAGAAGTCTGCAGAGTTAGATGGGTATACAGATGGAAGCGACTAGGGGAAAAAAATTAATGTCCCATTTATTATATGTATGACTTGTTGGGATTTTAAGAATAATTTTATTTATAAATAAATGATGAAAAACCTGATGTGGAATTATAGTAATTGCTAAGCCATAGTTAAATGTCTTTTTACAAATAAGGTTAGTCCTTAATCCTGGGTTCACTTATCAAAAAAAAAAAAAAAAAGAAAGAAAGAAAGAAAGAAAGAAAGAAAGAAAGGATCAAGAATTAGAGCTTAGGAATCATTAGTATTATCTGATTCTTTTTAAAAATTGCCAAAAATGTAAGTTTTATACAGTATTTATTGATTCTTTGAAAAGTAGAGACTTTCACATAAATACATTTCCTTGTACTTTCTGTATTACTCCTTAGGATTTCTCAGTTATTTTATTGTTTTTATATTGGCAAGATTTATTTTATTTATATATATATATATGTATATATATATAATGTTTTATTCTGTAACCATAAATCCCATGACTGCTGATTCCTAGGTCAATATTCTAATAGATTCAGTTCTCAGTGTCAACCCTTCTAATTCATTTTTTTTTTCTATTTCTAATATTTTTATTTTGGTCTCTTATTTCTCTCTCCCTGCCCAGGAAGTGCTTATGTTTCAAGTTCTTGAGTTTTTGAAAATTTTTGTGCATGACTTTTGTACATGGATGATGTTGAGTATGCTAAGGAGAAAAATAGATTTTACTGGTGGAGAGAAATAGGTTTAGAAATTAGAAGCAGAATGTGTTAAGCCAATAAATTCAGGGAGAAACACAGAGACACAGAGGAGATGAGGAGAGAATGTCTGCAGAGCCTGATGTTCTATTGACCCCACTAAGTGCAGTGTATCCAAAGGGTAGTTGGAATTAGGCTGAGTGGAGAGGGAGACCTTCCTGGCTAACACTGTATTTTGCAGACACCATTCCTACCTCCTGGTTGGGTGCCCTTTCAACCTTCATTTAAATTTCTTACAAAGAAGTAAGTTGTAAGGAAATGGAATCAGTTGCATTAAGGACCAGACTGACACCTTTTTTGTTGTTGTTGTTTACCTGGTGAAAGTGTAAATAATAAGAATGATTTCATATAGTAATTGGTCACGCTACCTCCATCTTGGAGGATGGCATAGGGAAGAGTTTGGGAAGGGGCAAGGTTAATATGTAATAGGGATGGAATTGGATGGCATCAGTCTGTGAACTAAGAACTTAAATAAGTAACTTTTTTTTTTTTAAGATTGTATGTATGCATGCATGTATGTATGTATTTATTTATTGACAGAGAGAGAGACACAGCGAGAGAGGGAACACAAGCAGGGGGAGTGAGAGAGGGCAAAGCAGGCTTCCTGGCGCCCGATGTGGGACTTGATCCCAGGATGTTGGGATCATGACCTGAGCCAAAGGCACATGCTTAACAACTGAGTCCCCCAGGCGCCCTGTAACTGGGATTGTTGGTAAGCAAGGAAGTTCCAGGACCAAGATAGGAGAGCCTGTTTCAGTTTGTTCGGCACACTGGAGTTGTGGTGGTCCCTGACCTGATGTGATACCCCACGCTTGCTGCCAGTATCAGGACTCCATACACCCATGGGGATTTGGTGAACAGGGATCCTGGAGACATGCCTCGTGATGGGAAACACTGGTTCTGCCACTGGCTTTTGTTGTGAAGAAACTACAGCTAACTTGCTTGTTTTCTTCTTTGTAGGTAGTGAGAGCCACCTTATTTATTCTCAGTCTCACTGTCTACAGTCATCACTCTCCATCCGTATTCTGTAAGCTCTATGTACCTTGATGTTGTTGACCTCTGTCAAACTCTTCCGTGAGACCTACTATGTGTTTTAATCTTCACATTCAAGTCTTTATATAAAATGGGTTTTTCTTATAGCATTGGATGTTTTCCCACGACCACCCATGCTGACACCTTGACCAGTCATGCTCGTTATCTGCATGTGGGGTCCCCTTCCCTGTGAGGAGGAACTTCTCTGTGGTGAATTCTTGTATATTCCTTTTGAGGGACTGTAATATTCCCTAGAACATTTTCTATGTCTTTATCTCTTGCTTTGGCTTGGTTTTCCCTCTTTTTTTCTGGTTGTTTCTAATGTAACTTCATTTCATTTTTCTCTTGTATCCATTCTCCTGAGCTCTGTGACTCAATTCCTTCCTGTTACCTTACCACGTATCCTACTATCTATTATATCTCATTCTCAAACTGTTTGCTGCTGATTGGCTTTAATTTCCCCAAACTCTTCACGTGTTTCTAGGACTCATCCCTCTTAGGTCTATGTTTGTTTCCATACTTACCCTCATCTCCCTCCCCTCTTCCCTAGTCTCAACAACTTTTGAAAACCTTGATATTTTCTTCCTGCCATCTACTCATTTTCAAATAGAAGCAGTACTTTCTGGGCTATTAAAGGCTAGTGGAAAGAGAGGGAAGCTGAATTAAGCTGGAGCTCTTTGTGTTGGGGTAAATACCTATTTCAATTTTGGCATTCAGGTGGCTTCAACCATTCCATAAAACCCCGTAATGCACGGCCGCTTGGGCTACGATATGTGGACTGTGGATTCCTTCCCTTTCAACACCTTCCCTGGTCTCCATCAGTATTCTTTGGCCAGGAGACAGGATTGCAGGAAGCCGACATGGCACGTCCGTGCTCTTTTTCCAGCTCTACCAACCGTGCTGTTCCGTGACATATGCCCGGGTCTGGGGAGACATTCCTGTCCTAGTGTCTACGTTTCATTTCCTCCATCTTCCTCTCTATCCACTCCACGGCTCTCGACCTAAGGATCACTGGATGGCACTTTTAGGACTACGAGAAAACTTTTATAGGGCTTTTAGAGAAAACTGCATTCTGCCCAAGGTCTGAGGAGATCTGTGTTGGCTCTTTCCATCATTCCACATTTGGGTTTAAATTTCATTGTATTTGGCAGAAAGTCTTCTTAGTTTGTGGTTTGGGGTTGTGGCCATTTCCTTGTTGCATTGAAAATGGTATTCTCTCCTTTGCTTTTAATTCTTGTGTGTGCATGTGTTTCTCACAGGAGAGAGAGGCATGTTAGATAGAAAAAGCTCTTCTGACCATGTTTGTTGTTTATTGCTTTGTTGTAAAATATATACATGATTTTGGGGGGGAAACATGAGAAAATAAAATTGATAGCAGTGATGTTGGACTGTCTAATTGTGTGAAGAGAAAACTCAAATGTGGTAGAAATGTTATAGTGACAGCTTGTCTATGAAGAATTTAAAGAATTGCCCAATGGCCAAGGAAATTCTGAGAAAGTTTGTTGTTGGTTTTTTTTTTTTTTTTTTTTTTTTTTTTAGACTGCTCCGCACCCAGTGGGGATCCTTATTTGGGCAAGAACTCATGGCCCTGAGATCATGACCTGAGCTGAAACCAAGAGTCAGATGCTCAACTGACTGAGCCACCCAGCCCTCGAAAAAGCTGATTTTGAAGGAGCTTTGGCTATGGGATTCTTAGGTTTCTTAGTCCAATACCATTCTGTGTTTTGTCTCTGGTCTTCGAAGCTCATACAGAGAGTAGAAATTAGAACCAAAGCAATGACATCTCAGATTTCCTAACCTGACTCTGTCCTACTAGTTATATGTTGGTAACTCTTTTAAAGGCTTGGTTTGTTCACCTGTGAAGTGGGGATTTATATCCATCACCTGAGAATGTCTGTTAAGAAAGAGCATTTTGAGGGGCGCCTGGGTGGCTCAGTGGGTTAAAGCCTCTGCCTTCGGCTCAGGTCATGATCCCGGGGTCCTGGGATCGAGCCCCGCATCGGGCTCTCTGCTCAGTGGGGAGCCTGCTTCCTCCTCTCTCTCTCTGCCAGCCTCTCTGCCTACCTGTGATCTCCGTCTGTCAAGCAAATAAATAAAATCTTTAAAAAAAAAAAGAAAGAGCATTTTGAATTTCAAGGCCATGTGCTTGGGAAAGGATTGTAATAGTGGCAGGACAGTGGAGTTGTCCAAGACATGCTGCCTCGAATAAAACTCTCTTTTTCTCTCTTTGGCTGCAAGACACTCCTCTCCGATCCTCCATTTCTTCCTCAGTAAAAGAGGTAATGTGGGCACCTGGGTGGCTCAGCTGGTTAAGCAGCTGCCTTTGGCTTAGGTCATGATCCTGGAGTCCCAAGATCAAGTCCCGTATCGGGTTCCCTGCTCAGCAGGGAGTCTGCTTCTCCCTCTGACCCTCTACCTTCTCATGCTCTCTCTCTCTCTCTCTAATTCTCTCTCTCTCTCAAATAAACAAATAAATATAATCTTTAAAAAAATAAAAGAGGTAATGACTCTATGAGAGATTAGTGGAAAGATTTAATGAGATGATCATGTAAGTGGAGTGTTTGGAGACAGTGACAAGGAAATTGTTGAAACTTGGTTAATAGCTGTCTCCTCTTTACTTTCTTGCTTATACATTTTATCACGGAAGGCTCACAGAAACTATGGATATTAGAAATTCAGAGTGACCCTTGCAGGGCCTCTCCTCTACCCCCTGCCCAGCCAGGGTCAATAATCATGTTTTCTGAATACTTGTTATCCACAACGACCGACGGAACTGCCAACGCTAGGAGCTGAAAGTACCGTGGGAGCAAGACAGGCTCTGACCCTGAACTAGGTCATACTGTCAACAGGGCTGTCCTGGTCGTGCTCTCGGGGAGCCCGTGGGCTCTTCTCCTCACCTGGGTGGTCTTTTCTGGGACTGGCCCTGCTTCTCTGGAACTATGTAGCCCCCATGCTTGTACAGCTTCTCCTTGGTTCTACTTTGCTTTGTCTCTTGTGGGGGCCAGCAGCAGACTCTAGGCCCGTTCCTGCCCTGGCTAATCTTGGCTGGCACGGTCTCCACTCATCCACTCCGTGACTGCTGACAGAGCGTCACTGACTCGGCACCCTTGTTTTTATCCATGTAAAATGTGAGGATTGGGGTCGATCATCTTGAGGATTGTTCCAGAACCCAAGAGGACAAATGGGGGGGAGGGGGAGATTCTCTATTATTTCCTGGAACAGTGAGGGACCACTCTAACAAGTACCGGTGTTCTTTGCAGATGGCTTGGATGAGTCTCCGACTCTCTTTTCAAACCCTGGTCTGGCTTGTCACCGTCAACTGCAGGTGAGCTGCAGGCTTTCCTCCGTGTAGCCTGTGAGATGCTGGAGGGAAGGGGTGTCTTCTCCTCCTTTTTCGAATCCTCAGCACAAGACACCCTGCCCAGAGCAGGTGGGTGTCGAATTGGTACATACTGTATTAGTCACAGTCATCAAAGCCCTTGCTCCTATAAATCTGAAGCCAGTCACAAAGAACCAAGATGCCCTTCAACGGATGAGTGGATAAGGAAGATGTGGTCCATATACACTATGGAGTATTATGCCTCCATCAGAAAGGACGAATACCCAACTTTTGTAGCAACATGGACAGGACTGGAAGAGATTATGCTGAGTGAAATAAGTCAAACAGAGAAAGTCAAGTATCCTATGGTTTCACTTATTGGTGGAGCATAACAAATAATATAGAGGACAAGGGTAGATGGAGAGGAGAAGGGAGTTGAGGGAAATTGGAAGGGGAGGTGAACCATGAGAGACTATGGACTCTGAAAAACAACCTGAGGGTTTTGAAGGGGCGGGGTGGGAGGGTGGGGGAACCAGGTGGTGGGTATTAGGGAGGGCACAGATTGCATGGAGCACTGGGTGTGGTGAAAAAACAATGAATACTGTTACGCTGAAAATAAATAAAAAATTGGAAAAAAAAAAAAAAAAAGAAAGTGACACCACGTCTACAAGAAGGAGGCATTGGGCACTCCTTCATTCCGTGGAGAGAGAAGCAGCTGTTTCTCCGTGTCTTAGGGATGATGTAAGTTGGGTAGAGGACAGACCATTCTCCAAAGGGGAGAGGCATCCCTAAGAGCAGTAAGAGCTCCTGCCTAGTTGGCTTATTCTCAGAAAGCAAAGAGCAGTTACTGTAAGGAAGCTGACTGTCTGGGCCAGCAGCTTTATCAATGAATAATTTCCTGAAAGGAGGAGAATCTACGGAGACCGTATACTATATTTGATCTTGGTGCATGCACCAGGCACGCAGGACTATCTTTGATTCAAAGGAAGCAAGATAATTGTTTCCCAAACAGACTCTCACTGGAGAGCATGCCCCCTCCCATTCTGGTGACCCGGCACCAGCAGCCTCAGCTCTGCCCCAGACAATTATCCTGTTTTGCTAGGGAACAAATTGCTCTTTTGGGGTAATTCTGAGCAAGTTTGCCAAGTTCACAGCAATCCCAGGGGAGCCTCTGGGGGAAAAGCACTCTCCAAATCCTCTCTCTGGCCCTTTGAAAGGAAAGCAGGTCATTTTTTAAAGAATTCCAAAGAAAGCAGCTAATTCTGAATGATCTGTCCCACCTTGGGAGAGGCCTCGGGGGTAATACGCTTGGTTCCTAGTGCTGGTCTGATGCTAGGGAACCAATTTCCCATGCAAGTAATTATGCATGCAATTAAGTAATTGTGATGGAAAAGAAAAAAGTAAAAGAGGACAATGCCAAAAAAAAAAAAAAAGTTGTGTGCATCTCACTTTCAAAACCAGCTTGGAGGACAGGAGAGTTGAATCCTGCTTGGGTTTTACTCTCACAAACGAGGTGTAATTGTCACCAGTAGTGATCATGTAATAGCTAAGAATGCAAACCCTAGAGCCACATCACCTGTGTGCAAAGCCCAGGTCTGTCTTTTATTAGCTGTGTGACTTTGCACAGATGACTTAAGCTTTCTGTGCCTCCTGTCCCTGTAAAATCAGATTAATCCCACTTCCATCATACAGCTGTCAAGGTTTAAATTAATGAATGCATTTGTCTGTATGCATTACCATGCGTACATGCTTGCAAAAATGTGTGTGTGCTTGTACACATGTGTGCTTGCTTACGTGTATACGCTCGCATGAGTGTGTGCTCGCAGGAGTGTGAGCTTGCACACGTGTGTGTGCTTGAATAGGTGTGTGTGCATAGTTTATAACAGTGTCAGGCACATTATAATCGTCAGTTACAACTATCGCTTAACTGTTGATACCAGGGACAAGCAATCATTTCACGAAGGAACTAAGATATTTACCACTGTCAATGACACCTTTCTTCTGACCTTGTCCGTGTATGATTAGAACATCAACCCAACAGAAAAGGGTAGAGGAACATGAAGTGCTTCGTTTCAGAGATGACAAAGAGTAAGTGGCTTCTGAGTCTGGCAGTGAAAGGGTCAAAACCACAGCACCCCAGGACTCCCCAGAGAAGCAGTGTTGTTTACAGTATATGTTTAAAATAATATTCCTACTTAGTTGGGCCTCCCCTTGGGAACAGGGCAATTTCAACAGTAACAGAGGATTAATTAGTGCCGGTCCCACTGGTGAGGCTGGTGATCCGGGGTGGAGGAGGGGGAGTGTACCCCCCGCGCCCCCACTCCATGTGGGTGAGGGGCCAGGCCTGCTGGAAGTAATTAGTGCTGCCCAAGAGCAGGCGAACACTTTTGCCCCATTTGTATGATTTTGGCTAATACTTTAAGTTCACCAACTTTGAATGCTGGAAGGGTGATGAATAAGGAGGAGAAGGCTTCCCAAAGCCAAGGTCAATGAAGGACGAATCTCTACATGTATGCCACTGTAGGGACAGCCACCGATTCTTCATACCCGGTGGGGTCTCTGGATTTATGCCCCTGCTCTCAGGGCGCGTGGCCAGGCGATTTCATTTGCAAGAATAGACCTGAAGACAGCTCCGGGGACAGGCAGCGAGCCTGAGCTGGCTTGGAGACTCAGTGGCCGCAGGAAGGAGAGGAGACAGGCTCCCTCATGCTACAGGCACCACCCAGGAGCCACCACCATCTGCCGGGCAAGTGCACTGTGTGCGGCTTCTCAGGTGCTCAGCGCAGCCGCGTCTTAGGCTCCTGGCCTTGCTTCATTCCAGCCATCCTCCACTGGCTCGGGGAGTGGTTTTCTAACTGAAATATGTGACTGCTGCACTATCTGGGTCCCAGTCCTTTAAGAATGGACTTCATGAGGTCTCTGAGCCTGCCTGGAAAGTGTATCCAAAAGCATGGGAGAGTGTTTAGAGCTCCCTGACCCTTAAGAGGGTGAGAACCACAGTCTAGGGGGCCCTTATGCCTTTTAGGAAAAAGCCCAAGCCCCTCGGTGCAACATACAAGATGCTCCACGACCACACCTCTCTTGGCAGACTCTCCTTCCTGTCCTCATAGGAGCCTATCCTGCACATAGGGGTTTTTGAGGGTTGTGCCATGACTGACTCCTGGAGTCCTCCGCTGGAACCCAGCCTTGTCACTCTCTGCTTGGAAACTGCCTACTAAGACCCAGAGCAGATTTCCCTAATAGCCCAGTCCCACTGAACCTGCACACCCTCGAGTCCTGCTTTTCATCAGCCCCTGGAACACGGAGGTGAGCCTCTTGAAGGCAGGGAACTTGCATGCCCAGGTCTGTATTTCTAGTTGGGACTAGAGTCTGCAAGGGATTGGACTAAATTAAATCATTAGCATTGGGACCTTGAGTAAGGTAAGCCATTCGTGGTTCTGGGCTTTAAATGCAGAAATGGGCCTTGTCGAACTATGTTAAAGGGGGGGAGGGACTTTCTAGAACTGCCCTTTCAGTACGGTAACCACACGGGGCCATTTCAATTTTAATTAATTAAGAATAAATAGGTATTCAGGTCCTAAATGGCAAGGGTCACTTGTCCAGAGGTCAGGAGCCCCACGTGGCCAGAGCCTTCTGTCCCTCACTGGGTTTTGACGTGTTGTAGAGCACTGCATAGAACATTTCCATCTTCTCTGAAATTCCTGAGGGACAGGAGTGCTCTGGGAAGCCCCCAGATTGTATCACTGAAGACCTCTGGAGATTCAGAAATTCGTAAATCCCATACCTGTTTGTTCTCTGTCCTGCTGATCCCAGGTCTTCCTTTCAAAGGTCCTGGGGTTGTAGGAGACCCAGGTCCCTATTCAGCCAGTGTGCATTTCCCAGGCATGGATTTGCTGGCTCACCTTTGGTTCAGGAAGGGATAGGGCCAGAAATAGAGGAGCTCTCACCCTGTTCCCTTCGGAAATCCAAAGTCTTCCCTGTGCTGTAGGTTGTTGGATGGGAGAGTGGGGGCTCCTGGGGTCCCTGTGGGGTAGGCACATCTCAGGGTGTGGCCAGAGGTGGATGGTGAGACCCCATGTATGGCATGAAGGCATGAAGTAAACATGCCTTCCAGACAAGCCTTCTAGCTTATCTAAAGCTGGGGCTTTGGAGACGACTCCCTCAGGGACAGAAAAATTTGAGTGAGGGGAAACACCAAAAAGCTCCTGAAAGGAAGGTTGGTGAATTTCTGAAACGAGACTAAAACAGAGATTTGACAAGTGGTGTTTCCCAAGCCTTGAGTCAGAGGCAAGCTCTGGCTCTATCTCTGGCCAGAACTGTCCCCATCTGTTTATTAGAGACAGAGACAAGTTCTCTTAGGATCCCTGATTCCAAAGCAGGGAGCCCACGTTGGCCAGATTGTTATCTTTCTGAAGCTCTCAGGACGGGGCCATCAGGGAATTCGCTGACGATCTTCCAGTCCACTGGGTTCGGTGCCAAGGGAGGTCTGCTCTTCAGAGGGATCCTCATGGAGCCGAGACTGGACACGAAACCCACACTGGCTGCTCTAGCTGCTTCGAGATGACCCAGGGAATGCAGGCTTCAGTAGCTCCAAACCCGTGGAGAAAATGAGCCGCCCGGGTTTTTGGAAATCTCTTGAAATCCTTCTGTGCATTGCTAATCTATTTTCAACATCTCCACAGTGCTTGGGTGATGGAGCCAATGAGAAACACGTGAATAACAGCCCACAGTGTCATGGTTTGCATAGGCTTCACGCTGACACATCCCTTCCCGGACATCTCCTTTGATAGTCTCATCAACAACTCCAGGAAGGCAAGGTGGAATTGTTGGTGTGGCCGCATTACAGAGGCAGAAGCGAGAACCTTGCCGGCATTGCCCAGCGCAAGTAGCCACGCTGGGTCTCAGCTCAACGCCTTGAGCCCATGCTGGTCCCGCTGGCCAGCACTGTTTCCAAAGGGCCACCTCTTGCCGGTGGGGGACAGAGGACTGCCTGACCCTCTGAAGCTACATGTTGCTCCGGCCAGTGGCTGGGTTGCAGTGTCCAGTGACTATGGTAAACGTTTAGTCACAGGCAACAGGAGGTGTAGAGAGAACCTGAAGATAGAACCAGTGTCTTTCCTGGTTTATGTGAAGCGAGAGCTTGGGCGGGTTCATCTCTTATGGACTCACATTCCTCCCTGCAACCAAGGAGAAGGATTCTCTGCCCACAGGCTTGTTTTGAGAACGAAGGCATTGTGCCTGAATGCTTGACGCACAGTAGGTGCTCAAACCATGTCATTTTTCCTTCCTTCGCTTCCTTCAGCATGCTTGCCTGGGTAGTTGGAAGGAGGCGGAAGGGTGGACAAAGCGACTGGTTCCTGGCCCTGGAGAGAGGGTCAAGGCCCGTAAATGGATGCTTTCAAGAGATGTGAGACTGGTTCTCCCCAGACTGTTTTGGTTGGCAGCATGATCTGCAGGGGAGGAGGGCGGCATCTTGGCTGGCACCGTGAGAACCTGCAACAGGGCCCTGGAGCCTGAGCCCCACATCTGTCTCAGTTTGTTCCATTTCTGTTTCTTGGAAGGTCATCCCCACCATCCTGTCCTCTCCAACCCCTCTGTGTATCCATGATACCCCGCCCACCCCTTCAGACAGGCCAGGGATGGGGTTGGCTCCTTGCAACGGGAGGAAAGAGGCCAGGGGCCTGGTCCCCCTTAATGAAGGGTTAGGTAGGTGACTCAGGGTTTTTGCATAATTTAGCAAGAACTATGTGAACTCACTCTTTTTCCCAGCTGGCTGTCCCACTCACCTCTCTACGTGGGTTTCTGAAGGGCGGTGATTAATCTCAGAACTGGGATGAGGACAGAGCTGCCAAATGCCCCAGGATAGGGCAAGGCCCACAGCGAGCTCAGCCTGGCCTCTCTCGATCAGGGATAAACAAGGGTGGCTGCCAAGGGACTCTGTCTTCAAATGAACAACTGACCTCTTGTTACCCCGCTCTGCCATCTTCTGCAGAGGGGAGAGGCACACAAGGAGCCCACTGGGGCATGGGGGGTATGAGTCTGAGCCAGCTCCTGCCTAACTATGTGTGACCCCAGATGGGACTCAGCTGTGAGTAGGAGCAACCCTTTTCCCCAACTTTTCACACAGCTCAGTGCAGGACATGGGTGACACGGCAGATCTGAAACAGGCTTGGCACACATTCGTTCAAAGAAATCAGCTGGCATTTCCCGAGGACTTTTGCATGAGCAATTTCACACACTACTGTTGAAGTAGAAACATCTTCATCAGGGTTCTGTGTTACTTTTTCCCTCCTTGTTTAGAGTCACATGCCTATTCTGCCAATAATAACAACAGTGATTAATTTTATTGAATTCTTACAATGAGCCAAGCCCTTACCTGTCACCTTGCTTAACCCTCAACAGATCTCAGAGGCCACTGTCATGTCTGCGACTATTTGCAAAGGAGGTGAACAGGGTTCAGAGGATAAAGAGGTCTCCCCAGTACACATTCTCAGTCCTTTCGGAGTCAGTTCTGAGAGACCTGGGAGCCCACGGACAGTCACAGTACCCTCAGGGATCTTTCTTCTCTCCAGAGTACACATGTCTGGGGCCAACTTAGGTCTGTATGGCCCTTCTTCTGGGCAACAGGGCTCACAGGCAGGACCTCCCATCTCATGGCCACACAGCGCCAGACCCCCTCTCTGTGTTAACCCCACACCCCTGTTGGACTCTAGACTCTCACCAAGCAGGATGCTGCCGTGACTCCTCCTGGAGCCTGAGGTCATGTACCCCTCCCCCCGCAGGGGCTGCTCCCAGGACCTGCTTCAGTTGGGGGCCTAGGGAGTCTCCCCCAGAGACCTGGAAGGCACAGTGGGACGCAGAAGGTGAGTGGGGAGGAGGGCGGATGGGAAGAAAGGAAAAACATTTCACCCTGTATCCATGCAAGCATGGATACATGCAAGCATGGATACATGCAAGCATGAGCACCCACATTTCAGAAACAGACTAAAAAGCATCAAGGGAGGAACGTGGGTGCTGCCTTCTGAAGGGTAATGTCACCTTAGAAGCAAAGTGAGAGCAGACATGAGACTGTTCTTGTTTGGGACATCAAGAACACCAACGTGCTCATTAAACAAACAAACAAACCCAAGTTTGGATCTGGAGACTGAGCAGAGAGCGAGCCCTCCTTTCCAAGCTGGTTACGAACGGCCAGCTCCACGGTGGGGGCCGGGAGACATGGGCCACGCCAGCCCTCAGAGCTTCCCCTCCTGTTTCCTGGCTCTATGTCTCCTACAAAGTCACTTCTACCTGTTCGAGTTATTTTCGCGATGCACATTACCTTTAGAAGTTCTTGAATTTTTCTGAGGATTGAGCAGAATAATATAAAGTGTCCGACTCTGAGAGGAGACATCGGGTCACTTAAATGAGGACCTTCCTGTTCCTCTCTCTCTGGCCTCCAGTCACCGTCCGCCCCACCTGCCTCTGAGGGTCGTGCCGTGGGGTCAGAAACAGGATCAAAGGATCAAAGACTAGACGTAACCTGGAGCAGAGGGCAGTTGGGCATAAGTCACGGGCAGAGTCCAGTTGGCTGGTGAGGAAGGAGCAGCACCAGTGGACCGAGTGTTGTCAAAACTTCAAGGAAAGATTTAATCTCAGTCAGGAGTCAGATGACAAAGGCACCCAAAGCCAAATGCCTCCGAGGTGTCCTGCTTCATCTGGCTGGGAGCTTCTCCTCACCTGTTTCTCATTTCACCATGTCCTCCAACCTCCACTTCCAAAGGGACAGCCCTGGGGCATCTTCTCTTGGGTAGAAAAAGTCTCCCTTAGCCTCAGACCCCTAAGGGGCCACACACAGCTGCAATTCAGCCAGACTGTGACTCTTTCTCTGCCTGTATTTTAGAAAAGACTATGAGTGTGCAGAGAAGGAACCGCCCCTGTGTTTAACTCTGTTGAGCACCTGACACGTGCTGGGCACATTGTGGCCACGGTGAGAGGAAGAACAAACCAACGAGACCACAGGGCCCTATCTCAGCCAGGTGCCCACATCCAGGAGGTCCACTGTCACACTCTGGGTCTCTGCTGGAGACGGGAATCACTGGAGACTCAACATTTGGCTCCTATCAGGCACAGGAGTTCATATAATCACATAATCAGCTGCTTCTAGGAGGGGCACAATGGGTGAGAGAAGGTGAACTTACATGGAGAGTTAAGAAAACGTGACTGAGCCCTATTCTAGTAATGGGCCTGGGGGGAGAGTCTCAGAAACCCTATCGAGTCTGGAGGCTTCTATTCTTCAGCATCAACATTTTCCTAGAAGGAGGCTTTTGGTGTCACATGGACCCAGTCCCTCGTGGGGGAAGGCTGGGAGGGCAGGGGAGGGATTCTGCCTCTCAGCCCACCAGGGCCCTTCCTCCACAATGCTGACTTGGACTATTCTGGGTAAGGAAATGTTGAGTCAAAAATTGTAGCAGATTCTTGGAGCCTTCCTTCACACTGGCTTCTGGGAGCTTGAACTGCCAGGACGTCAGTCAAGGGAAAGTGTTGGGCACCCAAAATGACATGCAGACTTGCTAAAGCTTGTCTCACACCCATTTCTACATCTATCCTGTTATGCAGATTTTCTGAAATTAAATTAGCAAGGCTGTGCTGGGACACTGCGGTCGGGAGTGAGCGGTCGGACGGTTAAGGACCCTAGGCCCGTCCTTAACTACCTGTGAGCACCTGGGAAAAGCCCCTTAACCTCCTGGAGACTCAGGTTGCTCATCTGTGAAATGAATTTGGCAAAGCTGACTTCCAAGGAGGTTCATGACGATTAAATATGATGAAGTTATAAAAGCTCCTATTTAATTAAGGTATTGAAAACATCCTGGCAACTTATGTGTATTTGTAAGTGGACCTAAACTTTGTATTTTTGATAGGTCAACCTCCAGTGGTTCAACCAGTCTGTGAAACGTATCTCCCTTTCTCATTTGAACTTTGAGGGCTGAGATACCACCACTCATTCCCCACTCTGCAGATGGAGAAGCAAGTCAGAGGGCCCTAACATTCCTCAGGCACGTGAAGAACCATATTCAGAGTCAAGGTGAACTTTCTTGGCTTCCAGATACACACTGGAGACGTCCTATAAATATGGCCTCTTGCTGACATAGAAAAATCAGAAACAAAGCTCTGAATTGGACAGGAGTTTTCCTCCAGGTTCACTCAAGTTCAACACACATAAAATAAGGGACATTTAGTTACCCTTCGGAAACCCACCTCATCCTAGCCGACTCCTCCAAGCTCGAAATCAGCAGCATGCCTTGGAAATAAAGCAATGTTAGATGTTGACCAGACTGTACCTTTCATTCCCCACTGAGCCTTGAAGACCTACAGGACCCCACTTGATTGTACCTCAGCTTCCTCATCTCTGAAATGGAGCCAAAAGGGCTTCTTCTAAGGGCCAACTGGGATGACGTGAGTGGAATGCTCAATAAATGTCCCTGCCATACCTATTTCCTGAGATGGTAATTTTTCCCAGGCTGCTGCTGGATTTGAATTGGAAGAATACCTCATTCTATAATGTAAAGTCTTCCTAAGTTAACAAATGCAGAGGAACCTCCCAGGGAGGCTTCTTTAAAGGCAGATTCAGATTCACTAGGTCTTGGGTAGGGCTGGAGATGGACATTCCGCATTTCTAGCAAGGTTTTGGGATTCTACTGGTCTACGAATCACACCTTGAGCAGCAAGCTTAGTGGACTTCCAGAATGAAGGAAGAACGAGTATGCAAGCAGCCCTGGGTTTGGTTTGTCCTCATTGTACATCGGCTGTGTTCTGGGCATGCACCCTGCGCAGATACCCTCCTGCAGACATAGACATGCATAGCCACTCAAGCTTGCCCACGTGCCTTCCTAGCCATGCAGACTCCCACTTACTGATGCCGCCCCCCAGTTGGGGGTCACCCCCATCACAGAGTGTTCACAAAGAGGTTCTACAAGGGAACTACCAGTTTTACCCTGGATGGGTCTTGCTCTGAGTGGGTGTCCATTCTGACACCCACATCTCTCTGCCTTTCCTTACTCCAACATCAGTGAGGATGCTGAGTCTCCGACCCCCTGGCCAGTGCCTTTGCTCTGAGAATGGTACAGCCAGGAAAGGGACCTGCTACTGGCTACGAAGCCTCCCTCATTTGCACGTCTCACCTCCAGCTGAGAAAGGGGAAGGACACCTTCACAGCTCTTGCACTCTGATCTCCTGACTCGATGTCCCACAAGGCAGCCATCTGCTGGGCCAGGCATGCCCGTTCTGCCATTTAAGTTCTACTTCTGGAATAGTAAACATAATTATAAGGGATGCTACATGTTGTTGAAAATTCCCCACAGGAAGCATGCTAAGTTTATATTTATTGACTCATTGGATCCTGACACCATCACGGTGGATGACTATACCCATTTTATAGGTGAGAGAGGTGAGACAAAAAACGTTAAATCCTCCCAAGGAGTATGGCCTTTCACTGGCTGCGATCTGCTCTTGGCACAACATGGGACTCAATCAACATCTCCTGAATGAACGAATGAATGAGTGAAAAATGGATAAGAAGATCAAGAGGCTGTGTTAATAGCCCTCAGAAAAGGCAACTAGAGTCTGGGAGAGGTATGATGGTGATTGAACCTACTGGATTTAGTACTACATTTCAGTTCCAAAGGCAAGGAAGCATTTAGTGATAGCCTGGAGATCAATGCCTGAATGATGACAGAGTGGACAGAGCCACCATGACAGAGAGGAATTCAAGAGGACCAGCTCGTATGGATGAAGGAAAGGGGGAAGCCAGTTCTCTTTGAGGAATGGATGCATTTCTGGGTGTGATCTCATTTGCAGCTGGAAATATGGGACTGGAGTTGAGGAAAACGATTTGGGGCTGAAAGTAACCATCAGAAGCTGTTCACTAATTCATTCACTTATAAGATCCAGTTATGAGCTAAATCTGTACTGAGAGAGATATTGGAGAAAAAAGACAAAAATTGTGACCTTGCCTCCAAGAAGCTGTCAGTTTCATTGGTCTTTCTTCCTAGAGATGACCTCACGTGCCCTCAGATGATTTCCTAGAGTTTGAGTAAAGCTAATAAACAGAAGAGTGCGTGGTCTACTCTGGGTGCTCACTCTAGGGGCAGGAGGAAAAGTCAGAGTTAAGAAAAGAGATTAAAAAAACAACCGCAGGAGGTGACTGTCATGGAAGGTAGGGGAACCCATTGAAGAAAGAAAACCATTTTTGTGTGTGTGTGAGTGGCAGCGCCATATTTGATGATGTGTTGAGTTAGAGTTTCACATAATGGGCTTTCTTCATGTGAGGGGCCCTACATGGTGCTCTAGCATGGCACATATCATTCCAGCTTCTAGAAGGATATCCACACTTTATGTTTGCCACCCTGGGCCCAGCCAGGAGCCAAAACAGGAGATAGAGAAGGGAAGGGGGCCAGGTCTTTGCCCTCACAATGACCACATTTTGGGACATTAAGCTGGGCCCGTTTGCAGTCCCAGCTGAAGTCTTGAGTTTCATAGCCTGACAGCCTCCTGGCACACTTGGCACCCATGTGATCTTGCATCTGCTCTACTTAGATTATGTGAGTTAATTCATGAAAACTCTTGAACCAGTGCCTGGTACACAGTCAACTCTAAAAAAAATAATACTACTCTTGCTGTTGCTATTATTTTTCTGCCAAAGAACCCTACACCTATCTTTGAGATTTTTTCCTAAGTCCTCCAGAAGGCTCAGCCAGAAAATCCTGTGCTTGTAACAGGCTGGGGTACACATTGGCTTGTAGGGCTTCTTCTTGATGCCAAGTTAAGGTACTGATAAGTCCTGAGACACAGAAAACTGTTGTGGCCCACGTGGTCCACACCTGTTTGATTTTCTTTCTTTCTTTCTTTCTTTTTTTTTTTTCATGTAATGACTGGTGGCCTTTTACAGAAATAGGGTTTTACATGTCTGGAGATTTTTACTTCTCCTTCTAATCCAGTGAGCTTTTCCCTGAACTCTCCATGAATCTGGCATCTATCACCTGTGCTTTCATGCAGGAGGAGGGGAGCTAGGTGGCTCATTTCATTAGCGATGGTGACATCGACATGTGTCCTCTGCACAGCTTTCTAGATCCCATAAACACTTCCACATACTCTAGGGATTATCACACAACGTTCGTATCTATGCTTTACCTCATTGGTATTGGAATTGCGGCTCAGAGAGGCTGTGTGACTTTCCCAAAGTCATGGAGCTAGCAAGTGGCTGACAGGGAACACGCCTCACTTGTCTCAATGCCACAACCTATGCTCTTTCCAATACTTCAAGGTGTCTCTCAGATGGTAACTCATCAATTGTGAGTCGGACTATTTATATATTTAGACATGAACACAAATCCTTACCGACGTTCTATTCTATGTCATTGAAATAACCCACTCTGTGGCCGGCGGAGGGGGCTGTGTGTGGCCGTCAACCTGAGGGCGAGGGTGGTGTTCACCATTCCTGATGTAAGCAGTGGCCTGGGCGCGGTGCTGGAAGGTTCTCCACTGGAGAGAGAAGATGATGCCCAGGGCTTCAACAGATGGGCTGTTTGCCTCTCCCTGAAAAGAACAGCGTCATCTCAGAGTCTGCTGGGGTTTTATAAAGCCCATATAGAGACGGGAGTGACGGCACAACCCATAGGAGAAAAATTAAGTGAACAAAAAACCTTTCTTTGAGATGTAGTTTCTGCAAAAAGGTTGCCACTTCGTGGTTGGCATCTCTCCCCTCCTCTCCATGATGGCAGGTTTTCCCCCGAAAGCACCAGAGTCTGCCCCCCCCCATCTCTGCGCCCGCCCTGCTGGGGACCTCTGAGGGGCACAAAGCACACATCGCTGCACTCTCAACCCACAGCCCCCTAAAATTTATGTCTTGATCTCTGAGTCTTGGGGAAGAAAATCACTTGGTTCGTGTGAGGCATTTTGGGCCATGTTGTTCCTGGTGGTTGTGTTGTTTTCTCCTTCCTGAAAAGAGAAAGTTAACATTTGTTCCCCCAAACCAGTCTCTTCTCCATCTGGAACCGATGGGGGGGCCCTCCACAGATCACCCCTGAGGACTGGCTGATGTTTATAAGATCTTAATCCTGGGGGGACGGGCTGGCTTAGGAGGCTGGTAATGGGATAAGAAGCCTCTCCTCTCCAGGGCACCAGCTGGAAACCAGCCCAGGCTCCTAATGACGGGAACTTTCCAGCTTTCGGGAGGCTCACTCTGTGAGATGAGTTGATGGGCTGAGTCCAAGGTGGCTTCTGCTCCATCGCCCACCCTATTCCCATTTCAGGTTCAATGTCAAGGATTTCACGTCAATGTCAAGGAGACACTGGGACTCCAGGATTAGCTGGCTGTAAGTTCGGGCTGGATGAGAGGCAGGAGAGAGGGGAACATATTTCCTCACCCGTAGAAGAGAACCACTGCATGCCACACGCTGCGTGAGGACAGAGAGCATGTGACTTCATTTACCCCTCAGAGTGGTCTTCTGAGGATGATAGCGGTACCCCTGCTGGTGCAGATGAGGAAATAAGGATCAGAGAGGTTAAGCAGTTTTCCTGAGGTTGCACAGGAAATGTGTCTTTATGACGTCAGATCCTATAGTCATTTTACTGCTTACCAGTGATACCGAGTCTCCTCAAATGTTGAGTGGTCTGGTCACACACACACACACACACACACACACACAGGCACACACACATACACACATATGCAGGCACACACTGCTATCAACAGCTGTATTCAACCCATGCCATAAAAAATACTCACAAAATGATTTTCGGGTCATGGCTTACAGCAGGGGTTACTGATTTTTTTTTTTTCCCCTGAAAAGAGTCAGAGATTTGTAAGTGGTTTCTGCTTTGCTGGCCATATGGTCTGTCACAACTGCTTAACTTTGCAATAGCAGCATGAAAGCAGCTATAGACAGAAGAAAGGGCATTCCTGTGTTCTGATCAATTTTATTCACAAACATTGTTTTTTATGAAAATAGGCAATGAGGTGGACTTGGCTTCCAGGCCATGGTTTGTCAATGTGTGACATCGAGAAATCCTGCTCCCTTTAAAAGCAGGAAAGGCTTCCTGGAGGAGGTGCCATTTAAAGTAGGCCTCAGTGAACGGTTGGAATTTGGAATATGGAATTAGAAGGCATGTGCATTACAGAAAAGACACTGAGGGGGATGAAGGCATGGGGCAGGAGATTATGGGGTGAGTCTAGGGGGAGAAGATCCATGTGGATGGAGAGCCATGTGGGAACAACAGAAAGCAGTGGAGCCATGACCCAGAGGAGGGGCAAGGTTAGATCAGGGAGAAACTGAATGCTGGCTATAGAAGTTCCACACAGAATTTCCCACCAGCTTTACCAGTATTCCAAATCCTTTGTTGGAAAAAGAATGGGCCTCTTGTAGTCAAGTGAATCCCCAGCAGTTTGTACTTGACGTGAGGTAGGATCAAATTCACATTATGGAGTCACAGGGGAGCACGTGCTTCTGAAATCCAGGGGGCCTAGTGACCTGGTTGTAGAGATGGCAGATGAAGATCCTGCGGTGATAGACATTGGAGAGTAGAAGGCTAAGAAGTATGCGACATTGAGGATCAGGCTGACCTTGGTGAGAATACGCCTCTAGCTGTGTGACCTCAGGCCAGTTTTTCAACCTCTCTGTGCTGGAACTTCATCTTGTCCCATGACATCAGGTGAATGGTATGCACCATTCAAGGCTGTGGACAAGATAATAAAAGATGGCACAAGTGACCCACGTCAGAGGCATATAGGACCTTACCGAAGCCTGAGAGCAAGGGATGTCCTCTGTTCAGAGCTGCAAAATTGCTCTCCCAATGGGGAGAAGCTGAGGCTGCGTAACTGCACGTCGGCAACAAACTCTCAGACCTGCTGTTTGTCTCAGCCCGTGCTCCGCCTCTCCCTATTGCCAGGAAGGCCTTTCCCTTTCTTCCTCCCCTGGTCTGTCCTCCAAGGCCAAGGCCAAAGGCTGTCCTCGTGACGGAATGGGCTTCACCTCTGTCGATAACCGTGGTCACACTCCAGTGTCACTGTTGGGGTGCGGCCCTGTGGCCCCCGGTGATGCCTCAGCTTCTCGAGGGCAGGCTTTCCGTCTTTGTGCTGACACCCACCAACATCCCCATGCTTTGCACCAGTTAGGAGACGATGGTGCGAAAACGGGAGGATGGAAAGATTAAAGGTGAAACAGCCACAATTTCTTGGTTGTCTTGCAGGGCCCTGGCATTGTTTTCAGAGTTTATGTTATTTGTTGAATATCTGTCACTGCCAATCAGTCGGTATTGCTCTCTGTGTTGATGAGAGAGGGAAGAGAGCCTCGAGGTGATGCAGGATCCTGAACCCCGTGCTCAGACTTCCTCCCTTTAAACCACGAGTCTTCAGGCAGCCTTTCCCGGGACTCGGGAACGGCAGCACACACGTGCGCCTTGGCCTTGTTCCCTCATAGAGACCTGTGCCCAGCTGGCGGGTCCGTTCTGAGCAGTGTCCTTGGAGTTCATTGTGCTAGTCCTGCCCCCTCAGGCCCCCTCGAATGCACACATGGGCGAACTGACTTGGCAGAGCTGAATTTCTCCTGCACCTGAGGACTCCCGTTCCTGGACAAGGATGAATCCTCTGAGAATGGAGACACCTTGAGAATGCACACGTTTGAATGGGATGGGAACAATAATGTCATCCTTCAGCCAAGGGGCAGGATGAGCCATTTATCCAGCATCTGAGCCCCGACAAGGCAGCCTTTGTAGGAAGGAGCAAGATGCAGCCCACAGTCTGTCTGTCTGTTCTGCAGGGGCCAGGAGGTCAGGGGGGCACTGCCTGGGTAGCCACAGACGTCTGGGGAGAGCCACTGAGTTCACATTATGACAAACTCTGATTGCCAGAATCATGGTTCCCTAAAATGTCCCTGTCTTAGACTCCAGGATCTGTGAGTATGTTACCTTTCACGGGAAAGGGGATTGTGCCAGAGTCATTAAGTTAAAGACCTTGACATGGAGAGAGATTATCTGGGATTATCTCATTGGGCTCTAAGTGTAATTACAAGGGTCCTTAAAAGCAACTAACCTGTCCCAGCTGACTGCGGTCGGAGGAAGAGGTGACAGGTAGGAAGGAACAGGGGTGCAGCACTGCTGGCTTTGAGTAAAGAGGATAGGGTACATGGGGAGAGGACACGGGAGACCTCTACAAACAAAACAAAAGGCAAGAAAACATATTTTCACCCAGAGCCTTCAGAAAGCAGCACGGCTCCCTGACACATTGATTTTAGCTCAGGGAGACTCACGTGGGACTTCTGTCCACATAACTGTCAGGTCGCCCCTTTGTGTGTCCTTGCTCAGCTGATGGCTAATGGTTAGATAATGGGATCCGACCAATACAATCACCCAGGCTTTTGCATCCCCCACAAACAAACCAACAGCCCCATGGAGGAGCAGGGGCCTGCCTTCGTCGTGGCCTCCAAGTGGCATACTGCATGCATCTCGTGGCACCTTTGACGTGGATGGAACATTTCCCAAGGGAAACAGTGAAGAGAGGCTATCCAGGGACTGAGACAGGAGCTCACCCCACGTGAGCCTGGAGAAGATTTACCGCCTTTGTGACTTGCAGTTTAAATGACCAGTGCTGGATTCAAAAAGACAGCATGGGATAAGGGAATGTGCCTGAGACTTCCAGCCAGACAAATGGAGGCTCAGATCCTGCTTTCCCCATTCACTAACTGTGTCATCTTCTAGAGCTCGCTCAGTTTACTTGGAGGAGAAGATAATATATAGGGGCGCCTGGGTGGCTCAGTGGTTTAAACCTCTGCCTTCGTCAGCTCAGGTCACGATCTCAGGGTCCTGGGATCGAGCCCTGCATCCCGCTCTCTGCTCAGTGGTGAGCCTGCTTCCTCCTCTCTCTCTCTCTGCCTGCCTCTCTGCCTACTTGTGATCGCTCTCTCTCAAAAAAATAAATAAAATCTTAAAAAAAAAAAAGAAGAGAATATATACCTTTTGGTGGTTCTGAATTGTTGCTCCTGAAATCTAGTAGGTGTTCAATAATTTTTATTATTGTTGTTATTTTGCTATTTCCTTGTACATTATTGTTTCTTTTTTTCCCCACAAATATTGAGAAAAAGCCATTCAAGTACCTCTTACGAGTGTTAAGTGAAAACTAGAGATGTTATTAAATCACGATATTTCCTTTTTTAATTTCTGAAATTTTTACCAAAATCATAGATGAATATAGTTTTAATAGTAAATGATAATTACTAGTAGTAATAGTAACTAGTAAATGATAATTATGGAGAATAGATAATTACAGAGAATAGTGTTTTGCATTCCTAGCTGTTCTTTTTAATGATATTTACTTTAAATTTTATAAGTAATGCCCTCATAATATTGTCACACCTTGATTTTCTCTTTTAAATATTATTAAAGAAGAGGATTTAGCTTTCTTAAATTGTGAATGAAGTGAACCGCTATTATAGAGGAAAGACAATGAACATTTTTCATAAGCCTTAAGGGTCACTTCCTGAAGGACATAATTTCTGGGCTGGGTTTTAAAGAGTAAGTAGGAGTTTTCCAGGTAAGTAAGTGGAGGAATTTATTTAGGAGCAACGATCAGCTTGGGAATAAAATAAAAATGTAGCAGAAAGGCCTAGGTAAGTATCTGTAAGTAGGAAGACATGATGTAAATCAGAAAGGGTGAGGAGGAGATCTAGAGGCAAGGAAGTGGAAAGGATATGAAGGACCTAAAATGTATGCCGAAAAGCTAACCTTATTCAGGAGGGCATAGGGAGTCATTCAAAGTCTGAGAGTAAGAGCATGATCCGGTCATGCTACATTTTAGAAAGGTCATTTGGATCGATGGACATGATAGAATGAATATTAATTTCTTAGAGTAAGTCATCTTGCAGGGGATGAAAGGTTATGGTAGATAGGCCAATATTTTAGGAAAAATCAAGAAGACATCTCTGTCAATATTGGGCTACCACAGGCAAATCGCCATGGAAGTTCTTTTTCTTTATTTTTCAGTTATTGAAAGATAATTGACATGTAACCTTGGGTCGGCTTAAGGTGTACAACATGGTGATTTGATTACCCACTTTGCAGAATGATTTGGGCAATTAGGTGAAGACATCTATCACCTCACTCAGTTCCTGTCGTTAGTTGTTGCTGTTGTGTTGTGCGCATGCATGCTGTGCAAACCTGTAAGATCTATTCTTTTAGCCACTTTGAATCATGCAATGCAATATTGTTAACTATAGTCACTGTGCTCTACCTTAGATCCCAGAACTTTCTCATGAGGCTATTTTTCAGAGAACTCTGGTTGAGAGGTCTTTGAGGCTCCCTGAATTTATACTGAGAGACATAATCCAGTGACTTTATGATTTTTTTTCTTTTTCTGTGAGGAGTCCCTATTCTCTACATCTGACTTTTATATATCTGTATTATATTCAACAGGTGGGGCACCAAACCTTCTCAAGTGTCCAGAAGGACAAGTGATATTTCCTTGGTACCAATCTTCTACATCCATGGAGAGAAGACTGAGGTATTAATGCCCTTCTATGTGCCAGAATTCATACCAATGTGCCTGAATTTTATCTCATTTGGTTCTTTCATCCTCCTGTGGGGATTGCCATCACCTCAGTCAGACAGAGGAAGTATCTAAGAGCGGCAACCGTACGGTGAGGGCACCTGCCTGGGGCTGCATGATTAATCAATGGCCAAACCAGGTTCCAAAAGAAGGTCTGGCTGATTTCCTCTGCTCATGGCCTTCCCACAATTCTACATGCCATCCTTGTTATCACAGATTTACTGAGGACGCATCGGCTGCTTGACTCCATCCACACCTGAAGCTAGGAGTTCGCCACACAATCCTCACCACTCCGTAGCTGAGCAAACCTTTAGTCACATGGAGATGGCATAAACTTGGCTAATCTTACCTCTTACCAATGACATAATTGTAATGCAAACTCAGATGATCAAGTTCCAGAATGTGTGTGTTTTACTGTGCTCCTCACGATCTTCTCTTTCCTTGGAAGTCTGATATACCCTCCGTTTAAAGAATGCAGTTCAAACTCTTTAGTAAACCTCACAGACCGCTTCATCTCCGGTCCCTTCTATCCCCCCTTCCCTACCTGTTGCAAGCCTAGCTAATCCCTCAGAGATCCATGAGCCCAGCATCCTTCATATATATAGAAAGATTTTGCTTATGTTGGAGCCCTAGGATACCCCGTTCACCTCACCTCTTAGGCTGCCTGGGTAACATCAGCTGATCTTTTAAGACAATATGAATATCGGGGCACCTGGGTGGCTCAGTGGGTTAAAGCCTCTGCCTTCAGCTCAAGTCATGATCCCAGGGTCCTGGGACTGAGCCCCGCATCGGGCTCTCTGCTCAGCGGGGAGCCTGCTTCCTCATCTCTCTCTGCCTGCCTTTCCGCCTACTTGTGATATCTCTCTCTCTCTCTCTCTCTGTCAATAAATAAATCAATAAAATAAATAAAATAAATAAATAAAATCTTTAAAAAAAAAAAAAAGACAGTATGAATATCGACTCTGCTAGGAAGAGTGCTGTGGCCCTTCCCTGCTCCAGCTGCAGACTGCTGCCAGAATGAACCGACTCTCATTTAAGCTCCTAGGGAATCCAGTCTGTGCCTCTTCCTGTGTGCACGTGTCTTTTCTTAAGCGTCTTATATTAATGACTTATCACCCCCTGCTATGAGGTCAGTAACTGGTCAGCTTCTACTTCCACTACGTTAAACACTTGGCTCGTGGAAAGCACTTCAAAATATTTTTAGAAAGAAGAAAGAAGAAAGACAGGACAAGAAGAAAGGCAAGAAGGAAAAAAAAAAAAAAAACACAAAATGTGAGCTGCAGTTGCCTGGCTAATCTGCCTTCTTTTTATATTCATGTTAACAGGCATATAAATACTGGGAATTCCCTTGCTAAATGCAAGTTTGCAAAGCTTTGGTTTTTCATAAGATTACGTCATTTGAGAGGAAATAACTACATTTTTTAAAGAGAAGCCAGACCAAATACTGAGAAGTGTATAATGGGAGAGAAAATAATAAAATCCAGAAAGCAATTGCCACAGATGTAATGTTCACCTCCCCGCTACACACACACACACACACACACACACGCACACACACACACATGCATGCACACACACACATGCACACACATGCACACATCAAAAAAGGCTCTGCTTTTGCTGACTCTGCAGTAGCTAAAGCCATTAATTAAAACCATTTCCAAATCTACATTGACCAGAATGATGATGTCAACACACTAACTGCCCTGTTATAAGAATTCTAGAAACAAAATTATAATCATAATATCCATCATCATAATATATCACATGGAAAAAGAAAATACAGGTGGATATGTCCTTCTAACCAGAAAGAAAATTTTAGACTGAAAAAACTAAAAGAAAAAAAGAAGAAAAGAAAGAAAATTTCCAAAGTGGTGGAAGCAATTGATTGTGGTCTTTTAAGGAAAACACTTCTTTGGTGTCAACTAAGGTGTTTTTGTTTTTGTTTGTTTTTGTTTTTGTTTTGTGGTACGGTCAAGTCACTCTCTCCTAAGTTTGCTATGTAAAACATTTTCAGGTCTTATTTCACATCGGGCCGTTCTTCTCTTTCCAAGGTTGACCACGGGCTTCAGGCACAGAGCCGTTCCCGAGCTTTGTTCTGAAGCAGGTCCACCCCTCTCAAGCCAGGATGGTCTTCGGCCGATTGCACCTGACTGACCTTGTAGGGTGAGCGGTGTAAAGGACACCCTTCCACAAAGTAAACAGCAAAATAAATAATCCACAGATGATTGTCCTGCTACCCCTGGTGCCCTTGCCACAGGCCCCAGCTGAGCTCTGTGACAAATCTTACTCAGCTGTGACAAGTCTGAGGTCTTTGAACTTTCTTGATGTCTTCTAATCTTCATCTCTGGGCATTTCCTGTGTTTAACTTGCTCACCAACTGTGATGTGTTGTGGATCCTCTCCTGGCCCCTTTACAAACTCTTTCCTTGAGGGGAAATGGAAAACCCAGGCAGGGTTTCAGGTCTGTGTAAAGTCCTGCTGAGAAAACCTTACGTTCAATGCTTCTGGTTCCATAAAAGTGTTTGAAGTAGATTCCAGGTACTACACATTAAAAAAAAAAAAAAAAAAAAAGTCTGATTTTCCTTTGCATTGAGGTGGGAGAAGGGAAGATTGTAGGAGGCTTTGTGTCTGCATGTCTACTATTATAAGAAATCTTGAAGTTTTGATAGACTTAATCCCTACCGCAGGAGTGTATAAAATAGCAGAGTTAACCTGCCAACAAAAACCAGGACCACACCAGGAAAGCCGTTGGCTTTCAAGTGGCTACATGCCAGATCCTGCCTGGCAGAACCCCAGCTAATGGATGAATGCACAATATCCCAATGTATCAAGCTAGACTCGGTTTTGCCTGGGTCCAGGCGAGGTCTTAGGTGGCCATCTCTGTTCAGCACACTATAGTTCACACCCAGGGATCTCTACACTCCTCGGGAGGAATGCATAGGAAGAGGAGATTTCCCAGCAATGCGCTTGTGCATTTGTAAATGCCCTTGGAAGCTTTATTGGTTCTTCTCTCCGTGGATGTGTGTGCGTGTGTATGTGTCAGTATATTTTTCCTATTAAAGTTTCTTTACGGATTATGACAACTCACAGATCTTTCTTTGTCTTTTCCTGGTTGCTGCTGTTCAGACTGATTTTCATCTTGCATATGATTTTAATACAGGCGCTTGTAATATGATTACATTAACTGTTGAGCAATATCGCCTCGGCAGAACCAAACCGCAGAATTCTTTTTTTAACTGCACTGGGAATGCCTCGGCTCTATCTACAGTGTTAATTCTCCATTAAAGTGCACTGGGCAGATAGGCTGGGTTTTTAGTCACGTGTAAATATGTATTTGCGTGACTGGATGTAATGGTGCAGGAGAAGGACATGGCAGGGAGGAACATGGCGCACATTTTTCTTGGAGGCAAAGTAGGTTCTCCTTCCTCGATTTAAGGATTCTAGTGACTTCCGAGAAATGTGTCCTCTTTTAAGTTTGGCCTTTGGGAGAATGGATAGGAATGGCTTCTTTTTACTAGTTTTCTAGAAGGGGATGTTAGGAGATCAGTGAGCCGTGGCTAGTGGACCATAGAAAGAAAAGTCTTCTACTGAGGCTTCTACGAAGAAACACCTCTTGATGAGATGCTGAAGGTCAAATGATGATGGTGGTGGTGAGGATGATGGTGGTAATAAGGAAGGCAGGGGAAGAAGATGGTTTGCCTGGATTCCATTCATTTATGAGATGTATTTGAGTGTTAGAACTCTGTGCGGTCCATAGAGAGGCCTTGTGCCCCAACTGCTTGGTTTGGTTGTTTCCAGAACAGTTTAGTGTCAGCATTTCTGCCCCACTGTCTTAAGAAAAGGAAGCACTTTCTGCCATTCTATTAATTACAGGATCAAAACCGTCCCCTACCCTGCCTCTTGACATGGAATTATTCTAAGACTTGTTTTTGTCAGACCATGTACCTAGCATTTGTTGTTCTTCAGAAATCGTGATCCTGTCATTTGGAGAAAATACGTGTGTGTGGAGGGTGTTTTATACCGGAGAAGACAGACAAAACCACAAAAATCTTCTGGTACCTGTTTGGGATTCTTGGAAAAGGAATAACACAAGCCACCCAAAAGGTTCTGGTCCATCCCCTGACCCTCCAGCCTAAATGGATGGGACTTTCTGGTTTCTTTGTTTTTATCGTTGTTTCTTCTCAATATATCATGAGTGTATAATATATGACTATATTTTTTTCTATATGATTTTGTTCCAGGTTCACATTTGATGCTCTTTGCTTGACTTAGACACTGTAGATCTGATAAGGTTGACAAAAGATGACCCCATTCTTGTACTTTTAGAGCAGTGGTTAGTGATTCTGATGATTTAAAAAAAAAAAAAAAGGAGTTTATGGATACCCCATTGACACTGGTTACCTATTTCCCAATCTCCCACCTTCTTTGACACTGTGGCAGAGGGTTATTCTGCTCTGAGCTGACTTGCCTGCAAGACGTCATCTGAAAATAAACTTATTTCTTTCGTTGTCTGGATGCTGTGACCTGATTCCAGCCAGGGACACATTTCTAAACACTCTCACTAAGGACTTCTGGGAGTGACTCTGTTCACCTCACCCCAAAGGGTCTCTGATTCCTAGAATTTTAAGAACGGTCTGTGCCAATGACCATTGCTGTCCAGGGGCTTGCAGTCACGACTTGAAGAAGAAGTGCCCTTGGGAGACAACTTATCTCAAAATCTCCTTGAACCTACTTACTGGATAATGCCTGCTGAGACTTCCCAAAGGGGTTGAGACTAAGTCCCTTAAAAAAAAAAGCCACCCTGTAGGGGTGCCTTGGTGGCTCATTTGGTTAAGTGCCTGACTCTTGATCTCAGCTCAGGTCTTGATCTCATAGTCCTGAGTTTGAGCTCTGTGTTGGGTTCCATGCTGAGCATGGAGCCTGCTTAAAACAAAACAAAACAAACAAACAAAAAAAGCCACTCTGTAATGAGGACACTCTATACTGTTTTCATTCTATCCCACATGAAGTCTAGGTGTAGAAGGGCAGAGGTATGCGATAAAGTTTAACTTCTGGCTCTCTGGGGGAAAATAGCTTCTTTCTATGACATTAATACTTCCGCCATGACAAGTTCCCAGCTGCCAACATGACTTCCTTGGGTGGGAAACTGGGTAGAAGTATGTCGTCTGCTCTCAGCTCTCCCAAACCAGAACTGTCTTGGAGACCAAAGACCTGGCTTGGATTGTGGATATACTCTCTCCTAGTTTGGGTAAGTTTCTTTTGGATCCTGTTAAGGTCTCTGAAATTTAAAATAGGAGAATGAGAACCTTTCTAGCTGTGTGTGAATCCAGTGACAAAGCACAGGGGGGTGTCTTCTCCGTCATGAGCAACTTTGTCTTCATCACCAATTAACCTATCAAAGTGTGGACCGCACCACTGTGTTCACATACTTACTCTCATTTAATCCTACCAATGTGGGTGCTGCCATTATTTCTATTTAACAAGATACAATTTGAGTCTTGGAGAGGTGAAGAAACTCCTTCATAAAAGATACCAGCTCAAGCCTGCATGTCTACTCTGACCATTCATTTCACCCCTGTATGTTGCTTAATAAATTTTGTTTTTAAGCTGGAAAAATATTCATTAAAGACAGATGAATATCCCCCTTGGGATCCCCAAATCTGCCAAATCGGGGCAGATCTTCTCAAGAGAGAAAGGTGGCTAAGACCTCCAAAATTTCAGCTACTCAAATAGCATCTGTTTACCGTCTCCCATTGACTAAAGAGTGGGGGGCTGTACACAAAAGACATGCAGTCATGACCCTTATTCTCTGAACGTAGTGTTCATCACTCTCAGAGAGCTGTGGAGACCGGATAGCCCTATCATCAATTTACTTACATTTTCTATCTTAGGGAAGCAACGTATAAAGTTGGCAAAGTTGGGGTTACCGAACTCTGGCTTCTTCCCCCATCTCTTCGAGTCACTAGTTTGAGTGACCTTGGCTTAGTCACTTTTCTTTTCAGTGTATCAGAAGACCTAATGAATAAACCAAGGATATTCATAAATTCCTCGCTGGCTACGTGCCTGAGAGAGAGAGAGAGAGAGAGAGAGAGAGGGAGGGAGGGAGAGAAGCCTCAGATAACAGATAACGAGTGTGAACTCCTTGAGGGCAGAGCCTGTGCCTAACTAGGCTTGTGCCTTCAACATTTATGAAGCGTTAATTTCGTCCCTATTTGATGAAGGGCTGAGTCAACTGTCTGGAACAAAAATTGTCACCCAAAAGACACTTAATAGGAGGCAGTGATAGTTACTCCATCCCAAAGAGCCTGTAGATCGCCCCCTCAGACCTTTGACGTGTGGAAAATGACAGCTCTGTGGTTTTTTAATTTCCAAATCAAGACGAGATACATATTTCTTTAATGTGCGCTTACTTTCAAAGTACAACAGCCTCTGTAAAGCAACAACAACAAACAGCTTAATAAATTGGGAATAAATAATGCACAACACTGCAAATCGCATCCCCAATAATCTATCATATATACATCTGCTACGGATAATGCAAGATAACAATAACCCTTTGATTTAATTGGGCTCGTGGGCGGTAGCATATGCACTATAATGGTCCCGTTGACATTGTTTTGCACCCAAGGAATCAAATCAATGCCTACTTGCATATTAAGCACTATGTGGTCCTTTCTCCCCTGGAAATGCACATGTGTTGCTGTGAGCAGTAAGGAGCAGTGAGGCCGGGGCTTGGAGGGGGTCAAGAAGAGACCCTTGTGGGGAGGCCAGACAATACTCCCATTGCTCTCAGTGGGGCTGTGTATTCTTTGAAACGTCCTGCAAGGGTTTCAGAGGATTGCTTTCTAGGTCTGGCTGCAATGTTAATAGAAGTGTCTAGTAATAACATCCTAATTGTATGTATGAGCTAGCAATATTGACATATACAGTGTATCTTCCCCATCTCTGCCTCAGAACCACTGTGATGCACTCTGCTAGGAACAATGCAAGAGTCGCCATATCAGATGACCTCGGCCACACGTGAGCGGTGCTCATAAATACTAATCTGGCAAATTCCATCTCTTTTGGCACCAGAAGGGCAGTTTAATTCTAGCTGTTCCAATCCTGGTTCTCAGAGAGCAGAGTATTGAAGCAGTGCTGATACAACTATCAGATCAAATACATTTTGCACCATCCTTCCCCGGGAGAGATTGGGGAGCTGGTGTCTCCAGTCAAGGGCCAGGCGGGGAACAGAATCCCCTCATGGCTCTGGGGGCCTTGGGAAGAGGAATCACAGAGAGCGTGGCTCTTCCTCCTTCTCCGGAGGGCAGTTTGTCTGTGTCCAGCAGGCCCATCTTGCTGATGGCCACGTCTGTCCCTCTGCTTGCATTATGTAAATCAACTTCTGGAACAAGCTTCTATTCATTGTCAGGCTGGAAACCCAGCCTTCCCCAGCCCCGAAGCCTGGAAGCTGAGCAGCGCTAGGCAATTATCTGTTTTGAAGGAATACACTGATTTGACATTCTTAAGAAGTCACAGACGTCTGATTTCATAATATAATTTGTAGAAGTAAAAAAGGCAAGTTAAACATTTGCTTACACATATCATGTTTACATGTGTTCAAAGAACTTTCCAAAACTTTGCAGGCTCATCCAACTGCATCTTTTTTAAGCTCGCTTCGCTCTTGTAGGTTTGCAAACAAATTCCACAGCACATTCAACCGCAAATTGATTTACTTTTGGGGAAACTCCTTGAGTTTCACGACTTTCTTCTCGCTGTTTAACGTACACACAGATGCAAAAAAGAAAAAACAATCTCCTAACACAGGAACACAAATCTGGCATCCGGAGGAGTCAATTTTTTTTTCATTTATTCTCAAAGTGAAGGGAAAGCAGCAACGGGTGTGATCCAGATCACAGGAGTGTGCAAATGACTTCTTGGGACCTGCTGGCAGTGTAACTGACAGCCACAGCTCGGGGCAGGGTGGGTGAGGGGAGAGCAGCGTCCCCATGTGAAGGAAGACCGCATTTCATTAGCACGTGGCTCGGGTGCCTGGCCATCCACCCCCCGGTGAAGCCGCCATCACCGGCGCTGGCATTCGAGAATGGGAGGCATCGTGGAAAGCCTGGTCTCCCGCACCGCTGCTGGTTGATAAGTCCCTGAGCCCTCGTGCCACCAGTGGTCACTCTTCCACACCTCCTGAATGCCCTCCATCGTCGACACTGCAGCTCCGGCAGTAGCCTCCCAAATGCTTTTGTTGAGGGACAACGATAAACCGTACACCTGATCCCAGTGACATCTTTGTTCAACTTACCGGGATTCTCCTTCCATCAGGATAAAGGGCCAACTCCTTAGCATAAGTTGGAAGGTCACTCACAACCAAGCTTCTGCTTTCTTTCACAACCTTGTCTCCATGAGCAGGCCTCAGGCTCCAGCCGATTTCTGCATGTAGGCCGTGTTGTCTATCCCATAGGGCCTTTGCACATGCCATTTCTTTGACCAGAAATATCCTCTTGTCACTTTTCACCTAGAGAACTCCTACCCATCCTTCAAAATCAGTTCAAACATCACTTCTGGAAATCATCCTGGAACTTCTAGCACAGCACCCTACACTTTCTCTACCATGACACCTGCCACTCTACAGGATTGCCTGCTTCTTTAATAGTGTTTGTCTCACTAAAATTTAATCTTTGAGAGCTGGGCTGTGTCCATCATGAGTTGGCAAAATATATCTTGTTTGGGACCATGATTTGGTTACCTCTGTATAGACAGCATCAAACACACACAGTTTCTAAAATGTAATAGACACTGTATAAAGGTTTTCCCATAAATGAATAGGTAAATAAATGAATGAATTAGACAATAAGAGTGGACTGGTATATAATCACTCAAAAGCCTGGGCGGAGATCCTCCCGCCCCTCAAGGGCCCCTCACAAAGTGATCCAAACAAAAGAGGCCACTGAATATTGCAAATTCCATGCTTGCTGCATCACATGAATGCAGGTGGCCAGAAAACGTGGAAAACCACCTTATGCATCAGCTTCTCATCTTCAGATCTTACCTTTCCTTCTCTCCTTGTTGTGATCCCACAGATGCTGGAAGGGCCCTCAGATGAGGGGAGCTTATAAGAAAATGCTAAGTCCTAGAGGAGAAGCTGGAGAACTTGAGGGAGGGATTGCAGGTGCCTCTTCTTCCAGCTGAGCTAGCCCAGGGCTCTTCTGGCCAAGGACCTTAAATGTGTCAGGCCGGCTTCTCCTTGGCCAGAGTTTCAGGACATTCCCTGGCCTAGATCCTGCTCTGTGAGAGGAGACTGTAACCTCCCCGACTCCCCCACCCTCCCCAATAAGGTGTGCATCTCATCACTTGAAGGGCATGTCCTGGAATTTGCTCAAGATGCCAAAGTCAGGGCCTTTGACTAAAAGGCTCCCCTGAATACGACTTCAGCAGCATAAAACTAAGGAGGCCAAAGTTTGTCAACACATGTGACTTCCAATCTGCCTGACTTCTGTCCCTGAATAAGGGAGCATATGTCCAGTCTTGAGCTGTCCAAGGGTTTTGGTTTTGCTTTTGTTTGTTCACTTTTGAGAAGTTTGTGAATAACCTGGTGTCCAGGCCAGAAAGGGTGGCTGTGAAGCTCTCGTTAGTCTGCAGTCTGGTTGGCGACCGCCCCGCGCCCCAGAGCCAGAGCTCTGCCATTAAGCCTGGAAACCCACAGCCTTAATAGGAACCAGGCAGGGAGAGTGACGTTCAAACCAGGATTGAGCGGCGGAGACTTCCAGGGGCTGCTCGGCGGGGCGAGGTCTGGTGCCGTCAGGCACTGCCTCGGCTCCTACAGAGGTGCTCCAGGCGATCGTGCTAGCCGTGGGGGCTGGGGCTTCCCCTCTAGTGCCTTCTGGATGTTTCCGTCGGAGCCAATAACGGCCAGAGACCTTTCCCTGGTTCCTGGGAACCAACCTGCTATTGGAACCCTGGACCCCCGTGCGACGCAGCCAGAGTGTAAGCAATGAACTGGAAGTTTCCGGGCGCTTCTTCAGACTAGCCCTCCCAGGCTGCCAGAGGCTGCAGGAGGGAAAAGGCAGCTGGCCGTAGCGGGGCTCCTCTCGCAGGCCTGCAGACCCGGAGGCATGACTCGGGGACCAGAGGGAGGCGGGTGTGGCCACACCTCCAGGTTCCACCTAATGGAACCTTGGACAGAACACTAACTGGACACTTTCAGCCTGCGGGGGTCCCTTCGAAAACCCATGCAGCTGCCCTCGGGAGAGGAAGCACGCAGAGGATGGCTCTCCGCAAGGCCCGGTGCTTCTCGTCCGTTGCAACTCCTGCTGAAAGGCACGAGCTACTCTCCTCGCTCCGCTCCGCACCCCGTGCGCTCCGCCGCCTTGGCCCATCCATGTCCCCAAGGACGTGTGTCCTTTAGGACCACAGCCTCTGGCCTCCCTGCGATTCGGAAGCTCTTGCCACCTATCGGGGTGCCAGTCACTGAAGCCCCATGCTTCCAAGACCAACACATGGCTGTGGCCAGTGTGGTCCAGGGAGAGTGGGGGAGCCTAGGGCAAGAGGGAAGCCTGGTGCTGGGCCGTGGGGATCATGAGCAGCCGTCTGGATCTGCGCCTGAGGGGAGTGGAGGCTGAGTGTGAGGGGGTAGTCAGGCCCTCAAAAACAGCTGGACACTCACCATGGGTCACAGGAATGGCTGATTTCCTACCTCTCTCTTTGTGTCCTTTACTTTGGGTTTTTCCGTGGAAAATCATAAATTCATAAAAATTCATAAAACAGGGTTTTCAAGTGAACTTTTGATAATAAGCACAGCGGGTTGACATTGTACAATCTGTGTGCATGTGCGTGTGTGAGAAGAATGAAAGTATATGTATATTTATATATAACATATATCACTATTATATATTAATAATATGTATTAATGATGTATGCTATGTATTCATATGTTACTAATATATGATATATTAACATAAGTTACATCAATATATATTATTTAGAATCATCAGAGAATTCATCATCAATTGTAGAAAATTTGGAAAATACTGAATAAAGAGGAAAATGTAAATCACCCATGATTGCATCGCCCAGAGGATAAAAACTATTAACATCTTGATGTACTTCATTCTATCAGCAAATATTATGTTACATATTTGAGATCACACTGAATAAACAATTTTATATCTGGCTTTTCTTTTCAATTAATGTTGCATCGTAAGTAGGTTTTTCACTTTCCACCTTTCTCAGGCACGTGCTTCTGTTTTAGGTTAATTTTCATTATGTTTAATAAAGATATGTTTTCATTTTAATTGAGAGAGAGAGAAAGAGAGGGAAGGCTTTCTGTGTTATGCGTAAGACACTCCAGCTCTTGATTCTTGCCCATTCTCTGGATTTCCACGGCCTACTTACTAGTCGTTTGAACCCAAAAGAATCAAATCAAATCATTGCAACCAATGCCCCCAATACAGGTCAATTCCATGAAAGACATCAGCCACCCTGAGCTCGAAGGTAGTCTGGTCTCATTACGGAAGAGCCACGTGAGACTTGGAAGGGCCAAAGGAGGAGCCAGAATCCACAAAGCAGGCAGGGGGCTGACCCAGAATGTGGTGGGGACCCTTCCTCTCCTGAAGGTTCAGGCAGGAGGCTGCCTGGGTGTCTACATTCCGATGAGCTGTTTTATTGTCATGTTTATTTATTTATTCCCTCAGTATGGGCACCCAAGAGTGAGAGATAACCTGCCATTCCAACTGTGAGTAGTCATTGTTTCTCTTTTTTTCCCTTAAGTTGAAGTATCATTACCATACAGTGTTACATTAATTTCAGATGGACATATAATGATTCCACAATTCAGTCCCTTGCTCAGTGCTCATTGAGGTCAGTGTACTCCTCAATCTCTCTGTTTTTTTTGTTTGTTTGTTTGTTTTTTACCCCTCCCCACCCAGCTCCCCTCCAGCAGCCCCAGGGGTAGACCTAGAGGGTACACTGCTAAGGGAAATAGGTCAGTCAGGGAAAGACAAATTTGGGCATTTCTTAACCAAAATGGAAACATCCAGATCCGCCCTAAATAGAAGTTTGGTGAGATATTTTTAATTGGTCTCACCAAACTTAGACCAGAATATTTTCTTTTCTTCCTTGAATACATGTAAGTTTTGGGAGAAGAGCATTTCAGGGGTGTGGAGTAAGAGCGAGACTTACTTCCACTTTGACATCAGACCCACCCTTCTTTCAGCCAGAACAGATTCAAAACACAAAACCTCTGCTTGGTTGAGAATGCACTGTGCTGATGTGTAGATGCGCCCATTGATGGGCAGATATGTAACAGTTTGTTTTATGCAGAAACACTTGGGAACATTTCAGGTGATATTCTCCCATGAGCTTCTCTGTGCCATAGGCCATGCCAGACAAGGTCCATCTGGAGACCTGCATCCTGGATCTTTGTAGCCCTGTATCATTGAACACCTCCGATCAAAATCTACGGTATTTGTACATGTCAGAAACCAGAAAGAACCATAAATAGTAGGCAGCTAAGGCAGAAATACAAGGAGGATAATAATTTCTAGTTGAGACTTCAGGATAATTTCTCATATATCCTAAAAGATAAATTTTAGGCCAAGAGATACTAGTGGGACAGTTGCGGAGTTTGGAGTCTCCTTGTAGCTGGGTGGCCTGGGACAAAGCTCTTCCTCTCAAGGCCTCAGTGCCACTGTCTTCAAAAGGAAGCTGGGGTTCGTTGCAGCCTATGAAGTTGCTGTGGGAAGGAAATGTCTTTATGAGCAAAGGCACTCTGCCTCATTGACCCTGAACCCATGTACGCCAGGCCCTTATGGCTGCATACCTCCGTCAAAGAGGAAAAAACTTGTCATTAGCATCATAATCAAGGAAGAAGTCCCCACCACAGTAGGGCATCTGACTCTAATTCCCAATTGTTCTGGTGAGTTCTCCCATAGGTGGCTGCCACAGCCTGGGCAGTGTGCCTGGAAGGAGAAAACCACCACAAGGCTTGCTTACACAGCACCTGCTGTGTGCCACTGGGAATGCGTTTCCTCAAACCCAACACCCCACGGACCCCCTGAACAAATAAAGCAGCTGGGTTTGAGAGCAGGACCTGTTGCTCTTGTGCAAACAGTGGGCAGTTGGGTCAGGATGGAAGCCAAGGGCAGCCCTCTGGGGCCTATGCCATGAGGACCCTCATCTTGTCTCTCATCAGAACCAGATGGGTGGAAGGATCCGAAGGCATTAGGCGTGGCAGCCAGCAGAAGACCAGCTGTGCCTTCTATCTATGCAAGTGTTCTTCCGTTTAGTAGTTACTGAGCACCTAGTCTGGGCCAGGTTCTACGGGAGGCACTGGAGATCCGAACAGAACAAATCCCCATCATAGTTTAAGCGCTTTTGTAATCCAGTGCAGTGAAAGCTGTGTAGACAGTATAGGAAGCACAGTACGATTAGGATCCCACCCCTTCCCCTCCGCTTCTGGTGTACACTGCTTTCCTGTCTCTCAGATCTCTTGTGAGACATTTGTTTGGATAAAGCCTTGAACATTCATGTCCCTTTGGGCCTTTTCCCCACGGCCTCTTCTGCTTAGTTATGACCACAGGACTTGCTTAAGTCCTTCTGGCAGAAGACTTCCTCCTTCCGGAAACTCTAAGGAGAAACTGTAAAGCCCACCCGGGAATCTACACATGCCTCTTTTGTCCCACAGCTGTCCAGTCCTTCTATATCTTTATGTTAGATTACATTTATGGGTCTGTCTATGAGTTAAGATGGTAAAACTCAAAGGCTTCCGTGTCTCTGAGCACAGGCAGAGCACACAGTAGGCAGCTAGCTGGTGTGCTTCAACTTGAATGGGGGGAGGGTGGTAAGTATCTCCTTGGACAGTTGGAAGCTGTGAGCAGAGCCCTGCCAGCCAGGAGGCAGGGCCGGCTGTTTATGTGCCCAAAGGGACCACTGAGATGTGATTGATAAATCAGTCTGATCCAAGAAAGTCTTCAGGACTATTGCTTACTCTTGATCAGTCTGGACTGAATAAGATGTGGAGTGAGATATGGGACACAAGGTCAAGCTCGTAGGGTGTAGGAAACAGAATGTGTTTGTTAACGTAACTTTTTCAGGTCAGCAGATCAGCCCCAGTATTGGGGTAAAACAACACCCATTCCAAACCAGGCAGAAAGCTGTTGAGCTTCTCTGTCTAGATAGTCAAAATAATTGGGTTTATTTGCTGATATAGATCAGACTGAAAGGAGATCTACTTTCCCTTTTCTCCCATGGATGTATAAGTTTTGCTGATTCATTCACTGTCTGAGGTTTCTTGGGCCATCAGGTTGGCTTCTCGGTGAATCTTTGAGTGCTAATCTCAAGCAAGGGGGCGAACAGCATCCCTATGCCAGTGCCACTGTCCCTTAATTCAAACAGCAAAACAGTTGCTTCTTTCAGTGAAGACTCTGTTTATTCTTTTTAAATCAGACTCAATATTTTCACTGTTGGGCACCGAATCATCAGCAAAGGTGAGGTTTGCAGACTCTATTATTATCCCAGGCCCTAGGAAGCACGGACTTGCTCTACCAGCTCAGAGTAGGGTCGGTTCTCCAGCCAAAAGAAAGGCACAGGTTAATATGTCCCTAGAGATCCCAGTGACCCCTTTGGAGTAAGAACTATGAATATGTGCACAGATCAGGGCTGGCGGCGGCGGGGGGGGGGAGGGTAGGCGGGGGGGGTCATATATATTTCCCTGAGAAGGTTTCTCTTGGCAAAAATAAAGCCACAGGAGGGAGAGATCTTGTGCCCATTCTCTTAACCAATTCTGTTTGCATGTGTACCCTGTGTCAGGGGCCACATTGAGGGCTGATGAGGAATGTGTTTATAGGATGGGGCCTCTGCCCTCAGCACACTCAGGCTCCTCACCAAGCTTGGGATGACTGTACTGGAGGCACGTGCGGTAAAGGAGAGTTCTGTGGGGTTCTGTGAGGTAGGGAGTAGCCTCGGCCAGACAGAAGCTGGGTCCCAAGCCCGGTTCTGCTCTAGGGTAGCTATTTGTCCTTGTGCCTAGTTTTGGTCCCCAAGTCTTTCCGAGTTTGAGTTTTTGTTTGTTTGCTTGTTTCTGCTGTAAATGTGGCAGCATGTAACGTGTGCAATGTACTTAGCATCCAGCCCATCACATAATGTCTACTAAACTCATGTGTGCCCTATCATTGCCACCCTTATTATGGCTGGTATTAGTATGACCATCATCATCATCATCATCATCATCAGTACTAACTGGGTGAGAGAAGCTTTCACAGTAAAAGAGACAACTAAGGCTTTAAAAGACATACAGGGTTTCCAAAGGTGACCCCCATGGCAGAAACACATCCTAGAAAGAAAAACTTTATGCAAAGACTCAGGGAGTCTTATAGGGAGACCTATAAGCTACTTTCAGGGACTGGCAATAGTTGAAATAACTGGCATAAAAGATGTATTTCTGGGTGAACTGGGATCAAGGGTATTGATGTACGAGTGCCCTGAAGAGTTGAGGTGTAGCCTGGGAGATGGTGATCAAAGCGTGTGAGGTGTGATCAGCGTTCTGTGGAACATAAATATTGCCCTGGAATTAAATACAAGTTACTGACCACGTTGGAGAAAGCATGGCAGTCGGGATGGAATCTGGTTTAGAAGGTACTTGGAAATACACATGACTAATGAGATCAGGAGGAAAAAAGAATAGAGTCGGCACTAGAACAGCACAGTATCAGAAATGCAGGATAGGCGGCTGCGGTTTCTCTCCAAGGGTCACGGGATGGATTTCTTCCCCTATGCACCCAAGCAAGTCTTTTCCCTTCTCTAGTTCATGAAACATTTTTTTATGTATTTATTTTAGTGAGAAAGAGAGAGAGAGAGAATGCGCACGCGTGAGTGCACATGGCAAGGGAAGGGGGCAGAGAGAGAGAGAGAGAGAGAATCACAAGCAGATTCTGAGCTGAGGACAGAGCCTGACCCAGGGCTTAATCTCATAACCCTGAGATAGCGACCTGAGCTGAAACTGAGACTCAGATGCTCAACTGACTGAGCCATCCAGGGGCCCCATCTAGTTCACAAAAAGCTATAATTCAGATTTTTATTTGTAAAGTATTCTAGGACTGCAAGACCTACTCTCAACATTCCTGACAGATTTAAAATGTGGGTCTTTCTCTTCTGATGCCTCTGTTTGATGGCCCCAGGTGAGCCGAGTCCCACATAGCTAGAAGATCTACTACTTCCAGGATGTACTCCTTTCTGGCAAATGGCATCTACAAGTTCAGATCGGTTAAAAGGTCTGAAAGAATGATTTGGGTGGAAGAAAAGAAAAGGAAAGGAAAGAAAAAAAAAATAAAAGAAGTAGGATTTGTTTTTTCAGTACTAATTTCTCTGGTTCTATTTAAAAGAGATTTTAAAGGAGATTTTAGTTTAAAAATGTATGCCCCAAACTTTTCAGAAAGATTTCTGCTGTGTAATGTCACAGACCCCTGAAAACTTGCTTCTAGTTTATTCAGAACTGGTGCTGGGAATATATAGATGAAACGATGTGGTTCTTATTCTTTGGGAGCCCGTGTCCAGGGCAGGATACAGGCAGGAAAGTGCTAGAATGGAGGCAGGGCAGCAAGGAGAGGAGGGGCCCAGAGAGGCAGCTTCATCGGCCTGGGGAGGAAGGCAGAGATCTGCAAGAGGATGAGGTCAAACTTTCTGTGCCACAGTGGTGGGTCCATTGGCCATATGGTGACCATATTTTTGGAATCAAAAAACGGGATAGATGATCTGACACAAGGTCTGTTGATGGGACAGAAAATTTGAAATCAAGGCTGTCCAAGGAAACCCAGGACATATGGCCTCCATAACCAATCATTACTGTGCATACAGGGGGCATGGTTTGATCCGCAGGATAACCAAAGCCAGGATTCAGGCAGACAATTTACATTAATGTTTAACTGCAGATGTATAAGAATTGCATTTCTTGACCTTATTTATCGGACAAGGCAAAGGCTAGGGTGCTAAGTAATTCACAGCAACCTTTAAAAAGCCAGGCAGGCCTGAATGTTAGAATGACAGGGCTGGAAAGACCCTTAGTGACCACCTGGACTAAACTTCATCTTGTTGTACTGAGAAGCTGAGGTAATCCATCAGAAGCACGTAGCTGTGATGGGTTGGAGCTGAGGCTGGGTGTTGTCTGAAGTCCAGCTGGTGTTATTTCTTGTGCTTTGTCAGGGCTGGATTTGGGGATACACAAGAAGAGCCCATACACTATGAGAAACCCAAACGTTCTGGTCTTGGTGCCGCAAAGTTGACATTCATTAGAGTACCCTCTTACAAACAACCAGAATGCCATATTGGATGACCTTGAGTTCAGATCTCACCAAGATAATGATGAGGTCCCAACTGAATGAGTTCCAGGCTATTTAGGATGTAGAGGATTGTTGTGACAAAAGTGGGCAGTGTTAGACTCCCTAGTCCTTAGATATTTTGCTAATAATTCTCTGCTAATAATGAGGTTGTGACAAAAAGAAAAGGTTCATTGCAAAGTAGTAGGACATTTCCTCATAAGCATTCAAGAGTCAGAGTTAAGTCTTAGCTAGACAAGTGGAAAATCACAAGTCCACATGCCTTTCTCTAAGATGGTTTCAGAGAGAGAGGGGAACCCACTTGATAACTAGGCCCATTGATCTCTAATCCTCAGTCTTTCCAATTTGGAAAGAGGTTGAGCTCAGAAGTGCCTTTGCCAAGAAGCACATAGTACCTTCACCGCCAGCCTCCCCAAAATGTGAGACACCTGCCTTGCATGTGAGAAGAACAGAAGAGAAACAGCTTATTATTTGGGGTTCACAAACATCAACTGAGAACTCTGAAATTAAGTGATGACAGACGTTTTCCTCCTAGTGGGGATCTGGGCTGGATCAATAATCATTAAGAAGGACCAATGGTATGGCCTATGTTTGGCCTATACCTCTCTTCTTTGGAATTCCAGAACAACCCCTCCTCCAGAATCTAGAACTATTTGTGAACATGTGCTCCAGGCTGGGGACTACCTGTGCATATTTCTTCTTTTCTTTACTTTTCTTTTCTCTTTTCTTTTCTTTTCTTTTCTTTTCTTTTCTTTTCTTTTCTTTTCTTTTCTTCTCTTCATTTCTTTTCTTTTCTCTTTTCCTTTCCTCTTCTCTTCCTTGCATTGTTTTGTTTCAGTTTGTTTTGCTTCTCCTTTCTCCCTATCTGGGATAACATACAACAGTGACTTGAGCTAAGTATGAATTATTCTTTGCCGAGTTGCTGTTAGGATCCAAGATAGCCCTTCAACATATTGAACATCCTTAGCCATCCATCCCTATGTCCACGCCTCCACCCGTCTACCCATCCATCTCTCTTGTCATCCATCCAGCCGGACACTTCTCCTTTCTTCAGTACAGATCAGAAGTCATTTTCTGAATCATATCTAGGTGCCAAGGATGCACACGATACAAACCAGCAACAAAGATGAATATGACCTAGACCTTGAGTTAGAGGGATCACTCATCATCTTGGAGGCAGATGTGCAGTTATATCTTGATAAAAGCTATAAAGGCTTGATACATGCTTGAAAAGAACACGGGCTGGGATGCATTTTGTGCAGTCTTGAAGAGAGCAGGAGCTGGCCATTTGAAGGGAGAGGGCAGGTAGAAAACACCATGTTGAGGGCTGGTACGCCAAACCCAGAGATATGAAGAGCTACAAAAAGCTGGATATTTCTAGATCAGAAAGTGTGAGGTGGAGGCTGACAGGGCCAGGACCGGAGAGCTGATGTAGTACAATGTCAGAGTGGAAAATACAAGTCACCAGCCACTCCAGCAAGTGCATTTTTTCAAACCTGATCCTCCCACACATCTAGAGTGACCAACTCCCCCTGTCTGTCTGGGACTGGGAATACCCAGGGTACAGGGCTTTCAGTTTTAAAACCAGCACAATCTCAGGCAAACCAGGACGCAGTGGTCACCCTATGCATGCACTGATTGGTGTGGTGGGCAGAATGAGGACCCCTAACATCATCCAAATCCCAATTCTGCTACCTGTGATACAATACGTGACCAAAGGTCATTTTGTGTGATTAAGGTAAGGATCCTGAGATGGGACTATGGTCATTTTGTGTGATTAAGGTAAGGATCCTGAGATGGGACTATGGTCCTGGACTCCTGAGGTGGGCTGAGTGTCATCACAGCATCCTCAGATGGGGAAAGGCAAGCAGTGTCAAGGAAAGAGACTCAGCGATCAGAGCAGGGATCTGAGTGTTGTGATTGCTGGGCGGGGCCACACTTGAGGGAACGTCTCTTTTCCTAGAGACCAGAAAGACGGGTGCAGGTTCTCCTCTAGAGCCTTCAGAAGGGACCCGGTCCTTTGACACCTCGATTTTAACCTTGTAAGAACCCATTTTGGAGTCCTGACCTCCAAAACTGTCAGGATAGATGTGTGTTGTTGAAGTCACTAGTGGTAACTTGTCACAGCAGTAGGAAAATAATAACTTTGTTTCTCAAAATATATATCTAAGAGGGGGGTCAAATGATGCCTTGCAGCCTTTCAACTGCCACTGGGCAGACTCTGGTTTCTCCAACGTATTATTACTTTATGAAGTACAGAGAGGCAATGTGGGAAGGATCCAGGGTGCACTGAAATGCCGCCCATTCACTGATCACCTGGTAGCACACGGGTCTCGAATGGGAGTCAGGATGCTTTAGTATATGCCTGGATCTGCCCTTCCTGCCTCTGTGAGCTTGGACAACTTCCTTCGATCCACTGTTTTTTATTTATCTTAAAGTGATACAGATCTATAGTTTCAAATTTATAAATGTTTTAAGTTTACTTAAGTGATCATATGTTCATAGTGCACTTGTGACTGAGGGGTGGGGAAGGGGCGACATCATCCCCAAATGGGCTAAGATTGGTTCTTGGGGGAATGGGGAAATCTTACTCTTTCTATGTTAAAACACAAGTATCCAGATGATGCCTAAATAGGTAGACAGTACATTTGTGGTATTAATATTTCATAGGGAGTGATTGGGAAAAATATCAAAAAATCTTCTGAGTACAAGTTTCCCCCAACTATCCAACAGAAGGGAAGCTTTCATAAGCTGAAATGGTTTAGAGCAAAGAATCAATTACCATTAATTTTTATGGGGAAAAATTTGAGCTTTCCCAGACCCCCCAAAATCACCCCTGTTAGGCTTTCCTGAGACCTTAGGACACACCTTGCTGCTAGATGCACAAAATAAATTGAGAGAAAGCAGAGATACTCACAGACACAGTTCACAGCTCTGGGGGACTGAAGCTGAGATGTGGAGTGTGGGTCCCTGGGAAGAAGTCGGGCAGCACCCCCTTGCTGCTTGGGGTGTGAGCTGTCTCTATAAATGGCTGGCTGCAAAACCAGTGCTGAACGCTATTTTGCTTTTTGACTTTTTTTGTGAAAGTGAAAATCTTCTTTGTATTTCTTTCCATGAGGGAAAAGAGATCATAAGGTATGTCTTTCATAAAAGCAAAGTAGAGTAACACAAAGTTTCACCAAGCAGGGGTATCTGCATTCTAATGAACCGCTTGTCCAGTGGTTGCCTAGCTCAGACCGCTACCCATGAAAATATGTTAAATGGTACAGACAAGACGCCGGAGCAGGAAAAGCTCAGGAACTTTATGCAGTCGGTCGGATGGAAGTTAATTCTGATTCTTTCACTTAACTGTGTGGTCCTCACCACTCCAAGCTTGTACCCTATCTATGAAAGAAAGAATCCACCCAATATTGTTGTTAGTATTTAATTAGATAATATAGATAGATGATGGATGGATGGATGGATGGATAGAGAATAGATTTATAGATGCAGATATGGATGATGGAGAGAGGGATGGACGTAAGGACAAATTTGACATAAAACTAGCACAGAGTACAGCTCATGGTGATAACACTCACTCTCTCTCTCTCTCTCTCTCTCTCTTATCTTTTTGCTCCTTACAAAATGTACTCTTTGAGACCCTTGTCTTGCTGTCCTCACCCCACCCCTGCTGCTACATAATTTTGCCCATAAAGTGAATCAATGTATGGAAGCCTCCATCTTTATCTCCTGATCTGTTGAGCCCCAAACATGTGTGTTTGATTATTCCAGAGCCCGGGAAGCAGACAGCACTGGGTTTGGTTGACCCCTTGACCCAGGATGGAAGGTCTACAATGTGCCTTGCCCAAGCTCCTCCTGCTGGCCAGCACCAGTGCTTCCATAGAGTCAAAGCATTCTGGCACCTTCCAATATGATGGGGTCCAGATGCAGTGGGGAGCTGAGGGTTCAACGGCGCCAGGTTGTTTTGCCTGAGATACTTACATTATTACCACTTTGTCCCTATAGACATGGACTATGTTTCCAAAGACAGATTCTGTGCAGTATCCTCTCATCTACCTAGGCTTAGGGATAATAGGGCAAACACCAGGTGGTTTGTTGGTGTTAGACTAAGGGCACTGTGTCATGCCAGAGATCCTTTTATGAAGACCTAGTTAGTGAGGACATTCTTTCCTCCTTTAATCTGATGACCATTATGGGTTATAATTCATCATGTTTCCCTCTTTGCACAGGCTATCAGGAAACTCAGGGGCAAATTTGTGTTACATCCCAACATCTATACAGTGTTTTCCTGGATTTTGATTCATTTGTATTTTTCTTTTTCTTTTCTGCAGCTCCTCTAACCTTCCCAGAACACTAATGGGCTAACTTGCCCTGAGGACAACTAACAGTGTTTATTCCTAGTAGAGGACTAGAGCTCATTCGCAGTTCCCCTCATTTGTGAACTCATCAAGTGTTGTAGTCCTGGCTTTCCTCACCAAGGATCAATACCACACTTAGATGTGACCCAGAAGACATAACTCAGCAGAGACCTCTCGGACCATACCTTCAAGGATTGACTATTCAAAGGCACTAGACAGAAGTTCCTGGGCTGAACTCTGGGAATTAAAGCTCAGGCCAAAATTTCGTCCAATACACCTATTTTGACCTCTTAATCTAGATGTTGTTGAAAATGAACTGAATGGCCTCTCCATTTCAGAGCTCACCATCTAACTGGGGTCCCCAGCAGGCAAATAATGCAATGCACTCCTACAAGCGCCATGGTGAGAGAGGTTCTATGCCGCCTCTAAGGGCAGGAATTAGTAATTTAATAATCTAGAGACTGTGTCTAAGATTAGATTATGATAGATGGTGACGTTCCTCTTGTCTTTATATACGCTCTATTGCTCTTCTCACTTTCTTGCTCTGGATAAGCAAGCTGTCATGAGCTGAGCTGCCTTACAAAAAGGCCCATATGACAAAGAATGGAGGATGACCTCTAACCAACAACCAGTGAGGAACTGAGCCCCTTAGCCACCACCCTATGAGGACTTGAGTCTTCCAATAAACCCATGAGTGACATTGGGAGCAGACCTTTCTCCACCTAAGACTGGACATGGTGGAAGTTTCTGCCAACACCTTGATGACAGCCTATGAGTGACCCTGAGACAGAAGCTGAAAATATCACTCATCTGTGACATGATTGAACTTCTTGATCGAACCTCACTTGAAACTAAGGACCACTGAACTATTCAGATAACACCAAGTGGATAAATTTAATTTACAAAAGTCCTAACAGGTACATGACCCTGCATATAAATACAGTCAGGGTGGGGGAAATAACTCCTTGAGTTTATTTGCCTCTTTAGATAGATTACCCTGTTTCATCATTCAGTTTCGTTTGCTTTCTAGTGGCCCTCATCAGCTGAACAGGGGTAGCCATCAGCAGCCTTGTGTTTGGGTTTCTAGCTGTATTCATATCCACTTTATGTGGAAGAACTCCTTGTACTGTGTTTTATCAGAAGTCCCAAAGTTAAGCAGCCGATTACATTAAGAGCTGTCTACACCTGAGCACACATCCATCACCCCCACCCACCTCCAAATCCCAAGGACTATTTCTTTTGCTATGTTCACAGGTGGGTTTCAAACAAAATTAGTAATGAGATCTTGCCTCTAAATCCCTTTTCCCTGGTGAATTTACTGGGGGAATCAGCTGGTCGGAGGCGAGCTCATGTGGCCTGTGTTTTTCTGCTGATGTTGAAATCTTACCATCGGCCTGCTTCGCCCTTCCACCTGCAACCACCCGCACAGAGACAAGTAACCATTAACCTGTCTTTTCCTGTTTCAATGAGGAATTTGTTAACAATGAGCGGCCTCAACCCCCATTCCCTGCCCCCTTCCTCAGGCTTCAAACAACACTGACATATAGAAAGTCACACTGCACTTGTGATCTTCATTCCTTTCAACTTTTTAAGAATTATGCACTGTTCTTTAATCTTGATAGGAGTCCCTCCCTTCCTGTTACCCAAAAACAGCGCCTAATCTGTAGACTTCAAGTTAGTTTTCTGATGAAAATTACAGGTGATGGAACCACACCTTCTGCTTCAGGGACTGTGACCCTCTCCCAGGTGGACACATGGCTCCCCCACAACCTGCTCCACCTCGATCGTGGAAGTAAGAAATAACTATTCTCTAGAGAGGTCCCGTCTGACTCATAAGAAGAGAAAAGGAGGTAGATAATAGGAAGGGTGTGGATTTTGTTATGTCTTTTTTCTACAATTTATTTGTAGAATTTTAATGACTAGATAGTAACATTCCCTTTTATTTATCTACTTTCAAATTTTAATGAATACTTCTGGCTATAATTACCTCATTTCTACATTTAAAATGACCAGACACGTACAGTTTAGAGAAAATTGTATCCCTATGTGATGGTATCATATAGCATCAAATACCGTGTAGGTATGGATTAATCAATAAGCAAATTCAGTTCTTATGAGCCACAGTTATTTCTTTAAATTGAAGAGGAATTGATAAAAGGAGGAATAGGGTTTATTGCTCCTCTCCTAGGATAAAAATCTACCATGAATTGGTTCATTTTTGCCTGTTGTTTCTTTATCATTCAGAGAAACGGGTTAATAACTGTTAAGAGTGGCCATTGTAAGAAGGTTTTCTCATCCTTTTTATTTTTATTTATTTATTTTTTTCCTCATTCTTTTTAAATGGATTTCCTCTTCTGTACACAGCTTCCACTTAATATGAAAAAGGCGGGGGCAGGGGGGCAGTGTCTTTTCAAGTCATTTGATTATGGAAAATTCACGGAAGACTGACACCACTTCTAACAATTGTGGGAAACAAGATCCTCCCCTTCAAGGACATGGGGTCCTCATAAGGTTGGGAATCTAAACTCTGAAGTTCATTGTAGTATTTAGAAAGATAACAGTGGTTGTGGTAAGTTCCGTTTTTTGGTGCCTTGGCAGGTGTTTTACCCACACCAGTTCTGGTCCTGACATTATTGTTGCAAGATAGGGCTAGTGTCCCCACTCCTCACATGAGGAAATTCATGTTCTGGCAGATCAGATCATGTACGACAGCCATACAGCTCATCAAGACCTTAAGCTAAAGAGGTCTGATTCTTGAACTTTATTTTCCTTCCCACAGTATTACACTACTTTGTTTATTCGTTTCTGTCCTTTTGAAGTTGTCACACCAGTTCCCCCAATGTTCTGTTTGAGGCAAGTCTCACAGCATTAAGGACAGCAGTTGCTCAAACCATCCCCCTGATGACTGGAGCTTAGAGAGAGGCAGGCGTGGACCTCTTGAGACCAGGAGGCCCAGGCACAGGTGATAAGGGTCCAGGTGAGACCAGAAAGGGCAGGAGGTGAGTGGCTAATGGACTCCCACCATCCGCCCACCGGGAACCCAGGGGGCCCAGAGGCTCAGAGTTGTTAGGCTAAAAGAGCATTTTCACTTATCTCAAGGGAGAGCTATTTAGCCAGGACAATTAGGCCATTTAAACTGACCATATTTTGTGTTAAATCCAAGGGAATTCCTGGTTCAGCTTACCTGGTGTTCTTAACCTCACTGAGTAAAGACAGTGATGTCGGAACACTAGAGTCTCCACTTGACCTAGCAAAAAGAGAAGGTACCAGCAGGGGGTTCCCTAAGAGACCATGGATAGCCTATACTCACAGGAGGAGGCAATGTATAGGAAAGGGTGTACAGAGAAAGTAAGGGTCACTGAACATGAAATGATAAAGCTGTAACAAAGTTGAAAAGGGAAAGAGGAGGGTCACAGCATAGGGCAAAGCTGTGGACTACAGGATGGGGTAAAGCTTAATTTGATGAAGCACGTTCAGGCCACTCTGTGTCACCCACCTGGCCGGGGAGGAAAGGGGCTGGGGTAGGGCTGGAGGAGAAGATGTGTCCTTCCTCAGCGTGGAGGGGTACCAAGGAATAAGGAGGGAAAGGCATAAATGAGTCTTCTAGGAAGAAGGGGCATATGTTCTATCGCTGTGATCTATTTACATTTATATTTATTTTGAAATAAATTAATGTTTAAATTTAAGGAAGGATGGCTTTATTCACTTTCAGGATGACCTTTTTAGGTATTCTGACCCTCTAATCTTCCCCACACCCCCATTTATAAAACATGTCAAATTCAAGTTGCTGTAGTATTTGACTTTCAAAGTCCAACCAATTTTATTACTTGTTAACGTGTTAACCAATCTCTCTGTAAATACCCCTTCCTGTTCTCCTAATTCCCTCTGGAGGTCTCACAGAGAAATGCCCTCTGTTATTTCCTCTGCCTGCTCTAGGCACCCTCACAACCCCAATGAAACCACACCCCTCCAAGACGTTTTCCATGATGTTCTACAGCCTTCTCTTCTTCATCTCTCAGCATTCTCTGGATACCAAAAAAGCTGTACTGTTTCCTATCTCAATCCTCTTGTTTAATGTGGGTATAGTAGCCCCAGTTCCAGTATGAGCTCTAGAGGGATACTATTCTCATCATAGAATTCCTGATTCCCCAACAGATCTGAACAATGGGTCCACTTGCACATTCATCAGCTAGAGGTACAGTTCCTCATGACTAACTCTAACAATATTAGATTTCCTGCCATAAGAAAAACAACACTTTGCCATGTTTGAGATCACCTTTTCTCTTGACCAAATTTCCTCTCCATTTTTATTTTAACAATTTGAACTTATTAGAAATTGCTTCTATGTCAGTATGTGAAAGGTTCCAGACTTTGGGTACTAGACTTTCCTTTTTATATTTCTGAAGGCTATCTGGGGTGTTCACAGAACAGTTTAGAGTTTACAGAAAACTTCTGGAGTCATTTTTAATATTTTCTTTATAACAGACTGGAAGCGTATCATCTTCTCATTTGACGGATGAGGATCCTAAGTCATTAAAAACAGCCAAGGGTGAGCCCAATAAACCACAGGAAAGGAAGTAGACCCAGCTACCTACCATCAAATTTCATGCTTGGGGCGCCTGGGTGGCTCAGTGGGTTAAGCCTCTGCCTTCAGCTCAGGTCCTGATCTCAGCATCCTGGGATCGAGCCCCGCATTGGGCTCTCTGCTCAGTGGGGAGCCTGCTTCCCTTCCTCTCTGCCTACTTGTGATCTCTCTGTCAAAAAAAAAAATTAAAAAAAAAATTTCATGCTCATTTTACTAAAATACACTGGCCCTTACTTTGTCAAATCTTAAAAGTATATGCAACAACATTTATATAAAAACATTAACTGAAATGTGATGAACAGTGCAATGTGAAAGGACAGACACCTACTAAGGCTGAGTGAGGAAGAGAAAGAAAAAAGTTGTGTTGTCTTGCTGGAGTGAGGCACGGAGAAATTTCTCATCCTTTCTCCTCATTAAAGTCATCCAATTGTGCAGGAAGCTACTGTGTTTCCCTTAAGCTCCTATCCATGCAGGAGCAAGAAGGGTCAGACCTCTGGTAATTTTTAAATCAAGATAGGTTGGCTGTAAAATATTTAAACCCAAAAGCCAAAATAACTAAAGAATACGATGCTTTCAAGTAAAGAGGAAATCTGGGATGAAAACTCACGAGGAGAGAGACCAACAGTTGGCACTCAAGTTTCAGCATAATGTACCAGCTCGAAAGGACAGGGGGATTTGTGGAACAAGCTGAGCTGGAGGTAACAGCACTGTCGAGGTCATTGTGTTTTCTGGTGGAGGGAGAAGGGCTCTGAGTTCTGGCTTTGTAGTTCTGTGGAGACTGCACCTGGGCAAAGCTGTGCAGATGTGGGATATATGGTATGAGAAGGATGCATGCAGATTGGAGGGCATTTAGCCAAGGGATCCAAAAATAATTAAAAGAAGAATGAGATTACCTTTCATGGACAGATACAAAGACTGGCTGTATGTACTTACCCTAAATGACAACAGAAGGAGACCAGAAAGATAATTGAACGATTGTGAAGATCAAAGGGCTAGAAGATTTGCTCTCTTTGGCACAAGGGTCTAGAATTGCAAAACCCAGACCAAATGTAGGAGGCTAACAGGCAGGTTGCTTGGCAGAAACACTGTTTAAAACACACACACACACACACACACACACACAATGACAAGGAAATTATTTTCCTAGGAAGTGCTCAGGGTTGGGGAACCAATCAGAATTTAATGTTAGAAACTGTCAAAAATGCTTTTGGAAGGGAGGAACCATGTGTGATCAGCAAAAAAGAGCTTGGAGGATCTGCTGGAATATATAGTTCATCCTTGCTTACTCTGACAACATGGCATTAAAAAAAAAAAAAAAAAGCTTCATTTGTGTTGATCACCATGTATGCACTCTAGAGAGCCTTGAGAATAAAAACAGGACCCCGCTGGCTCAGTGGGTTAAAGCCTCTGCCTTCGGCTCAGGTCATGATCCTAGGGTCCTGGGATAGAGCCCCACATCGGGATCTCTGCTCAGTGGGGAGACTACTTCCTCCTCTCTCTCTGCCTGCTGCTCTGACTACTTGTGGTCTCTCTCTGTCAAATAAATAAATAAAATCTTTAAAAAAAAAGAATTAAACCATATACTGATATCTGAAGGTTGACTAGGAGTTAGGTACTGTTGGGAAGAAGGCCCTATATGAGAAGGCTGAGACCCAGAGAGAACAGAGTCCAATGCAGAATTGAATGGTCCAACATGGTACAAGGTTCAGAGAAGGAAGACACAGAAATCCAGGTCTTTGTGAACCAGGCAGAAGCTTTGAAAACCCGAACCAGCAGGAAAACCATTGGAAAATCTCAAATAGAAAAAAAATGACATGATGATGTTGTATTTTAGAGCCAAAATCATGGCTATTAGGTGGGGTATGGGTGGGAAGGGTAAAATAACTAGAGGCAGGGAGGTGAGTTAGGAGTTTGTTGCAGAAGTATGGAAAAGAGGCAATGGTGGTTCAACCAAAGGAATGATGGGGAATGGCCTTGGATTGGAGAGACTTAAAAGATTTGAAAACTGTTATACTGGAAGCATCCACAAACATTGTGGGTTTTTTAAAGGTTTATTTATTTATTTGAGAGAGAGTGTGTGTGTGTGTGTAAATGAGCACCAGGGGAGGGGCAGAGGGAGAGGGAAAAAAAATCTCAAACAGACTCCCTGCTGAATGTGGAGACCAACACAGGGCTCAATCTCATGACTCTGAGATCATGACCTGAGCCAAAACCAAGAGTTTGATGCTTAATCAACTGACCACACAGGTGCTCCAAAACCTTATAATTTAATAAGATGGAGGGAAGGTGTTCAGGGGAATCATTTGGACATTGCACATGTGGTGATGCCTTTAATGAGGGAGCACTGAAGTGAACAAAGATTTAGGGGTGTGTAGAGAGATGAAAGTAAAGCCAGTTTAAAGCTTTGAGTCTGAGGGTTATGTGAAAGAGTCAAGTCCCCAGACAACCCGTCACATCCATGAATGAAAAGGTCCAGGGTGTAGGGAAAAGCAGGACTGGAGCTGCAGCTCTGGAAGGCATCAGCATCTGAGTGGATGGTATAGTCCAGGAAGCAGATGGATTATCAAGACACAGTGCAAAGAGTTATTATTCTGATATTTTGAAATGCTATATGGTCAGCCCTGAGGAGTATCAACACCTAATGACTGGTAGAGACAGACTGGTAGAGGAGAATGAGGAGAGCATTTGGAGGCACAAGAAGGAAACCGAGACCCAGTGGAGTAGGGGCTGAGAAGCTACTATGGGTCACATTTTGTTGATACGGAGATGAATAAAACAAGCTTAGATTATTGGCCTTCCCAGAGAAGACAGAGAGACATCTAACAAGTGACATTTAGCTTGTGTCTTGAAGGAAGAACAGGAATTCCCTGGGAGAAGAGAAGTCACACCAGTTCAGAGGGACAGAATGGGCAAAGTCACAGAATCACAGTCCAGCAAGACATGCTTGAAGAATGAGAAGCATCTGTGTGTTGCACACCCCAAAAATTTGTGTCTACGAAGGGATATCTGAGAGGATATGGGACAGATGTGGATTTGAAGCAGGAGCCTGTGCTAAGAGGCTGGGGTTTTCCTTGCTAAAGATGGAGGCCTAAGAGGTTTATAAGAAGGTGAGGAGCATGGGTTATCTTGGTCTGGGATCATGTGCTTAGTAACTGCCCTGAAAACTACAGACCTGTGTGGAAAGGAGACTTTTTAGGGAAGAGAATCAATAGGCTTCAGATGGTAATGCAGGAGATGCAGGGGTGAGGGGCTGTCTGGAGTTGGGTCATCTGTCTTGGTGCACGTCTTGGGCATTTGGATGGAGGATTCTATATTCCTGGGAAGACAAGAGGGGGACCGTTTTAAGGTAGGCAAGGAGTAGTTCACTTAGGGTGAGCTTAATTCTGACAGTTTCCATCCAATAGATGTTTCATTTAAAACAAATGAAAACTCCTGGACAGGAGTATCAGCTAGATGGCTGGAACTGAGAGGAGATAAAAGGATAATCCAATCTCAGTGGAATTTCTATGTGGCCCCCTACAGTTAGGTCAGAGACCTCAGACCATGGCCCACCCTCTGTCAGCGTTATCAGTCTTCCAGGGTCTTTGGAAAGGTGGGCAACTGCCTCCCACTGAACATCCCTGCATTTTAGGAGCTTCACCCATGTGATCAATCAGTGTTAATGCCAACATGATGAAGTTACCCTGGGAAAGGTTAATTACTTGCTCCTGGTCAGAATTTAAAAATGGCTGAGTTGAATTTCTAGCCCAACACATGTAGTTCCCAAGAGGCTTTTCCTTCCTTTATATCAGCACTCTTTCCATCATTGATCACACTTAGAATTGAGCATTATGCTGGCAAAACAATAGGCTGACCCCACCACTTCCTGACTTTTCAGCTTGCTGAATTGCTACAGACCAAAAGACAGGCTAAAAGTTAGTTGAGTGGGGCAGAGGGAATCAGTATACATATTACCAGTCTGACAGTTCCTGCTGGCCTTGAAGAAAACCCCACCCAGGTGGCTGGTGACAGTCTGCTTGATTACTTTTAGTTTTTATCAGTGAATAAACACCTTTCCTTCTAGAAGCCCGTGTAAGAAGCTGAGGGAGAGGTAATGGTTGGGATGGACCAACACTCCTCACCTCCCTTCTCTCCATACTTACGGAGTACCTCCTGGGTGACAGATAGCAGGTGGGATCCTTCTCTTCATACTCAAGTTGACAAGGCAGTTATGTCCCTCTGTTACAGATAAGAAAAATGAGGCTGAAACATGACATTTTCCAAGGTCACATCTCAACCTGGGTCTCCACAGCAGTAGGTGTATACTTCTGAATAATCATTCACACTTTTGTCTCCTCCATTATGCCCTGAGTGATTGACAGGAGAAAGCCAAGTGTCCCACCTCCGGATCCCCAGTGCTTACTGGTGTTGTTTCAGTAACACGGAGGACATGCTCCCAGCTGCCCACACAACAGTGACAGGCAACTTTTGTCAGGCATGTGACTGTGCCCTGGGCTTTCAGTAATGACACTAATAATTTTTGTGTAGTTGTCTGCCCCCTGATTTTGTGTTGTGTCCACTGTTTAATTTTAACAGGATCTTCCTTGTGAAGAAGGTGGTATTATCACCCTTGCTTTTGCAAAGATGGAAAGCAGGAATCTAAGAGTCAACAGACCTGCGTCAGTTCACGGGTCTTGCTAAGTAGTAGATAGGGAACTGAACACACAACTTCTGGTCCTTAATTGTAAGTGACATACACATAAATGACACAACTACCAAGATGAATAGGACCCCATCTGTACCTTCATGAGCTCTGGTCTCATCTCAGAAGATGAGCTGAGGGATGTGTGCACCCCTTCCTGTTGCTTGTGGTGTATCTGTGAGTTCTAGTTAAAGAGACTTCACTTTTATATAAGAGTTAACTCCTTGCTTGGGGGAAGAAAATCAAATAGGTCTGAGAAATGGTTAACTCATTGAGAGGCTGAGTGCTTCTTGGACGGTCAATGGATTCTAGCCCATTTATGTTTTTTTTTTCACCACAACAGTGAAAAAAGAAACTGACAACCCCAACCAGAGACGATCCTGAAGATCCTTCCAGGGTGGGATGTCCTGGCCAGGGACACAGTGTGATGTCGCCAGCAGGGAGTAGGTAGGAATTAAGTGGTAAAAATGCCAGTGTGGATTATTGCCATAATTACTTTCTGGAAAACAACAAATTTAATTCCCAGTAAAATGCTGTAAGAATTTGCCAGTAAATTCTGAGGGAGAAAATAAAATGCCCTTCCTAGAAATGTCTCATGCTCTCTGGTTTCTAGAGAGATTCTTAAAGACTACAAAGAAAGAAAATGTGGTGATAGGGTTTTGGAACCTACGTGAATTTCCCTGCTTCGTCCAATGTCCACGAACCCTTCTTAAATCAACCATAAACTGTTAAGTCTGTGCTGGATTTTTCCTTTTATTTTTGTGAGACTAATGCCTGTAGGGTTCTTCCTCCTGGGTGAAGGTCTGCCATTTACCTAGAGTCAAAAAGCCCTGATTTTGTTTTCTCTACAATTGGGCTAATTCTAGAATTTTCCTCATAGGTTTTTCAGGAGATTTCTATCCGTTGCTCCAGGGTAAGCACCCAGCCTTGTGCCTCGCACTCTAAAGGTTAGCAGTGATCATGATTATGAATGTGTACGGTTTCTCTTCTTCTTTAAGTGGGTGTGTTGCAACTGAGCTGTTTTACTTAAACGACTCTCCTTTCTTCCTGCCCTCACTTCCTTACTGAATCGATTGATTTGCTGTGAGTCAAGAACACCTTCCAACGGCTGTTTTGTGTACCTGCAAAGCCCAGCAATGGGTCAGGAGTAATTTCTAGCACCGGATAAATGTCCATGGCCCTGAACTTTGTGGGGACAGGATGGGCGAGCCGAGCTTGGGGGTGTTGAAGTGTACAGAGAGAAGACTCCACTCCTTTCTTGTGATAATTGAAATCATTTCAATTCATTTCCTTCTTGCTTGGACAGAAACCTGTTTTCAACAGTGAACAAATCTTCAGGGAATCCATTGACCTGAGCAGTCATATAATGCGTGAAGTTAATGGACAAAAATGATATTCATCTTCAGTTTATAATAGCATTTTCTTCCACGGCACCTAAACTTAGGGGCGGACGGGGATGCTATCGGAGGAACAACGGTGCCACGGGCAGATGCGTGACCTTTGTTGTATCTAACAATTATTGGATCTATGGCGAAATAAAATAAAAACCAACACAAGTTTTGACACTAAGATAATAAATTATAAATTATGGAAGTCTACGCCACCGAGGATCTTGTAAACAACAGGCTGGTCTCTTAGCAACAGACCAAGGAGAGCTGGTTGTTGATGGGAATGGAGCAGACAAGAATGTTTTAATGTTTTACAGTGAGTGCCATGGAGGACCAGGAACAACATTTTAACACCTGCCCGAGGCCTCTTCTCTGCCCCGCCCTTCTCTTTTCAATGGCCAGCCCAGGCCGTGGGCCAAGAGGTGTCCCAGGACTTAGGGGCCCCGTCACCAACAACCCAGGTGCCAGGCCCCACGGAGAGGACAAAGGAGAGACAGGCAGTGGGAGTTGGGGGTGGGGTAAAGTCCCCCCTCCCCAAGGCATATAAAGGAATTAGAGAGGAGGAGAGGGAATCTGTAAAGGCATCCTCATTTGACAGTGTCTTAAATTATAACTCTAAACAGGGGACTCCTTCCCCCTGCCCCCCGCCCCCAGCTCCCCATGGCTTTCAAAATCTCACTTAGGGTGGTTGTCATGAAGGAATTTAGACAAGACTTTGACAATGTGCCAAAATGGTTTATTTTTAAATGTTGTTCCCGAAAGCACCAGAATATTAAGTTGGAGCAAATGTTGCTTGGAAGAGTGGAGGGGTTGTGGTCGCACAGACATTTGAAGGGAGGGTGGTGGTTTAAGGTTTGCAGACTTTAATGAATGCAGGCCGTTGGGCTGGAGAACCCGGTGGCCTGGAAGCGTTTTGAAAAGTGTGTGTTTCTCAATTGTAGGACATTGACAGGAGAGAGAGGTTTTCTTTAATTAATTAGATGTTTACCTTGAGTGTCTTCCCTCCGTCGTGTAGACAGTCACCTGCTCACATGTTAAGAATGAGTCTCTTGGAGTGGAAGCTTCCTAGAAACATCCTGGGGGTCTCAGGAGCAAATGGGCTCTCGCTTTGTGAGAGAAACCGTGAGTTCTGTGTAATCCAAAGCATGAGGTGAGAGACGTGCCATGACAGCCTCAGATGTTAAGAAAACATCAGCCCCCTAGTTGTACGTGGGCCAAAGGACCCTCCATGGCACGGACTTCATGCATTGCATTGTTTCATCATAAAAGTGGCTGTCTAAATTATGACGACTTTGGATTTATTGGCATGTCATTTTAAAGTTTTCATAAGTCTAAATTTGCTAGTGGCAAAGGTAGAAAAATCTCTGTCATTTCCCAGGGTCTTGTTTTTTTGTTTGTTTGTTTTTTTATTTTATTTTTTTTTTTTTCCAGGCTCCTCTGATATCATGAAAGGCGGTTCAGTGACTTCTGAAGAGATTAGCTCCCATCCAGATATTTTAAAATGTATTTGTGCTTAGAAGCTGTCTGCCGGGATGAAATTCTATCAGGGGTAGTGGCCCTGGCCCCGTGGGGGAGGGCTCTGGCTTTGGCAGACGCCCCGTGAGGCCACCTGGGTATGAGCCCCTTCACATACGCGGCTCTCGTGCCCACAGCAGCTCCTGCAGCCAAGGCCCCGTTACCCTGTTCTGCAGGTGGAGCAATGTCAGCTAACTTTCCTGAGCTCAGTGCCGGAGCCCAGATTCTATTCCAGGATGGAGTGAGTTCAAAGACCGTGTTCTATTGACACAGTGGTCTACCCTAGGGACAGTCATTGTCAGCCTCCCTACACAAGACAGTCTTGCTTTTTCTTCCTTTTTGTTTAATTACAAAAAAAAATACATCATCATATGTGATTATAAAAAATCAGTATCTCACACAATATGAGATTAAACAACAAAACCTTCCTTCATCCTTAACTTGGCCCCCTGAACACATTTGCCCCCTCCCAAGTATCTTAGCTCTTTTCAGACCTGGGTTTTTGCTCTCTGCAGGAGAACGTTTCTGTACAGAAAGAGTAAGCCCCTTTTCATCTTTCATTTTTCCATAGCTGGTGCATTTTGAGGAAATACCATGTAATCTGCATCTTTGACTTGCTTTTGTTTTATTTCGCTTTCTACACACGGAGGAGAACACTGAGCTCTCTGAACAACCCCCAGCATTCTCTCTGACTCTGAATCACCAAGCTCAGCAACCTCAAATGCACGCGTGTTGGAGTCTGAATTCGTCACTGAGCCCAGAAGCACTTCTAGCAAGTTCTGATCTTGGCAGAACGAAGTCTCCCCTTTCCCCGTTGGATCAGAAACCTGCATCGTCACAAGCTCCCCCAAGTGATGCAAGCGCACAATGGGGTTTGGGAAGCCCTCGGCTTCCGGGGAGAGAAGACCCAGAACGCTTGTGGAGGCACCAGGGAAGCTCAGCCTTCGAGTGGAGCCTCCTGAAGCCGCACGGGAACGCACCGGGGACAGCAGTCCGCACCGGGGACAGCTGTCCGCCCGGGCCCCAGCGGCGGGAAGGAAAGGAAGCGGGGGATCCTTTCTCCTCCGAAGAGGCCCGATTTCAAGAACACTGTAGTGCAGGCTGTTGGGACAGTTTCCCACCTGGGCACTCTGGAGCCCTGACCCACCTCCGGGGTGGCCTCGCAGTTCTGCCTGGCACGGGGAAGGGCCTGCAGCTCTCGGCGCGCGGGCGGCAAGCCCCGGGCAGATTCCTGGCCCCCTGGCTCCCGCGGGGGCGGGTGTGCTGGTGCGTGGCAGGGTCCGCAGTCGTGCCCGGCCCTTGCCCCGTGCGAGCTCACGTTCCTGCAGCACCTCCCGGCTCTGGCCCCACAATGCAGCGCTCGGTTGGCAGGGGTTCAGCTGAACACTAAACACTTGGCTCCATTTCAACACGGCTGCCAAGATTTGGCAAGCAGAGAGTTGCAGGGAAGCAGCAGGCTGCTAAACCCTTTCACATTTTTAATTAGATCCACACACCCATGTCTTTGAGCTATCATAAATATACAGATGACATCGAGAGTATCATTCGGGGTTAAAAAAGGGGGGGAGCAAACTCTCTACAGTGGTAGAGCTTTCCTTCTCAGGATGATTTACCTCTTGTTAGTTTGGGGGCTAAAGGCAAAGACAGGGGAGCGATATTTGCTTCTTCGGCAGCGCAGTGTCTGATAGCAGATCCCCCCGCCCAGGACGGGGAAGGCTCGGGTCTCAGACCGCCTCGCTGCGGGCCTGGGCGGCCTGAGCATTCGCCAGAAGGGGGCATTCTCGGCGGCTGCTGGGCCTTCAGCTGCAGGAACTCGCTGGGTGGAGTGTTGGAGCGGCTGCTGAAGCCACCCCACCCCCGGCCCTGGGTGACAGCCTCACCATCCAACAGAGCCTTGAGGTTGGCTCCTCTGCCCTAAAAAGTAGTCACTTTTGAATTCAACGTCGCTTTACTACTTTGTCACCGTATCTCCTCTGGTTTGTCTCCTGGCATCCTTCACTGGAAAATAATTACTGCTGCTCCTTCTTTTTTTCTAAACCTCCTGCCACAACAAACACACTCGGCTCCTTGTGCTTGGAACCGCCCTCCCCGCCACGCTCAGCTCCTGGGCGAGTGTGCGGTGGGGGAGGGATGGGAAAGGCACATCCTGAGTCTGAGGGTCCTGGCTCCCACTCTGGCTCTGCCACGGGGCCTCGGACACACAATTTCACAGACTTCCACTGGGGTCCCTTCATCTGAACGAGCCTGAGACAGCTCTTACCTCACAGATTTGACGTGGGTATTAAATGACGTCACATGGGAGCGAGGCCCGTGGCACAGCCCGTGGCATAGCCCATGGCACCGGACCTCTGTTGTTACAGGGTCGATGACACGGGGACATATGCCTTTCCAAGGGTCATTGAACAGGAACAGCAGTGATGCTGGTTCTTTGGGGGGTTCCTGGCCGGGGTCCTATGTCTGCTGTCCTTTGTGACAAGGACCTCTCTGCTTCTCAGACAACCAGCTTTAGTGGCCGCACCCGCAGAAGAACACAGTTTGACCCGGGCCTCTGCATCGGTGCACACATCCTTAATTGTAAAGACATGGAAAGAAGGAAATGAAACACTTGATGTGCCAGGAAGGAAAGCTCTCTCGTTGTCCCATCTGAGAACACAAAGTTTATAAATAGAATCATCCCCAGCATCAAACGTGAGGACATCAAACACACAGGCATACTGGCCTCGCCTGTTTATCCCAGACTCTGCACACCATCCAGTCCCTTCTGGAGAAGACCGGAGCCCGCCGTGGGCATCCAGAAGCCTTATGCCCTTTCCCTTGTCCTTCTTTGATTTTCTCTTTCCCTTGCGGCTTGAAAATAGACCATACTTGATTACAATGTTTTCTTTGTGCTTTCTCTGCAAACACGACAGCCAGACCAATGGCGATGCCTGGGGCCCATGAAATGGGCCGCAGATAATTCTAGGCTCAAAGTGTGCCTTTCAGCAGATGTAAATGCTGAAGCAGGCAGTGGCGGGCAGACATAGGTGTTCTTATGTTCCCCGCCATTCCTTGCCATCCCTGTGCCCTCACACCACCAGTAACAGGGACTTCCCTTTAATTAGGAGATGAGGAAGGATACCAGTGGTACACACACGTATAATGAAAACGGAATGACTGCACCTGGAAATAAAGAGGACAAAAGGCAACATGGCATCGAACCAAAGCTGAGACCTAGGGATGTCCAAGGTCCCAGTAAGGCTCCAACGGGGGATGGACAGGTGCTCATCAATAGTTATGAACACAGAAGAAGTAGAAACAGCTGATCTGAAGAGTAAAACGACATATAATCTGGATTACACTCTTCCCGGAGCAAAAGGTGTCAGGCTAAAGTCAGTCCTGGTTCCTGAGATGTTGCTGGCTGCCTCCCGTGTGTCATTCTCACCCATGAGTTCAGGGCACTGGGACTCACTGAAACATCCTGTGTCTTTTGTGTCCTGGGAATGGTGGGGTGCATGAATAAATACATGCATTTAATGTTCATATTGTATTGTATTGTATCGTGTTGCATTTTAGGTAAACTCTACACCCAACATGGGGATGCAACTCATGACGGTGAGATCAAGAGTCCTATGCTCTCCCGACTGAGCGAACTAAGCGATCTCTGTATTTAATGTTTGTAAGGCTGTGTACATCTGCTCTAACAAAGTGCCACAGGCTGGGTGGCTTAAGCCATGGAAATTTATTTTGTAACTGCTGTGGAGTCTAGAAGGTCCAGAGCAAGGTTCTGGCTCTTTCTGTTTCTGTTGTGAGTGCTCCTCCTGACTTGTGGATGACCAGCCTCTAAGTCCTCCCATGGCCTTTCTTTGGGCACAAGCATGAGGACGGAGGGAGAGAGACTTCGAGAGGGAGAGACATCAAGGTCTCTAGAACTTCTTCTTGTAAGGATAGTGAGTCTGTAGGATCACACCTCCACCCTTAAGGCCTTATATAACCTTAAGTATTTCCGTAGAGTCCCCATCTTCAATTAGAGCCTCACTGGGCCTAGGGCTTCAACATGTGAATTTTGTGAGGACATGTACCTTTAGGCCACGATAAAAGTGTCTCATGTACTGTTGGAAGGACCTGGGATCACATCAGGATTCTACTCTTAACGCCAGGACCCTCTAGCTGGGTGGTCTTATGCAAGCCAACTAATCTTGAGCCTTGACTACCAGCCTTGATTATTAGCATCCAAAACATGAACTTCCTAGGACCTGTGATCTCCAGAAACTCTGAGCCTCCACTCTGAGCCCTCATCGTTCTGAAGGCAGAGACTTGCCCTTCTACAACTGTGAAGTGGACATAAATTTCAGAGCCAAGAAGGTAGGGATGTGCATCAAGGCTCTGACACTTCCTAAACCTGTGACCTTGGCCAAGTGACATCACCTCTGTGAATCTCAGCTCCTTAGTGAAGATGTCCACAGGCTGCTGTTAAAAGTGAACTGTTTGATGTGTCTGTATCAGTTAACACCGCGCCTAATTTAGAGCATGCACTCCCTAAGGGATTGCTCTCTGCCTTTCATTTGACTATTAGAATGAACTTTTGGAATTGTCAAGAATAATCAACTGTTGGCAATTTCATGTAACCTGATGGGATAGATTATAAGATGCTTATAGGCAAATGTGCTGTTTCCTCTAACTCTCACATCCTGAGTATTGAGTGAATGTTGAGTGTCGGGGCAGAATACACACTCACGGTCTTGATGTTTTCCAGTGGTGAGGATGGAAGGGGGTTGTGGGGAGGTGCAGATGGAAGAAGAACGGACAAATGAATCGACTACTTACCCACTTGCCTTCACCAAGATGGAAAATGCTGAACGCTGGTGATGGTGCAAGGAGGGGCTAGGGAGGGACACAGGCCTGGGGGCTGCCGGAGAAAATCTGTGCCCCTTTCAAGGTGTGAGAAAAAGAGTGTGTGTTTTGGAATCGAGCAGCTAGGGAGGTTACAATCTCAGCTCTTCCACAATCAAGAATGAAGTCACTAATTTCTCTGAGCTTGTCGGCTATAGACACAGGAATACTGCAGACACCATGGAGGTAAGGACACCAACAAGAAGCCCACTTCTAGGTGGAGCTCAGCTGTCTCAGGGACCCATCATGATCCTAGTTTTACTCCAGGCCAATCCTGAGGTTAGGACTGAGAGGAGGAAATACTAATTGAAGGCAAAGCAACAGAATTCCAGGGTGTCTAGACCCTCCCACTACAGACCTGAAAACCACACCAGAGGGATTTTCCAGGAAGCTAGCCGGCATTCCCAGAGCAAGCCAATGTAATTCCCCACACTGGTGCTACGGCAGCCAGAAAGTTAGCGGTAGTTCTGCCCCCTGGGCACCGCTTAAATAACACAAGCAAGATGTAAGCATGGGCAGCGTCTGGGAAGACCTGGGGAGAAAGTCAGATATACAACGATGATTATTATACACGAAAATTACTTCGTGTTATCCCTTTTAATCAAAGAATGAGAGTGTCCCCGCAAAATTCAGGATCAAAAATAGGTCCTCCCTAACATAGGCAGAAGGTGGCAAGATTATCATTATCTTCATCCTTAGACAGAACAAAGCACTCAAGGAATAGTTTTTGAGTACCTATTTCATGCTAAACAATAAGCCAGGGACAAGGGTCAACGAAATGAAACAGGTAAGGTCCCTGTGCCCCAGGAGTTTTATTCATGGTCTGCATCTGAACAGAAGGAAAGGAAAGACTGGTTGTTTTGGGGTATCGCCTTCATCTGTGGAATGAGGGAAAAGGGGTTGTAGTGTTGTAGAGCAGGAATGCCGGTGCCCATTGAAAAGGTAATCAAAGCATGGTGACAATCGGATGTCTGTTAAATGTTTAGCAATTAATAACATTCATTAAGCGTTTACTCTGAGCTCATCATTGTTCTAGAAATTGCAGACAGGAGGAACAAAATATGAAGGCTTTCCCCTCCTCTCCAGAGTTTAGAGTCTAGCCCCAAAGGTTGGATTCATGTATGGACAAAAACCACACAGAAGACATTATTGGGTTTATGTTTGTTTTAATTTTTAATTGAACTTCGCTCTTTGGATGTTCACCAGGAGAACAGTTTGAGAGAATCTCATGCCTCAACAATGAATGGCCAGGAGTGGAAGTTCGATATCATGAGAAATAGGAGAGGACACAGCACCCACAACCACCAGAGCTTTTATAGCCCCCCACCTCAGTGCCAACTTGACCCTGAGTTCATGCCGGCCATGGTGAAAGGACAATATGGCTGATTGTGAACTTGTGTTTTTATTTTTGTTTTGTTTTTAAGAAAAAAAAAAAAAAAAAGCACACACCAGATCCTCTGGGGAGAGTTAGTCAGCATCATGGACAAAGTCCAAAACACTAGCTTTCAGAATAAATGCATACCAAATTGCATATGACTATTTTCCATAACGACTCTCAATAAAATACAGATATGTAGCAGAACACAGCTCAACAGAGGTGATTTGGCAAAGCTCTAGGCAACGTGGTCAAAATCGAGAGTTTTCCATGGATCTGACTTCATAAAAAAAACAAAACCAGGCAACTTCTGTGAGTGGATAAAGAACATGTGCCCACACCCTCTTTGACTACCATTTCTCCAAATATGGGTCTTGGTCAACGTTGTGCAATAGACAAGGGGAGATTATCTTTTCTTAGAAGGACCTGGAGACATGGCAAGCTGTGTTGCTAACTGATGGAAAACCTACACAGTTCGGAAGCCGGAGCAGCAGGACCTATGTGTACGAGTAAATCATGAACTAATTAACGAGACAGACAATCGATTAATTACCCCAACAGCTGTTATGAAGCACCACCTTCGTCATCCCCATATCTGGGAGATAGGCCTTTGTATTTAGTAGGTCCTTATCAGTACTTTTAAAACAAATTCTTACAGTGAGTAGCTTAGAGGCACCCCCCCACCCCCCCCCCAAAAAAAATGTTTTCCCTGCCTTTGGACACTTTTGCTGGCTGTCAGCGTCCTGGTTTCCTGGTTTCCCCCTCCTCAGGGCTGCCCCTTACAACTCTATCTAGACCTCAGCACCCAGTCAGGTGCTCAGCTGGGAGAAAGGATTTGGCAGACCAAAGAATTTAATGAGAGAGACGGAAGTTTCTCAGGAAAGGGCCTAGCAATGGAAGTGTGTTAAATCCCAGAAGTTTCTGGGCAACTTGGAGTTCTAGCTGTGGGAAACAGAAGAAAGATCGGGCTCTTCTTTTTCCTGTGTCATCCTAAGGGTGTATTCATGTACTTAGACCTTCTGTTCAGGTGAGCCGTTCCTCTACTCTCCCCACCTGCCACGTCTCTGGTACTTTTGACCCCGGTGAGCCAGACCAGGTGATGGTCAGACAATTTCCCAAGCGTAGCTGGACCTCCAGGCTCCTGCTCAAGTTCCATCCACATCCTGTCAAGAAACCACAAGACCATACCCTTGGGGCAATTCTTTTTTGGGGGACATCCAAGGCTTTGAATGCTGCATTTCAGTCCCGTGCACTTCACTCACACTCTGACTAACACAGGGTCTTTGCCAGGGGGAGGAACCCCTTCACTTTCTCTTCCACACCCTGGGGTCTCCTACTTACCCTGACCTGGACCACAGCTCAGCACAGGCTTCCTGGGCCCTGGGACAGCACACGCTTGGTGGCCTCCATCCTCCATTTTCCTCACAGATGCCCCATGGTGTCCCACCATGCTTTAATCAATACAAACTGACCCAAAACCAGCATCCAAACCACTCCAGGGTTAAGAACCTCTGTAATCTGCCCAATGACCACCCATTCCTGACCTCCCCCTGCAAGCCCCACAACGGTTATTTGTTTTGAATTGTTATTGTGAATTTTTAATGATAACATAGTTTCACCCCCCCAGACAGGCTTTTGCTGACCACATAGCTAAAACGGTAATTCCACCCCATCTCTTATTTTATTTTTCTCTATAACTGTTATCATTACTTGAAATCACACTATCTGCTCATTGATGGTCTGTCTTCTTTACTAGGATATGAGTTCTTTGTGGCAGGGGTGGGGGTGCAATTTTGCTTTATCCTCTGAAGTGTCCCCAGAGCCTTGGGCTGGGCCTGGCACACAAAGAGTGCCCAGTGAAATGAGTCAACAGATGAACATTTCCCTACACAAGCTATGCTATATTTTGTCGCTCTACTTTTCATTTGTTGTTGCTGTCTCCCTGATTTTGTTCATTCATCATCTCCTGCAAGAAAATTCTTTGACCACACCATGCATGCCATCTCTTTTTAAACATTTTGTTAGATGTCGGGCACAGCCGCCTTCAGAAAAGCTCTCCTAACCATCAGGTGTTCTTTCTCTGGGCGTCCGTAGTCCCTTGTGCTTATCCCTGTGGGTTCACTTACTCTGTGGGGCTATAATTACCCATGTGCATCTCTATTTCCCTTATGAGACACTCCTCCCTGAGAGCTCATCCCTGTTGTCCTTGTGTCAAGCATAGCACCCACTACGTTGACTTATCAAGCTCTCCATGGATTCTGTAGTCTATATCTCTCAAGCCAACTCTTGACAGTGCATTAGACATCATTTTTTTTTTTTTTCACATACCATCATCATCTCCTAAAGCACAGAGAGGAGAAATGGCTTGCTTGTCATCATGGTGCTGGGTGTTGGAGGCTCAATCGCTGAACCCAGACCATTCACCTCCCAGCCAAATATTCTTTATGGAAACAGATGACCTTTTGGTTGATGCCTTAATGCTTGGCATTTAAATCCTATCATCCCATCTGGACAGTAAGATCCTTGAGGACAGAGATTGTCTTCTACCTTTCTTGTACACATATAGGGAATAGAGCAGTGTTTTATGCACTTAAATACTCAATAAATATGTGTGGACTGAATTATTAATTTAATAACAGACTACCAGAGTGTTTTCTGCTCGTATGCATTAACATAAATGTACACATGAGAATCTTTTAGCCGTTTTCTTGTGACTTTAATTTTTAAAATATGTATGAATATTCCTACCAGCTGTATTGGCCTCTTACTAGGGGGAGAAAGGACACAAATCCATTCCTCTATCAATTAAATCAATTAAGTGATATAAATTACTATGCTTTATAGTGAAAACTCTTTAAGAAAAAAGTTTCCCCTGTACAACCAAATGGCTCTTCCCCTTTGTTGTACAAGTAGGAAAGGAAGACCACTAAAATGTTGCTCAGAAAGCATGGTAAACTGGAGAAGTGGAGGGGTAATGGGGATCCCACTCTGGCCCCAACAAGTGGCTTATCACTTTGTTAAAGATGAAACAAGATTTAGGATGATCTTGGTCAGAAGTCAGCAAATTTTTTTTTCGTATAATGAGGCAGATGGTACGTGCTGTAGGCTTTATAGGACACACAGTCTTGATTGCAACCTCTCAGTCCTACTGTAGGAAAGCACATAGGATATCATCGATAACATGAATGACATGTCTGAGTTCCAATAAAACTTCATGTATGGACACTGGAATTTTAATTTCATACACTTTTCACCATGTGTCCTGACACATTAGGCTTCCTTTGATTTTTTAAAACATTTATGTAAGAAATATTCTTAGCCTGCTGGCATTCCAAAAGCAGGTGATGGGCTAGATCTGATATACAAGATGTAGTTGACTGACCCCTGGTCCAAAAATATTCTTGTTTCACCTTTAAACAGAGAGGGAAAGGAGGAAAGAAACCATACAGTGAAACCACGGTAGTGCTCCATCAAGAGCCACATTTTCTGTTTCCATATCCAGGTTTCTGTCCAGTGCATGGGGCTTCTGTCAGTTCTCTACTTTCCCACTGCACACAGATGCACATCTAAAATGGAAAATACATTTTTCTGGATTAACTGATGACAAAAATACCTTTGCAAGTCACAGCAGATTGTCAGATTTTTCTTTGAGACAAGCAAAATCCCCAAAGAGTTCTGGGCATACATCTTCCACATCTTGTCAAGAAACCACATAGGAAATCCTCCATTATGCACCAAGGTACAACCCTTACAGGAGAGGACTGTGAAACTCAGGCCATGGCCCCAAGGATAGGATTGTCAGAAATCTCTGAAATATGTAGTTCTTTTAATGTGATGCAACAAACTTTGAGCTCCAGGAGAAAGAGAATATGAGGCTTTTACTACATGGCAACTTGCTTCCCTGAGTAGGGTAACCTTAAAAGGCATGCCCAGCAAGGTGGGGACTAGGGCATGTAGGATGATATAAGGGTTTGACAAAAAAACAAAAAAACAAAAAAACAAAAACCTCAGTAACCACAGTAGGTGATATTTTAATGCAATACTTAAAACATCAAGACTAATGCTAAAAAGCCACAATGAACAGAGTAGCAAATTTTAAGTGAAGTCAGGACCTGATGCTATACATGCATGAGTCACCTTTCTTACCTTACCCCGATTTGTCATGTAGATCTTTCTTCTACTCAATAATTTTGACATTTGGTTCATAGTGGATTTTTTTCCCAATAATTCTGAGCTTTGAAAATACGGATTGTCCAGGAAACACTGTACAGAATTGAAAGTTGGCAAAAAGAAGTTTCCACAGTCTCTCATCATTTAAGAAGACACAAAAAGTATGCGTGACACATTAGTGTAGAACGCAGTTATGACCCATGAGCACATATATCTGTTTTGCTGTCATTCCATTAGATTTGTTCAGCATCTTGTAGGGAAAACACACTAAATGTATCTACTTGAATTTAAGGCTAGGCCATTTATTTCTGAAAATTATAAGATGTTTGATTGTCAATTTCTCTTTCATGAAGAGTTGGTGTTTATATCTGTCCATTGCCTTGAAATAATCATGCTGAGGGAAAGCCAATACTAAATTTAGTGTAGTCGATTACAGACCTTGTCATAAGCTCCAACACCTTGTCTGTTAAGAGGCTGAATACTCCTCAAACATCCACAGAGGACAGGACACAAATGTTGTGTCTATACCAGCGATGCTTCTTACCTCTTCTGCAAAAATAGAGCTTTTAAAATATCACGAACCTATTTTTTCCTTATAATCTTCAAATACACACTCAAAAATGACACTGATACTCCATCCCCTCCTTGACAACAGAGAGTTCATTTACTTATCAGAGTATCCCATGCAAGTGGCTGATAGTAAGTTGAGAAGTTCTTAAAGAATATTAATAATGATCTTGCTTCTAAAGAGTCATCTAGCATAAACCCTCAAGGTTGCATACATTCATCCCAGGTGCCCTCGTTAGCTTGCCATTGTCAAGCTATCTCTACCATTACCAGCCCCTTAGCCTGAACCAAAAATAATGTCTGAAACAGCAAGCCAGTCTTCTTCCCAAATCAACTGTTGACAGCCAGAAACCTCTCTTTGATGTCCCTAGAGAAAGAAGAAGAAAGAAGGCATAATTAGTTGGTGTTTCGATGTGTGTGATATTGCCACCTTCTCTTATTCTTTTTGAGCTTAAGGTTTGAATTGTGAGTCAAAAACCCCTTTGGCAGGAGGAGTGGTTATATGTTTCAGAGGTTAGAAACCTGACCTTTTGCTGGGAAAGTGCCTGAAGGTGAAATTGAGCCAAGTTCAAAGGGAAATCAAATTGACTGCTCTTGGTCTAACTTCCTTGAGTACTGCTACCCTTGAAATATCAAGCTGCTGCTGTAGGATATCCAGGGTGGTCCTCAAGAGATGGTCTTTAGAATTCCACAAGATGGTACCAGTCTTTTTGGTCAAGGTGGCTTCTAGGGTCCTCCTCGAGCCCAGATCATGCATTCATCCAATAACAAACATTTATTTGGCACATACTTACTGTGTGCCAGACTCTGTTCTTCCATGGGAGTTGTGTTTAAATTCTTTATTTATGGGATTAAAGCTACCTAACATTAAAAGAAGCTATTTATTCTCACTACCATGTTAATGCCATCTAGAATTGCAGGAACAATGGCTGATCATTTGTATAAATCATTACTGGGACCACACCAACCAGTAGGATCCTCCTTTTCTTTTATTCTCATTGAGATTTACTCCCACTCTACAATTGCTATAATTTCCATCCTTTCCTTTATCTTCTCTCCTAGCTTATGTTTTTGTGTTGAACATTCTGTCCTGTTTGCTCCCTTTTGAGGGTTGGTCTCTGCCCACAATGTCACAGAACGGATCTCAGAAGAAGGTATGGGATTTTCACTTCTTCCTCAGAAAATTCCTAAAAGCTGACCAAGGAATGTCAAGTGCTAAGTGTCAAATGCTAAGTGTCAAGTGCTTAATGTCAAATGCTAATACACATGTTTCTCATTTTAATTTCAACATTTTTTTTCTCCCATAATGTAGATGATCAGAGATAAGGGCAAAAAAATATCTTATTAGGCTTTGCCTACTTGGCTAATAAATATGAAGGGGTTATAACCACAAGATGGAAAGGCCCTCATGTGTTGATAGGATCCAATTCTCTGTCTCAGATGTATATGCAAACTCCCCTAAGTAGTAAGGGGAGATGGCTCATGACACTGCTTGTTGCTTTTTTTCTTTCAAACAACTCCAAGAAATTTCTCTCCATAGGGCCCATGGAGCCTCTGGGTAGACATTGACAAGGACTATTCAAGTGAACGTCCCCCAGGCAACAACTTCATGGACTATTTGGCTAACAGTGTATGGAATTGTCACCACTGGACTCTACTGTTCTTTGCTCCTGGTCACCACATGGAAGCTGTCCTTTTGATGGCTGAATAAATGATCTTCCTGAAGCACAGGCCAGACCAGTTTTACCCAACTCCCAAGTTCAAAAGTCTTCAACAGCTTTCCATGGAATGCCAGTGAAGTTCACAGGAATCAACATAACATTCAAAACCTCCCACTCTGTGTCGTACATGTGGACCTTGTGGCACAAAGAGACATGGGCTTTGGGGCCATAAGCCTGGGGCTTAAATCTCAATTCTGTCATTTGTTGACCTTTCCATTTTGAGACTGAGCTTTGGTTTCCTCAGTTTCTTGGAGTGAAACCTCCATCTCCTGGTGCTGCTATGAGGGCTGAATGAGATGAGTGTGAAACACTGAGGACGATGCCTAGCACAAAGCAGGCACTCAACAAACAGCGTAATCTAAAGACAAAACTATGCTAAGGCTTGTTCTCTTCTCTCTGAGCTGCTTTCTGCTTTCCAAACTCATATCCTACCACAGTTTTCCTCTCAATCAGTGCTCCATTTGAGGATGCTCTCTCTCCACTTCCAGAAAACCATCTTCAAAATCCAGCCCTCCACATGGTCTCCTACTGTGCCTCCTCCTTGCTATTCTTCTTCTCTTCTCTGACCTCATCCAGTCTCTCAGTAGCTACTCCTAGAAGAAGTGATTTATCTATTTAGGTATATTTTTCTTCCATGTTAACTTGAGTCCCCTGATACTTGTGAATCAAAAGTGGTACTTAGAGCCTCCAGCCTATTTTTAATCATCTACTTTAAACTTACTCTACTAAATTGCAGGTTCTCAGAGGGCAGGAATTCTATCGTTTATATCTCTGTATTTTCAAAAAGCACTGATAAAGTGATATCAGTCAGTTCTTACTAGGTAGGTCACACTGAAGTAACAGGTAGCCCACCAGTGTCAAGAGCTTACTACAATGAAGGTTTGTTTTTTGCCAATATGTATTTAATTGAAGGTCAATAGCAACACTCCTCCTTTTGCCTGTATACTGAGATCCAGGCTGAATGTGCAATCCCCTTCTGACACTTGATCTTCTCAAGAAAGAGGGAGAAGAATGACAGCAGAACCATGGAATCACTCTCATGACCTTCACTGGGAAGTGACATAAATCATTGCACAGTTATTTGATTGGTGAAAGCAGACCATGTGGTACAACTGGTTGTCAGTGGGACTGGGTAGCCTGTGTGCTCATGGGATGGATGGGGCACCGCACACTCTATGGCAATAAGCAGAGACAGGAAAAGACAGTGAATATTTAATACATTATTATAGTTTACTACACTTGTACATCAAAGGTGCTCAGGGGATGCTATTTAAATGAAGGACTTATATCATTTTAAATAATCCTCTTAAACCTGTAATGTGATAGTGGCCAGGATATTACTAAAGACATTGTTCACTTAATTACAAGATGTACCTTTAATGAAGAACCATCAGTGTGGTTTCTCTTAGTGGTGATTCCGGAAGTAACTATTCTTCCACTCCACCCTATCCCTTTGGGACATTGTCCCTTGTTTCCTTGACTACTAGGACGCGGTTCTCCTTGGTGAATTATTCAGAAATTTATGGCAACCTTTTTCAGTACTGACCTCATGCGTAGCATCATTTTATTTTACTTTCATCCTTGCTTACTCAGTTGAAATTTCATCATGATGTATTTTCCATAAGCGACTTTAAAAATATGAACTATAAACAAACGAGCTTATCTTAGATATACCCTTTGAGACTGTTTGAAGCTTGTCTGTCCACTGGACTTCATTGTATTCTTGCTTAATGTTTTAGCACTGCCTTGAAGGAATAAATGAAAACACATGTGCAAGACAAATCACTCCTTGTCCTTCCAAATATGCCATGAACTGCCTGATCAAAGGGAAATGAGAAAAGCCACTTTTCAGACAGGGCCCCAGGGGTCCCTGAACTAAACCAGTCTCTCTGGGGCTGGAAAGGACAGATCCCCCAAGTCTGCTCTGGTTCCCCAAGGCGCCTGCCAGACCCAGCACCTTTGCCCTCATCGTCAAGGAGGGGAAACATAGATATAATCATTTTTGCCTGGTAGACCTGTGGGAAATAATATCACAGTCAAACCCTGAACCCCCAGGAGGTACCTCCTTCTGATAGCAAGGAGGCAGATTAATTGCCAATACCTGGCAGGTGAATCTCTAAAACAAACCAGTTTGAATCTGTGGACACAGGGTTGGTCTGCTTTTCATTCTTAGGAACAGAGCAATTGGATTTCTCACCTTTTGCTCCCAGAGCAATCAACCCATAATGCGAGACTGACCATTTCATGCGCCTTTATGAGCCCCATGTATGGCTCCTTACTGTGTTGAGGATTAAAGATGAATTGCTAAGCTTGGTTTATGAGTCTCCATGAGCTGATTCATGCCTACTCCTCATTCTCTTTTTCTGCTATCCCCCACCATGCCCGTTTTCAACTGATATCATCAAAGTACTTTTTGGTTCCTTAATTTTATATGCTCTTGTTCAAACTCACATATTTTCAGTTACTGTTTCCTTGGCCAATGATGTTTTTCTTCTACCTTTACGATGATGATGATGATGATGGTGCCAATAAGCCCTGGTTAAGTCCTACTCATTCTTCATACTCATCTCAACACATCATTGGGGAACTTTCCCTTTTACCCCTCAGGATGTGTTAGGTGTCCTCTTCCTACTGTTTTGAGCCAAAATGACACCTAACTCAAAAAACTATTATAATACTGTATTCATGAGTCTGTGTTTTCAATTAGTCTATGGTTCCTTGAGGCCAAGTGTCCTATCAAGCTTATCTTTTCACCCCCAGCCATTAGCTCAGTAGCTGGTATTTATGAGATGCAGAATAAGTATTTGTCAAATGAATGAGTGGGTAAGTTAATCAGGGCCCCAGCCAATTTTAATGCTTAAGTGAGTTACAAAGAACAAAACAGCATGAACACAGTCAGAGGGAGCTAGGAGAGGAAACTACTCTTTCAACTACGTTGTTTATACCACCTCAGGTCCAAGACGATGGAGACTTATTTCACTTAGCACAATGTTTTCCAGATTCTTTCACATTTTTGCAAATGGCAGAATTTCCTTCTTTATGATGATGGATGATATTCTGTTATATGTATACACCATATTTTCCTTATCCATTCATCTGTTGATGGACACTTAGGTTGTTTCCTTTTCTTGGATATTGTGAATAATGCTTTAATGAACATAGGAGTTCAGGTATCCTTTTGAAAGCCTAATTTTAGTTTGTTTAGATATAGAACCAGACGTGGAATTGCTATATCATATGGCAGTTCTATTTTTAGTTTTTTGAGGAAACTCCATACTGTTTTCCATAAAACAAATATTTCTTATATGATGAATCTAAAATAGTCAAACTCATAGAAGCGGAGAGTGGAATGGTAGATGCCAAAGGCTGGGTGGGGGAGGAGGAAACAGGAAGGTGTTAGTCAAAGGCTACAAAGTTTCAGTTATGCAAGATGAATAAGTCCTAGAGATCTACTGTACTGCATAGTATCTACAGTTAGTCGTACTCTATTGTATGCTTGAAAATCTGCTATGAGGGTAGATCTTATGTTGTGTTCTTAGCATAAATGATAGTAATAATAGTAATAAATAAGAGGCCAAAAAGAATGCTCTGGAAGTGTTGGATGAGTTTATGGAACAGACTGTGGTGGTAATGGTTTCACAGGTGCATACGTATCTCCAAAGTCATCAAGTTCTATGCGGTAATTATGTACAGCTTTTGTATGTTTAAGAAAAAAAAAAATGGTGAAGTAGAGAGAGGCAGGCTGTTTCCTTCCTCAGAAGGGTTGAAGGGAGTAGAACGGGTCTGGCTTTAGAGTGTGACCTTTTGCCCACTGAATTTGGCCTTGGGATGGCCACTCACCCAGGAGTAATATCCTCTCTGCCCCACAGTGGAAGGGCTGCGGAGATGGCCTGACAGCACAAGCAGAGATATGTTGGAGCAACAAACTGCAGGGGTGTGTTCTGTAAGGAAGGGAGCCACAGAAAATGTAGAGTTTCACCAGTGGCCTCGATCATTCGGCAAACTATTGGTACTATCACAACTGGGCACTGGATGGAAGTAATTGAGGCAGCGAGGACAGTGACAGAAGGAAGAGAAGGGATGGAATATTTTCCCTGATAATAGAGCAAAGAGAGAGAGAGAGAGGAAAAAATGAGCTACAGCAGTGCTGTCTGATAAAGAGATACTGAGGGTTCCACATGTAATTTAAAATTTTCTGATCACCACATATTAATAGAACATAAAATGCAGCAAGTAAATTGTCTAATGATATATTTTATTTAGCCCAGTTTATGAAAAATATAATTTTGATCCATAAACCCAACAGAGTTATATTTTGTTAATTTTTAGGGGGGGTAGGGAAGGGGCATAGGGAGAGAGAAAGAGAGAATCTTAAGCAGGTTCCATGCTGGGGCTGATCATCGTGGGCTTTGATCTCACAACCCTGAGATCATGACTTGAGCTGAAATCAAGAGTGGGATGCTCAATAGGCTGAGCTACTCAGACACCCTCCATTAATATGGAATTATTAAAGAGATATTTTCTTTTATTGTCTATGTGCTCAGTGTCCAAACTCCAGTGCATATTTTATACTAACAGCACATTTCAGTTCAGACTGGCCACATTGTCATTACCCCACAGCCACCTGTCCCTGGCAACTGCAGCACTGGACAGTATAGGATTTTTAGGCACTATTTGTGTGTGTGTGTGTGTGTGTGTGTGTGTGTGTGTGTGTGTGTGTTCCCATGTCTGGTGTGCAATTGACATTGAGGAAATGAGGAGAAGTGCCCTTGATGATGAGACAAAGACTCTGGGAGAAATGGTCACAGGTTAGAGGGGAGGAGCTTATGTTCTGGTGGCCCTGGGGCCAGCATGGAGTGCTGTGAGATCCCATGGGTGCCTCCCCTCCCCTTGGTGTAGGACTTAAATCAGCACCTGCAAAACGAAAGGTTCGGACTGAGTGATGGTCTCCTAAACGCATATCCTTGTGTCATCTCCATTAACTCTGACGACCGCTCAAAAGTTGAACCTAAAATTCCTTATGTGTAGATGGGGACCCTCAGGTATCCACATATGGTGTTATGGGCCTTGCTTGCAGGAGAGCCCAGAGTCAAGAGATGAGGCCAGGAGTGTGAACAAGCCCACTGGTTTGTGAGCGATGGTGAAGGGCCCTTTGCTTGTTACTCTGCAGAAAGATAGTAGAACACTGAAGTGTGTTTACACAGAACAGATCTTATCTGCTACACTGCTACAAATGACTAGGTTACCAAGTAGATGACTCCTGTTCTGGGCTACTTCCTGACTTCTCAAAGAAAACCCTTACAGGCTGCCTTTCATCCTATTAGATTAGAACAAAAATACATTTCAAACATGGCCTCTTTCCTCCACCTCTCTCTTTCACTCGGGCTGCCCTGGGCTCTCGGGCATTCATGGAGAAGGCTCCCTGTCACTTTCTCTACACTTTCTGAAAAGAGGAAAGGGGGAGACTATGAAAATCCCAGCAGGTTGTTACTGCAGTATCAGAAATCTCAGCAGGAGCTTGGTTAAATCCTGGCTCTACCAGGAAGCAGGAACACACCTCTAATGCATGCAGAAGTTCCCAGACTCTGGACCGTTTCTCCTCATCTCTGCTCCTCCCCCAGACAGCCTATAACCACGGTGGCCATCCTCGGGCTATGGCTGCTGGGAGAGACATTCCATAAGGGCCCGGTGCCAAAGAAGGAGCTGGGAGAACAGCGTAACTGAATGGGTTCTCCTGTCACTGGGTTCAAGTCCCAATACCCCACTTAGCATGTGACTTTGGGAACATCTTTTATTCTGTCTCCCATTTTTCTCACATAAGAGGTATATTAATCAAAACAATTCTTCCTGGAGCTGTTGTGGATAGTAAGTGAAACTCTGCAAGGAAAGTGTCTAGCAGGGACTGCACATGAGGAATGCTAACAAAATCCAACCTGTTATGGCCATTGTGGTAAGAGTAATACAGATGTGGTGGGCATCCCAAGGTAGACCTTAAAGTCATATGAAAACGCTTGTCAAATTCTCTTCAGAAAATCCAGTTTATCACACATTAAAAAGAAATGGCTATTTTACGGGAAATGTCATGAGAAGATTTTATAGAAATGCCTTTCATTAAATGCCATGTGTCAAAACACCATAAACCCCAGATCTCCTTCCCCATGCCAGCTTCTCTTTGCTGCTCCCTTCTTTTTCATGGCCTGTGTGGGCCCCATGTCTGTACTGCCTATCAGCTCAGTCTCCATTCGGGGTGACAGGATGTCTGCCAGGGTTGCTCTAAGTGGTTCTTGACCTCAAGGAGTTGAAAGTCTACAGGTGAAGACAAATGTGTAAAGAGATCAGTGCTCAGGAGTGAGGAAAGGGTTTCATGAAGCACATGCAGAAGGAGTCCAAGTCAGGCATGGGTTTTGGAGCCTGAAGATGACAAAGAGAACTCGATGGAGAAGGTTGAGGTCTGAGCCACCAAATGATAGATGGGAAGGGCTCTCCCCAACTGAAAAGAAAGAATTCTAAATAAAACAGAATATGCTAAGGCCTAGGCTTGTGGAAAAGTGTGAAATGTTTGGGAAAATGCCGATCTCTTCATACCATTTATAAGCCCCCTGTCCTTGCTGGGAGGGAAGAAGCAGAGATGGTGGGATGGGAGGTGAAGCTTAATAGAAGGTTTGGTTGGGTACACAAATGAACTTGAATTTGATCTTGAAGGTAATGGGAGGCTGCAGAAGGATTTCAGGCTGAAATATGGTGTTGTGATCTCTATTTACACAAGATGCATCCAGATGCTATGCTCAGGATCAACGGATGAGACATAAGTCATGAGCTATTTGGGTCTTACGGGCAAGACACCGGTGAAATTCCATTCATCTCAGAAGCCCAGCAAGTAGAGTAAGTGAGTCTGAACAGCAGGAAGGCAACGTATACACTTCACTTGTAAGCAGAGAGACAAAGCTTAGCCAAAGAGGCTTCCCTCCCAGTACCATAGCTGTGAGACACCAAGTGCATTACCAAATGCTGTGGCAAGATATCACTCAACAGACAAGGGTTTCTGTGATGGCTTGGATGTAGTCACCCATGGGAGATAACCAAGTGACATCTTGGGGTTCCTTTTAGACACCAAAATCGTCATTGTCCCCATGTAACCCCAAGTCCCAGTCAAGGCTCAGAATTCCCAGCAGAACCTCAGAATGTTGCCAGTCATCCTCTCTCTGGTTGTTACTTCCTTTCTGCTGTTCCTTCTCATCTCTCCAATAAGGAGAGAATTGCTTAACCTCACTTCTTTTGTGATTAGCAGCACCGGGCTCAAATTTATTAGTCCCAGGAGCAGAAGGCTAATGAGTTAAATGCCCTGATTTAATTAAGCCACCTAATGGTTTCGGCTTACATAAATTCTCACCTGATCAGGCCAGCATCTCTTCGATGCGCCATCACTGGCACTCTGTAGGAAGACAGTGAGCTAGATTCCTGAAGCTGAAGCAGATCCTTGTCCCCAAGCACTCAGCTCCGAGAAAAGAAAAAAAAAAAAATCTATCCTGTCTCAATACTGGAACCTTTGATCGTCTCAGATGTGACAGTCTGCCAAAGATAATCAATGTCCCAAGGAGCTAACTGCCTTCTGGGATTGGTGGAATTATACCTCCATGATCCATTACTCTGCTTTCTGCAAAACTGTCTTATTCCTGGAGAGAAAGTCCAGTATAGTGAACTGATTCATGGTTTGGGTGTCAGAAACACGGGATTGAGTTGCTTGCTAGCTATGTGATCTCAACAAGCCACTTAACCTCCTGAGCTCTGGTGCTCTTATCTGCAAACCTCACTGCGTTGCTGTGTGGGTTAAAGAAGGTAACAGACATAAAATGCACGACTTCAGTAACTCACCCCGAATTTGTTATTATCCAAGGTACAGAAAGCGGACGATGAGCCTGGGTGTCTGAGACAGATGCTGCAAATGCAGAGGGGAGGCAGGACCCCGTGAAGACCAAAAGCAGTGGCATTTAGGTTGCTGGGTTTGAGCATTGTAAGCGGCGTGGCTAATCTCTCCAACCAGGGTGGGTTTGACTAATTGCCCCCCCCCAAAAATGAGGACCATGAAGGCCAGAGGGTTGAGGTGATTTTTCCCCATTAAGTAACTGGTAGGTTTCCAAATTTAGAACTCCAGCTGTACTCCACTGATACATTTTTGTACTCCACTGTACTCCACTGATACACGTGACTCTTCCTTTTTGGGTTTTCTCACTCCCAAGCCCAGAAGGAAAACCGAAACAAAACCAAAAACAAATAGGAAGGATATTTTGGGTAGACAGGCGGGTGGGAACACTGGTGGTCGTAGGGCATGTCAAGAAGTGAAAAAGACAGAAAATTATGAAAAGCAGACTTAAAAAAAGAAAGCATTATGGTCCCAAGAGACTTCACTGCATCCCTAGGTATATTCGTGAATTGTGGATGAAGGTGGGATGGTGTTCAGGGAGCCCACTTTCAAGAGACAGAAGACAGGGATATCATTCATGCTAGAAAGTTGTTGATTTTATCAATAGTGATGATGTAAAATACCTGTGGTTTCAGGGGAGAAAGCGCTGTGGCACAGTGCATGGCATGCAGCAGGCACACACACGAGACTGTTGATTGATTCAGCCAAGAATGGAAAATGAGCAGTATGATTGCCAAAACCCAAGAATTCTAGAGAAAGGGGTTCTGAGTAATTTTGACTCTGGCAACCCTTTATTTGTCACACCATGTGGGTGACTATCAGACCAGGCCCCCTTAAGCTGCTGCTGAGTTTGACCTACTCGGTTTTCTCAAAACCACAAGATCCAAAAGTGTGCTTGCTGTGTGTGACGGGGTAGGAGAGAAGGCGTTGCTGCGAAGGAATCCACTTCCTCACCCACTAGCTCAGAAAATGTTCTCAAGATGACGCTGCGTCTGGAAACACTTTAACTGCCTTCTACAGATTTCTCGGGAAGATTGGGACGACTCTCCCAGGAATGTCTCAGTAAGGAATAGAGACCCTCAGCCCAAGCAGACACTCTTTGGCAAATGTCAGTAAATGGGGTCTTTCTGGAAGTCCACGGACGGAATTCAAAGACAGAGTTCCATCCACGTTGTATTCAACAAGTATACACCAAGCATTTAATATGTGCTAGGCACGGAGCTTGCAGTTGCGGAACTAGACAGAAGGCTAGCAAGTGACCAACAATGATAAAAATACTAATGATGAAGAAAACTATCTACATCCATACATGTATCCATCTATAATCAATACCATTTGCAAAAAGACGTTGATTCTTGAGCTCCCTGAAACAAAGGCCAAGAGTACTGTGAGAATTCATATTCAGTTAGAATTTTCTTATCTCTGGTACTGAGTCCTATACTATAACTCCTTTCTGAAAATGGAATTGTTTTATTTAAATAATCTTCTGAAGAAAAAAAAAATACGTATATCACTTCACATTTGAGCCCATACCCTGAGCCAGATCATTTTTGAAGGGTGAGAAACCCCTCCCCCCACTTCCTATAAGGTCAGAACATGTTCCTCTGTCCAGGTTCCCAGACACCCCACAGGCAAATTCCCTATCAAACTCTGATGCTTAAAACCCTGATAGATTTTTTTTTCCCCTCCGGATACCATCTGTTCGTTAAAGTCAACATTACATCTTTCTGTCCCAGAGAGCCCCAGGCAATCCTACAATTTTCCTGGACTGGAGAAAAAACGACCATAAATTTAAAGACCAAAGAGTGTTCATCTTCTAGAAAGGAAGAAAAGGAGATGGGGTGGAAAAAGGGAAGGAAGGAAAAAAGGATGGGGTCAAGGAAGGAAGGAAGGGGTAAAGGGAAGGAGGGAAAAAGGGAAGGACAAAAAAGCCAAAGCAGGAGTTCTCTCAACTTCACATTACTATGACTCCAGATTCGGGCTTGATGCTCCAGAAGCTTGGCCCTGTGTTTGCTATCTTTTGTGTGTCCCTATTATGGGTAGGTTATTAATTTCTGTTCCCTGATAGGACAGTCTCCATTACAAGGCTGTAGGAGAGGTTGTAATGATATCTGGTAGCATTCTTGTCTTGTCTTCGCCTACTTTCTCTCAATTTTTGGTGTTAACATTCAGAAATAGAACATTGGCTTCTTTCAGTATCTCAACATATATTTTTCCTAGAGTAGCTTTATTTAGTTGGAAAAGTGAGTAATGCATTTTTATCCTTTGTAGAGGGGAGCTAGGCTAAGGGAATCACAGATAAACACACATATTTAGTTACTGCTAAAATCTGTGGGCTTCATAACGTCTTTCCTCCTCCCTCCCTCCCTGTGCTGAAATATACAAGCTACCAATCTGCAACAGAAACGTAACAGATCGTCTCATTGATCTGGGGAGCTGTTTTCCTACTGGGGGGACTGGCATGCCTAAGGGATCCAAGGTGGGGGAACGTTGCTCTACGGAGAAAGGGGAGTGAGCGTGCTTGGGGGATTAATCATTATTGAGTCAAGTTGTCATCCAAGTGACATGATTATTGTTTTTCACATTCACCACATGCTTTCCTGGAAGGAGATAAGAACAAAACTTAAATAGCAAGGTAAGAAAATGGCAAGAGCAGATTTTTTTTTTTTTAATCTAGGTGACATTTCAATAATGACAGAGTGTACACACTCAGGATATTAAAGTCTTATTTCCCAGGCAAATCAGAGCAGTGCGACTCATCTACAGAAATCCAAGCTAAGACACTAATAAAGATCGTTTATTTGTTGTCTGTTCTATCTATCTATCCATCCATCCATCCATCCTCTATCTATCCATCATATCTATCATCTATCTTCTATCTATCCTTTCTATCTATCTGTATCTATCTATCATCTATATATTATCTATCTATCCATCCTTCCATCTTCTTTCTTTCTCTATCATCTATCTATCTATCTATCTCGATCTATCATATCTGTCTATCACGTTAGGGTTTAAGGATAAGATTGAGAACTTTTCATGAAAGGAGATAGAAATCCAATGGCCTATAGGCTAGACAGGTAACACCAATGAAGCCTTGGGTTCAGGTGGGACTTGAGAAAGCTATGAATCCATTCCAGCTCAAAAGGAGGCAGCCATTAGCTATCCAGCTCCTATCAATGTGACAATAGGAATCTATGGGATTCCAGGCTGCATGGCTCTTGCAATTTTTCAAGAAATTTTAAATGTAGGCTCCTATAAAAGTCAAAGCCATATTTTGAAGGCCAACCAAAATGTTTTGTATGAACCCACACAAAACAGTAGCCCTGGCCAGCCATTTGGGGATCTCTGTTCAGATAATGATAATCATAATTATCAATGAATATGTAGAGCTAACTGCTTTTTGATGAGTTATTGTGTCTCTTACTCAACTCTGAGGCAGCATGATGGTCTGTGGTTGTTGAGGCTAGAGTAAGGCAGGGACTTTGAGTTTAAGGCCTTTACGATTCGGGCAGTGACTTTTACTGAACCTCTCTGCGCCTCTTTGCTAAGGAGTATTGAGAACACCACCCATTTCCTAAGGTTGTGTTGGAGGCTACAGGTTATGATGTGTGCAATGTGGTTGGCAGAGGATGTCAGGCAGAATGTACAGTGGCTGGATGTTAGCCATCATCCTGCCAGAATTATTACTGTGCTGTTGGCTACTTAGATATGAAGGAGGGGTGACCCAATTTGCTTTGTAGGAAACTTTGACTTAGCTGTAAGCTTCATGGACTCCTCCTATAATTAAAGACAATGCTATGATCTCACTTACCTGTTAGTCATGATTGCATAGCACTCACACACACACACACACCCCCACCCCAGTACTGTCACACTTTTCGGAAATTGTTTCTAATTCATTCAGAGCTCAATTGTGTGTGGTTTTTGTACTACTATGAGATTATTTACTCTGTTAAATAATTACTCCAAGTAAATTAAGATCATAATATTTTGGAATTTAAAAAATTTCCAATAGTTAGCACCTGGTTAGCTTGCTACTAAGTGATCATAGATTCCAACTTTTTTTTTTTAATGGAAAATATTTTTGTATTGTTTTGCCCAATCTCTTATTCTTATGGACAGAAACACTGAAATCAAGAAAGGCCACAGTTCCTAAAGCAAATAGTCAAACCAAATTCCTTCCAATATTAATGGATATTTTGACTCTGCTTTCCCTATTCCTAAATATCATAAGAAGACTTTTTAATCATCTATAATAGTGGAATTATTGAGATTGCTAGGTTCTTGTCACAATAGCTTAGCCTACTTGCTGTGTGTCCAAGAAGAACTCCATTCATCTCTCTGTTTCTCATTCGGAAATAAGAGTCATGGTCAAAGCCTCCCCATTTCTAAAACACCTTGGTTTCACCACCATCCTCTGTATTTTTGTAGTAACTTCCGGGCTACCACTCTTTTGTCTGCCATGACCCAAATGACTTCTCAGAGCACTTTGCACTTCAAACCACTGTCAAAATTCATTGCCCAGAAAAGGAGCACAGAGGTAATTTCACTCTGTAAAGACATCTGCTTTTCCCTCCAACCTTGCTCACCTTTGTAGCTATGTTTCTTAAATTAGGTCCTATCTGTCAAAGAACATGAAGGGCATCTAGAATGTTTGGAAGACACTGTGAGTGTGATAAAAAGTTGTCTATGGAAGGAGCCAAATATCGGTGCAGTTTGGGTAACGGAGGACTCGGTCACACATGTATACCCATAGCCCATGCTTGCATAGGCAGACAGATGCACAGATAGACGCATACCCATCCCAGTCTGCCATCTCTCAAAGCCCAGCTCAGAAACAGAAACCATCTCCTCCGACTGCCTTTCCTGCGGATCCAACCAAAAGCTGTTTTCTCCTGCCCCTGTGTGACTCCCAGACTTCCCCAAGTATTTACCTTTGTCTGCCCCATTGATCCATTTCTAACTTGGTCAGTAATTCATTAAAAAGTAGCGTGGTATAATGAAAAGAATGTGGACATTGCCTCACACCAGTTTAAATCATGGCTTTGTCACTTTATGGGGCACTGGGTACTTCGGGAACCTAAATAAACTTGGTGTTCTTGTCAGAAAAATGGTCATGATAATATCTGTCTTTCAGAAGTCTCTTGAAGATTAAATGTTTAAAGTGCCTGACCCATCATAGGCTTCAAATATATTTTTTTACATCTATATTCTTTTTTTATATATGATTCATTATCCCCACCGAAGTACAGGTTCCTCGATGAAGTCAATGTCAAATCTGTATCTAATCCCCACAATACTGTGTTGTGGGGAACAAGAGCAATATTCCTTTCCATAAATGTTTGTTGAATGAATGTATAACTATATTACTGTTCATTTCTAATTTCATGTTCACTACCTTTAAAATCAAATTGATTTTTCAAGGTTCTACCCACCACTATCTGTGATGTGGGTAGTAAAATAAATTGAATGTAAAAATATGGGAAAATGAGGCAGGAGTCTTTATGTTACTTGGGAATGAAATGAATCATATCAAATTTTCAAGACTCTACCCATGAATTATCTGTGATGTGGGCAGTAAAATAAATTGAATGTTAAATTATGGGAAAATTAGGAAAAGGATCCAATATAGCTTAGTAATGAAAATGGATCCTTTTTCTTTTTTTTTTAACATGAGGCTATAAATGATGGTTATACCTGAATAACGTGTGTTGTTTGCTTTTTTAGTTGAGCTATTCTTCACCTCTCTCCCAGCATTTTATTGGATTCTTGAAAGTCATTCTTTGTGCATTTACACTATTTCAAAACATCTGCTGCTTTGGGGTTCAAGCTGTGCATTAGGGTTCCAATAATTTGCAGAGAAATTTCAAAGCAGATCTCCCGTCTGAATAACTCCATAGGAAATGCAGTAGAAGCCTGCTCTTTTATGAGAGTGCTTAGAGCTGTCTTGAAGTGTTTGAAACTCAATTCCTTTACAATTGCCTTGTCTTACTATTCCCTACCAAACTGTACTCTTGCTATTTACATCTTTTTAAAGGACACTATGGTCCAGCTAAGCCAAGGGACCTGAATGTAACCAATTCATGTCTCTGAATTTTAAGCTCAGATTTTTTTTTTTTTTCTAGCTGTGGACCACCTACCAGGGTAGCTGAAATTGTCTGCTAGTCAATGAAGCCACCATCTCCATCCCCAGCCCGTCCCCAGCTGCACTTGGAGACAGAAATGGATGCATCCTCACGACCCATGATCCTGAGCCTCTCCTTACCCTAGTCAAATGCATACATCTTCTTTGTGACGTGTGCCCATACGACTTCGATCTTTGTGCCCTTCCCCTTATAAGTATCCTGATATACCTCAAGACCACTGGAGCTTCCCTCCTTGTCTCCAGTGCAAATCCACTGTCAATTTATAGCTGCCTCCTTCTGACTTGGAAAGCCTCATTCTCTGCTCCCTGGGCAAAATTCCAGCTCCATCCAGAGCCTCTCGACCTTGTCCTCTTGACTCATCCCGAGTCCTGACAGCATGACCAGAGGGAAACGAAGAGTTTCCTTTAAGTAATATTACTAATGGTGAATATAAAACAACATTGCTTGAATTAAAATGAATCTCAGGGTTGATTTGGAATATTTTATGTGGCATTAGTAAGTGCTAAAACTTTGGGAAATTTCCTTCCTTCCATAGAAAGGTCATATTACGTTGTCAACACAGACAGCGGTGTACGGCAAAGTGGCTTATGGAGGAAAGCACAAACAACAAATCACACTGACCAATTGAGAGCACAGCCTTTAATTCTAGCACCAGCCTTGTCACGAGGCAACTTTTCCTTTGGGCAATACGTAATACTGAGAAGTTCCCATCCATGGCAGATGGGTCGTCCATTCTTATTCCTCTTCTCAACTAAATCCCCACTCATGCATGGGGGGATTTTTAATTGTGACCCTCCTTAATAATATTTGCACATAAAAGCAAAAATCTGAGACCCAGTCACCCTCAAAGGCTCAAAAGAGAGCATTGCTGTTGGTAGAAATAACTCCTGCAAGTTTGGGAGGGAGGGAGGAACCAGGGGGAAAGCAGCAGCACCCTGTGATTGGGGGTTCCCTGGCACTTTCTGCAGTAAGCATCTCTCTGTGCCTCAGTGTGGAATCTAACCCCCGCCTACCTCAACAAATACCAGTTGTTCAGGGAAGTTGGTGAATTATTCTCTATCATGGTCGATGTACATTCTCTGCACTTCTACCTAAACTCGGCTAAACAGATAACAGGAAAAAGGTGGAAGGGGACACACAGAGTGTCCAGTTACATGGCCAGAGACCGATCTTTACTCCTTGGATGACAGACAGGAGCATCAGACCCAATGTGTCCCACGTTCTCCCCCAGCTGTGAAATGGCTCACTTCTGCAATCCTGCAATGCTATATGGAATTGATTCCCCAACCCAAGCTGGGATGGTCATTTCTCAGCTGGCAAAAATCTGGGCAAGTGCAATAAACATGGAGGGTTTCTTCTTTCCTCCCTCCTTCCCTTCCTCCCTCCCTCTCTCTCTTTCTCCCTTTCTTTCTCTCCTTTTTTCTTTCTTTCTTTCTCCCTTCCTTCCTCCTTCCCTCCCTCACTCCTTCTCTTCCTTCCTTTCTCTATCCCTCTCTCTCTCTCTCTTCCTTTCTTCCTCCCTCCTACCCTCCCTATTTTCTTTCTTTCTTTCTTTCTTTCTTTCTTTCTTTCTTTCTTTCTTCTTTCTTTCCTTCTCTCTCTCTCCTCTCCCTCTTTCTTTCCTTTCCTTTCTTTTCTTTTCTTTTCTTTTCTTTTCTTTTCTTTTCTTTCTCTCTCCCTCCCTCCCTCCCTTCCCTCCCTCCTTCCTTCCCTCTTTTTATTCTTTCCAAGAAGTAGAGAAAGTTCTAAAAAAGTCTTTGCGTGCACCTCTGGCAGGTGCTGCCTACTCCACCAAGTTCCTCAAAACTGGGAGGGAAAGTCTCTCTATTGAAATGCTAATGGAGGAGCAAACTGTATAATAAGATTGCAGCCCCTTTGGGTCTACATATAATTTACACATAAAATAAAATTGCACATGGCCTTGTTTCATAGCATATTTGTTTAATTATCCACTTTTTAGAATGCTTTTTTCTTCAATTAATTTTCAATATTTAAAAGAGGAGCAAAAATGTCAGTTTATCCGCACACCTGATCATTAAATACAGTGTGGGGAATAATTACATTATCTAATAGTGGAAATTTGTCCGGCTCTAATAACTAACATTTAACAAGGATTTTGCTCATTTCCTTCTCTTCTAAGGATGGTCTTTGAATTTATCTCTTCCTTTTTCTCTCTAAGTAGAGTGGATTAAGTTTAGAGCATGTCAAATACCACCTCCATTTTATTTCCACACGTAAGGACCTAGTTTTACCATGAGAGAGTGTTACGGACACCTCTGCTGGAGAAACGGCTTGGTTTCCAATTTCTGCTTGGAGCCACATTTTTATCCCCACCCTGAGTGGTTGGCAAATGTAACAAGAAATGAAAAAAACCCTGCAAGTCATTGAGTTGTTACCCTCAATTTTTAAAGCTGGTCACTTGCTCTGAGTGAGCTCATCAACGATAATTCGCATTTATCAGGCCGTTAGTTATTAATAATAACATTCGTCCCAATGAACAAAACAGTGCTTATTCCCCCAAGGCACTAAAACTCTGTCTTTCGGGTTTTGTCATTTTTGTCATGATTTCAAGGCCTTGAGCACACAACCACTCTCTCATACCGAAAACATGGCTCATCTCCTCCTGCTCCTTCACGCTGGAGGCTTAGGTGAAACCAGTGTGTTTGTGTGCTGATGTCAGGTACAAAGGAAAGAAAAATACCTTTTTTAACAAAAATAACCAAAGAGAAGATTTAGAACTAGAAGGATGAAAGAGAAATATTTGCCAAATGGACTTCCCGTTAATTAGATATTAGAGTGTTTTAAACTTTATCTCTCTCTCTCTCTCACACACACACACACACACACACACACATTCTTTTCCTCTCATTTTCTAGACACAGAGCAGTTAAATCTACACCCTTATGAACCATTTTGTACAACTGTTATATTCTGAAATATCAATCACTCCTTGTATTTAAACAGTGTTTTTACAGCTCCCTTATTTCTATTACACAGAAGTCACAGGATGTGGACTTTGGGATAAATACAATATACCTTAAAAGATCTTTCTAGGAAGCAGGTACATTTTTTAAAAGACTCCTTAAATTTGGCCCTTTTGGATAGATGAGGAAACCGAGCTGTATTCACACATGATAAAAGGCTCCCATCTTTTTTTAATAATTTTTTTGTCATAGTAATGGTTATGAACCTTAACATTGATAAGTTAAGTTTATAAAGAAATGTTTCCCCATGCCCTTAATTGAGTTCTCAGAGAAATTCCATACTGTAGGGACTATTTTTCTTAATTTAAAAAATAATGAAATTGTGGTATTTGGAATATAAGCTAATTTTGTTTTATTTTTAATATTTATTTATTTATTTGCTTATTTATTTATTTTTTAGAGGTGGGGGAGGGAGGGAAAGAGGGAGAAGGAGAGAGAATCTTAGACTCCCTGCTGAGTGCAGAACCCGACATGGGTTTGATCTCAGGACCCCGAGATCATGACCTGAGCTGAAACTAAGAGTTAGATGCTCAACCATTGAGCAACCCGGGTGTCCTAAGCTAATTTTATTTTATTTTATTTTTAAAGATTTTATTTATTTATTTGACAGACAGAGATCACAAGTAGGCAGAGAGGCAGGCAGAGGGGGGCGGAGCAGGCTCCCTGCCGAGCAGAGAGCCCAGTGCAGGGCTTGATCCCAGGACCCTGAGACCATGACCTGGGCTGAAGGCAGAGGCTTAATCCATTGAGCCACCCAGGCGCCCCCTAAGCTAATTTTAAATATAACGAAATACATCTTCTTTTCTTTCCCATTTCAAACATGGTAAAAGCAAGGCTTCAAAAAATCTCCAATGCCCTCCCTCAGCCCCCCAGCCTTGCCTTGCTTCTATCACTTCAAATTCCTTCCGTATCAGGGTTGTCAGTAGTGGTCTGTCTTGATTTCCCCATTGTGCTTAGGGATAAGTAAAATCAGAGGGGGCTCAGTCCCCTGAATGAGACAAGTAAGAAATGCCAAGAGCTGAACTGAAATATCAGCTGCATCCGTTCTCTTGAAAGGGGGGCACATTCAGAGGACATTTTCAAGTGTCAAAGGAAAAAGCAAGGATGTCCATTTCTGGACTTGCCTTGACCACCATGGGCTGAACAAGCTGGCAGCCAGAATGCTGTAGTTTCCCTCGCAGTACCATGAGACCCTGCTCATCAACAGAGGTATGGCTGTCCTGCCCCTCCTTCTTCTGCCGTCCAGGAAGACAGAGGCTTACTGGCCTGTCCCACTGTCATTTGGGCTCTGCAGGCTACTGATGCCTGTAGTACCATGTCAGTGACAGGGGAAGCAAGGGGATCAAGGAGAAATTTGTATAAAAGAGGGAGAGAGGCCAAGCTAATGGAAGCTTGGCCATCAGGGGTCTATTTTCCTCTTATGACAAGAATTTTCTCATCTAACAAGAAATCAGGCCTGATCCAGCTGTACATCAGGGTCCTCAAGGGCCCTGGCTACTTGCACTTCCCTGCTTCACCATACACAGCACATAAACAGATGCCCCCTCGCATTCTCAAGGTGGCTGCAACAGCTCCAAGTATCACATCCTCTTACAGCAAAACACAAAGCAAGAAAGAATTAAATTATCTCTCCCTCTGTCTCTCTCTTCCCCTCTTTCTCTCAACCCATCCATCTTCCCCTCCCTACTTCCCCTCCCTCCACCTGCCCTCATGCCTCCCTTTTATGTAGGAAAAGAAAAATCTTCTCTAGGAGATTTTACTAGACTTTCTTTACTAATCCTTGCCCAGAAAAGAGTAACATGGATGCCCTCCACTGAAAGAAGATCTGGGAAGATAAACTTTTGTACCCTATTTCATGAGACACAGTCTTTGTCAGAAGGTCAGAATCAGAAGGGGCAGTACATTTAGGATGGACATCTACCAGTTTCTGCTGTGATGGTCTAATCACACTATCTCATCTCTGGACCCCGTACAGAGCATTTGACCCCAGCTATGCAAATTGGGGCCCTGTCCAGGGTTTTTCTAAGAAAAAAAAAAAAAAAAAGAAAAAGAGCATCATGCTGATGAAGCTATAAAGTTACAAACATCCTGGGTTCCAGCCTCTGGGAGAAAACAAGTCTGATAGAACAGAAGCTGAGATGCAGAGAGAAGTAGGTGTGAGTGATGGAGAAGACCCAGCTTCCTCTGATGGCCTGTGGTTTTTGTTCTTTGGTTGGTTACATGAGCCAATGGTTTACCCCTTAGCTGAGGCTTAATTTGACTTGGATTTCCATCATTTATAACAAATGATACACATTATCATAGCTATGTGTTTCGGTTCCAGAGGACAGTCTATGTGATCTGCCTAAGGTTGCACCACTGGCCAGTAGCAGGCATGTCGGTCAAATAGGAACATTCTACATGGACATCCCACGCATTTCTTGCGGGTTGTCGAGGGGTAGAGAGAACAGGAATGGTAAGTGGCAGAGAAGATTATAATGGCGGGTAGCAGACACAAATTCTAGACTGTCTACACAATCCATTCGGATCAACTCCTAGTCTTCACTGTTTCCTCTCCTAAATGCCGATGATAATGTCGGACTTGTTTGAAACCAGAGAAGTAGAGAGAATAGTCAAGCATGGGATGGCGACTAGAGTGGAAACCGTTTTGTGGGTTCCTTCTGCTTCCACAATAGTTGATCTCATGCATCCATTTGACATAAGCACGGTAATCACTCACTTTTTCTGTTCCAGTGGTGTTAACCATCCGAAGTTTGTTCCTCATTTGGGCACCAAAATTTGCTACTCATTCATTCAATCATTCACCTATAAAGCCTTCCCCGCCCCCCCCCGCTACCCAGTTCTTTTAAATCTCAACTCAAGCTCCAGTCCTTCCATTTGTATCAATTACCCTGTCTGTGAATATTTGGAGCCATTGAACTACACACTTATCATTTTGATTCTTGGTGTTTTGTCATGTTTATTCATTTTTTTTACCTTGTTATTAATAAATCTTACCTTGTAGGGCACCCAGATTGCTCAATTGGTTAAGTGTCTGCCTTTGGCTCAAGTCATGATCCCAGGGTCCTGAAATTGAGCCCCTTATCAGGCCCCCTGCTCAGATAAAAGCCTGCTTCTCCCTCTGCCCCTAACCTCACTCATGCTCGCTCTTTCTCACTCATTCTCTATCTCCCAAGTAAATAAATCTTTAAAGTAAATAAATAAGTAAAAGCTTACCTTGTTAATCTTTCCTGAAGGAGACTAAGAAACTCTATTAAGACCTCAAGTGGGTAGGGGAATAGATTTTTCTTAGTGCAAATCAATATCAAATCAATACTATAGAATCATATAACGTTTTACTGAATTTATAGGTTTTTGTAGCATTCTTGTATTCCTTATAACTCCCAAGAGAGAGGTATCTTTTCCATTTTTGACAATGTGGCTCTGAAACTCAGAAAGTAAAGTGACCAACCCCAAATCCCATAGCTGGGAAGTGAGATGCATTGGGGAATTAAGTTGGTGGCAGAGTCCTGACAGAAAAAGTTGTTAAAATTTAAAAAGAAGCCCAGGAAACTTTCTTTCTTTCCTTCCCTTCCTCTCTCTTCCTTCTTCCTTTTTCTTTCTTTCTTTCTTTCTTCTTTATTTTTTTTTCCTCTTAAATATTTTGTAGGCATTGATTTAAGGACATCATTCATGGCATTTCATCTGTCCTTCTCATAACCTGACAACCAAAGATTTGTTCTCCTTACTTGCAGATGAAGATCTGAAGATCTGATCTCAGGCGTACAGGAAGACTCGGTTTTGAACCTGTCATGTAACTTGTTCTCGTCCACTATGCCTTTTATCTTTAATAAAGATAAATGAATATATCCACCTAGACACCTATCCAGCTATCCTCTCAAGAACCCACTTCTACTAAGCTCAGAGTTAGACCACGAAGATCAGAAATGACTCAGCCAATTTCCTCTTGCTTCCCTGGGCCTCAAATTCATCTGGAATAGAAGCACATGGAAAGGGATCACCAATTGCAGTGTAATATTTGCTACATTATGTGTACATCCACTGAACAGCTAGAAGCCAGAAGGGACAGTGCCGGTTCTCTGAGATCCAAAGACAATGTCACTAAGATGGTGATCCCTTCCTAGAGCGGTGCAGTTTGTTGCTCTAGTATTGAACAACACTACCCATTGTTCAAATCCAATCTTAAGTCTTGTTTTGAGCAAGCTTTGAATTTCCCTACGAGTGTCTAAAGCTCACATTCAAGTCATTACGCCCACCTATCATCATAAACTAAAGAAAGGAGCTTGTGGTCAATTCACCTTACTTTCGGAGAGAGGTCATTATTCCTTGACTTATAAGGTTTCTCTCCAATGACACATTTTAAAGAGAGAGGTGGTAATTTGAGCCTGAGGAATAAAGTGTCCTCTTCTTATATTTGGGGAGAAAAGGGCAGAATATGCCATCAACAACTTGTGGATATTGCTTATCTAGAAACAAAGAGAAGCACCTGTGACTCCCTATTTGAAGTTGGATGGAGACTCAATTTTCAGAGAGAAGCGTTTGGAGGAAGTCTTTAGAAAAAACAGATTCATGGTTATTGTGTTGTGTGAGTAACAGGGTCTGCTAATTTCATTCTCAAGAGTGTAAGTATCTCCACTAGACTGTTGCCTACAAACTAAAATTAAGGAGTGAATTCTTAAATGCCTACTTCCAGTTGATTTGGTCTTAGCAACATGTCAGTGAACATCGTATTTTAATTTTGATTTTTCTTACGAATAGTCAGGAATGCTTTTACCTCTTCAGACTTCCCTAATAAAAGTCCATCTAAATGCAATCAGCCTTTTTAGCCAACATGAACATTAAATTTCTTCCAAAAGTGAGTTATCATTGTATAACTCCACAGTCTAGCATTTGCTTTAGAATCAAGATTCCTGAAAGCTTTAGTTTAGCAGTGTTTTCTCAACAGTTTTAAGGCTGGTTCTGAGGTAGTTTTTGTTGTTGTTGTTGTTGTTGGTTTTTTTGTTTTTTTTTTGTTTTTGTTTTTGTTTTTTTTTTTGTCTGATCAAATATCTTTTAGCATAGAACATCATTCATTATTATGCCAATTCCTTAATTAATTTACTGATTAATTTTTGGCATTCAATTATTATGCTGGTTTCAACATAATCTGTACCTTGTAATCCACCAATACTAGGGCACACATTTGAATAAAAAATGTGCCCAGCCCACCTGTAGCTCACAGACTGTTTGCAGGCTGGCCATTATCATGAGTAGGATAAGTGGAAGAAAGAACTCCATCTTGGGCTCAGGGAATTCATCCTGGGGACTTGAGCTACATGTTGAATAAACAGAGAAGAGGAGTTTGTGACCAGGGCATTCTGGACATAGATGCAACATATGGAAAAATAGGAATTTTAGCTTCCTCTTCAAAATGTGCAGTTTAACTTCTAGAATTTCATAATCTAAAAGAACCATATATGTCCATCAAAAATCCAAAATGAAAGGAACAGAAGAGAATGAATACAATATCAAGTGAAATTATCTGGGATTGATGGCATACTCTATGACTTCAGGTAATTCATATGAGGACTCTGTCAGGACCACATATTCTTGTTCTGAAACACTAAGACAGACTCAAACTGAGCAATCTCTAAAGTCTTTTCCTCACAAGCATCCATGCCTGTAGATACAGTCTTGACCACATCCATCCATGCTCTAGGGCCCAAGGCACAAATGGGAACTCATCTGAGCTGAACTATTCCACTAAATCTGAATGTATCATTCCACATCTCCAGCTCGTTTTTTGCTTTATGTGCTCGTTTATTTCAGCCTCTCCTCTCCTAAACCAACTATACTGTAGATCAGTAAATGATTTAAATTCTCTACTCCTTACCCCAGCATAGATGAAGAACAGGCTGCAGAAGAGGTCCAGTTCATGAGTAGTGTCAGAGAGCAGAAGGAGGGTATGTATGCTCCATGCTTCAGAAGCATCCTGTGCTTCCCATGGGCTTAGCCCTCCCATCACCCAGCCTTCCTTGTTAGTGTGAAGAGTGCGGAGATGAAGATCATGTTCTGGGTGGGCTATGAGCCGACTGCTCAACCTGTGCAGGGGTTCATATATTCTGTATGTGTATGAACTGAATCGATTTAGTTAAAAATTGGCACAATTACAATAAGACCTCCGTCGAGAGTTCCTTTTGGATTTCCCAAGGCCATGAATGAGGTGGTTTTTTTTGTTGTTGTTGTTTTGTTTTTTTAAGTGAAAGAGTAATTGGAAGAGGCAAAGGGAGAGCAGAAGGACAAAAGCAATCGCTGGAGAATGAAGAAAGGAGGGAGAGAGGGAGAAGGAGAAGGGGTGGAGGTAGGAGGAAGAGGGAGGAGCTACAGAAAAACAATGCAGTGCAGTGGGCAACCTCTAGATCTTTGCGTCTTTTGCATTGATTGTGGTCATTGGGACTGGAGATGTGCACAGCAGCCCTCAGAGGGGAGAAGCGAGTACACTGTGAAAGTGGCAAGATATCCAAGAGAATAATATTCAAGGTGGATCAGTCAAGGCATTTGCTAACACATCCATCCACACGCATTGCAATGAAGAAGAGAAATGGTGTTAAAACAATAAGCAGTTCTGTTCTAATTTAAAGGCAGTCGTTGCATTTTTTTTAATTTTTAAAATTAATTAATTAATTAATTAATTATGTTATGCTAGTAACCATAGGGCACATAATTACTTTTTGATGTAATGCATTTTAGAAGAAAGACTGAAATGAGACAGAGCTTAAGAAAGTTTTCACCACTGAAAATATTGCCACTGAATGAGGAATTATTGTGTGCAGTGTAAAAAGAAAAGTCCTTATTTTTTAAGATTTTATTTTTTTTTATTTTTTAAAGATTTATTTATTTATTTGAGAGAGAGAGAGAAGAGGGGCAAAGGAAAGAGAGTCTTTTTTTTTTTAATTTAATTTTTTTCAGTGTTCCAAAATTCATTGTTTATGCACCACACCCAGTGCTCCACGCAATACATACCCTCCTTAATACCCATCACCAGGCTCACCAACCCCTACCTCCCTCCCCTCCAAAACCCTCAGTTTGTTTCTTGGAGTCCACACTCTCTCATGGTTCGTCTCCCCCTCCAATTTCCCCCAACTCACTTCTCCTCTCCATCTCCCAGTGTCCTCCGTGTTATTTTTTATGCTCCACAAGTAAGTGAAACCATGTAATTGATTCTCTCTACTTGACTTATTTCACTCAGCATAATCTCCTCCAGTCCTGTCCATGTTGATACAAAAGTTGAGTATTCATCCTTTCTGATGGAGGCATAATACTCCATTATATATAAGGACCACATCTTCTTTATCCATTCATCTGTTGAAGGACACCTTGGTTCTTTCCAGTTTGGTGGCTATGGCCATTGCAAGTATGAACTTCAGGGTACAGATGGCCCTTCTTTTCACTGTATCTGTATCTTTGGGGTAAATACCCAGTAGTGCAATTGCAGGGTCATAAGGTAGCTCTATTTTTAATTTCTTAAGGAATTTCCATCAGTCGGCATTAGTGGAGAGAGACACCTAAGGAGACTCTGTGTGGAACACAGAGCCCAGTATGGAGCTCGATACCACCCTGAGACCATGACCTGAGCTGAAACCAGGAGTCAGATGCTTAACAGACTGTGCCACCCCGGCACCCCTTAAGATTTTATTTTTAAGTAATCTCTACACCCAACATGGGGCTTGAACTCACAACCCCGAGATAAAGAGTCTCATGCTCCACTGACTGAACCAGCTAGGCGTTCCCCCCAAAAAACCCCTTAAAATTGATTTTGTCCTTACATAAGGCTTCCAAATGGAATTTCCCATTTTTCTATAGGTTGGGGAAAATTTCATCATAGACTGACATGTCTTCTCAGATTCACATTTCAAAACCACTGAACCAAGGGAAAAATACCTCGTATTTCTGTAGAACTCCATAAAACTTTTCAAAGAAATTATATTATTTACTCTTCACAATAATCCTCTTCTCTTTTATTCCTTTCTTCTATGTACAATAAATAAGACTTCACTAATCATCACTAATTACTCATCATCAGGGAAATGCAAACCAAAACTACAATAAGATATAAGATCGCATATGTCAGGATGGCTGGGATGAAAAAGGCAAAAACAACAAGTGTCCACGAGGATGTGGAAAACAGGGACCTTTGTGCACTTTTGGTGGGAATGCAAACTGATGCAGCCACTGTGGAAAACGGTATGTCAGTTCCTCAAAAAATTAAGAAATAGAAATACCATATGACCCAGCAATTCCACTTCTGGGTATGTATCTTAAGAATAAAAACACAAATTTGAAGAGATGGGTGCACCTCTATGTTCACTGAGGCATTACTTACAATAGCCAAGATATGGAATCAACCCAAATGTCCATTGATTAGATGAATGGGTAAAAAAGATGTGATACACACACACACACACACACACACACACAGAAATATTACTCAGTCACAAAAAAGAATAAAATCTTGTCATTCAAGACAAGATGGATGGATCTAGAGAGTATTAAGGCTATTGAAATAAGTCAATGGGAAAGAGAATACTGTACAATTTCACTCATACGTGGCATCCAAAACAAACAAACAAACAAACATAAAAAACAAACAAAACAGAAACAGACACAAAGATACAGGAAACAAACTGTGGGTTACCAGAGAAGGGAGACGTAGGGGGATAGGTGAAATAGTGAAGGGTTTGAAGAGGTACAAACTTCCAGCTGTAAAATAAATAACTCACATAACATACGGCATAAGAAATGTAGTTCATAATATTGTAATATCTTAGTATGGTGACAGATGGTAACTGGACTTGTTGTGGGGGCTGTTCAGTAACGTACAAAAATATCGAATCACTGTGATGTACACCTGAGACTAGTAGGATATTGTGTGTCAATTATACTTCGGTAGAAGTTGACAAGCAAACAAACAAAAAGGCTTAGATAGGTGCAATCATTGAAAGTCTCCTTCAATTTGTAAGTTGTGAAGCCAGTTCTGGAACACGAGATTTGATGCCATATCCACAACTCCTTCCATTTAACCACAAGTGCGATTGCCTCCCACCAGGGCTCACATTGGAATCACCTGGGAAACTGTAAAAATATGTGTGTTGGTCACACTCTCAGATTTTGTTTTAATCGATCCAGACTGAGGCTGGAGAGATGCATATTTAGAAAACTCCCCTGTGGTGGGTATGCAATTTAAATTGTGAAAACTCATCTGCCATGTGTGGGGCCACCTGGCTCATAGAAACTAGTGCTTGCAGAGTTGTGACGCTCTGCTGTGCCACCCAGATGGTCCCTGGAGAACCAAAGGACTTACCGTCCCAATATTTGCAAAACTGGCCTGCCAATAGCCCTCCATGGTCAGCTGTCTTGGAGAATTGCCTCCATCTGAAGACAGCTCCAAGCAGTAACTCATCAATGTATGGCATATAAATGGCCACACCCATGCTCCAACTTGGGCCATTTGGACGGGTCCCCCCAGCTTCACAATTCACCACACTTCACTTGAGTCCCCACTGTAAACATCCTTACCTGATCTGATGTCTGCCCAGTTCTGCTCCCTACCCTGTCTCAGAGAGAGCTTGCTGGGACTTCCATATCTCCAGTAACCATTCCCTTTATCAAGCTCCCCTCCACTAACCATGGTGTCTCAAGTGTCACTGGGAGAAGTCATTTCTTCAAGCACATTCTTCACGCTGCCCCTGTGAGATTGCACTTCAGTGTAGGTGATGGAAGGCAAAATACCCCAGACGTTGTTGGTACACCTCTGGACACATCTGCAAATGTATACCCTACTCACAGAAAGCCCGGTTCTATTGTCCTCGTTCCTGAGCCCCAGAGGTGGTCTAAAGACCACCAGTAGATAGACTCACTACCAACTCGGACTTTAAGACATCTTACAACATCTCAGATTATGCTCCCTTTCATAGGTGAGGTGCAGACGCTCACGCTCACTGCAGGACAGGAGGTGACCAGCACCAGGACCAAGTTCAGAACCAGGACTTCTAACTCCCATCCCTCTGTCCTCCTTCCCACCTGCCCAAACTTGCCTAGGCTCCCGCCAGCCGGCATCTTTCCGCATACAGTTTCTTCATCTCTGTTTTCTTCCCTGCTTCTACTTTTTGGCTCATCCAGCTTTGAGGTGTCTACAAACAGTTTCATCTAGTTTCACATGGATTTGGTAAGGAATACTCGCATAATCTTTTCCCTGGTCCTGGAATTCCAACAAGCAGTTGTGTCACACCAGAGAGAGGGAAGCCCACCAGACTCAGTGGCCTGAGATTCTTTTCCGATGGGCTTCCTACGGATGTGGGAAAGCAATGTGTACACAGCTGGTCCCAGCCTGACTTGATGCAGTGAAGTCTGCTGTAAGATACAAACAAGCAAACAAACAGAACCTGAAAGTCATATTGCAGCAGAATCCAGCTGTAGGTCACCCGGACCCACCTTTTCCCTGGGAATCACCCTTTACCAGGGACTGCAGATTTGTAGGTTGATGGGCAGCCTTGGCCTTCGACCACATCTTGCTGATGCTAAGTGTCCTTGGGATAGCTGGTGCTCTAACTCTGAGAGCAGCATGTCTCCCTGGAATGCTCCCTCCCACTCCCCGAGTCCAGGAGACTGGGACAGTACCCAGGCTGTGATCTCCTCATTTTCAATGGCAGGATTCCTGTCTAGGGCTCAGCATCACGGCATTTCTCCAAAGCCTTATGTACTTACAAGTCTTTCTTCCCCTCTTAATTTGCCTGGAGCCAGGCTTTCATCTCAACGTTTAGCCAAGAGGCACCTGCTGAAATATTCATCAGCAGAAATTGTGCCATGGGTGCTTTTTCTTATTTGTCCAGTTGTATGTCATTAGAACAAGGGTGAAGTGAATGGAAATGGAGGCTGACACCAGAGAGTGGAATTCACTCAGAACTCCAGGTAATGGGCAATTAACCCTTTTAAGCACAGGACGCTAAGTACTAGGAACAGATCCTTGCAGACATCACTTACTCATCCATTCACTCATGAATCTGTTATTCCTGGCATCTGCTCATTTTTTCCATAGACTTTATTGAGTGTCTATTTTCCATGAACTCTGGTGCTGAACCCCATACTTGCGTGTATACGATCTCGTCCCTGCTCATCACATCTCATGATTGAATGGGGACAGCAGACAAGGACACAAATAACTGTGATGTGGGGCATGCACAGTTGTGAATTTGGATACAAAGCACTTAGAACATAGCTCAGATTCAGGAAGAGAAAAAAGTGAGGAACACAGTTGCCTGGAAGCCGACCCTCGAAGGCTACTGTGAGGCTTCCATTTTAAACAAAAGTGAGTGGCACAGTGGCAGTTGGGGGATGCCAAGAGGAGGAAAGGACTCTCCAAATAGAAGCAACAGTAGAAGCAAAACAGAGATGCCATGAGGGTCGGCATCGTGGGCATAACCCGGACGGGTCCCAGGATGATGGGAAGTAACATGCTATTGTATGGGGAGTGAGCTGGTGGAAGAAAATGTCAGGGTCAGGTCAGAGCCCGTCTGCGTGTTTAGGAGCTTGAACGCTGTGCTCTGTGGGGGCGTTGGGGGGGGGTGGGCAGAGGGGTCTGGAGAGAGGATTGAGGAGCTGTGAGAAAAGAAGTAAGATGGTTAGATTTATGCTTTGGAGACACTATTCAAACTTCCTTGGGAGCATGTATTGCTCAGAAGATCCATCAGGAAGCTGTTAAAATAAGCAGATGACAAGGTTCTGAATGATGGTGGAGGTGGTGGGGGTAGAGTGGAGGAGAGAAATGCAGGAAGACTTGGAACACTTCCAGTTCAGTGCACAAGCCATTCACTAAGCACCTACTATTAGCCAATTACTCTAGGAAGACTGACAGACACCAGATCACTGTTAGAGCTCATTTTCTCTTGCACAATTTAACTGTGAAAATGAACTCGGTGATCTCCCCACACTTTGCAGTAGAATCAGATGATCGTCACTAGGTTCAAAAAATTTCAGAAGAACAATATTGATCATTCCCCAAAGGCGAGGGGTTTAGGGAGTAGAGGGCAGGCCCTTTGCAGTTCCAGAGTGAGGTGCCACGTTTCTGCGAGAGGATTGATGTGCACCCAGCACCCGGATAGCATCTCTGATTAGGCTTGGGCTGGTCAGGCTGCCCAAGTACCCAGGGGCGAAGGCATGACTAAATCAGCTCAGACCACAGCAAAGCCTCCATAGATCCAAGGCAGAGCTGGTTGTCTGTTTCCTATTCGTGGTCCCTTTGAAGAATGCCAGCTAATGTCCCGGACAGCATTTGGACAAAGCAAATCCCTGGTTGCTAACAGCTCTATAATGTCAGTATTTATAGAGGAGTAACGATTTTTTTTTTTTTTTCTTAACACTTTGTTTCTGAAGTAGAATGATATAGGGCTTGATTACCAGTGTGCCCCCATAGGCAGACTCAATTTTTGTGCCTGTGCCCACGTAGATATAAAAGCACATCTGAGCTTTACTGGGAGTTAAATCTTGGTGAATGTTCCCGGCTGGATGCAGGAGGCTAGAAATATTGTACTGGGAAAAGCTGGCATGGTGAGCTGGATTTTGGAAGTTACTTCTGCAAAATATAACTATGCACGCATGTGTATGCATGTGTGCGTGTGTCTACAGGTATAGAATCCCTGCATACACACACTGATGACTGAGAAGGGAGAGTCCATTGCTTGCCTTTTGATGCAAGTTTTAATTCACAGCATTCACATCTCTATGACCCAGTTTCCTCATCTGTAAAATGAGGATAATTATGTTTATGAATAAAACACTAGGAGCTCTTTGTATGAAAGGGAATGCATGGTTGGGAGGAAGCAATTTTATGACAAACCACAAAAACTGTGCAATTGCTAGACACCCATGCACATACTCTTCCTGGAGCCAGACTATTGCACGGGTAGCTGATGGATGAAAAAGACTGATGTGCACTCCAAAGATTACTGAAATGCAAGGTGGAAGTTTCCGTTTGTGTAAAAGATAGGTTTCACAGGCACACTGACATGGCTGCTTGCTTGTGGAGTTCTAACCAGCCCAATCCCAGTCAGAAGTCCCAAGAGAGAACATGGGTGGTTGAAAAATTGTTCCTGAACACCACTTGTGCAAAACCCTATAGTGTCTGAGGTCTGCTGGTGATTCTAAGTATCTGAACCCATCACTTCTTCCTCCAGGACAGAGGCTGCAGATTTTGTGATGGCAGTTCTGGGGCCCAGAAATCCCTACAGTATACAGAATCCATGCCCCTTGTCCCATTAGTCATTTATGGCTGTGGAACAAACGGTCACAAATGGAATGGCCCAATACAACACAAATGCATTATCTCACAGTTTCTGTGGGTGAAGAGTCTGGGCACAGCTTGGCTGGGTCCTCTTCTCAGATGCTTAGTAAGTGGAAATCAAGATGTTAATCCACAGTAGGATCTTCTCACTTTGTTTTATCCATAGAATCTAACCAATGGAATGACTGTCTCAGCATCTTTGAACCAAGGGAAGCACAAAGTCTGTAACCAGGAAGGAGGGATGACGGTGGCCATATTGCAATCCTCCCATCACACCTGTCATCTTTGGTGTCTCGTAGGTGCACATCAGGGGAGGATAGTCCTCATCTGCCAGTCAGGGGTCTGGACACGTTTTAGAATGAAGATGCTTTAACCTGGATTTTTTTTTTTTAATTTTTTATTTATTTTCAGCGTAACAGTATTCATTGTTTTTTCACCACACCCAGTGCTCCATGCAATCTGTGCCCTCCCTAATACCCACCACCTGGTTCCCCCACCCTCCCACCCCGCCCCTTCAAAACCCTCAGGTTGTTTTTCAGAGTCCATAGTCTCTCATGGTTCACCTCCCCTTCCAATTTCCCTCAACTCCCTTCTCCTCTCCATCTAACCTTGTCCTCTATATTATTTGTTATGCTCCACCAATAAGTGAAACCATATGATACTTGACTTTCTCTGTTTGACTTATTTCACTCAGCATAATCTCTTCCAGTCCTGTCCATGTTGCTACAAAAGTTGGGTATTCGTCCTTTCTGATGGAGGCATAATACTCCATAGTGTATATGGACCACATCTTCCTTATCCATTTATCCGTTGAAGGGCATCTTGGTTCTTTCCACAGTTTGGCGACCGTGGCCATTGCTGCTATAAACATTGGGGTACAGATGGCCCTTCTTTTCACTACATCTGTATCTTTGGGGTAAATACCCAGCAGTGCAATTGCAGGGTCATAGGCAAGATCTATTTTTAATTTCCTGAGGAATCTCCACACTGTTCTCCAAAGTGGCTGCACCAGTTTGCATTCCCACCAACAGTGTAAGAGGGTTCCCCTTTCTCCACATCCTCTCCAACACACGTTGTTTCCTGTCTTGCTAATTTTGGCCATTCTAACTGGTGTAAGGTGGTATCTCAATGTGGTTTTGACTTGAATCTCCCTGATGGCTAGTGATGATGAACATTTTTTCATGTGTCTGGTAGCCATTTGTATGTCTTCATTGGAGAAGTGTCTGTTCATATCTTCTGCCCATTTTTTAATATGATTATCTGTTTTGTGTGTGTTGAGTTTGAGGAGTTCTTTATAGATCCTGGATATCAACCTTTTATCTGTACTGTCATTTGCAAATATCTTCTCCCATTCCGTGGGTTGCCTCTTTGTTTTGATGACTGTTTCTTTTGCTGTGCAGAAGCTTTTTATCTTGATGAAGTCCCAGAAGTTCATCTTTGCCTTTGTTTCCTTCGCCTTTGGAGACATATCTTGAAAGAAGTTGCTGTGGCTGATATCAAAGAGGTTACTCCCTATGTTCTCCTCGAGGATTCTGATGGATTCCTGTCTCACGTTGAGGTCTTTCATCCATTTCGAGTTTATCTTTGTGTACGGTGTAAGAGAATGGTCAAGTTTCATTCTTCTACATATAGCTGTCCAGTTTTCCCAGCACCATTTATTGAAGAGACTGTCTTTTTTCCACTGGATATTTTTTCCTGTTTTGTCAAAGATTATTTGACCATAGAGTTGAGGGTCCATATCTGGGCTCTCTACTCTGTTCCACTGGTCCATGTGTCTGTTTTTATGCCAGTACCATGCTGTCTTGGTGATCACAGCTTTGTAGTAAAGCTTGAAATCAGGTAACGTGATGCCACCAGTTTTATTTTTGTTTTTCAACATTTCCTTAGCAATTCGGGGTCTCTTCTGATTCCATACAAATTTTAGGATTATTTGCTCCAGCTCTTTGAAAAATACTGGTGGAATTTTGATTGGAATGGCATTAAAAGTATAGATTGCTCTGGGCAGTATAGACATTTTAACGATGTTTATTCTTCCCATCCAAGAGCATGGAATGGTCTTCCATCTTTTTGTGTCTTCTTCAATTTCTTTTAGGAGTGTTCTGTAGTTCCTCGAGTACAGATCTTTAACCTCTTTGGTTAGGTTTATTCCGAGGTATCTTATGGTTTTTGGTGCTATAGTAAATGGAATCGATTCTCTAATTTGCCTTTCTGTATTTTCATTGTTAGTGTATAAGAAAGCCACTGATTTCTGGACATTGACTTTGTATCCTGCTACATTACTGAATTGCTGTATGAGTTCTAGTAGTTTGGAGGTGGAGTCTTTCGGGTTTTCCATATAAAGAATCATGTCATCTGCGAAGAGAGAGAGTTTGACTTCTTCCTTGCCAATTTGGATACCTTTTATTTCTCTTTGTTGTCTGATTGCTGTTGCTAGGATTTCTAATACTATGTTGAACAAGAGTGGTGAGAGTGGGCATCCTTGTCGTGTTCCTGATCTCAATGGGATGAGTAGGAGTTAGGGCTGAAGAAGAAAAGAACATGCTGGTTGAGTTAAAGTAATAAGATATAATCCAGGTCAAATAATAATAACCTCTGTTTTTCTATTATTGGGTCCATTTCTTCTGCTAGGATCTTAGGTTTTCATATATCATGCGTGTGGGACTAATTAGAAAACTTGAGTCTTATCATGTAGATGGGAAGAGACAATGGAAGGAAAAAATAAAATAAAATAACTTCTCCACTACTCTGACTCAAAAAGAATAAACATGTATTTAGAAGTGCATTTTCTGTGCTCTAATGTGTATGCAAATGACCTAAAATTCTTGGAAACAACTGCAGATTCTTGAATCCTCCCTTCAGAAATACTGACTTAGTCGAGCAGACAGAGCCAGGAATCTGAATTTTAACAAACCTCAGGGGTCTCCTCAGCAGGTGGTCCAAGTACAAAGGTTTGAGAAATTAGTCTGGTTTTACCAAACCTTTTCACAGATACTTTAACTGTCCCTCAGTGGTCTACTCAAAACAACATGATACTCATTTTACAGATGGGTTAGCTGAGACCTTGAGTGTTATTTGCCCAAATCACTAAACCAATATATGATATGAACTGAGGACAAATTCACATGTCCTTTTCAAAGCTCAAGATTTTTTTTTTCTTTTCTTTTTTTTTTTTTGCTTTACTGTCTCTTAAGATGTAATTTATAGATGTGGGTATTGATTTATTTGATCCATGTCCTACTGGTGTTTGGGCCTCTTTTTTTTGTTACTCTATCTCCTTAATATTTATGCACCCTGGACCAAAAGGTCTGCCTTTGCTTCGATTCCTATAAAAAGCCCTGTGGAATTCACATTAGCACTTCCATAAAAGTCATAAAGGCTCGGCAAACTACTCAGAGTTTAAATATGGAAGTCGAAACCCTAATCACAATTTAATATAACTAAATATGTACATACTTTATGGTCAATCATCCAGACCATTTACAGGGTCTCTTGGCTTTGAAATTACTGAATCTCAAATGGTGCTGTAGATGAGCCTTGCTTGACATGACATATATTGAAACAGACTGTAGAGCGATCACTTAGGGATGAAAACCTCGCTTCAGTCTTAGTGAACCAAAGCTAAGAGGCAAATTATTCAATTACAGTAAATTTACAGTAGCTTAATATTTGATAAAAGTGGTTCTTCCATCATCAGAGCATCTTATTGAAAACCCTTGAGCAGCAAAATAGCGCCGGAAACTCTTAAGATGTTTTAACCACTTATTAAGAAAATTCATCTAGCTTGATCTTTTACGAGCAGTCTGGTTTGTTAATTGTCAGGTACTTTGTGCATGCACTGGTGGCCTCAAAAGTAACCCGCTAATTGTTCTACCCTAAGCAGGGGTGGGGGTGTGAGGGGCCACACAGCTCCATTCACGGGAGCAAAGGCTGCTTGGGGTTCTTGACCACCTACCTCGTGAGAGGGATACTGTGTCCTTCAGACTCTGAGGTGAAGTGGAACTCCGAGTGCGGACCCTACCGAGATACGAGATGGACATGTGCCTACCAAGGGGTCAGACCTCTCGAGGAAATGGTTAGGTTGCTCGCCACATGACACATTCTAGGGGAGGCCCACTGTCTGCCCAAGAAGGCTCTAAAGCAGGACTTCTCACATTTTAATGGAGACAAACCACCTAGGTATTTGGTTAAAATACCATTTTGGCCTGAGATTCTGCATCTCTAACCAGCTCCAGAGTGACGGACGTCCCTGCCCCTGACCAGCAGACCAACCTCCTCTGAGTCACAAAGAGCTGGGGCACACTACAGCCCCCACCTGAATCAGGCACCTGGCTAATAGCCAGTCTCCAACATGACGCCAGGATTGCAGTGCACACAGCCCCGGTGGGGCTTGGACCTAGCTGTGTCATTGGGGATAAACTTTTTAACCCATTTGGCAGTGGATTTGATGTGGGCCCAGGGATAACCCTACCTGTGGCCTGCTAGCTTGAGGGGTTTCAGGGAAGTTCAGCTTGCCCTCGAGGTCTTCAGCTGGGTGCATTTAAATACAAATGTCTTTGCTACAGTTGGCCTGGAAGTCACCACCATATAAATAAATATTCTCTCTGCCCAAACCTCTTCCTTGTCAAGCAACACCCGCTGGGAATGCTGATTTTTCTAACTTCCAGAACCAGAGCAAGACTTCTTAATCTGGGTTTAGTTAAACTTCCCCCACTGCTCAGACACTGTCGTCAAATATAAAAGAAGCAAGAGAAGGGATGGAAATGCTAATTAGGCCCTGTCACAATTCCAGCTACTGTTGTGGGAATTCACAGTATGCAAATCAGATTAAATCTACCCTAAACAGCTCAGGGCTTTGAGGGCAGGGGCGGGGTTTGGATCGACCACCTCAGGGGGAAAAGGTGAGAAACCATCATCAGATCCCTTCCCAGCCCCCATGTTCCTCTGCTCTGCGGAGTCTCCGAAGCACCCAAGCTGAGAGACACCCCCGGGGGGAAAGTACAATCAGACAAGATGTGTGTGTGTGTGTGGTGTGTGTTTAAACCAAACACTTTCTGCTCCCCAATGTTGCAGCTGTATTCACAGTAAAAGTGAGCTAAATGGCTTTAAACACACATGTGCACGCACACACACACACACACACACACACAGAGCCACCATTCAGCTCAGTATAAATGTCACAGCGTCAAATACCAAATACAGAGAATTATTAGCGTAAGTGGCCTCCTATAATAAAGCTCATTATTAATAGGCCGATTAGCTCAGCATTCATTTGAACTGACAGCAACTTCTTTCTACAGCAGCTGTTTGCTCCCTTTTTCCATCCAAGACCCCTTCTGACATCTCAATGTATATTAAGAGGCAGAGAAGGGGTTGGCGGCTGCCAGGGAGGCAGTGACGGAAGTCATGCAGATTATTTTAAAAGGGGAGGAGAGACTGGGAGTTATTATTTATCGAGCATACATTATAAATAATGGCAAACGTTACTGAGTGTATCGCATGCCAGTGTGCTACATGTATTATTTTATCCACTTTGCAAAAAATGCAGGATACCAGTTAAATGTGAATTTCAGATAAATGACATATTTCTTATTATAAGTAGGTTCTGAATATTGCATAGGACATGGTTTTATTAGAAACTATTTGCTGTTTATATGAAATTCAGATTTAACTGGGAGTCTGTGTCTTTGTTTGATAAACGTTGAGGAAGTTATGTTACTATCCACATTTTACAAGTTAGGGTACGGAATCTTTTTAGTCTAAGGCAAGACCCCCAAAAGGGGTTACAAGCTCTGACTTTGAGTATGGGTTATTCCAGAACTCATTCTCTCACAACCATCCACATGGGACTCTCTACCCTTGCACTGGTCATGATGCGCACCGGTCATGAAGCACACAGCTCTTACACAACTTGTCATTCATCCCTGTGAATTTCTTGTAGTTGCTTTGATTGTACCCATTCTGCAGGTGAAATTGAAGATCCAGGCATTTAAGCAACAACGGAGAATCATCTCGGTCATTTATTAAACATTTACCCCACCCTGAGATTATAACATTCAGACACAAGCACAGTCTTCAAACTCTGTTCATATAGTAAATGGGATAAGGTAAGTATACAAATCAGATAAGTGCAATGCACGATGATGGGACAAGTGATGTTGTTACTCCCCAGTTCAATCAAGACACTAGGGTCCCTTCTGAAAGAGGTTTCACCTGGTGAAGGGCCTGTAGAGGACAGATATCACAGCCTGATTATTAAAGACAATCATAAAGGATTGCCATCTGAGGAAACAATGTCATATATTCAGCTTAAAAATATTGTAAAAGTCCTGGGAGAATTAATCTTAAGTGAAAAATATGAGAAATTTAATAAATGGGAATTTGCAGAGACCAGTTTAATATCATACAGAAAATGACATGAAAATATGGCCGTCCCTTCATTCATCAGTCCCGGCTCAAGACCAAATAATGGAGATCAGATTATTTGACATTGGTTTAATCAATATTTATTAAATATTTAGTATGTGTCAAGCACTACAAAGGAAAAGCAAGATATCAGCTCTCAGGGACCCTCTGGATACTCTCTTAGACTCTCATTCTTCTCATCTGTGAAATGGGAATAATAATATATTTGCATCACGGGACTGTTGTGAGTACAAAATGGGTCAATCACTCAAGCTGCTAAGATAGGGCTGGGCACATACTAGGTACACAACAAGCATTAGCTCTTAGGACTATTTGTTGAGGGCTGGGAGAATCCATGGGGACGTAATGATACCGTGGATACAGGAGCATGTGGGGCAGCAGGATGGTACTGTGAGACCACTGAAGCCACCATCCAACAAGACCCTAGAGACATAAATAAGGCTTCATGTTCAGTAAGATGAGCCTTTCCCCAAAAGATAGAAGGAAAGGGTATTCCAAACTAAAGATGAGCTAACGCTTATTGAGGTAGATACTACTTCCAAATACAGAAGAAGAAATTGATGTATATGACATATATGACATAGGATAGGGATCAGACAGGTGGTCTTTCCTCCTGATCAGTGCACCCTGACTAGAATAGCAGGTGGTCTGGGGCAGCTGGTGACCCAAGAGAGTGGGAGGGAGGTAGAGGTTGGATGGGGGGAGGGGACACACCAGGAATTGCCTCAAAACTCATGACAACCATTGGGACCCCTGGGTAACTCAGTCAGTTAACCATCTGACTCTTGATATCAGTTCGGGCCATGATCTCAGGGTCACGAGATTGAGCCCCGTGTCAGGCTCTGTGCTCAGCTCGCAGTCTGCTGGAGATTCTCCCTCCTTCTCCCTTTACCCTTCCCTCCCATCCCCTCTCAAATACGTGAATAAATTAAAAACAAAACAAAACAAAAAACCTGGCAGCTACTGACTCTGTCCTGTGGGTGTTGGAGGACCCCTGAGGAATAGATAGCACAAGAACACGGGAATGTGTAGATTAGAGTTGAGTTCTAAAAATAATGCCCATGGTGGAAATTACAAAAAATTATGTGGAGAGTCAGATAGAGATAGATGATGGAGAAGACAGAGAGGGGAAGGACACAGAGAAAATGAAGAGGTAGTTTTTATTTATTTTTTTTTTTTAATTTTTTTTTTTTTTTAAGATTTTATTTATTTATTTGACAGAGAGAGATCACAAGTAGGCAGAGAGGCAGGCAGAGAAAGAGAGGGAAGCAGGCTCCCCGCTGAGCAGAGAGCCCGATGTGGGACTCGATCCCAGGACCCTGAGATCATGACCTGAGCCGAAGGCAGAGGCTTAACCCACTGAGCCACCCAGGCGCCCAAGAGGTAGTTTTTAATTTGAGCCTTCTTTGTGCAGCTTTGAACTCCAACACTGTGCCAGAGATGTCTCAATTCTGTTAAGCAAATATTTGTGGGTTTATGGTTCAAATGAAGACAGATTTCCAAACAATTTCTCTATCTTCCAAAAGTGGTTGAAGTTCTGCAAACCTCTCTTATTCAATTACTGAAGTTCTCTACTTTCTATCACTAAATTAAATATGCAATGCTTCTCCCCCCCACCCCCACCAATTAGATCCTCTGTGGAGATGAAGTGTCCTGCAGTAATAAGTTGAAAATCCTATGCTCACTCATTCATTAATCATTTATTTTATCACTCGTCCATTAAACCAGCATTCCATCCATTGAACTCTGTCTGTCCAATCACTCACCTTACGTTTACCCATGTTTTCTTTTTTCCTTTTTTCTTTTTTATTTATTTCACAGACAGAGATCACAAGTAGGCAGAGAAGCAGGCAGAGAGAGAGGAGGAAGCAGGCTCCCTGCCGAGCAGAGAGCCGGATGTGGGGCTCAATCCCAGGACCCCGGGATCATGACCTGAGCTGAAGGCAGAGGCTTTAACCCACTGAGCCACCCAGGCGCCCCTGTTTACCCATGTTTTCATTTATTCATCCACCTACCACCCACTCTTTCCTCCATCCATCCATCCATTCATCCATCCATTTCATTTACTAAATGCTCGCTGAACATTAGTTATGTGTAAGTACATATTAGGATTGACTAAGCACAGCCCGTTTCCTACAGGGATTCCACAGCTCACTAACAGAAACAAGCAAGTAAGCAGCCTTGTTCCAGTATTTTATGAGGATTCAGCCAAAGAGACACAAAGTCCAGAGAAAGAACACGGTAAAGAGGATCAACTCTGGGCCACAGAGGAGACTTTTCACTTTTTTTTAGGAAATGACTCAGCTGCCTGACAAGTTTTAAGACTATATCAGTGCATAAAAAATCGCTGGGGGTATGTGTGTTTTACTTGTCATCCATCCCTACTTTTCAAATTACAGATATTTCCATAGGGCAATGTCTTCACTCCACAAAACCACCATGAAGAGTTATCAATATAGTAAGTTTTCATGAAAAATTGTCATTTACCCTACTCTTCCTGCTCTACCATTTTTTAAAGAAGATAATGTATTTTATTTAGGTTCTCTATCTCCCAACCCCCTGCCCAATCAGTAGCAAGGTGCTGAAGACAAGGGTGACTTAAAGTTTTTCACAGACTTGGGGTAGGAGAAGGTCAAAGAAGGCTGCCGGTGAGCTGGTCTCTATCTACCTGGCTTCTGCATAGGTTATTTGCTATTTGGTCAGCACATACGAAATGGAATTAAGGGGGCATTTTATTCAGCTTGCTGGTGAGAGATGCAGACAATGGCCGTAAACTTGGGACTTGGAACTGCAGACAAAATGGCTAGAAATTACCGCAGGAGAGAACGAGAAAAAACTTGTCTATCTAAAACAAACCCTCTTTTTCATATGGCTACTTTTCTTTTAATGTGTTTAATAAATTAACACACCTTGGCAAATGGCAGGACCCAGGTAGCCTGGCTTTTGGAGACAGCCAATACCCCTGATTCTGACTATTTAAAAATGACCCTGGGGGCGCCTGGGTGGCTCAGTGGGTTAAGCCTCTGCCTTCGGCTCAGGTCATGATCCCAGGGTCCTGGGATCGAGCCTCACATCAGGCTCTCTGCTCAGTGGGGAGCTTGCTTCCTCCCCTCTCTCTGTCTGCTTCTCTGCCTACTTGTGATCTATCTGTCCCCAAATAAATAAATAAATAAAATCTTTAAAAAAATAAAAATTAAAAAAATAAAATAAAATTGACCCTGAGACTCCCTCTCTTGTCATTTTCTTCTATAGACTGGAGAGCATCTCATGTTTCCTGGACCAGAAAAGAAACGTGTACACCATGAGGGCACCTCCATAATACATTGCGTAGTTATTTGGGCATTGTATTTGATTCCAGTGGTTAAAGAGCTAATTTTTTAAGTAGATGGTGGGCATGGTGCACTTGCTTATGAATGTGGACACTAAGAATTTATTTGGGAACCTGCTGGAGTTGAGCGTCCCAATGCAGAATAAAGACAGAGGAGAAAAGAAGTGGAGGGATGGGGAAAGGAGCAGGAAGTGAAACAATAAGCTCTTCTCACACCTTCCCTAAGTGGCCCTCTTACTGCCATGATGCCCAGACTCTTGACAGGCTATACTGCTGCCACTGCCCGCTGATGCATATTTCTTCAGTCCACGTCCATCCACTCGACCATGACTTCCTCAAGGACAACAATAGTACTTTTCCAATGTTTGAATTCCCAACACCTAACAGCACGTAGCATGGAGTAGGCATTTCACAAATGTTTATTATATGAGTGAAAAATGAACAGGAAGTTTCCAAGTAATTGATAAGTTACAAAGATCGAAATTATATGAACAGCAACCAGGAGCAAAGTGGAGGTAAAGCTGTGTGATTTGGTAAGTTTGAGAGTTATCATAAGAGGATTATCAAAACTATGTATCTCCTACTCAAAGTGTGGTCCCTGAATTAGCAGCATCAGCATCTTGAACCTGAGAACTTTTTGGAAATGCAAATTCTCAATGTCCATCCTGTGTCTGCTGGTTCGGGATCTATGGGCTCAGAGATCTTTGTTCTAATCACCTCTCTATGAGGGTCTTCTGTACTCTCAACCTGGAAAAGCACTGGATAAAATATATTATCTTTATCAGTGGAATACTCTGTTAAGTGACTTAATCTAGTATGTAAACATCAAAACATATGAAAAATACCTTTTCTACGAGTCTTGTAGAATTGGTGCTGTCCACAGTTTTCTTGATAAGCATTGGGCAGATTTCAGAAAGAAAAGAAGGAGAAAATACTAGAAGGAAGGGTCTTATTGTATGAATCAACTACTGTATATGATATCTGCTGTGATGGTCATTTCTCACATGTCAGAGGTGACACTGACATGGACACTTCTCGAGCTCTGAATTCCATGGATGGGAGCTTTTAGGAACCAGAGAATCTGGAGGATTTTGCCTTTGATTCTGGCATAGATCTAAGATATTCACCAAGGTAATTAATGCCAGGTTCTATGACAGACCGGTGCCGACAGCTCACTGGCTTGCCACAACAAAAGTGTTTATTCTCACTCACATCACACGTTTAGCCCCAGCTGTGGGACATCAGAGATGGAGGGACTTATTCCACACAGCCACTCAGGTATCCAGGCAGATCAGTTCGTCACGGCACCGGTGATCCCTCTGGAACACGTGACTAGCTGTTCACAATGGTTACAGGAGAGAAGAGATGGCAAAAGCAGGCCCTAGCCCAGAAGCGTCCATGTCACAGTTCATTCTCTCATGGTGAATTGGGCAGAACTTGGCACACGGTCTTCCATACTGGTGCCTTGGCAGTCATCTCTGTTCCCAATACGCCTTGGCCGTGGAAACCTCTGCTTTGCCGTGGGAGCAAGTCTCTGAGAGCAGCCTGCATCCGTGACTGAGGGCAAGCAGTGGATGAATACCCCAGCTCCCTCAGTCCTCTGACAGGGTAATTCCGAGGGAATTCTAGTCATCTACACGGATTTCTAGAGTTCTTCAGCAACATTAAGCTCCAGTGGACCACACTGGATGCTGGCTGGATACCACAACTTAATATCGCCTTTCTTTCTTTCCCTTTAACTAACCTAGTAATCCTTGTTTTGGGGTCTGCTTCTGGGGGAATCACATCCAGCTACAAAGGAGGTGGGAAATAGAGAGGAACACATGGGATATTTGGGATCCACCATCTTTGCCACAGCACACCTGTCCAACAAAGGGCTCCCACTCAAAATCCTAAATGCAGGGAGGGATGCCTACCCATTGATAACCTGCTTCTAAGCTTCCAATGTTGAAAAGTCTGTGGTTTCAAAGAATTGGTCCTTAATATTTCATATCTGAATCATCCACATAAGGAAGCTTTGCAATCCCACCCACCCTCTTAACACTAATGTTAAACTTTGATTAATGAAGCAATACCCATTGTATGGATAGGAAAAATGATTCAGGGTTAGTCACTACCACTCAGTTGAACACAGTTAGTGTGATACTTGATATAACATTCTAATAATTACCTATTCGGAGTCCAGTCTCTCTCTCTCTCTTTCTTTTTTTTTTTTTTTTTTTTTTTTTGCTCGTCTCCTCATATTACAGCTAAGTCCGGAGTTATCCATCCGGGCATTATACCCTTAATTCCTGTCTACGCATAAAAGAACAGGAAAAGCCACACTGCTCAAGGATTTAAGCTGTTACTTAACCTTGAGTCTTCTTGGCTCTTGATTTAAAGCCTTTCAAACCCTTTTTAAGAGAGAAGACATTTCTCATTCTAAGATTAATATCCTCAGTCTCCATTCCCACCTGAAGGAAGTAATGCAAGGCTCAGAGCATGTGGATGGGTCAGAATCACCAAGAAAGAACTCAGCTTCAACCATCTATATTCACTTATTTATTTATCACACATTCGTTGAGTATCAGCCGTGTGCTAGACCCTGTGATGCTACTGAGGATTCTCTCTTCCATAGGAGTTATGCAGCCTAGTAGACTAGTGATGCCAAAGGCACCCATGTAGCTAATACTGAGTGTTTCCTGGAAAAGAGTAGTTGTAACAGTTCAGAGGAAAGAAAGATCCCAGCTCACAGGGAATGCAAGTGTGTCTAGAACCCAACAGGTATTTATTTGATAGTCTATCCATTCATTCATGTGCAACAACATCAGTCATTTATAATCTGTTAGGGAAGGGATGGGATAAGTAGATAAAACCAACCCAGTCCCTCATCCCATGATATCTATAGTTACTGAAATAGGATTTGGGTCCTATTTTGATACGTGGACAGAGACCCGGTGTCTGGGGATTGGGCAGATGCATGTTTTCCAGACAGAAGGAAGGATGTGTTTTCCATGCAGAGATAACAAGCCTCAGAGTAATGAGAAGAAGATGGTCAGTATGGTGGGAGAGAAAGCTCTGGGGTCAGGCATGAGTGAATGTCAGGCTAACATCAGGCCTCTTGGTCAGACCCCAGGCAGACTTGATTGCCATTCCTGGCAATTACATGATGGACACATAGGAGCCGCTGAAGGTATTTCAGCAAAAGGGCAGGAGATTACAGGGTAGACTTGGCAGGAAAAAGATGCTGCCTGGAGTTACAAATGGAGAGAGGCTGTAGCTCCAACAATAGATGGGAAAGGCACCTGGACCGCAACTGGGGCAGTTGCTCAGGGGTGAGTGATGGGGGAAGGATGGGAAACGGAACACACGGATGGAAGCTGTGGGAATCACGATGGCCAGGAGTTAGCTGTGGAAGTCCAGAGAAAAAGGAGGGACTCACAGATCTTGGCTCTTCCTCCTGTACATAAGGCAGATTCCACTGTTAGCCTCCCTGAGAGATCAGTGTAGCCACGTGACTGCATTCTGGTCAATGGGATGTGAGTGGAAATCTTGTACATCATTTTCATGCCTAACCCATTAAAAAAGGTAGAAGAAAACAGAACAAAAACATATTCCCACAGATGAGCTAGGTTCGCTCTCATCATTTGCCAGCATACTGCGACGATGTCGAGAACTAAGGGGTGAGTGGAATCGTAGGACAGAAGGAGATGGGGTTCCCGTGCGCCTGTCTGGAGCAAGGTCTGCAGACTTGGAGACACCACTCCAATGCACGGACATGGCTGTGTTCCAAGAAAACTTTATGGAAACACGGGACGGGCTGACTGAGTTCGTGGGTTGTAGTTTGCCAAGCCCTCACCCAGAGCAAACTGTCCCCTCCCACTGACCTCTTTGGACTATGATAAAGAGGGACAAGATGCTAATTTGTATTTTTTGAACTTCTGAGACCCGGGGGTTGTTTGTTACAGTAGTTAGCTTTGACTTGTGCAAGAAGAGAGAAAAAAGGCTGTAAAACCTTCCTATATGCCTCTGAAAATGTGAGAATTTACGGAAGATAAGATAGGAAATGCCACCACAGGTTTTTTAGCAACATCTTAAAAATGAGTGTGACTGCAAATGTGTAGGGGAAAGACCTCCAAATCCCTAGGACATTCTGGGGAGGTTCAAGCTATGAATAGTGCAAGGATCCCATATTTTATTGCTTGGAGGTAGAATAACCCGGTGGCTCCGGCCCCTTCTTGTGACACAGCATGATCATTGGGGTTTAGACACATTCGTTTCCTGATGGAAAATTCTGCTGTCTGCATTCCAGAGTCCACAAGTAAGAAGGGGGAAAGAAGTCTTGGAATTATGCCAAAGTGGAGGAGAACTGAAGAAGTCTGTCAGCGAGCCCTCAGGTAACAATATCATAATTCAAAATTTCTCCTAACAATGGGGGAGTAATTAACGATACAGCTTCCTCCTTTCCTGTTTCCATTTCAGCTGAGCCAAGTTCACAGTGTATGTATGATGTGGTGTGTGCATGGGTGTGTATGTGTGTGGCTCGCGTGTGATATGTGTCTGTATCCACATGCCATGTGTATGTGTGTGGCGTGTGTGATGCACACGTGCGCGTGTGTGTGTGTGTGTGATGTGTGTGTATGGCATGTATGTGTATATGGTGGGTGGGGTTGTGTATGAATGTGGGAGGATGTAGTGCATATGTGTGTGTGTGTGTGCATGCCAGTGGTGTTTGTGTATGTGGATGCGTGCATACTCCCTGAGTCCACAGAGACAGGGACAGGGGGAGCTTGTCCCCGCAGGTTTGACAAAGTAGATTTATCTATTTGATAGCCCCATCAAACAGGGTCCACATTTTTACCTCTGTAGCAACTTGCCGGTTCCTCAAGCCTGGGAGGAATCAGCCTGGGAGCTGTGAGACGAGTTGATAGACCACCCAAACCATTCAGTGCGGCATTCTTGGACGGCAAATTAGAAGCCCTTCTTGGTTCATTTGGAGCTGAAGGCAGAGAAGACAAAAGTATCATTCTTGCTGGCTACCCCCTTTCCTTCTCTTAGAAAGATTCCCCCTCATGCCTAAGTGACAAGGGGATTTCAAGTCTCCCCAAACGTCCAGTAGTGAACATTCCAAGACAAGGCTGCCTGAAATGACTTACTCTTTCTCTCTCTGAGGCGCCCTGAGTTTCTACCAGAGGCACCTAGAGATCTGTAAATTCGTGCCTTTAGTGATTTATACTGTGGATCTAAAATGATTTTCAAATTGGTCTGGAAAATATGCATGAGAGATTTAAGAGCTAGGGGCCAATTATCAGGTTACTTGGGCCAGTGTCCAGATCCACAGCTAAACTTACCAGCATCACATCGGGCAAGTGTCTGTCTCTTCTCTGGCGTGGGTTTCCTTCTGCAGGTGTACATACTGAGGGTTGAGTTGGATCCGTGTCTTCCAAAATGTCTTCTGAGGGACATTAATAATAATTCATGCAGTAAGGGGTTTCCATGACTAGTTTAATCTGAATTTGTTTCAGTACTAATAAAAGAGATCCGAAATAACAGTAGCTTCAACAAGATGGGAGTTGATTTTTCTTTTAAGCCAAAGTCATCCAGAGGTGAGCAGCCATGGTGCATATGATGGGGAGCCCAGATCCTTCTATCTTTCTTCCCACCATTTTTTACAGTAACTCCCAATTCAACATCATTCAGTAGTTTAAAATAGTTAATACTTTTCCAGCCATGGCCAGCTGCATTCCAAATAATAGGAATGAGGAAGTAGGAAGTATGGTGGATATGCATGGTGGTTCTTGTAGATAAATCACTTCTTTGAAATAGTCTTTCCTGAAGTCCTTTATGACACTTCTGTTTTCATCTCGCAGGCCAGAATGTAGTCACACAACTGTATCCAGCTGCAAGAGATGCTGAAAGGGCAGTATTTTAGTCAAGGGCATTGCCAGTGTGGATCGCATCAGAGTTCTTTTCCAAGTCCGTTGGAGAGAATGTGTGTTCAATGACAACCCATCGCTCCTGCCATAATGACTGAGTAGACTAGATCACAGTGGAGACTTCTTGTCTGTGCACCTCAGAGATTTCATACGCAGATGCACACTGTGACACTTCCTGTATGTTTCCCATAATTATTTGATCATGGACTACTTTCATTCCCAAACATCACGTGCAATTACTAGTGTAAGAAATACCACGGAGGACAACTGTAGGCAATGGTCTCAAGTGTCCTTGGTTATTGACAATGGGTTAGATTACCTAAACCAGAGGTCCCCCTCTTCCTCACCATGTGCGGGTATCTCGAGGGCAACCCCAATTCCCAGTAACCTTTCCCTCCTGCCAACTCTCTGGGCACCCCTGATAATCACAGGCATGATTCTGGAGCACCCCATGGGCACTGCCTCCCTGCACGGAAGTGGACACGGGAGGATCTCTCCTCCTTCATTGTTATACTTAGTCACGATTTGGTGGGTTTTTACTGAGATGAGATCATGGGGGTGTTAGGCAGCAGAGTCTTGATTTGATTCACATCAAGTGAGGATGTAATTGGAAGCAATCAGAATGAAGTGTCCCATTTTAGGAAAAGCCCTTAATGCAGCAAAACTTAGAGATGGCACAGGGATAACTTAAAGGGCTAGTCGCAGATTATGAAACAAACAGAACGAAAGCAACAAAAATAAGGAAATGATTCTGCCACGTGTCCCCCTCCCTCGAGGCTCTGCATGTGTTCCCTCAACAGTACAGTGACACACGATGATGCCAACATACAGTTCTAAGTTTCAAAGTTTTCAAAGCCACCACTACCCCATTCATAAGATGTTACTCGGGTCCTTATTGCGGCTGAAGTCCTTCAGAAGCTCACAGTCATGCCAGAGAGAAGAATCTTAAACAACTAAAGTCAGAGAAGAGTGCCTGACACCTTCACAGAGGGGCAACGGGCCTGTAGAGACAGACGTCTGGTGGCAAGAGATGGCGCTCTAGAATAAGACACATGGTTACCTGAGCCTTCGCTAGACCAGTGTTTGGACTTTGTAAAGGCTACTTAACTTCTCTGTGCCTCAGTTTCCTCATCTGTAAGATGGGATAAAGAAGAGTTTCCATCTCTAGGATAGCTGTTGCCGTGAGATGAGAAAATGCACCTCGCCTTTCCCTCTCCCCTGTGTGAACACATAGCAATGGTTTCCTGTTGTCATTGCTGTGCTTAGAATAGGTACTATTTCCTCTTCTTTCTATTTTTATGGCAAGAGAGCAATGCGAATGCACCAAGGAGGAAAGGACAGCTCTATCTTGGGAAGAGGGGCTTTGTGTTATAGCGACTCTGGACTGACTTGCAAAGGGAAGAAGGTTCGAGGAGGTGAAGATCTGCCCAAGGTCATCTAGACTAACCTGTCAAACAAGACGTCAAGCCTCATTTATAGCCCGTGTGGCTTCCACGTTGGCTTCATGAAGCTGATTCCAGCCAGTTTCAACACATCACGTTGCTTTAGCCAAAATGGACTACATATCTGAATTTGAGTGATTCTTCCCCATTCCCTACAGGATTTTTAACTGCCATGACTATGTGTTTAATACCTGACCCTCTTTCAGGGAAAGACACTGCTTAAAAGAGAGACAGTGACCAAACTTCCTTACAGAAGGAATGGGGACAGGACCAAAAGACTCATAAGGAAGTCAGGAGCTGGGAAGTTAGAGGACAGGCTAGGACATGGGAGGGGTAAGTGGACTAGGTCAAGGTGTGTGGCACTAGAGTCTGGACGCTATGTACTGGGTCCCTAGATCAAAACTGACCACAACTTTCCTGAACCACCAGTGACCCTGGCGGAGTGACACACCCCTCTCCCGCCACCCATCAGCCTTCAGTTTCCACATTTTAAAACTAGTGTGGGCTAATGGCGTCCCTATCATCACATCCAGAGTTCTGATTGCAATTACACAGTTCTCCAGAGGCAGCAGAGAAGGACTTGGTTAGAAGAAAGAGTATTTCTTTGCTCATAGAACCACATATGCTATCCAGAAGCTTCTGGGGTTCTTGGATTTTCTTGTGAGAAGTCCCACTCTCCAAAGAATAACTCCCAACACCACCGTTTCTTTTAATAAACAGTTACATCATCTTTCTGGACACTACCACCCGCAGCCTCAACACAGATGGGTTATTTGTGGAACTGGAGGCTCTGGATGTCAAGGTCACTCAGAGTGATATGGCATATTCACATTATGAATGCTTCCTCATGGGAGCGTCCTCACAGAGCCAAGCAGCAAGGACATGCCGCCAAACTCCTCAGCTCCCTACCCGTGCTCACTGAAATCGGCCTAGCAATGTTTCACAACACTCTTGTTCACAAAACGTGTAAGAGCAAAAATTGAAGGAGAGTTCTTGGGATGAACGTAAAAAAGTGTTTTCTTCTTTAATGTTTAAGGCTTCACGAGGAGTGTCAAGTGTTTTCCCCAAAGTCCCGTGCCTTGTTTTCCCCACGTAGAAATGGGAGAAGAAATCAGTAGCATTTCTTCCTGAGCCATAATCAGTAACCTGAAAGAAGAAGAGGCATCCAAAATGGACATAAGCAGAGAAATTGCCACTTGCTGGAGGCACAGAAGATACAGAGCAGCACAGGGAAAATCATCCTTTTCGAGGAAGCTTGTTCAAAGGTCCTGTAAGAAAGTGACACCTGTGTCATGTCTTCAAATGGGAGCCACCACCACAGCTGCTAAGAAGGTTTTCCTTCGTTGGCGAGTCTCCGAGGGCCACAGTCAGTAGCCATACAACTGAATCAGTCTGCATTAAAGTGCAAATCTGTAATATGAGGATTATCATGTTTTTTATGGGATAGTTATGGGGATTAAATAAAACAGCAGTTTTTTGTCGCTTAGTAAGAATAATAATTAAAAAAAAAAAAACCTGTTGATGTCTCTATTCCTCTTCTCCTATTCACAGAATGGTTTCATTCATTCAGGTCTTTTTAAAAAATGTAGTTAGTTTATTTGCTTGGGACCTGGAAAACTTAATGTGAGTAGATGAACTGAATTTTTTAATTAACAAATCTATATCAAACATCTATTAAGTTTATGAAACTGTGCTATGTATCATGGGAAATATGGAGTTGGTCCCTTATTCTGAAGGAGCTTAATTGGAGTGGCAAAGCAGAAACACATGCATAATTGACTCTAACTGTCTGAAATGGGATATTAGGAAGGGTGCATAATGGTCATTCAGTGCTCATAGATCAATAGAATGATTGGCATGGTTATGAGCTCCTGGGGCAGGCACTGTCACATCTTCACCTCTGCGTCCTCATGTCTGTGTCTGTGACATACAGGGCGGTATCACTGGATGTATCTTAGGTCAATGGATGAGTGGATGGATGGCTGGATGAATGGATGGGTGGATGAAGAGTGTTCTATTTTGTTGTTGTTTTTGTGACCAGTATTAGGCTTACCAATTCCGTGGGTAAGCCATACAAATGAAGAAATGGGGGGTTGTCGTATCCACTCTGAGATGTCTGAGGCCTCAGCTGGAATACCTGAGTGAAGAGGGGCTCAATGGCTGGAACCATCTGAAAGCTTATTTATTCACACCTGGGGTGCTTGATATTGGCTATAGGCTGTTAATAATGAGGACACCTACATCCTGCCTTTTCATGTGGCCCAGCCTTTCTCCCAACATGGAGGTTGTAAGGGTGATAGCTTAAGAAAGAACCAGGCGAGGACTATGTTGCCTTTATTCACCTAGTGCAGATTCATGCTATAGCCCGTCCACTTCCTATTAGTCAAGGCAGCAGTCACCAATTCTACCCACTTTCCAAAAGAGGAGCCAAAGACCACCTTGTGGTAGAGAGGAACAAGGTTTTGGAAGAACATACGGGAATACAGAAGGTTGGTCATTTTGGAAATTTGTTCACAAATAGAACAAACAATGGATGGATGGATGGATACTTCTGAATTCAGACTCCCTCAAGTTTGTGCAGAAGTGAGGTCCTTGAACAGATATGTCAACAGAGCTGGGGAAAGGAGGCCTGAGGAATACAATCTGATCAAGATGTTGAAGGCTTAGTAGAACGTTGAAAATCAAGGGTAGAGGGCATCTCAGGAACTTAGGAGCTAAAGAAATGATTCAGGAGAGCACAAGGCCAAACAAGTTAAACTGGAGAACTGGAATCATGTGAGAAAAATATGGAGGGAGACAAGGCTGGAGGAAGCTTCATGGCCAGTAGCCATAGCCTTGGAAGCTTCATCCAAAGCTCACCTCGCCACTTCCCATCTACGTGACTGGGAGACAGTGGATGGATGCGGACATCGGCCATATTTCATTGAATCGACAAAAGGCACTTGAACAAGGAAGGGAGAAAAGGAACAGACATAGGGGATGAATATTAGGACTCTGGGGGACAAGGGAGAAACTACGAAAAAGACAATGACTCCAGGGCTTTCATTTAAAACAACACTTAAACGTTTTCTTTCCTGAATGAAATAGGAAAGGACAAGAACTAATATATCCATTTTAAGTTGGAGGCCAATACAGAGATGGAGAGTGCTCTCTGAGGGGAGTGATGTAAGGTCACTGCATTTATCCAGCTCTGTCCCTGGAGCTTGGGAAGTGGGCTGACATGTGAGGGACTTTTATTTTTCCCTCCAATGCTAATTGAATGTGCAGATGGAGAGGTTCCGAAGTGACTACATTAAAATGAAATATGTCCCCCGAGTACCTGCTTCCATCCGTGCTCCTGCCCACTGCCCTCCACCCCTCCAGAATGAGAACTTTTTCTGGCCAACAAAGCCCATCTTCCATTATTATTTCTCTTTGTCTCTTTTCATATCTCCTAATGGAAACATTCCAGTAGCTGCTGGCTAGAAAATTAGCCATCTGAACTCTGATTCTCCCTCTCTCTCGTTTTCTTTCTTTCTGTGTCTCTCTCTTCTCATCAGATTAGTGAGAAAATTCAGCATTGAATTTCTTTCAAGCTCTTCGCTCTGCACAGCCTGGTTAACACATGGAAGGGGCTAAGATTAAACCTTAATTTAACTCTGTCTCTCACCCAAACGTCACCAGACTCCTGGCCCAGTTTAACTTTCAATCATTCTCTGAAAAGTCTGGAGGAGTGTGGCTCCACACTGCCCGAGTCTCCAATGTGACCTTCTTTGCCTGGTCAAATGCCTCGTGGTGAAATCCAAGATGGCATTAGGATGGAGGAGAGTGAGAAGAAATGAATATTTATTGAGTTCCTGGCATATGCCAGGCACTTTAAATGCATTATTCCTTTTGATAGAACAGTCCTACAAAATAAATACGTTTTTCTAGCTTTTTCAGGGAGAAACTGAGGCTTATTGGGGGTCCCTATCTTGTCTAAGCCCACGCCGATAGCGAGCAATAGTGTCATGATTTTCTAGCAACACTTGCTTATGTACCAGTTTCCCTGGAGGGTGGATTTGCCCCCAGAGTGGCCAGTCACCAGCACAAGCACAGTGATCAGAAAACCCCATATTGACTCTTCTGGTCAGTACTGTCATGCTGACGAGTTTCAGGCAGGGAACTGAATGAAGGTCACAAGGGTTCAAGAACTCACACATTTAGGAAGGGGAAGAGTTGAGACTGGAGCTCAGCTCTGCCATAGCTCAAAGTTCATGCCTGTTGGAACTAGAATTATAATTGGGCATATCGGCACCATGGCCAGCCCACTGAGAACCAAATCATGTTCCCTCCGTTCCACTTTAGGCCTCTTGGAGTATCTGATATTTCTATTCAAAATTGAAATAAAGAAAACAGGAGGGCCAAAATGTCTTCAAAAGACTTCCTGATAACACAGAAAGAGTTGGTTGTGGATTTTTGTTTGTTTTTTCCTGGTTTTGAAAAACAGAGAATATAATAGTAACTCTGATAGCGTGCAGCAAGCCAAGATGGAACAGGAGCCCAAATCAGACCACGCTGTGGAGTGAGAAAGCCAGTCCTTGGGAGGAAGGACTTGGTGCCCAAATAGATGAGGAGCTAGGTCATGCGCCAGACAAGACACAGCTACCCAGCACTGATCAATTTCAGAAAAATTAGCAAGGTGAAATCCGGGGGGGGGGGGGAGCATATGATATTCAGAAACTTCAGGAGAGAGACAAGAATTCAACATTAAGCAAGTCCATTAGCAAACCCTAGTTATATGTATGAAGTGTTCACCACGATGCCATTAATTCAGTTTGGTCATATATATATATGAAGAATATATGTATGTAAAGATTCTTCCAAATAAGGATCATTGAATACATACATACATATGTGACTCCCACAAGGGACTATTATGCAGCCATTGTAAGTTGTTGAAATAAAATGTATGACAAAAGGAAAGGCTCTTTAGCTCATTATTTTCCTCCTCAATAAATGAGATGTTACAAAACTGTTCTCTCTCTGAATAAATTCATCTGTGTAAAAATATGTAGAATGAACCTGGAAGAAATTGTGCTAAAACATTCATAGCACATGACTCTAGACATAAAATTCAAGGGCCATATTTTTTTTTCTTTTATTTACACTTCTTTTTTTCATTTTGTCCATAATAAATACCTATTAAAAAAAAAAAAGAATATATTCCAAGATGAGAGACCAGGCAGGAGCCTGGAGCATGGATAGCAGGCTATCCATGGAGGTTGGGACCTTGGCCATGTGCACTTGGTGAATTTGGGCACAAGGAGACTGGCCAGGCAGGAAGGATAGTCAAGAGACAGGAAGAAGAGGAACCACTAGATGTTAATGTGTCCTCTGTTCAAGACCTACAAACGTATCATCTTACTCTGTCTTCTCACTGGCCTTGCTAAGTATGTATAATTATCCCCATTTTACACATGTGGACTTGCAAGTTCATGAAGGTTAAATAACATACCCAGAGATGCAGACAGCTCAAACAGTAAAAATAGGTAATATTTATTCAACACCCTCCTGTCACAACAGATGCTGAGAACTTTCCGCTCATGTACCAGTTTAGCTCTTGCTACAAGCCTATGCCACAGGTACCATAAGTTCCTTGGTCCTGTAGGTGGAGAACATGAAGCATACTTGATGCTGAGTCCCACAGGTAATGGAAGTGGAGTTCGTGTTGGGCCACTGAGTCCACAGAATTCCCCAAGCTACTTCGGGGCATAACAAGGAGCAGGGTAAGGAGCGGGTGATCAGCATCTCCAACTAAACACATGCAGAAAATGAAACGAACAGCAAGCCAACAATCAAGTCTATGTCAGTTCAGCTCCATTGCTAATGTATCATGTGACCCATCCGTCTGCCTGGGATTCTACTTAATTTCCCACATTGTACAGGTGAGTGTGTTTAAACACCTTGAAGTTGCTTCTGAGTCCCACTTCTTAGGCGACACATCCCTGCACTGGAGTGTGTGTTGACTACCCATTACCCTCATGTCTTAGCATCCTTTGTCACAATTACACACAATTTTTCAATATTTTAAATATGTTTACTATGCAATAATCTTAGAATCACAAGAGACTGAAAAAATAGTGCAGAGAGTTCCTGTGTACCTGTCACTCTGCTTTCCCACAGAGTGATCAACCAGAAATTCATATTGGCACTTACTAACTAAATTGTTCTGATTTCACCCATTTGCACGTGCTCATCTGCTAAACATCCTTTGAAGTCATGAGAGATCCCTCATGATATGGAGCCCATTCGGCTGTCCATCTTTCCTTCCATCTTCCTTTTTCATCTCCTTCTCCTCCTCGTCCTTGTGCTCCTCCTCCTTCTTTTTCTTCTTCTTCACATTTTACTCTTTAGCAAACTTGATCTTCTTATGGGTCCCCAACACACAACACCCAGATAGTCTTCCTAGACATTATTGTCCACCAACGTCTTGGATCAGAAACTGTCTCTATGGTGCCCCCTCTCCAAGCCCCTGCCATTTCTTATTGCCTCTGTAATTGCTTGCTTCAGGGCAAGCTCCCTTTGGGAATCCTTCCTACATGGGCAGGGATTCTTCCTTACTTCCTGGTAATTTCTGTGCCTAAATGGTGCTTGCGACCTATTAGAGACATAATACATGGTTGTGGGCAGAATGAACAAACGCAGCCAGGAATGGTAACGTCTCTTATCTTCACATTTTGAAGTAGCTCTTAGAAAAGAACCTCCTTCACCTTAAAAAACTTTCCACTGAAGGATAATTAATGTATAAATAAAAGTATATAGAGGACGCAGTGGGAAAAAAAAAAAAAAAGGAAGGAAAGGTACATCTACTCAAACAATCACCACATTCAAGGCTTTATAGGACAATTCTGCTACTTAAGAGAAAGGCAAAACTACTGTGCATATAATTGAATTTAAATGGTGAAAAAAACATTCATTCTCACTATGCATTAGAGACACTATTTTAAAATTATTTCTAATATAAACACTCTCTCCAGCTTTCATTTTTCCCCCTTTTGCTCCTGCTCTCAGCACAAATTACTCTTAAGTTGGGCTGAATAATAAATGAAACAGTCAGCGTCGTTAATGACAAAGTGTAATATTGAGATGATGAGACCTCTTGTTTGCAAAGCTTTTTTCTTCGTTTTTTTCCCCCAAACATTCCTCCACGAGGATCACTAGCAAAGTGATTTATATTCAACTGAGTATCTAATTGAAAGACTATGAACCCGTGGAAATGTAGACTAGCAGGTCTGATATCCTAAGGAAAAAAATAAATAAGTAAAACAACCTTCTCTTCGGATAATCGCACTTACTGGGGTATGGCAGTCTCTTATTTGGAAAAAGAGCTTCCATTTTATAGCTTATTCAAGTCTCACAAAGATAAGCCCTCAGCTTATTAGTATCCGGCACTGCATTTGGGAAGGGTTTACTTGAGTAGAGGTTAATTTTGCCCTATTACGGTTGCTGAAGTGCAGCGTGCCCTAACATCAATTTCCTGTCAGACACATGTTCGTTGAGATGTGAGGTCCATATATATGAACACTGTTCTGGAAAGGACCATCCATTTTCCCAGGTCGAGATAATCTTGAAGCAGTAAGTAGGACGGGAAGGATCCATAGTCTGAAGGTTGGGGTTTCACTGAGGTCTGGAGAACTCCAGAAGTTTCACACTCGATTCCCACATGTTGTATTCCCTAGGTATACTCCACTTCGTGGCAAGGTATACATCATTACCTCCCTCAGTGTTGCACTTTTATGGATAATAAATGTAAGACTCTAAATTGGTCCTGAGAACAGTGTACACAGAAGATATGTGTGGATGGAACAAATGCTTGTGTACTCATACTAGAGTTGGGGCAACTTCTACCATGAGTTTGTAAGACCAAAGACCATAGGAAGAACTTTTTGTCTGCCAAACAATGATAGCCAAAATTCGAATTAACTAGCAGACATCCATCCTTTCCACCCCACACTGTGCTAAGCCCTTGAGATGCGCCAACTTCATTATAAACATCACAACCACTCAACAAAGAAGATGCACATCTTCCCAATTTTGGGATGAGGGAAAGAAGGTTCAGAGTCAGTAAGTACCCTGCCCTTGTTTGGAGTCATACCTAGAAACTGGCAGGTCAGGAATTTGAACTCTGGTCAGTCTGACTCATATCCATACTATTTTTTAAAAAGATTTTATTTATTTATTTGACAGACAGAGATCACAAGTAGGCAGAGAGGCAGGCAGAGAGAGAGGAGGAAGCAGGATCCCGGCTGAGCAGAGAGCCCTATGCGGGGCTTGATTCCAGCACCCTGGGATCATGACCTGAGCCGAAGGCAGAGGCTTCAACCCACTAAGCCACCCAGGTGCCCCTCATATCCATACTATTGGAGCATATCCATCATTTGTCCCTTTTAGGAGTCATGACATAATCAAATATCTCCAACAAACATTTCTCTCACCTAGGAATGTGTGTTCTCCATTATGTGACAAGATGCAGTTGTTGTTGGAATAATAAATAAATTTGTTTCAACATCTTTCTCTTTTTACATTTTTTAAAAGGTTTTATTTATTTATTCATGAGGGACAGAGAGAGAGAGGCAGAAGCAGAGCAAGAAGGAAGCTCCCTGCTGAGCAGGGAGTCGGATATGGGACTCGATCCCAGGACACCGGGATCATAACCTAAGCAGAAGGCAGACGCTTAACCATCTGAGCCACCCAGGCATCCTCTCTTTTTACCTTTGCTGCTGAAAATCTCCAGGATAAATGCACTGCTTAACCACAACAATTTCATCAGCCCTCAAAATACGTATTCTCTTCTATCCTTCTAAGTGGATTTTAAATTTCTGGTTCTGTTTCCACGGTCTTAAACTATCTTTTATTTTAAGCCCATCTGGATCACTTTTGAGGAGGTCTGTGCAATTAGAAATCACTTTCAAATCAATGAACCTCATCTTGCTGTAAGGTAAGACTGCTGTATGAGTCAGGAAACAAAGGAAGTTAAGGGACTTGCCCAAAATAAAAGAGCTGGCAAATTCTGAAACTGATGTTTCTAACTTTCCCTCTTCCACGTCCAGTGATTTTCCGTTTTTTCATGTTGCCTTATACATGTGGGGAATATGTATTATTTAAAAATTTAAATGTCCAGAAAGATGGTCACAATAAAAAAGCAGACATTTATCAAGTGTGCTCTAGGCCATGCTCTGCACTAAGTTTTATTTATATGACTCTAATGTTGTCCTTTCAACATCACTGAATTTGTATTAGTTTTCTATCACTGTGTGTGATGATGGTTAGTTTATGTGTCAGCTTGGCTAGGCTCCAGCACCCCGTTATTTAATCAAACATGAATCTAGGTGTTGCTGTGAAGGCCTTTGTAGATGCAGTGAACATTTACAATCAGCTAACTTTAAGTAAAGGAGATTACCCTTGATTATGGGGGGGTGGGCCTTATCCAAGCAGTTGAAAGGCCTTAATCACTAAAACTAAGGATTCCTGGAGAAGAAGAAACTTAGCTTCAAGACTGCAGCATTAATTCCTCCTGATTTGCCATTCTGGCCTGTTCTATGGATTTGGACTAGCAGACCCATACAGTCCCATGAGCCAAATTCTTAAAATAAATCTGCATCTATTTCTTTAAAAATACACATATATATGTATTTATATTTATATATAAAATATATATGTATTTATATATGTATTTATATTTATATATAAATATAAAATATACATACTATGTATGTAGTGTGTGTGTGTGTGTGTGTGTGTGTATGTGTGTATCGGGGCACCTGAGTGGTTCAGTAGGTTGAGCATCTGACTCTTGGTTTCAGGCTCTGGTCATTATCTCAGGGTCCTGGGATTGAGCCTCATGTTGGGCTCCACACTCAGCATGGAATCTACTTGTCTTTCTCCCTCTGCTCCTCCCCGCACTTGTGCTCTTGCTCTCTCTAAATAAATAAATAAATAAAATCATATATATATATATATATATATATATATAACTGGTATATTGAGTGTGTGTGTGTGTATATATATATGGTATATTGAGTGTGTGTGTATATATATATGTATATATAATCAATCCACCAGTTATATATATTATTTACATATAAAATTATACATATATAATTTATGATTATATAGATAAATAAATATATATATAATTTACTTATATAAGTAAATTATATATATAATTTACTTATATAAATAAATTATATATATATATATATATATATATATATATATATATAAAATCAATCAACCAGTTATAATTGTCCTGTTTCCCTGGAGAACCATGACTCATGCTCCATGGAACAGATCACACACTGAGTAGCCTACACAACACATATTTATGACCTCAGAGTTTCTGTGGGCCAACAGTCCAGCACATCTTGGCTGGGTCCCTGGATCAGGGTCTCATGGAGCTGAAATTAAGGTGTTAGCTGGTGTATGCCCCTCTGGCGGCTCAGCTCCGGAAGGCTCTTCTCCCACATCCCTTCAGGTTATTGACAGAACTTGTATCCTTGTGGCTGTGGGACTGAGTCCTCATCATCTTGCTAACAGCTGTCCAGCCCTCAGCTGCTAGAAGCTGCCCTCGGGTCCTCACCACATGGCCTCCTCCACAGGCCTTCTCACACTGTAAACCTCTTCCTTCAAGAAGGCCTCAGTGTCTTTGACAAGCTCACCTGAATAGATCAGGCCCACCCAAGACAATCTGCTTTTCTCTTCACTCAAATTCAGTGATTAGGGACTTAAGTACACCTGCATGATCCCTGCTGCCATATAATCATCATGGGGGTGATAGCTCATCATCATAAGTCCTGTTCAAACTGAAGGGGAGGGGACTGTGAAGTGTGTACACCAAGGGGCAGTAATTATGTGGGCCCCCTTATAATATATTTTATATATATATATATATATATATATAAAATATATAAGCATATATCAGTATTGCTTGGTAATTTTTTTTATTAATCAGTTCCACAAACATGTGATGAGCTTCTTCTAGGTTCCAAGAATAGTTTTGGACATCAAAGATGCAGAAAACAAAAATTTTTAAAAAGAATTTTAAGAAGATGCAGAAAACACTTTCTCTGACCCTATGAAGAAAGATAGTCTCACACAAACTTTACATAACTCTCATAATGAAAATATAACTTGTTTTGCTTACCATAATACACTCTAGTTCTATCCATGTCATTACAAATGGCAAGACGACATTCTTTTTGATGGCTGAGTAATATTTCAGAGAATGATAAATATCATGATTTCACTCATATATGGAATTTAAGAAAAAAAATGATCATAGGAGAAGGGAAGGAAAAATAAAATAAGTTGAAAACAGAGAGGGAGAAAACCATAAGAGACTCTTAACTATAGGGAACAAACTGAAGGTTGTTGGAGGGGAGATGGGTAGGGGGATGGGGTAACTGGGTGATGGGCATTAAGGAGAGCACTTGATGTAATGAGCACTGGGTGTTTTTTGCCAGTGATGAATCACTAAATCCTACCCTTAAAACTAATAATACAATATATGTAAACTAACCTGAATTTAAATAAAATCTAAAAAATTAAAAATAAAATATAATTTGTAAAGTAATTCAGTAGTAGTCAGAAGGCAAAGCCTTAAACTCATAGATGACAAAAGAAGTAAGTCCATCATCTGGAATCTAGGAGGGCTTTATAAAGACAGAATGTTGGAACCAGACTTTTAATGCTAAGAAAGAGTTTTCCAGAAGAAAAAGCTAAAGAAAGGCACTTGAGAGGCAGGCACTGACAGACCCAATCCTGGTGGAATAGCATTAAATGACCCTTCCCAGGGGCACCTCGGAAGCTCAGTTTCTTAAGTGTCTGACTCTTTATTTTGGCTCTGGTCAAGCTCTCCTTCATTCTCCCCCACTGGGCATGAAACCTGCTTAAGATTCTCTCCCTCTGTCCCCATCTCTTTCGAAAAAAAAAAAAAAAAATATATATATATATATATATATATATATATATATATATCTTTCCCACCAGGAGAAAAGGGAGTATTTCTTGGTACTATTCCAAGAACTTGCAGTCTATGAAAGACCGGTCATAGAGGAGATCTCCAGGAATTTAAGAAATGTTCTAACACGGTATTCCCTGTTTCAAAGGTGACAGGGTGTGAAAATATCTAAAGATGCTTAATCAGTTTAGAAGGATTTGAGAAAATGAGATTCTGATCATTTTAGCACATTATTCTTTCTCACTTTAAAAAAGCAAATCTTTCAGAAAATAAAAAAAATGAATATTTTCTTTTTAGAAAATTCAGGGCATACTAAAAAATATGAACACAAAAAGAATGAAAACCACATCTGGCTGAATCCTCACAGATACACCATAAAGTTTTGCTATAGAAACTTTTGTGTAAGAATTTACAAAATAATATAAAGACAAATAATTATGTAAAGAAAATTCAACAATGAGGCTCATGATATTTTTCTCTAAATCTAATAGAAACATGTTCCTGCATCACTGAATGTTCTTTCATGGTATTACTATTTTTTTATTTTATTTTTTTGAAGATTTTATTTATTTATTTGATGGACAGAGGTCACAAGTAGGCAGAGAGGCAGGTAGAGAGAGAGGAAGGGAAGCAGGCTCCCTGCTGAGCAGAAAGCCCGATGTGGGGCTCAATCTCAGGATCCTGGGATCATGACCTGAGCCAAAGGCAGAGGCTTTAACCCACTGAGCCACTCAGGTGCCCTTCATGGTATTATCTTTAATGGCTGCTCAGTCCTTCATTGTATCAGGATACCACAATTAATTTTAGACAATGTGTTATTACTAGCTATGAAACCTGTCCTTTATTCAACATTATTAGTTATTCAACATTAATTGGCATAGCCATGCTTCAAAAGTTTGTGAATCCAAAAATGGCATCCTAGGTCATTAACATCCAAACTGGCATCTGTCAGCCCCAACCTGTGGATGGAGGATCCAGGTGTTCCCTCAAAGCAGCTGTACTTTTTGATCATTGAGTCTCCAGGTTCCTGTGCTGTATGTCTACAGAGCACAGACTGTGTTTGTGTCATTTAGCCTCCTCATGAATCCATCCTTCTATGTTTGCAGACTGAGTCCCTCAACAATGAGGGTCTCCTGGGACCAGTGTCATCTACGGTCATGCTGGCTTGGTGATCCCCACCACCTCCAAACCTGCTCTGTGTACTCCTCCTCACTATGCCAGAGCTCAGACCCTTCCAAGTACATTTCTCCTTTGCCAGCCAGCTCCCCACCAGATTCTGCTGAGAACGGATGCTGACAGAGCTTAGAGGGAAGACGAGGGACAGAAAACCTGCTCCCTCTCTTTCTCCTTGCTGTTGCTGTCATGCACCACCTCTGCAATGGCTCCTCAGCCCTGCAGCAGAAGATGGTTCCTACACCCAGACTCGTTTTCCTCCCAGAACTTCTAAATCTGTTGCCTCAGTCCTCCTCAGTGACACCAGCACCAGCCAGGAAGTGCCTTTGACCAGAATTGGGGGCCCCTGGATTCTCCTCTGAGCCCAGAAGTGCCAGGACCATCCTGACATTCCTCTCCCAGTCCTGAGACTCTAAAATTTAATTTTTTTCCTTTTGTTTTCTTGGATCTTGGAATAGTAGCTGCTCCCTATAGTTACAATCCTTGTGTTGCCTTAGTAGTCCCTCTTTTTTAGTTCTTCAGTTCCTGTTTAACTAATTACTTATAATATGCTCTCTTAAAATAAAGGGCATGAACAGATATACCTAAATATTCATGTTCAAGTATGCAATAGCGAGAGCTATTCCTTATGGTATATACCTCTGGCAACTTCGTAGAAATTTAGTGGATGAAAGAAAGAACATATAAAAGCAAGTCTAACTTATGGCCAGTACTAAAACAGAGAGTGTTAAGACTTTCTCTATTTCAGGGCATAACATGAGCTCTTCTATCCTCCTTCACGTCAGCTAAGTCTCCCCACCTTGACCTCATTTCTTATCCTAAGATCAGTCTTCATAGTGTGATTGCCAGTGGGAAAGTCTCATATTTCAGAACAAAATCCACTTCCACCCTAAAGTGTGTGCATGTGTGCGTGTGTGTATTCCTGTGTCTTATAGACTTATATTCAAGTCACAACACAGTACTCATTGTTACAAAAGTTGACTGGTACCAGACTAGCCCATCATGCCACAGAAACCATAAAACTGAACAAACTGAATTGTTTTCCGACATTGAACAACAGACAGTATAGGGCTACGGTTTCTGGGTGAAAGGAAGTATGTGAAATTAGATCCATTACTGCCCTAAATTTCTCCTTGAAGTCATCTTTGGACACTAGTGGGGGGGGGGGCCTGAAAAAAACAAGGCACAGTGGTTTTGTGAGCTAAGGAAACTAATACCAAATTCAGGGCTAGAATTTGAGGTACAAAATAACTAAGGAGAAGCAGCTTAACAGAGAATAAGATAATTATTATTAATAATAATTAATAAATATGCAGGGGGTACCCTGGAGTCTAGGGACAAACTAGACTGCACACATCCAAGAGAAGATGCTGTGTAGTTACAAGAAAAATGAGGATTTATAAGCAGAAAAGGCATTATCGACTTTGCACAGAACTGAGAGTTGTGGAGGCCTGGCTTGCCAGAGTGGAAAATGTTCATTCAACACCTGAATATCCCGTTGGGATTCCAGAAGACCATGCCTTAGGTGTAGAGATACTCCAACCCTGGAAAAAGAACTCCTTTAGACCGGTGGTTCTTGGAGGACATTTAACAAACTCTGAAGACTTTTTTTTTTTTTTTAAGATTTATTTATTTATTTTAAAGAGACAGGGAGAGAATGAGCACAAGCAGGGTAAGGGGCAGAGGGAGAGGGAGAGAGAGAGAATCTCAAGCAGGGTCCCTGATGAGCACAGAGCCTGAGGTGGGCCTTGATCTCACAATCCTGAGATCATGACCTGCGCCAAAATCAGGAGTTGTCTGCTTAACCAGCTAAGCCACCCAGGTGCCCCTGAAGACATTTTGACAATCACGACAAGTGTTACCCTCTAGTGTGTGGTGATAAACATGGTACACTGTATAAGACTATCCCCTGCAATGAAGAATTGGGGCACATTTGTTTTGTTTTGTTTGGAAAGAATATAGCTGATTTTTTTTTTTCAAATTTGAAAAATATATATAAATTCATAGGTCCAAGAATCTTAGAAAAACCAAGTGAGAATAATAATAAAGAAATCTACACCTAGGCCCACTATAATAAAATTACAAAAATCAAAGATGAAACAAAAACTGTGAAAGCGTCCAGAGAAAAGGCAATATGGTACATAGGAAACATTTCTAAAACTGACAGCTGACTTTTGATCTGAAACAATGCAGTCAGAAGACAATTGTATCATACCTCCAAAGTAGTGAAAAAATAGTTTAATCCATAAACAACATAGAATTATACACCCCACTAAAAGATGCCTCAGATATGAAAGAAAAATAAAAATATTTCAGGCAATGTCAGTAAGACTACAGAAGATTTGAATGATGTTATAAACCAAATTGACCCACAGAACATTTAGAGTACACAACACAGTCCTTACCACTGAAGACTATATTCTGGGTTAGACATCAAGCCTCCATAATTTTAGAAACAGAAATTAGAAAACAATAACAAAAAAAATATACCTGAGAATTTCCAAGTTAACCCACATATTTTTTATAAACTATATATCAAGGGAAAAAAAATCAGGAAAGATACTAAAAGATATTTTGAATAGAGGAAGAGATGAAATAATGTTAATGACACAGTTCAAGATGCAGCTGAAGCACGATGCAGAGAGAAATGTGGAATTATATGTGATGAAAGTAAAAGAGGATAAATATTTAAGATCATTGGTCTATGTCTGCACTTTATGAAATTAGAAAAAAGAGGAAATTAAACCTAAGGTCAGGAGAACAACAGACGTAAAGATAAAAGCAAAAACCAGTGATAAAGAGGCCAAAAAATAAAGAAAATCTGTCAAACCAGAAGTTGATTCCTTGAAAGGAAAAGTAAAATGTAAAACCTCTCATTAAATTGACAAACAAAGGAAGATAGAAAACATAACTTGGTCATATCAAGAATAAAGAGGGGAGAGGGCATGCTACAAATAAACTTAGATTAAAGAGACATCACCTGAGAAGACTGAAAGGTGAATGAAAGAATATAAGAAATACATTGCCATGTTAATGAAACTGAAAACTTAAATGGACACAAATTAACAAAACCAGCACATATCACAGATAGGAATTATGACCAGATCTTTATTTATTATGAAAAATTAGTTTTTACTTAACAGCTTTCAAAGAAAGCTCTAGGTCCAGATGGCATTATTGGTGAATTCTATCAAATTTTTGAAATAATAATAATACCCATCTTGTGAAAACTCTTTCAGAAAATACAGGAGGGGATGCCTGGGTGTCTCAGTTGGTTAAATGTCTGACTCTTGATTTTGACTCAGATCATGATGTCACGGTTGTGAAATCACTGGGCACCATTATCAGCACACACTCTCTCTTCCTCTGCCCCTTCCCACTGTGCCCCTCCATCAAATAAATAAATAAGTCTTTAAAGAAAAAGAAAATATAGGAAAAAGCAATATTTTTTAATTCATTTTGGGAATTTGGCATTATTATGAAACCAAATCTAACACAAGAAAAGCAAAATTGAAGTCCAATATCCCTCATCATCATATATGAAAACGTTATTAACAGAAATTTTGCAAATCAAACCAGAAATGCATGAGGGTGTTAAGATATCATAACCAAGTATGTATACCCCATAAATGCTAAGATACAGCATTAACACCTAGTTAGCTTGACATTTTAAAAAATCAATATATTTCACCATCTTAACAGATAAAAAAAGAAAAAAAAATCATCCAATTCAACAGATGAAGAAAATGTACTTACCAAAATTTAATACTTAATCATTATAAATTACTCAGCAAAGTAAGAACAGAAGATAACTTTATCAATCGTAGAAGGGCTTCATGAAAATCCACAGCTAATACTATGTTTTTATGCTAAAAGATGAGCTTGGCTTAAACTTTGGATCAGGCAAGGATGTTTACTTGTAACACTATCGAACATCATTCCAGAGTCTCCAGCTAGAGCAACATGACAGAAAAATACTTTAAAAAGAAACAAAGGTTAGAAAGGAAGAAGTAACGTTGTCTCATTTTCAGATGACAAAGTTATGTGCATAAGCAGTTTCCCTTACCTGGTTCTTTCTTAACCCTTTTCTTTTTTTCTTTCTTTCTTTCTTTTTTTTTTTTTAAAGATACCATTTCCATTAGAACATTATCAAGTGGGCACTCTTTTTCTTCTACATAATCATGTCTATTTTAAAATCTGTAGGCTGGATAAGTGTGTTCTTCGTTTCCTAATGCCACTTCCAAATCATCTTGTTTTCTTCTTTTCATAGTAAAAATCTTTGAAGTACATATATACTATCAGATTTTCTTTTCTTTTCTTTTCTTTTTTTTTAATTTAACTTTATTTTTTCAGTGTTCCAAGATTCATTGTTCATGCATCACACCCAGTGCTCCATGCAATATGTGTCCTCCTTAATATCCACCATCAGGCTCACCCAACCCTTCCCGTCCCTCCCCGCCCAAACCCTCAGTTTGTTTCTATTATCACCTTTGGTGCTGCCATTTATCAACAAACTATTGCCCCAAGTGTTCATTAACTCTTTTTAGCCACTGGCTCCAGTCATCGTTCTGAGCAACTTCACCATCCATGGTACTGACCTATCTACTACCAATGCCTCTTATTCCTTGCATATCCATAGCTTTAAGGTGAAGGTCACGAGCATTACCTGGGAACCTGTCAGAGATGCCACTCTTCAGGCTCTACCTTAAGCCTACTGAACCAGAAGCTCTTGTGGGATGGGGCCCATAATCTGTATATGAACATGCAGTTTGGATGCTCACCAAAGTCTGAGAAAGACTGCTTCAAGGGTCTCACTCTTCATCCTATCTCAGGTATCCACGTGCATGATCCTATCTTCAAACTATCATCTCCAATGACTCCATCATCTCTGAGACCAAGCTTCAGACAGTCATTGGAGATGACACATTCTGACTATAACCTCCAAACTTCTGGATCCCTCTAATCCTCTCAGTCCAGAATTTCTGCAGTCTCATTGACCTCCAGCCCATTGATCCTACCACTTTGTCAGCATCTGTCATCCTTGGAAGTCATTAAAACTCTTTCACAAACTTCTGAGTCTTCTCCTTTCCCAGACATGTTAGAACTGCTCCTTCACCACCTCTCAAAATTGGGGTAAGCCTTGTGATTTGCTTTGATAAATGAAATCTGAGCAGAAGTGACATGTGAATTTCAGTTGCCACTGTGACTCCCTGACCATCTCCTTGTTGCTGTGACTGTGGGAGCCAATGCCAAGATGGAGCCTTCATCAGCCCAGCTCTTTGAGGGACCACAATGAACAGAGGTCATATCCATCCTGCATGAGAAATACAGTTTTGCTGTAATTGGCAATTGAGATTTGGGGCTTATTCCTTTTTTCAGGGTAACCTAGACCCTTCTGATGGATACAGCCTCCTACTGTGTACACTTTCCCTGACCATGACCATCACTATCCCTAGAAAACAGACTTAATTTCTTTGAACATTCTCTACTAATCAACTTTTCCTAGGAACCCCACCTATCCCCCCAAACCTGGTGTCTTAGTCAGGGTTTTCCAGAGAAATAGAACCAATATGATGTGTGTATAGATAGAATTATTTTAAAAACTTGGTTCATGTGACCTTGGAAGCTGTCAAGTTCAAAATCTCCATGGTAGAACAGAAAACTGGAAACCCAGGGAAGAGTGGCATTTGGAGTCCAAAGATGACTTGTTGGCAGAATTCCTTTTCTTTCAGGGAGGTCAGTTTTGTTTTTGTTTTTTTCTCTTAAGCTCTTCAACTGATTTTGCAAGGCCCACCCACATTATGGACGATTATCTGCTTTACTGAAGGTCTACTGATTCAAATGTAATCTCATTTAAAAAAAAAAATACCTTTAGAGAAACATCTAGAATCATGTTTGATCAAACATCTGGGTACTGTGGCATAGTCAGGTTGACACAAAATTAATCATCACACCTGATTGTACCCTCAGTCCACTTTGCATCTTCTCCTAAGATGCTGATTGTGGCTGGAGAATATTACAAACCAGGGCTGAGTGGATGCCTTTCAGTGAGTGGCCACACATCTGAAATAGACATTAATCCAACTAGACAATCTTACATTCTCTAAGCAAATTTACCTTTCCAGCTCTAGAGATGATGGCTTAACGGCTTCTCTTTCTTCAACACCACTCCACCCTAACCATATTCTCTACTGATGACCCCACCTTACATTTCAAAGACGGATGGTATCAGATAGAAACTCTCCATCTTAATTTCTCCAGTGACACTGGCCTGCCCGTGTCTGCTTCCACAGTCCCTGCCTCCTTATTTAATGGAAGGAGCAACCATCTCATCCCTAAAGCAAACTCCTCTTCTTGGCTCCCTTCCCCATGTCCTCCTGCATTCTCAAGGACTGTTTCTTCCAGTTTCCCTCATTCTATTCAGCACCATCTTTTTCTCTACTAGATCATTCTCATAAGCCCAGAAATTTGCCATCAGATATACATCCAAACTTAATTCTCCCCTTCCCCACCCCACCCCCCAGCTACCTGCCCTTTCTTTATGGGCGTTCACACCACACCCCCTCTGAGTTTCTGCAGTGAAGCTACAATTGTCCTTCTCCCTCATTCACCTGTCACCTCTTCTGCTGGGCGCCTGAGACCATCCTAGCTAACTAAGCACCTTATTCCGATACTTTCTAATATTTCTTGTATGTTTCCTCTTTAGAGAAATTACTATGTATACATCATCTATTTACTCACTCTCAGGGACGTGCTTGTTTATTATCTGTCTCAGCCCACTAGAACATAAACGAACTGAGGGCAGGTCCTCAGGCCATAACCCTAGCCTCTGCCTGCCTATCACCATCTGAATATCATGTGGCTTTACGGACACACTTTCCAAGCAAACTGCCGCAGGCTGGAATCCCTACCTAGAACCAAAATGGGGCTATATATAAAGGAGCACCAGAGCCTGCAGAAATGCACTTCTGGCTAAAAAAGGGCACTTGGCAATTTACATAACAAAGCAGGGCACTTAACTTCAGAGTCTAACACACCTGCATTCTCAGATTTGCCTGGGAATACTGGGGAGGCCATTTGCTTAATATTCTTCACCATGTAGGGGACTGCTTTTAAGTACTAGAACTGCCTCCACCAAAGGCCACCTCTGGTCTCCAGCTCTCAGGGAGGGAAAGCTGCCTGTAGCTGTGAAGAGATAACTTTTTTTGCTCTGTCTTTGTAGGTTTTTGTTTGTTTGTTTGTTTGTTTTTGGCTACCACTACCCTTCAAGATTAAAAAGCAAAACAAAACAAAACATAACAAACAAAAATAAAAAAAAAATGGGGAAAAGATCTATTGTCCTGGTTCTAGGCATGGTGCCCTAAAACTAAATATTCCACACATTTATGTAGTTTCCTTGGGATAATATTCCAGATGCAGGTCTGCAGGGTCCAAGGGTACGCACAATTTTAAAGGTTTTGAACAGGAATGCCAAATTGCCCTCCAGAAAAGCAGAAAACACTTTATTCTCTCTCAAGCCAGGACTGAGAGGTCTAGCGCCCCATGGACTCGCCGGCACGGCACATCTTTCTTCTCCAGCTTTCTAATTTGAACCCCGGGGTGCTCTTCCCTCCGCAGGGGAGGGGCAGAGTTGGCTGGTGCTGGCTCCCCCATTTCCACAGGTGCTAAAACCCTTCCTAACACACCGATCAGGCCCCTGGCATGCATTTGAAAGAAAGCAACCCAACTTGCCTCTCCCCCTGCCTTGCCAGGGTCCTGGGTACCTTGTGAAGCCAACTGGAGCTCCCTTCTTGGAACAGAAGAGGTTGGGAGGCACACTCTGCACCCCGGGGTCCCTGACCCACCACCCTCTCCACCTGTAACACCACAGCCTCCCAGCTGCCCCCACAATAATGGACACATTTTCAGCTTGCTCAGGTCGGGCAACTTATCAAAGAGAACTCAAGGGTCTCATGCAGAGCTGCAAGTGAATCTTAGTGGCTTACTGCAAAGTACATCATGCAGGGACTCGTGTTCCATTTTCATGGATTATGGCCTCTGCCAGACCCTGGGAAATGAAGTTAGTATCCAACGCACGCAGAGCTCCACTGAGCTGTGGAAACTTTCAGTGGCAAACAGATTTTCTTCTTTTATTTCCCTCACAATTTGTTATTATTTTGAAGAAGATGATGGACTACACAAGGCATTGTGGCTAGAAGAAGGTGGTGGAGACAGGACATCGAACGGGTGTGACCTTGTGTGGCCAGCCCTGTGAGCAGGTGTCTGCCTATGGAACACAGTGCACACACACACGGCTGGGGCTTCAACAAGCATTGCTGGGTAGAATGCTCACAGCATCATTAAACCTCAGCACCCACACAGTGCAGATGAAGAGACTAAGACTCAGAGAAGAAAACCTCCGATCTAAGTCCTCATTATTCAGAGTGGTGTTCAAGGGTCACCAGCTGGGCGTCTGTAGGAAATGCTGAGCCCCAGATGGAGAATCAGAATCTGAATGTTAACAGGATCCCTGGGAGATTTGTGAGCAAGGTAGCGTTTGCAAAACATTTAGTCACACAGCCAGTCAGGAGAGCACCTGGAATTTGAACACCGGTCTCAAAAGTGCCCAAAGCCTGTCTGTCTTTCTATTATATAACATTTTTTTTTTTTCCTAGAGTCAAAAAATAGAGAAAGAAATTCTCTGGCTTCTAGCAGGGAGCTCTTATTGTATGACGGTATGACCGTTATCTTGCTGGTGTGCGTGCATGGATGCGAATTGTTTATTCCCTGTCTATCAGCACAGGAATTCAGCTACTGATGTAGCAATATCTCTGCTGTAATAGGTACAGAAATAAAGGTGTTTTCACGAATAGAGAATGTCTGTCACATACTCATCTGTAACACTAAAGGAGTATTTACCTATCATTAAGATATGAATGGTTTATCTGGTACTATTTTGTGCGTCGCAGAAATCGTATTAAATGTGCAGACGATTACGCTGTTCGACCACTGAGTTGTGTTCCAATCTTATGTAATATAATACAAATGATGAAAAATAAACCCAAGGCAATTTGTCAACCAACCTCCCAACCTCACTCCCCTGTGCTTCCTCAGCTGAGGTGGAAGAAACGAAACCTGGAAAGCCTCATGCCTCCCGTATCTTCTTCAGTGTCTGTGCCTAGCTCATGTGGATTTTGCAGCACAGAGTGAGAGTGCATATTTGGAAAACCTTTATTGTTTATAAAAAAAAAAATTCTCTGTGATGGCACACTTGCACGGCAGTCCCGCAAGGCTTCCCGGACAGTGAGTCATTCTGCACCTCCCAGTGGAATTGCTTCCCAACCCTCCAAATACCTCCTCAGCTCCCTCTTTCTTCTGCATGGCCACGCTCCAGTTCTGCAAGGTTTAATAGAGATAGTTTCACTATGAATTCCGCCCTGTCTTTTTGTCTGCCTGTTTTATTTATTTTCTACTTTTAATGCATTAGTGTTCACTTACAGAAACAGCAGAAAGCAATCACTCTTCTTTAATAATGCATACACTCAGCCAGAAAATGTGGGTGCCTTATTCTCCATATACTCGAATAACTAAAAAAGGAGGTGGGAGATAAGTTCTCTTTTATTGAACAGTTACTAGATACCTTAGTAGTATATACACATCTCACACACTGGCACCCACATAACCGCACACACATGCAAACAGGCGCACATGCACCACATGCACACATGATAGACGTGCAGACACATACAGACACATGCACACGCATACACACTCATAGAATGTTACTGAGTCCACAAAGAACACTTTGATGTTGGTATTAAGAGATTCACTTTGTAGTTGGGAAAACTGATGCTCACATTCCACTAATAAAATGTAGGTTAAAATCCTCTATATGATTTTTTTAATGTTTATATCAATAGCCCTCAGGAAATTGTTATTCCTCTTCCCACATAAAGAGGGGATGTTCTTTACTGACACCAGTCTTTGTGTGCCTTTATTTTTATTTATTTATTCATTTTGGCCAGTCTCACACCAAGATATAACTAAATTATGGATTTGCAAGCATTTCTATCCATGATGCATTCAACGGTCTCTTCAAGGCTTTTCAGATGCTCACGTTGAAAAAAAAAAAAAGTGGGGGAGGAGTGTGGAATTATATCCAGAGCGTATCATTTTGAATTTGACTTATTGTAATTGTCTTCTTGCTGGTACAATTTCTTATTGATTATAAAATTATAGAGTGCTGTTGGCTACTAGAGAATTTTAAACATGCAGGGATGGCGAGAAACACTGGAACACAGAAACTCTACCAGCAAGCAGGTGGAGACAAGTGTTTACATGATGAACTCTTGGGATATGAAGCAACAGGGTATTCATCCGACATCAAGAGAAAAATCGATGGGCGATTAACAACGGGAGGAAGGGCTGCAGCTGCTGTCTGTTGCTCCCTACTTGCAGGAGGGAAATATCACTTGTGGACCAGAATTTCCAAGAATCCTAGATGTTGCAACTCTGGGGAAGGTAGTGTGCTAGGTGGCATGGGACGACTCCGGCTCTTGGGGAACAACACAGTTTTGATTTGCGGAATTTGTTGATCTCTGTTGTGCAAACACTTCCACCAGGGCCGATTTTAAACCATCCGTGGGTTGCCACTGATGTAGATTTGGTGGGAGATGGACTCCGGTGATCCCCAGGAGCTGCTTTTCCCCATGAGTGTGTACGGTTTTTTGCATACCGCAGGTTTGGGGTGTCTCTGTACCACTTTACTGGGCCACACCTTGCAGTAGTTTGGAGGTCCTCCAGGAAGAGGACACCGAAACTGAGCCTGAAGTGTAAGAGGTTTATGGGGGGGGGGGCATACCTGTGAGTGACAAAGTGGGGAGCAGCAGGATTGGGATGGAGGTCTTCAGCCTGACCTGTGGGCTGGGCACCTGTGAGCCGGGACAAGGAAGGAGAGAGGGTGGGTCTGGAAATCTTCCGACCGCAGAACTTTCTCTGTAAGCACAGAGCAATCACTGGTGACATAGTCAGATCTTGCCTTCTAAACCCAGAAGGAAAAACGACTTTACTTCCCTAACTGCAGTTTCTTCATCTACAGTGTGGATGTAATAATCAAGTGATGATTGGGATGTGGGATTTTATCCTAATCTCTTTTTTTTTTTTTCCTGTTGACAAGAACTAGATTACAGGGGTCCTCATCCACTAGTTTAATCGCTGCCTGTGACAACAAAGTCATAGCATAATCTTCTGTTCTCTGGGCGCATTCAGTTCATCGGATTCAGCAACAGATTCCTAAACCCACATGTTCTTCCTGGAGGTTGCTGGCCCAAGAAACTCAGAATTGCACCAAGAATAAAACAAACACCAAGTATAGAAAGACTCTCTAGGAAGTTAATACAGATATAGTAGAAAGGCCATTCTCCTAGGAGCCAAAATGACCCCATTCCTTAAACTCCCTGAGGCTGTGCTCCTCTGTTAAACTGGTCCACCACCTCTGCACTGGTTCCTTGGGGGAAATAAGAACACATCGTGGGGTCTGAAGAGCAGGGTGGCTTCTGCCTGTGCTAATCCCATTGTTCAGATTCTGTGCTGAGGAGACAATGCAAAATGCTGGCATGCTTTACACCAAGATGTTCTTTACAGGATGGTGTATTATTGATGAAAATATAATTTAAAAACTACTTGGAGGACACTTCAGTTGTTTAATAATGAAAGAAACATAATGAATTTATCAATAGTTTCTCAATACTGTTTGCATGTCAGAGACATATAGGAACTTAAAAAAATCCCGAGGACTGTGTTCTATCTGGAGACCCTGAATGGATTGGTCAGGGGTGTGGTAGCCAGTCACCAGAGTTTTGCAAAAGCCAGCCCCCTCGTTTCAAGGTGCAATGTCCCAAATATCCAAGAAAGTTTTAAAATCATAAAACTAAGATTACCGACCATTTAAAATAACATGTGAAACACTTATGTGTAGCTAAGACAGTGAGGAACACCAATAATGTGGAGTGATATGCATAGGTAAAAGACAGCAAGGGAATATAATACAAGGTAACATGTTATTTCTGAGAGGTAAGGTTCTTTGTTCTTTTTTTACCTTTACAAGAGAAAATTTATTTTTATTTAATTTTTTATCTGTGTATAATTGACACACTCTTTTTGTTTTGTTTTATTTATTTTGTTTTTAAAGATTTTATTAATTTATTTGACAGAGAAAGCGAGAGACCACAAGCAGGCAGAACAGCAGAGGTAGAGGGAGAAGCAGGCTCTCCACTGAGCAGGGAGCCCAATGCGGGGCTCAATCCCAGAACCCTGGATCATGACTCGAGCTGAAGGCAGTTGCTTAACCAACTGAGCCACCCAGGAGCCCCTGTTTCATTTTATTTTTAAGTAAACTCTATCAGCAATGTGGTGCTCAAACTCACAATCCCCCAGATCAAGAGTTGCAAGCTCCACTGAGCCAGCCAAGTGCTCCTACATGACACAGTCTTAATGTTTTCTTCTTCTACTCATTTTTTTTAAACTTTGAAAATTTTCTACCATGACATGCATGACCATAATAATGATCATAAGGAAAAAAAAATGTGTCCAGAGTTTATGATCAGCTGTAAGTGGGGAACCCCACTGCACACTAAAAAGACCAGGTCAGGGGACTGTCCTCTCTACTTGTCTGCTACCCCGGTTACTAGTCAATCATCTGCATTTGATGGCTCTTCCAGAATAGAGACCGTGCCTTTTTTTTTTTTTTTTTTTTTTTATCCTCCTCTCCTAGTAGAGAGCTTGGTATACAGGTGGCACTTAATAACTGTTTGTTACCTGGCATTTAAGTGATATTTTAGTTGACGAGCTGTCATTTCATAACTGAGAGATAGCAAACACTCCAGACCTTATTTTGGAGGGCTGTGTGCTCCCAGCCGCAGGATTCTGATGCACTGAGCCTGCTTATTCATTCTACCAGTTCGAGCGTGATTTTTAACCCGTCTAGGAAGAGAGGGTTTCAAGTTCAATTGCAGCGTCATCTCCTGCACGCACACCCTTATTTCTGGGCGTACTTTCCTCCCGGTGGCTCAGCCTGGTTTTTATGACCCTTCCACACATAATAAAGCATCCAAACAACTTTTTCACGTCATCTTCAATGAATTCAGAGAATGCAACAGTTTGCGCCCTCCTCTGTGTGCACTTTATGGCTTCTGCTTTCACTCTACAAGGCTGCAGCGAGTCAGGTGATAAATACTGGTCCTGGGATGCTGAGCGTGATAAACTGGTTCTTTCCAGGACCCGCTCGCCCCTCATAACTTACTCAGCTGGAGAAGGAGCACTCCGACAGGTCTTGGTTTTATTTTTCTCCTTAACGCTACCAAATTCTCCAACACTGAGATTTCTGCCTGTCACCCCACTGAGTCAACTCCTGTATGATTAAACATCTGGTGGGAACACACACACCTTTTGTCATTGAACGATTGTCAAAGGTGACCCCATACCCTGGTTCCTATTTGTTTGAAGGAGTGAGTGGATTAAAACAAGTGGAACGGAATGGAGAATTCACACAAATGGAAAGGCATGCGTAAGGAGACGGGATTTGGTTTCTAAAGCCAACAGGGCCACTCAAAACGTCGTGTAGCCGAGTCTCAGACCATCCCCGATTTGGCGTTCTCATCTCATCTCAAGTCACTCTTAGAACCATGAATACCACATGGTGACCCACTTCATTCACACTCTTGTTTAACCAGAGTTTCTTGGGGGCATCTTGGGCAGTAGGTACCAGAATAATATCACCCCTAGACCCAAACATGTGGGGGCTCAGTGTTGGGCCCCACCCTTCAGAGGGTCCTCCCAAGCCCTCCTGCAGCATCCACCATCCCCTCAAGACGAGGGCTTCTTGCAGCCTACGGGACCAGGGCATCAAGAACCCATTTGCCGAACCCAAGATCCTGGGGCCCCTTGCCCACAGCCCCAGGCCTACTTCTGGCTTCTGCTGGCCCCTTTCCATGACTGCATCCCTCTGGGAGGATGGTGCTACCAGTGGGAAAGGATCAGTTGTTCCGTACCCCATGTGCTCTTCTTGCAAGGTCAAGTCGGCCATGCTTGGTCTCCCTCTGTACTCTTGCTTCTGCCCCACATGTATCCGTACAGCCCTGACTGTGAAGGCAGTGTTATTGAGACAAACTTCCCACCCTCATGAGCACTCATTCCCACAGGAAAATGTCAGAGCTATTAAATATGTAGATTACAATACACAATATGATGTTGGCTAGGGATGAGCATAAAAGACTAGATTTAGGGGTGTCTGGGTGGCTCAGTGGGTTAAAGCCTCTGGCTTCGGCTCAGGTCATGATCTCAGGGTCCTGAGATTCGAGCCCCATGTCTGGTTCTCTGCTCAACAGGGAGCCTGCTTCCCTTCCTCTCACTCTGCCTGCCTCTCTGCCTACTTGTGATCTCTGTCTGTCAAATGAATAAATAAAAAAAAATCTTAAAAAAAAAAAAGACTAGATTTAGCCATTTAGCTGGTGCCTGGGTGGTTCAGTTGGTGAAGCGTCTGCCTTTGGCTCAGGTCATGATCCTGGGGTCCTGGGATGGAGACCCTCATTGGGGAGCCCTTTAACCCTCCCATGCTCATGTGCACTCTCTTTTTATCTCTCAAATAATAAATAAAATCTTTTAAAAAACTTGGTTTAGGGAAAATAAACTAGTTTGAATGATTGTACCATTACTAAATTTTCCTTTACATGCGCGCACACACACACACACACACACACACGCACTCTTCTTTATTAAGGCATTTGTTCTTGTTCCTGGGCTAAAAAAAAAAAAAAAAAAAAAAAAGCATGTCCCTTAAGGAGAAAACCAAAGACCTGTAAAGACAAAAATTAAAGTCAGACATAACCCCCTCATTCAGATGCATTCACTATAGGTATATATTGCTGATGCTGCCTTCTTGATTTTACCATTTACAAAGTCTTAGTGCACATGACCACACCGGACACAATGTGTATCCCACCCTCTCAGGCAGAGCAATTAGACCCATTCTGCAGATGAGTTGCCGAGACCCACAGAGAGCCCCTAGCCGCCTGCCCTCACTCAGCTACTCGGTGGCAGAGCTGGGGCTTAAACTCACATCTTCTGAATCTGACTCGTAGTCTTATCCACCAGACTGGTTTTCAGCACTGACTCAACCTCTACATTAAATAAATAACCATGGCCATACACACGGATACAGATATGGATGCACATGCGATAGAGACAAAACTGTGTTCTGAAGATACCAAGTAAATAGAGGAGAATATGATGAAGCAGATTCCAGAGAATTTCTCCAAATCCAGATTTATCCAGAACATGTGGTGAGTATAGCTGTATCCTGATGGATGTACATACCGATGAATCCTTAGCATTCTGGCGTAGACAGGGGAACATGGCTTCCTACCCCTGTTCTTTACTCGTGGGTCTGTGATTCGTCTCCAGAGTCTCAGGACAGCACGGCGTAGGGAAGTGCTGGTTAAACAGCGACCTCGTCTTCATTATGGCACTTGGAGCTCATGAGGCTGGATGGGACCCCTGCCCCCCACGGGCTCCCTGCTGGGGCAGCCACCACTCCGGACGGACGTCACCCAGCGGGGGATTGCATGGCTATCCTTCTCTGACTTTTGTATTTAGAGTTCTGTTTCTCACTCTTTGTATGAAACGCTTGGAAGAGTTTTACTATTAGCAGTCTCTCTCAAATGTCTTATTCTTTGCAAGGGAAGGAGAAGAGAGTTTAATAAAACTTGCAAACAAGAAGAATGTACAGTGTAAAAAACACAAGGCTGCAGAGCAAGAGAAGGCGGAGTTGTGTGTTGTGTGCTGTGTTGTGGTGGTGATGGATATGGAACATAATGTTTCGGTTGTGCCAGAGAAGTGAGAAAGCAGTTTCCAAGTGTGAATGTGAACATGATGGAGATCTTTCTACCAGGGTCTTGACTCCCCAGCTCTGGCAGCCTGGTTGCAAGGAACCGGCAGTGTTAACGTGCTATATTATTGACGGGTTACGTTGGCCCTCGTGCACAATCTAGCATTCATCCCACAGATTACCTCCCTGAAAGAGAATAGCACCTTTCCACATGCCTTCAATACTCACGGAATAAAATTAAAGTTACTAAGCACTAGTCGCCAACCAGCATTTACAATTACGAATGCTCTCAATAGCCACCCACCTGGAAGGTGGTTCAAAGGGGGAAAGACAATTGAATAAAATATTGATCAATGTGTATTTATATCTCTACTTATGTAACACTTTAATAGATCAGAAAGCAACTGGAGTTTTTCAAAAAGCACTCATATTAAGGTCTTATTTTGCATAGAGTGTTAAAGACAGGGCGAGACAGCTCTCAACAGCCCTCCTTTCCTTTTGGGGGTGGGCTCCCTGCAGACAGGGAGGGGTCCTTAATTCATGCCCTAGAGTTCAAGAACAAGGCAGGCACTGCTTTTAAACATGTGTACCCATATGGAAGAGGGAAACGGTATCCCGTTTCCAGAAGCTGGGTTTCTCCTCCAGTCAGTGTGAATCTGTTCACACAGGTACGGAGATCACTGCTGAGGTCGGGAACTCTCTGCCCTTACTGAGCTTACCGTGCACATTGGCACGATTTACTCACCCCTTGGCTTGGTTAACATGACTTTACTCTGCCAGACAGTCTTTGGGAAATGGCTTGGTTCTTTGATTGTTCACTGTGGAGACTTCCTCAAATAACCATCAGTTCTTCTGCAATGTCAAACAGCCATACTTTGTGTCCTCGTGTGCTTTTAGTCTCTTGATTCAGAGATTCTCACTTTGCTTTTTCCATCCCTTCTGCACTGCTGTCTTGTGATCCATACCCTACCCCAACCACACCCCACCCCGACATTGGAAGACTGTGTTCAAGCCAGTCCTCAGTAAGCTGCACCAGGCCTCCCACCTTGGAGACACTGCCTGCACCCTTCCCAGGTTCCCCAGGACTCGAGTAAGCAATGAACTTAGCATCTTCTTATAACAGGTTGTGTTGGTGATATATAGGGAACCAACATTCAACAGGATAATGGTCCCAAATAAGAGAGTTGCCATGAGGATCGTGTGTGACACTGGGTACGCAAAGATCTTTCAAGCCTTAAACACAGAGAAATATTGTCATGGTTCTCTGGAACGTGGTCTCAAAGGAGGGGAGGTCCTTTACCTGTGGCTTCTTTATTTAAATACTGATCTAAAATATATGCATTTCATGTCTAAAATTAATATTGATCTAAGATACAAATAAGTTACACTAATAGTTCACATTTTTCCTATTTTGGTTCATTTACTTTGTTGCAAAATCAAAATGAATGTGCCTCCATTTGTTCTCAAGAGACATTTCAATTTAGAAATTTGCTTCTTTTAGCTCTAGGTCCTTGAACCATTGGATGTAATAAACTTTTAATTTTAGTATTTGGTATTGCAAATTACACAAGCTACAAAGATTTATGTTTTATAGTTTAATGTGAATTTTTGAAAAATAAAAAAAGCAGTTATGAAATAAGTCATAGGAGAGTTAAGCTCTTTGGTGGCAATGATCATTTATACATGGAAAAATCATAGCCTTAAAAGGTGATTTTTTTTTAACTTATGTTCATTCTAATTTTTTCTAAATATCTACTGTGTGTCAAGTACTTTTCTCATACCCTGCTCCCAAAAAGTGGATAAAAAACATGAACTAAAGTACACAAAAGCAGCCATGGACAAGGTAACGGGAGAGAAGATTCCCGAGAGTTTGGGGATTTAAAAGCCAAGGACATTGAAAACTAAAGGAAACCATTCCTAACTCCCCATCGAAGGAAGAAGGTAAGGAAACAAGAAGGAGGCATTCTATTCAACAAGATTTCCTGGAGAAGGTGGCATTTTTCTTGGTCCCTGATGTATGGGCCAAATGTCATCATGTAGACTTGGATGGAGAAGGACATCCTGGGGTCTTGAGGCCATAAGTGAACAAAGGCAAGGAGGAGGTAAGCAAGACCTGGCTAGATCCAAGTGGGCAGAGCAGGAGGGATTAAGAGAGCATTAGCAAGTGATGAATGAGGCTGAAATGATGGTAGTGCTGGCTGTCCTTGTGGAGAGCTATCATGAGCTAGAGGATTCATCCCACCAAATGACATGCCCACTCCTATGTAGACTTTGAAGTCAGGTCAATGGGCTATGGAACCACATCTTTTCATTCATTCATTTTACCAGTATATCCTCCGTGCACCCTGTGTGACAGTCCCCTTCTAAGTGTGGGGGTTCAAGGAAGGCATAGAGATAAACATAATCCTTAGTCTTGGGGAGCTCCCAGTCTAATTGGGGGAAATTTCCATTAAACAGATTAGTTTACAAATAATCGTTATTATTTTTTTATTTACAAATAATCGTTAGAGTTTTAAAGGGAATGGACATAGTGAGAGGGAATAACAGAGACTCAAGGGGGACAGAGTATGGTGAGTATGGTGAGCAGGGTTGTCCAAAGGAACATTCTGCAAAAAGATAAATCTTCTGTCTGCACCATGGGATACAATAACCACCAGCCCCATATGGCTACTGAGCACTTGAAATGTAGCTACTGAGACTGAGCATCTGTATTTTAAATTTCATTTCATTTTAACTAATTTGAATTTAAGTAACCACATGTAGCTCCTGGCTATTATATTTTCCTTGAATTCCATGTGCACAGAATAAACCTCAAGCCCATTGACAGCAGAAATTCTTTCCAGTCTGGCAATGCTTCTTCAGCCAGCGCTCCACTGCCAGCCGTGCAGAAATGAAGGCCGTAAACAGTCTTGTAAGTGTGGATGTGACAAGTGCCACGGGCAGTGCTAAAATCGAGCTGCTGTTCTGTTTGGGGACCAAGACACGGCCAGTGGAGAGACAATGAGTTCACAGGAAATGTTTGTGGAATGACTGGACAAAGAGGAGACTGCACTGGGTTCCCAACGTTCCAGATTCACAGGGTCACACTGGGTGGAGTTCGCTGGGTGGGCATTCAAGTGGGGGAGCCATGTAAGCAGGGATGAGGGGGCCCCTGAAGATGCTGAGGGATGGGAGTTGGTGACAGTGTACAAAGGTTGACCTCAGTCTTCCCCCACTGCACTATCTGTCCTTTCTGGATGACAAGGGTACCTTCCGGGTAGCTTCAGCAAACACCTAATCTTTCCAGGTCTGCATAGGTAAGCTTGGGCAATCTGTAAAATGGAGAGAAAGGTGGGTCTTCATGTTTGTGATCAAAGCAAAGCTGAGTCCTCATTTCTTTGCCACAACCAGAGTACCTTGTCCTAGCTCTAGAAGGAGGGCAAGGTCACTTGCAAACAGATGGCCATTTACAGGTGATGGATTGAGAGTCAAGTGCTTTGTAACTTTCTTACAACAGCCCTCTGGACCGCACTGTCAAACAAATATCCTCTCTAAACAGATTAGAAAAGTCTCCAGCTGTTCATGAGACTTGCCTAAAGGTCCCCGACCGGTGAATTGGAAGCTGACACGTCTCACCCCAGACCCTTGTCCATGCCTGGAAGACAGGCTTCCATCAGTCTGATACCTAATAAGTTCCCAGTGCATGCCAGTCGACTGACAACAACTATGGCTGCTACTACCTGTTAAAATGACCACTGCTTCTAGACCAGGCTACTGAGGCTTGCAGGAGGGATCTGGCCCAAGCAAAGTGACAAAGCTGATTCCAGTTTGGTTTTGCCTAACTCCAGAGCCTCCAGCCTCCAGTATCTTTGTATCTTGGGCTCTGCTTCCCACAGTATCAGGGGCCTTGGAGGCATGTCTTCTTCAAAGTCTTTTATTTTATAGAAGCCAGTATTGCTTAAGATTGGTGCTCACATATTCTGGACTTGAAGAAACATGGATACTAACTCTAGCTCTAGGACAAATCAAGTTCCCAGCATTCATAGCAATAATAACAACATAATATGATGATATTATACAACATGTATCACATTTGTCATTATATATTATAATTTTTCTATGTAATTATGTAATACTACACAATACTACATTATTTTATAGGTATCATGCACAATACATGTGTCCACATTTATTGACATATTAATCAATATATAGCATAAGATGGCATAATTCTGTTATATTAAACTGATATATTGTTATATTAACACATACTAAACATGTAATGATATATATGTTATATTGTATTAGTGCTGTATCGTATTTTTATATTAACATATGATATAATTTGATTGTCCACACTGGTAAATGAGCTCCTGGAAGCCTAGGGACATTACGTAGCATCACGTACTTCAGAAGGGGTAAGGTCTGTATCAGAACCCCTCTTGACTCTCAGCCCCAGCACCCCAAGCTGGCCCTGGTGCTGTGAGCTGAGCCCCAGGCATGGGGCTCCCAGAAGTCACATGAATACTTCCATGCAGCTTACATGGCCACCTGTGTCCCACACATTGTTGGTGCTCCTCCGTGTTCCCAGCGGCTCTCACCCCTGTGTGCTGAGGCAGCGGGAGGCCCCCCAGCCTTGTGTTCCGTATGAACACAGGGTCTTTTCCCTGCCAGGAGACCTTCCGTCCACACCCAGGGCTGGGCAGGCCTGGAAGTCACCGGTGAAGCGGATGAGATTTCAGAAAACAAAAATAGACTAAATCGCAGTAAAGCGACCTGAGGGTTTGGATCAAGTTTCTGCACAAATGGTGATTAACTACATACCTTCAGTGGAATGTGGGCTTGGCAAGAGGTGAAAGGCACATGAATGAATTTGTCTGCATACTTGGGAAGTGCTTTTAACTCTCATTTTCACTTGAAAAAAAAGTTGTTGTTTTTTTCTAGCCAATTCCACATACTTGCTCCCCCCCCCCCCCCAGTCTATTCTTGGTTGACAATGAGATCCGGTGAGAGGGACAGGGTCAGCTCATCACTTAGCACTCTGTGTGCTTAGGTAAGTCTAACTACCTGAAGCTTGGTTTCTGATTCAGTAGGTCTGGGTGGGGCACAAGAACTTTCACATCCCGCAAATTCCAGGGTGAGGCCCGGGCTCTTCTCTGCGACCACACTGAGACTGCAGCTGGACTGGGAGAGAGAAATGATTCACTTTCAAGTTCCACAGCAAGTTAAGACCAAGGTAGAGATAAAACCCAGGAGAGGTCGATAAAATTATTATTTGCAATTCTTCATGAACTTCCTGTGTTTGAATTATATATTCATGTCCTTGGGGGTGTCACCTACCAAGTGGTGTTTCCGTGCCCCACAGGTGTCTAGTTTGACCACGGGATTTGTCTGGGCCAACAGAATGGGCAGAAAGAGAGTGAGCCAGCTCTGAGCTAGGACCTCAAGAGACATTGTCTGTTTTTGTTGAGGGTCGTGGATTCCTGCCATTAACAATGAGCAGAGTACGCCCAAAGTAGCTCCAGTCCAAAGAGGAGGAAGAAGCACATGGCACAGCTGGACTCTGTTTCTCAGTCTGGATACAAGTTCAGTTGACCAGTGTCCAGAATTAGAGCCACTCAGTCAAGGCCAGCCTAGTTCCGATGACCTGGGGACCCATAAGTGAGATGGTTATTGTAAGCCACTGAATTTTGGGGTAGTTTGTTATATAGCACTAATGCACCAATTGCTGACTAATACACACCTGTGTGTTAGCATCATGCTGGGATCATCTTTCAGTCCAGGAAGGCAGAGAAATGTATCATGTAGTAAGCTTCTAGGATGGACCAGGACTGTACTTGTAACCTTGTATCTAGGAATGGCTTGCTTCCATTATTTCAATATGTGTCTCTCTGAACTAAGCACCTTTTAAAAAGTGGTTCTAGTAATTGGAGCTTTTGTTTGTATATGCTCCACTCTTAACTGATTTCTGCAGATCTTTCCCTTGATGTGTCTTCGATAGCTCCCCCAGTTCTGTCTGGCATGTGTCTCTGTTGTTTATGTTTAATTATTATGGCTAAGAGGTCACCAAAGTCACTGCTTACAGTCTGTCTAACTCCTTGGTATCCGTGGTGGCATTGCTTCAGCCCAACATATACTTGGGGAAAGGGAAAAAAAAAAAAAAAAAAGGATAGAAAACATAAAATCTGAACTTCAGGATGTGGAAGATAGGCAACTTGTTTTGTTGCTTCTCATTTTAGCAGGGAGGCAAGGGGGTGTCTTTTCTTCTTATGAATAGGCAGGACTGACATAAAAAAGTACTTCGAGAGCTGAACTCTTCCACTGAACACAAATGCAGAGAAATTCTGTATATCTTTAAATGTTTTATATGTCCCAGTCATATATAATTTATTATGTTGTGAAGCTGAGTCCTTCTTTGAATGAAAATTTTACTGTCAGAGCCTGGGGTACTTTAGTTTGATGATTTAAAACTCCCAATGCACTCGTAGCAAATAGCACGTTTTTATGACAGTGTGTTTGTCCAAGAGGTCAGCTTTCAGCACAGTGGGAAATTTCCCCTAGTAAAATTATTTCAAAGAGAAATATGTCTCCCAGCCTAATTCTTCTTGCAGAAAATGCAGGTACAATTCCAGATAGCACTGGGTGTCCATCTTTCAAGAAGACACTGGGCAGCGGGGCAGCTCATTCATCTTGTGATTTGGGGCTGAGGATGCAAAGATGCAGTTTGAATCTTGTCTTTGCCTTCAGTTGGTTGAGCTTCATGGTTTGCAGCCCTAATATGAGGTTAATGATATCAACTTTCAGGGATTTATTTGTAAAGATTAAATGAAATGGTAGTTTGTCAAAATGCCCAGTCCACAATTATTTTTATACTACATTATTCTGAAGACCCCCACTTTGAAATGAAATCAGCCCAGCAATGAGATGTGACGACATACAATATAAAGAATGAGTCTAGCCAGCTATTAGACCAAGATTTATAAAAATTCAGTCAGTACTGTAAGGATTCAGCAACCAGTAACACGAGCAGCAAGGGAACAAGTAAGGAAACTATAGTTATGAAGGTTTGATGAGAATAGTTTGCATTTAGAAAGTACCCTCTGATGCCCAAACCTCAACCCGTTCCTTATCTCCTGCACTGCTGAAATCTCCAGACTAGGAAAGGTAATAATATGCTTTCATCTATCCATTTATCCATCTAACCAGTCATCTACACAACAATCCATCCATCCAACCATCCATCCAATGACCCAACCATGCATGCATCCATCCATCTGTCCACCCATCCATCTGTCCATCCATCCATGCATCCATCTGCCCTTCCATCCACCCATCTAACCAGTCATTTACACAACTATCCATCCATCCAACCATCCATCCAACCACCCAACCATGCATGCATGCATACATACATACATACATACATACATACATCTACCCACCCATCCATTCAGCCAACTATCCATCTGTCCATCCAGTTATTTATTTATCAATGTAATCTTTCCATTAGTCAATTTATAAGCAGTGAAGAAAATTTGAGATAGATACTAAACTAGGTTCTTTGTACACCAAGATGTAAGACGGACTATGTGGCCTCCAGGTATTTAGAAATTCACTGAGGGACAAGTCAGATAAAGCCATATTTTCTAGGCAGGGGGCTCCATGGTACAAAAGAAGAGGAATGAGATGCTCAGTAAGTCATAAGCAGGGACACTCCTTCCATGCTAGGCAAGTCCAGAGGGACCTTCCAGGTACCTGAGTGAGGACTGTTTGATCACCAAGTGAGTGACATGAGGAAGGCATTTTTTTTTTAAAGATGTCACACGTTTATTTGCCACAGTGAGAGTGAAAGAGAACACAAGCAGGGGGAGTGGCTGGTAGCAGGAGAAGTAGGCTCTCACTGATGAGGGACTCGATCCCAGGACCTGGGGATCATGACCTGAGTGGAAAGAAGACGCTTAACCAATTGAGGCACCCAGGCATCCCAAAGAAGGCATTTCTAAGAGAGGGCACAGCAGACACAAGGCTCAAAGCATAAGGCTCTTTCTGAGAATAGTGCTTCAGTCAGCTTGGACTGCTGTGACAAAATACCACAGGCTGGGTGGCCTAAGCAGAAGATACATGTTTCCTCGCAGTCCTGGTGGCTGGAAGTCCAAGATCAAGGTGGCGGCAGAGTTGGCTTCTGGTGGCAGTTCTCTTCCTAGATCAGAGATAGCCACATGTGTCCTCATGTGGTGTTTCCTCTGTCCTCATGCAGAGAGAGGGTTCTGGTGTCTCTTTCTCTACCCAGAAGGACATCAGTCCTATCAGTTCAGGGCTCCACCCTGTGACCTCCTTTTACCTTAATTACCTCCTTCAAGCTATAACTCCAAAAAGTCATAGTGAAGGTTAGGGCTTCAGCCTATGGATTTTGGAGGGATGCAATTCAGCCTATAATAAACGGTGACTCCGGGAGGTGTGTGGGCAGATGGAGAGGGAAACCTGGAGAAGTAAAGCAAGGATGCGGTCCGCTCAGGTGGGCCTGGGTACCACATGCACACAGGTGCAGGCTGGTGCCCACCTCTGGCTGAAAGAAATCCCAGTGAGGAAACTGGAACTGTGTTGACATTTGCTTTCCATTCAGGACACACGTCCCCCCAGCCACCGCAGAGAAAGCACAAGTGCAGGTCACAAAGTCATGCTTATGAAACTTTCAAAGTTTTGCCTCCCACAGCTTTCTCCCGGAGCGGGAGCCTTCCAACTTCAGAAGCCTGTAGGTTTGATTGGGGAGTGACTCTCTCGAACTCCAGATGTACACTGATGGGTTTTGATTTAGGATTTCATTCCCTCCAAGCCGATCCTAAGTAAAAGCTGTCTCCAGAGGATGCTAAGTTCATTTGGAAGATCTGTGGAAACAGATTAAAACCATGTGCCTGATTCCTGTGAAATTTGCAAGAAGGGGTGCAGAGGCCCCCCGGTTAAATGGCTGTGTGATCAGAGTCCCCTGCCCCCCAAGGAAGCAAAGTGGGTGCCCTTTGGGCAACAGAGCCACCCTCCACCCCCACTCCCCTCCCCCTGCTCTGACTTTCTGCTGAATTTATTAAGTTGGTATTAAGTCAACGTGTCCCTTCTTGATAGTACACAAATTCTCGGAGTGCTGCAGAATCTCGCGTCTGTCCTCTTACCTGTCACTTCAGCCGCCTTTTAGTGATGTTAAAAGAAATCTTTACTGTCACTCATATCACCCATTCACTTTGTTCCCCAGCAGTGACACTCTTGTCTCTCATGCCGCCACAACCGACTCCTGTGAATTAGCCTTCGCCAAATTTATACGTGCTCATTAGTCTGAATAAATTTAAAAGCTGCTGCTCCTGAGTTTTAAAAATGTAACCAGGCTTTTCCTTGGATATAATTGAGGCATCTTTAGAAAAGTAAATTACAGTCTGACTCCCAAGTAGACATTTTATGAGTTTAGAGTCAAGCGGTCTCTTTGGGGCATCATTGAAGCTATAAATATCTGGGATGCTGGGAGGAATAACATAAGAAAGTCTCCCCCCAACCCATTCTGCCTTCCCTGTTTGCTCCGCTCTCTCACACACATACAGAACCCCACAACCCCCTACCTGCCACCCGAGTCCTTGTCCTTGAATGGAGACCCTGGTTAATCTCTCTTCAGCTCTCTCAACGGGCAAGCAGCAGGGTTTCTCAAACTCAAGTCCATGGGCCAAATGCATCAGAACCATTGGGAGATGCTTGTGGAAAAACATTCCTGTGCCTCATCTCAGACCTCTAGAGTCAGAAGCCCCACAGCCCACAGGGTCTGGGAAACTCTGATGCCTCACATCACATCAGATTATCAGATTCTGATGTTTGATAAAGTTGAACCTTCCTTCTGCAATGTGTGAAACACAGACTTTGGAGCCATTTTAGCTTAAGAGATAAGCCAAACTCCACTGACTGCCCATGAGGATGCCGGGCAAGTTGTTTGCTCCCTCAGAGGGCACAGTACTTAGGGCAGGGTGGTTTTAATGCAAAGAAGAGAGATGTTCATGGGACGTCTGGGTGGTTCAGTAGGTGAAGCATTTGCCTTCAGCTCAGGTCATGATCTCATGGTCCTGGGATCAAGTCCTGCATCAGGCTCCTTGCTCAGCAGGGAGCCGGCTTCTCCTCCTTGATGCTCCCCCTGGTTGTGTGTGATCTCTCTGAAAAATAAATAAAATCTTAAAAATGAGAGAGAGAGAGAGAGATTCAAGCATATGCGGTTTTAGGCATTGCTGTGCTCTGAAGTATGGCTTCCGTACTAAGTGAGTCAGGTCAGTGTTCTGCTCCTCAGAGACAACCAGGTTACTGGTTATTGAAATCGCCTGTGTGTTTGGTCTCCGTGGTAAGAATACTTGCCAGAAAGGGGTCTTCTTTCAAGGATTCTTATGTTAGTGCCTCCCAAGCTACAGTTGGAGGTTCTGGGACCAGGGCAATGGATGCCCTCTGAGGAGATCAGGTGCATTCAGGGTGGTATGGCCATAGACTGGATGTCCTCTGATACATACATCAATACATACATACATACATCAATGAAGTCAGCTAACAAAAATAAATAATAAAAGTACAATACTTTGCATTTTGGATGGTGATAGTCCCTTGGAGAAAAATAAAGCAAGGTAGGGGTGGAGAGTACCAGACGGGGGACAGGGTTTTCTCAGGGAGGGGCTTCGTTGAGAGAGGACACCATGCAAAGACCAGGAGGAGGAAAGGGAACAGACAGAGCTGTCTAGAAGGAGCACATAGTCCTCCCAAGGCAGGAAGGGCTGGAAGGCTCTAGTGGTGGGTCAAAAAGCTGCTTCTCCAGCAGGAAGACCCGGGTGGACAGAGTCCAAGAAACGTGTGTCCATCTACCTGAGTCCCTCATGCCCCCAAATAAGCTCAATGGGTAGCAAGAATGAAGGATCTGTTTCTAGAACCACAGCACAAAGTGAGAGGTGGACCGGGCTTCTTAGAAGTGGTCCATCTCTCAGGATTAGGATTGGAGGGCAGCAAAGAGCCTTTACTACTTTAAAGCGCTAAGAAAGTTTGAAGGTGCTAAGAAGAAAAGCCACTGGAGGGAAAGAGCAAAGGGCTTAATTACATCCCCATCAGGGAGACATTTGCATAGTAATACTAACAAGCGTTATTTATCAAACACCTACTGTGCTGTGGGGAACATTCCAGGAATTTCCCATGTGCTAACCCTTGTGAAGTAGGTACTTCATGAAGGAGAATGCAAGAGCGTGAATGCAGAGAGGAGCTTAAGTTTGCAAGCTAGGAAGGGTGGTGGTGGCTTCCAGGCTCCATCTGTTGACTCCAGAACCCACCCCCAGCACCCCTAGCATGCCACCTTGTGCTCCTGAATCCAGACAGTGTTTACAAAATGAATGTTCTTAAACAGCAGAGGACACCATAGTATTAAAAGGAAAAAGCTAACAAACATGCAGAGTGAATTTTCCCTCTGGGATGGAGACAAGCCCAATTTAACACAGATGCATCTATACATCCAAGGCCCCCGGGGGCCCAGACCCCTTGGTCTGCACACTCATGCAACCACAAAGGCATCATTGAGCATTGAACAGGGGTAAAGAGCTCTGGAGCTTCAGACTTGGTGTCTAGAACGAAATCTGGCTGGGTTACTGTGGAATCTGGAGCGAGGTGTTCATCTCTCTGTGCCTCAGTTTTCTTATCTGTAAAATGGGGATAATAATAATCACAATTTTGTAAGACTGTCCCAAGGGTTAAAGGAGATTCTCTATGCATCAGGCTCAGTACCGGACCTGGCACTTGGCAGGTGCATGCACACACACACACACACCCCATCCCATTCCGGCTCTGCTACCCACAGGGACAGGCAGGGGCATTTTCATCCTCCATTCCATGTCCCACTCTGTGCTTCTCTAGGGCCAGGGCAACTCTTTCCAGCTGCCTGGAGCAGAGGGCATACGGCACCTCCTCCAGGCTGGATTCCTTCAATATCCAGGCTCAGTTATGTTTCCCTTCATGCTTCCATACTACTTTCTGTCCCTTTATCAGGTCACCCCGCAGCACTTCCTAAAGTCTGGCACAACCCCATGTTACTCCTGAATCTTCACCCCTAGGCTCCTAGAATTCCTTGAGACAGTATTTTATTAAAATTTGCTGTGCAAAGCTTAGGACAACAGCATGGATATTGCTGGCACTTGGTAAGCGCTCCTTGGATGAAATCATTGATTTGAAATTTGGACATAGTTCAGCAGAGGCTTGTCTCAAGTGAACCCAAGACCTCCTAGAATCCTGTCATCACAAAGAGTAGGATTTTATTTATCTATTTATTTTTAAATATTTGTTTATTTACTTGTGTGAGAAAGCAGGGGAGGGGCAGAGAAAGAAAATCTGGACCAGACTTCCTGCTGAGCATGGAACTTGATGTGGGACTTGATCTCATGACCCTGAGACCTGAGCTGAAATTAAGAGTCAGACGCTCAAGGGACTGAGCTGCCAAGCAGCCCACGAGGAGGATTTCAGAACTGCAAAGTCCCTGGAGTGATAGTTGTTGCAGACTGCATGAAAATCACCCCCCATCATCTTTATATTGCTGCCTTCAACACCTTCATCATAGTCATACCGTCACCACCACTGTCACCTCTATGTCACTGAGGTCATCCTTCTTTAAGTTCCCGGGGGCTCCGAGCACTTGGCAAATGTTGAGGAGCATGTCAAAGTTTCTTTTTGACAAGGTCTTCCGAAGTGGTCTGGGTTTTATTTATTTGGAGGAGTCATTATTGTTATTATTATTTTAAAGATTTTATTTATTTATTTTAGAGAGAGAGCAAGAGAGCAAGGAGGAGCCGAAGGAGAGGGACAAGCGGACGCCACAATGAATACGCAACCCTATGCGGGACTCGATCTCAACACCTCATGATCATGAGTTGAGCTAAAATCTAGAGTCAGACCCTGGACTGACTGAGCTGCCCGGGTGTCCCAGAGGAATCATTATTTGTGTCCAGTCCACTGGGTTGCAAACTGTTCTATGGGTGAACTGAATAACGAAGCTGGAAGGTTGGCTTTGAGTTCTCTGTGTTTAGGCACTTCCCCTGCGCAGGACTTCAGAGAGCTGTCACTCCCATGTCTGCACCTGCCTGATTTCTTCCCAGACTCTGCCACCACTGTGACACTTACCATATTAAGTTTGATGGTGGGTTAAATTCTGGGAAGATGGAACGGGTCTAGTGCTCCCCACCTGGAGCGTAAATCCTTACATGTGTTTCAGTTTGGGGTGATGAGTAGCTATGGCTTTTATTCTGGGTTTTTGGGGAATTGTTTCTCCATAAAAGGACCCTCAAAGTCCTCAGGGAATAACGTGGTACTCTCAGTAATTAGCAAAATCCCCCTTACTAAAAAGCAAGTCTGAACCCAAACAAATTGAGATAACCTGTCTGAAAGTAAGCTTTGGAGGTGAGTTTTACAGAAGCCATTTACTCTGTTAGCATGTCAGAAAGGTCTTGTTACTGGCAATCCACACTAGTGAAAAGCATACGTCTTACAAATACATAGTTATATATGCATTTTCTGTAACTTTTTTAATGTGTGACAGTCTTTTTTTAATGTTTAGTAAATATTTGCACATGTCTTTGTTAAAATGTATCATTTTTAATTGAGAAAGCCAAGACATATTCTAAGTTATCAGTTTAGCTAAAACTAAAGCTATCTTGGGGCGTGTTAGTATCCTGAGATGGCTGTAACAAATTACTACCAGTTGGGGGTTTAAACCAACAGAAAATATTTCCTCACAGTTCTGGAGGCCAGAAATCTGCAGTCAAGGTACAGTAGGACAGTGCTCCCTCCAAAGGCTCCAGGGAAAAATTCCTTCCTGGCCTCTACCAGCTTCTGTGGCTCAAGGCTTTCCTTGGCTTGTGGCCACATCTCTCCCATCTCTGCCCCCATCATGTGGTCTCCTCCTCTTCTGTCTCAAACTCCCTTCTGCCTCTCTTGTATAAGGATGTATGTGATGGCATTTAGGGCCCACCTGGGTAATCCAGGAGACCCTCCTTCACTCAAATCCTAACTTTGCCATATAAGGTAATATTTAAGGGTTCTGGGTATTAGGTCATAGAAATATGTTTATGGGGGTCTCCATTCAGCCCATGACATGGGGTAATATACTATGTCATATGATGTGACATACTTGGTGACAAGTTATAACAGGATTCAAATTAGTCACCTTGCGCCTGTCAGAATGGCTAAAATCAGTAACACAAGAGACAACACATGTTGGCAAAGATGTGGAGAAAAAGGAACACTCTTGCACTCTTAGTGGGAATGCAAACTGGGGTAGCCACTCTGGAGAATTGTATGGAGATTCCTCAAGAAGTTAAAAATAGAATTACCGTATGATCCAGTAATCACTCTCCTGGGTATCTAACTGAAGAATACAAAAACACCAATTTGAAGGGATATATGTTCCCCTTTGTTTACAGCAGCATTGCTCACAATAGCCAGATTATGGAAGCAACCCAAGTGTCCATTAACTGATGAATGGGCAAAAAAGATGTAGTAAAATTGTACAATGGAATATTATTCAGCCATTAAAAAAAAAGAATGAGTCTTGCCATTTGCAACAACAGAGGTGGATCTAGAGAGTGTAATACTGAGTGAAATATTCAGTTAGAAAAAGACAAATACCATATGATTTCACTCACATGTGGAATTTAAGAAACAAAACATCATAGAGGGATAAAAAGGAGAGACAAACCAAAAAAAACAAAACAAAACAAAACAAACCCAAATGGGCTTTAAGGCATTACGGAGGGCATGTGATGGGATAAGCACTGGGTGTTATATGCAACCGATGAATTATTGAACTCTACATCTGAACCCAATCATGTACTCTATGTTGGGTAATTTAATCTAAATTAAAACAAAACAAAACAAACAAACAAACAAAGAACAGACTCATAACTATAGAGAACAAACAGATGGTTGCTAGAGGGGTGGTGGGTGAGGGGATGGGTGAAATAGGCGATGGGGATTGAGAGTGCACTTATCGTGATCACTTATCCCGATGAGAGCTGATCATGGAATTGCTGAATCACTATATTGTATACCTGAAACGAATACAACACTCTATGTTAACTACACCAGCATTTAAAATAACAATTTTTTTTAAAGATTTTATTTATTTATTTGACAGATCTCGCAAGTAGGCAGAGAGGCAGGCAGAGACAGAGGAGGAAGCAGGCTCCCTGCTGAGCAGAGAGCCCGATGCGGGGCTTGATCCCAGGACCCTGGGATCATGACCTGAGCTGAAGGTAGAGGCTTAACCCACTGAGCCACCCAGGTGCCCCTAAAATAACAATTTTTAAAAAAGAATAGTATTTACTAGATGCATGGTCATAGGCATGTTACTCTGGTTTCCCAAGACTTGGTTTTATTTTCTGTGAAGTGGGGTTGTTAACTTCTATTGCCTAAGTTTTTCCAGGGTGATTTAGTAAGATGAGTTCAAAAGCTACTGTAAAGTATAAATTTACAGCTCAGTGTAAGGGGAGATTTTTAATATGTGTTAGTGTTGATAGCAAATTCACATCCAGAACATTTTTCCATCCTTTTTTCCTGTATGACAATTTCAGATTATTTTCCAGCTGCGCTCAGCACACTCACCACGACCTCCTCCAACACTCATCCACACACACTTCGGCTACTTATCTGCTCCTCAGTGGTCAGGGGCAGTGAGTAGGTTAGCTCTGGGCTACAGGGGCCCATCCACACAGATAAACCAATTTCCCAGGAGCCACTCTGTGCTGCTAAGTTGAATTACACTGAAATTGAAAGCCTGTGAGGAAAGCACAGCAGACAGGAGAGTGAAAGTCTCAAGCACACTCCCTTTCAGAAGGTAACTGTACACATTCATTGCCTGTGGAAATGCTGGCTCTGAACCCAGGATGTGCCCAGCACTTTTCAGGAGGTGAAGTTCTTCATAGCTCTGGAATAGAAGGTCTGAGTTCTAATCCCAACTCTGCACCTGATTATGACCCTGGCCACATCACATCATCTCTTAAAATCTCCATTCCTCATCTATAACAGCGCTTACCTGCGGAGGCCTGAGGAGTACGCAAGGTAAGGTGCATGAAATGCCTAGCATTCTGTCTCACATGCAGTCTCCATTTACCCATCCATCCACCCACCCCTCTATCCACCCCTCTACCCACCCAGCCAGCCAGCTGGCTATCCATCCAGCCATCCAGCCATCCATCCATCCAACCATCCAACACGTAGTCGTCGAACTAGGCAATGTTTGAAAAAATGCAGGCAATTTAGAATGCAAACAAATAAAAACTGTATCATTTCAGAAAATGACAAGTGCTAAGATAAAACACAAATAAACACAGTCACAGGATAATGTGCAATTGAGCCTTGAGGCTCTGAAAAGAAGAAATCAGGAGAAATGTATGCAGGAGCCATAGGTGACCTTTACCGATGAATAAGGAGTAGGGGCATTTGCTGCTTTATCACGTTTGTGTTAAATATGAAGAAAGTCACCCCAAACTCACTCCCTATACTTGTGAAGGAGAGACTTTCCCTTGCTGGTCTTGGTGATCTCGGCTGTAGAAAGGAAGAGCTGGTCAGGACTGCCTACGCACTGCGGTAACAGTCACCACCCCCACCCACACCCGGTCCCCTCCATCTGCAGCTGGTTCCCGCCCAGCCCTGTCTGGAGAGCAGGTTCCATAGGTATCTCTGGCATCATTAGATCCTTACACAATGTAGCCAGTAGAAAAGAGACCCTCCCTTGCAAATCTCTAGGAACCTGTGGATAAGTTACTTTACACGGCAGAGGGGACTTCGCAGACATGATGAAGTTTAAGATTAACTCACTGAGCCACCCATGTGCCCCGACCTCTACAATTTTAATAAATTTGTGTTGTTTTATAACAGTAAGTCTGTAGTCATTTGTTATAGAATCCACAGGAAATTAACGTAGAGAAAGTCTTGGAAGCAATAATACATACTCACAGAATCAGACCCGCTGCCCTCAAGGTTCATCCCTGTTGTTGTAAATGGCAGGATTTTTTTCTTTCTCGTAGCTAAATGATAGTCCACTGAACATACACACCACGTTCACTTCATCCGTTCAACCACAGACAGACAGCTTACTTGTTTCTGCATTTTGGCTCTTGCAAATAATGCTGCAATGAACGTGGGAATGCAACTGTCTTTTCAATATACTGATTTCATTTACTTTGGAAATATGCCCAGAGTTGGGATTGCTGGTCGTATGGCAGTGATTTTTTTTGTTTGTTTGTTTTTTGTTTTGTTTTGTTTTTGGGGGGATCCTCCATGCAGTTTTCCACAGTGGCCGCATCAGTTTGCGTTCCCACCAATAGTGCATCAGAATTCCTTCTTCTCCACATTCTCACCAATACTTGTCTCTAATTTTTTTGATGATGGCCATTCCAGCAGGTGTGAGGTGATAGCCATTGTGGTTTTGATTTGAATTTCCTTGAGGATGAGCGTGATGTGGGGCACCTTTTCATGGATCCGTTGGTCATGGCTTGTCTTCTTTCCAAAAACGTCTACTTAGTTTTCTGTTCGTTTTTAATCACATTGTTGCTGTTGTTGCTTGTGATACTGAGTTGTAGGAGTCCTTTATGTTTTTTGAAGATTAGCCCCTTATCAGATTCAGTGTTTGTACATCTTTTCTCCCATTTCTTAAGTTGCCTTTTAATTTTGCTAATCATTTCTTCTGCTGTGCAAAGATTTTTAGTTATTCTAAGTGAAATAAGTCAGACAGAGAAAGATACGTACTATATGATATCACTTATATGTGAAGTCGAAAAATGTGGAACTCCTAGACAGAGAGCAAAATGGTGGTTACTAGGGGGTGGGGAAATGGAGACATGTTGATCAAAGGGCACAAATTCCCAGTTATAACACATACCAGTTCTGAAGATCTACTGTACAACATGGTGATTATAGATAATAGCACTGTATTATACACTTGAAAATTTCTAAGAGAGTAGATCTTAAATGTTCTCTCTGCAAAAAGAAAAAGTAATTATGTGACATGATGGAGGTGTTCTCTCATGCTAGGGTGGTCATCATTTTGCAATATATAGATCTGTCAAGTCAACCTGTTGTGCACCTTGAATTGACACAGTGTTGTATGTCACCTCTGTCTCAGTAAAGCTGGACAAGAATAAAATAATAAAAATCTCCTACTGCATGACAAATACTGTACTGGGCAGTTATGCAAATTATGTTTTTTTTTGTTTTTGTTTTTGTTTTAGTTTATCTAAAACATTTCGTTGAGGTAATTCTATTTCTCCTCCTTTTATAGATGAAACATCTGATGCTCAGGAAGGTTAAGGGTTTAGCAAAGGTCACACAGCAAGAGCATGGGACAGTGATGTTGGAATGCTGTAGTAATGCACTCTTAACCCACAGCTCTCTTACCACACCGCACCACCTGCCTTCCTAATTCAGTGTCGTGACTGCCAGGTCATCAGCCCTCATCTGTCCTTGTCACCCCCTCTCCTCCCCAGAACTTGAATGCCCATATCCCTGCTTTGTTCACCCCGTATCAACCCTTATACTACACCTCAGGTGACAGAATTGTGAGCATGACTATCAGTCAGCCTTACCACCCAGCTTCCAGGTTCTCAGTTCCCCACAACATTCTACAGATTCTCTGACCCCAGTGGGGACTGTTACCAAGTCCAGGCTCCTCAGCATCAACGGCCCCCCAGCAGGGCCTCCCTCCCCTCTTCCTGGACTTCCTCCCAGCAGAGGCAGCCTTTACGGATCTGCTCCATCATAGAACCATTGAGGTCTGGCATGGCAGGTCCTCAGTGCCCCAGGGTGGTCCCCAATGGTCTCGTAGCTCTTGAGAGGCAGAAACAAGATGGTTCGAAGCTGGGACTTCCAAGATGGCGAAACCAAGATGCAATGCTTCCTTCTACCCCTGACAGTCTGGTAATTCTGAGCAGAACATGTCATCTTTCTAAGTATTAGTTTCTCCGTTTGTAAAACAGTAGCTGTACCTACCTTCCCAAATAGTTAGGAGGACTAATGAGATAATGCACTGAAAAGCACACAGTCTAGCTCCTAACAGATAAGTAAGATTCCATCAGTTTTGAAATACTTTTTTTTTTTTCTGTCATAAGTTTTCTGAATGTCTGAAAATGCTATGATCTTTGGATGTGGAAGTTATGTTTTGAGTGTCTGGGTATATCATTAAAATAGTCAATAGAGAATAGAATTATGAAGACATTATCACTGCCCTTCTAGGATTTGCATTCCACCGTGACTATGTGAACTTGCTAATTGGAATATTGAACCACAAAACAACCAGCCCTTGAATACTCCTGTCAGAATGACCAGTGTGTTCTTGAGCAAGTGACTGGTTATCTGTTTCTCAGTGCCCTCACATGTAAAAGCAAAATGTGGAACAAGATAATCATGTAGGTATCCTTCCTGCTCAGGATTCCAGCTTTCAAGGAAGAATGGACCTTTTTTAGCCTGAAGTAGCCAATGTTCCACATGAATTTGGAGAGTTGCAACATTTATACCCAAGAAGGGCAAGAAATCCTAAAAGGCAAATCACTTTTAATAAAATCGTATTTTTGCAGGATTCACTTGACAGGTCAGAATGAAAATATTATGCTTTGAATAGTATCTCACAGAGCAGAGATGTTAAGTTATTTGGTCGGAAAACACAGGGCTCCTCCAAGGGCAGGGGCCCATTTTCATGGAGGATAAGCAGATTGCTGGGGAGACACATTAAGAGAGATTTGACATCCGACATGAGGGAAACCCTGGTGGACTCTGGGGCCTTCCAGGTCGGTATCTCGACCCTCTCACTGACTCTCGGAGCCCCAGGAACAAACAGAATGACTGTTAGGAAATACTTAACTTTAAAGAGAATGGGTAATAGATAATTTTCTCTAAGTGGAACAGAAGGATGGAGAAAGCAATATGACAGAGGAAAGTGGATGAAAGGTCTTGCTATTATTTTTATTTATTATCAATTTTTCCTCTAGAGGGTTGGGAAAGAGGAACTGAACTGTATTTGTTTTAACACAGGCAGCACAAGGGATAAAGAAATGGTCTGGTCCGATGAGGTGGTCCTCCCTGCCTCTCCCACTTGCTGGCCACCATGGTTGATTTCATGTGCCACCTTGACTGGAACATGGGGTGCCCGGATTAAACATTACTTCTGGGGGTGCCTGTGATTGTGTTTCCAGAAGAGATCAGCATTTGAATCGGTGGACTGAGTAAAGCAGATTATTCTCCCAGGGAGGGTGGGCACCATCGAATAGGCTGAGGGCCAGAGAGAACAAAAGACAGAGGAATGGGGATTTGCTCTCTGCCTGACACTTCAGCTGGGGCATCAGTCTTCTCTTGCCCTTGACTGGGACTTACATCACTGGCCTGCTGGTTCTCAGAACAAGACCTTTGGCTTCCCTGGGTCTCCAGCTTGCCAGGTCTCCTCAGTTCCCATAATCACATGTGACCCAATATAGTAAATCATGTGTGTGTGTGTGTGTAATGGGTATATGTCATATGGGTTCTGTTTCTCCAAAGAACCCTGACTATTACTGGTCTTGTGGCATTAACAAGCCACAGAGCCTCCGTGCCTCAGTCTTCTCAACTCTACAATGTATAGAATCAAAGGGACCCAGAGGATCGTTTTAAGTGAAGACCAAACTGAGGGAAATCCTTCTGCAACATTTCTAATATTAATCCAATTGTATTCACTGTCATTCATTTCTTGTTGTTGCCTGGTACAGGAGAGGAGCATCCCCCTCTGAAAATAAAGCTAAAATATTACATGACGTGGACCTTTGAGTTGCTAGAATCTTTTATGTGTTCTGAAAACACGAGATGAGTGACTTAAGCTTCTTCCATAAAGCAATCACATATGTGTGTGCTCAGCATGCATCTCTTTAACTATTTGTTCATTTTTGAAATGGTTGCAATAAGAAATCATACAATGGATACAACAATAAAATAGACATACTAACCAGAATGTGATGATTAGGGAGGAGAATGCAAATAAGGGTGTCTCCCTAAGTTGATGAAGCTGAACTTCTGGTTCATTCCAGAGCTTTTCCAGATTCCTGAGCAAAGTGGAGGTACGCTCAGTCCTGCAATGCTCATTGTTGGAAAGAGGGGTTAGGCCAGTCTCTTCAGGTAAATTAATATATGTTCTAGCTGTGAATTCAAAAAGCAGTTTTCCATGAAAATTATATAATTTTATATTTTTCAAATTGATATATATACATCAAATATCAATTTTTCAAATTGATATACATATGTAATGGCATAGTGTTAAATATGCAGAATATAATTCCAGCTCCTTTCAACCCCTGACCACTAGAAACTAGTTTTGTTTTTGTTTTTGTTTTTTAAGGTTTGATTTACTAATTTGTCAGAGACATAGAGAGTACAAGCAGGGGGATCAGCAGGCAGAGGGAGAAAAAGGCTTCTCACGGAGCAAGGAGCCCAATGTGGGACTCGATCCTAGGACCCTGGGATCAAAACGAGAGCCAAAGGCAGACACTTAACCAACTGAGCCACCCAGGCATCCCTCAATTAGGTTTTTGATAAGTAAACACCATTCTGTTTTATTCTCAGAAACACAGCTTTTTCACTATGTTGAGAAGACATTATTTATACATGGGTAGCATGGTCTCTTGTGCCATGAAAATTTTCAGCATACACTGCTTGTTATTATTACTATTCTTTATTATCATTATTTGGAAGTTCAGGGACACTGAATGATCAATTAGACAATTCCTCTCCAAAATAATTCCAGAAATGGGTTTCTGATTGTATGGCAGGCAAGGTCATCAGAAGAATATCTTGGCTGAAATACAACCAGATTTGGATTAAAGAGAAATTAACAACACAAATATAAATGAAAATAATTTTAATGTGTTTTTTAATGGCTTAAGAGAATGTAAAGGAGACCTTCAAGAAATAAAAATAAGTAGACAAAAAAAAAAAAAAAATGCCTAAGCTAAAACTAGAGAATGAGGGGTGAGCAATAAATAAGTCTGTGTAAAAAAACGAAAACAGAAACAAAAACAAAACAACAACAACAACAACAACAACAAAAAAACTAAGCTTAGACCCTAATACAATGGAGGACCTCAACCTGAGATCTAGACTTTAGCATAGGAACCTTGTAAGGATCCAGAAATAGTGTCATATCTGCAGGCCCCTTTGCCCTCAAAAAAAGCAAATGAAACTCCCCTCTGTAGATCATGTGCCAAATGTAACTCCTACACACACACACACGAACACACACAGAGGTACCCATAGATGCACACACAGACATACACACACAGTTATACATATGATACAAAGTAAGTACATTTGAAGTATTTAAGGAAATAAAACAAAATTAGAAAAGAACAAAACATAATTGTGTTTATACAAATTTGAAGAAAAAAAAAACCGAGATAGTCCTTTTAGAAATAAAATTATTAAGTTTCAAAATCCAATGAATGGACTAAACCTTAAATAAAATTAAAATAACTAAAAATTGGGAATCAGGAAGAAATACTAATTAGAAGAAATACCCAACAGTTTAGGAGAGAAATGAGGAAAGTTGTTATAGAATACAAAAATATAGAATATAGAAAATAAAGTACAGTGTGTATCAATCCAAATTAAACAAAACAAGGAATTTCACACTTAGACACATTGTTGTAAAACTGAAGAACTTCAATAAGAATACAACAGTAGCTGGAGAGAAAAAGATCAACAAGCTAACAGATTTTTAGTTGAAATAGCAGAAGCAAGAAGACAGAATAACATCTTTCACATTTTGAAAGATTTTAACTTTCAACAAGGAATTGCATACACTGCAAAACTATCATTAAAAGTAAGATAAAGATCTTTTATGATAGCTCAAAATGAGAAAATTATGACCAATAGACTGCTCTAAAGGAATTTTTAAAAAGACATTCCTCAGACAGATAATGTTTTAGAAGGAAAAAAATATCTGAGACACCTGTCTGGCTCAGTCAGAAGAGGATGGGACTCTTGATCTTGGGGTCCTGAGTTTGAGGCTCACACTGGATGTATTACTTAAATAAATAAAAATTTTAGAAAGAAAAAAAAATCTAAGATTCTTACATTTCTTTTGTGGAAAAAAGATTTAAAAAATTATTAGCTTTAAACCTTGTTAAATATATAAGACAAAAATTTCAAGTGTGACCACTGAAAATAAAGAAGCAATATGTATACGTTCTAAAGCAATAGAGAAAAAACACAATTAAATTAACAACAAAATTCCACAATCAATTCCCCTGCCTGCTTCATTTTACTCCAAAAGTAAAATTCTAGAAAAGTGAATAAAGAATCAAAGAAATGGCATTATTATTAAGGGTGTTAAATGAGAGATGCAATCCGAAATGCTAGGAAGAGGTTTAGTGATATGAATAATCACAATAAATATAAATGGACTAAATGTCATTAGTTAAAAATTATTAAATGTATGACCAGGTTAAAAAAAAAAAGGTATATGGTATTTACAAAATTATACTTAGCTCATGACAACATGGAAAGGCAACAAAAGAAAGGTAGGAAAACATAAAGCAAATTCTAACCATATTGAAATTAGACAAGTAGAATTTAAGACAAAAATATTATTATGTATAGAGATTGTCCATAAAATGACAATAACTGTCAGTTCATCTGGAAGCTATAACTATTCTCAACATGATGTCAACATTTAGCATATTTTCAAAATATTACAGCAAAATGATAGAAATACAAGGAAGAACTGACAAGTTCATCTTTACAGCAAGATATTTCAAAATTATTTTGGCAAATTCAGTCACATACACAATCACTTGGCAAATATTTATCAAACACCAACATCCTAAATGCTTATGATCATTTTTGCTAGGATTAAACTGAAGATGATGACATGAAATTAAAACCTTGTCAAAGATAGGAAGCTCTGGGAAAGAGTAGAACATGTGGGTCAGCATGCAGCCCTCCAAGGCTAGCCAGGCTATAAGGAGGTAACAGAGTTATGGCCAAAGAGCTTTCATAAATCTTGGACAGGCTTTTGACAAGAATGGAGAAGCAAGACAGTCTGAGGGTGCCTTCACTGAATTCCCAGAAAGTGTACAGATTCTCAATTAAGGAAAGAGCATTTAGTTTTAAAAGCCCATTCAGCAGCTTTTTGTTGAGAAATATAAGGGTCCTAAGAGGAATGCTGTTGTGAATGGAGGGTGCTTATAACCTTCATAGAGGGGGTATGGTCTCAGCATTCTAGCACCCACCTTTAAATTTATAGACCATGACTCATCAGCAACAAAGCAGTAATTTTAAGACTAGGGATAAAATGTTCATGCATGGATGGCATAGCTTCTAAAAGAGAATTTGATTTTGAGACTGATGGCTTGAGTTCAAGTCCTGACTCTATTCTTTAGAAACTCTGTGAAAAGTCTTGCCTTAACCAAGTAGATAAACCATAGGTTATGATCCTTATCTATGTCCCCAGGTTGCTTACCTATGTCCCACACATCGAATGGGATAATGCACGTACAATCATATCAGAAATTCCAAAAGCAGGTTGCAAGTGGAAAAATTTGTCATCCTCAAGAGTATGGAAGATATGCGCACAGATGATCCTGACTCATTTGTGAAATATATTTTAAGGAAAGAGTGATAATAAGGTTGACAGATAAAAATCTCCTCAGAGGAAAGACTGCTTTGAATATCATCAGCATAGTTCAGGTTTGATTTGTGAGGAAGTATGAGGCCTTTCTGGAGGTATTTGGGCAGAGAGTGGGATGCTGAAATCTCCATGGCACCAATAATGAATTAAAGTAAATATTTAATAATTTGTCAACTCAGGATAGACTTTCCTTCTCAGATATGCTCCTTCAAACTACAGCTTTCTATTGAAGTTCCCTAAATAGTGGATTGTAATACAAAGTGGTCACATGATAGACACCAGGCCAATCAGAATTCTTCCCTGGAATTTTATTCTAACCTGGTAGAAGAGCGAACAACCCTCTCTCACCTTTGTGCTGTGTGTTTTATGATACTCTGACCCAAAGTCCTACCTGAAACTCTCCACCAGGCATTTTCCCAAATGTTTCTCCCACCTCATTCCCTTCATTCTTCACAACACATGTGTGACATAGACACTGTTGTTGTAACTTAAAGGTGAGGAGTTGGTGAATAGCCAAGGTGATCCAGCTAATATGTGGCAACATCCTTTCCCTGGCCCACTCCTCTGTGTGTTGCTTGCACCTGTGTTTGCCCTTGTCTTGTGCCCAGAGTAGATTGTAGCTGCAGTCAGCACACTGTTTCTTTCTTTGTTTTTTTTTTTTAATTTTATTTATTTATTTGACAGACAGAGATCACAAGTAGGCAGAGAGAGAGAGAGAGAGAGAGAGAGAGAGAGGAGGAAGCAGGCTCCCCGCTGAGCAGAGCCCAATGCAGGGCTCGATCCCAGGACCCTGGGATCATGACCTGAGCCGAAGGCAGAGGCTTTAACCCACTGAGCCACCCAGATGTCCCAACACACTGTTTCAGAAAGGATCCTAACTCAAGTGATTTCCCATTTATGTTGCAAATGGGGTGCATGTGTGTCACAGCACCTTAAACACCATTAATGGGGGAAAAACACACACACGAAGCTTGGAAGGTTCTGAAGTCATTCTCCCATTCTGACAATGACAGGTGCTTTGAAATCCTATGTTTTACTTTGGCAGTTAGGTATCGAGGAGAAAGGCTTTCCGTGTTCCCTTGGAATTCATGCTGATCAAAAATTGGATTTAATTTGCAAGGCAAGGCCCTGTCAAGCAGATAGGCAAAAACAAAGGACTAGTAGTGACACGGAATAATGCAAGTGCTTTTGAAGCCCGTTTCTCAATGTGGCTCTCGGGCCAGCCATGTTCCTCCAGCCACTGATATAAAATACGTTTCCACCCCTGATCTGTCATTTTGCACTTTGGCACCTGAAGACTCAAAGGCAAGCAGATGTGGACCTTTCTCTACAGCTGCATTTTAAGGCCCAGAATTTTCAGTTTGATGAACACATTGATAAGGCATGTATTTTCCTTAAAACAAGGATGCCTGTGGGATTTGGGGGGAAAATTCCAAAAATGAGGCCACACTGGAAATATTAAATACAGATACAGTAGTAAAACATTCAGCTAAAATAGCAATAAAATGGACCTCCGATGGGCCTCTTGAGGAATTAAAAAGAGCAGCTTCATTCCGCGGGTGTGTTCAGACAGAAATAAATCAAGTCCACACTGCCGCGTGGAAATAGGACCCTGGTATATCTTTATTTAAGATATGTAGGGTGCCAAGTCAGAGAGTGTGGAGGAGAGATACATATTGTTTTTGAAACTGAAACATGAATATGGTTGTAATTTTAATGTTTCTTGCTGGAAAAAGGTCATCTTTGGCGAGGTCGGGGTTTTCTCAAGGTCCTTTCACATAGAGATATCTGCCTTCCTCTGACATTTCATCTAGCCGAGATCCAGCTCCTCTGACACACGAAATGGGTTCTTAGCACACCCCATGGCTATTTCTATCAACATCGGTGATTCTTACACAGAGTAGAATAGGCACTGATTGGAGACAAAGATCCACAGTCCCGGTGAGCCTGGAGGTAGAGTTGAAAGAACGAAGTAAAAGTTTTTATTCTTATTTAAAGGGGTAGTAGTCATATTTCTTAAATAAAAGTACGGCTCCAAGTCCCTAGGGGGAATAGGTTCAGACATGCATATAGAATCATCCTTCCCCCACAACAGCTGGACTTGAAGATACATTTAATTCATTTCAGGATACTCATGTTCTACCCCTTGTTTCAGGAAAGGCAGCCCAGGCTAGCAGTTCATAACAATGGTTTTGTTTGTTCTGTTTTTAGGTAAATCAATGGAGGCTATTTTCTAGTAAAAGAAATGATGAGCCTACGACCACAGCAACCTCATCTCCACCCCAGAGTCTGGATGCTGGGCTGCAGACGCAAACTGGTAACATCCTGCCCTGCACGGGGCATCCAAGCATTTTGTGAAGTAGTCTGAGCCTCAGGGAATCGTTACCATTACCTTTCATAACGATGATTGTGATGTTGATTCTAAGAACTACACATGGTATAGCTAGCTTTCCTGAATCAGTTGGCCCCTATGGAGCTTAATCGAAAGAAAAAAAAAAAAAAAGGCAAGGGAAAAAAATTATTTTAAAAAGTGAATTCAAAACATGACTGGGTTGCTGGGGACTTGATTTTATGTGTGCATACATTTACATATAGGAAGGCATATACTGTACACACGTGTGGCCGTATTTATGTGCATTTGTGTGTGTATATAGATAGATAGATAGATAGATCGATCCAAAATAAAGCTGAGCCTTTTTCCTACATTCTTTCAATATTGTGCTTTTCGACTTGGTAAATGATTGAATCAGAGTAGAAAAAAAAAAGCCCTTGTTTCCTTGCGTCTCTCAGTTCAGTATAGTTTGTTGTCTGAACATTTCGCTACACAAATCACCCAGACCCTGCTACTGGGACTTAGAAGTTTGAGTCGCTCTTATGTAATGAACAGCAGCCTCAGGAAAATCACCTCAGTAAGAAGCAGGAAAAATGACAGCGCATGGGTTTGGGAAGTGGCCTACCTCCTGAGATGCCCACCCCCAGCCATCCTCACTGGCCCCCACCTTGGATATGGGGTCTGTGTGTTCACGCTGCGGACTGCTCTGCCCAATGTTTCAGCAGGAAGCGAAGGTGCATGGCAGCCATCCAGGTCATGGGGGACCCAGGTGTTCCCCTTCTGGAAAGTATTCAAGTGCCTCCAGGGCTCAAAGGAGCTGAATATCCAGGTGTAGCTGCAACTTCTGCTTCTTGTTGCTCCCAGCCTGTGCCCTCCTGCCTACACCTGAGCGGTCCTGGGCAAACATTGCAATCATACATTCATGTTCTGCCATGTGCAGAGGCCAGAGGTTGCCAGAGGAGGCTATAAAGTGTTTGTTCATTCATTTAGGATGATCAAGAAAACAGGGAAAGAGAGTTCTTCTCATGTATCTCTCCCTTTTGGAGGACCTCCCAACACATTTCTCTAAAGACAGGTCTTTCCTGCCTCATCTGCCAGAATGTTCTTCCTTTCACAGAGTGGGAGCAAAATGTGGACAAAGAGCTCTGTATGTGTAGTTGGAGAGAACATGCTCCAGTTCTCTCTCCTCCCGTTTCATTCCTTCACTTACTCTAAGGTCTTGCTTTTGGGGAGTTCGTTATGTAATAAGGAGGCAGTCATCAATCAGCAACTTGAAGTTAGAATGACGATAGAGTTAAGCGTGACAAAGAAGTGTGTGGGGGGAAGCAGGGATAGAGAGGGAATCAGTTCAAGCTTGCAGTCTTAGAGAGAAGCAGAGAAGTAGCTAGAATCTGTAGGATGGGTAGGACTAATCAGGTTGTGGGGAAGGAAAGGGCAGAGGGTGGCACAAGCCTGAAGTGATGCTTTTGAGAAATGGCAGAAAAAGTGCAGCACTTTTCACGCATGGTCCCTGAATTATCTGACATGTCTTTCATCAAAGGGTGAGGTCTATGTTCTGTGAAATGAGTAGATGTTTGTGGCCTCCTGGGTGAACAGAATGTGCTAGACAGGATGCCCTGTGATTTCTGAGGCTAGACTGTGCAAGGCCATGGTTTCTGGAAGCTTGTCAGGGAATGTTAGCTCTGGGGGACTCTGCTTACTCCCTTTCAGATACCGGTCATGGATCCCAAGCAGTTGTTATGGGCTGGTGCTGGGGTTGATGGCCTCAGCTGAGCCTGTTCTCAGCCACCCTGGCCCAAGCCATAGGTTTGCAAGGAAGATGTCATCTTGAGAAGTGGAGCCTGCAGTCCTAACTCTTCTTGCCCTAGTCCCTACTCTCAGATATGCCCACGGATCTCTTTCTGGATTCTCCATGCCTAGAATTCCTGATCTATGAAAATGCTGGCTGTTGACTCTTCTAAATGTGGACTTAATTTGTTTTATAGCAATAGACAACAAGAACAAGTAGTTTGTGCAGAGCACAGCTGGTGGGGCCAGGCATGACATGAAATGAGGTAGGGAGACACCTGCTCCAGACCATGCCTGACCCTGGAAGCTTATTAAAGACTGTGATCACTATCCCTGGAGAATGGGTGATATATTGGGAGGTTTTAATGTGGGAGAAATAAAACCAGGTTTGTGTATTGAAAGTCCAAGGGCTTCAGTGACGGCTTGAAAGGGGCCCAGTCTGGATTTGGAATCAGAGGTCACTGTAGTGTCTGGGCAGGAAATGATGGACTCTTAAACTAACATGGTGGTGATGGATATTGATAGAAGTGAAGAGAGCAGATGGATCTTTAGAGGATAAAATTATATTGTGTTGGCCATGGTTTGATCATGGGGATGTGGCTCTGGCAGGAGTCCCATTGATTCTAAGGGGGCCATGTTGTGTTATTGATGGCTGATGCCATTTATTAAGACAGGGAAGATCAAGAAATGGGTAGAAGACATGTACAGACACTTCTCTGAAGAAGACATACAGATGGCCAAGAGAAACATGAAAAAAGGCTCCACATCACTTGCCATCAGGAAAATACAAATAAAAAGCACAATGAGATACCATCTTACCCCAGTTAGAATGCCTAAAATTAACAAGACAGGGAACAACACATGCTGGCAAGGATGTGGAGAAAGGGGAACCCTCTTACACTTTTAGTGGGAATGCAAGCTGGTTCTGCCACTCTGGAAAATGATATGGAGTTTCCTCATGATGTTAAAAATAGAACTACCCTATGACCCAGCAATTGGACTATTGTACAATTGCACTTTTGTACAATTGCACAATTGTATCCCAAAGATACAGATGTAGTGAAAAGAAGGAACACCTGAACCCCATTGTTCATAGCAGCAATGTCCATAATAGCCAAACTGTGGAAGGAGCTGAGATGTCCTTCAACAGATGAATGGATAAAGAAGATATGGTTCATGTATACAAAGGAATATTACTCAGTCACCAGAAAAGATGAATACCTACAATTTACATCGACATGGGTGGAACTAGACGGTATTATGCTAAGTGAAATAAGTCAATCAGAAAAAGACAATTATCATATTATTTCACTCATATATGGAATATAAAAAATAACATAGAAGATCATAGGAGAAGGGAGGGAAAACTGATTGGGAAGAAATCAGAGAAGAAGCCAAACCATGAGAGACTCGACTCCAGGAACCAAACTGAGGGTTAGAGAAGGGAGGAGAGTAGGGGATGAGGTACCTGGGTGATGGGCCTTAAAGAGAGCACATGTGTGGTGAGCACGCAAGTATTGAATCATTGAACACTACACCAAAAACTAATGGCATACTATATGTTGACTAATAGAATTTGAATTAAAAAAAAAAAAAAGACAGGGACGCTCAAGAATTTGGTCTTGGACATTTTGAGTTTAATATAATTTTCAGCATTCAACATGGAGGTGATGAGTAGGAGCAACTCAGAGCAAGAAGCTTTGTTCTGTCCATCAGTTTGGGAGTCCTTACCCTAGCAATGATTGCTGTAGCCACAGATTCTGTTGTTCTTGTCTTGAGAAGATGTATAGAATAAAAATACGGGGTCTAGGATGAATGAACTCCAACATTCAAAGATAGTAGTGGCTGGGAAGAAGGAACCCAGAGACAGAGGGGAAAAACCTGGAAGTCCTTTTGTCCTGGAAGTGTAGGAAAGACTCTGTAGAGGACTGAATGCCTTATAACCTAAGAAAAAAACATATCTAGAGACCAGATGTGGGCAGAGGACAGACAGATGTTATGGAAGAAGTGAGGGTCCAGAGTACAGAGGAAAGAGGCTCTTTTCTTAAAGTGTCAACAAAAAGGAGAAGTTAGATAAGGTGTTAATTAGGGGAAGATTGAGAGAAATAAAGCATTTTTTTTTCTCTGCAAATGGGAAGATCATGATTAAATGAACAAGTATCGATGTGAAGAATCTAGTGAAATGTCCAGAGAGACAGACAAGGAATGATTGAGATTTTATAATTCCTGAAACAGGGAAGGCAGCCTCAGGATGAGGGGATGGAAATAACCTCAAATGAAAGGAGGTTATTTCCTTGATGTTACCAGAAGAGAAGGACAGGATGCAGGTATGTTGAAGGTTAAGTATTTAGAGTTAGTTGCGGGAGTTCTTACCCCACTCTTTCCTTTTTATCTCAGAACTTGGAGTTTTTGTCCTCTTCTATGTGTTCTGGAGGTGTTTACAGGGATGTGAGAGAAGTAGTAAGGGTTTGAAATATTTGCTGTGAAAACAGGATCTTGATGGGCCAAGAAAACATAGGACAACTTTGTGGTAGTGGTGATCCTGCTTTGGAAGGTAAACATCAATGCATTCTGCCTTACTAGGTGATCTCTGGTAGCATGTGCTTCTTGAGTGAAGACAAGTGAATTACTGAGTTCATCTGGGATTTGGTTTTTACTCAAATAGATGTGAAAAGCAGAGGTTTAGGGATTTCGGGGTGTTGACAAAAATATTCCTGAAATAATTTCAGCTGAGCAAAGACGAAAGTGAAGGTATGAGAAGGCTGATGCATTAGAAGAAATACCCAGAGATTAATTGACTAGAGATTTTTAGCACCTTTTTGATCCTGGGGGATGTTTCTCAAAGCCACCAGCATGTACTGAGAATCTAGAATCTATGCAGCCCTATACACATTTCGGAGGTGTGAAATGGTACTACATAAGGGTTATAGTTTTAGGCTTGGGCATCACAATGTTGAGGGCTGGACCTCAGCTCCTCTGCCTGATGCACTTGTGATCTTAGGCACATCACTCTGCCTCATAGGGAGGCTACCTGCCCACCTGCAAGATGGAGAATGCAGTCATTATAGAACCTATGTCACAAGCTTGCTGTAAATCAGCCAATATGCACAAAACACTTCAACAGCTCAGGCTCATGTGAACGATGTGCATTAGAGAGCATTGTCCCAAATGTTCAACAAATAGCTTGAAGCAACTATTATTACCTCCAATTCATACTTAAGGAAATGGATGCTCTGACAAGCTAAGTAGTTTGCCTAAGACATCAGATAACTAAGATCTAAGACCAGTGTAAGCATAATAATACTTAAGGTCTATTTATCGTTCAGGTTGTTTAATATTTATTGCCTTATCTAGTGACTAGGAGAGCTGAAATATAAACAAAGACCGGGGGTGTGCCTGGGTAGTCAGTTGGTTAACCGTTTGCCTTCAGCTCAGGTCATGATCCCAGGGTTCTGGGATCGAGCCTCACATTGGGCTCCCTGCTCAGGAGGGAGTCTACTTCTCCCTCCCCCTGCTCATGGGTACACAGACACAGACACACACACACTCTCTCTCTCTCAGTCTTTCTCTCTGTCACTCTCTCTCCCTTTCAAATGAATAAATAAAATCCTTAAAAAGAAAGAAAGTAAGAAAGAAAAAAAAAAAAGAAAGAAAGAAAGAGAGACAGACAGACAGACACCTGGTATGACTTCTAAGTCGGTGCACCTGTCATTATTCCAAGAATCCTCTGGAAAGTTCCTTAGACTGTTTCTTCACCTGGACTGGGTAAGTTATTATGCTTGCTATAGCTACCTCATAGGTGTGTTACAAATATGAAATGTAATATGAGAAAATGATGTGTCAACTGCAGAGCGGTTTCTCTTCTCTGACTTTCTCCTCACCCTCCTTATTGCTTCTCGATCTCCAAGAGTGCACTTGACCACAGAGTATTTATCAGGCCACGGATTCATCTGTTTTACTCCAGGAGGGAACAAAACTGAGGGATTCCAACAAAACAGATTCCACCTGTTGGCAATGTTCTTGGTCCCTTAAAACAAGTCCTTGAACACAGATAGTGGATCTTCTACCTCACTCTCATCAAGATAAAGCCAACTGAGGAGACAGAAACATAAAATAATAGATGGTCTCTTTATCGTGACCACCTGGACTGGACCCAGTCTTTGCCATAAGGCCATGGCAGCATCCTTTCTCCTATGGACTCAGAAACCAGTGTCATTTGGTTTACAAATAAGGCAGAAAAAAGGAACAATGAGGGGTGAGTGTAAGAAGCCCAAGCCTCCTTCAAAAAATGGGTTTATCTCATTTATCATTATCTCATCTATCATTATCTCATCATCTCTTCAATCCAATTCCATACTTGCTGTCAAATGGCAGAACTACTTATCTGTTATATCACGTCTCCTCTCTGTGATGCCTTCCCACCAGCCACCAGCAGATCTGAGGCCTTGCTATTTGGGACAGAGCGCTTCCCTAGTTTCTTGTCACCCCTTGTGACCCCACGCCTGGCATGGAGCTAACTTGTCTGGGAAATGCATCACTGGGCGCGTGATTCAACCTGTTTCCAGGGGGTCCCAGGCATTCACAGAAAGGTACTCAACCTTTTAGCATGCCATTTTCCATGGAAGAAAGGCCATAAATAATACTTAGAAAGGAAAACAAGAAGGTGCAGCACGGGCACGTCATTTAAAAATATAATGAAGAAGTAAATACGTAAATGAGATCTTAGTGATGGGTCTGAGGAGGGGATTTGGAAACTGATATGACCTGAGTAAAGGACTATACACCATTTGACTCATTAAACTTTGTTCACGGATTGCTCTAATAAGCATTAACAATAAAAAGTAACATTTTTGGACTCTTGATTCTCTCTGCAGGGAAGGAAGGAAGGAAGATAGTCACGACTTTTGCTGTTATTCTTTAAGAAAAGCTGAAAAGCAATTTTATTCATTCATACCTCAGTGTAGTCTGTTTTAATCAGCTATTGCTTATCCTGTTTTTTTTTTATTTCACCAGAAATACATTATAATTGAAAAGATAATAAGTAGGAGAGAGATGATAATCTAACATATATAGTAGAAGAGTATTTACAAAACCATTAGATAACTAAGGTCACAAATTAGTCTAACCATAATAACCATTAAGAGTTTGCATGTTATTTAAAGCTGTGTAATGTTTATTATTCTCAGTTTGAAGGGATCAGAAGTTACTGTCTTCACTTGAGTTGTAACTTGGGTTACATGTACGAATGCACGAATCAGCATGTCTATATGAATTCATAGTCACAAAGAGGTGGAGTCCAATCCAGAAAATGGTCCTTTCTCTTCCTCACTCCTTTTATGATGCTCTGTCCAGGTGCTAAGTCAGGTTATGCCACAGTAACAAATAGTCCCTGACATTCAATGACTTAAGGCAGCAAAGACGTCACCCTATGTGCCTGGGACTCCTTCGTGTTGGAGTGGTTCTCCCTACCAATCTAGAAAGGCTGAGTGGCCACCACATGGAGTTCTCCAGGCCCCACCACATAAGCGAAGGGACCATCTCTCCAATCATACATGCCAGCCTGGAAGTAGTGTCTGAAACCTCTGCCCAAACTCACTGGTCAAGAGAAATTATGGGTGTTCCATTATATCATGGGTCCATTTGAATATTTAAAAATTGCAATTATTTTTAATGACCAGCAGGGAAGGAATGGGCTATTTGGAGAGAAGTTCTGATGAGGATCCTGCTTCCATGCTCACAGGCGACCCAAATGACTCCGTCTTTTTTTTTTTTAAAGATTTTATTTATTTATTTATTTGACAGACAGAGATCACAAGTAGGCAGAGAGGCAGGCAGAGAGAGGGAGAGGGGAGCAGGCTCTCTGCTGAGCAGAGAGTCTGATGCGGGACTCGATCACAGGATCCTGAGATCATGACCTGAGCCGAAGGCAGCGGCTTAACCCACTGAGCCACCCAGGCACCCCCCAAATGACTCCGTCTTAATAGCGAGTCTGTTTCATCACCGTTAGCTGAGGCAAACATTTTTTCTAATGCTCCTCTCATAGCCTGGGCTTCCTCCTTCCTCAAATAGTGACAAACACCAGGGCAGCAGTAGGACAGGAGCTGGGAAAGGTCAGGAGAAATAAGGCAGTTTCAGGATGTCTGACAACATCATCAGCCCAGGTCTATTTTAATCCCTTAGCTTGCTGTACCGAGGTGTGAAAAGAGTCTTTTTCCAGTGACCAGACCCAACTCTACAACTTCCAGAGCAACAATCCTCATGGCAAATAATGACAATATGATGATAAACTTAAAGGGGGGTTTATTCGTTTTCCTTCCAGCAGAATAGCTGGGGATATGGAGAAACTTCTTTCACGTGAACAAAAAAAAAAAAAAAATGAGGGAAGACAAGGTGTGGATGGTCAAGGCAGGGATGTAGGAGGGTGAAGACAGACACTCAAGACACAGTCATTTCTCCTTTGATGGAAAATGAGGCTCCCAGGGAGGACGGGGGCAGTTACACTGCTTCCTCATGGTGGGAATGAAAGAGAGAGATAAAAATGTAGATCCATCAGTAGAAGCAGCACCCGGAATGCTATAATGAAGAAAAGGTGATTGCCTGAGAAAAATAATCCTCTCCTTATGTATTTATTTATTTCCTACTAAAATAGTGTGGATTTTGATCATCTAGGAAAGCTCGGAGGAGGCAAAACCATATGTAAAATCAGCCTGCTCTTGGGAACTTGCTGAACGGATCCATAAGTCTCAGGAAACAAAACCATAAAATCTTGTCATGTTCAGAAGAGAGGTTTAAGTCAGGGCATACTATGGTGCCTCTGTATCTCCTTCCTTCAAGTCTCTGATTAGTGAGTGCTTTTGAAACGTAAAGGAGATAGTGCACACATTTTTTGGCCACCCAAAATCAAAACATAAGACCCCTTCTTTGGTCTCCTAAAATAACTCGGTATGAATCCTACATTCAAGGAAAAGTCCTACCCTATGCTGTCTTTGTTCAAGATAAGCCGTTATCAGTAAACTGAAACTCAAATGTGATGGAAAAATAGACCCAAGTTCCTAGAGGAATAGATTCCTCTGCATCCCCATCCTAATTTCCTGGAGCTGCCCTAACAAATGACCACAAACTGGGCAGCTTAAAGCAAGAAATATTCATTCTCTAATGGTTTTTAGGACCCTGAGTCCAAAATCGAGGTTTAAGCAGGGCCACACTCATTCTGAAAGCTCTAGGGAAGAATGCTTCCTTGTGTCTTCCACATTCTGGTATCACATGCAGTCCTTGGCTTGGGGGAACATCACTCCAATTTTGTTCTCTCTCTCTGTGTCTGTCTCAAATCTCCCTCTGCCTTTCTGTCCTTGTCTTATAAGGACACCTGACGTTTGATTAAAGACCCACCCTAAGTTCAGGATGATCCCATCTGTGGAATTTAAGAAACACAATAGACAAGGAAAAAAAAAAAAAAAAGAGAGAGAGAGAGAGAGAAACACAAAACCAGTCTCTTAACTATGGAGAACAAACTGATGGTTGCCAAAGGTGAGGTGGGAAGGTGATGGGTGAAATAGGTGAAGGGGATTAAGGAGTGCATTTGATGTGCTGAGCACTTAGTAATGCATAAAATTGTGGGATCATTATATTGTATAGATGAATCTTAAAAAAAAAAAAAAAGAATTTTTAATTACATTTCCAAAGGACCTACTTCAAAACAAGGTCACATTCACAGGTTCCAGGTGGATATATCTTTGGGGGGGCACCATTCAACCCACTGTAGTACCCTCTACAGTACACAATTAGAAACCATGAGGCAGCAAAAATGGCTCATCTAGGAGGCATATAGGGCATAGAGCAAAGGGGGATTCCTATGAGGTCTTTCCCTTGTATCCACTTCGGGTGACTCATATCTGTGAAATCTTCTCCATACATTTCTGGACCTTGGGAGAAAATCATTCCTCATCAGTCAGACCCTCAACTCCATTTTGTTCTATTTATTCATTAAGCAGGACCTTTCCTGAGCACCTGTGAGGTGCCAGGCCCTGAACTCAGCTCTGGGTTGACTAGGAGATGTATGGTGACTTTTAGAGCCATGCATGGGATTGGGTATGGGTCCCTTTCTCCCTGACCATAAGCCCTCCTTTGGAGAGAGTCCCCTTGCAGCTTTCTAGGGAAGAGTGAGTTTAAGCAGTTCATGACTTTACCTCCCCGCTCTCAGCTGCTTGAGTCAGGAATGGACAACCAGCCAATCAGATGCTCTTTTCTGGAGACAGAGAGGTGGAGCCACAACAACTTGGGGGGAGGGAAGCCACTGTTTAACAGTCTTATTAGTCATGTGCCCCGAGAGGGCTTGCAGACAGAACAAAATAGCAGCATGAAGAGATGAGATGTTGTGTACCTCCAAGGACAGAGGAATCTTTTAATTCCTAGGATGCTATGCCATATTTCTGGTAACAGGATTCCCTGAGATTCCTCATGCTTCTGTCCTCTGCAGCCACCTGATTTCTGGCTATGGCAGCTGTGAGGCGAGGCGAGACAGACCCCGACACAAGTACACTTCATGATTCCGTAAGTGGTTCAATAAAGGTATGAACAAGGTGTTACGGGGGTCAGGAGGAGTGTGGCTAGCTGGCTTTGTAAGCAAAGAAAGTGTCACCAAATAGGTGAAATCCACTTGGAAAGATAAGCAAGAGTTTTTCTGGTTGAATTTTATTAATTAATACGTGAATGAAGTCGTCCTCCTTCCTGGATACACATTAGAATCACTTGGGCAATGCCCAGGCCCACTTCAGACCATCCATTTGTAAGTTCTGCATGTGTCTGTTTAAAACAAACAACAAACAAACAAAAAACAGACAAACAAACAAAACAAACAAAAACAGGTCATTATCCTGATGTACCAAGAAGACCATAATCACTGGCTTAATGAGTTACATGATAAAACGGCACCTTTCTAGAGTAGTACACCCTCAGTTCTCTTTGGATTGAGTCACAGTGTTATCACCCTGAAGCCAGCCCTTGTGCCACCCAAACATTTACAGGCACCCAAGTGCCCCACTTTGCATGAGACATGCAGCAGGTGTTAAGGAAATGCATTTAGAGTCTATGAATCACAGAGTGACACAGATATACTGACATCCATGAGGCCACATCAGTGTTAACATCTTCAATGATGACATCACAGACTTCCAAAAAAATAATCCTTGAATTTCTGTTTGCATCCTCATTTCTTCTGCCACCACCCTGGTGTAAGCCTCTCACATGACATTTTTTCTTATAGGTCTCCTCACATCCAGTAAGACATTTTGTCATCCTCATCACTCATCATACATCCACACCCCACACCCTTATGCACAGACACACATACAGTTCACTGTCTTATCCCGCATCCACCCATTCACCCATCTATCAGTCCATGCATCCATCCATCCATGTAAATATTCATTCATCTATACATGGGTGGGTGTAGATACACCCATCTATTACTCAGTCTGTCCATCCATCCACCTGTCCATCCACTCACTCATGTAAGTATCGATCCATCCATACCTATGTATATGCACTCATCTATTAGTCCATCCATCCAGCCATCCATCTGTCCATCCAGCCATCCAACCATCCAGCTACGCGAGTGTCTATACATCCATCCATACATATATCCACTCATCTATCAGTACCTCCATCCATACATTCACCCATCCACCTTTCACACTATAAGGTGGTGGTTCAGTTTAGGGTTAGGAGTGAGTAAGGTGAGGTAAGATTTATGGTTAGAGGTTGGAATGGTGAGGTGAGAACTAAGGTTGGGGGGGTTGACTGAGATTAGGTTTAGGTTTATGGGTAAAATGGATGAAGCTAACTTTAGGGTTAAAGACTGGAAGTAAGGTTAGGTTTAAGGCTAAGGATGAGTAGAGGGATGGTCCAGGTTAGGGTTTGGATAGGGAGGGCTAAGTTTAGGAATGACTCAGGAGTCCTCTGTGAGAGTTGATATATGAGTGGACTCAGGAATGGTCAGTGCAGGTGTGTCACCTGCAAGAGGGTTCAGAACTACTCCCAGCATTGGACACGTGCTGGAGAGGGTGAAGCAGAGTGATCCACGCAGGGAAATTCCTAGAGGAACCCTGCAGGGCAAGGGTGTTAGGAAGTGAAGATATGTAGGATGCTGAGGGTCAGGAAGGAGGCCCTTGGAACCTGCCAGAAAATGTCCAGTTTACCCAAGAGATTATGAAGAGTGCAGGAGGACTTTAGGCAGGGGTGATATCAAACACAGACTTCCAACCATAAAGAATTTACTTTCTTACAGGGCACCTGGGTGTTTCAGCTGGTTCAGCATCTGCCTTCAACTTAGGTCATGATCCCAGGTACAGGGATCGAGACCATGTTGGGCTGCTCAGTGGGCAGCCTGCTTCTCCCCCTGTCCCTCCCCACTGTGCTCTCTCTCTTGCTCTCTTTCTGTCAAATAAATAAATTAAATTTTTAAAAAATCATTTTCTTTTTTAATTTCCACATTCTGCCAGTTGGTCCTCAGCTGCTTCTGACTAGATTCGTCAGAACAAAATTAGGGAATATCAGAAACTCTTCTCCCAGGACATGAAAGACTCTGAAAGTATTAGAAGTCATTGCAGAAAAGCTCAGTCCACGATCATCCCTCTTGTTGAACCTCTGGTTCCCTGTGTTTCCCACCACAATTCAGGAGGATTTTAGCAAGACTCCCTGCTACACAGTAAACACGTGGGTGTCCTTCTTTTACTTGTTTCTCCTTCCCTTTCTCCCATCTTTCAAGGGAGGACCCCAATATTTCTCTTGGTTGCTCGTTAGACAGTGACATTGAGGAAACCAGCAGCCTATCATCTTTCAAGAGGAGAAGGCAGCAAGTGCGAAAGGCCCAGAGGCAGGAGCGAGCCTGGCCCTTTTGTGATTTAAAAAGAAGCTTCTAGATAGCTGGTGGCAGACCAAGCAGGAAGAAATGAGGTAGGAGAGGTCATGAGAGGCCTAACAGCGCATCAGAGTGTCGTCTTCATTCTGAGAAGGAAGGAGATAGAAGGCAGGGCCAACAACTTATTTTAAACTTAGAAGGCAGATCTTAAATTTTCATTTTTTTAAAAGATTTATGTATTTTTTTCTTTGAGAGATAAAGAGTGTGTGTACAAGCCAGGAGAAGGGGCAGAGGAAGATGGAGAAGCCGACTCTCCACTGAGCTGGGAGCCCGATGCAGGGTGGGATCCCAGGACCCAGAGATCATGACCTGAGCTGAAGGCAGACACTCACCCGACTGAGCCACCCAGGTGCCCCTTAAGTTTTCATGTTTAAGTCTGTGGTCATAGCTGTAGAAATTACTGGAGGTAGGAAAGTTGTGTGTGCATATGTGCATACATGTGTATATAAAAGATAGATAATCAGGGCACCTGGGTAGCTGGGTTAGTTAAGGGTCTGACTCTTAGTTTTGTCTCAGATCATGATTTCATGTGTTTTGGGATCGAGCCCTGTGTTGGACTCTGGTTCAGCAGGGAGTCTGCTTGAGAGTTTCTCTTCCTCTCCCTCTATCCCTCCCCCACTCATGTGCACACCCTCTCTCTCTAAAATGAATAAATCTTTAAAAAAACAAGGTAGATCATTGATAGATGCTTGATAGATAGATAGATAAAATCTTGAAGTAGATAAAGTTTTCCAAAGAAAATATGAGAACCAGAAGCCAGGAAAAAAAAAAAAAAAGATCTAAGTCTTTTATTTGTCAAAGGATGCTGTAGGAAAAGTCAAGAGACAACAAATTGAAAGAATGTATTTGATTCTTACACACAAAATATCAATTATTTTATTATTTTTTATTAGTTTTGGGGGTAGAATTAGGGATTCCCCAGTTGCATATAACACCCAGTGCTCATTACATCATGTGCCCTCCTTAATGACCATCACCCTGTTACCCCATCCCCCTCCACCTTCCCTCCAGCAAACCTCTCTTTGTTCTCCAGAGTTCAGTGTCTCTTATGGTTTGCCTTCCTCTCAATTTTCATCTTATTTTATTTTATGGCAGCCATGTCCACAATAGCCAAACTATGGAAATGAGCCCAGATGCCCCTCTATGGATAAATGGATAAGGAAGATGAGATACACACACACAATGGAATATTACTTAGCCATTAAAAAAATCTTACTATTTGCAATGAAGTGGATGGAACTAGAGGATATTATGCTAAATAAAATAAGTCAATCAGAGAAAAACTATTGTCATATGATTTCACTCATATGTGGTATTTAAGAAACAAAACAGGATCATAGGGGAAGGAAAAGAAAAATAAAATAAGACAAAATCAAAGAGAGGGACAAACCATAAGAGAATCTCAATCATAGGAAACAAACTGAGGGTTGCTGTAGGGGAGGGGGTGGGGGGATGAGGCAACAGGGCGACGGGCATTAAGGAGGGCATGTGATGGAATGAGCATTGGGTGTTGTAGCAACTGATGAATCACTGACCTCTACCTGTGAAACTAATAATACACTATATGTTAATTACTTGGATTTAAATAAGACAAAATCTGAAAAAAAAAGGCAATAGCTTCAAACTGAGGACAGCCTGCATTCCCACTGACTAAGATCATTTTAAAAATTGGTTCAATTTTTTTGGGGGGGTACAGTTTGATAGTTAACTTTCAAAACATCTTAAAGGCATGTACTGTCCAATGATACGTACACCCCAGGATGTGTTTATTGCATCACTACATGCAAGAGTCATAGCAAAATTAATCCCGAAGTCCATCAATACATGAGAAAAAGAATTCTAAACTCACAAACTCTGGAATACCAAAGAGCCATTGAAAATAAATTACGGCAGCTATATGAACTGATCTGGAACTATCTCACTGCTAGGTGAAAATAATAAGCCACAGAAATAGATGGATCCTCTTATTCATATAAACACACAAATAAAAAATTATGTGCCTATTTTTGTCTCTCAATGCATAGAAGACGGTCCAGAGCATTGGCAGTGAGCAGAGCTGTTTGAGGGTGCTATATCTGCTTTGGGGTGAAGGGGAACTCTTATAAATTGCTCAGTATTATTTATTTTTAGGCATTTTGTGATGAGAATTAATCTATTATTTACTCATGTGATTTTAAAGAAAAAAAAAAATAGCTCCAAGAATACAACATTCTGGCATCAGTGCCCAAAATAGAGCAGAGGGCCACAGAAGAGAAAGCAGGCAGCCAGGTGAGAAACCCAGCAGGAACCTGCCGGGTGGATAGGTGTGCAGGGAACTGAATGCCGGTAGGTGAGCTTGGAGAACACAAGCTAAGGCCATGAGGTGCTGTGAAGACAGAATCCAGATGACTGGGTCATCACACAGGGTGGAGGTGTGTCAACAAAGATGCTCAGAGTTTATCTGGTCATTGGCAGGGCGCTGACGGTGCTATTATAATGATAAGTAGTAGAGAATTTGGGAACACAGTTGAATTCAGAGCCAAGGTGCTCGGCATTATGTTAGGCAGGGGTGTACAAATGAGGTCAAGGCGCTAGGAGTTGTGTGAGCAGGTAGACTAGTTTTGTTTGGATCTTAACTTAGGTACAAAGCAGCGGGCTTCAACGGTCATGTGTCAGAGCTGAAATGGAAGAACAAAAACTGGCTTGGTCTCAGACCTATGGACCATGAACCTCTTTCTCCAGCTGCTCAAAGACACCAGGGCAGCTGGCAGGTTGCCAGTGTTCCCAAAAGCTGGAAAGGCACCTCATATTTATCTTGGACAAGGCTACCCTCACTAACGAAAGAGTCCTTTGCTTTGCTTCTGCCTGGAATTATCCCACTTGTACTGCTTACCTCATGCAGCTTAAAAGCTCTTATTGATTAATAAAAAGAGGACCAACAAACAGCCAAAACATTCGTGCAAAACAACAGGCTACAAAGAACGTATTTCATCCTGGACACCTGCAGGGTTGGATAATAGCAGGGACCTCGGCAGTAGACTTAAGCTTTTCTCCGTCCTACGCTGGCCGAGCAAACTTTTGGTGCCTCAGTTTCCTCGTTTGTAAAATGGATTCTTTTAAGTTCATTTTTGCTTCCACATTACAGTGTATGATCAGCCTCCATCTTGCCCTTAACGCACGCCCACCCTCTTTCAGCAGATCATTTTTTCCCTATGGGAAGATAGTTGATTGATGGTAGCAAAGAGGATATTGGCAGGGGCGGGGGGAATAAATTGAAATTGTGCAAGGGGGGGTTGGGATTCCTCATTAACAGAATAATTGAGCTGTTGGTTAATTTTACTTGTTATCCACAGAAAAGGACAAAAACCTTCTAAGCAATGACTCCTCTTCTTCCAAATGATTAAAAGAACAACAAAAAGGTTTGTATCTTAGATGTATCTAGCAATTATGTGGCTGACACTTTTTTTTTTCCTTTTTAAATATCATACGAGGCAGATGTATTTTTAAAATCCTGGCAATTTACACAACACTATGAAAGTGTCAGTTCTTCCTAATCAGAAATTTTCTGCACTTCCCCCAACCTTATTAGCAGTAATTCCCGCTAATTGATAATTATTACCTTTTCCTTAGTCAAATCTAGTTGTTGGTGTGACAACACTTCCTGCTTTGCTAAGATCAATATATTTAACTATCACTGTAAATAATGCATAAAATTAATAATAAAACTATGCTTCCTGAATAAAATGCAAACTTCATCTATTTTCATACCAGCTCCTTAATTTACAATTGTTTTATTATTAATTATAGTAATAATAATAATTATTATTATTCTTATGCCAGAGACTGGTAATAATAAGTAGTTCTTAAGCCCAAATAATGAAATTCTTCATATGTAAATGTCATTAGGACGGACTAAAGCCCATAGACACAACTTGGCTATCCCTGAGCTCTGAAATTCCCAGTGGGGAGTAAATCTTATCCTTCTCCAAGTCAACTGCAATAAATCTTAATTGATTTGTGTAAGAGAATTGTTCTTTACCTACTTGAACTGGACTGGACTCAGCCCTGGATGATCACTTTGTGGGCTTGTGCAGACTCATTTCCTGGTAGTGGATGATGCCTTTATGGCAGCAAAGGGCAAAGCCAGCAGGCATCTGGGCCGGAGCCCAAAATGACTCCTAATAAAGGAGGACAGGCAAATGGCCTTGGAAAAACTTCAGAGAAGGAAACGTAACCATCACATTATTCTGGCATGTGTCCCCCACCCCTAACCTACCTCCTCCTCCTCCACATTCTTAATTAAATCAGAAACACTTGGTATCTGAAAGACAAAGACTGCGACTTTGAAAACATATGATCCAGGAATCTAAAATATATAGAGGGAGATTGCTGATGGAAGAGAGGCTCTAATGGGGTCAGGACTTTGTCCTAACGTTGCAGCAGAGAAACACTTCCCATGGAGGTGGAAAGGGAGCACCGGGTTTGCATCCTCTCCCTATTAGAAGTGACATTTGCTGGTGCCACAGTGGAGCAGGCAGGAGCTAAAACGTTGTGCATTAGCCTCAAGACGGAGCAAACCTGTTCTTGTGGGTCTCAGTCTTCTCATCTGTAAAAGGGAGAAATTCACCGCATAAGAATTCTCTCACCTCTTTCTACTCTTTTATTCCACATGAAGCTGATACCATTTGACCCCTTTGGTTTTTGATAATGAAAAAAGTACAGCCAAAAACCCAATTATCTATAATGCAAGAGAGAATGGAAGTCATTAAAAGAAATTCTTGGAACACAATGGTAGACTTCCATGTGACGTCTGTCAACCAAGGCTGGCTTCCTCATTTTTTAAGTGGGGATAAAATATCAAGACAAAGAAAAGGCCATCCTCTGAAAGAGAAGGACACACATATGAGAGGGGCCTGAAGAGTGCCGGGTTCTCCTCTTCTTCTAAGGAAGAAGGAAGACACAGGTGAGATGGGCACCAGGAGGAGAGGGGTCACCAGGAAGGAACTGGAAGCATGAGGACAGAGACCAGACTTACAGTGAAGTCACAAACGGGCTGTGGAACCAGAAAGGCAGAGCTGACAGCAGGGAAAAGTGAGTCAGTGGTGAGGAACAGAAATTCTGGGCATCCTCTCAGAATATAAGAGTGAAGGAAATGACATGAGAAGTTATAGTCTCGAGGTAAAGATGTATTATAATCTATTATCCACTCAGCAAATATTAATTTTCAGTCGTTACATCCTGAGGATTGTTCTAGTGTCATATGCACAATGCAAATAAAAGTCCTTGCCTTCTTAGACCTTATGGTCTGAGCAATGGGTCTTATTACGTGCAAGCTTTATCAAGTAGAACTAATCAAAGAACACCGATATTTTTAGCTATGAAGTTTCTGTTCTTTACATGAAAAGATCAGCATCCATCCTGTGAGACCATGTTCCTATAGACACAAGGAGCCCTGTGCCCTGTAAAGCACACTGACTCACCATAAGTTACCCAGACGGAGAGAAGATGTCCAGCCTCAGACTTTAAGCTCCATGGGGCCAGAACCTTGTCTCAAGACATCACCACAACACAGGAAATGTCCCTGAGGACAGCTCACAACTAAAGAAAAGTCTCTAAGTGTATAAAAGAGCAGAATGTTAAAGGTCAGGTTAAAGATCAGCCTCTGATTAGAGAAACCCAATAAGGATAAATTCAAGCCTGCAGAGGTCCAGGCAAAACCATCAAAAGGATGAAAACAAGATCAGTATATATCTGGTCAATAAAAAGTTGCCTACAAATACATAGAAATCTGCTACTTCATACTTTTTCTTGCCAATGCCAAGTGCACGTGGAGTGTTATCTACAGGCTTTGGGAGGAAAATCACTGTGGTCTGCACCTGAGTAATTGTTATTGTTTGACTCCACGTTGGAAAGAAAGGGAGAGACATTGTCATCTATTTAAATGCTCAAAAAAAAAAAAAAGTGATGCTCATTACCCTTCTTGGAAAAAAAATGATGAAGAAGAACTTCCAGTTTGAGGTACTCAACACAAGAACATAGTGGCTGTTAAAAAAATAAAATTAAGATAACTTTGTCAGCAGCAACTGACCTGATTCTGTTTTAAAGAAAGATACTTAAGGGTCTTTTGTTACTGCTTTTAAACCCCCAGTCCAGTGCTCTAGTTGCCTCATATGCTGCTGGTTAGACATTGTACCCTAAGGGTGAAGTTTGTCCCTATATCAAGAAATATACCTCCTGGAGCTCATCTCTCAACCCCCATTCCCTCCTACCTCAAGTTTGATGAGTTCTTGCATTAGACAGCTTTGCTGCAGTAGCAAATGACCCCCAGACCTCTGTGGGATCCAAGAGCACCAAAATCTTATTTTTCTCACATTAAACTTTATCTATATAAGGAGGTCAACTGGAGGTCAGATCTGACCCTCTTCCTGGGGGCTCGAGATGGAAGAGCTGCTCTCCTTGAGACACGTTGCTTTCCTGGCAGACAGAAAAAGTAGGAGACTGAGGAAAGCCCATAGTGGTTGTCACAGCTTCTTCCTAGCTATAGTGATGTCAAATCTGCTGTTACGCCGCTGGCCCATGTAAACACCAAGGCCGAGCTCTGTGCGGATGGAGTGGAAGGATGTATGTCTTGTGTGGGAAGGGCCTGTGCATCATGTGGCGATGGCCAGAGATGCCTGATTCCTTGAGAGGGAGAGGAGGTGAGTATCTGAGAGCAGTGATTCCCTACACCACATAAGTTAAAGGAAAACTGGTGGTGGAATGATATGGCTCTGCAAATAATGGACTGCTCAGGCTCCTCTCAGAAGTCTTGTGGTCTGACCCCAGACCACCCAAACATGACTCCTTCTGGGCCATACTTGCTTTGTCACCAATATACCCTGTTCTAGATTCTCTTTCTCTTTCCCTCCAAAAACCAAGGCACAATGAGCAAAATAATGGTCACATTTTATTGCCAGAGAATTTGCTGAATAACCTTCTGCTTGTTTAAATTTTACACCGAATCCCTGAATGACGAGTTAATTTGAACGACTACTCAACTATCTAGTGACAGATACTACTGCTTTAATAAAATCTAATTTGCTATCCATCTTAAGAAGTATCATTGTTTTATGTACTACTAAGAAAAAAAAGATGCTAATTAAACTATGATATGCCATTAATTATAAGATGCATCCCATTCAGAGATGTTAAAAGGTAAGAAATATGTGTCTTAGAGTCAGTGAGTTATGGTATCTATCATTGTATTTCTTCATACCCAATCATGTTTCCAATAAGATCTATGAATCTTCTTGTACTGATCATAATTTAAAATCAGCTTATATACAGTATGACATTAACAATATAAAAGTTGAAAGACAACTCAGAATTTAAATACTCAAGAATATTCACAGTGGTTGTTGCATGTGGAAATGGACTAACTGAATTTCCATTTCTTTGTTATACTTTACTTTAATTTTCTGATTTTAATAAACCAGTATTAATTTCATGATCATAAATATTGTTTGTAGTTTAAAATACAATGTTGGGTGCTATTGTATGTGTCAAGTGATAATTAAAAAAATAAACTGAAAAAAAAGGGATAGGAAAGCCATCGAACAATAATGGTGCTTCTTTCAAGGCGTGGATTATGGTTATTATTTCACTTCCTCCTCTCCACTTGTTTTCTCTTTCGTGGAAGTTTTAGAAATAAGAAACATTTTTTTTCCCCCCAGAAAAGCAGGCTACATCCTTCAATAGGGCTTACCTACACTTGTAAGTCAAAAAGTCAATGAATAATAGATATTATCCAATTATTATTATTATTATTATTATCCAGTTCATCCCCACCTGCTCCCTCTGTCTGCCCTCTAAAGTTCAAAACTGACTAATGCAATGAATACCCAAGACCCATTCTCTCCTTCTTTCTCAAGACAATCCTATACTTATTCTAGGTGCCAAACGGCTGAGCTGAGGATGATTTTCCTGTCAATGTCTATCTCCCTCTCTCAAGTGTGACCATGTGAACAAGTTCCCACAAATGAGATGTAAGTGAAAATGTTCAATGGGACTTCCAGTAAAGCTTCTTAAAAGTAACAGATTTTTGTTGTTGTTGTTGTTGTTGTTGCTGTTGCTGTTGTTTGGTACCATTTATCTCCTCCCTGGAATACTGCCATAATGGCTGGTGCTTCAACAGCCATATTGGGCCTTGGGATTCCTTGATGATGGAAGCTGATGCAAAGGATGCTGGAATAATAATAGAATAGGTTAGGTATTAACGATGTTGGAGCTACCAGACTAGTCCCAGTCTATTTACCTTTGGGCTTATTATACAAGGAAAAGAAATAAACTTCCAAAGTATTTAAGTCTCTGTTATCCACAGCTGGTAGAAATTCCTCATTCATGCAGAGAATGTAAATGAAGGAGTAAAGTCTCCTCCACCTTTGCATTCTGTATGTGATCATGAACGTGGGCAAGACAGAAGGCACAATGTATTCCCTGATGACCTGAAATAAACAGTTCTGAGTTGTCAGAGGTTAACTTTGGCTCACCCATGTTCCACATCAGTGTCTAGGATGGGGAAATTCCGAGATCTCCAGGCAGTCAAAGGGATCTCGCTACAAATAAAAAAATAAACCTTTCTTCCCCCTTTATCCATTTCTAGTATTCCCCACATGAGCCAGGGTCTCTGACCTCTTGTTTATTTCTTCCCAAGTTGTCCCTTCCCTGGGGCACTTGGCTAATTTTGTGCTCCAGTGACCAAGATGGGCATTTGTCACTTTCTTCAGAAAGGAATGATAGCAGGTGAATTTGACATTTCTAGCTACACTTAACTGATTTTGGCTGAGCAACAGCCCATCGAGCGCTTTGCCTGAGTGTGTATGCACTCTAGAACTTGGAGATTTTCCACAAAATGCATGTGTGCATTTTCTTCCATACTTTAATGGCAATAATATTTAAGGATCCTGTGAATCAGAGCAAAAGAAAAGAAAAAGATGCTCTGAAAGCACTTAAAGAATGCTTCCAAGGGGGGGGGGGAAATCCTCCCAAGAAAGAATCCCATCTGAGAGCTTTGGCTTATTTAGAGAGTCTACAGATGAATTTTTGTAAGGTAAGATAAATAATTTGTTTAATCAATATGCCTATATAATGAATTGTCATGAACATATTTCTAATACAAACAAGCATATCAACTTATATTTTTCTTGTTGAATCGTGTAAAACAAAATCCTCTAGCCTCTCATTCACCTTGTGAATCATGTGGGCTTCATGACAAGTTGAAGCAGGTGATGTAGTTATCCAAGGACTGCAGTTATGGTCTGTGGAAAGCATGGGACTCTGTTGATGTCACTGGCTGGAGTTCATGCCCAAGGACAGCTCTCTGTTCTCTTCAGAATGCTAGGTGAGGTCATCCATGGTCAGGGCTAGGATCATCCCCAGCTGCTGCCTCTGTCTGCCCTCTAAAGTTCATACTTACTAAACTGATATTAAACTACTGGAGTGACCCCTGCCTCAGGTATCACATTCCTGGTAGTGTTGATATCTTTTCATATATTTCTCTTTGTCTGGAATGTTATCCATGTCTTTTCTGTTCTTAGAGAACACCCAACCAGTCTTCAAAATCCAGCCTTATTATCCCACTTTATAAGGAAGGAAAATGAGGGTCAGAGAAGCAGAATTATTTGCCTAATACAATGTAAGTTGTGCTAGGGCCAGGATTGGACTGTATAGGTCCAAATTGTGTGTTTCTATCTGTGTATGGTTGGAAAAGAAGTGACTGCATACATCAATTGGATTGAGATATTATCCATTTATGGTGTGTGGTTACTTTAATGTGGGCTTAATGTTACTTCTCCATTTTCTCAAGGTAGAAGGTGAATTCACCAATTTGAGATCTTTCTTCCCTTTTTTTTTTTTTTTTAAAGATTTTATTTATTTATTTGACAGACAGAGATCACAAGTAGGCAGAGGGGCAGGCAGAGAGAGAGGAGAAAGCAGGCTCTCCACGGAGCGGAGTGCCCGATGCGGGGCTCGATCCCAGGACCCCGGGACCATGACCCGAGCTGAAGGCAGAGGCCTTAACCCACTGAGCCACCTAGGTGCCCTTCTTTCTTCTTTTTTAACATAGACATTTTAGTGCCGTAATTTTTCCTCTAAGTACTGCTTTAGCCTCATAGTACAAATCTTGATACATTGTATTCCAATTTTCATTCAATTCTAATACCTTCTAATTTCTAATTCTGTTCTTGATTCCTTCTAATTTCTGGTTTTGATTCCTTTTCCTTGGAGCTCATTGAGATTCTTGGATCTATAGAATTATATTATAAATTTTTAAAAATTTCAGTTGTTAGTTTTCTGACTATTCTTTTTTATTTATTTATTTATTTATTTATTTTAATTTTTTATTTATTTTCAGCGTAACAGTATTCATTGTTTTTTCACCACACCCAGTGCTCCATGCAATCTGTGCCCTCCCTAATACCCACCACCTGGTTCCCCCACCCTCCCACCCTGCCCCTTCAAAACCCTCAGGTTGTTTTTCAGAGTCCATAGTCTCTCATGGTTCACCTCCCCTTCCAATTTCCCTCAACTCCCTTCTCCTCTCCATCTACCCTTGTCCTCTATATTATTTGTTATGCTCCACCAATAAGTGAAACCATATGATACTTGACTTTCTCTGTTTGACTTATTTCACTCAGCATAATCTCTTCCAGTCCTGTCCATGTTGCTACAAAAGTTGGGTATTCGTCCTTTCTGATGGAGGCATAATACTCCATAGTGTATATGGACCACATCTTCCTTATCCATTCATCCGTTGAAGGGCATCTTGGTTCTTTCCACAGTTTGGCGACCGTGGCCATTGCTGCTATAAACATTGGGGTACAGATGGCCCTTCTTTTCACTACATCTGTATCTTTGGGGTAAATACCCAGCAGTGCAATTGCAGGGTCATAGGCAAGATCTATTTTTAATTTCCTGAGGAATCTCCACACTGTTCTCCAAAGTGGCTGCACCAGTTTGCATTCCCACCAACAGTGTAAGAGGGTTCCCCTTTCTCCACATCCTCTCCAACACACGTTGTTTCCTGTCTTGCTAATTTTGGCCATTCTAACTGGTGTAAGGTGGTATCTCAATGTGGTTTTGATTTGAATCTCCCTGATGGCTAGTGATGATGAACATTTTTTCATGTGTCTGGTAGCCATTTGTATGTCTTCATTGGAGAAGTGTCTGTTCATATCTTCTGCCCATTTTTTAATATGATTATCTGTTTTGTGTGTGTTGAGTTTGAGGAGTTCTTTGTAGATCCTGGATATCAACCTTTTATCTGTACTGTCATTTGCAAATATCTTCTCCCATTCGTGGGTTGCCTCTTTGTTTTGATGACTGTTTCTTTTGCTGTGCAGAAGCTTTTGAAGTTATCCCACAGATTGCCAATATTCTAATTTTTTTTTCTGTCTGTTTTCTTTTCGTGTCTTATTTTGGAAATTTCCTATGATTACATCTTCACTCTTACTAATCTTTTCTTCTGCAACATCTGATCTGTTAATATCATGCAACATATTTTTCATCCGAGGTGGTATAGTTTTCATCTCCAGTTGTTTTATTTTCATCCTTTTCTTTTTCATATGGCCCATATCTTAACATGCTCTTTTATTGCTCTAGACCATTAAACATATGAAATCAGTGAAAAACAGTTATAATAATTGTTTTAATATCCTGTCTACTAATTCGATCAGATATGTCATTTCTAAATCTGTTTCAATCAATTGATTTTTCTCTTCATTAAGACTCACATTTTCCTTCTCCTTTGAATGCCTGGTAATATTTTATTAGATGCCAGAGACTATTAATTTTAACTTGTTGAGTGATGGATATTTTATATTCTCATAAATATTAAGTGTTATTCTGAGATGTAGTTAAGTTACTTGGAAACAACTCTGATTCTTTTGGACCTTGCTTTTAAGCTTTATTGAGGCAAGACCAGAGTAACATCTAGACTGTGTCTAATTTTGGTCCTACTGCTAAGGGAAAAACCTGATGACTCTTCCTGATGTCCCATGAATTATGAGGTTCTCCACTCCAGCCAATGGGAACAAACCCTATTCTCAGCCCCATGTGAGTTCTAGGGCTTATTTCCTCTGATCATTCTTGGTTATTCTTTCCCTGTCTTGTTCAGATTCTTCACAGGCATGTGATGAACTGTCTATAGCTGAATATGTGAGGACACTGTTATGGATCTCTGAACTCTCTGTGCAGCTCTCTGCTCTCTGATACTCTGCCCCATGTAGTTTCTCCACCTTGGCCTCCCACCAATATTCCTTCAAGTCAGGAAGACTGCCAAGCTCTGGCAGGTTCCTTCTCCCTCTGCCATGGCCTGGAAACTCTCTAGGCAATAAACTGGGATTAACTCAGGCTACATCTCACTTGCTTTGCATATCACAGAGTTCCCTGTCCATCATGATCTCATGTCTAGTACTTGAAAACTGTTGATTTATATATTTTATTTTATTTTTATTCATTTTATTTGTGATGGTACATCTGGTATCTCTTACTTGCCCTGGTCATGAATCAAAGTTAGGTTTCATTTTCTATTGTAAAAAAGACTTATGTTTAGGATCTTTGGGAACAGCCTGGAAAGATGTTTTGTGCTTATAAATAACCTTGATATTCTTATAATACGGTGGTCAATTATTTTATTACCTTAGGGAGCATCTATCTTTGAACCAACTCCCCACCTCCCCTTCCTCACTGTCCAATAGAATAGTTTCACACCTTAGATTACCTCTGGTAAGTTACCAGATCTCAGACAAATTACCTGAACTTCCTTACCTCAATATTTTTAAATATGTATAATGAGAATACTATTCTCTACCTAATGGACTTGTAATTATTAAATAACATATGAAATGTATTTTGAGAAGAAAATATCTGTAAAGCAGTTGTCCAATTAAAGGCAAATAAAAGTTGTATACTCTAAAATGTCAGGGTCCATCCATTGTCTAAAAGTCAATTATTGTTATATATGTTATCTATGTATCTATCACCTATCTATTTTAGTTTTCATCAAGAAATATCTGTAAAATGCTCTCTTTTTTCTTTTTATTTTTCTAATAAAAAACTATGCCTTAAAATATAAAGACAGAAAATACGTATTTGAAATTTGGTGTCTGTAACATTATGTCTCACACATAAATGGGATTGAAGTTCCTCTTATAGGAAGGAGGAAAAAAAAAAGGCCCTCAATTAATTTAGCGAGTGTGAAGGCATCTTTGTTTGGGAACCTGCTGAGACTTGGTGGAAGGTCATCACTGGTCAAGGCAGCAGTTCCCATATCTCTGTCAAGGACCTCCTGGGCTATGGATACAGAGTGGCCCACTCATCTCAATCAGAAGAATTTGTCATCTATTTCACTGGAGATAGAATATTAAAGATGCATTTGGGTGCCAAATTCTCACATTCTGCCGCAGTATATTTTCTGTGAAGGACACTTTCCCTGTGCTGGCCTCAGTGTTGAAGCTTCCAGAAGCTGCCAGTGGCTTCCAGATGATGGGTTCAGTATGCTCACCCATGTCGTCCGTTTACTTCCACAATCCTAGTTTGTCCATTCTGTAATGACTTGTAACAGAAACTAGGATTGTTTCTTCCTGTCTTTGGAATTCTAAACAAAAGGGGGAGGAGGGAAAATTCCATTTTCCCCCATCTATTTTATTTGGGATAAAAATAAACTCCTGAAACTCCCACTGTAGTAGACATACTCTGTGGTGTCTTTTCAATTCACAGTGCCCCCTTAATGGCATACCTTATGTGCAGAGCAGGTACTTCAGCATCCATATTTATAAATGACCCAGGTGTGGATGGGGCCAGGTGTGGACAGATGACACAAGCTGGACCAATCAACTTTGGAATTGAAATTCGTCAGTATATTTCACACAAGATGAGTTCCTAACAACAACAATAACAAAAATATCATTAAGAGTCCAGAGCTGTGATTTGGATATCTTCCACCAGGTGGAAGTAAGAAAGTAAATCTGATATAAAAGCAGGTATAAAAGAAGTTGGATTTAATAAAGGGAAGAGGAGATATGACACCGAAGGACCATTCCCTGAGCTTTAAAGATCCTGTTCTTTGTCTTATCCAAGGGCTGGATCTCCAATACTGTATTTCTACCCTGATATTCGGGGAGACATGACTATATCCTTAAACCAAATACCCCGATTTCATTTTCAGCCTGTGTTGGTTTCTTCTGCTCACAAACCAAATTTCATAACTCATAAAGCAAAATGGAGTGACACAGATTTAAAAGAGTTGATCTACACCTAACAAGACAGGAATAACATCTAGAAATGAAGTAGCACTCAATGTTGACCAACAACTTTGTTGTAGACACCCTCATCAAATCCTAAAAACAATCTGTGGGAGATAGATTTTATGACTCTATTTCATAGAGGAATAAAGAGAGACTCAGCAAATATAAGTGACTTGGCCAAGATTGTAAAGTTAGTAGATGTTGCAACTAAAGTCAGGTCAGCTGACTAGGAAAGAACTGACTGGTGGAAAAGGATGTTATACCATTCCTTCAAGAATGACAAAAGTCCTTGACCACAAGCTGAATTTGGCTTATAGACAGATCATAAAATTAAACTGGGCCTCAAAAGTCACCCAAAAGGAGTCTCATAAGGATAGGGACCAGCACAGAAAACCCATTTCCTCCATATGGAATAAGCAATTAGATAAATTTCTTGTTAATTCAATCAGAGAAGCAGAGATATATTGCAACTCTTCGGATTAAGGTCTGAAATCAAATTTTTTTTTTTTTTTACAAGGTTGACCTTTGTCAGTTTCATGTACGAGGAACTGATGATGAGTCACTGAACTAGCAAATTAGCTTTGCAGAGCTGTTGACAGGGTCAGTAAGAAATGAAACCCATTTTAACAAAGATGAGCTGGTTTCTAAGGTGTATGACTCAGTTTGGGAGGCTTCCGCCATAAAGACGTTTGGAGGCACTTTGGAAGCAGGCTCTAAAAAAGTGCAAAATTTTTTGAGACATTTAACTCTTTCCCTATCCTCCTAGAATGAGCAAAAATGACTGTGAAATTTCCTTGCCAAACCTTCAGGAGGGCAGAGCTCTTTATCAACTTCCTAAAACCAAACAGACATGTTAGGCACCTCGTGTGTACTGGACACAGTCATCACCATTATATATAGACTCCCCCCATCAGGGGCAAGAGACTTATTTCCAACTTACAAGACAAGAACCTAAGGTACAGAAAAAGCTTTGTACCTTTCTGCAATCTCTTACTCCCACAGCTATGTTAGAATTTAAGATGACTGTGGAGCATGTGGGAATAAGCAAAGACTAGCTAGAAGATCAGCAATCCTATTCTGTCCACCATCTTTCCTCCTACAAACTGAATTATAAATCCCAGACTCCCTTGAGGTAGGGGAGATCATGTGACTGTGTTCTAGCCAATAGGTTATTGGTAGCAATTCCTTACTGATACAGCTGCATTAAATAATCCCGCAACAGCTTGCCTTGCTCTTTCTCCTTGTGATGGCTTAATAGAGACAAGCACAGGAATTTTGGAAATTGTATGTTAAAGGTAGGAAACCATAAGATGGTAGGTGACTGGGTCCCTGAATCACCACTTGGAGGAGAGCCACACACCAACTGAGAACATTTATTTTGGACTTCATGGCAAAAAATAAATTGTAACATACTTGAACCATGATGACATGTGAGAGTTTATCACCACAGCTTGTGTTAACTAACATGGAGAGCTAAGGACACTGAAGGTAATGTGGGCTTTGCTGGAAGGACTTCCACACTGAGACGTCGTCCTGAATGTTATGGTTAATTCTGTGTATCAACTTGACTAGGCTGTGGTACCCAGTTGTTTGGTCAAACACTAGTTAATCTAGATGTTCTATCAAGCCTTTCATTAGATACGATTAACATATACAACTGGTTGATTTTAAGTAAAGCAGATTACTTTCCATAATATGGTGGGTCTCATCCAACCAGTTGAAAACATTTTTTTAAGATTTTATTTATTTATTTGACAGAGAGAGAATGAGAGAGAGAGAGCATGAGAAGGGGGAGGGTCAGAGGGAGAAGCAGACTCCCGGCCAAGCAGGGAGCCCAATGCAGGACTTGATCCTGGGACTCCAGGATCATGAGCCAAAGACAGTTGGCTCATGGTTGTTTAACCAGTTGAGTCACCCAGGTGCCCTAATCAGTTGAAAACCTTAACACCAAAGACCAAGGTTTCCCCAAGAAGAAGGAATTATGTCTCCAGACTACAGTATAGAAACTCTGCCTGATTTTCTAGTCTTTGGACTAAAGACCAGAACATCAATTTACTCAATCTCCAGCCTTCTGACTTGCCTGATTATTTCAGATTTTTCAGCCACCACAATCACATGAGCTAATTCCTCAAAATAAATTCTCCTCTCTCTCTCTCTCCATGTATCCATCATTTATCAATGACATAAATATTACCTATTATTGTACCTATTACACACACAAATATAGAATACATATGTGAAATTTTACATTTATATATTTCAAACCTATTGGTTCTGTTTCCCTGAAGAAACCTGACAAATACAGATTTAAACAACAGGAACGGCTGGAGGGGTTGTTGCTTCCAGTGGATGTGAGATGCTACCATGGACTGACGTTATCGTGTCCTGGACAATTGTGGGAGGAGCAGTGAAGAGGAATCAGGTATCTACAAAGTGGTCTGAGGGCTTCTAGCCGAAGTCCTAGGATACTGGGGCCTGAGTGGGAGACCTGTTCAGTGTTCTATAGAAGACAGTGAAGCAGATCTTGGGTAGTCACTGTCCCTCCCAAGGGACATCATGTCCAGGCAGAAGTTGTAAGAATCAACACAGGATTTTCTCTCTTTTCCCTCTGCTACATGGCCGGCAATAGATAGAAGCTACATCATCATCCTGGGTTCCAGAAACAAGGTACCTGGAGTAGAGTTATGGCCAACCCTCTGTGAATGCATAACGCAAGCACAGAGGGTTGGCTGTAATTATCATGCATTAAATAACTGCTGTTATTTAATGTATGTATTAAATAACTGTATTATGTATTAAATAACTGCTCTGTATTAATAGTCACTCAAAATTGTGAGTGATTTATTATTGCAGGATATGTTTATCTATCCTGACATCTCTATTTATATGTCTATAAATACAGACTGCTTCAACCAGCTCAGATTTAAAAGAGTTCAAATCCTGGTTCCTACCATGTCCTGCCTACATGTTTGGGGGAAAGCCATGTAACCTCTCTATTGCTCAATTGTTTCCACTTAAAATGGGAGAAATAGAGTATTTATCAAAAAGAGTTGTGATAATTTAGTTGGTTAACATATTTAAAGTCCTTGTTTGTCACAAGTACACATAAGATAATTAAGGAATACTACTTATGATTATACCATGTTTTAAGAATGCTTCCCTTCACAGTGACCAAGGAGACTTACCACCAAGGTGGGCAATGCCAGACTCATAAACAGTTCATAATCATTACTCTAAATATCATCCAATCCAAGCTGGGATCTGGGAGATTTGTATTAGGGCCAGGTGATACGTGTTACAGGTTTTGAGGACTTAGTTGGCCTCTGTCTCATACTCTTATCTCTCTCTCTCTCTCTGTGTGTGTGTGTGTGTGTGTGTGTGTGTGTGTCTCCTTCTTTATCTCTACAGACCTTTAAAAATATAAAAACAATTCTTAACTGGAGGGACCCACAAAGACAGTGAGTCAACTGCTGGTCTAATCAGTCCTATGGTATCTATGCCTTTTCATCTTCCTTGTATGAGATCTTGGTATAATCTTGGTTCTGGAAGGAGCCTGAGGCCACCCTTTACACAGGTAAGCATTCACTCCATGCACCCTTTATGTATGCATTCATGGTATTCAAGAGAGTTAACTGTGAGTCATTGGCTCCTCTCTTAGCTGCTTTTACTTCAATAACATGGAAAATAATACATCTACTCAGCTCGTCCCCCAGTAGTGAGGTGAACTTATTCATTACCAGGCACTTTAAGTCAGCTAATGGAACCTGTTCTTGAAGGGAGAGCAAATTCTTTGTTTATATGAACAAATACTGATGAGCTACATTCCAAAATAACAAAGGGCTTCTGGTGTGGGGGTTCTATTCATCTCATTCACTAAGAATAGCATGTTGTTGGTCTGGGCTCAGTGATGGTCATCAGTGGTGCATAAGGGTCATGAACACACCCTATCAGGGTTGCCTTTGGATGAAACAGATGTTTAGGATCCCTTGTGGAAAATCCCACTGCAGGTTAATCTTCAAGACTGGCTCCTCTTTCCAATACTTAAGCAGGAATCCCAGCCCTCTGAGTTCTATCCCAACACAATAAATACAGTAATCAGGGACATACATTTTTATCAGAACGTTCTTGTGCTCCCTCGCTTGTCTATAGGCATGGCCCTACAAGGACGCGTGCTGGCTGCATCTGAATATATCCAATAATGTTGTCCAACTCAGCTACTGCCTCTTCTAGTCCTTGGCATTAGCTCTGTAATTCTGTTTGTCCATCTGTTCTTTGTCCTTCTGGCATTGCTGTCTGCCCATTTTTATATTTGTCTGTTTTTTGTTTTTCATTTTTCTTCCAGTGATTTTGTAACACCAGTCTACTGTTTGATTTTCTATCTTGTTCCCCTTCTGAAGACATGCTGTGAGAAATTCCAGAACCAGAGGAAAACGCTGGGTCTTACCTCTCCCAGAGCCTGTGGCTCAAACCAAGACCCTGCACGCAGGGTATAGAGTTCGAGGCTCACGAAGGGCACAAGGTAACTGTTGCATGTTTTCCCAGAGCAAGCTGACATCACAAAGAGTTGAAATTTTCTATTTTAATAAATATGGATCTATTGTGGAAAAGGTCAATATTTTTGTTATTTTTAAGGAAATACAAGAAAAAACATTGTTGAATGCCTCTTTGGGTTGTGTCTCACATTCTGTCTTCCCTGCTGCTAGAGGACTTCCGTGGAAAAACCTAAGAAACAGAGAATCAACAATCGAGTGTCGGGGGCGGGAAGAAGCACGCCCCCTTGGAGGTCCCACCTTCCAGGTGCTGCATTTGACCCAGGAGTGGCCCGTCATCTCACTGAATCCTCATAATACATGAGGCCACAGAGATATTTACCTCTTTAGCAAAATCAAGCTTGAAAGAGTCAAACTAATGTTAGTAGTGATAATTGTATCACTACTCTGCTAAGTAATTTTGCAAAGGCCACACCTTAAAAAAGGACAACATACAAGTTGAGTGTTATGGTCTCACTTGGGAAGAGATATTTTTGCATAATGTTAAGGGCTGAATTTCATCTTTCTTCAAATTCATAGGTTGAAGGCCTAACTCCGGATAACTTAGAGTGTGACCGCATTTAGAGAGAGGTCTTTAAGGAGGTGGTTAAGTTAAAAATAAGGCCATGAGGGTAGGCCATGATCCAATATGACTGGTATCCTTATAAAGAGAAACACACACAGAAGACAGTATGAAAAAAACAGAGGGATTAGGGGTGCCTGGTTGACTCAGTCAGTTAAATATCTGCCTTTAGTTCAGGTCATGATCCCAGAATCCTGAAGTCCAGGAGTGCACTGGGCTCCCTGCTCACCGGGGAGTCTGCTTCTCCCTCTCCCTCTGCTCCTCCCCCACACTTGTGAACCTGTATGTTCTCTCTCTCTGTCTTGAATAAACAAATAGAATCTAGAAAGAAAGGAAGAAAGAGAGAAAGAGAGAAAGAAAGAAAGAAAGAAAGAAAGAAAGAAAAGGAAGGAAGGAAGGAAGAAAGAAAGAAAGAGAGGGAGGGAGAGAAAGAGGGAGGAAGGAAGGAAGGAAGGGGGAGAGAGAAAGGAAAGGAGATGCCCATCTGCAAACCTAGGAGAGACTCTTCCAAAGAACCAAACTTGCTGATGCCTTAATCTGAGAATTTCATCTCCCATTTCTTTCCTTTAAGCCTCCAACCCTATAGTCATTTGTTACAGAAAGCTTAGAAATACTAATGCACTCGACAAGTCTTTGTATGTATGTATCTATCTGCCATCCTTCTACCTACCTACCTGTGTATCAATCTACCATCGCTCTCTCCATTCACTTATAGTAGATACAGACAAACATCGAATCCAAAAAGTCTAAAGAAGACATTTTTAGTTGTCCCTGTTTCCACTATCCTCACGCATCTATTTTAATGTTAATACAACGTCTTCCCATCTTTACCATCTATACTTGCAATGTTTTCACACATACCTAGGCAGGGATGTTCTAATATTTCCCATGATCTTTAGCACTTAAATATTTATAAAAACATTACAAAATATAATAAATCCTGTGCATTGCATTGTATTCCATTGTAGTTATATACTGAAATGTTATATATTTGTTATTTTTATATATTGATGACATTAATACAGAAACTATTTGGAAATTGTACATGGACTAGAAACATAATATGCCAACAAAATTCTAAAGTCACTCAAAATTTTATCATCCAGAGATATTTGATGAGGACATTTTGCTGTTGGTGTCTTCCTTCTATATTTGTATGAATAAACACACAGGAACATAAACACTTACAAATATTTAATATACTTTTCTGTGTTCTTTACCTAGGAGAGATAACAAATTTTTGTCTGTTATCTCTGAGGCAAAAATTTCCACAGATTTGGGTTGCTATTTTCTCCTGAAGAAGTTTTACTTTATGCATATTCCAATCTATTGTATTGGAATTTTTCTGTCATTTTTGTGCTCCAAAATTATGCGTCTGTCCTCAGATCATTGAAGTGTTTACTTAGATAATACATGGTTTCACTTTCCCCCATCCAATTATTTAGTCCATCTGGAATTTATTTTGCTACCAAGTATTTTACAGAAATCCATACTTACATTCCCCAAGTAGCTAATAAACTCTCCTGATAATATTGCTGAATTGTCTCTCCTTTCCCACTGCGTTAGCTTTTGATTTCTGTGTTTTAAATTCCACAAATACAGTGACTTAGGACAGTGCCCTATCATTAGCTTGCAGTTCTATAGGTCAGAAGTCCAAGCACAGTATATTTCGGTCCCCCGCTGAGGAGACAAGGTTGCAGTCAATGTGGCAATGGCTGTGTCCTTATCAGAGGCTCGCAGGAAAACATTAGCTTCCAATTCCCTCAGATTGTTGGCAAAGCCCAATTCCCTAATGCAGGACTGACATCTCTGTGTTCTTGCTCACTGCTGGCTGACTGGGGACTCTCAGCTCCTACAGACCGCCCTCATGTCCCTGCTATGTGGGCCCCTCTTCAATGCCTCTCACACTTTGAACCTTTAGGAAAGACTCAGTCACTTTTAAGGTCTCATCTGATTAGGTCAGGCCCACCCAGAATACCCTCAGGTGAGATCAGGATCTGAGCTGAAACCAAGAGTCAGCCACTTAACCAACTGAGCCATCCAGGCACCCCTCCTCACCTTTTTTTTTTTTTTTTTTTTTTGGTTAATAAATGTGTACAGTGTTCTCCATATAAGCACTGTATATACTAAGGACAGGTTATATATACTTTCTGACTTTGAGATCATTTTTTCTGTGAGATTTTCTTAATGAAATCTGTGAATATATAGTAAAGCTATGGGAGCTTAGAGTATTTCTTTTGAAATGGTCATATTACTTAATTGTGATTAATTCTGCAAGTTCTCCAGTTCATGTAAAACTGGATTTTCTTTTCTCTTGTATATTTGAGGTAGACACTCACAACAAATATAGTAATAATAATTTCATAATAATGTAAATTTTGCACCTTCCTTTTAAAAGGTCATTACATCTTTGATTTCTGTTTTGTAGCTCAACACTGGTTTTATTTTCATAGATCTCCATGAGAGGTAATCTTTCATTTTATAATAGATTGCATTTTAGTTTAATATGGATGATGTGATTCTTTTTGGTGTTTTTGTGTTGGATACAGGAGCTCTTTCTAATTTGGATTTGTTATTAATAAAACCACCCTAGAATATATATTTCTTTTAGAGTTTATTTTTTCCTCTAAATTATTCTCTTTAACTATATGAAGAGGTATACGATTCATTATAAGTTAAAAAGAACCATTGGGGGATTGGTTGGTTGGGGTCCCTGGGCTCTGGGCAATGTTCATCAGCTTGTGAACTGGTGACTTGCAATGACCTGTCTGGGGGTTGCTTTATAAATAATCACTTGAGTGTGTTGCAGGAAATGTGACATTCTGTTACAAAGGTGGGGAGACAGGAAGGACATGGAGAGACTGACTGACCCAAGCATCATCTTGAGAACATGGCTGGGATTCTGTCCCATTTCCATTTTTGTTGGGTGACCATGAGGAGTTCGCTTTCCCTGTGCGGGTGGAAGCTCTAATTCATAGTGACCTGAATCGGGCTCTGCTGTCGATTCACTGGGCAACTCTAGGCAATTCTAGGCGACTCTAGGCAAGACAATTAACTCCTCTGAGCTTCATTTTCTTCGTGGAGGCTCCACATTAGAGCTTGCAGGGGCAGCTATGAGGATTAAATAATATCAATACTCAGAGTGCCAAGCATCGTGCTATGCACAGAAGAAGTCCTCAAAAAATAAGTTATTTCCTTTCTTTTGCTTCCAAGCCAAAGGGAACTTCTGTCAGCGATATCGTCTACAGACACTTCTGTGTCCCGTCCCATGTGGAAAAGCACCCCCAGGAACTGGGAAGCATCCGAACTGCGGCTGTGTTGTTGTTGCTGCCTCTGTTGTCATAAAATCACCCTCATCATCCTGTCCGTGGAGAGGAATCTAAGTGATCCGAGTCACCCGGAGAGTGGGACTTGCTCATTTCTGGGCCAATTACATATCAGGACGTAGTAAAGTATGCAGAAGAGACACTAAATCCCTTGCACACTAGGAGCGAGTATACTCAGGAGTGAACAAGCTACACTACCTATATCTTCTCCCTGTGTATACTTTTCCCTGCTTTCTGCTCCACACCCCTCCTGCCCACCAGTCTGTTCCCACTGAACAGGCACTTGTATTGTAAGTGTCCCTTTTTCGTCCTAAGACTAGACTGCTAGTGTCTGCTCTCCTGCCCACAAACAACACACCAAATTTCTCATGTAAATTGTGTGGATTGGGCTCCAAGTTCTGCCATAGTTTCTAATCATCTGTGTGGGTGCCATTGGTCTAGAATTTATTACTTCTTCTTCCACATCAGTTCACAAATAGTGGGCCATCTGCTAAGTGAAATGTAAAATCGAAGGAATTAGAGAAATTTAAGGCACAAATGCTATTAATATTGTACATTGTACACATTGTACAATATCGTACACAAATGTACCTTGATAGTTTTGTTGAAATGATGTGGGCAGGACATACCTTCTTTAGGTATAGCAGTCACTGCACTGTCTTGTAGGACTTTGTTAATGCCAGACCGGGCATGATCCTGCTGCCACTGAGCCCCATTCAGGGGGGGCATTTTTTGCCCACTTACATAGTAAGTGCCTGCATTACAGAAACGGGACAAAACAAAACAAACAAAAAACTGCTGCTAAAGTATTGATCTTTGACATGGAATCAAATAACTATACTGAATTTAGGATCAGAGAGAACACGCTTTATAGCTCATCCTTGTGCATGAATAACTCTCCCTGAACCCAGTTTTCCATCTTATCGGAATAAGAACATGTATCCCGTAGATAATTTTTTGAGGGTTTCAGTGAAATAACGTGGATTTTATACACACTGGAACTTCATAAGTTTAGGAAATGGGTTTGATTATTATTTCTCAGGTCCCCAAAATAGCATCGTTGTTAAAGTTGAATGTTTTTGAGCTGTGGCTTCAAGGACACAGCCCTCACCACCACATCCAATGCTCATTTCCTTCTTTAAGACTTAAAAACAATGATCCCTCCCGTGAGCTCTTCTAGGTGAACCAAAATTGACTTCCTTTTGTTAAGCCTCTGCTTGGCCCATCCCATCCACCCAACTCTGCTGCTAAGGGCCACCTGCCTTTCCCTTTAAGCCCAAAACAACGGAGATTTAAGAAGCAAACCTGGGGAAAACCAGAAGTTTCTTCCAGATTGTTCAGTAGGGCCCAGAGATTGCTCATTTGTCCCAACCATTGTCTGTAGCGCGTTAGAGATAGACGCATTTCCTCACAAGCAAATAAGCACTGGGCAGAAGCCTTCCGCCCTAAGCCCTTCTGCAGTCCCCCTGCCTCGTGGTACATCTCGGGTTGGAGGTCTCAAGGAACAGAGGCTGGGACAGAGACACAGGGGCAAATGATCTGTCAAGAGAGAAATGTGGAGAAGAGGAAGGAAAACAAGAAGAGGGCATTTGAAGGAGGAAAGCAAGTGTGTAAACGCAGCAGAGTCTAGCTTGTGCTTGTTCCCATGGGGAGCTCGGGAGTATGAACTGCACCACAAGGTCGGTCCCCTTGTCACAAGGTTGGTCCCCCTGTGGCATGGACACCAACTTACTTTTTTTTTTTTTTTTTTTTTTGCCACTCATCAGTCACCTATTAGCTGCAGGTCTCCTGGGTTTTGTGTTTGGGTGAAGACTGAAATTTACACTCTAGAGGAAGGTGTTTTGTGGGAGAAAGCATGGGCTATGACAAGAAGCCTATTAATGCAATAATGCAACACAAGCATTGTGGGGGGGGGGCAGTCTGCATGTGTACAGAGCTCAGACCTGAGGAGCACAGAGAAATGCTCCAAGTGAGAAACTTGTGTGGCATCCTGGTCCCAAGTTCCATACCCAGAACCCTGTGCCTGGATTACAGATGCCCTGTATCGGCCTCCTGTCTCTCTACCTCTTACCTGCTCAGCAGCATCTCCCTCAGTCAAGAACCGGGGCTTTAACAGGAGACCAAACTGTTGGAATCTCCCTTCTTCTATTTATTACGGGTAGGACTGGGACAATATCTATCTCACAGTGTTTTGTGAAGATCAAGAAGATAGCAATTTTAAAGCACTGAGTACAGTGCCTGATATGGTGGAGACAATGCATGGTGACCATGTTCAGCATCTTATCCACCATCACCACCAACTCCATCATCACCTTCATCATCATCATCATAGCCACCATCATCATCATCATCGCCACCATCATCATCATCATCATCCCCATATCCCTTTCTTCTTCTTCTTCCTCCTCCTCCTCCTCCTCCTCCTCCTCCTCCTTCTTCTTTTTCTCCTTCCTCCTCTTCTTCACAAACTCCAGATTATGCCACAGATTTCTTCACTTTAGAACCTTACGCTTCAAAGGAAAGAAATCCCCCATCATACTGGTTTAAGCAATAATAGGAATTTATTGGCTCATACAGTTGTAAAGTTCATAATCATCCAGCCTGAGGTGAGGATTGATCCAACAACTCAATATCAAATGGGCCCATTTCCTCTCAGCCTCTCTGCACTATTTTTCACAGTGTGAGTGTTACCCTCTGACACTCTGCGATAGTCGTGGCAGTTCTGGGCCCTCCCTTTCTGAAAAAGGAGAGAAAGTTCTGAGAGATTCTATGGAAGTGAGAGGAGGCATTTCTTTTCTGGAATCCCAGCAAGCATCTCACATTTCATTGTCTTTGAGTGGATTATGTTCTCATCTCTGGACCAATCACAGTGACCAAAGAGGTGGGAACAATAATCGGTGAACAGGTGAGAGCCTATCCCTGAAAATGGGGGAGGGATGAACTACACAGAAATCATATGACTGAGAATGGGGGGACCCCCAAAACAGTGCCAAGTGCTATTTCTAGAGGATGGTTGGATGGAAGAAAGAGAATGACCCAAATATCCACTGTGCTGACCTTTGATGTGCTATCCCTGTGCCTCGGCAGTTCTCCCACCCTTGTTTCCCAGCTCAGACCGGTCCTTTTGTACCCAATTTAGCGCCTCTCCTGGTCTTTCCCTTTCTGGACTACCTTTGATGCCCCTGTTGCGGGTGCCTCTCACACTACCCAAACAAACACCTATCTCCCCCAGCACTGGTATCAATATCTGAGTCATGTGTTTATTATCACCCAACCCACTCAACTGTACGTTTTGGGGAATAGGAAAACATGGTTGTTTTCAGCAGTAACTCCAAGAGGAAACTGAGTCAGGCTGTGGTAATTATGCTAAAAAAAAAAAAAATCTTTGAAAAGTGAATGCAAGAATGGGTGAATGAGTGGGCAGATAATCCAGTGAGTGAGTGAAATGACCCAGGCTTTCATCTCACCCACTGAGGAAATAAATGTCTCACTTCCTACAGTCTAGACAAACCAGGGAAGATCATGTTTTCCTAGCTACCAGTCAAAATTGATAGAGGCTCCTGTTTTGAAAAAAGAAACACTGACGCTGGGGAAGAAACCAATTTGACACTGTGAGAAAAGATCAGGGGTACAAAAATAGCAAAAGGACGCAGTTAACTGTGATTTAAATATTGATCATAAAGGACTTTCTCAGCCTGAATTAATGTAGTGAACTCCAAATCAAAGACCCTGTATAATCAGATAAACATTGACCATTGGCCATGGTGCTATGCCAGATGACAAAATCAGGTCTCTTCCTCCTTCTCTAGAATACCCCACCCTTGGAGTTGATGTTCCAGAGACAGGCAGGAGTCTGGAGACATGCTCCAAGGTCAAATCAGCATAGACTTTGTTAGAAATAGAGCTCAGGACTGTCTTTGGAAGGGATCTGCCCCACACCATGAAACTGATCATTAATTTCTACTGTAGGGCTTACATCATTGCATCTAGGGGGCAAGTAAAGATAAAAGGTCATCTGACAGGGGCACCTGGGTGGCTCAGTGGGTTAAAGCCTCTGCCTTCAGCTCAGGTCATGATCCTAGGGTCCTCGGATCGAGCCCCACATCGGGCTCTCTGTTCGGCAGGGGAGCCTGATTCCTCCACTCCCTCTCTCTGCCTGCCTCTCTGCCTCCTTGTGATCTCTGTCTGTCAAATAAATAAATAAACATTTATTTAAAAAAAAAAAAAAAGGTCATCTGACACTAAAAAAAAAAAAAAAAAAAGTCCATGTCAGCATCACAATATATGTGGGAGGAGCCACCCTGGGTGTAGGGCAATGGAAGCTAATGAGGACATGTGGCCTTCACGGGGTCTCACATGGCCTTGGCATTTGTGATGTCCTTCTCTACCCTGCCTGACGAACTGGAGGAAAGCATTGTTTCACCTGCCTTACAGAAGACAAAACTGAGGCTCAGAATACTAATGGGATTGGTGCAAAGCTGCTAATAATTGCCCACCTAATGATTTGAACTCACGTTTTCTCTTATACATTCAATACAATTAGTCACTCTCCTTCTATGTCAAATGTGAGAGTTAAAAGAGAGCATAACTTTTGATAAAGAACAATTTTGTACAGAATGCAAACATGCCATTCATAGCATTGCTGTGTGTGCATGTGTGTATGTGCATGTGTGAGCATACATTTGCATGTATAGTATACATGTGCAATTCATGTGTTGCACGTGTACATGCATGTACACAAGTGTGGATATGTGTGCTTGTGTGTTTAAATGTGTGTGCACTGGTGTGTGCATACATGTCGTGTAAGCGTGCATGCATGTGCCTTGTCTGTGTATGTGTGGGCATGTCTGTGCAAATATATTTATGTTTCCATGTATGCTAAACAAATAAAAATAACAAACAAAAAGACAAACAACAACAACAAAAAAACCCACCCCCTGGAAGTCAAAAAAGAGAATGATTTTCCAGCAGGTTCCTGTAGAGCCCTTCTCTTTATTCCTGAGAGGTTCAATTAACGGATGCAAGTCATAAAACAGCGCATTTTCTCCCTGCTATGATGCATTGTTTTTAATCTCACTGCCTTGTATTATATCACATTCCTATAATTCTTCCAACAGGAAAAGGCTTGTTTCATAAAAATATAGTCCCCAGCATTTGAAATATAAGTTCACATGCAGGCAACATATATATCACCGAGCCGGCAAACTAACTCACTTACTTAATCCACTAAACTTCAGGTGCTTCCTATATTATGTGAAATGGCTTGAAACAGGCAGGAGCTGCCAGGACCCATCACTGCTTCTTTGCTCAAGAGAGACAGGGAGCAGGGAGGAGGCGGGAGTGGAAATTCCCTGTGTGGATGCCACAATAACATGCCTTTCATTATCACCCAGTGTCAGGACACTGGGTAATGTTCATTGTGCATGCACAATAAATTACTATTTACCTGGCAGTGCCTTTGATAAGCTCGTCTCCTCTCCCTCTTTCTGTCCACGCAGCACGGAGCGGTGAAACCCTTTTGCCTATAATTCTTATTAAGGTGATACCTTTTCTGAATAAGAAAGTACACACTTCCAAAGCCCACACTCTCTGGGGTTTTTGAGGGACATTGTTTTTATTGGTTCCCTTTTATTCCTCCCACCCCGCTGTGTTTTAATGCTATAGTGACTTCTGTGTATACAACTCTCATATTGAAATGTCGGCGGCTGCAGATATATGCAATATTAAAGAGCGCTTATGAATTTTTGACATCTAATTAGTCGCTACCCAGTTAACATGTCAGGACTCAGAGGGATTAGGGAGGCAGCCCTTTCTGAATAAGTTACAGCGAGGCCCCTGTCCTTTTCATGTATTATTCTTTAATGTAGGTGGTGATTATTTGGCTGTGATTAATTGATGAAGCTCATTGGTCTGGCAAGTGGTACCGAATTCACCATCCCTCACTTTTATTTCCCTCAGTAGGACTCTGCCACTTAATCGGAAGGACTAGCTTCTTTCCAGACGTCTGGCCTCTCCCTGTGCATTGTTCCAGGGAGGCAGGGGCGCTCTGTGCCTGGCCTGGACCTCCGCAGCTCCTTCCTTCCACAGGTCAGCGGTGGCTTTGCGTCCTTCTTGCCCCTGGAAGCCCTGTGCCCCGAGCCCGGCTGAGGCATGGCTGACCTGGGTGATTCTCCTGAGGAGCACTTCCCTTTGCTCCCCCTTCTACCCGAGTGTTCAAGCCTTGCTCAGGGTACTTTTAACACCTGTAGCACCCCGATGGTTTGGTTTACTCCCAGGTTCAGCTGCTTGCCAAGACACCAGGTGACACTCAGGGCTCTCCAAGGCCGCTCCTGCCATTGTCTCTAGCTGTGGGGCCCCCAAGACTCCACAAGGGCAATGAAGCACAGCCTGATGGCACTGGTTCTGCCCCTGGCGCTAAGTGACACCAGGCTCTCGAAAGCCAGCAACACCAGCGGATGTGGGAAGAGAGGACACGCTGGCTGCCACCTCCAGGGGCGCTGGCCCCCTGTGCCCAGTCCTGCCATCCTGCCGGCTCCATGCGCAAAGCTGGACTGGAAAGCCTTCCTCAGTTCTGCATGGTCACCCTTCCTGGACGGACACTGTAAGATGGCTCAGTGCTCCTGGAAGCCCCAGTCCTGGCTCCCTGGGCTCCTACAGGCTGGACTAGTTCTCTCTGGTCATTTGGGTCCTCTCTGCAATTGTTGGATCTCATTGTCTTGGAAGATGGCCATGGGTTCGTCATTTCTAAGACAAAGCGAACAGGGAAGGGTTTCTGATCTACAGCCCGGTGTTTATGCAGGGGGCTGCAGAGAAGGTCTGTTTTGCTTCAATTTATGACTCCCCTCAACACACCTGTGTACACACACAATCATATATACTGTGCATACGCAACTGCACACACATATACACATGCCTGCCCAGGTACAAACACACAGAGGCACACATCCCATGTACACATGCAGGCACATACACACACACACACACAGAGACACACACAGACACCCAGTTTCTCCCCCACGGTTTTCCAGACAAAGGTTCTAACATCAGACTTTTCTACCCCAGCTCCCTGATTTTATGGGCAAATAATTACTCTAGGCCAAGCAGATTCACCCCACCACAAACCCCCACCATCCAAACCTATAATTGGGACAGTAAGAGCTGCGACCGATTGGTCTTTTTAAATGCACCAACTCTGGACAAACCATCCTAAACATGTGTCATTATCAATAAACCTTCACCTACCTCAGCTGGCGGGGTGTTTAATTACTGCACTTGACGTCAGTCAAGGCCAGCGCGGGGCGGGTGTGTGAGGAGCAATTTTGGAAATTTCGTGGACATAAGCCGTTCTCCGTATTCCATTATCTGTATTTAAAAGGGGAGGGGGGAGGTGAAGCAGCACCCAGGAGGGGAGACTGCGAGCGGGGCTCCAGGAAAGAAGATGGTGGGGAAGGCATTTTAGCCAAAGGGCAGTTGTGCCCTGCCCCTCTTTGTCTCCCCAACCCACCCTCTATGGGTGTGTGGGTGAGGGCTGGGGGTCGCTGGTGCTCCTGAGGGGGCAAGGCAGATAAGGGGGGAGCGGGGAGAGCAAGGACTGAGGGGTGTGAGGAGGAAAATAATCAATGGATACAGATTCACTTTCTCCTCCGAGGCGGATTCTCTCCGAAGGAAACACTGAACTTTGTAGTGTGAGCAGCAGCTGAAATTTAGAATTATTGTTTCCTTCTAACAGAAGACTCATTTTCCACGGCCACATTTGCAGCATAATAAGCTTTTTGTTATTTTTTCAATTAGAGTCAATTGACCTAACAAAATGCTTGGCAATTAAGTGATTTTTGTAATGGTCCGGGGGTAATTTAGCCGAGCTTGTCAGCTGTGTTTCATGAAGCCGAGATGTCTTTTTTTTTCCGCGGCTTCTCTCTCTCTCTCTCTCTCTCTCTCTCCCCTCTCTCTCTCTCTCTCTCTCTCTCTCGAGCATAATGGCTCATAATTTCGAAATCTTTTCCTTCTGTTTCCCTCACAATAATTCGCAATTACAGGAAGTTGTTGGAGGTGATTTTTTTCTACCTTGCCTTTTGAGTCAGTAATTTTAAATAAAATGTACATACTTATAAAAAGGCAGCTATTACTGAAATCACTTTTTGTGTAAACTCAATTATTTTATGAATAGTGACACCAGCTTAGACTGGGTCCCGCTCCCAAAGGCTGAGGCATTATTATCTCCAGGGTAAAAGGTTTGGAACATTCAGAGCACTCTTTCCAAATCACACCAGCTTTCAATAAGGTAAACACAACTTCACGGGAGCAGGAGGCATCTGGGTTACCTGGTCGCAAATTTAAAAGTCCGAGGGATGTATCTGCATCTTCCTGGCCGCCCCCCTCCCCTTGGCAAGTCCTGGACTGGAGCTTCTCATCTTCTGATTTATGAGGGAATTCCTCATTTGCCTAATTGATTCATTTTCTTAAGACGACATCTGGAGTTACATTTCCCTTTTAAAAGGCTGCAGTTTGATCTGATGACTGGATCAGATGTTCCTTCATTGTATTACTATCTGTTTATACCTATATTAAAAAAAACACATATTCAGTTTGTATCTGCGTGATGCGTACTTATAGAAACAGCCAGGAAACTGTGTGCCCTTGTTCTTTGAGACAGTTTCAGCCAAAGGAGGTAATGCGAGTCCTTGTGGGGAAGTGTGTTATCAAGATTCATCTGTAACCTTTAGAAGCCTCATGCATGCTTCTGTGTTACTGTATGCGTTTCAAGAAGATCTCTGGTTTCACACCTGAGTTAGAATCCCCTGTTGACTTCAGTTATCCCCATTGTGAAAAACAACTTAAAAAAAGCAACCTCCTTTACTCCTTGGCAGCAAACTTCCCAGTAGGGGGCAGTAGAAGAGTGAGCCAGCCAAACCCCATTTTGGCGAGCCCTCCAACGAGGGCAAGACCACCAGCCCTGGGAAGCCCGTCTCCTCCCGGCCCACGTGTGGACACAGAGCTAGAGAGATCCATGGTTTAGAATTGGCTTCCCAGTTCCGCCTGAATCACGTCTACTCCAATTCTCCTCTTCTCATTTTAGGGCTTCTGTCTATCCAAAGGGGCTCAGCGAAGGCTGTGGCTTTTGTCATGTGGGTGCTAGGAGCCCCAGCCAAGTCTCCTACTGAGGTTGCTTAGGAAGCAGGGGGAATGGGGGACTTCTGGGATCCTGGAGGCTCTTGCAGGGCCTAAGGAGGCAGATGTCCAGTGCCATTTGACTCATGCTGATTTAGTTGACACCCAAATTGGGCCATTATTTCCTTTTCCTGCATCTCAATTTCCCCAGTTCTAAATGGGGGAGCTCAGGCTAGATACCACCTGCCAAGCAACCACACAATCACTTACTCTCTACCGCACGCTTTCTGTCATTCGTTTGACCCACGCGCCTTCATTCAGTCTTTACCGAATGCAGGTTGGATGGGCAGAAGGCATATTCCGTGTGTTAACAGGGTCATCATCTTCTTGGACTCGATCGAGCCATCTTTCAAAATATGGGATCTTAGTGCAATTCCAAGCTGTTTCTTTATATTATTATTATTTATTAGTATCGATTGTATAAGGTGTCCTCATCAAAGACATAGAGATTTGGAGGGACATAAACTTATTTCACGGCTTTTAACGAGGTGCGTGTTTTCCACAGTGACATTCCCCTTCTATTTGGAGATCCTTGGGACTCTTTCCCCATCTCTCCCACGGTCCCGGACAGCGCTGGGTGTGGCTGAGTTCAGATGCTAAGTAGCCACGGTGTGGCCCGGGGTGGGCCTGGGCCAGGCTTCTCAGGGCTTTGCTTAATCCACCTCTCATTTTCCCTACTATGAAAGCAGAAGCTCTAGTTCAGAATAAGCATCTTGCTGAAGAAAGAAGCCAAAGCAGAAAGTATTAAACTTTCATCCAACACCATAGGAGAGATGTAGTTATTAAATTTCAGCTGCTTATCAAACTGATATGAAAGTCATTTTGCATGATTGCTTTGCGTCCTCCAATCTTCTGCTCTCATTCACAATGCATCTCTGTGTTTTCTTATTAGGAAAATACTCAAAGGATAAAAAAGCTGATAATATTATTCAGTTTTGACAATTAGGTTGAAAAAAAAACATTCAAAGAAGTGCTTTTTTATTGCAGCTGGTAATAATACCGGGGGTCCTCTTGATAGCAGTCTATAGTCATGCTACCTGAGGTGACACGGGCTTTATCTTCTAATTGCCATGTACTGGTTATACTGGATCCAGGCAAGGGAGGTTATTTCCAGTCTTCTCATGGGTACATATAACTCTGGTTTATATGACATGTAGAAATATGCTGACACTCTTGCATTGGCTCATTCTTGCCTTTGTGGCCAGTCCACTCTGCTTAGCAGACCCTGGAAAGGGACTCTGGCCGTTCATTCAGGGTGTCCTTGTCAAACCATTACCGTGTCCTGGGAAATGTGTTAAGACCTAGGGACGGAGCTCTAGGCAGCAGCCCACCTACAACAGAACTGCAACTCTTCTTTAATAAATTGTCATAGTTTACTTTTCATTATATACGAGCTCAGCTTTATAAATTAGGTGTGCATTTCCGCACATGCAGACAGATGACTTTTTCCCACCGCTTTGCTATCTTTCCACGGTCTGCAGAAACACCAAAATGATTTCTGTTTATCCATTCGTCAGTTTTACTTGCCTTCTTTTGAATTTTAGTGCCCTTAAGAGCTGTATGAGATAGAGACTCGTTTTCTTGTTGGACGGCGATGGGAACTGAAGCTCGGAGAGGTCAAGTGACTTATCCAGGGTCTCACAGATGGCGCGTGACAGCTTGCGATCCCAGCCTGGTCTGTGCCACTGTAAGGAGTGCCATTTTTGACTTAGCTTGTTGCCAGCAGCTCCTTCGACACCCGTCTCCCCAGTGTCCACTACCTTTTATTTCTAAGTGTTCAAAGATGATAGCATGATGGTCATTGTCCACTAAGGAAAGAAAGCACCAGGCCTCCAAGAGGAGACATGAAGCAGTGGGAGCCCCACCCTCTCAACCCTCCTTCACATCTTCCTGTCTGTCTCTCTGCTTCTCCCCTGCGCCTATGTAGGGAAAGAGACCTCATCGCCCCATCTATACAGACTGATACTGACAAGAGGGGGTACAGCCACAAATATCCAATCCTGGAAAGCTACAAGAGCCCTCAGTGCAAGGGAGAGGTGGTGACCCCACCCACTGTGAACCGTTCTTACTGAAAGTCAGGAAAGACCGTCATTAGTTCCACAAGCTTTACTGAACACCCACTATGAGCCAGACCAGGTTCTCGGTGCTTGGAACAGTGAAATGAACAGAGGCCCAGCAGCATGCTAGGGAGGCCTGTGCATTCTAGCTGGGGGTCGGGCTCGTAACAGCAGACACAATGGCCTGTAAGGAGGTTATCGAGCACGGGGGACAAAGGATCCGTGAGCAAGGTAATGGAGAAAGGGGAAATGTTCCAATGTTGAACAGCCTGATCAGAACTGGCCTCAGATCTGTCTTAGGAAATTCTTTTCCCTGCTTGGTCTCACATGTCATGATTCTAAAAGGAGAAGTTGAGTTAAATCAAACCTCTCCAAACTTGGCTGATCTTAAGAATTGCTAGGAAGAGGTTTTTGTCCATTTGTTTGTTTTTGACGGAATAGAATCCCAACACACTTACAGATTCAGGCTACCAGACGATTACAGATCTGAGGCCTGGGAATCTGCATTTCTAAATAAAAGCACCCAGGGAGATGCAGATGTGCAACCAAATTTAAAACCCTGGACTAAATGTGCACCCTGGGTGTGCGTGCTCTAAGGACGCCATAACCCTCATGAGGTTTGTGAACTTACTGAACACAGGAGTACTCTTTATTCCTGGGGTTGTTAACAGGGGTTAATGGACCCAAAGTTTGGTAAAGCACCTGGTCCAGGTCTTGGTCAACACTGGGGTCCACTATTACGTTCCAGCTCCACCTTGCAGCCCTAACGTCAAATCACACCTCTCTGGGATAACGAATGGAAGACAAAGATGTTTGAAGAGGAAGAGCTAAACTTACGAGGGCTGAGAAAGGAAGAGGATAAAGAATTGTTTGAGTGGTTACCCTGCCGAGAAAGTAAAAGGACGCTAAGCCATAATTCAGGCAGGCCAATTTTATCAATGAGGTTCACAATATACGCATGCAATTAGCTGAGATGACGGAGGAAGGCTGGACCTCAGTGTTTCCATAATGAGCGCATCCTCTGCTGGATGGGGTCTGATTTCCTCCAGGTCGGGGGTGAGGGAAGGGCGTGATCCCTGAGTTCCCTGCTCTAGGCAAGTGAGGACTACGAAGGCTTCTGTCCCTTTGCACAAAGCTCTGACCAGCTATCTCTGCCATCAAATCATCTGTGTGTGAGGCAGTCTTCTTTGTCTCATTCATCACCTCAGCTCTTGCAAAACTGAAATTATATTTAAAGAAATGAAAATGAGGTGGTAGCAGAAATGCCAGAGATCACACACCACATATGTATCACAGATGAAAGAGTGGCACAATCCATTCCGCCTTGGTCTCCTGTGAGGGCTCCTTCCTGCCCCTCTTCCCCACCATGATTCCTTCTTCTCGTCTCTATTCTGTTTTTACTGGAAGCAGTCCCACCACACACATCATGTCTTCTACTGTTGGTTGTTTTCTGTGCACTGTCTCTTCCCCTGACTGGAATGGAAATTCATGGGAGCTGGGGATTAGAGTTGTAGCCGTTGCTCCATATTCTTACCTACCACATAATAGGTGCTCAATAAATTATTTTTGAATAAACGGATTTCAACTCACTCCTGCTTTCTTGCTGATTGGACATCACCAATCTTTCCCTGTTATTTTTGTTTTTCCATTGAGTTTCCCTCACCCACCTGGCTGGTATCATCATGTTCTATCTCACTCATAGAAAAAGTTAATTCAAAAACAAAATTAAAAAAAAAAAAGGAGAAAGAAGACACGAGTAGAAAATTGAGCACAAAGCTATTAAATTTATGATCATCTTTATACAACTATACAGTTGATGCCTGGACACTCCATAGATCTTACAGTTTGCATTTTAATTTGAGGTATACTTCGATAGCATCCACCGTGGTAAGGACAGAAATTTGAAGATTACTTTGCAAAATTGCCAATTTCTAATACATTACAAGGAAACAGAAAAGACTGAAACATATTTGCGATGAGTCAAATATAGATTTTATTTTTAAAAACATACTTTGATTAATTTCAGGTACCTAATTATCTCCTCAATTTAACAGCTATGTCTGTTTCAATGACAGCTTTTTTAAATATTTGACTCTAATAAACCTCCCCTCAAAACTTGTTATGCTATTAATTTGATAATATTTTTTAATGGAATGTTCATTTGGTAAAGAATGCCTCGTGCATATCATAAAAAGCTGATCCCTTAAAAAATGCGATCAAAACTGATACTTTACTATCATCACCAAGGTGCTGTGCTGAGTGTCCACCCCACCATCTACTCTGGTTGTCTTGGGTGATGTCTCTCTGAGGCTGGGGATCGGATGGCCATCCAAGACTGACACCCATACAAAGCCCCAACCCCGTGTGGACTCAGCTACGTGACCTATCCTCTGGGCATTCCGCCATATACACAAAATACAACTCGAGAAACTCAGGATTCTGCCATTGCCCTCATGTTTTGGATAGCGATGATAAAGATATCTGTAATATGTCCACATGCCTTCCTTTCATTAACTGACCGTTTATTCATCAGCAACAAGAGAAGATTAAAGAGGAACAATGACTACGAGCAAATGGACCTCCCCGTTCCTGAGGTGTAGACTCTCAGCCTAATCTGCCAATGACTGTTCTGCTCAAGGCCCCAGATCTATACTGATACACTCAGCATTGGGGTCCAGTATTAATACTCAATCAATTTACAAAAGTAAACAGCATAGCTGTGGACCAAATCTTGGATTTATTGGAAATTTAAGCCGGCAAGCATTTTTCCAATGAGCGTTCTGTGCGAGGCCAGCAGCACCGTATTTCCAACCCAATATTCTAAAAAGAAGAAAAGAAATGTAGATGTTCCGGACTCAGAGCTCAGCGCCACCCTTGGCCCTCTGTGATCGCGAGTGCGTCTCTTAGTCTCCTTGACCGGCAGCAGCTGCATCTAGAAAATGGCAATTCAGACCCATGCATCATGGGGTAGTTGCAGAGCCTAGGCTGGTCTATTTTAATAGACCACCAAATGGGCTCAGGCACACACTAGGGGCTCGGGGAAGGTCGGCTGTGATGGCCATGACGACGGTGATGACGATGGGGACAGAAGGGTCCAGTTGTAAGCATTCCATAAATAGGTTTCACAGGACAATAGGAAATTTCAGCTCAGAAGCTGTAAGTCAGGGGCCTGAAGGCTATGAGTCACCACTTCGCTTCGTGCCTGTCAGTTCATTTTTGAGAATCCACAGAAATAGAAATGTTCTATCAGACCAACTTGGATTGCCATCTGGCCCACACATTTTCCTGGCACGGCCCGAAGGCCAGCACTGCTATTCTCCCCTCCAAGCAAAACCCCAAGTTTAGCAGAACAAAATCTGGTGCTGAAATGCATCGAGCACAGCATCGGTTAATTATCACGATTAGCATATTAGTAGTAGCTCTGGGGCAATTAATATGAAGAATAATTGAATCTGGGCTATAGTAGTTAATATAACTACGAGTTAGGTTAATATAAACTGCTGGTAAACTATTTAACAGACCAGTAACACCGACGGGGAACATTTTACACTTTTTAGACAGGCTTTTACATTCATTAGCTTGTCGAGTCTTCATTGGCTTATATTATTATCCTTAGAGTCTCTTTAGGGAAACTGAGGTTTCAAGCGATTGAGAATTATCCCAGGTGAGGAACTGATATGTAGAATATCGGGAATTGGAAAGTCTGCCTTCCGACTGCTTGTGTAGCAGGGCCTGGAGATTGAGAGAGGAAAGACACATTTGTGGATGAAAGCATTGCTTGGCTCAACCACTGAGTGCCCCAGGACGCGGGGCCAGGAGACAGCTCATACAAATGAGGAAGACGACTTACCTCCAAAGAATAACCTATGACACAGATTCCAAATTGATTTTCTTTTTTTAATTTCAGACTTCCTTTATGAGGTCCCAGTCTTGGGCTCTTAAAGCTATCTTTTTAAAAATTTCTATGAGCGGAAAATCACATACTCAAGTTTGTTAAAGCTGCATATTACGTTATCAATTTAGTTCTAAACCATGGTCTAGTGCGGCATTGCCAAAAATGTGTCCCGTTTAACTCTAATTCGGTAGTGTAGTATTAGTTATTGTGGTAAAAGAGGATTTCTTGGTCAATTACATTGACATGTTCTGGGTTAAAACATGAATTAAGCTGATTTTTTTTTCAAATTTCTGACCTTTTTGATTTTTACCTTAAATATGCAAATAGTGTGCTGTGTCCCCATCCATCTTGGACCATGGTAAAATCCTTTGCACTCAGAAAATCCCTTGAGACTCGTATTCAAAAGATCAGTTGGGGACACTTGGGTATGGCAGCATTTTCAACCGGGTTCTTGTGTGTTTGCTTCGTAGCAAATATTCCTGATAGATGAAAACTTGCTGCATTTACTCGTCTGTCTCTGGCCACCTTATAGAGGGATGAAGCCCCTAAAAATACAAACCACAGATAGTAGGGAAGCCATCCCAATCCTGTTTCATTTGAACTGCACTGACTTTCAGGTAACTAAATCCACTCCGTGCCTGGATTTCAAGCCTCATTCTCAGCCCTGAACCTCCCCATGGGTGACACTCCTTTTCCACCGTGGTGGACCCCGTGCCTACAATGAGCCGGTTTTCACACACTTGCTTGCTATTTTAGGCTCCTACTTCTGGATTGGGGCTTCCTGTGGTGAAGTACCTGAGAAGAAAACATGCACAGAAGGGTTAGTATTTATAGGTTTGGGGCTCTGAAACTAGAGAGTTGCACTTGAACCGATAATCACTGACAATACTCATAATCCCTGAATGTGCTCACATCCAGTGAGGGGCGACCTCAGCCATTTCTTCCAGGTGGCCTAGGTAATACACCTACAGGAAAAGAGAAAAGTCAAACCAACAATGAGGGCCTTTGATGTGAACTGAACTTTTTATAATGTAGAATATTAAGAATAACCAGGGAGACATGAGAAAAGTCCAGGAGTTTTGGCCGAAAGCTTGGTAACATTTGCTGTTCTCAGAGGCACATTTCTTTTACTTTTAACCCTTCAAATTCATAGGCTTTGAAATTGAAATATCCCTACTGATTTAAAACTTGGCTTCAACTGTGTCTGTCCTGAAAAACTGATGGCTTGTCCATTTGCTTTTTTATAATTTTTTAGGGAAAAAAATGTTGACTTTGAAAATAGCATAAGAATAAACAGTTACAGAAGGTTTTGCACTGTGGTCACTCTGGCTTTAAATTCTAAACATTTCAATTTGCTTTAAATATCCAATCCAGCAGAAAAGCTTCTTGTTTTCTCTATTTTGAAAACAAAAACAAAAACAGAAAACAAAAAACAAACAAACAGCCAACGTACTGAGATTGAGAAAGTGTCCAACAAAACTATAACTTTCTTTCTCAAAGACCTACGCATATGGATTTTTTACTTTGCACTTAAGACCACATTTCTAAAGGCTGTCCCTCCCCTAGCCTCCTCTTTGAATATGTAACACTCTGCATGCATCTAATAGGTCCTTCAATTGTCCACTTGCACCTTCAAATTATGGGACAAGTGGCCAATTGGGCCTGCAATTGGCTAATTGCACTGACAATTAGCCAATTGTGGGTATAATTAGCTGCATGTAGAATTAATCATATGCACAGAGTGGGCAGCCACTCTTTGAAAACATAGAACTAAATGTGTTCTAGATGCACATCTGTACCCAGGCACAAAGCAGACACGGGCTAGGATCCTTGATAAATCACTCTTAAGAGAATCATTAAAACAAATTTGGTGCTTGGTTACAAAGACCCCATGATTAAACCCTGCACATCCGGTCTACTTTCTTTGTCTACCAGGAGCTTGGTGTGGACATGGCAATGAAGGTCCCAGCATTGAAAACTAATTCTTCACACTGAGGGCCTTTGCAACAAGCTATCCTGTCTCCTGATACCCCCACTTTAAAATTTTAAATTAAATCTTCAGATTTAGGGTGTAGCTGGTGAGTTGTATCAGACAGACTCTAACTAGAATCTTCAGTAAGGAATCTGACTCCTTTTGGTCCACAGTGCAAGATGTTATCACCTCCTTCATCCCTAATACCCAAACTTCTCAAGCGTATTCTTGGGGAACCAGGACAAAATCTCAGGATAAACGCAGCGCTTGTCCATGAAACATCAATTTTATTTGATGGGAAGCAATATAAAATAATTCTAAATTTTAAGCTAAATAACAGAAAATTTTGAAAGTGGTTTTAAGTTGTGATAGTCAAAATGCTACAAGGACAGGGACATCTGGGTGGCTCAGTGGGTTAAAGCCTCTGCCTTCGGCTCGGGTCATGATCTCAGGGTCCTGGGATCGAGCCCCACATCGGGCTCTCTGCTTGGCAGGGAGCCTGATTCCCTTCCTCTCTCTCTGCCTGCCTCGCTGCCTCCTTGTGATCTCTGTCTGTAAAAAATAAATAGATAAAATATTTTTTAAAATGCTGCAAGGACAAATTAATATAGATCAGTGATAACTGCCTCTCAGGTGTTTTGTTTTATTTTGTTTTAGAATGGAATCAGATCATTGAGAATTATCTAATGAAAGAGAGAGCATGAGAGAGAGATAGAAGGAGAGAGAGAAAGAGAAAGAGATAAGGATCCTAGAATCCAACACTCAATAAATCAAATAAATCTGAGATTTCGGGCTATAAAGAATTGTTTCCTTATCTCAGCATTTTAGCAAACAAAAGACATCAAAGGCCAGTCTTTTCAAGTAATTCCTGTTCCTTGGTGATGGGAAATGCTACTCTAGACCAAACAGTCAGTTGATTACAGAACAAGATCCAGGGATTTTGGCTACTTCCATCCCTCCTCATGAGCCTCGAACTTCAACTCTCATCTTCCACTTAGTGCAGAACCTTCCAGGAACCCACCAATACTGCAGGCAGGTCCATCCCTGAACCTTCACACACTGCTGCCCATACACTATGTTTCAAATGACCACCACCAATTTGAAACAAAGGCTATGTGAAATGGATGGAGTCATGTCCAACATTAGAGGCGTTGAAGGGGTGAGAGCCATGAATAATGGAACACTTCCTGAACATACGGACAAGTTTGCTGATGATGGAGGGACAGTCATTTTCCTCCTAGGTTGTAAATGTTGCTGGATTTTATATGCACACTCTTATTTAACTACAGAAATTGCATTGACATCATATCTATTTCTAGGAAAGAAGGAAGACAAGAAGGGAGGATAGGAAGCACTTACTCTTACGTCAGATATTTTCATAGGTGTCACCTCATTTACTCTTCAAAATAATAACATCAAATATAAATAATAACTACTCTGCTTGGGGGGTGAGATTACTGAGACTTGGAGAAGTTTAAGTGATTTTGTTAAGGTTGTGCAGTAGCAGGCAAAAGAGAGCCAGGTTTCGAATTCCCATACATGCATCTCCAAATCCTCTTTTGGAACAAATTCTTTAAATATAAGCCATGTAGCCCTAGACATATGAGAAAATATTATGATCATTATACTTCATGTTCAAGTGCATGTAAAAAAGCCATTCAAGTATATGCGTCTGAACACAAACATCTGTATTTGTGATCTTCTACATAAATATTCATTTGTATTAAGAAATTCTACAAATGGTAATGCTGATGCTGAAAGAAGTAAGATTTTGTCTTGTCTTCTAATTGAACTGAGCCTAAATTCTGGATTTACAAATTAATGTTTGCATTCCTAAAAGACCTCAAAGCAAGTCCAGGCCAGAATTTCTCTGCCACTGCATGTTCCCAACAACAGGGCATAAGAAGGGACTCATTCACTGAATGCGCTCCTCTAGTTAGTCCTTTGTCCAAGCTGACTTGTGTACTATTTATTGGTAATATACTTGACATTTCACCAAATATGTTGTCAGCATGTAAACAAACTTTCCTTCTATAACAAGCCTGGACTCCCACTTCAAGTGTTACCCCTCTATGAAATTTCCCTTGGGATAAATATAAGTATGTTTCAATACCCTCACAGTGCCTGTTGTATAAAATGTATCCATTGTGTTCTTACCTATACCTGTTAGCTATTGCTGTAACAATGCTGCTTAACAAATAACCCCAAGTTATTTGTCATCCCGTGCTACACGTAAGCTTGAGTAGGCTGAAGCTTTGTAGTCCTGTGGCCTGAAGCTCTGTCCCAAGCTGCTGGTGGACTGGGGACCTGCTCCCCAGTTCTTCTCATTCTGGCACAGTTAAGGAAGCAGCGCCCACCTACTGCATGCTGTTGTTCATGGCAGAGATCAGGAGTGAGAGCTGTGGAAACACTCTGCCTCCAGCAGCTGTTGTTTAAATAGGGTAAACATCACACCCTTTTACATTCCATTGGCCAAAACAAATAATACAGTCAAGCTCTACATCACAGAGATGGGGAAATAAGCTCTGTCTTTAGAGTAACAAAAAGTGGTGGAACAGTAAATTCTTATGAACAAATAACCAAATCTACTGTGTTATCTCTCTACATATTATTTTCCTCCCACTGATCAGTAAAGTAAAAATAACATTAAATTCATATCTGTCTTCTTATCTCTTTTAACCAACATAGAGTGGGTATCCAAAGAAGGCTCACTTGATACTTGAATGCATCATTGGTTTCATTCTGGAGCAAAGGAGTGAAAACATCAGATGGTACTTTCTGAAAGAACCAAATTATATCAATATTTAATTTTTCTAATTTATTTCTCTCTTGAACACACACACACACACACACACACACACACACACATTTTCCTTTAATAGTGTTGTTTTGGAGATGAGGGAACTAAGACATAAAGAAGTTAAGAGATTTTTCCATGGTTGCCCAGCTAAGAAACAGAAGGTGGTGAATCAGACACAGAATGGTTTGACCATGTATCCTGTGATCTTAGACCATCAACAATACTGGACTTCATTTTCCTGTCCTTGGAAGTCCCTGGTGAAAGAAAGGAACACTGGGTTAAGCAGATAAGGTTTTTTATGTGTATTTGTTTGTTTGTTTAGGTGTACATATTTTAGGAAGAGAGACTCCCAACTGAACATAAGCCCAATACAGGACTTGATCTTGGGACACTGAGATCCGACCAGAGCTGAAATCAAGAGCTGGACACTCAACTTACTGAACCACCCAGGGGCCCCAAACAGAGAAAGCTTCTTAAGTGATGTGCTAAGATGTTATGCCAGAATCAAAAGTGGTGATGCTCAGGCATATTTCTCCTGCTAGAAGATGTGAGTGTGATGATACAGCATGGGACGGTGCCCTTATAGAAATTAGTAGCAGACGCGCTTTGATGTAAAGGAGTATTGTCTAGAGGTGTTTGCCTCGCATTTTTACATTGTGGCACACACAGAAAATGATTTTATTTGTGTGACATGGTGTGAAAAAGAACAGAAAATATCACAGTGATCTGAAAAAGGGTGACTGGGTAGAAGTCCCCAGGTGCCACAGACCCCATCAGGCCACCCACAGGTACTGGGATTCTCTGCTAAGGACAAACCTCCTGGAGATGGTCCTATATTCCAGATCACACATGCGCACTCTAGTCAGAATCAGAGGTGATCAAGGCTGAATAAACAGACTCATCTCACCCACAGGCGATGTGATCTCATGCTTCCCATGATATATTTCTTAGTGGTTTACAGAGCACTCTTGTAGATATGGATAAATTCATTATCCAAAATCCAACTGAAGATATCAGTGTTGTCATAAATTATAATACGGTAACCAGGTCTGGTGAGTCATCCAATATTGGAACCCAAAGCACCTTAAATGTCGGTGTCCTGATTCCCCACGGTGGGCAAGATTTGACTTTCCTTATCTGTTGATCACTCATCTGAGTCCACAACTCACCACAACACAGCTGGGAAACTGAAAGGGTTTCTCAGGAGCCAAGACTTTTGAGATCCCAGGCCCACACTCTAGTCTCCATTCAGAACCAATGAATATGATAAGAATCACTTGGTTTTCAGTTTATTTAAAAGGATAGAAGACAGCCTATCTCATCAAAGTATTATTACTCAGAGAATTGGCTGTTAACAGACCAACCAGAAAGAGAAAGACCAAAAAAAAAAAAAAATTAATGAAATTAAGAAACATAAGAAAGATGAATCATGGCATTCTGGGGCATCAGTGTAAGGACAAATTGTGCCACAGATCTCAAGGTCATGATTGTTTATTTAAGTGGTAAATGCTGTATACAAAATGAAGATTGGGGAATAATTAGATAGTTCTAAGCATGCACTAAAAAAACTTTCTACCATGTTTAAAATCAAGCAAACAAACAAACAAAAAAAAGACAATAGAAACAAATATGCCTTCAGAAGGAGAAAGAAAAGGAAGGAAGGGATTTTTTTTTTTTTTTTTTTTTTTTCTTGAAGGCTGAGATCACCATTAAAAATAGCTCAGGTCTGTTTTATCTTGTAACAATGGAGTGATGAGATTTAAGGACAACTTCTGCGCTTAGAGTCACATTGTGAGTTTCAAACTCATAGATGATTTATTCCAAAGCCCACACTGTGAGCTGACTACACCGTCTTTGAATGGGACTCTTCATCTCCTGCACAGGTAAGGGGAGTTGAGGTGCTAGTATTAAAGACATTGGCTCTAAAGGTGAGAATCTGTTACTGTTGTGCACAGTCACCTGCAAAACCAAGTGCACATGCAGGGGCCCTTCCTTCACTGTCCACATGGCTGCAAAACCCTTCCCCCAAGTGCATAAAGAGAAGGCACAGGCTGGAGTTTACACTCTGACCGCCTATCCCAGTCTGTAGCAGGCAGACCCACAGCATTAACTAAACATTGCTTTTTTGTACTTATAAAGAATAACAGCTACATGCCACTAATGCAGTGCCATTTCATTTAATGACATCCAGCACTGAGTGATTTAATTATTCTTTTAGTCATTGAAACATTCATCATAGTTTTCCAGCAGCTCCAAGAGAGCCCGCTTGCCTCTTGAATCCATTAACGTAGAGCCGGCGAGCTGGCCTCCCCTTGGAAATCCGTTCAGCTGTGAACCTGGGGAAAGAGGGCTGATACCTTTCAAAGTGTCATTTCTGTTTTTGTCATGGATTCTAAAAGCCTCATGGTGTGTTGCTACTGTAAGAACCTACTATGTGCCGGGTTCTGCACTGGGTTATTTTACTTAAATGTTCTCATTAATTCATGATGAAAAGCCAGAAAGCAGGTGTCTTTATTCCCATTGTACAGGTGAGAAGACTAAGTGCTGGAGACTTCAGGTGGCTTCACCACGATGACACATCCAGCTGGGATCTGAACATGGGTTTGTCTAAAACCTTTATCGGGGACACCAAAGGTGTAGACAATTGTAAGAACCCTGAGAACGGTAACTAATAAAACAGTGTACACCAGACATTTTACATTCATTATTCATATGAACCTTCAAACAACCTAGCGAGTTAGACTTCCCATTATCAGATAAGGAAACAGACCCAAAGAAGTTGAATGATGTGCTAAGGATCACAAAGGAAAAGTACAGAACTGGGGCTTTTTATGGGGTCTAACTTCAAAGTAATTGTAAACCTACCGTGCTGTGCATCAGTGTTAATAGAATTGGGATCAGATTCTTCACCGGTGATTATAGATATCAATGTGCAAGGATTATTCCCTCCTTTGGCAAAATGGCTTGATCCTTAGTTTATTGGGGTCTTGTGATGTTTAGAATAAGATCGTTTATAACAAGTGCCTCGCATATTGAGGGATGAACACCTAACTGTATTTTAGTGGGTCAACGGTGGCATCTGAAACACTGGGCTGCCGTGAATCAGCATGGAGAAAGTCAGATGTATTTTTCAGACAGAGAGTTGCTTCTGTAGTGACTTTTTTTTTTCACCTGGAGTCCATTCGGTTCCTGCTAACTGCAAAATTTTGCAAAGCTTAAAATAATCATTCTCTAGAGCGTTGAAATTGCATTTGAGGAATTTATCCTAAGGAAAGATCCAGAGATATGCCACACACGACCTGAGGATGGTCATTGATAGGAAAAAACAAAAACAAAAACAAACCAGAAACATCCTGTAGATTGTGATTGTTAATTATAAATTATAGCGTATTTATTCACCTGCATCCCATGAAGTCCTTAAGAATGACACACACGTGTACAGACATACGCTTATGCACAGGTATACACAAATGGACAAAGAAAGAAAGAATATCCCAAAACAATTTAACAGTGGCTTTGGTTGGTTGAGGAGGAGGGTTGTGGATGTGTTTTGCCATTGTGTGTATGTGTGTGTGGGTGTTTCTTAAGCTACTTTCTGTTTGCCAAGTTTTCCTTAGTGAGTGTGATGTTTTTAGTCACTCACAAATAAGGAATCATGCGGGCGCCTGGGTGGCTCAGTGGGTTAAAGCCTCTGCCTTCGGCTCAGGTCATGATCCCAGAGTCCTGGGATCGAGCCTCGCATCGGGCTCTCTGCTCAGCAGGGAGCCTGCTTCTTCCTCTCTCTCTCTCTGCCTGCCTCTCTGCCTACTTGTGATCTCTGTCTGTCAAATAAATAAATAAAATCTTAAAAAAAAAAAAAAAAAAAAAAGGAATCATGCCTGAGTAGCCTGTGGCTTAGTCCAGCCCTGCTCTTCACCAGAAGCGTTGTTGTAATTCAAGCAAACATCCTGGAGCCCCTGTCCATGCTCACATCCTGGTGAACTGTGCGGGGTCCTTGGCACCAGTGGCTATCTGGTGAATGCAGCCGGCTCTAAAGAAAACCATGACATGAGTCTCCTTTATAAAGCCCAAAGTGTACCTGTCTTCAACCTCCACAAGTAGATGGAGGAAAAATCCTCACCTTTTCTCGTTGAGCTGTTAAGATGGCATAGAAGTGGTTTTTGCAATAAAACAGGCTTTCCCCAAGGGCACTCGGTCTAGATAACATGTGTTTGTGTATTCAAACTCTTGGTCTTCTGCCAGATTTTTCCAGAACGGGGTTAATTTACTTTGTCTATGCATAGAGTAGACACCTTTAACCATTTTAAGAATAAGGGATCCTGGGGCGCCTGGGTGGCTCAGTGGGTTAAGCCGCTGCCTTCGGCTCAGGTCATGATCTCAGGGTCCTGGGATCGAGCCCCGCATCGGGCTCTCTGCTCGGCAGGGAGCCTGCTTCCCTCTCTCTCTCTCTTTGCCTGTCTCTCTGCCTACTTGTGATCTCTCTCTGTCAAATAAATAAATAAATAAATAAATCTTTAAAAAAAAAAAAAGAATAAGGGATTTTTTTTTTTAAAGATTTAATTTATTTATTTGACTGAGAAAGAGAGAGAGTACGAACACGCACAAGCAGAGGGAGCTGTGGAGGTTGAGGGAGAAGCCAACTCCCCACTGAGCAAGGAACCTGATGCGGAACTCGATCTCGGGACCTGGGATCACGACCTGAGCCGAAAGCAGGGGCTTAACTGACTGAGCCACCCAGGCACCCCAGAATTAGGACTTCTTTATAACATTAACAATGAAGCAAAAGTTTGCAACTTCCGATTCCTTATATTAGTTAAGGCATGTTTATGAATGAAAGATGTTGATGTGTTAATTCAGTAACCTTTTAAAATGACTTGTGTATGTGAATGTGTGTGTATATATGTATATATATACACATACACACAAAGGTGTAAGACACTTCCAGGCATGATCTAACAGTTATGTATGTGAATTAAAAAAGCCAACTAACAAGCACTTACTTTATGCACCAGACATTGTGCTTAGTGCTTTGTCAATATTATTTCTGTCAATATTTATAAAAAACTCATGGGGTAAGTTCTGCAGTCACCCCTTCCACAAATGGGACACTGGTTTGGGAGGTTATTAACTCATCATGGCCATGCCAAGAACTTAACTTTGGCTCCAGAGTGTGTCTCTCACATGGTTGAGGGTAAATGATTCTGGTTTCTCAAAGCCCGTTTAATGCTGCTGAAATCCAGGGACTGAACTATCTTACATTGGGAATTCCTATAAATAGGGTCAATCCAAATATATCTAGAGGAAAACTTTGGGGACAGACCATGAGAGTGGCCACTTGCAGAAAAAGGAGCCTTAAAACCAGACTTCTCATGGCTCTGTGATCTCTACAGCTGTCTGTATGATGCCAGAATGCAGAAAACATCCCTTCATTTTGCAACATCATCTTATAGCCAGAGAGACCCACTCACCTTGAAGGAGCAGCATGGTCAGCTGGACTTCCACGACCCTGAGCTGATGACCATCTTACTGTTTCCCTCACCCGGTCTCTGTCTGTGGGCAAGGATCTCTCTCTCTCTCTCTCTCCCTCCCCTTCTCTCCCCGGCTTCAGCTTCCGCAGCAACAAATGAGTCAAGCAAGGGGTCTGGACTGTGAATGCCGAGCTCTTGTACCCAAGGATCCTGAGACATAAAAGCAATAAGGTTTTATTCCCCCTGGCTTCACACATAGGCACAGGCTCTTAAACGCCTCCATCTGAGATAAGACTATATGTAAAAAAGCTTCAACAGCCGTAACTTCTTACAGGCTAAGCTTTTTTTTTTAGTTTAGGGTGTTATTTATTTCTTTATTTATTTGGGGGTGGGGGATTCTGTTTTGCTTCCTCCCAGGTTCAACCAACGCTCTAAGAATTAGAACTCCATGCGTTTCATGGGCCTCGGTTGGCAGGAGGCGTCTCCCTGGGCTGCTCCACTCTGTGTCTCCGGAGACCCGCGAGGTGACTCTTTGTCAGGGAGAAAGGGCCCCAGGTATGGGTGAGCCAAACAACGGAGGCCCAGCCGCCCAGCCCCGGGGGGCCACCGCTTCCTGCAGGTTCTGAGGGGCAAATCTGTGCCGATCAGGGCCTTCATTTAAGCTCTGTCCCCGCCTCCTCCTCAGTTAACACCCCAGCACACACAATACCAACGAAGGTGATTATCTCTGCTAGCATAATTCCTCCCTAACATCTGCTTTCGCCCATAACACTCCACTAATTTTTCCCTCATTTCATTACACATAATTTTCTTTCAACACAATCTACATGTATTAAGTGGTAATGACTTTCCAGTTAAGAGCAAATCGACACCAAGGGACCCCGGTCCCCCCCACGGTTGCCTGCAGAGCCTGACTCTGGCTATTAGAGATAAATTCCGTAGCTCAGGAAGCTGCAGTGAGGTAATCAATCAATTAAGCGGTTAGGACATACATTATCAAACTTCCACAGTGCGGGGGGCAGGGGGCCATGCTGATGTACTTGCCGTGATTTTTTAGGAATTCAAAAAAAAAAAAAAAAGAATAAATAAGATCGAGAGCTATTATACAACCAGGCTATAATTTGCCACTCAAAGTCAGGGGCTGGTTTGTCAGACTTAATGCTGCGGAGTGACTGGGGGAGAGCCTTAGGCCTGGGACGAGCACTCTCCTGGGCAGGAATCCGGGCTCTGCTTCTGTTTATTGGTGTGTCCTGGGGCACTTGGGTCGGCTGGGTGGGAGTCTGAGATGTGTGTCCTTTAAAAAGGAAGAAAAGACACCTGGAGTTCTAACTCTTACTGCGTAGGTTTGTGGTGGGGATTAACTAAGATTGTACATTTGGAAGCGCCTGGCCCGTAACAGACACTCAGGAAACCTTCATTATCTTACTTGCCCTCCTGGGCTGTGGACTGAGGACAGGTTAGGTGAGCAGAGATCACCAAAATGCTGCCGTCAAACCCTAGAGTTCCATTCCTTCTTTCCCTCTTCCCCCCATCACGATCGCCATCGGGTTTCTCCAGTTTCTTAAGAAAAACGCCAAAATGTACAGAAGCCTGAAATGACATTCAGAATATTACCCGTCCTTACTCATGGGCTTTATCGGCTGGTCCCTCTGTGCTCAAACCTCACTTATCTCGTCAGTAAAAATGGGCATATTCATGTTTCATCTGCCACCATGAAGGCCACTGCGGGACTCAGAAGAAACATGTATTAAACTGCTTTGAAAACCATAAATCACAAACAAAGTTGAATTTTTTAAAAATAATGTAGTTTAGCATACCAGTATTTTTTTTTAAACTGAATCCAACCTATAAATATCACATGTGTCTGAAAAGTATATTAAACGTTGCCCACACAGTTCAAAAGACAAATTAGCTGCAAAAGCAGAGGGAGAAAAAAAAGAAAGAAAGAAAGAAAACATTAGGTAGATGCGGCACTATAAAAATAAAATATTTGTGAAATAAATAAAATAAACGGACAAAATATTTTTATCGTATGTGTCAACCAATGATATACAAATATGCTTATATGACACATAATATTAAATTCTCACAAATCACTAAAAAGGAAAAAAGGAAAAAGAAGATAAAATAGGAGTTACAATAATAAGGTGAACAGTGCTTATTACTTACCAACTTCTCTTAAAAGCTTTATGTATTTTAATTTATGTAACAAGACAATAAAACACCCAAGTAAAAATAAACAAAGAAGCAAATATTAAGGTAACATATAAAAATATTAAATCTCCATATAGTCCAAGAAATATAAGATAACATAAAAGAGATACAACTTTTCATGTATCAAATTACTAAAGTTTAAAAACTTGACTTCTCTGGTGCTGAGGCATCAGGAAAAGGGACTCTTCCTATAATGCTGGTGGAATGTAGATTGGCAAAAATAAACAAACAAGCGTTACTTTTCGAGGAGGCAAATATCACTATGTTTCAAAAGCTTAGCTTATACCCACCCATTGACCCACCAATTGTATTGGCCTAGAATTTATCCTTTAAAAATTAGAGATACTAGCAAATATTTAACAACAAAGATGTTCATTGCATTGTTGTTTATAATGGCAACATATTGGAAGCAACGGAGACCAGTGTCAGGAGACCATGGTCATTCAATGAATAGCATTTACTCAGCAATTACTTAGTGCCAGGCCTTGGTCCAGGCTTTGACTCTGTAGCTGGGAAGGCGGTGGACCAGATCCCATTCCCACGGGGCTCCAATTACAATGCAAGAAGATCTACAGTGAACAAGGAAAGGCATAGACACAAGAGAGACTATTGTGAATTCATTTACTGAAGTTATTTTTCTGGGGTCTGCTGGGTTCCGGGAAATCTCCCAAACCTGAAGGATATGACCACGTACAAGGTGACAACCCTCTGTGCCCAGAAACTTTACATTCTAATTAGGAAAATAAGAAATATATAACAAACATTATGTTGTAGAAGTGTATTTAATGATATGAGGAAAAACATGTTATAAGAAGTGAAAATGGTTATACGGCAGGGCACACACTGTCAAACCATTTGTATAAATAAGCAAAAATATTCACACATATGCACTTCTAAAAAATCAGAAGGATATACACCAATTTCTAGGCAGTAACATCTCCAGATATATATATATATATATATTTTAATTTCCTGTATTTGTTACTTTTAAAATGAAAAAAGGAAAAAAAAATTAAAACCCAGACTACTGATACCATGGCAGTTTCATGCTCAGTTACTGATTCCATTAAAAAAAAAAAAAAAAAAAATCAGTCATTTTCTATATCATGGCAGCTTCTAGATTTGATTTCTTAACAACAAGGAGGCATAAAATAAAATGGGTTCTGGGTCATCTTCCAAATTTTGTTTCTCATAAAAAGGAAGAGTTCAGTCCTAGGGTCTAGAAGGAGAGGACCTCAGAAATTACCTCCAGCAGCAGCAGAAACAGTGGAAGTCCCCACGGGCCGGGAGAGTTGCTCAAAGGTAGTGCTCAAAGGTGAGCCCTGTTTGACTCACACCAAGTTCACTTTACAGTGTCACCATCTCAAGGTGACGGAGAATAGGAAGAGGAGAAACACCACTGCTACAGATTCTTAGCCATTCTGCTAGAGAGGCTACTTCTAAACAAAAGCAGAACGAAGGTGAATAAACTCTTGCTAGCCCCTGTGCAATGCGTGGAGCTCCTGGGTCCTGCACACTGACGGAGGGAGCACCCGAGCCTGTAGACTGGATGCCATGATTGCCATAGTCGAGTTCTGAACCCAAATTCTTCAAGCCCAATATGGAGTGAGGTGGTGATGTACAAATTCATCAGCTGAGTTACCGTGAACGCAGCGACTTAGAAAGTATCCTTCTTGTCGTCAGTGATATTAGGGTAATTATTTAGGATAATTATTGGGATATAACTCAGGGCATTCTGTGGTTGACAGACCTCAACAACGGGCATCGGTCCTGTGACCTTCCCATGGGTCGTGGCCTGTCAGTGTTGTAGCCAGTTTCTGGGCAAGCACACTGAGGCCCTGATGACCCAGATAGCTAACCTGTAGTCACACCTCAGAAACGGAGCGGAGCCCACAAACCATGGACACTGAGCCGTGGTTCTTTCTTGTGGGAAAGAATGGGGAAAGGCTTCTAAGCATAGGTTTTGAATTCAAAAATCTTGTCAGAAATTTGGAGATGTGGTACAAAATCAAATTGAGATGTTATCACGCTGCCTTTCTTTTCTCTTTCTTGTTTGTTGTTGGTGGTGTTGTTTTGTTTTGTTTTTGCTTTTCCCTTTTGCTTTTTAATGATCCCTAAGAAACTCATTGTATATATTCGAAAAATCCAGCTGTTTTGTCTGTCTTCTAAACCTTTCACCTTGATTAGCTTTCGGACCAAAAAAGTCCTTACTCAACCACATGCTTATGCCAAACAGGATTTTAATTGTTGAAGAGGTACATTTGAATGGGACACTATGGGAACTCCAAAGAAGAGTAGGCTATGAAAAACAAATCCTTTGTTTATTTGGCCATTTGTTTTTTTTTTTAAAAGTGGAAAAACAAACAAACAAACAAACAAACAAAAAACACTGGGCTGAAAAGATCAGTAGAGGTTTCAGACTATTTCCGAGGACACCCTAAGACCATAAGACCGGGCAGGATGAAATGTGACTAGAAAACATGCCAGATGCACATGGCACAGTTACAATGTTCCATGGCACACTGATTTGGTTATTTCTATTTTTTTTCAGACACCAAAACCCATTCCCCTCCCCCAACGCTCAGCACTCTCTGGGGCAGGAAAATAGAGTCCTATACAAAGTGATTAAGAACACCCTTTGCACGTCACCGGTCCTGACACTTTTACCCCATGGGGCTCACCGTGCCTGGCTTCTCATCCTGGACTGTCTTCGGGGCTGAGATCAGTATCACAAACATGTCAGAGAAGAATGCTGTCTGGGTGGCTAGGAGTATGATCGTATTTTCTCCCATTCCGTCCTTCCATTTAACCACTAGTGCTCTTGCCCTACTCCCTCCCCTCCCCATTGCAAGATGTCTGGCACCCAACATCTGGCATGAAATCTTACGGATCTACATTTTCCACAGGGCTGTGACAACAGGTTTCAACTTGACTCGCCATCCCTGGGAACACAAAGTTTCAATTTGTTTGTTTCCAAGGACAAGGAGAGTTGTAACTCTCCGTGCTGGGAAAGAGGCGCCTTTACATTTGATTAGCTTTTTCTAAAGAGAAGATGAATTCATCTGTCATGGATTATTTAAGAAAAGTATTTTTATTGTATTGTATGTTATAAAAGCACATCCCACATATGCACGTCATTCCAGTGCTTTGTTGCCTGCAAGTTATTGTTAGCTTTGAGAATATCCGCTGGCAGAAACCTGCACTTAGAGCCCTAAAATGTTAGCAACAAAAGGATGTGGGGGATCCCATCATGTGTAAATCATGGCGTCTTCATCCGATAACCATATCTGATTTTACATGCTGGGGAAGCCGACGCCAGAAAAGAAAAGTGGTTTGTTCAGGGTGAGAACTGGTTCATGACAACATCGGAATCCCTAAGCCTGAGCCAGGATTTCTGCCCATTGGCATCAGTGGCACGGTCTTCAGGGTGCCTCACTAGTTGATTTTATTTTTGCCTTAGTCTTTTTTTTATTACTACCACAACTTCTATACTTAAAAAAAAAAAAATGAAGCCCTAGCATGAAATACTATCTTTCTGGACTCAAAATATGATTAATATTTGATTATTTTGCAAACTCTTGTAAAATGATTTCCCCACTCTTCTTATTTTAAGTGGTATCATCTGCCTTTGTGGATTTGTAAATTGGAGGATGCTACCATTTTTAACTGTTTTAAATGAATTATAAGTCATATACTGGAAACTCATTGTGAACGGAAGGAAAAAAGGTGGATGGGTAGATGGACGGCTGGATGGATAGGTGGATGAAGGAATAAATGGGTAGGTAGACATATTTATACACTCGCACTTGATGTTCTAATAATAAATAATTTCCCTTTTTACAGCGATCAGTTAGTGCTATGCATGTGCATCTCTCTGAACTCCGTTAGAACAGAGCCGTCTTCCCCTTCCCGTCTACAGTGCCGGATCCAGGACGCGGCACCCAGTACATGCTGAACATGTTCCGAAAACCCAAATCAGCATCCACACGGTCGGAAGGACTTGGAGTTCCAGGAAAACTGAGCCTCGAGATTCCGCAGAACCTCATGAGTTTCACCAGCTCTGGCCTTGAATCCAGGGCTCCCCACTTCCAGATACGGCCCTCCCCTGCCTCGGTTTCGGGGGGGCCTTTGGCTCAGCTGCAATTTGATGACATGCCAGTCCCCTTCTTGGAGGTCTGCCTGGGGTCTGTCTCGGTGCCTTGCTCCCCCTCTTTGTCCGCATTTACTTATTTATTGTCTTCTCCCTTCTCCCTTCTCCCGGACCCTCTCTCTGGCGTGTTTACTTGCAGCAGCCAGAAAGACCACCTTATACCCGCTCTCTCCTCGGTTCAGTGTACCTCTCTACTCCAATAAACCGTTTGCATTCCATCTGGCGAGCGTTTGCTCTGAAGACATTTCCCTGTCAATCTCTCCCGCCACATTAAAAATCTGTCATTACGATTGCATCGCCGCCTGGCTCCGGAGATTTCTGACTGCTTTATTGCTCTCCTCATTTTTTTTCTCTTCCCTGCTACAGCCGAGAAGCAGAAATAAAGGTTTGTTGTTGAAACATGGCCGGGAGGAAAGTAGGAGGCGCACATCTGTCAAGGTATTACCTTTCTTCAACCAGGGATTAAGGTGTTTTACGGCACTCGCTACTGAGCATCACACTGAATAAATTTTCTCAGTAGAACATAAAAATGAACTCATACATTCTGAACCAAGTTTCCTTCTTTTGAGCCAACCCAGGTCATTACGAGGTGGCACCAGCATGCAGGGGGTACGGACCGTCCGGAAGTCCCTACCACCCATCCTGCCTCCCACCAAAGCTGCATTACTTAAATGCCAGTGGAGGCAAGGGGAGCATCTGGATTCGGGGAGATACTGGTTGTGACTGCATGACCTTCTTCGCCTTGTAGGAAAGAATGGAAAGATCCAGAAAGATCCAGAAGGGATTTGGCCCCAGGACCCCCTCGTTCAGGCTTGCTAAAGTTGAGCTCCTTCTTTAAGAGTCAGATCAAATCACTCTCCTGGGGGGTGCCCCTCGATTCCTCCCTCCTTCTCATGCTCTGTAGGAACACACATGACAAGTGTTGGGCCCACATCGGGCTTGCCCACTGGCCTGTGAGCTTCTCTTCTCTGGAGCAGGGCATGTTCTCCAATATGGTGCCATGTGCTTATGGGACTTCTCAGTGCCTGCCGGGAGGATTGCTGCTCCCGTTTTGCATTGTATGGTCTGTACCTGGATTCGCCCATTTAAGGTTCCTGGCAACCGATTTCAGTGCACTCTTCATACCGTCGTTTTATAGATGAGCCAACAGGGGACCAGAAGGAAGGCTCAGCATCTTGCCAAAAGTTAGTCAGTGACAAAGACGGGTCTGGGTTTGAGTCCAGCAAGAGTCCGTGCTCTTTAGCAGCGTTCTGTTCTGCAAAGGGCAGAGAGCATAGAAAGGGACAGGGATAGGGTGGGCTTTGAAACAATTTCCCGCACCAGCAAAACCTTGGGAGGAGCCATGGTGCCTGGGAGCACTCTCTTGTCTCAGTGCCCTCTGTCCCTGTATCCTGTCACAGTCCTGCCCGAAACCGCAGTGGCCTGTGGCTCTGGTACTGCCCTAGGCTTGGGCTTCCTCCATGTCCCGCCAGACACACATGCACTCTTTGTCCTTCCTAAAAACTTACTTCTCTGCCTGGGACATCACCTCACCTGGAATTCTCTATCTCATTTCCCCTCTCTCTTTCTCACAGGGCAAACCCCCATTCATCCTTCAAAACCTGTGCCCTTCTGGGCAATCTCTATTTACCCCTCAAGAAGCGTTAGAAACCTTCTAGAACTGTCTTCACTGCTCTGTAATGACACTCATTGAATTTTATTGCACACCACTTGTTTGCATGCCAGCCACTCCAATAATGATCAGAGACACCAGTCACGGAGCAATTTCTATACACACTGAGCCTTCAGTAACCTTACAACCACATTAAAAGAGAGTTCAACCCTAAAATATAGGTCTACCCTCATTCCCAACAGAAGGAAGACCTGCTCTTTGCTATGACAACTGGCTTCTCATTGATTATAGAAGAGCCTTTGGTTCTCTGGAGGACGGCATGGTGTTTCTGTACAGAAGGAGACCTGCCGGTGGGTTCCGGGGGAGGGTTGAAGCTGGGCTCAAGAGTCTGGGGATTGCTGGGGATTCGGGGCCCATGGGAGGTGAATCTGGATGCTGGTGCCGGTTCCATGGCTTCCCAGAGGGACCCTGGAACCACTAGCCCCAACAGCCTCTAGTTCTCTGTGAGCTCAAAGGCAAGCCCAGAGGTGGCTCCTCCGAGTCTTCCAGACCTACTTTCAAGGTCAGATTCGGACTCAGTGACACCGAGTCTCACAGTCCCACGGTCTCCAAGCCCTACCTCTTCCCATGGCAAGGCCCCACCTCCCCCAAAGGCCACAGACATCAGAGTCACCCCAGGCTGCTCGGGGTCAATCCCAGGACCCATCAGGCTACTGGCCACCCACAGGATATTTTTGTCAAGACTCCACCTCAAGGGATTTCTGCGACTGATGGAATCTGTTTCCAGTAAACCGGCCAACAAATAAAGAGCCTCTGAAATGTGAGTGGTCAGGCTCTCCCCCAGGAGAAAGCCTCAGGAGAGATGGGGGGAAGGGGCGGTGGGTAAAGGGTGGCAGATCAGAGCACCCTGAGTCTGCTACAGACCCCAGTCCTCTCCCCAGGAATCGTCTTACTGCTGGTCCTGTTGGGACCAGAAAGGAAGGATCCTGCTTTCTTCGGGAGAGCAGTGTTAAGAGCCTTCCTTCATTACTCTTGGCCCACTTGGACCCGGGGTACCACAGTTTGGGGGCTGGGGCACTGCTTTCCAAAAATAAGATCAACTATCTACAACTTATAAAAATTAAAATGAAAAAAGAAATAGAGGATAAAATATGGGGAAGTGTATTTTCTTATCTTGTCACGGGAAAGGCCTTATTTCTAAGGGAGACATAAAATGTCTACAAAGAAAAGTTCGATAAACCTGAAAATGCAAGATTTTAATATTTCCATGCCAGCAACCACAAAACAAAAGAGGATATGTGTAATGTACAAAGGATACGGACAGGCAACTGGCATAAAGGGAAATGCAAACTGCTTATGGACATAAAATCCTAATGCTCACCAACAAGTAATGCAATTTAAATTAAAATAGCAATGAGATTGACAATTCATCTATCAGAATAGAGAATGCCATAAAGTTTAAAAAGTATCGGCAAGAGTACACAGAGTAGGTCCTGTTGCATGAGACCTTAAACGCACCCAAACTTTCTAAAGGGCATTGTGGCAATATACAATCAAAATTAAAAGTGTGCAGAGCTTGGGTCTTTATGGTATAGATATTTTCACACCTTTTTGCAAAATACCTAAATGCATGTTTACTGAAGCACTAGTTATTTTGGGAAAAATCTGCAAGAACCTGAATGTTCAGCTGAACAAGAGTCACTAACTGCTATAATAATCCATCCACTCCAAAAAGAACTACACAGTCGTGACAAAAATGGGGTCATTGAAAATGCACTGATGCGGAATGGTCAGCAAATGGTCGCTAGATGCAGAAAGAAGTAAGGGACCTGACAGTGTATCACACAAAGGGAGAAGCACACACTCTTGGGAATGTAAGAGTCTATTTCTGGAAGTATGAATGCAATTAACAGTGATCACCTCTGATGTGAAAGAGAATTTTCCTTATATATCCATGTTCTATTGTTTCATTTTTTTTGCAATGCATATGCATTATTTGTAATAGATTATGAGTTAATTTTATTTTGAGTACTCTACTAAACCCCAGGGGCCCTCCCAAGGGAATGGAAATGTGGCTTGCCAATGGTGTCATCAAAGTGGATGTGCCATTCCATAGCCAAATTATGGTGTTGGGAGAAGTTGGATGTCCCAGCCTGGTTTATAGAGGCTGGGAACACAGCTCAGTACTCCCTTTCCTGGCCTGAACCAGCTCTAGGCTAAGGGATACATTGTTTCCAGCAGCTTAAGTCCTAAGAAGATACATCCCAGTCCCTTTCCACTGCCCACTCACGGTAATTTCCGATCATAGATGGGGGTCATTTGGCAGGACTGTTGTAACTGACCTTGGCTGACTCTGGATGAGTGACCTTCCAGATAGTTTAAAAAGTGTTGGCAAGTGAACATTTGCCACTTTTTCTAGGCTGCCACAAGGTAATGGTCCAAACATTACTCATTGCCTAACTGGGCACTGGCCAAGGAATTAACCACCCTGTGCATTTGGTCACTTCCTGACTCTGCTTGAAGCTAGCGTTCATACATAAAATACCTCGCAGATTGCTGAGAGCAGACTCAGGTCGAATCTGATTCATTTCACTTTCTATAGGAGAAAAAAGGAAAAAAGGAGGCGCTAGCAAACCTTGAGGGGCAACTTGGCACTAATGTTATCCCAATGATACCTCTGCATAGTATCATCATCTCTATTCTACAGATGCTGACAGTGAGGCATGGTTGTGAGGCTGGTGGGGAAGACAGGATGTTGGTTTCTCGGGCCCTGTGGAAGAGATCCCTTCCATTACATCTGTTTGTTCAATCCAGACAGTGAGAGGATGTGCCAGGGCTCTGGGGTCAGCCTGTCCCCAAATGAGCATCACTTCCATCCCCTGCAAATTCTGGCAACCTGGGGTAATTACCCTGGTTCTCTGTGCTCTGGCTTTCTCACCAATGTGGAAGTGAGCCCACTGCACTATTGTGAGAACTAACCCAGATACTTCTTAAAAGTACCCCACATTGTACCTGGATATAGTAAATGCTCAACAAACCCTAGCTCTTCGTATAATCCATCTTGCCAAAATGTTCTCCTTCAGGCTTCATTCCCCAACTGGAATTCACAGATGCAGAGACAGGGACCCTCAATTAAGTTCCCCTTTCTTCCTGCACCTCCCTTTTTTTTTTTTTTTTGAAATTTGTTTTGTTTGTCTATTTTTTTTTTTTTTTCCTCATGACCATTTCATAAAACTGGTTTTGGAGTCCAAAATGCTGTCAGCTTGAGAACATAAACCTGAAATCCCCATAAGGATGTGCAACATGATTTATCGATGCATTTTCTTTAGCTTTAACAGTGTCACCTTCACATTTCAGCCTTGGTAGCCTTCATCGCCCTGCCAGACTGTGGAGTTTTACAGTTGCATCAAATAAACTAGGATTATAAATCACCCCCAGATGTCAGCCTAATTGTTTCAAATGAGTGGGAACCTGTTGGATGGGGCACTTGGAACACACAGTCACTGAGTGTTCCTGAAGGCCAGCTCCCTCCCATCCTGGCCTGAGAGCCCCAGCAGCTGGCTCTCCGTGGGGCTGGCTCTCTGCACCCACCCCAGGGACTTCCGGCCTCTCCTGGTCTCTTCCTCCAGCAAAGGCTCCACCCATTCTGGCTTCCAGGAAGTAGGGTTTGCAAACAGGTCCTTGACTCCCTTCTGTGGAAAAGCTATTGGCTTCCCCCATGATTGTCCACACCAAGCACTGATAAACAAGCATGGCAGGTGTCTATTTGCAGACCCATGAGAGAAGACATTCTCCCCAGTCAACAAAGAATAGGAAGTGGAGGGGTTCAAGGCGGGAGGGAGGTGGATTCAGCATTTACAAACCAGACCCATACGGCCACCCTCTGGTCACTGCTCAGCAAGCCTGCGGAGGACAAACGTGAGCTTTGCTTTTGCATCCTCAATGGAGACAACATTTTCTAGAAATTCCAGCCGGAGAAGGAACGCTTACCGCCGCGACTCCCACTGCACCACCACAGAAACAGCGCTGGCCGACGGCGTTCTTCCGTGCAGAGCCCCTGCCCGCATCACAGGCCCGCATGAGTGCCCCTGCCTGCCCTTTCGGTCTCCATCCCCAGTGTTAATTGTGCTGGAGAAGGGCTTTTCCCTGTGAGCAAGAGGAGACCCAGGGTCAGGCAGCTGGTGCCCCAGGCAATATGGGTCAAGTTCAGTGTGACCCACCGCTTCTCCCTGGGGAGGACCTGCATGTGGGTTTCCTCTACAAAATCCCCCATAAACCTAATACTTTAAAGTATCTGTTTCTGCATGCAGGCATTTCCCAAAGAGTTACTTTAAGCATGATGGATGTTTGAAAATGCAAGTTTAGCATAACGGCACAGTGGCTGTGTCCCCCTTGTCCCACTGGCTCCGTTATCATGGGAGAACCTTAGCCACATGGCAGTGGCAGCTGGCACCAGACCTCTGTCTTCCTTCTGTTCCCAAACCCAAACGGACTTCCTGCTCAAACTCAGCCTCGCTGACCCCCTGCCCCCAGCCAAGAGCAGATGTGCAGGTGGCTGCCCAGGAGACACTTCCCAGACCCTTGGGGATCGCACCATATCTAGCCAGGTGACGCCACGGCTTGTGATTTACTCTGCCAAAGCTTCCCCCTCAATGGAGCATTCTAGGGCGCGTCTACCAACCTGAACAGACCACGAGCCAGGAGTTCTATCAGCAAAGGATGTGACTAACTGAAAGTGTTCCTTGAATAATAGAGGTCTCCAAGATGGAGGGAGGGGGAATGAAGGGAGGGGGAACGAGAGATGGTGATGGGTGACATATTTTCCTACAGTCTGCAGGCAAGACGTGTGTTTCAGTTCCCATCACTTCTACCAGGTTAAAAACAAAAAATAAAAATCAGACAAAGATAAACAAACGCACAAGTAAGTGGAAGAGGGGGGAATCCTCTGAGAGGGTGAATGTTGCGAAAGGATACCCAGGGTCTTGAAGGCTGTTTGCCGGCTTGTCAGCTGGGGAAATTGCTGCTGACCTCATGGGGAAGCTCAGATGTCGGAACGAGGTGTGAGCGTTACTGAACTGTGGGGTGGTGGGAAGGTGTGAGGGGTTCCTATGAAGGTGTTATCAAAACATACAGAATGTGAAGGGAGACCTTGAGAAGACAGGAGAGGAGAAAAGCCCTACATGGGTCTCAGGCAAATGCCCTGGGGCACACACTGTCCTCAGCCCCAGGAAGGGAGGGGACACTAGAAGCCAAGTTCAGTTACAGACCCTCAGAGTTCAGTCAGAGTCTCTCAGAGTTCAGTCAGACCCCCAGTGTTCAGTTAAAGATAACCAGAGTTCAACCAGAGACCCCCAGTGTTCGGTCAGAGACCCCCAGAGTTTAACCAGAGACCCTCATAATTCTGTCTCTACCCTTTGTGGCATAAGGAGGAGTCTATTTTTTGAGGGGCCAGAAGAAATATCTAAGGGTTTGGTTATCCAGCTTCAAATGACACACCATGTCTGCCACTCCCATTCTGGGAAAACTTCCAGAAGTAACCTTCCATAATCCAAGCTTCAAATTGAGGTTAAAGTTCAAAATGTTCCATTAGTGCAGTTGAACACTGAGTGAGCAGATCACCTTCGGGCTGCTCATTTATTTTGGACACCTCATGAGTGTATCTTTGGAGGAAAGAGCAATAGTTTTGAGGTCAGACTGTTGGGGGTCAAAACTGATCTCTGTAACTTGCAAGTTCTGTGAACTTGGGCAAATCAGAAAATCTGTGCAAAAGTGGGGAAAGTCATGCTTCTCTCAGAGCACTATTATGAGGATAACATTTGATTAATACATAAAGTTCCTGGCAGAAACCCTTGTGTAAACCCTCGACAGTTTATGAATGCCTTCTTCCCGAAATATCATCCAAAGTTCTGACACTGAATGGAGGGCAGGAGGGAGGGAGGAGCAGGAAGGAAGGAAGGAAGGGGGAAAACTTAATAAATACACTTGGCTAACATCTAAATTCCTACTTTTTTTTTTCATAGTTTCCAGAATATCTTTCTGAAATAATATTAGCCTTAGGTAAATCCAAATATTTTCAAGTTGATTTTGTAGCAAACTATTTATGTATAAAATCTTTCTTAAATAAATACAAATGATTTTCCCCCTATTTCAAAAGTCTGCCTCATCAAGGATCGGCTGGCTAACTAATTATCTTACCGAACAAGTAAAAATATCAGGGCTTTAGTTTGCATTTGGAGACCAGAGGGGTAACAGCTCAGTGGTGATCATGTTCAGAGAAAGCCTCAGCCTTCAAATTCGCAGGAGGAGTCCCACAGGGGGGAGATTCCCTTTGACGTGAGGATTACGTGAGAAGATAAGCTGGTAATTAGGACACTTGGAAAAGGTCTAACACAACATTTCTGGAACTGTCTGCCACAGTCAGTGGGGTCTGTTGGGCCATTGGGGGCAAGGCTGATCCCAAGCAGCAGCCCCCAGGAAGAACCCCTGCCTGGAATTTGGCTGGGATGTCTCCTACTTACTGCACTTCCAACTCACTGGAACTCTGGATTGGGACCGAGAAGCCCTGCGACGTTCTTCCTGGCCACCCCGGCCATCAGTGCTGGACAAACCACAGCCAGCGGGAATCGTGTGTGCACATGTGCGGGAGCAGGAAACAGCTGTGGTTCTCTGCAGATTCCCAGCCGGCCGTGGTCCTGGCGCTGTGCTCTGTGCCTCCCGGGCGCCAGGCTGGGTCCCCTCCCAGCAACATCCCGAGGTGGGTCCTTTATTTTCCCCATTTCTCTGATTTAAGATCATGGAGCTCAATGGAATAAGTGACTCAGGCCAAATGACAGATGTGTTGCCCCCCTGCCCGCCCCCCCCCCCCCAGTACAGGGGCCTGCAAAGGGCCTCTGGAGACCGGCCAGATGATAAAAGTCCCCGTGGGAGACACCGGATATTGTGTGGCAGAAGGAATGCAGGGAACAGGGGACATACTCTGAGGTCCACATGTTTGAGGTCCAAACATCCACCTGTTAATTCACACAGTAGCAAAATTACCAAGAAGTTGTGGATGTCAGCGGCCCTTAGACTGCTCTGATAGGACTCCCAGCCTCTCACCCTTGGGAGATGGCTACACGGGGGCATCCCAGGCAGGTCTGTCCTTGCTCCCTCCAGTGGAGGGAGCTCCCCGGGCTCAGGCCAGCCCTTGATGATGGGGGACCTGACACACGTGACATCAGGCAGGGTCCAAGCCCGGCTCCTCGGCGTCCTGGCCCTGGCCTGGCTCTGAGCAGAGAGGTGTATCACTAAAATACACTGAATTGTCTTCTGAGCGAACAGAAGGGCTGGCGACTGAGCGGCAGGTTTGGACGAGTTTTCTCACCTTATCAGAGATCCCCAGTTCTGTCACTTCTCAGCTGGAGAACTTGGGCCAAGCACCTAGCCCTTTGCCTTCTCTTTTAGAGAAAAATAAGAATTGTGTTCCTTAGATAAGTTTTCCGAGATCATTTTGGTTGAGGCTTTTGATGACAGTTTGGGCAGTTCTGGGCGTCAGTGTTTCCGGTCGACTTCCTGAGATGGGAATGAAACCTTTGAGGACGACGCTTGGCAGTACGTGGTGGCAGAGCTCAGCAAGTGCCCATGAAGCCAGCTCGTGGCAAGAGCCAGGGCTGGAGAATGAGAAGCCAGTGTCCTGCCCTCCAGCAGACAGGCTACACCAGCCAGTCTGAATTCTTTCCCATCACAGACCACAGGACGGGCTTTACCACACGTCTGCGCAACAGGTGTTTCTTGAACACCTACTGATCCCAACGATGGATCTGGACACATGAGGCTCTGTGGGCCCAGGGGGCTGGAGCAGGTGGGCTGCTGAATGTTTCTGCATCCCAGTGCCACGGGGTCCTTGCTTATGCCAAGATGTGCACCGGCACCTTCAGGAGACAGAGAGACCCTCTCACAGTATTGATATGCTATTGATTTAAAGATGCAAACCATTCCCAAGGCCCAGAACGTCAGCCATGGTCATAACCACGCATGAGAGCTGTTGGTTTGCTGGCGTGGAGGTAAGGGCATGGGAGGAGAAACCTGGGGGTGCCTGGAGCAGAGGGCCGATCGCTGAGCCAGCTGTGCATGCTGGCGGGCTTCAAGAAGCACCAGGACCCGAGGATGAATAGGGGTCAGCTGGTGAAGCAAACCCTGTGGTCATTCACGGGGAGGGGCTCGGCCAAGCAGAAGGCAAGTTCTGGTGGGGCAGTGGCAGGTGTGGAGTGGGTGAACCACCAGGGGTTTCTCTCAACGAAGAATGAATCTGAGGCAGGAGTGGCCCGAAAGCCTTCTGTGGCACAGGTCGCTTTCTGTGGCCCGGGTTCGGGGGCTTGTCTGTTCCCTCCAGACCAGGGCTCCTGCTGTGTTGACCCTCAGGGCTTGATCATTCTCTGCTGCAGGGCTGTCCTGAGCACTGTAGGATTTTACCAGCATCCCAAGCCTCCACCTACCAGATGCCAGGGGCATCACTCCCCCAGTTGTGGCAAGGGAAGAGTCATCCTTTGAGGATCTCTAGACATCCTCAAAAGTCCCCTAGGGGCAAAATCATCCCAGGCTAAGAATGCTGCTCTAGGCGTATGGCTGTGAGCATGGAGGGATGGCTGCTCATTGCTAGGGGCACCCGTGCAGGCAAGGCGTCTGAAGCAGCCATGGGGTGGGGGGTGGGCCACCGCAATACCTCCAGGCTCTGGTCCAAAGCCTGGCACACAGTAGGCCCTCAGTGACCCGTGCTTCAGAGAGGAGGGCTACTCCAAGATACTCAAAAGCTCTAAGTGTCAACACAATCAGCACGGAGCACGGCCAGGACCTCGTCAGGCCACCGTCCCCTGGGCTGAAGGCTGGGGTGGGCACCTTGGAGGCCGGGTCATGCTGGGTGGCTGTTTATCTCTGGGCCCAGGGCTGCCCGCTGGGCGTATTAGAGGCCATGAAATAATGATGAGGCCTAGGAGGGGTAATTAAAAGCCGCGGTGACATTGATCTGCTGAGATTTCTGAGAGAGCCCAGGGCACACGGGGCGACTCTCAGTCTTACCTCATGCAGGCCCAGCCTGATTGGCCCCCTGGGCATTGCTGGGGCCATGGAACCTCACCTGTGGCCGAGAGACTCCCAGGGCAGCAGCCAGACTGGCTTCAGAGGCTGTGCAAAACAGGCAGCCTCGGCCTGGGGCGGGCAGCTGCTGTGCTCAGCCCTGGAAAGGCAGGAGCCAGCCACTCTGTTAAAGACACAGGTGCCCATTCTGCAAGGGCTCAGAGGTCAACCTTCTCCCCTCCAGGCCCCAGGGACACTCCAGGTGGAGAATCGGAGATGCCCTGGGGCCGTGATACCTGTCTTGGTTCAGGGCATGTCCATTTCTGTCCTTCAGGCCCCCAGCGCCTACCAGAAATGTTTCAATCTAGATCCACACTAACCCAACAGTTATTTCTTGATGGTCGACTCTGGGCTGGAAACTGTACCCACTTTAAACAAATACGAACATCTAATGTTTACCTATACCACTCTTGGCAAAGCTGGACATTTCGACCTGAAGAATAACTATTTTCTTGCTGTTCTTGCTATGTATCCGTGATTGGCTTATTTATAGTTGCTTTAATTTTAAAACTCGCCTGGTGAAGGGAATTAATGTGAGGGTAGAGTCAGACAACCCCGAGGCCCGGCCTTAGTTCCACCACTGACTACCCTTATGACCTTGGGCAAACCACTTCCTTAAGGCACCGTGTCTTAGTCTCCCTGTTGGTGCCAGGAGGTTAAAACAATCCATGCCACAGTGGGAAAGGGCTGAGCGAGATACTGTTTGCATTATCGTGAGCTTTCAGGAACTGTCTGTTCGTTAGTCCCATCGTTACGTTAGATTCCTTCCGTGCCTGAGTTCCCGACGTCTTCAAGGCTCTGTGATGTGGCCACAAGTAGCCCATTTTACAGATGAGCAAACAGACAGCAAATTCTACAGGAAGACTCCACACTCACCCCATCTCAGAAAGGGCTACCGGGTGCTCACTCTGCAGGAAGTTTGGCTTCCAGCTGCTGGGCAGAGCCCTGCTTGGAAACCCTGGGATGGCCCTCCTTCCCTCCCACCCCCCCATGAGCAGGAGCCGGTGTGCAGAGCGCCTGCTTGCGTCATCACAGCCGTGGTATTCCTCTGCGAAAACCCCGCCCATTTTGCTCCTTGCCTGGGCCACGTGGCCGGGGCGATGGCAGCCACACCTCTGCTCTTCACACTGTAAAGGAAGTAGCAATCCTATCAGATAGGAGGAAGAAGTCTCTTGGGGCTTTGACAAAATAGCCTGTCTCCCACGCGAGTGCAGACTTGCGGTAAGATCACTGGTCTAAATATGGAGAGACGTTTACTCCTTTCGTGTAAGCTGCCTTGCGTCGGTAACAGATTCTTCCGGAATTTGGAGAGGATGCTCTGAATTAAAGACTTAGAAAAAGCACCACGTCCTTATGAACTCTGCCTCACTCCACCATCCATGTTTGTGACAAGGGTGGTGCATAAGTCTCGGTGACAGACAGCCACGCGGGGGTTGAGGCACATCTGGAAACTGCTCCAAATTAAATGTATCGCGTTGCCAAGACCTTGGTTGGAGAAAGGCTTGGAGAAATGGATGAACATTCACCGAATGCCCCGAGTACACACATCTTCTCACTTAAAAGAGGCTTGGTTTGGGGGCCCCTAGAGACACCCTGTGCAAAACATTTACTGAGCATCAGACCCCATGACTGGACCCTTGTTGGGTCCAAGCTGTGTCTCCGGGAGAAGGTCAAGGTGAGTCCCCATGCACCCTGCGACTGGTTGACATGCGCACGAGAACATCATCTGAACCGGGCCAGACTGACGGCAGCCTGCCCTCCTCTGCTCTGTTAGAGAAGCTTCTCTGCTCTACACGTGTGTCCCACTTCCAGATGACATCTCGTTTATAAACCGAAACTGGGTACGACCTTCAGGTTGCCATGTGTGCCGTCTGTCATGTAGAAAAAGAAAAAGAAAGAAATACTTTCTCCTGCCTTCTAGCCTGTACTGGTCCCTAATGTTATAGTCACAATTCCAGAAAAGCCTTATAAACCAAAAGTCATTTTCTTTATTTATTGGGCTGCAAAACCTGACCTGAGCTGACAGAACAAATATGAGGGTGTTTATAGTCTTTCTTTTGCCCATGTAGTGTGACTATTCACACATTTTGTTGCAGAAATTCAATCACGAGGGGCTGCCCAGAGTCCTAAGGGGAATGTTACGTAGTATACAAATATATACGTTAATATGGTGATATATATAGTTAATATGAATATATATGAGACATCTTAACTTCCTAAAATGTACCAAATTGTGATTTCTGAAGTACATCTGGCCTCGTGGGTTTCACTAAAGGGATGGTGGGCCCGTAGATCAAACGCGACATCTTGTTTCAGAGCTCTGTCCTCCGGACAGTGTTGGGTAGTGGCAAGTGTGGGCATTTGCGATCACATCAACCTCAGCCACGATTCTGGCTTTTGCAGCTGCCTGTGGCACCCTCCAAATGTGTTGCTCGTGGGGGTCTCGGTTTCCCCGGTTTCAAGAGGCGTTCACAAAAGCACCTCTCTTGCAGGACTGCTGAGAGGTTAATATGGGCGTGTAGGGATTCTATGCTCAAGGGCTACTTGGGCACCGAAGGGCAGTCCCTATTCTTGCTTGCTCTTTGTCATGACTTCCAGACCTGATGCAAAGATGTAGGGAAACACGTCGGTGTTCGCTGACCTCCACTTGGAGGAGGATGTGGCCCCTGGGATGGCGGCCTGGGGAGAAGTGACAGCACACCAAGACCTTCAGAAGCTGCAGCAATTAGCAGGAGCCACTCAGACCTTTCCAATATTAATTAGCTGTCCCCAACCTGGTACTGCCAGGACTCCCAGCCCCTGGGGGAGCACTCAGGGATGCAGGGCTCACAGAGGAGCTCAGTCCTGACCAGGAGACCTGAGTAAATAGGACAGAGTTGGGCTCCCCAAGCACCAAGCATGATGATGCAAAGTTCTTCCTGTGCTCAGGTGCAAGACAGGCCTGGATGGATGGACTAGGGACGGTGAGGGGGGAACCCTCCCAGCTCAGTCTCTCGCTGCTGCTCCCACCTGTGATTTCCCCTCCCCTCCCCTCCTCTGCTCCCTCTTCACCTCTGCCCCGTCTCTCTGGTTTTTCTCTTGGTTGGGGTCTCCCCTAGCTCTTTCTCCCTCTGTGTGACGCTCTCTGCCCCATGATTCCATCCCTCTTGCTCTGTCTCTGCACATCTCTCCTTCTCTCTCTGGGTGCTGTCTCTTCACACATGCACACCCTACAGCATTTAGCTGCCCTCTAAGCACAGGCTCAGTGGACTTGATGGCGAAGGGTCCATTCTCTTCTGCTGAACCCAGCATTCTCTCCAAAAACAAGAGTCATTGAATGCAATATGGCTTGCATTTTCTGGGTGAATTTTCTACTGTATTTCAGACATAGGCATTCATTTACCAGATATTTACTGAGCACCTACCACTTGCCAGGCACGTTTTTGTCTCACATCCTGGGGATGCGTTAGTGAAAAAGGGAGAAAGTCCTTCCTCTCGTGGTCTCTCATGGTAGGCTGGGGGAAAGGGAATAGAGAAATAAGGGAGTAAAACCTGGTATTTCAGAAAGTAAGTGCTACAAAGAAAAATAAATGTGAATACTGGGATAGAAAATGCTGGTGGCAGGAGAGGATGATCAGAGACCCTCTGACAAAGGACTGAGGTCATCTGAGCCAAGTGACAAAGAAAAACACGTGGCTAACTGAGGCAAGGGCATCCAAGGAAGAGGGAACAGAAAGTACAATGGCCCCGTGACAGAAGCCGGCCCGGAACATGTAAGGAACATCAAAGAGTGGACAAGGCAGGCAATGATAGATTATAGGGTCAAAGAAGCCAAATATCTTCTCACTGAATCTTTGCAAACTTTTTTTTCTACAAAGAGGGCATTAACCTCATTTTGCATGTGAGGAAATCTTGGGTCAGAAAATTTTAAAGATTTGCCTAATATCACAGAACCAAGTTACAGGGCTGAATTCTAACTCAAGCCCAGCAAGCACGAATCGCTCTCCACAGTGTCTTTCCAGAGCTGGAGACTTTTAGAGTAAAGTTCCAAGCCCCAGACACCCAGCAGCACCTTATCTATTAAGAGCTTGTAGAGAGACTCTGCAACTGTCCCAAGAAGCAAGTGACGATCATGAAAATCCAGGTCCCTTCTACTAGGAGGAGGTAGAGAGCTTGCAGAGAGGCTGAAATCTGACACCAAAAGTAATTGGTCACTCACAACGAGGGAAACTGAGACCCAGAGAGGTCAACCACCGTGTCTGGGGCCCATTCCTGTCCATTGCCTGTGTTGTTTTGTACTCATGTACAGTTAAAATAAGAAGTAAAAGACAGAGCGGACAGAAGAAAATGTAGTACTGTCATCCTCATCTTTGAAACAGAACTGTTCTTGGACTGATTGGATTTCTGAGAAATCAACAACAGCGCTTAACTGATAAAGACCATTTTCCACCAAGAAAAAAAAAAAAAGTTATTTTAACCTCCCACCTGATTCTTTTTTCTTTTAAGAGTAAAACGTGATTTTGAAAGAGTAATTACATATATTTATATCACAAGAGTGGGAGGCAGTACCCATCAGTGAATCACCTGCTTCCTACAACTCCGAAATCAATCTAGACACACATGTGAGATGCACCTAGGATTGAGGTCCATGCGGTAGGACCATTGCCTTGACTGGATAATCACTTGGGGTAGGAGGCCTGACCCTTCATCCTGATTCACGATGAAACTTCTTTATAAACTCAGCAGGGGAAACATTCACTCACTACTTAATTCATTCTTTCTCTCCCTCCCTGTCTTCCCCATTGCACATTTACTGGCTACCTCGTGGCTTTTGATCCCCATGTTCATCTGAGAATCCTAAAACCAAAAAAAAAAAAAAAAAAAAAAACCAAAAACCAAAAACCAAAAAAAAACACAGCCCCTATTTTTTCTTTTTTTTAATAAGCTTATTTATGAGAGACAAGCTTGCGTTCCTTCCCTGGAGACACATTCCTGCTAAAGACACCCGAGTTCAGCCTGTGGCAAGGGTCAAGCCAAAGGTAGGGGGGAGGGAGCCAAGGGTCTCTACACTGTGAAGGCTCATATGGAAAAGAGGGCCTTCTTGTCCTTGAGTTCCAGGGGCTGTCTTGGGGCAGAGGGCTACAGCCTCTGGCTGAGGGTTCAGGAGGGTCAGGCCAGGACAGAGGAGCCAGAGGACATCCCTGGGAGCGGCAGTGTTTGTCGGAGTGAATGCTCGAAAGGATACACATGGTGTCTTTACATGGAAATATTGATTATTTGAAACTCTGAAACCCAGACTGAGTCACATCCTCTGGTAGGAAACCCCCCACCCCAGTCCTTTTCTGGGGTACGGCCAAATCACTGGAAACAGACGAGGGGCCCCAGCACAGTAATAGCACTGCCAGGATTTATGTACGGACCAGGTGTGCCCCAAATGGCCCTTTACAATTGTATTCTGACTCTTGGGGCTTTCTGAGGCCTTGAAAACCGACTTTTCCCAGAGGTGAGGTTGCCACCAAGGGTGTGGACAGCAGCTGTGGGCAGACTGGGAGAATGGGCGGGTTCTAGTCCCCAGTGTCCAATTAGATACGAGGCTTTGGGAAAATCGTACAACCTCTATGAGCCCATCTCATCATCCATGAATCAAGGGCTATTACCCATTTCATCTGAGCATTATGAAAAATGAGCCCACGTAACAGAAACACTCTGTATCCTATCCTATGTATTATAAGTATGAAAAATTACATTGTCTTAAGAAGGTATTGATGTAATCATACCTAATGTATGTGCATGGATATCAATAATAAATGGATCTATCCACACAATATTCTACATGCCAATATATGCAATTTGATTTAAAGTGGGTCTGGAAGTATTATTTTTAACTCTGATGGCCTCAGAATCAAATTAGTCAATGGCTATGATTGCCATGGGGAAAGATAATTTCGGGAATGATAAGAATTGCAATATCAGTTAGTACCAGCTTGTTAATGAAACTTCAAAGTTGAAACCAAAGTAGGAGTCTGTAGATGGCTCCAGAGAAAAAGTCCCGTGTTTCTGCAAATCTTCTTTCTGTCTTTAATGAATGCTTAACCTCCCTGCACTTGAACTTGGCCATCATGGCCAGTAGTCAATTTTCACTTTAGTTCATGTATTTTTTTTTCCCTTTTAATCCTGAAAATCTGTAGCCATGTCATCAGCTCCTTCTTAATTATACCATATTCTTTACATCTGTCCTGCTAAATAACTCTAATTGAAATAGCACCGGCGTGAATTTTTGTAATGTTCCCCCCAAGACATCCCGAAAGTGACTCACGAGAAAACAGACTGAAGTCACAGCTGGAAGCACGTCAAGGATCATTTCCATTTTTACATGATTAATTTGAATTTAATATCTTAAATCAAAACCTGATTAATTTAAATAAAATTTTGATGGTGCCCTGCTTCTAATATACATTGCAGTAATTAGATTCGGCTTAATGTGATTTTTTTTTACATAATTAAAAAAAGGGGGAAGTCAAGTGTAACAATGCGATGTTGATACAAATCTGTCTAAATATATATAGGGGACTGAGGTTTTGGACATGACTCAGTTGACACGAGGACGGTTAATGAAAGGGACATCAATGTGCCGAAAACAGATATGAATATTCCCTGTTCATCCTGTAGCTATTGCAAAACTGTTAATTCTAACATTAAAAGTGGAGAAAGTTGTTATTCTTAATAAATTAAAATCAGAGCGGGACACGGCATCAAGAAGTCAATCACGGATCCTATGAATCTTACAAATGTCAAGATTCATCTCTTCACTTTTAGACAGTGAGGGAACACCTCCTATATCCCAAAGGCAGGACAGGCTCCGATGTTACAGACGGATGTGTTCGCAGCCCGAGGCAAGCAGGTGCCTCGGGGACTGCTTCCAGCCCCTGTCTTTGGGAACTTGGTCTATGGGCTATCCTCTGAGGACCCTGCTTTGCATGTCCTTCTCCTCTTGGGAAAAGGGAAAAGGTCTGGAGGTTGTTACACGCTTCCATTCACCCCAACTCCAACTGGCCTAGATTCATACACCATGAAGACCCCCTAGAAATAAAGAAACATCCATATCCAGACATTGCGACAAAACTACCATGTTCTAGAGAGATCTAATTCATAACCAAAAGGAAGCAATCTGATTTAAAAAAAAAAAAATCCTAAGTAAGTCTTCTGCAAAATGTTTTTTCTACACTCACCCTTTCCCCCAATTGGGTAAGTGATCCTAGGCTGGTCACTTGTGTTCTCAGACCAGAGTGTCCCCAGCTATGGAGCTATGGAAACAACCTCGAAAATGTCTGGACATGACCAAGGCCTCCAGATAGCTCTGCAGGACTGTGAGCCTTGTGAAGACAGGTTTCTCAGACCCTCCACGAGCCAGAGGACTGAGACAGCTGCTCTGTGTCCTGAGCCAGGGTTCCTGGTAGGCTCATTCGATGTCAAACTCCACTATTCTAGTGAATCCCAGTCCCCTTCCCCCCTAAGATGTTTATGGGCCATGGGATGCTTAGATCTGGGCGTGGTGGAGGAGGCACAGGCTTGAGGGCAGAGGAGAAGGCAAGCTAAGAGTCCGTGGGTTAGTTCCACCTGTTTTTTACGAAATTTTAATTAGGGAACCTTTGGAAGATGCCTGAGGAAAAGATTAGATAACCCTGAATATGTGTTAGACAGAATAGAGCTGCTAGTGATAAAAATTACTATTGTTACCCAAACTTAAATTTAAAATACCCTAATCGATTATACTTATTAGGGACCTGCTATGTGCACAGTACTATTGTTTGCAGAGTCGTGAAAGCCCTGTTCTCTGTGATTTAGAAACTGCAAAACAAAGCTGTATGCCTATAAAATAACTCATACTAGAAAGGTTGATTGCACCACCTCTCTTCCCACTTTTTTCCTCCTTCCTGCCTTCCTGTCTCCCTCCCATTCATTGCTACTTCTTGTAGCAATGCAGTTCTGCCAGCCGTCCACCCTAAAGTTTTGTCCAGACCCCCTATTCTCCACAGGGCTTCAGAGAACAGAGAAATTACTGTGGGGTGTCCATGTGTCAGAGACAGGAGGGAACACTTCATGCAGAGACTCATGAGAAAGCGTCTGACCAATTTTCAGTGGCCAAAGTTAACCGTAGTTTAATTGCATACATTTAATTGTTCCTTGAGGGTCTTGATTTCACTATTTCTTTGTGACTTTGAGCTGCAAGGATGACGTTTGAGAATTGTTTAGAACACAGCTATGCCTCATGTCCCAGAAGGGAGCAAAGCCTGGAGCTCAGACGGCATCCTCACAGCCTCGTGTATGGAAAGAGTAGTCCATCCAGGCGTTGGCTTTGATCCAAACCAGACGGAACACACTTGGAAGTCACTGTCGGACTTCCCTCTGCAGATTGTGTAATATCGAGTCACTGTAGCTCTCTACACTGGCACCGGTGATGATTATAATTTCAATAACTGCTTCTATGTCCTGGACACCCACGTATGCAACACAGTGTGCTCAGAGCTTTAAGGGTTAACTCTAATCCTTTGGCATCTCTGTAGAATGTCTTATTCTAACCATTTCACAGACTTGAAAACTGAGGCTCAGAGAAACAAACAAACAAAAACTTAACTCCGACCCAATCCTGGCCATCAGGATTCGTTTAGACCAGCCCTGTTCATCGTGCTACTCCATGCACACACTGGATATGCGGATAACTGACCAGTCCCTCCCAGATCCCAGGCTGCACAGACCAGACCCCCTGCAAATCAGTAACCATACCTCTGAACAGGCTTTGTGTAGGTTCAGCCGCGAGAGCCTGACCACCCAGCACATCTCTGATGGTTCCACTTGACAGAAGGGAAAGAACTCAAGCAAGAATTTCAAGGAAATCACTGATTTATTATTCATCACAAAGGGTCTAACATGATGACTTTTTAATCTGACAGCCAGGACTTTCGATGACAATCAACAGTTTAATTTCTTTCTAAATTTAGATTTTTTTTTTCCTTTTCTGCATCAAACACCAAAGCCGGCTAAAAATAGCTGAGCTTTGAATGTTAGAGGGGAGAATTGTACCGATTACGGCTTTTTTTTTTTTTTTTTAATGTCAAAGTTAAAGTCAAAACAAAATTAATCAGGAGGGGTTATCTATAATGAATCACTATTCAGCTCCTAAGGAAGGAGTAGGGGAGATATCTCTGCCAGCAGCTGAAGGAATGTTCTTTCAAAGAGCTACATTAGACCATGGGCTCCAAGAGAAAGATTGTGGATCTTCCATATTCAGCAGCATGAATCAAAACTCTTTGGCTCTGGTCTAACTTTCTTTATTATTACAAGGCAGCGGGGGTTGGGGTTTGTATGGGCTGTGATTTAAATAGTTAATTGAAAGGAAGCCATGGTGAGCTATTTCTGACTACAATATTACTGGGACAATCTTATCTGAGTTTACAGAGTTATTTTCAATTTGTAAATGCTGTATGCATTTCTACTAGATAAAACACTCAAAACCTCAGACCCGAGTAAAGCAACCTTGCTGTTCTAGAGCCTTCCACATCGGCCCCCTTCTGCCTCTCCACCTCCCTCCGGTCTCTGCTCTCTCTAGTGCCTCCCCTCCTCCTCTTTCCTGTCTCTGCTAGGAAGTCATGCCACGACCCAAAGCCTCAACCTTAGGCAAATAAATTTAGTCATAGAGTCGTGGGATGAAGGGAAGACTTGCTCCTAAGCCCCAGAGGACAGAGGAGAAAACAGAGGGTCAGAGAGGGCCAGTGATTCATCACGGTCTTGCAGTGATAGTAACATTGTTGGGACCGGCACCCAGCCTTTGCCCTTCCTAAGTTCAGTGTGCCTTGTGTGGCTTGGAGGCCACTAGAGAGGTAGACTTCTTACGGGAGCCAGCATGAAGTGGTCGCCGGAGATTACCTGTGTGACAGCTGAAATCATCTGCCCTATGTAGTCTACTGACTACATTAACGTGACTACTTTTCCAGGAGATCCCTGCCGACAGAGAAAAAAGTCATAAGTATATTCATCATGTATTCCAGTAACTTTCTGGAAAACTCATATAAAAGAAAACCTGTATCAAATGATTCTATTCTTTAAAGAAAGCATCAAGCCGTAGCTTATTCTGCAAGACTACAAGATCCTCATTATGCTGTGTCTACCAGTTCTAAACCTTATCTGACCCTTTCCTTCTCCAGTCCTAATCAAGGCAGTGCATTGTAAGATCTGCCTGACACTAGACACTTTTTTTTTTTAAGATTTTATTTACTTATTTGACAGGCAGAGATCACAAGTAGGCAGAGAGGCAGGCAGAGAGAGAGGTGGAAGTAGGCTCCCCACCATGCAGAGAGCCCAATGCGGGGCTCGATCCCAGAACCCTGGGATCATGACCTGAGCTGAAGGCAGAGGCTTTAACCCACTGAGCCACCCAGGCGCCCCTAGACACTTTTGACTCCAAAACCCCATAAGAATTTGGACATCTCCCCCTTCTCCTTCCACCTACCCTAGTCACCACCGTGAGTATGTCAGGGAAGTGCTCTCAGTAAGAATGAACTCAGCATCATCAGATCAAAAGGTTGTGCTTGGAGAGCCAGCATCCAGTGCTGGTAGGACACAGAACGGTGTGTGTGCACTAATGACATGGCAAGGGGTCTGGGTAATGGGCTAAGGGAGTAATACTCTGACAGCAGGGGTAGAGAGGCAGCTGTACTCATGCCAGAGTCTCGACCAAGGGCAGGCTTGGAACCTCTGATAGAAAGAGGTCATCTTTGCCTTCTCAGGACTCCCAGCTCAGCTGGTGGTGAGATTGGTCAACACTGTGCCACAGACCATGAGGGGATCTGGTGAAGGGTGAAATGGCAGACCCGGAGGTGGGAGGGATAGATTGTCCCTGTTGGCTGGAAAGACTGTGAGACCAGGGGGCCTGATCTTGGCAGGGAGCATCCAGCCTGAGAAACTAGAAAAGGTCTTTCAGGACATGAATATGGCACAGAGGCCCCAGGGAGCCTGTTTCTGGGCTAAAGTGGCCAAGGTACCCCTCGGGGCTCGGTTCTGACTGTGTGACTTTGGGCAAATGCCTAACCTCATGTATGCCTATTTCTTCACTCGTGAAATGTGGAAAATAATAATGGGACCCACCACGGTGAGTAGAGAGACTTTCACACGGTAAGCATCCATGAAGGCTAGGTATCTTAGCCTCTCTGACCCTCTGCCTTCTCTGTCCAATGGGGCTTAGGGACAAGTCTCCATTTTGTAACAAAATTGTTATTTTAGGAGTCGCGATAGTCTCCTGCCAAGCTTCTGATTAAAAAAACAAATCCAGTCGCCACCATCCTGTTCGACACTCAAGTGTGGATTTAGGAAAGACCATATTCTTTTCTGTTCATAACCTGCTGGGAGAAATGGCCCTGTCTCTCTCCTTTCTAAACTGGTCTCTGGGCCCATCAGGTGAGTGGGGTGGGGGGGATGGTTTCCACAGGAGCAGGTGGGCTCTGCTCCCCCCCCTCCGCCCTCACCTCTGCAGCCCATCACCCTCTCATCTTCTGGGAACTTCACCTTTGCAAACTCATCTCTTGCCTGAGATGCGAAGGAAGAATATCTCCAGCTTTGTTTCTCTATTATAATAGATGTAAATTAATGTTTTGCCTTTGTTTGCCACGGTAATCATAGAGGCAAGTATATATTCCTAACAGCTATCTTATTTTCAATTTGCAAAGCGTACTGTGCTTAATCCCATGAGGCAGCCCGTGGCTCCAGATATGAATTTTAAAAGATAATTAGCCCAGTGCAGGAGGTGCTCTCTGCGACGTGGAGCACACACCAAAGCCTGGTCAGAGGGGTCCTCTGGGGGACCCGTCAGGTCACAGTTCCCCACCACCCCCTACGGTTTATTACTTTTGTTCATCGCCACTGCCTTTGTGCGAACCAGCTGATTTGTTCATGAAAATTTAAATCATGCCCATACTAGAACTGGAATTTCTTTTTGGGGTTGTTGTTTGAGGATTCCCACCCATGCACCCCACCCGTATTTCTCCTGATGATATTCATGGCGGGTGACAGTGTATGTTTCTCTCTCTTTTTTTTTTTTTCTTTTTTCTTTTTCTTTTTACTCTAAATAAAAGAAAGCACCAGGCCCCGGCTGCTTATTTGTAATGTCTGATGCCCACGGCAGATTAAGTGACCATCTATTAGCAAGAGTCTCAGAAGGTCCCAGGTCAAAAAGATGAATGTCGCACCCAGCTCCGGTCATAGATTGTCCCTGTGCGAACTTTACCCCCAGCAGGAAATCAGTTATGAACACAAGGGCACAGTTGGACAGGCTGAGGAATCATGTCGATTTGCCTGCGTGGGACTTTAGTCTACAATGCATCACACGCGCAGGCAAGGTTTTGCCTTTTCTCACCCACGTGCTTGACACATAAGAGTGGAACCTCTGTGTAGCCGGCCCTGTGCGGGGCAAAAGAGGGCCGAGCAGATTCCTTCTCTCTAAGACAGTTTAGGGTGCCTTCCTGGAGGAGGTGCCACTTTGAGCTGGTGACATAATTTGATCAAATCATGTAACTTACCTTTTGTTATGATTCTCCCAAGCAAATGAATACTGGAGGACGGCCACAGCACACGTACATGGAATGTCAAGTGTATACCAGCCACTTTCTTTATTGTGATTCCTGTGTCTGACCTCACTCACTCCCCACGATCTGGGAGTGGTTCTTATTTACAAATTCGAACACTGAGGCACAGGGACACACTCAAGGATTCTCAGGGAGGGGGGCAAGGTCAGGATTAGAACCCTGGCAGTTTCGCTCTGGAGTCCCCAGTCTGCTAAGTGACTCGGGGGCTCCTGCCCTGTGTTAGCATCCCAGTCCTAAAAGGTGGTAGATGGAGAAATACAGTCCAAAGCTTCACCTAAACCTCAGGAGCTGAATGCATCCCACAACGGCCTCTGCTGAGAACGGGCGTCACTCCCAACAGTTCACAGTCAACCATGGCGCAGTCAGAGCTGAGTACAAGTGTAACTATTTGCTTTAATATAAATCAGGTTAGGAAAAGAAAAAAAAAAAAAGAAGAAGAAGAAGAAGAAGAAAAAAAACACCTCTTAGTGTAGTTTAAGGACACTTTCCCCCCTTTATCACATAAGCTAGGGGACTTCCCTTCTAATGAGGGAAAGGTCATTTCATTTTTAATTCTTAAAGTTCATGGAACTCTGTGCTGCTGTAAAAGGTGTGTGTGTCATTGTGTATGTGCTTATGTGCATATGTATGTGAATGTGTGTGTGTGCGCATGTATGTATGTATATACACACACTCTTTCAACAACACAAGAGGTGTGTGTGTGTGTGTGTGTGTGTGTGTGTGTGTATTTGGCAGAGAGAAAAAGAGAAAGAAAGAGAGAACCAAACTCTGAGGTTTCAGAAGGGCATCAGAAGGATTGAGCAGGTTTTGAAATTTGTTCTGACTTGTCCCTGGCATTTGCCGTATTGTCAAGTGCTTGGAGATTTCCTCCTGGGCATTTCTGATTGTCTATCTAATGTGGTTGCACAGGGTGCTTTGTATTCAAATGGCTGTAGGAAACTATTTAATATGATCTACTTCCTGAAGCCTTCTGGAAGGGAGTGAAGAGACAGTTCTAGAGTGCTCTGGAGCCTCTTGGGCTCCAGCTAGATCCAGAAAGTCTGGTGGCCTTGGTGGACACCTTTCCTCAGAATAAGAATGATGTCTTTGAGGTAGGGCCATTTCATCCACAAAACTTGAACTATTCATCAGAAGTCTCATTCCAAATCTTGTGCTCTTGTGCTCTTTTTTTTTTTTTTTAAGATTTTATTTATTTATTTGACAGACAGAGATCACAAGCAGGCAGAGAGACAGGCAGAGAGAGAGGAGGAAGCAGGCTCCCCGCGGAGCAGAGAGCCTGATGTGGGGCTCGATCCCAGGACCCCGGGATCATGGCCTGAGCCGAAAGCAGAGACTTTAACCCACTGAGCCACCCAGGCACCCCCGGAATCTTGTGCTTTTATAGGTAAACACATCTTATGGTTCCAGGGTAAAAACCAACACGGAGATCCTAGGAGAGGGTAACACAGAATGCCACACAAAAACCACCTCACAAAATAAAGAACCAGTCTCCAACTGGAGAAGTCCTGCCTTGGTGTGACCAAAAAAAAAAAAAAAAAAAAAAAAAAGCATGCTTCCACTCAGTGGGGTTTTATGGTAAGGAACAAAGTAAGCCAGCAAGACAGCCAAGATTTCCTCAGTCCTAGCCCCGTAGCAGAAGGATTGCTTATCAAGCTCATTTCTTGCACTAGGGGTTAATTTTTCAAACACTGTGGGCTCCCTTGTATATCCCGGTGCTTAAACAGAACAGCAAATGGTGTGTGTAGATATGAGCTCTTTGAAAAGGAGCTTGGTGTGGGGGACATGTGGGGCCAGAGGGCAGAGCAGGGACCATGAAATAATGTTAAACAATCTCTCAAGAAAAGACTGAACAACCAGCTCCAATATGTGCTGATATTCAATAAACTCTCACATCACCTCCTTTCTGCCTCTCCACCTGGCCTGGGAACCATGGCCAAGAGAAAGCTCCTTCCTAATACTTTCTTTGCTCACGTGTCTTGTTTCTTAAATTCCGCATTAAAAAAAATTCCACATATGAGTGAGATCATATGGAATTTGTCTTTCTCTGACTGGCTTATCCTGCTGAGTGAGATGCCCTCTAGCTCAGTTCATGTTGCAAATGGCAAGATTTCGTTCTTTTTTGTGGCTGAGTAATATTCCATGGTATATAGACCACATCTTCTTTATCCATTCATCTATCACCGGATACTTACAGTATCCATTGGTATCCATTAATACAGCTTCCATAATTTGGCTACAGTAGATAATGCTGCTATACACATAGGGAGGCATGTACCTCAGTGTTTTTGTATTTGGGGAATAAGTAGGCAGGAGTCCATATCCTGAATTGCTGGGTGGTTCTATTCTTAACTTTTTGGGAACAGGTGTGTTACCAGAGGGGAGGTGGGTGTGGGGATGGATGAAATAGGAGATGGGAACTGAGGAGGGCACTTGGCATGCTGAGAACTGGTGTAGTATGGAAATGTAGTATGGGATCACTATATGGTACCCCTGAAACTAACATAGCACTGTATGTTAACCATATTGGAATTAAAAGAAAAAAACTTACTCCCAAAAGTTCTGCCCTTACAGTAAAACTCTGTGGTCTGTAACAAAGAACAGGGCTCCCAACTGTCTTCAAGAAAGGATGTTGCCCAGCTCCTGGAAAGATTTCTTTTAGGACTGTCTCCTACAAACCGACAACACATCGAAGCACTTTGCATGCGTCTGTGACTTTCCCCACCCATCTGTCTCATAGGAAGGTGAGTGAAGCTTAAAGCCATGTGTGGTCACAAAACCAGACCTGTTTCCTGCCACCCGTTCCTCCCCTCCTCCACCTTGGATGGATTTATACCCAACTTTGGTGAAAATAACAAGGAAGACCAAAAGCTCCCACTGGAATACCCTCCTTAGAAGGTCCAAAATTTCCTGTGGAGCTAAGGATCCCAGAACTCTTGGGGGGCACACGTGCCCACAAGTCACTGAGGAGGGAAAGCTGTGGGGAGTCCCGGGTGTGTTGTGAGGATTAAATGCACTAAGACACACCGAGATGCTCTCAGAAGTGGTCTGAGCACAGGGCAAATGTGCACCGACCATCACCATCATTATTATTTGAAAGGTTTCGAAGTTCAATTCTTTGTCACTCTGCCTTAGAATGCACCTTTCTTTTATATCTCCCTTACCACAAAAAGTGTTCTCTTCCTTCAAAAAAAAAAAATATATATATATATATTTTTTTTTTTTTAAATGTGCCTTGAAGTCGAATCATAGAAAACCAAAGCAGTTGTTACTCACAGCTACACAAACACTAAATGACAGATTAACCCCGCCAACCCCTCTTCTTCCAGGAGACTGGCTACTAACCTCTAGACCCTGATTTTTTTTTTCTTTTCTTCTTTTCTTTTCTTTTCTTTTTTTTATTTTTAACCTATACATGTTCAGTGAGCAAGGGGAGAATAAAAGAGTCTATGGAAACCAAGCTTGTCTGTTCTTGGGTTTTCAGCCTTTTGCTCTGGGTTTTCAACCAATAAAACAAAACAACTTACTGAATGTTTTAAAAGGTTTCTTTCTTTCCTTCTTGTCTTTTTTAATTTTTTTTTTTTTTTTTTTTTTTTAGGATGGGAACAGTGTCATGCCAGCAAAAACGTCTGCTTTTGTCCATAGTAACATTGTCCATAATAACGTTGTCCATAATAACGTTGAGAAGTCCAGCACACCAGTCTGGAATTCTTTGTCCCAGTCCTCAAGCAGCATGAGAACAAGGAATCTGTCTTCTTCATCATTGGGCACCAGCTCCTGGCAGTGGGAAGTTTCAGCTGTCAGAAAAAGTAGCCTTATAGGTGGGGAGGCATAAGTTAAAAGGAAACTTTTAACTTATGCTCCTTAAAAGGAAAAATGATTTCAGGAGCAAGACCTTGTCCCCAGATTACTTTTAATTTTTAGTAGTGCTTCCGAAGGGCCAGGCCACTGTTGACCCTTCTTGGAAATTGTCACCAATCTTGAAAGTGCAGTGCTGCAGACTTTCTCAGAAGGTGAAAATTGCTAATGACAAGGACTGGCCTTCTTTCTGGCATTATTTCCTTCATACTTAGTATCGGTGGATTCCTATAGCCAAGATCATTCACCATCACAGAACTCATCCCTCCTTATTTTGTTGTTCATTTATGTTGATTCTTATCCCTGTAGTCATAATGACAGGTAACCATGTTCTTCCCATCCACATCGTAGGTCTGGTGCTTAGTCAAGAGCTTACCTTTATTGACAGAAGGAGGAAGGGAGGGAAGGAGGGTGAAAATGTGGTTGGAAGGAAGGAAACAGGGGATCTTCAATTTGTGTCAGGAGTGAACTTCTGAGCAGCTTCTCCAGTGATGAGTTCAACAGCTCTGCCCAGTGATGCAGACAGAGGAGCACTGGTTAGCGTGTGAATATGTGGGTTTGAGTCTACCATTCTAAAAATTCCCAACAAAGTTTTATTTAGGGGCTATAAGCCCAACCACTATGCCAAGAGCTGGAGAAATGGCATGTGCTAACTACTCTTGACCTTAGGGCCAGGGTGTTGGGGTGCAGTTAGCATAGGCCTCCCCCACAGCCCATCCCACCAAGGGGCTGCCTGAGTGAGTGAGGGAGCATCAGTGTTCATGTAGAGAAGATGGAGATACCAGCTGACTGACCTTGAGCAAGGCCCAGAGGCTCTAAGACCATGAACGAAGATGTGAGAGCACCTGTTAAAGTGCTCGGTCTTATATAACTGAAAGGAATTACTGCATAAAGTATGTTATGATCACATCTATCAATATTATACGAATTACAGGTTTTTAAACCTACATTTTTACCTGAGTGGGAAATCCTCTCTTGAAATGCAAGAGAAAATATTCCCTAGCCTTGTTTGAATGTCTCCAGACAGCTTGCCACCTTTGGAGGCAATCTTAGGGAGGGGTGGACAGCTCTAGAGGCAAATCCTCTCTTGTGTTATACTGGCAACGGCCTCCTTATCATTCTCCTCGTGCTCCATGTGACACAGGGGCCACACATTCTAGATCTTTGCATCTTTTACAGGGAGCTAGAGAGTCTGGACCAGTTATGGGTCACCTTCCCCATTGATCTTGACTGAGAAGATGAGGCCTTCATGAATTCAGTTAACAAGTTAAGGGTGCTCTGGGTGAGGGGAAGCAGGGAGTAGACACCATTCTTTGTTTTTTTTTTTTTTTGTTTTTTTGTTTTTCTGTTTTTTTTTTTTTCCAGCTTTATGGGAACTGTAGATTATGAGTCTGTCAGGACTGCGGCCCTGGATAGAGCTTGGAATTGATGTCCTCTTCTGGAGTGTAGCTGAATGACACTGCCCAGCCTAGGAAGGTGGTGGGGGGAGTGATCAGGAACATCTCCAGTTACATCCTGCTTCTACCCATTAGAACCCATTCTCCTCGTCAGTATAACTGCACCTCCGAAAGGAAGAGAATAATCACCTCTTTTCATGACATAGGAAGATCCTTAACACAACACAAAATAAATGAGGTAATGTATGTGGAAACATGGCAGATAAAGCCGACATTTAAGACTTAGCTACTCACGAGTGTCAGCTCTTCCCTCCTCCTTTTCTGACCCCAGATTTCAGGTATCCCAAGCCTGTGTGTCTGGCAGTGTGAAGAGTGAGTGGGAGCAGCTCTTTGCAATTTGCAAGAGGGCAGGCCTTTCAGGGGAGTAACAACTCACAGCTCACAGAGCAGCTTCATACAAATGACGGTGTCACACCACAGCCTTAGAGCCGCTCCAGGAGTGGGGAGTGGGCACGCAAAAGAAGAAAGGGACTCTCAGGAGAATTAGGGACTTCTTCCAGGCTACACTGCTGGGAAATGGTACCTAGATCTCCAGGACCATCATTTTCATCTTCACATCAGAGAAGAAGAATATCTTCTCTGCCGCTGGACCAGCCAGGCACACAGTCCTTCCCTGCTGTGGGTGGAGTCTCGCTGCCTTCTGCCCCTACCAAGGGGGAATAAGCAGTCTCTGATTCATTGCCCACCCTCCCAGCCCCTCAACTTGGACCTCCAACTTCACTCTGGCCACACTTCGGAGTTGAAGCATGGCTTCCTTGTCTGAAGGCTCAGTGGAGCTGTGGTGGTTTCCCAGCTGAGCTCTCAGGATACTTCCTTCATTCTGCTTCAGGGTTGCTCTTCAAAATTGGTTGTCCTATTACTTCTATCTCCTCCTTGACCTCCTTCCTGGAGATCCAATACTGCAGCCACCACCTGTATGGAAAGACTCTCCGTACACAGAGTCTTTCCTCTCCTTACAGCTGACTGACTGTTGAATACAAGCCAGGAGGTTCTCATTTGAATGGTCGCCTACCAAGGACTGCATTGGCGAAGGCATTGTGTAGACAAATACACAGAGGGCAGTGACAAAACTGTAGCCATGTTTCATGGCTCCTGTCATTCCTAATGATTCCTTGATGACGTAGAGCAATCGTGCCTCTGTGTCTGATGCCTGAGCCTGTTGGCTCACTAATTATTCTCTTGTTCCTTCGGGTAGGACTATACTTCCAAATGGTACAGAGCTCCAGAGTCCTTCTGGCTTTGGCGGGGGACGGGGGCGGGGGGGTCATTTGCCTTGTTACGGACTCCTGGTCTTGGAAGCTTTTTTGTGTCAATAAAACTCTTCACAGGAAGACTCCCTCTAGGACACACCCTGGCACCCTTGATCTGTTGAACCATTTCCTGTGACCTCTCACTCACTATACTTCTGGACCTGCTCCTGGCTTTAAAATCCTAACCTGTAATTACTGCAAAATGACAATGTGGGGATAGGAGAGGAATAAAGCTTGGCACCTACCATGGAGGGCTGTGAGGGAACATCTACAAGGCAGCTCCAAACCTCTTTTGGTAAATAGCCACGGGAGTATTCGCCACTTCTCCTGTGAGACAAGCATCTTGCACTTAAGAAGACCCAGGCTTTGGAGTAATTTGGGGGAAAAAATAGCTCCAAGTATATATATTTTCTTTTAAGGGTGTCATAACAAAAATACAGTCACGCATAAAAGGAAGAAGACAAAAATGAAAACAAGCAGCGAAAGACAACATCCGCTCTCATTTCAGTTTCCTGGAAGCGGAATGTGGTTGGGCAGATGGTGCTCTTTTGTTTCACTAGAAGAAACGATAAGATGTAAATATGCACGGCCATATTCAGCCGTGCCGGGTGGAGAAGGGGTGCCCAACGTACACGTGCACGCTTTTTTCTAGGCTGCTCAGAGGGTTTCTTCTTTGAGTTGAGTTGGCCGTCCTTCTGAGTTTCCAGACACTGCCTTAGATGGACAGCCCCCAACAGCGGCTCAAGAGTTCTGCAGTGTTCTTTCATTGGGCAACTGGACAGTCTGTGAACTCCCTTATAGTTCTGGAAAAATGTCCTAGGTTTTACCCATTTCTAGTGTGGCTTCTATATCTTTTAAGAGATTGGCAAAAGATTTAATACCCATTGCCTCCTTGTCTCCTCACTCCATGCCACCAGTATGCTTCAGACTCCAGGTGGCTGCACAGAGTTGTTGAATACCGTTGCCCATATTTGTGTTGCATTGGAGACTTTTCAGAGCTCTTTCACATTTAAAAAAAAAAAAAAAAAAAAAACCTGTTCGACTCAGTGACGGGAGCAACAACCAGTAGCCCCATTTCATAGCTGAGAAAATGAAACTCAGAGTCGCGACTTGGCTGGTTTGTGGATACGTGTGTCTTGGGCAGAAGTAGAACAAGCACTCCTCATCGCTCTCATGTATCCTAGTCTGGGATCCTTCTACCCACTGCTTTGGTCCTCCTGTTGGAGGCTTCGACAGAACAAAATCAGCATTGGTATTTGATATCATTGAGGACTGAGGGTGTTAGAGTCTAAGACCCGTATGGAATGAAAAGGGGAACTTAGGACGAGACATCACTGGGCTGCTAATTCTAGTTAATTATATGCATGCTTGACTGCCCCACAAGGTTATTTTGAAGCAAAAATAGTTTATCTATCTCTGTATATTCAGTGTCCAAACAGTACCTTCTGGTACATAGTAGATGCTCAAATATTTGAGTTACGCATGAGGGACTGAACATGTGAATGTAGTACAAGGCGTACAAGGAATAAATGGCCTGGTTTCCCAGAGACTTACCATAGTTCCTCCATGCATCCCTGGATCCCTGGATGGGCCTTTGCTGAAGCCCTGTGATGATCATAGGTCATCACAGGTGGAGGGCAAAGTCTGTTAGAAGATGTTTGGTCAGTGAATTATAAAACTCATTCATGGGGAGGCTTCCATCTCCCATGGCCCTCTGTCAGCAATTCCCACACCATCCCATCCCAATACCACTACTCAACTAGCTGTCTAGGTTGTTAAGCCTAGTGAATTGTGCTCTTCACCAAATAAACTGTTCTTAAGACAGCCAAGCAACCCAGGCGCAAGAGAGAGAAGGATCTCTTCCCTCAGATAGAAATTAAAAGCCAACTACCAAATTCCAACAATGAAAGGATGAATGAGACGGTGCTGGGAAGGCATGCCCCAGAGAGCTCTGGATAGGAAGGCATGGGGGATGGGGGAATGCTGCATGCAGTGTGGTGAGTCTGGAGTCCAAAGGAGATGCAAATCAGGTAAACGGCACATGAGAGTTCCCAGGACTGTCACGATAAACTCAGTCTGACTTCTGGATCCAGCAGGAGCTCCCCAGTTGAGCTCCCATTTTCCCCTCAAAGATGGAAGGGTCAGTTTCATACATTTAAGATGTATCGGTAAAAAGATATTTTTATGATTTTTTTGTAGTTTATGTTATGAAATAAATTTCTAAAAATAGGACCCCAGTCGAGAATCTTCTACATTTCGGAAGTTAAAAGTGGTTTCTTCTACGATTGATCAGAGTAGGTCCTTCACCCCAGTACCAAATGCTTATGACGATGGTGTCACCTATGTTAACTTGGGGCCAAGAAACCATGGGTTTGGGACGTATTGTTTTAAATCTTTACATGGGGAAAGTTGATTAGAAGGCATGGATGGTTAGGCAAAAGTGAATTTTGTTGAAGAGACTTTGCATTAAAAAAGGGAAATTTCCAGGGTCATAGGTCTCCCCTTCATCATCTCGGAGGTGTTGCATCTGAAGGGAGCAAGCCAGTGGTTCTAAATAGTTATCCGACGCCATATGCATTTACATTAGCACAATATACACTCACCAACATTCTTCTCTTTCTGAGAGACAACATTTTTCATTGACAAACTGATTTGGGGGATAATTCCGAAGACAAATCTAATGCACCTTGCCCACTAGTGCATAAATTTATAAGGACAGAGCCTGGTGCTCACCAAGATGAGCATTTTGAAAGAGAATTTTCAGAGACCCTGCATCTGGAAAGTAGAAGACATCAAGCCTGGGAGTGCAGACTGGAGCTTTTGAACTATTTCTACCAGGGAAATAATGGGATCTTATCTAAAACATTTGGTGCTGAGCTTTTAACTAATTTCCAGAAATTTTCCAGAGCTACATCGAAGGGGCACCAAAAAGGAGGATGTCATGGAAATAAACCTCCACCACGGAGACACAGAGAGACGCTCCCAAAATCTTATAACCTTGACACTGTATTTGCTCCTGAGAACTACAGAGTGAACTAGCACATCACGAGAACTACAGAGTGAACTAGCACATCACATTTCCCTCAAAAACATGCAGAAAGGAAATTGAGGGATTGCCATTCCTTCTTGCTGATGACCTATATTCTCCAAACCACCTTAGGAAACAACAGCTTATTTTTCTGAAATGATTATTTAAACTGATCCTTAATGACCACCCAGTTTTTATTCTATGGACAATGACTTCCAATTCTCTTCCCCAAGATTGCACATATTTTTTTTAAATATTGATAATTATAAAGCATAGCTTCTAAAATTTTGGTTTGATCTCAGTCACTAGCCCAGAACATATTTCCTCATCTGTATACTGGGGTATTAAGGTCCAATTTGCCTAACCTAAAAGGTCTTTGTGGTCATCAAAGAAAATACTGAATCCTGTTTCAACTACACAAAAAACATATGAAATACCCACTCTGTGTTAGGAACTGCATTAGGCTCTGGAAGGACAAAGGTGAACAATACTCCTTCCTACTCCTAACAAAGACTACAGGCTAGTAGTGGTGGACACAGAAATTGAACACATACCCACGTGCTTAGAGCATGAAATAGAAGGGTAAGTATGGGATGGGATGGGGTCACAATAGGAAGTAGAAAGGGCACCGACAACATTGGGAAGAGGAAGCTGGGAAACTTTCCAGGAGAAAATGGAAGACAGTGAAGTCAGTGCTGAAACATTCAAGCACAGGAACAGAGAGCTATATTCTTAGTCTGTGCTACTATTAGCCTTAGAATCAGTATTGGCATTCTGTTAGCATAAAGATCAGTGTAATCTCAGTAGCCTGTTCTGGCAAAGCTCCGAGCGTCTTCCAATATGGCCAAGGGAGCAAGCAGCATATTGTCTGATCTTCCCAACCCCACATCGCCGTAGATTTTGAGATTTAGAGAACTTAGGGTGGCCGGTTGGATGGCTGTGGTTGGAACCACCCACTCCTCATTGGCATTTTCCCGACTGCACTTCTGGAAGGGAGGAAGAAAAGAAAATGTTGCAGGCACCCACACTTCCAAAAGGAAGAAACATGTCAGTTGTACCCACTCATGTCATCTCTGCTTAGTGACAGGCAGAAGAACTCCCACTCCTGGTGGTCCAAACTCCACAAGGAAAGGCAGGTTGGAGCTGCCCACACTACTCTCAAGGATGGCTTGGGAGATCGGTCAGGAGGCTCCTCCCAGTGCCTCAAAGAACTGAAAAGAAAGAGAGGGTTTAAGTCAGTCATAATGAGGCAATCGGTCTCTTCTGTTGGACTACGAGATCCTTGAGCTCAGGGATCACCAGGAGTTAGTCACCTCTGTAGCATCGGTATGAGACATGGGGTCTTGCCCAAATCAAAGCTCTAATACAGAGACAAGAACAACAAAATGGTGTGGTGATTGTTGGATTGAATTTGGCACATGGCAAATAGAGAGATGGATCAGAAACAGATCCAGAAGGAACAATTTATTTTAGAAGAATAAGTTTTTCAACAAAAATGATCCGTATACATTATCAAAGTTCTAGTCAATGTCAAACGTTTCTTAACAAGGCAGCCAACCAAACAAAGGAAACCCAAAATCCAAATGCATGCAAGCTCATATCCCTTAGAGATATTCATTGTTAATATTATGCGAGCAGGGACTGAGGACACGGGGGCAGGCTGCAGAGAGTAGAACAGGCAGACGTGGCTCCCAAGGCCATCCTGGTAATGCAAATGTGGATAGTCAAGGCTGCCAAAATCTTCTGAAGTTCCAAATAAGCTAAAGGTCTATGTCCTTTGGCCACTGGACATGTTAAGGATTAGGGTGTCTTCCTAATCAGAACTAAACCAAAAGCAAAAGGCAACACAAGATATTAAGAATTCATTGGAGGAGGATATGTTTGTAAGAATTATCAGGAATAACTAGGAAGCACTCTGTGCTAGAAAGGCTTCCTGTTGTATAAATTCCCTTGGACTGTGAAGCTAGCAGAAATGCCAGAAGACCCAACAGACAAGAGGAAAAGGGAAGTCCCTTTCCATAATTAAATCCAGCACTGAAGCTTCTTGCTGGCCTGAAGAATCACAGAAAGTCTGAGCTTTTCTTCACGAAAGGCCATTTTTTAACTGAAGGAGTGCAACTCTTCAACTCCTTCAACGAAAGATCAAATTGCTACGAAATCCTGTATCTGTGAGACAGAATCCAATGACAGGGCCTTAGAAGTCTAGTATACCTACCACACCTGACTGACCTACACATAAGTGAATACAGAAAACAAGGAATCTGCTCAACTCTGGATGTCCCAGGCCTCCAGTGCCATGTTTGTTAGCATCTTGGGTATCTCCTGAGCTAATAACTAAAGTCTAAACATGTCTACAGTGCCATGGAAAATCCTGGAATATGCACAGTTGCTCGGAGAAAATTGACAGAGAGGAGAGGTGGTATTTAGAGTAGCATAGAACTAAAAAAAGTAAATTATTTATTTTCTTTTTTATTTGTAAATGTTATGAGTCTTTTAAAGAACAACCAAAGGGGATAACATATTATCTACAGATATAGGTAAGAATGAGAAGATAAATAGTTGCTTATAAGGAATCCTTTCAAATTGGGTTTCTTGTTATCATGGACTAGGGCAAATATTTGAAAAGCAATGTCTTAATATGAGGGCTATGATGTGAAAACCTCCTAGGTCAGGAGCTCATGAAAACAGGGAATTGAATTTACAACCTACATATTCTAGAGCTGAACACTACTTTGTTGTACAGTCTATTGAGTTCCACTCCTGTGATGTCATATTATACCAATGTATCAGATTATAGAATAGGTCATAATAATTTCATTAACAAAGTGGAGCCCAACTTGCCATATTAAACAAAGTAGAACTAAAGGAATGGATTCACTGAAGAGGCCTTTAAAACTGCTGGGAAAAAAAGTAAAAACAAAAGCATGTGACTTGAGGATAAGCAGGCTTCCATCCATCTTGTGTGCCATAAGTGAGTCTGCAAAAGTGACATTTGAGCTGGGTCTTAAAATCCAGGCACGCTTTTGCTTAAAATGCAGGAGAGCGCCACTGAAAGTGAAGAAGCTGAAGTCACAATAGAAGTTGCTGTGGGAAAACGGGGGCCTATCCAATGACATCACATGCTCTGGTTGACCTGTGGAGGCGTCTTGCACGGGCACCTTCAATATGAAGCATTTGAACTTTCATAGACAGCAAGGACCCTGGAGTATTTTCAGCAGAGACTTGCCATGTTTGGAGATACTGTTTAGGAATAGAAATCTAACAGTGGTGTGAAGAATGTTGAAAGGAGCCAATCTTGAGGCAGCAGTCAGGAACTCTCACACCGAGAAAGGGAAAGGTAAGGAGGAGCCTACATGGTCCTTGGACATAAAAAGTCCAGTTGAATTGAGCCTGGGACTGGGGATTTCTTGACAATCCCCACCCCAGGGAGAAAACTGTGCCTCTACATTTTACTCCCTTCCTGTTTTCCTTCTGTTAACATTACCCCCTTTTCTTGAATGGAAGGACTAAGCTGCTTTCTGGCTCCCTGTGAACCACTTTGGTTTGAGAAGTCAAACCATGTCTGCAGCTCCAAGTCGACAGTCATAGATAGGAGTTTGGTCTGATGTTTTGGTTCAGAAGGCAAGCTCTGGAATTTGGGAGGAAGACTAGACCTCACCATGCTAGTTATTATCCTTATGATCCTCTCTAAGCCTCAGTTTCCCTGTCACAGCATGGGGGGCAGTAACAACGCCTGTCTTGTGAAGCAGAGCCTGGGCACACTCAGTATGGCGGCTGGAGCATGATAGACACCCAGTCAATGCTGTTTGTTATCACATGTCCACAATTGCTTATCTACAATTCTAAAGCCCAAACACTCTGCAAAACCTAAATTTTGTAACTTATTTGGCTGCAACAACTGACCTGTTCTGAACTCATTTGGCAGCGAAAGTTGACCTGAACTGACACGAGACTATTTATAGTCTTTATTTATCCCACTTCGTGCTCATACCCATCCATTTTCTGCAGAAATATTAATATGCTTGATTGCAGGGTGCTGCCCCAGGCCCCAGTGGGCACATTAAATGAGACCATTCTAAATCTGAAACATTCCCCATGCCAAGCACATGTGGCCCCAGAGTTTCAAAAACGGGCTGTGAATTCATATCACAAAGCTCACTCTTTTCAAGGAGTGGCTGGTGGCCTCTGCATTTGGATGAAGAAAAGAAACTGTCAACGTTGACTTTTTTTTTTTTTTTTAATTCTTCAGATGCTTATGAGTGAAATAGAAGTGGGCTCCTAATGTGCTTATGGGAGGTGCTGGGAGCTGTGAGTGTGAAGCCCACCTCCCACCTGAGGAGTTTCAGTTTCAAAAAACTGTTCTCTGGGCTCACTCCTTCTATCTCCTTGGCTTGCTGTAGAAAGGGTGTGAATGGGGAGAAGTCAAACATGGGAGAATGTCACGAGAATGAAGTCAGAGAATGACTCAGGGGTGGTGTCCCTCAGGGCAGGGAGTGGCGCAGGACAATCCTTATTGCTCGGGGGTGTTACACCCAAATGAAGGGTCATGAGGCCAGGACCACCGAAAGCTGGGCTCTGGTCATCAGGCCCTCTTCCTTTATGCCCTGGGTCAGGCAGAGCACATAGTAGGTAAGTAAACACACATGGGATGGGGACGACCCGTTTCTTTCTGCTGTTTTTCCCCTCTGTCTCTCCTCCTCCCTCTCTCTTCACTCCCTTGGGCCGTCAGGGCTAGGCTGCTGAGCCCCACAGAGCAGCCCAGTACTCTTTCATCTCTTGGAAGCATCTGGCCTAAGTCTGACAGTGGGGTGCGTCTGGTGCATCTGTACTTCAGGAAAGTTTGCCTTTGCTGCCCATCCAGTCCACTTTGCTTCTGCCTCTTAAACAATTGGCCAAGATGCGGATCTCTGAGCTTCCAACTTGGGAGATGGGACTTCCACAGGACTACTGGGGCTAGCCTTCAACTTATAGGTTGGCGTGTCACAAAACAAAAACTCTTAAGTGAAACATGTCTTCCAGTGAAGACAAGCAATGCTTCCTGGGAGGAGATTCGACAATGGCCCGGGCCTGTTTCCTTTAGCCTGAGCATCAGCACGGGCCCGAGAACCCGGGGAGGGGGGTTGGAACTGGTGTGGGTTCTATAGTTCCTGGAATCTTCTTTCATCTACCTACATAAGCTGTGTTTGAGAATAAACATGATGCCGTTATTCTAGGAACACACCAGGTCCTACTTATGCTGTAAAGCCCAGTCCCTTTTCATGTTCATCATCTGGACTTGCCCATTTCCACCTGCTCCTCTAACTCCCTGAACTACTGTCTGAGCCTCCAACATCACAGGTTTGTGTGGCAGGAGCAGCCACAGTCCAGTCTTCTGCCAGACCTCTTAGCATCTCCTACTTTTCCTTTCCTGGGATGTCACCATTTGGATGCCTGGCTGTCAACACATATGCTTGAGTCTCTACATGCTTAAACAGAACCCCTCGTCTCTCCAGCACCTTCCTGCCCTCATCTATCAGGGTTGTGTGCTGCTCTAGGAGTATAGGCCCCATACCTTGGAGGCACAACTAGTCCCTCTGTCTTTCTAGTTCAACATTCTGGTTCTAAGTTAATTTTGGAGCCAGAAATCCCACCAGGATTCTATGACACTCATCTTGAAATGCACACAGGTAATAATATCTTTCTTTTCTTTAATTTTTTTTTTAAAATCACTTCCAGGGGCCACTAGTCCTCTTATCTTCACCCATGGACTCCCTATTGCAGGGGTTCTCAGTGTGGTTCTTGGACAACATACACCCTGGGTAGGTTGGTTGGTTTTAATGCAGATTCCCAGACCCCACCTCCCAGTCAGGGAAGTCAGATGGGCTGCCTGAACCACGTGGCCAGCATGTGGTGACACTGGGATTCCAACCCAGGGCCTGGCTCCCAAGGCCCATTCTGATTCACTAAACAATGTGAACTCTCTGGTTTGTCAAAAAGAAATGAACAGGATGGTTGAAGGATGTAAGTGTGTGCATGTGTGTGGGGGTTGGGGGGGTCAGAGTGAGGAGACCTAAGATTTAGGGAAGAAACATGTGGTGTCAGTATATTCCAGGGCTCTGTCCCAAAATGTCCAAGCCCTATGATGGTCAAGACATTGCTAAGACACCTCATTAGGGGCTGCACTGTCTGGCACATGGAGCCTCTCAGCTCCCCTCTGCCCGGTGAAGGCTGTCCGAGAAAGACAAGTGGTGACTGCCATGGTCTGTGAAGCCCAGACCCTTTAAATCCAAAGTCACAGAGACTCCTTATGACATTAAGGATTCAAGGCCGGCAACCCCTCAGGGAAGAGCCCAGGCCCAAGCAGAGAGGGGCTGAGAGCCAGAGTCCTCAGCCAGGTGGGGCTTTTCAGGCAGGACTCTGTGAGAAGCTGATAAGCAGGCCAGCAGCCCCCAGGCTTGCCGCCCGCCACAGGCCGGGAGCCTCAAAGTGCTGCATCATCCCTTTCTCCCGCGGTGCAAGTGGTGTTGCTCAGCTCGGCTCCGCAGGAACCGGTGGTTAGTTCTGTGGTCGCCCAGCAGTTTTATGAAGGCCCTTGAGGTGCTTCAAGTACCAGGTGGCCCCAACGTGGTTTAACTGTCTGGGGGCCTGAGCTCTCTCCTTGGTCACCTCAGTAACGTAGACAGCCTTGAGGTGAGAAGTGTTCAGTTGGCCGTGACAATTACATAATGCACCGGGGAGCAAGGTTCGCCTTTGCTGTAAAGGAAGACATTAGAAATGCATGAATTGTAAGGGAATAAACGAGACAGCACCTCTGTAGTACTTGGTAGTCTCGGAAATACTCAGGGGTCGTTCTCTCACTGGGAGTTCCAACAAACCCCCCTTTGGTGCCTCACTGGTCCCATTTTGTAGATGTGGAAACTGAGGGTCATTGAGGTTGAGGGCCCATCCCATGGACAAGACAACTGACCAAGAGCATTTCCCAGAGCATGTCGGATTGTTCTTCGATGGCCCACCAGTCCACCCCCATTCTGTAGACAATGACGCTTGCCAGCTTCCGGCCAACCCTCCTTCCCTGGAAGGGAAGCCAGCGCCTCCTTCCTCCCTGGAAAGTTTCTGGGAGAGCAGTGGCTTACAGCTCACAGCAGGTAGGAACAAGACGGCTATATTTTCTCTTGGTCTTGTTCCCAGATGATCTGTCAGAGAGCACTTCTTAGAACAAATGCAGAATGCAAAATAACTCATACTGCCTTTCTAAAACCCTTAGGAAGCTTTGGGGTGACATTTCAACTACCTCATCTCTTGATCTTGGCCCTTGTTTTTCTTTAAGCATCCATCGTAGGCCGGGAACCATGGATACAACCAGGTGTGGACCAGGAGCCCTGGGAATGCAGAAGATTAAAGATGCAAACATGCATATATGCACACACACACACACACACACACACACACACACACTCTCCAGCCCTGGGGGAGGGGGGATGGTCTCCTGGGGAAGACAAACTAACTGGTCGTGTACGTTTATGCACACACGCTATGGTGTAAGGCACTTCACTTTTTTGCACATGTGACTTCATTTATCCTGGCTATGGTAATTCCTCTTACCATTGTCTTTGTGAAACGGACCATCCTGGTGTTTGTAGGTTTGTGTATACTTCCATTTTCCTCACCAGGCTGTGCACAAGCTTTTGACAGAAGCGGCCTGTCTTATTAATCATGACATTCTTGTTTATTGATTCACTCAACAATTGGTCATCAAGCATCTAGGATCCACCAAGCTTATGCCAGGCACAGAAGAAAAGCAGGCTTCAGAGCACACTTCGTCCCAAAAAAATAAGTACATGAACAAGTGAATGGTTTATTGCACTCTGGGCAGAGTAGGGGAAGGTGCCAGGGGTAGAGATGAGGGTACAGCCCTTTACATGGCCCAGAGAAGAGATAAAGCACCTGTGTTTGGCAGAGCCAGTGAGCTGGGTGGTGGAAGTGGTCAAATGCACATGGGGTCCGGAGCAGAGTCCAGCTCTCCATGAGGAACAATGGAAACACCAAAGCCCCAGTCACCCCTCTTGCTACCAACATTTGCAACTGTGAACCGATGGCTATAAGAGTCCGTGCCCCATGGAGGTCATTTGAACATTACATAAGTTTATGCATGGAAAACACAACCTGGTTCCTGGAAGGTCCCCATGAAAATCTAGCAATTATTAAGACTGTGAGTGGAGCCATAGCAAGGAGTCTGCTTGCTAGCCTAAGCAAGTGTTTGGAGATATGTGCATATACACAAACAGTTTTATAGTTAAACTAAAATGCAAAAAAACAGGATAGAATGATATGACTAAATCTATCCTTTCAGGATTGGCACTCTTTCCCATCTTATGCAAAAAGTCTTTGTAAATTCTGCAAGAGGCCCCTAGCTTATTATGAGAAACCTTCCATGGTGGGTGAGAACTCTGTCTACCAGTCTTCCTGAGTCGTGGGGGTGTCACTTGTGCTCCCCACTTCTACCTGCAGCAAATCCTGTGGGGGCGGGTCTCCTCTCTTGCAGGGCTGATGGCCAGAGCCATACAGACCCAGGTCCCCTGAGCTGAAGGGTAATCCAGCCCGCCAATTATTGGAAATTAAAGCCAGGTAATTTGAACCCATCTGCTGGGTGCCTGACCACAAACCACCTCTTAGCTAACCCCGAGCTGGATCCTGTTACTCCCCCAGTGCCTGCCCAGCTTCATTACCACGGCCATGGGAAGGGAGGAAACCAAGAGGTTACCGGGTCTTCAGTTAGCGCTTTGTCATTAGCGTGGTTATTACCCAGGTCCGCCCTCCCAGGAGACTTCAAGGTACAGGAGCTGGGAGTGCGATTTGATAACAGGACCAGAGGTTCCCAGATCTCACCAGATGGAGTGGGGACTTCATCAGACAGGCTAGCAAGGGGTGGGTGAGATGCCTGGCAGGCGGGCGTGGATGGATTCCAGGAGGCCAGCCTACAGCTCCTTGCTGCAACTCAGTGCAGTTAGCTCAGACGCTTCATAGAGGGCTGTCAGGGGCCATCATGGTGACCAGGCAACATGTGGACGTTGGTGTCAGGCAAGCTTGGGCTTGAAAAATAAATCTTCTCCTTACTGCATTTTTAGGAACTTTCTTAAACCCAGAAGTCTCAAGTGTCCTGGCATTACAATGAAGACAAGACTTCCATTCCAGGAAGGATTCATGATCAATGGATAAGACCCTCTTTTTAGAACAGAGCAGAATCAGAAATCTGATCAATGTTAAGTGGATCTAGACACCATCATGGAAGCCAAAAGAGAGGGTTTCAGCCATCTAGGGTTTGTGGGGTCTCTGGGGCCACCAAGCCCATCCGTGGTCTTCCTAAACTCCCATATCCTTTCTCTGAGGATGGCAACCATCCATGTCTCTGTTCCACAGATTGGAAATCAAGACATTGATTCACGGACATTGGGCCCTGTTCAAGGCAGCACATGTGCTGGATGGGAAATGCACTGCAGAGAAACCGGTGTACCCAGGCCCTGTATGACAAGGGAATAAACACAGCAGGGTCTGGAATGGGGGTACATGGTCCTCAACCCTATACACCCCCTCTGGGTAACAGATTTGTTTCTTGAGGGAATCTTCAATACCAAGCAACTATGAAGTTTCCTCTCCCAAATGTGACAACACTTTAAACCACATTCTGCATTTTATTTTTTTCTAGAAAACTGAACATCTCATGAAGAAAAGATGACAAAAGTCTATTTGACTTCACCATGGCAGAACTACCAGAGTTTTTGAACTGAGATTACATTTGCTCATGGTAATCTGACCGTGGGAGAGTAGCCAAGCAGCAACTCTGACTTCCAGCATCTTACCAACATTTCAGTCTGTCTAACGGAGAGGGCTTTCCGATGTGTCAAAAGGGATGTATATATTTATACTTACATCTTCTGAGTTTAACATATTTTTAAAGATTATTTATTTTTTTATTTATTTGATAAGAGAGAGAGAGCACAAGCAGGGGGAGATGCTGGCAGAGGGAGAGGGAGAAGCAGGTTTTCCACTGAACAGGGAGCCTGAGGCAGGACTCCGTCCCAGGACCCTGGGATCATGACCTGAGCTGAAGGTAGATGTTTAACCAACTGAGTTACCCAGGTGTATGAGCTTAAAATATTGTCAGATTTAACATAGGATCTTTCTAATGTCCCTTTCTTCCTTTCTCCCTTCTTTCCTTCTTCCCTCTTTCTTTCTTTCTTTCTTTCATTCTTTCTTTCCTTCTTTCTTTCTTTCTTTCCTTCTTTCTTTCTTTCTTCTTTCCTTCAGTGATTTCAGGGGTCAGTGGGAGGAGACACCACAGGTGCTGTTAGTGTCCAGTTTTAAATGAGCCAGGGCACTTGGCTCCAGTAACTCCCACACTGACACCGTGTCCCTGGCCTCTCCTTGGCTGGCATTTGCTCTGCCCCCCTCCTTGGTGGCTGTGCCTCAATGTTGACAGAGTGTGTCCCATCAGATCTGCTAGAAGGTGAAACCTCAGAATCTCTGAGCCCAGAAAAGTGAATACTTTGATACCAAATATCAACTAGGCTTTAAGCCATTCTTCTTAAATGCCTCCCCAGTCTCATTTCATCTAATATCGACCTGCCTCTTGGACATGGCTGACCAGTGGCCATTCTGTCCTTTCATCCCCTGACTGACAGGAAGCTCAGCACATAACCATCACTATTAGATGATATGATTATATTATTATTATTATGATATACTATTAGTCCATTAGATCCACTGTCCTGGTAAGTTTAGGAGCTGCATGAGTTAGCATCTGCCCATCTTTCTAACTTCAGCTCACCTCACCTCACCTCTGCAAGCATTTTGATCTCCAGCCACACTGCACTTGTCCTTCACAATGCAAGGGTTTGTCCAGCCTCAGCACCGGTGAATGTGGGGCTCCCAAGGGGGAGCTCTTGGCATGGCTGCTTAACCCTGTCAGTGGTCTCAGTTCAGCTGGTGTTCTTCAGGGACTATTTCCCTGATCACCCAGCTGCAGTGAACCCCCTCCCCCCGCACTGTCCCTGTCACCTCCAGTCACTCCCTATCCTGGGACCACATCTTATTCATTCCTTTTACAGCACTGACCACAGTGTGAAATGATCTGACTGAAGGGACATGTGTGTTTTACCTGTGTGTGGTTATGCACATGTTTACCTGTGTGCGGTTATGCACTCCTTACATACATGTTCATATGTGTACCACCGTGTACTCTTCGTGTGCATGGTTACCTGTGTGCCATCACGTACTGTCTATATGCATGTTTGTCTGTGTGATCATGCACTATTACTGCTTGCATTTAACCTGAGTATCATATGCTTTTAAGTGCGTGCTTACCTGTGTGTGGTTATCTACTGTTTGTGAAGACGTTTACCTGTGTGCTACTATGTACTATTTATGTACACAATTACCTGCACGTAAACATGCACTGCTCATGCATGTGTTTACCTGGGTACCATTCTGTGCCATTCATGTACATGCTACCGGTGTGATGATGTACTGTTTCGCTATGCATTTGCCTGTGTCCCATTACATAACTCTTCCTCCAGAATGTATGCCTGGGGGAGAAAAAGGACACCCACCTTGGCCACTGCTGCTTCCTCAGGACCTGGTAGAGAAGCTCTTGCAGGAACACTCGCCAAATGAGTGGATGGCAGGTTTTGTCTACTGTATGGTGACCATTACCAAGACCAAACACCTGCCTCAAAGCAACGCCCACCACTGCTCATGGCCATGACCTTGAGAGCAAGTTTGGTTCCTTTTGTCCTTGACAGCCTGCCGGGTGTTGTACGCTTGGGATCTGTGACATTTGAAAGCAGAAATCTAGTGTCCCCAGTGCCTTCCTGCTACAGCTGAAGCATCTTCATTTTCCTCCTAGGAAAACCTTCTTTCAGATTCAGCTCAGCTATCATTTCCTCTAGGAGGAAAGTCAGCTCACGTTTAGCTTCTCATTCCAGTTTCTTGGCATCTTTTTGAGGACTGTATCACCAGATCTACCATCTTATTCTCCCTCTGGGATGTGCACACGTTGGATGGAGTTGTCTTCATGTTCATCCAGGCCATTAATAAAACTCTGAGTGGAGGATTAATTTAAAAAGATCCCACCAGGGTGATTTTAAGTCAGTCTTCGGGGGCACCTGGGTGGTTCAGTTGGTTGAGCAACTGCCTTTGGCTTAAGTCATGATCCTGAAGTCCTGGGATCCCACATCAGTCTCCCTGCTCAGCAGGGAGCCTGTTTCTCCCACTGACCTCTCTCCTCTCATGCTCTCTCTCTCTCTCATTATCTCTTTCTCTCTGTCTCTCAAATAAGTAAATAAAATCTTTTAAGAAAAATCCGTCTTTGGGTTTTGAACTCTTCTGAGATCACTTGAAGAAAAAAATATCCCAAATATCAAAAAGAGGTAATAGGGGCACCTGGGTGGCATCCAACTCTTGGTTGTGGCTCAGGTAGTGATCTCAGGGTCCTGGGATGGAGCACCATGCTGGGTTCCATGCTCAGTGTGGAGTCTGCTGGAGATTCTCTCTCAATGTGTGCTCTCCCATGTGTGCTCTCACACTCTAAAATAAATGCATAAATCTTGAAAAATTAAAAGTAAAAAAGTGATAATAGAAGCAGGAGAGGTCCTTACAAGCATACGGTTCAGCCACCTCATTTTTCCAATGAGAAAACTACGGTCCAGAGGGAACCTAGTCACATCTGGAGGGCCCGTCAAGTCAGAGGAATAGCAAAAACAAAGACGCGTCTATACTCTCTCCAGGGCTCTGCAAAAGGCCCACCAGCATCTCCCAGGCGATGGAGATTCAGCCACATGGCCTCTGCTGGCCCAGCCTCTGTCTCTGTCATAGTGGGATGAGGAGGCCCGAGGGAGGGCGTGGAATATGGCTGGGATGCTACCATCTTTGTCCTTTACCACACCTACTGCTCAGAGGTGGAAAGTTACTTCACAAATTCTACCCTTCCCTGCAGTGATCACAGCTTGAAATTTCAGTTAAGAATTGAAAAAAGAATTTGGAAGAGGAAGACATTCATTCTTAAAGTCTCTGAGGGAAAGGTTATTGGATTTTGTTTTTTCATCTTTAGAAAGCAACCTGTAAAAAGGAGAGGATCGCTGGTCAGTCCCCACTCTGGCCCCACGCTTGATTATCCAAGCACAGCCTGCTCCTAGACAGGGCATGTTCTCAATGTCTGTGGCCCTGGCTCTGATTCCACGGAACCCCAGCTGTACCTCTCCAACAAAGTGGGTATGATAGCTTCCCCCTTGAGATTGTATTTATTAAAGGGCTCCCTGAACTGGGAAGTGCTCCATGAGTATGAGGCTCCATTCCCCATCTTCTCTCCTTGCCTGCCTCCTCATCCCTCGTTCTGGGAAGAACAAGAAAGAATAAACATTGTTCTAAAGCCATGGTGCTAGATCTTGGGAAGAAGTAGTAATTAATTAATTTAATTAATTTAAATTAATTAAATTTAATTAATTAATTCTCAACATTATCCTGAGAGGCAAATATTACTCTCTCTGGAGATGAGAAAACCCAAGTTCTAGAACAGTCTGAACCTTTCCCTGTTTCTGCCCTTGTGCTTGCATAACAGAGAGCTGGGACCACATCTGCCTATCCATGTCCACGCCATCTTCAGTCTGATCCACGTGGGAGGATGTTTGATTGAATATCTTCCTTGTGTGTTCATGAACAGAGTCTGCATTCGGGAGAGGGAGCTCTCTTCTCCCGTTAGAGTTGGGACCTAGGTAGGCACCATCCAGGCAATGTCTTAGAGCTTGGCAGTGAGCTGTTGATGTCCGTGGGGAAGGGGAGAAAGCCCAGGGGCAGGAAGGCCACTGGCTTCTGCTGTATCACTTAGCTAGAACTCAGCAGAGCCAGGAATTGGTCCAAACCATGCTGTGTCTGCTCTCCCAGCACTCCCTTCCTGACTGGGAACTTGGAGGCATTTGGGGGGAACGTAGTGACAGAAGCAGCCTGTCTGAGTCCAGCCAGTGACGAGACACCATTTGCATCCAGGAAGGAAGAAATGGTGCTGCCCTTGGGATGGCTTTTCAGAAAAGGCAGAATGGGAGTGACTCAGGAAGGACAAATCATCCTGAGAAGGGAGGCCAGACCTGCAGAGACATCAACTTGTCTACTTGATAAGTGAAATATGGATACATCTAAAAATAACATGTTTTAAGATTCAGCATTTGAATTTGCATGAACATAGGACTCGAGATAGATCCATGTTACATCAACACACCTAGCCCCAGACCCCAGCAGAAGTCAACCAGTAAGCTGGAACTAAAACTGATGAGAGACGGCACAGTGCGCGGTCACTGGGATTATCAATAGTGAAAATAGTGGCACACCACTAATTGCTAATAGAATTAACATTAACATTTTAGTGTTAATACTAATTGTTGGTCACCATAGTCTTAATTTAAAAAGTCTTTGAGTAGATCTCTAGAGGTGGTAATCATTTGGATAGATTTCTTTTCTTCTGAGACTTACAACAAGCCACTTCTTTGATCATGGTAAAGACTCCAGTTCTAGTATCCAAGCTCTACTGCACCCTATTTATGTGTCTTTCTGTGAGTCAGTAAACCCCTCAGAGATTCAGTTTCCTCATCTGTGAAGTGGGTATGATGATGCCTAGGGCACAGGACTCTCCAGAGGATAAAATGAGGCAGGAAAATACTTCGCACAGAGCCCCATGATAGGAAGCACTACTGTGATTTTGTCATTGTCCCCATTATCATTGGGGTCAGTTCCCCTCCATGTAATAAGGAGCTGGGGGTTCCAAGACTGTCTTGAGTAGGGACTTGCAATCAAGACTCCCACCTGTAATTCCCTGTGTCTTCCTCCTGGCCCTTACAGGTGCTGAGGGCTGGACCCACCCAGATCCCTCTAGTCAGCCTGCTGGGGTCTGGGTGACACCCAAACAGCCACAGGACAGTCAAGTCCAACACCATACTTCACAGTAAGGGCAGCTGGTGATATGCAGTGAGAGTTTCCCTTCAGACACGGTTCTATTTGCCCATCAAATGAACCCGGTAGACAAGGCTTCCAAAATTCTCCTTTAAGAAATGAAGACTAGACCCCGAGATCCTGGGAAGGTTGCTTCTACTGACAATCACCAACTGGGGAATGCAGGATCTGGGATGTCAACTCCGGTCATAGGTCTTTCCATTCTACTCTTCCCTTACCAACCCAGTGATATGTGGACAGAGTGTGCAAGGCCTCATGTGGGACCACTGTGTTGTCTAAATGCCTATAATTAGCAGGTCTGTCTCAACTCACTCCTTTCCCTGAAACCCCACTCAGCCGCTCGGCCTCCTCAGTCCAGTCTGCACACAAGTGTCTCCTCATCAAAATTGCCCAATTTTGTTCAGCTACACCACTGGGAGCCTCATACCGGCTGTGCTCCCTCTCAAACCCGCGGCCTCCCGTTGTGTGCAGGCGTGCCCCATCGTCTGACACAGTCATCAAGTGTGGGTTGGGGCCTGCATGTCAAGCAGTAGGGATGAGAACAATCAGGAGCCTCGGCTTCCCTGGGGTATGAAAGGACACTGAGACTGACTTGGATGGGATGCATTATAAGTCTGAGTGTGCACTGGAGAGGGATTCTATGGGAAGCAAGGGAGGGAAGGAGAGAAGAAAAGAGGGAGGGGGGAGAGGTCGAAGGGGAAAGACACAGAGGAGAGAGAGAAAGGAGGGAGACGGGGGAGGAAGAAGAAGGGAACTCAGAAGAAGGAAGGAGACAGAGAGGGGTAAGGAAGTGAGGGAGAAGGAAGAGGAGGAGAAGGGAGGGCAGGGTGTGGGGGGAGAGGGAAAGGTTTCCAGTCCCCACTCTAGCTTTTTAGAGGATGGAAGAAAAAAGGCTAAGATCAAAGAGAAACAAGGCAGTAGGTCACTTCCCCCACGGGTCACGCTGGGGGGTGTGGGTATGTGTGCACACGTGTGTCTCTGTAGCATGTGACTGTGGTGTGTGCATGAGAAATGAGGTACTGGTCATCTCCAGACCACCCGCTTCCCTGGCCCTGCACATCCAGGCTCGGCAGTAGCCTGAGGATGAACTCAATCACTCCACCTGCTGATGGGGGGTGGGGGGGGGGCATGGCCAGAGCTCCTTGTCTTTTCTACAGGACTGAAGGAACACAACTGTCTCCGAAAGTTCACCTAGTCTGCCTTGTCATCCAATTGGTCCCTGGTACTTTGCTTTCCTCTTCTGTTGAGGTCCAGGGACAGGGCATGAAGGCTACTTCAAAGAAGACCTTGGGAAGGCTGAAAATTCCTAGCTCAGATTTCCTTCGGTTGATGCCAATGAAGCAGAACAGGGTGCAGCCCACTCCTTCTGATCCCTGTCCCATGCCTCAGAGCTTTGCTCAAATGCTCAAATGTTCAATAAAACCCAGTTCCCCGATTTTAAAAGTCATGTGTGTTTTAATGGAAATGTAATCCACATGTTCCTGACTTACTTACAATTAAATTATCAAAATATTATTTTAAGGGTTGTTTGATATCTAGGAAGGCTTTTGAGGTCTTTTTAATATGATTTTAAATGGCTCTTTTCTTAAAAGCTGGAAACTTTGCTTGGTTGTAAGTAAATAAACCCACTGGAGATGAGTGACTTTCGTCTAGAAATGTCAAGGCATCTCACAGGGGTTTGGAAGCAGCCGAAGCTCTCACTGCCTTCCATAAGAACTGCAATCAGACCCACAGAAATTTCCTTTGTAATGTTCCCAGTAGCCCTTAGTCAGACATTCAAAGGGTACCATTCATCCTCAATGTGTCATCAAAATCAATGGCTGTTTTCCATGGGGAGGGACAGGGACTGACGTTCAGTGAGCGCCTTGGGCACTGTGTTTGGCACTTCAAACACAGGACCTCGCATCGTCGCCTCTGACAGCCTAATGCCCTGAGCATCATGAGTCTGTTTCACTGATAGGGAAGCGGGAGCTCCAAGAGGTTATGTAACCTGTCCTTGCTCATCTGAGTCTATGGGACTGAGACTCGGGGCATTTCGACACTGAAGGGGCTCCCCTGCCCACGGCACTGTGCCACTTCTCTACAGCAGCCAAAGCATGGTGATGAGCATTAGGACGTCCACAGTCCCTGTGAGACTTGTGTTTGTTTGGGGGTTTGCTAGTGTGCAAATGTCTTACACAGTCGTCATGGGGTTTCCAGGGGAGAAACGTGTACAAAGAGCCCAGAGCAACAGAGTCCTGACAAAGCAGTGACTCTTACTTTAAGGCTGATAACTGCTGTTATCAATTATTTCATTGATTATCATTGTGACTGTCAGTTACTACACTGGGTTCTCCCAACACTTTGTGATTATCAACCACACTTTGAAGATAGGGAAACCAATGGACTAAGAGCTAGCAAGCCAATGACTCCCCCTGGCATCCGCAGGGTCCGAAAGGAGCGTTTCTCAGCCCAGAGGGGTACCCCCTCCACGGGAAAGCCTGGCCGCAGGTTCTGAATCTGTGCTATCTAATTTGGTAGCTATGAGCCACGTGTGGTTATTTCATCCTTAATTAATTAAAATAAAGTTTAAAATTCCATTTCTCGGTCGCACTGGCCGCATTTCAACCGCTCAGTATCCACTTGTGGCTGGTGGTTCCTGCAGTGGACTGCACAGAGAGGGAAACTTTCCGCCCGCCCAGAAAGTGCTAGTGGACAGCACTAGGCTGAAGCCCCTGCCTGGCCCCTTCTGGAGGCCACCAGTGCGGCCACTCTGTGTTGTGGCATCAGCTCTCTCCAGCCTAACTCCTTCAGTGAGTCACTCTCCTGACTACCTTGGGGGTCCCGCGGCCTCCCCCCCGCCCCCTCCTCACAGCAGCCCGGCAGAACCTGGATCTGAATAGCTGTGGGGAGGCCAGGAAGGGCAGCTTCAGGAGCAGCTTCAGGGCTCCTGGTGGAGCCAGGCGGCCTCTTGCTCGGCCCTGCTGGGTTTCAGCTAATCTTCTGCAAAATGGAGGAGGGGCCCTGGGGGAGGAGGAAGAAGACTTCTGGAAGGTGAGGCCCAGCAGGGAGATGAAGCGCCTGCCACGGAGGCAGACATCTGTGCCCAGACAGATAGAGTTCCACAGATACGATCTTTGTGACTATCCCTGTGAGAGATAAACAACTTGCCAGAGCAGCTTGCAGGAGGAAGTGCCCCGCTGAGAAAGTGGTGCTCAGAGGCCAGACGCTCAGCCCCTGCGGTCAGAGACCCAGCCGAGGAAGGCGGGGGAGGGGAAGGAGGCAGCCCGGATCGGCACAGGTGACAGGAGTCACAGAGCCCAATGCCACAGATGTCAATAGAGAGAAATGTGTGAACGTTGGCACATGAGGGGGCAGAGGATCTGTGAGAAAGAAAGAAAAAAAAAAACCATCAGAAGGAGAAAAGGTGGTGATGTGCATGTTTAACCTTGTCTCTTGTTATACATCAAAATGAGGTGTATCTTGAGGGTAAGGATTTATATCCCCAACCTCCTGCTTATCAGCTCTACAGTGCTGAGTAACTTCTCTAACACTGGATTTTATCAACCATGAAATGGGATATCTGTATTAAGTTGTAAGGGGGTGGAAAGATTCCTTCTTGAAGCAAAATCAAATAACTTCTTCCATGAATTGGATTTAAATGGAGGATGGATGGATGGATGGATGGATGGTTGGAAGGTAGATGGATGGATGGATGGTTGGATGGATGGAGGATGGATGGATGGTTGGATGGATGGATGGATGGATGGTTGGATGGCCGATGAATGGATGGTTAATGGAAGGAAGGAAGGAAGATGGTTGGATAGATGGATGGATAAAAACTCTATCAAAATACACCTTCTTGACCAGTGATATCTGCATGCCTTTCTCTTCCAGGAGGCTGGGAGCTTTTCCAGGAAAAGGGCTGGGTCTAATTCAGTTTTATACCCTCACAAGCACCACACAGATCCAGGTACATCTGCTCAGTCAAACTGGAAGGAAGGAAAATAAGGGGACAGGCAGAAAAGGAGTAAGGGGATGCAACGGGAACATACATTTTAAACCTCAGTTATTTATACGTGGCATTTTCATTAGATTATGTCCATGTGAAACAACTTCAGAAGATAAGGATATCTTGAGATTTGAGTTTAGGTTTAGGGTAGGGTTGCAAATTAAAATACAGGACATCCAGTTAAATTAGAATCTCAGAAAGCCCAGGATTTTTTTTTTCTTAGTATAAGTGTGTTTCATACATTATTTGAGACCACATACACTTAAAAATATATTGCTCATCTGAAATTCAAATGCAACTAGATAACTTGTATTTTATATAGCAGCCCTAACTTAGGAAAGAGGGGAAAAAATAGGTTTTGGGCTTCTTATTAATCCATGCATATTTGAACACACTTTCCCAAAAAGCTACTCAATGGGATTTGGGGCAAAGGCTTGGTTAATAATAAAGGCACACCCATTTCCCGTCTGCTCATCTTAAAAGACATCCTCCCCAAGGACAGCCCAATCACTTAGTCAAATGCATTCAAATCATCCTAAACGCAGCCTGTGATTCCTCACCCTGGTTAGGAACTTCTGGAGGGACTTGGAACTTTTCTTAAAAATGGGAACGTCAGAGCTAATCCGCACCTGCAGAGTGAATGAAGGTGTTTAGCATGCAGTAGGACAGACAAAGCGAAGCAAATGGGGAGACTAAGCACTCCGTGGCTGCCCTCGTCTCAGCCATCCTGGTTCTCACCTTCAGCAGCAGCCCTACCGAGATGCAAAGGGGCTCAACAGACTTTTCTGAAGAAGCACAGAGTTCCTAAACCATCCGCTTTGGTTTCACCCCTGCACGCCTTCACCCATCAGTCCTTTGTCACGCATCACACTTGCCAGCATTATTCTCTTTTGACTTTTTTACCTAAACTCTGCATTTCTCTACCAGATCCTCACCCAATACAAGCAGTTATTTCTGGGTTGGTCTTTTCTTTCCCCCTTCTGTTATTACCCACTAAATACCTCCTTGTTGGCACTGAGCCCCATCATTCGTGATAATCCGGCCAATCTAAGAACCCCATTTATTTCTCCCGTTTATTCTAGGCTGTTCTCCCCAAGTCGTCATTCATCAAGAGGCGTTCATCAGAGAATTCCTCCAATATGAGGAATAATTAAAGGTACCTTTTCCTGTTGAAGAATTAGGAACAGTAAAAACACGCTTTTTGTTTTGTTTTGTTTTTAACAATATAATGTATTTGTGCGGATGTATTCGTCTCTTCACCAACTCCCTTATGTTATATTGCTTTTTCTGGCAATATTTGATCCCATAAAGCCCTTTATTCAAGACTCCTCTCCTTCCCATTCTGAAATGATCTCTCTCGAGAGTGGCAGTGATGATACAATAGGGTTGGAGTTGCTATTATTAAAAATTACTACTTTTTTTGACTATGTTGCTTCTGTTACCCAGTGGGATTTTGATTCCAGACATTCTTCTTGCTTGACATCCGCTGGGGAAGTGATGAAACCATTCATTATTTAAAAGTTTGGAAGCCACAAGAACTACAGTATCTAACCAGATTGGATTGACTTTTTAGCTCTTTTGATTAATAATTCATAAACCTGAGGATATGTGAATTGGGTGAGCACTAACCCGCTAACAAAAGGAGAGTAGGAGATGAATGTTAACATGGCTTCTGTGTTATTTTACTTAACACTTCAGACCAACAAAACAAACCCATGTGTCATGGAACCTGTTTCATAGTTTCAATCCACAATCAATATTTCATGATTAATGGGCCCATATGTTCACACCGGGCCCCTGCAGTACAAAATTTGCACGCGCATCTCCCATGTGATGATGTACAAAATGCCTCCTCCGAAAAGAAAGGATTTTGCTCTCTCTAATGAGAACTCATGTTCAACTTGCTTTCCAGATTATTTGGTTTTTAATTTTTCCTTTCCAGATTTGATAAAGTGTAGGAGTCTTGATGGTACCAAATAAGCCTTTGGACCTGAAAGTGGCAATTTACTCTCCCAAACCAATGGAGTTTCTGCAAATGGTAGAACATAGAGGGTTATGTCGTTTGCAAATGACATGTATTTTTTTTAAACCTGGCTAATATTATGCTCTGTAAAAATTATTTTGCTTGGCATCTGAGGACCTTTATCTGTGCTTCCGCCTCTGTCGTTTACTAGGTGTGATCTGGGTCAAGCAACTGGTTTCTCTCTCTGAGCTTCATTTTCTTAATCTATTCCATGATGAATAAGACCAACCTTTTGGTAGTGCCGTGAATAACGGAACAAGATTACATAAAGCACCTACACTGTTTATAGCAGTGCTGTCCTCATTCATTACTTTAATATGTGTGAAATGTTAAATAGTATTAATATTGTTAAATATTAAATATTATTAGCATTATTTAAAACATTTTATTAGTCAATAAAACAATATTAAGTCACCCTGTTGGTATGATGTACAGCGTATTAAAAGCCCTTTATAAACTATAATGTTTTAAAGCAACTGTAAGGAGTTATGGTTGGTTATCACTCAGCATTTAAAGTGATAGTGATGACACCACTTTCATGCGGATGTGATATAAATGTCTTCCTTCTGGTAAAGTTCATCATAAGAAGAAAATTAGCTTAGTAATTTATCAATGCAGCATAGTCTTTAAAAAAAAAAAGCAGATGAAAGAAAATTCACTGTAACATTTTTCTCAGAGAACTCCCAACTTCTGATTGTTTCAGGTCGATTTCAGCTTATACCACAAAGATTTTACCTCCAAGTCCCTACTTAGGAGAATGTGGTAAAAAGACCCAAAGATTTCACAGATTCGAACACGTTTAAATTCCACAGATTGCAAACAGAACAAGGACAAACTTTAAAACATCCTTATGCTGGAAGACTCGCACACCAATACACCCTTCAGAAGCCTCTGTTCTGCAAACCCAGACGCTCCTGTTTGCCGGAGAGGCCGACCCCTCCAAGACGTCACAAGGCAGAAGGTTGGGTCTGGCCTATTTAGCTCATCAGAAACTAAAAACGGACTGGCTTTTTCTCGGAGGAAAAGTGACACAACACAGGAAAACAACTCAATCTGGAATTTATTGTAATTATTTACAAGTGCATAAACTGAAGTCTGACTTTTCCTCCTCTGTTAACCCTAAAAAGGAATAATTGCTTACATTCTGGTCCCTGTGGCTAGTGAGCTAGAAGGGGAAAAAGGATTTCCAAGTCAACCTCCCTTGGTTTTCTAGGATAGTCTTTTCCTGAAAGTTCTGCTCTTAGAGCTTTGAGGTAAGGGTGTCTCCACAGCAGTCTTTGGCTTGGATTATCTGAGCATCTTTAAAACTACAGGTTTTGTGTTTTGGAGGGAAGATGGGATCTTCCCAGACACATAACCGTGTTTTGCCTATTGTTACACTCAATCTTTTCTCCTTTGCCTAAGATTAGAGGCACAGAGGCCGGGGCTGTGCTACACTCTGACCAATGAGAGAAAAAGGTGGATGGAAAACTGTGAATCCAATTCCTGAAGAAGAGAAGGGGCGGGGTTTCCCTCCGTGCTACACAATGGTGTTGATGGTATCCATTGTCGACAGCAGGGTAGTTGGCACCTTCTTCCCTCAATTGTCAGGTGCAGAGAGAGAATCCTGGAGGGGGACAGCATGTGATTTGCCCAAAGTCACACTGTATCTGGAAGCACGCTGGTGTCTGACCCTGGCCTTCCTCCTGGATCCCCAGGCTGCCTGTCTCCAGGACAGAGAGGAAAGAAAAAAGGAAACAAGCATGTTTGGGGCCCCTGCCAGGAACCTGGTGATGCACCAGGAACATTCCTGCATTGTCTGACTTGACATTTTCTACAGGGGGCGCTCTCTCAACTTGTGTTGGGCCAGGGTCCCGCCTCCTCTTCTGGAACTATTTTGGGAATTACCCCCTATCCCTTATACCCCAGCGCTGCGAGCTGCCAGCAGGGGCAGAAGGCCATCTTTGACTCTCAAGCAGGATTCTGCCACAGCAAATCCCAAGCAGCATTTAACAGAAATTACCAACATTTGTCTTGGTGTGAGTATTTTTTTTTTCTTTTTTCCCCATCAGGGATTAGGAAGAGCAATCATCTCCCGCCTCTCATCAATTACTTTCTTCCATATCTTTTGCATTTTCCCGCAGAACCATTTTGCAGGTACAACAGAGCGATCTTTGGAGATAATCTGGTGATTATTACAAATTCAGCCTCTCACACTACAGGCATTAAGAGATGAAAATTGCCTGAAGTTCGCCGTTGTATACCCAGTCCGTACCTCTGGACTCCTGTCCCGAGGTGAAAATGCAAACAGAGGAGATATTTAGAATCGTTTTGACAGTTCATAAAATTAAGCAGGGATTAGGGATTCGCTTTTTTAAATAATGCCAGAGGGTGCACACTATGGTAATCATATCACCCTGCAACAGGTCCAGTCAAAGTTGAACGGACTATCTAGGAAGAGAGAGAGAGAAAATGTCAGGTTATTAAATCTACTGTGTATCAGCTGTTGGAAATCCATTTTTTAAACCTTAAATTAAACTGCCTGCCTAATGGAGACACTATCCCCAGCCCCCGATAACAACCGTCCTTCTCCTGCGTCTCTTCTGTTCAGACAATACATGCTGTAGCTTCCATGTCTATGCGCGTGACTAGATCTAGTCAGAGGGGATGATTGTATAAATATGCATGTAGTACAAATAGTTTAATTTTAATTGGGACAGAGTAGCTGATGTTGAAACCATTTGCGTAATTTTGAATATTGAACGTGATATCAAGCATGTGACTGGCTCTATTAGATTAAGAAAAAAAGAAAGAAAGAAAGAAAGAAAGAAAGAAAGAAAGAAAGAAAGAAAGAAAGAAAGAAAGAAAGGCTCTCATTTTAATGGCAGTGTGGGGCAGGAGCCTGAGGACTGGATCGTATGCCAGTCTTTATCCCAAGCACTGTATCATTTTGACCAATAAATTCCCTTCCCAGAGTGTCATTTTCTCTTAATGGGAAGATTTTAAACCAGATGAACTTTAAAGTACTGTTTTGAAAGGTAAGTGATCAGGCTGTGCTTCACGGGGCCAGAGCAGATGTGATTCTCAGCATCAGTCAGAAAAGACTGGGTAGGGCTGCCCAGTAACAAACACTCCCCGATCTCGATGGCTTCACATCAAGACAGCTTACGTCTTGATCCAGCTGTATGGCCGTGAAGCTCAGTATGGGATTTCATCCAGGGATCTGGGCTTACACAGACCCCATCTTGTAGCTGCTTTATCTGGACCTGGCATTTTTTCATTTGCCATTGTATGGCAAGACATTACTCTGGGAAACTGAACATAGAATCTTCCACATTTTTTTTTCTTTCTTTCAGAAGCATCAAATGCCAGTTCTGCTCAAGTCCATGTGCAGACATAGCTTGATGGTCCTCCCTAAGTGCAAGGGGGCTGTAAGGTGAGGTGGAGAACGTGAACTGTTTGTCCCTTGCCATCATGGCTGCCATTATAAAATCACAAAAGTAGTCTCTCTCTTTGATGAAAGAAGAGGAACTCAACACTTTAAAACTTCAACTAGGCACAAGCTAGACCTGCACAGCAGAGAAACATGGAAGCTGACAGCGGGTCGGGTCTGGCCCAGAGTCTTGGAAAAGTGGTCTTGAATTCTCTTCTCAAACTGGATTCATATTCCCAACACCCACTGTCTCTAGCAGCACCCATTCCCAGTGTCTCGTCAGATCTCAGAAGTCAGGTCAACATCCAATGAAAGAGCTGGAATCATTTTTAAAAAGTCAATTTAGTATAGGAAAGAAAGGCATCAGCATTTGAGGGTGACCTCTAACCTTGCAAATAAGAGGGACTTGCTGTTTCAAATATAATTCTTGGGGTTTATTTATTTATTTTTTTAAACTCAAGTTAGTTAACATATAGTGTATTATTAGTTTCAGTGGTAGAATTTAGCGATTTATCAGTTGTATTGAGGTGTCCTCCTTAATGTCCATTATCCAATTTAAATATACTTTTAAGTGCACACATGCACACGTGCACACACACACACACACACACACACCCCTTAAACTCATAAACAATTGAAACTGAGAGTTGAGAGTATTCTGGGTCAAAATATTACAAAAATTAAACTCTTTATTCCACACATCTGACACCACCTCAGAAGGTGTGCCTTGCCCTCCAAGAGCTGTGGAGAATGATGGCCTGAGGGCTCCTCCCAAGGAGAGAACCCAGGCCCTTTTAAGAACATTCCGTACCTCTGGGTAGAGACTCCTCATTGTCTATGCCCAGTGTAATTCCAGAATTGGTAAGGGCTAATGTAATGCATGCTTCTCACTCTTCTCTTCTTCAGCAGGAGTGAGATTACCGTGCAGCTCCTCCTCTCCCTCTAACATACTTTCATCTTTATGGGGGCAGGGTCACACCGAACTCATATTTTTATGAAGGAAGAGCTATTTTCAGACTTGATATATTGACTACTTGGAGCTCCCAGATTTTGAGTCGGCCAGGGGGACTTTAGAGAAAAAGTTGGGTACATTGTGTAGGAGTGAAGGAGGAAGGTAAGTACTTAGGACCCATGTGGCAGACTGTATTGTTGTGAAAGCATTCTCTGTCCCTTCTAACAAAACAGTTCTTATGAAAAATATAATGTCCTTCCACCAGATTTGTGCCGGCCGTGGTTGCGTGGCTTGCTTTGGCCAAGAAAGCTCGTATGGGGGTGATGTTGGTTCTGATGCTGGTTCTGAGTGGAAGCTTTTGGAATCCCTGTATGTCTCTCTTCTCTCTCTTCTTTAAGAGTACGTGACCCGAATGAGGAGGGCATGCCGCACAGCCGCAGAAGCCCTAGGAATTCTGGGAAGAACATAAATATGAACTACAGATACATCTTTGTTGCCATGAACCACTGTGGTTGGGAATTATTTGTTACTCTTAGCATAACCTAAACTGACTGATACAAACAGTTACTTTTTATGGAGACCACCGCAAATTTCCCTGGAGTCAAACCCTTCCTCTCCATCCAAAGCACCATTACTTTGGTTCAGGTCCCCATTATATTTCTTCTTGAGTTTTGCAAAAGTATATCATCTGACTATTTTCCCTGTGTTCTTGATCCCCTCTGCTCTATATTCCACATGTACTCAGAGTCATCCTTGCAAAATACAAAACTCATCTTCTCCCTTTCCTCCTTAAGGCCCCTCAGTGCCTCCCTGTTGGCTTCAGAATAGAACCCAAACTGCTCTGTTTTTCCAAAGCCCTTCCTTAAGCTTACGCAGCCCTGTCCCTGGGTCCCCGTCACTCTCTCCCTTTCACACAGTCTGTCCCAGCCCTCGCCCACAAGCCACAGTCCTGCTCGCCCTTCGACTTCCACACATGCTTGTCTGTCTTCCTCACTGTCTCTATTAGGGTAATTCTTTCTCACCTACCAAGGGTCGGCGCATGCTTTGCCTCCTCTGTCTTTCTGTCTTTCTCTGTCCACCCTTCCCTCATGGGCAGTCTTCAACTCTTTTCTGTGGTTTGATAGCACCCTGTACTTGCTGCTATCCTGCCCTGTTCTTTTTTTTTTCTCTCTGTCTCTCTTTTCTTTTTTCTGTCTCTTCTAAGCCTATTGGAGAGCACAGAGCATAGGAGACCCTCCATAAGGCAGATGAATGAATGAATGAAGTATAGAAATGAATAAACTAGTCATCATCTTTTTTGGTGTACACAAGGATTTTAGCATGCAAGCCATGATGATGTCAGAGGGATCCGAAAGGGACAGCAACAATCCTAATCAAAGGAGTGAGAAGGAAATCACCGCTCTCTCCTGCACTGTCCTGTCTTTTGATGCACTCTCTGGCAACAATCTTAACTAAGGCTGTAGGGAGTAGCCTAAAAGAATCCATTCCCCTCCCCCTTCCCTCCTCTTCCCCCTCCTCCCTGGCAACAGCCAACTGCCTTTTCTCTAGTGCCTGTCCTGCTAAGGAAGAAGGAGAAGCGTCAAGGAGTGACAAACAGGATAAAAGGGTTGGAAAGGGGCCTTCTGGGAATTCAGCGCACTGGGGCCATGTGGTCCAAGGAGGACAATCCGGGTGGGTGACTTAATGTGTTTTTAATTATATATAAGGTCACGTGGGTGATAATCAGCAAGCAGCTGTCCCCTCTCCTCAGAAGGTCAGGGCCTGAGAGAAAGGCTTAGCATGTCTCACACGAGAGACAGACTGATCAAACATTATTCCTCGAGATTCTACCAGGTATCTGAGTGAGCTGAGATGTCCCCTCCTCAGTGCCCCAGAGCAGAGGGGAGCCTGGCAGAGGACGCCCTCCACACACGACCCGGAACACACAACCACATGCACATTTGGTCATCACTGTTGATGACTGGCTGGGACGTCTCTGCAGTCTGCACCTCCAGCTCGGGTCCCGCCGTGTCTGCCCTTTGGGGACGTTGTGCCACTTCTCTGTGGCTTAGTCTCTGTAACTGCAACACGAATGTGCCAGCAATAATGAGACGACACATTTAAGGGGCACATAGCGTGTGCCACAATCCTTCCCAGTCTATCTTCCCTGCACTCTGTGAGTAGGTTCCTACCATTCTCTTTAATTCACAGATAGGGAAACCCTGAGAGATTATTACGAGAGCCAAGACTGGGAACTCAGGGTCTGATCGTACCCCAAGCCCTAAACCTCTGACAACCACCTGACTCTTTCTGTGAATCCTCCTTGGCTAAGCCGCTTCACACCCATCCACACCACACTTGGCATGCCCTGGGCCATTGCCACCGCTCCTATTTGACCACACCCGAGCTGTTTAACTTACCATGTTGTGGAATTATTTCTCTTACTCTTCTCTAGAATGTGAGCTCCCCAAGGGCAGGGACCTGGATCTGTTTTACTTATGAATGTATTCCCAGCACCAAAGAAGAGCCTGAGACTAAGTAGACACTCCATGACTGTTGGGTGCATGGAGGACAGTGATGGTGAATTACAAGTATGGCCCAGTGTGAGGGACTCCAGGTGATCTCCCAGAACCCCAAGAGAGCCCTGGAATGTGACCCACTCCCCAGCACCTGGTGCCAGAGCTCCCACCAGAGGTCACCTGCTGTCTTCTGCCTTGAGGGTTTTCACCCTTTAGCACTTCACTGCAGGAGGCTGGGTGTGACAACACTTGAGGACAAACAGCTAACAAAAATGATTGTTGTTGTTGTTGTTATTATTATTATTATTTTGTGGGGGGGGCTGATTGGGGGGGGCAGTTAGTATGGTGTCTGGCCTCCAACCTGAGCTTCCCTGAGACTGCAGCTAAGCCTGAGGTCACTGACACTGCTCTAAAGTGTCAGAGGGAGAGACATCTCCCACACTGAGAAGAGCAGACCCTCGGAGACCTTCCTGGCCCACATGTGAAACCCAACACCACCAGTGACACAGGCACCCTCTTCTTGTTTGAGAACAAACGACAGAATGTTCCACCGTGTTTGATGGGACCAGAGGGAGGAGGAGAGTGTAAATTTCAGTATGAATTGATAACACTTAGTCAGCCCGCTTCTAAAGCAAGGGTTTGCAAAATTTCCCTGAGGACGAGCCTAGGAAATGTGTCGACCTGGTTTCACACACAGGCAGATCTGGGGGGCGAGGGCAGGGTCCTCAACAGCCGCTGAAGAGGGCACAGCCCTATAACTCTTATCATTCCTAGGATGCTGACTGTGAGCACCAATTACACATTTGTAACAGCAGTCTCCTGGAGTGGTTGTTGGGGTCAGTAGAAGGTCTAAGTTGACTTTTGGAGAAGTGATCTGGAGGGACATAAAGTGTGTTTTACACGTTACAGGTCACCAACCTCGATGCTTATCTCACTCAGGTAATATTAAAAACAAACAAACAAAAAAACAAAGGAGTGAACTGGAATGATATGCAGACACACATCCTGTCTAAACGGGACAGTGGCTTCTCTACTCCAGCCAGGCTTTGTTAGGAGAAGTAGGGAGAACTCTAGATTTTGTCTTGTTTTCGATTATTATTAATTTTTTTGAGATAGCTCCCAATCTTTTTTTTTTTTCCAATCTTTTTTTTTTAAGATTTTATTTATTTATTTGATAGAGATTACAAGTAGGCAGAGAGGCGGGCAGAGAGAGAGGAGGAAGCAGGCTTCCCGCTGAGCAGAGAGCCTGATGCAGGGCTTGATCCCAGGACTCTGGGATCATGACCTGAGCCGAAGGCAGAGGTTTAACCCACTGAGCCACCCAGATAGCTCCCAATCTTTAAGGGCTGTCAACTAGCAAGATTTCAAGTCAGAGGAAGGGAAAGTCAGGAGACAACAGGTGATGTTTATTGGGCATCTGCTAAGCTGTCCTGGCACTTCACACAGGTGAGTTCATGTCATCCCGTGAACCTTCTCAGAGCAATCATTTCCCTCTCCCCTCTCACAGCTGAGGAAGCTGTGGCTCCAGTGGGAAAACATTACTTGCCAAAGACTACCTGGTGAAGTAAGTGATTGAGATCATTAACACACAGATTGTCCCATGCACAGTCATCCACCTTCCAATTCACAAGGGAACAGTTTCTACTTGGGATGCCTAACAATGGAATGTTGGTCCTTGTTAAGTAGTGAGCTCCCTGTTACTCTGAGCAGTCAAGAAGGTCTAGATAACCTTTTTCTCAAAGATGTTAGAAAAGGCAAGTCTTACTTTGATAGTGAAATGAGATTGAATTATATGGAGGATTTCTTTTCCTGCTCTGACTCAACATTTTTCAAAGCCCTATAGCCGTTGGCAGAGTAATCCTTGTTCTATAGAGTTACTATGAGGGGAATTTAATATGAGGAATCTACCTTGAATGCAGACTCCATCTATCCAAGGACATGATAAAAGTTTTGGTGCAAAGGTAGTATATTAACTACTACTATGATTTGTTTTTTTAAATGGAGACTTCCTTGCTGTTCTCAATCCTTTGAAGTATGAGTCTGAATGCACAGAGAGTTCAACTTACCATTTCCAGTCTTGTACGTTGATGTCAGTGATACCAATTACACCTACAAGTAGATGACAGCCTCTTAGAAGGAAACCAACAATACATGTATACTGTATTTTATATTGAAATCACTGTAATTATTATTTCTAGAAAATAATGTGTCTGAATAAGGTTGACTAGAAAATGAATCATAAAACAAGATAATAATATTAAAGAGACCACATTAAATTATTTCAGGAACAAGATGAGCTTGCTACACAGACAGATAGAAATAGCTACGAAAAGAAGTAAATACACGGAGCGATTTTCAGTATGGATGGCTCCCCCCCACACCCCACATTTGTAGTTAGTTTAATCAATGCAACAAATCTGGGCTTTGCGCTGGCCTTATTCATAGAGAGCCAGGCATTGTGTTAAGGATTTTGATTCCAGGATCTTGGTTAGTCCTCGAAACAATTATGTGAGAGAGACATTATTACTATTTCGTACAATTCGTACTATTCCGTCTTGAAGGTGACCATCCAGAACCTCAGAGAGATCCAATGCCTTAAAGGCACTTGGCTGGTTGGTGGTTGAACTAGCCCTAGGAACAATATCTTTTAACAGGTCCTCCCTCTCCTTTTTTGATAATGTCATGCCGTACCAGAAAAGAAGAAATGTGCTTTTATCGAATTGCTAATAGTTATACCTTGATTTTAAGGCTAAACCAGTATACAGAAGAACCAGGTTTAATGGGACACCGAGAGCATGAAGAAAGCTGACCTGACTGATTGTCCTGAGCAACGCATCCTGCAATGTATGGAATCGAATGTCTCAGATACTGAAGCTCAAGCATCTCTTAAAATTACCAGTCGATCATCTTAATTGACTATAAGATGCTCAATTTTTGAGTTATTAGGCATTCAAGAAATATTTGTTGCATAAAGTAAACCAAGGGAAAAAGATCACCCTTCCCCAGTGAACACTTAGGAAAATCTATGTGATGGAAGGACAAACCCAGTCCTTGTCCTCCTGTGCACTTCTCACTTGTCAGCCAGCTGAGGGGACACAGAGAGCAGGGCTGGGAGGGCCCCAAGTGCAGACGCTTCTGTCCCTGTGCAGGTGGGGTGGGTAACAGTGCGGGTGCACAGATGTGCTCCCCATTTGGAAGCACCTAGATACCCCTCCAATGGGGATTTTATTGAGGTCTCCTCATGTGGGTATAACCAATTATTAATGCTATTTGCAGCCCCACTCATCTCTCTGGAGGATGGGGTTAGGGCTGAAAATTCCAAACTTCTCATCATGGCTTTGTCCTTCAAGTACCCAGCCCCCACCCAGGAGCCAACCAGGAGCCCCCTCCCCCCACTCACCCTCAGAGTCCTCTCATTAAAACCAAAGACATTCTTATCACCAGGGAGTGATAAGAGTTTTAAGAACTCTGTGTCAGGGATCAGCGGCCCAGACGAGTATATACATCTTTTTAGTATCTCTCACATAGGGATTGCCAATGTTGAGTAGTGTTTGTCATTGGCCAAAGAGTTGTGGTTTATTTTGACCACCTGTGGGTACTCTGCCTTGGAAGTTCCACGTTGCAGGGAAATCCAGAGTTGCCATGGATGTTGGGAAGACAGGAACTCCGCTGGGGAAGAGTGCAGTGTCCGAGCAACATGGACTTCATGTAGGCCAACCACAGACCAAAACTCAACCCCTCCATGAGCTGTGGGCAACTCGTGTCTTCTCAGGATGTTATTTCCTTCATCCAGAAAATGAAGAAAGGGTGTTTTTATGTTTTTATTTTATTTTTTTTTTAAGTAGGCCCCAATACAGGACTCAAACTCATGGCCCTGAGATCAATACCTGAGCTGAGATCAAGAGTCGAATGTCTAACCAACTGAGCCACACATCACCCCAAGAGATGGCATCTTAAAGTCTTCTTTTAAGTATCACTTAAGATTTTACATTTTTTAACTTATTTTTAAAGTTTTTATCTGCTTCTTTCCATTAAAAAAGTACACATAATGTAAAATGAGGAATAAATACTGAAAAAAAAAAAAAAAGATGATACATCTTGATTCACAAAGGACCTGGCAAAATAAACATTTCTCCCTCCCTTGTCAGGTATGTTAGCAAAACATTTAACCACAATTTTAAAAATATGTCTAAAAAATAAAGATAAATGAAGTCTATCATCTCTCTCTCTCCCACTCACTGCCCACTGGAAAACATAAGAGAAAAGAGAAAGGGAAATGCAACGATAGGATTCTTTCCTTTCTCCATGGTCCCCGGTTACCTGGCCATTAGAAAGGAAGACGTTATACCTGAGCTTCAATCATTTGTGAATCTTTCCAAATGGTTGTCATTTGTTCCAGGCTCTGGAAACCATCCACATCCTCTAGCCCCAACCTGTACATTTTTAATTAGACCTCACAACTTTCATACTCTGCTACTATATCACTAAATATCTTTGGAGGTCCTGTGTCATGTGGGTCACAGATTGCTGTCCAGTCTTTTTTGTAATGAGTATTAAATGAGGCTAAAAGAAACCCATGTCCTCAGTACTTATGTGTCTCTCTGCTTTATACTCATTTCTAGTGATAAGTAAGGGCTCTGAGAAGGGGCTCTTAAAAGGAGAGTAAAGATTTTATGTTTGAGGGCTCCAAGCTTTCCCAATTATGTTGGTAATATCAAGTAATTCCTGATCACATCTTTTGGATATCATGGCGTCCTCTACCCAAAGGTACACAAAGTTATCAGACATGAAGAAAAAATGTTATCTGGAAACATTAGTCTTCAAATCAGCTTGATCTAAACCCAACAGATGAGTCATCATTTGAACTTTGGCTAAAGTGGGAGATTGGAGTCTCAATCATATATAAACTTCTGCGGAAAAGTTGTAGGAGGGTTAGGGAGAGAAAGGCGCTTGAGAACACAGAGGGGCAGGAAGAGTCTCTCTGTCTCTTACAGAACACTGCAGAGGATAAAAACAAGATGGCAGCAACCAGCCAGATGGAAGTCTCACCCCCTTCCTGAGGCCATAGAGCTGGTGGCGGCTAGGACACAGAGGATCCCACTCTTACCAAGCTTAGGTCTGTCTGGAAGATCAGGTATTAAAACAGGGAAATAGGAAAAGTGAGAAGAGAGATAATGTTTTTATAGAAAGAGGTGAAATGGCTTCCATGCTTCCTGGACAAGGACAGACAGGTAAGAGTGTAGGTCTCTAAGAAGACTAAATTGGTTTCTTTGGTCTCTGATGAGATTTGACCCTCTCATTCCATGCTAGGATAGCTTAGGATAGCCAACAGTGTCAAGGTTAGAGTTTTAGGGCATGTTTCATAATATGCTGTACCTTCTTTTGGTAACATTTATAGTTATAATTATTTCTTTAAGATCTGCTTGAAGGGAGATCATTCCCACTCAAATTCACTGAGCGCGTAATTGATTGGATAGGTACTAGTTCTGCCATTTCCCTAGAAGGAAAGAAAGAATAGGATATTAAAATATATGAGAAGGAAATTTAGAGATCGTCACCACACACACTTTCATTGGGAAAATGTGCCAACTTGCGGCCACCCTTGCTCAAGCTTCATCTAAAATCCACTGGTTGCGAGGCTTATCTGGTTAACACGCAAAGTCCTCAAATTGAAAGGATATACATTTATCTAAAAAGTTAGTAAGGCTGATTTTATTTCTTATAGAAATATATAAAAACAGATTGGCAGTTGCCAGGCTGAAAAGGGGTAGGGAGGCCGGATGAAATGGGTGAAGGCGATCGAGAGGTACAGATTTCCAGAAATAAAATAAACAAGTGATGAAAATGTAATACACAGCATGGAGACTGTGGTCTAAAATACTGCATATCTGAAAGTTGCCAAAAGGTAAATTTAAGTGTTCTCATCACAAGGAAAAAAAAAAAAATGGCTTTGTGTGGTGATGAATGGTAACTTGTGTGATGATTTCACAATATAACAAACATCAAATCATTACATTGTACACCTAAAACTAATATAATGTTATATGTCAATTATACTTCAATAAAAATATGTATGTGTGATTTTATTCATTAATTTTATCTCTACTAAAGATATTACTAGGTAAAGAAATATAACTAATGTCGCATGACATAGAGTAATATAAAATTGACAAAAATCTATGAAAAAAGATAGCAGTGCTCAACCATATTTTACTTCATAAATATTATGAAAAAGACTCAAATTATTTTTTAAAGGTATTAGAAAACATGAGGTTTTGGTAATATCCCATTATAATTTAATAGTCATAACCATAAGGAAAATACAATTAACTGAGAAAAAATATAAATAGTAATTATAACGTTCACATTGAGTAGTCCAGGGAATAACATCGTGATATTATGAAGAGTGACATTTTTGGAAACCACCTTTAGAGTTTACACAGGTGAATGGCCCCTCCACACCTCAAACTCAACCTTCATGGCCAGAGCATTTTGGTTCCAGTTATACGGCAAAAGAAATGGAGGTCTGATGAAGCTCAGTGATTTTCCACGAGAGTCTCAGCTAAAAGGAGTAAGGATATATATAAAATATGATGCCATAGACACAGGGAACAGACTGGTGGTGGCCAGAGGCTTGAGGGGAGGGGTTGGCGAAACTGGAAAAGGGGATGAGAAGGTACAAACTTCCACTTATAAAATAAATGCCATAGGGATCCGAAGTACAGCAGGTCACTATAGGTAATAAAAATGTGTTGCATAATTGGAAGTGGCTAAGAGATTAAATCTTAAAAGTTCTCATCACAAGAGAAGAAAAAAAAGAAAGAAAGAAAACTTTGTAATGACGTATGGTGAGGGATGATAACTGAATTTATTGTGGTGATCATTTTGTAATATATAGAAATACCAAATGGCTATGTTCTACTTTTGAAATTAATACCGTGTTATATGTAATTGTATCTAAGTTTTAGAAAAGTATCTCTGAACCATATTTTTGGCTTCAGGTCTAGAATTTGGTGGGGTTCAATGCTCTTATTTCTTTTTAAACTGCATAGTGGTTGATTAGTGCTTGGAAGTCGGGGAAATCTGGGTCTGCTGGGGAGCTCTATTTATGCCCCGGGATAAGGTCAGAAAGCCAGGATTTTCCCAGAAATCCCATTGGCCAGGACTACGTCCCACGACCACAACCCCTGCAAAGGAGGCTGGCCAAGTGGGCCTGGCAAAGCAAAATCCATCGACCCAAATGGCCCATTACTGATCAAGATTCACCCCCTGACTGGGTGCACTGCTGTGGCAAACAAAACCGTAGCCCGTTAACACAAAAGAGGTCACTCCCAGTGACTTCTGCAACAGCTTTCCTGGCCCACAGCTTCCCGTGCGGCACAGTCTCAGTATGTGGGGATGGACTGCATTTAAGCCACAGAAAAAACGAAATCCGGGGGACCGCCACGTCCAGGGACCCCTGCTGCCCGATGGGTAACGTGGCAGTATTTGCTGCAAACATTTTTGGAGGACTGTGGTGGGTGTTTCACGTAAGGTTTATCATTTCTGCAAATTCACTCACTGCATTTGGTCTAGTCGAGACCCATCCCTTCCTACGTGGCTCACTCCTACCTTCATGTAGACTTAGCTCACTCATCCAGCACTGAGCCTTCCTGGCCACCACCCACGTCTCCCAGGGTCTGGAGCTCCTCCTCTGTTCTTCAGGGTATTAGGTATTAAGTTTCTCCCCCCCCCCCCATTTCCACCTATCCCTTTAAAAAAACCAAAGATCCTTTTTTTTTAAGGTCTTCCCTCCTTCTCTTCCTGCCCAGCTAGATGTTGCTCTGCTAGAAGAAAGGGGCCCAGGCACCTCTGTTTCTGTCTCTTAGCAGGAAGCCCCCAGCACGGCACACGGTAAGGGTTCCTGTCTGCTGCGTGCGTGGGACAGAGCGATTTGCCTACCATCATCTTAGGAAGTTTGGATCAGACCCGCATGCTGGGTCAATCTGTCCCAATCAGACATGGCTTCATCTCCGCTAAAGTTGCCCCAGGCCAAAAGGAGATGAAAAAGCAACCCGGGTGTTCAGACCAAAGCAGGCCCACTGAGCCTGGGCAGGGAGGGCTCAGAGCACCTCAGCCGGTCTTAACCCCAGAGCCATCCTCATCACGATTGTCCCCATAGCCCTGCATGTTGAACTCCACCTCTCTCCCCCTGCTCCCGCCACTGGGACCCCCTTCACAGATGCCATGTCATCTCCCTAGCCACAGTGGCGTGTTCTCCCCCTGTTCCCGATTTCCCATGCTCCACTGGCCTGGGATTGAGTGGCAGCTCGGCTCCAGAAAGCAGGTGTTGTGGAAGTGAAGCGAGCCTCGCAGACAGCGTATTAGGTAGCATCCGTCCCGGGGGAGCCGCGAGGCTCCAGGCTTTCGCAGTCCCAACTGTTCCTCTGAGGGGTGGGAGGGCCAGGCCGGCCCGGCCCTGACCAGATGTTTGGGAAAGTTGCCAAGCTGCAGCAAAGAAAATTGCTGTTAACTTATCTAAGGTGTAATAAGTATTCATGAAGCCCTTTTCTCGTGTTTTTGTTTACAAGAAAGGCTCAAATCAAAGGTGACATGGGGCAGCCGCGTGTACCAGGGGGACGGACTCAGATGCAGGGATGAAGCACTGCCCCGGGAGCTGACAGAGGTAGCCCCTGGGCCCCGTTCTGCCACTAACTTCCTTGATAGTCTGCAGTAGCCCCTGAGCATCTCTGAGTGTTGTTTCCTCTCTTGTAAAACGCGAAAGGGAAACTAAAAAATCTCAAAAGTCTGCTTCAGATCTGTAAAATGATGGAAAATGTGAGACCTTGTGTTTGCCGCCTTCAAACAGGCCTGGCAGAGTAGTAGAGCTCAGATGACCTTCGAGCTCCTAATCTCAGCTCCCACTCGACCGAGGGGGCAGGCTGAGGCTTGCAGGGGCATCTGCGCCGGGCTAGCCCTCGGAGATCATCATCTGGGGCCAGGGAGCCCAGCTCAGACCCCCAGCTCCTGGCCCACAGACCCAGGTCCGGTCCGCTCTGCACCTTCTGGAGGGCAGGTCCACGCCCAGGACCACGGGTTTCTCAGACTGCATCTCCCAGCCAAGACCAGCTCGAAGAAGAGAGGGAGATAAGGTTCTGTGTGAACTACTCAAGAGCGAAACTTGAAAGGAGGTGAGCTGAAACTTGAAACGAAAGGAGCTGACTGCGTCCTGGCCCAGAGGAAGCTGTGGGCTGGCCGGCCTGAGACCCGGGTCTGGGAGCCCCGGCCAGCTCCTTTGATGGGGCCCCGTGACAGCACCCCACTCAGCAGTTTCTGACAGTTTCTCTGCCCGACCAAGCAAAAGTCAGGCCAGATTTCCTGCGAAGTGCAGAGCTCACATGAACACCCAGCTCAAAGTGAAACACGGGGCAGTAAGAATTCACACAGCCTGAAACCAGCGGCGGGGAGGGGGATCAAAGACATCACATGCATTCCCTCCAGCTTCACCAAAACTGCCTCCTATCCCGAAGACTCACTTCCGCCTTTTAGTCTATCTCAACTTTGCAGGTCACAGTGATAAAGGCAGGCTTGTGTGTGGGGGCGGGGGGGGGGAGTGGTCCTGGGGTCCCAAAGACCAGAGCTACAATCCTGCACCCATCATTTGGAACTGCGCCTCCTCAGGGTAGTGACTTAGCTTCTGTAATCCACGGTGTGTGGATAAGTGAAGGATGCAAGACGGGCTTCGCAGACTGTGAACCATAGTTGAAGAGGAGGCACTGCAGATGTGTTTAGGTGCTAGTCTGCTATGCGATTGTTACTTAGTATCTCTTCTATCCCTTCCTAGAGCATGATCATGTCCACATCATTGGCTTCTTCATTATTGTCACGGCTTTGCTGAGATATAATTCATGTGCCATAAAATTCACCTGCTCCTAGTTCTTTATGTTGTAGATGAGGAAGCCGATGTTCAAAGAAGTCAAGTTCACCACAGGTCCCGTGGTGTAGACACTTTCCTGCGTGCTTTTTCGGCAAAGGGCCAGGTGGCAAGTATCTTGGGCTTTTTGTCAAAGCTACTCAACTCTGCTCTCGAGGCAGCATAGACAATGGGCAAATAAATGGGTGTGGCTGTGAGTCAATAAAACTTTATTTATAAAAACTGGTGGTAGATGGGATTTGCTGGTCTCTGGTGTGTGGGATCCCCCTGCCTAAAACACTGCAGTTGCCGCCCAGGTTGTACACCCCCAAGCACAGCCCAGCCGCTGACCTCTCCCGGCCGCCTGACCTCCTTGCTGTGGCTCAGTCCTTCTGTGCACCCAACCCTCCCCCTCCAGGTGAGGGGGAGCTCTTTTTTTCCTGCAAAGTTCTCCCCCTTCTCACACGGCTGGCCTCCTTTTTCCTTTTGGGCCTCAGATGAAATGCTGTGTCTTCAGAGAGCCCTTCCTGACTACTCTGCAGAAGCAGCTCGCCTCTCTGGCCCTGCTCACCCCCTTCCAAGCACCGGACTCTCCTGGCAATCCTCTGATTAATGTGTGCTTTTACTCCTTCAGGGTTGGAAAGGGGCCCGTGAAGACAGGGATGAGGCGAATCTTGTTCCTTAGCCTCCAGTGACTGATACAGAAGGGAGCCCCATGCACGTTTGTGAAGTGAACAAAAGCGAGACCCGGGCCCTGCTGGATCGCATGGTCCATGCTCTGAGCCGTTTTCCTGTCACACGTCCATGGTGTCCCGTGATCGGCCCTGGCGGAGTACCTGGGACAGGGCAGGTGCCAAGAGCACCACTTAACTCCGGGCTCCTGTCTCCCCTGCCAGCTGGTGGGAGGCTTTCTTGGCCAGTGAAGTCCCACATCTTCAAATGGTGTCAATAGCTTAGAGGATGTGGGCAAAATGTTCTTAAAAGCACTGTAATTTCATCCCTCCTCCTTCTCCTCCACGTTTTCTAGAGAGATGATCAGAAATGTGGGATTGGCGCTCTGACGAGAGAAGGAGCTTCCTGAAGCCGCAGACAGACGCAGACCTTGTTCCTTTCACACCCGGGGATCTGCGGTGGCAGTCCTCGTCTCCAGCACAACCTCCAGGTCCGTCTCTCCTCTGCAGGAGAAGAGGGAGGGTACCATCCCTGGCATTTTATTCATGGCTCTCCAGTTGTCAGAACTACCATTTTGTCCTGGAAACATCTAGAAATTGTGCCTGCGCTCATTGTTTTCAATGCTTTCTTTCCTTTCTTCCCTCGCTGAAACCTTGCTTGAGAAACTAAAGGCAGGCTGCCAATTTCTCTAACCCTGAACAACAAAAAAAAAAAAACTAAACTAAACAAAAAACAAACCCCAGACAAACATGTTTAAAATGCAGTCATTCACTTCCCCTCGGTCTCTGAGAACCAGTCAGCAGAGATTTGACGCAAGCTCTGGTTCAGCAATTATGGGAGTCACTTTGCCCAACGTCAAGAAGCAAATGCAGATCCTTCTCCCAGGATGGAAGTCGGGCTCAGGTCAAAGCCCCCTCTCTGCACGGTGCCCCGCGGGTGGAGGAAGAGGAGTAAATGTGCCCTGTCTCATCAGCGATGCCCTGATTCCCAATTTGGAAATGGGGGTGAAGTGTTGTAAGAGCTGGAATCCTGTCTAGAATCACAGCTCCTCAAATCTGGACCCCGCTGTCATTACTTACTCCCCGGCACAAGGGAGCTAAGTTCTTAAATCCCTTGGATCTTTTAGCTCTTCTTTAAGCTAAGTGGGAATCGCAATACCGGTCCTGCCGGCTGACTTCGGTGAAGAGACACATCGTACATTTATGGAGTCGGTAAATGCCAGCTGATGTAAGGCCTTCGATAAAGGGAAGCGAGTGTTATTATTACAGCATTTTCTCTAGCATGTGGCCTTGGCTGCGTAGAGTTTGCCTGCACATCGTGCATACAAAATACCCCATATGTTTGATGTGAGCTCCGGGGTCTGCGACCAACCGTGATTTAAAAAGCAGATGTTATTAATCTTCTAAATACTGCACACCAGCCATGATGTCATTTAGGACTGACAATGGATGGGCTGCCTCGTTCCCTTTTGGAGATAATTATTTTGAAGCACTAGGAGAGGCTGTTTGTTTTTTAAGAGAGTTGGGGCCAATTTGCCTTATAAGAACCCAGCGCAGCCTGTAATGAAAGCAAGAATATAAGCACAGGCCCCAAAGCTCAGTGCTGAACAGACATTCAAGGTGGGAGCGCTGCAAATCGGAACAAACCTCATCATGGACCTGAGAGCGTCTGCCTGTAACCCAGGGGGCCATGCAGGGAGAGATGGAGAAACCAGGTCCCGAGACAGACTCTCAGTTGGAGGGCTTACTTACTAGTGCCAGAGATCACACCCTGCAGAATTCAGACTTGGCAATAACGAGGGGGCTGTTTCCAGGGTCAACTCATCTAGAAAGGAGTTCCTATTATCAGCAACCAGGAAAGGACGTGCCCTGCTCTCAAAGCATCACGGAAACTTAACTCCACTCAACAAATGTTAAGTATACACCTGCCACAGGCCACGTACTGGGGAGACAGAGATGACCACACGTTCCTCTGTCTTACACGCAAGCTGCTCAGAATCAAGTATTGACTGATGCCAGTGTTACTTGTGTAAGGGGTGTGATGGGGGTCCATGATGCAAGCTTCTCCCCACAACCCTGAGCAGAAAATAAAAAATATGTACATCCGCAAAGACAAGGATAACCAGAGAGGCGAGAACAACAGATACTTCATAAAAGAATAAAGACAAGGGGCCAATAACCTCTTGAAAAAGTGTTCATCATTGTTAGTTATCAGGGAAATACAAAGGAAACCTAGGAAAAGATACCACTACAAACTAATCAAAATGAAATAAAAATGCCATCAAAAGGGCGATGATGCCAAATGTTGGCCAGGCGGGGGTACAGCCAGAGCTCACGTATATCATTCATAATAGGGAAAAATGGCACAACCATATCAAGAAAATTTTGGGCGGTGCCGGAAAAGCTGAGCCCACATCTACCTTCCCACCCAGAACCACCAGTCTTAGTACCCAGTACAGATGAAAAAAAACAAAACAAAACAAAACAAAAAGTTCACAAAAGTAACTGTATAGAAATATTCATTGTATCTTTACTCATCATAGCCCCAAACTGGAAACAGTGCAGGGATCCGTGAGGAGAGCTAGGTTCAACAGCCGGTATTGTGTCTGTACAAAGGAACACATTAGTGATCCACGCAGCAAGATGGAGAAATCTCACAAACCTGGAGATAACAAAAGAGAGTGCATTCTGTTGTTTCCCTGATACATGGTTCTAGAACAGGCTAAATGGTTGTGCGGTGGGAAAAACCAGAACAATGATTGCCACGGGGGCAAAAGTAGGGAGTGACCTGAAAGGGACCTGAGGGAACAGCCTGGGCTGTGGGGAATATTCTGTATCTTGATAGAGCTTTTGGTTATACGGGAGTAGGCACAGATTAAAATTCACGATATGAGTCTCTGTAGTTAAGGGGTTTGAGCACTGGTCTAACCCCTGCTTAGAGCTCATTGAATGGGACACTTGAAATTTGTACATTTCACTGAATGTAGAGTTTACTTCAAGAGGAAAAAATAGGAGCCATAAACAAACGTAACACAAAAATAAGATTTTTTTTGAACAAAGCAAGCCTTTGTTATATTAGTGAATGCCAGCAATTAAGAAAGAGAAGGAGAGTATGTTAACAATTCAGATTAATCTTAAAAGTGTGTGATACACATGTCTATTATATTTTGCACAGCACCAAAATTTTTGAAAAAAAATATTAAAAAATATTTCTCAGTATTGAAAGTGATGATTCCATAAAGCATAGAAGTCACTCACGTTCTTCAGGAATGAAAAATCATCAAAAACTAAGCACACGGCCCAGTTGGAGTATACTGGACAGTGGACATAGAAAGCCTCCAGCAAGAACTGTTACTTTTGGGAAGATATAATGGGAAGATTCTTAAAGCTTCGAAAGTGCAAAAACAAGCAGGTGGCAGTCATGTCCTCGTGGCGTCATGTGCCATGGGCTTCTCAGCAGCCACCCTGGGAGCTAGAAGACGGTAACCCAGCATCTTCAGAATTCCAATACCTACCCCAGGGAAAGGTAGTCTAACCTAGAATTCCACGCCCAGCTGCCAAACCACAAACTGAGTGGCAACGTTGGGTAAGAACATTTTGAGAAATGTCCCCTGTGCCCTTTTCCTAGGAATGACTGGAGAGAGTGGAACCCTGAAAGAGGCTGATAAAACCAAGCATCAGAGAGGACTGACATGCAGAGGAAGAGAACCCCAACATAGGAGAGCAGCGTGGGGAACTCGCAGGAGCAGAGGGCAGGGAGGCTGTAGGGTGACCTCCATGTGGTTTACAGCAGAAAAAGTCCAGACGGACACAGGCACACAGAGAGTTGCAGAAACCATGTTTCCAGGAATTAAATAGAATGGCGAGATGCCTGCCTTGTCTGACTACATCGAGGGAGAGACTTTGGGGCTGAACCAGTGCTAAGTACACAAAACCAAAGACATGGTTTTCAGTAGATGAGGCCACACGTTGTTCAGTGGGGCAGCAAGAGGAGAGAGACATGATCACCGTGCACCCAGTGACTGGGAAGACATCACTGACACGGTCATCATGACACAGTGTTAAATACTGATTCAAACCAGACCTGAGCAGCACTTCAGAAATGGACACACATGAGATGTGTGCGTTTGTGAGTATGCGCAGAATGAGTACAAAGGCACAGAGCTCCTTTTACACCATGGGAGGTTCATGGGTACAACCTGGGAGGCATATAATGTATGTAGCTGTGTTAGTAGTTCATCATAAACATGGAGAGGTAACAGACAAAACAGCTACATATCTTAGTGTTTGCCTTGGGTGTGGAGAAGGGTGGGACAGACAGAGGTTTGCTTTCTCCATCAAAATGTTTCTAGTCCTATCTGAGTGGTAAATCATGTATACATGCACATATGTGGATGATGGAGGAGTGGCAGATGGAGTGGTGAATGGGTAGGTAATGTAGGGGTGGATGGTTGGGTGGGTGGGTGGATGCAGGGGTGGATGGATGAGTGTGTGGGTAGATGGAAGGGTACATGGGTGGGTGGGTGGACGGAAGGTTGAATGGTTGAGTCGATGGATGGGGGTGGGTGGGTTGATGGTAGGGCGGATGGGGAGGTGGGTGGATGGAGAAGTAGATGGGTGGATGAGTGGATGGACAAATGGATGGACAGACAGGCAGATAGGTAATAGAAGATTGATGGACAGATATTTGATTTTGTTTAAAGCTCTAATTGAGGTAAAATGCAAAGTAACATGAAACCATCACCAGGTCATCAAATCCTAAGCCCTGAGCTTTAGAGAAGCCCTGAGAAGGGCCTTCAGCTGAGCCAGAGTTGAAGGGTGACTGAAAGGTGTTGGGTGGGACATGCTGGAGGGGCTGGTGGAGAGAATGTCAGGGTGAGGACAGAGAAGATGCTGGGGACAAAGGGAGCCCATTCTTTGGCCAAAGCGCTGTCGCCCCATGGAGAAACTATGCCAGAGGAAGGATGACTCTGTAGAAATTCATTCCATGGAGACGGTCCTCTCTGTGTGAGTTGGAGAACTCCAAAGGAGAATTCTCAGTATTGGTATTTAAGGCCCCGGGACAAAGAGACTGTAGTCCAAGGAGGGGCCCGGCAGAGCAACAGCAAACATCATAGAGAATGGACAGGAAAGGAATATCCAGGCAGAACCAGAACAGAGACATCTTCCTGAGTGACACCTGCCAGGAGGTTTCCCAGATGGTTATGAAAAGAGATTAGAGCTCAGCGCAAAACCAGTGTGCCGTCACGTTACTCAACTCCACCACATGACCATGCACTGCTCTATTAGAGAAGCGTCGGTCTGCGGATGCGCCTTCATTTCCAAATCAGCCCTTGGTGGCTAACAGGCCTGAAAGCAGGCCTCCCAGTGACTTGCTGGAACCCAGAGTCGGTGAGCACCGAGGTCTCAGTTACCAGCCCAGCGGCAGCCGAGAGGGAGAACAAGCAGCCTGTGAAGCCTGTTGGGTAGTGGAGGCTCAGAAGAATGAAACGTGTGCTCAGAGTCACACAACGAGGTAGTGGGGAGTGGAAATTTAACTCAATTACCCTGATTCCAGATGAAGCAGTCCCCACCTGACCACCACCGCCCCACTCCCAGGCAAGGTTCTGGGGCCTGATACCGAGTACCTTTCAACGGCAGCCAGCATGCTAGAGAGGTTACATGTTGTGTTTTATATGCATAACCGTGCTTCCAGGTGGTGATAATTGTGCCCATTTTATAGATGTGAAAACCGAGATGAGATTCAGTGACCCAAAGGTGGCTTCCAAAGGCCTTAAGCCTTTGGCTCCTTGTCAAGCTCGACATTTGAGATAGCTCTTTCAGGCCCCTGCTCCTCTGCTAGAGTCCTCGATGCCCCCATAACGCACACCTCCCATTATCTACAGGTGACTGAACTCATCCCTCTACCAGGGTTTCCTTCCACCACCTTCCATTTATTGTCTCCTTCAGTCATGGATGCTAAGGCTCGTTAGCCAGCTGAGGGTCAGCCACGTGGGAGGGCTGAGCTGAAAAGTAGTTGGGGGAGGAGTAGGAGAGGGTAATGGAGTGGGGAGCAGAGAGAGGGTGAGGTACCTTGCACACATCCATGGTAAGCAGGCCTTCGTCCATCAGTGGGGTCCAGTGGAGCCCAGGTGAACACTGACGACAGCCCAGGCCCCACATGAGAAGACCCCTGCAGCTCTGAAAATCTGCCACCATGGTCCCCCTACCCAGAAACGTCAGTGGCTCCATGACACTATCAGCACACCCAACCAAAGTCTCTCTGTCTTCTTGAGGACAGCATATCCCTCCACTGTCTAGGTATGATTTAGGGATGTTAATCCCAGGAGAGGCAACTCAACCCCCTTTAGCTAACCCCTTGCCTAACTGTGTCCCCCATACAGAGCCACTCATTCTCAAAAGAGTGCTCCTGAAAATAAATGCCCTTTCCAATTGCCGGGGACTCTTTCTGTAGGGTGGCTAGCAATTGGATCCCCACCGACTGGGAGCATCCACACTCACAACCACAGCCAGACCTGCTGAAGTTCAAGGGCGCCACTCGGCACGTGGGCTGCCATGTCCTGCTGGCATTTGGTTATTATAAGGCATAACTGGCACGAATAAATAATAGGCATGCACAATAAGGCCATCCAACAACTGTTCATGCCTACAAGAGTCTACAGTTGAAGAAGAAATGTTCACACAATTCCTGGCAGTTAGAGAATCAGTGATAGACACACACACACACCATGATGGAGCGAGAGTTAAGATTTCTGGTGCATGGGGTGTGGGGACCTCAGATCGACAAACAGGCGGGTCCACCTGTTACTGCATTTCAACCTTACAACAATTCCATTGGGCAGTTCCCTTCTGTTTCAAGAGAGGAAACCGAAGGTCAAAGAAGTTAAGTCAAGTGCCCTTCATTGGCTGATCTACGATTTGAATCAGACCCTATGGATTATGTTCTTTCCATAGTCCAAAAGTTTCAAACATTTTTCTCGCTCTTCCCTCAGTCATGCTTGGGTTGAACTGCAGTCTCTAAAATACGTTTAAGTAGACTCCGAAGCGTAGAAGCACTTTCTACACACAAGGCACAATGTTAACTCCTCAATCCTCCCACGGAGCCAGAGCACCTACTTCTCATTTCGGGAACTGAGGGCATGTGACTACTTAGCCACACCGCTGGGGCTTGCGTCCGGGCAGCCTGGCTCTCGAGCGCTCCACAGGGCTCTTCAGCAAACCGGAATCTTACATGGGACCTTCTCCACCCTTCTCCACCCACCCCGCTCCTAGAAAGGGATCTTTGTAGGATTGCAAACTCTGCCATACCTCGCACATTCTATTTCCTGAGCTGAGGCACAGAGAGCATGATAAATGCCGCTGTATCTGCTTTCTATTGCTGCTGTAACAAATCACCTTGACCTTGGTGGCTTAAACAATAAAAACGTATTTTCTTACCTTTCTATAGGTTAGAAGCCAACATTCCATCGGGCAAAGATCAAGAAGTAAGGCTAATTTCGGAGGGGGGGGGGGGTTGTGAGTAGAATTTGTTTCCCTGCATTTACAGCCTCCAGAGGACTCTGGCTCATGACCCCTGCCTTCGTCTTCAAAGCCAGCAGCAGAACACTGCTCTCCTCCTCCTTCTGTGTTTGCATCGTCTCTCTGTTAACATCAGGAAAAGTTCTCCACTTTTCAGGATTCACATGATGAGGTCGGGTCCACCTGGCTAATCCAGGATTGTCTTTCATCTCAAGGTCCATATCCTTCATCACACCTGCAGAATCCCTTTTGCCATTGAGGGGAACATAGTCACAGGCTTCAGGGCTTAGGAGGAGACATCCTGAGAGTCCACTCTGCTTCCATTCATTCATTTTAACTTTGGGTTGAGGCAAGTCTCCCAGGATCTAGATGTGAGAATCAAGCCATCAATAATGAAAGCTTTAATGTTCATTAGCTCCACAAACATTTGACTACCTGGCCCGCAAGGCTTATTATTATCACTACTATTAATTTAACATGATTATCTGTGTTGATAGTATTCCAATATCCACTAACACCTGCTCATCAATGCAAAAACTTCTCTCGTTCATCGTTTGATTGCCTCAAATGAGGCTGAAGCTGGAAAAAGATTTTAAAAGCCCTACCTTTCTGTGCAAGTATGAATCCCTGCGATGGGCTTGCTGATGGGGGGTCAGAAGAAAGTGCTCGGTGGCGGGAGAGGCCCATAACTACGTGGGAAACGGAACAGAAAGCGTCGCTTTTGCTATTACTTAAACGGAGCAGAAGAATCTGAACTTAATTTAAGCTTAAGAAAAGTTGATGATTTTATTGCTTCCCAGATTTATAAAGCTACTGGAGATTCTTGAAGGATGAATTACTAGGGATGACACCGTAGCCCAAGCACAGCTGAACAGATGAACGTGCCCTGTTGGGGTAGGGAAGACTTCCTCCCTCCAGGGCAGACGGCGTGATTTGGAGCAGCCTTGAACTCTGTATGAATGTTTGCTCCTGTAATCAGCCCTGAACACATAAAGGGCGAGGGCTGGGTGGAAATTTGTCTCCGGTAAGAAAGAACAGAGGGCATAGCAAACTGGCTTAACTTCATGGTGAGATTGGGAGAAGCCCAGACGTGTCACTGACTATGGCACTTTACGGACTTCCCTCTCCTTCCCTGGGCCTCAGTATTTCCATCTGTAAAGTGAGTCAAGTGGACATGAGGGAATTCAAGGGGTCTTGTAACCTGAATCCACATGACTTTCTAGTTAACCAAGACCTACAGAGAAGCTGGATTGTTGTTGTTCATTCCACTGGCTGCACTGGCTTATTCTGCTGAATCTGTAAGTGATTTTATTGTCATAAAGTTAAGTGTTTCTCTCATTTTGATGTTATATGAATCTCCAGAGGATCTTGTGAAAATGCAGATTCTATAGTAGGTCTGGGGCTCTGTATTTCTGGTAAGTTCCCAGGGAATGCTAATACTGGTGACTTGTGACCCACACTTTGAACAGTGAGGTTTTCCTCCCCACTGGGTCCTACAGCTCTGTCCCTGCACCTGACACCCTACCTTGCTACCTCTTATCACTCATGTCTCTGGGTCAGCCAGGGGCAGGCTGATGGGCAGAGATTACTTAGAACAATGTCAGTTGTTAGTGATGGGAACACAGTGAGAATTAGCCTCAGCAAAGAGGGTTACACGTACTGGCTCACATCACATGAAAAAGCAGGAGAGTAGCTGGGAGGGCTGGAGTCAGGGGTCTCATGCAAAGCACTGGCCCTCCTGCCTTTTGTTCCTCTGCTTTCCTTTGCTGGCTGCACTGGCTTCTCCTGAAACAGCAGACAGGCCAGCAGGACTGCCCCAGGCTCACAGCCCCAGAGGTGGAATTCTGAGTGAGGTTCCTAACTGACCTAAGTTAGATCACAGTCCTGGAACAGTCATTTGGGATTTAGGTGTGCATGGATGGGGGACAGGAGCATTAGATCAATCCCTGTGATAAGCAGGCAAATCCCATTGTGTTCGTATGGCTGAGACTCAGGGAGGAGAGGGCTCCCCCAAAGGAGGGGTGTATCAGAGATATGGCCACAGGGAATTTCTATGCATATACCAAACCCTGTCCCCTATTTAGTGTCTATTAGAAACTCTAAGAACCAGCATCCAGGAACTGTGTTCATGTGAGGTGATGTTGCTGATTCTGGGCAAAGTATCTTCTAGGCCCATCCATTTCTCTAGAATGAAGGTCTATTCCTCTGCTAAATGGGGTGAGGGGGCCCCGTGTTCCCAGCAGCAGGGCTGGCATGTATATATAGGTCTGCAGTTTGGCTGGGGCAGTTCTGACTTGCCTCTTTTGTCCTGATGTGATTATTCCCAGCACCTGCCTTTCACCCTCCCCCCCAGCCACCGCCCCAGGTTTCCACTTTGGTCGGGTAGAAGCTCACTATTTCATGGCTGGTAGGCATTGTGTTCTCAGGTAGTGACTCCTCAGATACACCTGGAAGAAGCCTGGGTTTTAGAATCACTCCTGGTCCCTGTGGGACCCTGGTCAAGCCACCCAACTCCTGACGTCTCAGTGCCTCCCTCAGCAACACAAGCTGTGGGCAGGGTTAATTGGGAACTGAAGCTCCATAGTTAGCCTAAGATCAGATACAGGGTGACACCTCTCTACTATTTTTGGGGGGGGGTTTATTTGAATCCCTACCTCCGGTCCCCAAGCTCGAACCCAGACGAACCCGGGAAGGCTCCTTATGGAATATTATCCCAGCTTCCTCCCTACCAGCTCTGTGGCTAAAAGACCTCAGTCTTTGGGGCTACATCAGGTCGATGTCTTTTAAATGCTCCCATTTAAAATCAGGAAATTTTGACCGTCTTGGCTGTTGTTATTATAAATCCTATTGGATTCACATCAAATGGGACAAATTTCAAATTTCATCCGTGAGACCTTTATCGGGTTGCATCCCATTCAGAGACCCACAGTGGAAAATGGATTTCAAAATTGTGTGTGCTGTATTTTGAAGCTGTATATTTTAAAACCTGAATGCATAACCAAACACCGGCACAGGACAAATAAACCGTACTGACCCATATCAATGAACAATATCAACTCCACTTCTACCCAGAGTGAGTAGAATTGCTTATCAAACAGATCACTTCCCGTATTCTCATAAATTACAACAACAGAGAGAAGAGATTGGACTCCTCCCTGCTCTTTCTTCCTGTACCTTCTCTGCAGGGCTGTCTTGCACCATCTACAAAAATAAGACGAGAGGAATTTGTAAGTTGTTAGGAACTTACCCACTGTACATCTGTGACTTAGAAATTGGTAAACTAGAGAAAAAGGCATTGTTTTATATTTACAGTTTTGAAATGGACACCATCAGGTTAGGTTTAAGATAGGTAAAAAAGCACACTTCTGACTCAAACCTACGGATACTCTTTTCACAGCTGAAATGGTCCATGCAGCCCTGGAAATCCCACAAAGTGCTGCTCTGGGGCAGGTTGGTTCATTGGCATGCCTTCAATATTCGGCAGGACTGTTGCATCTCATTTTTGTTGAAAGTTATCATGTTGTCAATTTTCTAATCTAATTCCTAATCTTGAAAATGTGCCTCTGATTTCTATTTCACTCAAGCCCCTAATAAGATATTGTTTTCCTGTTTTATCATCGATTTTCCATGGCTATCGCGATGTCGCCACTTATTACTGTTTAGGGTCGCTAGTCTACATCTTGACGTCGAGGGCATGTATTGTATAACTCAGGGAAAACATGCTGAAAATTTATAAGGGCTGGAGGGTAGTGCGGTTGACATCACGCATCATTTCTTCACAAAGCATGGAGGGTGTATGATAATGCAATGAGTTCGATTGTTCAGGTGCTTCCCCTTGGACAGCTCTGGGCCAGCTGCGTTTGGGGTTCCAAAAGTGCAGTGACAACAGCGCCCCACTCCTGACCGTGCAGAACTGAGAGTCTCATGGGGGTAGTCAATATAGGAACAGACATCACAGTACTGAGTGATGAAGGCTAACCCTTAGGATTGTGTACAACTTTGGGGAAGACGAAAGGCTTTCACATTCGTGATCTCACTGGATTTTTACAGTAGCTCTGGGAGATAAGAAAGGCACTTATTATTAACTCTGTTTACCAGGCAGGGAAGCTGTTAGGAATAGAGGTAGCACTTGGTAGTGTTTGAGAATGCTCAGACCAGGGACTTCCTTGTCAATGGGTTACGGGTTACGGTTACGGGTTCCTCTGGCAAATACAGATGGAGAATGAGGGGCTGGCAGGGTCCCCTGCTGGGTGGGTGTTAGTGATCCCAGCAGAGCTCCAGATGGGGCTGGGCAGACTTGGTAGTTGAGGCTCAAGACCTAGGCTGGGCACCCTGCAGTCCAGGGCTTTTGAATCGTGAACAGTCTTGAACACCTTCACCCCAGCCAGGCCACATGGATAAAGGATGACCAGGAGAGAGAGAACTGACTCAACCCTTCACGGAGCTCCCACTGTGGGCCAGGACAAAAAGGAAGAGGGGAAGAGAGGAAGGAAGGGAGGGAGGGAGGGAGGGGAAAAGAAAAGAAAAAAGATAACATACACACACTCATATGATTTTATTTAATCCTTACAGAAATGATGCTTAATTATTTTTGTTCTACAGATTATTATTCTGAGTTTCAGGGAGAATAAATAATTTCTGGGGTATAGATTGATGGATTTTATTGTGATAAAGCAAAACATTTAAAAGTCTGGCAATGGCTTATTCTCTCTAGAGATACAGATACATAGATACAGTTTGTATCTGTAACTCATTTTTATAAAAACCTCTATACATATAGCTATACATACAGATATTAATACAGATATGGGGATAAAGAAAGAGATAAAGAGGCTTACTTTTTTTTTTTTTTTTTTACTTTTTAAAAGATGTTATTTATTTATTTGAGAGCGAGCACAAGCCAGGAGAGGAGACAGAGGGAGAAGCAGAGTCCCCGGCTCCACAGGGAGCCCCCCATGGGGCTCAATCCCAGGACTCTGGGATTACATCCTGAGCCGAAGGCTCAGACGCTTAACCCACTGAGCCACCCAGGCACCCCCATTTTTTACTTTTGTTGAGGGAAATGGCACATGTACTGAGAAACGAACCTAAGGGTGAAGCTTACTGTATCTTCACAAACCAAATGCACTCCTGTAACTCTTACCCAGCTCAGGAACCTGGCATCACCAACCCCTGCCCAGAGCCCTCTCCAGGCTCCTTGCTCCCTGCCCACCCACCCACAAGGATTAGCCACCATCTGACTTCTCCCAGTCTACGTTATCTGTGCCTGTCCTTGTCCTTCTCACAGCACATTCTCTGCTGTGTCTGGCTTCTCTCACTCAAGATCCCGTTGGTGTGCATCAACTCCATTATGCATTTTTGCTGGAGGACTCCAATGAGCTAACCAACAAGTGAGCTTTTCCCTGAAGGGGCCGGCGTGCTTGACTTCTTGGTCTGTTCATGTCCTGACGTGTCATGAGACTGAAGAAGGTACAGGGACAAGTTAATGGAAGGGTTTGTATCCACACGGATCAAAAACTGGCTGTGTGATTTCAGACAAATCCCTTACCCTCTCTGTGCCTGGAATCTAACTTTCTCTCCACGATCCCTTTGATTCCGCAATTCTGGATTTGATGTCCTGCGGGAAGGATGAGGGCACCTCTCCAGGGCCATCAGTGTTCATTTGATGCAGTCATCACTTTGGACTTGGGAGCTTTGCTCAAACGTGTTAGTAACTTAACGTTGCTGTTTGACAGCCTCCTGTCACATTAAGAACTCATTCTGGAGAGTTCCTTCTCCTGGACTAGTGTGACAACACTCTCACTGGTGGTTCTGCCACTGGCACCTTTCCTCCCAGGCCCTTCTTCAGAGAATGGGCAATGATCTTTGTAAAACCAAACAGACCCAAGGCCTCGCCTTGCAGAATGTTCTCCAGCAGCTCCTGTGTTCAGTGGCTAGACCCATCAGCATTTAGCAGCACACTCAAAACCCTGTGAAATGTGTCCTAACCTCCATGAGGGCCTCTCATCTTGTTGTTCTCCAAATCAGCCCTCCCATCAGGTTCCTAACCACATTTTCTGCCTCGTCCTAGTGGCTGCTTCCCTAATAATCAAGAGGAAACCTCCTCTCACTGTAGTAGGGTCAGTGACCAGAGCCCCCAGGGCCAAAATCAGCTTACTGTCTGGGAGGGCAGCCCATGAGCCAGGAATGGTTTATGGTTGAAAAAAGGGTTTTTGTTTGTTTGTTTGTTTGTTTGTTTTCTTTTTAATGAATAAGATTTGGTGAAAATTATGTGAAATTCAAATTTCAGTGTCTATAAATAAAGTTGTCCTGGGACATAGCCATGACCATTCATTTATGTGTTTTCCCCGCATGCTTTCATGATATCCCAACAGAGCTGCCTGGTTTTAGCAGACTGGGTAGTTACCAAAGCAGAAAATACCTGCCAGTTGGCTCTGACCTACATTCACAGCACTTTGTGCACAATTCTACTTTCCAAGTTGTTATATAATATATGTACAAGGGTTTATATAAATTGATGAAGGTGTTTATGTGTGTGTCTGTATACAATGTATTTCTTTTTATCCTGGATAGCATGCTCTATTCAACTCTGTATCCTAGCCTCTAATTCAGAGCTTGACACACAGTAGTATGTAAATAAATGTTTGTTAAATTGCTTTCTCAGGTTTGTTCCACAGTTGAAGTCTGTGCTTTTCGGGTTTGACTGCATCATGGTTAATGCACCTGCCCAGATGTTGTATGTAGATCTCAGTTTTATAGATGCAGAATGTATGCTGGAAAATGGGAGGAGGTGAACCCAGTTCAGCCGGGCAAGTAGTTAAGTTATTGACTAAAACCAGCACTGCATTAGGAAAAACAAGTTCATGACCATAAGAGACCGAAAAGGCCCAAGCTCTCCCTTCAAGTTTACTTTTCTGGGAACAAAGAGAGAGGCTAATAGGCTTTAACGCTCATCCAGTTGAGTTTGTGTTTGTTGAGGGAAAGAATAAAAGAGAGTGCATTCTTTTCAGTAGGCGGATATAGACATGGCACAGAATTTCAGAAGCGGAAGAGTATTTTGAGGCCAAAAGATACATTCCCCTGGCCTGGTCATTCTCAAGCAAACTCTTTAACTTCACTGACCGTGATTTTCACATGTGAAAAGTGGGCTTGATGGTGAAATAGATAAAGCATGGCCAGTGTGGAAAGTTTAACCTTTTCAGTCCTAATCCAATAGATTTCTTTCTTTTTTTTTTTTTTTTTTTTACTATTTTATTTAACCTTTTTTTTTTTTTTTAAGATTTTATTTATTTGCCAGAGCGAAAGAGAGACAGAGAGAGTACACAGAAGCAGGCAGAGAGGCAGGCAGAGGCAGTGAGAGAAGCAGGCTCCCTGCCGAGCAAGGAGCCCGATGCGGGACTCGATCCCAGGACCCTGGGATTATGACCTGAGCCGAAGGCATCGGCTTAACCAACTGAGCCACCCAGGGGTCCCTTTATTTAACCTTTTGATAGTTGTCTTTGTAACCAACGGCATCAAGCATTTGGCTTGCTTTAATAAGTATGCATATATCTATTCTAAAGGCATTATTCAGAGGCTCTTCATCATAAACCCAAGATCTTAGAAAGTACTAGAACACATAAACAAAAGACTCTCCGTATCTACAAGAAGATAAGGCTGTATTCCGAAGTTCATTTTTTTAATTACCAAATCACTTCAAACAGTTTCCAAACGTAATAGGAACAATATGGTGTGACTCTTGATGTTGGCTTCTACAATTAGTGTGTTATTAATTAAACTCTTGAGTAATATAATAACTTGACGGTTAAAGCTCCTCTTTGCATTTAAAGTGCATGCAAACTGTGGCTCCAATTATAAATAAACTCTACTGCTATGGGCTTAAAACAGCAAATTTAATTATTCAGAGCAAATTGTTCAATCGATGCTCTGTTCTGGAGAAATGCTTCCTGAATATTCTAGTGGGTCAATATGGAGACGTGTCTAAAGTAAACTTCCATACAAAGGCCTCCTTGTGCCTCTCTCTGCCCTCATCCTCCCCACCCTGTCTCTGCTTCTGCTCCAGATTGGAAATCTAAATGGGTTCCCCCAGCCGTCTGACTCATCACCCACCCACCCCAACCCACCACCTCGTATTCCATGGCTGCCTAAATACACTTCCCATGATCTGAGCAGGCCCTTCCATCACTGAAACATCATCAGGAATTTCTGGTAAGTTTTGGACTGAGCATTACACCCCCAGAGTTTCATTTACTGGTCCCTGCAAAGATACAGTCCACCTCCACCCCACATCCAGCTCTTTAGCTCCTTGTCCCACACTCACTTTTTGCTCTATGACATTGCACCCGTCAACACACCTTCAGTGAGCAAAACTGCCTCATGCCTCCGAGCCTTTGCATATGAGTTCTGTTTTTCCCAGAATGTCATTCCCTCTGTGGTGAATTACAGTTTGGTCCATGATACTCAGCCCTGCTCATGTTCACCAGGCAGTGCTGGGGCAGAGATATTTCCTAAAGGTCAGCCTGTATCAGAATGCTGAATGGTCCTTAGCAGGAAGTCACAAGGACTTCCAGGACCATCACAGAATAGGACACAAGAAACCCAAGTGAGGCCAGTGGTTGACATCACTTAGTGAGCCCAGGAACTGAATCACTTCCCCAAGGTAATTGTCTTTTATGCCTTCTATCTGCTTCCCCACAAAGACGGACTTTAGTACAGAGCAAACCCTGTGATAAGCATCTGAGATCGCAGTTGTCCAACTATTGAAAGACCTTAAAAGGCAAACTCTCTATACTTGTAGTAATGGCACTAACTTCAATGCACAGGGGAAAAGAAAAAAAAAAAAGTAAGGTGTGAGGGTATGGGACTTCCCTCAAGAAGACTATCAAAGAAAATTAAGAACACACAGAGATAACTTGACAACAGGGAAAGTGGTTCAGTTGCCCTAAAAATGGTGCTGGAGATCTAACAAAGAAAATGGCCAGCTCTGGTTGGGGAAAATGTCAAAGACTTCGTGGAGGAAGCAGCGTGTCCTTGTGCTAAGGACATGGGGACCAGTTAGGCTTGTCAGGATCTACAGATACCATGATCCAATCCCCATGCACTGGGTCGGACTCACAGGTAGCCCTTTCCGTGACTCTCTACCTTTTAGTCATATCATAGACTTTGGGGTCGTTTTTGGTTTGTTTGAGGGGATATCTTAATACAAAGCAGTGATTTCCGAATTTCCATGCCCGGGCTAGATGACTTCCATGACTTTTGTTATATCTAATCTATCAATTATACTAGTGTTTCATTACTGTTCCCTCTAATAGAATGATTTTTTTAAGAATTTGAATGATTATTTTGCACACACACTATGTTACATATTTTAAGGGGGTGGCAGAATCCCATGTCATCATTTAGAGATGAAGGTAAGATAAAGACAAGGAGAAAAAAACATCACTATGAAATTCTATAGAGATGCTGTTGCCTACCAAGGCTTGGGTCTATGGCCTACTGTCAGTCTATGAAGGGGGCAGGGTGGCACTAGAGGTCTGAGTCAAAAGATGTTAATACTATGCATGTATGTGGGTCCCAATCTGAGGCTTTCTCTTTGAAGCAACTGAAATAAAGTTGAAAACAACAGATTCTTTTCATGACAAGATTTCATGCTGCCTGATGCCATTGACCTGTCCTAAAACATCTCAGGTACCATCTCTGTAGGGCTCTCTACTTGGAGAAGCATTGATAGGAAGGGAAGAGCATGGGACCCGCATTTGGGAACCTGGTTCTTTTGCCGGGCCAGCCATGCATGTCCTTCAGCAAGTAGTTGAAACACTGAACAGCAGTGTCCATGTATCTACAATGAGGATAATGATGCACATTATATTTCTTTCCGTGGAGTACTCATCCATAACATTGCTAACACCCACCGTGCACCTACTATGCAATAGGCCTTTTCCTGGGCTCCGGGCTGTTTTGAAGAACAGATGAGATTTTGGATGTGGGAGCACACCAGGAATATATGAACAGTCATTATCCTTACAATGATGATAAGCTTTGAAAAATACATCCTTCCTTTCCTGCTAGAATTCCCAGCTGCCTCACATCATGCCAGGGAGGCTCTGTCTTGGCCGAGAAATCTGAAAAAGCTGGGAATAGACCCTCTATAGATTCCCTGAAGCCTGGCCCTAAGGTCCACCATGTGGTATTGTCTTTGATATACTGGTCTATACATTAAGGCAGGTACTGTCACTTTAAATCTGTGCCCACTGCAATTAAAATGCCAACGAGATAAGATCAGAAGCTGGAGAGAACAGCTGAAGGGCAGTCAAAATATTTTAATAATGTAACCATGTTTCAAATTTTAATTTGGTTTTACTTTGCGTGCTTTATTATCTGAATGGGACAAATGGAAATGCAATAAACTTCAGAGGTCTGATAGGCTTGAGCCTTGAAAACCTTAATGATACTGAGGATAAGGCTTCCCGGTGCTCCGGGCTCTTTCAAAGCAGGCAGAGTGTTGGAAAGCTCTGGATTTAGGGATCCAGGGCTTAGATCTGCCTTTACCCTTGACTGATGTGAGGGCCCTGAGTAAGTTGCCCCCTGCTCTCCCTGCTCTCAGTCTGTTCCCTCTTCCACTGGGTGTGGACCGTGCTCCCTGCCTACTCCATGTCTCACGGGCCTCAGGTGGCTCCAGTAAGTATATCTCAGACCTGGACAGTGTTGAGAATAGACAAACAAGCCCAGCAACCCAAGAATTCTGGAATTTTGTTTCAACCCATCTTCCAAATAGAATATCATTCTTCTTGGTTTGGCTCTTTCCAAAAAGGAAAACTTCACTGGTGCCTGCACACCCACAAGCTTACTGATGTATGTCCCAGTTGACTTGTCTTATAAAATCTTGAAATCTATCTCTGCCCTATGGCCTTTCCAAAATCTATCAACTGGAAAGAATCTCTCTCTCTTATGCCCATTGCTAAGTCCCCTGGCATATTCACAGGATATACAGCACAATTTCCCTGTGAGAGAGTGATGAGAGGTTCACCATTTCCTCTTCTTCCTGTGAACACAGCCAGACTATATTTCCCAGACCCCCTATAGACATCTGTGGCCATGACTGAGTTCTAGGAGATAGGATGAAAACTGAAATGAGGTGCACCTCTTCCAGACCCACTCCAAGAACACCTTCCATATGCAGTTCCTCTTGCTTTTAACTTTTTCTGGCTAAACGCAGGTGTATATGGTGATCCAGGAGACCGTGTTTTCAAGATGATGAAATCATAAGATACAAGTCAAGAACATGAATCGTCCCTTGGAGTAGAGCTGCTTGCCAGTGGGAATCTCTGCCTCAGACTTGACACGAGTGAGAGTTACAGGTTCATCACATTGTAGCCATGGTATAGTTCAGGGCCTGTTCATTACAGCAGCAAGCATGCCTTGTGCATCTTAATGAAGTGAGATCCTCTGGGGCAGGGCTCCAGCTCAGAGCACGTCCTCCATTGATAGTTAAACAGGTTTTCCTGCTGAAATACGGATTTGGGGAAACGTCTGAGAAATGGAAAGGTACAAACTCTCCATTTTATTGTCACGTTGTGATAAATACATATCTTCTACGATATCTATCAAAACCCAGATCTGAGGGGCACCTGGGTGGCTCAGTGGGTTGAAGCCTCTGCCTTCGGCTCAGGTCATGATCCCAGGGTCCTGGGATCGAGCCCTGCATCGGGCTCTCTGCTCAGCAGGGAGCCTGCTTCCCTTCCTCTCTCTCTCTGCCTGCCTCTCTGCCTACTTGTGATCTCTGTCTGTCAAATAAATAAAATAAAGTAAAAAATAATTAAAAAAAAAACAGATCTGAAATCACACACTCTGGACTGCATTCCATGATTCTGAACATGTAGTCCTGATCCCAAGATCCATGTGATAATGCAATTTCAGAGCAAGGGGACATCTTGTCTATCATACTTACATAATAAACACACACATATCCTAACTTTGTGGATCATTGAAATGCATTTTCTCACCTGTCTGCCTTTCTTCATTTAATATCTTCATTAATTCAGAAAATACATTTTTAAACACCTATTATGTGCTGGGCATTATTCTGGGCTCTGGAGATACAACAGTTAAGCAGATTTTTTTTTTCTTACAAAAGGCATGCAATTTATTTCACACATAAACAATAAAGTAAATATGCATGATGCCAAATGGTGGTAAGTTCTCTGAAGAAAACAAAATGAGGCAGAAGCTTCACTGATAAGATGACATGGGAGCAGAGAACTAGAAGGAATGAGGGGGTGAGTCATGTGAACTTCAAGGGAAAGCAGATTCTAGGCAGGGTAACTAGCAGGTGCAAAGGCCCTGTGGCACAAGCATGTTTAGGTAGGATTAGGTAGGTCAGTGTGATATGGCAGACTAGTCAGCAGGAGAGGGATACCAGGGCAGGAGATGGAGTTAAGCTAATGAGTGAGAGCATGCCACTGAATAAACTGTCTTTTACTCCAAGTAAGATGCAAAACCACTGAACAGTTTTGAGCGGAGGATTAAAATGATACCAATATGTTACAACCACTTCTCTCTGGCTCCTATAGTGAGAATAGACTAAAGTAACAGAACTTTCTGCAATAATGAGCATGCTGTATGACAGCATTGTCCAAAACAGTTGCTACCAGCCCCACTTGGCTCACTGGGGGGTTACTGATAAATGAGATGTTGCTGATATGGAGAAACTGGACATCTAACTATACTTGAACTAAGGGGAATGTAGGTGCACTGAGCCACATGGACCTGATGGCTCTCATACTGGATAGTACAGCTCTAGATAGACGGTGGCCAAGCCAGTCAGGCTGTCACAGTGTAAATGGTGGGTGGCGAGGATGTCCTATCCTCAGACCTAGTGGAAACTGGGAACGTGCTGAGAAGTCATCATAGTTTGGATGATTTTGGAAGCACAGCTAACAGAATGTTCTGACAGAGAGAGGAAAAAGCAGCAAGGCTTCCTGTAGGACTGCTAGCTCAGAAGTGGGAAGAAGTATAAGTTCCTGAGATGAAGAAGACTAGGGGAGGTGAAAACAAATCAGGAGTTTAGGTTGGAAGCAGTTGCAGCTGGGCCTCCTGGGAGCACTGTGCAGGGCTCTTGAGAAGGAAGCCGCCAATGCCTGTTGACGGTCGAAGGCAGAGGCCTGTACTGGGGAGATCTGTTTGACTAGGTGGTATCACCTTAGGAATGAAGGGATGTATTTCACCTTAGGAGAAAAGAGAAGTGTCTGGAAACAGAGTTTTGGGCTACCCCCATGTCTAAAGATCTGGGTGTGTGGCAGGATCAATACATGAGATGGATGGGGGGGGAGGAGACCCAGCAGAGGGAAGGCATCCAGAAAGCAGGAGGGGTCAATGGGGTCATCCTGCAAGACGTCCCATCAGAAGAAGATATGGACTGGTGCTGGGGTGCACAACCAGCATCATCAGTTGCCTTGGTAATAAAGTAATAAAAAATTCTGAGCAGAAAAGTGGGGACGGAAGATTTACTGGAATGTGTTCTAAGGGAGAATGGAGACAAACGACCAGGGTTTCATGGACTGTTGCAGGGAATGCGAACGGAGAAATCCAGGAGGGCTTGCTTGTTGGAAAATGTGTACTGAGTCTGCTGTGTTTCGAGAGGTGGGGTTGAGAGGGCTGATTCTAGCTAGTCCAACAGGCCTTTCCTTCCTCCTTTTCCTCCCTCCCTCCCTTCCTGCCCCTTCAGTGGCTGCTAAACAGAGTGGTCTCCTCTGAGAAATTCTCTGGGCCGCACAGGCAGACCTGGATCTCCTCTGCTTCCAGCCGTGTCATTGTCCTTGGATGTCTTTGAGCTTCGCCTTTTTCTGTCCCTGAACTAGACCATGAACTTCCTAGGAGCAGAGCCCACCACCCTCCCCTTGGCCTGGCAGAGCACGGGGCACACAGTAGGGGGTCATCAAACATTTGTCAAGGAAATGGTCCTAAGAATTAATAAGATGCAATCCCTTGACCTTGAGTTGCCCAGGGTCACAGGGCAGAAGAAGGGGGGCTCCTGGACAGCTAATTACACCCCCCCTTGTGAGAGGGGCTCTGATGGAGGAGGGAAGAGAGTGACCCAGGGGAAGGGTTCTGATAACTGAGGCAGGGAGGAAGGAAGGGCTGGGCAAGATGAGGCCTTAGCTGCATCCTAGAGAGGTGTTCTGGAACTTTCTGGGGGAGCAGAACCAGCCCTTCTCCACTCCCCTCCCACCAGAACATAGTTCTGCTCTGCAGGCCACACACAGTGCTCACCCCGTGAGCTTCTGCTCCTGACTCCTACAACCAGCGTAGCCCCACTGGGCCCCACCCTCAGAGAAGCCCAGTGCTGGGCTTTCTCTCTGTGCTCGCCATCTTGGAATTCTTCCTTTTGAACAACCTCCCCCGGCCCCCCGGTATTTATCTTGCGCTAACCTCCCACTCTGTGCCCCAGGGCCTGTCCGCATTTACCCTCTTCAGTAAGCCAAAGCCTCTGAATCACTCTGCATCTCTGAGCAGCGTAGAGTTGTTTCTTTTCTTTTCTATTTTTTTTTTAAACTGGTGCATCATTCATACTTTATTTTTTTAAATTTTTATTTATTTTTTTATTTCTTTTCAGTGTTCCAGAATTCATTGTTTATGCACCGCATCCAGTGCTCCATGCCATACGTCTAGTTGTTTCTGAACACTTGCTCTCAATTTCTGCAGGTTTCTCCTCCTGGGTTAGCAGCAGGTGTGCACAAGCGCAGGACTGAAGGCTACTCGTGGAGAGATACCCCCCAAAAGATGGAGAAATCAGAAAGTCAGATGGTCCAGGCCGAGGGGACAGGGCACACCATTTCACAGTCACTCAACCTACCGTCTACACATAGGCAGGAGAGGGAAGAGGAGGAGGAGTCAGGGAGAGAGAGGGACAGAACCCCCCCACCCCGCGCCTGGTCTGGGAGGGACACTGTCATAGGTGGACAACGGAGGCTGAGTCCGTATCTGGTTCCCGGGAGAATAAGAGACACATCTTCCCTGTGATGTTCAGGAATCCAGGGCAGGGCCCTTTACAACCATAAATGCATCTCCGAGCCCGTTCACAGGCTTCTCCACACACCTAACAGCGCTCCTTACGGTCGTCCCGACGGGGTGTGTGTGAGACACGGATAACCCTTCGTTCCATTTGCCAGTTAAGAAACTGAGTCCCGGAAAGGTTACCAAGCTGCCCTGGGACCGGCAGTCAGTCCCTTCGAGACAAACCCTCCGCGTCCAAGGGCTGCATGGGACCGCGTTTCTGTTTGTTGAGTGAATAGACTAGAAAGTAGCCTTCCATTTCCAAATGTGGAAGGTGGTTTTTTTGTTTTGTTTTGTTTTGTTTTGTTTTGTTTTCCCACCCCTCCTTTCCTTTCTGTGAGTAAGCAAGCTGTCATTTCATCAGAAGCCAGAAAGGTGAACAGTTTTGTGAACTATTTCTATAAAGAATTCATGAAGCTCGGGGCTCCGAGGACCCCGCCTGTCGGTGCCAGAGTCAGGAGGGCCTGGGGAATGCGCAGCCAGCCCCCTCTCGCCCGCTCGCTGTCTGTTTACCTCGGATTTGACCCCCAGCTAGAAGCCTCATGCTTGGGGAGAGAGTAAAGAGGCTTTCTCCTTCTCTGCCTTTAATGTCGGGCTCCCTTTCAACAGGCACCCGTGTGCAGGGTTAGGCTCTCCGGTGCTGTCGTCTGAGGCCCAGGGCCGGCGTTGGGGGTCTGGTCTCCAACAGGGAGTTCATTTCTGCTCGGAGGCTCCCCTTGAACCCAGGCCTTAATAGGGCAAAACGTACTCCGAGACTCGTTGCTTTAAATAAACGCATTCAGCCAATAAATGTCGCTCCTGCCACTGATGTTTCGCACGGGAGCCAGAGTGCCAAAGGGGACTTTAATTAAAAGCTAACAATTCCCACGTCCGGAGTCGGCAGGTGGAGCCAGGCTGAGGCCAGAGGTGAGATCCCTGCTGTCGGCCTCGTGCACGAAGCGTGTGAGGTGGAGGCCGGGGCAGGAAGGCGTCCTTTGAACAGGCGCCCAGAGCGCAGATGCTGCAAGGCTGCTGGGAAAGGAGCACAGGAGGAAGGAGCCTCCTGCTTTGAAGAGCGGCTCCCTGTATCGGCGAAAGGCTCTTGTTGCTTTCAGAGCAAACTTTATACCAAGCGCTGCTCTGCCCATCAGGTACTGGATCTGCCTGCACGCGGGGACAAAGCAGCCCGGGCTCCTGGCGTCATTCGTTCACTGCTTCAGTCAACACTTCCTCAGCCGTGCCCGGGACCAGCACTGTGCCCAGAGCATCTTAAACGGGGTTACTTGGCTCTGTCATCATGGTGTTCCCCAAAGAGATTGAAGTCCTGACTCCCCGTACCTGTGAATGTGACCATCTTTGCAGAAGATCAGATTATGATGATATCATTAGAATGGGTGGCAATCAGCTAGGAGGGGTGTCTTTATAAAATGGATAAATTTGGACACAGATCCCTGCTCAGGGAGGCTGTCACATGAAGACAAAGGCAGAAATCAGGGTGACGCTTCTACAAGCCAAGGGACACGGAAGATGGCTGGCAACACCAGCAGCTAGGGAGAAACCTGAGCAGAGTCTCCTTCCCAGCCCGGCCCACCCCTGCATCTCAGACTTCTGGCCTCTGGATCTGCAAGAATAAATTTCTGCTGCTCTAAGCCACCCAGTGTGTGGTGTTGGCTACAGCGTTCCTAGCACACTGGTCGACAACCCTGTGAAGGGCAGTGGGAGGTAGCTTTTATAAGTCGCCCAATAGACATAGACATGGAAAGCCTCAGGGATGGGGGGCAACTTGCTCTGTGTGTGGACACCGGGGAGTCTTACAGGGACAGTGACCTCCCCCCCTCCCTTAGCACCTGAGAAGACATTTGCCACCCAGCAGGTACACTGAGGCCACAAGTAAAGACAAGAAGAGGGGATACGTGAAGCACACTGTCCACCTTCAACCTGTGTCCCCAGCAGTGGGAGAGCCAAGGGACAGAAAAGTCAACAAAAATTCCCTGTTCTCAAGAGACAGGAATGGAGGTGTCATGTAGCACCTACAGTCTCAGAATCCTTTTAACCTGACCCACCCTCCCCCAAATATATTTTTCTCTTTGGTAAGCCTCTCCAAAGTCATGGTTACATTTCCTTGAAGTCACTGATTTCAAACTCCCTTAAGCCAAATATGTGCTTTCATTTTTTTTTTAATATTTTTATTTATTTGACAGACAGAGATCACAAGTAGGCAGAGAGGCAGGCAGAGAGAGAGGGGGAAGCAGGCTCCCCATGGAGCAGAGAGCCCGATGCAGGCTCGATCCCAGGACCCTGGGATCATGACCTGAGCCGAAGGCAGAGGCTTCAACCCACCGAGCCACCCAGGCGCCCCTGTGCTTTCATTTTTAAAAGACAACATCAGCGACCGTAATGCTACCTGTGAACAAACCTCAGTCAAAGGGCAGAATCAGGAGGGAGCAGGGCACTGATTTATCTTTTCTTGTAAGTTCCATGTGACTGGAAGACAAACAGTGAAATGACTTGTTTTTGTCGCTGCCAAACCTGGCAAATGAAGTGGAAACATACTAGCCCACCGTTTCTTGAATTCAAGGATGTGTAAGTGGTCAAGCAGTAATCCCAGGCTCAAGGCGGGTGTGGGGCTTGTGTCCTCCGCATGCTGGACTATTTTATTACCCCAAAAATGCCTGTCCAGCCAGACCAAGTACTTAAGGTTACACTCAGAGTTTTGCACATTTCCTATGCACACAGCTTGCACACAGCTGTGGTCTGTCTTGTTGCTAAAGCTGGAAAGCTGGGGTCTCCATCAGCTACAGGGACAGCAGTGGCTGGCATTCACTGTCAAACCAAGGGACAGTGGGTATAGATTTTCAGTGAGTGTTTAGGACCCAGCGGGGACCCCAGGAAGCTTCATCTACCCACTCTCTCCTCTTGGGATCCTCAAAGGCTGCTTGTTTCTCCTTTACTACTCATCATAATCAGGTGTTCACCTTATTTGTTAGAAAAATAACTAATAATTATCAAATATCTATTATGTGCTGGGAACTCTGTTTTATACAGTTATGTGTAAGAATGACCATTCACTGGTCACATGTCCACACACCAAGCTGATATGGGTCAAGAGCCCTAGCCTTTAGGGATGTGACATTTCTCATGTAATTCTACCAATCCCGCGACTTGCATCATCCCTGTTTACAAATGAGGAAATTGATCTAAGGGGCTCATTAAACTGCCCAGCCTCATAGCTGAGACCCAAAGCCATCGCGGCCTGCCCCGCATGCATCCTACATACCCCGTGGCATTTTTCCTCTAGGATGCTGCCGCTTTATAGTTGGGCGATGCTGTTTAGGCCATGCTATGCCCACAGCTGGTTAACTATCTGAATTTCCAAAATCTGACCCAGAGAGGGGAAGAGGACTGGGTCATAGCCATATTCACTGCGGGGGCGACGGGGGAGGGGGTGCGCAAAAGAAGGCTACAATATTTTTGAGGATAAGAATTAGGAAAGAGCGAAACGGGGTTTGCACACACCAGTCCCCTCTCTGACCCTCTACTCTTGGGGAGGTTATTAGGGAAGAGCCGTCTCACCCACCATGACAGCTAATGCACAGCACTGGGGTTGATTCCAGAAAGCAGCTGCTTGGACAAACTCAGTGGACACATTGCAGGAGCCTTCTGTGTGTGTATCTAATTTCCATACCCTGGTGGATTTCTAGCCAGTCCGTGTTGGCAGCCCAGAAATCCAAGTTTTGCTGTGTGCTTGCTATTTAATACCTAGCCTTGTCCCCAGCTGTGTTCAGCAAACCTGCAAACATAGAGCAAAATTCCAATAATGCAGGCAAGGAAAAGCGTCCACCCCGCTGTGTCGTGGGCATGCCTATTGCTACATTGGCGTAAGAGTGGGAGGACGGCGTCGGACCCCCAGTTCTGCCACATACCAGCTCTGTGACCTTGGAGAATGGCTTTTTCTTCCCTGGGCTTCTGCTTCTTAACTTACCAAAGGGACAGATACCACCCAGGACTCTTGGAAGGGCTATGTGAGGCAGGGTGCGTGAGACCCAGGCTGCTTCTCCAGCACGAGCGGCTCACCACTCCTCTTGGCTTGGTCTTTGTCTCGTGCATGTTTCTCAGGACTCTCTTTGTGCGTATAGCACAGTGCCTGAAAATGACCCGTTTCCTGGGAGCCTCTGTTCCTGCTGCTGGCCTGTGGGTAAGCGGTGGCGAGATAAATAGTCATGCATCGTACAAAGGAACGCCAGTCTGACCTGAGAAGTGGATGTCGGTACAGACACTATCAGGGCAAGCATCGATGCTGAGAGTTGTTGTCTGTGAAGGAGTGACCCCGAAAAGCCAAGAACAGAGGAGGATTCCCTCTGTCTGAGGAAGTCCAAGAAATTGCCTGACAATTCTTACACTTCTAAAGGAAGTGATACAGGAATTGAGCCCTGGGGGCAAGGGAAATGGGCTAGTCTGAGAAATATATCAAAGGCTTTCTGCCCAAGCCCCCGAAGGATGGGAAGATGGAACCCTGAGGAATGAGGAACCATCTGGAACTTGTCCCCAGGAGGTGGATGTGAGTCAAGCTTTGGCTTTGTGCTGGGAGGGGAAACACTGTGTTTCTTACTGAAGACTGAAAATCAGTGGTCATTAGAGTTCTTGATTATCCAGATCACAGGATGTGAAGGGCCCTGAGAAGCTTGGACTTCTTTCTGGAGAATGTGTTCTTGTTCAAGGGGAAGAAAGGAAAGTAACCTGTACTTTCACAGATAACCTGAACTCACAGGACTACAAGAGATGAGGGCACCGACCCTATGACACCTTGAGTAAATAAATCACCTTTGTTCATGTTCATAGCATGTTCATAGCTCTCTTGGAAACCAGCAGTCTACCCTTTAGAAGGGATGTGTGTGTGTGCTGGAATGTAGCTCAGGCATCAGAAAAGGACAGCCTACTGGTTGTGACAATATGGAAAAAACTAGAGGGCATAAACTAAGTGAAATAATCCAGACAGAAAAAGACAAATATTACATGATCTCACTTATAGGTGGAGTTAAAAAAACAGAGAAAAAGAAAAAAAATGAACTCATAGAAACATACAGTAGACTGGTGGTTCCCAAGGGCCGGGGGTGGGGGGGGCAGGCAGATGTTGTTCATCGTGTAAACTTTCATTTGTGAGATGAATGCATTCTGGGGTCTAATATACAGCATGGTGATTAGCGGTAATGATGCTGTATCATGTATTTGAAATATTCCAAGAGAGCAGATCTTAAGCCTTCTCACGCACATATATAGAGTAACTATAAAAAGTGATGGGTACTTAGCTAACTCGATTGTGGTCATCATTTTACAATGTATATGTGTATCAAATCACCACAGTATGCTCTTTAGATATATACAATTTTATTTGTCAGTTACACCTCAGTAAAGCTGGGGAGCAAAGTCAGTGGTAATCAGTCGTGGAAATGGCATTCCTCTGGCTGGTGATTGGTGAGGCAGAGGCATGGGACCCAATGCTGGCCAATAAACTGTGAGAGCAGAACTTGTTATTTCTGAGAAATATTTCCCCTCTTCTTAAGAGAGACACAGAGAGGAGCAACCCCTTGCTGTGGGTTGAATTGTGTCCTCCAAAAAATGTGTTGAAGTCCTAACTCCCAATACCTCAGAATATTGCCTTATTTGGAAATAGTGTCCTTTTGCAGATGTAATTAATTACGTTCGGATGAGGTCATTCTGGAGCACGTTGAACGTCTAATCCCATATTTCTACTGTTCTCATAAAAGAGGAGAAGAGACACAGAGAAGAGAGCAGCATGTGAAGAGACAGAGACACAGAGGAACGAAATAGCCTTGTGGTGTTGGGGGCCAGGTGGAAGCAATATCGCTATAAGCTAAAGATGCCCAGGCTTGCTGGCAAACCCCGGAGAGGAGAAGAGTCAAGGAGGGATTCTTTATCACAGGTTTCAGAGTGGTCATAACTCCTAGCCTCCAAAACTATGAGACCAGAGACCCCATAGGTGGTCTTTTGTTACAGAAGATCTAGAACACTAGCCCACCCTCACTGCTGGGTCTGTGTGTGATGCTGGCTTTGAAGCAGCCGTATTGAACTTGGAGGGAGGCTGATTGGGGACATTCTAGAAATGATAAGGAAGATAAGCAGAAAACAGAAGGAACTTGCATCCTCGGTGCCTTGACGGAGTGGATCTACCTGGAGCCTCTCTGCCGTTCTGCTCCCTGGGATGTAACGCATCTCCCAGTCCGACCGAGTCGGGCTTCCTATTGTTTTCAGGTGAAAACCTCCTGATAAGAGTCAGGGTGAAGCTGCCTGGCCCAGCGAGCTGTAGCTCACACCATCAGGAGGGGCTTTCTAACCTGGCACTCTGCAAAGACAACAAAAGAAGGTTTTGAGAATTACATGCTCTCATTCTTTTCGAGAGTTTTGTGCGACTTCTGAATGCACTGATACATAACGAGCTCAATGTCACTGTCCATTTTCTCTCCTAAACTAACATGTGCTGCTGGGGATTTGTGTCTGTGCTGGGCCACGATGGCTTCTCCATTGTCTTCTGGTCTTTCCTGTCCCCTTACCTTGGAGCTGTACTAAAAAGGGCACTTTTGCTTCTGTGCCTTCATTTGTACAAAGCCACATTCTCTGCTTGACACTTGGCTAAAAAGCAGTCATTAATAAAGGGCATTTCTACAGGCAGACTTGCTCTCCTCCCTTACCCTCTGCAAATGGCCAGCTCTGTGCTTGATGTGTTGAGAATAAAGGTGCTGAGATGAACTCAGCGCCCATGAGGCTGCTATGGCACCATTCTCTCTGCCCCGGGAGAGTGACTTGAGGTGACAGGGTGACCGAAGGGCAGAGTAAGCCCCCTTGAAGGGTAGGAGCATGTCTTGCTTGGAGCTACAGTGGAAAATGGATCCCCCATTTAGTAGATCCACAGCACTGCCCGGGTCATGCCAGTGACCCCCCCCCCCCGTGCACCAGCACCCACACAGATGTGACCCACGTGGCTGTTCTGCCATTTTATGTCCCATTTCACGGGGGTACACACAACAGCGTACACTGAGGGTGTCAATACGTGGTGAATGTGGACATGGCATGTGCTTCTTGCTAAGGAATTTACACAAGTAACAGGGAAGAAAATATTACTACAATAGAAGAAAAATATGGTAGACACCATCATTACCCACAATTTATAGGTGGCAAGCCTGAGGCACAGAGGGGTGTAATTGCTTGGCCAAGATTGCACAGCCGGCATGTGGTTGAACCCTGGGTTTGTATTTCTCAGATACGTATTTTAGGTAAGTTCGACCAGAGCAGGCAGAGGTGATGGAAGAGCAGGGAGGGTGGGAAGCCGCCGCAGGCGAGGGGCTCAGTTCCGAGCATGAGGAGGAGAGAAAACTGGGATTTCTATTTCTCTCCTGAGCTGAAGACTCACTTTATTCGTAAACTAAAGTACGGAGAAAACTCGCAGGCTGCCTGAAAAATCCCCCTATGTCAGACCCCTCAGTGCCTGTGAACGTGACCTCATTTCTCCCCCTGTACCTGTCTCAGGTACAGAGGGGGCATGGGAGGGTCAAGGGTGTTGCTTGTTACAGGCAGGAAGGGGCGATGAAAGGGCAAGAGCTCCGGCCGGCCTGATGCCTGGTGTGGTCTGTGCCTAGGCACCTCGTTACCCTCCTGGGGAGAGTTTCCCATGGCCCAGAGGCTGCACACAGCTCCCTGTCACGTCTTCTCCAGGGGCCTTGCCTGCCAAAGGACTTGGGCTCCCCTTGGGGGGCTCCTGAACACAAAATCCTTCCAGGGCTCCCATTTCCTCCGGATCACGACTGCAACGTGTCTGCCTTCCCAGGCTCCGGAGGCTGGGTATAGGCGTGGGAGGACTCAGGCATGCTCAGTATCTGGACAATGGGTGACACACCACGGTGTGGGCAAAAACACATTCACCCAGTATCACCACCAAGGGGCCAGGACGTCTCTGCATGGGCTCCGTGTGTCCGAGAAGAGAGAGCACAGATGGCCACCTGGAGATCGGACTGGCTCCTTCTCTTACGTTTGCTTTCTGCATCTTCCTGACTAACCTCACTTGCTCTCAGGAGATCCTCGATAAAAATGTGGTTTCTCTCTTTCCGTTGTTTCTTGAATTGTTCCTCATGATTCCTGTGGAGGAGAAAACTACGGTCCGGCTTCGTGCTACCTTGCCAAGAAGATGGGTAGCTGGACAGACAGACACAGGGGTACATGCCTCTCTCTGTCTCTCTGTCTCTGTCTCCCTCCCTCCCTGCTGCCATCTGGTATCTTCCCGGCATCTCCTTGGGAAAAGGAGGGAAATCTTGAGCTTGGAGCTGCCACCTTTGTTACAAGACCCTTCAGCCAAGCCACGTCCCAAAATGTCTCCATCCTTGGGGTACTCTTCGGGGAATAGACCTCCTGGGGCCCAGTGAAAGTGTATCCACCGGGCCTTTTATTGTTACTTTTATTTTTGTAAGGCTGAGTTCAACACTGTTGGTGGCACGGAAAGAAACCACTGCCACCAGTTGAAAAGTTAATTATGGATTGCCCCTTGAAATAAAGCATCGGTTTTATTGGAAGTGGAGGAATAAATAAAAACAGCTGCACAGGGAATGGCATGAAGCCGCGGTGACGAGCCCCATGATGTTCTACTTAGAGGAAACATTCCTTTTATTTCATTTTTTTTAAAGCCCGAGTCGGCTGTGTAAAAGTCATCATCCCTTTCATGTGGGACAAAAGAGGATTTGGAAAGGGACTTTTCTTAAATCTGTGCATTGAAAATGCAGCTTATGGGAGGCTAAGAAAATACATTTTGCCTTTTCTTACAGTGGGCTCCTCTTAATTGTGACTTTTATAAACCCCTTCTGTAGCCATCATAACCATTCAATTAACTAACTTCATTTTTGTATGATGAAAAGAGCCTCTCTCCCTGAACATACGGCAATTATTAGAATGTCTCTAAAGTCTTTTTTGTAGTGATATGAGAGTCTTTTAGATAAAATAAGGTTTGATTTATAAAATCCTAAAATATACGTGAATGTGAGATCTATAAATAAATGCTTTATAGTAGATGCAAAATCTCATTATAAATAACAATTTTATTAGCATATGCATTGAGTAAAAGGCCTTATGATGTTAATGTTAACAAAATTAAACTCTAGCTATTTGATTCAATGAATGATGCCCCAGCTCTAAGGACCAGACACCACGCTAGGTAATGAGGCTGTATACACACGTGCGTGTGTGTGTGTGTGTGTGCTTTTTCTTCAAGGGTTCACATCGTCATGGCAAACGACGTACTTTCAGCCAACTTAACACAGCAGTGAAACTAAGGAGTGATGGCGGACTTGCAGTACGCCAGCGTCTGTTCTTGGCATCTTCCATGTATTACCTCATTATCTCTATTTACATCTATTATTCTCCCCTCAAGTCTAAGAGGCAAGCACTAGTATCGTCACCTTGCAGGTGAGCTCTGAGGGTGGACAGGAAGAGCAGATCCATGTTCACCCAGAGAGAACTGGTCAGCTGGGTAGACCGTGCAACACAAGAAACACACACACACACACACACACACACACACACACACGTATATATGAACTAAGGGACATTTATGCAGGTATGAGAGGCACAATGTAAAAAAGTCATTGGTTATATTTTGAAGGATTGAAAAGCACTTCACCAAAGAGGAAACTCTCAAACAGGTCGTGGCAAAAATAAGGTTGGGTGGAGAAAACTATTCCAGGGAGAAGAAATGGAGACCAGATTTTGCAAAAAGATAAGCATTGGAGTTTTTTGTTTGTTTGTTTTTGTGGGGGTTTTTTGTTTGTTTGTTTGTTTAATAAAATCGCCAGCATCAGGGTGCCTGGGTGGCTCAGTCAGTTAAGCATCTGCCTTCAGCTCAGGTTATGATCTTGGGGTCTTGGGATGGAGCCCCACATAAGGCTCCCTGCTCAGAAGGGAGTCTGCTTCCCTCCACTGTGCTCTCTCTTTCTCTCTCAAATAAATAAAGAAAATCTTTTTTAAAAGTTTAAAAAAATAAAATAAAATCACCAGCAACAACAAAAGAAGAGCCTAAATTACAATGATACCTGAGTGGCAAATTCTTATATCACCATAATGTGAAATAGATCATAAAAAGGTGGGTTTTAAAATAATTTGAACACTTGCAAAAATGTCTACAACACAAAGTTGAAGCAAATATAAAAGTTATATTCAGTGCAATGTCTATATTATAAACAAACACAAGCACTCATAAAGATTTCTAAGGACAAATAGAATTCTTTTTTGTAATTGTGAGATTATGGGTGATTTGTATTTTTACTTCTTTATTATTCTGGAGTCCAAGATTTTTTTTTTTTTCATAATGGTCAAATAGTTCTTTTGTAATCCAAAAAAATCATGAAAATACAAGATTAGTTAGTAAATAATTAAGAGACCTTGTATATTTTGTCATCCTTTTCCTGGCTTTGACATGCAAGAACCTTACATCATTCAAAAAATATATAGTCTGGGGGGCACCTGGGTGGCTCAGTGGGTTAAAGCCGCTGCCTTCAGCTCAGGTCATGATCCCCGCGTCCTGGGATCGAGCCCCACATCGGGCTCTCTGCTCAGCAGGGAGCCTGCTTCCTCCCTTCTCTCTCTGCCTGCTTCTCTGCCTACTTGTGATCTGTCTGTCAAATAAAAAAATAAATAAATAAATAACAACAACAACAAAAAACTTTAAAATATATATATATATATATATATATAGTCTGTAGCTGGAAAACAAGTTTAGGCACAAAACGTCAGCCTAAGTCATAAAATGTGATTTCCTTAGTCCTGGATAGATTATGGTCCAGTTATCTGTAGCATGTAAATTAGTAATGTCCTATGACCCAGTAATTGCATTATTGGGTTACTCAAAAAATTACATGCATTATAACTTAAAAAGATATTTACACTCCTATGTTTATTGCAGAATTACTTACAATATCCAAGATATGGAAGCAAGCCAAGTGCCCATCAATAAACGAATGTATAAAGAAGAAGTGGTGTATATATGAGATGGAATATTACTTGTCCATAAAAGACGATGGGGAGGGGCACGTGGGTGGCTCAATTGGTTAAGTGTCTGCCTTTGGTTTGTGTCATGACCCCAGAGTCCTGGGATTGAGCCCCAGTTCAGGCTCCCTGCTCAGTGGGGAGCCTGCTTCTCCCTCTCCCTCTGCCTTTCTCTCTGTCTCTCATGAATGAATTAATGAATAGATAAATAAATAAATAATTTTTAAAATAAATAAAAATAAAAAAAGGATGAGATATTTGCCATTTGGAAAACATGGTTGGACTTGGAGAGTATTATACTAAGTGAAATAAGTCAGACAAGGGCAAAGACCATATGATGTCACTTATGTGCGGAATCTGAGAAACAAAAATGAATAAACAAATGCAGAATCAGACCTAGAAACACAGAGAGCAAAGTGATGGTTGTCAGAGGGAAGGTCGATGGGGGATGGGCAAAAGCATTGGCAGGCAGCTAGTATAGGGGCTCCGGGTTTATGGAATGAATAAGTCTTGGGAATTAAAGGCACAGCATAGGGAATAGTCAATGGTATTGTAGTAATGTTGCATGGTGACAGAAGGAGTTACCCTTGTGGTAAGTGTAGCGTAATGTACAAAGTTGTTGAATCCTCATGCTATGCACCTGAAACATCGTGTGTCAACAATACTCAATTCCTTAAAAAATATTTTTAAAAAAGAATGTAAATTAAAGCTGTCTTCTGCCTGCAGTGTTTCAGTGGGTAGAGGGGACAAAGGACAGGTGGGTATTGAGTGTGACTGTGAGTGTAACCACAGGTCAGTAGAACAGAGGTCTGGAAGGGGATGGGGAAAATGGGACATTCCATAGTTTACCATGGCTGGCAGGATATTAGGATGTGATGATGCAGTCCACAATAGGACCTGGAAGAGGAGACAGGACTTTGAGGCAGATGGATTGCCTGAATTGCTCTGGCTCTCACTTCCCACCCACCTCCCCTCCTCCCTCTCCCCTCCTTCCCCTCTCCCTTCCTCCCCTTGCCTCTTCTTCTCCCTTGCCTCTTTCCCTTCCCCTCCCCCTCTCTTTATCCCTTGCCATCCTGTTCCCTCTGTCTCCCATCCCCTCCCCCCTTTCTCTCCCCTCCCTCCCCCTGTCCCCTCATTTCTTCCTTCCCATCTCCCTGAATCCTCTCCGTTCCCCTCCTGCCTCCCTTTCCCCCCTCTCTCTCCCATCCCCTCCCTGCCTGGCCCCCCATCCATCTGAGGATGACTTTCTGAGATTTGTCCCAAATTACACAGCCAGTTAGTGGCAACCTGGCCTTTGTTTCTTCTCCTGTTTGCATTTTCTACAATCCACAGTTGATTCGGCAACTCCCTTCTTCCTTTGTAGCATTTCTTTTTATTCTTTCCTTTTTTTTTAATGCATTCAGGTCCTAGAGTGCATGTGCTCATTTGAAGCTCAGTTTCTGCACCATTTTTCAAATTGTATGGAACACCTCTTTCCCACTAATACAAGGCATTCCTGAGTAATGAGGAGGAAAAACTTTCCTGAGTCTATTTTTCCAATTAAATAGAAGTTAGGCCATGCAAACAACTTGGACTTATCTGAGACTGATTCTTGCCAGTTTGGGGAAGACGCCAAAGAGAATTATATCCAATGCCTGGAAAGGCCAATAGATCTAAAGTTGGTGTAAGGACAAGTGTGCAGAGCACTTGGTAATTTAAAATTCAGTCTCATATTAAAAATTCACCAGGGGATTTTTTTTTCTTTTGGTGTTTTACAAGTGTACAGTTTGAACCAGTGTTACAACATCAACAAGACATAAAAGGTGAACAGTAACATGACAGAGAAGACAAGCCTTCCAGAACTTCTGTGAGAACAGATATAGAGTAACAATAACAACAAAAAGGATACTTTTTAACTTATCTGAATTCCAAGTTATACTAATCATTATAGTAACAGTTTATTTTTAGTGACCACATTAAATTTCTTGGACATTTGCAAATAGCAATTAAATGATAAGGTAACACACACACACACACACACATACACATACCCCTCTACCGTATGCCTACATTAAACATTGCAATCTTCAAAGCACTTCAGTTTTTATAAATTAATTTTTCCTCACATTAGAACATGAGAGGGTATGAAGTTCATATTAAATTCATTTAACCAAAGGGAATGTGGATTATTTAAAAAAAACAGGAAAAACAATGAGCTTAGATAATTTGGATAATTAGCTAATTTCTAAGGCTTGCCGTTTCATAGTATCCATCCATCCATCTATCCATCCTTTTCTCATACATTCATTTATCCATTTTATAAAAATTTCTGTGCCTACGTATCTGTATATCTTTTCTCTCTCTAAATAAAAGCAACTCTACATATGAATATGATTTGAATATGCATACATAAAAATATCTGTGCATTATACAAACAAGTTAGCCCTTGCCCTCATGGACTATGATCTAATGATCCAATGGCTGGGATAATGCTAGATGAACTTGAATATGGCTATCCGCATGCTCTTCTAGTGATACTGTCTTCTTGGAATACTGCAGACCTGGAGAAATATCCTCCACCTGATAGCTATGATCCTGGGAGGGCCTCATGGGGAATTGCACGCAGGACGGGGTCAGCCACTGTGGATCACTAGGTGAGCAAGAGACTTGACTCCATGTGTTCTGAAGGAAAAAGCACACACACAAATAAAACACCAACAGAGATGATACGAGTCCTTCGGATTTTCCTGTTTTCGTAGCACTGTTCCAGCCATCAGTGAGCCCCTTGGTCAGGATTTGTTGAAGGAAGGTCCTGTGCACAACAGTGAGGGTCTGCCTTGTCCCTGTCTCACAGAACTGAGCTCAAAGGAGAGCAAAGGGAACGTGTTCACTTCTGATGTTCATGCAGGGAGAGGAGGAAAACATCAGGATGGTGGATTTGGGGCCCAGGACCACGGGCACTGAGACAGGGGTCCCACAGTCAGAGGTGGGGGGGTACCAAAAACAACCTTGGCCTTCTCGCTGGGTCATTGGGACGCGTGGGGCCCAGGGGTGAAGCATTCTGATGTCAGTAGAGACAGAGCAGGATTAGAATAGCCCTTTCACGTTCAAAACTTGTATTCATTGAGTCCTTGGATGAGTTTGAAAGCAGATTGTGAGTAGACAGAACTGTGTGACTTCTACCATTAAAGATTCCCTGGACCAGGGGCTGGCAAACTATGGCCTTTGGGTCAACTTGGCCCATGCACTGTCTGTGTAAATAATATTTTATTGGAACCCATTCATTTTTATCTTCTCTATGGCTGCTTTCGTACATGCCAGGGAAGCTTGTGGCCTGGCAAGCCAAACATATTTACGATCTGGCCCTTTATGGAAAAAAGTTTGATAATCCCTGAAAAGGGATAATTATCCAGGTAGGTGTCTCAGCTAGATAGACCCCTTCATGCGTCAAGTTCTAAAGGGACACTAAACCTAGCTGGTCTGCCAAATAAATAAAATATTACAGACCTTTCCCAGTCAAAGGCACAGAGTACAGGAAAGAAAGAAAAATAATAATAAAAGGTAATCCCCGGGGACTGATCGCTTCAGCCCCGAAGCAAACTGTGTGCCTCAGAAGAGCCCTTTCTCAGATGAGCATGAGACGGTTGGGGACAGGAACCCACTGGAGCTGACAGGAAAGTGGACTGGGATGGGAGAGGCTGGGGACTCAGGAAGGGGGACACTGGAACACCCCAGCTCAGCATCCCCAGGGCAATGACAGAGGGAGGCCCCGGCTCTCTGAAGGCCAGCCTTCACTTGCCAGTGCTTTCTGGCTCCCCAAACTTCACTTAATTCTGATGTGGGGCAGCTCCCTGTTCGAGAAGTGTTTGTGACTGAAATGTGATCAATGCATTATTAATGCCAGGAGCCACTCTTGGGCAATTTTATTCACTCTTGTGCAATCAGAAGGTTCTCACAAAAAAAAAAGGAAAAGGAGAAGAGAGGACAGAGGACTGGTAGAAAGGAAGCAGGAAGGAAGAGGGAGAGAGGCCAACAGAAAGAAAAAGTGGGAAAGAAAAGAGAGGCTGGCTTTTTTTTTTTTTTTTTTTTTTTTTTTTTTTGATGTGTGTGCCTTCACGACTTCGAAGTTCTTGCTAATTCCATCTGTCCACAACAGAGCCATCCACGGCGAGAAAAAGCATTTCCATATGTGCAAATTAGCATCAGCCTCCCTTAATCTGTGCCGTGGTCCTCTGAAGTGGATGGTGAGCTTGCCTGCCAAACCCACTAATGGCATCCAAATAGAGGCATTATTGGCTTGAGCCGCTGTGGGGCTGTTCTCCCCTCCAACTCCGAACCGGCCCTTCTCGCTCTAATTTCCACTCTGTTCTAATGGTGTCACTTTGCTCAACTTCCAGTAAACACGAGGCCCCAGCCGCACCGTTCCCTTAATGAAGGCTCACTTCCCTCCAGACCTGTCGGCCTCCCTGCCGATGACAACAGGCTCCTGCGGAATAACAGGGCTGTCACCGGCCCAGCCTGGCTGTCACGGGTTCCACAGGGTGTCAGTGGGCCGACCACGCCGAGCTTGTCCCAGATCAAAGGGAGCCGGGGAGTCTGGCACCCACTGTGGCCACAGCCCTTCCCTGCTCTGTTCTGGTTCCCCATCCCAATCTGAGCCTGATCCCGCTCTCTCTGCCCACTCCTCCTTCTTGGCACTTTATTCCTGCACTCATTTATTCAACATACATTAACTGAATTCTTATGAGGTATGAGGAAACAACAAAAGATGGGTCTGTGTCCTTTTCTTATGAAGCATTTACTCTCGTGGGTTTAGCAGATGGAGAAGAGCTATCAGAAGCTTGGTGGGGGGGGGGGGCATTACAAAGTGGCTGAGTAGACATCCCCCCTTCCAGGTAAGATTGTGGTTCTCTTGCCTTCATGGAACCTGTTCCTGTACCCACCCTATCATGCCCCCTTGGGTGAGTGGTGTCTCCTGTTCCAGCTCTGAGCCCCAGGAGCCCATCCCTGGCACTGTCCTCCTTTCGGGGTCCCAGGGAGAACGCTTTCATGCCTGGATGCTGTCATTTCCTATATAAAGTCCTTTGGGAAATGTCCACAGGTCAATCTACTATGGAGTGCGTGGGACAGGTGGAACACTTGGAAGGGACAAGCCCTTAAGATCACTGATTTGGCAACATCCTCCCCCACCCACCATCAACAGATTTTCTCTCCAGCAGGTGGGAGCTCCCCACTGCTCTTGGATTTCTGTCATTGTTTTTGTTGCAGAAGTGAAGTGCCAAGCATACATCCCGGTGGAAAGTAAAACATCCCGCCTGTCTTTCTCCTTTTGTTTTTGTCCTTTCTTTCAGTCTGGATATCATAGCAAGGTAAAGGTTGGTCATCTCAAATGTCCCTTGGAGAGGAAGGAGGTCTCATGTGATCAGGGAGACAGCTGAGTGCCAGACGCATCCAGATCTCCTCATTCAGGGATGCTGGGCTGAACTCCAACCACCTTCCTAGCCACTCCTTCCTTCTCTTGATGCCATCTTCAGCCTCACTCAGATCGTCAGCCAATAAAGGAGGCATGATGCCATGATTTTTCTCCTTGAGAATTACAAAGGACCATGCCTTCTTCCTCTATGTGTGCTCCTGGATGTGGGCTCCTTCAGGATAACCCTCCCTCACCATTTGTCTGCATGGCCCTAGATTCCCTTCCATGGGACTCCATCAAAACTGTGGAGAACTTCAGAGAACAATTTAGCGAATTCTGGAATGCATCGGCTGGAAATGGAAGGCAGGGCTCAGAGATCGCCTTCTCTTCCTTTCTGACATCTTGCTTTATGGAAAAGGAGTCCTCAAGAAAATGCATGAGATGAGACAGCACTTAACCTCAATGAGGCCTTTGGGAAAAAAATCACATCCTTCTCAGTGCATCAGATTCTGCCCTCCAAGGCCCAGAAGCAGACTGGAGAGAAAGGACAGAGAATGCAGCTGTCAGACAGCAACCCTCAGGCCCATGGATAGCTGCCGTGGAGAGGAACAGTTACATTGATTCTGTGTGGCCTGGGAGAAGTCTTGGGTGGAAGACAAAGAACTGCTCCCTGACCCTCAGATCTGTCCAGATCTGAAATCAAGCACCCCAATATTAGTGTTACGAGAGTGAAGCTGATGGGGTTACTGCCATCCACAAAGCACATTCTGGACTTGCGTCCGTTTCCCACAACTGACCCTGACACCATCCCCATGAGGCAGTTATATGCTCTTGCCCACCTCTGACAAATGACGAAACGAGTCTCTTTGCAGGGTATAGCCACGGAATAAGCATTCAGGACTGACAACGAGCAAAGCCACAGTCAGGTGGGACCGACTGCCTTTGAGCTCCAAATCTGTCATCGTTGTAACTCTCCACCTCGGGTGGTGCTCAAGACAACAGTGGGCAGCGAGGGGGATGGTTCTCTACAGGACTCTGCCTTCGACAGGCGGCTTAGGTTGAAGCAAGTGGACATCCCCTCGGAAGGTTCAGAGCCTGGGGCTCGCAGGTAAATGCACGTCCCCTGACCACGCAGCTAGTTCACACACGAGCCAAAGCAAAAGACGTGATTTCCAACCTGTGGCCTTTTCGATGTTGTTCCAAGTGATTCTGCACATGGTTCTCTCTGCCGGAAGTGCTCTACTCCTCTTCTATGTCCTATGATGCTTAATAAATGCTAATTTAATTACTATATATATATGTGTGTGTGTGTGTGTGTGTGTGTGTATATATGTATAGGTAGGAGAAGATTCTAAACTCAAAACAACTATCAACTTCTCAATCTCTCATTCCCAGGTGCCCCCCTACACCTTGCAATTCTTAAGCTGACCTGTAATTTGTATTATCATTCCTGTTTCTTGACTAAATTATGAACACTTTGAGGGAAGGATTTAGGACTTCTGTGTCTTAAATAGCTCTGTCCCTGGCACAATGTAGGTGCTAAGGGAAGGGAAGAGAAGGGAAGGGGAAGGGTAGGAAGGATGGAAGGAAGGAAAGAAGGAAGGAAGGGAGGGAGGAAGGGAGGGAAGGAAAGGGAAAGAAAGGGAAGGGAGATAAAAGAAAGGTGAAGAAAAGAAAAAAAGAAAAGAAAAAGCAAAGGAAAAAAAAGAAAAGGAAGAGAAAAAGAAGAATATATACCAAGCTTATTAGAAACCTATTGCCTTAGGATATCTAAATTTTGTCTCTCCCATGGACCACAAGACTTCACCCCTGGTCCAAGCAGGTAACCACACACCTGGTGACCTGGGCATCTCAGATGTGAGAAGGTCCGCGGGATCGCTAATCTTGGTTCGCCTGGTGGTGTCAGCACCGAAACCACAGCCTCTTGAGCATAGCAGACTCCATATGCTAGCCCCCTAGTCTGCTAAATCACCAGCCAGCCTAAATTTGAAACATTTCTAAAGTGTTATACAATGTTGCAATAATGTTTTTACAAAACAAAGGCTGAGTTACTGGAAGCCATTTTCGACCAATCAGCATCTTTTTGAAAAAGGAGCCCTGATGGTACCACTGGTGACACAGTGTAAAAAAAATACATGTATGTATCACAGTCAAGGCTCAGCCAGGAAACATCTGCTTTGTAAGTAGGGAAGGCATAGTGAGGGGCTGTGATTGAAAGGGACCAAGAGAGGGGATGCGGAATGTGAGAGGAAAATGATTTAAAGTGAGGGAATTGAAAGCATATCTGAGTCAAGTAAGGCTCCAGTCTTGGATCCTAGGGACCAACTGTATGAGACAAGATGATAGATAAGACTTAGGTGCCGATTAGGAAAATTATTTAGTGTCTTAGTTTACAGTCGGACTTCATTCACATGGGAATCAGACGACTCACAGTGCTTTGTGCTCTTTGGCTATGTTAACAGTGGTAGTGTCTCTGGAAAGGGAGGGGATAGCTGTGTTCTAGTCTGTGATAGCCTTGGCACACTTGGCATTTTGCACTTAATTCTGAACGCTGAGCTTCACGGAGGACCTGCAGGAGAGAATTCTGAGAATCCTGACTGAGATGCAGGCAGCATGAAAAATCAGGACATCTAAAGAAAAAAATAATAATAATAAAAAACATAAAAGTCAACCCGGAAGGAAAATACTGACTTTGGGGGATATGAATTACCTTCAAATAAATAAAATAGTATAATTGTATTTTCTCCAAATTTCTTTTCATGGGCATTTCGATCCAAGCTTCCACATATTTTAAAATACTCATGTCTAAGTAGGTAATTGTATTTGACAGTTAATACTGCAGGGGTATGCCTCTCCCTCCTTGACACAGGCCTGCTTGTGAGTTCTGCATCCCCTGCAGCCTGGTGGAAACCAGGCAGGAGGGCGTGCGTAATGGTCATGCACATATAGGATTTTTGAATTATTTTTACACAGGTGGGGATATCCCATGCACATGTACCCTTGAACGAATCTTTAATCCACTTTTCAACAGACAGAGCCTTCCATGGAGAGTTCTGTATCAGTGTGCTCTGTGTGTTTGTGCAAATACGTATGCATGTGTGTACGCACGTATGTATTTACATATGAAGGGACGAAGTTTGTGTTCAAATGATATGTTTGCATGTATACACAGAGACAATACAGGAAGAATGAAATACTAGTCTCTTCATTCTTTTAAAAAACTGTCCACTGTTCTACTGTGTGCACATATGTGTGTAACAAAAAGCTTTTAATGAATATTTATGCTGTTGACAGTAGTTTGATTCCACACTGAGCATTGCCACAGCTGTCTTTACACACTCATCTTTACACACTGTTGCCATAAAATCACTATGGCAGAGTGCTATGAACGTCACCTCTGGACCAATGGCCGCCCTTTGGGCTCCCAGCAGTGCCCATGTCTTGCACTCAGTTCCTGGTCTGCCCCCACAGTGTTTCACGAGACCCCTTGACCTCTGCCAATCTGATAGATAAAAATATCTCACTATAGTTTCCATTTACGTTTCTCTTACCACGCATAAGGTTTGCATATTTTCCCACACTTAAGACGTTTCCCGCACAAAGACAGTTGCTTTCCCTTCATAAATGACCTGCTCTCATCTGATCACTGTCTCCTAAACTCTTTGTAATTCCTTAAATGACTAAGTGCTGAAGAAACTGACTAAGTTTCTTCGTCCCATCCTTTAGAGCGTGAAATAATCCGGAAGGTGTGCAAATGTGAGAGAACACATACCTCTTCTCTTTTCTGCGGACATGGAGCCGCTCACAGGAGGGGATCCCAGGCCTCTCCTCTCATCTTCACCCCAAATTGGGGCTGGGATTTAATCAAGCCATGGCCACTCTGGGCCTTCACTCCCCCCAAGGTGGCCACCACCAACAGGAGCATCACTAGCCCCTCACAATGGGGCTGAGATGCTAACACGAGGCATGCAGAAGAATATTTGCACACTGCGTTTCTGTGCGTGCTTCTGGGCTGAAGCTTGGCCGGTTGTAGGGGGGAACCGAATGGAGCCGGCTTCACTTATGTCCATTTCTTCTGGGCTCATCGACAGGTTCCCAGATGTTCAATCACAAAGGCCACAGGTAAAACAAAGGCCTTGACTGAGGGATGCCCGCTGGACAACTGTGCACACGAAGCCCCTTGTTGCAACGTGCATCTCTCAGACCCGGTGGTTCAGGGGTGGGGTGGTGACTAGACCTGTTTAGTATCCCTCACCCTACCCACCCCCAGCCTCATCCCAGAGTCTGACCTCTTAAAACCTGAGTCTCCTAGGAGCAGTGGTTAAAACCCGCCACCGCGAAGCCATGGGAGGGCTCCCGCTACTTGATTAACCCCGTTCTCATTGGGCAGAGGTGGGTTCTGTGCAGAGCAGCAAACCATGGCCTAAGTCTGAATCTCGGTTCCAGCTTTCCCTGTTTCAGGACTTATGAATTATTAACGAGCCCTCTGTTTGTAATGCTGGGCTCTCCGCTTCCTCCAAATTAAATTACCGAGGGATATATTTGATTATAAACATACTTAGTAAATGTTTTCATTGTTGCTTTCTGTAGCTTCCTTTGTACTAAAGTGTTATAATGTCAAAAAGTCAACCGCAAACATCTACAGCCTGCCGTGGAAAACCATTTAAAGCAAACTCTGGGCAAATTAAGTAATCAGAAACGAAAACCACTTTAGGACAATAGTGAATATAATTTGTCATCTCTCAAAAAAGGGGGGCCCGTCTTCCAGCAGCTGAACATTTCTGGAAAGAGGACTGAAACTGACATATGAAATTGGAGTCAGGGTCCACAGTGCTTTCTCTGTCTACTTTTGTTGACCTTGAACAAGGCAAGGTCCCTCCGTGCCTCTCTTTATTCATCTGCTAAGTGGGAGTAATAAGCCGGTGCTACCTACTCCATCAAGGCTCTAAGAAAAGCAGTTGGACTAACTGTACATGATCACCAGACCTGAATTCTAAAGGAAACTAAAGAAAGTTGGAGAGATGCACTTGACCAAACAGTGAACAGTGACTGTGGGCTAACAGAGCCATCTGTTATGGGCTTCATGGGTTCTATGCATGAGTATCACATGGTCCCTTTCTACTAGGAGCTACCATGCCATGGAGAGGCACACGCACAAAACAATCCTCAGAACTTGGGCACATGGGTGGCTCAGTGGGTTAGGCCTCTGCCTTTGGCTCATGTCATGGTCTTAGGGTCCTGGGATCGAGGCCCGCGTTGGGCTCTCTGCTCAGAAGGGATCCTGCTTCTTCCTCTCTATCTCTGCCTACTTGTGATTTATCTCTCTGTCAAATAAATGAATAAAGAATTCTTAAAAAAAATCCTCAGGATTCAGTTAGGGAAGTCTAGCTGTGTACATACAAACCAATCATTCTCAGCAAAGAAGATAGTGTTACACTGATTATGCTGGGGAGGAAAAGGGCCTCTGGAACAGAAGTCCACCTCCAATTTGATAGTGAAGGGAAAGATGTAAGGATGCTCTTGGGTGGAGAAGGAGGGCAGCATTGTCGCAGGAAGGGAGATCAGTGTGTGCACAAACCTAAGGGTCCAGGGAGCCCTGAGTGGCAGACCAGCCGGCACAGCAGTGACATGTGAGGGTGGTGTGGAGAGAGCAGAGCTGAGCAGGATCCACTGGGACTGGCTCTGGGGGCCTTGGATGCCTCCTTGAAGTTCAGATTCTCTTGTATAGCTAATGGGAACCATGGGATCTTTAAGTAAGATTGTCGTCACAACTCTGTCATTTAGAAAGATAACTTGATGAAAACTAGCAGCGGTGAAATGGGGAGAGAACGGGTTGGGGAGCCAGTGAGACCTGAGTTTAACTTCTTAGCAGCTGTGTCACGGGGATGCAGGATTTACCCACTTTGTGCCCCACTTCGTTCATCTGTGCTGTGGAGAAGATAACACCACCCTTCTGAGTTGTTGTGGGGATAAACGAGACCATATGGGTAAAATGTCGAGTCCTGCACCTCACACAGAAAGAGAGGACTATTAGTTTTTGTCTTCCTTTCTCTGTGGAAGTTCTGATCTTTTGTTCCCCAGTAACAAGAAGAGGAAAACCCTAAGGACAGACAGGAATAGGGTGAGACTGTGTGAGCATGCATAAGTCACGTTTACTTTCCCAGCCTCAGTTTCCCCAAACATAAAACGAGAGGTTTGGAGCAGATTTCATTCGGAAGACTCATCTAGCTCTGATTGCGTGTCATGATAGCAAATGGGCATGTGGGAGGCAGAGCATGTTTAACAGGACCAGAGTCCAGGGGCCCTTCTAAGACCCTAGCATGACAAATGGCATTTAATACAGGCTACAAAGGCACCAGATGCAGACTTTAATGAAAAGAAAATGGTGTCTCCATATCATTACAAATTAACTCCATCTATCTGCACAGCCTGTGGTGCTGAAGTCATAGTTTGAAATTCAGTGACACTTATGGTTAACACATGGTGTTTTATTCATTTTTTTCCTCATCAAACATTTACTGAGCACCTACTAATGCCAAGAACCATCCTGATCCCTCAAATACCAGGATGAAAGAGGTTGTCTTTCAATGCAAGTTAACTACTTCCCCAACCTCATCAGAACCCCTGGAAGGCATTGGTAGTGTTCCAGCCTACGGTGGTGGGGCCAGCATAGTGCCTGTTGGATGGTAAGGCAGGCAAGGCATAGTTGCTGGTCATGGGGGTAGACATGGGGCTGGACATGGGGGTGGTTGTGGGGGTGGATATGAAGGTGGTGGAAGTAGGGCTGCTGGTGGTCCTGCCATGGGCGTTGTCCTTGCTGGTGGCGCTGGTGGTACAGGTGACTGTTGTTCTGCACAGCTAGCAGGCGCTCGTGGTTGTGGTGCTGGTTGCGTTGGTGAGGATTTCATTTCAGGCCGTAAGAATTACTTTGTTGTTCTTATTGTCGTTGATGCCAACTATTTCTAAATATTCATGGTTGTTTTTCTTTTCCACAAATGAATACGTATTTGTTGTAACACAATATAAAAGTACCCGAGAGAAGGTGAAAACCACCCACAATCACACTACCAAGATTTTACTAGCATGATCACAGTGTAATGCCATTATTAAGGTTTTGATACACACACTGTTAAGTGTGCATGTATGTTTTATAGACAATATACTGTTTAATAACCTGTTTCTTTTTTTTATATTTTATTTATTTATTTGACACAGAGAGATCACAAGTAGGCAGAGAGGCAGGCAGAGAGAGAGGAGGAAGCAGACTTCCTGCTGAGCAGAGAGCCCGATGTGGGGCTCGATCCCAGGACACTGAGATCATGACCTGAGCCAAAGTCATAGGCTTAACCCACTAAGCCACCCAAGTACCCCAATAACCTGTTTCTTCGTTCTATCACAACATCATTCCATTTCCCAAACTACAAGAACATAAAGCACAGACGTCATTCCTATTTAATCATTAATTTCCACGCCCAATCTTAAATATGTCCTATGATTCCACTGTTAGAAACTAATACTTGAATTCACCAATGGTTGAGTATTTACTGCCTGAGGCAGAGTGGTGGGTACAAACTCTAGAAGGGGAGGATGGAGTTTCTAGTCGAAGCCCACTGAGACATGGGTGGCATTGGGGTAGGTTCCTTTATCTCTCACAGAGACTCAAGTTCTTCTTCCACAAAATGGGGATAAAATGTCTACTTCCTAGGGCATTTCAAGACTTAAATATAATGTTGTATATAAAACTCAAAGCCTGCTGACCTAGACATGGGGGATACCCCAAGGAGGTTTTCCCTGTCCCCTCTTATTCCCTTTCCCACCCCTTATTGGGTCACTTTCACTTTTAGCTCACTCATTTGGAAAACTGGCTGAATCATTAGTAGAAAGAAGTTCATCTTCCAACTCAGGAGAAGAAATACCAAATGGACCTGGAAGATCTAATCTTTCCATGGTTACTACTTTCTTGCTTTTTCTCTCTCTCTGTCTCTGCCCCCTCGACCCTGCTGCTGTCCCCTGCATGGCTGTGGGGACCCGAGTGCCGTTTCTCTCTGCCTCTAGTGACGTGAAGGCAGGGAGGGGATGCCTCTCCCTTACTTTGGCCAGGGAAATGGGGAGATGTGCTTTTGTCTTACCTTGTATGATGAGTTGGGACTCAGAACACATTTGTCTTTTTCTCCAGGGAAACAGTATTATAAGCGACAGCTCGATTCCCAGGATAGCCCTCTACAGCCACTTTCATCCACAAAGTCCCTGAGGTACAATGTAAACAAGACGGTTTTGTTCAATCTAATAAGTGCTGAAGCCAGGTTGACTTAAAAAAAGAAAAAAAAAAAAAAAGGACTTTTTACTCTTTCAAGTGATTACAGTGGGGTCTAACACACATCACGACAGAAAAAATGTTCATGGTGAAAGAGAGACCTGAATGTAGGGTGCCTCTATGGTGTGGAAGCTTCCAAGATGTGATTGTATCTGATAAGAGTTTTAAGGACAGGTGTGGGGAGGAATGATCTTCATGCTCGTACAGAAGCAGTGAGTGTAGAAGGCATGAGCAGATCCTGGGAATGAAAGCAAAGCCAAGTGAGGAAGGAAACATGAGTCTACAAAGGATGTGGAAGGAAATCAGGATGAAGGGTGCCATGAGATCAAGGAAGCCTTTGGATTCCATGCAAGATGTATGAGTATTTTATTTTGGAAGCGTGCTTCAGGAAGATGGTCTGCAGGTCATTTCCATCTACAAATCTCTCCTAACGTGCAGATCCATGTCCTCCCCCAACCTTCCAAATCAATACCGTGGGAAGGTAGGAGGAAATCGTATTTCTGAGCTACCACAATTCCCACGGACACCAAATTGGGTGGACTCGCCTTCTGAACAATGGTGACCCCTCACAGGCCATTGTGTGGGGGAATTGCAAAGGTGGTGGTAGTTTACTGTAATTCAGTTAAAACTCATTTAGACTGCAGAATAATCTTAGAAGAGTCTTCCTGGACTATACCCCAAGAACGGCCTTGGAGTTAAAATCTGAGTGGAAAATCCTTTAATTTTCATACAAACCTACTGAAGGAAGAATTCTAATTTCCATTTTGCAAATGCAGAACACCAGGTCAAGTTTATAGGGTCTGACCAAAGCTAAGCCTCCTAGGGAGAAAAGTCCATGAGCCTGTGGCCTGTGCTTCTGCTGACATCACTCCTCTTGGCTAGACTGGTCTGGATGTCCAATCAAAGCTATTTTTTTTTCAGCTGAGGAAATGGAAATGAGTGAACAGATTCCCACATCCCTGTGTCCACTGCACTCTGTCCCTCTGCTCCCCATGGCTGCCTCTCTCCGGTTTCCACTTGGACCCTCTTTGAGTAAGGGGAAGACTCTCCTCCTCCGACCCCTGTCTGCCTGCTGAGTAGTAACATGCCTGGAGACAAAGAGACACTGACCATGGTCAGTTCCTGCTCATCATCTCAGCAGGGGGAAAAAAATCCAAACCGAAAACCAAACAAACAAACAACAAACAAACAAAAACCATGGATTATGCAGTCCCTGTTGTCCTCTCTTTGACTTAGTGTCTTGGGTTCCAGGGTGAGAGACTATTCTTTGACCAGATTTCTCTAAATGAACTTGGTTAACTAGAAACCCAGATATGCTCATGATATGTGTCAATTAAAGATGTTTTGGCATGTTTTGGTTGGCACTTGGAACTCTGAATGCAAATCCAAAAAAAAAAAAATTAACTAATTTAATTACAAGAAGAGAAAGTTAAAAAAGACTCAAATAAAGTGACTTCTACCAAGCATCCAAATGAAGAAAAGAAGTATAATGATCATGTGGTTCCATCCAACCATGAGGGATTCTTCACCTCAGTGCCGCCCAACTCTTGCTTCTGGTGTGTGACAACCCACCTTCCCGACTAGGAAGTAAATAATGCATGTTTTCAATTTCGATAAATAGGCTCATCCAGTCCCTACAACTGATCAGACTGTCGGGGAAACATGACGCATTTTAATAAACCCACTATTTAGCCAAATACAGCAAAATCCCATAATACCATTTTTCCAGAGAGTGGGAAATGAAAATACATTAAGCAGGAAATGTCATGTGTGTGGCCACCCAACCATGTCTTGAAAAGATAAATGTTACATACAGGAAAAGATTAGAAGTGTAATGATTAAATGTGGACACCCACATGAGAGCCCGTTGGAGGAGGAGAAGGGAAGGCACTAATTCATAGCCCTCTATATGTAGGTGACTGTCCTAATGATTTTATTAGTGCAGAGACATGGAAGGCAGTTGGAAGTCAGTGATAGGATGAGGCGGCGGTGCCTAGCATCTAGTCCGCATTTCTCAAGCATTGTCACACGGGACACATCATCTGAGATCCCTGAGCCTTCTTTGACACACATATGAAGGGGTTTAAAATACCCCCATTTCTGGAAACAGGCACCACTGATGGTCTTCACTCCCCCCAGACCTCTGAAATCAGATTGTCTGTCATTTACTGAAAATACCTAGATGCAAACAGTGATGCATTTGAGAGTAAGCTTGCTTCATTCTTCCCTCCAGGAGCAGTTGGTATGCAAGAATTAATAGCTAAATGTGCTTTGCCGTGTTTACTAGGAAGCATAAGGAAGTCACAGATCAGTTTTCATTGTTGAAAGGGAAGGTATTCAAGAAATGTGGCTGCTGGAAAGATTATCTGGACACCGGTGCACAGGAGCAAACAAGGTCTGTGACTTCAGGGGCAGGCTCACGCCGGCAGCCTGTGACTGCGGATTTCTAATATGTCGACAGGCTTTGGGTTTTGCACCCACATCACAGAGGAACTTGCCACCCGTCAGTCTGGAGTCAGCCAATGCTGCCAGGACATACCGTGCCTTTCGTGAACTCCATCCCCGACCTCTCCATAACCAGTCGGCATATCCTTCTTGCCTTCGTGCTCAGAAACTTTTGGTAGGTTCAGGGTGAGACTGAGACCTGCTTTCATGCTGACACAGCTCCAGGTGACCCGCCTATGTGGGAGGAGGAGCAGCTCCCGCCTCCCTGGAATCATCAGAGGCCGCTGGTATTTGCACAAAGAAACCATGAACGACGGAGTGGCCAAAAAGGCTCAGCACCATTCATGAATCCATGCCCTTCTGCCTGGCCTCCCAGTTCCCTTCTCTGAAACTGCTCTCTGGTCTCCTGCCTCTGTCTCAGTAAAGATCGAATGGAGCTCCTGGGTTTGGCCTTTAGGACGTGGGCCCCACACGCAACATCTGTTATTCCCCCCATCGTAAAGGATGCCTGTTGATATGGAGGGAGACTCATTTTAGAAGTCCGTTTTTGACATCACTGACCACTGTATACCAGGGCACTAAACCCTCACAGGGCTGCAGGCTGAACAATGATGTTGCTAGTGTGGCTTGGCTCTAGAGGGCCTGGGGGCATCCTGGGCCTTGGGGTGACTCAGCCGTTCTCAGCCAGGGAAGACTTTGCTCCCTTGGGTACCTTCAGCAATTTCTAGAGACATTTTTTTGTTGCCACAGCTTGGTGCGTGTGTGGTGGGGGGGAGATAATATTGGCATTTGGTGGACAGAGGTCAGAAATGCAGCTGAATGAGTATCCTGCAGGGCCCAGAATTGCCCCCCATGACCAAAAAAAAAAAAAAAAAAAAGATCCAACCTCGAATGTTTATCTTGCCAATGTCAAGAAAAGAGGTCTAAATGGATAATTACTTTTTTCCCCAAAAGCTTAAAAATTATTTTATCAAACAAAAACTTAGAATTCATACAAAAATGAACCAATGTGATTTTTTTTTCTTGCTCTGTATCTGCTATATTCTCTGTGATAGAATTTGCATACTATGATTAGATGTATTTTATGTTACAAATATGTATTTTTGTCTTAAATATGTATTCTATGTTATAGATATGCATTTTATGCCATAAATATCTGTTTAATATCATCATTTGTTGTAGTATAATTATATAAATGATAATAAAATGATACCATGATATAGAATGATTCTATATACAACAAAATAAGTAAGGAAGGCATAATAGGGGTAATAGAATGCACAAAGAAGTAATCGATGGTCGGTCTACTGAAAACGTCAGGGTAAGAGTGCAGGTTATACCCATAGACAAGTGTGAGCAATCCTTCCTGTTGGCCATGGTTGTCCAACCACCCTCGGGAGAAACACCTGGGTTCTGTTTCAATTTCTGGACCCCACTCAGACCCACTGAGTAGAATTATTGTGGCTGGAGCCCAAGATTCTGCAGAAATTCTTCAGGAAATTGCAATGTTCACCAAAGTCTGAGACCCATAGTACCACCCCTTCAAGAAATAAAACATCTTCGTGTCTGGAATCCCAAATGATGCCAGACTCCGCTCTGAGCGGCAGGCAGGGAAGGTCCAATGATTAGGTGTATGGACAGTGGACTTGAAGGTTTATCTCCCTCACCGGGGCCAGGCAGTACACTCTAAGTATTCCAGAAGGACTGGCACTCATGCCATTATGCTCTGTTGCCACAGAGTCGCTGGTCTGAAGGATGATGAGGGGCTGTTCTACATCTCACTCAAATGTGTCCGCCATCTTCTGAGAAGAAGGCACACAGTTGACTCTCTGTCGGTATTTACAAACCAGAAAATGGTCATATGGATCTTAAATTGCTGATGAATCAGGCAGTCTTAGCTCTCCCCACTTCTGACTGGAGAGCAAAAATCAAATCAATTACTCATAAACACTTGTGATAAGATTAATTTAATTTTTTTCTTAAACAAAGAGGGTAAATTAAAAGAATCAGCTTGCTTCTTCCCACACTGTAGTGACAAGATTAAAAATTAAATTTATACATATTTCATTTCTACATAATAAAGCCTTTTTGCAAAAAGAGAAAAAAAAATACCACAGTTCATCTAATTAAATCAAAGAAAATTGCCTGCAGCGATGCTACAGTATTACAATTAAGCCACTGCCAAAACCAGCCCTCAGAATTCTTAAACACTACTCAGGGTTTAAACTCCAAATCAGCTTTTGGTGGGTGTGTAAGTATGTATGTATGAATTTGGGGGGTGACTTTGGGGAAATGTAGAGTCTTCTCCTATGTCAGTGCACAAGGGTGGGAAAAGGATTTTCAAACATCTTGGAATCACTGATACATTGAAGACAACAAGATCTAATTTGCATTAAAAAAAAAAAAAAGCTCAGCCTAAAGTTTAGGAAAAGTAAAAAATCAAGAACGTTCAGCCTCTTGTTTTGTTTTGTTTTCTTTTGTTTTGTTTTTCATCTCCCAAAGAGTAAAAGCATTACAAAATTGGAAGTTAGATGCTTCCAATAAAACCCCTGACAGTAGTATGATTTCTCAAAGTCTGCAAAGATTGCTTGTATGGTGATAAAGACACAGTCAGTGTGTGGTCCCAGCCTTTTCAAGTACTGCAAAGCCCAGGTACCACTAGAAATGACACCCAATGACACTTCGACTTCGACTCAGCCTGGGGTTGGAAGAGAGCTGGCTCACGCTTCCTCACAAAGACTTCATTATTCGGAGGCTAGACAGGTTGGTGGAGGTGACCATGGGCCCCCCAGGGGCAAGAAGCCGGCATATGGCCCCCACCTTCCTGCACACAATATGGTCTTCGGGAAGTTCCCAATTTGGTTTCTGATGACATTCTGGCAGGATTGAATTTTGTTCTTGGAAGTCAGGCCCTGGAATGGGGAGAGGCTCACACGTGCTGGCCTGAGTCCTGGTTTTGGTGAATCATTCATGCCTTCTTTTAGGTCAGAATGATGTTCCATGACAGGTGCTGAGCAAATGTTTACTGAATAGACATTTCTTTCAGCAGCAGCTTGGCAAGCAGTGTCATGGGCCCGGAATAGCCTGTGAGGGTCACCACATTCTCAGTTCCTTCTGGCTGGTGGAGGGCAAGTGTCTGAGCTTGGGGACCATGTGTTTACTTGGAAGCTGAGAGTCCTCTGTCAGTCACAGCAGGAACCAGCTACCAGAGGGCTTTTTAAAGTCTGTCCCGGAGCACCTTGTCATTTGATCCTGGCAATGTCCCCGGGGATGTGTAAGAAGTCCACGACTGTTTATCTGAAATCCCCCAAACCAGAAAACTCTGAAAGCCAGATGTTTGTTCATAAATTTGGCATAAACTAATGTGGCAGCAAAAACTGAACAGAACAAACGTGATATTATTTATGATCTTCATGTCGCCCGCAGAATGAAAACAAGCATAGTTTTGGCAGTAGAAATATTGATGAGTTTAATTATGGGATGCCCTCCCAGCCCCCCTGGTGGTGCACATGATATATGGGATACGTGCCTATTACCTGCATGAGGTGTGGATTGCTGTATATAACAAAGGAGCCCCAAACTCAACAAATAAAAACGTGTGCACTTACCATCCAGTCCAGGTAGGTCAAGAATCTATATGGCTTATCTGGGCGGTCCTCTGCTCGGGTGTCAGGAGGCTGTAGTCATCCATGGTCTCTCACCTGGCCACAAGATAGTCCCCAACGGAGGTCACCATCATCTTTGACTGCGACTGGATCCTCTTCCAAGGTGACCTTGTGGTGCTGGCAGGATTCAGTTCTCAAAACGCTGGACTGAGGACCTCAGCTACTTGCTGGCCATTGGTCCATTCCTTCCCAGGTAGCCTGCTCCATCAAAACACTCATATATGACAGACCAGAGAGAGAAATACTAGGGGGATGGGAGTTAGAATCTTTTGTGACCAAATCTTAGAAGTGATCCCACCTCTCCTCTCCGTATCCTCTCATTAGATGGGAGTCCTAGGTCTAGCCGCCCCCCCGCCCCCGGGAAGGGAAAGTGACTTCACACGGGCACAAACACCAGTGGTGTGGGGGTTGGGAAGCCATGTCACAAACCGAGGGACCCACATTATCACCCCTAAGTTCTAAACAGTTAATGTTCTAGATTTCAAGGCGGATGGGGGTGAGTAAACACGTGAACTCAACTCCTCCCATGCTTACCGTTTGCTCTCCTCATGTGACACGCTCTAACTCCATCTTCAGAACGGTTAAAGATAGCCTGGTGGAAAAGGACACACTCTGGAGCTCCCACAGGCCTCAGCCTGACTCTGCATTCCGTCGCTCACAAACTGTGTGACCAGGGGCGAGGTGCATAGGGTCTCTGAGCTGCGGTTTCTTCCTCTGTAAAATTAAAGATCAGGCTGCTCTGCTGGCGTTGTTGTCCAGAGGGTGCGCGCGTGAGCATGCGTGGAGGGGTCCTGCCTGGCCCTGTGGATGGCAGGCGCTCGGTGAGTGGAAGCGCCTTCACCTGTGAAGCTCCCCTAACCTTTGCTCTCCCTCCCCCTGTGTCCTGCGACAGTCTTGAGTGGCAGGGAAGCATGATCACCCCATTTTACAGATGGGGAATTGGAGGCTTAGAGGAGGCTTAGAGATCGGCCAAACACCCCTGTCAGAACCACCACCTGAGGTTAATTTAGGAATCTGGTTATGAGTTTATTTTTTGTTTCCGTGACCAGAATATGGGCTCCGTGAGAGAAGGGACCTCAGTGTATCCTTTTCTGCCCCTTCCCCAGCACCCCAACTCCAAGCTTCACAGGGTCATTGCTTTGCGAAACTTTGTTTGAGGAAATCAGTGCATGAGCCCAACTTTCTTTCCCCGACCTGTTCCTCAGGTGGGACCCCGTGGCTAATCTGCGGTGGACACTGAAGCCTGTGGCACTTACTCAGTGGCCTTGAAGTGCGTTTGTGTTCGTTCATTCATTCATTCATTCACTCATTCATTGTTGGTTGCTAGTTCTGGGACAGTCTGATACAAGAGAATGTGTGCTAAGTCTCACAAATTCAGAAACTTTTAAAACGGCTTTCAGTGACCTTCAGAAGCCCGTTCATGGATCACTGGGATGTGAGCCCCAACTGCAGGGAGGCATTTGGATAGAGATTGTCCTACTTTCATATGAATTAGCCTGCACCTAACCAGCATTGCTTTTTTTCTGAAACACAAACCCACAGCAGTGAAATAAGACAGAATTTGACGTCCGATGTGCCCTGTCTTCCTAGCCCCGAGGTTGGCTTTTAGGACCGAACCCCGTGGTTACCACTCCTTTCCTCCCTCCAACTCCAGCCCTGGGAGAACACAGTCCAGTGTGGACAGCTTCACTTCAGCAAGATCTGAAGACAGGTTCTTGTCCATAAGGGCTCCCTTCTCCACCCGGTCCCCTGTTCTCAGGTCTTGTCACCCTAAACCTACTGCCTGCATAGTTTCCCTCAGGGATCTTTACTTGGCTCCAAACCAAGGGAAGCCATACCTAGCAGGGATTCCCAGGCAATGTGCCCTATACCACGAGGTTCAGGTGTAGGAAGGAAGGGCCCGTCACTCTCAGGCCCTATGTTCTAGGGAGCGCGGGACAGTGCTGTAGGCAGCCACCTAGCTTCCCCACCTACTAACCCTAAATGACTCAGGCATGGCTTCCAAGGCCAATTCTTCTTATTATTAAAAATACTAAGACCTAGGGTGCCTGGTTGGCTCAGTCGGTTAAGCACCTGCCTTCGCCTCAGGTCATGGTCTCAGGGTCCTGGGGTTTAGCCGCACATCAGGCTCCCTGCTCAGTGGGGAGCCTGCTTCTCCCTCTGCCTGCTGCTCCCTCTGCTTGTGCTCCCTCTCTTCCTCTCTCTCTCTCAAATAAATGAATAAAATCTCAAAAAAAAAAAAAAAAAAACTAAGTGCTAAATTCTGAGTGTTTACCATGTGGTTAGGTGCTTTTCTTCCATGACCACAATACTCCATTTTAATCATTAGTCATGGAATTTAATACTGTTGGCCTGTCCAACTTAAAGAAAATCAGTTTAAGGGACTTTCCCAAAACCACAGAGACACTACCTATCAGAACTTAAAACACTAGCGTTATGATTTTAAATCTATGCCTGTGTTTAACCACATGGTAGCCTGATCTTTCTTCTTTAGATTGTCCATGATCTACTGATAGGAGCATTCTGTGAGCAGAGGTAACTATGCCATAAAACAGAAAGTCTCAGAGAGGGTTAATGAAATGCTGTCAGCATTCAGAAGAGGGAAGGGTAATTTCCGGCTAGGTATCAAGGAAGGCTTTCTGGCAGGTGTGGCATCAGCTCTATCAGTCTGTAACATAGCATCTTGAACACCCAGGCTCTACAGCACCCCAAGCCCCACCTGCTTCCTGCTCCATCGATGTGGCTCTTCTTTCTTCTCCTCCTCCCCCTGCTCAATCTCACCCATTCCTTTTTGTCAAACCAAGACCTTATATTTTCTGGGACGTTCCTCTGAAAAAAACACAAGAATTTCTACATAGAGGTAAGTCCATGTGGTTTGAAGAATCATTAGAAATTACACCTATCCATCTGGAAGTGTGTGGCTATTGCCCATGGAAGTATCTCAGAGAGCAGTAGGGTATAGAAGGCCAGTGGGTTAGTGCCTTGGAGGACCAACCATGGATAAAGGCCTAAAAGATTTTCTTGGCAGCAAGAAGAAAAAAAAAAAAAAAAATCAAAGAGCCAGGCACGGCGGTATGGGCATGCCATCAGTAACAGCTGGTTCCTGGAAGAGTTGGGGATAAAGCCTGGGGAAGTTGCCCTCAGCCCCATGGGTGAGGTCATGGACATCTGCTTGGATCACCTTAGTACACTGCATACCACCTGCCTTGTGAAACTGTATGTGGTAAGTTACCTTGGAAATTCTTTCATTTTGTATCTGGGTGACCTAGTACATTACGATCTTTGAGATTCAGGCCAGGAGTATGTATTTTGATAAAGCTTTGTAGATGATGCTGAGACATTCTATCAGATCACAAAGTCTGTTCTGGAGTGAGAAGGTAAGTGTCATGCTTTAGTCACACCCAGGAGCATGGGTGCCTGAGTGGAGGTACCTCAGATGCATAAACCCACATGTGATACCAGTGGATCTCGGGCTCTAGTGTATGGAGATTAGACCTCGTTGTCTGGCAGTTTTCCCCTTTGAAGGTTTCATCAGGTCATTGTTCACCTGCTCCTGGAATGGGATGATTTGTCAGTCACTGCCACAAGGAAAAATTTTCCCTCAGCGATCAGAATTGGGAAGAAGAACCCATTGCTGTTAGCAGTAGAGAGAGGATGAGAAAATGCAGCTCCAGAGACACAGACGCCTCTGGTCAAACCCGAGCCTTTCTCGCAGCCTGGACTGGAGAAACATGACTGTCCACCCAATCTCCTGTCTGGGAAGTGTCTATAGCAGCTGGCTCCTGGTGGACACAGAACTGTCTTCTCAGAATGAAAACTGACCTGTCCATTCACAAAGCAATTGGAGAAGAAGAAAAGAACCCCAATGGCTATTTGACCCACTATCTAGCTTAGGGAGGCAGAGCAAGCAAACATTTTTTCCCCCTGGGTCATGACACTAAAATAAAACTTTCTGGCCAAACTGATAAAACAAATCACAGCAGTGAGGTTCATACTTTGTTGTTCCGGAATGGCTAGTTGCCATCACGGTCATTGTTTTCTAATTTAATCTTCTCGTGAACATAATTATGAGGTCATTTTGCCCAACATCACCAAGTTACACGTGGAGAAACTGAGTCCTGACTGGGATCCCCTACCCAGTCAGTGGCCTGTGCTGTCAGAGTCACCTGTACTATATGGTTTCCCAAAGAAGATAATTGGTTGCAAGTCCCTGAGCAGGACGACAGTTGGTGAAACAGACCAACCGGGACCTAGACAGACAGGGGCTGAGGACCTCCTACCAAAACTACGCATGTCATGAAAGAAGCAAGACAAGAACAGACAAGGGACCTGAGACACAGCCTTCTGGACTTAATTTGCCACAAGAAGATGAATTCAATAGTAGGAGGTAACATACAAATTATCCCGTGTTTGATAATTTTGGAAAAACCACTGTCCGTGGAACAAAGTACATCACATACATTTTCTTCACTTGTCAGCCCATTAGGAGCTCTTGCTCCCACTTTCTAGTTGAGTAATGAGGTTTCTAGGGGTAAAGTGACCTGCTGTAGCCACTGAGCATGTCATTTAGAGGGCAAGAATTCAAACCCAGGGCTATCTGAGTGCTTGTCGCCCATTCTTTCCATACCGGTCACATTGCTTCCCTCATGTAGAGTGGCCCGTGCACACTCAAAGGTCATAGGAAAGGAAGTATACCAATTTGGGAAAATTTGGAAATCAGGACCATTCTGCTTCTTCAGAAAGCAAGAATTTGCTGGAGATGAATGAGGACTAAAAAATCCAGAGAGTTGAGGGAAATTGGAAGGGGAGGTGAACCATGAGAGACTATGGACTCTGAAAAACAACCTGAGGGTTTTGGAGGGGCGGGGGGGGGGTGGGAGGTTGGGGGAACCAGGTAGTGTGTATTAGGGAGGGCACGTATTGCATGGAGCACTTGGGGTGGTGCAAAAACAGTGAATACTGTTACGCTGAAAATAAAAAAATAAAATAAAATAAATAAAAATTAAAATAAAATAAAATAAAACAAATGTATCAAAAAAAATCCAGAGAGTTTGAATATTTCTCATATAACAATAAACCATCTGTGGTTTTGCTGTGAGAAGTGTTTATTCATTACTCAAACACTTACTGAGTAGGTACTGTATATTAGCCACATGGCTAGACCTTAGAAAGGTCAGAGGGGAATTGTTCCAAGATTCTGCCTCCCAGGAACTCAAGACCAAGAAAATAAGACACAGTGATCATGTAATTGCTCTTAAAGATTTCATCATACATCGCTGTTCATTGTCATGTTGCTTGCTTCTTCTTCCTGTGGAAACTGGATTGTCCTTACCTCATTGACTTTGGACTTGGTCAGTAGGATGTGGGAGACATAAAATATACCATTGTCAAGCCAAAGCTTTAAGATGCATTCCAAATTTTCCCCATCTCTCTTCTGCATTCTGACATGATGATGGTGACTCCCAGGTAAATATTGCTCCAACTGCCTGGGATCCAGAATGAGGAAACACTTCGAACAGAGCTTTACCTCACAAAGCTGCATCCTAGAACAGAGTCCACCTGCATCCTACAGAGACTCTGAGTGAGAAATCAATACTGCTCTACATTGCTGAGGCTTTGGGGTTGTTTGTTACAGAAGGAAAGCTAACAGATGGTGAGGACACGAAAATTACACCAACCAATTCTAATACAGGGTGGAAACTGATGAGTTCTAAGAGAAATACAGTTTTTTGAGTCTATAGAAAGAAATAGATTGTTTCTGTTGATAAAAAATCAGGAAGGAAGGCCCTATGGAGATGTGAGGCAGACACAGCTGAGCAGGAATTGAATGTGGCAATAAGGTTGAGCAGTTTCTGATGCTCGCGTGACTCGGGGCTGGGGCAGGAGGTTAGGGAGGGGTCCATCGGGTTAGAATATTGGATAAAAACCCGTTTCTACTTTGTTACCCTGTGAATCCTTTAGGCCTGTACTCATTTTGGCAGACTACTGTCTACGTAAGGAATCTCAAGAACTCGGATCGTAATGGACTCACTTCTCCCCTGAGACGTTCCGGCGCCTACGATGTGATGTACATTGGACAGAGATCTGGAGGCCTCCCCCGGATTCACAAGTGAGGGGAAGCGATGAGACAAGATACAAGAAGAGCTGAGCTTATTGCTATTCTTAAGATTAAACGGCTTTGTGATTTTGGATTATGTTCTTCTGCTGCCTGACCTCAATTCCCCCTCCCATTTACCTAGGCGATGGAGGAAGAATCTCCAAGGACGCTTTCAACTCGGGAAACTCGGAGCTGCTAAGGCTTCATTTTCATGAAAGACGCCAATGTTAGGTTTGATTTCAGCTGCCAATTAAGTGTCACATCACACACACGTATAAGGTTGCTATGTTGACCCAGACAATGGAAAACATCAGCTTTGTCTATGATAAAGGTCTCCCAGTTAATTGCCAGTCTCCTCACTCCCCTGGGTCTTATTCTTTCACACTCATGTTAACCTTAAATTTCCCTCTGTCATTTCTTAAAAACCTGCGTGTGTTCTTTACGAAGCTTCTGTTTCTCTCACTCTTTAAATCTTAACTCTTTACAAACAAATGCTGAATCCCATATACAAGTTCTTCCATTCCCGTCTTCCTTGTTTCCCTCTCTCATTCGGACAGAACCTTCATTTTCTCATCCTGGGACTCTTTCCGAGATGTTCAAGCTAAAAGCCTGAGTTATTCCTGGCTTTTAACCCTTATCTTTCAGAAAATTCTGTTGTGATGTGCACGAGGTGTTTTACATAACTAACGAATCATTGAACACTACATCAAAAACTAATGATGTACACTATGGTGGCTAGCTGAACATAGTAAAAAATCAAAAAGTAAAATTTAAAAATATGCAAGAAAATTCTGTTGGCGCTGTGTTAAAAATATACCCCAAATTTCAGTTCTTCTCACCAACTCCAACATGACCCCTGCACCCTCTCATCAGTAGTGACTAGAGTATAACCAGCATCCCGGGTTGCCCCCGGTCCCCACTAGTAGCAACTGTGATTTGGCAGCTATGACAATGTGCTGCTCAGATCTTCTGCTGCATAGTCAATGGATGATCCCAGAGGCTGTTCCTCCAGATCCACCACCATATTTGTGCCAAGGTTATGCTTTTCAAAGGCTGTCCCCAGCCCATGACCAAGCACACTGGAGGGACTAATGCAGCACCACTCCTACAAGGGGTAGGACTCCACCACTTGGTGGCTTGGCACAAAAACAACCACTGGTTTGGTAAAATCTTTCTTAGAATAGTCCAAGCATTAAGGAGGGCATGTGATGTGACGGGCACCGGGCATATATGCAACTGATAAATTATTGAACACTACATCTGAAAACTGTTGTGCTATTTGTTGGCTAATTGAATTTAAATTAAAAAAAAAAAAAGAATAGTCTAACTCTCTTCATATCCAATCCTCCCTCCTTCTCCTACCCCCCCCCTTTTTAATGGGAATTGGATCTGCATTGAGGTCCCAAGATTCTCCTCACCTACATCAGCTCCACATTTCTAAATGGACTCCAGTGAAACTGATTGAAGAAATCATTCTCAGACACATCATAACCGAACAGTTGAAAATGTCAGACAAAGGAAAAATTCTGAAAGCAGCCAGAGACACACGGCACGTTACCTCACAAAGAACAATCGTGTGAATGATGGGAAGTTTCTCCTGTAAAGCCATGGAGGCCAGTAGGAAGTGGGCAACATTTTCATTTTCATTTTGCTGGAAGAGAAGAGCTGCCAATCCAGGAATCCATAGTCAGGGAAAGTATCTTTTAGGAACGAAGATAAAATAAAGACATTCTCAGAGGAAAGGAAACTAAATGAATGGGTCAAAAGCTGACTGTCTTTAAAAAAAAAAATGCCAAAGAAAGTTCTTCAAATGGAAGGAAAAAGATCCTAGAGAAAAACTTGGAACATTGAGAATAAAGGAAGAGCAACAAAAATAGTAATAAAAGTTTTGGCAAATGGGTTAATATTTTCTGCTTACTATCTTTAAAATATATATGGCAAATGAATGCCCTCCCACCCCTCAGCTCATGCTCTTTGTCTCTCTAATATCAATGGATAAAATCTTCTAAAAGTGATTTTTTTTAATTTATGTATTTGACACAGAGAGAGCATTCTTGCAAGTGGGGGGAGGGAGAGGGACAAGCAGGCTCCCTGCTGAGTGCAGAGGCTGAGGCAGGGCAGGATCTCAACACCAGAGATCATGACCTGAGGCAAAATCAAGAGTCCTCTGGCTTAACTGACTAAGCCACCCAGGCACTCCATTCTTTTCTTCTATGAAAGTATTTGATTTCATAGAAACCTTCTGGGGAAAAAAATCCAGGCCAAAATTATATCACTGGCAAATTCTGCCCAACATTTAAAGAAGAAATTAAATATTCTCTACAATCTATTTCAGAAAGTAGAAGAGAAGAAACACTTCCCAACTAATTTTATGAGTCCAGTATTACCCTGCTCCCAAAAGCAGGCAAAGGAAACCATAGAACAATGTTGTTCATAAATATAGAAGCAAAAGTCCTCCACAAAATTTTAGCAAATCAAATCCAGAAATATGTACAAGTTAGAATACACCCTGATTGCATCCCCAATTTTAATATAGAAAAGAAGAAAAACTACATGAACATATTAATTGATACAGAAAACAGAACTTGACAAAATTCAACATCTTTTCATAATTTTTTTAAAAAATGCTCGGCAAACTAGGAATAGAAAGGCTCTTCCTTAATCTGGAAAAGAGAATTGACCAAAAAAGCCTGTAGCTAACTTCGTACTTAATGTTGAAAAGATTGAATTCCTTCCCCACAGGTGGGGAATGAGGCAAGGAAGTCTGTCCACCACTCTGCTTCAGCTAGGAAGCCCAGCAAGTGCAAAGAAACAAGAGGAGGTAATAATAGAAATACAGTTTCAAAAGGAAGAGATTAAAATTTTCTTTGCAGAAAAATCCAGAGGGATCTACAAAATGCTCCTCCATGTACTATAAAGATTGCAAAGGCCATTCCATGGAGAAAGGATAGTCTGATCAATAAATAATTTTGGAAATACTGGACATCCAGATGCAAAAAGAAAAAAAGTAATTTGACCTCATTCTCACCCTTTCACAAAAATTAACTCTAACCTGGGGCGCCTGGGTGGCTCGGTGGGTTGAGCCTTTGCCTTTGGCTCTGGTCATGATCTCAGGGTCCTAGGATCAAACCTCCCCCCCACCCCCCATCAGGCTCTCTGCCTACTTGTGATCTCTCTCTCTCTGTGTCAAATAAATAAATAAAATCTTAAAAAAAAATAACTCTAACCAGATCAAAGATCTAAATGTAAACCATTTAACCTATCAGAAGAAATCATGGGATTAATTCTTACAGGATTAGGTAATAAAATCATGATCTATAAAAGGAAAAAAATGATAAATTAGGCTTTATCAAAGTAAGCGTTGAGAGAATAAAAACATAGACAAAAGACTGGGAGAGATAATGAGATAAACAAAAATAAAAAAACTAGTATTTGCAATATGTAAAGATTTCTCAAAACTCAACAGTAAGAACATAATCCAGTTTAAAAATGGGCAGAAGACTTGAACAGTCACAAAACAGGCTATACCAATGACAGATAAACGCAAGACTCCGTGCTTGACATCATTAATCAATAGAGAATGGAAATTAAAAGCACGTGGGACACTACTGCACACTTTTTACAATTAAAACAAGACCAAGCGCTGGGGAGGATGAACAGCAACTGGCAGTCTCCCATGTGCTGGTGGAGACAAAAGTTCATGTTCATTTTGGAAAACACTTTGGCAATTTCTGATGAAGTTTCATATATACTTACCACATGACCTAGCAACCTCACTCCCAAGTATTAATCCTACAAAGAAATGAAAACGTGCACACAGAAACCTATGTGTGAATGTTTTTAGCAGACCCGTTCATCATAATTACCCAAACTCGAAACTACCCCAGTGCCCTTCAATGGGTGAGTGTATAAGCAGACTAGTAAATGCATCCATGTAGTGGAATGCTCCTCAACAGTAAAAAGGACTGAAATCTTGGTACCCACAACAACGTACGTGTATCTCAAAGGCCTTAACCTCAGTGAAAAAAGTCATTTGCAAAAGCTTATATGGTACAGGCATGAAACATAAATAATAAAGCCCATGTATGATTTTTTTAAAAAGCTATTTGCAAACAAGGAATAGAAGGGAATTCCTTTAATGTGATAAGACATAGTTACCCAAAATGTATGACAAATATTCTTCATGCTGAATTGTTAGAAGGAGTGTCTTTCAAATTATGAACAAGACAAGAAGGTCACTTCCTCTGTTTCTATTCCACATTGCTGTATAAATCCCAGCCAACAGAATAAGGGAAAAGATTAACATATAGAAAGAAAAGAAAAGAAAAACATTATTTTATGGCTCATGATCGTCAATATAGCAAACTCTAAAGTATCTATGGATTGTTAAAAATAAGAGTTCAGAGAAAAGGCTACATATGAAATCAATATATTTTTAAATTGCATTTCTATATCCAAGCAGAAAAAATAAAGGTACTATTTATTTTCAATAGCAATAAAAGCATATGATACATATAAATAATTCTGTAAAAGATGTGCACCTGTATTAAAATAAAACTTTATTGAAGCCTTTTTAAAGACCCAGATAAATGGATAGATATATCATCTTTAGCAATTTAAAGGCTCTGTATTTAAAATGTTAAATCTTCTCAAGGTAATCTATAGAGTCAATGCAATCCAATCTAATCCCCAAAAGATTGTTCTAGAATTTGGCAAGCTGATGCTAAAATCTATATGGAAGTACAAAAGCCTGAAAGTATCTAGGGTGCTCTGAGAAAGTAGTCAGGTGGGGTAGCTTGCCCTACCAGACTTCTAGCTCTATAGCATATGTATAGTAACAAAGACCATGTAATATTGCAAATTGTTCAGTGTAACAGAAGAAAGAGCCCAGACAGGGATCCTTATGTTAAAAGTTGGAATTTAACAAGGAATGCACTTTGGGTAACTGGGGGGAAATTATCAACGCATGAATGGTGTTGATTATTTGGTTATTCATATGGGGAAAAATGAAAATGCATGCCTACTTTATAATGCATGCCTCCCTTAGAAGCACTCCTCACGTGCTGAAGACCAAAATGTAAGTGATCACATTAAAAATGTTAAAATGATTTTATAAGGTTCAAGCATAAGTCTTACATAAGTCTCCCCCCAGTCTCCACTAAGAAAGACACAGTGACATAAAGGATGCAGTTACATTAAAACCCAACATTTCTGTTCATCCAAAGGCACCAGACGGGTAGTGAAAAGAGAAGTCACCAACTGAGAATGTCAAATCGCACAAAGCAAACAGAAGACCCGTATCCAAAATGTATGACACCTGAATCCAAGTTAATAAGAAAATATGGAAATTCAGCAAAAATGTGGATACAAGCATTGAACAGTCCCATTGAAAGAAAGAAAACACTAAATAAAGAAACATAAATAAATAAATGAAAATAGAAAACACATAGATAAATAAGTATCTCCATATAATTAGTAATGTATATAATATATCCATGTATAATTAAATGGATGCTATATACAATATGTCGAGCTATATGTAATTAACAATACATTATATTAATATGTAATATGTTTACCAGTTTATTAAAGGATATGAATCAATAAGAAAGAGATCCACAGGGCAAGGTATGGGGAAATCACAGATTTTCCATGCCCTCTCCAAGTATGCCATTCTCCTCCACATCCAACCTAGAAAATAATTCATGTATATCTGTATCTTTAGATGTTCAGTCTAAATTGTAACCAGTTTAATATAAATTAGACCATTTACAACTACTAGAGAGACAAAAAGTAAGATATTCATGATGCCAATTGTTGGTGATTATATTCCTGTCTTTCTACTGGGAGTGGAATTGGCACAACCCCTTTGGTAAGAAGTCTGGCACGATCTCCTAAGATTGAACATTTCCATTTCCAAGTATGCTACATTGTATTCTCAGGCATAGATACTTTTGAACCTGTGACCTAGGACATGTGTAAGAATGTTTATTCAACACTCTTCACAGTAGCAAAAACCATGGACCCGACCCAATTCAAGTGCCCATCAATAAATAAATACACGGAGGTATATTCACCCAATGGATTATTAAGCACTAGGGAAAGGAATCACTGCTACACACATAGATACATCTCTTTTTTATTGAAGCATAGTTCACATACAATATTATATTAGTTTCAAGTGTACAGCATAGTGATTCGACAATTATATGCATTATGCTATGCTCACCACAATAAGTATAGTCACCATCTGTCACCCTACAATCTTTTTACAGTATTATTGACTATATTCCCTATGCTGTGCTTTTCATCTCTGTGACTTGTTTACTTTAGAACTAGAGGTTCACCTGTTTCACTATCCCTCCTCCCCTTCCCAACTCTGGCAATCACCAGTTTGTTCTCTGTATTTATGAGTCTGTTTCTATTTGTTTTTGTTTTGTTTGTTTTGTTGTTTAGACTTGACATATAAATGAAATTGTGTATTTGTCTTTCTTGGTCTGACTCATTTCACTTAGCATAATATCCTTCAGGTCCATGCATATTGTTGCAAATGGCAAGATCTCATATTTTTTATGGCTGAGTAATATTCCATTATAATATTATACTCCATTATAATATTCTATTATACTCAGTATTCCATAATACTCCATTATATGGTGTGTGTGTGTATAATATAGATTATAGGTATATAGAGATTATATTTTATACACACACACACACACACCATATATAACATCGACATGGTATATATAACACCATTTTATATATGTACATATGTGTATATATAGTATATATACCAATATGTGTATAGGTGTGTGTGTGTGTGTGTGTATATATATATATAATTACATATATATACCATCTCTTGTTTATCCATTTATCTACCAATAGACATTTAGATTACTTAAGATTACTTCCAAAACTTGGCTATTGTAAATAATGCTGTGATAAACATAGGGAGGCCTATATCATTTTGAGTTACTATTTTCATTTTCTTTGGATAAATACCCAGTAGTGGAATTACTGGGATATGCAGTAATCTATTTTTAATTTTTTAAGGGACTGCCATACTGTTTTCCCCAGTGGTTGTATCATTGTACATTCCCACCACCAGTGCACAAGGGTTCCTTTTTTCTACATCCTCATCAACATTTGTTATTTCTTGTCTTTTTGATACCAGCCATTATGGATTGGTGTGAAGTAATATCTTATTGTGGTTTTGATTTGCATTTTCTTGCTGATGAGTGATGTTGAGCTTCTTTTCATGTGTCTGTTGGCCTTCTTTTGTCTTCTTTGGAAAAAAGTTTATTTAGATCTTCTGCCCATTTTTTAATTGAATTATTTGGTTTTTGTTTGTGTTGAGTTCTGTAAGTTCTTTATATATTTTGGATAGTAACAGCTTATCAGATATGTCATCTGCAAATATCTTCTCCCATTCACTAGGTTGAATTTTTGTTTTGTTGGTGGTTTCCTTGACAGTCCAAAACCTTTTTATGCTGGTGTATACCCAAGAACTTATTTTTACTTTTGTTTCTCATGCATAAGGAGACAGATCCATAAATATGTTGCTAAGGTCCAGGTCCCAGAGATTACCATCTAATTTTTGTCAGCGTGGTGGGGGGAGTGGGTTATGGTTTCAGGTCTCACATTCAGGTCTTTAGTTCATTTTGAGTTTATTTTTGTGCATGACATAAGAAAAGGGTCCAGTTTCATTCTTTTGCATAAAGCTGTCCAGTTTTCCCAGCACCACTTTTTGAAGAGACTGTATTTTCTCCATTATGTATTCTTGCCTCTTTTGCCATAAATTAATCAACCATATATGAGTAGGTTTATTTATGGGCTCTTTACCCTGTTCCATTGGTCTATATTTGTCTGTACCATATTGTTTAGATTACTACAACTTTACAGTTTATCTTCAGGTCTGGGATTGTGATAACTCTAGCTTTTTCCTTCTTTTTCAAGATTTCTTTGGGTATTTGGGGTCTTTGTTCCATACAAATTTGAAGATTATTTGTTCTAGCTCTGTGAATAATGCTGCGGGTATTTAAAAAAATAATTTATGTATTTATTTTAGAGAGAGAAAAAGAGAGTGCAAGCACAAGCAGAGGGAGGGGCAGAGGGAGAGAGAGACTCTCCAGCAGACTCCCTGCTAAGCATGGAGCCCAATGAGGGGCTCTACCTCAGGACCCTGAGATCACAAGCTGAGCTGAAATCAAGAGTTGGTTGCTGAGCTAACTGAGCCACTCAGGTGGCCCTGCTGTTGGTATTTTGATAAAACAATCTATAGATTGCTTGGGGTGGTATGGACATTTTGACAATTTTAATTCTTCCATGCCATGAGGAAATTTCTATAGCATAGCAATATCTTAAAGCATAAGGTAGGTTGAAGAGTGATAGCTAAAACCTATTATGGAGAGAAAGATTCCGTTTACATGAAATTCAAAATAATGAAAAAAATGCATCATTTAGGAATAAATACAGATGATATTTTTTAAAGATTTTTTATTTAATATGACAGACGGAGATCACAGGTAGTCAGAGAGGCAGGCAGAGAGAGAGGAAGGGAAGCAGGCTCGCTGCTGAGCAGAGAGCCCGACGTGGGGCTTAATGCCAGGACCCTGGGATCATGACCTGAGCCGAAGGCAGAGGCTTTAACCCACTGAGCCACCCAGATGCCCAATACAGATAATTTTTGAAGAGAGTATGGCAGATCCAAAATTCTCTGGGAGAGTATTCACAGAGCAATGGTGAGGTATCCATTATGGTACTGGTAATATTCTGTCTTGGTATTGCTCATTTTTTATTATGCTTCTTAACATGCAGATATTAAATACATTACTTCATCGGAGTCAAATAATATTTCTTTAAGAGAATAAAAATATAAGAGCATGGGCAGAAGACAGACCAAGTGCATAACCGTTTGAGGAACACAGGGCTATTAGAACCGGGAAAGAGATCGTGTAGATGGTTTTATGTGAGAACATGGCCTGAGTATTTAAGACGGGCTGGGGGTTGGATGACTGTAGAAGGGAGTTCTTATCTGCTATAGAAGGATGGCAAGAAGGGGCAGGATGTATGCTCTGGTTATCCATCACTACATTAAAATCCATGCCAAAAAAATCCAAAATCTAGTGGTTTAAGCAAAGGTAGCATTTATTTTGCTCACAAAATTTGTGGTGAGGGCAGGGCTCAGTGGGGCCAGTGTGTGTGTGCTTTACTCAGGGATAGCAGGTCAGTTCCACGCCAAGAACTGGAATCCTTAGGTTTGCTCACTTGTACCACTGGCCTGGGAGACTCCAAAAGTGGGTGCCAGCAACAGAGGAGGCTTTTGAGGCACCCGATCCTCTCTCTATCTCCGTGTGGTCTCTCCAGCAAGAAGACTTCAGGACAGCCAGTCTTCTTAGATGTTGACCCAGGGCTCCAAAGATATATATATCCCAAGAGACAGCCAGGAGGAAATCGTCCCTACTTTTCTAACTGAGCCTCGGAACCAATGCAGTAGTCATTCCAGCCACAGTCAAGGTAACCACAAAAGCCCCACCCACTTTCAAGGGAAGGAAAATATTTTTTTCTACCTTTTCTGGGGAACAATACAAATTTTCTGGAAGAACATGGAGAACTGAAAATGTTGTGGAAATTTTAGAAAAACACAAGCTGGCCCAGTGTGAGCTGTAGTCCCCAGGGGACCGGAGGGAAGTGGGGGTCTAGGTAAAAAGGAGAAGGAAAATCAAGGTTGGAGGCAGGTGGGGGACCCTTACTGTCGACCTCAGTGCTTAGGTTTGCAATAGGAACAAAAGGGCATCATGGAAATTCAGGGTTTAAAGGCGCGGAGGAGAAAATACCATTTAAAGGGGGATGATTTGTACCAACATGAGAAAGACATCAAGAAGGAGAAACTGGTGTTAGAAAGACTCGGAGGATGCCTTGCCCAGCTAGGCAAGTGTAACAGCACCTAAGGGATTGTGAGGATTAAAAAAAAAAAAAAAAAATTTGAAGACAGGGACATGCCCCCCGGAACATGAGATGTCCATGAGTAACCAGCAGTTGCCAAAAGGCCACAAGGACCCAGGATGGCACCTTCATCAGTGAAAGCAATCATCATGAGGAAGAATTCCTAACATGCCAGGCCACCAGTTCTCAAAACTGTCTCACCAGGCAACCCAGCACCACCGCACTGCAGGCAGAATGTGATGTCCTGTCAGAAGGGGAAATGAATAATTTAGAGTGATGCCGTCCATAAATATTTAATGATATGAAAAAAATGTTCATGAGACAATGTTAGGTAAGAAAGAAAGAGAGAAAGGAAGGAAGGAAGGAGAGAAGGGAGGAAGAAGGGAAGGAAGAAAGGAAGAGAGAGAGAAAGGCAAACTGCAAAATACTATAAATGCATAGGAAGAAAGAAAAGATGCTCAGTAAAACAGTAACAGGGTTTATCTCTAGCTGGGGAATCATCATTTAATTTTTTTTATCCTGGCTTTTTAATATGTCAAAATTTCTACAATAAAAATTTGTTAACATTTTAATAAAAGAAGATATCAATTGTTACATACATATTTTTTTTTAATAGGCAGCCTTATGTTACAGAAGACCACATAGAGGATGTTCCAATGAGATTTATTCAACCAACCCCTTGCTATACAATTTTACTGCTTCTTTTAGGAGGTGTGCTTACATAAAGCTGGTGTTTCTTACCTATTAAGTAACACAGCGGCTCTCAAAGTGGGACGCTTCCAGGATTCAAAACTGGCACCGTCGTTTCGTGATACCAAGATGCTAGTGCTCATGTCGCGGTGTTGAAATGGGCGCTGAGGGTGCAGAAGGCAGGGAGGGAAAACTGCAGGAGCTTCAGCATGAATCGGGGTGGGGGAGGCACCCACCTGTCCCGTGCTCAGTGCATTCAATGCCACACACTCATAGCTAAAAAAAAAAAAAAGTTTGTTTTGTTTCATCTTTGATGAAGCCATAAATATCAACGGTATCAAATTTCGACCCGCAAGTTTAATCTTGTTAATATTCTGCATAACACACTGGGCAGAATGCAGAGGGCACGTCTGCCGCACTCGTGTGCTCCGGAAAGCACATGCACAATTGAGTCACGAATCAAACCAGCTTTTTCCACGGCTCCTCGTTTTTACCTGAAAGAATAACTGACAGACTACAGCCTTAAACTCGAGTGCTTGGCGGATATTTCTGTAAAAATGACCACAATGGGTCCTCCAGGTTAGTGCTCAACCATTGAAAGTATTTGTTGCCAATGACAAAATTTGAACTTTTAAGAAAAAAAAAATGGAATTTTTTGCAAATATGTACCTTCCACCATGAGCGTGACAGCTTCCTGACGATTGAAGACTTTTTTTTTTTTTTTTGAAGATGAGATGAGCAATGACTTGTTTTTAAATACTGTATAATGAAATGTGTCAACATTTGGAAGTTCCGTGTAACTCAGTAAAGCAGTATTTTCCAAACAACCAATGCACGACATTACAGGATTATGCATAGGTGAACTATCCAGTCAGAGTGTGAGAGATAATGAATCAAAATATGAGGGGCACCTGGGTGGCTCAGTGGGTTAAAGCCTCTGCCTTTGGCTCAGGTCATGATCCCAGGGTCCTGGGATCGAGCCCCGCATCGGGCTCTCTGCTCAGCAGGGAGCCTGCTTCCTCCTCTCTCTCTGCCTGCCTCTCTGCCTACTTGTGATCTCTGTCTGTCAAATAAATAAATAAAATCTAAAAAAAAAAAAGAAAAAAAAAAAAAGAAAAGTTCATCAGTATGGTTTCAGAGTCCACACTGCAATTTTAAGAACACCAGTTGTTGAGTTTTGGTGTAATAGAAAAGAAAAATATCTAGAATTTTCCGGAAAGACTACTAAAATCTTTCTCCTTTTCCCATCTCCATGTCTGTGTCAGGCCAGATTTTTATCATATACTTGAACCAATACAGCAATGCCAAGAGCCTGCAGGCAGAAGCTGGTATGCGAATGTGGCTGTGTTTTATTGAACCAGATATTAAAGAGGTTTGAAAGAAAGAATGAAAGACAGAAAGAGAAAGAAAAGAGAGAGAGAGGGAAGGAGCAAGGGAAGGAGGAGGGGGGAGGGAGAGTGAGAGAAGGGGAGGAAGGAAGAGAGGAAAGAAGTGGAAAGAAAGAAAAAGAAAAAAAGAAAGAAGGAGAGAGGGAGGGAGGGAGGAAAGAAGAAAGAAAGAAAAAAAGAAATAAAGAAAGGTGAAACCACTTCTCACTATTTATTTAAAAACAATTATAAAACCTATAGTTTTTGGTTTAGAAACTATGGTTGCTTGCCATTAAAATGTTACTTTCATTAACATACAGTGGGTTTGCTTTTGTTATTTTTAAAATAAATAAATGCTTTTAAATGATTAGTTTTATCTCTCTTGCAGTAAATATATATGTATATTTATGTATTTGTATGTATTTTTATATATACATATATAATTACTACAATGGAAATAAAACTAATTATATATGTATATAAATACACAAATATATATATATATATATATCACTTAAAAAGACATATACATATATACATCATATAAACACTTATTGGGGTCCTGAGTTCAAAATACTGGGAAGCCTCTGCATTACCAGAAGACATATCGGACACACAGGAGAAAATCCCCTTCCTCCTGGATATCTTTGTGCAAGGCCATGATGTCTGGAGGTCCCCTAGTCATCTTGTAGGGCAGATGAGGGATGCCCCCAACCAGGGAAGGATGGCTGAGCAGAACCACAGGAAAAGCCTGGGTTTTGCTGATGGCATTGAGCCCCTGAGTCTATCAATTGTGTTCACCTAGCTTTGGACTGATTCTGTGAGATAAAGACTACCTTCTGATGGTTCAAGACGCTCTTAGTTACTCTGTTACTTGAACTAAAGGCACCCTAACTGCTGTAGGTTGCACGTCATCTCATAAAAGGGGGGACCAGACATAGATGCTGCTATGTCTGCCTCTGTGCGGAATGACCCTATGTGTATTAGCCCCCATCACGCTCCCACCCACATGCTGAGAGCGGTCGTATTGCTCCCACCGAACGCATCGGGACTCTGAAGCACAGAATATATCTACTGATGATCCGAGGTCACACAGACAAAACGATGGCTGATACTCGAACCGTCATCTTTTTGGCTTCGAAGTCAGTTCTCTTCCTGTTACAACCATCACCAGGTTCAATAGCCCAAGCCCGCAGTTACAAGCATGCCAAATATAAACATCCCAGAGCGATTTTCAAGCGTCGTGATGATTTTTTTCAAAAGATTTTATTTATTTATTTTAGAGAGAGAGCACACATGTGTGTGTGACCAGGGGCAGGAGCAGAGGACAGAGGGGAGAGAGAATCTCAAGCAGCCTCCATGGGGAGCAAGGAACCCTGGTCTCGTGATCCTGAGGTTGTGACCTGAGCTGAAATCAAGAGTCACACCCAACCGACGGAGCCACCCAGGCGCCCCATCTAATCTTCCAAATTTAATAATCGAATACACTGAGCTTTCTTTGTTTTTAATTTTTTTGTTTGACTTCATAATTACGCAGGCAGTTTTTTTCTTGTAGCACTTGCAGAATTGCTTCCACATTTCACACAACTTTTGCCATCCTGTATGTAATGACACCTTGTCACATGTGCATGCCCAGCAGGCTGCAAATTCCTGCACAGGGCTTGAAGCACAATAGGGCGTTCACAACAGTAAGCATCATGATGATGAGCACATCGAGCCTCCCCGAAGGATGAGGTACCTGATATATATCACCGCTAGTTCTGAAGGCAGCGCTTCGATGTGATCATTATCGACATTCTACAGGTGATGAAACTGAGGTTCACTAGGCTGACCTATGCAAAGGCACAAACATAGTTAGAGGGTGAACCAAATTTCAAGCACACTTTCTTCTGGCAACATTAAGGAGCAAAATTTGAAACGTTACCATACCTTCTCTCGTTCAATACCTACGGTGATTAGAGACTCACGCCTTCCTGGGGAACCCGTTCTTTCATAGCCCTCATAATTATAAAGGTCTTTCTTGGGGTGATCTGCATTTCCACACATCATCCTATGAAGACAAGAATTCAGATATTTAAAATCTACTGTGGTCCACTGGGCGCCTCAGAGACAGAGCAGTTGTGTGTGTGTGACTGTGGTGCCCTCAATGGAGGGAGGGCTCCACAAGTGTGGTTGAGAAGATCTGTAGCTCCTTTGTTACAAGACTTCTATTTTTCTTTTCTTTTCTTTCTTTTTTTTTTTTTTTTTAGGATTTTACCTTTCATCATACTCCTACTGCCTCACATACTGACTTTCACCATGCTAATCTCTTCACCCTGACCCCCTCTTAATTCTGATGGCAACTTTATCAGCTGTTTCTTTTACAGTTGGGGAAACTGAGTCACAGAAAAGTTACTCCGCTTATCCAAGCTCAAACAATCAGTGAGTGGCAGGGTTCAGTGCAGACCATTTATCTCTGTTGCTTCTGTTTCCCCAAACTAGACTTTGTTGCTTCTTCCACATCCCTGAAAGTCAAGGGAGGAAAACAGGACAAACCTTGGAAGACCTGTCTCTCCCAGCATATTCAAATCACAACAAGTTTTGATTAGTTTGTTCAAGTAACTAAGGAATACATTTTACCTCTTTGAAAACAAATACATTTTAACTCTTGAAAACAAATGAACAATTTTAATTTTCTCTTTGGTGTTCAGACTATCTTTAGTCCTTTTAACCGATCCTGGAAAAAAAGAATTTAACTGAATAAATATTCAGGAAACAGGTGAACTTTGATACACATTCACAGACGCTTTGTCCTTTTTTTTTTTTTTTTTTTTTAACATGCTCTAGAACTTAAATCATCCCTGCCAACTCCATGGTGCATCTGCTTTAATTTGGTGCAATAGGATGTACAAATATTAAAAGTAGAGTTGGATAAACTGAGATGATTATGTACACCCATAGAACAAACGTTTAAACTCTGTGAAACATTCTCCAAAGATCTACCAGCAGGCCCTCCTCTCCTTATATGTACCTGCCACACCACATCAAGAGATGGAATCTGTTTCTCTCCCTCGGGATCTGAACAGGACTTCATTTGACCAATAGAATGTGGCAGAAATAAGGCTGTGATTGGTTCAGACATAGCCCTCAAGAAGTCTGCTTCTGTAATCGCCATGTTGTAAGACAACAGTCCAGACATCTGGTCATCCCAACACATTTTACAGAGTCCAAGATCCACCCCACTAAGCCCTGCAAAAATTACAGAATTGTGTCTATGTTTTAGGCTACTCACTCTTTGGTCATGTGTTCCCCAGAAAAAAGAATAATAATAATAATAATAATGCACCAAAGAAGATATGGAAAATTTCAACCTCCCAGAGCATTTCTTCATGATCATTGGCAGTCAGTTCCCATGTATTCTCTTAGTTAAAAGCTACTCTAGGGGCACCTGGGTGGCTCAGTGGGTTAAAGCCTCTGCCTTTGGCTCAGGTCATGATCTCAGGGTCCTGGGATCGAGCCCCACATCGGGTTCTCTGCTCAGCGGGGAGCCTGCTTCCTCCTCTCTCTGCCTACTTGTGATCTCTGTCTGTCAAATAAATAAATAAAATCTTAAAAAAAAAAAAAAAGCTACTCTAATTTCTATTCCCAAGTGTATTTGTGCCAATCCTTAAATTTGAATTTAAACTCCAGGTGATTTTTTTTTTTTTTTATGAAGGAAATGATGCATTGTTTACATCTGGTTTCTTTCACTGAATATAATGTTTCCGATATTTACCCACAGTGGCCTTTTTTTTTGGGGGGGGGGGATTAGTCTTTTATTGTTTTTTTATCATAGTTTTCTATGAGTACCTATTTTTCTATGCCGCGATGGTAAACATTGAGATTGTTTCTATTTTCTGCCTATAATCAATAGAGTTTCTTTGAAAATGTTGATACATATCTTTTTGTGGACCTATGTTATCACTTCTCTTGCATAAATCTCTAGGAATAGTGGCTGGGTCGTAGAATAGGTGAAAGCTTAACAAAGGAACTGTTCCAATGTTCCCCAAAATGATTTTTTGTTTGTTTGTATTTTTAAAGATTTTTATTTATTTATTTACTTGACAGACAGAGAGTGAGAGAGAGCTTGAGATGGGAGAAAGTCAGAGGGAGAAGCAGACTCCCTGTGGAGCTGGGAGCCCGATACAGGGCTCAATCCCAGGACCCCGGGATCATGACCTGAGCAAAAGGCAGTTGCTTAACTGACTGAGCCACCCAGGTACCCCCCAAAATGGTTTTAACTTTTTACATTCCTCCCAAAATGTATGTGATCCAGTTTCTATACATCCTCGTTGCTGTCTGGAGTTGTGAGGGATCTAATTTCAGTTATTCTGTGTCTATGTTGGATTTTATTGTGGTTTTAATATCTGTTTCTCAGATGACAAATATTTTGAGCACTTTTTAATGTCCTCTTGTCCTAATGTTCCTCTTGTTTGTGAAATGGATATTTGCCTCTTGCCCAGTTTCACTGGATTGTGATCTTTTTACTTTGATATGCAGAGGTTCTTTATATATTCTGGATGTAAGTCCTTTATCAGATATATGTACTACAATGATTTTTCCCAGTCTGTGGTTTGTCTTTTTATTTTCTTACTGGTATCTTTTGGTGACTAGAAGTAATTCATTTAGATAAAGTCAAATTTGGTGATTCCTGCCCCCCCCCCAAGTTTAGTCCTTTTTGTATTCAAAGGAAGAAGATCACAACTTTGTTCTTTTGTTTTCTTCTAGAATATTTAGACTTTTGGCTTGCATTCATCTCAAAATAATTTTTGTGTGTAGTGTGAGGTAAGCTCCCTTAATCATCTCATGTAACTGTCTGATTTTTCTAGCATCATTTCTTGAGAAGACTTTCTTTTTCCCCACTATATTGTGCAATAACTTGGCCAAAAATCAATTGACTATACATTTGTGGATCTATTTCTGGATTTCTTACTGAGCTCTCATATTTTTCTGTTCTTACTCTAATAACACAATAATTAGAATAATGTAGCTTAGAAAGATTCATAACTAGAGTGTGAGTCCTCTAACTCCATTATTTTCTTTAAAGATTGTTTTGCATGGAGCATGGGGTGTGGTGCATAATCAATGAATTCTGGAACACTGAAAAGAAATTTTAAAAAATAAATAAATTTTTTAAAAGGATTGTTTACATTTCCATATAGGTTTTATTAGCTTGTCAATTTTTTATAATAAAATGATCCATAATTTTAATCCAGAGTGTGTTACATCCATCAGCCAATCTGAAAAGAATCGACACATCAGTGGGTCTTCCCATTCTGTGAGTGTAGTACATCTCTCCATTTAAGTCTCTGTCTCAGTAATGTTCATCAGTTTTCAGAGTAAATGTCTTGCTTGTTATCAGACTATAATCTTTTTAGTATTTTGTGACTTTTAATGCTATTAAAAATAGATTTTCAAACTTCATTTTCTTTTTTTAATTAAATTTAATTTTTTTTCAGTGTTCCAAAATTCATTGTTTAATCACCACACCCAGCACTCCATGCAATATGTGCCCTCCGTAATACCCACCACCAGACTCACCCAAGCCCCCACTTCCCTCCCCTCCAAAACCCTCAGTTTGTTTCTCAGAGTCCACAATTTCTCATGGTTCGTCTCCCTCACCAATTTCCCCCAACTCACTTCTCTCCATCTCCCAAAGTCCTCCATGTTAATGTCATTTTCTAATTGTTTCTTTCTAGTATATAGAAATTCACAAGTTTTATTTTGGTCTCGTATCCAGTGACCTTGCTATATTCACTCATTAATACAAGTATTTTTGGTTTTGATTTGTTTTTGAAATTTTTTAGGATTATTGATGTGAACAATCAAGTCATCTATGAATAAAGACAATTTAACTTCTTGTGTGCCCAACTTAATGCCCCTTATTTATTTTTCAGGCCCAGTATTTGCAAGGACCAATAGTATGATGTTAAAAGAAGTGCCAAAAGTGAACATCCTTATTGTATTTCTAATCTTAGTTACAAAACAACAAATAATTAATTAAGTAAGAATTACCTTAGTTATTTACTTCGTATGAGTATTTTCATAAATGCCCTTTATAGATTAAGGAAGTTTCTTTTCTTTCTTTCTAACTTGTGAGATTTTTTTTTTTTTAAATTAATCATGAGTGGCTGCTAAGTTTACTTAAAACCTTTCTCGTGCGTGTGGTAAATTTCATTAATTGGTTTTCAAATATTAAACTAACCTTGCATTCTTACAATAAATCCCTCTTAAAAAATTTAAAAAAAATTAAAAAAAAATAAATAAATCCCTCTTGCCCATGTTGTATTGTCCTTTCTTATATATTGCTGGATTTGATTTTCAAAAAAAAAAATCATTATGAATTTCTACACTTATGTTTCTGAGTTACTGACTCCTTTTTGGTAATATTTTTGTCTGATTTATTTATCAGAGATATTTGGACATAATAAAATTAATTGAAAAATCTTTGCTTCTCCTCTATTTTCTTTTTTTAAGATTTTATTTATTTGACAATCAGAGAGGGGGTGGGGAGCAACAAAGGGAGAAGGAGAAACATGACAAGGGAACATGATGCAAGGCTTAATCCTAGGACCCTATGATCATGACCTGTGCTGAATACAGATAGTTAACCCACTGAGCCACCCAGATGCCCCACTTCTCCTCTATTTTCTAAGACTGCATGTATACAGTGATTAATTGTGAACTTAACATTTGTTAAGATTAATTAGTGCAACAATCTGAATCCAACATTTTGTTTGTGGGATATTTTGAAATATTAATTTTATTTATTTATTTTATTATTTTATTTTCATATAAATTTAATTAGCCAACATATAGTATGTCATCAGTTTTATGCAGTTTTCAATGATTCATTAGTTGCATAATACCTAGTGCTCATCAGATCACATACCCTCCTTAACTCAGTTTATTTAATACATGTAGACACAGTCGAGTTTTCTATTCCTCCTTTTCTAAGCTTTCATAGTTTTTGTCTTTAAAAATGCTGCCCATCTCTTCCAAATGTCAAATTTATTGCAAGAAAGTTATTGCATTTATTTCCTTATTATTCTCTTGATGTTCGTGGAACTGAAGAATCTATAATATATCTTACTTTTTATTTCTGATGTTGGTATTCATATGTATTGATCAGCTTTTAGTTTTTACTTCTTACTTTGGCTGAGTTTCTCTTCTTTTTCTACTTTCCTAAGATGGAAGCTTAGATTATTAATTTTATTTCTAGGATAAGAAATTGACTATAAATTTTCCTCTGAGCTGCTTAAGCTGTATTTCACATATTTTAATATTTCTCTTTCATTTTCATTTGTATCTATTTCTTTTTAACAGATTAGTGTCTTATATTTGAAGGGTTTCTTTGTAAATATAAGGTTGGTTTTTGCTTTTTCATCCATTACAAGAATATTTACTTTTTATTTGGCATGTTTGATCCATTTGTATTTAGTGTAACTATCAGCATGGTTACATTTAAATATATTTCCATTTATTTTCCATTTGTCCCATCTGTTTTATTTCTCTTCTTCACACCTGCCTTTTTAATTAACTGAATATTGTTTTTATTCCATTTTTCTTAGTTAGCATCCACTGGATTTATCTATTTTCTAATCATTTTAATGTTGTTTTATTACCATAATGTTGCATAACTTCTCCCAGTCTATTTACAAGTATTATATCACTCTAAATATAAGGTAAGAAACATATAATGCAATATTTTTTACATTTTTATGCTGCTATTGTCATATATTTTACTTCTGCTTATGTTGTAAATGTCACAATATTTGTATATTTTTTTGCTTTACACATTCAATTATTTATTGAAGTTATTAAAAATTGATTTAAAATGTTCAGTTTTATTTTGCCTTATATAAACTACTTTTGGCACTCCTCCTTACTTTTTGTAAATCAGAATTTTAACCTGGTATTATTGTCTTCTGCCTGAGGAAATTTGTCTCATAATCTCTATTCTGTGAGTTTGCTGGTGATGAATTTACTCAGATTTTATATATATATATATATATATATATATATATATATATATATATGAAATACCTTAATTATACTTTTACTTTTGAGGATATTTTTATTGGATATGGAACTCTGAATCAACAGATCTTTTTTCAGCACTTCAAAGATGAAATTTCACTGCCTCCTGACCTCCATCATGTCTAATTAAAAGTTAGTCATCATTATTATATTTATTCCCCTGTAATTAATATACATTTTTCCGTGGATAATTCAGGATTTTCTCTTTATCGATTGTTTGTAGTTTGACTATGTTATCTCCTTGTGATTTCCTGAGCCTCCTGGACCTATGAATGATTTTTTTTCCTCCAAATTTGAACATTTCTGGTCATTATTTCTTCATTTATTTTTCCACCTCTTTCTTTCTCCTCTCTTTCTAGAACTTTGATTACATCCATAGTAGTCAATTTCATACCATTCCACATGTTCCTGAAACTCTGTTAAAATTGTTTCAGTATTTTCTTCTACCATAGGAATCCACATTACACTGATCCACTGACCAGTTCTTTCCCTGATGTATCAAACTAAATTTAGGTTTATTATTGCATCATTATTTCATATATTATATTTCTCTATTCTAAAATTCCCATTAGGTTATTTCTTATAGCTTTTATGTCTTTCCTCAGAATGCTCAATCAACTATTTACTGATTCTTTTGTGCTTTTCTTTTTTGTGCTTTCTTTGAGAAAATTATAATATCTGTATTAAAATCCCTTCTATGAATCTCATACCTGAGTCATCTGCCCGTCTGCTTCTCTTGTCTATGTTTTCTCTTTATTATTAACTATATTTCCTAGCTTCTAGTTATGCTAGGGAATATTTATTGCACACATGATATTGTGGATTCATATAGACACTCTGGATTTTGTTATATTCCCCATAATAATGTTGAGATTTTTGTTGTTGTTGTTGTTTTGTTTTTTCCCTGGAAGGTAACGAAATTACAGTAGGTCTTCTTAGATTGAATTTATGTCTTTCTAGTGTCAGTTTACTTTATTTTGTTTCTTTGGTCCCTGGATTTAGTCTTTGTTCTTAAGCACAGTACTTCTGTCTTTTCAGTAAAAAACTCATAGTTTTTACTAAACTCCTGTAATTTGATGACACATCACTTCCAAATTATGTCTTCCCAGTACTGAGTAACTGCTTAAAACTTCACAGTTCTTTAGCTCTCGGCTGTTGGTTTTTGCTGGGCTTCATGTGATTTCTAGGTGCCTTTCTCTTTAATATGAATTTTAGGAAGAGTGAAAGATTTAGAAAATAGTTGGTATGTAGAATTCAGGGCTTTCCAAATGTGAGTCATTCCATTCCATTCAAATTCCCATCAATTTCCAGTCTTAAATTCACACCTCTTTCTCTCCTTTTTTTTTCCATTTTATTTTATTTTATTTTATTTTATTTTATTTCTTATCTGCGTTCCAGAATTCATTGTTTATTCACCACACCCAGTGCTCCATGCAATCTTTCTCTTTTGCCCAGTAACACTATTTTTTTATGTCTGAGTTTTCTTCACCAACATCTACACAGAAAAAGCTGATTATGTGTAGAATTAAGTTCATTTATCTCTCATTTCAAGAATCGTATCTGCCTAATTTTGAATGCTCTCCAACACTTCAGAATATTCTAAAATGTTCTTTCAGAGTTGTAATTGTTATTGCCATTAGTATAAATGCAATACAAGATACTCTGATGTTCCAGAATTGGACCTTTCTTCAAAGTATTGATACTAACAGAAAGTTTTATGTGTTATGGTTCTTTAACTCTAGGAATGTTTAATTAATTATTTATCAGGAGTGCAAACATAGCCCACACAGGATATGAGAGTAGCTTATGGTAGAAAAGAGCTAATATTTATACTTACTCCATCTTGTACCAAAGGCTTGGCAGACAATATCACCTGAGACCATATCTGTAGTTAGATAATATTTTTATTACCATCATATGATACAATGAAGTCATAAAGGATTGTCTTGATTTACTCAAAGCTGTAGAGTTATATGTGACACATCAGGATTCAAGTAATTATCAAATTCTAACATCTGTAATCTTTCCATTAATCTAATATTTCTGAAATTTCTCTTTTTATCTAAATGTTTATATATTTATTTGAGAGAGAAAGAGAAAGCAGGGGGAATGGTAGAAGGAGAGGGAGAGAGAGAATCTTTTTTTTTTTTTTTAAGATTTTATTTATTTATTTGACAGAGAGAGAGAGAGATCACAAGTAGGCAGAGAAGCAGGCAGAAAAAGAGTGGGAAGCAGGCTCTCCACTGAGCAGAGAGCCTGACGTGGGGCTCAATCCCAGGACCCTGAGATCATGACCTCAGTCAAAGGCAGAGGCTTAACCCACTGAGCAACCCAGGTGCCCTGGGAGAGAGAGAATCTTAAGCAAGCTCCACTCAGCACAGAGCCCAACAGAGGGCTCAAATCAATCCAGGACTCTGAGATCATGACCTAAGTCAAAGTCAAGAGTCAGACTCTTGATTTACTGAACCACCCAGGTTTCCCAGTGATTTTTTTCTTAAGGGAGCCCGACTTGGGGTTTGAACTTATGACCCTGAGATCAAGACCTGAGATGAAAGTTTCAGACAGTTTTACTAATAGAGCCACCTAGGTACCCTAAATATTTTTGACATTTCTGACACTCCACCACATCAAAGATGTGAATGCTCCCATCATATAAGCCCACCAGGTGGTACTTCAACATATATAGGAAACTGGTTTTATACTGATTTGCAAGTGTTGATTGGCAGCAGTTTGTGTGGAGCTCTGTATTAAATGATGTTGTGGCTTCTTTAGGATTTTGTAGAAAAGATATTTATGAAATATTAGTAATGTTTACCATAGACACCAAAGTTGGATTTGTGGGTATAAGTGTCAGGTAGCTAAAAATGAATTGGAAATGGTTCTCCACTTCCTTGGAGAAAATAACTTAGTAATTTAAATAATAGAAAAGGAAAGAAGATGGCAATGGTCTTGGGAGGGGTGATCTCCACAACAAATGATCTCCACAACTCTCTGGCCAATAAAATGAGGCAATTTAAGCATGAAAGCTTTTCATGGCAATCCCAGGACAAGTTGCATGGATTACCAGGGGAAGGAGCTTCTGTCATTTCTCAGTCCAAAGTTTCTTCTGGGCAGTGATGCTTATAGAATACTCAGTGTGGATTTACAGAAACTTTGGATCAGATTTACACAAACAGTGTGGATCACACAAACTTTGACAAATCCCTGGAGGGAACTCTGGAGAACATAAGCTCAAGTGTACCCTTTTAGATGTGATTAATCCTTCCTCTTATGATGCCATACTAAGGACTTTTGGAAGCCTTGGAAAACCTGATAGTCTCAGTCAAGGAAAATTGTAGGGACGTGTGTGTCTGTGTGTGTGTGTGTGTGTGTGTGTGCACGTGCTCACGCATAGTCACAGACTGAATGTTTGTATACTCTCAAAATGCATATGTTGAAGTCCTAACCCTCATTGTGATGGTACTAGGAGAAAGGGAAATAGTTAGTTCCTGAGGCTGGGTCTGATAAAATTTAGTGCCCTTAAAAAACAGACAGAAGAGATCTTTCTCTCCTCTCTCACTCTCTCTCTCCTCCCCACCCCCTGTCTCTGCCATGAGAGAATGCAGCAAGAAGGCAGCCGTCTGCCAGCTGGGAAGAGGCCCCTAACCAGAAGCTGAGTGAGCTGACAACTTGAGCTTGGATTTCCAGCTTTCAGAACTATAAGAGACAACTTTCTGTTACTTAAGCTGTTCACTTCTATCGTATTTTGTCATGACATCACAAGCAAACTAATATGTTGGTTTTGGTGTTATTAATAATTACATTAATTATTAGAGGGTTTTTTTAAAATTATTAATTGTTATTATTTTCCATGTATAATTCAACCTTTAAGCATTTTGCTTACTCCATTCTTTTACCCCTGACAACAACCCAACCCCCAGAAATCATATGAGTTGGATATGTGATCTCCATTCTGCAGCTAAGGGAACTGAAGTGCATGATTAAGCCAATAAAGTATATGTTTAAGATTCAAATTCAGATGTGTTTGGAAGAAAATTTGGCTGCCAACCAATGAATGTAGTAGTATAACAGGACTTTGAGCATTAGATATGAAATATTCCTTCTGGACAGTGGTGTCCTTAATCTTCCCAGAATCTTTTCATAATTACCAAGGGCTCTCAACACCTACCTAGCTCCTTCCAGATATCTTCTGGGAAATACAGGTTCCCACAACACTGGTCAGATGTGGGACTCTTCCACAAACAACCAAATCACCTGCAGGCTTGACTTTGAGTATTCAGCAAGACCTGCTGTCTAGAGCCTTATAAACTCAACTCACCTGTATTATCAGGCCTACATGCTCACGCTATTGACCACCACCCTTGGCCTTGGTGCTGTGGCCCACAGCCTTTCCCCACTGTCAGTCCCCAGTTCACACTCAATACCACCCCAGGACACCCAAATATTGTTGATATTGCAGCAGAAAGAAATAGGCCAGGCTGTCCCATAGGACCGAAGGAAAACTTCTTCCCTCTTAAAATATTTCCAGCCTCAGGTACCAAGAGATCCAACTTCAGAATGAAATCATAAATCTAGAAGCTTCTTTAAAAGTCAGGCATGGAAATCTCTGTTATGTTTGACTTTAGTTGAATGATTCTAGCTATTTTCTTCCCCTAATATCTGGAGTTCAGCCAACCACAGGACACTTGCTTTCTGTTCATTTGTAAATTAATATATCTGGAAGTGAAGATTGTCTCTGAAAAAAGCAGATTCCCTTTTCTCCAAATGTAATGAAATTATGTTTGGGGAAGCCTCTGTTGATGTCCAAGAATCTTTATGAGCCTTTTAAAGTCATTGTTTTCTTCTCACCAATGAGAACTTGCTGATGCCAAGGAGTAATGAACTGGAAAACCACATGGTGACAGTTGGTTCTTAAGCTGGCCTGGGTGCATAGCAAGGCCTGCTGGGGAAGGAAGCTTTTGACTTCCTTATTTCTTGCTTGTTCTCTGTTTCCTATTTTTCCTTTTTTTATTCCTCCCTCCTCTCTTGCCCCCTCCCTCCTTTATCCCTTATGCAATACCTACAGGGTTTAAAATAGACTGGCCCGGGGTCAGTTAGTTGAGTGGTCAGTTCCTGTAGTATAAACATGATACTTAATTATGTTCGATTTCCTCATCAGTGGAATGGTGACAATACACCCTTCCTCACTTCCTTTCTCCAAAAACAATCTATCTTTGATTCAAGTATCCAATTCTACCCTATCCAACTTCTGTGACTTGAAGGGGTAGAGAAGACCCCCACATTCAAGAGTACTTGAGCCATTATAGTCACTAATGGTCATCTTGTTCCCCTGTAGAACAAGTAATTCAAAAACCCAGACTTTGGGGTAGGTATTGGTTGGCTGTGACATGGGGGAGTAGACTTCTCTCTCTGCCCCTGAAAGCATGCTGCCTCAGATGTCTAGAACCCTTTACAATAGGGGAAGCTACTCTGAGTATGAAGCTGTCACACCAAATGGGGACAAAAGAATGGGGGACAATGGAAGCTCAGTCCCTAATCATGCTCTATACCTACACTAGACCTGGACTCCCCGTACCTGGGAAAAATTCCCTTATACTTTAAACCAGTTCAAAGAGGTTTTTTGTTTTTTATATCCCAAACCACCCTAACTGTGTGTATGTGAAAGTCAAATGTGACCATTTACACCCACAATTAGTAGTATATCCTCAAGAGGTGTTCATTAACTTCCTTCCCTCTAATTAGACTTTGTCCCTTTATTCATTGACTCTCCATTTCTTCTCTCTGTAACCCAAACATATCTTGGCATTACCAGGCCTGAAAATCCACATGAAGTATGAAAATATTGTTAGGATTTCTTTGTTTCCAAGAAACAAGAGACCTTTTCAATTTACTCAAAGCATGGAGGGGTTAGTGCAGGGAGACACATTACAAAAGGAAAACTGGGTTCTCAGCCACTTATACAAGCTCGGATGGGTTCAAAAAATAGCTGGAAAGAGCAGAAACCACAGTACCTCTGGGCCTCATGACCCAGTGCTTTCCATGAGCTGGAACTCTTGAGTACTTTTTTTATGTCCTCAGCAGAAGAAACCTGTACAGCCATACTCTAATGGGACCTATCAATTGCCTTTCTACAAATACTTCCTGTCCCAGTGGCCTCTACCTCAGTACCTCTCATTTCAATCCAAAAGACAAAAGATGTGATGAGTACATACCTCCAGTGGGACAAAGCTCTCAGTCCGCCAGCCACCCTGTGAATTGGCTGTAAGAAGCCATTGTTCCTTCTTTAGTCCAGTCATCTTTGACCAGAGTTCCAGAGTCACATTGCATAGAACACAACTATCCGTATGTATTCAAACAACTGTTATTTATCAAATAGTTAGGTAAGTACATTGTGTTAGGTACTTGTCATAAATAAAATAATTGAAGAACTTTTCAGGTAAAGTTGTCTTAGAAATAGGGAGATGGTACAAACAGATATTAATCAAGTTGTAATAGGAAAAGGAAGCCCACAGTGAGAGCGTAGAAATACATTGTGTAGGGGAGGAAAGTATATCTGATACACAGTAGGCAGAGAATTCTGCCACTCTGAGCTATGCTTGAGTTGAGATCTAAATGCAAGGTGGGAGTGAACTACTTCACTACTGGAAGAAAGAGTTTTGGAAGGGAACATCTGGTGCAAATGTCCTGAGTCAAGAATGTGCTTGATTTGTTGAAGGAACAATCCACAGGTCAGTCAGTGTGCTTTCAGTGATGTGACAACAGGGAGAAGGTACAAGATCTGGACAGATGGTGGAATTGGTGTCCCTCTTCGCTCGGTAGTGACCTTAAAGGGTGCCAGCGATTTTCAGAGGGGTCCAAGTTCATGTGGGCTTCCTATGGCTTGGGTTCTCTGGTAGAGGGAACTGAGATACAGGTCTTGGACTTCCAAGTCCCATAGTGAGGTCACTCACCCTGTTTCTTCCCATTAGGCCCAATTAATGGATTCAATACTTTCTTTTTCAATTCTTGGCACTTCCCTGTGGCACCTGTTCCTCTCACCCACATTTTCCTTCTGAGATGCCTCACCCTGCAGCTGGAATGAGTCTCCTAGGGCAACCTGAAGACACAGCATGAGAATTTCATGTCTCCTGCAACTAGACCATTGCTGCTGGAGGACAGGTGCTTTATCTTGCTCCCAGGTGTAATCTCACAGCTTTGACTAGCACCTGGTATATAATAGGTCCTCAGGAACTCTTGGGGACTGCCAGTATCTCTGTGTTCAATGCAACTGTTCTAGATCCTCCACTGAACCCCTTGTCGCTCTTGCTGCCCCAGGGTCCTGCAGATTGGAGAAGCATTTCTCCTCTGACCAATGACATAGGTTCCTCTTGGCTAGCTTTAATTCATCATAAGTTTAAACTTTTATTAGGTTTCTGTGGTATAACAATTTTTTTTAATTGGTCTTTGTCCCGTTTCCTGACATAATGCTCCTAAAACCCACCTGAGTGATGACTGTCTTTTATGTTTTACTGAGATGACTCGGGAGCTGAGGAATGGGGGCCTGTTGCCATTAAGGTCAAGCCAGGATCTGAGGATTGGGACCCTCAGTCCTACCCCTTGACTTCTCCTAGAAGAGAAAGGAGCTAAAGATTGAGTCAGGTCACAATGGCTAATAGTTTAATCAATCACATCTATACACTGACACTTCTCTAAAAACTTCTAAAGGATAGGGTTAGGGGAGCTTCTGAGTTGGTGAAGACAAGGATGTGTTGGGAAGATGGGCCACACTAAAAGGGCATGAAAACTCTATACTACATACTGCACCCCTCCCCCAAAACCCTGTCTGATGCATCTGTCTCTTTTTATGTTGTATCCTTTATAAGAAACCAGTAATCATGAATGCTTTCTTGAGTTCTGTAAGTTGTTCTAGCAGATTATGGAACCCAAATAGGGGGTTGTGGGAACCCACACATTTGTAGTTAGCTGGATGGAAGTGTGGGTGGTCTGGGGATTGCACTTGAGCCGGCTTCTAAGATGAGGACCTGGCATCTAAAATGAGGGCAGTCTTGTGGGACTGAGCCCTTACTCTATGGGATCTGCACTAACTTCAGATAGTCAGTGTCAGAATTGAATCGAATTATTGGACCCCCAGTTGGTGTTGGAGAATTGAAATATTGGTTGTTGGTGTTGGGAAAAAAGCACACAATTTCCAAAAGGGAGTCTATTAGGTCAGTGTTTTTAACTTTCCTCTTATCAAATATTTAGGATTAATTCTTGGAAGATTATTAGGATGACAGTTGGGAGGTATTATCTAAGGATAATACCCCATCTGTAGGGATCAGAGGTAGAGTGGGCCAGTGGCTTGGGCTGGATTCTAAGTTGCTGGGCCCAGTTGGGATGTTGGTATTTTGCTAAAAGCAGCCAGAAGGCAAATAAGCTGGAATGAGATTTGGGATTGAGCCAACAGCCATGTGTAAAGTGCTAAGGACCAAAGCCTGTGAAAACAAGAGCCAACAAGCACGGCCATGGAGCCATACAAGGTTGCTTCATCCAAGGGTCAGGATCTAGGCTAGGGCTTGAGTCAGCAGGCACAGCCTGGGACTGGGGAGAAGGGATCAAAATTAGCGGGGCTAAAAGGCTCTGCAGAGTCTCCATCTACCCTTTATCTGCTAATGAAGGCAACTGATACTCAGCTTCACTTAAGGAAGCAAGGTCATCAGATAGGTCCCCTGCTGTTCTGCTCCATAGTCATGGAGAGAATTAGGATTCTAGGGAAGAAGACCAAGTAACAGTTAAAAAGAAGTCCTAAATCTCCTGTAGGATAAATACAACCAGTTGTTCCTGTTGTCTGAATGATGTAGACCAAAGGGCAGACCATATGCATGCACATTACCCACCTCTGAGGATCCTTGCCATGGCTGCACTGGCAGGGGTGTGCGAGGGAGAGGGTTTTACAGAAGAGAATCTATTGCTTCTCCAGCCTTAAGGTATACAGTTATGGAAGGAAATCAGTCCTGCTAAGAGAGTCTAAGGAAGCAGAACTGGAGGCAGACACGTTCTCCCTTAAACTGTAAGGTAAAATAGCTTTGTGGCTAAGCAGGCTTATACCAGAACAAGACCAACTAAGGTCAAATGCTGGCCCTGCTACTTCTTATCTGTGTGATTCATGCTCTGGATTAATAGGCACATCAGCCTGTTAAGAGGCTGCCTTACTGCTGTTCATTTAGTCTTTTTGGTCACCTATAAAGAAAGCCAAACTGTCAGGATAAGGAAGCTCTATTTCTGCTATCAGCCCTATGTGTTAATCCTATCCCTCCTCTCCCGATTCCCAAACATGATCTTTAGCTCAAAACGTCTGCTCAAACAGAAGCTACGCTTTGAGTATCTGTAGCCTAAGTATAATGGATCAGTGGGTTCTCCTAACTGGGTTCTCCTAAGCACTCAGAGACCAAGCCTAAGTAGAAGCTCAGCATGGATCTGTGTTAATAAACAGGAGTGACAGGGAGTGCATAAGCCAAAGCATGGACCTTTCCTTCTCTAGGGTTTGGAAACCGAACACAAGGGAAGAGAAGCTGTCCAGGACACAATGTTGGTCACTTTGTTGGCAGACCCTAAGGCAAAAGCCAAGAAATCTCAATTCCCTGTTAACTTCACTTTACCAAGCTGCCTTTCTGTCATGGGAGGATAAACAGAACATTTTTTTTTTCCCAAGGAAAAAGAAAAAAAAAAAAAAACTAAGGCATTTTTGGTATTTTTTTGTTGTTATTCAATACTATAATTTCAGCACGTAAGTACCTCATAGAGGGGCAAAATGGAAAATCGCATGCCATCCATCACTCACCCTCCCCTAGGTGGTATTTATGTACCCTCATCAGAGGCAAAATATGGTCTTTTGAGTCAGAGTCAGAATAAAACCCCTGTCATTCTCTCACTCCGTTGTCACGAAGGAACCTTTCTTCAAATGCAGGTTGCATTAGGCAAAAGTGGTTGTGTGTTTGAAATTAAATCACTCAAATCTGATTAAAAACAGGATGTGTAAGCTTCCATTGGGGTTCCTACTTGAATGGGGTACCATACAAAATCAAGTTGTATTGTATTGTACGGAATGGCTTTGTATTAATGTTCAGAATAACAAGGTGCCGCTGAGAGCCCTTCACGTTTCTCAGTGGTGCTTCGAGTTTGTCAAAATTTTTCAGGAAGGGATTTGTACCACCTTTGCTGCATGAACCACAGTTTGGGGGGGAAAACAATAAAGGATTGCCGAATTAAAATGACATATTTTTATTACTCTTAAGCTTTTGAGCTGCAGTTGCATGAGAATGAGGGGAATCTTAGGCTGTTCATTTACCCTCTTCTCTGGATTTCCGTGCAAGTTTTACTTAGCAGTGCAATGTGGCAGGAAGCATTTGGGCTGTGTAGCCTTGTGTGAAAGGCCAGCTCTCCTGCTCACCTGTCCTAATAGTGTCTTCATGGATAAAATTAGGCATAATGTTACCATATGTTACCATAATGTTATTTCACTTAGCATAACCCCCTCCAGTCCCATCCATGTCGATGCAAATGGTAAGTATTCATCTTTTCTGATGGCTGCGTAATATTCCATTGCATATATGTACCACCTCTTCTTTATCCGCTCTTCTGTTGAAGGGCATCTCGGCTCCTTCCACAACTTGGCTATTGTGGACATTGGCAATGAACATTTGGATGCAGGTGCCCCTTCTTTTCAGTTCATCTGTATCTTTGGAAAGAAACCAGAGAGGAAGACAAATCATGAAAGACTCTGGACTCCAGAAACAAACTGAGGATTACAGAAGGGAGGGGCTGGGGGGATGAGGTAGTCAGGTGATGGGTATTAAGGAGGGCACGGGTTGTGATGAGCACTGGGTGTTATATACAAAACTAATTTATTACTGAACACTATATCCAAAACCAGTGACCTACTGTATGTTAGCTATCTGAGAATATATGAGAACAAAAAATAAAAATAAATAAAATAAAATAAAAACTTGTGCCCATGACCTCATAAAAAAAGAAAGAAAAAAATAACAAATTTGAGATGCTGTTGGAAATAAAGAAGAGACAAATCTTGACAGAAGATCATGGCAGGTAGGAAGGCAAGTAGTAGAAACACAGGGCAGATGGGGGAATGGGCAGGAAAGGAAGCTAAGAATGAGGTTTGTTTGTTTGTTTGTTTGTTTGCTTTATTTTTTTATTTTTTTTTATTTTTAATACCAGCTTGCTAGGGTGACCATAACGAAGTAGCACAGGGTAGAACAGAAGTGTACTGTCTCACAACTCTGGAGGCTAGAAGTCCAAGATCAAGATGTCAGTAGATTTGGTTTCTTGAGGCTTCTCTCCTTGCAGAGGGCACCTTCCTCCTGACTCTCCATGACCTTCTCTCAACATAGACACACCCCTCATGATCTCTCTTGGTCCAAATTTCTTCCCAAGAGTGCCAGTCAAACTGGATTAGGTTAATTCAGTCGCCTCTTTAAAATCTTTGCCTCCAGATACAGTCACATTCTGAGGCACTGGGGATAAAGGCTCCAACATATGGATTTGAAGGGGACACAGTTTGACCCCAACAACTCTGTTCTGTCATTTTTCCTTTGGAGCCACAGCAATATTTTATATAGTTAAAAGCAAAATTGGATCAAAACTTTTCAAAGCCATTTCTAAACATGTCATATAAATTAATCTTTTTCCCATTTCCAGACTAACATGGAATAAGTCAACTATAGTCTGATAGCAATTAAAATTTTTGAACAGAATACAAATAAAACTACCTGAAGATTCTAGAAACTGAACAGTAACAGGGGCTTATAAGCTAAAGTAAACGTGTGAATAATTTTTCCATGACAGGAATGATATTTGCAAATATCCCTCCCCCCTTCTTTCATCTCCCTGTTCAGATTCAAAGATGGATCTCATCACCAGATGTGCAGTGGGCATGGAAAAACAGAACAGAACAAAACAAAACAAACAAACAAACAAAAAAATCTACCCCTGTGGAAACCCTTTATTTCTAGCCAGAGGACAGAGATAGTAAACCCCCACATGTGAGAGAGTATGGGAGAAATTTCCATTCCTCTTCTCAAAAATATATTCTTCTCTTCTGAGGACAACCTCAGAACCAGAACTGCACGGCCACCAAAGCAGCACCCCATCCTAGGCATCTTAAAACCCTAACATGAGACCCTGCTCTCTGCCATGGGGGTGCGAAGAATATGGGTCCCTCTAGTTTGGAGAAAACCTTCTGTTCCTTTTCTCACCCCTGTGAACTAAATTCCACAGAGAATTAGCCAACAACCTGGCAAGGCTAACATCTAAAAAGAAACCTGTCTTTCTGGCCAGAGGGACTGGGAAGAGTGGCCCCTGGAGGGCCACTGTTTCTTGGTGGAGAAAAATCTGAAGAGCAGAGATCTGAGAAGCGGACGCCTGTTTTCTATGTATGAACTCGCCCAAACCCAGGATTCACTCCTGGGAAGCGCTTGGGTGAGGCAGAGCCAAAGAAGCATAGAGAAGGCTCTAGGAACTGGACTGTGAAATGGACCATAGACTAAACCCCAGACTAAGCCCTGGGTGGTACATGTGCAGGCAGATCCAAACAACAGAGCAAAGACTTTGAACACTTAACTGACATAAGCAACACCAACCACAGAAGGTGGGATAGAACTTGCAGGTTCAGGTGAATCACGTGATCGTCTGTTGAAACAAAAATCAACCTCGTTCAGGGGACTATAGCAGAATCCAGAGTCTTTCAAAATAATATTCAAAGTGCCCACGATACCCTCCAAAACTGTTTGATATACAAAAGCAACACAAACAAGCAAACAAAAAATCAAAAACATCGAACCATAAAGCAGCTATTATAATAACATCCCTGAAGCGAAGACGAACACTCTTGAAACAACTGAAACGATGAGTGTAAAGATAGATGAAGAGAAAAATAGAAACAATAAAAAGGAAAGAATGGGCATTTTAGAACTGACAAATTCAATATAGAAAATAGAAGAATTCATTGAGTGGTCTCAGTAGCAGAATGGAGAAAGAATTTAGGAAACAATGGGTGTATTTGAAGATGGGTAGAAATTACACACTCTGAAGAACAGAGAGAAGGGTTTAAAAATTAGAAGAGGGGCGCCTGGGGGGCTCAGTTCATTAAGCACCCGACTCTTGATTTCAGCTCAGGTCATGATCTCAGGGTCATGAAATCAAGCCTTACATTAGGCTTCGAGCTCAGTGGAGATTCTGCTAATGGATTCTCTCTCTCTGCCCCTCCCCCTGTTCATGTGCTCTCTCTTTCCCCCTCTCTTTCTCTCTTAAATGAATAAATAAATATTTTAAAAAATGAGCAGAGGCACAGGACCCATGGAAAAGTTTTAAGGCTCTGATTTCATGTCATTGGAAGCCTAGAAGAAGAGAAATAGGTGTGGAAATAAAAAGAAACATTGGCTATAAAATCACCCTTAGTTTTGAGACCTACATTTCCAGATTCAGGAAGTCCAGCAAAACTAAAACAAGACAAGATGAAAGAAAATCGTGCATAGAAATATGGTTTACAATGCTAAAAACTGAACATAAATTCAATACCCAAAAATGAATAATCCAGTTAAAAAATGGGCAGAAGACATGAATATATTTCTTTTTCCAAAGAAGACATAAAGATGATCAAAAGACACATGAAAGGGTGGTCAGCATCATTGATCAACAGGGAAATACAAATCAAAACTACAATGAGATATCACCTCACACCTGTCAGGATGGCTAAAATCAGCAACACAAGAAATAACAGGTGTTGGCAAGGATGTGGGGAAAGGGGAAACCTCTTGCACTGTTGGTAGGAATGCAAGATGGTACAAAACAATATGGAGTTTCCTCAAAAAGCTAAAAATAGTACTACCCAATTTCCCATATTTGTACTACTAGGTATCTTTTTTTAAAGATTTTATTTGTTTATTGGACAGACAGAGATCACAAGTAGGCAGAGAGGCAGACAGAGAGACCAGGCTCCCCGGGCTCGATCCCAGGACCCTGAGATCATGACCTGAGCCGAAGGTAGAGGCTTAACCCACTGAGCCACCAAGGCACCCTGTACTACTAGGTATTAACCAAAGAATAAAAAATACTAATTCAAAGGGATACATGTACCCCAATGTTTTATAACAGCATTATCTATAATAGCCAAAATATGAAAACAGCCCAAGCTGTCCATCAACTGATGGATGGATAAAGAAGTTGTGGTATATAAATATACATTTATGTGTGTGTGTGTGTGTGTGTGTGTGTGTGTGTATTACTCAACCATCAAAAAGAATGAAATCTTTCCATTTGCAACAATGTGGATGGAGCTAAAAAGTATTATTCTAAGCAAAATAAGTCAGTCAAAGACAAATGCTGTATGATCTCACTCATATGTGGAATTTAAAAAACAAAACAAATGAACAAAAGAAAAAAGAGAGGCAAACCAAAAAAACAGACTCTTAACTATAGAGAACAAAATTGTTGGTTACCAGGGGAAGCAGTGTAGGAGGATGGGGGAAATAAGGGGTGGGGATTAAGGAGTGTACCTGTCCTCATGAGCACTGGATGTTGTATGGAAGTGTTGAATCATTCTATTGAACACCCAAAACTAATATTACACTGTATGTTAAGTAACTGGAATTTAAATAAAAACTTAAAAAGATTAACAGGAGAAAAGCAAACAAACAACAAAAAGAAAAAAACAAAACAAAATAAAATGCTGAAAACTGAAGATAAATTACCAAAAAGAAAAAATATGTCTAGAGCAATTACAGGGGGAAACAATTACATACAAAAAAAAAAATCAAAATGACTGAATTTTCCATCAGAAATCATAGAACAACCTTTAGTCTCTAGTTTCAAAGGTACAGGGTTCTATATATTTCATTATGTCACACTCTGGAATTCTGTTGGAACCAGAAAACAGTACAACATTTTTAAGCTGTTGAAAGAAAAGAATTATCCACCCAAAATTTTATATATAATAAAAACATCCACAAGGAATAAAGACAAAATAGAAACATTCCCAGATAAAGGTAAACTAAGAGAACGTGTCATTGGTAAATTTTTCTTATAAGTGATTGCTAAAGGAAATTGTTTATAGTGACAGCAAATGATTGCTGTTAGAGGAAATCTTGGAACTGCAGAAATAGCGAATATTTGGGTGTATAATATAGTGTTTTTTACCCATTTAAATTTTTCAAAATATGAACAAACATTGAGCACAGAAATGGTAATATTATTTCAAGTATATAGATGTAATACATACAAAGGTCTAAAATAAAGTAGGGAAGGTAAAAGGTTAAATACAACCATAAGTAAAATCTTAACTTGCTTACTAACTATGTTGTTGGCAATGGCATAGGAATGTGTGGTTCTGAGAGTATTGTATATGCATGATATGAGATCAAACAAATGAAGAATTATTTTGGTATTATTGGGAAGTGGCATCTTTGTCACAGGACAGACAGCATATTAAGAAAATTCAGTAAAAAAAAATCTAATAAAGTTCAAAAAATAGTTAACTGAGAAAAATAAAGATTCAAAAACCAAAAGAAATAGATAGATACTCATAAAAAGAACAGAAAATGTAACAAGGAACCAAACATAAATTATAAAAGTAAAAAATCAGAATTGTGAGATTAAAAACTCAAGGGATAAGTCAAATGTCAGACTCAAATCAGATGAATTTGTCAGCCAGAGGACAGATGTTGTATGACCTGGGTAACCAGCAATAGTAGCAGTGAATTGAGTCAGAGCAGAGAACAGGTTAATCATATCTTTAAATTACTGGAAAGATGAAGAGTCTGTCAGGAATTCTATAGCCAGCCAAACTGTCACGCAAGTGTAAAGGTGATATAAATACCTTTTCAGACAAATAAGAATACACTAGAAACAGTATCTTGCTGGAAGAATAATTAACAGGGGCATGTCAGAAAGACACACATGTACAGACACACACACACACACACACACACACACACAATCCAGAAATAATTGGGCATCAAAATTTTAAATAATAATATTTAAAAGGAGGATCTTTCTCTTAATCCAGAAGTGAGGAAAGATACTGTGTTGTTGTTTTTTTTTTTGAGTGTTTGATCAAAAATAAAATATTATATAAACATGGTAATAGGGCACCTGGGTGGCTTAGTCATTAAGCACCTGCTTTCAGCTCAGCTCATGATCCCAGAGTCTTGGGATCGAGCCCTGCATTGGGCTCCCTGCTCAGGGGAAAGTCTGCTTCTTCCTCTCTCTATTCCTCTCCCACTCTCCACTGTGTTCCCTCTCTTGCTGTGTCTCTCTCTGTCAAATAAATAAAATCTTAAAATCTTAAAAAATGGCAATAGAATGATTAAGTTACAGCTCATAGGGAGTAAAAGGAAATAGAAAATATTTCACCAATCCAATTAAAAGACAGAAAGAAAAAATGAAAAAAAAATGGAATACATACAATAAGAAATTATAAATAAATCCAAATACATCAGTCATCATAATAAATGTAAATGTTTAACTTTCCAGATACAAAGATAAGTTTTAAGATTGGATGAGAGAGAGAGAAACATAATGTCTTATTAAACTTGGAAGTAAAAGGTTGAGAAAATATATATCAGGCAAAACTAACCAAAAAAAATGGTGTAGCTATTTTAATATCAAGAAAATAAATTGAAGTCCAAACACATTCTAGGGAACAAGAATGTATCAGGAAGGTATTGCAATTCAGAACTTACATATATCCAATTATATATCTTCAAATTATATAACAAAAATGACAGAATTGCAATAAAAAGCTGAAGAATCTAACATCACAGCGGGAGAAATTAATATGCCTCTCTTACAACCGATGTCTCAGGGACAAAATAATAAAGATCTAGAGTATTTAAACAACATAATTACTGAGTGTGATATAACGGAAAATATAGACACTTGTGCCCTCAGAATTAGGGAGTAAGTGCTCATTTTGAGGATGTATGGAAAATATAGAAATGTTGACCATTTCCTAAACCACAGATCCCAAATATTTGGAAGGATGAGGAACACAGGAGCTTTCTGTGTTGTGTCCTACCTGCTCATGCCTCTATTGGAAGAGCCATTTTGGAGAACAAATGATAATAGCTAATAAAACTAGAAAAGCATATGTCCTGTGCATCAGCACTTCTATTTTTAGACCATTTCTATTCATTGCACAAGGATTCATGTACAAGAGTTATATTGCAGTACTGTTCAAAATTGTCAAAAATTGGAAATACCCTAAATATCCATGAACCAGAGACTGAATAAGTAAATTGAGCCATATCATACAGTGTCATATTACCATGCTGATGAAGCTGTTAAGCTAATGCACTAGAGCTTCATGAATTGACCAATGTCAAAAACATCCCAGTCGAAATTTGTTTTCCAAAACTTTTTTGAGGCCAGATGTGTTTTGGCACTTTTTTTTTTAAATTCAGAGAGACATATATCTCTATTTTAATAACATCCTCAGCAGAATCGGAGCCAGCAGTATGAAACCAAACATACTACTATAGAAAAAAAATGTATGAATATTGAACAGCTACACATCAATTCCAATCATGTTTTGCCACCTAATGGGTTCAGGTAAAGGTAGATTTTTCTCTGCCAAACACATTATGGAGAAAAAATTTGGTTTTCAGACACTTTGACCTTTCGGTCTTGTCTAGAGATTCTGCCCTTGTATTCAATGAAAAGCAGTTGCAAAAATAGGCATGTACTATGACAACATCTATATAAATTTTTAAAAAATGCTTAACACAATATATTTTATGGCAACATGCATGTTTAGACATTTATAAAAACTACTCAAGGGACTGATAATCACCATATTGGGGAGAGTGTTTACTTCTGGGGAGATAAAGAAGTGAGATCAGTGAGGAGGAACAGGAAAATTCAACTGTATCTGTAGTGTCTTCTTCTTGTTGTTTACATAAAAAGATGGGAGCAGGACTTCTTACAAACTAAGTCACTAGAAGTAAAAGAAGTATTTAACCAGATGGGAAGAGTGGGAAAGGAGAAGACAAAGCAGAGGTAAAGCATATGAAAGCCTCAGAAGTATACAGACCATGGCATTGTCCAGAACACAAAATGGTTCTGTGCCTGGGGAACAGGGTCCTCGTTGGATTGGGAAGATGTAGGAGATGAAGCTGGAGATGGAAGAGGAGTAGCTGCCATCCTGAAGGTGGGAGTGGGGGGGTCCAGGAAAGCATATGACCAAATGTGTGACTTCCAGTGATCCCGCTTGGAGCCAAATAATGCACAGATCATAGAGATGCAGACTGGAGACAGCTACTGTCACTTAAGTGACCCTGGGCTGTGGACTCTCTTGGCACACATCCTTCTTTGGGATCATCCAAAAATTACTCTGCAAGAAGCCAGGGCAAGCACTGTTTCTACATTTTGAGAGGAGAAAAAGCAAACTATAAAGGTCACACGACCTGCTCAGAGTTATAAAGAGGGAACAAGTAAATTCAGATCCTCTGATGGGATTACCATCTTCTGTTTTCGTTCCCAATAGTTGCCATCCCAACAAGAGGGCAGAGAAATAATCAGAGATGTTTTTGAAATACTTTTTTTCTGATTGTCAAGAAATATGGCTTGTTTTTTTTTTCCCCAAAAAACTGACAGAAAAGATTCAGATGTTGAAATGTTCAGATAGGAAACCCCTGAAAGAAACAAGCTCTTTTGAAGGAGCTTTTCCACTGTAGAAAGATGGTGGTAGTAGAGCAGAAAAGGACCCTGGGAAGGTCTACTCTGACCCCCTCATTGATGCAAAGGGCAAAGCCAGGTGCAAAGAAAAGAAGTGATGACACCAAGTGGAATTTTGAATGTGGATGTCTTGCAAATGTTTTGAGTTCCTTGCCAATTTTCCTCCTTTGCCAATAGAAGGCGGTTTTAGGGAAAGACCAAAAGTTGAAGAAATATGGACTTATGCCAGATGAGAAAGCCACAATAAAGACCTTAGAAGAAAAGATGGTGTCAAACATGGGAGTGAGGACCCCTGCCTCAGTTAACAGATGTAAGATCAGGGATTTATAAAAGAGATTATATGTGTGCACAAAGACAACAGAAGCTCTGGGTCAGGGAGAGGACAGATTCAAGTCCAACACAATCCTGAAATGTATCCTCCCAGGTCTTCTTTAAAACGAAAATAAGTTGGAAACCATCTCTTCATTTATGGATTGAAAATATCTGAAGGGCAGATTATATATCGTGAGGGATAAAGAACATGCCTTTATAATTGATTAAATCGAATAGTTTCAGATCAATCATGGGCAATTGACAAATTATGAAGCTTTAATCCTGGTGGCCAGTTTTCCCTTTAAGAGCTGAGGAATTGAGTTTAATTAACACCCAGATGATCGGTTCAGTGCCTCATCTGAAAACGTCCCAGGTACCATTTTGTATTTCTCATAAACCCCATGTTGTCAACTTGCTTAGCCACATACCCTCAAAACTATGCAGGGAAGTAAACTTTGTATGGACAAGGGCTGCATATTGGTATCTCATATCAATCATCCATTTTGGGCCAGATACTCTAAAATATAGTAAGTAAGTGTCTACCAAGAATTCTTGTCATTCACTCATTCTTCAGCTCTCTGGAGTCTAATAGGCACTCTCCGTGTGGGAGGGAACGGGAGATGAACAAGCGTCCCAGGCCACAAATCATATGCAGTCCACGAAGGATAAGCCAGAACACAAAGAAAACAGTCAGAGAAGAAGGAAGAGACATAGGAAGGACAAATGGAAGGCAGCAGGTACTTACCAAGCCCCTTCTCACTGCCTGCCAATTCCCAACTGCTGCCCAGCACCACCACCATTTTGTTCTTACTTCCCTGCCCTTTCTGTACCCTCTCCCTGTCCAAACTCTGTGCTTTCTGCCTCCCAAGCCTGGCCGCAGGGCTGGCAGAGCACCTCAATTTCCTTCTCCTTTGTTGTCATTAAAGGGAGCCCCAAAACTCTTCTGCTCACTTTAAGACACAGTGAACAAAATGGGGAATCTGAAAATGCCACAGAATGATCCTTAAATTTCCCTCCCCACAAAAGCAACAATATCATTCTCTTTCTGTGAGTCACCTCTAGCTTTCGCTTCAGTGTCATATTCTAACATCCATGAATGTCAGAAAGACCAGCAATCTTGTTCATTTGGAGACCTGAAAAAATAATTTAAGTCACACATCTTGAATAATGAAGAGATATTAAGACTTTCCTCTGGGGAGTCTTATAAATAATATTCTTTGTTTATTCAGTTGTACAAAAACATGTTCAAACTATGAAGTTTTAATATCTGCATCGAGCAAAGGTTATTGCAAAGGCATAATATTGAGTTTATATATGAAACAGGCACATTTCTAGGTGTAACCCTATTTCCTAGCATCAGAGGCCTACTCCCTCCTATCTCCGCAAGACTTACTGCCCCTCCTCCTTCTTCTTCTTCTCCTCCCCCTCCTCTTCCTCCTCCTCCTCCTCTTCCTTCTTCTTCTTCTTCCCCTTCTTCTTCTTCTTCTTCTTCTTCTTCTTCTTCTTCTTCTTCTTCTTCTTCCTCTTCTTCTTCTTCTTCTTCTTCTTCTTCTTCTTCTTCTTCTTCTTCTTCTTCTACTTCTTCTTCTGCTGCTGCTGCTTCTTCTTCCTTCTCCTCTTTTCCTTTCCTTCCTCTCTTTCTCCTCCTCCTCCTCCTCCACTTCCTCCTCCTCCTCCCTCTTTTTCTTCTTCTTCTTCCTTGATTTGACTGTTTCTGAATTGCTAATATATTAAAAAGGAGTTGCTTAAAAATCCAGGATGATTGAGACTCTGCATGTCATGTGTTTTGAATGGCATTGAATATGACCCCCTTGCATATATGATGTTCTTTATGATTTTCATACAATTGCATTTTAAGATTTTGTGAAATCTTCTATTGAAAGAAGCAGTTTAAGTATCGCACCTCTGTGAAAATTAATACAACAGCAAGGGAAGAAAGAATAAGGGAATAGTGGAGTTGGTGGGTTCTTTTCATTATTCTGCTCTTTTATTCTGGTAGCAATATTATGGGGAAGAGCAAATCTCAAGATGCCCTGATGTACTTAATAATTAGTCCTTAGGCACTTTTATTTTTTGGCCTAAGGTCATTCTGAATATTGCGATGTATTTACTTATTCTCCAATCTCTGTGCTAGCACCCACTGGGAGGGAGAGGAGGGATCAGAGAGGCAGAGGGGAGGCAAAGTGAATGATAGAGCAATGATGTCTAGAAGAAGCCAAGGCAAACTATAACCATGATTGGTGCAGCTGACTGTCTCCAGATGCAGATGGGTGTGGGGTCAGTGCCCCCAAGTCCTGACATGCCTGTGCCTGAATTTCTATAGGCAGAAATTCAGGTGTCAGAGACAGTGTGGTGTTAAAGAACCAAACCCTGAATGTACACCAGGTTGCCATTTGGCTAAATTAGAGAGATGTTGTAACTTCTTCAGGACCATAGCCAAAGTGGAACCCTACATTTCTGGGCTTTGCATGAATAACCATGGGGCCAGCAAGTAAGAATCAGCAAGGCCTCTTCTGGTAGACAGTAGAACACCCCCTCCTCAAAGATAGTCATGTCCTATCCTGGAAACCTGTGGAGATGGTACCTTCCATGGTGAAAGGCACTTCACAGATGTGATTAAATTAATAATCTTGAATTGGGAAGATAATTGTGGATTATCCAAGTGAACCGGATGTAGTGAGGAGGGTTCTCAGCAGGGAAGCAGGAGGTTCAGAGGAAGCAGGTGATATGACCATGAGAGCAGAGGGGGTGGGAATGTTACCATGGAAGCATGCAGGTCAGAGTAATGTCATTGCTGGAAGGGGCCACCCCAGGGAGTATGCACCACCTCCAGGTGCTGGGAAGGGTAAGGGATGTTCTCCCTTAGAATTCCCAGAAAGAATTCCCTGCCAACACCTTCATAGCAAGACTTCTGACCTCCAGAACTGTAAGATCATAAATGTGTGTGGTTTGGGGCCACTAAATCTGTGATAATTTGTGACCATATTCTTGGAAAATGCATACATCTTTTTTTAGGATTTTCATTGTGAAGATCCCTTTCTTTGACATGAGGGCTGAAAAGTTTTAGTGAATGCAAAGTGGAAGGGATGTTTCTCTTGACATTCCAATCTCCCTTTCCCTGAAATTGGTTTGTCTTCAAGTGGCATGTCGCACATTGAGACCACTGTGCATGGCAGGTCTGCCTCCCACCTCTGTCAGACCTCAATGAAGATGATTCACTGGATTCCCCAAATAACTCCTAACTAGGAAAAGATCCTAAACATCTTTCATGTTCACCTTTTCTAATCATTTTGCCTTTTATATCCCCATGGCCCTATTCTCCCAACTATCATAGCACGTTTGCAGAAACTGGAGAGCAGAAGCACTTGCCCACCCCCTCCCACAAGCTACAATTGGGGGGAGGGTAGTATGTGAAGGAAGCAGGAGAGAAACCATCCATTTTGGCGCCATGCTTAACTATTGGCATCTTGGCTCAAAGCCAATGCATTCAGCTTATAATAATAACTGGCAGGGATCCAGAGCCTTTTGGAAAATAAGAAAGAAAAGCAGAAAGGAATTTAAAAAAGAGAAAAGGAAAGAAAAAGAAATCCAAGTAAAAAGGAGAAACCAAGCAAAAGAAGGCCAGCAAAATCCTATTGTTGATTTCTCTTTAAAAAATTAATAAATAAATAAATAAAAGAAAGGAAGGGAAAACACCTACAACGTATTTTCTAAAACCATCTGTTTTAATCATACTCCATGGCCTGTAACTAAATGTAAGTGAACATCTTACCTTTCCTGCCTTCTGAAATCAGAATGGAAACATATCCAGCTTAATGGCGGCTATCATAAAAATGAAACAACAAAGAAAAAAAAAAAAGAAAGAAAAACAAAAATGATTTGAGCATGAGCATGAACTTTGTTGGAGTGAATCGTAGACCAGGGTCGTATGTCCAAGCCTGGCCTTGCTAAGCTCAGCAAATATACCACCCTGAAAGGAAAACAGAGGCCACAGGACAAGGAGTGGTGGCCTGAGCGGTGGATGGGGGCGCAGGCCCAGGGAAGGACCCACGCAAGAATTAAGCATCTCTCTCTGCCAGATGCCGTGCTGGGCACATGACATACCCACAGTCAAATAACCCTCACAGCCACCCTGGAGACATGAAGGGTCAACTTCCATCTTCCAGTTGAGGACAGCGAAGCTCAGAGGGAACAATGACTTTCCCATCTCATGCCCCACACAGGATGCCGCCCCTCTGGGCCCAGGATAAAGCTCTGCCCCTTCACCTGCCCTGCCCACGGACACTTGCTGCACCTCTCAACCTCACTCTGGTTTTTAGACAGGTCAAGAAAAATCCTCCCAGGCAACAGAGAAATGGCACACTCAGATGCTCGGCTGCTTTGGGAAGAACTGAAGACCTACAAACTCAAAGTCCCTATATGACTTATAGGGTTGGACATAAAAATAAAATACCCACCTCCCTTCCCCCTTGAAACCCTAAAAACTGCCGACAGCCTAGCAGTTTCCTTAACTGGCTAATGTCATCTGGCAGTGTAGGAGTGTGACTAAAAGGAGCAAGTCATTTCATCTGGAGAAATGAAGTTAAACAGGCATACGGGGGGTGGGGGGGAGGAAGAGGGAGAGGCTGGGCAAAACGGTACAAGTGAAAGCTATTTGTAATAACGGCAAAATTAATAACAAAGACCAATAGAATCTTGCCGGAGGATTGATCATTTTCATTTATGGAAAGCACATCAGAGTGCCAGGTGTTTTATACGTCCTCGTGAAATTATCTTTGGACTTTTAACTCCATAGTTTGGTTTGGCTGGACTAGAATATGTAGCCCAGGATGTGGACTGGTTTTTGCTGGGAAAGTATGGAATTTTGTTGGGATCCTTAGAGAAGGTGACAAGAAGGAACCATGGCTCAAAGCTAATTTGGAGCTGGAAGCCCATGGGCCATAGGGGAAGAGTCCCAGTTGGGGAGCCAAGGACTTAAATCCCAGCCTGAAGAAGAACAAGTGTGTGGGATGAGTTTGGGAAGGTCAGTTGGGCTGTCTGGGCCCCATGCTCCTTGATTTTGGATGGTTCATGGAAGGCTGAACAGGAAAGCGTACGGATCATGTACTTCTCTCAGAAGGGGAAGGCGCAGGCGCCATATTCTTCAGTATGCCTCTCCCTGAGAAGGACAGGTGCATCCATGAGAAGTGGGATCTGCCCGTCTAAAACCTACAGCTTTGAGAAGGAAAGCCTAGAGAAAAACATGATTCTACGGAGCGCCAGCCCTGAGCTGGGTTCCTACTGCACATCACTTACAGATCGCCACCATGGCCTTGAGAGGTAAATACCATTTTCCAAATATAAAGACTGAGGCCCAAAGAGGTTGGATGACTTTTCCAGTTTCAAAAGGATGGTATGTACCAGAGCTGAGTTTCAAACCCAGAACCGAGTCTAAGATGTCTGCTCCTTGTCTCAAGTTGGAAAAGAGTGTTCTCTCCAGCCCAAGTGGCAGATAGTATGAGGAAACACATCAGGGAGAAGCCAGCTTCAAAGAAGGAAGGAGGATTTGCCGTATTGTGGACTTAGGTAAAGTCAGCAGGCTCTGAGAGCAAGAGACTCCCACCTGCCAGCAGCTCCCTGCGTGGGGGGCTCTGCTCAAGCCTGTGCCCCAGGGGAGCCTGGTCTCCTGCTCTGCTCAGTGAGGCACTCGACGCAGAGATGCTCTAAGTCCTTGGTACTCCCTGCATGGCACTCAGGACCCTCAGCATCAGCATCACTTGGGAGTTTTGAAAAACTTCAGAATCCTGGGTCCCAGCCCAGCTGAGAGGAGCAGAATCTGCATTTTAACAGCATCTCAGGGTAACTCATGAGCACATTAGGGTTTGAAAAGCTCAGTACCACAGGTCCTTGTACTTCTAGGATTCTGAGGCTCCGTTGTATTCCAAGGGTGCCGACAGAGACTACTGCCAGAGGGAGAAAGGGAGGGAGAAGGAAACAAAAGAAGGAAGATGGAAACACTAAAGAACAGTGAAGACGGACACATGACAGAGTGAGAGACCATTCCAGAGGTCAGAAAAGCAGAGAAAGGACACAGAGCAAAGAACTTGGAGGAGGCAAAGGGCGGGGGGGTGGGGGGCGCAGAAAAGTAGAAAGGAAAGAGAAAGACAGGGAGAGAGGAGAAGGAGGGGGGGTGCTAAAGGTCGGGGAGACCCTTGCCCAGGGCCTGGCTCCCAAGCAGCCGACATCAGGATAGCCACCTGGGTGCCCCCATGGCAGGGAGAGGTGGACAGAGACACACCAGAGGACGTCCCCAGCTGGCAGCCAACCGCAGTCGGCCTCCCCAGCCTCTGCCCCGGTGCGCAGCCTGGTGACTTTTCTGATACTTCGGAACAGCTCATTTGTGTGGCAGATTAATCACTCAAGCCGGTGCTATTGTTAATGAGAAAAACCACTATTATGCATTCCTTCCACATGCACGCACCCTTTTCTTGGATGTGCCCAGTTATAAATTAGCCATTTCCATTATTAATTTTTCCTGAATGACTCATGCTGCAGGAACTCAGCATCAGCCCGAGTCTGGGAGAGTTCGATTTCTGTGGTCATCTGCTTTCGTGCATTCCGACCAGAGTTAACCCTGCAGACATGATGGGAGGAGGGCAGTGATGGTTCTACAAATCACCATGGGGGGCGGCTCGTTTGTGAAGCCCACCAGGGTGATCTTCCGAAGGCAGGCTGGGACAGACGAGGAAGCTGAGATGACAATTGAATCTATTTCTCCTCCTGGTTTTAGAGGCCAAGTACACAGGTGAGGAAACGGCCCCGTTAAACCTTTCCGACGTATACTGGAGAACGGTTAGGAGACTTTCTCCTAATTCATTCATCGAACCAAGTCATCTTATTTTCCTTCCAGGTTCAGACACTGGAGGGACATCAGGACAAAGGGAAAGACAGGCCTCAGGTTTGTTCTTCTCTTTCTATCAACAGCTTGGACAGATTTTTGATTGAACTTTTTTACTCAGCTGTCCAATGGGAAAAGGGATACTCACCATCAGCCTTGCGGTAAGGACCAGGAAAAATTTAAGTCTTAACTAAATAAAAACAAACAAACCAACAGAAAACTGAGTTTTTAAATTGAGTAAACAATTACTGGGGTATGCAGAGCGTCATAAAGAAAATGCTATTGAAATACCGGAAGTAGTTTTGCCATATAGAAGTTGAGGATTTCTCATGTCCTAGTGCAAGATTCTGGGATATGGGATTAGCCTGTCTAAAATACTGAAATCTAGGGGCGCCTGGGTGGCTCAGTGGGTTAAGTCTCTGCCTTCGGCTCAGGTCATGATCCCACGGGATCGAGCCCCGCATCTGGCTCCTTCCTCAGCCGGGAGCCTGCTTCCCCCTCTCCCTCTGCTGCTCTCTCTCTCCGTCAAGTAAACAAATAAAATCTTAATAAAATAAAATAAAATATTAAAATATAAACATAAGAGTAATTCAGAGAAAAATTTCAAAAAGCATTGTTACTTCAGGGTGTAAAACAATGAAGAATCCAGAAAAGCTGAAGACGATGCTCGTTCCATGCAGTTTTCACTTCTGTGCGGGATCTGATCCTTGGTTGTACGGGGACTCAAGGCACACACCTGAATCACTGACATTTAGATTTTAGTTAAGGTAAAGACCCATATTATGTGAATATGAGTTTCCAAGACAAAGTGTATTGAAAATGCAGGATAGTGGGGATTCCCTGGCCACTACAGAGGTTCCTTCTCTGTGAACCCGTCTTCTGGTACTGAGCTCTCTTACTATTCGTGTTTTATATGAACTGGGGATTTATTTATATGACAGAGAGAGAGAGAGAGAGCAGGGGGAGAGGCAGGGGGCAGAGCAGGGTGAGAGGGAGAGAGAGAATCTCAAGCACATTCCTGGCTGAGCGCAGAGCCTGACTCGGGGCTCGATCCCATGATCTGGAGAGCATGACCTGAACAGAAATCAAGAGTCCGAGGCTTAAAGGACTAAGCCACCCAGGCGCTCCTCCCTCCATAATTCTTATGTTGAAACTACCTCCCCGTCAATGGCATTTGGAGGTGGAGCCTTTGGGAATTGATTAGGTCCTGCAGAGCCTTCCTGAATGGGATTTCTGCCCTCACAAGGAGAGAGCACCAGTCTGCACTGAGAAGAAGACCTGGCCAGCACCCGACCACCCCTGCCATGCACCCCGATGTGGGATTTCCAGCCTCCAGAACCATGATAATTAAGAATCTGCTATTCATGACCCAGCTACCTTGCGGTATTCTGTTACGGTGTTCCAAAGGAAACACGGGCATATTGCGGCTGACCTCCTCGTTCCCCGCCTTCAGACCTTGGCAATTCTGTTTCCCACCCTTGATGTGTTTTTATCTTTTCCTACTTGGCAAACTTCAATCAGCCCATCAAGATCCAGCACAAACATTGCCTTCTCAGAATGGGGTTGGGTCCTTCATTCACACATATGAATAAGGCTCCTCTGGGGCCGGGGCTGTGTCAGTTGGCTGGGGAAAGGCCAAGGGCTCTTAGCCGGCTCAGACCCTCGTGCTCATCTCTGGGCACTGAGGAAAACCCAGGGTCATCCCCCAGGGCTGTCTCTGTTAGCTCAGATTCCTTTGAAGAGAAAACACGTCTCCTTCTACTTATTTCCTTCAGGGTCAGAATAATGCCCGACACAGCACGTGGTCTGTAGTTGTTACTACTGTGCAAATACCTGCTGTATTAAAAACCTTCCGATCAGTTGTGTATCTTCAAATCAAGTTGCTTTCGCATTTGTGTATTTGTTTCCGTATCTGGTTTTGTTTGTAACTGGAAGGCTGAGCCAGGCATCGGTTGTACATGCCGCTACATCTTCGACCAACTACTACCTTCGTCCAACTATTTTAATTCAAATACTGTTGTGTGTGTAATTACTTATAATAAATAGGAAAAATTTTATCTGCTGTCTGTGTTCTTCAGGATAACATAAATGAGGTGGTTTGGGGTCAGAGGATCCTGCAAAAGAGGGTCAACCCCACACCTCTTGGACCTCCTATCCTTTTGGCTCCAGAAGCCAAATGCCAGTCACAATTATTTTACCATAAATTGAGAGCTCTCCACTTGAAAGCTGTGATTCCAGCGGTGTTCTGCGCGTGTTGCATAGTGTGAGATCCCAGATAGATCACATTTTCACACTTACCCATCTGCCACCGCCTGCCTCTCAAAGAGCCACTCAGTCTTACTCTTTAGAGTCCTGGCGGCTGCAAGAATTTATTTTGAAAATGAGGTAGGAACAAAAGATGACTGAGCCCTCTCCCCAGCCTCCTCCAGGCAGGGTCAGAGGCAGAGCCAAAGCCATGACCTCTGGCCCCAGGCTGCCCTCCCCTCCCCTCCTTCCCACCACGGTCCCCTGCTGGGGATAATTTGGGGGTTGGGGGAAACGTTGCTCCCACCCTGTTGCAGGGGAATCTAGTCAGATACTTTAAGAAAGAAGCCTGAGTGACGTGACTGCCTCCCATGAATTATCATCTTCTTGTTTCCATTTGGCCTCAGTAATTACGCCTTTGACATTGCAACACGCCGTCCTAACATGGGGCCTGCTCCACACTAGGCAAGGGGTTCAGGGATGCCCCACGAGGGGACCCAGGTTCCCAGGGAAGAGAAGGGGACGCACAAATCTCCAAAGGCGATGGACAGGGAAGCGTAGGGGATTCAAGTCCTGACTGTAACATCCGACGACAAATGAATAGGACACAGGACATCTGTGACTTCAGGGCTCCAGACCTCACGTCCCAACAAGGGGCAGCTCTCGTCTGTACCTTGCGCTGAAATTACCTTTTATCCGAAATCGAAATTCACAGCCTGCTTTGTTCTTTTCTTTTTCTTTTTTTCTTTTTCTTTCCTGTGTTAGTTCATTTAATGCTCAAACAGGTAAGTAGAGAGCGAGCAAACAACTCCTCACGGGGGCTAGGTCCCTCCCCGGCGCTTCTGCCTGGCCTTTTGGTTGATGCAGAGAGAACACAGGCCTGTGGCTTAGAGGTGGGCTCCAACCCTCACCCAGGCTTCTGCAAGGAAGCCGTGTGACCCGGGGCAAGCCGGCCGTCCTTCCACGGCCTCTTTTTATTTGTTCATTAGTAAAATGGAGGTAATAAAGCTGCCTTCCTAGGGTTGTTGAGCTGATTAATGAAGGATCAGTAAAGTGTGTTCAGCACGGTGCCTCTCTCAGGGTAACCCTGCAGAAAGTGGCTCCTGTTTTCATCTGCATTCTCTCCACTTAAGTAGAAATAAAAGGCATCCTGGCTCTAGTTTCTACAATCTGTTTAATTGAATATCAAAGGAGGGAAGTGGCTAATATACACAACCTGACTACCCATCCCCATTCCTGTCTCCTGGGTCAGGAGAGGATTAACAGAAGAGAGGCCACATTCTCTCTTCCCAAGCCATCCCGGTATATTTTCCTGACTCATCTGCTCTCTGGTTTCCCTGCCAATGGGCCTGCTGGGAGGTACTGTTAGAAGATCAGAGGTTGAGAAGGTGGGAGAAGGGAAAGCACACCTCCCCAACCTGTCTCTGGACATCTCCAGCACCTGTGGTGTCTCCTGCTGGCTCTGGCTCCAGTGGGTGTACTTCCCTGGGCAGCCCCTGCTGTGGGCACCTCCCTGTCTAGGAGGCCTTCTCCACTCTCTGTCACATGAGTTATTAATTGCCATATTAAACATTATCCTTCTGAGATGCCTGGCATGGATTCTGCTTTCTTGACCGGACCTTGAATCTCATTGGAAAGATGCATTTGTACTTGAACTTGAAACTGTCATGGGCCAAGGAAACTCTACGAATGGGCTCCTTCTCCCTCCTAAGCCACATGGTGTGCTTTTCGGCTGCAAGATCACTCTTGCATTTTCACTTGGGTCTGCACCTTTGCTTGGGATTTACCACCAGCTGAGAAACCTCAGAATTCTAGAGAAATTCAAGATAGAGCCAGAGGTATGCCCATGACCCAGGGGGTCTAATGACAGTCCATCCTGAATCTTTTTCTGGATCCAGTGTAGCTGGATTTGCTGAGCTGGTAGGTTGTCTACGCATAGGTTTTGTGTCTCCAGCTGAGCCCTCTGCCCTTCTGGTCCCTCTGTGGAAGCTTCCCTACGTGTGCTGATGTGGTGGCCATCACACTGGAGAGTGAGGCTGAATATTTAGCCCCACCGCACAGCGTGGGAGGTTAAGCATTAGACAGACTAGATTCAGGCCCACCTCTGCTGCAACTTGCCCATTGGCCTTGGACAAGTCGTTGGCCAGTTCAGAAAGAGCAGACTGTTGGAGGAAGAAGAATGGAAGAAACTTAGAATTGCCCAAGAAGGACCATGGGTTGGTCATTGGCCCTGGCTCTGCTCTTGGAGCACAGTTTCGGGACTATGTTTGTGATTCTGATTTCTTGGGACATTTCACTACCACCTTGCCCCACCGTGGAAATCACGAACTGTGACTGGGATGTTCTTACGGTAACACATAACTATGTGGTGTTTTTAATGGTGGAGCCTGACCCTCAGAAGGGCAAGGGAATGGACTAACAGAGCTACTGGGGAAGGAGATAAGCCCGCCCTGTCCACCTGTGAGCCTCAGCATCTTCCTACCAGCATCAAATCTCAGCACACAAGCAAGGACACTTCCCACGTTCCAGAAAGCATTCAATGTCTGCAAAATGTGCGTAAAACTATTCACTGGTAACAAGCCTGGAGACCTCATCGCTTTCTAGCTGAGCAACTGAGCCTGACACTGTTTCCAGGTCCCCTTTTTACTGAACACTTTTTGGGGCAGGTGGTGCTCCCTTGAAAGGCTCGTGGAGCAGCTACGCACGCCTACTTTCACTGACATGAAGGCCCGGCCGCGTGGCTTTGGGCAAATCAATTAACCTGCGTAACAGTATAGTTTCCTACACTGCAGTGTGAGCCCGGTGAGACCTGGTCAGATTTTCTGGGAACATTCAACATAAAAGAGAGCATGCTTGCTAAAATGAATTCAGTAAATGTTAAATAAATGGTGTCTTTTACAGGATAGATATTATTAATTGGAGACAAGCCACAGATATCACCCCTACCCCCATTATAGCCACACACAGAATCCAGTAACTAGCCCTCCAGTTTCCTCCTCCCTTCAGGAAGCTTCTTTCAGTTGAAAGGAAAAAAGGGGTATGTCTACATTTGAAGGGCTGACAGATCTGAGAGAGAAGGGAAGGAAGAAAAAGAGCCACTCGGACAGGAGACGGAAGGTGAAGTTCTTGTGTGGAGCTATGTTTAAAGAAAGAAGCCCTCCCTGGATCAGACTAAGAAGGAGGGATGCACGCAAAGGCCTGGTGGTAATCCTTTCTGTGAACTCTCACCAGACCCCTCTTAAAAGATGGCAAGAAAATGGAGTACACAATGGCTGTCATTTTCATTACTCTTGTCTTTTAAACTTCTTGCCCATTGGGGAAAAACAAAACAAAACAAACAAAACAAACAAACAAAAAACCTTCTTGCATATAATAAGCCTCCAGGACTGAACTACCCGTGCCCCATCCCGACAGGGTGGTAGCAAGGAGCCACCCTTCTCGTTGCTAGTAACGATCGTTGCACACCCTTGGCTTGCGCCAGGGTATGAGGAACTACTTATCTCAAAGACTAGCAGTTTGTCGTTTGCCTTTTGTCCAAATAGAGAGCAGGCAGATCGATTGATAGAGAGAGAACTCCTTCCAAGGCTTTAGATGGATAACGATTGTCTCATCCAGCCTCGGAAAGCAAACAAGCCATTCCACTCCACCCACCCAACTGCAATTACGTCCTGAGCGGCCCTCAGCTGGCTGAGCTGCTCACGTCTCACCCGCTTCAGGGACGGGACAGCAAAGCAGACTTTTGAAGAAATGCATTTTAGTAAACAACATCTGGACAAAGCAAAGAAGAAACGGGAATGCAGTCGGGCAACACCCATGCAGTGACAGATTGGATCTTTAATAAGCAGGCACTTAATTAGACAAGTAATTTGTAAGAGACGTTAATGGAATGTGAGTATTCAACTTTGACCAATACACTTGCCTCAAAGTCTAGGCTCTGTCACACACTGAGGTTCATGTTCCGAACCTGACGACGCCCCCTGTCTGTGAGCAATTCGTGTGCACTCATCACTGTGCCGGTGGCAAGAATAGTACAGAATATTTTCAAGCACTTCAGTTTACATCTGCCCACTTCCCTTTCCCCAGCAGAAGGCGGATCAAGAGAGGAAGACAGAGCCTGGGGACTGAGGGAGGGGAGGGGCTCTTACCCGCAGTCATGGTCTATGCAGTTAGGACACACATCACAGCCTTACCCCCAAGGAATTCCTAAGTGTTGCCATGAAAGGATGTCGAGATCACTTGTCAATCAGGGACGGCATGAATTGCCAACACCAAGGAAATGGAACAATGCCCAGGTTGAGCTGAAACGAGAGACCACAGGTCAGGACAGGAAGCTGGGTGATGGTCAGCATTCACTGTGGGTATAACTGGTGCCCAGTTGTGGAGAAGGTCATCCTCGCTCTGTCCCGTGGCTAGGCTAGGGCAGGGCGGATCCAACCAAGCAGTAGTCCTCAACCCTGATTCCGCAATGCAGTCTGACTTTCAAGAACACTGATGCTAATACCCCACCCCAGACCAGTTTGCTGAGAAGCTCAGTCATTGAGTCCCGACTTTGTGTGTTTATTTTGTTTGTCTGAAGTTCCCCCAGGTGATTCAAATGGGCACAAAGGTTGACAACCATCAAATGAAAGTATCTGAGGGTTTCGTGGTGTGGAGATGGGAAAACGGCTACAGAATCAGCCAGACTCAGTTTCATGCCCCACATTTACAAGAACATTTTTTGTTAATTTTTGCTTATAATACAACGTCAAAAACTTCAGGCAAGTCTGTCGGAGCATTATTTTCCCCATATGTAACACTAAAATAAATTTTCTGCTGAAGATTTTTGTGGGGGTTAATTAGATATCATATGCACAATTCTGACACCCGTGGTGTCACTCAACCTACCCTCTGATCTAAAGTCACTGCATTAATTCCATAAGTACTTACTAAACACTAACCATGTGTTTGATATTCCCAGATGAGTGAGGCACAACTGGTACTCATCCTCCAAGACAGTGGTTGTCAAAGTTAGCATCTGTCGGAATCACCTGGAGTGCTTGTCAAAACAAAGACTGTTGGTCCCCACCCCAAAGTATTTCAGTCTGTGGGTCAAGGGTATCACCTGATCACTAACTATGCTGGGAAGTCACCTGGTGATTCTGATGCTGCTGGCAGGAGGACGCCACTTTGAAAACCACTGTCCTAGGAAAGGACAGGCTATTAGGAAGGACAGAGCATTGAATAGGTAGTTTTTAAAAATGGGATCAGTGCTAGGAATGAGTGTCTGGTATTGAGGGTGGGAGCCAGAGGAGGAAAGAGGAGGCAATCTTGAAGTATTTTTCAGTCAGTGGATGTCAGGGAGAGTTCCTGGAAAAAGGTAAGGATGGGAAGGGATTAAGGGAGAGGAAGAAGAGTCCCCAGGTAGAGGGAATTGGCCTCATCAAGAACAAAAGAAAGGAGTATGCCTGGATGCATGGGGACCTGGAGAAGGTCAGCAAGTTTGGAACATGGAGGGTGGGGGGTGAGGGATGTCCGGAGCAGACAGGTAAGGGGCAAGGCTGGGGAGGGAGTCTAGAAGCCGTTGATGAGAAGCGCAGGTGAAGGCCATTGAAAAGTGCTAGGGAGGAGTGCAGACCACAAGGTCTGTGTTAGGAAAAATGTCCATTTACCCCTCCTGGGAAATAGGATGGCAGGTGGACACTGGAGGCTACGTTCATTCTGCTCTGGGAGGCTCTTGGGTTGGAACCTGACTCAGATAATTAACTGTTATTTACACAGACTGGCCTTGTCTGAAAAATGAACACTCTGGTTTGCCCGACAAGAAAACTTGGAAAGCCAGAGAGAGACTCCTTCTGAGTCTCAGGGCCTCATAGACATCACGGATAAATTTCGAGACAGTGGAGAGAAAAGCCAGGGAGGAAATCTGGAGGGAGCACATATTCGAGTGCCCTGTGGCTGATGTAACAAATTCCTGCAAACGTGGGGGCCTAAAACAATGCAAATTTATTTTCTTAGCGTTCTGGAGGTCGAAGTCCTGAAATCATGGTGTCACAGGACCACGTTTCTTCTGCAGGCTCTAAGGTACGATCCATCCCCTTGACCTTTCCAACTTCTAGAGGCTGCCCACATTCCTCGATGCAAGGTCCCCTTCTGGAGATGGCATCACTCTGACCTCTGACCTGCTTCCCGTGTCTTACCACCTCTCTTGTAAAGACTGCTGTCCACCAGGTGATGAAGGATAATCTCCCCATCTGAGATTCTTAATTTAGCCACATGTGCGCAGTCCCTTTTGCCGTGTGAGGTAGCATGCTTACTTACCAGCTTCAGGAATTAGGAGGTGGACACATCTGGGGACCTTTATTCTCCTTCCACAGGGGCGAGATGGCACATGGGCGATGGTTTGAGGGCACAATGTGCAAAAAAATTAAGACAACAGAGTCGGAATGCTGAAGGTTAAGAACAAAAATTTTAAAAAGAAATGAACTCCTTTCTGTGAGCTAGCTTTGTGCCTCTCTTTAAAATAACCCAGTGGGAAGATGTAACTCAAAGTCCTCTCTGCAGCGACTGATGGGATGATTTTATTTCTTCTTTATTTATTTAATGTCCTAAAGCCCATCATTCCTTCCTTCCTTCCCTCCTTCCTCCCTCCCGCCCTCCCTTCCTTCTTTCCTTCCTTCCTTCTTTTTCAGATATGCTTTCAGTGGGCTCTGATTTCAAGACTTAGATATAATTCACCAGTAGCTATGAAACAGGCTCCGAAACAGCAGGTGCATTTTACAATAACGTAAATGTTTTAAAGCCCCTTGAATCCCCCTAACTTTCACTTGCATTAAAAAAAGAAAAAAATTCTGAATTGTATCTTTTCATTTCTTATCCTTACTGCTCTCTTATTTTTGAAGTTTACTTTTGTGTAGTTTTTTTTTATTATTTTTTTAATGGGATGCTTCATGAATTTGCATGTCACCCTTGTTCAGAGGCTATGTTAATCTTCTCTGTATCGTCCCAGTTTTTTAGTATATGAGCTGCCAATGTGAGCACTACTTTCATGTAGTTTTAAAGGATTTACCTTTCCCCTTGGAAATCATTTCCCACATTTACTAAATAATTAGGATTAAAAAATATGTTTAGCTTGCTTTATTGAGTTTGTGTACCTGTGTCTGTGCATTTTGAGTTGGAAAAAAAAAAAAAAAACAATCACCCTCAAGCAGTGCTCTGATGAGTCCCCACGGTTGACTTTTATCCCACTTCTAAAATAATTTGCTAAAGAAAATAGGACACTATTTTTTTTCATATTATCCAATATAGGATAGGAGTGTGGCAACGGAATACATCCCATTATTTTATATCCTGTAAATTTTGAGGCAAGTATGTACACACTTGCATATGCACAATGTCCTTCTTTTATACTAAGACTCCTCTGAGATTACAGTGTATTTTGTCCATCTGTGAGCAGTTTAGGGATTTCAGTTCTTTGCAAGGTAATGGGAAAGGATCTGTAGGCGCTGGGGACATGGGATGATTTGAACAAATGTGAGTTTCTCGAGCAGAATGCACACTCAGACTGAGTGATCTCCACACTTGGCCATGTGGTAGTGGAAACGAAGGTGGTCTAGAGACTTTTTGCTCACATGTGAGGTCTTAGAGAACACACCACCCCCAGAATCTCACAAAAAAATACATAAATAAACAGAATTTTGGGGGGGTGTAAAATGGTGATTTTATTAAAGCACGGGGACAGGACCCGTGGGCAGAGAGAGCTGCTGCACAGGGTTGTGAGGGGCGGCTGATTATAAACTCTGGGGGTGGGAGCGGTCAGGAAAAAGGAAGGTTTCCAAAAGAACTCTCATACACAGAAAATCTTACTGAGTGTGATCTAGAAACAAGATACAGAAAGTGCAATAGCAAAAAACAAGATATAAAAAGAGAAGAAATAACAGAGGACAAAGAAATAGGTGATAAATTATAATAATATAATAAAATATAATAAATATAATATATGATAAATTATAATTATTGCCAGGAACAGAAGGATAATATAGCAGAAGCTTTCATAGCTACAGATTTAAGATCGATAGGCAAAAAAAAAAAAAAAAAAAAAAAGGAGTAATAAGAACGTGTCAACACCACAAGTTTTACTTTTTTTTTTCTTTTTGTAAGTTTCTTTTAAAAATTTATTTATTTATTTGAAGGGAGAGGAGCAGAGAGAAGAAGCCTCAAGCGGACTCCCGGCTGAGGGCAGAGCGTGACATGGGGCTCGATCTCACATCCCTGAGCTCATGATCTGAACCAAAACCAAGAGTCCAATGCACAAACGACTGAGCCACCCAGGCGCCCCATGGATTTACTTTTATTTGAAATAAACTTATTTTCACTGAAACATTTCACCTAAAAAGGATTCATCTGTCAGCTCTCGGGGTTAAAGCCTTTATCCTGTGTGTGCTTCGGCTGAACCTATTTCTGCGTGTTGTGTCTCACCCAGATCACACCTACTTTTCACTGCCAGTATATTCTTTTGTTTGTTTGTTTGTTTTTTGCTTCAATTTCTTTTCATTAGAGGGAAAAATTAGTTTGACAATAAATCTGAATGTAGGCTCTTCCTGATATTTTACAGGAGGTTTCATTCCTTTCTATGTGTCTCAACTGCATTTAATGACCTGGTGGGAGCAGGAGAGCAGAGACCCACCGTGCAGTGGCCTTACTCAACTACACGGGTCGCCAGTCTGCATACATTAGACAAAGCACCTGGAGAGCTCTGGTTAATCTGGCTACTCAGTCAAATATAGGTCGTCTAAGACAGCCTCTGCTGTTGTGATGTCGCAGAACCAGGACTGATAATTATTGTTCAATGGCAGCGTTGTGCATTTAATAATAAGCTGAGGCTAAATTTCAGGAAACAATAGCACAGAAACAGAGGAGAGTGAGTGAAAGTAAAAGCAGACTAGAGTCTTCTTCAAGGACAAGGAGAGAGTAATGATAAATTAAGGCTTTTTCAGCAGGAAAAGTTAAATGTGGGTATTGAGATACAAGAACAGCCATAAAAAATGCCTTTCTAACACAAGACTTGAAAAAAAAGTAATAGCGGATAATAAGAATTAAGATCGTGTGGCTTCTGTAAGTCCGAATACATATCGTGTACAAAAAACCAAAGCAGGTTATGCTCCCCTGTTAAAAAGAGGGACTAAGATTTGATTCTTTATTTAAAGCAACTATACATACAGTGACACACCACGGTGGCCTCTTGCTTATGTAAAAAATGATTCCTGTTTTTAAGAAATATGTACTGAATTACATAGAAGTGAAAGGATACGTCTAAGGTTCGTTTTAAATGATTTCCCTCCAGACAAACACAGAGGACTCGATGAAGTAAATATGGTAAAATCCTGAAAACTGCTGAATCTGGGTGATGGGGACATCAGAAGTTCATTGGTATGTTTGCATTCTTTAAGAAAAGTCTTAAGGGGGGAACCTGGGTGGCTCAGTGTGTTAAAGCCTCTGCCTTTGGCTCGGGTCATGATGCCAGGGTCCTGGGATCAAGCCCCGCATCAGGCTCTCTGTTCCGTGGGGAGCCTGCTTCCCTTCCTCTCTCTCTCTGCCTGCCTCTCTGCCTACTTGTGATCTCTGTCCGTCAAATAAATAAAATCTTAAAAAAAAAAAAAAAAAAGAAAAGTCTTGAGGGATTCAGCTAAACTGGTATTCAGAAGGAAATGTACACTGTAAAGCATTTATTAGAAAGCAAGGAAGGTTGAAAATGAATGAGCTGAGGGGCACCTGGCTGGCCCAGTCAGTGGAGTGTGGGACTCGATCTAGGGTTTGTAAGTTCAAGCCCCACACTGCATGTAGAGATGGCTTATAAATAAAATCTTAAACAAAAATAAAAATAAATGAGCTGAGTGTTCAACTGTTTGGTCAGCTTTATTAAAATTCACTATTTAAGAGTGTGAACTGGTAAGTTTTAAGAAAATGCACAAAACTAAGTAACCACCACCAAAATCATGACGTTGAATCTAGAAGATTCGATCTTAAAAAGCTATTAGTTATCTCCCATTAAATCTATAAATGGATAGTTTCATGCAATCAGATCAAAAGTCTGGTGGGACTTTTTAGGATATTGACTTAAAATTTCATATGGATGAGTAAATGTGCAAAATAGAAAATATAAATTCAAAAACTAAAATAAAAATAAATTGTAAGTATGGATGAATTTTGTCTACTAGGTATCAAGATATATTATGTGTTATGGAAATTAAAATGACAGAGTATTATCTGATAAGTGCTAAGCACATCGTTGGATTATAACAATGAGTGCAGAAGCACATGGCTGCCTCTACAGAACTTAGTGTGCGGTGAAAGAAGGATGACCAGTTGGCGTGTGTGGCAGGGACACTGCCAGATAATTGTCAGATCATTTCACTTTTGTCCTAGGCACACAGGAAGTCAATATTCTCCTTTATCCCTTGTGTCCAAGAAGGAGTTAATGGAATATAGATGAAAGTGACATGTGGCCTTTCCAGGTCTGGTCCCTAGAATATCCCAAGTGATTATTCACATTTTCTTAACCCTGCAGGACTGGAAGGGAAGGATTTCTAGATGGTGGAAGTTCAAAATGGAATGAACCAGATCTCTGTGACTTTGCATGGGGGAGAGCTTCGGGGTGAGCAAACCGACCTACATCGAATTGTGAGTAGAAACTGGATTTTGTAAGTCAAAGAGAAGCAAGGATTATTACAATAGTTAGCATTTAACCTTTAATTAATACAGCAGGGGAAACAAGTAACAATTTAATGTATGGCTTGGGAGAAACGGTTACCCATTATAAAGAAAAAAAAAATGTGCAATGTAATTAGTACTCTGCTTCCTACCAGAGAGAAAAATAAATTCAAGAAGGAATAAATACCCAATCATTTAAAAATACACCTGGAAGTCTAACGGGAGAGTGTTTTGTGACTTTGTAATTAAGAAGACTTTCTTAAACAAAATGCACAACAAAGTAAAAACAAGAATCTCAAAGAAAAATTGAAATTTCGCTATGTGAAAAATCCTAAAAAGAAATTTCATGCCAAAAAAAAATATTAAGAACAGAGTATGAGATACAACTGACACTAGGAAACGTTTGCAACACAGAAAACAGTATAAAAAATAATGCTGAAAAGTCAAACCATGGAAAGGAAAATAATGTCAAGAGCAGAAGGGGAAATTCAAATGGCCTCTGCACATTTTTGAAAGGATGCTCCACTTCTTAAACAATCAGGAAATGCAAATCAACCAAGAGTGAGACACCATTTGTCACATGTCAGACTGGCAAAGATTACACAGTTTGATAATCTCAGTGTTAGACGCCACTGGGAGCAGGAGTCAGCCTTCTCTGGGGCCACATGTGTGTGTCGACCACAGAGAAAACCGACTTCCGTGCGGGGATGGGGCCAGAGGGATAAAAATCTCAAATGGAGTCTTTTTTTTTTTTTTTTTTCCAGAAGGCGTGATGGAATTCCCACGTCCACTTCCTTTGTCGCATTTTCTCCTTCCCCAAGCCTCTTGAATAGGGATGGTTGGCTATTCCTTGTTCCACTTTGTGATGAAATTTTCATTCTGGAAACTGAAAAATCAATACTTTCCCAGTGCTTCATTCTGATCTGATATTCTTGCATCACTTCATAATGGAAGGACGGGGAGACAGAAATGTGGGGTCTTCTTATCTTACATCTGATGCTCATTGTAGACATGAGAAATGGAGCAAGTCATGCACGCTGTCAGGACCTTGGTTCTCTCTCATCTCTAAAATAGGGGTTTTAAGGCCAATTACAAAGTGTCCTTGGGAAGATCATGTAGGAGGGCATGATGTCGCTGTTGTCTGAAGTGGTGCTTCTCAGACTTTAAGGGGCATCTGGATCATGCAGGGATCTTGTTCAAAACCAGCATTCTGATTCATTGTACCTGGCGTAGAACCTGAACTCACCGTACCCATGGTGCAGGGCCTCCCATAGCAAGAAGTTAGACACCTAAGAGGAAAGTGTCACATCCCGAAACAATGTTTAGGAAATACAAAGGTAAACAGATTTCTCTTCTTCAGGACTTCCCAGTAGTGCTGATCAGCTCACCATGCACAGGCACCCCTCAGGGAGGGGGATGGTGTGCACAACAGGAGCTGAGAAAGGCTGATGAACAGAAAAGATCCCTAGCATGGGACTTAGAGACCTCTGTGATACAAAGCCTTCCTACCTGGCCAGACTAAGAGAACTCAGAGCAGAGAGTAACAAATTCTCCATGCACTGAATAGATTTTATTGTTTAATAACCAAGCACTTAATTAAAAATAAGTAATTCATAAGAGTGATTAATATTGGGTGGCTAAGTAGGTTTGCTCAACACTCTTGGCATTTAAATAGAGGAAGAAAATCAGAATTTCTTCTTTCAAAAAAGTATTTCTGTAAGAAATGAGCCTGATTTGAACAAATGTATGTTTTACTTAGCTTGAAGACAAATACAATCCCCACACTAGATACTACAATTATTTTAGACTACTCATAAACACATCCTTAAACAGAATATATTTAAGGATTTACTTACTCAGTCAACACATACTTATTTGGGGGTTACTATGCTCCAGCCGCCGTGTTGCACTCAAGATACCCTGTGGCACAGAATGGCCATAGCACATACTGTTACCCTCAAGAAACCACCAGTCTACAGGCCGGGCAGTCATATTTAAGTGTGGGGAATATGGTAGAGGAAATGACACAGACCAAACACAGTGACAGGGAAGGGGTGGCTGCCTGACCAAGGAGGCCTCCCAGAGGAGGTGCCCTTCATGGGGACAACCTGCAGGATGAGAGGTGGAGCCTTCTAGGCAGAGACACAGCCTGGGAAAGGTCAACACGGCCAGAAACATCTGAGTTGGTTATTTTTAGGGAATAAACAGGTGAAAGGTGAGTGGCATGGCATGAAGTTGGAGAAGTACATAGGCAGAGACCAATTTCTGTATCCCCTAGCTCTTGTGTCCTGTGATGAGGACTTAGGATTTCATTCAGTGAAAGTCATTGGAGTATTTTTTGGTTTTTGTTTTTTTGTTTTCCTAACAATTTACAGACTTAAAATTTCTCCTAGCTCTCAGAGGAGGATGGGCTGATCAGAGTCTGATCATGGAAGCAGAAAGACCAGTTGGTAGGCCATTGCTGTGAGCATAGCAAGAAGGGATGGTGATTTGGACCACCAGCCTATGTCTTGGCTTTACCACTGTGGGGAGGGAGGGTACTGGACATGTCAGTATGGTACTGGAGCCATTGGGAGCTACTACAGAATTGGACTGGAGTAAGTTGTTGAGAGAGGAAGCAGTCCAGAGACTCCCAGCTTCTGGCATTAACAAGGGACAGGGGAGGTGGAGGGAAAGAAGGGAAGGCAGTTACCCATCAGGGAAGACTAGGAAGAAGAAGAGGTTTGGAATGAAAGGGGATTCATTTTGGACATTGCATCTTTGAAGTTCCTATCATCTGCCCAAGTGGAGAGGTTGGAAGTCTAGAGCTCATCGAGGGCTCTCAAACAATATATATTTGGGAGCTGCTGGCTTTTATATGCTATTTATAGCCACAAACACACACACACAGATGCGCGCACGTGCGTGCGTGCACGCACACACACACACACACACACACACACACACACACACACAGGGCAAAACTTGAAAGAGAAAACAGAAGAGGACCCAGAACTAACTGCTGAGGGCTTACCACGTTTTGGAGATTGAGGCGTGTCCCATGGGCAAGGAGGAGCACCAAAAGATGGTAACATCGGGAAAACCTGATGAAGAAAGATTCATGGAAGAGGGACAGATCAAGGCATTGGATATTCAGCCAAGGGGCTGAAAAATAATCAAGCAGAAATGTATCCCAGCCCTGGGGACCTCTGCCCCACAAGGGACTAACAGTCCAGAGGGAACATTCCTGTCAATCAGTAATGGGTTTACATTAGCCGGGGCAGTGGTGAGGCGTCTGCAGCCGGCCTTCTTGTGTTTGCTCCCCTCTTTGGTTAGATTTGGGGGGGATGCCCTGTGATACATCTGTTTCATTCTGTTTTACAGTTTTGTTTGTTTATTTGCTTGTTATATCTCTAACTATAGATGATAAACTCATCAGAATGACCACTCAGTGCATGCTCACTGAATTATGAATAAAATAGGTGACAACTCTCACAAACTTTTTAAAAACACTATGTACACATTGTTGTTTTTATTATTGTTGTTGTGAGAATTGGTTGTGAGAATTGTTGTGAGAATCTTCTTAACTGGACCTAGCACTATATCTGAGAAAATATTATAATAAGAAGTAGGACACAAGAATCCCCCCCCCCCCCGCAAAAAAAAGACAGAATTTGAGGTGGAAAGGGAACAACACGCTGAATCTTCTCCTCATCACAGACCTGTTCTTTTACTTTTGTTAAATTCTTCCGCTGGTCTTCCTTTCCGCCATTCCAGGGAAGAAGGAACTGGAAGAAACCATTAAAAATGGAATGTGGCAGGAGAAATTTGCTGGAGACTGCATGGGACATTGTAGGACACCGAGGACTGAGGAATGAAATAAAGAGACCGAGGGCACAGGAACAAGAAACATTGAACATTCTTTCAAATACTGCTTCCAGTCCAGACCTGCTTGCTGGCCAACCCTTTTGCCAACACACCCTGATCTCCTTCCCACTGCATTCAGCCATTCCATGATCCAGGTAGCAACAAGAACGGCTTCCAGTGATCCAAACCTTTGAGTTGAAATAACTTACATGGAGGTTGAAATGATATATGTCACTGTAGAAGGTAAATCCAGCTACTTCTAAAGTACAAAACCAAACAGCCCTCCCCAGAGAAAGTTCACCTCACTGCTCCGGTACACATGAAATCTCTGAGAGCCAAAGAAACATAATTCCAAAGATGTTGGGAAAGCAGCAAACATGGTCACCAGCAACAAAGACCTTAGTAGGAAAGTGGTCAAGATGGTCAGGGGGCTTGCTTATTTCAAAGTGAGCACGGGAGGGGTGTGCAACCAACAGCAATATCAGTGAAACATCATCTCTGCTCCACATAGTGCAAAAGTTAGAGTGAAGAATACAGGTGAAAGCCATTTGAGGTTTCCCCTGAGCTGGTCTGCCCTACCCCAGCCCATCCCGGGCTCCCGGCACATACTGTAGGCTGGTTTCAGGGTGAGTGGATGAGCATCAGTGTCTCTTGTCCTGGATACCATTTCTGCAGAAACAACACATGCAAGATACATATCCCAGGAGCAATGGGTGATTCAAAGTGGTTAAACCAAGGAGACTTATCAGAGATCAAAGTGGAAGATGCTAAACGCGGATCAGGTGCCATGGCAAGTTTGCTGTATGCGCCACTGAGTTCAGAAGGACATGGGAGCCAAGAGGGGACGCTTGTGCACAAGCAGGCCACTGCATTCCAGCAGCTCAACACCCCTGCTTAAAGACCACATGCACACTGTTTACAAGAGCCCACAGTTTGGGGCTCCCTAGGCACTAAACATTTAGAAGCTGTAGGAGAGCTTCCAATGCCCCTCTTGCTTTGGTTTCCCTGCATCTTCGCTCATACGGTTACAGTCGCTGGGATTCTGTGCCTTCTTACCCACCTCGCTAGCTCCTTCTCTTCCTGCTTCTCCATCCAGCTCCTGGGCTGCTCCTCCAAAAGATCGCCTGGGACCAGATTAGCTCAGCTGTGTTCTCTGTTCCCCCACATCTACCTCGAACGGCCTTTAGGGAAACACCTGTTCTCGCCTCTGGTTGCTTCCAAGCACCTCCAGTTTCCAGGTGGTGTCTCATCAATTTTGTGGCTGAGCCCAGAGCCTGGCATGGGATTCGGCTTCGGGAATATTCTTACACCTGTTAATACATGAATAAGTGAATGCTTGTGATGTCTCCTGAGTTAATGGAAGGTTGTAGGACCCACCTACACCCTGCTATTCTTTACCATTTTTCTTCCTCACCACTGAGGCCAGAGGCAATATAGCAACACTTAAAAATGCAGCTTTTGGTATCAAATGTAACTGGATTGAAACCCCTATTGAGAAGTAATTAGCTAGGAATTTTAGTTATTTAAATGATCTAAAACTTATCTGGAATGAATTAGTACAAAGGATCAGTGAGGCCATGGATATCAACCATTTATCACAGAGCTATAGTAGTAGTAGTAATTAGTAGTACTGCTCGTGGTAGTTAACTAAAAGTAGTTAACTAATATCTGACAATAATTGTAGTAGTGGTTCTACTGGTAGGAGTTATAGTTTTAGTAGTAGAAATAGTCATAGCCAACTAATCTACTGACTAGTACTTAACTGAACTAATTATAGTAGTTATAGTATTAGTTAGTAGTGTAGTCATACTAGTTAACCAAAAGTAGTTAACTAATAACTTCTATAGTATTTATAGTGGTAGCAGTTATAGTGATAGTATAGTAGTACTTAGTAGCATTAGCTGTAGTAATTAACTAAAAGTAGTTAACTAATAACTTATAGTAGTTATAGTGGTAGTTATAGTAGAAACGTAGCAGTAGTACTAGTCATTGAAGTTGTGAACGCTACTAGTCGTAGTGATAATAATGGCATTAAAGGCAATAGTACTGGTAGTGGTAAGTGTAAAACAATTAAGTTAATGGCTCAGAAACCTCACATACTATTCTAACTTGTTTTATTATCTCCATAGACAAAGTCATAGTCTTGGCAACTCAGGACATTATGCAACAGATCAACTAACAAAAGGAAGAGAAAAGTAAAATTTTTAAAGACATTTTCATTAGTTCATGCCAACCATTCAAAAAAAAAAACAGATTTAAAATTAAGAAATGTTCATAGGGTTTTTCTGTTTAAAAGTTCTAAGACATATCAAAACCATGCGTCTGACACGGGAAACCAAATTCTCGACCACGGGAAGAGCTGGGGCTGCTGGAGGAAGGCTGGTGAAGTTGCGGTAGCTGCCCCACTTCGGGCTTAGCAAATACCTGAGAAATTGGCTGTTCCATATCCTCAGAGCTGGACCTGAGAGAACGGAGATGTCAGTGGTGTCCGCAGGCTGTGCCTCTCCCTCTGCCTTTCTCACTTGGATCATGCACACAATCTCATTAATCCCTGGTCGAGTGCAAGCATGCAAAAGCAGAATGAAAGACGAAAGGATGGGTCTTGGACCAACAGGACCTTAGGATTTCCAGGACACCTCTTTCCCAACCTCATCACCAGCCAGCGATTGCCCTACAGAGCTGCTGAGTGTGGCATTCATGGTCTCCCGGTCTGGGCCCCTCTCCCACTGACCAGACCTCAGGTTTGGAAAGAGCCTCTGGCATACTGATCTGATGTCATTAAGAGACCTCTGCTTTCTAAGGCAGAGTGCATTCAAAATTGCTTGTGACAGTGGTGCCCCCACCCTTAATTATTCGGTTCTTCTGGTATGCAGAGAATTGGCGAGAGGCGCTGGACGGGGGTCCACAGCAAGCCGGCTTTCTTCTCTCTTAACCCGGGACATCTTCCCACCTGGAGCCGTGAGAAGGAGCCAAAAGTCCAGTGGAGAGAGCTTGTTCATTCTGGTTGGAGTCGAAATCAGACCTGACTGACGTGCTAAGTGCTGTAATTCCTTCCGTCTCCTTGGGAAACAATCAGTGGATAGCTACCAAACTAAATGGGCCTGTGATCCCTTTTCTCTCTTCCTCACTCTCCTTTTTTTTTTTTTTTTTTTAAAGATACTAAAACTGAAAAGCCAAATGCTTTAAACAATTCATACTTTGATTTGCAAAAGACAACAAACATATCCTCTGAGCGAGGGAAGCGTGTCTCTTCTTGCATCTGAGTTCAGGAACACTGAGTCTTTCCATTCAGGTCCTTCAAGGTACATCAAGTTGAAGGGTGATCTAATTGGCTTTCAACGCGAAAGGAATGTTCGTTGTCCTCGTGGTTCTATTCAATAATTCTTCCTCCACTGAACACACATCAACTGATCATTTAACCTTGATTCCTATATCTGCAAAATAAAGAATTAAAAATCCTATTCACAGGGCAAACACAGGGAAACTGTCTACTCCCAAGCGTAAGACTTGACCCCGGGTAGATGCTCAAAAAAATCTATTAAAGGAAAGAGTGAATTTTGCTAACAAAACAAAACAATGAATCATAAAAGTAAGAGAGGAAAAGGAAGTAATAAGAAATACAGTTTAGGGGGCTCCTGGGTGGCTCAGTGGGTTAAAGCCTCTGCCTTCGGCTCAGGTCATGATCCCAGGGTCCTGGGATCAAGCCCCATATCAGGCTCTCTGCTGAGCAAAGAGCCTGCTTCCTCCTCTCTCTCTCTGCCTGCCTCTCTGCCTACTTGTGATCTCTGTCTATCAAATAAATAAATAAAATCTTAAAAAAAAAAAAAAAAGAAATACAGTTTAGGGGGCACCTGGATGGCTCAGTAAGTTGAGCATCCCACTCGTGATTATAGCACAGGTCATAACTAGGGGCTGTGGGATTGAGCCCCGTATTGGGCTCCATACTTTGTGGAGAGTCGGCTTGGGATTCTCCCTGTCCCTCTCCCTCTGCTCCTTCCCCCTACACTCGCACACACTCTCTCTATCTCTCTCAAATAAATAAATAAATCTTTAAAAAGAGAAATACAGTTTAACACTCCCACTTTCCCATTGAAGAACTAGACCCACACAGAAATAGTAACTGAGTTAAGGCCATAAAACCATCCCATCCTTAGAACAAGCACTAGCGTGTGTTCTCCAGAATCCTAGGCCAGTGTTTCTTTAACCACGGGTCAGTAGACAAAGTAGTTGCTCACTAAGAGACAACTGGAAATCCCCCTTTCTCTATCACTCTTTTTTTTTTAAATTTTTATTTTATTTTATTTTTTTTCTTTTTAGTGGTAGGGGAAATAGTAGTATTAAAACAGTAGCTCTCTTGACCAGTCTTCTTTTTTTTTTTTTTTTTTTCCGATCTTTGAGAATTAATGATGTCAGTGGAACCAATAAGGATACTGGTCAGCACTATGGACCAGAAGTTTGGCATCACTGGATGGCCCATCAGACTCCATGGGGTTGGGACCCAGGAATCTGTATTTGAACAAATTTTCTGGGTGATCCTGATATATTACATTTTGAGGATCACTGATCTGTACCAAAGCAATCAGACACCTGATGCAGGTCAATGTACCTATAGCCTTATTGCTTCTCGGCCTTTTGGCTAAGATCAAGTGCAATGTACCTATAGCCTTGAACATTATGGCAGGCATTGTTAGTTGACCTCTTACTCCCTTCTCCCTGGTCTGTCCTCCAGGACAGAGATCTAGAAAGTTAGGTATCCTCTTTCCCAAGTCTTGGTCTTGCACTTAGAGGTGGCCATGAAACTGAATTCTCACCAATGAGATACATGTGGAGATCCCCTGAAAGTTTAGGAAAGATATTTCTTTTCCGATCAGAAAAAAATACATGAGGACAAACTCCATGACTGTGTCAACTTCCTTTCCCGACCTTGAATGCAGTGTGTGAGGATCTGATGGCTGCTGTTCTGCAGCCATCTTGCAACCAAGAGGAGAATGTCAAGAGGACCACAAAGCTGCCGGTGGAGAGCAGCAGCACCAGTGAAGCACGGAGCCACATCAGTAGAGCCTTCACAGAGAGCAGCAATTATATTTCTACTTCCGTATCTATTATTAAAGTGATCATTTTGCCAAGAAGTTTTGCCTCCACAATAATCATGAGTAACTATTATATAATAAAATACGGTATAAATTTCTACATCACTTGCCTTAAAATGAAATAAAATCAACCTGTAGACTGAATGTTGGCATGTAGAAACCGTGATTATACAGCAAAAGGAGAAGAGGAAGAAAGTGGAGAACAACAAGCCTCGGTTTTATTAAAGTCTCTTCGTTTCCTAGGGCTCCTGTAACAAATGGACACAAACTGAGTAGTTTGAAACAGCATCAGTGCATTCGCTCGCGATCTGGAGGATGGAATTCAGGAATCAAGTGTCAGCAGGTTGGTCCCTTCAGAAGACTCCAGGTGGAGAATCTGTTCCATGCCTACCGCTATGGGTTAAATTGTGTCCCCCTCAAAAGGTGTTCAAGTCCTGACCCCTAGTTCCATGGATGAGACCTCATTTGGAAATAATAACTCGTACAGATGATAAAATTAAAATGAGGGTAGTAGGGTAGGACCTCATCCAATATAACTGTGTCCCTATAAAAAGGGCATGTTTGGACACAGAGATACATTGCAGAGAGAAATGACAAAGTGAAGACACAGTGACAGTGTCACCTACAAACCGAGGAACACTGGGGTCTTCCAGGAGCAAGGAGAAGAGCATGAAGCAGGTTCCCTATCACGGCCCTCAGAAGGAGCCAAGCCGCTGACACCAACCCCTTCTCACTTCCGGTGGCTGCCAACAACCCTTGGCATCCCTTGGTCTCTATCTCAACCCCATGGGCCACCCCTCTGTGCCTCTGTGCCTCTGAACTCCCTTTCTTGACTCTTGTAAGGACTCCTGCCATCCGATTGAAGGCCCACTCTAAATCCAGGATGATTTGACCTTGAGAGCCTTAATTTATCTTCAAGACCTTATTCATAAAAAGGTCACATTCGGAAGTGCCAGAGGTCAGAAATTGTTTATATCTTTTGGGGACGATACAATTCAACCCAGGAAGACATTAATATCCTAGTAGGGGAAATATGACTTAATGATTAATAATGTAATAAACTTACAAAAGATACACTGTATACCTTATTATACACTCAATAACCACAGTGTCAGGAGTGAGGAGGGAAAGAAAGTAGTGGACTCTGAGCTTTTCTTTCAGCCTAGAAAACCCAGAAGGGCTCCGAGGAAAGGCACTAGTTCTAACTTGCTAGATTCAGGAAAAGTTTTCACATCTCTGTCTCTCCTTTTCCACTCTATGGCTTTACTTAAAGCAATAATTGGCCCCGAGATTAGAAGGAGAAAAATTGGCACAACATGTGAATTTGCTAATTATTCTTCCTTGCTGTGGACATAGCCAGTTTCAGTTTTTGGTCCCATCCTAAGTATGACATCTCAGTGACAAATTAAATCAATTAAGTTGAGAGCTCCTAGAGGGTGAGTAATAGAGTAGGATGAGGACACCAGGGTTATAGGAAAAGCTCCGCTTCTAATTAGCCATAGGAACTCTAGCAAGACCCCGCGCTGACGCTTTCGCTCCTTCATCTGTAAAAGGAGGGGCTGGCCTGGCTCATCACTCCAATTCCTTCCACACCATGATTCTTCGCACACACTCCCTTTGGAATTTGGACAGGAGCTGAGTTGTGGTTTGTTTCTTTTATGCATATGATCAGTATGGAGATTTATGGAGACGCTTGCTTTTTATACCGCTAAAGAGGGAAACACACACACACACACACACACACACACACACACACACACACACACATTATACACAATAGCAGCAAGTGAACCTTTGCCAGCCTAACACACATTTATACAGCAACAGCAGACACAGTGACACCAGACTGCAAGTAGGGAAAGTGACTCTGTCAATATTTACTGAGACAAAAATGGTAACACAGCCTGCTTTTTCTTCCTCCACTCAACAAACACGTGCGGAGGCCTCGGTCTCAGCCCTGTGTGCCAGGCGCTGGGTCCAGGCTCTGGAAAGAGAGCCAGAAAGAAGACCTGGGACCTGCCTCCGAGCACTCGGGGTCAGTCGGACCTGCCTCCGAGCGCTGGCGGTCAGTCGGACCTGCCTCCGAGCACTGGGGGTCAGTCGGAGGGATGGATAAGATGGTGTGGCAAGGTGGGCACATGTGCTGTGACAAGGGGAACCTCTCAAGGCTGCGGCTGCTCCAAGAAGTGACAGCACCGACCCCAGGCTTGGGGGCATTCAGAAAAGCCTCAAAGAGGTGCTTCTGAGCCGCATGCTGAAGGGTGTTTGGAGGTTGAACCGTGAGTGGCCCCTGTCGCGACTTCCAGTGGCAAAGGGATCTGAATTCTGCAGTTTCTCAAACTTCTCATGAATCCCAGTGAAGCGGGACACTTCTGACACTCTCCTTTTGGCTGGGTTAAACCTTACGAGCGTTCCCCCAAGGTATATGATGATCAATTAATTCCATCGCTTGTCCTCTTCAGCCACAGTCTGGATCCAGCCCCATCACTCCCACAGAATGGCCCAGGATGCGTCCGAGGCTGCAGAACAGCATCGCCAGTGGGTCTTTCTGCTACTCAAGACCCTCTGGTCCTCCAAGGACCTTTTCAAGGTCATCTCATACCACAGATCACCATAAAATGTGGCCCCTGTACCACGTGTGGAGGTAGATTCACCTGCTTAAGGAGGAGGGGATGTCACGGGTACTCAGAAATCCATATGAATCAGTTTGACTCATGTAGTTATGAATGTTTATATGTGGGGAATTTATATGGGATTCACCCTGACCGATGGAGTCAAAAGATTTAAGTTCACACCCCGCTCTGCTACCTGTAGACTTAGGCCAGCCTCTATTCCCCCACGTGGGAGCTGGAGCTGACAGTTCCTGGTCTGGCTGCCTCCTGGGAGGGAAAGCCAGAGAAGCAACGTGGAGTCTTGAGTGTACAGCCTTGATCAAAGCCAAGATTTCACTGCAGAGTCTGAGTCTGGACCATCAGGTCAGGAACCTGCATTCCAGTCAAGGGTTCCAGGCCCCTCACCTGTCCCAGCTTCAATTTCCCATCTAAAAACCTAAATGGTTTGGAGGGTCAGGGGTGGGAGGTCGGGTGAGCCTGGTGGAGGGTATTGTGGAGGGCACGTATCGCGTGGAGCACTGGGTGTGATGCATAAACCATGAATTCTGGAACGCCGAAAAGAAATTTAAAAAATAAACAAAAATTTAAAAAAATTTTAAACTTAAAAAAATTAAATAAAATCAAAATAAAAAATGAAAAAAATAAATAAAAACCTAAACAGTCTGGCTTAGATGTAGGTCCTTGACGATCTCTCAGGTTTCTGGGGCTTCCTGGGGAATCCGGTGAGTCTGTCCATTTCTCTGCCAGTAAGTACTAACACTTCCTCGGCGTAAGTGACTTTTGGGAGTGTGCTCACGCTGGAGAAATCATTCATCATCCTGCCACTCGATCTGTGCACGCGGCTGGTCCTGGAGTCCAGCTTTCTCATGGCCTGTGCTGGGCACGGCGCCCGTAGGCTGCAGTAAATACTCAGCAGCAAGGACAGCCGCTGTGAGGGCTGAGGGTGCTCATGTGGGGCAGTGTGCTGTAATGGGTACTTTCTCCCTGCTCACAAGGGCAAATGGGCAGCCACATCCACGAAACTTGGCAACCCAGCTTTACAGAGGTGTGCCTGGACTCTGTTCTCTGAGATCTAGCCCCTTGCAAAGCCAGCCTGTGGTAGCCTCGTGGACGCTGTCCAGCCCGCACTGTGGAAATTGAATTTCTCCCTGAGCGTAGGCATCCTCCTGGATCAAACATTTTGAGCAGACTAAACATCTCTGACAATGAGCCCAAAGTTTCATAGCAAAGCAATTTCACTTGGTAATTTGTTCAGGACTAAATGCTTTTAGTTCTTTTAGTTCATCTCTCACTAAATTATTTTCCCAGGATCATTCATTTTTAACATAATAAGGCTAGCGTGCCTACACTATAATGGGACCTTTGCAACAGGAGTGCATATGTTACAATGCCTTATTTTCTGTCATGGAGATTTAATCAAATTCACTAAGTTGGAGGACTATAATAGAGATTTTCAATAATATATGTTAAAAGGGTTTTTATATGATGTCTTGCAACTTGTGAATAAAAATCCGGTGGAGTGTGTGTTTGGTATTTCCACCAGATGATGAATGAGGTCACCCAAGGGAGCCCAGAGAGCTCCTCCTGGCATGGATCTTCTGAGCCGCCTGGGTCGGCAAAGGCTTATTTGATAAAGTTTCCAAATAGAAGTGCATCTTGTCCCAGGGCAGAAACACACATTTTCACTGAGTTCTCTAAAATCTAAAAAGAATATGAAATGAACATTGATTCTGAGTAAGTTCTTCTAACAATGCATCCCACCGCTCGTTTTATCGAATGCTTTGGAGTTTCCTTGTTTGTTTGTTCTTGTTTTTTGGCAAGCTGTCACAATAATTCATTCAGGTTTAAAATACCTAAGATGTATTCCGGAGACACTCACTTGTTGATGAGGTGAGTAGAAAACGGCCTGGCTCCTCCTGCCTTTCAAATCGGAAGGGTGCTTTGCGCTTGTTTTCCAGAACGACCTGTTAGCTTCATGCGTACCGTACCCCACACCACGCGTACTCATGTTCTCTGCCTGTCTCTGCTGTTTCTGTGAGCTGCTATAGCTTAAATATTAAATGATGCGAGGTAATGAGATACGTTTATCTCCCTAAGGAGCAAAGAGGGGCAGGAGCTCTGGAGTGATCTGCTAAAAACACGCGGTATGTAAAGAAGGTGACACTGTCTTCTTGCGTGTCTCCTCACCGCAGCCGAGTTAAGCAGCCAGGCTGTTTGCAATGGGGTGGAGCAGAGATTCCTGGAACACCCATCACAACGTTTTTAAAGCTCAACGACGCATGTGCCCCCAAGCCATTGAATGAACACAACCTGTTTTGACCTCGTGCAATCGCCTCCATCCAAGTATCTAAAAGTGCCGTGTTACTTTTTTGTTCTTTACTAAAACCTTTTAATTACTGGCCTTTAAACTGCTATTATCCCCTTAGATTATCATGCTAGAGAATGGAGGAATCGTGGACAAGTCAGCCTTGTGCTGTCTTCCTCTCAGCCATGTATTAAATATTGAGTAGATTCCTTTTCTACGCCACGTGCGTGCACCACTCAGCTGCCAACACATCGGACTGGAATGATGATGCTAAGCTCCTTGAGGACAATGATGTCTTCCCTTTCTGTGGAGCCCTGTGCCCAATGGGGCTAAGGCTGTACGAGGCCAACACTAACAAGAAGACCTACAGACACCATTCTGGGTCTGCTTCTGGCTAATTTGGCTTCTGGCACACCTTGTTTTTTTCAAAATAGGACACTGAACTCCATGACCCCTGGTGTTCTCACCTGTGCATTGGAATAAATGGCATGCACCCTGCTGAAACAGAGAAGGAAATGAATTGGGTGGGACTGGGGACATGTAAAATGTTGTGCAAAACAGGAAGCACCACCATCACGACTTACCAGCTGGTCCAAAGAAGGAGTGTAGACCCGTAACAGAGCAGTTTGTGGAGAAAATAATTGGAATAAGAAACATTACTGTATTGACAAATAACAAATTAATCGCCAGCACCAAGAGGCATCCTGTTTTGAAGGGAGAGACACAACTTATGTCATTATGATCACAGACTCTGTTCTGATAGTGTGTTGGTGGGAATAGGAAATAGTCCCTGCCCCCAAGGGGTTTGCCATTTAGGATAAGAGTCAGGAAAAATGTTCTTCCCCAACCCGCTCCAGGCGCTAGCCATTACACTAACGTTCATCCCTTGGATCAGTATTTAGAAAAGATTTACTGTGTCCCAGGGACTGTTCTAGGCCTTAAAGAAACATTAAAAGTAAGTCACAGCCTATAGTATGTATGTCCAGCGACAACAATTAACAAACATGCCCATATATAAGCCTACCAGTGTCAGGAAGGTCATAGCTAAGAGACCATAAAGCATATGGACGAGTGATAGAAATCGAGGTATTCATGGACAGGTTAGGCTGAATGGTTAGCAACGGCTTTATTGAGGAGACGACAGCTATGTGATAAGAAGTGGCCAGGTGACCACAGTGAGGGGGGACAAGGGTAGAGTGTATGAGGGCAGTGTAGTGACATGCAGCAGAGAGATGGGCACGTTGGAAGAAATTAAAAATAATAATAATAATAATTAAAAGAAATTTTTAAAAATAATAATAATAAAACCCAGTTCAGTTGCCGCTTGGTAAGTGACCACCGGGGGAAGATGATATTCAGGTGTGGGAAGGAGTGGGATGAGCAGGGCCCCCTCATAAGCAATAATTGTCAGACATAATTTCCAACATAATTTTGCTGGAATTATCCAAAGCCAAAAGCAGTCTCAAGCTGGGCAAATAGCTCCATCCATGAGACCTGGCTTTAGCCAGATTCGAGTGGGTGGAATAACGTTCGCATGTGGAGTAGTTCCTCTTGCAAACCCACCTGCTCTGAGTGCATGAGGGGTGTCTGAGAGCCAGGTGTGACTTTAGACCAAAGTAGTCCACTATTCCACTGTCTAACCCACATTTTGTAGACCTAGAAAGTTGCTGTTTCGTGTGCACGCACGGTAAGTTCTTTTTTTTTTTTTTTTTTTTTTTTTTTTTTTTTAAATTTATTTATTTGTTAGAGAGAGAGCTCGAGGGAGCACAGACAGACAGAGTGGCAGGCAGAGGCAGAGGGAGAAGCAGGCTCCCTGCCGAGCAAGGAGCCCAATGTGGGACTCGATCCCAGGACGCTGAGATCATGACCTGAGCCGAAGGCAGCTGCTTAACCAACTGAGCCACCCAGGCGTCCCACGCACGGTAAGTTCTTAAGAACCCCAAACCTCTCACCCCTCCAACAAAGAGGGAACACTTCTTGGACAAACTAGCAGGCCTATAGTAGATGGTCATGGACTTCAGGATCAGGCAGTGCTATGTTCAAATTCCAAGTTCTTCCCCTTGGGCTATAAACTTGCAAACTTATCCCAACTCCTGCCAACCTTGGTATGTTCCTTTGTGAAATGGATATAAAACTTCCCTATCAAGGTCAACCTCACCTCTCTCCTTCACTTAGGTATCTCCTACTCATCTCTTAGACTGGACCCAAAAGAACTCCCCCTACATTCTTCCTTGTTAGTGCCCCCTTTTTGCCCCCCAAAATAACTATATTTCCCAGCTGGACAGTCTCCTTTCCCCGGGCTCATATTGATTTGGAAGGTTACTGTTATTATTAGTATAACACTTATTCCATTAAAAGGGCATTATCCATAGGAATTTTTGGTGGTTGTAAAGTATTTTCTTCTGCTTGGCATTCCCTGGCATATCACAGGCACTAATCCTGTTTGCTCAACCAAACTGAACTCAATTTAGAAAACTTCACCTGCACATACTTTCAAAAACAGCAATTTGTACTTAAATCAGGTCTAGTGTAAGCCAAGAATGAGAACATAGTCATCGTGAATAGGTATCACAGATATAACCATTTCTTTTGAATACTGTTTTTAAAATATATGCCAGTATTTTAATTATAAGGAATTTAATGTACATGAATGTCTTTGTGTGCCTCATTTCATTAATAAAAAAAGAAGTACTTAGGATTAAATTGTATAGCTTGTACTTTTATTTCTCCAGAATAGATTTATAGATAGCTGCTCTGGTTTTCCTATTGTTCAGAATTTTTAATTCATTATGTCTGGGTGTACAAAAAAAAAAAATCTGTAGTAAATATCTTGTTTGATTATATCTCCTTAATTGCATGAGATAATTCCTGCCTGGAACTCTAGGGATTTGTTGGAAAGAAGGCGGATCTTCAGCAACATTAATGGATTTAATGTAGTAAGGGATTTCTCTGCCCGTGAAAAAATGTCCTCAGAATAGCGTCCAACTGTCTTCACGAGGGTTTGTGTTTCTCCCAGATGCGAGCACCTGTGTGAGGTCCCCAGTGCATCCCCACTCACAGCACAAGAGTTTACCCACGGTCAGCCCTGGGGAAAGGGACGAAATGAGTCCACCACTCCGGGTAAATGTGGGTCCCTGAAGGTAGAAACGTGAATCTGAGCCTTCTTGGCACTGCCTTGCACAGTGCTTATTGGTAGTAAAACCTTGCCAAATATTTCTTAAAATAAGCAGGAAGAGCCAAACACTGGACACCGGGATCATTCAGGGTGGGGGCAAACAGTCCCCACTGCTCAAAGGCTGCCTTGCATTTCAGTGGCATGATTTACACTCACAAGACATAACTTAGACACACTCTATCAGTTGTCTGTTACCATAACAATTCTATGTAACAAATAACCACCAACTCCCATTGGCATAAAATAATAAGCAGTGAAAGTTTTTCAGGAATCTGCAGGTCCTGGGGAGGTCTGGGCATTGCACTGGGCTGGATTCCCTCACCTGGGTTGAAGCATACATCTGCCGTCATCTGGTGGGTGGTCACACGCTGGCTATGACGGCCTCAGAGAGGACCGTCTCTGGACTTCGTGTGGTTTCTCACTCTTGAGTAGGCTAAGCTGAACTTGTTCTCCTGGCAATGGAGGGCGTCAGAGAGAGCAAGATAGCCCTCAAAGCCTCTTAAAGTCTAAGCTCAGAACTGGCCAGTAATCACTTCTGCTGTGTCTTGATGTCAAGGCATGGCCAGTAATCACTTCTGCTGTGTCTTGATGTCAAGGCATGGCCAGTAATCACTTCTGCTGTGTCTTGATGTCAAGGCACAGGCCAGTCCAGGTCAAGAGGAAGGGAAGTGGATGTTACTTCATGACAAGAAGAGATGCCACCAAGTTGAAGAGGGCGTGGCCTGAGGCCAGGCAGGGGATCGGGCATTTTTGCAATCTGGAGCAAAGAAAAGTTTAGCTCATGTTCCTCATGACATCTTTCGAATACAGCAGGCAGGCATTTAAAATATCTTAGAGAGCTTTTCATACAAATTGATGAAAGAAAGTTCAGCATCTAGCATGGGCTAACTAGAAAATGCACAGTGTGGAACAAGAAAGTGTATTTTTAACGCAACCAAAGTAATGCATATTTTCTGTATCAAATTGGAAAATTCCTAAGAGGCATGAAGAAGGAAATGAAAACCACCCAATTCCCACGTCTCAGAGATTATGATGCTAACATCTCTGTTCATCATGACAATGCCCAAACATACACAAAAGCACCCACATGCCCTTTGTCCGGCTTCAACATTTATGGACAATTTTGCATCCTTGTTTCTCATGTTGGAATATTCTGAAGCAGATCTCGGATATCATGCCAGGTTACCTGAAATATTTCTGACAGGTGAGGACAGAGCATATTAAAATATATATATATATATATATATATATATATATTTATTTATCTAAGAGTGAGTGAGGGGGAGAGAGAGAGAGCACGAGTGGGAGGTACCAGGGGAGGGAGATGGGGAGAGAATCCCAAGCAGACTCTGCGCAGAGCACAGAGCCCAACCTGGGGCTCCTTGTCACGACCCCAAGATCACGAGCTAAGCCAAAACCAAGAGTCAGATGCTTAACAGACTGTGCCACCCAGGCGCCCCAGTAAAGACAGAGCGTATGAAACACACAGATGCACATCAAATATTAACAAATGAGCAACAATTCCTTAAGATCCTGGAAGGGCTAAAGCATGCAAAAGCTAACCCATGTTCAGCCGTGTCCCTCATCTCAAACATGGACATTTGGACAGGTTGTTCATCTGAATCAGGAGTCAAGCAAAACTCACGCACGGAGTGTGTATTAGTAATAGTAGTGTTACTATCATTATTATCTTGGCAAGCATTTTTTTCTCATGGACCTATAGATTGGCCAAAGGTGGGCTGATGTGGCTGTCTGCCGCTCCGTCCCTCCATTTGAAGAGGAACATTGGAGATGGTATTTGAGTTCTGGGTTTTCCCGCCTCCCCGAGTGGCGGGAATTTGGCGGAACATGGGATAGCCTGGGAGGCTTCCTTCCCATCATCTGCTATCTCCCTGGCTTGTCAGTCTCCGAGCCTCCTCTCCACCACTCCCTCCTGCAGGCTGGCCTCCAGGTTTCGAGCCCCGGGGGCTTGGATGCTGTGTCCAAAATGGCTTTCTTCCTCAGAAAGGAGTTTGGGTTTTCGTGGGGCAAAGTCCAAGTTCAAGCTGATACAAGGAATTTGCCCTGAAGGAACGGCTCTGCGGAGGCTCCTCTACTTCCCCTTTCAGCTCCGATTCTGGGCTCGGGCTCTGGCTGATGAGACGTGCCTGAGAGATGATTTGTGCATGAGCACAGTTTATGAGTCTAATGAGTAAAATAAGGCAAAGGCGCATTCTGCCAGTTTCCTGCCTCCTGGCGTCCTGAGGGTACAAACACCCGCCCCCCGGCGGGCACGTAGGCAGTGCCTCTCTGTCCACACCTTTGACGGTCCTGACGTTCTTTGTGGGGCTGCCAAGGAATGTTGCTGTATAATTAGTTCTGTTGGCAGGACCCGTGTCCCAGGCTTCTGTGCCTGCCTACTCTTGGCAGCTTGGAGCTTCCCCAGGTTAAAATGGGGCACCAGGAGACCCGGCTCACAAAAGCTCCTCATCTGGGGAGGAAAGTGGACCCATGGGTGGTAGATGGTTTTGGTCCTTCAGTGACAAAAACTGCTCCATAGTGGGGTAATGTCCTGCTTATCAGGGATTCAAAAGCTGGATTTCTTATTCTATCTTATAATCTTCTCTGAATAGGCTCACAAGAGACCCAACTAATCTATTTATTTACTACAAATGTGTTGAGTACCGTCTTCCAAGACACGGGACTAAGAGCCTGAGACATCCCCTCAGCCTCCAAGAGCTCCCCTACCGTGGCAAGTGAGAGGACCCATACACGTCTCCAGAATATAGTAGCAATAGGGTTTTGTGGGGTTTTGCATCATGGCCTATGGGAAGGGAGAGGAGAGCCATACAACCGACAAAAGAAGACACAGAGGAGGCATCCCAGGGGAGGGAAAGCCTCCGTGGAATTTTTAAGAATGAAGAAAGTTATCGAGGCAAAGGAGAGCACAGCAGGACAGTTCCGAGCGAGGGGCAGCAGCCTGTGGGGCCTCTGGGGGAGGGAAAACTAACCCCACCCTCTTCTGAGAACTGAGAGCAGTTCCTCAATGGAGCATAATGTGAAGGGGGGTTTCCAGGGCTTCCTCCGAGATGTACGTGAGGACCATCCCTGAACAACATCTGAACCCACACCGAGTTTGGGCTGTCGTTCTGTGGGCAAGCGGGCTGAGTCCAAGGCACCAAGGCAAGAACCAGATTTTCTATGTAAAGTGGGTTCCCCGGTTTAATAGATGAGAAACAAAAAAGCGGAGCGCCGGAAGGACTTTGGGTGTCAAGCTGATGTTAAGTAAGAAAGTCAGGATTTGAACATGGATTACCTCAAATGCAGAAGATTATGTAGGCAGAACCTCACTGACAAGATTAAATACAACTGGGTAACCACCCAGTGGTGGAGGGAAGAGCAAATTCATTCATCAGCAACTAGGGGAAAATGGAAACAATGAGCCCCTATTTAAGCCTGTGAAATTCACAGGTAAAACAACAGGGTCCCATGAATTGAATACTTTTGCACAATAGCAATGGCCAACAGGTGCCACCCTCCTGGAAAAGAGTTTGACAAAAGCACTGAGAGTCTTAAATACATTTATTCTTTGACTCTCAAGAAAATCTCAGAAGATTGGGGAGGAGGAGGGACAATGAGCATAGAAGGCTCAAAACAATAAGCATAAAAAAATCTTTGAGCATAGAAGGCTCATTGCAATGTGATTTAGAGCGTTAAGTTGGAAAACAAATATATTTTTAAAAGATTTTATTTATTTATTTGACAGACAGAGATCACAAGTAGGCAGAGAGGCAGGCAGAGAGAGAGGAGGAAGCAGGCTCCCCACTGAGCAGAGAGCCCGAGGCAGGGCTCGATCCCAGGACCCTGGGATCATGACCTGAGTGGAAGACAGAGGCTTTAACCCACTGAGCCACGCAGGCACCCTGGAAGACAAATATTTTTAAATACAGGATAGATTAATAAAGAAAGAGCCACGAGATGGAATAGTCTCCAGCTAATTTTGGTTATGAACAGTTTTAATAAAATAATATTGCAATTAGCTTTGGTATAATATAGGCAACAAACGCAGGGTATAAAATTAGTTGTAAAGGAAGTTCAAGGTTGTTCCAGGATGAATGGGAACTGGAAGTAAGTGGTTTTACATAATCTGTCAGAAAAAAAAAGAATGAAATGCTTATCCTTAATAATGGAGCAAAATAGATTCAATGGGCAATTTATCTGGAAAGATGAATGTATCATTATGAACATGAACTTATTATGTTTCTATATATATGGTATAAATAGTTCACAATTGTAAACTCGTGCACACCCATAAGTGAACAAAGAGTGAAGAAAGGCTTATTTGTTTTGCAACTTTTTTTTACATAACATTGATTGATAGCATGAGGCATAAGCTTCACAGGGTACTCGACCTTTTGTAAGAAGTGTATAAAGAGGGTTTTTGCAAAAAAAAAAATGTTTTTAAGGTTTCTGTCAGTTTTGCTAAGGGCTTCTCTTAATACTTTTGTATTCAAACCTTGCTCATTGGAAGTATGTGCCTATGTTTGTCCATTCACCAGCTATCTGCTGAGTGCCTGTTGTGTCTCAGTCATTTTTCTGTGAGCTGGGATGAGGGGGTGGATAGCAAGAAGCCCCCCAGCAAACATACTGAGCTCTCACCCTGCCTAAAACTCTAGATGGGAAAGGAAAACACTACTTTATTGAATAAACATTGATTGAACATCTACTCCCTTCCAAGGCATGCTGCTAGGTGCTTGGAATGCACTTGGACAAGAAAGACAAAAAGTATCTGTTGTCATGAAATGTACATTTTACCAGGGCTAACAGGTATAAAGAAATGTAGCAGAGCAGGCAGCTTTGGGGAAAAGTAGAGTGGGATACAGTAGTCCCCGGGCTCAGATTCTACAACGAGTTTGATGAGTTCTCCTCCGGCTTCAGAAACTTTAGGAAATCCTGCATCTTCTGCAAGACTTACAAGTGATACGAATCTTTTCTGTTTTGAATTGATGGATTGTTCCAGAATTTCACAGCTGGTGAGTCAGGACAAGTCTGATCAACAAGGACAGCGGCTGGACATTGTCAGGCTCTGAGGATTCTGCTTTGATAAGGAATCATTCTAGTAGCCTTTTTCATTTTTGTGATGGTTTTGTTTTCTGGGCCCACCTAGCAGACCTAGGAAATCATATTATGCATGCTTCTTTGGGGGTCTTCTATGGATGTGCATGGAGAAAACATAACCCTGTAAATCATAACTAGGTGCCTCGTGAATAGAAAGACTAAGGAAAGTTAGACTCCATTGAGTTTGGGATTTTCACCATAAATGGGTCAGGTACATTGGACATACTCAGCAGTAAACACATGAGGCAAGTCTCACTACGCTTCTAGGGAAAACCTCCAAAACACACTGGCTTCCTTCAAGGAGTCTTGATTTGGGTGAAGACAGGCTGACCTTCTAATCTCCTAAAAGGGAGTTCCAAGAAGTTAAAAGGAGCCCTGTTTCCAAGGTATGGTCACAGGTGAGTTCTGTCTTCAAAAGATGTTCTGTTAAATCAATGCAGAAGGGAAGCAATTCCAATTGCCTCTCTTCTTGGGGTCTTAGTGCAACTAGGTTGGATACATTTTCCATGCCCCTTTCAGGTGTAGGCATTTCCAGTAAGCCTCAGGGAATTGTTGTGCAAGTTTCCATTAATTTTTTTAAACAAACTTTGCAGTAACTGCTTTTTTTTAAGATTTTATTTATTTATTTGATAGTGAGAGAGAGAGAGTGCAAGTAGGGGGAGCAGCAGAGGGAGAAAAAGGCTTCCCACAGAGCAGGGAGCCCCATGTGGGGCTCAATCCCAGGATCCCGGGATTGTGACCTGCGCTGAAAGCAGCTGCTTAATGACTGAGCCACCGAGGTGCCCCAGTTGCTATTACTTTTAAAGGTGTGTATTTCTCTTCTGGGGATGGAGAGGGTGAACATTCCAGGATGTCTTAACTGGAGTTCTAAATAGGAAGAGAATTTAGAATACCCCCAAATCTGTCATTTTAATGTTTAAAGGAATTAAAAAATTAACACTCTATGCAGCTGGTATTTTTTGTGTTTTGTGGGGGGTGGGGGGGATTGGTTTAGTTTTTTGTGATTGACTGATTGATTGATTGGTGTTAGTTAAGACCTTTAGATCAGTTTCTAGTGCCCTGAAGTAGGTCCTTTCAGGACGGGACCCTGTCCTGTGCTTGCAGATGGCCCCTTCTTGCCAGCCCCCCCGACTCCGTCTGTGATGTCACATCTGGTCCCTGTGTCTGGAACCCCACTCCTGACAGCTGTCTGTGTGCACTGAGCTCCTCTCTCTTCTCTTACTCCTCTTCTCCAGTGACTCTTTCCTCGAGGCCCCATTCCAATGTCACTTACATGTCTGCTCCCTATCCCTTGCCATCTAAAAATTCCCACTGGGACCCTCCTCTCTGCCTCTAGGACACTTGGCATGCATCGCTCAGGGCACCTGTGAATGCCCGGACCCTGGGACTTACAGGTACCCTCAGACTCCAGCTCCAAATCCGACTTGCTATGTAGCCTCGGGCCAGTTAACGTAAACTCCCCACACCTCAGCATCCTCGTCTGTTAAAGGCTGACAGTAATCATTTATATCTCCTTGGGTTGTCGGTGTGACTATAAAACACGTTGATAGGTGTAAAGTGCTTAATACAATTCCTGGCACAAAGTCAGTCCTATGAAAGTGTTTTCTTTTAAACGTAAATAAGGTGCTAACCCACAGGATTTCAAGTGGATTTTTTTTTTTTTCTTAGCATATACATAAGGAAGGAAACAGGAATCCTCCACAGGCGTCCGGCTTTTGAACGCGGCTCCCAAAGGTACAGGGCTGCAAACAGCCTCTATGTATTTTGGCGTCAAGTGCTAATACAGCTTCCTGAGAGCAGCCAGAGGAGGTGGCTGCCTCAGGGTGTTTCCTAGGACCCCCTGCTGTGCAGTGAGAGACACCCCCCCACTTGGTGGGCGGGGCTGAGGCTCCACAAGGAAACACCAGGTCTCTCATACAGCAATTCAGTAATGTGGCAGGATACAAAGTCAATGTACAGAAATCAGTTGCTTTCTTATACACTAACAATAAAATACAGAAATGGAAATTAGAGAATCGATTCCATTTACTATAGCACCAAGAACCATAAGATACCTGGGAATAAACCTAACCAAAGAGGTAAAGGACCTGTACTTGAGGAACTACAGAACACTCAGGAAAGAAATTGAAGAAGACACAAAAAGACGGAAGACCATTCCATGCTCTTGGATCAGAAGAATAAACATTGTCAAAATGCCTATACTGCCTAGAGCAATCTATACTTTTAATGCCATTCCGATCAAAATTCCACCGGTATTTTTCAAAGAGCTGGAGCAAATAATTCTAAAATTTGTATGGAATCAGAAGAGACCCCGAATTGCTAAGGAAATGTTGAAAAAGAAAAACAAAACTGGGGGCATCACGTTACCTGATTTCAAGCTTTACTACAAAGCTGTGATCACCAAGACAGCATGGTACTGGCATAAAAACAGACACATAGACCAGTGGAACAGAATAGAGAGCCCAGATACGGACCCTCAACTCTATGGTCAAATAATCTTCGACAAAGCAGGAAAAAATATGCAGTGGAAAAACGACAGTCTCTTCAATAAATGGTGCTGGGAAAACTGGACAGCTATGTGTAGAAGAATGAAACTCGATCATTTATCAGAAGCAAAACCTCGCTCCTGTTCCCTTGCTGGGAATGCCCAGAGTCCAGCAGGGGAGATTTTTCTGTGCTAACTTCAGCAAATCGAGGCATCTGATGGTCTGTGATCACACAGGGGGAAAGTTGGATCCTTTACCCTCGCCACGGTGGTGGGAGACAGGAAGGAGTGACAGTCCAGGCTAATTACCTGATAATGCAGTGTCCATAACTTCACATGTGATAAAAAGCTTTGGAGAATATAGAAATGGCTGAGCTGTACACCGTGACCCTGAAACAACGTGGGACATTAGCGCTGTGGCCCCAGGAGAGACTGGTGGAGGGCAAGGGAGAAAGAGGAGAGCTTTGGGGAGTGAGAGTCGAGGAACAGAGGAAGGTCCCATCAAGGTGATCACGGAATACAGTCGGCCATCACAAGGCACTGATAAGGAAGACCCTAACTTGGAAGAGAAGTACAAGCTTGGGCGCTCAAGGACAAGTACAAGCCCAGTACACATGCTTTCCGTCCGATGTTAACATGTCATTTATACTCAGAAGATGGCAGTTGCTCTCAATTCTGCCTCTACGATGATCTCCAGGACGCCCCAGGGACGGACCTTTCGCGGCCTCTGTGCAGGTGTCCTGAAACCATATTTAACCATAGACTAGAGGTTGCCGTCCCGGGAGGTCAGTCATTACACTAACAATTGTACGTGAGGAGAATCAGCACATCCCTTGTTTTTGTAGTGAAATATATGAAAAAATAAATAAAATGCATGAATATTTCATTAACAACTATTAAGATCTACTAGAATAGACTATATTACACTAGTAATAAAAGTGATCATAATGTTATGGCAACAACAGTGAAAGCAATTGTTCTCAGACATTGTTGGATTTCTGTACACTGGGCCTCATGGTGGCTCCCTGTTAAACACCACGGTGTGGGGCATGTGTGTGTGGGGGGTGATACTCAATGGCTCTTAGCTCCTGATATTTGAAGAGGAATTTCTAGCCTTCTGTTACCCTCTTGCCTCCAGGAGAGCCCAGAATATTCACTTCCAGCTCCCACACTTGCCATGGGTTCTTCCAGACATACCCATGGGATGCTGCGATGGTTCATTTTATCTATCAGCTCAGGTGGATGACAGGATGCTCAGGTATGTGTCTAAACATTATTTCTAAACATTATGTCTGTGCATTTCCATATGAAATTAAAATTTGAATCAGTAGACTCCATTAAGCATATCGCCCTCCCCAGTGCAGCCGGGCGTCACCTAACCTGCGGAGGGCCTGAATAGACCACAAATATGGAGGAAGAAAGAATTCTGTCTTTTCTTGCCTAACCATTTGAGCTGAGATACTGGTCTTTTCTTGCCCTTGGTGCTCCTGACTCTGAAGCCTTGGACTCACACTGAATTACACCATCAGCTTTCCTGGGTCTCTGGCTGAGAGACGGAAGATCACAGGTCATCTTAGCTACTATAATTGCATAAGCAAATTTCTTATAATAAATATCCTTTTATACAAGCGATGGAAAGCTATTGGTTCCGTTTCTCTGGGAAAGCCTAACTGGCACAGGTACTGAGATGGGAATTGAGAGACATGCAGAAAGGAGTGTTAGACCCACTGCATTTTACCTGCAAGTCTGCTGGCCACGACGAGGCTTTTGGAGAAGACAGCTGTTCCAAGGACGGCTTCCGGTAAAGCAGGCCTCGTGGAGGCTAGACAAGCAAGTCCCAAAAGGGGAGGTTGCTGGCCCCGACGGAACATACTGTCAAAGCTGCGGTGACCTTTCCCAACAGGCCACTTCTGGAAACTTAATATGGGATCTGGTTCTGCAGACTTCTCAACTGTTCTACGAGATACTCAAAAGCTTTTCTCTTGTTTGGTTTGGTTTTGTTTTTTAACCGTTGCAAATACATATAACATGAAATTTTAATTTGCTACCTTAGCCATTTTTAAGCACACAATTCAGTGACCCTAAATACATTCACACTGTTCCAACACCATCATGGCCGTCCACCCCACACCTTTTCATCCCTCTGTGTTGAAACTGTCCCCGTTATACCCTAACTTCCCATTCCCCTTCCTCATGACTCCTGGTAAGCACCAGTCTACTTTCCTTCTCTGTGAATTTGACTCTTCTGAGTACCTCACGTAAATCAAATCATAGAATAGTTTTGTCGTCGTTGTTGTTGGGTTTTGTGTGTATGTGTGCATGTGACTGGCTTCTGTCACTTAGTATGATATCCTCAAGGCTTATCTGTGTTGTAATGTGTCAGAATCTCCAAGACTGAGTAACATTCCGTTGTAGGGATATACCACATTTTGTTTATCTGTTCATCTATTGACTACATTTAGCTTTATAGCACCTGTGTATAACAATGGTCGAGCCGACCATAGTTGAAAATATTTGTGGGGATTCATTTTATGCATCCATTTGAGCCAGAGGGTACCCAGATATGTGGTCAAATCTTATTCTGGGTGTTCCTGTTGGTGACGATGTTTGTGGATGAGATTAGCATTTAAATTAGTAGACTGACTAAAGCAAATGGCCCTCTCTGCTGTGGGTGGGCCTTGTCCAATCAGTTGAAGGCCTGGATAGAACACAATGGTTGACCCTCCCCTGAATAAAAGAGAATTCCTCCTGCCTTTGTGCTGGGACATTGGCTTTTTCTTGCCTTTGGACTCAAGCTGAGACATTAGTTCTTCCTGCTTCTCAGACCTTTTGACCTCTGGCCAAAAGCTACAACATTCTCTCCCAGTTCTTAGGTCTATAGGTTCAGACCAGAACTAGACCATTTGTTTTCCTGGGTCTCTAGCCTAATCTCACCCCACAAATCTTAGGACTTGCCTACTTCCATAATCATGTGAGCTGATTCCACCTATACACATATACCTACAAATATATAATATACAATGTAATATTAATTATATGATAGATAATTATAGCTATTTTATTATTTTTATCATTATATATAATATAATGTGTGTGTATGTGTGTGTACTGGCTCTGTCTGTATTGGTTCTGTTTCTCCGGAGAGCTCTGACTAATACAGTATCCCACTGTGGGGTTCAGACATAACATTTTTGTTAACCTCAGAAAGTCTTGAGGTCTGGGATCAGGAAGGTAAAAGAATCAGAGGCAGGTGTCTGGAAGTGAACCTTTTTGCAGAGTGGTGCTCCCAAGAGTCTAGGGAGTATCTCCCCTTAAAAACTCTTGTCTTGGGGTGCCAGGATGGCTCAGTGGGTTAAGCATCTGCCTTTGGCTTGGGTCATGATCCCAGGGTCCTGGGATTAAGCCCTGTATCGGGCTCCCTGCTCAGCGGGAAGCCTGCTTCTCCCTCTGCCTGACCTACCTCCTGCTTGTGCTCTTTCTCTCTCACTCACTCTCTCTCCCTCAAATAAATAAATAAAATCTTAAAACAAAAAACAAAACGTTCATCTTGGTGTATTAGTCTGCTAGTGCTGCCTTAACGAAGCACCACAGATTGAACAGCCTAAACAGAAACGCATCGTCTTACAGCTCTGGAGGCCAGAACTCAGAAGTCAAGCTGTCCTCCCCGGGGTTGATTCCTGCTGAGGGCTGTGACAGAGAATCCCCAGGCTCTCTCCTAGGTTCTAGTGGTTTGCTGGTGACCTCAGCCATTCCTTAGTTTGTAGAAACGTCGCCCGGCCTCTTCTGTCATCATTCTGTCGTGTTCTCCCTGCATGCTTCTCTGTGTCCAAATGTCTCCCTCTTACAAGGACACCAGTCACATTGGATGAAGATCTGCTTGCTCTACTCATCCTGACTTAACTAATTACATCCGTGGTGACCTTATTTCCAAATAAGATCACATTCTGAGGTGCTAGGGGTTAGCACGTCAATGTATGGATTTTTAGGGGACACAATTCAACCCATACCACCGAGCTGAGTATTGTTTGTCTCTGAGCACGTGACACCTAGCTATCTGGGCAAACCCCTGTCCATTTGCACTCTAGGAGTCTTCCTTCCACCTGCCGATGGGCGACATGACCTTGGCGAGGTCCGGAAGTAACACAAGCTCCATCTCCCCGTTCCTTTTCCTGGCCTGGGGAGGATACAATGCTGCACATGCATTATTGATAGACCCCAAGCTTGCCAAGCATCCTGGCTTTCCGTGTGTGTGTGTGTGTGTGTGTGTGGCAGAGAGAGAAAGGCAGACAAAAGACGTGGACAAGGATGGCACCTGGTGCAGCGGGAGGTCCTGCTTTCATTAAGAACATGTTCTGCATGTTTTCCAAGGGCACCCTTGGCAGCGGTTACAAAGCAGGGCAGGATGGAGGCGGCCTGGAACTCCGGGGCGCACACGTGAGATGAAGAGCGTGTGCTTGCTCGGTAATCTTCGTTAAAGGCCCTGCTCAGCGGTGCCCGTCACACCCCCTCATTGGCTCCACATCACCTACACACAACCTGGTGGGTCTGCGTCTTCCTCTCTCACTTCCTCCTGTTCCTCCTACCCACCCGCCCCCCCTTTCCCCCTTAATGCTCACAGGTCCTCCTGGAAGACTCAACCACTTACAGTTGTTGAGTGATTAAATATTTATAATCAGGGCAATGAGTGAGGTGTTGAATAATAAATGCTAAGGTTGAAGCGGCCTTAGATAATTTCTGCAGATTTCCTCATCCATGGCTTCTTTGATTCTAAGGCAAAAAAAAAAAAAAAAATCCTTTAATTAACTTTTTTTTTGGGTGCAGCTGTGACAGTCGATAGGCCTTTATCGCTGTTTTGTTCGTGAACCGCTGCCCTGCCATAGGGCGTTTTCTGTCAAGCCCCCGGCCCCTGCCAGACATGTAGATACCTCTTGGTGACGTGGATCTTCCCTCATTTGCTTCTGAACACTCAGGGAGAATGCATTTTTTAAAACTCAAATCCCTAGACCACAAATCCACTGTAGCCATATCTGGATGTGGAAGAGTTTTCGAGGCTCCGTTAACAGCGAGAATGGACCTTCCTTTTCACGGAGCTACACCAAGTGGTTCCTCTAACATTTTATGCACCATTGCATTTAATTTCTGCACCAACTCATGGAAGATCCTAGCATCATTTCGACTTTTGCCATCGAGGAAGCCAAAGCACAAAGAGTTTAAGTCATTTGCTCGAGGCCGAGAGCTGGTAGATCTCACATTAGGGCGAGCACCATTCCAAGGAGGAGGGATGCCAAGAGGAACAGGGACAGAGCTCTCAGAGTCCCAGGGTGGAGACGGCTGAGCACAGAACAGAGCGAGCCACTGTGGGAAAGGAAGATAAAAGAAAAATGTCTGAATTGAGGAGCGAGTGGCGAGCTCACTATGCTGAGCTGCACTGGCTTCACAGAGAAGATATGTGAGCCCCTGTGGGGGGAAGAAAAAATTGTATAGAAGGTTGCCTGAGGATGAGCTGGGGACACACTGACTTTTCCATCTTTTTGAATATTTCCAACCTGTCCCTTTGAAATCCCTGCCCAGGGAACATATGGTAAGGAATGCTGTGGTCAAACCACCTTTTCCCCTCTAGATGCACGTTCTAGTACTGTGTTCTAAAAAGCACAGAATCGGAAGGTATTTGAAGGTCGTTTACACATCTCATCTTGATCAGTACGAAATTTTATTGCCTGCTGTAAACTGATTGTTTGTGTCTTCCCAAAATATCCATGTTGAGTCCTAATCCCTACTGTAATCGTTCTAGAAGGTGGGGCCTCAGACAGGTGACAAGATCCTGAGGTCAGAGCTTGCACAGAAGGGTCTGTGTCCTTTAAAAGGGCTGCCTTGTCCTTCCCACCATGTGAGGACACGGCAGAAGATGGTAGTCCATGAACCAAGAAGCAGGCTCTCAGCGGACACTGGAATGGCAGCACCTTGAGCTCACACTTCCAGCCTCCAGAACTGTGAGAAATAAATTTCTATTGTTTTTCACTGTAGCAGCACAGGTGGACAAAGACATTATACAACCTATATAGGAATGGTGTCAGAAGTAATTTAATTATTTTTCTGTGATTAGGGGCATTCTCCCTACAGAAAAGAATGCTGGGAAAAACATCATCTCCTCTGTAATGTAAAAGGAAAATTAAATTCACAACTGGAGCCGAAGACTTAGGAATACATATTTGTGTACTTGCTTTTATGTCTATTCTGATTTAAACTATGAAACCAAAGTGTAGAGCTAGGATTTACCATGTTTGTAAATGGATCCATATTCTACTGTCTGCCATATTTTATTGGGTTTTCTTCTCTCTTCCCATCTCCCAAGGGGACATTGGCCCATCTTTTGGGAAGCTGAGATGTTATCCTAAGTAATGAATTGACAGGGGGACAATCTGTAGGGACACAGACTTCTACACCCTCAACATTTTCCTTCTTGTTGGGACTAGGAAGTTACTCCTTTAGGCATTACAAAAACTTTTCTTCCCATGCCCTTCATGCAGAACATCGAAAAGTTATACTCTTGAATATCACTGATGATTTTCTAAGCAGAGAACTATCATAAATTTGCATGCAAATCTTATTTATTGAGTGCTTCTCTGGGCAAAATCCTTTCTCAGAAGCATCTTATCCATTACAGTATTCAAAATTATATAGGTGAGAAATCTGGATCTCAGAAAAAGCTCAGTGATGAGCCCAAGGTCACAGCAGTGGAAATGATAAAGTCAAGATTTAACCTCAGGCTTCTGGGTCCAAGTGTATCCATGACGCTCAGAGCCTGCTTATGCCAATGATGCATTTATGTAAATTTAAGACCCAATAGTGCCAATAGGAACTTGAATGCGTTCCTTTTCAAAAGTCTAGGTATGGAAACTCCTAATTCTCTAGAGCAGTATTTCCCTAAAACTAACCTTGTAGAATATTCATTTTGCTATGAATTCATGAAAGAAAAAAAAGAGTTCTCTCAAATAAGTTTTGAGAATGTTGAATTAAATAAAGTTAAGTCAAAGTGTTTGTGGCTGGGATTCAGAGAGCTTTCCATGCCTTGATGTGTATCATGGATTTCCAGGAGCATTTTCAGTGTTAAGTTTGTTTAACAAATACATAGGACTTTCAGGACAGGGATGGGGGCACTGGGATAAAACAGCAATGATGGTAGACCCTGGGCCCTAGACCCTCTAGACCCTAGATTTTCTAGCGGGGCAGAGCAGACTTGAACTAGTAATTAGAGTCAGGTCCCTTCTGGCGGCTGTTCTAAATATCTTTTACTTCTCCCTCAATCAATCCCTGTCCCAGAACAGCGATGGGTGTTCAGGTCAAAAAATTTTTTTTTTTTTTTAATAATTACTGAGATTTTAACCTCTCTGAGGCCAAGTGACTCCTTCTTTATACCTGTTCAACTCCAGAGTACCTATCACTTAACACAAGTTGACTATGTATTAAATTGAATTGATAGCAACTTAAAACAGCAGTGAAGAGCCCAGATCTCATTACTTGGGTTATCACCGGCTAGTTCTATCAGGCACATTATTTAATTTTTCCGAGTCTCAGTCTCTACTTCCGTACAATGTGGATCAAAATATAGGTGTAATAGTGCTGTTGGGAGTGCCTAGCATGTGCCTGAGCTGTGGTTAGCGAAGTTCTCCTTAATGAGGCTCCCTGGACCTGCCGGCTTGCACTTGTAACCCCCGTTCACCCCCTCCAGCACTTCCAAACACCCAACGCTGCTCTATTTTTTTTTTATTACAACTCGTATCATCTTCTAACGTACTACATGATTTATTTCATTATTATGTCTCTTGTTCGTTGTCCGTCCCCCACCCTACATTAGCATATTAGCAGGAAGAAACAGAAGCCTCTGTCGGTTCTGTTTATTAATGTGTCCCAGTGATCAAGACAAGAGCCAGGCATAGTGGTGGTGTTCAAAGATATGTGCTCAATTAACCTGTACAAATAGTAATCATTCACCAAACGTAAAGTGAGCCATTACGTCGTAGACATCAGAGGCATCCGGGGGGAGTAAGCAAAGGCCAGGGCAGGGCAGCAGTGTGACTGAATGTTCCCCAGGCCCCCAGGAGCCTCCTATAGGAAGAACTGATGACACTTAACTTGCCGTACTGCTATCAGAGAGACACCACTGGGCCCTCACACAGGCTTTTGGTATTTGGCTGTTTAGTTTAAGTGAACCTGTAGGAGATAATAAACCCAAGACATTGCACATGAAAAAATCAATACTCAGGTCAGAGCCGTAGCTTGCAAGGCAAGAGCCATCGTTTTCAAGCACAGTCTGCCAGCCACACGGAGCTATTTCTGAAGGCTAGCTCTAGCCCGTGGGTGCCCAGAGCAGTACTCACGCTCCCAGCTCATGGGGAGGCAAGGTGCGCATGCGGAAAGGCTCTGTGCTACCCAGGTCTCTGTTTTATCCTCTTCCCGATGCGGGAGAGAGAGTAATTGCTAAGTCACCGGAGCCTGCAGACATTTATCACCCATTGCCAAAGCTTGCTGATAAGTTCAAGACATCCTGATCCTAACAGAGGCCACTGCGGAGCATTAAGCAGGAAGCCCAGGAAGGTAGGACGAGCGCGGGGCGGGAGCCGGCACCAGGTAAAGATGACAAATGCCTCTGTGGGAGATTAATCCTTCCTGTAGTCCACTGGTAAAGTAATAAAAGGTTTATGATTCATTTCTTCCTTGATAATGGAGGAGACAATTAGTGATTACTGGATTTATGGTATTTGTTGTGTTAACTCAACCAATAAAGTATCTAGTGAAATTGTGCTCTGAAGCACTTTTGTTGGAGAATAATAGATGAAAGCTTTAAAAAAGCCAGCAGCCGCACCACGTGTCACACACATCTACCTGCGGGGGATGTGACAACGGCCATCGGAGACGGACCGTGCTGTGACATCACCCCGTTCCCCAGCTCCCCCATTTCATTCTCCCCAGAATTAATTCAGGGGAGCAGGATCCAGCATCCAGTGCTGAAGCGGGTTTCTCCAGTTTGCCTCTCCCAGAGCCTCAGAACTGGACGGGGACAGGGACTCGCGCCACGGCTTGATTGCTGCCTGTTCCACTCAGGCCAGGACCGCCCTTAAGTCCGCGATGGGCCCCCCTGCCCTCCCCGCCTCCCAGCCCCTCCCACTCCGATGCTCATCAGGGATGTTTGTGGAATGGATGGAGGTCTTACAGAGACTCCGTGGGCAAACGTTCTACCTTCACAATGAGTAAAGGTCCCACATCTTCAGAAATGTTCAGGATGAATGCTTGAATTCAGTGAGTATGACTGTGAGTGTATGACTGTGGGTGTATGACTGTGGGTGTATGAATGACTGTGGGTGTATGACTGTGGGTGTGTGACTGTGGGTGTATGACTGTGGGTGTATGACTGTGGGTGTATGACAGTGGTATGTGAGTGCAACCATGAGTGTATGACCAGGCATATATGAGTATGACCATGGATGCATGTAGTTTAGGGAAAAACTCTCAAAATATCTGACAGAATTGAATTTAGACAGATCACCGTGAATATCAGGTCACATTAACAATGTAATATTACAGACACTGCTGAAATAGGTTCAGATTCTTACAAATTATACTGAATGATGAAGATAGATAGCAAAAGTACCTACTTGGAATCAGTGCACACATGGTTTAGAACCAAATGCCTAGGCCAGGTACTTGCGTTATAATACACACTTAATATTTCTGGAACAGATGGAAAAAAATACACAAAAATGAAAATTGGTATTAAGGTGGCAAAAATATATGTGTGTATGAGTTTAATTAACATGTATGTTGTAAAATAGGTTAATTAAAGTCAAATGCTTAAATGATTGGCATTTCCATGTGATATTTCATTTTATTTTATTTTATTTTATTTTTTTACAACTAGAGCTAAGCATGGGGTTTTGTACTTGAGAAGGTTAATGTATATAATTTGGTGGAAGGAAACTGAAAATGCTTGTCCTTTACTGTGTACTGTGGTTCCTGAAACTTCACAGTTTCTGCCACACCACCGTTCCCACGTAGTGAAGGTCATCTCATCATAATATTACTCCTTGTTTTATTCCCAGTGTTGCAGCATGTTGGGCCTCGAGAGCCCCCTAAGTTTTAGTATTCTTATAACCCCACATCCCAAATTTCAGGTCCCTCTCTCAAGATCCGAGTAAGAAACATAAACTCAACTTAGAGCTTAGTAACTGCTCTCACTGGCCCTGGAGATTCCAAATTTTTCAAAGTCAGGTTGAAGTAGCACTTAGAATGATTGAAGCACTGTTCATTTGCAAGCAAAAATTGTAACCATTATCTTTGAAAACTCAGGAGAATGGGACAACGGGAGATAAACAAGGAACTTAAGCTGATTTATTGGATGTTAAACTCACCCAAAATGATGGTGACATATTCCCCATCCTGATTTACATGGCTAAAGGCTGCTGTTTAAATAATCAGTTTCCACAGGCCTTGGTTCAGGTCCTCTGAGGCCATGGATGGGCTGTTAAAGTCATTATACGTTAACTGTGGTCTGTGTACTAAGTCGTGTTGGGCAATAATAGGAAAACACAGTAACAAACGTGTCTATCGAAAAGCTAGAGTCTACTCAAAACTAGAGCATCAATAAAATGTTGATCTCTTAGTAGGTTGCCATCCCAGTGTGGGTTCAAGAAAGTCACGCTGGACTTAAGCTCAGGAGACATAGGTTTTATATATGAAGAGGTTTTACTTCGTCAGAGCCATGGGACTTTGGGTCCCATTGCTTTGAGTCTATAAATCTCTGTTTACTCCTCATTCGGTGAATGTCGGAATGGCATCTGCCTCGTTTGTGGTGTGCATGGGTACTATAAAGCTTTCACATTCCAGAAATACCACTGCTGGATATTAATCCAAAGGAAATGAAATCATTATCAGTCATTATCTCAATAAGATTTCTGTACCCCCACCTTCACTGCAGCATGGTTTCTGCCAGCCAAGAAGTGGAAAGAATCCATGTGCCAAGGAGGAATCAATGGAAAAAGAAAAAGAAATTATGAGACACACACACACACACACACACACACACACGTGGGAATATTACTCAGCCATTAACAAAGAACCATTTGCTAGAACAGGGATGACTTAGTGCATTATGCTAACTGAGATGAGTCAGAGAAAGACAGATACTAAATGATCTCACTTACATATAGACTCTAAAAACAGAAACCAAACTCACAGATGCAGAGAAGAGGTTGGTTATCACTAGAGGCAGGCAGGCTGTAAGAGGTGGTGGGAGAAACAGGGGAAACAGTCAAAGGTACAAAAAAAAAAAAAAAATCTGGAAAGTGCTTTAAAATGGTCCCAACACATAGTTTTAATATTTTAGTCTAATATTACAGATAAGTTTGGACACGACATCTTTACTTTTTCTGAATCCTCAGAGGCCTTCTTTGAATAAAATGTATTTTTTTGTTTGGTTGGTTTTTTTGGGCACATGAATCACTATGTAGGCTAACACATCCGTATTGCTCAGTTGAAACACAGCACAAAATGTTCAGGTAACTGCAAAATGTCTCTTTCCAAATAGAAACACAAGGGGATTGGCACCCAGCTCCAGACATCCGGAGGTCCTGGAGCGGATTTAGGCTGACAGGAGCCCAGGAAGCTTCGTGAACTCCCTCCAGACCCTCAGGGTTTGCCCCCTGCCCTCACGGTCCCTCACCAGTCCTGCTTTACGCTGCCTGACCCCAGGCTCCAAACAATCGCTGTGCTTCGCTGGTGTTAAGCATGGCTCCCAGCAAATTACAGTAATGGCTAGAGAAGTTGTCAAGGGGAAAAGTTAAAAGCCAATTTTTTTTTCTCTTTTGAAATTTTAATGTGCTACAATGTGAAATTCACTGTCAGAAAAGTAACATGTTTATGGGGCCTTCAGCATCAAAACATCTTAAAAACAGTCCAGGGCAGGTAACCGTGAACACCCCACCAGCGGGCCTCTGGCACGTTTGTGCAAAAATCCACACAAGTCCTCTCACACTCAGCAACCCTCTCGGCCCCTCGGGAAGAGAGAGGAGGGCCACACTGGCTTCTTTCTCATGCAGGGTTGGGTACCAGCAGGCTCCCGGAAGCCCGTGTCTGGTTGTCTCCTCTGACTTCATAAAAATAACTCTCTCCCCTGAGCCCCATACATGAGGAAAGTAGTTCAAATGATGGATCTTCATGTCGTTTTTTTCCAATCCAAATGAGAAAAACATCCCAAGCCCGATGTGGGATGGGTGTGTGTGCACGTGTGTGTAACAAGGACAGTGGCAATGACGCACAGGGGCAGAGTGCAAGTGGAGAGAGCCCATGGGATCCTCTCGGCCGCGGTCTCCCCTCAAGGTGGAAAATGATAAAATCAGGAATAAAATGAAATTACAGTTTGCAAACCTGGCTGTATGTGACCCAAAGCCCTGTGCCGTAGTCACTATGCCACGGCTTTGTGCTTTGCCTCACATTTTAGAGCTAGGGAGGAATGTCACGAAAAGCGACCTGGTCCCACTCTACAGAAACCCCCTTTGAGTGTGGCTCTAGGGATCTAATCCAGACAAAAAGAGATGGTCCCTGCTTCATGGGTTTTCATCAGTCGGTATTTCAAGATGTATCTAGGGACCAGAGCACAGACTGGAGGAGACAGGGGTCTATTTCCATAGCAAAGGGAGGCTGGCCTCCAAATTAAGGACAGTCTCAGTTGTTGGAATGTTTGGTCAAAGTTGTCCATGGGCTGAGCTAGATTTTCTGAAATGTCACCAACTTAGATGGAACTTGACTGCAGTCCTGCAGAGAGATTGGGGCTGGGTCTCAGGGAAATCATATGAGGCTACCTTTTGGGGGAGGGAGAGGAGTGAAGGTTGGGAGCCATGTCAGCTGTGGCAGAGTTCTTTCTACTCATTGGGCTACTCTCCCCATTATCTGCTCTCCATTTCCTCCCGTCTGGGTTGGGGTATGATATCCCCTCTTGGAGTGCTCTGGAAAGATTGAGGGTACATGCATTGAACCTAGATCTTAGCTATCATCGTAGAGTGAAACACTTAGTATTGACCCCACTACCCTCCCCCTCCCAACAAAGACCCATGACCTAATCTTTTCTTGAAATCTTGCTAATCCTTAGAGATTCTTACTTCCCTCCCGAGGGTCCTCATAGAAGGGACCAGAAGGCTGAGACCCCTTTCAGATGGACCTGTGGTAGATCCTCTACCACTGGGCAGAAGGCTCGTCCTCTGCTTATGTCCCTCAGGGGGGAAAAAGATTAATCCAAGTAAGCAATTAGGCTCAATTAAACACCTAAGCAATTAAGAGCAGAAGGGATCTCTGCTGATGACAGAGGAACAGGCTTTCTACTGTTGAGGAGAGATCAGAGAAGGAAAATGTTTCCTTTGAGCCTAGGGAAGCATAGCAGTGCCAGAATCCACAAATGTAACCTCTTGGGAGGTGGAGTAGGAGACAACAAACTGACTCTGTCCACCTGGCTCACAACGGATTCTGACCTTCCTTGTCTGCCACTCCTCATGCTCCAGTGTCTCCCAGTAGGTGCCTCCCCTGCATCCCTCCCCATGTCCACAGGTGCTCAGCTTCTCCTCCTTGAGCGGTGTCTTTCCAGACTCTGAAACACTCTCCAGCCATATTGCACACTCACTGGCTGTGTCACACAGTCATCAGCTATATTGCACACTCACCAGCTTATTGCACAGTTACCAGCTGTTATACACTTGCTAGATGCATCCCACAGGTACCAGCTGTGCTACATACTCACCAGCTGTGTTGCACACTCACCAGCAGTGTCACACAGTCATCAGCTATATTGCACACTCACCACCTGTAGTACATTCACTAGATGCATGCCACAGGTACCAGCTGTGTCACACACCAGCTGTGTTGCATACCACCAGAGGTACAGAATCAATCTTCAGTTGCCCTGTCCCCTAATTGCGATCCTGGCCTATAGCCCTCAGGACCTCCTGAATTAATTACAAATGGCCACTTCATTCAAGAACGTGATTTGTTTTGATATGTGCCTTCACTGTAGTCCGTGAGTGGGGTGCAGGGGGGGAGGTAGGAGTGGGGTTCTCAACACAAGCACAGGTCCAAGGTGAGATTATAAAAGTAGACTACACTGTCTTCAGTGGGATAAGGAGTACGACTGTAGGGAGAGACTGCTCTGACACCCCTGCTGGGCCGACTGGAGAAAAGTCCAGTGAGAAACATGAAGGAGTGTGGACTCATGCTGTCAGCTGTGGAGGCCAGGCTCAGCCCTCATGCTCCAGGAAGCAGCACCATATAGACAGAAGGGCACTGCATTTTCAAGCCAAGGCAGTTGAGTTAGATCCCTAATTCCTTCGTGTCATAGCTGTGAGACCTCAACTAATTCATGCCAACTGTTCTCATTTTCACTGTCTGTAAGGTGACCACAATGATTAGTTTCCCAGACTTTGCTGAAAAGATGAAATAAGGCAATGTCTGCAAAAGCTAGCTTCATATTATCCATGGAAAGGGCCTAGAGTTGGTGATACCCAGTGACAATGAGTACCCCCAGAACCCAGATTTTGGTTTCTAGTTACCATTCTCCAGGAAAAAGTATCAGCGTGGAGAAATGGTTGATTCCAGGCCTGGTACCAGGGAAGTAAAGACGAGCCCAGATCACCTTGTGGGGACTTTGAATGGATGTGGGAGTCAACTGGATCTTTGTCCCAGTGGCCAAATCTGAGACAATCTTAACAATGAAATATATGATGATAATGATGGATTCCAACCACAGGACAAAATCAGAACCCATGAATCCACACTGATGTAAATATTCTCATATATAGATAAATGGAGGAGAAGAGAAAGCTCTTCCTTATATAGAAATTCCAACTTAGAAAGTATAATCAATAGTGTAAAAATTTTTATTTTATTTATTTTAAAGATTTCACTTATTTATTTGAGGGAGAGTGAGCAAGCACAAGCAGGGGAAACAGCAGAGGGAGAGGGAGAAGCAGGATCTCCATTGCTCAGGGAGACCAACGAGGGCCTCCATGCCAGGATCCTGAGATCATGACTGAAGCCGAAAGCAGACGTTTAACCAACTGAGCCACCCAGGCCCCCCAACAGTGGAAGAGTTTTTAAAATCACCTTTTGGCAGATTCTGCAGTAAAAATAGTTTTGATCAAGAATCCTCAATGGATACTAAAATCAGTATGATGTATCATACTGTATGATGTAAGTATGATGATGTATCATACTTACATCATCAGAGAATGATGTAAGCAGCATATTTGCATGATCTCAAAATGTGGCCCCACAAGAACTTCACTAATTATAAAGGGAAAATAGTAGCTTTCTAGAAACCAAAGAGACCCCATTTCACCCCTGTGATCAAGTGAGCATCACCAGCAATGAGGCGGATGGACCTCAGGGACACTTGATACTGAGGAGAGCACAACATCACTCCTGTGAGGTTTGTGCAAAACATGCGTAACTTTAATTTAATCTTGAGGGGACATCACACAAACCCTAACGGAGGGGCATTCTACAAAATAACTGACCAGTATTCATCCAAGTGTCGAGTTCATGAAAACTAGGGAAAGACTGAGGAAAGCTCCAGGTTAAGGAAGACAGAGACACGGCAACCAAATGCAGTCTGTGATCCAGAACTTTTGGACCAGAGACATAAGGAGATGGGCAGGCTTGGAATGAAGTCTCCGTTACTTCTCCAGGCTGGGAATGTACCTCCATTAATAGTAATAGGTGGATGTCGGTTTGTGGTCTTTGATCATGGTCCTCTGGATGCTGCGTAGGTCACATATGGGAATTCTGTACTCTTTTTGCAACTCTTTCATACATCTAAATTCTTTCAAAATGAAAAGTTTAACATTTTTAGTTTAAAAGGAAAACAAGCTAACTCCGTATTTGGCATATAAAAAGGCACTCGGCAAATGACATTTGTCGTGACTTTTAGCAGGAAGAATTGATTGCTGGAGGAATTTTTAACCTATTCTCCCTGAGAACGTGAGTCTTGGCCCCACAAGAGCAGAGTGAGGAGGCAGAGCTGGTTTTGTAACTGCTGCAAACTTCAAGGTTGCTGAGTGACTGTGTGGAGGAGAAAAATGGGCTGGATTCTGGGAAGAATGGTCCCTTTTCTCTTCACAGAAAAGAAAAAGTGCACACAAAATTCAGAGAGACAATGGGTGTTCAACAGCCTGTTGCTCTCTGCCAAGCCATTGTTAAGGTCTGAGTGCTCAGGGCCACAGCCTGAAAAGAGAAGCAGTTTCCCCATTTCCTGGGCAATTTGCTAGGAATCCCATTGTCTCTGTGAAAAGAGAAGCGTGGAGCCAGGAAAGGACAGACCACAGCACACACCTGCACAGGGGTGTTCCAAACAGGGGTATCTCCATCCTGGCATCAACCTGGGTCTCACAGCCAGCTGAAGCAGGAGACGCTTCTCACCCCTTCTGAGTCCCCACTGCATGGGATGACCATCCCTTTGTTAAAGACAAGGTGGGCTCCAAGAATGGCATCCTGATGTGATCATATATTTGATAGTGGGATTCTATGCCAAAAAGGATGGGGGAAGCAGGGAGTCCTATTCACGGACCACATTGGATTTTCCCTGCTGGACTGCTCCGAATGATGGATTTTTTCCTGTGCCCTGCCTCATACAACTGCTTGTCTCCTGGCAGTTCTGAGAGTAAATTCTAAAGTACTTAGTGGGGCTCATACGCACTTCTGATCGAGCCTTGCCTCCTATCCTTCCCCCACACCTCGAATGTTACACTCCAGGAATGAGGAACTGCTTACGGCTTTACAAGCACATCTGAAAATCCCACGGCCCCATGACACTTCAGTTCAGAAAACACCTCTTCTGAGAAGTTTCTCGCAGTCCCTCTTTTCAACTGCTCACAGGAGCAGAAGCCACTCCTGCTCTGCAGGTACCTCCCTCTTTTGAGGATGTGGTCCTTCAATCCAACGTCACACGTCTGTGTTCATCCCGGACGGTGAGGTCCTTGAAGGAAAGGACCTGGACCAAGTCTGCCCTTTGTCCCCAGTATCAGGAATAATCCTGGGGAGGGCACATGGGTGGCTCAGTTGGTTGGGCATCCAACTCTCGATTTCAGCTCAGGTCATGACCTCAGGGTCATGGGATCGAGCCCCACATTGGGCTTCACACTTAACAGAGACCCTGCTTGAGATTGTCTCTCTTCCTCTCCCTCTCCTCCAACTCTCTCTCTCTCTAAGAAATGGTGGGGATAAAAAATGTTTAAGAATAATCCTGGGGACTATAAATGTGTTCTAATTGGGATTGAAAAAGGCATGGCTATGGAATGCATTGGAACTTGAGAACAGAAAGAGTTTTTGTTCTGTTTTGTCTTGTTTTGCATTGCTTTGGTTCTGATACATAAATAAGTAGTTTAAAATGTATGTATTGATTAAGTATAAATTAATCTTTCCCATTTCTTAAGTGATGAAGTGTTTGATAATGAAATGTTTATGTATATGAAAACATGACACATTATAAAGAAATGTCTGATAAGGAGGAGATATTTCACATTTAAAGATATCATAAACATGTACCTGCTCAAATTGATTTCTCACTTTCATTGAACATCTTGCTAGATCCAATAGACTGCAATTCAATGTAATATTCTCACATCACAGGGTGGGCAGGACCGACATTACTGATTTTACAGACTCCCTCCTCCATAAAGGAAGGTTAAGCTCTTATCGACAGGCCAGGAGATGTGTATCAATGTATAGCTATATTTACATACTTGCTTATCGATTTGAATTCTAGATCTTTTTTTTTTAAGATTTTATTTATTTATTTGACAGACAAAGATCACAAGTAGGCAGAGAGGCAGGCAGAGACAGAGAGAGGGGGAAGCAGGGTCCCCGATGAGCGGGGATCCCAAAGTGGGGCTCGATCCCAGGTCCCTGAGATCATGACCCGAGCTGAAGGCAGAAGCTTAACCCACTGAGCCACCCAGGCACCCCTGAATTTTAGATCTTTTAATTATATTATCTATTAGTGTGTTTGAGACAGCTTAGACTTTACCTAAACACATGTCGAAAAAAAATATTGTGCGCAAAGAATTTTATGCAGTCAACTTTATTTCATGTGCAGAGCAAAATAAATATGGTGTCAGATACACAAGGTCTCAGAACAAAAACAAGCCTCAAACTAATCCAAACCAAAAGAACTTCAGGTGATGATAAGCAAAATCAACCAATTAAATAGAAGCTCTCAGGCAACAGAAACACATGTAAGTCCTCTGAAAGAGTAGAATGTACACATCATTTATTACAAAAAAAAAAAAAAAACAAACAAACAAAAAAACCCACAACTAGCAATTTATTAATGTAATCATGGCATTTAATGCACATGTCAAAAATAGATCTGGAAAGAGTTCTTATGCAATTTAAAACAATTTCCCATGTCCTTAAATGGCATTTTCATCTACTCATTTGCAACAGAGCTCTGGAAGTCGCCCCCCATCCAAATATTTACCAAGTCTTGCTTATATTACATTTTACTTCTGTTCGTCATCTATCAACTTCCTTCCTTCCCTGCTATCACTGCACCTGGCCACCACTGTGTACCTGGTGGACTCCCAGTCCTTCCCTAGGACTCCCACAGCTTTGCAAGGGGTCTCTCCCACCCTCACTCTCCATGGCCAGATCACTCTCTCCAAACCAAATCTGTATCCCCCTCCTGTAAACCATTCAGTGGCATGACCTCCCCGTTGGAGACAGGAGCACATTTTTGCATGATCAACCTCTTGCCTCCCAGTCCCACATTCATTCATCTGCCCATTCATTCAATGAATCTTTCATGAGCTCAACCAATGTTCACGCACTAATGTCTCTGTGCCAAAACTATACCAGGCACTGAGAATTTGATGAAAGAAATAAAATGAGTTCCTGCACTTGACCCTGACACAGTCTCATGAGGGGCCCAGACCTGCAGAGACGTGAGTAGTTACTGATGTGATAAGTACTACAGTGCATGTTTATGCTTTCAGCCAGGTAGTGTGATAAGAATACTCTGGGAGGTTTTCTCACAGAAGGACCGTGGCAGAGGCTTTGGGGACCTGGAACCCTGTGTACTTGGAAAGGAAGGTTGACACAGGAAGGTGAATTACAGAGACAGGTTGGCACCAGCTTAAGTAAGATACTCAATACCGTGCTAGAAGTGTGAACATTGAACATTTTCTCATCACCAGTGATCCGACAGAAGTTTGGGATCAGGGGAACTATCATAATCAATTTACTTTGGAGCAAACCCATAATTTCAAGGTCCTTTTTGTCAGTCCCTTGCTAAAACCTCTTTAGCGAAACCGAAAATTGTCCCTTTTACTAAAATTACTCCGAATTTAATCCCTGTTGACTTTTAACAGATTTTGAAGGTGCTCACCCCCAAATTAGTAAGGGTTGAAGTACTCCAGAGACAGTGAAACGGAACGGGGAAGAGGTGATATCCCGAAGTCACCTTGTCATTAGATTGTGTACAAGGTGACTAGGAGGGTCCAGTAGAAATCTGAGCACTAAATTAGACTTGAAAAGGATTTTAGGATTTCAAAGGGGAGTTTAGTGCTTCTTTTCACCAGAGCTGTGACTCTACACCTTGATTGACCTAACGTGTCACCAGCTAGTGCCGCTTCCATGGTGAAGAAGGGACACTGCCGTGATGTTTGATATCTGATCTAATAGCAAGTCAGACATTCTGCTTTTGCCCTGGGCTCATTATGCTCTATCACCTTAATAAACGCCCTCATCCTCTGCTTATTCACCCGTGCCCTGGCTCTCTGACTTGAATTGTTTGGGACAGCCGGGTCTCTCATGAGTGACTTGTCGAGTTATATTATGGTACCTGACCTACTTTGTACAGGTCTTAGACTGCAGTGTAAACAGCACAAGCCCCCTACATGTCCTATGGACCTCTGTCTAGAGACAGCATGGACTCAGAATCTCAGAAGAGACCTTTAGGATCAGCTACCCTAACCCTAACCCACTCCACCTTCTGTACATGACAGTCAGCTGCAATGAAGAGTGGCCAGCTGGCCAACAAATATGTATCTCCAATAACAAGTAACTTCCATTCATCTGCTCAACAATTATTTATTGGTCCCTGGTTCTGTGACAAACATTGCCTTGGGTACCAGAGCTGTAACAGGACAAGACAGACATTGCCAAGCAGTACTCCACATTATATATCATGCAATTGTGTAATCATAACTTTAAGGGATCAATGTGGAACATGGTGGGGGTATGGAGAGAGGGACTACAGCTGGCCTGGGTGTTTCTTGGAGAGGGGACTCTAAAGCTAGAAGATAGGGGATAAGTTGGACTTAAGTATAATGGGCTGGGGGTGGGATATGCAGCAGAGGCAAAAATTATTGAACACTACATCTGAAATTAATGATGAACTATAAGTTGGTTAATTGAATTTAAATTTTAAAATAAAGGGAAAATTCAGAGTGAAAGAAGAAAACTTGTAAGACCAGCATGGTTGGATCAAAAAGTAAGAAGGTTGTGTGGTCTGCATTCTACAGGGTCCAATAGGACCACATTAAAAACCTTGGTCTTTGTATTTAGAATAAGGGTTTTAAGCAGGAAAAGGGCATAATCAGAATGGCCTTTGATAAATATTTTGCCAACTGAAGAGAAAACAATTCTTAGGTCTAGTTGTTAGGATATGCAATTTTTATTTTCATTAATATTGCACAGTCATCATGGTGTTGGGGGTCAGGCATTGCTATATCTGAATCCTACCTTGGTCTCTTAATAGATGAATGATCTGGGACAAGTTTTCTATAATTTCAGAACCTTGTTTCCCTTACTCATCAATTTACCAATGTAGCTTTGTCTGACTGAGCCAATAATCATTCAGGTGGGCCAAAACGTGCACAGCCAGTGTTCCCCAAAGTCCAACTGGGAAATCTCACTTGGATTCAACCACAAACAATTCCTGAACTTCTCCTCTGTACCAAGCCCCAGGGATGGAGAATAAATAGCATACCTGCTCTGCCCCCAGGACCTCACAGAGTCACAAATGGGAGGCTAGTGGGCTAGATCCACCTAGCACAGGTATTCTGTTTGGCTGGCTCTGTTCTTGGAAAAAGAAAACAGTGAAGGTGAATTCTTTTAACAGGGCATGTGGTGTCTAGATTCTCACAGGCCACCCATTCCTGCTGTCATGGTCCTTTCCAGATTGATGCCACAGATTTAGGAGCTTCCTGGCCCAGGGAGGTGATTGAGTCTATGACCCTGGATTGGTGAGCATTCACACAGAAGGAAGCACAGGTTGCTCTGCAAGCAGAAGAGAGAGGAAGAGAAAAGGTGTGTGGGGGAGGGGGGGGAGTAAGAACATACCCCAAAAATTTGGATCTGCAAATGCATGACTGTCATAAATTCACAAAGTCACAGCAGTGAGATGCTCAAGCTTGGCTTAGGTCAGCTGGGTTGGAGGTTGGGGAGAGCACAAAAGAGGAAGCAGACACCCCTGGGTACATAAGAGTTCAGGCCAGGAGAGAAAACCTGCATCATGAAAAAGAGATGAGAACAAGTCAAGGACAAAGTATGAATATGCTCCAGTTCGAAGTGCAGGTGGCTTTACACTTAATTTTTATTTGTTCTCAGTTTTTTGTTGTTGTTTTTTTAATTCTAGTTAGTTAACATATAGGATAATATTGGTTTCAAGAGTCGAATTTAGTGATTCATCACTTACATACAATACCCAGTGTTCAACCCAACAAGTGTCCTCCTTAACACCCATCCTGCATTTAGCGCATCCCTCACTCACCTCCCTCTAACAACCCTCAGTTTGTTCCCTAGACTTAAGAGTCTCTTACAGTTTTCCTCCCTCTCTCTTTTCTTTTTTTCTTTCCCCAATGTTCATGTTTTGTTTCTTAAATTCCACATATGAGTGAAATCATACGATATTTGTCTTTCTCTGACTGACTTATTTTACTTAACATAATACAATCTAGCTCCATCTACATTAGTGCAAATGGCAAGATTTCATTATTTTTGATGGCTGAGTAATATTCCATTGTATATATGTCTTCTTTATCCATTCATCAATCAATGGACATTTGGGCTCTTTCCATAATTTGGGTATTGTGGACATTGCTGCTATAAACATCAGGGTGCATGTGTCCCTTCAAATCAGTATTTTTGTATTTTGGGGGTGAATATGTGGTTGTGCAATTGCTGGCTGTAGGTTAGTTCTATTTTTAAGTTTTTGAGGAATCCCCCATACTGTTTTCCAGAGTGGCTGCACCAGTTTGCATTCCCACCAAGAGGGTTCTCCGTTCTCTGTATCCTTCCTGTGTTGTTAATTTTAGCCATTCTGACAGGTGTAAGGTGTTACCTCGTTGTGGCTTTGATTTGTATATCCATGATAATGGGTGATGTTGAGCATCTTTCCATATGTCTGTGGGCCATCTGTATGTCTTTTGAAAATGTCTGAATTTGAAATGTCTGTTCATGTCTTCTGCCCATTTCTTAATTGGATTACTTATTTTTTGGTTGTTGAGTTTGATATGTTCTTTATAGATTTTGGATCCTAGCCCTTTATCAGGCATGTCATCTGCAAATATCATCTCCCATTCTGTCAGTTGTCTTTTAGTTTATTGGTTGTTTCCTTCACTGTGCAGAAGCTTTTTATCTTGATGAAGTTCCAATAGTTCCTTTCTGTTCTTATTTCCCTTGACTCTAGAAACAGGAAACCATCAAAATCCTAGAGGATAACACAGGCAGCAATGTCTTTGAGATGAGCTGGTAGTTTTACACTTGATTTTAAATAGCCCCAGCCACCTTTGTCTCCACCCATGGATCTAGTTGAGATCTCGGCTTAGGCTTAGATAGCACTCCATCCAGGTCACCCCCCATGACTCCCAAGATGGGGTTGCAGCCTGCACTCCCTCTTCTCAGGTCTGACTGCTTGGTGACATGTTTCCTATGACTGGCATATGCCTCTGTCTTCCTCAGCTGACATCGCTTATGGAAAGCAGGGACAAAGTCATTTTTGTCACCATTGTTCCCTTTACTTCCTAGCAAGGTGAGAATCACTATTATGTAGACATAACAGATCAGTGACAAGATTAGAAGAAAGAAGGGTGAATGGCACAGCCAATGCTTCTTATGAGGTAGTGCTATGAGTTTCTAGAGCAAAAGCTGAAAAGAACTCTCCTTTAACAAGATCATCTTGAAATAGCCTAAAATCAGTTTAGTTAATTGGCTCATTCAACAAATATTTTCTAATCAAGGTTTGTGCCTTAATAATATCCTGTGGGAAAGCAAGAACAGGTCATTGAGGCCAAGCCAGTGGGGTGCCGGGGCATAATATGGAAGTCTTCCTACAGGAACTGACCCTAGGGCTGAGTCCATTAAAACAAACAGAAGCCATATATTAAAGTCTTTTTTAAAAGAGAAAACCAATAAAATTCATATTACAGTGTGAGGTAGAGAGCTAGCCACGTTTGAGTAAGTAATCCCCTTTTAAGACAAGTACTGTGCAGGACTCACACCCAACAATATTTCTCCAAAAGAGAATTTAGAAAAAAGCAGAATGCAAATCACTTTGAGTTCTATTTTAAAATGCAGATTCCTGGGCCTCATCCTCTGAGCTTTTTATGCAGAGTGTCTGAGTCAGCCTCAGGACCTGCTTCCAAGGGGCCATTGGAATTCACTTCTGGAGACACAGCCATAAAGGCAATGAAGTCAAGCTTCCCTATTGCAGAAATGAGAAAACTGAGGCCCATGGACTATCTTAGTCTGTTTGGGCTGCTACCACAAAAATATCATGGGTCAGGTGGCTTCTAAACAACAGAAATATTATTTCTCACAGTTCTGGAGGCTGGAAGACTATGATGCCAGTAAGGTCAGATTCTGGTGAGGGCCTGGTTCCTAATAGCAGCCTGGAAGACTTGTCCTTGAAGCCTCTCAAGGCAGAGAGCAGAGAGAGAAAGCAAGTTCTCTGTGACTCTTACAAGGGCTAATCCCATCATGAGGACTCTACTCTGAAAACCTGAACAAATTCTAGTTACCTCCCAAAGGCCCCACCCCTATCATCATCACATGGTGGGTAGGGCTTCAACATATGAATTTGGCTGGAAGGGGGGGGGCGGGAGACACACATATTCTGTCCATAATGAGGGGGGTGGTATTTGTATAGGTATGTAATGAATAAATGTAGAGCTTAGATGAATCAATGAGTTTCTGGCCTGTAGTAAGTCTTGGGGATAAAAACATGTGTTAGCTGAGCTGAGAGAGAAAGATTGGACATTCACTGATGCCTGCTCTCAATGACTAGAAAGATGTGGGGCAAGAAAGACCCACCAGTTGTGATCAAGTAATTGCAAATATCAAGAAATGATCCCCTTTCCAGCATAGAACATAGAGAACTTGAAACCTCATTACTTGAACGGTGGAATTACTAGATGTTAATGGTCAAAGAAAGCAAGATGGCAGAGTAGTTTACAGGCAGGCAAGAGCAAATGGTGCAAAGATGATAGGTAGATAGATATATAGATAGATGATAGATACTAAGAATATTCCATAAGTTAGAGATTTATATATAAAGAAGGAAGGTACCACAACTTTTGCTTCTATTCCCAGAGTATAGCAGAATGTAGGCAAACAGCATTCCCTAATTATAGTAGTAATATCACCTTTAAGTGCTATTTTTAAAAGAATGTCACAAAGCATTTTTTTCTGGTTGGCCAATAACAATAAAAATAGTAATAATAATTGCAGCAATAATAATAATAAAAGCATATAAAATGACCTGAGTATGTGTAATGAGCCCAGCCAAATACTGAAGGCCATACGTACATGACTTTATTTGATCCTCTCAACCCAAATAGATACTGACCAATACTTTCTTTTTTTTTTTTTTTTAAGATTTTATTTATTCATTTAAGAGAAAAGAAGAAAGGGAGAGAGAGAGCATGAGCAGGGGAGGGGTAGTGGGAGAGGGAGAAGTAGACTCTTGAGCAAGGAGCCTGATGCTGGGCTTGATCCCAGGACCCCGAGATCATGGCCTGAGCTGAAGGCAGATGGTTAATTAGCTGAGGCAGCCAGTTACCCCTGACCAACCCCTTTCATTTGTTTCCCAGACAGCTTGCTAAACTACAGTTCCCAGATTCTCCTGCAGTTAGGTTGGGCCATGAGATAAATTTCTAGCCTTTGGCCATTAATATGGCTGAAAGTGACATGTACACTCCCAGACTTGTGCTTTAACCAGTGTTGTGGTCCCCTGTGCCCCCTCACTTTGCACACCAGCTTCCCAGATGGTGAGGACTCTGAGGCTCTCCAGCAAGCCAGAGCCACCAGGAGAGAACCCAGGTCACTTGATAGCTCCATGGAGCAGAATGTCTCCTCTTCACTTTCTGCTCTGCTCATCCTCATTGCACGGTGACATGAGCAAGAAATAAAATTGGTGTTCTGAAGCCAGTGAGACCTAGGGCTCTGGTAATCTAGTTGTAGCAAGTATCATTTCCCTGAATAGTGAAGTGTTATTAGCCTCGTTTCCTCGGTAAGGACATTGATTTATTAAAGATCTTGCAGCCAGTAGGTGCAGAACCCAGGCCTGGTAGGCTCCACACCCATGCTCATTCCAGTACATCAAGCTGTATGACCTTACACCTGTGTTGCCTGCATATTGCAGATAAAATGAGTGGGATCAAATTCTGCCATCCTGTCTAGGAGTCCCCCTGGAATTCTCAGTGTCACAAAGGGAAGGAACTGACATAAGCATTGTTTGGTTCCTATTTGTCCGAGGATATTATGAGCTGGTCCATGACCAGAATCTCCTCTCCCTGGCTTCCAGACCAGGTAGTGAGTTGGTGTGTCCCAGCTGGAGGCCCTCCACAGAACATTCCAGTGGCATTGGACATGGCTCAGGGAAAGTCAGATGCCTGGCAAGGAGATGTCACTGGGAACCACACTGAAAAATTTCTTGGAGGGACATGCTGTGTTGTTATTCCAGAGACAGAAGTCTATTTGTGTATGTAACATCAGACTGCATGTGTGTGTGTGTGTGTGTATACACACACCCATGCATGGGTTCACACACACATACACACACAATCAGCCTGTCCCCATAAGCATGTATGTGAACATTTATATATGAATGTGTGTATGTGTGTATAAATATTTTGTCTATGTCATTTTGTAAATAAAGTGACTATAATGGTGTGTGTACACACACACACACACACATACACACACACACACACACACACACACACACACACACACCATAGCCAGGCTGTTTAATATACACATATACAAATACATAAAATCATGTATACTCACATATCTTTATATACTGGTTTCTCTGTATGTTTCTATAAACATATACATCCAAGGTATTAAATGCTCCTCCAAACAAATGGAAACATGTCTTATTTCTCTCACGGTTTTGAGAACCACCAAAAATCCACAGAGAGTGGAGATTGGGAAATTCAAATAAACACAAATGTGCTGTTAGTGCAGCTGTTGGTGTGAGAATTATTTAAAAACCCAATGACTCAACAGTATGTACCCGTAACTGGGGAGAACAGGGCAGGGGGTCCCTGCAGCCACCAGAAATGGCAGCCTGCACCCGGCCAGCATTCCCTGACCACCCAAGCCTGCTCTCCGTGCAACTGATAGATATGTTTTGACAAGTTCTATTAAGTACAAAGACGGCCACCAGGGCAACATGTGGAGTTGATAGAGAGAGAGGCAGAAAGGCAGATCTCAGTGTGAGGCCCGCTGATGTTGACAGAATTTGCCGGAACAAAATGAGTCCGTGCTCCCCATCACCTATTACCAAATTTCAGTAAGGTCTTTGGCACCCACAATGCTTAGGAGGGCAAGCCTCTCCCCTCCTTGGTTTCCTATTTCTGTCTCCCAGTTGCCAGCAAATCGAGGACTTCTCAGAATTCTAATTGGGTGTCTCTCTTTATGCTGAGTCGTCCGTGATGCCAAGGCGAGAGGCATGGAGGAGCTGAGGCTGGTTACTCGCAGTGTGAGGCTCAGTCCCTTCCCACCTCCTCCAGCCCCTCCCCGTACCTGTTTTTAGAAGCTTCCTGGGGACTCGAGTTGGCAAGCACACCTGGGCTGATTACCCGGCCTCTCTCACCATCTTGAGTACATCATCGTCATCCTCCAGAGCCCTCCTAAACAAGGTTTGGCAACGGCAAAAACAAACACTATTTTACAACATCCTTGGATGCACTTCCAAAATGCAAAAGCAATTAATCAGTAGTCTCCCTGAGACTCTGCTCAGTGTGGCTGGCTTTGACACAGAGCTCGGCTTTGATGGGGACCCGAGAAGCACGTGAGAGAGCCCAAAACGTGGGAATGGGCTTCAATTATTTATTTGTTTAGAAGACTGGGGAGTAGAACTCGAGCTGCAAGCACATAGATAATCCATCTAAGGCCTTTCCAGCAGCTAAGTCTTTTACTCCCTGCCTGGGCTTTCTGCTTGGAAAGGGATGGGTAGTTCCACCAGGTCTGGCATGGATCCAGAGGTTTTGTGTGTGTGTGTGTGTGTGTGTGTGTGTGTGTGTCTGCATATTTCAGCAAGCGCTATTTGGGGTATCTGAACATCATCAAGCCTTGTCTAAAGACTGCTGTTTCTAATTACTACACACCCGTGCTGCCCCGCTTGTTTCTAATGGGTAAGATTCCTATGTGCTGGATTTTCATGTCGTTTTATGGAAAATCAAGATTGCACATTCTCTGAGAGATTCTGTCATTTAGCAATGTATTCTCAAGACGTGGTGTAATCATCTTAATAATTGATTGTAGGGAAGGAAGTCACGGGTAGCCCAAGTTATTCCCAGCCTTGAACTTTGTCCTCCACAGTTTATTATACATGTGGAAACATCTTGATGGATTCATCTTCCCAGGAAATTTACAACAGCAGGCACCCTGCCCTTTATAATCTATGGGCTGACAATTTGAGCAAAGGTGGGTGTAGTCGCTATCCCGAAAATACTGATGAGTGAGGAAATGTAACTGTCCAACTCCACATAGGATTCCTAAGAAATAAGCTTTGTTCTGATAAAAGTGGGATTTTTTATCCAAGTCTGCGTGGATCTCTGTATCTACCTCTTTTTCCCCTAAGACCTTTTTCACATGTTGATATATCTCAAGATTCTTTTTTTTAAAAAAGATTTTATTTCTTTATTTATTTGTCAGAGAGAGAGAGAGAGAGAGAGATCACAAGTAGGCAGAGAGGCAGGCAGAGGCAGAGAGAGAAGCAGGCTCCCGCTGAGCAGGGAGCCTGATGTGGGACTCGATCCCAGGACACTGGGATCATGACCTGAGCCGAAGGCAGTGGCCTAACCAACTGAGCCACCCAGGTGTCCCTATCTCAAGATTATGTTCAAAATCTTTCTTTCACAAAAATTTTGTATAATTTTTTTTTTGGGGGGGGGGGGATGTGGTTTCCTCCTTCCAAGAGGCCCCTCCCTCATACCTGGCTTTTTGGCCATGTTCTCCTAAATTACTTTTACTTCTTTGCATTGCTTAACACTTGTTCTGAACTGTAAGTACTTTGACAAAAATGTCTAGGTTTTGCTGATTTTACTGTTATTTAGCACAAATTGTTGCTTAGCGAATATTTGTTGGATGGATAGATGGATCAATACTTAAATAAAAACTTTTATCTTCTGTCATCCTAAATATATGTATATTTACCATCATCCCAGAATAGTAAACTGATCTGATCTAGATTTTGGTATCTGCCTGCACTGGGTAGAAAAGTGCCTCCTCAAAACTCATGCACATCTGGAACCTTACCATGTGACCTTATTTGGAAATAGTGCTTTTGCAAGTGATTAAGATGAGGTCATACTGGAGTAGGGTGGCCCCTATATTTAACCTGTCCTTATAAGAAGAGGAGATGATACACAAAGAGATAATCTGATGTGAATACGGAGATAAAGGTAGAACCAAGGAAGACCAAGGATTGTCAGCAACCACTAAGAGGTGAAGCAAGCTCTTCCTTAGAGCCTTCAGAGGGAACGTGGCCCTACCAACACCGTCATTTCAGACCTCTAGCCTCCAAAAGTGGGAGAAAATACATTTCTGATGTTTTATACCACCAAGTTTGTGATACTTTGTTAAAACAACCCTAGGAGGGGCACCTGGGTGGCGCAGTGGGTTAAAGCCTCTGCTTTCGGCTCAGGTCATGATCTCAGGGTCCTGGGATCAAGCCCCGCATCGGGCTCTCTGCTCAGCAGGGAGCCTGCTTCCTCCTCTCTCTACCTGCCTCTCTGCCTACTTGTGATCTCTGCCTGTCAAATAAACAAATAAAATCTTAAAAACAAAACAAACAAAAAAAACAGCCCTAGGAAATAAACACACAGCTCAAGAAACTCTCTTGCAGAGAAGAGACTACCTGTGCCCTGCTGGATATTAACCAAGGAGGCAAAAGTAAAGTGTGTTCCCCCTGGCGGGGAGCCTGCTGTCATAGTGAAGCCTGAGGACTCAGGGAGCTTTGCAGTAACCCTGAAGAGCTGATGCCCTGCCCCTCCCCGCCAAGGAGAGAAAGGCAGAGGGGAAGGCCATAAACACAATAGGAAATGTGGAGGAGACATGCTTGGGGCCGAGGTTCAGGTCCCAAGTCACAAGATGGGGACCACAGCGATAGGCTGAGGTCATACTGGCCAGACTCCATGGGCAGGGAATGGACAGGAAGAGTCCCATGAGTGCTTTGGACAGCCACAAGTTTTGACTCTCGCTGTAGTTGTTGGTTGGACATAAGCCATGGGTGGGGTAGCCTTGATTAATGGGCCAAAGAGGAAGTGGAGAGAATCTTAAAACTGCCTAAAAGTCAAATTCCACCTCAGCATTTTCCTTTCTAAGTATTTGGCCATCTTCTGCTTGTTCCCTGCCGTGCTCACTTTCAAATAAAACCTCAGTCAAGGCTACAATATCAGTCCTTCCACGTAATCCTTAAGTGATGTACGATTTGGGAAAATGCCATCATGGGATTCACATTTCTTCGATTCGTAAGTTCTGGGCAGTGTGAGTAAGACATTAAGGCACGGTGACCACAAAACCTCACTAATTCAGACAAATTATCTGGAGGACCTTCTGACTGAATGGTGAGAGACTGGATCTAGAAACCATGTTTTAAAGAAATCTAGTTTTCTTTCCTTCAAGGACAAGCACTAACCAGAAGGAGTCTCGCATAGTTAAGTAGCGGCCCTCAGAGGATGAGGTTTAATGAATAGATAAGAATGGTTTGTAATTAGTCCATCATGTGTTTGTATGGCAAAGGGTGCTTGGGAAGTGCTTGAAGATGCTTGAAAACAGTGTGTGCTCTTAAGTACTTGGAATATTTCCCCAGAAATTTGTTTATACAACTAATTTGTTTAGTGCAGCCATTGCTTGAGCCTTAACCTACTTATCCCAATTTCCACATGAGGGACGGGCATAGTAATGAAGCCTCGCTCGGTTTGTAAATCAGCACAAGAAGACACACGGGGGGATGCGTCCCAGGGAGCAGCTCGTGCTCCTCTGCCAGCGAGGCTGAAGCATGGGCGCTGGCCTTTCATGGACACAGAGCCTCTCCGTGAATGGACCAGCAAGCGTCATGTTGGCTCGTGTCACTCACAGACACACATATTCAATCTTCAACATCCAACATCAACATCCTCTCCAAGAGTGACTGCACTTTATCCTATGAGAAAGGAATATGGAATTAAGAAGATGTTAGACTCAGTCTTGTGTTTTAATCCCACTGCCAGCATCATGTGTCTTGGCATATCATTTAATCCCCTCTCTTTGTTCCCTTTATTTAAACGGGAATATTTAATGAGATAATACATATGCTCTCTGGAGGCCATATATCACACACGAATGTAGGAAACTATCATGATCGATTCATTAATAAGCAGACCCACTAGGTACTGAGTTTCAATGATTCCAGGTTAAAGAATCTTTTTTTTTTTCCTTTTAAGTAGGCTGCATTCCCAGCAGAGGGCTTGAACTCACAACCCTGAGATCAAGAACTGAGCTGAGATCAAGAGTCAGATTCTCAACCGACTGAGTCACCCAGGTGCCCCAAGTGTTGTGTTTTAAATTCCAAAGCTCAATTCTTGTCTTATGGGTCAGACAGACTCGTTTCAGCCCCAGCTGTATTTCCTGCTAATGGAGTTTTGACCATGGCTTTGAACTTCTTGACTTCTTAATTACACACTGGTCAAGTGGAAATGGAAACTATGTGCTTAAGAGAGGTGTACAGCACTTTACTCAGTGCCTGGCACATAGTAAGTGCTTAACAAATGCTAGTCAACATTTATAGCACAAATAGATTCTTGAGGCCCTTAAATAGAAAGCCACAAAGATGTCCACTGCAGCAGTATTTGTGGTGGTAAAGAGTTGGAAGCAGTCTGGTGTCCGTCTCTGGTATAATGGACAGTCAGTGGAGAACTTAGACCATGGAGTACCGTGCAGCAGTTAAAGTCAGCACATCAGAAGTGCACAGGAAGGCATGTCTGGAAACATTGGTAAAAGAGTAAAAAAATAGAACATGGTTTAAAACACAACATTTATGTAAATTAAAGTGCATGCATTAAAAACCAATGATATCCATGTTGCAATCACTCATTGAATTCATAACAATAAATGGAGAAGAATGAGAATGGAGTATGAGGACGAAAGAGAATGAATGAATGAATGAGTCAGTGAGTGAATGAGTGAGTGAGTGAATGAATGAATGAATGGATGAATGAATGAATGGATGAATGAATGAATGATGAGGGTCAATGATGTGCCATAAACACATTGTAGGGATTGATTAACACGCCCTTCCACCCTGAAAACACAATCGAAGTGTGAAATGCAACAGGGTAAAGACATGCCAGTGCTGGTTATTTTTATAACATTGGCTGAGTCCAGGTTCCCAGAAATATAACACCATCACCACCAACAAAGCCACTCCCTTTGTCAGTTTCCTGAGACTGTGCAGTAACTCACAAATGAGTTGCTTAAAACAACAGAAATGTATTCTCACAGTTCCGAAGGCTGGAAGTCAGAAATCAGGTGTTGGCAGGCTGCATCCCCCTGGAGGTCCTAGTGCAGAATCGGTCCTCATGCCACCCAGCTTCTGGTGACTGCAGCACTTCTTGACCTGTGGCGCATCATCACTCCGCTCTCTGCCTCCCTGGTCATATCGCTGCCTTCTCTGTCTCAAATATCTCTGGCCCTAAGGACAGTTGTTAGGATTCCAGGACCACCTAGATAATCCAGGGTCATCTCCTCATCTCAAAATCCTTAATTTCATCACCTCTGCAAAGACACTATTTTGAAATAAGGTCACATTCACAAGTTCTTGGAATTAAGATGGGCGTATATTTTGGGAGCTGTCATTCAGCTGACTACACTCCCTGATCAGGTCTCAGAGGGTAAAAAATCAAACCCACTCTGTACCCTGGAAGGTGATCTAATCTCTTCCTCCCATTTGGAGAAATCCTTTATGGGATGCTCAAGAAATCCCCAGAGGTTCTCATTTCAGCCCTCAGAGCCAGACTGCTTCCTCCTCTCCTGCTCCTGAAGCAGGACAATCCAGGAATCCCTGACTGTCCCCCAGTGTGCTGTTGGCCTGCCCACAGGGAAACCTAGGCCCTCCAGATTCACTGTGGCCCCAGCTAAGGCCACAGTGTCACCTCTAGCACCCAGATGACCTAAGAAGTCCCTAAAATACTGATTTCTATGGATGTTGTCCTTGGTACAATTGCTACTCTCTCGTGGAGTCTTTTCTTGATGCTTACATTTGGGTTATTTTCCACTGTCTCTCCTTCCAGGCCTGCGCACTAACCTTGTTTCAAAAAAAAAAAAAAAAAAGAGAGAGAGAGAGAGAAAGAAAGACACATACATAAAGACACATACATACACACATACACACACATATATACAATTATTATATGTTATTATATATCATATATGTAATACTCATGGGGTCACTGGGTGGCTCAGTCCACTAAGCATCCAATTCTTGTTTGCAGCTCAGGTCATGATCTCAGGATCCTGGGATGAGCCCAGAGCTCCATCCTGGGATGGAGCCCTGAGTCAGCCTCCACACTCAGTGGGGAGTCTGCTCATGATTGTCTCTCGCTGCTTCTGCCTCTTCTCCCACTCATATGCATACACATGTGTGCGCTCACACTCTAAATTAAAAAAATAAATCTTTAAAAAAATTAAATGACTGAACCAATTACTTAACCTCCATCAGTCTCAGTTTTTTCCTCTGCAAAATGAGGGAATTTGATTAGATCAGAGGTTGTCAATCACTATAATGGCCAATTGTGTGCCTCAGATGCATCAGGCCTCCATTCAAGTATACCTCTTCTTATACCTTGTAAGGATCTCATTACTATCTCCAGATGTCTTCTGTTAATGTCACTGGAGGAAGGTGGGTACTCTTCAACACTGAAGACTGGGACAGTTAGTGGGTTGCTTTCCAAGTGCCACGTTCCTTGAGGGTATATCTCAGGGGTAGAGCATTTGACTGCAAGTGCCACGTTCCAGAGAAATGATGCAATTCACTTCTACAATAGTTATAGTTCCTTCAGCCAAAATTGGGATCTCAACCCAGTAACCAATTCAGTAAGCGCATCTACAAACATAGCCTTTCAAGTTGCAAATGAACTTGATGGAAAATGCCCTGCATGAGATTAGAGTTCAAAGTGGTCAATAGGTAAGAGCTTCAGAGCTTTCCCACCTGAGACCTTAATCACTATCATTCCAGAAAATCCCTTTACCTCTGTCCTGCATTGGATCTAACTTCCTAGATGCAACATACTCATGTTTCTTTGTTTATTCCATCATTTTAATGAAGTTATCAAAAAGCTTCCTCTGAAAGATGCCTTAGTTTATTCTACAGTCATTTATTTGATAGTTTATCTGGGTATAGAGTTCTAAGTTTGTAACTATTTTCACTCAGGGTTTTGAAATTATTACTTTATTCTCTTTTAGACCAAGTACTTTCATTGAAAATCTTAATGACATCTGACTTTCAAATCGTTGTATGTCATTTAAGTTTTTATCATCATGTCCTTCCAGAATATTATTTTTTAAATTTCTGGAATTTTGAAGCTTTTTGCTTTGTCTGGGTCTTTTCTCATACATCATGTCTACAGGGACTGTATAATTAAAGCTAATGTCCTTCCATTCCAAGAAATGCTACCACCTTATATATTTGATTATTTTCACCTCCCTTTTATCCTTGTTTTCTTTTTCTTTTCTTTCTTTCTTTTTTTTTTTTTTTTTGAGATGTGTTATTATTTGCATATTTGATTTCCTGGATTTACTCTAATTTTCTTATCCTTTTCCTCTGATTATCCACATCTTTGTCTGTTTGTCCTCTCTGAAGAATTTTTTAAAGACAGTCTTGTTAAGAAATGAGGCACATATTATAAAATTCACCTTTTTAACATATATAGTCAGTGGTTTTTAGTATGTTCAAAGTTGTGCTACCATTACAATCACATTCTAATTTCAGAATATTTTCATCACTTAAAAAAAAAAAAATGTGTACCTATTGTGTCAGTTGACATTTTCCCTGACCCCAGCCCCTAGAAACCATTCTACTTTCTGTTTCTGTAGATTTACCTATTCCCGATATTTTGTATAAATGGATTCATACAATGTGTGTCCCTTTATGACTTGAATATTCTGGGTAGTTTGTATCTTCCGTATATTTGTCTATTTTATGTAGATTAGCTAATTTATTGACATGCAATTATTCACTATATTTCCATGTAATTCTTCTTTATTTCTGTAAGATTTATAGTAATGTCACCAGTTTTATTCCTAAACTCAGTGATCTGAGTCTTCTCTCTTTTATTCTTGGTCCTACTACCTGAAAGATTATCAATTTCATTGATCTTTTCAAAGATTAGGTGTAATTTTTAGTCTTCTTTCATTGATTTCTGCTCTAATCTGTATTTCCCTTCCTTCAGTATATTTTGCATGCTATTTGCTCCCTTTCAAATAGTCTCTTAAGGTAGAAGTTTGGTTATTGATACAATGTCTTCCTTTTTTGAATATAGCCATTTATCACTATAAATTTTCCTCTAAATACTGCTTTAATTGCATCCCACAAGTTTTGTATTTTATGTTTTTGTATTTATTAATTTCAAAGTATTTTCTAATTAACCATGTGATTTCTCCTTTGAACAGTTTGGTGGTTAATTTCTATACATATATGAATTTCTCAAATTCCCTTTTGTTAATGACTTCTAATTTCATTCCATTTTAGTCAGAGAACATGCTTTGTATTATATCAATTTATATAAATTTATTGAGGCTTATTTAATGGCCTATGATAGAGTCTCTGCTGGAAAATGCTTTATGTGTGCTTGAGAAGAGTATGTACTCTGTTCTTGCTGGGTATGTGGTTCTGTAGATGACTGTTAGTTCTAGTCAGTTTACATAGTAGTTCAAGTCTTCTGACCCCTGCTGATCTCCTGCTCAGTTTGTTACCCTACAGAAAGTGGAGTATGGAAGTCTCTAATTTATTATCACATTCTCTATTTCTCCCTTCAAATTGTGGCAGTGTTGTTTCATGTATCGTGAAGCTCTATTATTAAGTGAATATATATTTATAACTGTTAGGTATTTCTGATGGTTGACCTTGTTTTCATTGCAGAATGTCCTCCTTTGGCTCTGGTAACTTAAATCTTAGAGTCTGTTTTGTTTATATCCGCAGTCATTACAGATCTCCTCATTACTGTTCGCATTGCTTACCTTTTCTATCCTTTTACTTTCAACCTATTTGTGTCTTTGAATCTTAAGTGCACCTGTTATAGACTTTTGGAAGATCTTGAACTTTATTTTCTAACCCTTCTATTGAATTATTATTTTTTTATTTTTTTAAATATTTAAGAACTCCCTATCTCTAAATATCTTTAGAGAGATGATAGTTTCTCTTGGGAAATTAGTTATACTTTTATTCATAATGTATATGTTTGCTGCGTTTTCTTCTGCTCACTGTGTTTGCTCTGTTTTTTTTTTTTTCATCTCTCTTTTCCTTTAAGTTTTTTTCTCTCTCTTTAGCATTATAGAGTTTCTTAAAATGTGTGGAGACCCTTGATAGTTCAATTATATTTAAGAACGGGATACTGAAAAATTCATTGAAATCTTTACATGTGTAAGTAGGGTTTATCAACTCTGGGCTTTCACTGTGGAGGGATTAGAGAAATTCAAATGCCTTTAACTACAGTTTTATTCTCTCCAGCTGATCAGTTTCCCAAAGATTAATCCTCAAATTTCCCACCGAGGGTAGAGAAGTAGACTTTCAGTGGTCTGGGAACTGAGAGGTAAACCATCATAAGGGGTGTCATAGTTTTGTGGGGAGTCTTGCACTTACTACCTTCACCCTTCTTTTCATCATAGCTATCACAAGGATTATGATCCCTGTGTCTGGAATTCTATAATCCCAGACTCCTCTGGTTCCACCTTTCTAAAGAATAAACTTGACTTCTCTGAGTACTGGCTGAATAGAATGGTCTGGTTATGTAGTGGAGAAGAAGATCTAGGCACCTCACTACTATTCACTCAGTTATAATGTCACTCCAACTTTCAGAGCACTACACACTCTGTATTCAGAGCACAGTAGTTCCTCACATTTCTTTTCTACCTCTTGTAGAAAGAACATGTTTGCTTCTTATAGCCATCTCCTTGCAGACAGTAAGGTTCCACCTCTCTTTGCTTTATCCACAACAGCAGCCAACTTTTCATTTGTCAGCCATCCTGCATCTTTTAGCACATCTCATTTGCTGTGATTGACTTTCTAATTCTTTTCGTCCTTTGACTTTTTTTTTTTTCTTTTGAGAGAGAGAGAGTGAGAATAAGTGTGCAAGTGAGGGAGGGAGGGGCAGAGGGAGAGAATCTCAAGCAGACCCCATGCTAAGCACAGAGCCTGACATGGGGCTCAATCCCACAACCTGAGATCATGACTTGAGCCGAAATCAACAGCCAGATGTTTAACTGACTGAGTCACCCAGGCATCCCTTGACTTTATATTTTTAATGTTCTTTTTTTTCTCTCATTCTTTTGTTCTTTAGGGGAAAAAGCAAAGAAGAAATGTTTAAACAGATTTCAGAAACAAAATCTGTACAGTCATCATGTCCATTCTTTTGATCATGGAAGGAAAGAAGAGAGTTTTTAAGTAAGAGTTCCAAACAATAAACCATATAGTAGGTCACAAAGAAATTTACCAGGTTTTAAAACAATAATCATTAATATTTTTCATTCATGAAGCCAAAGAAACATGCTTGTTATTCCAGTTTTTCAAAAAAATAAATGTTTTTATTCACAACATCTACAATATAGAAATAGTGTAAATGTCACCGACAGATGAATGGATAAAGAAAACCTGGTATACACATACAGTGGAATATTATTCAGTCTTAAAAATAAGGAAATCCTACCAGTTGGGACAACATGTACCTAGAGGACATTATGCCAAGTGAAACAAGCCAGGAACAGAAAGACAAATACTGCATGATCCTACTTTTATGAGAAATCTAAAACAGTCTGACTCATGGAACCAGCAAGTAGAGGAGTGGTTACCAGAGCTCAGGGAAGGGACAGATGTGGAGGTATCAGCCAAAAGTATAATGTTTCAGGTGCACAAAATCAATGTGTTCTGAATCTAACATATAGCATACATAAGGTTTATAGTGAACAATGCTGTTTTACATAGTTAGATATTTGCTGGGGGGGGGTGGGCGAATGTTATATTAAGTGTCCTTACCACAGAGTAGAGAAATAATAACAGTAGAAAGTAAATTAATTTTTAAAAAGAAGGGGATGGGAGGAAACTTCTTGAGGTGATGGATACATTTACAGCTTTGATTGAGGCAGTGTATCACAGGTATACACTTCTCTCCAAACTCATCAAGCTGTATAATATTAAATAGTATGTCAATCATATCTCCACAAAAAGTGGTTAAAAAAAGAATAGGTGCTCTGTTTGAAAAATTAAGAAATGCATCTTACCTCTCAGGTTATCTTGGGTTGCTTTGTTACCATGAGTCCTCTCAGTTCACCAGGGAAAGAGAGCTACCAAAGGGTGGTAGACATATGTGTGTCCGTCTATCCATCCATCCATCTCCATGCATCCATCTCTCCATGTATGTAGAGCCGATATGTGTGTATATACACATACATGTGTGTATGTGTGTGTGCATGTGTATATATCCATGTATGTAAGTATATCTGTATGTAAATATGTGTGTTTACATTTGTATTTATATTTACATATTTTTTCTGCTTACTTTATGGAGAGGGGAGGACAAGAACAGCTTTATGAAAGCCATGCTTATGCTCTGCTTCCCCTAACTGAGTCCTAAGGGGACAGAAGACTTATATGCAGAATGAGATTACTCGGTTATGTTCTGAATCTCCACCTTAGAAGTGCCAAGGCCTTTTTACCCCATCACCCATATTCTTTTAGAAATGGAACCAGAGGATGTCGAACAAGTTCACGGGCCCTCTTTTTATTTTAATTTTTTAAAAGATTTATTTATTTATTTGAGAGAGAGAGGGAGAGAAAGAGCATGAGCTGGAAGGGTAGAGGGAGAGGGAGCAAGGATCTCGAGCAGACTGCGTTGCACATGGAGCCCCACACAGGGCTCCGTCTCATGATCCTGAGATAATGACCTGAGCCAAAACCAAGAGTTGGTGCTTAACTGACTGAGCCACCCAGGTGCCACATGCAGGTCCTCTCTTATTGCCATGTAATGAGGAACTGGATTCTCTGACAACTCTCCAGCCCTTGGCCACTGAAGTCACTTGATGACAGTCCATTTCCAAGCAAACTTCTAAGCATCTCTTTCCCACCACAGCCTCTCTGTTCCCTTGAGACTCTCCTAACAGCATGCAGAGCTTCTGAGTTCCATTTCAAGTCACTGTTTAACAAATCCATTTTAGTTAACTTCTTATCAATTTTCCCATTTTATTCATTCATTCTTGCATGACAACCCACAGAAGCCCTTCTTAGCTAAGCCATTTTTCTGATGGGAAATTGGTATTAAAAAAAAAAAGTGCTCAATTCAAAACTTACACTTGGTCAGAAAAGATACCTAACCTGGTCATTTTGATAACTTTATAGCCAACACTGTCTTGTTCATGTTTGCTTTAAGCAAGGTGTCCTCTCTCCACTGCCCCCCCCACCATATACATCTATGATACAAAATTTAAGTCGGTATCTGTAGATTAGGAGAAAAAAACGGAGGAGATATATAGATACAGAATAAAAATTTTAAATACGTTCAAAATGGCAAATCCCTCTTTTTATTCTCGACTGGGGAAAAAAAAATCTATCTGCCCTAATTTCATCACCTGATTCTCTTTCTGTATATTAGAGGTCTATAGGTGCCCTGATTTCATTAGAAGAAGGTGTTTCCATGATCCTTTAATAAAAAGATTTGGTCTAGCATAATAACTACCCAGCATTTTATTTAAGTTGCTAGGTATGGTGTTTCTCCATGTGAACAGCAATAATGATCATGTGTCCTATGAGGGAATTCATTCTGACATCTCTTGTTAGCTGACAGGTACCTAGTACACTTGCCTCCCAGCTTTGGGACTGGTTTCAAATGCAGCCTTTGTGAAAGCAAAGGAAATCCTCACAACTCTATCCAGTGACAAGTAGCAGGAATTGGGTCAGACTGGGGACGTGTACTGTGATGTGAAAATGGGGCTCCACTAGGGCTGTCACCAGGAGGCAGAGTGATCATTGATCGCATCTTGCTTCTGCCCTTCCTCCCCTTTCAAATAACCTTCTTTGCACCCCCTGCAGGACCCACTGCTGGGCAAGAGAAGGGCCACCTGGTCCCTGGATATGACTTTTCCCCAGAAAAAGTGGTGGGAGACTCATCCCTTTCCCTCAGTCTTGAGGACAGATACCAGAGCTCTTCACCTTGGGGATTTCATCAAAAGGGGTATCTATGCAGGCAAGGTGAATTCACAGAGTCTTTAAAAAAATCAAACACTCAGTGTTTGCTTTCTAGAAGTCATTTGAAATAAGATGATTACACAAGTATTTATTGGAAGATTTTAGTTAAATAAACTATGGTATATCTATTCAATGGACTAATTTGCTGTCACTGAGAGGACGGATACATTTACACTGACATTGAAGATTTCATGATTAATTTTGAAGGACAAAGCTGGTTATAAAATGGCATTTAAAGGGACACCTCCATGGCTCAGTTGTTAAGCATCTGCCTTCAGTTCAGGTCATGATCCCAGGGTCCTGGGATGGGATCCCACATCGGGTTCCCTGCTCAGTGGGAAGCCTGCTTCTCCCTCTCCCCCTCCCCTTGTTTGTGTTCCCTCTCTGGCTGTTTCTTTCTGTCAAATAAATAAATAAACTCTTTTAAAAAGTGGCATTTTAAAATATAGTATGATTTCATTTATATGAACAGAGAGATTAAAAAAAAAAAAAATGTGCCTGAAAATATATTCAAAACATTCAGGGCATACCCCTGGTTTGTGGGTTTTCAGGTGAATTTACTTTGTATTTTTCTGTGTATTTAATTTTGACATAAATATATATTCACTATAATCAGATAAAAGACAAAAATAAAAGCTACTTATTGTATGGAAATACAAAAGATGGCATTAGTTTGAATCACTCCTGGTATCATTTATATCTCAGAGGCAATAATTTCACTAGTTAAGGACCAACCTGAAAGGCCCCATTCCAAGAACCTTTATTTTGCACAACTACAAACTGGAACTAACAGTAACGCTTGTCTCTCAAAGATAGGTACACAGTCGGAAAGCATTTGTGAAAACATGAGGTGCAAAATAATGAGATGGTAAGAAATACAGGCTCCAGAGCCAGATGCCTTAGAAATGAATCCAGGACAACTGTTTTCTGGTTGTGTGACCTTGGGCAGTTTACTTAACCTCTCTGAGTGATCAGTCTCTGAATCTACAGATGAGAAAATTACATGCACCCACCTCATGGCTGTGTGAGGAAGACAGGTAACATTTATAAAGCCTTTACAATGGTGCCAACTACATAATAAGCACTAAACGCATTTTTGATAGATAAGAAAAATGCCCTGTGGTACACTCAGCTGTAGAATTTAGGTTTCAAACTGCTGACGCAAAACCTTCTTTAAAGTATATCATGCCTGAATTATGTGCTTCACGCAGACCATCTTGCTCTGTCCTGTATACATGTATGAGCAGTACAGCAAAGGTAACAATGAGGCCAAGGGTGTAAAAATCATCATGGAACAAAATGGGAGTGTGAAGTGATGATGGAGACAATTGCTTTGTTCTCTTTCTTTTTCAGATTATTCTAAGTAGGTCTGCTCAAATCAGTGCTGTAGTTTGAAAAATGTTTCTGAACAAGGACAGATTTACATGTGAAGTATCTGGCACGTTAATTGAAAGGTCTTTATGACTGGTTGTCCATTCCTGTTAGGGGCCATCTTGAAAACTAAGATGGCTGTCAGCTAAATCAGGAATCAATTAGACACATTAATAAAACAACCCTGTCAACTCCCATTAGACCTGGGTCAGAACTTTTTTCTTCTCTACTAAGCAAGCAATTGCTAATCACAATTTTTATCAATATCTCAGAAACATGATCTGTAATTTACCTCCAGCAAATGGATAATACCAATTGCTTACTGACTCTAAGTTGGAAGCACTGTCCCGAGGGAGAAGGGAAGTCCATATTCTGTCACTTCCTGATTGTAACTGGTAGGAGGCCTTGGGGATTTAGGAGGAAACAAATGCAAACATGGTTTTCCAAGGTACAGAATGTGCCCTAAGAAGTGAAAGAGAAAGTGATGAGAGACTTTTGAGAGGCACCTTTGGTAATGTAAGTAAGAGAATGTTAAAAAGAGGCAGAGTTCTTTGTACATTGTCAGCTCAGTTAAGAAGTTGAGTTTGGGGGTGCCTGGGTGGCTCAGTGGGTTAAAGCCTCTGCCTTCGGCTCAGGTCATGATCTCCAGGTCCTGGGATCCAGCCCCGCATGGGGCTCTCTGCTCAGCAGGGAACCTGCTTCCCCCTCTCTCTGCCTGCCTCTCTGCTTGCTTGTGATCTCTTTCTTTGTCAAATAAATAAATAAAATCTTTAAAAAAAAAAAAAAAGAAGTTGAGTTTGGCTAAACTCAGGACATCCTCCATGTGGAGTGCTAGAGAATCACCATGTGTGACGCCTCTAAAATCTGGCATCTTATGTTCAAGGTAATAGATATTCAAAACAATAGTTTTGTAAAGTGTGGTCACGGGCTTTAACAGGAGATTCACCTACAGAGGCTGGCGGATATGAAGAGAGTAAGCAGCCCGGGAAGAATTAGTAAGACAAGGATTCATTCCTTCATTCTCCTTTTCTGTCTGAATTTGGCAAGGGAAGGCTGGATGGGCAGAATTTTTGGTCTTAGATGCACAGGTCAGAGTTAGAGTAGAGCACTATTTTAGAGGTCTTAGATGCACTATTTTAGATGGTCTTAGATGCACAGGTCAGAGTTAGAGTAGAGCACTTATTTGGTCCATCCTTCTACTCCTTTCATGGGTCCCTTCTGAATCACAATTTTTGGACTAAAACCCCCCAGTGGTTCAGCACACCCCACTTCTAGAAGCAGTCTGTGCCCACTTGAATGGTTGCAGGATTCTTCTCTCTGTTGATGCAGAAAACATCTCTCAGGCTAGTTTCTGTGGTTCTAACATCAGTCTCAGAAGGTCTATTCAATTTGTTAAGGTGGAAATGAGCTTGGAGTATAAAAGTAGGGTGAATCTTAGTTTCACCACATAAAATGCTATGACTTACAGTGTTACACTTCCTCATTGGGAAATTCCCACTGGGGAAATAATAACTGTACCATCTTCCATTGCCTACAGGAAAGTTAAAATAGTCACGTTATAGTGAGATAAGGTATACGAAAATAATTTTTTCATATCGTCAAGATTCTTGTTATCATCACTTTCTTTCAATACAGGTTTCACCTGGTTCTTCTCGTTTTTCTTCTCAAGATCTCTATTTGTCTCACCTGTTCCCTAATGATGGTGAAATGTCTCAGTTTAGATATTTGTCTAAACTTTTTGTCTCAAATGAGCAGACCCAAATAAAACATACATCTGGTTTGTGTAGTTGTGATTTGGATTGTCTATCAGTTTTGTCAAAGAAATACAATGCAAGAAAATGGTTTAAGTTGTCCACTGCTGGAATCCATGGCCCCAGTGACCCCAAATCATGAATTTGCATTTTAAAAAAATGGGAAAATCTTATCTCTGTGGAAGAGACAAAATGGTGTAGTGGAAAGAAAATGGTCATAGGTACCAGTTCAATGAATTAATTCCAATAAGCAGAGCTAAAAGGAGCCTTAGATATCATCTAACCTAATGGTCACCTTGCACAAGGGGAAAGACTTTATGAGTTTTTTTCAGACTTAGTGATAGCAGATACCAAGCTACTCCTTATTAGTATTGGACTAATACCTCCAAGATAAGGAGTGGGTTTTGAACAGAAATCTGGAAAATAGAAAGAAATGATTATGGTATTGCTAAATAAAATACAGAACACCCATTTAAATTTGAATCTCATATGTAATGTGTAATTAGCATAAGTATGCCCCATGCAATATTTGGGATATACTTAATGCCAAAAATTTATTGATTGGTGAGTCAGAGAGCATATGTATGGTTAGACTTGCTAGACATTGCTAATTCTCTCTGAAGGTTTATACCTGTTTACCCTTCCTGTTAGCTATTAGACTAAAATGCAGAATATTTGCCAATCTGATTGGTAAAAAAAAAATTTATCATAGCATTGCTCACATCTTTGTTTCTCTAATTATGGGTAACTTGAGGGTTTCTCATGTGTTTATGAGCCACTGGATTTCCTTTGCTGAAAATTTTCTATTCGTATTTTTTGTCACCTCACTTTATCGATGTTGTTTTAAGTACATTGTTACTCTAACTTACAAAATTTTGGTCCTGGGATATTAGTACTTTATCTGCAATATGAATTGTAAATATTTTTTCCAGTTTTGTTACTTAGCTTCTGATTTTCCTCTGATGTCTTGGGGGCATGGACAAATATTTTGTTTTATTTTCAATATGGTTGCATTCATTAATTTTGTGTGTGTGCTTGGTTTGTGAATTTTAAGACACAGGTGGGAAGATTTTCCAGACACCAAGATTACAAGAAAATCCACTTGTTTTCCTTTGTTTTTTTGTTTTTATGCTTTTATATCTTTGATACATTTGGATTTTCTTCTGGTATATGGAGTGAGGTACAGGTTCTTTTTTTTTTTTTTTTTTCCAGATCAATACTCAGAAGGTACAGAACATTATTATTTTCCTTATTCATTTGAGATTCCAACTTCATTATCTGCTAAATTTCTGAATATATCTTTTAGTCAGTATATCCACTGATATATTAATGTCATACATTTTATTTTTCTTTAGATTACCATTTTATGCCTTGTGGGGCCCATCATCATACATGTTTTCCTTTTTAAAAAACGCTTTTCTTGACTTTTTCCTCATGCAGCTTAGAATCCACTTTGTTTAGTTCCCAAAACAAAACAGACAAAATAATTTTAGTATTTTAATTTGGAATCCTGTTAGACATATAAATAAAATAAGGGAAAATTCACATCTTTAATTTATTAAGGTTTCCTTTCCAAATCAAGGCACTATTTTTCTATTTGTTCAGTACCTATCTGTGTGCCTAAATAGTATTTGAATGTTTTCTTCATAAAAGTTTGTATGTCTCTTATTAAAGTTTTTTTAAGGCATTTTGTCTTTTTTAGTGCTGTTATGGATGAGAGTCTTTTCATTTATTATTCTTTCCAATTATTCATTGTTTGTATATATTGATGTATGTTTATTATGTTTAATGCCTATTATATAACTTATTTTTTTGTAGAATTTATTATTTGTGACCAATTTCTCCATTTAATTTTCTTGGATTTTCCAATATTTAATTTTGTCTTCTGACAGTTGTCAGGAAAGTATGTTCTTCCCTTCCATTTTTTGTACCCCCCATTCTTACTTTAGTACAATGTTTCACAATAGTGGTGGCAGTGGGCATTCCTGTCTTATTCCAGATTTTAGTGACATGGTTTTAGTGCCTCCTCAGTCAGCCTCTACTGGCTTTCATACGGAGAAATACATGTATATACTTACAGATCTATATATGTAACTCTATCTATGTAACTATCTACACCATTACTATGTTTATGTTTACCTCTGTATCTAAGGCCAAAGGAATATTCTCATATCTATAATGCAATTGTCTAAATTTCTGATCAGCATACCCATATTAAAGAAATGTTTATCTATTATGAAATAATGAGGATATCAAATTTTTGTATTTTATAGAGGATCAGTTGATACATGATAAACCGCACATATTTAAAGCTTATCTTTTGATACACTTTGATACATGCATGTACTATAAACGCATTACCCCAATAAGATAATAAATACATCCATCATCTTAAGCATTTACTCAAGGATCTTTGTAATCCCTCCCTCCCAATACCCTTCCCCTAAGCAATCAGTGCTTGCTGTCACTGTAGATTAGTTTGTGCTTCATAGACTTTCACAGGAAGAGAATCACACAGTATATGTTCTCATGCTGTTGTGTGGTGGGTCTCTGCTGCTTACTTCCCTTGATTGCTGAGAGTACGCTGTTGTATGGATATACCACAATTGATTCATCCGTCCTACTTTTGATGGACAGTGGGAGCCCAGAAACAGACCTACGGAAACACAGTCAATAGATCTTGGACAAAGGAGCAAAGGCAATACAGTGCAGCAAAGATAATCTTTTTGAAAAATGTTGCCAGAACAGCTTGATATCCACACGCTACCAAGCTGAGTATAGACACAGATCTTACATCCTTCACAAAAACTAACATAAAAGGGATCATAGACCTACAGGTAAAACACAACACTATAAAACTCTCAGTGGGGCCTGGCTGGCTCTGTCAGTGAAGCATGCAACTCTTGATCTCAGGGTTGTGAGTTCAAGCCCTACACTGGATGGAGAGCTGACTTAGAAAAAGAGAATAACTGTAAAGCTCTTAGAAGATAACACAGGAGGAAACCTAGATGACCCTGGGTTATGCAGTGACTTCTAGATAACAATACCAAAGGCACAATCCATGAAAGAAATGACTTTTAATCTGGAATTCATTAAAACATAAAAACATCTCCTGCAAAAGACCATGTCAAGAGAATGAGAATGAGCTGAGCTATAGACTGAGAACGTATTTGCAAAATAAGACATATCTCCTCAAGGACTGCTACTTAAAAATCAACATAAAAAAACACAAACCATCCAGTTAAGAAAGAGGCCTTAACGGATGCCTCATCAAAAAAGATGGCAATAGGGACGCCTGGGTGGTTAAGTCAGTTAAGCATCTGCCTTCGGGACAGGTCATGATCCCAGGGTCCTGGAATCGAGTCCCACATCAGGCTCCTTGCTCAGCAAGGACCCTGTTTCTTCCTCTACTTGCCACACCCACCCACCCACCCCGCTGCCCTGCTTGTGTTCTCTCTCTCTCTGGCAAATAGATATATAAAATCTTTAAAAAAGAAGAAGAAGAAGAAGAAGAAGAAGAAGAAGAAGAAGAAGAAGAAGAAGAAGAAGAAAGCAAATGAATATATATAAAGATGTTCCATGTCATATATGTTAGAGAAATTAAAATAATACGACAAGATACCACTACATACCTGTTAGAATGGTCCGAATCTGAACTCTTGACACCTCCAGTCGCTGGTGAGAATGTGGAGCACCTGACATTCTCATGGCTGGTGGGAATACAACAGGATGTAGTCACTTTGGAAGACACTTTGGCACTTTCTATCAAAACTAAACATGCTCTTCCATATGATCCAGCGATTGCATTTCTTGGTATTTACCCAAAGAAATTGAAAACTTATGTTCACACAAAAACTCGCACACAGATGCTTATATCAGCTCACCCATCATTGCCAAAACTCGGGGAGCAACCAAGATATCCTGGAGTATATGCAGACAATGGAATAGTATTCAGCACTAAAGAGAGATGATCTATCAAGCCGTGAAAAAACATGGACAAAGTTAAATTACCATTACTAAGTGAAAGAAGCTGATCTGGAAAGGCAACATACTGTATGATTCCAAGAATACGACAGCCCAGAAAAAGCTGAAACTCTGGAGACTCTGAAAAGATCAATGGTTGCCAGAGGTTAGGAGTGGAAGGGAAGGACAAATAGGCAGAGAATTTTTAGGGCAGTGAAACTACTCTGTGTGATATAAGGATCGATACGTGTCTTTATACATTTGTCCGAACCCATACATCAAGATTGAACCCTAGTGCAAACTGTGGGGTTTGGGTGATTATGACGTGTTCATCAGTTGTAACAAATGTACCACCCCTGGTGAAGGATGTTCATAATGGGGGAGACTGCATGGGCGGAAGCAAAGTACATGTGGGAAATCCCTATTACTTCCCGTCAATGTTGCTCTCAGCCTAAAACATCACTAAAATAATAAATTCCTTCAAAATAAATTCCTTTATTCATGTGTTCAACCTTATTCAATAAGGATTTATTAACTACCTACACATGACAAAGGACTATGATAAAATAAGACATGGTCCACTGCAGTTGCAGATGGTAACTCAAACAAGAGAGGAAAAATCATCAATCCCTTCCCAACTGGCCATCCAATTGTGATTTTTTCCTGTCTCTAACGACCATTGCAGTTGACAACAGAACTAAATTATTTTTCTGGGATGGGTGGTCCCTTTGACCACACTGGTATTTCAAACGCTCAAATCATTCCCCGTGCTACAGTGAGACTGAGGTAGTAGGCAAAATCAGCATAATGAAAATTAGCTAGATTAATTGAATGCTAACTAAGAAATGTTTCTGGGCATTGACATTTATTAATATATTTAATCTTCACAACTGCCATATAAGGAAGGGAATACTATTCTCCCATTTTATACATGAAGAAACTGAGGCTCAGAGCTGGTATGGTTGTTGAAGATAGTGAAGCATAAGATTTTATGTTACCTACACGTTAAGGATGTGGGTTGTCACAGTTTCATAAATGCTGGTAGAAGTCATGAGATGTCCAGGTCAAAGATAAAGAATAGCTTTAAAATCACAGTTACAGTAATAGAGTATCAACATTTCTTTCTTTTTAAAGATTTTATTTATTTATTTGATAGAGGTCACAAGCAGGCAGAGAGGCAGGCAGAGAGAGAGGGGGAAGCAGGCTCCCTGCTGAGCAGAGAGCCCGATGCGGGGCTCGATTCCAGGACCCTGGGATCATGACCTGAGCTGAAGGCAGAGGCTTAACCCACTGAGCCACCCAGGCGCCCCAGAGTATCAGCATTTCTTACACCTGCTCTCAGTCTCAATCCCCACACGGTGACACACAGTGTGCCAAGTTACCCTGCCCATGCAGTGAGTTGTACGTGAAAGGACTCCCAGACTAGAAAATAATGGGCAGTAAGACTACCAGGCTTTTCCTCTGGAGGGGGATACCATCTCTATCTTCCACAATTGTTAGTCCAGAACTAAGAACAGTCAGTACATCACCCATATAATGGGCAGAAGCACAAGAAACTCATAAAGACTTTCTCCCAACATAAGGCACTTACCCAAGGTCAGAAGTGGTAGGACTTGGATTCCAAGTGGGGAGCTCCAGAGCCCCCATGCCCATCCACTGGATTCTACTTCCTCCCTTGGGTATCAGAGCATCAGAAAGATGTGGGTGGTTGAGTTGGTGGGGAAGTGCTTTGGAGGTCCAGAAGTCTGATCCACCGCAGGAAAGCTCTCTAAGGCCATGGTGTCTTGGGTCGTGCGTCTAAGCTGAAGCTCATTCCTGGAGAGAAAATAAGCAGGGGCAGGGGTCAGCTGGTCAGAGAAGGAGTCGGAAGTGAGTCAGAATATGAAGAAATAGAAATTGAGGTGAGGGAACCTGAATGCAAAGCACTGTGTCCGGGGAGCAAGAGAAGGTATCGGGGCAGAGCTGGACAAAAGCTTTCGCTGGAGTCCCTGTTCCTGTGGCTCATCCAGACCGCATGATTGGTGCGATGCTTGCATTGCAAAGGTCAAGTCTGGCATGACCACTAGGAATGGAGTACGTGGCTGTTTAAAGGTGAAAACATTCCTGCAGAATACCTCAGAGGAGAAGATCAGCAGGCTTGGGAATTCAGGCCACAGACGGCCCCTCGCCGACCGCTCCCTCCCTCAGTGAAACCCCAACCACTGGGACACTTGGTGGGGGCACATTTCAGGGGGTAGTTTCAATGGCAGAGGCTCTGTGTTTGACAAAGTTCTAATCTAGGTTAGGGCTCAATGCCGAGGGCTCTTTGGAGTAAAATCATCTCTTTATTAATGAGATCCAGCCCCATCTCTCTGATAGAAATGATGGGAAAAGCTGTCCCTTTGGTGCTATTCAAATGAACGGGAGAGAACAGTGGGTGTTTTTAAAACTCTCTCCCTATCATAGGCGGATGGAGCTCATTAGTGAGGGGAATGATTTTGCTGGGGAAAGGCTGTTATAATAAGAAAACATAACCTACTCAAGATGAACCAGATCCAAGTCAATTAGGCTGGGAAAAAAAAAAAAAAGGAGAGAGAGCAAGTGAGCTTCAAAAATACCACCTCTTTCCTTCCATTCATTTGAATAACAGCAAAGGGACATTTTAGTTTTTTAATCATTTTTTTTTTTACTTGAATCAGTCTGGATCTCATTAATATAGGAATGATCTCACTTAAAAGACTTAGTGTTAAACTCCTGTTCAACTGAGATTAACCAAATCAAACATGATTTGACCAAAAAAGAAAAGTCTAAAGTATTATACCTATTTCTAATACATTGCAATCTGCCTTTAAAAATAAAAAAGGATACACATGATATTTCTTATTCAGCTTCTTTTGATGTATCTGGAATACATTTTCCTAGGTAAACTGGTATTGAAATTGCAGTGAAATGCGGTTAACCACATGAAGTTACTGAAAAAGCGTGGATTAAAATAATTTACATGTGTATGAGGAGGAGGGTCTGGTAGGCAATGTCAACTGGGGAGTAAACACATCTTCCACGGGGGATATATTTCCCTCGGATCTTCAAGGGATCCTCACTGAATTCATCTCACTGTGCTGCAATGTCTGTATGTTTTCAGGTAAACATACTTATTTTGAAGGCTCTTCGATCTCAGTGCTATTGACTTTGGGGACCCAAATGTGTGGAATCCTTTGTTCTGGGGTTGCCCTGTGCATTAGCGATGGTTTTGTGGCATCCTTGGCCTCCATCCCAAGATAGCAATAGCCTTGTCCCACCTAGGTATGACAGCCAGAAATGTCTCCAGACATTGCCTGATGCCCCACTGGGGCAAACCCACATTTTCCCCAATGCTACCCATTCATTTAAGGTAATCCTGGCAGGAAAGCAATAGAACGAGTAGTATATATAATAATACTCACACTTAGGGTGAATTTATCATCCTGGCTTTGTTCCAAAAGTTTCTCTTGAATACATTTATCTCCCTCCTTGCCCCAACCTGTATGCTGCACTAGTGTGCTCTCTCCCCTCACCCCATGGTAATATAACTAAAGGACTCTTTCCACCTTGCCGTGGTTAGGTAGCTCTCAGTGAGGGATGGGATGCATCCTGAGGTCACACATTCTCTGGAAGAAAACCACGTGTAGCAAAGAATGGAGCCCTTAGAAACCACCATACTGCAATTTTATTCTTGGCTTTGTTATTTCTTAGGTAAAGTGTTTGAAAATGTTCAACCTTTTTGATAGTAAATAAGAATGCTGGCAGACACATAACCACAGCAGAGAGATGGAGAGTGAAAGGAGGAGGAATAGCCTGGTTTCCTCCCTGCACCTGCCTCTAGTTCTCTTGTTTGGGTCCCTGATAGCCACACCCAGGTAGAAGCCAGTTGACAGGGCAGGAAGGGGACAGGTGAGCCCTCCAGGAGGGAGAGCCAAGTAGGCCAGAGTGAGGAGTGAGTCTGGGATTAAATGGAGTTAGGGCGGGCACCCATTCCCAACAGCATGGGTAAACTCATTATATGCTAATTGCTTCTTTTTATGGTGGTTCCACTGGTTTTTCTGAGTTAGAAACCACTGTTGACAATTGAGTAAAATATATCTGGAACAAGCCTTGGCAGTCACTAACATTATTTCTCACTGGCCTAAGCCATCCTGAACCAGAACCAGATTCAAGAGAGTCTCCTCTTACGTCTCTATAGAAAGAGCTGTCTGTAGTGGGAAGGAGTCTTCCCGACATGAGGCTCTAGGACAGGGGTTAGCTAACTTTCTCTGTTCTAGGAAAGTTAGCAAATATTTTATACCTCGAAGGCTATACGGTGTCTGTGGTAGGTAGACTCAGTTCTACTGTTGCAATTTGAAGGCTGCTATAGATAATCTGTAACAGAATGACTATAGCTGTGTTCCAATAAAACTTTATTTATACAAGCAGCAGGCTGGGCTTGGCCCACAGGCTGTAGTTCGCCAGCCCCTACTTGTAGGGCGAAACAATGTGTCCCCATCTCTCCAAGGACAGTGGTTCTATTGAACTGCCCTGTGTGCATGAATTCATTAGTTTGTAGCCTTATTTGGGGGGGTGGGGTGGGGAGGAAGCATTTGAAGTAATGAAGCATTGTTTTAAAAGATTTTATTTATTCATTTCAGAGAGAGAGAGAGAGCATGGCTGGAGGAGGAGCAGAGGCAGAGGGAGAGAGACAAGCAGACTCCTCAGGAAACGTGGAGCCTGACACAGGGCTCAATCCCAGGACCCTGAGACCTCGATCTGAGCGGAAATCAAGAGTCTGAAGCTTAACAGGCTGAGCCACCCAGGCATTCCTGAAGCACTTTTTTGTCTAATGATTCGTGTTTAACGTAAGCATAAGAGTTATATTATTCACACTTAAAAATATACCATTGACCAGGAGATTATTAAAAATTATTTGAAGTGAGAGACAGACCTCATTGCAAAGGAAGAAAATAATTTTCCACAGGGTCTGCGCTTCTTCTGTTGCAGAAAAGCACATCAGTTTCCTTGGCAAATTCACAGCTCAGCTTTGTCCCTCCCTTAGTATTCATGCACGCTCCTAATGGATTCGCAATTGCAAATCAGCCCCGTACCAGAGCGGGGGATGTTTTAGACTGTGTTTATTATGTCTCTGGTGTGCCTGCACACACGTGTGATGATCACTGTTTCTTCTCCCAGAACAATTAGCCGTGGGCCGGCCTCCCATTGTTGGTATTAGTGTAGGATCTCTGATGTGGAGAAGGAAATGGGCTCGCTTCTCACTCTCCGTTCACAGTATCCCTTGTCTTCGCAGCAAGGAAGCGGCTTTCTCTCATGGGCCTACACGAGGTGCAGTGTTCATTTACGTCTGTCTCCACTCAGGACGTTGAAGGAAATCTGACACACGCTTGCACCGTGCACCAGCTGGTCTGAAAAGGTAAGAGGAGTCCACAGACATGCCTGGGTTATGTACGTCCTGTGTCCTGTTCTACTTCGCGCAGCCCCTGCTGGCTCCCAGCTCTAGGGAGCCTCTCCTTCCTGCCATCAGGTCTTCTGTGGGGCCCGTCTCAGCTTCCCCTCCAGGGCACCAGTCTGGGCGGCCTCCCTGATGCTGCCTTACTCAGACAGGGCAACAGTCTGGGGATTGCCACTGGGAGTTTGGGCTCGGGCCAGATCCAGGTGTGCACTGAGGCTCTGCACTGGCTCACTGTGCTCCTCGAGGTGAGACTCTGAGCCTCCGTGCATGTTTGTTCATCATCAAAATGGAAGTTATGACACCTCGTGTGAACGGAATTGTATCCTCCTCAAACATTTATAAGTTAAAGCCCTAAACCCCAGAACCTCAGAATGTAAGGTCCTGGAGACAGGACCTTTCAAGAGATAACTGTACGAAAATGAGGCCATTAGGGCAGACTCTAATTCAGTACAGCCAGGGGAGCCTGGGTGGTTCAGTCAGTTAATTGTCTGCCTTGGGCTCAGGTCATGATCCCAGGGTCCTGGGATGGAGCCCTACATTCCGCTCCCTGCTCAGCTGGAAGCCTGCTTCTCCCTCTGCCTCTCCTGCTGCTTGTGTTCTCTCTCTCTCTCTCTTTCAAATAAATAAATATAACAGCTTTAAAAAGTGTTAAAAATGTTAATGAGTGAAATATGGTTTCACTTACTTGTAGCATAAGGAATAACACGGAGGACATTGGGGAGAAGGAGAGGAGAAGTGAGTTGGGGGAAATCGGAGGGGGGAGACGAACCGTGAGAGACTGTGGACTCTGAGAAACAAACCGAGGGTTTTGGAGGGGAGGGAGGTGAGGGCTTGGGTGAGCTTGGTGGTGGGTATTAAGGAGGGCACGGATTGCACGGAGCACTGGGTGGGGTGCATAAACAATGAATCTTAGAACACCGAAAAAATAAATAAATAAAATTACCCAAAAAAAAGTAAATAAAAATAAAGATATTGTTGAACTGTTAAAAAAAAATGTTAATGCAGTATGGCAGGTGTGCTTCTAAGAAGAGATTAGGACACAGGCACACACAAAGGGACGGCCCTGTGAGCCCACAGGAAGGAGGCCGCCGTCTACAAGCCAAGGAGAGAGGCGTCAGGAGAAACCAACCCTTCTGACGCCTTGATGTCAGACCTCCACCTCTAGGACCCTGAGGAAACGGAATTCCTGTTCTTTAAGCTGCCCCATCTGTGGTGCTTTACCAGGGGCAACCCTAGTGCACTAAAGCAACACCCAGCTTATGGGACCGTCCTAAAGACCGTCCGTAGGTAGCGAGTACACTGTGTGCGCCGGTGTTTCTTTTGTCTGCTCTTCCCATGAAGGTACTTCCACGGTTTGAGAACATACCACAGATGTGAGTCTTAGTGGGAAACAGGACCCAGCAGAGTGGTCACCCCCTTTCTGGTAAAGGCCTCGAGAGACAGCACCCTCGCTGCCGGCAATGTGGCCTTCCGACGTGAGCGGATTCCCCTGTCCTGGTTCCTTATTCACGCAAAGTACACTGACACCCTGTACCTCTCTTCCACTGTGCAGTTAGCCTTCAGCAAGTTCTAGAAGTTCTAAAACAAGTGAGATGGTTGGACGTGACATAGGTGCGCCTGAGTTTACTTTCTTGAGGCTGAAGGAGGCCCCGTGTTGACCTGATCATCCCGTGATAGGATGTCAGAGGCCTCCAGCTCTCTCCCGTCCCTGCTGAGGGCTGCAGCTTTCCCTGCTAAAGCCGCCCCTGGAGCCTGGGTCCCAGCGTTCAACCCTTCACGCTCGCACACAACTATTTTGGTGGTTTTTTTGCACTTACGTACCAGACCTCACAAGGCACATCAAGATAGAAAAGATATTCTTTAATTAGGTTACTATCTTATTTATGTTGCTTTCACCCCCTGGTCATGTCTAACAGAGGTTCTATTTACAATCTTGCCAAATACCACAGAATCAATCAACAGGACCTAAATTTACTTTTCCAAAAGATGCTATTTGAAGGAGATTTACGTTTGAAAGTTTGTGTTTGCATTTCCTGGCTGGCTCCCTCCCTCAGTTCATTCTCTCCAGACAGGCCGGCCCTCAGCAAGAGTATCAGCTTACACAAGCTTCCCTGAGGTTTGCGATGTTACTTTCTCTGCCCCCTCTGCACAGATTAATAGTCAAAAAAAAAAAAGAAATGCATTAAAACTAGGAACCCTCAAGCCTAAAGCGCAGCGCATTTAAATTTCTACAGCTGGTCTACATCTTTAGGAATCCTCTTGCACTGCAGCTTCTGGTAGGGAGTATAGGCAGGGGTGGGAGATCAGTGTGTCAGATCAGGTGACTAAGAAGAGTGGAAGGGTTTTGGCCACTTCACAGAATTTGCTTATGCACTTTTTAATCTTTGTTCCTAATTTCTTTTCCCCACTTAAAAATTTTTTAAAAAGTATACAGAGTAAAAAAAAATGAAAGTACTCCTCTGCTTCCAGTTTAAAAGTTCAAGATGAAAAATAAATAAATAAATAAATAAATAAATAAATAAATAAATAAAAGTTGGAGATGAAAAAAAAAAAAAAAAAAGGAGGAGGAGCCCTGCACCAGGGAAAATGACGGAGCTAGAAGTCAGAGGACTCATTCTTGCAAAACTACAGCCATGTGTCCCAGAGCTGACGATGCCAGAGCTTGAAGGCCCTACTAAGTGCCAGGCACTGTGAAACCCTTCCCATTTCCTACCTATTAGCACAAAACGACCTCATGGGACTATATGGCAGTCTGCTCTGCTGTCACGCATATTCCTGCAGCAGGAACTTGCTCCCATCCTATAAGTAAATAGGGAAAAGCGTCTACATAATGCAGAACGGGGGTCTGGTTCATATGAGATTTTTTTCCCTCCTGTATATTAAATTTCACACCACTAAGTGGATCACAGCAAGCTGGCAAAGGAAACAGGCCTGCATCCTCGAGATCTGTGGTCCCCACTCTTCTTTGTCTTGGCTCAGTTTCTCTACCTGCCCCTTCTTGAAAGTGCTTATTTTGTTGTCCCCCAGTCTGGATACATTTTGCTCTCAACCTTCCTCTGCACTCCCTCTTCCACCAGGAACTTCTACCTTCTATTGTAGGTAAAGAGTTATGGGCTTTTTGATGGCATGTTTTTACCTATTAGAATTTAGCACACCTTTTGTAAAGGACATCAACACTGATACTCATATATTTTTAGGGGTCTGGTTGCAAACTTACATACCTTTTGAGTTGTTAGCTCTTCTTGCTATTTCTGCCATAAGCCCTGTTATTTTTAGTGTGTGATTTTGCAGAAGGCAAAGTTTTTCCAGAGCATGTATATCACATTATAGCAGGAAGCTATTTGAGGGATGAGGAAGCTGATGTGTGCAGAAGGCAGAGAACGTTCACAAAGCCTCATGGCAGGGAAATTGACGGGCTTGATTTCAGCCAGGTATCTCTGTCTGCTTCGTCGCTCTTAGGGGGAGTCACTGGAAGGTGTGCTTGTTCTTTCCCACCCCGTGTCCTCAGGTTGGAAGGCGTGGGACTTGGGAAACTGTACTCAGTGGCTTCAATCTTCCTGGGGCCCCAAACAAAAGTGTAGAAGAAAACAAAGGATATTACAAATATTTTCATAGAAAAATCAATAAAATAAAAATTAAATGATAGTGCATATCACACCTTTCCTCTTCCTAGGTGTTGAATTTACTAGGAACAATGTAGAAAAATGTGCTGTGAGTAGAACCTGGCACATAATAGATGCACAATAAAATGGTAACTCATGTTTGAATCTAAGGAACTCTACTGATATTTAATGCTTGGAACATGAGGGAAATAAACACCATTAGTCAGATTCCCCCACAGTCTGTCTTGGCTTATCCAGTGAAAACTACCTCCCACAATACAGATTTCTTTATTTTAAGGCTAAAAATGATCAATATAAACGTCCCCTGAATGCTGTGACCTTGGTTTTTGGAGGAAACAAAATAACCTCAGGATGCATGGGGCCCCTTAAGTCAAGGGCTTTTTTGTGTGTCTTAAAGAAAACTGTTACGTTAATCATGTAATTTAAGTGTGCCTATTTCTACATCGTGTATATAATGAAATCACAGTCTTTTCTCCTATATCTTGTTCCTTAGATCTCATTCATCAAGCGAAAGGAGCATCTCAAAGAGAATGGATGTGTCCCTCAAGATTTCGGTCCAGTGAGAAGTAGGACTTCTGGATATAAAGACTTAGGTCAGCAGGCAGACACTATTCTTGCTTACTGGGTCCAAATTCTGGCTTCACCTTTGTGCCAGATTCTTCACTCCCGGCAGGTGACATCCCATCCTCCCACAAAGACTCAGTTTCCCTCTCTCCACACAGAGGATCTGGTCTCCACTCTGTGGCATTCTTTGTGGATTAGGTGAGTAGCGGGATGGGACTGTGTTCCTTTCTTTAAAGGGTTGTTTGAAGATGAGGAAAAACAATAATAATGACACGAACAACCCTTGTTGGCCATGACCCGGCCATGGCCAAGGGACTGTGTTGCATGGTTTGTGAGCATCGCGACATCAAATGTCTCACCTTTGGAGGGTTGGAGGGTACACACTGGAAGGGAGTGCCATCACCTGTTTCCGTGGAGTGTTATTACTTACAAATGACATGGACACGTGTCCATGCAAAAATTAATGTTCTCATCATAGTAGACTTCTCGAACAGAAACAGGTGGGCACCTGCCATATAACAGAGATGGCCGAGGGGTCCCAGTGGGGAGAGGGTGCCACTGATGGAGATACCAGCATCTCCCGGCACCCTGTTCCACGTGAAGAAGGATACAGCTAATCTCACCTGTTCCAGCAACTCAAGGTGGCAGGGGAAATCCACCCGAAATGCAGCGCTGACACCAAGACAAATGCCCCAAATCAAAGGAAACAGTGAGGACGGTGTGCCCCCTTCCCTACATATACAGCAGTGTTCTCTGAGGACAGATTCTCATCTGAAAGGCTGGGGTTAATAAATACTTTCAGAATCACCGTGAGGATTGATTGGAAAATGTACATGGAACATTCCAAACCGCGCACTGAGTGTCGTAAAGTGGTGGTTGTGGGCAGGGAGACCTGGTCAAGGCTACTCGTCTCGACTGCCAGACACCTCCCTCCCTTTCCTAACTCCCTGCTCTCCTTCATTCTGAGTTTCCTTTGTCTGCTCAGAGTGGGCTGGGCCTTGGGCTGCTCTCCCTGCCCTCTCAGACCCTATGACTTACTCAGTGAGAACTAAACAGTGTGCCAGAACATCTACTCCTGCTTAACAGATGATAATTGCTCTGTTCATTGGTAGCCTGCTATGAGTCGGGAATTTTAGAGATGACATAACATTAAATTATCCTAAGCAATGTCACAAAGAAGACATTATCATCCCCATTCCACAGGTAAGAAAATCAAGGCTCAGAGACAAAGCCAATGTTAAGGCTCAGGTAAAAAAATTAACCCTTTATTCATGCATTCAGTGCCCATTAATAGGTACCTACTACGTGCCAGCAACTCTTCTAGGTGTAAGGGGGTTTTCAGCTCTCCACCTGAGTTGTGCTCATAACCCAGTGCAATGACCTTTGATATTCTTACAGCTCTCCAGTGGCTGAGCAGTGGTGGGGTTAACATGCTCTGCCTCCCACGTGTCATGTTTGCCTCCAACACTCGCTGGCCGGACAGCCAGGAACTTCTCCCAGAGGAGCTGACTCTAATAGAGGAATACCAGCCTTTGATTTAATCCAGAGGCTTATGAAATATTAGACTTGGAAGGAGACTTAGAAGTAACTTAATCCATTGTTTTGTTTTGGTTCTCTCAAACTGTCCTGCTCTGAACCATCAGGGTTTCACGGAGGCCCTCAGGGATCCGGAGGGTAAGTGTGATGGCAGTGCAACCAAGTCGGGGGTTGGGCCATTGAGCAACAGTGCCCAAGACATACCCCCACCTGCACATCCTGTGCTTCAAGGAGCAGCGTCCTGCCCTTTTGTGGGCCCAGGGCTAGACCCTCATGGTTGCTGTCTTTTAAACCAGCCTACCTACTCCCCACCAAAATAATAATAATAATAATAATAATAGTAATAATAATAATAAAATAAAAGACAAAAAATTGACATCCCCTGATCTCTAGACCCTCTGTTCTACTGATGCTGCAGCCCAGGCCAGAGTTCCTAAGTGCCTTGACCCATGCTGCACAGTGTGTTACAGCTCCAACAGAAATATTTCCACTGCAAAGCATGATTCAAACCAATGTAAGCTTCAGGAGTGATTTCCAGCCCTCGAGTCATGCCACAGAGCACACAGCAGCCTTCCCTGAACCCAGAGAGCTGAGGCCTCTTCTGAGCTGTCTTGTTCTTGGCCTGTTGCAATCATTATTTGGCACAGAGGGAGGCACAAGGACAATAGACTCCATCCAATGGATGAGGTTGGAGACATATCACATGTGATGTCTTTCTTCTCCCTGGGAAAGATCAGAAACACCTGAAAAGTTCACCTATAGATCCAGAGGCTCAGTATTATTCCATTTTTTATCCATTGGCCCTCCAGTCCACACCAGGTCTTATTCCAGGCACCAAATGAGCCCTCCAAGATTGTGGTTCTCAAGGATCTCAGTGTCTTCTGGAGGATTGGGCTGGTCAACGAAGACAAAGCAGAGGTTTACTCTTGAAGGGAGCTGGGAGGTCTTTGCAGAGAGCAAGCACCTTAGGTGGGTTTTCGTGTTAGAATAAAGTGAGGATAGTAAAACATACAACATAAATTTTGGGGTTCTTTATTAAATTTATGAAGTTGACCCGTATTTGCATTTGCACATTTGATTTAGGAATTGCAAAAACACAAGGATTGAACAGGTCACCCGCCAATCTGCTTTCAGGTTCGTTCCAAATGGATGACCAAAGTTCAGCACTCACAATTTTTGGTGCCAAGTCCTGAAATGTTTTCATTAGTTGTGAGTCTGATGCACGCATAATCTCAGTCTCTCAGAAGTTGGTAGAACCCAGAAGAGGCAAGTGTCTTCTCCAACCCAAGCATTCCCTGGAGAGCCGAGATTCTGTCCCAAGGAGCTGAGTCCCAGCATGACTGAATTTATCATGTGTTCCCATAGGAATCCAAGTGCCTCATCATCTTGAGTCAACCTTGTTGTGCTCCCTTTAAATTTCACTTTAAATAAACATTCTATCATGAAAAAGTGTTGACTCCCTGTTTCTGGGGGTTGCCAGAAGGCGGGAAGGAGGGAAGTGGAGCTTGTTGCATAAAAAGTCACAGTTGTACCAGACAAGCGAGTTCCAGAGATCTGTTGTACAGCACAGTGCCTGTAGTTAGGGACACAGTGTTGTGCACTTAAAGACTTGTTGGAGGGTAGATCTCACACTAAGTGTTTTTACCACCAGGAAGGAAAGAAGGAAGAAAGAAAGAGAGAGAGAGAGAGAGAGAGAGAGAGAGAGAGACAGAGAGGAGGGAAGGACAGAAAGAAAAAGAGAGAGAGAAGGAGAAAGAAAGAGGAAGGAAAGAAGGAAGGAAGGAAGGGGGAGGGAGGGAGGGAGGAGGGCAGGGGGACAGAGGGAGAGAGGGAAGAAGAAAAGCAAGGAAGGAAGGGAGGAAGGAAAATAAATCTTTGAGAAGTGATGGGTATGTTTATTACCTTGATTGTGGTGATGGCATCATGGGTGTATGCATGTGTCCAAACTCTTCAAAATGTGTATATTAAATATGTGCAATTTTTAAGTATGAAGTGTATCTCAATAAAACTGAAAACTACTTTCAGTTTTGAAATTTCTAAATTAGCTGTTTTTTCCCTCACAACACTTGACTTTGCATTCAATAATATTTGAGTGATTTCCAAACACCAGCACTGGTGCCTCATTATTTCTAAAGTCCCCACACCTCCTCTGGGAGAAAGAGTGTCCATTCCTTTAACAGATGTGGAGACTGGGGCTCAGAAAGACAATGCCTTGACTTGATGAGCCCCAGTATAACAACACCTTAAATCTTTGATTTGGAAGTTCATGCCCATGCCACTCTACCATTAACACACACACACACGAAGACTAGGAAGTAGTATTTTGGATGGAGTTTGTAGATTCCTTTAACAGATACATGAAGGGTGACAGGTATGTAGAGGGATAAGGATCAGAATATTCTTAAAAATAAGCATTAGTTGTATTACTATAAGTCTCAGGGCATGGGGATTTCTAATTGCAAACAGTGATACCCTGTGCAGAGAGGGGGAGAGGAGGGCACAGCTCTCAGAAACATTAGGAAAGAAAGAAAAAGGAAAATTCTCCACAATTTTTCTTCTCTAAGGAGAGTTTACTCTTGACCCCATAATGTAGAACCTTCCAGGGAGGCATTGTCTGACTCCATGTAACATGAGCAGCCATGCTCTTCTCAAGAAGTCTCTCTCTCTTTTTTTTAAGATTTTATTTATTTGACAGAGAGAGATCATAAATAGGTAGAGCAGCAGGCAGAGAGAGAGGGGGAAGCAGGCTCCCTGCCGAGAACAGAGCCCGATGTGGGGCTCGATTCCAGGACCCTGAGATCATGACCTGAGCCAAAGGCAGAGGCTTAACCCACTGAGCCACCCAGGCACCCCAAGAAGTCTCTTAAAGACAAATGTCTTGAACAATATCACCAGCACCATGAGAGGAACAAGGCAGTGCTGTTCAAAGTTATGGATGCTCAAGTCCCAGAGGGGGAGACACGTGGCATTCAGATGCAGCACAGACAAAAGTGCCACCTGCTCAAGTCAGCCATCTTAGTGTGTGAAGTCTTATTTACTGTTTGTCACAAGACAGACAGAGGGTCCTTTGCCAAGTGACATTGTCTATATCAGAAGGTTCTTCCCACCTCTCATTAAGTCAAGGCTCAAATATAATTTCTGCCAGAAAGCCTTCACTAGCTCCTGAAGTTACGTTTACATCTCTGTCTTAGATGTTCCTGTATCACTCTGTTTCCCGCCCCCCTGCCCCCCCCAACCCCGTGGTGGGACTTGACACAATGTAACATAATACCCTGTTTTCTGGTCTCTGTAATACTGGCTCAGCTGCTCATCAGGAAATTTTAAGGCTCAACTGAGGACTAAAATCATGTACCATATTTAGGATGGCATCCCCAGGAATCTCCACAGTGTATGTAGTAAAGCTAAGCAACTTACAACTTTGTATCGAATAAATGGATGAACAAATGAATGAATGAATCAGCTCAGGTACACATGGTGAGCTCAACAGTTTCAGCAACATTAGGGATGGACTTGGGTAAAGGGAACATGGTGAAGAATACAATGTTTTCATTAACCGTGCGTTACACACGTGTCCATACTACACCCTTTCTGCAGATGAGAAAGTGCTATTATCCATAGCACTCGCTATGGATAAGTGATAAGGATAAAATCCTTAGCATTCTGGTGCACATCAACCCTGCTCCAATTGTCGGCACTTCCATGTCTTTGCTGGAAGATCGCCCTAACAATCAGAGTTCATCTTGCCCATGTGGACACCAGGCCAGAAGGGATCACATGCAGCCAGCCCTTACCGGGCCGGGGCGAATCCACACCCGGATGGATAACCTGGATGGATTATGACCCTGTTGCGGCCTTGGTGGTAAGCTACTTGTTGACACCCAGTTCTCTGACTTATGTCCCCACCCTCCTCAGGTGTTTCCTGGGATCACCACCCAATCAAACTGTGTTTGTCCTATGAACATGTTTTCCTATAAGCACAGGTTGTGTGGGGCCCTACTCCAGGACTGAAAGTCTCTACTTGTACTGAGAGCTGAAAAGCAACTGAAAGGAAGGCGCGGTGACAGGCACCCTGTAGAAAGATGGCACTGGCCCCTGTGTGGAGTGGATGGGGTGAACGTGGGAGAGCGAGATGACCTGGGTAGGAAACTGGGGAAATAAGCCAGGGAACACACAGTCTGGGCCTGTACTTCGAAGGGAGGCTTTATTCACCCTCTCCTCAATGACATGCACACACACACACACCTCTGCACATACGCACAGTTAAATCAGATCTTATTGGGGAAGATGCGAGCTCTTCACCGTGATGCTGAACACGCAGGGACACAGACCCTTCTTGAACACGGAGGCATAATTCCTGTATTTCAGAAGTGATGTGGCCCCACATTTCATTTTCTGAAGAGAGATGATTCCAGTCTCATCTGGGGCAAGCAGGCGGCAGGTAAATTCAGCTCCTCTCTCCCTGCTCCTAACTTATCGTCATTCTCAGTCCTTCTCTGAAAAAAGTGGGACTTTAGAAAATGAATAATTGGAAAAATAGGCAGAATATGTATAAATTGCCAAGTGCTTCCCTGGAGGACCAGGACAAGGGCTCATTCATTCTGCCCATGCATAAATCACATCTATATGGTGATGTCTGTCCTTGGCTTGTGGACTCTGAACACCAACTAGTGAAGCCACAGGACGATCCAGGGAAAGGCAGAAGCACGATCAACAGAAACCTAATGAACTTCTTCGTATGAACTTGCCTGCCTCCCTCATAAGGCCTTGGAACTCAAAGGAGAAAAACATGCAGTATCAATTTACTACTCCTGATACTAATCAGACAGAGCAGGCTTCAGCTTCTAAAAATCAAGCCATGACGAACTCTTCCAAGAACAGCTGAAGATTGGACATGGACATTCCTCCAAGTACACACATGCCCCCTTGGCCACCTGCCCAAATTTGACACCAGATCTTCCCTCGAAGAGAGTTTCCTACCACAGCAGCACTGGTTCTTTTTTCCTCAGGCACCTGCTTATAATAGGATGAGCGTAAGATGAGAGGACATTTCTGTAAAGTCTGACTTATCCTAGTCAACCACATTGATGTTTTTAACCTTCAAAACAGTCCAACTATTTATTCACAGGATACAAATCTGAGAATTTGAAAGGTTAACTCAGTAGCTTAGGCCTAGACAACAACTAAGGCACAATGAAGCACTGTCCATTTCCAAACCTATTCAACCAGGCCCTCTGTGATGGCACAGAGAATGTAACTGGGAGGTCCTCACCTTATGTCTTATTGAAATGTTCTTATTTCAAATGTGTTTTTTGAAAGGAACCAGGTTAGCCTCTATCATTGGTTAAGCCAACCAATTTACTCTCAGGGGCAATCACAAAATCTGAATTAGGCTTTTGGTGGGTCTGAACTTGGATTCCACATTTTGGTGAGAATGCCTGTGTTTGCATTCTCACCAAATACGAGGAGGAGAAAACCACTTCCACAAGTTTCTACACACATGCACATACACACACACACACACATACAGGACAGTGGACACTTAGAGAATCAAGGACAAAAAGTGTAGAGTGGCTGTATGGGAGACTGAAAAGAGAAGTGGGGATATTGTTGGAAGCCCAGCAGGCTCCCCTTCCTGACTTGGCTCCACTAAACGAATATGACCATCCACCTCTTTCTCTTCAGTTCAACGTTCAGGCAAGTGTATGACGCACAAGACAGCTAGGAAGCTCCCAAGCTACAAGTTTCTTATTTACTTAGTCTCCACCCCCAGTGTGGAACCCAACATGGGGCTTGAACTCACGACCCTGAGAGCAAGACCTGAGCTGAGATGAAGAGCCGGATGTTTAACAGACTGGCATTCCAGCATGTTTCAATCTAAGCAACAAGCCCTGAGCAGTGTTTCTCAATCCCCCCAACTTAGCACTCTTTGCCTGTAGACGGTAGGTTCTGATTTCAAGGCAGATGGTTTATAAAGCACATCAATACCATCCTCTATGCTCCAAATACATGGAAATATTAGATGACACATATACATTATCTGACAAGTGTTTTTCTGAGCTCCAGAGACAGAAGGAAATGAGGCAGGAGACAGACATGAAGAAGAGCCCCAGAATCTTGAGCTTATGGTCTAAACTGGAGAACCTGCAGCAGAACTCAGCTATACAAGCTAGCTTACTGCACACCACAGCACCTCTAGATACAAGAATCTAAGACACAAACCCCAAAGTAGCAGAAGACAGTAAACATACAGCAAAGAATTGCCACTTCTGTAAAGTGACAGTAGACTGTCTCAACCCATTGGCCAGAAGCTTGCTGCCTATTCCAAGCCATGGTGAAAACAGCAACTAATTAGAGATGAGAACCCCAAAGATACACACCAGTGAGTATAGAATTCAAAGAGAACAACCCAAGGAATACAGAAACCAAACTCAGGGTCCCCCAAATTGATTCATAGCCAGTGAACTCTGCAGGTCCAATCATAGACAAACCCAAATTTCCCAAAAGAGACAACTCCACACCTCAGGCTATGCAGGGAAGAGAATGTCCACTGGAGATAATACCCTTGGAAATGACCTAGAACACAAGAATTACAAAATATACACCACCACAAATAACAGCCTACAAATTTAAAAAAAAAAAAAAAAGGGAAAATTTAGCCCTATGGAACCATGTAAAGTTATAAAGTCTAAAAGGTACTTATAATAAAAATATTTAATATATTCAAAGATATCAAGGAACACTATCCATAAAGGAAGAAGTAATAAAGGAAAACATGCAGGGGAAAACCAATTAGAAAGCCTAGATATCAAAAATACAATCTTATTGAAAAATTTATTTTTAATTTTAATAACTGAGTAAAATAGGAGGCTCAACACAGAAAATGAGAGAATTCGTAAATTGGAAAATAGAGGAATGCCAAAAGTATGTCTTTTAGAAGGATTAAGAGGGAGAAAATATGGAAAACAAGTTTAAAAATGTAGAAGCTCAAACTCCTCTATTTGAAGACCTAGGTGGAAAGAAAAAACTGTGGAAAAGCAATTTTTGGAGTATATCTAGAAATTAACATGAGCCATGATTCATTTCCACGATTTATTTAGAAGGGTTGGAGTCAATAGATACGTCATATTTTCCTTTTGTATTTTCCATTGACTCTGCCTGGACTTTAAGAGAAGCCAAGGTCCACCACCATCTTGTGACTCTGAAGTGACCTTGAGGCCACTGAAACAGAAACATAGCTGGAGGCTAGGTCCCTGAGTATGTTATGGGAGCTAATCCACAGGCCACGGTCTGCCTGATCCTGAATTTATTGTTGAATAAGAAAATTAATTCATCCCTGTTTAGCACAAGCCACTGTTTTGAGGGACACTCTATTACTCATAGTTGGCACTATTTTTATCAGATTCAGAAAATAGATTTTCAGGTATTTTAAGACTCAGAGAATTCTAGCCATGATCTTCATTGAAAGAGTCACTATAGGAGATACCTTAGTAAGAAAATTAAGTCACAAGAAATAAGAAGAAAGAAATAATGATTATTAAACACTTTGATAACACCTATTGGAAATGCTAAATCAGAATTGCTTTTGTATGATAATAATTTATAATTATAAATGTATAATAATATTATTATATATATAATATTATTACTGTTAATCGTTTGGGCATAAAAATGGGTTAGAACTGAAATACTTGATAATAACTGGGATTTGGAGGAATGAGTAGGATTCACAGTGAGTTAAAAGATTTTAAACTCTTCATCTTGTTTGGGGGAAGAATAGAGATTCTGATTTGCTTTAAACTTTGTTCAAAGATGTAATTTCAAAATGTAAGTGTAACTGCAGCAGAAGTGTCAGTGTTCTCCTTCTGTCCCTTCTCATCCTTGACTATGACCCTACACACCTGCAGAGATCCAGTCAGGTGTGCACACCTGGTTCATACAGCACTGGCCAGAGAGCAGACTACAGGGTAAAACCGTGGTATCAGGGGCCCCCTCCTGAGATGGCCATGGAGGCAGGGACTTGCAAAGAAGACAGTGACGGTGCAGTCAGCAGCTCTGAAGATGACCTTCATCATCTGTGACCACAGGCAGTGAATTTGTCTATCATTGAAATTTTGCATGATTCTGAATGAGTCGCATCACTTCTCTAAACTTTATCCCTCTCCCTTAAGCAATAGGGTTAACTAACACCGCATTTCCCATTTGTAGAGTTGGCTTGTTATATGCAGTAATGAATGTAAACACTCTTCACAAAGAGGGACTGGGCAAACTTTATGCGGTATTGTTCTTTTATACTCCAGTGCTCTTTGGGAATCTTTTTCCATTCCAGAAATGAGACTTCCTTCCAGAATAAAAACCAACTGTTAACCTTTGTACAGAATTTTGCACTTCTTTCTTGAGTGTCATGTATGATACTTAAATAGACGCTCAATGAACTTCGGTGGAGCCATTCACACTTGCGATAATGGAGGGAAATGACTGACAGGGAAGCGCTGGCTTCCTCCAAAGGAGAAAGGAAACTCAAGACCTTCTGAGGAGGAGAATCATCTGCTTCAGGCAGTGGGAGTGAATCACAGAAAAAATGCAGGAAGCCCAGCTCCTGGCCAAGCGATGTTGGGTGTGGCTGTGGCTGGCGCGCTGGCCCATGGTCTTGTGTCCTATGCGAAGAGGCACAGGGGAGCTTTCCTCTTCCTCTTTATTTTTTCTGCTGACACATCTCTTATTTAAAGTGACATAAATTTTACTCACTGTTTTTGAGAATGATTGTCTAAAAAAACCCAGCTTGTTTTACTTTTTGTACTTTGAATCCTCCTAATTCTCTCTTGGCTTGGAGCGCCTTCTGGAACAGAAGAGGTGTCAGGCAGTGGCTCCTGCTGGTACTGCCTGAGTCTGCCACGGCAGCCAAATCTCTGAGCCTCCCAGGGAACCTTCCGGAAGGGTCCCTTCGTGTCACCCAGCAAGCAGCCTTGGTCAGCTCCTGCTTTAGTGACTTCCCACCATCAAAACTTCAGTCTCTTCTCCCTGTGTGAGTTTGTTCAAGGCTCTCTGCTCCCCGTTACCATTCATCCTCATGTGAGACTTTGCCAGGGTTTTGTCGTTTCCTCCCTGACTTGGCTGCTGTTTCACAAGTTGGATCAGTGACTCAGTGCTTATCTCCTAGCTCCTCTGACAGAAAATGCTCATTGTTGCCACCCAATCCTTACAACAGCAACTCAAGGAGAAGAGGGTTCACATAGATTGGGCAGGAATTCTGTATCACCTTTCTTGCATGATGATCATTTCTGAACCTCCACACCTCTGTCAACTGTATCATTCATGTTCCAGAAGTGAACATGAGGGTGCCCTTTAGATGACAGGCCCAGATTTCCAACAAGTCCAGCCCCCAAACTCCCAACTGATTGGTTTTCTAATGCCTCTCCTTGCGTGGATTTTCTCTCTTCACCTGGATAACAAAACCTCAACCAATAGCCAACTCTAAGCTCATGGTTACCCTGTGCCAGGATTTCTCATAAACACTCTGTGTGATAACTCACTTAACCCTTGCTAAATAATAGAAGATTGGCACTACTGGTCTCCCTACTGTAAAAATAGAAAAATTGAAACCCAGAGAGGTTAGGTTCTGAGGGCCTCAGAGCTAAGAAGGTGAACCCAAGCAGGCTAACCATCATGTCTGCCTTGGGCCACAGCTTGGCACAGACCCTCATGCTTTACAGTAAAGAACCAGAGCTCAGCTCTCAGGTCCCAACACCTGCCTACATTCCGCAGGATAAGGGTCAGTTTCTCCCATGTCTTTATTTAGATGTATGTGTAAAGTTCTGAGAGAGATGGGGAGAGATGAAGAGGAATTCTGAGCCACAGAAGGATGGCCCAGGAGATGTCTGAGACACTGGGTCCTAGTGTGAGGCTTTCACCCCACCCTATTTGCTCTCTCAGGAAGGAATAGGAAAACACGGGCTTTACTTCCAGTTGGTCCAAAAGCACCAGTGATCTCCAGCATTTTATAAAAATTTGGAATTTATTGGTGCAACTCGAGAAAGAGGAGAATCAAGAGGCTCTTTCCTGGCAGAGGGACTCTAGGGGTCTGCATCAATGCCCTAGGGAAAATGACAAACTCCCAGCCCCAAGAAGATTAAGACCAGGTGAGCTCCACAAGTGTTCTGGAAAGCCCCCATTTATACATGCATCTTCCTTGTTCTACCTAGATCACACACAAGTCCCACATGTCTGTGTTCTTTCTCCATTTGTGTGCATGGAGAATCACCAGTGTGCTTTTGTGGAATCAGGGACAACATCCAGAAAAGGAGGGTGTATGGGAGTTAAGTGGGGGTGCCACAGGGTGCTCTGAAGAGGCAGGAGAGAATGCACAGGCCGTGGTCTAAAGGAAAAGGGGAGGTAGCCACATTTGGAAAACTCAAAGCTGCAGATGAGTTAGAGGTCAGAGCACCAGTATAAGGGAAATGAGGAGAGAAGAGTCCGGGAATTGGAGTGCCAAGTGATGGAGGACATCGGACGCCATGATGGGAAGGGGACATTGGGGAGGGTATGTGCTATGATGAGTGCTGTGAAATGTGTAAACCTGGAGATTCACAGACCTGTACTGCTGGCGATAAAAACACATTATATGTTTATTAAAATAAATAAATTAATTAATTAAAAAAATCGAATCTGAGCGTGATGGGAGCCACTGAAAGGTTTTGGAGCAAGGAGGGGTTAACATGACCGAGTCCATGTTTTGAATGGAGTGGCATGGGCTGGAAGAAGGCTAGTCTGGCTGCTGGGAAACTGTGTGGGTGCACACTTCAGTAGTCAAGGTTATAGATGAGGAAGCCCTAAACCAGGGCACTGGTGGTGGGGAAGGAGAGGAGAGTGGGTTTGAGAGGTGTTTTTGAGGGGACTTTGAAGGTAGGGATGAAAATAGTCAGGGAATCCAGGTGCAGATGATAGTGCAACTCGGGATGATAGGTGTGGACAAGTACAGATCAGATACAGATGGGAGTCTAATGAGCCTCTGCCTTATGATAAAAATCTGAGAGTCGATCCTGATGATGAGAGCTAACCTGTACTGAGCCCTGTTACGTGCCGGGAGCCTTCTCCACATAACTCACATGTTTGTAATTGTCATACTTACAGTAATGGAAGGGTTAAATAAATTTGCCCAAGGCCTCACAGCTAGTAAGTGGCTAGGATTCCAACCCAGGCAGTGGGAGTTTCAAAGTCATGCTCTTAGTCACCATGGTATCCCTGATACCAAGCTTGGGTTTCCACATGTTAGGTTTCGAGGATTTGACAGGCATAGAAAGAGGGATTCCCAATAGTCTGTTAGGTTGTGAGTATCATGTTCGGGAAGAAAGAGGCAGCGAGAAGGATCTGCATGCTTTTCAACAGTTACAAGTGTAGAAGAGAGACCCAGTGGGATGAGGTCTTAGAGGAAGTCCAAGGATTTGGCAATAAAGAGTCTGCTCACTCATTTGTATACTAAATCACTTATGAATTCAGTTAAACTACTTACTGGATACCTCTTGTAGGACTAGCACTGCAGTCCGCGGCCACATAGCAGGGACTTTATTTAGTAGATCAGGAAGTTAATAAAGAAAATGTTGACAATCATTAAGAAGATATAACTTTATGTACATGATATAGTGTGTAACAACCACATGTGCCTACCTTCATGTTATATATTTATCAAATCCATTTTATTTTTTTTAAAGATTTTATTATTTATTTATTTGACAGACAGTGATCACAAGTAGGCAGAGAGGCAGGCAGAGAGAGAGGAGGAAGCAGGCTCCCAGCTGAGCAGAGAGCCTGATGCGGGGCCCGATCCTAGGACCCTGGGATCATGACCTGAGCCAAAGGCAGAGGCTTAACCCACTGAGCCACCCAGGCACCCCATTATTAAATCCATTTTAAATGAGTCTGCACATGGGGTAATGAGAAACAACAAAACATCAGGTCCCCTCTATGTGACAACAACCACCTACTTCTCTCCAGTGCTCTAGTAAGCTATGTTCATCATAGTTCCATCTCAAATCTGTAAGTTCCCAGAGGATATGTATATGTAAAAGGCAGGATATATTCTTATATAAAGATAATTATGATGTCACAGGATCTGAATTAATGCCTAATAAATATCTTCTAGAATAACCACTAAAGTCTAGAAGTGCCTTCTCCAGCAGCGTATAAGCCAAGAGAACATTTAATTATCTCTGCCGACCATTCTCACATGTAGTCTGATGAGGAAAATGATCACATGGTTAATGCACCTAATGGGATGTTCCTTCTCAAATGAATTTTGTTTCTGCTTATATTATAATAGTTATCTCTTGGTCCTTGCACTGTGTTTTTTGTGTGTGCTTTTCTGGCCTCCCACACCCCTCTTGATTTACAAGCTCCTTGAGGGGTGAGAACCTCTTTGAGGAAGGGAGATAACGTGGCAAAGACATGAGCTGCTGAGGAGAATCCCACCTCAGCCTCATGGTACCAGTGTGATCTCGGGCAAATCACTTATCCTCTCAGAACCTCTACTTCCTAGTATGGAGGTGGGATCGCCAACACCCAGACAGGCGGGTGGTTAGGATTAAGGGAATCATGTGGGACAAAGGACCCAGAAGCATTCTGCTTTTTTAATTTTCACTGGAATACAGTGGGATGTGATTCTAAACACCCGAAGTCAAAGGCAGGTTTATTGTAATTAGGTTAATCCACTGTAGGGACCCTTGGGTGGGTTTTGGAACATTTATGAATCTTTCACATTGTGTGAAAGGTGTTTATCCGTGGGCACACATGCTTTTTTCTTCTGGGGGAAGGTCTGGTTGCTGTCACCATTCTCAGGAGTGTACACGACCACCTGAGGAAGGAAAATATGGTCATCCCAATGCTGCATCTCCCAGATTCCCCTCAAAGCCCAGACCTACAACCCCGCTGCAGGGGCTGTGGGCTATAAACAGCATCCAGTTGTCTGCTTCTTTGGGTTCACCCCTACTGCAGAGAACTGTCCTGCCTGAGGTCAAGTCCTTGCCAGGGACATGGCACCTTGTGACTGAGCCAGGTGGGAATAAGGACCTGCCCATTTCTCCTTGATGTGGGACACTGTGACAAGCAATATTCCCCCCAGAGACACAGGAGTTACCTGAGGCATTGATGTATCCCCATTAAAGTTCACCTTCTTTGCAATCCTTCCCCTCACACATGTTGATCTCTAGTAAATATCTTGTTCCCTGGTTTCATGCTAGCCTCTGCTTCTGGAGAACTCACCCTATGAGAGAACAGAAACAAAAAGAAAAATAGAATACTAGATGAGAATAGAAGTTCATGAGAAAGTTCCAAGAGGGTGGTTATCAGTTTCAAATAGAGCAGAAAGTTCAAGATAAGGGCAGGAGTGGTTCAGTGGGACTGGCAATTAGTTCTTAGGGCTCATGGAAGCCACAGTTTTGTGGGACTAATATGAAAGCTTTGGGAAAGATATTTGATAAGTCATCAAGATATGACAAACAGGAGACAGCTAGTTAGGACCCTTCTTTTGAGGCAAGAATGTTGTGGGAAGCTGGGTCACAGGGTCAAGGAGAGACCTGAGCATGTTGATCATCTGTAGAGATAATTTTTAAAAATCCTTTCTTACAAACCATGTCTTCCTCTTTAGACATGTCTGAATAACCATGGTGAGAATAGCCTTCAAATCTCCCCCAAATTATTAAGTCAAGTAATGGGCTTTCAGAATATAGGAAGTTCAAAAGGCTGTCAGGTTGGAGCCAGACATCTGAGGAATGTGCATGCCCCCAAGAGGAAGTGTGCATCCATTAAGATGTATCAGGTGGCCCTTATCAGAGAGCCTGTCAGTCAGTCAAAGGACAGGTTATTATGTGCGCCAGGTCCCTCAGAAAAGACCCCTCCAAAGTTAACTGAGAGCCATGGACCCAACCCTCCCCTCCAACACTTGCTCAAACAAAGCACAGGTCTCTGTGGTTTAACCAAGAAAAAAGTACCGGAAGAAAATTCCACACTGCAGCAGGGCAGCTGGACCGACAAGTCACAAGAAGTCACACTCCTGGGCCATGGTTTTTCATACACACCTTAAGAGCAGCCTTTCAGGGGAGGACACAGCTTCATCAGAAGGACTCTTAGCTTGACCAGACATACCATCTTGCCTCAGTCCCTTTAGTGCAACTGACATATGCCAGCATTTTCTTTTTCTTCTTCTTTTTTCCCCCAAAAAGGGTTTATTTTTATTTTTTATTTATTTTTTAACATATAATGTATTATTTGCTTCAAAGGTACAGGTGTGTGAATCATCAGTCTTACACAATTCACAGCACTCACCATAGCACATACCTTCCCCCATGTCCATCACCCAGCCACCCCATTCCTCCCACCCCACCACTTCCAGCAACCCTCAGTTTGTTTGCTGAGATTAAGAGTCTTTTACGGTTTGTCTCCCTCCCCAGTCCCATCTTGTTCATTTTTTTCCCTTCCTACCCCCCAATCATGTCATGCTAAAGATATGAGGTGAACGCAAAGATACCAACAGTATATCCAGTAAGTTGTACAAAAATAATGAAACAAACAGTTGGCCAGTTATCTGCTGAAAAGACTATATTTCAGCTACAAAAGGCTGATACCACAGATAGAAACCATGCTTGCATCCTCTTTGTCACTTTGCTTACCCTTTTCCAGTGGCTTCCAGCTGCTATCTTGTCTTCCTGGTTGCAAAAGTGGTAGTCTACTGAACTTTGATGTTCTGCCCCAGAAGAAACACAATAGCACGCTCATTAAGGCTCAAACTCTTCTTATACATACCCATCCCCTCAAGGCCCTCCCATTTAATCTTCTCTTGGAAGTGACCTTTGACACTGGGCTTTGAATCCTCTCTAGGATTCAAAAGAGTGAGGGTGAACTCAATAACCTTTTGATCTTTTAAGGCTTGACAAATACTAACAATCCCCTGATTCCTGATGCAAATTGAGGAATCTACATTTTATACAACTGATAATAGCAAGTTTACCACTCTAACACAAATACTTCCTTTGGCTAGATTATTCAGAAGAGGAAGGTAACTGGTTGTCATCTGAGAACTTGTGAGGATAACTTGCTTTGAGATAATGGCGGCACCTGTCTGGCCTTTCTGAATTCATGAAGTACTTTCACATTTGTTATTATCACATTTGATCCTCGAAATAGGGCAGACATTTCTTGTATGTATTTCACAGGTTAGAAAACTGAGGCTTCCAGAAAGCGATGTGAGCTGTCCTGCTTGAAACAGTAAGTCCATCAAGGAACCCACATTGCTCCAATATCTAGTCATGGGCTACTGTCAGAAAACCCACTCCTTTAAGACATCCGATAGAAGTAGCATTGTCTAAGCAACCTTTGCAAATAGGTGAAAAAACTTCCACCAATGTGCATGTTTTTCATGATTTAAGTTTTCTCTGTGCTAGGTTCCTAGTTTTTAATTCTCCCAGAGCTACCAAATGTCCATCAATGGGAATAAGCCAAGAGAAGAAAGGGCTCAGAAGGCTAGTTTATAAATAGCTTCATTAGTGAGTGAGGGACCTCAGATCTCGGCAAAATGGATGCTTTGGAATGGGTTTCTCCCAGGAGTGCCCTGCTCCGATCGTGTGGCCTGCACACACTGAAGCCACACAGCCCAGGGCACCCACTCAGGAATGCCACAATGGTTGGGTTTGTAATTTATAACGTGAGGCCAACCAACAAATTCTATTACTCAAATATGTGAGGCAAACCTAAGGAGAGGAGTACTTTAATCTTTCGCTCAGAAGCGACATTTGCAGTTCCTTTCACTTACTTTTCATTATTTCACCACAGGGGAAAGGTTTCCAGGAATTATTATGTTAAGCAGCATATTAAAAAATGAGTCTTGGTATTTTTTGCAATAAATAATGGTTCACATTTATTCTGAGAACAGAAATGCTCACCAGAACTTACTTACATTGTCTGCTTTCAGAAGCACCAAACTATTAGAAATGTATAAACTCATTTCCTAGGAATGTTAGAAATAACCCAAGCCCTCAACTACTTGATGAGTACTTGCTGTATGCCAGTCCCTGGACAGGGCACAGGAGACACAGAGAGGCATAAGGCACAGGCCTTGCCTTCTGAAAGTGTTCAGTGGGAGCTTGAAGAGGTCTCACTGCAGAGTGAAGAGAGATGTAAATTCAGATGTTGGCTTTGTTGATCTGACTGTGAGAACTTGGTCAAAGCACATAACTATCCTTAGCCTCAGTTTCCTTCTAAGCAAAGTAAGAATGGCAGTTTATGTTGTTTAGGGTCTTGGGAATGTGGAAATAAATTCGGACCACCCAACTGAGAACAACAAGGCTGTTGATTTAGAGCTTGCTATAAACGAAGCAGCTACCATCACTTATGTTTGGCAGAGCCTCAAGGACAGGCAAGGGAGGGACAAGTGTGACAAATGTTCTAAGCAAAGGTATCAGGTGTGCCCTGATGGGAAGCTGTTGGCCTGAGGATGCTGGAAGCGGCTGACTTATGGCAGGTATCTTATGTGACTTGTTTGGAAACCATACTTAGCTTTCTCTGGTTAGCCCTGATTTGGAAGTAGAGGGCAGAAGTAGGAAAATTCACAGTCACTGACCAAGTTCCAGCCAATTGTTCTGACCAAGTTCAGGACCAATTGCTGTAGAGCCTGTGGTTTGGCTGTCTGGGCTACAGGTCATGGGCAGAGTTCTCTTGACATACATAGTTTGATGACTGACCATTTGCACACTCCATCTCTCAGGGAGACGACAGATAGACACACACACTCACACACAGAGTGAACTCATTATATGGTGATTACTATTATGTGACTCCATCGGAGAAGAAAGAATCACGTGTGAAATTGGAGGTCCCAAGGCCTTTAAGAGTCCTAAAAAAGAAGTTACTAACTGCTTAAAGGCTTGAAGGATTTGGGATTTTTATTGGGGCTTTGTATTTATAAGCAAGACTAAAGAGATAAGGAACTAAGGAAAAGACCCCCCTAACCACATGGAGGACATATCACGGCCAAAGACAAAGAGGACAGTAAATGGAAGAAACCTACTGGTGGTGGCCGGACCTCAGGTGCTCTAGAACTGACATGGAGGAAACAAACCAAGGAGAAGATGGAGTCCGACTGGGGCTAAGAGGGAGGTTTGGATGCAGGCTTCAATTCTGCAGGTGCAAAGACAGAGTTGACCACATCAAAAGGGTACTGGCCTAAAACAAGAAAGACCGTGCCAAGGAAGCAGTATTCGTAGAGAAGAATTCATCATTTTCTTCCAGTCAGGATGGTGTCAGAGCCCCAGGACTATTGCTTAATAAGGGATAATATCTGCCTTTCTCTGGTCACATCCCTGGGCCTTTGATACTCAGCAAACTGTCTCGGAGAGACCATAGCTGCGTCTTTGGAGAACTATGGCATGAAAGACATTTTCCTCTTCTTCCAAGTGGGTTATAGAAGATGCAGAATCAGAGCTTTACATTTAAAATTTTGTTGTCTTCTGTCTAAACAGGATAAAGTTCAGTTGCAAAGAACATTACACTTCCCAGTGAACATCAGTAGAGAGGATGTCATTGTGAAGTCAGGTATTTGATGAATTCCAAAGAAACTGTGTCTGCATAGCTATATCAAGGAGGAGGCCAGAGGTGCACCTGGCATAACTTGGCTCCATTGGCATTCACATTTCAACCATCTACTGCAGCAGGCTCCAGACCCTCCAGAAAGAGGGTCTCCCAACTTCTGCTTCGCACATGATTTGGCCCTGAGCCATTTATGCTGACCTGTTTGCTCTCCACACACTGAACCCCTGGGGATTTCTCCAGCTTTTGACTTGGTGATTCTATTAAAACTGTAGACTGACTACTAACCTTATGCTCTGATTCAAGCTCACCAAATAACTTTCTGCGGATAAGTTGTCTCCCAAGCAACCTACATGGAGAGTGAAAATGTTCCAGTTAGAGCACTGTGTTATCTAATGCACTCGTTAACAGCAGTATGTTTCACTGAGAGTTAATATAGTTCCCTCCAAGTTTACACGTCCTTCCCACGAGCAGGTTTGTTTCTGGAAGAGTGAATTTGCCATACCTATAAATTAGATTTCCGAGGACAGCAGGACAGAACTTTTTTTTTTTTTTTTTTTTTTTTTAAAGATTTTATTTATTTATTTGACAGAGAGAGAGAGATCACAAGTAGGTGGAGAGGCAGGCAGAGAGAGAGAGAGAGGAGGAAGCAGGCTCCCCACTGAGCAGAGAGCCCGATGCGGGGCTCGATCCCAGGACCCTAGGATCATGACCTGAGCCGAAGGCAGAGGCTTTAACCCACTGAGCCACCCAGGTGCCCCAGGACAGAACGTTTTACCAAGGCAATGTCATCTTGTGCAGACATGCCTGCCCGTCCACAGCCTTCCCCTGTGGTCCTGTGATTGTGGACCCCTTCCTCGAAGGCTTCACCTACCTTATATCACTCAGATTGTAACATTTTGGATTTCAGTCTGCCTCCTTCATTAGTCTATGAGCATCTGGAAGGTATTCACAAATATCTATTGAGCTGTCTAGGTACTAGGAAAGAGCCACAAGTCAGACATAGCACCATCTCTATGGGTTTTATATGGATAGGGAGCGGTAGGGAGATAAATAATAAACAAATAAGTAAACACAAACAGCATCAGAGAGTGATCACTGAAGAAAGCTACTGTACACCTGACAAGCAAGGAACACCTTTCCGAGAAGACAGTGTTCATGACATGAGAGAAAGGAGTCAAGTACCAGAAGATGAGTTTGAGAACCAATCTAGCAGAGAAAACATCTAAAGGTAGGGCCCTGAGGCACCAGATACCTCAAGGATGAACAGAAAGCTGTGGACTGAAGACTCGTGGGCAAGGGGAGGCCTGGTTTAAGGGGGGTCAGAGAGTTGATGGTGGGGAAAAACAAAGAGAATGAAGACCATACAGTGTCCATTGTTATTCTAAATGCCACTGGTCATTTTAAAGCAGGGGAATGTTATGATCTGAGCTATGTTGGAACAAAATTATTTGGCTAATAAATAAAGAAGATGTGATACATATGTGCAATGGAATATTATTCATATTCACAAAGAGAAAGAGATCTTGCCATTTGCAATGACATGGATAGAGCTGCAGAGTAGTATGCTAAGTGAAATCGTGAGTCAGAGAAAGACAAATGCCATATGATTTCTCTTACACGTGGAATCTTAAAAAAAAAAGCACACTACATCAAAAACTAAGGATGTATTGTATGGTGACTAAGATAACATAATAAAAAAAATAGTTTAAAAGAGAAAAAAAAAAAAGCAGAAACAGACCCTAAATACAGAGAACTAACTCGTGTTTGCCAGAGGGCAGAGAAATAACAGAATGAGCAAGATAGGTGAAGGGGAATGAGGGGTAGAAACTTCCAGTTATGGAATGAATAAGTCCTGGGGATGAAAGGTACAGCATAGGGAATATGGCCAATGATATCATTATAGTGTAACATGGAGGCAACTGGTAGTTACACTATGGTGAGCATAGCATAGTGTACAGAGATATTGAATCACTATGCTGTACATTTGAAACTAAAGTAACATTGTGTCAACTATACTTCAAGTAAAGAAAAAAAATGTTATTTAATTTGTTGGGTAGAATATAGACAGGATCACTTCTCGAAGGAAGACCATCTGGATGACTGTATTCATAGTCCAGGAGATGATGGGGGTCTAAGTAGGAAACAGTAAGGAAGGTGGAGTGAAATGGACAAGTTTGGGGCACATTTGGAAGATATGTGTGGACAGTCTTATTTATTTCTATATATCCAGAACCGTGCCTGGTGTCATATATACATTAGGTGATCAATAAGTGAAAATTTATTTGGAATGCACTGGATTGAATTAAATTTAAGAAAGATGCCTTGATTGAATGAGTCAAAGCTGAGCATGTCTTTAACTTGGGATTTAAATATGAAGCACTTTGGATAAAAGAGAAGCAACTCTTTTTTCACTCTGCAGGAAGTTCAGATCTAAATCATATTCAAACCCCTCATATAAATATATATATCACAGCACTTATTGATCATAAAAAGGCTCTTTAAACAAAGCAATCCCAAAAGGAAGCTGCCAGTACTTTGTATAACTTCCATTTCCAGCCTATCCGTTTCAACTCTGGACAGAGACCAAGTCAGGAAAGAAAACTAAAAGAAAGCCCCAGGGCTGTGTCGTTGCCTGGTCCTCATGCCATGCAAGGTTCCAAAAAGGAGGGAACAGCCTACACTTTCTAAATCCCTTTTGTCTATTTCAGAGGCAAGGAAGCCCAGAAACAAAGCCATTGATGATGGGCTGGCCCTTGTCTTTACCTTGTTATAAATTGGTCAAATTATATTTGACACTATATCCAGAATGGATGACATTAGGAAAAATTCAGCCAAGGAACCTAAGAATACTTGATTATAGGTTTCTAGACAGAGAGAAATATGCACAAAGGATTATGATAAAAGGGAAGCAAGTGCTACTTGATTGGTGCCTGAGCTTAGACCCACAACTATAAAGGACAGAGAACTCAGATCACTTAGGATAGGCTATATATAGCCTGTTTTCTAAACTAAGCCCCTGGACCAGGCACTATTATTTCATAGTCACCTAACCCCGGATTTGTTTCCATTTTACAGATGAAGAGGCCAAGGAGAAAATAATTTAACTGAATTGCAAATCTAGGATTCAAACTCATGTCCAAAGCCTATGCTCTTTCCACTTCATTACCCAAGGAAAGTATTGCTGTTGTACCCAAAGCAGTACCCAGAGGCAATGGGAGGGGGAGGGAGATAGGGAGGGAGGAAGATGGGAGGGAAAAGGGAAGGAAAAGAAAGAAGGAAAAAAGAGAAGGGGAGGGAGTGAAGAAGGAATAAAGGAGGAAAAGGGAAGGACTTGACTTTGATCTATTCCAATATCCATTAAAAACCCACATTGAGTGAGGACCTAACTGACTGTAGACCTTGTGCCTGGTTGCCACTGTGAAGAGTAGCATAGGAACCCCAGAAAATCACATAAGACAGCTGGTGTAGTGCACCATTGTATCTGGAATGTTCTGCCTGAGATTGAGACTTGCAGCATATCCTTGTGCTGCTGATCATTTTTCATAAATCCCTATTGTTTCATTTGCTCAGTCCTAAAAACTTATTGTTCTTTGTGCCCCCCCATCCAATAAAATAAAACTAATATCACGGTGTCATTTGAAAATATATTTATGTTTGTTTTCCCTATAAAAAGAGATAATAATGTTATGTTCCAATAATATTAAGTTGCAATGTTATTTGCAAGATTGCAGAGCTTTTAATTTTCTGATTATTTCCACAGTGGGAGTTTCAGCTCAATTTCGACGAAGACACTTCTATCTGTTTCGGTTATTTTTTTATTACAGCTAGAAGCAACAATAATTGCCTTTAGTGTAGGAAAACATCACGGAGGAGACAATTGTTGTCCCTAAAGAATAAGATCATCAGGGTGAATTTTGATATAAAAAAATTGTAAATTAATTGCAAAGTCCTATAAATATTATATTTACTAAAATTGTGTTGGTTGCTGCCTTCAAAGGGTTCCATCTTTTTTTGTAATTCTTTTAAAGAAATAGGTTTCTTAGGAGCCACACTAACCAAAAGTAAATGCAGCCATTAAAACATTAATAATTCATAGACACATGATATCCACAAGGATGGAATCAACACTGTTGGAAAGAAAAATCCCAGGCAACTGGGTTTGAGTTTGGTTCTCAAACTTAGTAGCTATTTGATCTTTACCTAGTTATACAAATAGTTCCAAATCCACTATTAAAAACTAAAGTTAAACTAAATAGTATGGGTGAAATCGCCTGCCGTACAGTCTGACATAAAGTAGGCAACAAATAATTAGCAACTGTAATGATGAAGATATCCAGGTGACTTGCTCCATCCATTCAACACATACTCTGCACCCACCATATGACTGTTCCAACCACTATTCTAGGCACTGCAGGTTGGTCGTGGAGATGGTGATGAAGATCTCAATCATTATTACTGTTATGTTTACACTGCCATGTGCTGGTCAGTCCTACCGCAGAAGTCCCAAGTGGCTTCTTTATCACCTACAAAACAATAATAATAATATTGTGATTACACTTGTCATGTCCATGACTTGTAAAGTGTTGTCTCAGTACACATTCCCATATTCCTTTGGCTGATCTGCCTTTATCAGAGAAGTTGGAAAATGTAAAACTTACATTTTCCACCCTTCCTTGATGCCAGAGTCTACTAGGTGATCAAACGTTGGTCCTTGAGATATAAGAAGATACCTACTGAGGATTTCTGTGAGGCTATCATTTCCATTGTCTAGGGTCCACTTTTCCTGGTTTTCTAAACCTGTACAAGATTTGTGTGAGAGATGGAGAGGGATTGAAGACAGAAAGCAAGTATTATTCATCCACATGTTACTGAGATTAAGCTCTGTGCCTGATGCATAATGGATACTAAGAAAACTGGAAGGAAGGAAGTGAAGGAAGGTAGGTCACCAGATATGGGACATAGATATAATTAGGACCTGACTCAACCAAAACAAACAAGCTTCTGGAAATTGCTGTCATCATCGCCATCATCACCATCACCATCACCATCATCACCATCATCACCATCATCACCATCATCACCATCACCATTATCTTAATCCTTAGGGTGATCATTTCTTGAGCAATTGCCACAGTTATTCTCAACTGCTTTATAATATCTCTTCAAGAGAACATTTATAAAATATTGGTGGAGAAATGTTCTTTACAAGCTCCATGGAAATTTCAAAAGAATTTTATTTATACAAGCATAGGTAAAAACTGCTTTTATGAGAGATATTACTTATGAGAATGAGTCAGACATGATAATGATGCCTGAGCAAGAAAAATTATTGGAACAAATAAATAATACAACTTGGTATAAGGGGATTAGTTTCTTCTTCTGAAGTCCTCTGTAAACAAACTACCTCTGCCCCAAGTTAATCACTGTTATAGTTGTCATTTATCTTTCTAGATATTTTTCATGCATTTGCTTACTTGTAATATGGCACCTATGCAAATGCATCCATTCGTACATGTGAGAGGGGGCACATGTATGACAACCTCACATAAATAGTATCAGGTGACATGGTGACCTAAGATGTTCTTTTCTCATTATATGTAAAAGCTCTTTCCCAATCTCTGCGCATGGTTCAAGCTCACCAACTTTATCCAATGTATATGATTCTATTATGTGGATATACTTTGGTTAGATAAAACCGGCTCCTTCTTATTGGCAATGAGGTAGCAACACTATTTCCAGTCTAACACCTTACCAGCAGTTTTTCAAAGGGAGATGTTTCCTCATACTGCCATTAAAGTTAGAGCCCCTTAACTTTGTTTTTTCCAGTCTGAAGGTTGAAAAGGGGTGTGCCGTTGTTATCTTAATTTGAATTGGCTTTCTGTTAATTTTATATGGAGTACTTATTTTCACATGTTCATTGACCTTTTGCATTTACTCTTCCTTGGCAGCTCATAACTTCCATCTTCTTTATTGTGTTGTTCCATTATTTACTTGCATGGGTTCTACATATATTTAAATAAAAATTCCTTTTACTTTGTTACACCTGTATGCAGTATGTAGGTATTTTCTCCAGAATATCACTTGCCTTTTAACATTTTTTAATGAGCATTTTTAAATGTTGACATATTCAGGTATATCAATCTTCCTTTAATAGCTTTTGATTTTGTGTCTTGTTAAAAAGACATGTCAACCTGAAGGTCAAGAATACATTCACCTAAATTTCCTTGTAGTATAAATGAGAATATGAGAAAAATTCTTCTCAAAGGTGTGTTTGTAACAAGCTTGATAGGAACCAATGATATCTTTCAAAACATTACCGGTTGACCCAATACCATAGATGAAATATACTGTCTTTCTCTCAATTGTTTAAAATGCTCCTTGTAAGATATGCTAAATTCTTTTATCTATGTTAGTCTGTTTCTACACTCTTTGTTAGGTGTAGAATACATTTTATCTTGTAAATATTTTTTTTCTAAAGTCATTGTGGAAAAAAAAAATGTCCCTTTTTTTGAAAACTGTTTTGGCACATCTTACACATTTATCATAAGAAATCTAGGATTATTTGTTAAGGTCCTTGGGGAAAACCATCCTGTTTGGATTTGAATGGATTGCATCAAAAATGATTGATTAATTTTGGACAAAGTTGATATTGATTCTTCCCACTCATAACTACACTGTTTTCTTAATTTGTCAGAATCTTTCATGTTCCTTCTTAAAATGTTATAAATTTCTTCAAAAAGTTTCAACATGTTTCTTTCTTAAGTTTGTTACTAGACACATTATAGATATTATGAAAACTGGGAAATATTTCAGTTCTCTTTCCTAACTGATAATGAGGTTTTACAGGAAAATGTAACATTTTAATATTAAACTGGTTCTGATCGCCTTGATGAACTTCTTCACTCATACCCATAGTTAGCCAAGTGATTTTTTAAGACTGTCACTCACAAATTATAGCAGTATTATTACTTTTTAAATAAATGTAATGAACATTTCTTTTTGTCATTCAACTTTAAGTATAGGACTTTGTTATGTCCTGTGTTATATCTCCATAATTAGTAGGTATTTAATAAATATTCACTATAGGAAAGGTAAAAGAATGTTATTGTTTGATAGGCTTTTTTTTTAAGATTTTTTATTTATTTATTTGACAGACAGAGATCACAAGCAGGCAGAGAGGCAGGCAGAGAGAGGGGGAAGCAGGCTCCCCGCTGAGCAGAGAGCCGGATGCGGGGCTCAGTCCCAGGACCCTGGGATCATGACCTGAGCCAAAGGCAGAAGCTTTAACCCACTGAGACACCCAGGTGCCCCTTGTTTGATAGTTTTATCATTAAGTTTGATACGATGGAGATTTCTGGTAATGGTACTTGAGAAAGTTTTGTATTATATCTAGTACATTAGGTTTTTTTTTCTTTTTATTTAAGTCTATATGTTGTTAAATTGTTTTCATTGTCCATTGAGATAAGATGACTTGTATATCTTAGCTATTAACATACTGATTATGTGAGCAGATTTTCAATATTGATTAATACTTCATCAAATCTTCATCGAAGAATGATGCATTCTTCAAATAAACCCCGTCTGGGGTTATATCTTTTCATATATTGCTAGCATCTCTTTATTAAATTTTCTTTAGGACTTTTCCTTTTATAGTCATTAATGATATTAACCTATAGTTTTCTATTACATCATTATCCATGTCAGTGTTTGATATCAGGTTATAGTGACACTGTAAATGAGGTTTTTAAAAAAAAAAATTTTATTTTTAAATAATCTCTCTACCCCACATAGAGTCTGAACTCACAGCCCTAAAATCAAGAATCACATGCTCTATGACTGAGCCATACAGGTGCTCTGTAAAATGAGTTTTGACTCCCATCTCTGGAAATATATTAGACTATATGTAACCTAAAACTCCTCCTGATGTGTGGGTGGCTCAGCTGGTTAAGCATCTGCCTTCGAGTCAGGTCATGATCTTGGGGTCCTGGGATCAAGGCCCTCATCCAGCTTCCTGCTTCTCTGCTCCCCCTGCTTGTGCTTTCTCTCTGTCAAGTAAACAAATAAAATCTTTAAAAATTTTAAAAAGTAAAACTCTGCCCATTACAGAAGCATGTAAAAATGAAGGATACACTATAACAAGCATTCCTTAAATGCACAGATAAACTGCCAATAATGTAAAAAACAATGAAAAAAAAAAAAAACTAACAAAAAAAAAAGAAAAGAAAAAAATCCAAACAGTAAGAAAAGCTGACTCTAAGCTACCAATGAAATTCCATTTTTATACATTAGATCCACCGGCTGAACGACCATGTAGAGATAGGAGGAAAACACTGAACCTTTACAATAAGAGAAATTGAGACTCAGATGCCAGAAAAAGTTAGTTATTAGTGATAATTAGTAATAATTATTAGAATAATTAGTAATAGATTCACCTGTAGCTACAATGAGCCAACAATAAAGTTCTGTCTATTTCAAAGGAGGATCAGCGATGGCGGAAATGTCCGTTCTCAAGGGGTGTGAGCATGACACTATGGGGTAGATACTCCGAAGGGAGGCTGGAACCTCTTTGGAAGACTCGCCCACATCCTGAGCCGAGCAAGGCTTCCGGCGAATCCGTGGAAGAATTCACGGTCCACAACCGCGACACACGCAACGCAACGCTTTACCACGAGCGGAGGAAAACACACGGAAATAGTTACCTTAACCACCTAGGGATTTGGGTAATAGAATTCCTAGAATGTGGAGATGATAAAATCAGTGCATTTTGTATTTTAATGGTTTGAAGACATTACAAACAAACTAAACACACACCCACACGAAGAAAGTGCTGTATAAGTTAACTTGAGCCGCCGTGACAAGATACCAGGCCAGATGGTTTAAATAGCAAAGTCATTTTCTCACAGTTCTGGGATGGATGTTATTCTGCCTAACACACCTGCATAAACAAACAAACAAACTAACAAACAAAACCACACTTCAAGCCATGACAGTTTCATTGGTGAATTCCAAAAATGTGAGAAGAAAGTTGAGAAAAAAAAAAAAAAAACCTCACCCTCTTAGAGAATATATAGAAGAGAGGAAGACTTCCCATCTTATTTATGAGATCAGAATAACTCTGATACCAAACTTGACCGTACAGCTTCTGAAATGTAAATTATAAGCCTGCATTCTCATGAGCATAGATGCATAACTCTCCAACACAATATTAGCTAATTGAACCTAGGAATATATAAAAAATCATATGTTGTAACTGTGAGATTTAGCCCAGTTTGGGTTAATATTTTCCTATTTAAATTTGAGAAGCAATTAATATAATTCGTCACATAAAAACTAAGAAGAAAAGTAATAAGGTTATTTCAATATATGCAGAAAGAATGTTTGATAAAATTCAACCTTCATTTTGGTAAAAATTCTTAGAAAACTAAGAATAAAAAAAAAAGTTCTTCAATCTAAAAAAGGACACTAAGGAAAAATCTACAGCTACCATGCCGTTCCATGGCAGAACATTAAACATTCCTCTCCCAAGATCAAAAGCAAGCTAGGGTATTTCTATTCTCATCCGTAGCACAATAAGGCAAGAAAATACTGGAAAGGTTTAAATATTAGGAAGGAATGCATAAAACCATCATTATTCACAGACAACATGATTGTGTACATGGAAAATCTTATGACATTTACACAAATATTACCAGAAATATAAGGTTAATATGCAAACTCAATTGTATTTCTATAATCTAGCAAAACTAATTGAAAAATGAAATTGAAAATGTATTACCATTTATACTATTATAAAAATATCAAATAGGGAATATGTTTAACAAAATATGTGTACCACCTCTACATTGAAAACTGAAAAAAAAATGTTGAGAAAAATTAAAGAAGATTGAATTAATGAGGATTTATACTCTATGAATTAAGATATTCAATATTGCTAAGATGGTAATTGTCCCCAGACTGATTTATAGACTCTATATAATCCCAGTGGGAATCTTAGCAGGCTATTTCTTTTCTATAAAGTGAAAGATTAATATAAATATTTACATAGAAACCTAAAGGGTCTAGAATAGCCAAAATTACCTTCACTAGTTCCTTAGGAACTTAAATAAATACCTATCCTATGACCCATAATATCCACTCCTAATAATTTATCCAAAACCAAAATAAAACATATGTTTATATAAACTCTGATACAAGAATGTTCATAGCAAGCTCATTTATAATATACAAAATTGTAAACGGTTCAGACACCTATCAACAACTGAATAAATTAACAAATGGTTATATAATAATAATACACTGGAACGCCACTCCACTGAACAAAAGAGCACATTACTGATTAATGCAACAACAGGGATGAAGCTCAGAAATATCACATTGAGTGAAAGAAATTGGACACAGACCATTTGTACCATATGATTCCATTTCTATGAAGCCCATGAACAGGCAAAATTAATCTATGGTGTTAAAAATCAGAAAGCACCTTGGAGCAGGAGGAAACTCTCTGGGGCAAAGGAAATGTGGTCCACTGTGATTATGTGTGTGTGTGTGTGTGTGTGTGGAGGGGCAGGGTGGTGGGGAGGAGGAGAGATACAAAAGGATAGTTACAAAAAGTTACAAAATGTCGAAGGTCATCACACTGAATATTTATGGTTTGTTCAGATCATCCTATTCTATATAAAGTGTATAAACTATACCTCCAAAATTCACACCCAATTACATCCCAATGAGATTGTAGACACCAAAGACAGGAGAAAGCCTTAAAAGGAACTAGAGGAAAAAGACAGATTTTCTGCATTACACTGACAAACAGACTGTCAGTGGTACAACTGAAGGGCAATATGACATCTGGGAGGTAGAAATCCTCCTTCGGCATGTATCGTAAAAGAAATGCAAATCTCAGCCCATGGTATCTCCCAGAAACAGACATGATGGAGTCATCAGAAAAGGGTTCTAAACTTCTATTTATCCTGTCCTAAAACTAATTTAATCATTAAGTTCAATTGGTTTTGAAAAAAGAAATCATTAAGAGATTTTGTACATAAGAGCTCTGATAATTGAAATAAAATACGCAATAGAAATGTTATAAAGCAGACCGAGTATGGATAAAGGTTAAATAACAAAAGTTGGAAGTTTAATTGGAGAAATTTCCCCAGGACATACTGTAAAGAGGTGGAAATTTGAACAGAAAACCGTGTTTCATGTGAAATAAACCCAGAAATTTCAACATCCATCCAACTGTGACTCCAGGGGAATAGGCATCATATACAGACATGATGGCTGAGAATTTTCCTTAAATTATGAAGTAATTCATGATATCTCAGATGGGAGGAGTCCACCGATTATCAACTAGAATTAGCTAAGGAACATAAAGAGCCATATTTACAAGCTTCCCATTGAACCTGTGCCAACTAAGCGAGAGAATGAACATTTCAGATACCCGGACCCCTCAGCCCTAGCCCTTGGGAATCTATACTTCAGAATTTTGCACAGTGTATAACTCCTCTGTTTTTATCCCTTTGCTTTAGGAGAACTCTGCAAGTTTCTGAAGTTCTACTTGAAATTTCTTTTTTTAGTTTTCCAAATGCATTTCATTATGTTTTATTTTCAGGAGTTTTTTGAAATCAGTTTGCCTATAGTTGGTTATTATATTAATAGAGATAAATTTATCTTTGTCCCTGAAGAGTTCATAATGTCTAGGGAATAACAACAATAGCTAGCCCCAAAGATTGGGAAAATGAGAAATAAACTCCCTACATCATTTGATAACGTAATCAGATTCTGGGACTGTAGCATGGATGACATTTCTCACTGTCCAAGAGATGCATTCAAAATTATGAAAATTCTTTCTTCTCCATGTGTTGCCAACCTTTCTCCAGAATCCTAGATCCTCCCCCAAAGAAACAGAAGAGGATTTCCATTGGGCCCCAGGTGGCTGAGTCAGTCAACATCTGCCTTCAGCTCAGGTCATGATCCTAGGGTCCTGGGATGGAGCCCACGCTGGGCTCACTGCTCAGTGGAGAGCCTGCTTCTCCCTCTCCCTGTCTCTCCTACTTCTGCTCTCTCTTTTTATCAAATATATATATATATATATATATATATATATATATATATATATATTTTTTTTTTAGAAAGAGAGAGAGAGAGAAGAGGATTTCTGGATCCATTGTTTTAAGAGTTTGGACAAATTGTAAATAGCCAGTGATACTATGTACAATAAGTGGCAAAAACTAAAAACCCTGAAATTTGGGCTTTGTGTGGTCAAAATAACAGGTGGAGTGACTGAGTTTCACAGTCTTCAACCACAGCACTGGATTCTTGCAAACAGCCCAAGAAACCTAAGAGTCATTCACACATCAAGGAGCATGAGATGGTGGTCAAACTACGTTTTGAGGTCCTTACAGATCGCATTTCAATTCTACATCTCTGACAGTGCTGTAGAAAAGACTGCCTAGCTTTTTACCCTCAGTTATTCTCATCTGCAAAATGGATCCGATCAAACCTGTTTTACACAATTTCGGGGGAGGATTGGCAGAAATAGATGGTCATCGTCATTATTACCAGATAATAATAGGCAATATTTTGTGAATACTTAAAACATGCCAGTCTTCATCTTAGGCACGTTTCCTGCCATGAATCCTCATACAGATCAACAGAAGAAGCACCCCTGCTTTACAGATGAGGAAACTAGGCACAAAGCGTCTACAGCTCCACATACCTCCAGGGTGTAGGACTCATGACACGTAGCTCTGTACAAAACTGCAGATGCTCACCAGTGTGTGGGAAACCAAACCAAACCAAGAACAAAAACATAAGGCTTATGGAAATTTGACTTCCAGACCGAGTATTTGTACTCATAAGAAGCTTGAAACTTTTTTTTTTTTTTTAAGATTTATTTGTTTATTTAAAAGAGAGAGAGAGAGAGGGAGGGAGAGAATGCTCACAATGGGGGGAGGGAAAGAGGAAGAGGGAGGAAGAAAATCTCAAGCAGACCCCATACTGAGGGTTTGGCCCCAATCAGGCCAGGATCCCAAGACCATGAGTTCATGACCTGAACTGAAATCAAGAGTCAGACGCTTAACCAACGGAGACAACACTGAAGCAGTATTTTAAAGGGCCACTTCTACTCATAGAGATGGTCAGTGTGCATCAGCACCCTTTCTGGGTAATCAGTCAAGTATTCAGGGTTTCCTCCTTGAGGGTCCCAGGTCCTTCAGGAGGGGCCGGCACAAATACAAACCAGCTGTGCTGGCTTCAGATCAGCCATACCCCTGTTCTTGTCCAGTCTCTAACCCTATCATGGCCGTGCATGCAGAAGTCATAACCTTGACTCCTGAAATAAACCATGTGAGGGTTTAGTAATGTAAATTTGTTAAAGCTCTTTTTTAGATCGCAAAGGTAAGCTGAACATTCCTCTCTCTCTCTCTCTCTCTTTTCTTTTAAAGATGGTTGGAGATGCCAAAACGGGGAAATGTGTTGACTTGATGATGGACATTTTTATTTTTAAGATCTAAAAATGAATTCTTCTGCTTCTCATTGCCAAGTTTGAGATTCTGTTTCACAGTAGCTCTGATTGTTGAGACTTTTCCAATGCCTGCTTAAAAAGCACTACGGGCCTCCATGGACCTGTGGTCTGCGTGATCTGCGGGCAAAGCTGCCCTTTGAGATGGATATTAGCACAGGAGCTCTGAGAGCTTCTGAAACTCACTGAAAGAGAATTTGATTGGGCAATGACCCGCCTATTACTAACAGAAAACAAAATAGTTCTTTATAAGGATTAGTTTTTTTTGAGAGAGACAGAGACAGAGATGGAAACAGAGAAGGGGGTGAGGGGCAGAGGAAGAGAATCCCAAGCAGACTCACCACGGAGCACAGAGTCTGGTGTGGGTCTCGATCCCATGACCTGGAGATCATGACCTGAGTTGAAATCAAGAGCTGGATGCTTAATGGACCGAGCCACCCAGGTGCCCTTATAAGGGCTGCTTTTGAAGACAAAAGGCAAATGGAACTTGGGCACTTAACCCATGTTGAAACTGCATGGAGGTCAAGTTTTCTGATATGAATGATTGGCACCTTCTCTCTTCCCTGAGGTCCAACTGCACACCTCCATTTTGGTCACAAGCTTCTATCAGCTTCATTGTCTTCTGTGTGGTTGGTTGTTTGCTACTGCTGGTTTTTTGTTTTTTGTTTTGTTTTCCTGGTGGTGCATCTCCTCATGAGTTGGTCTCCCCAACCCAACCAGACTGTGAACTCTCAAAAAGAGATAGAATTGGATTAGTTCTGTTTATCCAACAACTATCCTAGGACCCAACACATTCTATTTTAGTAACAGATTTGTTAAATTACCCAAGTTCAAAAGACGGCCACACGTTAAGTCACTGATAGGCCCTCTGGGCTGTGTTCAGACCTCCACTCAGACAGAGAAACAAAGGGAGGAGATCTTTGGAGGATTTTACACCTTCTCGGCAAAGTTTCACCTCATTATTTTCCACTGACTCGCGCTTGCACCGTACGTGTTGCCTCTTCAGTGGCATAAAAACAAGTGGCCATGACCAGCAGGAATTAAAGGCCCCGGAATCTTCTAGAACTGGTTCAGCCTTCGATGATCCCTGAAGCCTGGGGGAATAGCACGTCACCTCCTTGAAGCCTGGATTTCTCCACTTTTATGATGGGAATCCTAGTCAAGGCCATGCCTGCCCCATGGAGATGCTGCAATTAACCCGTGAGTCAGGGTAAGAAAGCTCACGGTGATGAGGGTGACAATGAAGGTCCAGAGAATTTGCTATGGTGACAAACAGACTCCATTTCTGCTTAGACGGCAGTGATAGGATGTTTCCTTTGTAAGTATTTTCGTTAACATAACTTTACCCAATAAAGAAACATCAGTGTTAAAAAAAGTGTAAAGTGATAGCATGTGAAGAACATCGATATGGTCTAGACTGCAGAGGTGGTAGAGGGCTGACTGAAAGTCTGGCAAACTCTGCTCAGAGGGTCATGAAGAATAACTCCTCATGGGAACGTGAGCTTTAGAAGTTACGAAGCCCCAGTTCGATAAGGGGACCCTATTCAGAGAGGTGAGAAACCACACAAGACTCCCGGGTATTAAGACACAAAGGGGGGTTGGGTGAGCCTGGTGGTGGGTATTAAGGAGGACACGTATTGCATGGAGCACTGGGTGTGGTGCATAAACAATGAATTTTGGAACACTGAAAAAAAATTAAAGTAAATTAAAAAAGACACAAAGTCAAAGGCGCTAATGATTGAATCCAGGGTTTCTAATGTTAGAACTGGCGTTGATGACCTCGCCTCTCTGTAGACTGCCTTCATTCGCTTACGTGTTTATCCCTTCAGGAGTGCAGTCGACTAACATCCCCTCAGTGCACGTGAATTCCCTCCAGTCACACCAAGAATAAATCTACCTGACCCCTCGTGAATTGTCACCTGCTTTGGCTTCCCTTAGCCCAAGGAATTCTGCTTCAAGTGACCTTGCTCTCTGGAAAAGGCAAGAGGTGCTTTCTGTTTGAGAAGCTGCCTTCCGAGCCTCAGAGTTCCAAGCCCCTGACAATTCCCCTCTGTCCTGCCAAGAGTTAAGTCTCTGTCTGTAGAAATGTCCATCTCCTCAGTTCAGAGAAAAACATATTCAAAACCAGGGACCGCTTCACACAGGGCAGGCGGCATCTTGAACATCAGATATCCCAAAAACTGAAATGCTGATCTGTGAGTAAAGAAATCAGAACCATATGGCTTTTCCCCCCTTAATAGACATATGGGCTTTACAAAATAGGGAGAAACATATTTGGCAAAACGCGTCTCAAATTTTACTCAAACCACAGAACTTTAAAAATATCTTAACATGTCTAATGAACCCAGAATGTGTCCTTGCTCACCCAAATTAATCTAACACCATTCTAGTAAACATTTATACCTACTATGTGCCAGGCATATAAACACACACACGCGTGCGCGTGCACACTGAGAGAAGACATGAATGCAAGTAAAAATATAATGCACTCTGAGGCATCGATAAATGTTTGTGGGAAATGTCAAGGAATTTCAGAGGGGAGAGCAGCGAATGGTGTCCCCAGGGTAGGGAGCTGGAATCAGAAAGCTGCCAGGAGGAGGTGGGGTTCGCACCAGGCCTTCCAGATCCACAGCAGCCTTCCAGACAAGAAAGGGAAGGAGAGAAGGTTGCAAGCCAAGAGAGCGGCGGGAATGAAGGTTATCAGGCTCTGAACATGTAGGGCAGCCAAGCATCCGAGTCCTGCCCGAGAGGCCGCAGCTCAGAGCGTCAGTGTTGGGGCTGGACTGGGGACTGGTGAGCCATGCTGGTCAAACACCCAGAAGAGCTTGGACTCGAGCCGTTGCATAGTGGAGAGCCTTGAGAAACAACTCTTGCAATCATTATAAAAATCACGTACGCGGGCGGAATTTCCTTTAGGACAGGAGAGTGAAAAGTGGGGCCTAACTTGCCGGCGCCCCGTCCTTCCTGTGCATCTTTCTAGAAATGTTTGCGTGTATCCCAGAGCACATGTGTGCATAGGGCCGTGTGCGTGCGTGCACTGAGATAGAAATCTCTTTCTGTTTAACTTTGTGTCGGGGGAGGCTGGAAGGGGGCTGACGGAATCAGAGCTGCACTTCAGAGAATGCTCAAGGACCTCAAGGACACCGAGCAAGGACCACACAGCAGCTTGGGCGCCCCAGAAACATCCGGTCCTGCGCCGCTCTGCCCCTGGATGCTTCTGAAATCTTTCTCAGAACCAGTGTTTCATGAACTGTGTCTCTTACTCATTTTTTTTTCCTGCTGTGCTATTTACTTCCATTCATAGAGTAGCTTCAGTTCAATAAATGATGTGTTTGCCACCAGAACAATTTGATTCTCGTTCTAATTATAGCAACAAGCTGCTTCCCCTAAGCATATTATGGGTGTTTCATTATTTTAAATTGTTATCTTCCATATTAATTACAGAAACAGTTGATCTTTTCTGATAAGCAGGCAGCTGCAAATTCCCTTTTTATGTCTCATTGTAATAGGTGAAGCATCAGGTAAAAATTAAATCAAACTCTAATACAAGTCATGATAGAGGCACATGTAGGTGGCAGTGCGCTGTCTCCGCCGGGCTGGGACTTGCTGTTTTCCAGAAGCAGGGAGCTGCCTGGCTCAGCCCGCAGGCAGGACACACCCTCCAGCTCGCCCGGTGCTGCTGACCAAGGTCTCGTAAAAAGCCTCCTCCCTCAGGAAAGTGAAGAATTGACATGGGAGTAAATCAGCTCCCGAAATAGGGAAGGTCAGAGAGAGGGGTGACACCCAGTTCTGACCCATAATTAGGGCTGTCACTCACTGGAAGGAGGGGTCAGGGTGGTGGGACACGAGTTCTGGGAAAGCCTCTCCCTGCAAGGAGAGAGGCCAAAGGCTCAAGTGACTCACGTTTGATGTTCCCGATTACCATCAGGAGTAGGGACAGGTGGGGCCATCCCAGCTCAGAGCCCAGAGGCCGGAATATGCCCAGACAGGCCACTGAGCCCTCCCTTTCCTGATGCGGTTGGGTCACATGTCAGGGCCAACCTCAGGGGCCAAGACAACATGATTCTGAAGGAGTGGCCTCCATTTGGTGTGACCCCTCCGAGACAGGCTGAGCCAGCCCCGGCCCCAGCCTTCCATGGCTGCTCCCCAGGGCTGCCACTGTCTGAGCCATTCACGTGGTGGTTCATCACATTCCCGTGTGTTGGCCAGAGGTATTGAGGGAGGCATTTGAAATAAATAAAGAAACAAAATGACAAAACTCAAAATATACCAGAATGAAGACAAGGCAAAGAGTGAAATAAAATCACAGTGAGGGGTGCCCAGGTAGCTCAGTCAGTTAAGCATCTGCCTTCAGCTCAGGTCATGATCTCAGGGTCCTGGGAGGGCTGCCCACACTGGGATCCCTGCTCAGAGGAGAGTCTGCTTCTCCTTCTGCCTCTGCCTGCTGATCCCCCTGCTTGTGCGCTCTCTCTCTCTCAAATAAATAAACATAATCTTTTTTAAAAAATTAAAAAATAAAATCACAGTGAGAGAAGACTGGGAGATTAGTAAAACAGATAGAGGGGAATCAGTTCGTAACAAGGTACACCAGATGGCCCTTTACAATTGTTAAGGTGCAGTTGGAGATTTAGCTCTGAGCTTCTCAGAAGGTAAAGCAAAGAAGGAAACATGATTATAAGACCTGTAGTATCCAGAGATGAAGAACACAAGACAAGTCACCCAGGAGAGCTCAAACTTAAGGTAACTTCCTCCAGGACACCCTCATGAAGAAAACACTGCATGTGGTGGGGACAGTATCCCCAACAGCAGTCCCATAGTAAGCCTGTTTTTCAATATCCCTATCCCAAGTGGAAGTCACAAGACCAAAGTTTACTTGAGTTAAAGTCCCTTTATAGGCAACAAAAGCCACAGTCTGTACTGGTTGGATCTTGAATGTAGGTGAATCCCAGAATTTGTCTGTAGAGTTCTTGCAATACGTTTGCTGCACAGAACTACCAGAATATGCAAGAGATTTATGGCAAAACTGAAATTTAGCATGTTTGGGAAGAAAGGGGAGAAAACTTCTGGGATGTCAAGGTCAGCATATAAGAGGAAAGTGATGAAAATACTCCTTTCCTGCTTAATATTAGCAAGGTTCAGTGTTTCATGGTCTTCCTGCAACAGTGTCCAGTGGAACCTTCTGGGATGATGGAAATGTTCTCTACCTGCCCTGTCCAATCTGGCCACGACCACATGTGGTTATTGAAATGTGGCTGGTGCAATGAGAAAACTGAATTTCCAGGTTTTGTTTAATTTTAACTAATTTAAGCTTAAGTTTATCGAGTCCCATGTGGCTGACGGCCACCATATTGGAGGTGCTGGTGTGTCCATTCACTTTCTCTGTCACCCTGTGGGTCTTCACCCTCACAGCATCCCTTCCCAAATTGGCAGGATTCATTCCTCTGTCCATTCAAAGCTGAACACAGTGCATGTGGAAACCACACCAAGGGTGCTCCCTTGGGAAGGCATGTCGTGTGCCAAAAGAAAAGCACCAATGGAGCTTCAAACCTTGACTCTTAGTGCACTTTGACATGGACCATAACTTCTCTCAGGCTCGTCTTTCTCATTTCCAATGAGGAAAATAACCTAATCCCCTAAAAGCACCTGGAGATATGGTTATAAACGGGTGACCACACAGAGTCACAGCTACACTTGAGAAAACACAGAGAAAGAGGTTTAAATCGGTGACCAGGGTGAGAAAACGTATGCCGGACAAAGGGGGCCTTCAGGGAAGACTGTCCTTGTCTTCACTTTCTTGGTGTCAAAAAGAAGACAGTAACTTGGGGTGCCGGACTGGTTCAGTCAGAAGAGCATGCAACTCTTGTTCTTGGGGTGGTGAGTCCCAGCCCCACATGGGGTATAGACATTACTTAAATAAATAAATATTTTAAATAAAATACAGTAAAACTTATTTGTACATTTTTAAAAGCTAATTAGTAGAATATTACAAGCCATCATTCACTGTATATTTTATCCAGAATTTCATTAAGCATGTCTAGATCTGTGAACACCCATAAAATTTCTGCACCCAAATGAGTTTCCAATAAAGATTCTGAAAAGGGGGAAAAAAAAAAAGAAAGAAAGAAAGAAAGAAAGAAAGAAAGAAAGAAAGAAAGAAAAGAAAATACTGCCCAGCATAGATTTGTTTTATTTAATTTTCTCCCTTTTAGGCATCACTTCGGGGGAGGAATGTAATCATTCATTCATTCATTCATTCATTCGATGAATGCTTACCTACTTCCCACCATGCTCCTGGTTCCTGGGGTCCCTGGTTCTGGAGGGCCGCTCCACAGGGCCACTTTATACCCGCCTGCCAGAAAGACCCTTACCCCCATCCTGACAGCACCTCTGGAAAACGCCCAGTCCAAACCACTTAATCCACACGGACCTTGTTACTGAAGGCACACCTTCCACAGAATATGGTGGAAACGTGGTAGATGGTTCAAAATGCCTCCATCCATCTTCATTTGAAACAATAGCTACTACCTCTTTACAAATCTCAAGTAACGCTGAAAGGTACTATTTTGCAATATGTTCAGTGTGAAATGCATAAAAGTTCCTGAATAACATCTAAACAACCCAGAGTGGGGATGAGGGGACAGGCCAGGTGCCTCTCAAGGGAAATCCGACTTCAAGCTGCCTGCTTTGCTCCCTCCTGTTTGCTGAACCCTCCAGTGAGGATGCTTAAAATCTTTGCCTTAAGCCTAACTGAGCCATCCCTCTATTTTTAAGTCACACAAAGGCCCCCATAGGAGTACCCATGGGAGAAACTAAGAACTCTTCAATGTGACACTCAATTTCTTTCTTATTTTGCCTTCTTCTCAGTAACTTAAGCATTATTCCCTTCCCCTTCTCCAGTCTACCTGCTGCCCTGAGACTCCCAGGCATGCCCGGCTGCCTTTATCCATCCCTGCTGTCTGTCCACTCCCACCTTTCCCCATCAGCAGCTGTGCTTCCAGACCACTATCTCTGTCTAGTCCTGAGTCACTTGGGCTGAGCCAGCCCTGCCAGATCGACTCTCCAGTCTCTGCACATGTGCCACTCCATGTCCCTGACCACCTTCCCATGAGATGCAGAGCTATTTGTGGTGGGAATCCAGCCCTTATGTAAAGCTGTTGCTCTCATGTATTAAGCTGTCTCTCTGCTTCCAGCACTTTTTTGAAATGCCCTCACTGATGCCCAACAATCCTCCCTCCATACTATGCAATCAGGCCCTGCTGTGAGAATCTCCACTTTTTCTGAAGAGGAACCTGTAGTAGAGGCAGGTTAAGTGATGTGCCCAGAGTAACACAGTTTCTAAGTGACAGAGAAGTTGTCTAACTTCCGACAGCATAAATTCAAAGTCCAAGTCTTGACATCTGTCTGCTTCCGGGACCAAGCCCAATGCCCGGCACACAGAGATCAACAAATCGTGGTGAATTGGACTCCATTAACACAGGAGTGAGAAGCTGAGGGACTCCGCAGCCAGACTGCTGGGCTGCTGGGCTGCTGGGCTGCTGGGAATCCCCTTACACTTCTTCTCCATTTCTGCTTAACATGGACCCTCAACCTGGCAAGATCAGGTTCAACATCCAACATGCCACTACCGCACGTCCAAAACTGTATGCTATGCCATGGACATTGGACCTCTTCCCGCCTTTCCGCGTCACTCTTGCTCTGCGTGGGTCCAGTGTTGTCCTGCCTCCTTAGTGATGTCTCCCAGGCACCCCATCCCTCACAATTCCTCTCTTGTTCTTTCTGTTCCGTGGACGTGCTTTGGTCATTGCCGTGGGCCTCTCACACAGGCGCTTCTCTGCATGGGATTCACTTAGTCCTCCCCCACATCCTAGGAAGAGGGCAGTGAATGTGGCATCCTCATGTAGCAAAAGAAAAGTGAACCTCAGAAGGATTTACATCATGCAACTAAAGCATGGCAAGGCAGACATTTCAGTCCTCGCTTTTGTTTCTCTATCAAGATACATGTGAGAGGCACAGGGTCTGGGGGCTAGTGTCAATCAATAAATTACACTGGGTTGGACTTTCCCATCATTTTCCAGTTGTGCTTTTCCTTATGCATTTTTCCCTTATATTTGTTGTAGTTTTTGCAATATTTTATTTCATAATAAACTTGCAACACATACATCTTTGTCAGTGTGTATATCATTCATGTAAGAATGGTCTTACCTTTTATACCATATGTTCTCTCCTACTTTTTCTGGAATACTCTGCTAGTGCATGTTATATTCCACTTTCTCCTTAACTCTGCTGGTAGAATGGCAGTACACATATGAGTAGAAGTGTCACCAGAGTTGGCAAGACAGAAAGGAGTGGTGAGGACTGTGGAAAAATAAAGACAGAATGCTCTATCCAAAGGGCATATCTGAGATTAAAAGCCAGTGGAGGATGCCTGGGTGGCTCCCATTTGGTTAAGTGTCTGACTCTAGGTTTTGGCTCAGGTTGTGATCTCAGGGTCAGGAGATCAACCCCCACATCAGGCTCTGCGTTCAGCTGCTCTGTGTGGAATCTTCTTAAGATTCTCTCCCTCTGGCCTCCCCTCATTCACTCATTCCCTCTCTCAAATAAATAAATACATCTTTAAAACATTTTTTTTATTTCATTTTTTTAAAGATTTTTATTTATTTGAGAGAGAGAGAGAGTGCAATTGGGGAAGAGGGACAGAAAGAGAGGGAGAAGCAGACTCCCTATTGAGCAGGGAGCCCAATGCAGGACTTGATCCCAGGACCCTGGGATCATGACCTGAGCGAAAGGCAGACACTTAACTGACTGTGCCATCCAGGTGCCCTATTTTTTAAAAAAATTAAAAAAAAAAAAAGCCCGTGGATCATGATCTCAGGATTTCCCTATCTTCCCACTTGTAAAGAGAATCAGGCAATGAAGATTTTAAATGAAATCTAAGCCCAAAACCTTGGTAACTAATTCAAATGTTTTTAGTTTTGTTTTCATAGGACGTTTTTTCTTTATTAAAAAGAAAAAGGAAAAGAAAAGTTGCCCAAAGGCTTGAAACATCTTAAAAATTACTATATTGTAAGTTGCTTTACAACATATGTGGCCATCTCCAACACCCTGCCTCACTTGAATAATCTACCAGATCGACCTTATCAGTGAGCTCCTATTCTATTAATTTCCTGACCCTAAACCAAGCCTAAACCCCTTGAGGGCAGGGATGCAGCCTGACAGAGCTTTCTCAGCCTGCATGGTGCTTTCCACAAAACTGAGCTATGGACATTTTTCCTGATGCACTCTGATTAATTGATTTCACTCCCTCCACATGAACCCTCAGGGCAGAGAAGAACATATTTCCTAATTGTCTGCCGGGCATGGATCTTTGTACAGATTATCAGATATACACATTACCAGATTTGATCTCACAGCTTCATACCAAGGCAGGCATAATCCCCATTTTAAAGATAAGAAAATTGAGGGGCAGAGGCCCAGAGTCATCTTTGTGCCGCATGTCAGCCCGCAACCTGTGTCTGCTTCATTTTAAAAAGCACTTTTCTCCCACGACCTCATACCCACACAAAAGCCAACATTTTCTCAAGGATTTTGTTTGAAAAGATGTGTTCCAGTTAAGCGACCTTTGAAAATGCAAACGTAGAAAGAATGAGTCAAGTACCGTCACTGTGATTAGAGTTTGTGACTGCACAAAGCCAGCAGACTCCTCATAGACAGAGGGGCTGAGCTGATTGCTTTGTACACAAGTGAAAATGTCTCCCTTTAAAATGCTGAAAGGCAAATCAAACCCTTTTGGGATGATTCCAATTCAGAGACTCTTTAAAGTGAATTTCTCTCCACCAGCCAGGGCATGTCAAAGAGACAAGTGGAGAAGAAGTGACAAGTGCCAACCTGGCTGGTCAATTGAGCTTTGTCCCTCCAGAGTGTATGAATTGGGGTCACGGCAGGTCAGAAGGGAGTGTTCCAAGCCCGAGACCTTCCCCTTTGAATCAACAGCCACCACCCTCCTGAGCTTCACCTTGTAGCCCTCCAGAAGAAGCTGCCTTTAAAGTAGGATTACTCCAGAAAACAAGCCAAGAATCCTAAGTCCTACTCCCAATAGTGCTGGGTGGTGTTGAGTAAATCACTTACCCTCTCTGAACCTCTTTATCATTATAAAAAAAGCCTGCACACGGAGGGGTCGGGAGGAAACATGCTGTCTAAAGCCCCTTCTAGTTATGTTGGCTCCAGATTCCATTGAATTCTTCCCAGCCTCAAGTTCTGGTGGTGACCTGGATGGATTCCTCTGAATGGAGGTCTTTCTTGGCAGGTTGTTCCTCCTGGATACCCAGACATTGAAACCAGGGACCCATTCTAAGTGCTTTGCATCTATTAACTCATTTAATCTCCACAACAGTTTTATAGAGTAGGTACTGTGGGGAAACTGAGGTATGGAGCAGTCAAGCATCTTGTCTAAGGTTCACACGAGGATGGCCCAAAGATTCTAGTACGCGAGAGCCTAGAATCTGAACACAGGTCTGTATGGCTCCAGAGATTTATTCTTTACTACTAGATGAGTGGTCCCCAAGTTATCTGCCCCTGAGCATCATGTAGGGAAACTTGGAAATTTTCCAAAACGACAGCTGTACCCCAGACCAATTAATTAACCGTGTCTAGGGGTGGCATAGAGGCATCAGTGTTTTGGGAAGCTCCCCAGGTAATCCCAAAGTGCAGACAAGTTGGGGAGGTTATAGCATCTGACAGTCTCCCTCAATCCCTGTGTGTGGGAGATGAGATCATGCAGCATCTGAGAAGGAAGAGTTTGGTCACTGGCTGTGTCACTTGCTAGGCATGTGAGCCTTCACAAGGCATCAGATTTTCCCGAGCCTGTCTCCCACCCTGACCCAGCCCCACCACTGTTTGCTCTATTGTTAGTTCAGGGATCACTTAATATTTCTGAGGCTCACTTTTCTCATCTTTAAAATGGCTTTCTAAATACCTATCCAACAGGGTTCTTACAAGGGCAAAGGAAACAAAAGTGCTTGAGAGGATAATAACTGCTCAAAACAAAGTACAATGTATCTGAATATGAGGCTTAATCTCAGCCATGGCAGATAAACACACACACACACACACACACACACACACAGTTCACACCAAAAACACACCCAGCTCAAGGAGCACAGATGCACATATTAACGCACGGCAATGGCATGAATGTATGTCTAATTCAATTTCCATCTCAAAAAATCAGTCTTCTCGGACAGCTTATTTGTTTATTTGCATTTTACAAAGATAACATCAGCATCCACCCCAAACCCCCATCCTCTTTGTTGCTTGCTAGCTGTTTGTCTTTAAGTTCAGAGAAGAGAAGGTGACATTAGCTGAAGGTGCTTTCCCGGCTGGACTGTCGGTGGTGGTGGTGAGCGCTTTTTCATAAATCTGAAAAATAAAAGTGTTTTCATTTTCTGGTTGCTGTAATATCCTTGTGATGCTAGAAAATGAGAGCCTATTTTCTAACTGAAATTGTTTTCCTCAATCGCAGGCTCTCTCTTCACACTTGTTGGCTGTTATTGTAGGGTTGCTAATGAATGTTGACCTTCTGCTGGAGCTCCCAATAATGCATTCTTTTAAATACAACAGTGATGTCTTAAGTTACACAGAGGTTTCAAAGAAGAGGATAATATATGTCTTACTTGGGTGGCACCATTCATTAGAATTATCTTTTTACCAAAAGAGTTAATGGAATATTCCTCATTCAGGTTTCATATTTTATCAATGCCACCTGCCAGAATATTGTCATTCACTATTATAGTGGCCCCTTGCTCCCTCTCTATTGGTCACTTCATGCTGAGGAGTTATTCTTTTCAAAACCCCTTGAATATATCCCTGACTCCAAAACCTCGATTCTGATAAGTGATCATCTCTATCTCTTAAGCTTCTTCTTTCTTGACTATTTCAATGACAGTCCAATCCATCCCCCCACTGCTGCCAGAAGCATCCTTTCAAACAATATCCAATATCATCCTCCTGATTTAATACCTCTTCTGGCTCTCCATGTACACAGGAAAAAGCACTGTGCATAGATTCCTTAGGGACCCAACTCTCCTTCAAGTCCCCACCAGGCTCCTTGAACTCCAGGCAATGAAACTTTTCAGCATTCTCTGACAATGCCACGCTCCTTCGCATTCTGATGGCTTTGTTGCTATAGTTTACTTGCTTACATTGAGAAAAGAGGGGTGTAAATTAATCTTGAGCAGTTCTGACGTGTGTGGTCTTCATAGGTACTTAACATATATCAGTCCTTGCCTACCATCCTTACTCCAATGTGTCCTTCAGAATAAAATGCAAGTAGCTTTGCTCTGTGAAGTTTTCCCAGATGTCTTAAGCAGTAGTCCTCTCTCCTCTCTGCCCACCATGCATTGAGCTATATTATAATACTGCGTCAGGTTTCTGAACTTCAAAGCCTGATGAGGGATTCTTTTGCAGATAATCTATTGAAGGAGAGCTCTCAGATAAAACCTTTAAAGGAAGGGGTTCAAAAGGTAGTTCTTTATTAGGAAGATGTGGTTTCAACTGAAGTCCAGCCTCGGGCTGATTCCATGGGGAATTCTGGGGCATGAGTTGTCCCACTGTGAAGTCAGGGGCTGGGTTTTTATGCCCGTATCACCTATTCATTAGCAATAGGCCATGTTCTGATTAACAAGTGAGAAGAGATCTAATCCTCTAAGCATCACAGGACAAAATTGGTCCATTGGCCATGATCATTTCCTGGAGAAGCATGACACTGGGAGCCATTAGCAGCCAGTACTCATGGCAGCTGAGGATGGCCACACCAGTCTGGTAGAATTCATCTGGGAGACGTTTACCTATAGTCTATTAAAAACTATGCTTCAAGGGTTTTTGTTTGTTTGTTTGGTTGGTTGGTTGTTGTTGTTGTTGTTTTTATATGGATCCCTTTTATTAGCCTGTAACACCCTTGAAAGTAGATCAGCTGAATGTGAATGTGTCTTCTTTATATAATCTTGAGAGTCAACCCAATTTTTCTTTGAAATTCAGTAAGAATACTGTATTATTTTGAATGAATATCCCATCTCTGGACTACCTACACTCATCAGAGAAAGGTTCTTGTTCTAAGAATTTAATAAGCTTCTGAACGTGGTCCTAGATTCCCAGGGACCTGTTGTCTATGTGGGGAGATGGGGCATATACATGCTGAGGACAGTCTTGGCAAGTGTGTCTGAGGCTGATAAAACAATGACATGTACAATATTGAGTTCTACCTGTGGGCTAGGCACAGTACCAAGTGTTTATCATATCGGGTACACCCCAAAATTAGTATATTTTTACCATAATTGTTGATGAATGATTAACAATGATCTTATCCACTCCCCTGACTTATAAAGGAGAATATCCCCGTCTGTGTGGTGACATCAAGGGCTCTTCTCTGTTATATAAAACTTAGGGATTAGACAAGAAGAGAATATACATAAAATGCCAGAAATGATCATGTGACAAAGAGCCAAGAGAATGGGTGGAGAAGAGGAACACGTATGATGTGTGGGTAATGTTTGGAATTGCAACCAGAAGAGTGAAAGTGTTGAGAATTAATGGTTGGGGATTGAAAATGTGATATTGATGGGAGAAGTGGAATTTTTAGGTATCTGTTGTGTATTGGTTGTGTATTGATCCTGCTTTGACTTTTCCTTAAGAGGATAAACAAGATGTGAAGAACTTCCATCTACTTTTAGTTGCTGAAATTTGCTGAATGTAACACTGTGCGGAGACAACATCACAGGAGGCCCTGGATTTAAGTTCTCCACACAACGTCTCGTTTAATGATAAAGTGACAGAGGCCTGGAGAGGTTAAAAAACATGCCAAAGTCATCTGGCTGGCAACTACTGATTTCAAGATTTGACTCCAAGTTCATCACAGTCTGATCCCTGGGCCCTCCAGCAACCCTGATAAAGAACAAAGGTGATGCCGACGCCATGAGCACCTGCTTGGACTTTAGGTCCTCACTATCTTGAGGACTTGGTGTTAGGTGGCCCAGAAGAGGGAGACATCTCTGTGGCATGAAAGGGAAAGCCTGTGAGCAGAACTAGAGCTTGCTCTGGGCCTGAGTCCGAACCCAAAATATCCATCCAGGCGGGCTGATTGCAGAGACTGTCTGGGAACCTGCTGCAGAGAGGCCATCAACGACATACATTAAAAGCAAGAGAAAGACATTGCCCTGTGATTTTTAGTAAAAGCCCCTTGTTTTATAGACTCAAACCTAGATTGACTGACTTCTCTACCAAAAAAATTAATTCACTTCAAGAACGACTGAGATGTATTCTTTCTTATTTGCCTTGCATGACACCAAATAACTGGTAAGACATGATGGTTTGACTCTCCTCTCTTTGGTTTTGAAGTTGTACTGATAGAGCCATCAAACTGTCATTCACAGACTCTGAAAGAAGCAGTGTTTTCCTTCCCTAAACTCTCCTGTTGTTAGCGATTCTACTCGCCTGTTTCAGCAGCTTAGAATCGTGTCAAGAGCTAGATCCCACTCAGAAAAAAAAAAAAAAAAAAAAAAAGAAATTTCCTTACTCTTCAGCTGGGACATGATGGAATGGCACAACCACCGAATTTGGAGTCAAATGCTGACAGTCACCAGTTGTGTGACACTGAGAAGAGCATCTCATTCCTTGCAGTCTTGGTTTCCTCCTCGATAATGTGGGGATGATTAATCCCTGCCCTTCCCACTTCATAAGATGGTTAACAAGATGAAATTAAATAACGGGTAAGAACGGTGCTTCCTATACTATGAACTGTTGTGCACATGGAAGTGGTGATTATTAATTACAGTTTGGATTAGAGCATAAAGTGGTTTCCCAAAGCTTAAATAATAAGCACCTAAAGAATCAAGAGGAGAAATATTTATAGAAAAGATGTTTGCTTTCCCTTACATGTATTATCAATTGCTCTCAACTGGTGTTTTAATTAATAAGGTGTGTGATTTTTTAATTTAAACAAGATTAAGTCTCTGGAAGAAATAATAGCAGACGAACATGAATTATGTAATAAAAAAAAGTTCCCAACAATGGTCGAGATGAAGTGGTTATCTAGAAACAGAAAGATTCTTGTTCAATTCTTAGAGGGGACTGCACTGATTAGCTCTATTGTTGAAGTGCATTTTTTTCCACTTTAGATAATATTCACTTATTTTCATATTCCTTTTAGGACTCTATTATGTCTTTTCCACACTCCAATGCATTTCTCTTAAACATTTTCCTACCATGTGCTTTGGCGTAATCAGAAAGCAGATCAGGGAAACTGAAGTCCTTGGCTTGTCCCAAGGAGGAGTCAGAAGAGTTCCTTGAGAATGGCACATAAGCTGGAAATGACTCACCAGGCCAAGCAGGTCAGAAAACTGAGACTCACTCTTTATTCCTCACTCACTGTTTACCTCCAATCACAGAAAGAGTTCTAACTTCCTTATATTTCCACATTTCCACCCCCCATCCCCTTTCTGACTTTCCAAGCCTAATGCAAATGCTTGCATCCCTGTGAAGAAATTTCAGTGGTCTCCAAAAGGATGTGCAGCCTCCAGCTTGACTATCCTAGGTCCTGCTACATACAGCAGTTGGAGATCTTTCAAAAAGCACATGGAAACACTACATTTTCAACAAGGAGTAACAGGGATCATATTTCTACTCTTACCTGAAAAAACTGGGGAAAAAAGAAGAAAAAAACAGTTAAAATACATGAGACAAGTTTTAAGCACATTGACATGGGGCAAAAAAAGCAGGCATCCCTGAAATAGGGTCAGTAAGTGAAACGAACCCCACAATTTCCCCAGCTTACCACTTAGACTTTCAGAAAATGGGGACACTGAGGCAGAGGCTGGGAGTCTTTCTCAGTTGAAGCAATGAAGCTGAGTGGCCAGGGAGCCACAACTGCCAGAGTTTGCAAGGCATGGAATTAGGAAAGAGAGAAAAATTCCGAGAAGGATGTCCCTCTAGTCTTGAGAAGAGAGCTGATCATTGTACCCAAGGCTGGAGAAATGGCCACTGGAAAGGATTGGAGGTATCGGTCCTTGGAGGTTACCAGATACAGCTTTTGTCCCCACCAGCCAGAGTGGAAAACTCATAATTCAGAGTGTCAGAATATTCAGAGCAGGGGTGCCTGGGTGGCTCAGTTATTAAGCTTCTGCCCTCGGCTCAGGTCATGTGCCCAGGGTCCTAGGATCAAGTCCCACATCAGGCTCCTTGCTCAACTAGCAGTCTGCTTCTCCCTCTCCCTCTGCCTGTTCCTCTGCCTAGTGTGCTCTCTATCTCTCTGTCAAATAAATAAATAAAATCTTAAAAAAAAAAAAAAAAGAATATTCAGTATAGTTTTACTTCAATGGGGCAGTTTGCTCTGGACTGAATACGGCTCTGCCCACCTAATAACATTTTAAGAAGGTGCAAAGACCCATACTTTTTTCAAGTCACATAACCAGGTCCTAGAATAAAGTCCAAAAAGAGTTATTCAGATACAAAAATTTTCAATCCCTAATACGGCTAAATTCACAATGACTGGCACACAATAAAAAATTACCAGGCATACAAAAAAAAAAAAGGAAAAATATAAGTGATAGTGAGGAGAAAAATTAATCAAAATTGACCTGGAAATTATGTATACACATACATTATACATACATAACAGAATTGGTAGAAAAGGATTTAAAAACAATTATAACTATATTTCTTACTTTCAAAAAATTAAGTAGAGACATAGAAATATAAAAGACCAAATCAGGATTTTGGAGATGAAAGCCAGTGTCTTTGTGCCCTTTGACTCATGGCACACATTTCTGTTATCAGATGAGCAAGTCTTAGATCTCCAGGACGGCACGTGCCTACCCTACAGATAACAATACCTACCATATTGCACACCTAGAACTATGCTAAGAGAAGAGGGTTGATCTTATGGTAGGTGTCCTTATCACAAACAATAATAAATAAGTAATAGGACAAGAGGAGGTTCTTGAAGGTGATGGATAGGTTTATGGCACAGACTGTGGTGCTGGCTTCACAGATGCTTACTTATTTTCAGACTTGTCTAGATTACATAGGTAGGTATAGGTTTTCCTATGTAAATCATACCTCCATTAAATACTTTAAGTTTTACAAAGATGATATGGAAACCACACTATCTAAATTAGCAAATTCAGTGAATGGGATTAGCCAACGATTAGATATCACAGAAGGAAATATTACTGAATTTGTAATCAAAGTAATTGATAGTTTCCAAAATAAAATACAGAGAAACAAGATAGGGGGTGAGGAGGGTAATACAGCAAACAGCAATGAGCTGTAGGATAGTTTCATCAGCCTGACATGTATGCAGGGAGTGGGAAGAAAGGGAGAGGCACTGGATTAGTACATTATAGTTGCCTAAGCAGTAACTCTGAAACTCAGCTTAAAATAACATTTATTATCTCATGGAGTTTCCAAGGGTCAAGAATCCAGGCACATCTTAATGAAGTTTCAGGCCCAGGGTCTCTCATGAGATTGCATTTGAACCCAAGGCATCTGAAGCCTTCACTGAGGCAGGATTTGCTGAAAGCTCACTCATGCAGTTGTTGGCAGCCTCAGTTCCTCTCCACACAGGCCTCCCCTTTGGGGTACTTGGGTGTCCTCACTTCTCCCAGATCAGAGAAAGGGAGAGCAAGACAGAATTCACACGGTACTTTATCAGTTAATCTTGGAAATGATGTAACATCCTGTCTGCCATATTGTCACTGTCCCTGGCAGAGCATGGGGAGAGACCGTGGCAAGAAGGTGAACAACAGGAGATGCTGACTGTTGGGGGCTCTCAGAGGTTGCTTACTATTAGGGTCCAGAAGACTATTTGAAAAAACATTGGTCAAATAATTTCAAAATTTGATAAAACTATAAATTCACAGATCCAAAAGACTCAACAAACCCCAAGCACAAGGAATATGACAAAAACCACACCGAGGTCCATCATAAACACATTGCTTAAAATCAGTTATAAAAAAAGAAATCTGAAAAACAGCCAGAGAAAATCTTCTACACTCCAAGGCAGCTAAAATTTACAAGACTGATGATACTAAGTGTTGAAGAAAATGTGGAGCAATGGGACCTCCCAGACACTGCCAATGGACTATGCAATGGTGCAAATGTTTTGGAAAATAGTTGGGCAATCTCTTTAAAGGTGAGATACATACCTATCATAGGACTCAGATTCCTATTTACTCAAGAGAAGGAAAAGCATATGTAGATGGAGACTTGAACAGTGTCTTTAGCAACTTTATTATCGTGGTTAAAACCTGGAAACAACTCCATTGTCCATCTGTCAGTGAACAGATAAACAGCATGTCCATAGAAATGTACTCCTGCTCAGAAATGCAAAGGGATGAACTACTGATCCCGTAGATGAACTACTCAACACCATGGAGGAATCTTGAATAAATATGGCTAGTGGAAGACAAATATAAAAGAGTAAACTGGTCTGGTGATGAAAGTACATGTGTTCTCAACTGCAGGTGAAGCCCCGGGGGATGAGAGGGAGAGACCATTTTGGGGAGTTATGGTGCAGATATGTTGATTGTGGTGATGGCTTCATGGAGGGTGCCCAAAGTTATCATGTTACACACCTAAAAACATGGACAGTTTGCATATCCATTAGACTTCAATAAAGTTGTCAAAAACAAAGACCACACCCAGTATAGACCTACCCCTACTGAGCTTGTCTGTTCAGTGGTTCCTATAGAAACATAATTTGGAGAGCTCCCCCAGAACACATCTGCAATAAAATAATGTCTGTGTCCCACCCCCAAATTTTCATATGCTGACAGCCTAATCCCCAGTATGATGATATTTGTTGGGAGGCCCTTTGGGAGATGATCAGGTCATGAGGTTAGAGATCTCATGAATGGGATTAGTGCCCTTACGCAAGAGACCCCAGAGAGCTTCCTGGACCTCTTTGCACCATGTGAGGATAGAGAAAAGTAAGCAGCCTGTAACCTGGAAGAGGGCCTCACAGAACCCAACCAAGCTGATCCCTTGATCCCTGATGGCCCAGCCTCCCTCCAGAACTGTGAGAAACCCATTTTTATCACTTCCAAGCCACCCAGTCTGTGGCCCTCTGTTGCAGCAGCCCTAATGGACCAAGATAATGTTCTACCCTAGAGAACCTCAGATTCACTGAAGACAAGATCACATCTGGAGTCAGACAGAGAACCTGACAGGACGAAGTGTTTAAGTGCTACACTTCTTCTACACTTCTACACTTCTTCTCAATAGGATCGTGGATCAAGACATCCTAAAGGTGGTAAGTCTTCATTTACAAGGGCAGGGCAAGGTCTGCAGCGTGGAAACAGAGAAAGAAGGGGCTCTGTCTTCTCAAGTCAGATTAAAACAAACAATGATTTTTAATCTTCCAAATAGTTGTCAGGTTAGAAAGATGCTGTTTATACTCAAAATGTCTAGTTTTAGCCCCTTGTGGTGATGAAGACTATGTTTATGTGATTAAGAGCAGAACTTGCATGCAATATTCCCGGCCCATGCTCCTGCTTTCATTTGGGGACAAATGGGCAATTTCCTGGGTCTGGTTACTCAAGGAGGTCACAATTCTCATTCCCTTACCTCTTCTCGTGCCCTTGGACAGAGACACATATGTGAAATACTCAGGGACCAATGTCTGCCTCTCCCCCACTCCTCCATGCCATTTGTCTCTTTTTCTCAGAGTTTAAATAAGGAGCAGAATGTGAGGTAACATGTCTGTGAGTCTCCTTTGAAATCTTGTCTTGGTTATCTGGTTGTCTGCAGTCCAGTGCAGTGGACAGCTCAGCCATCGATAGTGAGGAAGACAGAATGCTGGGCAGCAGGTGCCAAGCAGCTGCTCCTGGATGAGGGGAGACAAACGACAGGCCATAAAGGCCAAGGTTAGAGATGACTTTCATCTTCAAGAAGTTCATGGCTCATTGAGTCATCTACATCAAGCTTTCTTCCGAGACCGAAACTTCTCCAGAAGAGAAAAAGGAAAAAGGAAAGGAAGAGAAGGAGGGAAAGAGAAAGAGAGAGAGGAAGGAAGGAAGGAAGGAAGAAAGGAAGGAAGGAAGGAAGAAGGAGGGAGGAAGGGAGGGAGGAAGGAAGGAAAAAACGAAAAAGGAAAGGAAGGTAGGAAGAAGAAAGGGAGAGAGAGAGAGAAAGGAGGGAAGGAAGGAACGAACGAACGAAGGAACGAAGGAAGGGAGAGAGAGAGAGAAGGAGGGAGAGAGGAAGGAATAAAGAAAGAAAGAAAACTCATCAGTTGGGATTTAAAATAAACACCAGGCAAGTGGAAAACAATACCCAGGCACTTAGATTCAAATCAAGCATGAGATACACAATTTTTATTTTCTATAAGGATGTGGAAAGGATAATTTTCAACATGTTTCCTTACAGAAATCTTCAAAGATATCTAAAAGTGGAGAGAAAAGGATAAAATCCTCATTCATCCATCACTTACTTTCAACCCATTTTGTTCTTTAATCAGAGAGAATCGGGCAGTCTCTACAGGCATGCATCATGGGCATCAGGAGATCAGAGGTAGAATGGCGTTGACAAAGCAACCCTGGGCTTCTGAGTCTAAGTCCTCTTCCCCTTCTGCAGGGTGCACGACCGGGAGCCAGTTCCTTAACTTCTGGCCAGACTTCACTCCAGCAAAACCTGGATGTGGATATCCACACACCGCGATCACTGACAAATCAAGGGAAGCCCAGAGCTGGTCCCGTAGAGCTGCTACGTAAATGCTAAAGTTTTGCTGTGGTTTCTGTATTCAAACGCACCAGGCAGTCATGCCCAGAAGACAGACAAGAAACTATCACTCAGGCCAAGTCCGGACAAAGGCTTGACTCTGACACATGTGGGATTTTCCCAATGTTTTCTGGGAAACAAGCAATCAATGGCAAAACGCCTCAAGTCCATGCACGTTACAGATAAAGCAGATGCATTTTCAATGGCAGGGAATGAGGAAGGCTGCAAAGATTTTTTTTTTTTTTCTTTTTAATGCTGACTAATGTTATAGTGACTTGTTAACCATTTACTGTCCCTGGAGTGTCTAGTGGTGTTTCAGTGAGGAAATCCTAAAACACACCGGAGGCAATTGGAACCTCCAGAGGGTACTTGGCAATCTCAAAAGACATTTTTGATTGGAGATATTTTTAGTTGTCATGATGGGGCTGGGGCGCTACTGGCATCTGGTGGGTAAGGGTCAGGGAATATCCTAGAATGCATAAAACAGCATCACCACCCCCAGCAAAATACTACAGAAGTCCATGTGCTATTACTACCAAGGCTGAGAACCTCTGAGTTAGCTCAAAACAGATCAAACTTTGAGGTCAGACAGAATTATATCGAATCCCTGCTGTGTGCTTCACCAGCTCTATACCTTCCTGTGAATGTCTCCGCTATGGTTTGGAGAGGACGACGCTCTGATTGCAAGTCTATATGCTTAATTGAAGATAATCTGAAGGTGAAGTGGTGAAGTGTTGACCTCTGAGGCTGACCCACAGAGGTGCCCAAAGAGTGGACACTGCTACCATGGCTCATTGATTACTGCAGTATTTGACATTTTGAATAATAATCCTGGATTTCTTTTGCTATAAAATCCTTGGTGAGCCAAGTGAAGAGCTAGACCCTGGGAGGAAACCAAAGATGGTCTCAGGTAGACCCTGCCATCCTATCCTGGAAGCCGGGTGTGCAGAAAAAGAGACTGTCTAGGGAAAGTATGCTCACAAGTGCCCTGGGTGGGGGTTGGTTATAAGTCAGTGGGACTCTTTTGGTTGGGAAATGGAAAAAGTAGATTTTTCTTAACCATGGCACTATTGATATTTGGGGCCAGATAATTCTTCATTGATGTTGGACCCTATAAGGATGTTCAACAGCAGCCCTGGCCCCTTCAGGGGTCCCCCACCACCACACCCTCAATGCCCCATGCCTCCAGACATTGCTGAATGTTCCCCTGGGAGAGATGGGAACCGATTTGGGCCCCTGATGGTGGCAGTGAACATTCACCCTCTGTCTTCAGGCCATCCCTAAAACAGACGTCATTCATTAGGCACAGCCCTGTGCCGCTGAGAGCAGACCCAGACATCTTACCACTTGCGCATCAGACAGCCACAACGAATCTGTTCCTTCGAATCCTCTTCCCCATCCTAACCTGCACTCCCCTGCCTATGCCTCCATTTGCTACTCTGCAGTGTTTTAAATGCCACCTGCCTCTCAGTAAAGTCTCCTGTGTGTTGCTGTTGTTTTTTTTTCCTGGATTCACAATTATCTCAGACATCCATGCTTGACATCCCATTGGTTCACCTACAACAATCTTCCCGTATGCTAGATACCATTAAGATGCTTTCTCAGAGATCCCTGAATTTTCCTCCTGTTCATTAAAATGCACGTTTCTCCAAGATGGAAGTGCTAGCCATTATTTTTCAATATTAATGTTATTGTTTTTCTGAAGCTTCTGTTGTCCCGTAACTCAAGGACCCCTTGTTGAATCCCATATGTAGCATGTTTATTAGATGTAATATTTTATCGCTCGGACTCAGTGCCTGACACTATCATTTCCTTCTTATTTCAATAAAAATGATCTCCTTCCTTGCGGTTCTGACAGGAGCTAATGGTTTTCTTTATCACAGGAGAAAGTAAGAATGAGGCAGCGCTAAAAGACAAAATGAACTGTATATATTTGTGCCTTAATTCAATTTATAGCATAAACTCCAATCTTAATCAAGTAACTTCATAACTTCAGATATAAGAACAACAACAACAAAAGCCACTGGGAGAGTTAAGGGCCTCCAATTTTTCTGGATTTGCAGATTGTATGTTTGAAAAACGATGTCCAAACACAACCTTATGGAAACAGAAGGCACCTGTCACAAATGCTCCTGTAACTTTGGTATTCTTTCTTCCTTCCTTCCTTCCTTCCCTCCTTCCTTCCTTCCTTCCCTTCTTTCTTTCCTTCTTTTTGTGTGTATATTGCCAAGTGGGGGGCATTTCTATCAATGTTGTTTAATTAAGTGCTAATAGAATCCAGTACAACTGTCACCGACAGAAACACAATATTACCTGTTTGATGAGAATTCTTTGCTGCATGTAAATTCCAGGTGGATTCTACCCAGCTTTGTAGTTTTATTAGGAACGAAAAAAAAATAACATATTCAGTGTACAATTAGATCATGAACATTCCAGCAGGGAGCTGAGAGTTTTATAGCAAACACTAAACAATTGTGCAAATAAAGGTGTTTAAAAAGCACCACCCAGATATCATACACAGATGAAAACACGGGACAATGTTGAAACTCTTGTAAGTATGGGGACGTGGATTGGTCCTGCCTGAAAAGGCAACTGGATGACAGTGGATCACACCACCCCCATGTAAGTGGCTGTCGGCATTTGTGGGGAGGATCAATTTTTTTGCCTGGTTCAGATCACACACTCTGAAAATAATCCGTCGGTGTTCAGGATCCTGAGTCTGCCACTGCCCAGCTGTGTAACCAGGACAGACATGCCTTAACCCAGGCAAGTGTCAGATCCTATACACGAAAATGTAGCCACTCAGCACACTGTCAGGATAACATGTTGCATCTGAACAGTGTTTAGCTTGTGCCTGGTACAGAGTAAGAACCAATGTGTGGCAACTCCACTCTTACTCTATTATCTTGTTGCTATCTTTGGTCAACATTGTTACATTGTTACATTTAGCCCTGGGGGTTCTGACTTGGAGTGGACTGGAAGACTCCATTCAAATGTCAAATTCACCAGCATTTATAAGGTGCCTACTGGGGCAGGGCCCTGTAGAAGGTGCTGTAGGGAATTCAGAAATGAGTTTGACATGATCCCTAACTCCCAGGGGCTCGTTAGCACAGAGGGGAAGTGTTTGCCAACACCAGCAGTTACATATTGATGGCATATCTCTACAGTAACACTTGGTAAGTTGCTACAGTTCCACATGCTGTGGTTTAGGTAGAAGTGCTACTTCATAGAGTGTGAGCCCCTTTAGGTCAAGGCAGAGGCCATTTCTGAATCATTGCTGCATCCAGCCTGGATCACTCACTCCTATGTTCCTTCAGCAAAGTGTTTATTGAGGACCTTCCAAGTAGCAGGTGCTGGTAGGAATGCCAGGTGATGACTGAGGCATAGTTATGATCCCTGATCTTATGGACTCTGCATTCTGCTCAGAGCAACAGACAATGAATAACCAGACTCTCCCATCATAGCTAGCAGGATATCTGGCACAAAATCCTGAAATCTAGTTGGCCCTCAAGAAGTACTTACTGAGTGAATAAGTGAAAGTAAACAGACACATGTACACAAAGTTATCTCAAGCAGACAATGGCATGCAATATAGAAATGGGACACTCTGAGAGCTTATAGCAAGAGGACATGAATTGATGTCGGGGAAATGGAAGCTTCTAGAGGAAATGATGAGGCATGGGAATATTCTGTTGTGTTGATACACAAGACTCCTGGTGAAAACTTCCCTTCAGCTAAGCTGTGGTTCTTCTAGCCTTTCTGGCTCATAATTTTCCCTTCTTGCATTACAAACTCTGTGTTTTGTAGGATCTCTTGTCATCTGGGTGTACAAGCAGAAATGTGAAGCAGGGTAGGGATTAAGAATATAGATATTAACCTTCTTTGGGGACCTGTACAGTTTGCTCCAGAAGGAGCTCTTGAGAGACCTATCCAGTGGGAATTCTGCCAGTGAGGTCACACTTGGAAATATTAACACATTCCATGCCTCTGTTCATTTATCCACGAGTTGCATTAACACATTCCATGCCTCTGTTCATTTATCCACGAGTTGCATAAGTAATAATTGTATTTCCCTTACGAGTCAAGTTCTGCTAGATCCTGGGCTACATGGTTAGGAATACCAGACGGTCTCCATTGATTGTTTCCCTTGGCCAGTATCATTCTGCAACCTGAAGACAGCCTTCTTGAAGGCAGTCTGCTCAGTAGGGCCGATGCTAAGTGGATGGAAACATAGTCTGTGCTTGTAGAGGGGTCCTGTCCAATGATGGAGACAGAGGCATTAGCATCTGAGTTTAATACACCAAGATGGCTACAGTTTTTCCAATCTCTGGTTTGCCTCTCACCAGAAGTGGTCAAGTTGGTTAGTGAGAATCAGAAGTGGGTGGGTCTTTTTCCGTCATTATTTTTTTTAAAAAAGCAGGAGGAAGAAACAAGGATATTTAGACACAGAGATATGCAAGAGCTGACTGCTAGGTCCACAGAGCTGGTGGGCTGAGCATCAGGTGATGTCCCTCTAGGAAACCCAGCACAGCCTGGCTCTCTGCAATTAGGATGGGCTTCACTGTAGCAAGTGTCGGCTGAGTTCCAGTAAAGTTATCAAACTCAGTTCCAGGCTGATAATACACAAAGGAAATAAATTTAGCATGACCTCAGGAAGCTTCTGAGCTGATCCATCCACTGACCACAGGTAAACTTACTCCCTGGTGCTTTCTACCTCCCAGTTTTCTTTTGTTATCTACAGTGTCTCATAGCAAGATCCCAGGGACCAAAATAGTAATTATTATACCAAACAGACATCATTTGTTGATACCTACAAGGTGCCTTGTCTATTATCTTGCTTACAATCCTTAATCTGCAGCTTCCTGGTTGAGTGAACTTGGGCAACTTACTATCTCCCCCACCCCTTATGGAGGAAATAGTAGTTCCTAACAGGTAGAATTGTGAAGACATGTGAGATAATGTAAGTGAAATTCTTAGCGTGATGCCTGGTGCAGGTTGCAAATGAGGTTACAAATGAGGATAAGGCCCTATTAATGATTTATCTTTTGCACTGAAAAAACTAAAACTATCAGAGACTGCTTTACTAATACCACACCATCAACAGAGAAGTTTCTGGAAAATTCCAGAAGGGCATGGGGAAAATTGAAATGGAGGAGAGTGGAGACATACAGAAAGCTTGTTATTAGAACATATAAGAACCCAGTGGCTGCTCTGCATTTGGAAACTCCAATTCCATTTGTCTCGGTGGGGGATCTAAGCATCAATATTTCTTTTTAAAAGGCTTTACAGAAAGGGCTACAACATCAGGTCTGCCTTTCAAGAAACAATTGTTGAAAGCCTGTACTGTTTAGCTGTACTGTCTATTCTAGAATAAAATAAAAGAGGGAAAAAACATAAGGGAGAGTGGTGGGGTGAAACAGGCATTAAAAAAGGAAAGAAGGAAAGAATAAAGTTTATGAAAAACCTTTAGAGCGAATTCAATGCAATTATTTTCTTGTTTAAAATTCAGATATGTATAAAATTCAGAAATGTATAACATTTCATCCCAGTGACCTTGGCATTCTTCAGTCTTTGTCAAACAGTTTATAACAACTTTCATTGTAGATTAATAAGACCAAAATATGTGTTCAATGCAACAGGTTCTCTGGATACTTTTATATAATTTTCCAACCATTTATTTTTCCCTAAAATGTAGTGTGAGGAGAAAAAACTATTGATCCCTCTGATTATTTTTGCATTTTCTTGTGGTCTAATCATATCAATAGAACCGACTGAAACATCCTCAAAAAATCATCATCCCAGAGCCTTGATCATAGTCCTAGGTGCATGTGACTCTTGGATTTATTTATTTATGGGCTCTTTGAATTATACGGAAAGATGAATTGAATACTCAGTGTCCAATTTTTCTCTATTTTCAAATTTATGTTTAATGCAAAGTATAAACTGATTTATGTTCAAAACAATGTATAAACTGAAGACCTCATTTCCCCCAGAGTGTTCATGTATAAATTCATTAAAATAACTCCCTTCCCCCCACCCCAGTGATACTATTTATTACACACACAAAAAAAGGAGCTCTCTTCTGCATTTTTCCCATCTTCATCGACTCGGTGCTTCATCATTTACCAAATGTCTGTGAGTTGAACAAGAAGTGATTCGAAACCCATCTTCTTTTTCTCCTTCTTCTTTTTGCCTGGCCCAGTCCACAGAAGCACCAACGGAGAGAGGAAGAGAGAGAGACACAAACATGCAAGAGGCAAGAGAAGAAAGGGAAGAAGAAAAACAAGGGAGATGGGAGAGAGAAGGAGAGGGAGAGAGAGAGACCAAGGGGGAGAGAGAGAGCCAGCAGGCGTGTGCCAAGAAGGAAGACTCAGAGCGCTCATGATGGATAACTGAAGTGAAGGTGTCAGGATGGTATTATGTAAATTACCAAGACAGCCAAGCCATGCACTGATGATTATAGCGGATGTGAGCAATGTTGTGGTCCCCAGACACTCGTGTGCCTTGTTATTTTTCTTCCCTCCAACTACCCTTGGGGTGGATTCTTCCTGACCCCAGTCCTTGCGAAAAGAAAGAAAGAAAGAAAGAAAGAAAGAAAGAAAGAAAAAGAAATCTCTAAGAAATAACTTCCCCTTCACCAACACAGACCTCTCAGTTCCCCTAGTCAAGAAAGGTGGGGGGAAGGGAAAAGAAAGAAAATGTGGAGGGAAGGATGTGACATATCTCTCCTAGGATCCCTGCCCTCCCTTGGTGCCAACCAGACGTCTTCAAACTGCCTTTTGTTTAGATCAGTGAAGAATTTGGCATTATCAAGCATCTTGATTGTGCCTCAGTTTCAAGGACAGCACCTAAAGGGGACATCTGGAAGCAAAGAGAGTAGCTCTGAATCAGAAGATAAGAGTTACCATTCTATATATATAATATGGCCCATGGGAATGTGTATTTTTAATATGCTAATATTAGGCCATCTGCATTCTTATTGGGCGAGGGAAGATGGATTTCATCTACAGGACTCGGTTGATTGCAGGTGAGAGTTTACAAGCTCACAACTGAAAATGTCCTATACAACTTTGCAATGTGTAGCTTCTCTCCAAATTAAAAATATATGCAGCATGAAAAAGAATGCCCCAACTAATGCTCAGTATTACTTGGTCCTCATTCATTCATTTATATTCATGTGTGTAAAATATTTATTGACTACTCATTTCATACCAGGTCCTCCCTCCACAAATTGTTGGGACCACAAATATTAATACCAGATAGTTCTGGCCACTGAGGAATCATCAGCCTCATGGGGAAGACAAACATGGAAAGAGATCATTACAGAACAGCATAATACTAGCTTTAGTGGAGACCGTGGTTATTGGAAAGAGTGACTATCCTCCCTTGGAGGACACATTTGTCTGCTTTGTCTCTCCTCCTGGCCTGTCAGTCCTTGGAGTGAGCTGATCACGCTTGGTCTTTTTAGTTCGACCCCAGGTATTACACCCATGGCAAAGTCATGGAATGTTAGCTTGTTTTATGATTATTTCAAAAAGTAATGTTAGGCTGTGGGATTTAAAAGCAAAAATGTTTAAGTATCAGACTGTTCAATTATTCTTCCTTTTCCTCAACCCATCCTCCCTGAACCACTAATGTCTTCCAGATTCTGAGGTGGGGACAGCACTGTGAACAAAGCAGACGCCCTCCTAGCCATCAGGAAGTCCATTGCCCAGTGGAGGAAAGAGACATTCGTAAAATAATCACACAAATTCACAAGCATGCACTGTGATGAGAGCTGGAAGGAAAAATAGGGTTTGCTAAGAAAGTCTCCTGAGACTTCATCTAGTTTGACTTTCAAGGAAGATTTGAAGAAATAATGGTCCAGCTGAGATCTCAGCATGAGTAGGAGTTAACTTGTAGAAGACGCAGGTAAAAGAGCAGGTGGGTCAGGCATCTGAGGCACAGAGAGGACCATGGGCCAAACCCTGAGGTGAGTAGGAACACACTCAACTCTAGGGACTGAAAGAAGGCTGGCTGGCTGGAGCAGAAGGAGAGCAACGGAGAGAGAAGTGGAGCACGTTGAGGCTGGACTGGCGGAAGGTGGCCCGGTCATAGAAGGACTTGCATCTCACTCAAGCGACGCTACTGAGAGGTTTTAAGAGGTCTATGTATGGAACACAGATTGTAGGGTGAGATTCCCAGGGGAGAAAACTCAATGTACAAGATGAGTGTCACCACTGTTGACCTCATGACCATAGGGATGGCTGGTTCTACCACACCATTAGCAAGACAGGAGAAGCAGATGGAGGCAGAATAGGTTTTAGTGTGTGGAACTGACAGAAGCTAGCAAGTGAGTGAATGGGGGAGGGCCAGCTAGGGAGAAAGCCATTCCAAGAATGAATGATGCTTTGATTCTGATATGCCCCATTGGATAAATGAGCCATTGACAGCACGTCATGGAAGCACACCCATATATTGACTATGTAAGCCAGTCCATTACATTCCAGCTAGATCTGCAAATGGCCCCTTTGTATCTAGCAAACACTTGCCATACTTAACCATTTCAGGCACATCGTTAACTCCATACAGAGTATCTGGTTTATTTGCGACGTAGAGAAGTAAGCTTATGATTTTCGTCTCTACTGGCTTCATTCGCTCAGGCTTCCAAGACTGTCAACAAGATGAAGAGGTCAATGTGTGCCATTTCTCGAAGCCTAAGTGGAAAAGAGAGTCCCTTATAGGACTCTAATGGACTAATGAACGTCAAACTGATGAACTGACTTGGGACATGGATTGTGCTTTGTATTTGGGGATGGAAGACCCCACTAATACTGCCAAGAACCCTAACCAGCTCATGTAGCAAGCTAATAAGGGTAGCTACAGAATTTCTTTGAAATTATGTGAATCTTCAACACCAGCATGGTCCTGCCACAAACCCTCTATGTTGGCCCTCCTCCTGGAGGTTAGGAACTTGTTCTCTTGAAGTTGAGAGCTCAGCCGGATGGTAAATTTTTTGGGTGCTCACCCGCTAATCTTTAGTACTTTCAGATAGAGAGAAGGAACACATATGACAACACCACCCCACCAGTGCAGCAGACTCTCAATTCATCTGGGGACTGAAGATCTGATTTTAAGTATTGGGAAGGTCACTTAAACCTTCTAAGTGCTGTGATTTCTTTAAGTCTCTTTCTTATGACTTCCCTTATGATGGGGCTCAAACGTAGGGTTTTGAAACCCGGAAATGCAATGTAAGCCCTCTGCATACTTGCTCCAGAAAGTAATGTTGATGTGTAAGCTTCTCAAGCTGGTTTCTGCTTTGCTTCCAAGTGTCCCCCAAAGCTTTATTCATGAGTTTGTGCCAGGATCAGGGCTCAAATGTTCTTCAGGAAGTATTTACTTTTTAAATTGGTGTTATTGTATTGTGTGAGACCATTGACGGAAGTCCTTGTCTGCTTCCAAGTTCCCATTTTATCTCAGTGCCATAGTGCTGAGAGGGACAGGCTCCATGTTCCTGCCAGGGGACACGTAACTAGTGTTTCTCCTTTCTCTGTCAGTAGAAGAAAAGAGCACATTGTCCAAAGCTTCAGAAACAAAAAGGCTAGTATTGCTCTGACTCCCATACCTCCTATTCTCGAATGTACAAATGTAATAGTGTATCTGCTCTGAATAATGAGCCCCTGGGGCAGGAGGCAGAGATCCTATTGTATTTTTTTGTGGGCTCCCCAGCACCCAGTCTACTGACTGGCACATAGAACATGATCAAAGAATGCTGTTTGAGATGGATGACGGCAGTAATACCAACAAACTACTGATACTAAATAACTGTTTAAGGAAAATGTATCTGGAAACGTTAAGAGTTATTACTATTATTACTATCTATCTGGTATGTGCCACATCCTAAATGCTGCATGGACACCGTCTTATCTAATCACTAGGGCCTCCTTACCAAGCAGGTTCCATGATCAGCCCGATTTTCCAGATGAGAACTTCAAGGCTAAGAGATACTAGATTACTTGCCCGGATTCACTGAGCCCACTGAGTGGCACTTCCAGGGTTCAAAGTCAAGTGTCCTTGCCTCCCACGTCTAAGAACTTAATCATGATGTCATACCTGATTGCCATCCTCTCTATTATCTCATCTTAACATGACGTGTTATTTAGAATACAACAACAATTTATATTAGTTACTAGTAGCCGCAGCCATACGCACATCATTAAAAATGCAGAATGTTCTCAAATGTGAAAAACTTCAGGGAAGATAGAATTGGAGTGTGCCTTTGAAAAAGTCAATGATGAAACCCAGTGAGGCAAAAACAAGCTAAAAGAATATATTCAGGAAAGAGGAAGCTTCAATAAAATTACTGGGAGTGAGTACTGAATCCATCTAAATCAGAAACTTCCACCAGACTTCTGGAAAAGTCGTGACAGCAGCATGCCTGGCAACAAACCCTCAACAAAGCAAACTCACACTGTACGGAACAAGAAATTGTGGAAGGTGGAAAAGCGTTGAGAAAACTCAAGATGGTTGATTGTATCATCTATGGAGATGAATTAATCAATATTGTGTAAAACTGATAGTTAAATGGAAAAAGTGGCTCCAATATTTTAATACTTTGAGAGATCTATTCAAAGGAAATAATCTAAAAATAAATAAAATTTAAGTTCACAGAGATCTTCATGGAAGTATTATTTTTAATAAAACACAGGGAAAAAGGACAATCTATACAAACAATCCCAGAGCCGAGGAATAATTACATTCTGGTGGAGTGGAATGATAATCGTAAAAACTAAAGAGTGCTTATGTTAGTCGCGTAACATAAGAAAAGCAGAATGCCTCATTATGTGTCCACCACCTTTGAAAGGGTACAAAAAGCCGTACACACAGGGAGGATAAGTTTAAGGGTCACAGCCCCACCCCCCTCCCCACACACGTACACACACCAATAGCTTTTTAAACTCTGTTTTCTAAATGTCCTGGACGGAACTTGATAACACAAGCGTCTATAACACAGAGCAGGTTCTCAGCAAGCACTTGGAACAAGAGAATGGACGAGCGGGTTCTTTGCTCCCCCCTCCCCTGCCCACCCTCCATCTTTTTAAACTGTCATGTTCTTGCTACGTTGCCTGGTAAACCTAGAACCCAGTGGCTTTCTGATGTCCCTGTCAACATTTTTTTTAACTTGCTCAGTGATTCAATCAGTATATGCTTTGCTTTCCAAGACTGGTTTATCGGCTCTAGCTGGAAAACAGGTCCTCTTCCAGGAAGTCCTTTTCTGATCATAAAGGTCTCCATCCATGTAGAACCACAGAGGTCAGATAGGTAGTCCGTATGGATTTGTATTTTAATCTTGTTTGCTTTAGTGCTGTGGAGCCCCGGACCCTTGTGGAATCAGAAGTAGAGAATCAAGGGCATGAAAGACACAAGTTCCGTTCCTTAATCTAGTCCCTTCATTTTCCAGATGAGAAAATAGACCAAAGATGTTCAGTGATTCATCTACAGCAACATATTATGTTGGCGAGTCATTCGAATATCTACTTTTTAGAGGGCCAAAGTCCTCTTGCAATGTTTGTTTGACCAAAAAAAAAAAAAAAATTAAAAAATAAGGTGCACTTTGCAGTCAGCAGAGAAATAAGGTAGGTGTCCAATGGTAAGCACAGACAACAGCACGAGAGCACCCAGGGGCTGTGGGCTGAGCTCCTGGGTGATGGGGGAGAAAGGGAGGAAGAAGAACCAGGTGACGGCAGACCCAGGATCCAGGTCTGCAACAGAGTTCTTAAATCCACATTGATTCCAAGAATGCCCCGTTTCTTTGGTACCCACACTGCACCTACTGCACCATCGCTGGGCAAGTAGATGCGAGTCAGCACAGCCCCCCCCCAGGAAGGGATTCGTGGTCTAGAGCAACCAAGTCAGGCCTATCTTGGTAGTGCCAAGTAAAATAGAAGGTAAACCCAAAGTCTCTGATGACCAGAACCAGAGACTGAGGGGCGTGCCAGGCTCTCAGCTGGCCAGGACTGGGAGAAAAACAGGACAAGAGAAGATAGTCTCAAGTAACGGCATCAATGGATGAGACCCCTTTGTGCTCACCTCATTATCCAGCCTGGTGCCTAGGTCAGGGTTAAGGCTGTGGTACCCAGTTCTTGGGGTCCAGCATCCAGCCAGAATTCTGAACGCCTGAATATGGCACCCTTTCTCTAAAACCATTTTCAATTTTTAAAATGCTTATAGTACATTTTAGTACAAGTACATTTAGTACAAGATTAGTACCTTTTAATCTTGAAATGTCCTAGGTGGGTGTTTCTATGTATCTGTCAGTGTGTTCACAATAAAATTAAAAAATAACACAAATGAGAAGAAAGATAGGAGAAATAAATCTATTTGTTAGGGCCCAAACATCCACTGTGGCTGTTCAATATATAAAATATTAACCTTATTGCCAGCTTTTATTTTAATAAGAATCTCTTGGACTAAATAATGGGAACCAAGTACAGTAATATACTTTCCAACAATGCTATGGGCAGCCCCCTGGGACTATCAGGGGGGACTTGGTAAGTGACACTTGTACAGGTTTAAATTTGAAATTGCATTTAATTTGTATGTCCTATTACTTAGCTGAAAACATGTACCTCTAAGGCAAATGCAGACGGAAATGGGCATCGAGCTAAAAATATTTGAGAGGCAATAATTTGCCTTAATGGCATCCACACCTAGATGGGGAAAGTAATGAAGCATCTCAGGGGAGGGATTTCTTTGGCTTAATTTGTTTTCACGCTGTTACCAAGTTGTCAACCTAAGGACTGTACTGAGAGCCGGCTCCTGAACTTTTCTTTTGTTTCCACTCTTCTTGAGCACACTCCAACCCATGCACTTTCTTCCATTTACTTATGCAGCATGCAGCGTTTAGGGTGTGCTAGGCATTGTTCTAGAAATGGAGGGATACGGCATGAACCAGAGAGGCCCCGTGATCGGTGGCCAAGCTGGGTCAAGGGTCTCACCCACATAGCATTACCTCATTTCCTTTCCCTGTGACCGTGGGGTGGGGGGGGGGGGGACTGGAGTGAAGACCCTGTCCCAGAGACGGTGGCTGGTGGTCATGTTAACCAGAGGCAGTTAGAAATGGGGAAGACACACGGGGAGAGGTAAGGATTCACCTTTAAAAACTGGCAAGGGTCAGGCCGGGGAAAGTGGGTTCTCCAGTCATGTGCAAGGGAAAACCTCAAGGGCCCTAAGGGAAGGACATGGGAGTGAAGACAGAGGGGTGTGCTTGGTGCACACAGCTCCATGCCTCCTCCAGGGCTGGGGACCCTCAGCCCTGTTTCAGTGCTTGCTGTCCACAGGGGGTGAGGGGCGGCCACCCAAAATCAAGGTCCACCCTGGCTTGGACAAATCCTGTGCACATCAAATATTCAGCTGAGCACTTTAAAAACCCGCCATTAACCCTTCACTGAAATGAAAGCCCAGCCTAAATGTCCCCGAGTTTACCTATGTTTCACCGCTCGGGACAACCGCACTGGGACGTCGATACAGGTCTGTGGGCCTCTGTAACATCCTACAGGGGAACTAAACTGGAAAATTCTGTTGCTCCCAGAGCCAACCCTGAATTTCGCCAACTAGTTGACTCATGCTCTTTCCCTTCCTGTCTACCAGCCCAAACCCCTTCTCACCAGTCTCCCTGGGAGCTGGAGTTTCAGGCATGCGGTCCTCCCTGCTGTGGGGCCAGGAACAGGAGGTCCTAAGGCAAGGAAAGTGATATAAGCACCCGATAGCTGGGGTTCCTTCTCAGGAGCCCCTGGCCCCTACAGGTCCCATCCTCCAGCCTCCCATGAAATTTCCCTTTCTTTTTTTTTTTTTTAAAGATTTATTTATTTATTTATTTGACAGCAATCACTAGTAGGCAGAGAGGCAGGCAGAGAGAGAGAGAGGGGGAGGCAGGCTCCCTGCCGAGCAGAGAGCACGACGTGGGGCTCGATCCCAGGACCCTGGGAACATGACCTGAGCTGAAGGCAGAGGCTTTAACCCACGGAGCCACCCAGGGGCGCCTATTCCTTTCCTTTTACTCAAGCTGCTCAGTGTGGCTTCTGTTGTTGGTAGCCCAGAACAGTTCAGACCACAGACAAAGGATATCTTCATCCTACTACGGCCATAGCCCATGCCCTATGGAAGACAGTTCAACACCCACTTTCTCACTGGCCGGGAAGAGAGATGCCACTCTACACATGTTGTGAGGGTGGGCACCATACCTGATTCCCCACATGTTCCTCAGATGGTCAGAACCAAGCTTGACGTGAGACAGACACTGTTAGTTCGAAAGGATATGTAAATGCTTGTTGTCAATTCAATTAATATCTCCTCCTGAGGAAAGTAAAACATTTCCTCGGATCTACCTGGGAGAAAGGATATAGAAAAGAGGTTCTCACGTGGAAGGCAAGACAGCATCCCAGAGTACCAGAAGATGGACTTTAATGAGGATAAGTTGGCTCATAATACAACTTCCACCACCTGTATGATGGAAGCAGCTGTGTGAGCCAAGAAATTCACTGTCACTGTGTGAGGCTGGCTTTCTTCATTTGTAAAACAAGGTCCCTGTTATTATCCACCCCATAGTGCTGTGGTGGAATTTAAAAGAGATAATGCATGTCCAGCCTTAGCACAATCTCCAGCTTACAGTAAATAGGTAGGGAGTAATAGCTATTATCAAGAGCAGTGGTAGTATATAATATCCAAACAGATACTCCAAATTTTATTAAGATAAAAGATAAGCTAGGATTCTGAGGTTGCTCCGGAACAAGAACATTGTGTGGGAGGTTTGAAAGGGCCAGTCCTGGAAGTGGCCCTCTTCATTTTGACTCCTGTTCCATTGGCCAAAATCCAATTATATGGTCATCCCTGACCACACGTTAGACTAGGGAATGCAGTAGAGTTGTCTGGAAAAAAGAGAAGAAAAGGGGTTTGGTGAACATCAAGAAAGTCTCATCCACTTAGAATCAGCCCAGTATCTATAAAAATCAGGACTTGAACCCAAACCCGGATTCTGCACTAGGGGCTCTTGCACTATCCTATGAAGGTGCTGAGAGAGATGCAGGGGGTTTCCACACAGGTGGGATTATCTGGTCACTTTTCCACCACCAATGATGTACTCTGGTTCTCCCAAGTAGGAGGGTTTAGCGACATCATCACATGTCAGAGAATCGCAGGAGAAACTTTTACTAGGAACAAGTACGAGTCTTGAGATCTTAAGCAAATGACCTAATTTCCCATTTGCATTTTCCTCATCTATAAAGCAGAATTGCCATCAGAGAAAGGGATTCTAATGTGTCTGGAATTGGCCTAACAGATAATAAGCACTGAAGAAATGAAGTCATTGTTTTTGTGGTTCTGTTTCTACACCAGAAGAGAAAGACTTTCTCTCCCGCTTTCCCCTCTTGGTAGGGTCAGGGACTCAAGTACATTGGAACTCCGAGTTCCTGGGTCAGGCCTGTTCCTGACTCTGCCTGTAGCCAGGCACAGAATCGAGCTACATCTAGCCCTACCCCTTGCCCCTGGATCTGGGAATTCAAGTTATCTCCTTGTGCTCAAATGCACTTCATCAGCTCCAAATCAGAACTCATATACCACAGTCCTGACTCAACAAGTGTATTCATACCGGTTGCCTGGGGCTGCCTTCTGTGTGTCCCTCAAATTTCAGCTGTTCCTGGTTGCGCATGCCGATTTTGAAGCAGGACTAAAATAGCCATTCCTGTTCCCCAGAACGAATCCATTTGCACCAAAGGTATAATGAGAACTGCAGATTTTGCGAAAGCTTTCATACCCAACAATACACTTTAAAGATCCCATCAAACATGTCCACTTGACAAAATCCCCTCTTCTCCGCTACATCGTCAAAAGGATTCATATCCCTACCCTTCCCTCATTAGTCAGCTTTGATATTTCCTGTCTCCTTCTGTTGGTACCTTCTCCTTGAGAATCCCAATTGGCCCACCTGCCGTTATGAAGAAAAATTCAGCCTTTTCTCTGCCTCTGTCTTGATACTGCTATGTCCATACCTTCCTAAGAGTCGTAGGTAACGAGGGGCTCACCAGTCTCCATGATCTACCCTCTTTAGAAGACACAGAGTGGTTAATAAAATTGCTCCACGTTGCATGTGTGGAGGTAAGCCAGGATTCAGAGATTTGGTACATGAACCAAGGTCATAATTCTCCCAAGTGTAAATCTCAAACTAAATGCCTTTTTTTTTTTTTTTAATCTCTTCTTCAAGTAAATCATATGGTTTTTGCTTTGGAAATCAGAACTATAGGGTTGGTCTGTTCTGTCTAGTTCCATGCTATGGAGTTGGGTTGGTTGGATGCCACATGCCCTCCTGGGTCTCATCACAGGGAGAGTTTGGTTTCCTCAGTCCAATGAGGTCTACAGCTTTTAACTTTCAACTATCACTCAATTCATTCACTGACAGCTTTTTTTTTTTTTTTTGAAAACCAATCAATCAAAAAGAACATGTCTCTTAATGAAAGCACTTTAAAACATTTAAATGCACACTTTTGGGTTCTGAAAGCCCCACAGTGTGCATTTTTAGCTCTGAGTGTTCCGGTCTGGATGGCTGGAATTTATTCCCCAGAGAAGTTTGCCCACATGGGAGACTTTCATTCTTGTGATCTCTGAAAAAGAAAGCAAGTGATTGACTTTCCTGAAATGGATGGACATATTATGGAAATGGAAGGATATGTGTATTTATGTTGCCATTTTACTTAAATTGATAAATGTTGGAATATAATAGGTATAGAGAAACCAAAATTAAATCAACAAAAATGCCTGTGTACAGAAGGTTATTGGTGTGTTAAAATCCAAAGTTGCGTTGAGAATTCCCCAGCGATATAGTTGCCCTTATCTGAGTATTATGGGGAAAAAGAAAATCTCAAAGTGAGATTTTTTTTTAAAGATTTTATTTATTTATTTGACAGACAGAGATCACATGTAGGCAGAGATACAGGCAGAGAAAGAGGAGAAAGCGGGCTCTCCACGGAGCAGAGAGCCCAATGCGGGGCTCGATCCCAGGACCCTGAGATCATGACCTGAGCCAAAGGCAGAGGCTATAACCCACTGAGTCACCCAGGCACCCCTCAAAGTGAGATTTAAGAACTCCAAACTTTCATCTCTCCTTAGCTCATTGAAACCAACAACTGTCTAATTTAATTCTTGGAATATTTATAAATTGAACACAGTGGTGGGCAGATAAAAATTTGCAGGATGCTTTGAAAAATGATTGTAAACTGAAATCAGTGATTCTAACATCTGGTCTTCAGATCCTGCAGGGGTGGGGGGCGGTCCTTGAAACCTTTTCAGTGGGCCTGTGATGTCGGTCAGGACTGTTTGAAATAATACCAAGATGTTCTTTGTGGCTCTTTTTTTTTTTCCTATATTGACACTTGCATTGATGATGCAAAACAACAGTGGGTAACAGTCTTGGCACCTCAGCCTTAGTCAAGACAGAGGCACCAAACAGTATTGGTAGTCATTATTTTACTTCCAGGTTTATTTAAGAATATCCTTCAAGAAACCGTAACAGTTATTCATTATTCCTGACCTGGAAGTACAGGAATTTATTACTTTTCTACTACTTCTATACAAATTGCCACCCTGGCTTCAAAGCCACACAAATTTATTTATCTTATAGTTGTGTAGATCAGAAATCTAACATGTGATTTTAATCAAGGTGTTGGCAAGGATGTTTTCTTGCCTGACAGGGGCAGGGAAGAGTCTGATTCTTGGTTTTCCCCAACTTTAGAGGCTGCCAGCATTCCTTCGCCCATAGCCTCCTGCCTCCACGTACAAAGTCAGCTGCACTTTCTCTCTCTCTGTCTCTCTTTCATGGCCATGTCTCCCTCCCTGCCTACAGCCAGGAGAAGCTCTCCACTTAGAGGACTGATGTGCTTAGATGGGGTCTACCCAAAATATCCAGGATAATCTCCCCATCTCGAGATCCTTAATCACATCTGCCAAATTCCTTTTGTCACATAAAGCTCGTGAAAACATTCACAGCTTATGGGGATTAGATGTGGACACTCTGACGGGCCATGACTCTATCTAGCACAAAGTCTTAAATAATATTCTGATTGATGACACAGGTATGCAGAAATCACTTCTGCTACATACTGAAATATAATGGCCATCTCAAGGAAAGGCACTTGTGTGACTGAGCTGTGAGCTAAACCAGTGTTTTCCTCATGGAATACCATTTTTACTTGAACCAACAACTTACAAACCATGATTATTCAGATCTTGGGGTCTGATGGACATACCTTTTTGGAAATGAACAAAATCAGCTTGAAGTTTTTACTTCAACAAATTTGTTGCCAATAATAAAATTAGAGCTTCCAATTTAAAATTAGAGCTTTGTGGGCACCTGGGGGATTCACTTCATTAAGGATCTGACTCTTTTTTTTTTTTTCAGTGTTCCAAGATTCATTGTTTATGCACCACACCCAGTGCTCTATGCAATACGTGCCTTCCTTAATATCCACCACCAAACTCACCCATCCCCCCATCTCCCTCACTTCCAAAAACCCTCAGTTTGTTTCTCAGAGTCCACAGTCTCTCATGCTTCATCTGACTCTTAATTTCAGCTCAGGTCATGCTCTTAGGATCTTGAGATGAAGTCCTATGTTGGGATCCATGCTCCAAGCTCAGTGGGGAATCTGCTCCAGATTCTCTTCCCCTCCCTCTGCTCCTCCCCCCACTCTCTCTCTCTAATCAAATCAAATTAAATTAAATTAAATTAGAACTTTGGAAAACTTGTAGGAGCTATCATGAACCTGATCCCTTTCCAATATAAAAGAATTTTCTGATGAGCTCAGTGGTAATAGTAATGAAGGGGTTTTTTGGGTGATACATAAATGAATGTTCAGTATCTGGAAGATGTGCATAATTCAGTGAACCAGTGTTTTCCAAATGACATATATGATGTTTCAAAGTCATTTATGAAATCTATCGCTGACTACATTTGAAGTTCAAGACAGACCAATAGATTTTAATATAACAGGGCATGAAAAGCTCATTGATATAATCGGCTAACTCTTTAAGAAACCACCACTTGTTGAGTTATGGACTAATATCAAAGAAGAATATCCCAAATTATCTGAAAAACTATTAAAATACTCTTCTTTTTTCCCATGACACAAATATGTGAAGATAGATTTTCTTCATGTACTTTAATCAAAAAAACCTATCACAAGACATTGAATATAGAAGCAGACATGAGAATCCAGTTGTCTTCTATTTAAAGCCAGACATCTAGAAGATTTACAAAAATATAAAACAATGTCACTCTTCTTGGTGATTTTTTGGGAGAAACCTCATTTTTTTCATTACAAACACCTCATTTCCTTTATCAAATAATGGCTCTGTTATTGTTATTTGAAAATGAATTAATAAATAGTTATCCTAAGCATTTGTTTTAATTTCTAATATGGTAAATACTGATAGCTATAACCCACATGAGCAAAGCTATTCAAGTCCTTAATTATTTTTAAGAGTGTGAAGTGAGATTCCAAAGTTTAAAAACTACTGTATTCAATAATATCAGGGATAAAATTATTAAATAGAAATATCCCAAGAGTTGCTTCAACCAAGGAGATGAGGACTCTCTGTTTCAGCTTACTGGGGAATCCATTTACATGCAGAATTCACCTCAAGAAGTGATACTACATACCACAAAAAATGGGAATGTGTTGCTTTCACTGGTCAGTGTAGTGGCAACTCTGATCTGGCCATTGATATTCCAAGTTTTTCTTCTCCAGATCATGTGCCAAGACACAGCCACATCAAGAGCAAACTCACTGGGATACATATATCTTGGGCTTCACAGTAAATGAGTCCTTCTTGGTCTTCTCAACCTTGTAAGACAGAGGGGGGAGCCCTAGAAATGTATTTAGTGTTGGGTTCTTAACTCATATGAAGTAGTTGGCACATAAACGTCAATGGTTTCATGGCATTGAGCCATGTTGAGGGCCAAGTATCTGATAAGTTGCATCAGTAGTGGTCAAGTGTCCATGGATAATCCTCACTGAGTCTGTGAAATCATGTGCCTTGTGCATGTTTTCTGGGAAGTATTCATGGCAGTTTTCATCAGTTTTTCAAGGAAGCCCTTCAAAGGAAGTTTAAGAACCACTGGATTCTTGCCTCACTCACCAAGTGCTTTTAGCTCATTTTTGCTCCCACAGCACTTTGCTTGTTGGTCTGACACCACTGTTAACACACTCTGAAGAATGAACTGTGTTCTAATTAGTGAATAAGCCTGACCCACGAGCCTGTGAGCTCTAGTGAGGTCAGACCCTATGTCCTACTCATCATTAATCTCCTGTATTTACAAATATAATAGGTGCTCAATAAATTCTGTCAAATTAAATTAAATTATCTCATTTACATTTAATCATATGTACATTCAAAATGATAAATTTTTAAATAAGTCCTACACAAATGATACACACTCATACAGAAATGTATATGTATATACAAATCACTTTTATGTATGTAAAGCAACTGGCCCACATTTATTCATTATCTATTAATTGAGCCCATGTGTCAAGCCCTAGAGACAAGTAGCTTAAAAAGATCTCCTTTCTGCCCTTGATGAGCACAACATATAACTGAGGCTGTAAGTGTAGGGATTCAGAGAAATAATAAATGCAACCCAGGGATTTTGGGAAGCCAGGAGGACTTTTAGGAAGCCAGGAGTAGAAGGTCACCCAGCCTGTAGATGAAAGAGATCACTGGAAGCTTCTAAAAGGAAAAAACCTTTAAAAAAAAAAAAAAAGAAAACTCACAAGAGGAGGAGATATGTAGAAAGAAGACTAGTGGAGAAAGACTTTCAGGGAACAGAAGGTTCACATGCATTTATAAAGAAACAACGACATGAGAAATTATGGTACACATTTACATACACACACACACACACACACACACACACACACACACAATCAAGCCAAAAGCCCCTAGCTTCAGAAGCACCATTGATTTATGTAAAATTTTGGACAAGTCCTTTCTACTAGTGGGTCCTCAATTTTCCCATCTGGATGAGTCATGGATAAGACTAGATCAGTGGTTCTCACACCTTGCTCAACATTAGACTCACCTGGAGCACAGTTTAAAACAGTTTTGCTCTAGCCCTGTGTTCAGAGATTGTGGTTTATTGATCTGGATGGTGTCCAGACATTGGATCTTTTAAAAGGCTCTACAAGTGATTCTGTAGAGAACCACTGAACTAGTTAGTTACCCTTCTGGCTTCATTCATTCACTTCTCCACCCATTCTCTCACTTATTCCTCTACACCCTAATCACAAAATCTTATGGAATACCAGGCATTCTACGCTATTTTTGAGATAGCAAACAGAACAGGTCCTTGCCTGTGTTTGTGGAATTTACAATTCAACAGACACTCGGATCAATATGTCTCTCACTTCTCTTTGTCCTATTGCTTGACTTTTCCCACACCCTCACTACCACCACCTCAAGATCAACTTACTCTAAATTCCTAAGTACAGTTATCCAATCACATGTACACCCATAGTTCCAAGTGGAGATCTGACCAGATTATTTTCTTGTTAATTTGGTCCCAGAGAAATAGTAATATCTTATTTCAGTGTATATGTCAAACATTGCCTTGGAGGACTAATTTATTTGGTCTAAATTTATTTATTTATTTATTTATTTATTTATTTATTTGACATTTTTTCCTAAATGTTGTCAACTTGAAACAACCAAACAGTGCAGCCTCCTGGTTTTGTGGTCATCAGGGCTGGTCACTTGGTCTCCCTGAAACATGGTTTTCTCATCAATAAAATGGGTGTTGGAATCTTGGTACCATTTCTAACTCTGGCAGGCAGGGCCAAGTGAAATTTTGCATGTGGAAGAGCAGGGTGCACTCTAGTGCATTATGAAAGCATCAGGTACCATGAAATATTAAGAGGAGCTATTGGTCAAGCCCCATTACGTACTGCATCACACACTTTACATGATTTATTGGATGAAAATCTTAGCGACAAACTTGTGAGGTTGGTACCAAGATCCCCATGTTATAGATGAGGACACCAGAATTGCTAGAGGCTGATTAACTTGCTCAAGGTCAGGGATGTGGTCAGGGGCACAAGGATTTCCCTGTAGGTGTTCTTGTTTGGGTGGCTTCATAGCACACCATTCTACTTCCCTAGAAACTACGATTGTTCAACTAGAGTTGCTAATTTCTCCAGGACATACCAAAATCTTGGGACTTTGGGACACCCAAAGGGCACTCCATAAACGAAGAGGGCATTGCTCAAAAGCATTCACTTTGCACCTGGTGCCCCAGTTCTGATTGGAAGTGAAGGATTTCTGGAGTTGGAGACACAAGCAACCTGATGGTTGTGCCCTATGAGATTCCAGGCTTCCAGAGTGTCCCTCTACTGATGGCGTCCTGGTCCCTGACTCTTACGGAGAGCAGCACCAGCCAATGTGTGTCCCGCTAAGTGATGGCTGATCTGGTATTTCGTGTAGAACAGCCTTGCAGCAGAGGGTGCAGGAAGTCTAGGAAGGGCTGGGCTGTCAGGAGATGGGATGTAAATGTGAACCAGGGGGTGAACTGCCTGTCCAGCCCACCCAAAATTAAGCAAATGAACACCACTACCCCAAGGTGGGTCGTTAGTACTTCACTGCATGTCCCAGTGAAGAAAAGTTGGCATTGCTCCTTTCCTTATTATATGTTGCTCCTTCATCCTGTTCAAAGATCAGCTGTGTAGTATTTTTAAGGTCATGGAGCAAGTATGTTTTAAGCTCCTCCTCTGTTTGATGCACCATTCCTAAACCTTCTTTGCAATATTATCTCATTTAAACTTCAAAAAAAGCTTATGAAGTATACATGATACTATCCGTAAGAAAACTGAGCTTTGGGGAGGTAACATAAAATTTCCAAGGTTCCGACACTAGGAAGTGTCAGATTTGTGTCTGGAATTCAGATACATCTGAAGCAAATACCCATAGGCTCTTTCTATCATACTTATTTCAGTAACTTTGCCATCACTCAAAACAAGCTTGAAATGTCTTTGGAATTCCTTTAGAGTCAATTTCCAAGCAAGCCATTACCTTATGAGCATGTCTCACCTTTGATTAATAGCTGTATAACTAAGCTCCCATGTTCCAACAATGGCAACCTTATTGAAATAAGTATCTGGCTTCCCTTGGAGGATAGTTTAAAAGGCACAGATCCATTTAGATAAATGCAATCTAAGCTGACTCTGTCCTATAGAATTTTCTATGATGATGGAAATGTTCAATGTCTGTGTTGTCCAGTATAGTAGCCATGAGTCACAGGTGACTGTAATAAGAACTTAAAATGTGGCTAGCATAAAGAACTCTTAACTCTAGGAAACAAAATGAGAGTTGCTGAGGGGGAGGTGTGAGGGGAGGATGGTGCAATTGAGGGATGGGCATTAAGGAGGGCTACTTGTTGGGATGAGACCTGGATGTTGTTAGCAATTGATGAATCACTAAATTCTACTTCTGAAACGAATTATACAATATATGCTAATTAAATTGAATTTAAATAAAATTTTTAAAATGTGGCTAGAAAACCAAAGAATTGATTTTTAAATTTTATTTCATTTTAATGAATTTAAAATTTAAATAGCTGCTTGCAACTAGCAGCTACCCTATTGTCTAGTGCCATTGCAGGATACATGTTAATAAAGCAGTAAAGACATTGAATGCAACCAATCCTGCCATCTTGAAGTCACGGCCTGTGTGTGCCATGAGGATGAGAAGTTAACTACTGGGCTTACTGGTCCATGCTCACATATTCTGTGCAGGCCAATAATACTCTATTAGAATTGTTAGAAAGAACTATAGAGCTATGGCTGGAAAAAACCAGTCACAGTTTGGAAAAGTGACACCTGAAGAGACACAGCTTTGCATTGGGCCACAGTGACTTGGAGTCTGAGTTTCTCTTGGGGCCAGGCTCCTCATCTTTGGTCCCCCTGTCTTTACACATTGCCAGCTCGCCCTCCGGAAGCTGAATCATTAGGCCTATTGTCACTTCAAAAGAGTGACCTGAGATTCAACACTGGAGCAGCCAACATGGGGTCTTTGAGCTGAGCATCCAGCAACCAGAAGGAGACACGGTGTTTCCCAGAGAGAAAGGTACTGGAGATCCTACAGAAGAGAGTAAGTGAGGGTCAAGCCTGGGACAGCAATAACCTCTCCTCATAACCTGCCTGCACCCTTCCATGTTAACATACTGTGAACGGAACAGAAGTGACAAAACCAATCCATCACCCCAGAGCCAACACAAAGAGGAATAGAGAAGTTAACAGAAATTGATGACATCCCCGCTGGAATTTTACACTGATTCGGCCAGCCCTACGATTGAAATAGACAAAGATTTATAGTCCGAGCGAGGACGTTGGCTCCTCTTGATTGCCTTGATTTTTTTTATGCGCTCCTGCATATTTATTCCCAAGCTCATCACCGGCTTGTAGCATTAGAATGCTGATTTGATTTTACATTCCAAGAGGAGCAGGCATTATGCAGCCATTTGCATGATGTGAGAGAAATCACCAGAACGGTTTCTGATATCAGCGGCCAAAATGATCACTAATGTTCACCTGCAAAAGCAGGATTGTGTAATATTTTTTTAAAAAATTCAGATTTCCTTTTGCTTCTCTCCGTATAAAAATAAAAAAGAGGAATTATTCCATATCCTGTGGATGAGAAATTGTATTTTGTCATGCCTCCGAGGGCTACAGCGGCACTGAGCTTTTATGAATTTGTTTGATATCAGGGCTATGCGTTTCGAGTTCCAACACAAATCCACCCCCCCCAACGACATTATTACTGAAAGCTTTTATCAGTTCATTGTGACAGAAAATTGATTATTATCCTTGACATTTGATGGATAGCTTTCATAAAAGGATCTTTTTTCCCCCCTTTTTTGGATTTCATGTTGGCCTACAAAGTGCCCCCCCCCCACAACAACAACAAAAAACTTTCTTAAGACACGAGAAGAATTTCTCCGTTCTCTGGTAAATCTTCCTCTAGGCATCTGCAGTGGGGGACCAAGAGCCTAAGAAAAAAAGTTGAGGGGAAAGTCACATCTGAACTTGCTGTTCTGTCTACCCTGTGTCAGGCAAGGAGAGTTAGGGAGGACCCGAGAGACAGGCCCCTAGGACTCTCAGATAAGATATTAAGGCTGATCCGTGCCGCAGTTTTATATTTTATCACCAGGAGAATTCTACCTGTGACCATAAATTTAAAAAGTATATGGAAGAGCGCTGTTTAAAACTCTAGTCTGCACTCAGAGAGTGATTAGGTAACGTTATCAGGCTGTATCAGGTCGACAAAAAGTCTACTAACCAGAGTGTAAGAACCATGACCCACTGCGTTTGTGCAGTGTACCCGCTCTCTGTTTATTTGTCATACCTTTGTGAGAAAGACTGTGTCTTCCCTTCTCTCCAGGAAAGCACCTGAGGTCTGGAGAATGGAAAGATCTTGGCAGAGATGCCCCAGCTCAGGCATGGAGTAGACAGACCTCGAACCTCCTCGTTCTGAGCTGACATCCCCTGTTCGTCGTCTACCTCCTGCCTCCTTCTCCGTGAAGCATGGCAGGCATTAGGAATAGATTTTCAGCTCAATCATTCACTCAAACAGGAGCACACAAACACATACCTGCAAATAAAGGTCACACCCAAAAAGAAAAAAATCAAGTCATGGTGAATCTCAAACTCCTCGCTCTTGCTTCACTCTGTCATTTTTCCTGACTTGACGATCTTTTTCTGCTCTACTCCTGCCTCCCTACAGGCACCCAGGAACCTTCATGCTTTGTTCAAATTTGCAATGTCATATTAGCTTTTATTGGAGAATTTGGGGCGGGGCTGCCCAACAGTCTTCGTAGTCAGGAACCAGCATTTGAGGAGCAAAGGTTCTAATTTATGTAGCACCCTGGCTAATGCATCGCCGACTAGTAGATGTCCCTTTTCACCTGCGCACTTTGAGAGGAGAAATCCCAGCACCTTTTAGAAGACGGGGGCCTGCAGGATGCTCAGCAGCTAGCTCAAAGTTGAACAGTGGCAGGAGCAGCAAAGAGCCAAGCCCATGTCCTCCAGGATTCCTTCTGCAACCTCCAGTTCCTTTCTGTACAAGCACATTTGCAACTCACACTCCTTTGGAGAGACTTTAGGTTTTGTTAGGCAATATGCCCCCCCCCCAACCCAGACCCCACCGCCTCTTTGCAAAGCATTGGCATTTCTAATAAAGCAGGAAATCTTTATTACCTAAAAGATCAACTTCTTCATCTGGGACTGTTATGACGTATGCACAGGAACTTACCTACTTAGGAAAAAACACTTGGGTCACCAGGGAACTAGAAAGTCACCAATTTTCCTTATTTTCCCCATGACCTCACTTTATGCCTGTCGGAAAATGCACTTGTTCCTACAGTCCCTCAGGGATGTTATAATGAGAGCTGATCGTGTATTAGAATTAATAGAAACAGTAGGTGTCTAAGGGAAGAGGAGACTTAAAATAGTTCATTAAGTGTAGGAGGTAGAAAACTTTATTTGATGAATCAAATGGTCTTCATTAAAAGTGAACTTTTCCTGGGAACTAGAGGTGTCACTTAAAAATACATTTTTTTTCTTATTAAGAAAGAGAAATTAATATCTGATCATTATAGAAATTTTAGAACTGAGAGAAGTGCACTCAATAAAAAAAAAAAAGAACACACTTGTAACTTATGCCCCCCAAAATAACCACAATAAGTGTGATTCCTGGCAGGATTTTTTTTTCCCCTTTTTTCCTAAGTGTTTATGTGTGCCTCTGTGAATTACCAAATTAAGCTCATATGGTAGGTACTGGGTTTTTTCATACTTTTAAAAAATTTGACTCAGCTTTGCATCCAGAGTTTAGACATTTAATATTTTGAAAACTTGTTTTTTAATGGCTATTTGGTGTCTAATCTCTCGGCCATAACATGTAACATATTTCTACTTTATTTAAGTTACCCCACTATTAATTAACAATTAAGCTACTTCTATTTTTCACGGTGTTAATTAATGCTGTGGTATACTTTGATGCCTGAGCTGCACGAATCCCCACATGAGGTAGGCTTTATTATTCCATGTTTCAGAGCGAGAAATAAAAGTCAAATATGTGATTTTTCCCAAAGCCACAGAGTAAGTGGTGAAAGGAGAGCCAGAACTCAAACATGGCAATTTCCACTTCAGGGTCACATACATGTTCCACAACCTAAAAATTCAGTAATGCTACTTGGAAGAATTTCTTACAACAGTGTCAAATCATGAGCCTTGGAAACAGACATTCCCACCTGAACCAGAAGAGAAACACTTAACGCCTAGTTCCTTGTTTATCTCTTACCGGCTCTGTGTTCTTAAACAAAGGACTTCGCTGGGGTCCCCGTTCATTACCTATAAAACAGGTATGTTCACTCTCAGTGGTGGTGTTTTGTGGATTAAATAAAAGCATCACATATTTAAAAGTATATTGAAAATGTGAAAGTGCAGAGTAGGCTTTCGATAAAGGTCAGTTTTGCTATTGCTACTAATTATTGTTTAAGATAGTCAGTAGCCAGTGGAGTCATATTTCCCCTTGTCTAATGTCTAATAAGTAAAACTTGAAGTCTATTGAGCGATTTTTTTTTCTCTTTAATCAAAAGCTTGAAGACTTGAAAGAGATGGTAACAAGAGAGTCTCCAAAAACTGAGCTCTCGGCAAACCTTGGACCCTGAGCCCAGGGCAGTGCAGAAAAGGAATGATCTGGAATCTCAGAGATGGAGAGATGGGTGAGCTTGCTCTAGGTCACTGGCGGAGAAAATGTCACCATCCCAGTTGAGGAAGAAGCTACTTCTGAAATGACACTACACTACGAGGATATAAGTAACGAAATGTTCAACAGCCCCAAATCACCCCTTAATGATATGTCCTCCATCACAAGTTTTAGAATTCTGATTCCTCTGTGGTAGCCACCCCCCCCCCAAAAAAATCTATACTTGCATCTAGGTTTATGTAATATGTATTTATGTAGATATATGAGTATATGGAGAGAGAGCCTCAGATCTAGTGCTGTACTCTCCAATATGGCAGCCACTAGCCACAACCACCTGCTGGCCATTGAAATATGCTGGGTCCAAACTGAGATGTACTGTGCCCATAAAATCCACACCAGATTTCCGAGGCTTATTAAGAAAGAGTGAATGTAAAATATTTCACAAATGCTTTTTATTTTGATTGCAAGTCAAAATGGTAATTATTTTGTGTTCAATACATGATTAAAGCTAATGTCACCTGTTCCTTTTACTTTTCTAAAGTGCTACCAGACAACCGCTAACTGTGTATGTATCTCCCATGTATCTACTGGGCAGTGCTGCTCCATAGAGAGTATGTCATGTCTAAAGAGTCTAGAATGACTTGTTCCTGCATTTCTATTATACTGGATTCACTGGATCCAGACTACCTGTGGGAGGAGGAGGGAACAATGTGCTGAAGTAGCCCCCAGGGGAGCCCCTCTCCCTGCAACCCACCCACGTCTGGGCAGAAAATTCTCTGGTCATTCCTATAGACTGAGTAGAAAATTATGTATTTTTTTCCAAAACTGACTTTCAGAGTGGAAGGAATTGCTCTACATATGAATTTTTAGGTATCTGGAAAAATCTCTCAATTTTTAGTGCAGAGCAAAAGTAAAAAACAAAAAAACTTAGTTTCAGCCAATTTTTAGGTACTTTGCCCATGTTTTACCTCACTTGATTATCCTAATGGGGTTCTTTCTTTGTCCTTTCTTTATGTCTTGCTTCTTCAGAGTGTGGTCAGTTAATTTTCAAAGTCACTGTGAATTTTCTGAAGCAGAAGAGGTGTTTTTAAGTACAATTATGCAGGATATGGAAGTTTCTCTTTTTGAAAATCATTTTCATAGCATAAGTAGAAATCAGGAATTCTCAAGTTTCTTAAATGATTGCTTCCATTATCCAAAAAGTTGTTATGTCTTAAAATCAGAGGGAGTAGAGAGGAATTCTTAAGGTTTTCAAAATACTCATTTTCTTTAAGAATTCTCAAGGAGATAATTCTTGAGCTGAACTGCTAAGGTAAGTACTACTGATGCGATACCTTTTAAAAAATTCTTGATTTTATAAAATTCAAAACAAACAAATTAAAACCAAAAAAAAAAAACCATGTAAATTGACAAAGTAATTGGTAAGCTTCAAGTAGTCTGTTTAATTTACTTTTTTTTTTAGATTTTTATTTATTTATTTGACAGACAGAGATCACAAGCAGGCAGAGAGGCAGGCAGAGAGAGAGGAGGAAGCAGGCTCCCTGCTGAGCAGAGAGCCCGATGGGGGGTTCGATCCCCGGACCCTGGGATCATGACCTGAGCCAAAGGCAGAGGCTTTAACCCACTGAGCCACCCGGGTGCCCCTAGTTTACTTATTTTTAAGATTTATTTAATTCACAATATTAATGTAAGTACTGTATTTTTCAGGTATTTTAGCTAGACATGTGTAAATCAATTAATGAAATAAATGTAAGTACATATTTGACTATTGCATCAGATGTTTGTGTGTATATACAGATATACAAATATGGACACATACATACATACATGTACATATATACACATGCATATATAAGATATATGTATGTGTGTATTACACATGTCTATGTATGTGTACACATATTTATACATATATACACACATACACACACATATACACATACATAGAGAAAGACAGAGATTTTAAGGAATTGGCTCATGAGATTACGGGGGCTGGCAAATCTAAATTTTGCAGGACAGGTCAGTAGGTTGGAGACAGAAGGAAGAGCTGATGCTGTAGTCTTGACTTTGAAGACTAGAAATGCCCCCCCATTTCTTCTTTTAGGGGGATTTCAATGTTTTTTCCTCTTAAGACCTGCCTCATTTACATGATGGAAAGCTATCTGTTTTACTCAAAGTCTACCCATGTAAATGTTAATCTCACCTAAAAACATTCTCACAGAAACATCCAAAATAATGTTTGACCAAATATCTGGGCACTGTGCCCCAGCCAACTTGATACATAAAACTATCCATCATAGGAACGGTTCTTTTGGGATACCCTTGAGACCCTATGTTGTGGGATCTGGGTGTTGTGGGATCTGGGTGTTGGGGGGGGGAGGGGTGGAACACAAAAACGTGAGGCTACTCTTCCACATTTGTCCTAACAGAACTGCGGTAAGAACAGCACTATTTGAATGATCAAAGCAGTGGGGTTCATGCCAGTGAGCCCCCCTGCTCTGAGCTGCCCACCACGGAATCAGTGACACGTTCACAGAGCGGAAAGAGAGCAGGAAGAACGAAAGACTCTCCCTTGAGGCTCCAGTTAGACATTTTGCCTCTAAAGAAAAAACAATGGTCTTGAATGTATGAATTTTTTTTCCTAGGTAAAAAGGGATTTCATGAATTAACAAAAAAAAATAATAATAATACTTGTTTCTGTATCAAGGACGATGGTCAAAATTCTGAGTCTAGACATTTACTAGATGGTAGACAGTAGACAGTGGCATGGGATATGACTTTGGGTCATCTGCTGCGTGACTAGGTCAGGAAATGAAACTCGGACAAGGTTGAGGGGAACTGGGGTGAGTTGGTTGAAAGGAGACCACGGTGAGAACGTCACTCACAGAGCTGAGCCTCCCACCCCCAAGCCTTTGTCTGAGATGAGGGAAACTCCCCTAGAGATATCACAGACTTGGAGAACGCATCTGAAACGTGCGGATTATGTGTCACTCCCCTTTTGCCTGATCCAACGCAGCGTGTAGAAAAAAACAACGGTGGAAACTCAACAGTTGTAGAATAGTTTCGGTTAACTTAGTCATTGACCACTACATGATAGGTTGTTCATTCTTCTGTTCACTCATTCGTTTTTTGTTTTTTGTTTTTTTCCAGTGCATATTTACCTTTTACATAACAACACCAGGCCCTGAGCAAGGCGTCAGCACACTGGATGTCATAGCCCTTGTCGTTAAAGATTTCACACTGTAAAGGAATCCAAAAATACATACATGACATCAGTAGCAGCCTGTATGCCCCTCTTTTTTGCGGGCACAGGGCTGGACTCCATGTGGTAAAGAAAGACAACCGGACAGAAGTGGGAAAGTAGAACAGGGTTTCCTCTCAGCTTCGCCTGTTTGGACTGATTTCATTTGGTTTTCCCAGGAACACTGAGGAAACATCCTCCCTACACCCCATCTCTGCCTACGAATCTGGCCGTGCTTCACATACATGAATTGCTGGGTGTGTGGCCACCAGACCTTGAAATCGGTTACACGACGTATTATCAAATGCTTGTGCAAATTCATCGGAGGCGCCGGCTATCTATCCTCTCTCATCCACAGTCCTGTGGGAATGAAAGGGAAACAAAAGATTCATTTCACAAAAATCATCACATTTGCATATTTTTATCATGAGCTCAACGAATGATTTTAATTAAACCGTTTTTAAAGAGGGTAGAGAGGAAGAAAGGCAAGATGGTAAATATTTAACACCTAATCAAGGGGAGAGAAGCGTGAAGCTGAAACCCTCATTAAACTGCGTGGATGGAGGGTGGGCTTTGGAAGCAGCCGGGTTCGAGCCCCCGCCCGTCCTTATCAGGGGTCGACACTGGGCAGGCTGCCTCACTTCCCGCAGCCTTATTCTCCCCATCTGGGAAAATGCGGAGGACGCCAGCCTCGTTTAATTATTGTGGGGAGAAATAATGATATTAGCAATAATAATGGACAATATTGGATAATAATAATGGACAACAGTTCTGGGAGGGAAACTACGTCCAGGCGCCTCCCTCAGGTTGCGGTGCTGAATCCTTATGTTGACCTCTAAGGAAGCACCTTTTAGGTCCTCAGTTTACAGAAGCATCTAAACTGAAGTCGAGGGAAATTAAGTACCTTGGCCATCCATGTTCTCCCAGCCAGGAACTGGCCAGGCAGGCATTCGGACCTTGGCAGCTGCGTCCAGAGCACACACTCTTAGCTGTTATTCCGTCTTGCCTAAACTCGAGCGCTTGGCACATAGAAGCATGCACTCTCCTGATTTCTGAAGTTCAAGTCAAAGAAAAACATGTGGGAATACGTTTCTAGTTATTTCTACTGTGACTTCTACCACAATCTATTTGTAGAGTATTTTATAAAGCATGCTTGCAAATATTTCCCACCAGAAACATCAAATCGCCGGAGTTCAGAGAAGTCAGAGAGTTTGGCCAAAGGCTCCTTCCTTCTACACGAAGGCAAGCTCTGTGATACCGGGTCTCCATTGTCCAGGGGCCCGCTCCAGAAACTCGTCTGCAAAGACCAAGGAGAATATGAAGGGCAAAAAAAAAGAACTCAGACTCCAGCCCTCGGGCATTCCCCAGTCGTGGACATTTTCAGGAGGCAAAGCTTCAATCTGCCTCGTTCCAGGAGTCACTGGGTATGGGAAAGGAAGCCACAATGCAGGGGGAGGGGGAGGTAAATCAGACGGCACGGCCCTTTCCAGCACTGTTCTAAGCGCTCTGCGGAGATAATTGTATGGCTGCTTCTGCAATCAGTTCTGAGAAAATTGCTCCTCCCAAATTAGCTTCCCCTTATGCAATAATTTTTAGTTGATGGCATTGAATTGCTGCAAAGAAACTACATATATATATAAATATAAAATCTTCAAATGATCAAATGCTGGACACATAGCCCGGGTGTACATTGTCAGAAGATGACACTTGGGTACATGTCTCAACTATGTCTGACTTACGGTCTTTACAAATAACGAAGTTTCTCCTTCTCTCTCTTCTTTTTTCCTCCTTCTCCTTCCCTCCCTCCCTTCCTCTTCTTATTCTCTTCATTCCTCTTCCTCCACGTGCTCCTGGGCTCCTCTGCTTACTCAATCACAGTACCGTCTCAACGTCTCCCTTACTGAATCAGAGGAACATCTGACCCTCCAGGCAGATGTCTATAAGAGCCACCGTCATGCAACCTTTCATTTTGGTAACTGCTTGGCATTCACAGGGACAGGACTATCATGCAGACCTTTCTCGAGAAAGCTCACCAGTGTTCTCAAGTAGTAAGGCAGGCCTCCCTGGGCCTCCTTCCTTGAGGGGTAGGGGACAGGAATGAGCAAAGTGGAATTGCTCTCAAAATCTTCCACAAAGTCCCCATGACCAGGGGCACAAGAGGTCTCATGGGAAACATGCTGTTAATTCCCAAGGATGGAAAAGGGCTTTCTAGATCCCACCAGAGCCCAGAAGAAGATGTGACTCACTCACCCATGGCCAGACATCTAAGGGCCTCAGATGCAGGCATGGCCTGACCTTCAGAATCCGAGCCCTGTGTGTCCCCTACAGTGCCACAGGGCTTCATGCTGTAAAACACAGCTTCACCTTAGAGTCAAACCCCCGGCGTCCCTACCAGGGGTCAATCTGACCGACGAGAAGTCCCACTTCAACAGCTTTCTGGGATATGGATGGGTAAAAGGGCAGTGAGTTGTTTACAAAAATTTCCCTTACTCTTGTATTTCCTTTGGAGCTCATTCGAATACACCACATATACGTCCTGCTTAAAGGAGGCAGAGGATGAAAGTTAATGTCTCTCTTACTTAACAATCTGGGAGATAATTAACAGGCTACCCCAATGTAAAGCACTTAAGGTTTTAAACTGTGAAAGTATGGGCCATCTTGGATGAGATCCCCCAGGCAGAAGTGGGGGGCTTTCCAAGGGCGTGGAATTGCTGAGTGAAATAGTTGTATTTGCATCATGCTCAACAATCAACAATTCCGCCTATACCGATTTATTCCCCGTATGCGAGGTGTCTCTCTCTGTAAGTGTATGTTTCAGTTTCACACAGGGAATAAAGGGAATATTTTTCTGGAGATATTAAGCAGTCCTATAACATTAAAAACAATTCTATCATTTTGAATAAGACATATTAGATATACAGATACTTGTCCTAAGTTTCATAATACCTATTTTGCTAGACCTTCAGCCTATAAAACTATATGTGTTTATGAGTGTCACTTCGATGGGAGACCTTTACAAATACCCTATCAATATCCCAAGGGTGTTCTCTGGGAAACTTCTCCTTGACCAGGGGCCTAATTTGTGACCGGATACCAACATCTGCACCAGATGAAATATGTCATCATCTCTTGTCCAACCTATTGGCTGTTGCCTAGCAACAGGTCAATTACACCGAGTATTTGCTGAAGTAGATTACTAACATTGTTGCCATAACAACTACCCTTGTTAGTTAATTAAATTGATTTGACTCCGAACTGGCATTGAGAAGCTATGTATGTTGTATGAGGGATTGATTGTCCTGACTGAACACCTGACTCCACTACTGGGTCGGTATCATCTTCAAAAACGTGCTCTACCTTTACGTACTTCTCATTCAGGCCATGAGGTCACTAAATCAACTCTTTCAATGATCCAGGAAATTAGGCATTCTCTCTATTTCAATTCATTATCTTATTAATTTATTAAACAAATATTTATTGAGCTAAAAGAATATCTTAAAGTGAATTAATAATGGTAATAGAACAAAGGAGTTTCTTCAGGATGATGGAGTAGTTCTCTACCCTGATTGTGAAGGCAGATACACAGATCTGTAGGGGGCACAAAATCTCACAGAACAAAACACCAAGAATAAAAAAATGAGTGCATGCAAAAATTTGTAAAAAAAAATAAATAATAAATAAATAAATAAATAAGCTCTATAGTTTACCTACTATTGTACCACTGTCAATTTCTTGGTTCTGATCATTGAACCAAACTTAGTTAAGTAAGTTACCACCAGGGGATGAATGAATGGTACGCACAAAGTCTCCGTTCTCTCCTCCTTGGTTGTTTGCTGGAGATGACAGGGAGAAAAGGGATTGGGGAGGACTGGCTGGAGGAAGACCAGTGTTACAGGAACACAGGACATGGGCTGTAGAAGTGGGCAGGGCCAGTGTTTTAAGTACTTTAAGTCGAATGTTCTCTGCAGGCTTTGTCCCAAAGGCCAGCAGTTCTCCAATCTTCTCTGTACAAAAACAGCCAAGGACTTCTAAATGCAGACTCCTGGGCCTGGACTTTAGAGACGGGGATGGAGTAGGACTACCACCAGTCTGCCAGGTGTCCTTTTTCCCTATTGAGACACGGTTGGCAGGTAACATTGTTTAAGTTTAAGGTGTACAGTGAGTTGTCTTGATACATCTACGCATTGCAGCCGATCACCACCACAGCTTTAGCTAACACCCCCACCTGTAACGTCACATAATTATTATTTCTTTGGTATGATGGAACACTTAAGTTCTACTTTCTCGGCAATTTTGAAGTGTATTTACACTCAGAAAAATGAAGCTGGACTGCTGCTACCTTATGCCACTAAAAAAAAATTTTGACTCAAAATGGTTTAAAGACTTAAACATAACCCGTGATGCCAAACATCTGTGTAGCATGCATGAGAAGACACAGCTACAAGAAAAAGAGCTCTGGGGAAGGGCGGGGAGCAGGGAGGTCTCACAATCATAACTGCATCTTAACAAAGGAACAAAGCGCACATCTATGTTCTTCCTAATCATCATACATTGCTAGTGTTGATGACTTGTGAAAATAAGAGAAAAGGTAAACAAGAGAATATTCATCCAAAGTCCCACCATTGGAAGTCTGACTCTTCACTTGTTTGTATGTGTGTAAGGACTCTACAACCAGGCCCAGCCTCTCCTTACACGCAGCAGGCACTGTGTCATACTTTCAGGGGCTGCAGGAGCACACGCCTGTAGAAGATGAGGTGTGTTTACATGAGGAGCTTTAGAAAAATCAGCATGGTGATATCCAGAAACTCAGAGCAAAGTATGTTCAGCTTATTATTTTTATTTCATCCCCAACTGTGAAATAACCCAAGTATCCAACAATTAGGAACTGGTTGAATAAAGTATGTGACGACCATACTGTAATCACTTAAAATTATGTTGCACATGCACAGGACTGCATTAGGACTTCTGTGGGCCCTCAGCACCTTTGCCTTCATGGGCCCCTTGCCCCATGAAAATATCATGTGTACACATACACATATACACATAATATATTTATAGATTATTTTACATATGTAATATTTTATATGTTATTGCATATATAATACATTGTATTATAAAAATATATAAAATATCAAGAATATAAACATGCATGAAGTATAAATGGGTGATGGGTATCATTATGATGAGCCTGGGTGTCGTATGTAAGTGACGAATCACTAAATTTCTTCTCTTGAAATCAATATTACACTATATTTTAACTAACTAGAATTTAAATAAAAATTTGAAACAAATAAGAACAAAAACATATATGAAATATAGTTCTATATTCTTATACATTAAGTATTTAACATGATAAAATATATAATACATTTTATATAGATATATAGTTATACGTAAGATAGTAACATATACAATATATAAAATAAAGTATAATAAATAAAATATAATAAATTATTAATTTATTATAATAATGAAGTATAATATAATAAAATACAATAAATTAAATGTAACAAAGTATAATAAACTTTATATAAAACATGTTTATATATGTGAGTAATGTATATTTCAGATATAAAATACATATGTTGTGTATTTATTTATTATATAGTATGCTCGATGTAGAAATATACAGGGGTACCTGGGTGGCTCAGTCAGTTAAACAACTGATTCCTGACTTCTAACGTCTGCTCTCTCACGAAGGATGGGTGCCCCGTGTGGGGCTCCCAGTTGGGTGTGGACCTTAAGCTTAAGATTTTCCCTCTCCTCCTCCCTCCATCCCTTTCCCCTCCCCTTCATGCTCTCTTCCTCTTCCTCAAATAAATAAAATCTTTAATACATATATAGTATAAGTAAATAACAATATAACTCACTTATAAATTATTATTAATATGTATCATTTATTATTCAAATTTATAATTTATGATTTTGTAGTAATTTTAAGTAATATATACCTTACAGTAAATACTATCTTAATGTATAATATACATTCATATATGGTATTATAATTATATGTTTATGGACGCTAAACTTTGCATTTCATATAATTTTCCTATGTGACAAAATATCTTTTTTAAAAATTTGTCTTCAGTGCTCGCTTCGGCAGCAGATATACTAAAAATTTGTCTTCACCCACGAGAAAACGTAGAGGCCACTCTTGGTGTCCGACCCACGCACCACCAGGCCGTGGTTTGGGGTTGGCCCTGGAGCCGCAGGTTGCTAACCCCTGCTGCAGAGAAGGAAGGTTTCAAGGGCCCAGACCTGGAGCGGGCCCCAGGATCCCGCTCTCTTTCCACTAGCTGGAACCGGTCTCGGGGTCCCCTGCCTGTAGGGAGGGCAGGAAGAGAGTGCAGGGTAGGTGCGTGGGGACATCGGCGTGGGAGTGGGTGTCAGCCGACACCTAGTGCTCTCCGTACCCACACTAGGCGCACACCCCGAGGTAGGCACCTTCTGACCCGCACACAACAGTGTGCACTTCACCTGCGGACCAGATGATGAAGCTCCCAGGGCGCTCTCGCCTGAGGTTTACCTGGGGGCTACCGGTGAGAATGAATCCCTGGCTCCCCGGTTCTCTCGCTGTCCCTTTGACTTGGTGCCGCTCCCGCCTCAACCTTGGGGCTGTGTGCGCTTGGAAAGGAGCCATATGCCTTCATTTATCTCACTGACTGCCCGTCAGGCCACCACTCAGCAAAATACACTAGCAAGTCTCCAAATAAGATTGCTTTATAACTTGAATTTAATTAAAGGGGGACGGGTAACACGCCCCTTTCCATGGGCAAGTTATCTCTCATGACTCCTCTGCACCTGTCGGAGATCACAGTCACCTGCCTGGCGCCCAGAACGGCATCCTGATAAAAGTGGAAGGTCTTGGCCCAGCTACCCGACGACCTGTACCCACAACCAATCCTGTAAATTAGCTGTGGCTGTTTCCCGTGATTGTCTAGAACCTTGTTTTCAGAAAGTCCTAATTACATTTTCTTGATAAAATATTAAATAAATTGCTTGGAATAATGTGCAGTTTCTCAGCCTGTGATTGATTTAAAACCCAAATATAGCGCTCTGAATCTGCTTGGGAGCGGAGAGCTGCAGCCCTTATAAACAATGCCAGCAAAGACAGGAAACCTGATGACTAACTCAGAATAAAAGAAAACTAGAAGCCAGGACCAAACACGATACTGAAATATAAAGAACTCTAAATTACAAGGTACCACGGCATGGGCTGCTAAGTACTCTATAATTCAAGATGCTATCCCTAGCATGCTAATTCTGCCTACTCTAATGCTACCTAATCCTCCGTCCAGGAGAAAAAGCAGCTATGCTTCCATCAATTTATTATTGATTGTTTTCTATTTCGAAAAAAATTTAACAGATGTTCAGTCTATTAAATGTCTCAGGTATGAGTCGCATTTTTAAACTATCCTGTTAATCTTGGGGCACCTGGGTAGCTCAGTTGGTTAAGTGTCTGACTTCAGTTCAGCTCATGTTCTCAAGGTTCTGGGATCGAGGCCCGGTGATGGGCTCCCCGCTCAGCAGGTCTCAAATAAAGAAATAAAATCTTTTTAAAAATAATAAAATATCTTGCTAATCTTAACTATATATGTGGAAGGCGGTCAGTGCTATGTGAACTAGTCAGAGAGCAAATCTTATGTTGGACACACAGGCTGGGAATGGCTCAAGTGAAGGAGGTACAGAAAACCATGGAGATAGAGTTGGAGGTGCAAGGGTCAGTGATGTCTCAAATATCCACCCTGAGCTCCTTCTTCTTGGCTGTCCATTGGCATGGTCCAGAGGCTCCCGATGGCTTCACCAGAGGTCTGGATGTGTTTCTTCTCCTCCACCCCTACCCGTCACACGCTGAATGTGTAGACCTCCCTTTCTACCTTTCCTTATCTGCTGAACAAGGCTACTTTTATTTGTGTTCTCCCCACCCTGGTCTGAGTGGCCGTCTTCTTGCTACATTTGTTCTTGCTACCACCCAATCGGACAATGCTTTAGAACCAGAGATCGCTTTAGAAGGTAGACCTGACCAAACCAAGCCATTTCTTGGCTTTAATGACTCAGCATCTTCCTCAGGATAAAGTTCTCAGGATAAAGTTCAGTGGCCAGATATCCCAGTTTGCCCAGTATAGTCTCCGTTTATGCCTGTTGTCCCATCATAGACATTAACAGCAACCACTTTTACTACCTCAGGTGCCGCTGTTCAAACGAGAAATGTTAGGATCATCCTAGTTTGTGTCCAACATCCTCACCGTAGCTTACCCCTTCAGCCTCCCTGTTTGTTCTCTGCCCTACAAATCTCTGCCCTGTAGACACTCTCATCCCCTGAAAATGCTTTGAAAATTGTATGCTCCTTCCCGACACAGGTGTTGCTTCCTCATCTGAAGCGTGGTGTGCCTCCCCACCCACCGTTTCCAGATGCTTGCCTGACTCACAAGCAGCCCCCGTGGTAAAACTTCCTCCGTGCCCTGGTTAGCTTCTCCTATTCCATGTTTAACTCATTGTACTTATTCTTGGCACTCACCACACTTGACTAGCTATACTAGTTTTTTAGAAGTATTCAGCAGCTATCACTCTCTTCCCTGGAGGATAAATTTGGTGAATGCAGAAACACAGAAAACCGCACAGATGTTGCTAGTTGATATCACCGGGTCTGGCGCATAATAGATGCCCAATAAATATTTACCAAATGGATGGATGGATGAATGAATGAATGCATGAATGAAGACACAAAAGAATAGATGATGTTAATGGGAGGTGAAACAACTGTTTGGCTTCTGTAAATGGGTATAATTTCATGAAGACACAACTTGGCCCCGTCAGAAAGGGAATACACAGGTGTGTGTGTACAAAGGGGTTCATCTGAGAAAAAGAAATGTTAAGGAGAAACTGGGAAGAAGAGGTGAGTGGCTGAGGAAGAGGGATGGAAGATTCGAGAGGAAAAGCAAAATCAAAAGTGTATCATACAAAATCTGTTCCCTTGCTTCTGCATGAAGGTGATGCAATTTAACCAGGTTTCAAAATAACTTTGGAATCAGGCACATGGCTGAGGACATGTGAAGGGTTCCAGCCGGCAGGGAACACCAAAACAATGAGAGAGATACAGCTCATAGGGAACCCCCCACTCCTTCCACCCTGTCCCCAAAGCAGCCCCCTCCAAAGTCTATAATTTTAACCCAAATGAGACTAGCAAGGTAATTTGGAAGCCAATAGAAAAATTTCCACTGCCATGTTAAGCAAACTGAACTTTTGCTTGTAAATACCAAAGATCACTCCAAACACCGTTTGGAAGGCTCCCACTGTTTAGAAGTTGGAAACATATAAGTAGGGTTTAGGACAGCACCATAGAACTCTCTGTAGTGATGAAATGATGACATGTTCTGTATTTTCACTGTCCAATATGGAAGAGACATGAGACACGTGTGGCCATTGAGCACTTGAAATGTGGCCAGTGTGTCTGAGGAACTAAGTATTGAATTCTACTTCATTTAAATTAATTTAAATGTAAATAGTGGCTGCTCTATTGAACAGGACAAATTAGGAGGCAAGAGTTAGAAAGAGAAGGTTTTGGAGGAAAGACAAACAATCCGAAGGCCAGCTGAAGGAAGAAAAGGAGACACGGAGAGGCTGTACTTCCAGACTGAGCAGAGCTCAGGGGGAGGGGGCAGGGACCATGGGGGTAGAGAGAGTGGAGCAGGAAGATAAGGAAAGAGGATTTTTACTTTATCATCATCCATTTATCCCATCATCAGGGATAAATCAGCCTGACAACTGGAATCGGTTCAGTAGTAAAACCTGGGCTCCAGAATTTCCTTTAGTCAGTGGCATGGCTCTTCAGCAGGTCATCAGGTCAAAGAAAGGGTGAGCCCCAGTGGCCACCGGCCAGTGTAAATCGGAGGGCTGGCTGTCAGGCTGAAAGGTTAAGACTTCGTCAGAGAAGTCAAGTACTATTTTACTGGTTTGTGGAAGAATGTGTTAACCCAGTTGGAAATTGTTTTAGTGCCACTACGTAACCTCATGGGCTAGGGCAGGGAGGTTTTCCAAGTTTATGATGCCAAGTTTAAGTCAGTTTCATGAAAGCTGACAGATAAAGCAGGCTTCTGTTTTTTATCCTTATTTCTTTTTGAACTTCCAAGCCATCTATCTTTACACCTCTGTGTTATCATCAATAAAATAGGTATAATAATGGCATTGACCTTGTAGTATTGTTACGACAACTAACTATGAATGTTTATTTCATACCTAATGCAGAGTAACTGCTCACAAAGGTCTGTGTGTGTGTTTTATATTTTCATTTTAATATCCTCTCATGAGCTTTGTCTTTTGCCATTACTCTACAAAGACATTAGCCACCCTCATAAAGCACAGATATAAAGACAGTGATTCAAGATTATGAACAAGAAGTACCTTTTTAATCTTGGTCTGAGTGTAGTTGTTACAAAATAGGTCATTATTTCTTCTGCTTTGTGACAGTAGAAGTTGCTAGAACTAGCAGAAAGAATATGTAACACACTGTTGATACGTCAAATAATAATTGCATTACTAATTATTAATAACTATAACAGTAATCATCATAAAATAAAATAATAAATGGTCAGAGTAGATAAGATTCCATCTTTGTATCCCCTGCAGGCTGAGGGAAAAAACACAAAGATCATTCCATGTCTGACGCTTGCTGTGAATCAGACTCTGTCCCTTATAGATAGCATCCCACTCCATCATCCCCCAGACTTCTCAGAATTTCTTAGAGCACAGAAGGTCATGCAGAGTGTAGTAGGGAGGAGAACGCAGAGGAAGGCAAGGCAGGCCATGCAAGGCCAGCAAGTGATGCTAAGGCATCAGGACTCTGTGAGAAGACAAGCATTGTACTTACCAAACGGTAAGTGAGGAGACGGTTTGCTTGAACAGAGGACATGGAGGGAAGATTCTGGAACTCAAGCATCATGGAAGTCTATGTCTTTTGTCTTTTAGAAGTTGCAATCTCTTGTATGTTCATTTATGATCTCAAGTCATCCGCATTCCACCATTTAGGCTGAGAAAAGAATGCAGGTGCGGAGAAGGGCTGGAAGCCTGCTGGAACAGCCTACCCAAGAGAAGCTGAGGGCAGAGGGATTGGATCATCAAGGGTGTTGAGGAAGGCTGGACACATGAAGATGGCACTTTGGAGAAAGACATGGCGATGCATCATCATGATTTCTACATTTATTCATTATGCATTAAAATGAATAAAAAATAAGATTTCCTATTAATACATATTTTTACTCCAAAAGATCACTCTAGGTTTAATAGTACTGACTCTTACCTTCCCACTTACCAAATTTTTCTAATAGTTCAAGCCAATCTTCTTTTAGACTGGCACCACAGGTGATAGCAAGTTAGCCTTCTCTGAATTATGAAGATTCTACAGATCACTCTTCCCTTGCCTGTGTGAGTTATTTGCTATCTCAGTAGTTTGAAAATCTTTCTTTTCTTTCGCTGGGACTTGGAGATTTAATCCTGAGCTTCAGGAATACTCATACGACGTGACTCTTGGCTTGTCCTTTCTCATTCCCACCTTCAAGGTGACTTCCTCCCATCCAGTCATCCTTCACGATAGCCTTCACTAAGCTTTCCAGCTCACTTGAATTTCATTTTCTGTGAAATAATAGCACACACAAGAAAGTTCTACAAAATTTGTTTCTCAATTTGCATCCTACCTGGACTCAACCATTCCTTGAAGATTCCCTTGGTCTATAATGTTTACGGAAACTAAAAGACTACACAGAAAGCTATAAACTGTCTTGCTAGAAAGAATGTATATTTTCACTCACCCATAAAATTATGTAAAAATTTAGGAGATTTCAAGACCCTCAAAACACAACTATGGATCCTTCACCAAGTCAAGACAGCACATTTTCCAACTTCCAATCGAATACTTTTTCTTTGGAATAGATTGTACCATGATTGTTGGGGTTAAATCCCCAATTGAACTCTAAACTCCCCGCAAACTATGAAAATGGCTTTTGGTAACTGGCTTCTATCCCCAACTTTTTCCCTTCTTACTGGTAGGATTTAAGGTGGTACTAGACCTGAGTTGGTATTCCAGATACATCAAATATCAGCTGGGTAATCCTGAGCACATCACTGAGCTATTTTCAGGGCCAATTCCTACACCCACCAATATGAGCATTTGTGTGTAATATACAAGGCGGCTTTGAAATTGTTTATTGAAAACATCCAGGCATGCATGTGGCACATGGTAGAAACTCCTTAAATGCTAGTTTCACTAACCTCAAGAAAACTTTTCAAATGAAGTAAGGCCTTGAAAGTGCTTCCAATGTCTATGAGACCCATCATGGAACACAAAAATAAACAGAAGTGAAACGGGGACGCCTGGGTGGCTCAGTTGGTTAAGCAGCTGCCTTCAGCTCAGGTCATGATCCCAGGGTCCTGGGATCGAGTCCCGCATCGGGTTCCTTGCTCGGCAGGGAGCCTGCTTCTCTCGCTGCCTCTGCCAGCCTCTCTGCCTGCTTGTGTGTACTCTCTCTCTCTCTGGCAAATAAAATCTTAAAAAAAAAAATTAAAAAAAAAAAAACAAAAAACAGAAGTGAAACGAATGTAAGTTACTGGTAGCACCATCCTAGGATTTGCATGTCACTTAAAACTGTTAGCACTGAGTTTTAAAATAAGGTCTATGCCTAATAATAGGGGGAAAAGTTGAGTGAATGTGTATATCAGACATCAGTGTAACCTTCTGCAATAGTCCACATCTTGAGCAAACTTGTCCCCAGAAGCTTTTACAAATAAGTGAGAAATCTTATGTTGGAAAACTTTACCTGAACTGGCTGGACATAAAAAAGAAGTTATTGGCCAATAACCCAGGTAACCTGTTTAATTACAAACCAAATGAGGTTTTACCTGGACCTCAGAGAATCATGGGACCAACAACCCGACTTCTTGAGTCTCTTTCTCCCTGCCTTTCTTCTCTCCTCCCTCACGTCCCTTCCATTTGTAAGCTCTCCTTCCCCACTCTGCTCTTCTGTAGGTTATATCTTTATAGTCCCACTGGGCTGACAGCAAATCCCAGGGCTCTGTTTTCTTCCACATTTCCAGTGACAACAAAAGAGCTTCCCACAAAGAGCAAATGGAATCAAGTCTCACTGACATCGTTTGGCCTCAGCAGGGTCATGTGACCCAGGAGGTGTAGATTAATTTTTGTGGCCACAGGACAGGACATGCTGGTTTTCTCGAGCCCGGGGACCCCACCTCTGGAACTGAGGGTGGACTGTATGTGGGCCAAACCACGTGACTATGAAAAACATGGCAATCTTAGGCTGGGGGAAGGAAAGACTGTCTAAAGACTTAGACAACTTCGTAGGTTGAATGGTGGGCTCAGAACCTCAAAGTGTGACCTTATTTGAAATAAGGGCCTTTACAGTTATAATTAAGGTAAGAACCTTGAGGTGAGAACATTTTGGATTAGGGTGGGCCCTAAATCCCATGACAAGTTGGCCTTGTAGGAGATAGAAAAGGAGAAGACACAGGCGCAGAGATGAGAGGGCCACATAAAGGCAAAGCCAGAGACTACAGAGATGCCGCAACAAGCTGAGTCCACCTGGAGCCACTGGAAATAGGAAAAGGCAAGAAAGGTCTCACCTATGGCCTTTGGAGGGAGCGTGACTCTGCCAGCATCTCCATTTCAGATGCGTAGCCCCCAGCATTGTGAGAGAATAAATTTCTTTTTCTATTATTTTATTTATTTATTTGAGGTGGGGGGCAAAGGGAGAGATTCTCAAGCAGACCGTGCTGAGCCCAGGCCCTGAGATCACGAGCTGAGATGAAATCAAGAGTCAGACGCTTAACCAAATGAACCACCCAGTTACCCCATGAGACAATAAATTTCTGTTGGTGGGGGACCACCCAATTTGTAAGAATTTATTGCAGCAACCCTAGGAAGTTAATTTAGGGTGGGGGGACAAGAGAGGCTGCAAAGTATTCAGGAAGAATCTACTAACTAGACCCATTGATAGAGGCAAACTACTGAGAACCGGTGAAGAAACAATTCACTCACTAAAGAGGCAGTGAATTCTCATATTGTGTCAGTCGCATAATAGGTACTTGCAAGGAAATCATGAACAGAACGAACTTCCTGTCCTCAAAGGGCCTGTCATCCAATGGTCAGGCAAACATTCAAAGAATGGAGAGCTCCCACACAAGGGGACAGTGCCACAGGAGGGTTAAGCCCCCAAACCAGCAGGCAGAAGGCTCTCCTGACCACGTCCTGTAAGGGGTGGGACAGTGCAACTGAGGGAAGTACAGGAGCCAAAGGTGCAGGAAGGCAAGTCTAGGTCTGTACCTAGTAAGCTGAGAAAGAGTTAAATCAGCAAATAAGGGTGGGGGGGAGAGGAAATGGTTTGTTTCAGGTCCTACATTCTCTAGAGACCTTCCAAGTTCCCAAGGAGAAACTCAGCAAAGCTTTTGGACTCTCCAGGGAAGCATTCATCCCTCAGTTCTCCACTCCATCATCAGACACATTCGGGGCTCCTCCTGAGGGCACCCTTGTCCCTGGAGCTTCTCCCACTTGGAGGTAAACATTCTCCTGGTACACCTCTCTTTTTCCCAGTATTTTCTGCACACCACCAAGCTGAGAGTCTCCTTTTCTGACAACCAGATCCGTTAAGGCTGGTTGCCTCCATTTGCCTTGGACACATCTTCTGCATATAGATTGATGAGTTTAATCAGCGAATCAGGAGAAAGCCTTGGGCATCAATCACTGTCAGGGTGACTTCTTTCTAATTTCTGATTTGCTGCTTCTGGTTATGAAGGTAATAACACTGTTTCTCTTAAAGGTGAAGCTGAAATGGCCAAAGTTTTGAATTTGCATTTGGTAGGAAAGTTCTAATAACCTATTTCCGCTTAATCAGTCAGAGAAAGACAGAAAGAGAGAGCAAGAAGTAGAGGGAGAGGGGGCAGGAGAGAGGGTGGCCTCCTCTCATGGGTCAAGATTCTCTGTAACTGTTGTGCTCCTAATCACATTCCTTAATATCCATGCAGGGAGAGACAGAGATCCATCCAGGCAGAGACAGAAGGTCATGTTAACAGTTCATTTAGAATCTGAAGGAGCAGGTGTCCTATTCCTTTCTTTCCACACTGACATCCTCTTATCTGTCATTCAGCTTTAGGAAGCATCTTGGCAAGACAGGGCAGATCTGTTGGGATAAAAGCCTATGTTTCCACAAGTCTTTTTGAAAGAGAAGATAGCAGGGTGCTACCCAGGGTCTACAGCCCCTGTGCTCCCAGATGTACTGTTAAGATGGTCTTCACTGGGTCTTGTTGATTTCAGATGCATGGCCTCTAACACCCCTCTTCCACATGGCCACCCTCGCCCCACCTGGGGAACAATCTGAAGATGCTACTCGACAAAGAGGAAAAATGGGTCTGATCATCCAACAAGGGTTCAAAGCCCTCCTGCTGGTATTTCTTCATTAATTCATTTACTAATCCATGTGGTCAACAAACATGTATTAACTATCTAATATGTAGCGGACATTGTTCTAGGTTCTGAACGCACAGCAACAAATAGTACTGCTCTGTGCTCATAGAAGTCATATTCCCTCCATAATCTAGGCCCAATATAATTTTGAATTAATTTATTGAGGCATAATTTACATTAAATATGCAATAAGCATAGCTGGGTTGGGGAAACACCACCAAAATCATGAGAACATTGTCATTGCCCCAAATTCATGCATCTTTTCAGTCGACCCACACTCAGCCACAACTTGACTCTCTGCCACTCTAGATAGCTTTGCCTTTCTCCAGAAGTCCTGATAAAAGAGACACACAGGATATACCATCTGTGTCTGGCTTCTTTGACTTACATAATGTGTTTGGATTCTCCCTTGTGACTTTATGTAGCAGCACGTTATTGTTCTTTACTACTGAACAGTATCCCATTGTATGGATAACATCCTGATTTGTTTACACACCCACCTACTGCAGCCATGGATTGCTTCTGGGTTTCAATTACTAGGAATAAATCTGTTATGGGTGTGCTGAACATGGACAGAGGTTTTCACTTTTCTTTTTTTATTTTATTTTATTTTTTCAGTGTTCCAAGATTCATTGCTTATGCACCCCACCCAGTGCTCCATGCAAGTCGTGCCCTCCATAATACCCACCACCAGGAACTTTTCTTAGACAAGTTCATAAAATAAGATTTGCTGATATGTGTAAATTTCAACTTTATAGGAAACTTGTAATGTCTGTCTTTTAAATTTAGGTCACCTTTGTGTATGTGTTGTAACAAATATCTCCTTGTGGTTTTAATTTGTATTTTGCTAGCGGCTACTGTGGAGCTTCTTTTCATTGGATCTCTGTACATCTTCCTTTGTAAAATATCTGCACAAAACTTGTACCCATTTTTAAAGTGAGTTCGTCATTTTATCATAACTCAGTTGTGGATGTTCCCCATACTGTCTGGATACCAGTCCTTTGTCAAATACTTGTATTATACATACTTTCTCCCAGGGTCTACTTTTTCATTTCCTTAATGATTTATTTCAAAGAACAGATGTTTTTAAGCCATCGTTTTTTCCTCCTACAGTTTGTCAATGACATCTTTGCTTACCTCATTTGCAAAGACTTTTTCTATATTTCTTCTAATAGTTGTAAAGTTTTGTATGGATTTCTACTATCTAAGGCAGTCTAATTTTTGTTTCTGGTGTGAGGTAAACATCAAGGTTTTATTCCTTTCCAAATTCCAGAACTGGTCTAGTACCATTGGTTGAAAAGGTTATCCTTTGCCTATTCAAGCCCATTGTTGGAAATAACTTGATGAAGTATGTGGGGGTTTACTTCTGGTTTCTCTGTTCTGTTCCATTGATCTAGACATCTATCCTCACATCTTGATTTCACTTTTATTTTTAAAAGTTCTTTCTACAGATATAAAACTTTGGGTTGATTTATTTTTCCTTTTGCCATTTAAATATGTCATTCAATTGTCTTCAGGCTTACATAATTTCTGACAAAAACTCATTATTTTAAAATTTGCCTCTTTATATGTAAAGCGTTTTTATTCTTACACAGCTTTTTAAAAATAGAACTCAAAAAAATGAGAACAGTTTTAAATTTACAGAATTATTGCAAAGATAGTACAGAGTTCCTATGTACCCTACACTTAGTTTTCCCTACCATTAATATCTTACATCAGTATGCTTAATTTGTCACAATAAATGAATGTACCAATATTGATACATTCTTGTTAACTGAAGTCCATACTTTATTTCTCATGTTTTCCTCATTTCCTTTTCATTGTCGTGTCCCAGGACCTTACCCAAAGTACCATATTACATTTAGTCTTCATGTCTGTTTCAGCTACTCTAGACTGTGACAGTTTCTCGGACTTTCCTTGCTTTGATGACATTAACAGTTTGGAGGAGTACTAGTCATGTATTTGTAAAACGTCTTGACCTGGGGTTTGTCTAACATTTTCCTTATAATAACTATCAATTATGGAAGGGCACAGAGATAAAGAGTCTTCCTTACCACATGATAACAAGAAAGGGCCCATACTCAGCGTGACTTGTTCCGGGTGATGTTGACCTTGCTTACCTGGCTGAGGTAGGGTGTGTCACCGATCACTCTGGCTTCTTCCTCACCCGTAAGTGTTGCGTTTGCTCCCACAGAAACTTGAGACACCCCATGTCTCTTCAGGACAATACTGGGATGAGTGTATGTTGCTGCAGCTCTCTGTGTCTTTGGCATCCTATAGATCTGCCCTCCAACAGGCCCTCATCCTCTCTATGTGCCATAGTCATAGAGAGGAGGTGTATTCGCTTTCTGCTTGGAGTCCAAATACCATAGCAACTTCTTTGAAAATCAGCTGACCTCCTGTAAAAAGTCAAATTCAGATACTGCCCTACTTAAAATGCCTCAATGTGTTTCCATTTTATTGAGGATAAAGTGCAGAATAACTAATCATAGCCGGCAAGGCACCGCTTGGAGGCATCCCTGACTTTCTTACCTCACTTGTCCCCATTCTCTGTAGCACTTACGTCTCCTGTAGGCCTGGAGTCACCACTGGGACAAGAAATATGAATGCTTTGCTTAGCTATGAGCCCAGCACATTACCTGAAACACAGTAGATAATATTGGTTAGTAGGGGCCCTATCTACAGGTAAAAAAACAGTACTTTAAGCCAAATGGAGTTCGTTCTTTATTTATCAGGAATTTTTTATTTTATTTTATCTATTTGAGAGAGAGAGAGAAAGGAAAAAAACAAACAAACAAACAACAACAACAACAAAAAACAGAGTAGGGTGAGGGGCCGAGTGAGAGGGAGATGGAGAATCCTAAGCAGACTCCACAGTGAGCACAGAGCCCATGGTGGGATTCAATCTTACAACCCTGATTTGAGCCAATCATGATTTGGGCCAAAACCAAGAGAAGGACGTTCAACTGACTGAACCACCTAGGCACTCCTTTGTATCGGGAAATTTGAAGTTACGTTATCTGAAGATTGATTGGTCAACTCTGTGAAATCTCCAGGAACGCACTCTGTTCCACCCCCATCTCCACCATGCTTAACATGATGGCTTTTCAATCCTAAACTCGTTACCTCATGGTTGCAAGATGGCTGCCACAGCTGTACGTGTCATATCCCCACGTAAGCACAGACAAAGATAGAAAGGAGGGGCTGACTAAGGTGAAAAATGGCTCTCCTCATGAGCCCCTCTCCTTTCATTGGGAAATAATCCTCCTTCCCAAAAGCTGTTCAATGGATTTCTCTTTGTCTTATTATCTATAATTGGAAAACTGGCCACTCGTAGCCACAAGGAAGGCTAGAGGTAAGTGAGGCAGAAGGGGGTGGAGATAAATTCAGGACAACCAATCACCAGGGCCTGACATAGGGCATTCAGAAAATACGGGTTGAGTGAGTAAGATATGCATGTGTCTAAAAAAACAAGTGTTGACCACAATCTATTGGGTTACTTCTTGTCTCACTTGGAGGCTGATTCTTTATCCCCCACTGACATCTGAAGCTTTAAAAGGTCCAGAGTGAAGCTGATGTCTAACCCAGGTCTGCCTGCTGTCAGAGCTGAAGCCATTTCTAATTTCATGAATACAGCATCCCTGTAAGAGACCTCAATGATCCAAAACTTAGATCTCACCATCAGCTGAAACTCACCGTGATCAGACTCTGCCAGAACTACCCACCTCTGCCGCAGCAAACTGACCCTTGTGAGACAGAAACTCCAAGCTCTGCAACTGCTCAGAGTTTCAGTTCAGAGCTGCTCCTTTCATTATTATTAGTCAGTTATAACATATTTCTGGCACCAGCCAAGGACTTATTAAATGCAACTCACTGGGGTTGCTCGTGCAATTTATGTTTTTAATTTTGTAAATAGTGCCGAGTTGCTATGGTCAAAAGAGGGGTGTGGGTATGTACATAAGCAAATATAGCCTTTGGTTACGTCATGCCATAATTGCAAAATATGGCTTTGTTCATGAAATGATGGTGCTGACAGCTGCATCGCAATGGCCATTGAATTATATCCGCTCACATAAAGGGAGAGATAAAAGACATCAGTAATGTGTGGCATATGACACACGCACACACACACGTACACAAACTCAGGAGGCACAAATGTGAGCTTCCTGACAAGCTCAGAGCCACACATTCCAATACAAACACACTCATGACCAGAAATTTGGTTCTTTTATACTGTCTTGAGGAATTCCCTTTATTTCCTTTTTTTTTTCCTGCTACTGACAAGATTTTGGCTGGTATAATTTCAATTTGAATGCTGTCTTCCAAGCCGATGATATAAGTAGTAAGACAATAAAGATATAAACTGTCTATTGTCACTATAATAGAAAGCGACAATGCCTTCGATGTCCTTAGCCTTTATCACCTTGTGGATTTTGGAGAGTGAAATGCTAGGGCTTGGCCCACTGTTGTGAGGGCTGGGGTGAAGGGAATTTGGGTGGGATAGGGGGAAGGAATTTGTTTAATATGACTGCAGTAGATTCTTTGCAACGATAGACACATTCTCCCCTCCCTCAACAATCTGTGGGCTCTGCTATAGAACTTTGCAGTACCCTTGCATCCTTTGGGTGGGATTGTCTGCTCCACTCCTGGACTCAGGCTTCAGGACTTCTTTGGGACTCGTTTTGGGCAATGGGATGTTAGAAAATGAGAAGCAAGCCCAGACTTTTCAAAAAAGCTCTTGCCTACTTCTGCTTCCTCTCTTCCTCCTCTGCAGTCACTGTGAGATCATGGCCAGGCCAGCCTTCTAGAGCAGAGCCAGGATGCCCCAGTTGTCCCGGCCAAGGCCAACCTAAACCAGCTGACAGCTGGCTGACCCCAACCTGCAGCTGACGGCCCATGCTTGAGTGAGCCCAGCTGAGACCCAGAGCCACCCAGCTGCCCCATAGAATTGAGAACAATAATAAATGTTATTTCAAGCCACTGAGTTTGGGGGTAAATTTGACCATCAATGACTGAGAAACATAGCTGGTTATAGATCTAGGCTTGATTACCCAAACTCGTGATGTCAAAGAAGTGATTTCCCCCTAACACTGTAGTTTTGCAGACGGAGACACTGAGGAGCAGTGAAATTGAGCCTTTTAAAGCTATACAGGCAGGGAAAAGTGCCGTTATTCATTTTAAAGACTGACTTAATAATTCATCTTCAAGAACATATTCTAAGAATAGCACCTTCTTTTCAGCATGAGATGACAGGTACACAGGCTCTCCGTATGGCATGTGGGACTCAGGAAGAGTTTAATAAAACCGTCTTTGCATGCATGGCAGTGTGACTTTGCCATCATGACCTCTGCCTATGCACGGCTCCCCATCCAAATCAGAACCTCCTCCCAAGCTCCCCTCTCCCACCCCCACTGCCTGTCCTCTAAGGCAGTGATGACGAGACTCTGACCCCTCCTCCTTTACCCCTAATTTCAAGCCAGCCTTGCTGCCTCTCTCCAACATTCACTGCACCCTTCTTCAGGAGTGTCTGAATAGAGACCCTTATCCCTTCGTCTGGGTTCCTACATGGGCAGGTGGAGAGGTAAGAAGATGACACAACTTGTCCCTCATCCTTCTCAAGAATGCAGCCCAACATTCCAGCAGGGTTGGTTCAGCCCTGATTCAGGTCTCAAGCCCACCCACCTCCTGTTAGTTTCCTTTTATACCTTGTGCATCAGGAAAGATCACTTTTATCTTCTACATGTAATCCAAATGCTAGACCTTAATACATGGTCTTCTTCACCCAAGGTCTCCCTACTTAAAACTGTCCACACCTAACCCATATTCCAATATCTACCTTCAAAACAGAAGTGAATACAGGATTTCTATATTTGCCCAGCAAGCAATGTTCTTGCTCCCCGGGTTCCCCCCAAGGTGTCACTGGGACACCTTGTTGCCTGCATCACTGTTTAGCACTTACACATTTGTTATTGTGATATTTGCACTTGTATCGTACTTGAGGGAACCAAGACTCGGAAACCTTGTCTCTAGCCAGTATCATAGCCTGGCATTAGGTAGGGCTGGAAACTGAATTCTGAACTTCTGACATCCTAGGTCAAGGTCCTTAACCCTGCATCAGATCATTTTGCAGTTTGGAAATGACTTGACACTAGGCTATCTCTAGGAGTTTGGATGAGAGTGGTCCTTACGGGGATGAAGGAATACCTTTCCTGTGATGTATATGGCTAGACACTGAGCCTCTTATAGCCATAGCCATGCCAGGTCTCACCGGCTTTGCCATTTTTCCATCACTGCCAGTCCTCCCCTCCATGACTCTGAGGCCATTTCTATTCTCTGAAATCAGAATCAAAACAGAACACAATGAAACAATGAACTTATGTTTCTTACTTGAACTCTTTTCTCCTCTGCCCTGCATAGATCAAGAAACCAAGACAAGATTCTATTTTGTTTACCTGCACTTACATACTTAGCAAATTTTAGTCCAGCCTTGACGACAGAAACTCGCATCTTCTGTGGGCATGCCAGCCTCTTGAGTGCAGGTGCCATGGGGCTCCAGGCAATATTTGTTAATATACATTTAGAATGCCTCATATGCATATTAATCAACACATAGGTGGCCATAGCTTTTTAAGAGCAACTGCATCCCATTGTTTTAAAAAGCATTTTTAAGAATTCTGAAGATAAATAACAATGACACATGCTTTCCTTTAATTCCATATGCTGGAAACAAATCCTGCCATATCACGGAATGATGACTGTCCAGATCTCAGATCTGCATCGCATGAGTGTGAAGCCTCAGCCCTCTCACACAACGTCCCTTTTATCTTGTGGCCTGCCTTGCCAAGCACCCAGATGCACAGATTTTTATATATTGAATTTAAGTTCAAGTGGATTTTAAGGTTAGAAAACAAGTTCTTGAACCCCAAAACCATGGTAACCTGTCCATATACATTACATGTACTGCTTGCTCTTAATTAAAAAACTATGGGGAAGATATTATATTCTCATTTTATTTACAGGAACCAGGTCTCAGAAGTTTATGTGACCTGCGTATAGCCATGTGGATGGCTGATAGAGCAGGCAGGCTTCAAACATGGGACAATACAATTCTAAAGACCATGTTGTTTCTACCCCAGTGCATTGGTTATGATGAATACCTCTGAAAGAAAGATGTCTTAAAGAGGGTGAAGCCTGCATCTGCCAGAATCCTCCAGCGGAACAGAATCAATAGGACACACATACACAAAATCACAACAAGCGCACACACACACACACACACACACATTTGTTTCAAGAAATAGGTGCATACAATGATGAGTGCAGGCAAGCCTGAAATCTGTTAGTCAGACTGACAGACCAGATGCTCGGGCATTATTCTCCTTTGGGGAGCCTTAGTTTTCACTCATAAGGCCCTCGACAGATTAGATGAGGCCCACCTACATTACCAGAGATAACCTCCTTTACTTAAAATCAACCAGCTGCAGGTATTAACCACATCTACAAAACATCTCCATAGCAACACCTAGATTAGTGTTTGTATAAATAACTGGGTGTTCTAGTCCAACCACGTTAACGCATAAAAATAACCAGGGCCCCAGTGCCTGAGCCTAAATTCCTGACCCTCCTAATAAGTCTCTGAAGTTTTATGATAAGCCTAGAAAAACCAAAGTTCTAAATGGTCACCCTCTAGGAAAACCATGCAAATACACAAGTCCTAAACAGCATCATTTGCGTGTCTAACTATTTTAATAAGGAATTTTTTTGAGTATCTATTTACCCCTAGCACTGGTCTTCATGGACAAAGGGAGGTTAGGGAGCATAGAATCTAAAAATATTCTCTGCCCACAGATAAATCTGTTTAATTGGAGAGATAAGAAAACGAACTTGAAGGAAAGTTGCATGTATTTTTTTTTAGTTGAGTTTTATGGTCATATTCTCAGTGAATTAAATCTGTAATTTGATTGCTTTCAAAAATAAATTGGAGATCTTTTATTATCTGGTACCCGGTCAAATACTGAGGGAGTTCACTAAGTGTTTTTAAAAAGATCTTAGGGGTGCCTGGGTGGCTCAGTTGGTTAAGCGTCTGCCTTCTGCTCAAGTCATGATCCCAGGGTCCTGGGATTGAGCCCCTTGTCGGGCTTCCTGCTCAGCGGGCAGTCTGCTTCTCCCTCCCCTTTTGCCTCTCCCCAACCAACCCCAACCCTGCTGAAGCTCTCTCTCTCTCTCAAATAAATAAGCAAAATCTTTAAAACATGTATTTGACCTGTTGAATATATACATTCATAAGTATCTTGTATGTGTATCTATGTGTGTGTATACACAGACACATACATTATATATTATATATATATTATATATATTATATATAATATATATATTATATATATGTACATATATATACACATATACACATTTTATATCCATAGGTATTTGATGCAGCATCTTAATTGTGTTAATTTAATATTGTATTTATTTATCTCTACTTCTATATCTGAAAAATATTAGCATTTTCTACCACGATTATATATTTATAAATTTCTCCTTACATCCCAAATAATATTGTTCTATATTTTTGAGCCTATACTATTAGCCGCATAAAAGTTTATGTCCATTATATCTTCTTGGCATAGTGTACCTTTTACTTATAAGACGTATCCTACTCTGGGGTGCCTGGGTAGCTCCGCTGGCTGAGCGTCTGCCTTCAGCTCAGGTCATGACCTCAGGATCCTGGGATCAAATCCCACATTGGGTTTTCTGCTCAGTGGAGAGCCTGCTTCTCCCTCTCCCTCTCCTGCTCCCCCTGCTTTTACTTTCTCGCTCTCTCTCTCTCACTCTCTCTCTCTGTCAAATAAATAAAGAAAGAAATAAAATCTTTTGTCTTAACAGCATTAAGTACTAACAGTAAGTCAAGCTTTCTTTTTGTATTTCCTTTTTTTATTTTAACCCAGTCCTTGGCTCTTCCTTTCTAGAGGTAAATTTAATTTATTCACATTTCTCGTCATTACTGATAGATTTGGACTTACTGCAATTTTTAGTTTCTTTGCACTACATTTAGTTGTTTCTGTTTGGTTTCCATTTCTTGTATTTTATGATTTTTCCTACACATACATGTTCATACTCCTCTACAAAGAATCTCTTACAATTGTATGGTGCATACACACACACATACACACACGCATTTGCCTATAGTTTGTGGGCATACTTATGTTCTAGGGGAACAATTCATTCAAAGAATAAGACATAAACCCTGAAGTTTGCTGGTCCCAGTAGGACTGAGTTCCATAAGTGAACTTAAGGACTGATGGATTCGCCGGAATCTGTGGGATATCATTTACATGAATGGCCCAAATTCTTTATCCTTTCTGTATTCATGCCCCTTGCAGTGTGACTTTTGAGCTCCTCGCATCAACAGTTGAGGTGTCTTTCAGCCATGTGACTTATTTTGACTAATGGGATGCCAGCATTTGTGATGTAGTTAAGTCTGAAGAAGTGCTTGTGGATTTATGCTTCTTTTTTGCTCCTCACCCTTTACTGGAAGAACATTCCAATCAAACATCCAATCCAATACGATGTAGAATGAAACACCTGGAACAGAGTTGTATTGTTTGTCCCAGGCGAAGCTGTCCATAGGAGCCAAGGGCCAGTGACCCCTAGACATTGAGAGGGCTTCACCAAGACTAGAATAACAGTCCAAGACTGAGTCTTAGATAATAACTGGGGAGGCAGGGGGAGCATCAGCTAAGTAAATACTTATCTTATTAAACTAAGAATATTTGGAGTGATTTGCCAACAGAGCATTCCTGTGCCAATTGGTTATTGATGTAACCTCTATGTGAAAACATAAATTTGTCATGAGCTTGTAAGAAAATCATTGTCTCTAAGAATATCAAAAACAGTTATTCCAAATACCAAAAAATGAACTGAAGATAATATGGTTTCTTGAGATCGATTGTAAAAGTAAAGTGAGACTTCTTTAACGACAAAGGGATGAGAATATTTTTAATCCCCACAATGCCCTATATGGTTAAATCCATAATCCAATATTTTCCTTATGGGTTGTATAAAGCAGATACTGTGCTTTATTTCAAAATAGCATATATAGTGCTTGCTTTAGCAATACATACACTAAAATCAAAATAGCATGTATTCTTGACATTTCAACTCATGGGATAATGTGGTCTTGGACGGAAAATTTCTGATCTTAATTGCAGGAGTTACTTGCAAGTCATAACTTGGGAGTAAATTCAGGATTTCCACATCCTATCAATGCCATACTTGATTCAGTAATACTGAAGGAACCTCAGATAATGAAGTATATGTTTACCAATTCAATGAACACTGACTTAGATCCAACAAAAGATTGACAATTCCACTAAAGCCAGGTTCTACCTTGATATAAACTGTACCTTCTCCAAGTACCTACTTCACCAGTTGGGCCCAGAGTTATGTGATTCAGGGAGAGCTGCCTCTGTATTCACTCTCTATTCCTGTCCAAGCCTTCTGTCTGGAGTCATCATCTGCCTCCCTGAATTTTTAAGTGTTGCTACCTCATTCATGAAGACCTGCTCTACTATGTCTCAGAACACTGCTGATCTCTTTTCAAAATGTCTTCAGTGGAAGATTCTTCCCAATCACTTTCTCCTCTGGATTTCATCTATTCCTCACATATATTCATATTGCTCAAATATCTGACCAACTAACTTGTTGCTTTGCATGTATTTGTCTACCACTAGTCTATTAGCTTCTTAGAAAAAAATACTATAGAATGTTTGCCTTAAAATAAACAACAAAAGATGGGTCTTTTTTATCAAAAAGTTTTTGATAAACTGAACATTTACCTTTGTGAGCTGAGCTATGAGATACAGAATCTCCAAAACCTTCTCCCCTACAACTAAACTTTTCTGTTCCCTTATAATATCATAGATGGAAATCTGAAGAGGCAATATGGGGTCCCTTTCCCTGGATCCCAACCTAATCCCACCTAACCAGAGCCTCATAAACAGAAGCACAGACAGAAACAACATTGGGAGATCATGCTCCTTAATTTCTAAGTAACAACAACAACAAATTTGGGTTAGGACAAGTGTGTGTGTGTGTGTGTGTGTGTGTGTGTGTGTGTGTGTGTGTATATATATATATATATATTAGAGGCACTTAGGAGTCTCAGGCAATTAAGCTTTCAGCTCAGGTCATGATCCCAGGGTCCTGGAATCAAGCCCCATGTTGAGCTCCTTGCTGGTGGGGAGCCTGCTTCTCCCTTCCCTCCCAGTTCAGCGTTCTCTCTCACTATCTCTCTGTATCTCTCAAAAAATAAATAACTTTTTTAAAAAGTATATATAGTCAGTGAGAGTAAGGAATTTCAGGATTTTTTAATTTATTAGAAAAGTGAAGATAATAATAACAGTGTAGACTAATAGAATGCTGTTCTGGGAGGAAAAAAAAAATGTTGGGAGTTTCCCAGTGACCCACAACTAGGAGACAGAACCATGGTGTTTCAGCACCACGGACAGTGGTATATTTGCTGTCTTGGTATACATACCAACGCATCTACAGCTCTGAGTTAAATTTGCTGCTCTAGTGGAGGATGGCAGACTGGAGAGATGGCATTCACACCAGTTTTTTTTGACTTCCATAACAAAGGCAGCATACCTCTAAAGTGGGAAACCTGAGTCTAGAACAGACACCAGATTTTGTGTACTGTTGTAGCCAAATGGCAAGGAAAACACTATCATTTGCAGAATCACCGTATGCACACACACACACTGGAAATATATATATGTACACACACACACACACACACATACATTTACATACATATATGTATGTATATATACACAAGGTCTACATATATACACACATATATACAGATATACATACATATACATACATAAATGTATGTTACTTATATGTTACATACATATACATATATGTATGTATATGTGTGTGTATGTAGACCTTATATATACTGGTTATGTATATATGTACGTATGTATATATATGTATATGTACATATATATGTGTATATATGTATATGTATATATATGTAGACCTTATATATATACTGGTTAGCTATAAGGCCTACACTTAGACCTTAAAACAAGCAGTGGATTCTAAATATCAACAGAATGAGTGAAGTGTTGAACAATATCTCTATGAAAGAAGTTGACTCGGTGAAAACCTAAGTCATAATGTGACTGTAGAAGACTTCAAAGGAGGAAAAGAGCAGCTGTAGCTGAAGTGGTGGGTGAAGGTTGAACACATGAGAGGACATGAGCTGAGTGCCAATTCCTGAAGGTATGGCATTTGGGGGAGCACCTGCCCATGCACAGATAGAATGTGGCACCAAGGCAAGAGATGAAAACAGGGGTGCTTACCCATAAGGCAAATGACTTACTCTACTTGGCACACCTTTTCCTTCACCTTAATTTGGCCTAAGTCCTTAAGTTCTACTCCGTGCTCATTCTCACTTCCCTGAAGAACCCGCCCAGAACATGGGCTAGATTGACCCACTTCAACCTGATCAGCTCTCCTACTGCTGCTCATCAATTCATCCATGTAGGTACTCAATGTGTGTTTATTTAGCACCTAATATATGCCAGAATCTCTTTCATTCCCTTAAAAATCTCTCAAACCACTGAACTCTCATGTTCATTGTTTGTTCACTCATCCATTAACTGAATAATTGTTTAGTGAGCACTTGGGTTAAGTGCTATCTCAGTTACAAAAATGAAGGTAACATAAGCTCTGCCATCAAGGAGCTAACAGTTGAGTAGGTGAGATAAGTATGGAAAACCATCACACGAAAGTGTGATAAGTCACCCAATAGAGAAAGAACGCTATGGGAACACGGAGAGGAGAGCAATTACCACCACTGAGGGTTCTAGAAGGTGCTTCAGCCTCAACTATATATTGAATATTTCACACATGGTCAAAACTATGCTGGGCGTGTTCATTCTTTAATCCTCACAGAGATGCTATGAGCTTGACGAAGAAAAAGGGAAACTGAGACAAAAGTTTTTCTTCCTTCCCAAGTCATAGGGACTGAAAGTGGCAAAGCTGGGATCCAACTCCATTGCGTTTAGAGATGGTCTTTCTCCACTCAGCCTGGCCCCCGTTCAAAAGTCTCCAGAGGGGGCAGCACCTGAGTAGAACATTTGGAGAACAAGTGGGACTTTGTCATGGTGCCACCTGTGAAGTGGCAGAGACGACGAGGAAACCAAGCCAGGTGAGGAGCAGCCCCCGGCGGCCACACTCAGGGGACAACTTGCTGTTTCTGTGATGAGAACCCATGTGCCCCAGGGCGGTTTCCGTGGCAGCATGAACCCCCCTGATGCCCTGACCCATCTTTGCCTGTCTCATTCTTCTTCATAATTGGACTGGCTGCCGCTCGCTGCTTACCTGATTAGTGGGTTCACTAACCCAGCAGAAACAGGATCTAAGAGGATTAAAATGTGAAAAAAAGATAATACAAATGGAAAACAGCAGCTTCTCCAGCCGAGCTTTGGATTAGAAGTTGAGAAAGTGAATCAGAAAATTAAAAAAATGTAAAGGACAAGGTTAAAATGGTGATTGGGAAGAGTCCTTTTGTAGCCAAGCGTCCTTGCATGCTATTGTTTCTGTTTTGTATAAGTTCTCCAGGGAAAAGTGCAAATGCCTTTGCCTGGCTTTCAGAGGCCTCCTAAGATCTAGGTACAGCCTTGCTTTCTGATCTTATTCCCCACAACCTCCCTTCCCTGTGTAGATCTCCTCATTTATTATCTTTGGGTCTTTTTTCCTACAGGCCTCTTTCCCCAAATTCGTGTCTCTGCTATCATTACTTCCCCTATTTCTTCTCTTTCCTCTCCTTGAAATGCAGCCTCCTTTCAAAGTCTTCTACCATCTCTCTGTGGAAGCTATCTCTCCCCTTGAAACCTGAGGCACTTTGTCTATCCTGTCAATTGCTTGGCACTTTTCTGCCTCCAAAGAGCATAATTCATGTGTTTTCTCCCTTGGTGAACTATGAACACAGAGGGCTGGGACAACACCCTCCTCCATGAAAATGACCTTATACTGGTATTTACAAAAGTCTCTTTGTATGAATGACGGGGTGAATGAGCCAGGGCCTCACGCACAACAGTGAAGCTTCTAAGCATTGCTTGATTATGTTGTTCCCTGGCTTAAAACCCCTCTGGGCACTCTAACCTCCAAGGAGGAAGCTGAGACACAGCATCCCTGAGGGAATAGCCTCATCTCTCTCTCCCCACCTACTGTGTCCCACCTCCTCTCCAGCCACCCTTCTGGGGGCTCTCCCAGGTCCCATGTGAACATGCCACAAGCACTCCACATGTTTGATTCAGATCCTGCCAAACTCTGCCCAAATCGCATTCCCAACCTGTTCTTTCCTCCTCTTTTCATGGAAAATTATACTCATTCTTTAACATTCAGTTTATCACATTTTCCCCTAAAGCACTCCTGGTTACCTCCATGGATAGCAATCCTTTCTTCTGCCAAGCTCTTCGCTCAAACATCTATTTTAGTAGTTTAAGACAGCATCACCATTCCTGATGCTTTGTTTTCTATGTGTTTGTGTTGTTTGCATTCTACACATCTGTTGCCTACACTAACAATGGGCTCTTCAAGGGCAGAGACTCAGTAATTTTCCACCATGGTGATGGTTAACATTGATTAAGCTTTTACTGTACTCATACACATGACCTCGTACAATTACCACAGTAAGAATACTAGGGTGGTATCATGCTTGTGTGCACAAATGCTCACCCAGACCCATCTAAACCCACAGCCTGTGCTGTCTTTGTGGCTTTCATCAGCACAGACCTGGAGGATGTCCTTGCTGCCCACCACATATTTGCAGAGTTGAAAGAGCAGACATAATAAACTAATTCATCTCTTCTCAACACTTACAATGCACCGAGTGCCCTGCTGAGGGGCTTATAAACATTACCACATGTAATCCCCATAGCATCTCAACAAGAAAACGTTATTAATTCTGTTGTTTTAGAGATGAGGAAACCAGGGCTCGGAGGAAGATAGTTAATTTGTCCAATGTCATATGCTGTGAAGGACAAAGTCCAGACCCAGACCCTGGTCTTCCAGACTTGAGAACTAAGCTTTCTACCTCTTCATCAACCCAACTGGGTTGCAGTCTGTTTTTGCCAATTTTTTTAAAAATTCTAACTAAATATTTAAGAGATATCATTAGGCAATTACAACCTAACCTCAAACAAGACCCAAGAAGCTCTGCTGATGCCTACCCAGGACATCCCCCAGAGAGGAGGAACTCCTGGACCTCCTGGATGGGATATTCAGGCTGTTCCTGAATATCCCATCCCATTGCTAAAAGAAACTTCACCCAATAGAAGAGAATTTGCTCACGTGCTCCTATCCCTAGGAGGAAGGTTGAGACTATTTCTCTTCTGGGTCTCCTGAGCAAAGTCAAAGTACGGATACAGGCCAAGAGATACCATGCAGGCCTACAAACCTTCCCATGGCATTATACTGACTATAAGCTGTTCTCATCAGTTCAGAAATTACACCTGGGGGAAGATCTCATGATCACTTTTCTTAACTTCACTTTAAGTTCTCCAACCTCAGTTTTCCAATTTGTGTAATGGACCTAAAAATACACCCTTACAGAGAATTTTTATGACTCAGACAATGCTTGTGGAAGCATTTTCTAAGCAAATGCTCTCTAAACCTTGTTCCTCTTAATTTTTTGGTCAAGGTTATTTTCCACTGAAGAAGAACCAGAGCTGCAAATATCTGCCCTTTCAAAGTCACTGCTTTCCCATAAGATATTTTTGGGAAAATTATTTCAGCCAAAAAATCCAACAAGACCAAAGACCTTGGTATAATACAGATAAATGGTCAATATGACTGGACCCTAAGAAATTTAAAAAAAAAAAATTAAAAGAGAGAGAAATTTAAGAGAGAATGTCAGGGAAATGTTGGGGCCAGAAGAAGTACAACTTCTCAGGCCAAGGAGGGATTTAGACTGTATTTGACTTGCCCTGGGAAGTGACTAGGGGGAAAGCAGGGGGTGTTGGGACACAATTTGGATGTTAAAAGACATTTTAAGAGCTATGAGGAGAAGGGACTGGAGGGGGTCAAGAAGGATGGCAGAGGGGAGGTTAGAGGCCAGTGCACCATCTGGGTGAAGTAAGATGGTGGCCAGGAATTTGGATGTAACAGGGACATGGTGGAAAAGTGGTGAGATTCTGGATGTATGTTAGAAACAGGGCCAACTACATTTCCTTTCTCAGCATACCCAGGTGAAAGCCTAATTAATTCTCTCTGGAAAACCCAAAATTAAAGGATTACTCCCTTCTGCAGTGGTGGAAAGTGAGGCTAAGGCCCCTAGTCCCTGATGAACTCATTTGGGGGCACAAATAACTTCATTATATATTGTTATATCTCAGAGTCACGGCGTGGAAAGTGCTTGGGAGATCCCATATCCACTCTCTTCATTTACTCCTTAGATATTTAAGGCCAAGTCCTAGGGGTAAACTTTCCCACATGGCAGGGCAAAGACAAGTCTGAGTCAGAAAAAGACCCCGTGTTTTCTAATTGTTGGCCCAGTATTTGGTCTTTGATGTCAGCAAAGGGGGATGGACAATAATACCTATCAGCATCCCCAAGTTCTAGACTCTGCACTGACCTCTTCACCCATTCCCTACGTGGAGCATCTACAACATACCTGCTCAGTGCCATGGTGAGGAGCACTGGCCTGGTTCCTGCCCTAGGTGAGCTTTCAGAGGAATGTCTGCTGCTTAGTCAATGTGGTCATGCAGGATGGTTATTATGATCTTTGTTGTAACAGATGAGAAAGGACCACAGACACAGAACAATTCAGAAGCTTACCTGTTCTCCACGGTATGTGGTGTTCAATTCTGGGCCCCAAGCCAGGAACTGCTGTTAAGATCAAAGGGAAGTTTGTGCAAAGTACCTGGTCAGCTTCCCAAAGCTCTGTTGATGTAAGTAGGATAACAGGATTTTGAAAAATTCTATCCTGCCCCCAGCTTTGTGGTCTTGGGCAACTACTTCAGGCATAAGTTCTTCTGCATTCAGACAGGGAGAAATGAGAAGGACCTTGGATTTGCACTTAAGACCATTTAGGATGTCAAAGCACAGAAAGGCCAAAGGGTGAGTGGGTTGGGAGGAGGAAAGAGGCAAAGGGAGAGATGAGGGGGGCAGGACGTGGGAGTACAAGAAAAAGAGAGAGCCGCATCAGTTAGAGAATGTACTCAAAGTGAAAAAGGAAGAAAGGTAATTTGAGAACCCCGGCCTCCATCTGCTCAGACTCCCGAGGATAAAGGCAGAGGGGGATTAGTGACCTGAGGGGCCACGGCAGGGTTTCCTCGCCCCCACAAGTGCACGCAGGATAAAAATACCATTTATTAGTCCCATGCACGGTAATTATATTTAATACTGACCCTGGTTCCTTTTGTCCACAGAAAATCATGAAAGGTGCTCTGTTTGAATTGGAGGGCCTTAAGTGACCCATTAGCAGCTTCTACTTCTGTCTTAGACTGGCAGTCGAGATAGGACAAAGGAGAGCCATAGGCATGAGGGTTCAGGTTTTGCAAGAGATGTGTCTGAAATCACAGAATTCAGTATGGAAAGAAGGTGTGGAGAGAGCAGAGTCCTGGACAGGAACCCAGATCCTGATTCAGTCCTTCAACAGCTAAGTGACCTCGAGCAAGATTGTAAATGCCCCGAACTTCTGTTTTCTCTCTGATGCTTCTAACGCAACACCCACCTCATTAGGTACTCAAGAGCTTTAAATGAGATGTTGTATGGGAAAGCAGCTAAAAAAAAATTCCTGGCACTGAAAAACCATCCATGACTTCCCAAATCCCTTACTTGAAACCCCTGGGTGTTTAGACTTTAGGACTCTTCAGGTTTGGGGAAGGTAATGTGGTGTGGATACCCTCCATCATGTGACAGCCTCTGTTAGGGTTTGAAGAGAACCTTACCATGCTTCTCTCCTCCTAGTACTTACTACCCACCAACACAGAACCACTTGTTTGCTTTTGCGTCTGGTGGGAATGTGAGACCACAGGCGCTGGGATTTTTGCCTCATGCCCATCGCTGTTTCCCCTTATGTAGACAGAGATTGCAACACAGAATGTGTTCCAGAAATATAGACCCAAAGATGAATAACACATACTGCCTCTAGCCCATTGTAATTTGAAAATACCATAAATTGAAAAGGCATTTAATATACCTAGCCTGCCAAATCGCCCTACCTCAGCTGGGTGCACCTTAAACTTGCTCAGAACATTGATGTTAGCCTACATCTGGGCACAATTACCTAACACAAAGCCTATTTTATAATGAAGTGTTGACTTTCTAGTGTAATTTATTGAATACTGCACAGAAAATGACAGTGTAGGTGGTTGACCCTCATTATCATGTGGCTAAGCAGGAGCTGGGGCTGGTTGCTGCCGTCCAGTGTCATGAAAGAGATTGTACTGCATGTCGCTAGCCCAGGAAAAGATCAGAATTCAAAATTCAGAGTACGATTTCTATGCTGTGTATCGTTTCCGTACCGTTGTAAAGTCCAAAAATCTGAAGTTGGACCATCACAAGTCGGGGGCCTTTGGTATAGCATTCTTAGAATGACAAAATTATCAAGACGAAAAACTCTGAGTGACTCCCAGGGGTTAGAGACTGGGCAGATGGAAGCATGAGGGAGGAGGATGTGGGGATCCTTGCGGTGATGGTGACTCTCGTGATGGATATAGAAACCTGCACCTGTTATAGAGAAGCCTGAGTGGCTCAGTGATTAAGCATCTGCCTTCGGCTCAGGTCATGATCCCAGGGTCCTGGGAGGGAGTCCCATATCAGGCTCTCTGCTCAGCCGGGAGCCTGCTTCTCCCTTGCCTGCTCTACCTGGTGCTTCCCCTGTTTGTGCTCTCTCTCGCTCTCGCTCTCTCTCTGACAAATAAATAAAATCTTTTTTTAAAAATTTTTTTAAGATTTTATTTATTTATTTGACAGACAGATCACAAGTAGGCAGAGAGAGAGAGAGAGAGAGGAGGAAGCAGGCTCCCTGCTGAGCAGAGAGCCCGACGCGGGGCTCAATCCCAGGACCCTGGGATCATGACCTGAGCCGAAGGCAGAGGCCTCAACCCACTGAGCCACCCAGGCGCCGCAAATAAAATCTTTTTTTAAAAAAATCTGCACCTGTTATAAAACTGTATAGAATGAAATACACATGAGACTGCCGACCAAATGGAAAGATTTGAATGAGATGTCAATGTCAATCTTCTGGTTGTGACATTATATGATAGTATATGATAGTTTGCAAAATATTGTCATGGTGAGGGTGAATCTGGTTAAAGTCAACACCAGACCCTTCTGTATTATTTTTCACAACTGTTTATGAGTCTGAAACTCTCCCAATAAAATTTTTAATGACAAAGAAACAAATTAGAAGGATGAAGGAATACTGAACATTTTCACCCTCGGTGCAATTGATCTGGGTCATTTGTTACAGTCCTGTGAATGTCAGCAGTCCCAAGACATCTCCTCCAGTGCATCTCTGCTGGGAGAAAACCAAAGATGGGGTCATCTGTCTCCAAGTGCAAATCACCACAGCCAGGACCTCAGCCACATTCAAAGGGTGAGGTCACAGTCTCCCCCTTTCTCTCCACCCCCATTCATCCCAAGTGCTCACAACCTTGAATTTGAAGAGTTTTAACTTGAAAAAAAAAAAAAAAGATGGCAATTTTGCCTCAATGTTTTCTAATTTTGCTGTAACTGCTACCAGCTGTGGGTTAATGCGGAACATATTCCACGAGGCATCCTGAGGCCTTTTCATGTTTTCGAGCTGCCCGAGAGTTGACATGGTTAAAGATGAGTTGGGGAGAACAGTGAAAGCCGAGCTGATTTCATGTGCCGGTTTTCAGAGCTGTTTGCTGTTTCTCATTCCAGCGTCTTCAACCGCTGGAGGTGAGCGGGTTTCTGGCTCTGAGTCCAAGGCACGAGGAGAGACTTGGCAGGACCCCGTTTACTGCTACCTCTGCAGTCAGCTGTAGGCGATAGCCAGATTTGAGCTGTGGGAAACTTCCATCAGGCGCTCTCATTAACCTTGGTCAATCTTCCTGCATTAAGTTGGAAATGTGATAAACACACCAGGCCCACAGAGAGTGAGAAGGAAAGGGAGCGAGACAGGGAAAGGACCTTATTGTCCAAGAATCTCCAAATGGGCATGGTCTGCCTTGGAGCCATTTGCTCCAGCCACAGCAGGAAGCCGTGGTGGGCCACTTCTCCAGAGGTTGCCCCCAGTGGCTTCTCACTGGGCACTCACATTTTTTAAGTGCAGGCAACCCCCACCTCGCAGGTCCTCTATTAACCTCCAGTTAACATCTCAGACCAGTCCAGCCTCATACAAACCAAACAGGTCTCTCCTGCCATTTCACCCACAGAGGTACTGGCTGCCTGACCTCTCCCAGGCCTCAGAGGCCACATAGGCCCTCAGCACCCATGCCTGCCCATGGTTGGCCAAGAGGAGAGGGCAGGCTGGTCCACACCACTGTGCCCCTGGGCCTGGATCCCACACACCCATACCATACCAACTGGGGCCCAGGGTAAGGTGCAAGTCAGGGGCTGGGAAGCAGGGTTGGGCAATAGTGACACCGTGGCTTGGACAAAGCAGGATGCTGCCCCACCCTCCTGCGATCTCTCCATCCCACCCTCCCTCCCTCCCAGTCCTGCAGACCTCCTTCCACTCACTACATGTCCACCCAGCTCGTGCTCCCTCAGCCTGTCCCCTCACTTGCCCTCCTTCTCATTCAGTGCCCTTTTCTTCTGGGTGGCCTTTCTGTTTTTTCTCTTTCTCTGAGCTGTGGTCTGCCTCTATTCACAGGGCAGGCCAGCCTCTCTCACTGCTCCTTGTCTGCATCCCCACCCCCCACACGCTCCTCTCTGCAGGGCCTTTCATCCACAGGAGCCCAAACTTTGCACAGCGCTGGCTTTGTCCTGGGGCCAGAGACCAAAGGACCTGGGGGTCCTGAGCCAAACAGAGATGGGCACGAGTGTTGCTCTGGGCCCAGCCCTGCCCTCTTCCCTTGGCTCCACCTTGTTCTGGTGCACCAGACCCTCACTCCCCCAGCAGCCTCACCCAAATCCAATCAGCATTCACAGCGGAGGGAGAACAAGAACCAATAAACAAAATTGAGAGATAGCGATCCTTCCTTCATTCTGACTATTATTATTTTAAGTCCCTGCTACAGTATCAAGTCCCTGCTACAGTATTCCTGAGTGGAAGACTGGCCAGACAATTCTCCCAAAGAACCTGTGTCTTTGGAGCATGCATAAAATGGACCCTAGATAATGTCCTGTCCGATGACACATTTCCTAATGAGCCAGACTCTGTGCTGAGAAGGGAAATCGTTGACCTCAGCCCCAACTGTACAAGGTTAGTGATATTTATAACATCAGTTAGAATGAAATAAAATAAATGCTATATTTGGGCCAGAGATTGTAGTGGATAAAGTTAAAAACGGCAACTGTGAGAGAAGTATGGGATAGAACTTGACGGGAGTTTTAGGTACCGCCCTCCTTGGTCCATTCTGCCGACAGCTGGAGAAATGGGGCAATCCAGGACTTCATGCCCTAATGGAGACACCAGCAAACTGGAACATGCCCAGAGGAATGAGGCTGGGGAAAGGGATTCTTTCATCTCTGCCTTAGGAGAATCGTCTATTGAACAAGGGCTATTCAAGCAGCTTAGAGAGGCCTAATGACAAATTATCTTAAGACCTAAGAAATTGCCAGGAGGAAGGGAGAACAGGCTTATTCTGGATAAGTCAATGAAGTCAGTTCATCAACCCATTCTACAAAGAGTTACTGGAAACTTTCTCCACGTTAAGCATGATGTTCGGCACTGGGGATTCAGTTGAAGACAGAACACAAAGTCTTTGTTCTCCTTCAGCTTTTAGCCTGCAAAGGAAGATCCCATGAGGAAAGGCCAGCTCCTAGGAGCCCCAGGAGCCATGGGACCTCATGGCAAAGACCAGAGATCAGAGGAAGACAGGTTTCACTCAACCCAAGGAGGGGAGCTTTGAGAGGCGGAGGTGACGGAAGATTCAGGGAGCTGCCATGGGAAGCCTTCAGCTTCCCACAGTGGAGGTCTGTGTGCAGTAGCTCCATCCGTCACGCCAGAAGCCATCAAGGGGCCGCAAGCCCTCAGCACTGAGGTGGGACTTGACACCCTTAAAATCTATTCCGATTCTGGTAATTTCTGAAAATCAGTGAGTAAAATTGCCAATGGCCGTTGTACATGTTCAAATAAAATATCTGTCTTTAATAGGGCCTCTCACCTGGGCGGCACGGATGAGTGCAGCAAGGTCGTGTCCGCCCTCAGACAGATCTGTATGTGCCACACAGTGGTCACTACTGGCTCTGTGAGTCTCAACAGACGCCTCAGCTTCTCTATCGTCACTCGCAGAAGGCAATTATACCTATTTGGGGATAATTAAACAAGATATGAATACATGGAAAATCCCTTGGATGGTCTACAGCACAAAATGCACACTTGGTAATAGATGGCTATTAGTATTTTTCGTTAGTATTAACATGACCCCAGTCAGCGTGTCACAAAAATATAGGCTTACAAATTGTTAAATTGATGTCACTATAGATTGAAAAATAATGTAACAGAAAAAAATTTCCCATTCACAGTATAAAAACGGTGTTAAAAAAAAAAAAACCCTCAGAATAAAACCAACGTGGTGAAATGTCCAAGAATTGTACGTAGAAAACCAGAGAGTTGTCTAGATTGTTGAGAGAGAGAGAGGAGAGAGAAGCATAAATGGAAAGACACAGTGTCCCAATGAGAAAATTTAATGGTATAAGATGTCAAGACTCTCCAATTTAATCTACAAAAGGAATACAAACTCAATTAAAATCCCAATGGAATCTTTTGTGAAACTTGATAAGATAGCATGAAAATCCATCCGAAAAGAAAGTGTACAGAAATAGTCATAGAAAAAAATTAATTAAGAATAATGGTAGAGGTTACCTGTCTTACCAAAGGCATAAACATGGCTATAAAACTGAAGTAATTAAAAGTACTATATTAGGGGTGTCTGCTGGCTCAGTCAGGGAAGGTTCTGCCTTTGGCTCAGGTCATGATCCCTGGGTCCTGGGATTGAGCCCTGAGTTGGGCTCCCTGCTCAGCGGGGCATCTGCTTCTCCCTCTCCCTTTATCCCTCTGCCCACTCATGCCCTCTCTCTGTCTGTCTCTCTCTCAAGTAAATAAATAAATAAAACCTTTAAAGAAGAGAGAGAGAGAACATTTCAAATCAATGGAAGAAGGAAGTCTTCTCCAAAGAATGAAGAAACATCTGGTTATCTATTTGGAGGGGAGAAAAATAATTAAGTGCCTTCTTGATAACATATCCCAAAGTCAATAGGAGAAGGATTAGCTCATTCACTTTAGAAATATTTATTCAGCATCTGTGTGCCAAGACCTCGCTAGGTACTTGGGTACAGAGTAGTGAATGGGCCCATAAACGGACACATGCCCCGAATTAATGGCTCTTTCATTTGGGAGCTAGACACAGAGAAGGTAATAAAGATGTCAGGACAACTGCGAGAAGTGCTAGGAAAGGAACAAACATGTTTCTGTGACAAAGAACGGGGGAAGGGAGGCGCTTAATTGCATGTATCGCCTGGACAGAGTCTTTGAGCTGAAACGCAGGGTGGAAAAGGCATGTGAAAAATCAAATGCAGGAAAGGGCTTGGTGTGTTCTAGACACTGAAGGGAGGCGGCTGGCCTGAATATGGAGCCTAAAGGTAGGAATGTCAGGAGATGACGCTGGAGGGTGAGCAGTGTCAGAAATCTAAACGTCAGAGGCACCCGGGTGGCTCAGTCGGTTAAGCGTCTGCCTTTGGCTCAGGTCCTGATCCCAGGGTCCTGCGATCAAGACCGGCATTGGGCTCCCTGTTCAGCGAGGAGTCTGCTTCTCCCTCTGCGTCTCCCTCTGCCTGCTACTCTGCCTCTTATGCTCCCTATCTATCAAATAAATAAATAAAGTCTTAAAAAAAAAAAAAAGAAAGAAATCTAAACATCAATATATAGAGAGAAAAACCTAGCTAACTGCTCCACTGAGAGGTGGGGAGGGTCTTTCTATGAAGGATGTAAAACCTAAAAGCCACAGGGGATATTTTCTCCAGTAAAAAAACTACTACTATTACCACAACTACACTACTACTATGACAATACTACTATCTGTACTCATGCCTATGCTATTATCACTGCTACTACACGACTGCTACGGCAATACTACTACTATACTCTCACTATACTACTGCTGTTATACTCCTCCAATGCTATTATCACTGCTACTTTACTACTACTATGACAATACCACTATTATTCTGTCACTATACTATTGGTGCTATACTCCCACTATACTATTATTGCTACTGCTACTACCAGTACAGTTCTGGATGACCGAATTAACCATAAACTAATCTGAAAAATGGGGAACATCGTTGCCACATGTAATAATAATGATAATATTATCAACAAATGCTGAGCATATGACAGGTGCTTTACAAAAGTTGAGGAAATGTAACTCCAAGAGGTAAGCACTGTTATTGTCCCCATTGCACAGATGAGGAAGTGGAACACCAGGCCAGGGAAGTAACTTGCCCAAGGTCATACCCATGGGCAACCCAGGCTGTCTGGCTCCAGCCTCTGTTCCAATCTCTGCCATGCTCCGTGGTCTTGCCAGCATCACCTATTTGGGTGCCTAACTCACAACACATGTGGCTCAAGTCCAGCGAGACTGACGGGAGGCCCAGCGTGACTGTCCCCTCCACGCTACTTTTGTCAAACTTGAACCTAGTTCTGGGATATGGAGCAGAGCTCTGGGCCTCCATGCAGACGGACACTGCAGCCCGGTCCCTGTCTTCTCTGCAGAGTCAGGCCCCACAGCAGGTGACCTCTGGCTTACAGCCTCCTGCTGTGCCAAGCAAGGGCTTAGGCTTCCCTGGCACCAAGGCTGTGTCCCTCTCCCTGGTCTTCCTGTACCAGAGAGGCTGCTTTCTCTCCAGCTCGTGTTCCCACTGTGGAAGTGCCTATAACCCTGTCCTGGGGGATTTTTCCTTTTTTCCTTCTCGAGTTGAGCTTTTCTCCTCTTCAGTTCTCAAAACATCAAACCTTTGATCCCCTGCCCCATCAGACAAATCCAGCTTAATTTCCTCAGTGGGCCCAGGCATAGAAATCAAAGACCTGTTTAGGGAGGGCGCCTGCCACCTGGCATGGTTTCCTCCCCGGGCCTCCCAGCCATAGGATTAGGAGGGGCCTGGAGGCCAAGAGCAAAGTCTGGCGCTCTGCCTGGTGGAAGGAGGGGGTGGGGTGGGCCCAGGATTTGGAGAAATACCTGTCATCTCCTTACAGAGCACCTATAGGTGAGAAAAATAAAAGAGTTATTGTCTCAATAGATGGTTTTGCTACATTATGATCTCAGTAAACTGTAGGAAGTCTTTATACACATACACAGAGCTAATAAAAGACAAGTAAGTGAAAGGGAGAAAACCTTCACAAGTTCTAAGTTAACCCAAGAAAAACAAACAGAAACAGCCAGTAAGTCCATAAAAACATGTACAGGGTTACTATGAATCAGGAGAATGAAAAATTTTAAATCAAGATACAATTGCTCTGATTGATAAACCATTTTTAAGAATGCAATTGGAGGGGTGCCTGGGTGGCTCCGTCAGTTAAGTGTCTGACACTTGATTTCAGCTCAGGTCATGATCTCAGGGTCCTGGGATGGAGCCCCAGGTTAGACTCTGCACTCAGTCGGGAGTCTGCTTCTCTGCCTCTCTCCCTCCCTCTACCCCTCTCCCAGCCCATGCCTGAGCTCTCTCTCTTTCTCTCAAATGAATAAATTTTTTTTCAAAAATGCAATTGGCAAAAGTGGCATTTTTCAACCAAAATTGATTACAGTAAAAACTGACACCATTGTAAGAGACACATTTCAGTTTTCTATAGTAATTAAAAAGACGCCTACTTTTGACCCATCAGGTATATTTTTAGATATATCTATATATAAGTATATAGATATATATGTCTACCTCTATAGATATTCATATATTTGAACAAGTACATATTAAAATAATAATATGCAACTTGTCACACAAGCATATAACATAAAATATGTTATTTGGATGATAGCATTATCAATGTTTGTCAAGTAGAAAAACTTAAGTAGGTGGAGAATGGTTAATTCAATCTAAAATAAATAATTCTTTGCTGCCATTGAAAAGTGTGTTTCATGGCCACTGACATAGAAAGAAGTACTATGTTACTGAGTGTAAAGAACAATGTATGAAAATATATACAAGTGAGGAGCCCAATTTAACATTGTATATATAAATACATTATATAGATATATAATATATTATCTACATCTCTCTATATACATATATATATATTGCTGAACATAAAAAGTATACATTATATATTACATTAAAATGTGGCTATATATCCATTCAATTTAAACACATATATGCATATGTTATGTTTATGTGTTCGGACTATAGGTCCGTTTGGGTATCAAACTGTTTCCCGGATTAATACCTGTAGAAGGTTATCAAATTCGGGGGGTGGGAGGAGGTTTAGTAGGGAAAAGTAGAAAAAGTAACGTAAGACACTTATTCTACGTTTCTCTCTTTTTCCGTTCTTGCAATCGTTATATCTTTTTCACTTTAAAAATGTTCGGAAAAGTCTATGCAGTTCACCTTGTTGGAAAGATGCCCACATGCTTTTTCCCTCTCTGTGTCGACTCATCACACATCCATGCTGACGCTCCAGCATCACTCAGTGGCCCCTTGAAGACTTCCAAGTGTGGACGTCAGGTCCTCGTGAGGCAGCCTTTTGTCTCACCCGCTGCCCTGCAAGCAAGTTCTTGCCTTTCAGCAGACTCTTGGTGTCCGGAAGCATGGCTCAGGGACAGTGAAGCAGGAGCCGACTCTGGACAGCCCGCCCATGCCAACCTACTACAGTGAAGAAACAGCTCTCTCAGACTGGGAAATTCCCACCAGAAGCTGGTGGGTTTTGCTCCTGGAACTCTGCTCAGGAATTTCTAACCTACTTTGTTTCTTGCCTTTGGGCAGGTGCTGGTCATCCTGTTTGCGAAGCCCCAGAGCTCCCCGCTCATCGGGTCCATTCATACACCAGGCAGTCAGCCTCCTGAGTGATGATGGTGAAGCATGTTGCCATGAGTAGGGCTGCTTAGCATTCTGCAGACAGCAGCTCTCCCTGCCCCATGTGGCTCCTGGAAAGATGTTTCGCAAACAGACAGCTCATCCCGACGCTCCTGCCCCTATTTCCCTGGTGCCTTCAGGACAAAATTCCACTCCCTCCGCTTGGCCTCTCATCGTGATGCCTCTGCTCTCATCCCCATTCTTGTCTTCTGCCCCTGCTGCAAAGGCAGCCCAAGGTCCTGGTAGGCAGGCTCCTGCCTCAGAGTCTTTCTGTCTGCAGCATCTAATGCCCACAGCCTCCCCAGCCCACCTCATCCTGCTTGTTCTTTAACACTTAGTTTAAATTATATCTCATGTGGAAGCCTTCTCAAGCCCCAACCTCCCCAGAGTGGGTTGGAGGCCCTACTCTGTGGCCCCCAGCACCCTGTCATGTCATCAGGCCATGTAGTTGAGACTACAAGACTGAGCTTTGTGAAGATGAAGCCCCATGTTCTTCTTCCCCCATCCAGCCTGGCAGTCATGCCTGGCATATGTTTCTGGAATATACAAATGAATGAATGAATGAATGAATGAATGAACTAGGTCTTAAGAAAATACCCACGAAGGTCAGAAACAAGCTATTGGAATCCTGGAGCACCTTTATAATACCAGACATCCCAAAGTTACACACCACAGAGCAAAGGAAGCCATAAATGGAAAGATGTCACCGGGAAATGCACCAAATTACTCCCTGCCCCTGTCCCTGTAACCTTTATTCCTTCTCACGTTTACTTCACGGGGCCCCACTTTAACCAAGTTTCCAGCACCAACCTTATTTGAGACACTTGGGATCTTCCCAGGACTTGGACGTTTTCAATCTTAATGACATTTCTGCCTCTTCAGGTCCTGGGTTAGATGGGACGCACTGGAACAGTGTCGACTCTGAAACCAGCCCTTATGCCATCCCACCTACTGCCTGCAGCCTGAGGACACCATACTCCACATTCCTGGGCTTGTTGAATGTAGCTCATCTGGTTTCCTCCTGACAAAAGAAAGCAGAACAGAAAACCAGAAAATAAAGCAAACCAAGAAATGCTGTCATCAGTCTTTATCTTCATGAAAATCACAGTTCATGGGGATCAGAGTCAAAAAAAGAGAAACAAGTAGGAAAAAGGGAAGTGTGGACAAGGAGGCAGAGAGAACCCACTCCAACCTGGAAAAGGTACAGAAGTTAGATCTTCAGCAGAAGGAGAACTGAACAATCACAGGTGGAGGGAAGGTCCACGCAGCACAGGGGGACAGAGACAGAGAGACATATAGAAGGGCATGAAATGCTCAGGACCACCAGGAGGCTCCTTGTGTTTACAGGGTAGGGTGGAAAATGTGGAACGACCAAAATGAGTCTGGAGAGGGGGTGGATGGAGGTAGGCATTTGGTGGTCATCTCCAGGACATGGACCATAAACTCCTTCCCCACCCCCCCCCCGTAACCTCTTCTTAAAATAACCTGGAAGTTTGGGGACACTGGGGTGGCTCTGTATGTTAAGCATCTGCCTTTGGCTCAGTGTGTGACCCCAGGGTCCTGGGATCCAGCCCTGAGTCAGGCTCCCTACTCAGTGGGGAGCCTGCTTCTCCCTCTGCCCTCCCTGCTCCCCAACTCATGCCTGCTCACTCTCTCTAAATAAATAAAACTCTTAAAAATAGACAAAATCACCTGGAAGGTTAGCCTTCCTGAACATCATTCAGTGTTGGCAATGTGTTACTGCCAAGTAATGGACAAGATCCTGCATAATTCCAGGAGTCATAATAAGGAATTCAGTGTCACAAAGAGTCAGAGACACATGGGAGAATATCTACACTAAGCACCCAGCTGGCCCATATTCCTTGGCACAAGCTTTCATGACACATTTCAACAAGGAAACCCATCTTTTGAGATTCTGTACTTGGGAAGGAATATGGATTGTGACTCCAGGTTAAAGATGTCACCAGATTCCCTGTGATCAGCATTAGCCCTTGCATGAATATATACAGAGCACAAAATGATTCTCACATTGAGATGAATTTTTAAAGTCGTGTTTCAGATAAAATGACATAATCTTCACATCTTCTAGTCTATGACCTTTACTGTGTTTGACTTCATGATTCCAAATTTCTATTTTTTAATGAGTTGATAAATTGCCTCTGTGAAGGGATTTTAAAACCTAAATTTGCAAAACGTCAATTAAATCATCTCTAATAACTATCTCTTTCATATTTACAAATACGTTTGTTTTTTTCTTTCCCCTGAATTCAGCCCCTGACTGGTCTAGCAGGTACTTAGTACTAGAGTAAGATGTGATGTTAATACACAGGTGAACGTATATTTTGGAATACGCAGCTGATTACTCTTCTTTGCTGTACAGAGAAGAAATTGTGGCATTCGATATGCAATAAAAACATGTTTCATATAAATTAGTCCAACATTCTATATTCAATAAAAACAAAAAAGCATTTTGTCAAGCACTTTAAGTTTCATTAACTGGGGGTACCTGGGTGGCTCGGTTGGTTAAGCATCTGACTCTTAATCTCAGCTCAGGTCTTGATCTCAAGGTTATGAGTTCAAGCCCCACATCAGGCACCACACTGGGCATGGAGCCTACCTAAATATAAAATAAAACAAATTCCACTACCTGAAGTATACAATCTAGAATGTCCAGTCCAACACAGGATTTACTCGAATTTATCAAAATAGTGTTTAAGAATTATTTTTTGTCACTTACGAAATAATTCTCCCAAAGAGCTGTTTGGCCAACAGCAGAGTGAGAGCACCTAGAAAGGGGAAGCTCTGCTGATAAAACTATAAGGCACAGAAGAGTTTCGAGAAGCCTGTATCCGCATGTTGCTCTATCGAATTTTCAGTCGGCTGAGGCCCTGGTCTTCACTGGGATCCAGAAAGTGCCACTTCTCAGGTGGCTTCAGAGGATGCTAATACTCAGTCATGTGAGGGGAGCCCCTGAACTTCCTTCCCCAGGGCGAGACTCCTTAATAGCCCAAACCTGAATGCTAAAGTGCCCAGGAATGAAGACACATGTGCCCTGCTTTGGGCACATTCTGAGCAGTAATTCCTGGCTCCTGGACCTGTATCAAGGTGTACTCAGCACCATTGGCAGTACCAATGAGTAGGTCTCTCAACAACCGAGCTGCATACCAAGGTACTGAGGCTGAAAATAGAAGAACCAGGAGCATCCCTGGAGAATGCCTCTCGGTTTCTATGGCTTTCTGGAAAGGATGGCTCCTGGGGCCAGAACTCCAGGCATGACCCCAACATCTCCTCATCTTGAAACACAGCAGAGTGGCATTTGGGCTCACTATCTAGCTAACCCATAATTTTTCTGAGCCTCGGTTTCCTTGTCTGTAAAACAGGAATAAGAACAACTTCAGAGAGGGTTCTGATGAGTCTGTTAAGAGAAGAAGTGTGAGAAAATATGCCATAAATTATAAAACACTGCTGAGATGCAAATGTCATGATTATTTATAAGGACCCAAGGGTTGTCCCAAGATGCATTTTCTGCATCTCAATGCGTCCATCTCTTCTTTGGGACCCCTAATCTCCCCCTAAATGCCTCCCTTTGCTGGGAGACAGCCTCCCCTGCTGGCCTCTAAATTAGCACATCTTTTTACCACTGCCCTTGAGATTTTCAATTCCTTTAATCCAATGAAATAAGAAGTTCAGGCCATCATCTTCAAAGAATAAGAATAAAATTTGGGGACCAAAATTATACCCATTGGGATTGCTTCTGTAGAAATACTTTGGAATTCCTTTTCATGCCCTATTAAATAATTTAAATGTTTCTTTTCTGCATTCAATGTTAGTTATTTAAACCCTAGTCCTAAGCTCCATTAGCAACCTTATTAGCACAAAACTTTCTTTGCCAGTTGGATTAGTTTTATAGATTTTTGCATAGAAGGAAGGCATGCAGACAAACACAAGTGCGTGGCTACAGTTAACGTTCTACAGTCCTAGGAAACAGGTTAAATTTAAACCAACATGATGAATCTCACCCCACCTAATAGCTTATTAGCATAGATGTCCTCCATTTGTGTTAGGAGCTGTTAGCACATCAAACTTGTTTTGGTGGACTCCCACAGATTTAGGCTGTACCCTAATCTATAATTTCATCCCAGAATGGAATTAAGAACGGACACTTAACATTGATGAGTTGGTATTTCATAATTAAGCATAAAAACAGATTTATAAAATGTTAAGACTGGAAGAGAATTGGGATCATCATCTCGGTAACTCCAAAAGGTCCACACTGGCAGCGCAGGGATTCCAGCCATTTGCTTCATGCTCTCTGCCCGCTCCCTAAGTACTCAGACCTTACAGTCTGCTGTTCTTCCTCTGTGATAAACCTGGAGGGGGGTTGAGGGGACGCTGCCAATGAAAGCCAAAGTCAAGAGAAATATCGGAAAAGGAGGAAAAACAACATAGAGCTCGTGAAGCCTGCTCTCAGGAGCCAGGAAGAACAGGGGACACCGGGCTACAGGTGCCCCATTCCCTGTCATGGGGCACCTCAAACCACATGCCACCAGGACCACCGTCCTGGAGGCTGGCCTGAGTGGGCCCCTGCAGAGACAGGCAGGATTGTCTGGGGCTGCTATCCTGAGATCTGAGGGTCAAGGACACAACAGGCCATCATCAGAGACAAAGGCCTGACCCAGTGCAGACCAGGCTGGGAAAGTCATGACCAAGCAAAACGAGGGAGAATGGTCTCCCTCCCTGAGCTGTGCAGCCCAACGGTCTCTTCAAGACAACTCTGGGTTGCACAAAATTCTCAGCAGCCGGGCCTGCTCCTTAAAGAGGCTTGGGCTTTGATTTTCTACCTCAGAGAACCCTTGCCAAGGAGGCGCCCTCCCTGTCTCCCTGCTGGGTTTTATTACCACCATCAATAGCGTCTTGCCCCGGGGCATCATTGTGGAAGTGGGGCCCTAAATGCTCCTCATTTCAAGTTACATTAGTTTCTGTATCTCTGCTCAGCTCCTGCCCGCGTTCTTCCCGATTACACACATTTTCATGGAGGCCCTCTGCGTGGGAGGAGGTGACTTCCACTGAAGCAAATGGCTCCCTGGGTAAAAGAAGAAAAAATCGCTACTGGTGTCTAGGTCTTGGCTAGACCTAAAGCAAAATGTGGACCAATAGGATAATTCTACTCACGCTGTCCAACATGTCTTTAGCTAAACAAGGACCCTGGGATGACTGGGGGACACCCAGGGCATGAGTGGGTGGGAAGGCAAGGGAATGTGGAGCCCGTGAGGTCTGAGCAAGGGTGCTGGCTGGGCTGCAGGCACAGTTGAGAGTGGGGTGAGTGCTAGTGCACACCCAGGGGACTCAAGGGCCTCGGGGCAGACATGTACCAGGAGGAGGAAGAAACAGGAGAGTGGCAGCATCTGTTTGCACTTGGGAACCCCAGGGGCAGAGAACCCAACGAGACAGAGGGGGATGGAGTAACTAAGCGGTGTGCGCTGGAGCCAGGATGGGGGGAGCTAAAGGCCAAGCAGGAGAAGGACAGGGGCCAGGGTGTGGTGACAAAGTGTGAGAGACAGCAGATGCCCTACCCACGTGCCTGTAAGTGACCATTTTCCTTGTGCCGGTTTCTGGGAGTGAGCCCTTCAGGAATGGCCTCAGCTGCCACGAGCCACATCACCCAAGGCTCCAGCGTTCTAGGGCTGACTCATACCCAATGGCTGGTCAAAGGGAGAGTAGGAAGGGACAACTCCAAGGGCCTTGCTAGGTCCAGAGCCACAAGGTCTGTGTTGGGGTCCATGTGGGGGCTGGCCCCTTCCCTCTGCCTCTCTTCTTCCCCACCAACTGTCTTCTTGGATTGCTTCCTGAAAGCCCAACCTGCAATAGATACAAAGAAGAAATGGGTTTTAATGAGGGTCCCCTGAGCAATGGGTACCCTGCTGAGCACTTTCCGTACACTGCCCTGGCCATCTCTGCAGCAACCCTACGGACGGGCAGAACTTTGGATCCTCTTACTAAGGAGGAAGCAGGCACTGGTCAGATACCCAGTGAGGGACAGTGTGAGGACAGTGGCTCCAGGGAAACTCCCAGAGGCTCACAAGTGTGAACAGGGGACAGCTCATCAGGACAAGCTGGTGGCTTTGTAGGGTGCAGGTGTCCCTAATCTCCCAGAGAAGGCCAGCATCTGGAACTAAGGTGCGATCTGTCACTCTGGATTTGAATTCTAATTCTGCCTGTGACTAACCGCACAGGTAGTGTGGCAACTTCATGGTGGAGGGGGAAGGAGGAGGATGCACTAAGCCTTTCAGAGTCGTGCTTTCTCTGCTGATGAAATGGGGTCCGGATCACTTTACAATGTTTTCTAAGGACTGAGCTTTAAAGGAGCATTGAAGACTGCTCATAACAGTGATGAATGATTGCAGTTTCCGTCTCTCCCTATTCCCAGCCCCCGCCCAGGGTCTGCTGCTGGGTTGGGTCCTAGGATGCCTGCTTGCCGCTGAGCAACGCTGGGCTGTCCCTGGGAGACCAACCACCTGCCCTGGGTGTCGTGTCCTATTTTCCTCCTTGAAGAACACCATGACCCCGCCCACTCTCAGAAGGGAGGAGAAAGGATTTCCAGGCAGACCCACCTGGCTCCCACCAGCCCCTCCCCACACACACATTGAGCCAACGCAACCTCCCTCCAGTTGTCCAGCCTCTCCCACCCAGAGACAAAGACCCTGCTTCTGCAGCTGCCAGGGATGTCCCCTCCACCTCCTTCTGCGTGGGCTTGGCTACAGGCTGCCCTGTGGACCTGTCAAGTCTTATGTATTGAAAGTTAATGCCCCTTGGAAGAAAGGTGATTTCCTCCCCACAGTGCAGCAGGGAGGGGAGGCCAGCCTTTTGCCTCCTCTCCCAGGGACCTATGCCATGTTCAGAGCCAGCTCCAAACTCCCTTGGGAGATGGCAGGGAACAAGCCACCATCCACCCATAGCATATTGGCACCGGGAATAAGGCTGTTTCCGTTTGTTATCTCTCCGTTAGAGGAGCCCTGAGACCGCGTCTTTGACAGGGTCAGTGTGGAAGGCAAACCGTGAATGGAAAGCCTGGAGAGACCTGTGCTCCTTTTCTTAGACTCCGGTAGGCATTTCTCCAGGGCACAGAAGAATGCATGATGCTGTCCACAGCGACTCCAGAACTGGACAGCAACCTGAACCACCCCAGCAAGCCCCTGTACACCCCCAGGGACAGGCCACAGAGCCCTGCGGTTGGCCTTGGGTCCTACAGGGATCCGGACACATGGGATCCCACCTAATTCTCTCATAGGCTCCATAAGTAGGTAATAAAGTGCCTGTTTCCAGAGCAGGGATGTGAGACTCAGAGAGAACCTAGCTGCTAACCTGGCCAGTGATATCAGACCCCACACAGCCACCCTTTCTGCCATATCCTACTAACTTTTGCACAGAGCTCTGCAGACTCCAAAGGACTTTATTCAATGTCCAAATTACCTTGATCACATCCCTGCAGCAATCCCATTTTAGGGAGGCGAAAACTGAGGCCCAGATTGCTCAGAAGACACCCTAACATCACACATGGGCAACCTGGCTCAAAGGCTGTGCTGGGGGATGCTGCTGTGTGTGCTCTGAGTGGGGCCCCCTGGCTGTTCTGCTTCTGCCAGTCCCCAGCCCCAGGGACCTGGATTTGCATCACAAAGATGCGGCAGAAGGGGCAGGTCCTCCTGGCGGTCCAGCCATCAATTGTCCTCCATGAGAAGAGAAAATGTGTGTGGTCAGCACTGGACCATACCCTATGCTCCTCTGTATTATCTCATTGCGTCCCGGGCCAACCCTTTCAGTAGATTCTAGTCTTCTCCCACCTCACACAGATGGGTCTGGAACCTAGGGTGCTCTGTCAGCCATCAGGTTCCTCAGTTAATTAGTGGCAGAGCAGGGATTCTCTTCCAGGTGGTCTGGTCCGGTGCTGGGGTCTTCATCACCAGCACACAGGTCAGCTCTTCATTCACCCTGCTTTTCCCTCCCTTCCTCCCCCCTTCACCGTCCCTCTGTCTGTTCCTACCCATCTCCTTCCCTCCCCTCTCCTCCTCCTCCCTTCTTCTCCTCTATCACCCTTCCTTCTCTCTCCCTTTCATTATAAGAAGGCGGCTCTGTGTATAAAGGGAAATCATGAACCCTGCTGACTGGGCTGTATTGCAATTGTGTTCTGTACCACAGGCTGTAACCCAAACGGATCTCTCTTTAATATCAGTGTGAAAATTTATGGGATGAAGTTGTTTACCGCAGGTTTATTAGGAAACAACAATCAGAGATAACCTTTGTGCTCTTGGGGTGCTAATTAAATTACGGTTTGAACATACTGAAATATTATGCAGTGCTTAACAATAACAGCTGAGATGTGTCAATGGTGGTTTCCTGAAGGTTGTGAATTCTTGCATTTTTTTTAACAATGCATTTTCCAAATTTCCTACAAGAAGAGTGCATCAACTTTATAATCAGTAAAAAAGAACCAATAAGCCGAAAATGTAATATTTATGAAGCGCAGGTATGAACTCAGGGAAAAACATGTTCTTATGAGAGACTGTTCTTGGAAAATGGGACAGGACATGGCCAGATGTGATGAACTTCTGGCTGCCCAGCAGCGCAGCAAGGGAACGGAGCTGGAGCTGACACGGAGTAGATGGGCAAAACCCCAGCAGACATAAAGGCTGGGATAGGCCCGGAGCCCCAGTCCCATCTGCCAGCTGCTTCCAGAACATTCTATCCAAGGTCACTGCACCAAGGGTCTTCCAACATCACCAGCAATGCTCTTTGGCTGAAGGCGAGAGCCCACTGCATGTGTTCTGGAAAGTGCTAACCAAAACACCCTGGTTTTTAGAGTTCGTTGACTACAGATATTGTTTGTATAAAATACTTCTCTTGTATAAATGTTCTCATGTCTGGCTTTCAAGAAGGGTTGGTTTCACTGAAGAACGGTCACCTATAATGTCATTACAGAAAGCAGAGATGGCATGAGTTGTGGTATCTCCATGGCCTCCATGTCCAGCTTCTCAGGGCAGGGAAACCTTTAGGGCCCCGTTTCCACTCACAACCTCCTGGTCCTCAGGCTCCGTCCTGTGTAGCTTTCTGCACTCACTCCCTTTGGGAGCCCCTCCCTGCAGGAAGCTTTCTGATCTCTCCAGCCTCAGGTGTCCCATGACTGTCCAGGCTCCCCTATGTCGTCCCCTGGCAGAGCCCCGGTCACACAGCACTGGCGCATCCCTCACCACCTCCGCCCACTCCCGAGATCAGGGTTCACAGGCATTCTTTCATTCAAGACAAGGCCTGGCCCAGAGCAGGTGCCAAGGAAGTAAATGAACACATGAGTGAATAAATGAACAAATGCACATTTCTTTTCCCTGAAAGATATTTTAAGATTAGAACATTATTACCTAATCCAGGAACAGAAGCTTCTTGTGATGTTTGAGAAAATATGTAGGATGACACTTGAGTTAAATCTGTTATGTGTTATTTTGCTCCCGCTTACAAGTCTTTGAGTTCACCAAAGGAGGGTCCTATTCCCAGTCACCCCGGTGTCCTCCCAGCGCATCGAAGGTCTTAGTGTGTTTTTGTAGCATGACTAAACGAACCAATGAATGTGTGAATGTCACTTCTCCCTTTCCTTCCTGTGAAAAGCTTGTAGATCTAAGGGCCTCCAAAGTGAAGTATCACAAGAGAATGTCACCTTTCAACAGGCTGTGAACAACTTTGAAAAAAGAAAAATAGTGATCCAAGTACCTCCCAGCATTACGACCCACACTGAAATTAGTGGCTGCCCAAAATGAGCGCCTTAGTGGTGGATCTCAAAGCCATGAACCAACCAGGGAATGAGCCAACATGCTGGAATGAGAGTGAAGTCCTGCACGGCCCACTAGCACCTGAAGGTGTCTGGTAGACATGGTTCCATCCACGGGAAACCCGTCTATAACGTGGGAGTAACCTTGGCAGAAACCCTTCCTTCAAATTCAGCCTCATCTATGAAGTGACAGTCTGATGCCCCCTGAGGCTATGGACCTTGAACGGGTACCTCAAACCCCTGAGACCCAGTCTGTACATCCAAAGACTTAGCATAGTGGGAAGAGCAGTGCCTGCCTTACAGAGCTGGCATAGGTGGTAAATGAGGTCATGAATGTGAAGCCAGTACAGGGCACAGTAAGTGGCAGTCAGTCAATGCACTTAAACATTTAAACTGGTTGGACGTTTTCATGAAAATAACAATAATTCTAACATCAATACAGAGCAGGCCACTTGTTTTATACTCACTATTTACAACAGGACCATACAGCAAATCTCATTATTCCCATTCTACAGAGGAGAAAACCAAGATGGCACAGCTTGCGGCAGCTGAACTGGGGGCTCAGGAGAAGCCACTCCTCTATGTTCACACAATGAGTGGAAAACCCAAGATGTGACCCGGGATGCAGCTAATGGAGAAGCTTGGACAACATGCCCATCACTCCCAACACATTGCATTGGGGGTGGGGAAAGAGACGCATTGCAATAGAATGGTCAGTAATTGTAGCTTGTAATGTACATATTCAACAACAGTCAGTGAACTAGAAGGCAAATATAAAAGAGCCTGTAGGAAGCTCCCAGCCTCATACGGAAGGTAAAGCATGGTAATACTATAGGGCAGAAACTACAAAGAAGGTGTCCAGAACACAGTGGGGTTGGTGGGGAGACAAGAGTTTGAATCCAGGTGATGGTTTCAGCAGCAGGTATGAGGAAGTAGAGACAAAGAGTAGATAGGGCTTTACGTGAAGTAAGAAAGGGGAGTCCAGGAGATGGGATACAAGAGCTCAGGGCCTGTGAAGTCTGATGGGTGTTTTGCCCCCCTGAAGGAGAGAGGAGGTTGTTGGAGGAACAGAGTGGCATCAGCAGACAAGGGCCTGTGAAAAGCTGGCTAAGTGGCTTGGGTCCCACGCTAAAGGTGGCAGGGATCTCCCACAGACGTAAGAATCATCTGGACATGGGTGGACTTGGGGGAGCAGCGAAGACCAGGAAGCCAGGACAGAGAGTCTCATGCAGGTTTCTTGAGCTGAACCTCCTGCGGAGGGGGAGACTCAGGGATGGAGGAAGTCTTCTTGAAGGTCAGGGGCAGTAAGAGGAAACAACAAGATCCCCCTGCTGATTATAACGAGCCTCTGAAATAGCCCTCATGGCACCTGCAGTGGGCTCTACAGCCTGGGTGTCTCTATGCAGTATGGCATCTTGGTCTATTTTGGGAAACTGGACTTGTAGCTCCGTGAGCTAGCAAGCAACCTGCAGCGCGGGCAGCCACGATGCCAAAATGTGGCCAGGCCTGGTGGCTTGAGGTTCTGTGGACTGCACAGGTGTGCACAACCCAACAGGAAATGCCCCTGCAGGGACTTGTTCCGTGATGGTCATGCAGGCTCTGTGCATGGACTCAGCCATGCATCACACACTTGTTAGCTCCTTCCTGCATCCACGTGTCCAGGAGTCCTCCATCAGTCAGCTGCCACTCACCTGTGATGCTCTCACCCCCTTCTCATGCTCATGCTCACTGTCTCCTCCAGCTCCACAGTCTTCCCTCAGTGACTCACTCACCTACCCATGAACTCATGGTTAGGGCCACAGGCCCTGGGGCCCGGTTGCCTGGCTTCAAACCCCATCTTGTACCCTTTGTACATGCCATTTAGGTAACAACTTAACCGTGCCTGGGTTCCCCATCTGTAAAACAGGGATGGTGGCTGTCCTTGACTCACAGCAGCTATGAGCTTGAAATGAGATGAAACATGTAAACCACATGGCAGGCCCTCAGTCAACGTTAGCCTCATTATTCCTAGGTTCCTGCTCACAGCCCTCTCTGAACTCCACTACTATAGTGGAGAGAGGGATGAAACTCGGGTCTTGCCAAAGACAAGGGTCCAATCTGGTAGACAAGGTGAACTATGGCACTAAATCATCACAGAGTGGCCCAGAGTGAGAGCCCCCGCTAGGAGAGAGGACGGGCAGAGGAGGTGGCAAGGAGGCAGAAGGCAGAGAGAGGGAAGCCTCATGAGTGTCAAGGAAGCTCTGGCTGAGGCCCGTGAATGAGGATGAGGACAGGATTTGGAGCACCGGCTCTGCCACTGAGATCAGATTGCAGAAAAGGGTAATGGAGCTCCGGTAAAGCTATGAGGAAGAGATGTTGAGTGAGTTGGTTGTTGCCGGGTAAAAAAAGGCTCCCAAACTCCAAGCGGCCTCAAACAACAACCGCTTGTTATTACTCCTGATGCACATCAGCTGACAGTTCTGCTTATCTGAGCCAGGCTTGACTGAGGCCGGCTGGGCTGGCTCATGGTTTAGTGGCCAGCCGACAGTCCGGCTAGGGTTTGTCTGACCCAGAACAGCCTCTCTCACATGTCTGCTGGTAGCCCGGCTGTGGGCTTGAGCTATGGCATGCATGGGCAACTTGCCCCTCATCCTCCAGCTGGCTAGCTTGAGCCCACTGCAAGAGAACCAGTGGGAACATGGAAGGTCCCTTGAGTACCAGGCTCAGAGCTAGCATAAGGTCACTCCCGCGGTATCTTATTGATCAGGGTGAACCACACACTAGCCTAGACTCCGGCGATGGAGGAATAGGCTCCCCATTTTGATGGAAGTAGCTATAAAAATGACATCGCAAAAGGGCATGGATGCAGGAAAGGAAATGGTTAGGACTGGTTTTGCTAGCTATCTACTCATGTATTGGGGCCCTGGGTGGGGCTCAAGGACCATTAACTTAAGTCTCATGAGGAAAGTGAGTGAGTGTGCTAGCTCCGGGCATAGTGTGCAGTCAGAGTCAGTAGACAAGAGCTACTAAAGGCCAAGGCCTTTAAAGCACCAAAGCCAGGAACACAGTGAACCAGGGTCAGAACAATTCTCTCACAATACCTCAAGGGCTGTCGGGACACCAACACCCAGATTCCACAGCACCAGGTGTACAAAACCCAGGTTTTACCCCAAGTGGCTTGGAGGTGGTTGTGCTTGATCTTATAAGATCCTTGGATAGGCAGGGCTAATAGTAGCCAGCAGCAGGCCACGTGGCCTCAAGGGGTCCATTGTCCTTTAAGACCACAGCAGCAGGTAAGCAGTAACAAAGGCTGCCTTGTGACCCCTGTAAACATCCTCAACAAAGCCTGGCATCACTGGAAAAGAAAAACCCTGAGCTTCCCGCTATTAAAGCAATAGTCATAGCTCTGAAGAGTTGGTGCACGCATTCACAGTCCCCTAAGTTGTACTCACAGGTCAGTGAAGTCTTGTGCACAGAACAGCACAGATACACGAGTGCTCCATGATGGACATTTTTGAGGGAGCTGGTGTTGGGCATGTATCTCTCACATTTTGAGAATGCTTTCATGGGTAACACAGTCCTTCCAACTACCCATACAGAGGCAGGCATCTGCAAGTCTCGGTCTCATTTTACCCACAGTTTTTTCAGTCATCTTGATCCTATTTGTGAAATGGGAATGACATCCCTTAAGTCTCGGGTCCGGCATGTAAAACAAGTAGAGCAATGGTTTGGAATGTGATGATTATTGTCACTGAAGCTTTTTAGTTATCATTGTTATTATTAAGATTATTATTGATTCACAATCTTTCTCCAGCTGCAATTTTCCTTTGAAAGATGGTTCTGGTGGTCCCATAGTAAAGGACAAAATAATATCCTGGTAGTGACGAGGTGCTTTGAGATCTTCTGGCAAATGCATCCGTTTGGTAATTGGACCTCAGGCGGGTCTGCAGGGCTGAGAGTATGAAGACACATAAAATTCCACAGCGGTTCTTCTGGTGTCACCTGCCATTCCCACATTCCCACGCCTAGTTGTAAAACGTTAGGACTTACAGCCATTGGCAGAAGCAATTCTCCCACAAAAACTACACTGAAAATCTTCCTCTTGATAAGTAAGATCCATTATGAAGCAAAGTATTATTTAACCAGCAGCAATCTGCTGTGTCTCCTCTCTTGTCCCATCCAGGCCAAGAGTAGTTTGAAGCACAAATTACCAAAGCCTTGCCGTGCACCCCTAGTCCTCACACATCTAGCTTCAAGCCACTTTCACACTAATGTGTACCTGTTACTAACATGGCAGGAGTCAGAACCCACGGGGTCCCATAAACTGTTGTAAGGACCTGGAGAGTGGGCAGGCGGAGAGACAGTGGGTGCAGAAGGAAGAGAACTTCGAATGATGCTCCCCACACAGGCCCAAGATCATGGGGTGTGGAACCTACATTCCAATGTCTTAGAATTCCTCATTCACTCTTTTAAACATGTAACATTGGGCACTCACTAAGGTCCAGGTAATCTTTGGAGTGATAGAGACACAATTTTTGCCTCGAAGAGAATGCAGGGTAAGAGAGGCAGAGAGCCTTCCTCAAGTGCCAGGAACCTGTGTGATTAATGGGGACATTTAAATGAGCCTCCTAGAAGTGAAAACATACAAATCTCTGGCTCTGGCTACTCAGTGTCAGAGCTGGGAGTTCCCAGAGAGAGGGACCCCAGGGTGAAGGCCGGCTCCTCTGTGGTCAGCAGACCACCCAGGTTCTATCATTTGGGGAGAGTGTAAGTGGGACTGCACATGAAGTCTGGCACAAACCTTATCATTGTGGTTTTGTGGTCACACAGTGGCTGAACGTCCCCCAGCACTCGCCCTGCTCCCCGCTTTCCCCCAGGAGGCCTGCTCTGAGAACCAATGGTCCATTGAAAAACCTGCAAGACAATTACTGCCCAGATGTGGTGAACAGTACACATCCCGTGTTTTTAAAGAAACAGAAGATTTCCTTTTCTAAAAAACGTATCTCCTGTTGCCCAGTGAGGACTAAGTTTGAGCTACAAGGATCTTTCCTGACCCCATGTCACTGAGTTAGTGGTTTCATTCACCACTGAGATTAGGAAATCTAATCTGCAAAGTGATGACAGCACCATCCAGGAGGCAAGACTGTTGTGGGGATTCACTGGAATACTGCATAGAGGACTGTAAGATAGAAGGTTCTAGAAAATGAGTTCCTTTTTGTCCGTTTCCCTATCCATGATAACTAGCTTAAAGTGCACACAAGAAGCTCCAAATTCTTCTTTTTCCCTCCAAAAAAGGAGATGGAATATTGATTCCAATGCTGTCAGACCTGAAAAGATTCTTTTTGTTTCAGTGACATTTACCCCATCCCTGCACTTGACCCAAAAGTTTAGTTACACCATTTCCTTATTGTTGAACAGATTTCAGGGCACTGTGACCTGCCCATTACTCTTCCATTCCAGTGCCTGGGATTTTCACCTCCAGCCTGATCCAGCCACATGCCACACGGAACTGTTCAGTGTCTTCCATACACACTCTGCTTGATGCTCTGAACAGGTGCTCCCACACCTTCTCACTCTACCCTACACGGCTCACTTCCACACTTCTCACTCTCCACTCTGTCTGGGTGATGGACTTGTAGAGCCCACACCCAACTTTGATTCACCGAGAAAAACAGACTGCCTTCTTTCTCTGTCATTCATGGCTGCAGTTTTCTTGAAAATTAACACAGTGACTTATTCAATATTTCCCATCTCCCAAAACCTAGAGATGTATATGGTGCATAGCAGATAGCATATAAATACGTTCATGTGAATAAATTAATAAAAATCAATGTAGATTTCCTTACCAAAAAATGTCATTGGGATTGCAATCACTATAATGTTTTTCTCTTTGTCCCTCAAATTCCATACCTCTCCAGCTATGATCTGATAGCATCTACCAGATTGTTTTTAATTTCTTTACCTTATGCACCAATAACTGCTTAAAATCAGATAGGAATATTTTCTAATACCCTAGAAGAAAACAATAGAGTAAAGAATGCAAAACTAGTAGAACAAACAAGTTTTGGAAAGGAAAAGGAAACAAAAAAAAGTAGCGTAAATAGAAATTAAGAACATTGATAAGTATAACAATACCAATAATTATAATAAATATGAATGGGTAAAATCCCCCTATGAAAAGAAAGAGGTTTTCTGATTGGATTTTTTAAAAAGAAAATTTTAGAAAAATCCAACTATGTTATATTTATGAGACAGGCCCCTAAAACAAAAATGACACAGGAGCCTGAAAACACACAGATGGAGAAAGACAGACTAACAAATGCTTAAATAAAAGAGGTGAAGAAAAATATATATCAGACAACATAATAATCCAAATCAAAAATATTAAATAGGACAAAATGGGATTTCAATATTATTAAATATTACACTCTATCAAGAAGAATATTCACACATTTAGTAACAAAACTCCAACTATATCAAACAAAACCTGTTGGAAATGCAAAGAAAAACTAATAAACCCACCATCATAATAGAAGATTTAACACATCCCTCTCAGATCAAATGTCACATCAAGTAAACAAAAATAACTAAAAATACAGAAAACTTGAGCACACCATTAACATGCAGTGCCAAGCAGAAAATACAAGTCTTTTCAAACTCTTCTGACACAGACAACTAAATTGAAGATGGAGGACATTACAGATCAGATACTTATATCTTCACAGAAGCAGAAATGGGAAGAAAAATATCTGACCATAGTATTTCTTTTAAATAACAGTAGGAAAAAGAAAACTAAAATGTTATCACATTTAATTTTTAAAAAAAACTATGTATCTCTTGAGTTAAAGAAGACATTAAAGCAAGACAAAATTACATTTTAGAAATTTTTTTTAATAACTGCATAATAACTCTGAAGAGATACTGGTCAAAAAGATACATTCAAAATAAAAAATGTCTAGCTATAACTTGAAAAAGGTGAATTGAGGTTTTTTTTTTACTTAAAATGATAAAAATATGGTAAAATTATCTAAATAAATTAGAAGTAAGGAATAAATCAATTTTACAGCAGAAAATAAACAGAAATGAGGGTATAATCAGTAACACCTAAAAGGATTATTTGAAAATACCAACAAAATACTAAATGGCTTATCTAGAAATCCAAAATGAAGAGAAAAGAAGATAAAAGCAAACAATATCAGGAATAAGAGATTGTTCAGAATCAGAGAACAATTTTTAAATAAGATTATATGCTAATTTATTTTAATAAATTTCAAAATCTTAAGGCAATGGATAATTACCAAGGAAATATAAATTGCAAAATTAATTTAGGAAATGAAAGAAATTATCAGAAGAGTTAAAAGGTAGTAAAAAAGAAAATCTCTCAGAACTTACCTTTCATAAAAATTAAAACTTTTTTTTTCTCTCTTTAGAAAACAGTAAATGAAATGAAAAGCTAATTGGTAGACTAGGAGAAAAATATTCTCAGTATACATATCTGATAAATGACGGGAATCCAGAATATACAAAGAACTCCTACTGGTACCTATTAAGAAGACAAAAGACCCAAGAAAACAGGAAGGCAAAAGATTTTTTAAAACATTCAAAAAAGACACATCAATGGTTTGTAATAAATATATGCAAAGTGTTGCAAAGTGTTGTTGTTCATCAGGAAAATTCAAGTGAAAACCACAATGGTATAATCCCTACATACTTAACAAAATGGCTAAATGTAAAACTGCCTAGCTTTATCAAATGCTGACAAGAATGTTGGACAACTGAAATTTGCATGAATTGCTGATGGAAATGCAAAATGTGGAAAACTTTGGACAACAGTTTGGCAATTTCATGTAAAGTATGCACTTACTATATGACATAGCAATCCTACTCCTGGATATTTGTCCCAAAGAAATTAAAACATATGTGCACAGAAAAACATACCAATATTTATAGCAGCTTTACTCATATTAATCTGAAACTGGCAGCAACCCAAATTCCCAACAACAGGTGAATGGATAAACAAATTGTGATGTATCCATGCAGTGAAATAATACTTAGCAATGAAAAGAAACAAACTACTGATACAAGCAACAGCACTGATGAATTTCAAAGATATTATGCTAAGTGAAAGAAACCAGACATAAAAGAATATGTGTTTTATTATCTCATTTACATGGAGTTCTTTAAAATGGAAAACTAAGTTATAAGGTGAGAACAGAACAGTGGATGACAATGGCCAGGTGTTGGGAGGTTATCTACAAAGGGGTATGAAAAACACTTTCAGAGAGAAAGTTTTATTTTAATTTCTATCTTGATTATATTGATGTTTATGTAAGTATTTGTGTATTTTAAGACTCTGTGAACAAAACACATAATATATAAATTGCACCTGATTAAATTGATAAAAAAAAAAATCACTTTGCCCAGTGATCCTTGAGTAAATAGTTCCTACCTTCTAAAAAGGGTAGTTCCTGTGGTTTAATAATTATGTCAAAACAGATGAAGTTGGAAACATCCTAAGTCGTGCTATGAAACAGAGAACGTTGCATCAAAGTCAGATATGGAAAGTGACTACATGGAGAATTATGAAACGGTAGACTGATAGCACTTGCAAATCTACATGTGAATATTTAATATAATCCATGCCTATAGAAGAGTTAGGTGTGTGATAAAAATGGCATTTCAAATCAATAATAAAACAACAGAATAGTCAATAAATGGTTTAGGGATAATCACTACTCACTGAATAAACAATGTTTGATCACTGTCTACCTTATACATATCACAAGTAATGTCTTAGGAAGCCAAATGGGTGGGAATAAACTATAAAGCATTAGTAGGAAATAAATCATATTTCTGAAAGGCCAATAAGATCCAAAGTCTAGAAGTCATAATGTAAAAATTGACACATATAACTACATTAAACTGAAAATTTACTTAAAAGCATTTATAAAATTAAAAGCCCAATTTAAGAATAAAAAAATATTTGTAATAAAAAATAGCAAATTATCAGTACCCATAATATATAAGTAGCTCTTACCAATCAATAAGAAAAGTAAAATACCCATTTCCATTCAGAAAGGCTGCAATAATTGACATTCCTATCAATACTGTAAAATAGTATTTACCTGACTAATCATGGGCAAAATAAAACAAAACACACAACTCATTATATGTTTTATTTTTTATTTTTTTATTTTTTATTTTTTATATGTTTTATTTTTATTTTCCTAATTACTATTTAACTAGTCACATATTTTCATGTTTATGGACACTTGCATGTCTTCTATTGCCAACTGCCTGGACATGTTTATATCTTGTGTCCATTTTTTACAGGTATGTTTCTTTCTTTCTACTGAGTAACAACAAACAGAAACATAAAAAATGAGGTAACTCATGACCCTGGAGTCCCAGGATCGAGTCCCACTGCTCCCTCAGCAGGGAGCCTGCTTCTCCCTCTGACTCTATCCTCTCTTGTGCTCTCTCTTTCTCTCAAATAAAAAAAGATAAAATCTTAAAAAAACAATGAGATGACCATCAGGAGAAGATATAAATGAATGATGGTACATCCATATAGAATATGATATAGCTGGTAAAAATGACAGCTGGTAGACATTCACATGGAAAGATTAGTACAAAAATTAAGGTAAAAAGATACAGTAAAATAATTAAAGGAGGGCCCAGTTTACATTTAAAAAGTCTCTATTCTCATTCAAATGTATTTGTGGAAAAGAATTGAAAAAATATGCAAAAGGTTAGTTATGAAAACATATTTATTAAGGACTTACGTGCTAAATGTGCTTCTAAATACTTTATACTGTATCTAGTTCTGCCATCAATCCCATGATGTGGCAAATAATATGATCACCATCTCCAGCTGAGGCGATCAAGTCCTGGGGGTTGAGTGTCACCCTATAGCAGGTGTACGGAGGAGTCTGAGCTGAGACGTGGGCAGTCTATGCTAGACTGTGCTCTCTCCCAACTCTTACAAAGCTGACTTCTGGGACAGCAGACGGATTTATTCATCTAAGTTATTTGAATTTTTAGAATAGGAGTATATTTGTGAAATGGACACCTTCTAAAAAATACATCAAAATAAAAAGGGGTGCCTGGTGGGCTGCAGAGGCCCAAGCATTCCAGAGGCCTCAGGGAAGGTGTCATATAACACTCTGGAGGAACAGAAACAGGTGAGAATGCCAGGTTTTAGGCTGGGAAAGAGGAGCTTCCAAGGGATGTTAAAGCTATTTTAAAACGCATACGGAGCTGCATTTGGAGGGGGTCTTTGTAATCCCAGGTGGCAGAGTCAGGGCCACTGGGTGGAGAGTCTAAGAAGCCGATGTCAGCCTGACATAGGGCCAGTCAGGTTTAGTTTGGACCTGCTGAAAATGCAAGCATCTTCCTCTGAAGGTAATGTGAGCTGCTGATGACCCAGAACCAGAAAACAGGAAGTCACTTAGCACAGAGCTGCCTAGAGGTCTGAGTTATCAAAAGACGGCTTCAAGAGATGTGACTCCCAGGCCATGAAGTCTATAGCCTCCACGTGATAAAATATTCTCTCCAACTACTACTTAGTTCATGTTCATGAGTAGTGGGTTCAGCAGCAAAATTCAAAATAACCACGTGCTTCTGTGGCTCAGTCAGTTATGTACCTACCTTCAGCTCAGGTCATAATCCAAAGGTCCAGGGATGGAGTACCGCATTGGACTCCCTGCCCAACAGGGAACCTGCTTCTTCCTCCCGCTCTGTTCCTCCCTTCTGCTCATACTCTCTCTCCTTCTCACTGTCTTTCTCAAATAAATAAATAGCATCTTTTAAAAATTTTCAAACTAAATCTCCTTGATGGAATGTTGCAGATTGGAAAGAATCATCATACTTGTGACACCTCAGCAGAGTTGCTCCGAAAGCTGCCATGGCTGCGGTCCATCAGCTGGAGTGTGTGGTCAGACACCTGCAGGCTGTGCCTCCCCGCAATTTCTCTTCACAGCACCGATGTTTATGTAGCCACAGGCTGCTGACCTCATCGGAGCTCTTAATACATTGCAGTCGTCAAGATGTAGTCAGAGGATGATGGCAAAGCAATGGGTTTGTTCAGATGCTTACTCACTGGCCAGGGCAGATTGCCCAAATCTGTCTGAAGCCCTGACACATTGCAAAAAGAAATATTAAGCATTCTAAAATGACAAGCCTACCACTAATCCGTGACTCACTGCAGTGTCTGAATTCTGAGGTTCTAAACAAGAAAGCACCAACAATGGCCATTTACAATCTAGTAAAACCAAACACTACTATTTGCTTCCCAAATGTGGAAAGTGAAACAAATAAATATCCAGATGGGGACAAAATGTCAATGGAGAATCAAACATCTGATTGTTTTGGGTGGATGTTATTCATGACATCAAACCTTGAATGAAAACATTTATAGCTGAGAATGCATTAGCAAAAATGTAAAATATTAATTGAGACGGAATCAAATTCCTTCAACAAATGCTTACCCATGAATTGTGTGGGATCTATATTTTGTTTGTCAAGCTCTCCTATCCCCATCAGATTTTTCTCTGTGATTTTTTTATGGACCCACTTGCTCATTCACATATTTTCCCCTTCTCAATTCCTCCAAAAAAGCCCTGGATAACAGACAAGTGTGCCCTGCTTCTTGATCACAAAAGTCCTTGAGGGGACCGGATCTTATTCAACTTTGCAATTACCCAGTTATTTACACATAGTGGGTACTTAATACATTTGTTTTAGAACTTTTTAAGAATATAATTAATAGGGGGACAGAAACAGAAGAACAAGAACAACAAAAATCAGGGGTCTGAGTGAACCAGACTGAGCAAGAAGCTGTTTTTATAACAAGACCTAATTTATGAGTCCATACACTCCCTCAAATACATAAGCTGATTCTATCAGCTCAGGCTGGAAATTCAAACCAGATTAAAAAAAAAAAAAAAAAAAAAGGCGAAAACAAACTTCAGCCTAACCAGTTATTTTGCCAGTACATTTAGTCAAAATTGCTGAATCACCAGACTTGAATAAACAGTACCTCCAACTCCAAGTCCCTCTGCAGATCCAGTGAGAAAAAATGTTATTCTTTCTTGGCTTGTCAAATAACAATCAGTGTCTGTGCTCTTAGAGCTCCAGTGTTCCTTCTCATCCATACTCTGTCACTTGTTACCTGTGTGAGCTTAGAAAAATCACTTAACGGTTTGTTCCTCAATATTAAAAAGAAAAAAAAAAAAAAGAGTGGCTGACAATAAATATCCATTTTATCTCAAAATGAAAGTCTTTTTAATAATGTCCCCAAGATACATGACTATCTATTTAAAAAATAATAATAATAAGCCTCAATATCTCTAATGCAATCTTTCTCTCATGCAAAAAAATTCATCAAGACTGACAATGGAGGGGCACCTGGGTGGCTCAGTTAGTTGAACATCTGCCTTCCACTCAGGTCATGATGCCAGGGACCAGGGATCAAGCCCCACACTGGGCTGTCTGATGAACAGGGAGTCTGCTCTCCCTCTGTCTCTGCTGCTACCCTTGCGTGTGCTTGCTCTCTCTCTCTCTCTCTCTCTCTCTGTCAAATAAATAAATAAAATCTTTAATAAAACAAAAAACTAAATTTAGGGGAAAAAAAGACTGACAATAGACTGAAACATACATGAAAGCTAAAATTACAGAGCATATAGAAGAAAGCATAGGAAACTATCTCTGAGTTAGGAGTCAGAAGTAATTCCTTAACTTACAAAAAGCAATAACAATAAATAAATAAATAAATAAATAAATAAATAAATAAGGCTTGAACGTATCCAAAAACTTCTATTCATCAAAAGACACCATTAAGCAAATGAGTAACCAAGCCATGGGCTGAAACATACCTGGATATATTATATTTAATATATATTAAAACATGTATCTGACAAAGCATTTATACCCACAAATATGAGGAAATTGCATAGCTCAACAATAAAAATTGAGAAAATGACTTAAAGATAGGTTTCACTGAAGAAGATAGACAAGGGAACAGTAAGCACATGAAAAAGCGTTCCGTGTCCTTAGTCACCACAGAAATACAAATGAAAACTGCAGTGAGGTACTACCACTTGAGGTCCTACTATTCGAATGGTGAATTAAAGACTGACAACACCAAAGCTTAGTGAGAATGTGAAACAAATGGAATGCTCCTCCACTGTTGGTGGAAGTAGAAAATGGCACAAAACTCTGGAAAACTGCTTCACAGTTTCTTATAAATTAATCACATACTATCTGTCTTAATCTGCTTAGGCTGCTGCAACAAATTACCATAGACTGGGGTCTTAAACAACAAGCATTTATTTCTCCCAGGTCTGGAGGCTGGAAACTCTGAGATCAAAGTGCCAGCTGTGCTAGGGTTTGGTGAGGACTCAATTCTTGGTTTGCATGGTTGCTTTCTTGCTGTATCCTGGCAAGGTAGAGAGAGAGATCACCTCTCCTTTGTCTCTTCCTATAAAGGCATTAATCCCCTAACCTAATTACCCCCCAAAGGCCCCACCTCCAAATACCATCACAATGGGGATTAGGGTTTTTTGAATTGGGAGTGGGAGGACACAAACATTCCATTTGTAGCATTACCCAATAACCAAGCGACACCACCCCTAAGTATTTACCAGTCAGTGATTTACAGAGTGAACTGTATTCCTCTTTATTCATAATAGCCCCAAACTGTAAATGGCCAGTTTGGGAAATGTCCATCAACAGAAAAACAGATGAACAAATCATGCTATCCTGATGCAATGAATTACGACTCAGCAATAAGACAAAACAAACGCAACCACTGACACACAAGATGATGAATCCAAGAATCACTATACTGAGTGAAAGAATAACAGACATGGAAGAGCACACACTGTAGGGTCCCATTTATCTGAAATTCTTCATCAGGCAAAAATCACCTATGCCGAAAGCAATCAAAACAGAGGTTGCTGCATCATATGGTAGTTGTATTCTTACTTTTAGGGACCCCCCCCTACTATTTATCATAAAATTTGTACCAATTTCTATTCCCACTCACAGTGTACCAGAGTTCCCTTTTCTCCATATCCTTGCCAATACTTGTTACTTTTTGTCTTTTTTATGTTTGTTTGTTCTGGAAATACAGTTTAAACACAATGTTACATTAGTTTCAGGTGTACAACACAGTGATTCAGTAGTCTATATGTTATGTTGTGCTCACCACCATAGCCATTCTTGCAGGTGTGAGGGGGTACCTCACTGTGGCTTCAATTTTCATGTCCCTGGTGACGAGCGACGTTGAGCACTTTTTCCTATCCTTGTTGACCATTTATATAACTTCTTTGAAGACATATCTATTCAGGTCTTTTGCTTATTTTACTTTTTCAATTAATTTATCTATTTGATAGAGAGAGAGAGAGCGCAAGTGGGTAGAGGGCAGAGGAAGAGGGAAATCTCAAGTAGGCTTCCTGCTGAATGAAGAGCCCAATACAGGACTCAGTCCCAGGACCCCAAGATCATGACCTGAGTCGAAATCAAAAGTTGGATGCTTAACCAATAGAGTCATGCAGGTGCCCCAGGACTTTTGCTTATTTTTAAAATCAGGTTATTTGTTCCAAAGAAAATTAAATCGGTATCTCAAGGAGACATCTGCATGCCCATATTCATTACAGCATTAGTCACAGATGTCAAGATGTGGAAACAACCTAAGTGACCATCAAAAGATGAATGGATAAAGAAAATGTGATATGTGTGTTTGGGTATGATATCTATAATTATATGTGTGTGTGTGTGTGTGTGTGTGTGTGTGTGTGGACTATAAAGTGGAATATTATTCAGCCTTTAAAAAGAAAGAGATCCTGACATTTGCAACAAGATCTAGAATGAACTTAGATGACATTATGTTAAGTGGAATGACCCAGACACAGAAGGGCAAATACTGCATGATCTCACTTCCATGTGGAATCTGAAATAATCAAACTCCTAAAAGCAGAGAGGAGAAGAGTGGTTGCTAAGAGCTGAGGGAGGGGAAAATAGAGAGGTATTGGTTAAAGGGGACCAGTGTCAGTTATGCAGGAAAAATAAACTCTGGAAATCTGCAGCGTGGCATGATGACTATAGTTAACAACATTATCTGATATACTTGAAATTTGCTAAGAGTGTAGGTCCCAAGTATTCTCACAACATACACACACACACACACACACACACAGGAAACTGTAAGAGTTGATGGATATGTTAACTGACTTGGTTATGATAATAATTATAAAATGTAAATATATATCAATGTACACATCTATACCAAAAATTGCATTGCATGCCTGAAACATATGTAATAGTACATAATACTAATAGTACCTCAATAAAGATGAAAAATACAAATGAGGGGCGCCTGGGTGGCTCAGTGGGTTAAAGCCTCTGCTTTCAGCTCAGGTCATGATCCCCAGGGTCCTGGGATCGAGCCCCACATCAGACTCTCTGCTCAGTGGGGAGCCTGCTTCCTCTTTGCCTCTCTGACTACTTGTGATCTCTGTCTATCAAATAAATAAATTTTTAAAAAATCTTAAAAAAAAAGAAAAATACAAATGAGACTTGCTGGGATGGAGAGGCTTAGCAGAATTATTTGGGAAGGTACATAAGGGAGTTTTCTGGAGAAATAAGAATATTTAATGACTTGCTAGTTATGTGGGTTCAACTAGCATGTCAGTTTGTCAGAACTAGCGTATCTTTCTATTTAAGATTTAGGCACATTTCCGTATTCTAACTACACTAGGGTACACTAGCAGTACTACTACACTAACTACACTAACTACATTCCACATTTTTAAAAAAACTAAGACTCTTTTAAATCTCCTACTACTCAATGCTGTTGAGAGAATCAAAAGAGACTCTTCCTGTATATTAGGTAAGGTAAGGGTGTCTGGTGTCGAGCACACACTTCATGAATCAGGTCTTTCATACACTAGTGGAGGCTGATTAAGTAAATACAAGGTACAGTAGGCTATCCGTGGGAATGATCATTTTCAGCAAGGTTTATTCCACCTAAATACCATGATAAAGTCAGAACACAACGGCTTCTGGAATTTTGATTCAGCCACAAGTCCAGGCTTCATAAACCCCGTGCCAGCGTTCTGAGAATCCCAGGTGGGGACAAGGTGAGCAGCCTGTGGGGCTGCTTTAATTCAATTGTCCGAGTTATTAACTTTGTTTCTGAAGGGATTTGTGCAATTCAGTCCTGATGGAGCTCCGCCGGTAGCTCATTTCAGTTTTAACTGGTTGAAAGTATGCATCCGATATTTCTCCATTTTGTAATATCAGAGAACCAGGGAGACTTTAATTAATCCTTTTCTGCCATCACGTCTAAAAGCCAAAAGACATTTTAATGAGAAGGCAGCAGCAGAAAAAAAAATCAGTAATAAAATAAATAAAAAAATAAAATCATGAGGCTCATAAGCAGCCCCACAGATGGAGGCATTCAGCTCAATAAAATAAAAGATGAATTTATTTGACTAATGCAAATAGAGAGAAAATGAGGCACTTGCACAGTGCGCAGACTGACTGTGAATGGATGAGTAATGTCAGAGTGTCAGACCTTCGGTCGTAAACTCGCAGGCGCCAACAATGGTCATGCCCGATTTAATGAAAAAAATGAAATGCTACATATTACTGTTTGCTTCCCCCGTCAAAATGAGTTGTCTGAATATTTTATTCAGTAAGGACTGTTTTATATATGAAAGATAATTAAATATTGTATAAAAGAAATGGGTTACATGATGTTACATCGGGGACAATGGCAGGGCTGGGGAAAAGCAGGTGGGCTACTGTGCTTTCTACAGTGAAATTACAATTATGTCATAGACCGACAGCTTCCCACGTGCCCAGCACTGTGCTAATTAACCCATCAAGGATGGGTTTCAACTACAGGCATTGTGGTGGGCACTGAGATACACACAAAAATAGAGCTAGTGCCAGGAGACATCACAGTCTCAATGGGAAATTAAGACAGTATAGAGTCTTGCGCATAGTACATGCTCAAAGGTGCTTATCGAGTGTGTAAGGGACTGAACTGAAGTAAGTGGTAAAATAAATATGTTAAGCCTTAGAATGAGAGCATCAGACACTTAGGTGCTACAGGACCATTCTCTGAGCTTAGGACATATACAATCAAATCTCTCTATTTGGGGAAAGGGGGTTGATAGAACAAAGAGGACAGGCTTTGGGTCAGTGTTTCCCAATCTCAGCACTACTGACATTTTGAGCTGAATGATTCTTTGTTGTGGGGGACTGACCTACACATGGCAGGATGTTCAGAAACATCCCTGGCCTCAATCACTAGATGCCGGTGGGACACCCCATCGCTGAGTGGTGACAATTAAAAATGTCTCCAGACATTGCCAAATGTTAGTGTTCCCTAAGGGTGAATGTTGACCCTGGCTGAGGACCATGCAGTGAGATGAACCCAGATCTTAACCTAGGTTCTGTCATTTATGAACTATTTGACATAAGCAAGTCACTTCATCTCTTCAAACTTCAATTTCTTCATCCCTATAATGAGTCACCAGGTTTTATAAGTGTAGTAGATTGAATGATTAACTCCAACCTTCCATCTTTCCCTGTATCCCCAACTCTTGACTTTGAGCACAGTGATGTGACTTGTTTTAGCCACGTCAACAAGGCATCTCAGTTCCTTCTACTGACTCTCTAGTGCCTCTGCCATCCTCATAACAGGAACACACCCCAGACAGCCTGCTGGTCTAAAAAAGATGAAAATTAAGTGAGGCAGACCCAGTCTTACAGAGATGTAGTTTGAAGAAGAGTTACCCGAGTGTACTTGCAGACAGTTGGGAATATTTGTGATTTTATGTCCCTGGAGAGCAGAACTTGTTATGCTGCATTATCATGCCAAGAGCTAACTGATACAGTAAGAACTCTTTACACAACCAGTCCATTTTCAGAGAATCAACACAAGCCTTCTTCTCCCCTCCTTTCAACTGCCTTCTAATATGAACTTGTCTGCTTTCCCTCTGGCTGCAAGTATGGCCTAGTATTATTGCAGGAATATTTCTTCTATCATTTGGAGGATGATTAAAATAACAATGACAATCACAAGAACAAACACATGACAATAAAAGCTAGAAATTAATTTCCCACCTCCTACAAGGCAACTATATCTTGGCATGCACTCGTTGCTGAAAACAAGACTTAATTCACAGTGTGTTCAATCACTTAAAACAGATGCATGTTAGAAGAATGCAGTCTATCCATGTTCAGGGTCCCAGTTGGAAATCAAAAGTGCATAAAATGTGAGAAGCAGTCCAGTCCACAATTGAGCTGTGTGAACAATCATGTCAGCCCTGCAGATGTTACATGGCAACAATTTCCCCAGGATTTCTGAAGTGCTCCATACCTCGGTCCTTGTGGCATCCCAATGCTGGAAGAAAATCTGACTCCAACACTACCATTACAGCATTTTTGCTAAAGTGGCCTCCTTGCCATCTCTCCCCAGCTAGCAATCCAAGATGGTTTTCCAACAGAAGAGGCTATAGGATGGACTGAGACTTGACTCACTCTTCATTTATGGGGACCTTGTCTATGACAAGAACTGTTATAGGCTCTGGAGGAGATGAGAAGATGAATCACATATTATGTCAACCTACAGGATTTTAGGAGTCCATAGGAGGAAAGCCCAAAAAAATCACAACACAGTATGATGAAATCTTAAAGATGTACATGTGCTAATTCCTGGAACTTGTGAATACAGTAACATACTAGGCCAAAGGGACTGTTCAGATGTGACTAATTTAAAGATATTGAGATGGGGAAGTGGTCTTGGATCACCTGGGTGGGGCCAATGTGATCATGAGAGCCCTAAGAAAAGGGAGACAGGAGAGTCAGAAAAGAAGACTTGACCACAGAAGCAGAGGTTGAACTGATGCAGTCATGAGCCAAGGAGTGCAGGTGGTCTCTAGAAGCTGGACAAGGCAAAGAACAGATTGTCTCCTAGAGCTTCCAGAAGAAACACAGCTCTCCCTCTTAACATCTTGATTTTAGCACCCTGGGACCCATTTCGTACTTCTGACCTCCAAAACTATAAAGATAATAAATGTGTTATGTTTCATTTCTTTTTTTTTTTTACTGTGCTATATTAGTCACCTTACAATACATCATTAGTTATTGATGTATGTTACGTTTCAAGCCACCAAATTGGTGGTAATTTGTGACAGCTGCAATAAGGAATTAATATGGGCGGGAAATAAGTGGCGTGATCCTTACATATACTGGAGGGGTTAAGGAGGGCTTCCTGCTGGAGATAATGAGGACACGGAAGGATGTAAAAGAGACAGAAAAAGGGCATTTCACACAGAGGAATTGGTATGGAAGAAAGCCCAGGGGAAGGGAAATATTTTTAAAAACCTGATTTGTTATGCCCAGGATTTGGCACAGGGCAACACTCAGTATGTATTGAATTACTTCATTTTTGACATGTATATACGTATGTAACTCATAGTTATATAAGACTGAATGTGTACAGAAGAGAGCAATACTAAATCCCAATTAAGGGACCAGCAAAGGTCCCATGGGGGATAAGTACCCGAGCTGAACCTGAGGGGGAATTCGAGGAGCTGGACTTTTATCCCAATGGCTGTGGGAAATTCTTAGAAGTTGTTAAAAGGGGTGTGACTCTGTGAAAGACTGAGTCATAGAGTAATCACTGCAGTATGAAAACCAAAGAGAGGTAATGTTCAAAGTGGGTGACCAGTCAAGCGGTTGTTGCAACAGTATGGATAACAGTATGGGCAAACTTTCTCCTTCCCACCAAGGATGAACCTGTCCACACTGTTCATTCAATGGTTCAAGGGTGTTCCTTGGGACATAGTGGCCTTTGTGGCATGGCTTTTCTCCACCTCCCACCCTTCCGCGCCCTCACACCCTACATTCCATACCTGGGAGAGTTGAAGACTCACGTCTCTGTGCCAAAACCACCATTAACACACCAAATCAATCAAATATCTTGCTATATTATAGATTTGTTCCCTTTTCTGCCTACCTAACCCCATAATGGGATCTCTAAGAGAGGAATCTTATTGCTTTCATCTTGATAATCATGTTCTCTTTTTTAATTAACTGACACATAATATTGTATTGGTTTAAGGTAGACAACATAATGATTTGATATATGCATTTTTAAGATGTTATTTATTTATTTGAGAGAAAGCAAAAGTGAGAGAGATCACAGAGAGAGAAGGAGAAGCAGACTCACCACTGAGTGGTGATGTCGGGCTCAATCCCAGAACCCTGGGATCATGACCTGAGCCGAAGCCAGACGCTTAACTGACTGAGCCACACAGGAGCCCTGATATATGCATTTTTGTGTAACGATTGCTTTAATAGGTTTCATTAACACCCTTCACCTCACACAGTTAAAATCTTTTCCTGTAATGCATTAAAGATGTACTCTACCAGAAACTTCCAAATATACAATACAGTATTGTAAACTATGTTTACCATGCTGTATATTACAACCCCAGATTTTATTTACCTTATAACTAGAAGTTTGTACCTTTTCACCCATTTTCCCCACCCCACACCCACTCTGGCCACCACCAATCTATTCTCTGGATCTATGACTTCATTTGGGGGAGGGAGAGTTTTGTCTTTTTTTTTTTAGGTTCCATGTATAAGTGAAATCATACCATATTTGCCTTTCTCTGTGTGACTAACTTCACTTAGCATAATGCTCTCAAGTTCCATATAAGTGGTCACAAATGGCAGGATTTTCTTCTTTGTTACAGCTAAATATTTCATTCTATGTATTAATACATATTTTATATACATGTATTCACATACAATATATACTATATGTAATGGGATATTATAATAGTAATTATTATTATGTAATATATTTGTTGCATGGTTAAATTATTAATTAATATTATATGTATATATATCCATCAATGGACACTTAGGTCACTGCCATGCCTTGCCTATTATAAATCACACTGCAGTGAACATGAGTATGCAGATATGTCTTCACAATAGAAGTTTTGTTTCCTTCAATATATACCCAGAAGTGGAATTACTGGATTATAGGGTAGTTCTGATCTCAATTTTTTGAGGAACCTTCATACTGTTGTCCACAATGGCTACACCAGTGTGCATTCCCACCAACAGTGCATGGGGGTCCCTTTCCATGCTCACCAGCAGTTGCTGCCTCTTGTCTCTCTCTCTCTCTCTTTTTTTTTTTAATGTTATATTAGCACCATACAGTACATCATTGGTTTTTGATGTAGTGTTCCATTATTCATTGTTTGCGTGTAACACCCAATGCTCATTACAACATGTGCCTTCCTTAATACCCATCACTGGGCTAACCCATCCCCCTATCGCATTCCCCTCTAAAACCCTCAGTTTGTTCCCTGGAGCTCATGGGCTCTCATGGTTCATCCCTCTGATTCCCGCACTCCCTTCCATTTTCTCTTCCTTCCCCTAATGACCTCTGTGCTATTCCTTATGTTCCACATATGAGTGAAACCATATGATAATTATCTTTCTCTGTTTGAGTTATTTCACTTAGCATAATCCCCTCCAGTTCCATCCATGTTGATACAAAAATTACATATTCATCCTTTCTGATGACTGAGTAATATTCCATTATATATACATGGACCACATCTTCTTTATCCCTTTGTCTGTTGAAGGACATCTTCGCTCCTTCCACAGTTTGGCTATTGTGGACACTGCTTCTATGAACACTGGGGTGCCCTTCTTTTCACTACATCTGTATCTTTGGGGTAAATGCCCAGTAGTGCAACTCCTGGGTCATAGGATAGCTCTATTTTTAACTTTTTGAGGAACTTCCACACTGTTTTCAAAATGACTATATCAACTCACACTCCCACCAACAGCATGAGATGGTTCCCCTTCCTCCACATCCTCTCCAACATTTGTTGTTTCCTACCTTGTCAATTTTTGCCATTCTAACTAGTGTAAGGTGGTATCTCCATGTGGGTTTGATTTGAATTTCCCTGATGGCTAATGATGATGAACATTTTTTCATGTGTCTGTTAGCCACTTGCATGTCTTCTTTGGAGAATTGTCTATTCATGTCTTCTGCCCATTTTTTTTTTCTAGAGTTTAAATTTATTGATTAGCTCTATACATATTTTTAGTCTTATATGTTTTAAGTAAGACTAGAACTCCTTAAATATTAAAGACATATAGTAAATGTTATTGAATATTAAATAATTTTACAAAAAGATTATTTACATAGAAGACTTAGAATAAAGCTTTGAGTTCATAATATGAGATTTTATTCACTAACTATGCCTTTCATTTTCATAAATTCATTGATTTATTATTTCATTACTTTAATGTATTATAAAATGTGTTCATATAGTTTCTTCACTGAAGTATAGTTGGCATACAATGTTACATTAGCTTCCAGTGTACAGCACAGTGATTCAACATTTCTATATGTTGTTATGTTGCACAAGTGAAACTACAAAATGTCACCATGCAGTACCATTCTAACTGGTGTAAGGTGGTATCTCCATGTGGCTTTGATTTGAATTTCCCTGATGGCTAATGACGTTGAACATTTTTTCATGTGTCTGTTAGCCATTTGCATGTCTTCTTTGGAGAAGTGTCTGTTCACGTCTTCTGCCCATTTTTTGACTTGACTATTTGGTTTTTTTGAGTGTTGAGTTTAATAAGTTCTTAATAGACCTTGGATACCAGCCCTTTATCTGTAATGTTATTTGCAAATATCTTCTCCCATTCTTTGGGTTGCCTCTTAGTTTCCTTGACCATTTCCTTGTTGTGTAGCAGCTTTTTAATCTTGATGAAGTCCCAGTAGTTCATTTTTGTTTTTGTTTCCCTTGCCTTTAGAGATGTGACATGAAAGAAGTTGCTGTGACCAATGTTGAAGAAGTTACTGCCTATGTTCTCTTCCAGGATTTTGATGGATTCCTATCTCATGACTTTTTGATGATAGTCATTCAGCCATGTGTGAGGTGATATCTCATTGTAGTTTTGATTGGATAAGCAGAATCTCAACATCCAGAAATAATAATCTTATTGTTACCACTTACTGAAGATTTTCTATTTGCCAGGCACAACCCTAGACAGTAAGTTCCAAGAAGACAGGACCTGCTTCTACCTTGTTAAATCTTTTATCCACAGTCTCTGGCCTCAGGTTGGCATCAACCAACTTATAGTCATGGGGATAGGCCAGACTATACTTTGGTCACAAACAAACTGCCACAACTCATTGGCTTCACATGACAGAGATTAACATTTCACTCAGGTTGTATTCCCAACACAGACCAGTAGGTGTTATGCGTCAAGTTGTGACCTCCCAAAAAGTATGTCCCAGTCCTATCCCTGGTACCTCTGAAATAGGTATTATTTGGAAACAGTCTTTTCAGATACAATCAAGTTAAGATACGGTCATTAGGATGGACACTAATCCAACATACCTGGAGTTCTTATAATAAGAGGAGAGCACCATGTGATTACAGAGGCAGACACTGGAGTGCCACCAGCTATAAGCTCAGGAACACCAAGGATGGCCGGCCACCACTAAGGGCTGGGAAGAGACAAAGAAGGAGTCTACCAAGGGTCCCAGAGGAGCATGGCCCCACTGACACCTTGATTTCAGACTTCCAGACTCCAGAATTGTAAGAGAAGAAATTTCTCTTGTTTTAAGCCACTCACCCTGTGGTCCTTTGTTACACCTGCCTTAGGAAACTTACACAACTTGGCTCCACACAGTGACACAGGGACCCGGGCTGGCCATGTCCATGTCCCATCATAGACCTACCATCTGGAAAAGGGGACCAGCCAGATTCCTGAGAGGAACTGAAAGAGAGAGATGACTCACTTCCTCTCACAACCTATTTGCCAGAATCCTGGGGCAGGTCCCCAACTCACCTCCAAGGATGACTGAGAAACATAAAAAGATACATGGAGACCTGAACAAAAATGCCATGGTATGAAGTACATTTGTTGAGTAATTAAATATTATCCCATTTTATGTAGACCTCATACCAACCCTTTTGTGACTAGACTCTATCTAATTCCACATGCCATCACATGAGGAAACTATGACAAGGAGAGATGAAGTGACTTCTCCACTGTTATCCAGTACACACTTACCTAGTTGGGGTTCACATCCAGGACAACCAACTCTGAAGTCTGTGTTCTGCCCTCTCTGTAAACGAGTCCTGAAGGAATCAATACACAGTCCTTAGCAGCAAATAACCTTGTAGTACATCACTTACAGGTGTTCCCCAGGCAAATGGCTTAAATGTTTTTGAAGTATAGAAGGTTTTCCTTCCAATTAAGATATGCCTTGTGCATAAAGCTCCCTTCCGTATGCTCAGAGATGGTCTCTTCACCATCATCTGAATTTAAAGCAGGCCATTTGGCACACCTCCATTTTATTGCCATTAATTGAGTCATTTTGGAGGGAAAATCTATAGCCTTTGAGAAGAGCTGTATTTCTGATGGGGAGAGCAATCAGACTTGCAAGTCGGAGCCCCTGGTTCAGAGCCTCCAGTCAGTCCGGAGCCCACAGTTCAGGCTCTTTCTGGATCCCGGGAAAATATTTGTCATGTTCAGTGTCACTCATTGGATGAGATATTTTAATTCAAGTAGTGCAGGCCAATGTGAACATCTCCTGGTCAGTGAAGAGCTGTCATCAGACTCTGGCGAAGGCACCACACTGCCACACTTTCTTTGACTTGACAAAAGAAAACGGGTCTGGCAGAGGCTGAAGAAACCAGGTTTGCAGCTTAATGCTGATTTTGCCCAGAAGTAATTAGTTCATTAACTGTGAGCACACAAGCTCATTAAAGGGGGAGGTGGATGATCCAAATCAGTGGCCTGTGTAAGCCCATCAAAAATTAGGAGGAGCTGGAAATGGCCTGGCTCAAACACCCTGTCCAACACCTCCATTAACCAAAGAGATTCTAAAAGCCTGGAGTCCCTGGAGGTCAGTGACATTTAAAGGCACCAGCTATGCTGGAAAGCAGGGAAGGTGGATGGGAAGAGGGAGGGTAGAGGGAACCATTTATGGAGTGCTTTCCAGCTAGTGAGGCTCATGCTAGGCACTTCAGGAGCTAGCGTAATGCCCACAGCAGCAACCTCAGTGCTTTTTACACTGGGGGATAGAGGCTCAGAATATTTATGAGTGGCCAGAAGTCTCGGGGAGTCATTGGCAGAGCTAGCCTCCAGACCTGTGTCTTTATAAACCCCCAAACCAATGTTTTGTTTTTTTTTCTATTACATTAATAAATTATTGAGCCCGACTTGGAGACTCATCACATGATCAGCTCTGGTCCCTTTATCATCTAATCTCAGAACACATTTGGAAGCATTCCTGGTCAGTGCTATATTGAGCTGCAGTTTGCAAATGTTTATTTACAAGGGATTAATTAACTTTGCTATTTGCAAGTACTGAACTAAGGGAAAATTGGCTTTTGCTCAGAGTAGGTACGGTGACATTCCAACGGCCCTCATCCCCATGCTTGAAATGTCAAAATGCTTCTAGGCCAAACGTCAAAGAAGAAGTGGCACATGGTTTGATGGGCAAAGAGAATGGTCTGAGGGGCTCAGAAATTGTGGTTTCAAGTCTGCTTATCAATGATGGCCAAGGGACCCTGCGCAAAACTGGTTCCTTCTCTGACCTCTGGTTTTCTTGGTGGGAGACATAAGGAACATGATGGGGTCCCTGAAGTCTTTCTCATTCTGAGATTCTTTGAGAAGAGTCCAGGAATCTGGTTCATCACCCACAGAGTGAGTCCAAGTGGGTCTCTTGGTGGAAGATGATGGATCAAGTCAAGGAGTCAGGAAGAAGAACCTCCTGTTTCTTAGTCTCTAACCCATGCACACCCACCTCAGAGGAGACAACCCAAAGGGGAAAGGGCAGAATAAGGGTTCATCCCAGTACCTGGTTGATTTCATTCCAAGGTGACATAAAAGTAGCAGTGAGGCTAAGAAAAGGCAGTCTCCCTCTCCAATGAGAGCAGGGTTCTTTCAGACCTAAGGGGATGGGCCTAGCTAGGGGAGAATGTGAGGGACCCAAGACACAGAAAGAGGACACAGAGGAAGGGGCAGATAGGATTCCAGTGTCAAGCACAATCCAAAATTGAACATGACACCCATAGCACTTGCAGAATACGTACAGCTTCTGCCACCCACTCGTCTGTCCTTGCTTTCACTCATTCATTCATTCACCCATCCATTCATTCATTCACCCATCCATTCATTCATTCAGCAGCTGGTCTATATCAAGGTCTGTGTAAGGCTCAGGAGATACAAGGGTGAGTGAGGAAAAACACAGTATTGCCATCACAGAAGTGAGATGGGACCCTGTCTTCTCTCCAGAGATCACTGTCCCTGGAAAGAGTATTCAAGGGCTCAGCATGACATTGGTTGAGGATAGAATCAGACCCACCAAGCACTATGGTTAATATGATTCTAGTCCCCCTCCCCTTCACCTGACTCCAGGGAGTATTAAAAGACCCATGGGCCTAGAGCACTGAAACCCGAGGTTTGGTTTTACTCCATTTTTAACTGAATTTGAGAACTCACCTACACTTACCTTTAAAATGTCAAAGACAAGGCTTTCCTACTCTGTCATAGGGTAAGAAGCAACTGAGAAAAAGTTGGCAAACGTTTATGAACCATTAGTTTATGAGCCATGATGAACCCCCCGTGTGACGGTTAAGTCTGAGATCATGACTGACTTGGGACTGCTCTTGGTGTAAATTACAGAACCTGTAGGACCCAGGGGGGTTGCTTCACTGTGGCTAGATAGCATCCCATGTCTGCATTTCTTCAGGCCAGGCGTTGGCCAAGCAGCAGGGGACAGATGCCATGCAGGGAGACATGTGGCCGATTCCGCATGGGGGGCTCCCTCCATGCAAGAAAGCAATAACAGCCAGCAGATCCCAAAGCCCATGAGAGGCCCAGATCCAAAGTCTGGGCACAGAGTCAGATGCTGAAGATCCCAGAACAGGTCAGAAAACACAGCTCGTGGGAGAAGTTTCTAAGGACCCATGGTTCACCGTGGACAGATTTTAGAAGACTGGAAACTACCCTGCCTGTGGGCTGCAGGCATGGGTCAGGTTGGACTGGTGACTTCATAGCCCAGATCTGGGTCAGAAGTCTTGGACTCTCCACCCCCAGGCACAGACTGCGTGTGCAATGACCAATAAGGCCATTTCCTGGTAAATGCCTTGTTAGTAGGGATTGCAATTGGACATCCCACCCAGTGTGGTCCATTTTCCCCGATTCTGGGTGAGAGCTGAAGCCAAGTGAATTGCAGTAGAGACCGCCCACCTGACACCCACATTGCCTGTAACACGAGGGCTATATCCTGGAAAGGGTGGCAACCTGGGAAGGTCGCCTTGCAAACACCAAGCTCCTTTGGAAACCCTGTGAACAAGACTCAGGATGGCATTCCCTGGAAGCACAACTTCCCAGGGGAGGCTAGCCCTGCCAACATTTTCCCAGACACTGGCTTGGCCACCATCCTCACTGCTGGTCTGTGATGGTGTCTCTGCAGCACCAAGGTGTGAAAACAAAGAATGGTTGGCCATTTCTCTCTTCGCTCCGTTCCCCTCCAAGAACTCGGAGGAGTGATACATCTTTTCCCTGCAGCCATGGTCAGTACAAAAAGAAAGACGTGAAGAATAGATGACCCAACACTTGGGGTGGAGGGGTGAATTATTTATGAAACATAGATAGAGCCTCCAGTTGAGTCTAGGGCTGGGCAAAGTGTTAGTGATTCTTTTGTTCTCGCAGCTGGCCTTTGGAATTATACAGAGCCAGTGCAGTAAATAATACCGCTATTGTCTGCCTGTGTCAGAGACAGACAGAAGGTACATTTGGCCCACGTCCAAACTCCGCAAGGGCCACTCATAGTCACAGTGTCCAATTACTGCTGGCTTGACTATAAAATGCACTTCTTTTTTTTTTTTTTCTTTTGCTGAGCTAATTTAAGAATGGGCAGTCTTAATGGCCTCGACACAAAGAGGGGTTTTGCTGCATCTTTCAATGGGGGAAAATAAAGTTATGTTCAGAACAGAAATTGGCATGGGGTGCAGACTGTCCAAACAGCAATGTATGGATAGAATGGTAAGCTGTGTTTGGGTTGCCCTTTCAGAAGAAGTAGAAAAACTAAAATTTGTTCAGTTCTGAGTTTTCTGACAGGACATATTCAGGATGTCAAAGGGGATTTAATAGGGGGCAAGGACGAACGGAAGGACGACGGCTCTGGACATTCCCACAGAGAGCCACAGGACGTAGGGGAAACGCTACCACATCTCTGAGTCAGTGGTTGTCAATGACAGTGATAATAATGGCAGGAGGTAGTGTCTAATGCAATCTTAGGATTTGCCTGGCCCTGTGATAAGCAACTTTTCTCCTTTAATGTTGCCAGCTTTCCTACAAGAGTTCACAGATATTTTACAGATGAGGAGCAACTGAGGTTCACATCATTCAAACGACTACCATAGTGTCATGCAGTTGGTAAGCAGGTTACAGGATTGGAGAATTTGTCTGACTTCAGATTGTATTCTTCCTTGAGTACCTCAAAATACTTTCTCGGGTTTCCACGGGCTCCCAGCTTTGCAGGCTGGACTCTGAGTGTCCAAGAACGTGTTTTTATGTTCAGCACTGATCAGAGCCCTATGATACTCACGAACGGCCAGATGATAGTCTGCAAATGGGAACATCCCTTAGAAAGAAGCTGCGGAGAAGCCAGGCAGTGCCTCGCCGCGGAACGGCAGCCCTCTGGAGAGGTAGGACTCATCCCAGCCTTTATAGGCTGTGCTCGTCGGAGGCCACCGTCTCTGCCTGGATCTGCCCTTGGAAATCCTCACACCTAGTGTCATCTACTTACAGTGCCTCTGAGGTCAGTAATTTTCAATCATCTCCCTGGTCTACCACTTCTCCAACAGAGAAACATTAATTTGTGCTTTGGATAAAGAAAGGATGGGGGAAAGGGGACTATCGCATTAAAAAAGAGAAAAAGAGGAGGAGCTTCAAAGACCTCTTTCTCCAACACCAAACCTGCCACTTGCACACTGAAATGTTAGAAAAATAAACCCCGGAGTGGTGTTTGAGATGCTGGAAAACAGGACCCGAACTTGCTCTTTCCTTCCTTGCAAGGAGAAAATCAGATGCAGCTTTCAGGTATATTCACTCCAAATTTCAGAGGGTTTTTAAATACACATGTTCCTGACACAGTAAAGTTATCAATCAAAATGTTAGATCCTTGATAGGCTCAGTGATAGGGAGTTCGAACACCATTCCTTTCATCTCACAGTGTCTCACCGAGGGCTTCGTTTGGAGAAAGACCAAAAAGCCACATTGGGGTAACGAGGAGGGATAAAAAGAAAAAACCGTCTGTTCCGATTTGCCGATCAGCAACCTGGAGAACACAGCACATCGTCTGTCAAGGAAAATGAGGACATTTTTTTTCGGGCCTCTTTGAACCCTGAAAAGATACACATGCTTTGGGAAGAGAAAAGGGATGTCTCCATTCTTAAGGCAAACTTTTCAAAGAGCTGAATTCTGGGTGGAGCCAGCACAGGTCCTTGTGAATTGCCACCTGTGGGCTGTCTGATATCTTAGAGCACAGGAGAACTTTGAAGACATTGATCTTCTAAATGAGGGCTATGGACAGGCACCTGCAAAGAGCCCTTCTCAGGGACTGAAGGAGGGCTGACGGCGCCATGCTGGCGAGCAACCGGAAAACCTGTCCAGGCTCACCAGGGGCTTACATTCCCCATTTCCCTGAAAGCACCAACACCCATTTCTGCCGCTCCCTCATCTTATTATAACCCCAGAAGCTTTTCCAAAAGCCCTTGTAAGTTCAACTTGGGCCCTCTTCTGTTTATTTTAATTAATAATTCTTATCCACTGAGAGCCAGGAATATCCCTTAATTCTATGCAAAAGTAGGTCACAGTAACTTGGTTTGCCCTGAAGCACCCCTACATTTACCATTCCTTCAACAGAATTCATTCCTTCTACAAAAGTACTGGGCACCCATGCCGTTGGTTCTGAGGATGCCCAGACCAAAAACACAGGCATCTAACTCCCGGAAACACTATGCAAAGAAGAGAGGGTATCATTTGAACTAATAATATACGCTCTGAGAAAGGATTCTGACAGGGTGCTCATCTTACCTGCACGGGCCAGAGGAACCCCCCTGAATCAGACTTGAAAGGTAACTGGATGTCCCCCAAGGAGAATGCAGAGCTCATATGGGTGAAGAGTCTGTGTGTTGGGGAGGGTAGCACAGAAATACATCCTATAAAATATTATATTTATTCTTTGTAAATACAGCTCTGATTATGTCTATCCCCCCACGGAGAGCACATCCTGCCAATAATATTATAATACTATAATACTATAGTAATAATTATAATACTAATTAGTAGTATTAATTAGTAATATGATTACTATATTATATTATTATATATTATACATATTATTATAATTAGTAATAATAATTAGTAATACTAATAATATTATGATATATAATACTATAATTTAGTTGTGCCATTCAAAGCCCAACCATGCTTTCTTCCTTTGCTCAGTATTCCCCCAATACCACCTGGTGTATATCATGGCATGGTCTGGTCACACCAACAGCCTCACCAGTCACAGGAGCTGGTAGTGGTAGCCTGCTCCTAAACATTTCATATTCTGTTACTTTATTCTGGAATGTTCACTACACCCACTTCCTCTGCCCATCAACATCCTCCTCACTCACATGGTGTAGCCCTTTGCTTGAAACCTTCTTCAGGTCCTCACTACAGAATAAATCTGCTCATGAGAGGGGTGTGTGTGTGTGTGTGTGTGTATGTATTTGTAGAAAACTTGCCAGGATGATACATAGAGATCCCATGGACCCTTCACCCAGTTTTCCCTACATTTGGGATCTTATATTACCATGATACCTTTTCCATAACCAAGAAACCAACATTGGCACATTGTTATTCATTAAACTCCATACTTAATTCAGATTTCACCAGTTTTTCTGCCAATATCCTTTTTCTATCCCCAGAGCCAATGCAGGACATAACATTGCATTTAGCTGCCCTCGTGTTTTCATTGAATTTTACTTGTATGTCTGGTTTGGTGCAGCCTGCTTTGTGCTAAGATTTGGTAATGAGGGTCCCAGAACTGCACAATGTGAATTTCTAGGATTCAGGAACATCATCTCATGGCACTGTGTGAGGAGGGATTTCTATCGACATTTCTACTGACACTAAGTTCCTATTAGTCTTCCAGAATACATAGTTTGGAGTTGCCAGTTGCTGTTGTGTCCAAAGTTTTCAGAGAGAAGTAGCATGGCAATGTGCTAACCACTCCATGAGCCACTCCATTTGGACACAGTCACAACGAGGTTTAAAAAAAAAAAAAAAGTGCATCACTAGTTGTTAGTTACCAAACATGGACATACTTGGCTATTACTCTGAGTCACCCCCCCAATAATGGAATGCAACTGGCATCTTTGTTATCAGGGTGAAATGCAAAGATGATATAAAATAGCTGGAAATAAGTCAAATGAAAAATTTATCAACATTGTGAGCTACAATCCTATTTATCAATGTTATGAAACAATTCTAACTCTGGTAAAGAGAACTCTCCCTCTTTAAAGGAAAGAACAACAAACCATGGGAATCTCCAAGATGGCATTGCTAAACCAAAATTATATGAGGCTGATAGGAATATATGCCTGAATTTTTCTAGATCAGACCATTCAGCCTTCAAGAAAGACCGCATGGCAACGGAGAGATTATTGGCATCTGTGTATGCAGGAAGAGAGCTTCTAAACCATCCCAGGACCTTGACTGAGGGATCAGTGGGTTTTGCAGGGGCATTAGGCATGAAAGACATTGGAACGAGATAAAATAGATACACTCTATTGGTCAACTGCCTCTTGTATTAGTTATTTATTCCAAATTTGGTGACTTAAAACAACAAATGTTTATTACCTCACAGTTTCTGTGGTTCAGGGAGCCATGAGCGGTTCTGGGAGGTAGCTGGGAGGTTCTGACTTAGGATCTCTTGTGAGGTTTCAGGTAAGGGTCATTTAGAGCTGTGGTCCCTTCGAGGTGAGTGGGATAGGATTCATTTCCAAGCAAACTCATGGGCTATTGGAAGGCCTCAGAAGGTCTACTTCCAATTACACTCACGTAGTTGTAGGCAGGACTCAGTTTCTCACACGTGCCTTCTGTTATGACACAGTGGATGGCTTCCCTGCCACTTGGACTACCTGTTCTATAGTAGGTGGCCTCTCCTATAACAAGGAAGGAGAGAAAGGGAGAGAGAACCTAAGGTGTAAGCAGTAGCCTTTTTATAACTTTATGACATCCCATCATGTCTGATGCATTCTGTTTCCTAGAAAGGAGTCACAGCCTAGCCTGTACACAAAGGAAGGGAAAATACAATACTCACCCCTTCAGGGGAAGAGTATCAAGAAACTCAAGGACACATCTTTAAAACCACCATGCTGGGGGGCCCTGGTGGCTCAGTCATTGGGCATCTGCCTTCGGCTCAGGTCATGATCCCAGGGTCCTGGGATCGAGCCCCACATCAGGCTCCCTGCTCTGCAGGAAGCCTGCTTCTGCCTCTCCCTCTGCTGCTCCCCCTGCTTATGTTCCCTTTTTCACTGTGTCTTTCTTTGTCAAATAAATACATAAAATCTTAAAAAGAATAAAAATAAAAATAAAACCACCATGTTGTCCTTTGTGGTGTAGATGAACAAGATCCGTGTTTGATTAACATGAATTAAGCATCTTCTGTATTCAGGAATTATATCAGGAGAGGATCATAAGAGCTAGTGCAGCAGTAGCACCAAATAAAGGTTTGAAGAATTAGCTACAACCACATATAATTCATGTCAAATTAGAATAACCATGCAATGAGGACAAAATAAAACCTTTTCCCTGAATTACACCGAAGCTATGTGAACTGAAAATGCTAATTCATGCCTATGTGGGGTCTACTGAGGTAACTCCAAGACATTTCCAATTCTGCACCAAAGGCTGGCAAACTTAGTCTTAAAGGGCCAGATCGTGAATATTTTCATCTTTGTGGACCATATAGTCTCTGTCACAACTACCCAACTCTACCACTAAAATGCAAAGGCAGTCGCAGACAAAACATAAATAGAAGATTATGGTTGCCTTCCAATAAAGCTTTATTTTAAAAAAAACACATAGCTGCCCTGTGTGTCATGGATTTTCACCACTGTTCTAGACTGTAAACTTCTCAAAACCATTAGATGCTAAACTCTTTGAAAGAAGGGGCTGTGTCTTTTCTTCAGCTTTGCCTCCCTATACCTCACATAGCACACGAATGAGTAAGAAGACACAAATGTTGTGCAAGAAAGAATGAATGAACTGATGCCCCAGGTAACATTAAAGGACAGATTCAATGTAAGAAAATCTTTATTTGAAACTGTGAAGCTGTGTCTGATGTCTGAAGCCCTTTCCGAACAACTTCAGTTCACTAACTCCTCTGTCGGTCCTACCTGCACAACCCAAGGCTACTCTGGCATGCCAAGGCCTCCTTGCAACAAAGACCTGTCATGTCTAAATTATTGACACAATAGACCATTGTAACTCCTTTGGACTCATTAGGCTTAATTATGTCAAGGTCTCATTGAGGACTCTTTAAATCTGAAGATTCGTGAGATAATAAAATATAATAGCTCCTTCGGAGCTATAAAGGTCTCTTTATGTCATGGGCTATTTGGAGATTCAATATTCCATAAGATTAATATCACAATATTGTAAAAATGACAACAATTACCACACCCTCAATGTCTACCGAGTGTAATTTAATCATCAGGATTTAGATAGGCCCACTTTTCATTCACTCTTCGGGTCTTAGTCAAGGAGGAAAGGTGAAGGATTATGTGGCTTCACTGTTAGCCACTGTCCCATCACACCTGTTCCCTGGTACCCAGATCCTTCTGTTCCGGTACAGCTCCTTCTTGGCACATCCCGGTAAAAAGCTCCTCTGCTTCTCACCTGGGGAAAGCATGCTCAGGTGAGACTATTGTCTTTGTCACGCTGTCTCTCTGTGCATTTAGGTGCCAGACATGCAGTAGGTTATAAGTCACTATAAGAAAACCAATAACCTTAGATAAGAAATTATCAATAGTGGTGACTAACAACCCAGGAAAATCTTCACAATGTATTATCAAAATTTCAAAACTAGTTTACAAAAGATAATGAGTACATCCAGTGTATATGTGTACATGTACTCAAATATTCAGCCAAAAGACTAAAAGAATATGCACCAAAATAATAACATATTCAAATAAAAGACTAGGGGAATATGTATCAAAATAGAAGCAATAGCAAAATTTCTGGTTGGTATAACTATGGGTGGTTTTAATTTACTTATTGCTTCTCTATATTTATTAAAATATTTATAATAAATGTGTGTAGCTTTTGTAATTAAAAAGCAATGAAATACAATAATAAATAATATAATAATAGTTTTTTTAAAAGAAATTTTCAATAGTGGTCATTTTCATTTTCCAAGGTGAGCTCAGAGGATGATAATACTAGAGTAGAACTGAAATAATATGTTTTTACAATGAAACATAAAAGAGAACTGTTGATATAATGGACAAATAATAAAATTCAAGGATAAATGGTCGTTTCCCCTTCAAAAATTACTGCAACCTTGAGAAAAGATAGGTTTAAAATAGGTAGATTAGGGAGTAGATGGCAAACTATGGTATTTGAAAATTAAAGTATGTTCAGTTATAAAAGGCATAGAAACCTTAAGATAAATAGTTAAAAAGAAGAAACAGGAAAGTCCCCTGTAATGTCCCCACCCTAACAACAGTGTAGTTATTTGGTATGGTGGACAAATTGTAAGGTGGTCTCCATAATCCTGCCTTTGGTTCACACCTTGTACAATTCCCTCTGTTTGTCAAGTATGTACAGGATTTGCAGCTTGCTACTTACCAACAGAATAAGACAAAGGCAATGTGGTATCACTCCCATAATTATGTTACATTGCATGGTAAAGATAAGGAGATGTCACACCTATGATTACATCACAATATATGGCAAAGGTGATGGGATGTCATTCTTATTGTCACACTACATTACATAAGACTTGATTTTACTAGAAAACTTATTTTAGAGTTTTTCTCTCCTTGCTGGCTTTAAAGATACAACCAGTTATGAACCCTTCAGCAGCAAGGCAATAAATGCTATCAGTCAATAATCTGAGTGAACTTTGAAGCAGATCCTTCTCCAGTTGAGCCTCCAGATGAGAATCTACCCTGACCCAACACCCAGACTGCAGTCTTGCAGAGGACCAAGCTAATCTGTGCCTGGACTCTGGACCCACAGACCCAGTGAGATAATAAGTGTGTGTGATGTTTTAAGCTGCTATGTTTATAGTAATTTGTTACACTATAAAAAGATACTAACATACCTAGATATTTTGTTTCCAATCATGTTTTCATCTGAAAATTAGAACCATGGTGCTAGAACCTATTTCATGTATTGCTTTTTTTATGCAATGTTAGATCCTATGATGTTACATTTCGCTTTAGAATATAAGTCCCAAGAGGACAAGGACTTTGTCTGTCTTGTGTACTATTATACCCAAATACCTAGCGAAATACCTGGTACTTAACAAGTGAAAAATGAACATCCGTTTAGTTAGTGAATGAATAAATAAAATTATTTTATAACATTGCTAGTATTTCAAAATACTGATATACCATAGTTCACTCAGCTAATAAACAGTTGTTTTGTTTCTAATTAATTTGATAGTTATTTGTGACATGATAAATGTATTCACTCATGTAATATAAGCCACTTGGGTATTATTTCTTTAGGATATATACCAAAAGTATTATTTAGTTCCATGAGAACAAAATTGTTTCTGTAATCAGAGTTGTATCCCCAGCATTTAGCACAGTGCCTAATATGTGATAGATCCTAAAAAAGATGTTGAATGAATAAATAAATAAGATTTTCTTCTTGTTCTTAATTAATATGGCTCACTTTTTTAGTCTGCATTTATTTATACATTATTAAAATCATTTGTCAGTGTCATGATCATTGTGTGAGAATGTAATTATACTCTATCTTTCCCACCATTCATCAGTAAAATTAAAAAAATTAGTCAATTAATAGACAAAAAAAGCATAGTTATTTTATTTTGTTGTTTTTTTTTTTTTTGGTTACTGGGAAAGCTTAACATTTATCCTTTTGCTTCTTTTATAAGTTAAATTTCCTCTTTGGTGAATGGTCTTTCATGTTTACTCATTTATATATTGAGATTTCAATGTTTTACTTATTTATTAATTTCATAAACTTTTTATGTAATACTGACATTTATCATTGGTCTGCTATATTTGCCACAAATATATGTTTCTGGGCACTTAAAAGGATATTGGGTATTGATGATAGTATAGAATTTAAGGTTTAACTTCACTTAAAATGTATGGCTTTTTAATTTCCTCAATATTGTATATGATCCTAATAACAAAGCTTCAAAACACATGAAACAAAATCTCATAAAATTGAAAGTAGCTATGGATAAATCCACAATCACAGTTGGAATAATTAACACTGATACCTCAGTAACAGATAAAATATTAGTTGGAAAAAAACATGACAAGTACATAGAAGATTTGAATAGCATCACTATTTTGGTTTCATTAACAATTATAGAGCATTCCATTCAACAACAGCTGAATACATTGTTCCCCCAGGTTATCATGAAATATTCACCAATATAGACTTAATACTAAGTCATAAAACAGGTCTCCATAAATTTAGATTGTTGTCTTATCACAAAGGAATCAAATTAAAAAGATCACCAGAAAAATACCTTAAAACAAATCAAATAATTGAAAATTGAGCAAAACACTTCTAAACAAACCCTGAGCCAAAAAAGAAATGATAATAAAAATTAGAAAAGATTTCTTAAATACTAAAATAAATTAAATAAAAACCCAGCATATCAATACTTTTGGGATGTAACTTAAAGAGTTCTTAGAGAAAAATCTATACCATTATATACTTACATTAGAAAAAAAGATTTAAAATCAGTGTTCTAAGTTTCCATAGTAAAAAGCTAGAAAAAGAAAAAAGCATTAGAAAGAAAATAACAAATAAGGTGAGATAAGAAATAATAAAAAACAAGACCAATAAAACAAAACATAGACAATAAAGTAAATCACAGAAACAAAAACATAATTAAAAAAACAATCAAAAACTGAGAAATTTTCAACTAGTTTGTTCAAGAAAGAAAAAAGAAGCCCCAAGGAAAGGCAAATTTCAGGCATGAAAAAGGAGAACTTATTACAGATCCAACAGACAAAAAATAATATGAACAATATTACACCAATAAATGTGATTACTTAGATTTGACAGATATCTTGAGAAATACAAATACTGACCTAAGATGAAATAGAAAATATAAATAGTCTTATATCTAGTTAGAAATTTAAATTTATAATTAGAAACTATCCCTCACACAAGATGTTGTGATCCAGATAGTTTCACTGATTAAATATATTATACATACAATGAAGAAATGGTGAAAATATATTTACCTTCCTCCAGAAAAATAAAGTAAGGGAGAATACATCCAAATTCATTTAATAGGGTTAGATTAACTTTGTTACCATAATCAGTCAAAAACAGATATTACTATAAAATAAAACTATTGATCAATATCTCTTTTGATTATACATAAAATAACCCTCCACAAAATACCAGCAAATTTGTTTACATACATACATCTGCACACATACAGTAAGATACAAATAATGTATGCAGTGATATAGAAAAATATATGTATAATTATATTATTACAGTATATTGTGTATGCATAAATTAACTCTATAAATCACGACAAAATACAGTAAACCCAAAGAATACAATGTTGGTTTAACGTTAAAACCAAATAGAGAAATTCACTACATTGATTGATTGAAAATTTAAATATGGTCATCTTTTAAATGCAGAAAAATATTTGTGAAAATCCAATACCCACCCAGTATAAAATTCTCAGGAAACTAGCTATAGGAGAGAATAGTCTCAACTTGATAAAGGGCATCTATAGCTAAGATTATACATAATCATATAAGATTGAATATTTTTAACCTATCTTAAGGAACAAGGCAAAAATACCCACTCTCATTATTTCTAATAATATTTTTAGTCAATGCAGTAATGGAAGAAAAAGAAACAAAATGCGTACAAATTAGAAAGGAAGACATTCAGTTGTCTTTATTTTCAGAAAACAGCATAGTGTACATGGAAATACAAATGAATTGACCAAAAATTGTTTTTCCTAGGACTAATAAGGGAGTTCAGCAAGGTTAATATAAAAAAATTAATTTTCTTATATAATAACAATAAAAAATTAGAAATTGAAATAAAAACATTATTCCTGATAGCATTTCAAATCACAAAATAACTAGAAATAAATATAACAAAACACATGGAAAACCCACACACTAAATACTAATATATTACTGAAAAGAAAGCAGACATAAACCTGTAACTACAGTATGCTGATGACAATGTCAATTCTCTTCAAATTAATTTATAGACCCAGCACAAATTCAAACAAAATCCCAGCAGGGTATTTGATGGAAATTGACAAGGTATTTGTAATATGTATGGAAATGTCACAAACCTAGGACAGCCAACAAATTCTGAAAAAGAACAATCAGATGACTGACATGCCTGATTTTCTACTTGTTATAAACAGACAGTAGTCATCCTTGGCCACAGCAACTTCTTGCAAGACACATCTCTAAAGGCAAAGGAAACAGAAACAAAAATGAACTATTGGGACTTCATGAAGATAAAAAGCTGCTGCACAACAAGGAAATGGTCAAGAAAACTAAGAGGCAACCCACAGAACGGGAGAAGATACTTGCCAATGACATTAAAGATAAAGAGCTAGTATCCAAGATTTATAAAGAACTTATCAAACTCAATACCCAAAAAAAACAAATAATCAAGTCAAAAAATGAGCAGAAGACATGAACAGACAATTCTCCAAAGAAGACATACGAATGACTAACAGACACATGAAAAAAATGTTCATCATCATTAATCATCAGGGAAATTCAAATCAAAACCACATGGAGATACCACATTACACCACTTAGAATGACAAAAATTAACAAGGCAGGAAACAACAAATGTTGGAGAGGATGTGGAGAAAGGGGGACCCTCTTACACTATTGATGGGAATGCAAGTTGGCATAGCAAGTCGGAAAACAGTGTGAAGTTTCCCCCAAAAAGTTAAAAATAGAGATACCCTATGATGCAGCAATTGCACTACTGGGTGTTTACTCCAAAGATACAGATGAAGTCAAAAGAAGGGTCACATGCACTCCACTGTTCATAGCAGCAATGTCCACAATAGCCAAACTGTGGAAGGAGCTGAGATGTCCTTTTAACAGATGAATGGATAAAGAAGATGTGGTTCATGTGTACAATGGAATATTACTCAGCCATCAGAAAGGATGAATACCTATCATTTACATCGACATGGATGGAACTGGAGGGTATTATGATAAGTGAAATAAGTCAGGCAGAGAAAGACAATTATCATATGGCTTTACTCATATGTGGAATATAAGAAATACTGCAGAAGATCATAGGGGAAAGGAGGGAAAACTGAATGGGAAGAAATCAGAGAGGGAGATAAACCATGAGAGACTCTTGACTCCAGAAAACAAACTGAGGGTTTGTGGAAAGGGAGGTGGGTGGGGAGATAGGGTAACTGGGTGATGGGCATTAAGGAGGGCAATTGATGTGATGTGATGAGCCCTTTGTGTTATACTCAACTAATGAATCATTGAACACTATACCAAAAACTAATGATGTACTATATGTTAGCTAATTGAATTAAATATATATAAATATATTTATATATATTTAACACACACACACACACACTCACACACACACACACACACACACACACATATATATATATACACCTACACACAGTAGTCAAAGGGTGCCTGGGTGGCTCAGTCAGTTAAGCATCTAAATCTTGATTTGGGTTCTGGTCATGAGCTTGAGCTCTGCACTGGGTGTGGAGCCTGCTTAATATTGTCTCTCTCCTTCTCCCTCTGCCCCCCTGCCCCAAAACATATATCAACAACAACAAGAAACAATGCAGAGTTTAAAAATACGCAGAAGATTTAAATAGACATTTCACTGAAGAAGATACACACAAAAGCACAGGAAAATGCACAGATACACAAATAAGCACAAGAAAACAATGCTCAGCATTATTAGTTGTAAATTAAAACTGCATTAATACACTACTGCCTACCCCCTAAGATGTTAAAATCTAAATGATTTATTAATACCAAGTGTTGGTGAGTATATAGTACAACTGAAATTCTGACATATTGCTGATGAGAATGTTGTGAATGCTTTGGGGAAAATGTTGTGTTTGGTATAAATTTTAAACTACTGTTACTATTTGACCCAGAAATTCTCTTACTTATTTATTCAAAAGAGAAGAGGACGTATGTCCGCACAAGACTATATACAGAACTGGTCATACAGATTTATTCAGCACAGCTCCAAATTTGAGTCAATTCAAATGCTCGTAGCAGATGTATGGATAAGTGTATTATGTTATGTACACACAATGAAATACTACTCAGAAATGAAAAAAAGAATAAATTACTAGGACATGTAACAGTATGAGTGAATCTTAAAATCATTTTGCTGAACACGGATAAATAATGAAAGTCTTTATGACCCAGGTTCTGCTCTCAAGGAGCACAGGTTCTCCGAGGGAAGATTAACTTGTAGATAGATGGACTAGTAGACCAAAATGGCAGACAGTAAAACAGAGATATGGGGAACACTAATGAGAAAGGTATTGATTTGAGCTGTCATGAAGTTGGGTGTGGAGATGGGGAACTTTGCCAGTGAAGAGAAGTCCAAGCCCTCCCACACAGAGAGCAGCATAGAGACATTCTGGGGGTCTTGAATGATTCCCAGTCTCTGCCCACCCTCTTCTGAGGCACCCAAAGATGCCACGAGCTTTCCTGTTTTCAGGCCTTCTTACTGACTGCTCATTCACTATCCGACAAACGTGGAAGGAGAGCTTCCCATCAACCATGTGCTTTCATCTGCATCTAAACTGGAATGGTTAGCAAAAGCCCCTGGTCTTACGAAGCTCATGTTTTGGGGGAGAAAGACAGAAGAACTATAAGTAAACAAATAAACACAATAATTTCAGGTAGACACAAAAACTATGAAGAAAATAACAACAAAAGTAGGCATTAGTAGGCATTACCTCCATGTGACTACTGAGCCCCTAAGAAGTGGTGGTCTGAATTGAGACCTGTTAAAAGCATAAAATATACACTAGATATCAAAGTCTTTGTATGAAAAGAATGAAAATATCTCATTAATGTTTTTATATTGATTACATGTTGAAATGATAACATTTTGGAAATATTGAGTCAAATAAAACATTAAAAATTAATTTCAGCTATTTCTTTTTACTGTTTTTTTTTACCTGACTGTAGAAAATATTTAATTATGTATGTGGATCATCTTCTATTTCTGTGGCACAGTGTGTTTCTAGAAGAATGGTTAGGAAAGACTTCTGCCTAGACAGTATGCTCCCCCAGGCTTTTCCTGGCTAACTCTTACCTATGCTTCAGATTCGTGCTCAAAAGAGATACTAATTCATTGTCTGCCTCTTCCATTATCAAGAAGTTCTGTAGGCACAGGGACTGTTGGAGAGTGGGCGAACCATCTGGACGTTCTGTATATTTGGAGATTAGGTCTAGAGAAGATTGGCGTTTGTGGCCATAAGGATGTGAAACTGGATAGCAACAGGGACAAATTGTAGGGTCTTCTGCAGGGGAACAGAATCAGGAGGGTATTGTCATAGATAGACAATGTTAATATATAATCATCATTAGAGTAGGGAAGGAATGGTAGCTGGGGGACCGTGTGTGTTCTAATGGAGCCTCTTGGGTAACGGCAGGTGCTTCCTGCAACTGCAGTGCCTCCTGACTTGGAAAGTAGATGCCAATCAGAATTTGCCTCCAGAATTCCAAAGTATTCAGACTGTGTCTTAGAATCTACTTAGTGTTCACCTGTTGTTAATGTTTCATTGTTTAAAAGAAAGTAACAAATTGTTAGATATCCTTTGTATTTTTCTGAAGGCTTGAAATATTTAACAATAAAAGTGATATATAGGTAGATAGGTAAGGTTAGATAGATGGTAGATAGATATGATGGATAGGTAGAAGATGGATAGAAGATAGATGATAGATGGATAGATACGATGGATAGAAGATGGATGGATAGATAGATAGTTATAGAGAATAGATAGAAATAGATATAAAACTACAAAGGCTCTCTCAGAATAATTCTACCCTGTGTGAGACAATCGCCCAGGATTATCATAAGCTCTCCCACTTGATGCATTAGGTCCTCATTGATTTTTCATGCACGATTTTCCTGGGGCCGCTTGCAAATGTAGAAATAATACAATAGTCCTTAAAATATGTAAAATTATGTTCAGGTGCCATGCTCCTGCTATCACTCCAACACTGGTGCACTTGAATCAATTATCTGTTATTCTTTTATGTTCACTCTCCAACTGGGAAACATCTGTATCCCAATCACCGATGGGGTGACCCATTTTCTGATCAAATTTGTCTTACTTATGGCACCATTAAGTAGGTAAAAAAAAATCAGCATCAGGGTTTCACCTCCTCGCAATCTCCCACTCACGTATTACAGGGTATTTATATCTTGCATCAGAAATAGCATAACCCAGATGTACTGGCTCTTTAATGCACACGGGAATTTCCGGAATGACATGATTGCGTGGCTTTTCAGTATCTGTTTAAAGTGTTTCACTCCCTGTGTCAAATATAGGGAGAAAGTTTGAAGTTGTAACACCAGAGAAAGAATGTTAGGCCAACCCTAAACTTCCCATACTTAAAATCCTCTGCTTTCTTTCACCTAGCCAAGGAAAACCTACATATGTGACTGTCAGAAATCCACTGTGCTATTTTCCCATTCCTCTGCCTTCACAAACAATTTAACCTCCAACTAGAAAATTATACCTGTCCGTAAGTGTATCTGAAAAACCCCATTCAAGCCTCATGGATCAGCTTAAATGTTGTGTGTGATCTGAGAATTCTCTATTTCATAGGAGAAACGGTTGGCCACATCTGAATATTTGTGTGATCATACAGTATTTGGTCTCTAAATCTTGTGCATTACTGTCAGGTTTCAAGGTTATTATTGTAACAGTTATGTGTGGCATGGGCCACGGAACCTGCACTCAGGATCCAGACTACACAGGTTCAAAGTCTGGCTCCTCACACGTTAGCCTGCAGATGTTTCTGAGTTACAGAGTTGCTCTTTGTCTGCATTTTAATGGTGTCAGCCTTGATGGGTTATTATGCAGATTAAATTAGTTAATATTTTAATGTTTGAAAAATACTGACAGTAGAATCAGGACCTTAAAAAAACTTACATGCCTGTATCTATTCCTACCCTGGGAGGACTTTAAAGGTAGAAGACATACCTTATATAGTTCTGTCTCCTAGCACGGGGCCAGCTGTGTACCAGAGCAGCGGTGGGTGGGGGAAACCAGTGAAGGGGATGAAGGAGTGCACTGGTGATGAACACCGGTTTTGCCTGCAACTGTTAAATCCCTATGTTGTACACCAGAAACTAATGTTACACTGTATATTAACTAGCGCAATTTGAATTTTTGAAAAAAGTAGAAAGAGGGAATAATAATTTAAAAAGCACTTCTCTATGAGTTTCTATAAGTAACTGCTGTATGCCTCAAATCAAGGAGAAAAATCATGACTAAAAACTTTAAAAAGGAGATGTGCAAATATAAAAATGCAATAAATAATATAATAATAGCTAACAATTATAAGTGAGATTATTGTAAGACATACAGTAACATTTACAGTTAACCCTTGAACAATATGAGGTTGAGGCACCAACCCCCATGCAGTTGAAAGTTCATGTATGATTTTGACTCCCCACAAATTTAACCACTAATAGCCTACTGATAACCTGACTGATAACAATGTATTTTGTATTTTACATGTATTATATACTGTATTCTTAACAAAAAGTAAGCTAGAGAAAAGAACATGTTTTTAAGAAAATCATTAAGAGGAGAAAATACATTTGCAGTTCAAAAAAAAAAAATCCACAATTAAGGGGGCCCATGCAGTTCAGTCTTGTGTTGTTCAAGTGTCAACTGAGCATAATTTTCTCCTCACTTCCAGAAAGGTATAGACCTTACCCTTAGTACAAGGAGTCATAGGCACATGCTAGTAAATGACCATCTGAATGCAAAGCCCTCATTTCAGCCCTGTTCTTTTGCCTCCTTGCGTGACCACCCACAGTGTAATTCCAGCCCAGTGGTATTCCTGTTTCAACTCGGATTCCCAGGCCCCTCTTCAGGACAGTCTCCCTGGAGGTTGTCTCTATTTCAGCCTCAAATGAGATTGAGATTGAGATGGTGATTTTCCTTCTAGGCTATGATGTCATTGGCAGTTCTTCGGCTGAACTTATGAGAGGGACAGACGCAGGCATGATACACTATCATTGTATTAATTTATGGAATTATATTAGCAGCTTAAAACAATACTCCTTTTATTTAACTCACATTTCTGTGGATCAGTCAGATGTTTTCCGTCTGAATGGCTTATTGATCTGTCTAACGCTTCCCTGGTAGACGGGCAGGTTGGTTGGTGGTCAGACGATCTGGGATGGCCGTCTTCATGTGCCTGACAATTGGCAAGATGTGGGCAGGGTCCTGGCTGACTGTTGGCTGAGATACCTTGGCTCTCCCCAGCCTGGCCTCCCTTCCTCCAGCAGGTCAGCTCAGACTCACACACACGGTGGTCTGAAGGTTTCCAGGTACACTGTATTAAACTACACAAATCATCCAGTCTTCTTCATCAGTCGTGGCATTGGTCATATCAGACCCATCCTCAAGGTTGTTCATTTCTGAGTGTATTTGTTTTCTTATTGAAACACACAGTTCTAGGCTTAAACCAACATTTATTTCTTTTTTGTCCTGAATGTGCCAATCCCTGACCCAACATTTCTGGGCTATGCCTGAGGTGCCAAGCTGGACATTGGAAACTGTGTTTTTGATGCATCCCATGAAAGCTGAGATCTAAGTAAGGTAACAATAATGATACTACAGGCATTAATTGCCCCATGCAAATTTATGTAAATTTATGCAAATTTACGGTGGCCCTCAGGCCTTGGCTTCCACACATTCCTGCTGTGGGCAAGCAGAGTTTTGAATAAAAAAGGAAAAGGTGTTTGGGTTTCAGAATCAGCCCTGTAATGCTCAGTCTTCAGAAATACTCTTTCACAAATAGTGACACTTGATGTCACCCCACCTTCATAATGATGAAGTTTTTAGAACATAAGTGAGGTTCAGTGCGGAGGACTCTGGAGCCCAAGACTAAGAAAAAATTCTTGAGATATCTTTGGTGCAAAATGGTGGTTTATTAAAGCTTGGGGACAAGACCAATGAGCAGAAAGAGCTGCTGCCCTGGGGGTTGTGAGTGTGGCAGGTTATGTATGATGGGGTTGGGGGAGGTTAGGAAAAAGGGAGGTTTCCACTGAACTTTCACACGCTAAAGAAGACCTACAGGATACCCGATACCAGAGGCCTTGCCTTTGTCAAGGTCCTTTTTCCCCTCTTAGCAGGGTATTAACATTAAGATAGTTGGGAGATGCCTAAAGAATGTCACAAATGTCCCACCCAGGAGTGGGGGTGGGGGAAGGTTGCTGGGTGTCAGCTTTTGCTTTGTCCTCAGCCAGCCTTCTGTTCCCTCCTCATTAGCACATTTCCAAGGAATTCATTATTTTTTTTAATTGTGGAAACTGAGGCTCAAATTGGTTATTGACTAAGATCACACAACTGGAAAGCAACAAATGCTTTGCTTCTCTAGAGTGTGAATTTCTGTGCTAGATTTGACCTTCACTGCGATCTATATCCACAGTACTCAGCAAAGTGATTTTGCTACAATAGACATTTGCTAATTTATTCAATAAATATTTATTGAGCATTTACCATGTACCATGTACATCACCATTTATAAGGAAATCAAACTATTTGTTTGATTTGTACGAAGTAAGTCATATTACAATGTTATTTATAATAACAGAAACGAAAAGCTGTCTAAATGCACAATAGAGAAGCAGTTAAATAAATTGAATTCACAGCCCGGAATATTGTATGGAATATTGTAAGGTATATTGTATGGTGTATTGAAGATCTAATGATGTAGAGCAGGGGTTGGAAAATTCACCCTGCCATTTGTTTTTTATATAAAGTTTTACTGGAGTATAGCCATGCTCATTCATTCATGACTCCTCACTCCTGCAATGGTAGAAATGAGTATTTGTGACACAGACCAAATAGCACACAAAACCTGAGTTATTTACTACTTGTTAACCCCTGATACAGGTGTTTATAAGATGATGGGCAAGAAATGCAGAACACATGGAGGAAACATGCTTACAGATGCTATGACTGTTCTCTCATCATTGCTAATTTTGATCCAGCCACCAGGCTACTCAGATCACGACTTCTCATCACCAGGACTACTTCCTGTGTCCCAGCCACGGCCCATGAACAGGGCATGGAGGGCTAGAGACTCTGCCTTCAAGGAGTTCACAGTCCAGTCAGGTGCTGCAAAATATGATTTGGGAGAAAATGGAGTTGACACCAAATTCACTCAAAGGGAAGAAGAGAAACCAGAAAATCATAAAGAGTACACTTTACTATAAATATGTTCAAGAATGGAGTCTAAGGACAGAATTATAAGGAGAAAGTATAAAATCAAAATTATAGAACATTTTATGTGTCTCTATCAAAAATAATAAGCAAAGAAGACAAAAATGGTGAAGAGTAAGATGATTAGAAAAGTAATATGCTTACAAGACTGTTTTTATGTGAATATAAATATAAATCTGTACATATGCAAATGCACATACATTTATATGTACATATGTGTGTTAAAGGTATACACGCAAATAAATAGCCCTATACCTATGTGTAGAATGAGAGAACACCCTTTCTTTTCTTAACTATATGGAATGCTCATATACATTTAGTTACAAAGTAATATGCAAAGTAATACATGTATACTTTATATATTATCTTATATATAATATACTATAGGTTACTTTATATATATATTACTTTCTATATTGTTATGTGTTTATATATGTACAAATATATGTACACTCATGTACATTAGTTTACATGTAATGCACATATATATCAACATACATGTATAAGAATATATACTAATATGTTTTGAAGAATCAATATAATGCTGCCCAAAATCTCTGACTGCAGTGCAGTTAAATTTTTAAAATCAACAATAAAAGTGTAGTTAATGCTACTGTCCCCCTACCATGCTTGAAAATATGATGGGCTAAAAAGGGAATCAGAGTTAAAATCATTTAAGATCTACATATATTTAGAATGAGTTAGGAATAATTGTGCTGCATATCAAAACTCAGGTGATGAAGCTAAATCAATAGAAACAAATGTCTAGCTGAAGTTATTTAAAACAATAAAAATTTAAAATGAATTAAGATAATTAAAAATCTGTAAGCAAATCAAAATTAATAAGAGAATGAAGCAGTTATTGAATAGAAGATCAACATTCAAGAAAATTGTGTTCTTATTTACCAATAATAACCAGTTACTAAAAAAAAACTCATAGGAAAACACTATATTCACAGTATGAACAATTTTAATAGGTATAGAAATAATCTCAAAAAATGTGTCATATGGCTACAAAGACAAGTACCAAATGTCATCTAGGATTAGAAGAAGATCTAAATTGGGGCACCTGAGTGGCTCAGTCAGTTAAGTCTCTGCCTTTGGCTCAGGTCATGATCCCAGGGTCCTGGAACCAAGCCCAATGTTGGGCTTCCTGCTCAGCAGGGAGCCTGCTTCTCCCTCTTCCCCTGCCACTCACCCTGCTTATGTTCTCTCACACTCACTCTTTCTCTCTCAAATAAATAAATAAAATCTTAAAAAAAAAAAAAAAGAAGACGCAAATAAAATCTGGTCAGGCTCATAGAAGAAATAATATCAACAAAGATGCCAATTTCCTCCAAGTTGTTCTATTAATTCAATGCAGTTACAACCCAAAGTTTTACTTTGGGAACTTGCCTTGATGTTATAAAATTAACATGAAAGAACAAAGAATCAATACAAGTTGAGGCAGTTTTGAAGAAAATAAGATTGGGTACCTGTCCTACCAGGTATCAAGATGTATTATAAACATCTTATAATTAAAATTGTGTGGTCAATACAGGGGATAAAAAACAACTAATAAATTGAAGCAGAAAGCCCAAATTGACCTACATTAATACAGAAATCTGACATGGTATAGGAGAGGCATTCAAAAGTAGCATGGGAAAGAAAGGATCATACATTAAAGTTTCAGAGATAATTGTTCATCCATGTGGAAAATAAAGTATCTGCCACCCACCTCAGCATATCCTCAAAGCAGGAATTCTATTTTTTTTTAATTTATTATTTGACAGACAGAGATCACAAGTAGGCAGAGAGGCAGGCAGAGAGAGAGAGGAGGAAGCAGGCTCCCCGCTGAGCAGAGAGCCCGATGTGGGGCTCCATCCCAGGACTCCGGGATCATGACCTGAGCTGAAGGCAGAGGCTTTAACCCACTGAGCCACCCAGGCGCCCCACAAAGCAGGAATTCTAGACATAATTAGTACTTCAATATAAAAAAAGAAACTCCAAAGCTTTAGGAGAACACATAAGAAGATATATTTATGCTATAAGGGTAGTGCAGAATTTTTTAAACAAGGAACCTAACCTAATAAGAAACCAAATCCAATGAAACTGATTGGAAAATTCAACTCTATTATGTGTAAACATTTCTGCATAACAAAAAGAGCATAACTTCAAGAAAAAGTAAGGCTAGACAGAGAGAAGATGTTTATCAAGCATATAGCCAATGCAGGAAAAATATCCAGAAAACAAAATGAACTTCTCTAAATTTTAAGGAAGAAAGAAAGAGAGAGGAAGGAGGGAAGGAAGGAAGGAAGGAAGGAAGGAAGGAAGGAAGGAAGGAAAAAAGGAATTTTCAAGCCAATTCTAAAATTTATATGAAAAACCAAAGGATCTTGAATAGCCAAAATAATTTTGAAAAAGAAGAGCATGTTTAAGTATTTATTCTCCCTGATTTCAACATATACCATAAAAGTACAGTCATAAAGACAGTGTGATATGGTATAAGAGTTTATACATGAATTAAACAGAATGAAGAGTTCAAAAATAGGCCACATTTCTATGGTTAATTCATTTTTGATAAAAATGTTAAGATAATCCAATAAGGCAATGATAGTCTTTCAGCAACAGCAACTAGTAGATTACCTGTACAAAAAACGTCGACACTGACACTCATCTCACACCATGGAAAAAGTCACCTGCTACAGATATGTGATATGAAATATGAGAGTTGAAACTGTTGCATATCTAGAAAAACCTAGGAGAAAATGTCCGTGACAATGAGCTGGACTATGATTTCTTAAGTGGAAGAGCAAAAACACAGCCCATGGACAAGAAAATTAAGGACATCTGAATCAAAATTAAAAATCTTGGGTGTCTGAAAGACACTGTTCAGAAAATGAGAAGCCATGCCACAGGCTGCGAGAAAGTATTTGTAAATCATATATATCTGGCAAGAGACTTAATGCAGATTATATAAAGAAGTCTTATCACTTATTAACAAGAAGGCAAATCAACGAAAAAGACTGGCAAAATATCTGAACAGGGATTTCACCAAAGAAGATATTATATGCATGATTAATAAACACATAAAAGGCAGCTTAACATCAATAGTTATCAAAAAAAGTAAAAATACTTGAAGGATGGTTCTGTTCATAACATTGAAAGACATATAAAGAATGCCATATATAAATTGTATGAATGGAGTTACACCAACATATAAATTTCTACAAATGTATTCACACATACAAATGCAAGTCTATATATGCTTGTATTAGTAATAACAGAATATTTGTGAATATTCACACTGGTATGTATATCACATTAGCACCATAACTTATATGGACATAATCAATACCAATATTCAAAATGGGGATTTTGAGTAGGAAAAAAGAGAATGTTGGGATGGTAGAGTCATATATAGGACAAGGAATTTCTCTAATATTGCATTTCTTATAGTCGGTTTGAATTTGATAGAAAGCACCCTCATAGGATATGCATGCTAATAGGTACGTATCCTATGGCTGAAACCTTTGAGACAGATGTCTTCATGACTCTAAAGTTTTTTAGAATTCAGAAACGTAATGTGATCCATGTATATGCCTTAACAGCCCCTGCAGGGTCTGGGGCAGCATTCTGTAACAGGAATATCCCAGCCACAAAGAGATTAATACCCCCATGAAGAGAGCTATGGTAATGGTTATAAATAATCACGCTTCCATTCTTTTTTTTTTTTTTTTCCTTTTTTTAAGAGAGGTGTAGGTGGGGTGTGGGGCAGAGGGAGAGAGAGTCTCATGCAGACTTCCAGCTGAGGATATTGCCTGACGTGGGGCTCGATCCACAACCAGCAAGCATGACTGTCAGGATTCAGGGGTTAAGCTAACTGAGCTGCCCAAGGGCTCCTTCCTTCAGTCCTGCTCAGTATCTCCTTCCAAATGAGTTAACCCTCTACTTTTTTGCGGATGTGCCTTTTAGAACTTTTCGGATTTTGGTATGGTTGATAAGGAATTGTGGTTCTCCAGTAGTTTGTCGTAGGCCTAAAATATTAAAAATAATTATAAAGAATGAGCAACTTGACCCTCAAGATGGGTCCCTCCTCACTTTCCCACACACTTGGTTTAGGCATAAAAATAAACAATTATTATACGCTGAGCTTTGTAACTGTGTTTCCCGTTCTCCTCCCGCGATAGCTGCAGGGAACCCTCCTCTGACACATTTTCTTTGCTGGATTCAGGTTCAAGTTCAAGTTCAAGTTCAAGTGTGTGCTCTCTGCCCCCCCCCCCATTTTCACCTCCTGGTGTTAGAGCTCTGGCACTGCTTTCTCATTAAATGACCCGTGCTTCTGAGTTCTTAGTCTTTACATCTGCAAATGCTCGCAGCTAAATTTAAATTTAGCTTGTTCTGCTTCCTTCCAATATGCTCCGCAAAATACTGGCTGCCTATTTAACTCTTTCACTTAGAAGTGGCTTTTATCTGACGCCTGATCTGGCAGATTTCCCCATAACCTACATGTGCTGTTCTGCCTATAGTCTCTGTTGTCACCAACACAGGCTGGTTGCTGTGGTGATGAAGTGGGATTTGAAAGTCCCTTTCAGAGTAAAAGTCCCTTTCTGCGTGGGGTCCAGGCTGAGAACAAGTTCACAGTGAGATGGGTGATGATACCTCTTGCATAACATCATCAAATATCCCCTCATACAGGGGCATTAGCGGAGAATCACCTCCTGCTCATTCTGTGTGGGTCAGTTGTTCCCAGGGCCGGGCATCTCATAGGCCTGTGAAACCTTATGAAAAGTTTTCAAGTTTTTGTATTTTGCAAAATTAGGCATTAACAACCACACAACCTACCACCTCCGGTCATCCTCATTCCCAGGGAGGAATACACACTCAGCTCTTTGGGATATATACCACACTGAGTTCATTTTTGTCTTTTCATCCCAGACCCAGGAAACCTTTTCCATGAAAGGTCTTGGTGCATGGACTGCATTTATGGACCATTAGATTAATGCCCAGTTAAGGGATAAATGTGGGTCAATCCATAGGTTCAAAGTTTTGCTCTGAAACAGCCATTAGACTTTCCCCTGCTAGTGGGCAATTTGTTGATAAGTTAGAAAATACATAGCTAAAGACAAACAGTTATAGAACATTCAACACCTTTTCCCAGTGAGGTGAAAAGTAGAAATAGCATTCACACCAGTGATCCATGGTTTTAAATAGATCTGATTTCATTTCTGTAAACCTCCTTTTAGACACTTAAAATCACCTTTCAGTAACAGGAAATAATCAGAGTTGGAAGAAAAGATTTATATAAGGCTGTTCCTTGCAATGATTTACACACACACACACACACACACACACACACAAAGCAGCTTCTTACATTGTCAAAAGGGATAAATAAATATTAGAATGTTTTATTATGGGAAATTCTGCAGCCACTAAAAATCATCCATTCAAAACATATTTACTCATATAGGAAATGGTCATGATTGTTATAAAGTGAGAAAAGCAGGACATGACAAGTTTATATATATATATATATATATATATATATATATATATATTTCAGTGTGATAAGGTTTATACATACATGCACACACTTGACACTGTGTCCCTCTAAACTAAAATTAACACCAATACACTTTTTTCATTATTTTTCAAAAATTAACATGTATTACTTTTATAAACAGAAAAGACAAATTTATACTCACTTTTATCAAAGAATATAGTGATCAAATCTCTCTCTCAAATAAATAAAAATGAAATCTTTAAAAGAAAAAGAATATTGTGAAGAGAAGCTATCTTCCCTACCCCTTGAAATCAAGATCCACTATCCCTAACTTACTTCTCTGATACGTCTCATCCTCTCATCATCATGGCCTCACCGTTTTATTAAATAGTATTTGTGGTGCTGATGAAATGACAAATCAACTAAAGCTTGATTCATTGAAAGCCACTTGTTAAAAAGCTGAGAGAATGCAGATGGTAATTCACATTATTGTTCCTCTTTATAAGGGTTTGCTAAACACATTAATAATATAAGTAAGAATTAATGAGGAGACATACTTAAGACATTTTCTTCAAGTCCTGGCAGTCAATTCTGAAACGTAAGGTAACATTTTCATTGTACGTGATTCTTCTGTATCCATTAAAATGGGTCCCCCTTGGAAGCCTCCATAAATGGTACCTCCTTAGCCAGTTCAAGAAGAAATACAGTAATTTAAGTCCATGATCTCAGGAGTCAAACTACTCGGGTCTGAGTCTTGGTTCCATGTCTTAGGGGCTATGCCACTTTCACAAATTGAAATTTTCTGTCTTAGTTTTCCATTTGTAATAAGAAGAGCTCTCTGGTCAGGTTTTGAGAGACCATTCACTCATTTATTCATAATCTAAAACAAAAAAAAGTCTGGACACTGTGCCAGTCACTAGATGTAGAACAGTGAATGTGACAGATAGGTTTCCTGCCTTCATGGAACTCAGATTCCATTTGGAAAGAAATACAGCTCACTAGCAAGCAATGAACACTATATTTCGATGTGTTGTAAAATGATGTAAAGAAAAATACAGCAGCGTAAGGGGTTAGAGAACGGTGGGGTTGCACACATGTTTTAGATAAGCGAGTTAATGAAAGTGTATCCAAGTATGAACTGAGGGGAGAGCGTCCCTGAGACCCACAGTAAAGGATGAGAAGAGAGGGAGAGTTTAGTGACTTTACTCAATAGGAAGGAAGCCACTGTTCACACATACAGCAAGTAAGGAGAGCACGGGAGGGTGTGAGAGAGAGGAAGGCGGGGAGTATATATCCTGAGTTGGGATGTATTTTAGCTCGAAATTAAATTCCTAGAAATGTTGTAAGGTTGGTAAGATGAGTTCTTATTTGTGTTTTGATGGTATCTCCTTGGCTTCTGTGTGGAGAACAAGCCATAGAAGTGTCAGGGTATCCATAGGGGAACAGTTAGAAGTTTACTACAATCATTCAGTTATGCAATGGTGGCAGTTTGCTTCGTGCAGATGTGCGGAAGGGGTCCAAGAGTCATTGATTTAGATGCAGCTGGGGAAAGCATTGATGGGATTTGCCAACTGCTTGGGAACCCATGGTTGCCAGGAAAAGATGAGCAAGAAGATAAGGTTGAGGTTTGGGGCTGAGCAGTAGGGTGAATGGTGACACCTTTAGTGAGCACAGAAGATGGCTGGGAGCAGGTCTGAGAGGGAAGTGAGGAACATGGTTCTGACCTTGTTAAGTTTGGGAGACACGTTGGCAGCCCCCAGGGGCAGCACCAGCAGTTAGAGGTATGTGCCCATGATCATTTAGTCACCACCCAGGTACATGGGGTATTGAAAGTCATGAGATTAGATGAGCGACCTAGGATGAGGGTCAGGGACATGTTTCCAGGGACAGAAGACAGGAGTGGCCAAAACAAGAGACTGACAAGGAGCAGCCACCTAGGAAGCTTGGGAACCAGGGAGAATGGTGGCTCAGAAGTCAAGAAGAAAAAAATGAAATAATACACAAAATCATATATATATTATAGAAACTGTTCCGTGCATCTGAGATTGCTCTGGGACAAGTCATAGACGTTCTGAGCCTTAGTTCTCCCAACTGGAAAATGCTAATCCAGTTCCCTTCTAGGGAGGTTTCATACAGGGAGTGGTTTCATAGGAAGAATCCATGGAGGCAGAGGACATAAAGCATTTGGCACACCCCCTGAACATATTATATGCTCATTAATTATTATGATATTATAATATAATAGTAACCTTAAGGAATTTTTAAAATTGTATGAAAAACACAACTTTCATGACCTGCCAGTTACCTGTCTCAGGAGCTTAGGAGTCTGTTCTTGGATTCACCCTGATTCCCCCTATTTCTTCATTTGCTTCCTTCCTTCCTTCCTCCCTCCCTCCCTCCCCTCTCCCTCCTTCCTTCCTTCTTCCCTCACTCCCTCCTTCCTCTTTGCCTCCTACCTTTCTTCCTTCTTTCCTCCATCCTTCCTTTTCATTGGCCTCTGGCACACATAACTGGAATAATTGTAATTTTGGTTCATGACACACTTTAGTTTGTTCTACAGATATTTTTAATAACCTCCGACCATCAGTCCACCTTTCAAAATGAAAGCCGGGTCTCTGATACTAGCTACTTCTCACCGTAAGTCCCCACACACCACCCTAGGGCCTCTGCCTCTCCACACAGTGATCAATGTCCGTAATTCTCAGCTCATCGTTAACTTGCCTTCTTTTTTTCTCAGATGTATAGCACCTATGTGTATCCTAAACAGTACTTTTAACTAGCTGGTTTTAAACTTTATAAAAAGAATGTCCTGCTGCTAGGTGTATTAGGGATTTTTTCCATGTAATATATTGCTAATACTCAGCCTTTAGCTCTGAATCATTGCAGTTAATTAATTTGGTCTGGTGTCTTGTATCCTGTTTTGTGACTATATTGTAGTCTGTTCTTTGACTTTCCCACTGACAGGCAATGTTGCTGTTCCTAAATTTTTGCAGTTTTGAGTAGTGCAGCTATCACATGCTAGCATGTCTCCCACTGTGTGTAAGGATTTCTTCTAAGAATAGTCCTAGAAGCAGAACTATTGGGGCACCTGCGGGGCTCAGTGGGTTAATCTTCTGCCTTCAGCTCAAGTCATGGTCTCAGGGTCCTGGGATCAAGCCCGCATAGGGTTCTCTGCTCAACAGGGAGCCTGCTTCCTCTTCTCTCTCTGCCTGCCTCTCTGCCTGCTTGTGATCTCTGTCAAATAAATAAAATCTTTTTAAAAAGAAAGGAAGGAAGGAAGGAAGGAAGGAAGGAAGGAAGGAAGGAAGGAAGGAAGGGAGAGAAACAGAACTGTTAGGGCTATTGGCTTTATGGAAACTCAAGTTTAGGAAGTAGTAACAAAATGTATTTTCATCCATTTTCCCTCTCACCAGTGATGTATAGAAGATCCTATGGATCCTAGAATACCCACCACTGGAATCTTCAGAACTTAAAAATATTGTCAATTGAGAGGATGTGAAATATTTTTTGTGGTCTTAGTTTGAATTTCCCTATCACCGGGCATCTTAGACATTTCTTTATAGGTGTATTGACTTCATTGTTCATATGTATTTTGTCCATTTCTTCAAAATGATTATCTGATTTTTATATCAATTCCTTCTTGTGTGTGTTACAAATATCTACTAGCTTACAACTTGTCTTTTTACTTTATTTAAAAGTGTTTTGATTAGGGGCACCTGACTGGCTCAGTCAGCAGAGCATGTGACTCTTGATATTGGGGTTGTGAGCTCAAGCCCCAGTTGGATATAGAGCGTACTTAAAAAAAAAAAAAAAGGAATTTGGTTAATTTTAATAAGTTGAAATATTTTAACTTTATTTTACAGTCAGTACTTTTTTGTCTTGTTTAAAGTTCTATTCAATTCTGAATATTTAAGGCATATTCTCATCTATTTGCTACAAAGATTTTTAGAGTTCTGTCTTATATTTGAGAACTTAATTTATCTACAACTAATTTTTATACATGGTGTGAGGTAAGCATTCGGTTTTTATTTTGACAGCTGGACAGCAGTTTTTGCCATCTCCTTTTCTTAGGCTCATTCTCTCATCTCTCATCTCACATGCTACTCTGATGTAAACACCAAATCCCCCATGCATGTAGATGCATTTCCCCCTTACACCCCACTGCTAAACAGACCTTTCTCTATTCTATTTCCACACTACTGTGACGTCTTAGTTTCATAAGAGATCCTAGTATGGTATCACCCTTGACTACTTTTCTCCTTCAAAGGTATCCTGGCTAAATTTGCAGGTTTAATCCTTAGTCTCTAGTTCATATTTTAGAAGATGTCTTTCAGGGTCACCGGTGGCTCAGTTAGTTTGGTGTCTGCCTTTGGTTCTCAGAGTTCTGGGATTGAACCCCATGTTGGGCTCCTTACTCAGTGGGAGTCTGCTTCTCCCTCTACCTCTCCCTCTCTCCCTGTTTATGCTTGTGTGCTCTCTCTCCTCTCTCTCTCTCTCTGTGGAATTAATAATCAAAAGAAAGAGAGAGAGAGAAAGAGGAAGGAAGGAAGGAAGGAAGGAAGGAAGGAAGGAAGGAAGGAAGGAATTGCCTTTCAAGTTCCATAACTGTAACTGGATCAAATGGAAAGATGTATTTCAGGTAAAATCAGTATCTTCAATTTCAGGTTTTCTATCTATGAACATAGTATATTTCTTTTCATTTATATATTCTTTGTTATTTCTTACTAAAATTTCTGTAGGGTATTTCTTACAGCTATCTCTCTTTTTCTTTCCCTAATTCCTCCAGAGTATTCTTAGGAAAGGGATTCAACAGTTGTGCTCGTTCAGAATTTTGGCCACAACCAAACCCAAAAGTCTTACTATCATCCACCCTGCCTTTTTGTCTCTAATAATGATGCATGTCAATGTCAGCACGTAGCATGCAATTTCGTACTTTATGTTGTTGTTCCCTCTGTTTTTAATGCCCCGTGTTCTCTTTTCATCTTAGTCAACACCTATTTATTTGCTAACATTAGGCCATGTATCAAATTTCCATGAGAATTTTTCTGACCTTTCAGCCTGGGTGAGTTGCCCATAATTCTGTGTTTTCATCTCACACAAGCCTTTCAAATTTCAATTGAACTGGTGTATGTGTTTGTCTTACCCATTAAGCTTTGAGCACAGGAACAGTATTTTTCTGTCTTTGGTTTTCCAGTGCCTAACATAGAGTCCTTTCTACACAAAATATTCCTTTAATGTTTGTTCAATTAAGACGCAAAGTCATCTTAATAATCTAGAGGTCATAGGACTGGGGTCTGGGCTAAGCCAACATCATTAAGTGAACAACTATTCTAAGAAAACAGCCAAGGAAACTGAATCTTAGTCCATTCTTCTCCCTAAAACAGTGGGAGACCACTGATGGGCATTTCTCTCTGCTCGTCCATCTTGTCATTTATGACACAGGCTTAATTCTGTCCTCCATATCTAGTTGAAAGCTCTTTGAATTTTAAAAGTGGGGGAAAATGCAGAAAATGTAGACTTTTTTGAAAATAAAAGGATACATAGTACATGAGGCTTTGTTTTTACTAATCCCACCACTACCTTCATTCAGAGAAGCATCAGGATGTATTTTGTAGCATAAAAGCTTTTGTTAGGACAGGAAGATTTTATATGCCTAATGACAGTGAATCTCTGTGTCTCTGTGTGTGTGTGTGTGTGTGTGTGTGTATGTATATAAAACTTATTACTGGGGCGCCTGGGTGGCTCAGTGGGTTAAGCTTCTGCCTTCGGCTCAGATCATGATCTCAGGGTCCTGGGATCGAGCCCCACGTCGGGCTCTCTGCTCAGCAGGCAGCCTGCTTCCCCCTCTCTCTCTGCCTGCCTCTCTGCCTACTTGTAATCTCTCTCTCTGTCAAATAAATAAATGGAATCTTTTAAAAAAACTTATTACATATATATAATATATATGTATCTTATTACATATTATATGTGTGTGTGTGTGTGTGTGTGTGTGTGTATACATACACACACATCCCTTAATTGTCAGGTAGTCTTTTCTAAGGAACCATTAAAAAGTGGTAAGATACAAAGACTGTCTCTTTTCTTAAGATTTTATTTATATATTTGACTGAGAGAGAGCACAAAGAGGGGGAGTGGCAGGCAGAGGGGGAAGCAGGCTCCCTGCCAAATGAGGAGTCCAACACAGGGCTTGATGCCAAGACCCTGGGATCATGACCTGAATCAAAGGCAGACACTTACCTGAGGGAGCCACCCAGGAGCTCTAAGACTGTCTTTTTTTTAATTTCAAGAATGTAACAACTATTTTAACAGTAAATTAAAGATCCACTGTATTCTGTTATTTAATAACATTTATAAAGACCTCTTTATAATGCTTCAGTGAAACAACTTTTAAACTATACATTAAAGATTCAAGTCTATTTTATCATGTCCTTAATCCCATTTGGGGGGGTAAATTCCTTAACGCTAAGCACCATTTAACATTTTTATGAAACACTTGGTTATTTTGACAAAGAAAGCAGCAGAGGCTATAACTAAAATGATCACATTTTCCAAAGGGGAAAAGAATTCCTAACCTGGGGCAGTAGGTTGAAATTTAGTTCTGGGAAATCCTTGAGGCCTGAGGTGGTAACATGGAGTCACCACCTCATGGGGACACCTCATGGGGAGTGAGGGGGACTATGCAGGCAGGAAGGCAAAGTGTATGTGCTCCTTTAATAATTATAAAGCATGCTTAGGGAGGACTGGATGGCTCAGTGGGTTGAGCATCCAACTCTTGGTTTCAGCTCAGGCCATGATCTTGGGGTCATGAGATGGAACCCCACATCAGGTTCAGTATGCAACGTGGAGTGTGCTAGAGATTCTCTCCCTCTCCCTCTGTCCCTAACCCACTCATGTACGTTCTCTCTCTCTCTCTCTCAAAATAAATAAAGCTTTAAAAAAATAAAGTGTACATAGAACTAAAGATATTAGGTTCACAAATGCTGTTTCTGCACCCAATATAACAAATGAACCTATACACCACTATGTCTGCTTCTGACTCCTTCAAGCTAACACATTAGGGATGACATTGAACTCCTCTTTGAAATTCCCTCATCCCCCTCTTTTCCCTAGAGGTCATTCGCATTTTGAAGTTGTGTGTCCTTCTCATTAACACTTGTACAGCATATCTTTTTATTTATAAGTAGTAAACTGTATCATTTGGTGTGTATCATGCTGTATATGTCCTTCTGTAACATTCTGTTATTCACTCGGAATTACTTGTAAGATTTTATCCATGTTGATACACACAGTTCTAGTTGGTTCCTTTTAACAGCTCTGCATCTGTAATCATCAGGGGTCTTGGTTGCAAACAACAGAAAGTGGCTCTCATTAAGTTAACCAGAAAAGGACTTAATGAGAAGGATGTAGAGGGATGGACAGAAGAAGCAGATAAATAGTCCAAAGAGATAGGGGAGCAGGGGGAGAGATTAGGCAGCTGAAATCACAGTTACAATCTTATCAAAGGAAGTGTGGCCAGTGACCCTGTTGGCACTTCTGGACTGTGCATGTCACCAGGATGGTCATCAGTGCCAACAGCACCTCACTGCCTGCCACTCAAGCATGACACCATTGCTGGTATTGCTGGAGTGTGTGAGTCACCCCGAGCACACCTTGCTGCTGACATCCCTGTACCATGCACACCATCCCCAGCACAGCCACCTCTGTGGCACACGACACTGGACAGTGGACGCTGAGCTGCCCTGCCACCATCCCTGGGGCTCCCTGGGGCTCGCTGCTACTGCTCCCTCCATCTTCATTCTAGTATTCTATTTTTTCTGTCATTTCTCAGGCATTTCTATGTTCTGAGAACAGAGCACGGAAGAAGACTAAGTATATATTCTCACGGGGCTTACACTCTGGAGGGGAGATAGATAATAAACAAACAATATCGTATCTGCATCGGCTTGTGATGCATGTCTGCGTCACGGGTGACACTTGCTCGGGACTCAAAGTCCCCAGCAGAACTTTGGTGGAACATGTGATTGTTCAAACTCAGATCTTATCAAGGCTCTACCTGCCAGGAAGCCAGAAGAAGTGCTATTTACTCCCCATTCGCAGCCTGAGACAATAATGTTTTTTTCTCTGCTGAAAGATGGCACTGGGTCTTGGTATGGCCATTTTCTTCATTTTAGTCAATCCAACAGGAGTGAAATGATATCTACGTTGTTTTAATTTGCATTTCCCTGACCCGTAATGAGAAACATGTTCACTGCCCAACAGGGTTTCCTCCTGTATGACTTGCTCATACCTCTGCCTGCTTTCCTTCTGCTTTTCTGTCTCTTTCCTATTATGGTATGGGGGGGGGTGCGTATTCTGATCTAAATGTACTAATCCTGGATAGGTAAGTATGTTATGAGTATGTTCTCTCAGTCTTCGGCTTGTCTTTCAACAGTGTCTATGCTTTAAAAAAAAAAAAAAAGCTTTATTGAGTTATAACTTACATAAAATCAAAGTCACCAGTTTTAGTGTATGATTTAATAAGTTTTAACAAATGCACATATTCACAATCATGAAGTAGACTATTTCCATCACCCCCAAAAGTTCTCTCATACCTGTTTATACTCAGGCCTCTTTCCCATCCCCAACCCCAGACAATCGTTCTTCCTGTCCATATATAATTTTTTTTTAATTTTCATATGAGTGGAATCATACAGTATGTAGCCTTCAGTGTCTGGATCTCTCCATTTAACATATGCTTTTGAGACTCGTTAATGTTATTATATATGTCAGCAATATGTTTCTTTTTATTGTTGAGTAATACTCCCTTGGGTGAACATACCACAATTTGTTTATGCATGTGCCAGTTAATGGATATTTGAGTTGTTTCCAGGGTGTTGCACTTAATAAAGTGAACATTCAAGTACAAATCTTGGTGTGTCGGTAGGTTTTTATTTATCTGGGGAAATCTGGGAATAGGACTGATAGTCATCAGGTAAGTACTTGTATAGCTCTATAAGAAACCACCAAAACGGGGCGCCTGGGTGGCTCAGTTGGTTAAGCGACTGCCTTCAGCTCAGGTCATGATCCTGGAGTCCTGGAATCGAGTCCCACATCTGGCTCCCAGTTCCACAGGGAGTCTGCTTCTTCCTCTGACCTTCTCCTCGCTCATGCTCTCTCTCACTATCTCTCTCTCTCAAATAAAAAAGTAAAAATAAAATATTTAAAAAAAAAAAAGAAACCACCAAAGTATTTTTCACCTGGTTGCATTTTTCATCATGACGAGCCATGAATGAGAGGCACAGCTGATTCACATCTTCACCAACACTTGGTGATGTGAGTCACTGGGAACTGAGCCATTCTAGCGAGTGTAAACATTTTTTAAATTGAAATTTCGTTTCTTTATCCTCTAAAGGCAAATGATTTTGAGTGCTTTTCCATGTATTTACTTGTCATCCCTGGATCTTCCTTGATGAAATGTTTGTACAACTCTGATACCCACAATTTCTTAAAATCAGGTCATTTTTCTTTTTATTATCGAGTTGTACAAGTTCTTTATATATTTGGAATACAAGCCCTTTGTCAGATAAATATGTGTATTTTCTCCTAGTCCATGGCTTACCTTGTCGCTTCCTTAACTGCTTTATGAAAAGCGTTTTTTTTTTAATTTTTACAAAGTTTCTTTTATTTTTCCTTTTTATAATTCATGGTTTTTGTGTCCTAAGAAATCTTTGCTTAGCCCAAGGTCACACCTATTTTTTTCTGCATTTTTATCTAGACATTTTACAGTTTTCATTGCTGTTATAGTTAGGGGTATGATTCATTCTAATTCATTGTTTATATAGTGTAAGGTAAGGAGGGTTGAGCTTCATTGTTTTCCATCTGGATGTCCAATTATTCAAGCACCATTTGTTGTAAAGACCATTCTTTCTCTTTTGAATTACCCTGGCAGCTTTGTTGAAATTCAATTGACCATATATTGAGGATGTATTTTTCCACTTTTCACTCTCTTTCATTGATCTATTATGTCTGTCTTTACACCAATAACACAATGGCTTGACTCCTATAGCTTTATCGTAAGCTTCAATTCAGGTACTGCAATTCCCCAAAAACCTAATTTTTTAGGTATATTTCCATATAAATTTTAACATCAGCTTGCCAATTTAAAAAGACATCCTGCTGTGATTTTGATTGGGATTTTTTCAATCTACAGTTGAATATGAGGATATTAAACTGAGTGATACTTAGTCTTCCAATCCATGACGTTTCCTCTCTTCATTTATGTAGGTTTTTTTAAACTCAATTCAGCAGAGTATTGTAAGTTTTGGAGTACAGATCCTGCAAATATTCTGTTAAATTTGCCCTTGTGCGGTATTATTTAAGTTTTGATTTTTGCTTGTTCATTGCTAGTATGAGAAATACATTTGATTTTTGCAGAATGACTGTATCTTATGGCTTTGCTAAACTCATTTATGAGTTATAGAATTTCTTTTATATTTTTCTTAGAATTTTCTACAGAGACAATTACACTTCTGTGAATAAATACAGTTTCACTTCTTCTTTTCCAATCTGGATGCCTTTTATGTCTTTTTTTTCTTGCCTGATTGCACAAGCTAGGACCTCCAGTGCAATATAAAATACAAACGGTGAGCGTGGACATCTGTGCCTTGCTTCTGATCTTTAGGGGAAAGTATTCAGTCTCTTGCCATTAAGTATAATGTTACCTCTAGGTATTTGCTAGAGCCCCTCTCTCAGGTGGAAAACGTTTTTATTTTTGCAAAGAGTTTTTGTTTGTGTTTAAATTATGAATTAGTGTTAAATTTTAAAAATACGTTTCTGCACCTAAGATGATTTTTTTTTTCTTTTAACCTGCCATTATAGTGAATTACATTGATTTTCGTATGTCTGGTCAAATTTTCATGGTTAGAATAAACTTCTTTTGGTTTTGATGCATTATTACTTTTGTGTGTGTGTCATTGGATTTGATTTGAAAAAATAATTCTTATGTATTTTTACCTCTATATTCTTACGGGATATTGCTCTTTTTTTAAGCATGATAAAGAGAAACAAGTCTAGCTTTAATGTGATGATGTGATGATGTATGATAATGGAATATGATGATGGAAGACTCATAAAATGAGCTGAAAAGTATTCTCTCCTTTCATATATTCTGCAAGAGTTCCTGTAGAATTAGTTAGAGGTATTCTTTAAATATTTGGTGGAATTCACCAGTGAAATAGAAATAGCCAGGAGCTGTTTATGTGTTTGATTTTATTGAGGGTATAAGTGTACGTGTGCGTGTGTCCACAGAAAAGTTTTAAATTAAACATTTGATTTATGCAATAGACACAGCAATTTTTAGGTTATCTTCTTGAATTAGTTGGATACTTTGTGTCTTTCTTGGTCCAGTGAAAGTTTGCTGCTTTTTCTCTTGCCATAAAGTTGTTTAAAATATTTCATTATTGCCCTTTTTATATTTTTACCATCATTTGAAATGTCACCTCTTTCTTTCTTATCAAGGGTCATTTATGCCTTTTCTCTATTTTATCTTCATCAGCTCGCCTAAAGATTAGTCAATGTAATTAATCTTTTCAAAGAGCCATATTTTGCCTTCACTATTTTTTTCTATTGTTTTTCTATGTTCTATGTCATTTGTTCCTTTTTTGTTTTAATTCTTTATTTCTATTTTCTAGGTTTATTTTGCTCTTTTTTGTTAAGTTTCTTTTTTGGAAGATTTGAGACACTCTCTTTTCTACCACAAGCATTTAATCCTAACCATGTCAAAGAACTACTTAAGCTGTAACCCACACATTAAAAAATAAATAAATAAAAAATTATATATATATATATACACACATATATATAGTTTTCATTTTCATTTTCTAGTTTTCAATGTAATTTTTTGTTGGAATGGTTATTGAGAAGTAGGTTGTTAAATTTCCTGGTATTTTAGGGTTTTCTAGATATTTTATATTACTGATTTTTACTCTAATTTTGGTATGGTTAGATAATCATATTATTTTGTTATATTCTTTGAATCCTCAAATTTACTGAGAACTTTTATGCTCTGTATTGATAATAATCACTCTCTTTTTTGTTTTTCCTATTAATTTATCAAAGGTATTTAAAAGTATTTATGATAAAGTTGTGCTGAATTTTATTAAATTGTTTTCCTGCAGCCATTGAGATGATTGATATATATATTTTTTATATATATAAAATATATACATATATTTTTCTCTTAATTTGGTGATACCATGGTCTATTTCTATAGACTTTATGACATTAAACAAATCTTGATTTTTTTTTGAGGTAAGTCTGGTATATGGTAATTTCAAACATAACTGAATTCGATTTGTTGATATTTGACCTCATGATTTCTTACCTGTATCTAGTAAGAGTAATCTATAATTATTCTCCTCTTACTCTGTCCTCCAGTTTGGGAACCAAACTAATATTAGCATTATACAGTAAGTTGGACAGCATTCTTTATTTTTCTTTACTACAAATATTTGTTAAAGTTATATTTAATTTATTTGTTCCCTGATGGTTTGGTAAAATTCATTCATAAAATAATCTAGACCCAGAGTCTCTAGAAGAAATACATCAAAGCAATCTATACCCCAGAAAGTTTATTTTGTAATACTAATTTGTCTATTCAAATATTTTATTTCATTCACTTTAATACTAGTCATTCACATTATGTCAGTGATCATCCATTTCATCTAAGTTGTCACATTTCCTGTAACAAAGTTATTCATGAAATCTTTATGTCTGGTATTAATCTTTTTTGCTCCCTGTATTTTTATTTATAATTTTCTCCTTTTTCCTTCAGTTAACCCTGTCAGATTTTTCTGTTTCAGTAGATTTTAAAGAGCTAGCATTGATTTCATCGATTCTTTTAATTTTTTCTAATATTTGCTCTTATCTTTATTACATCTTTGTTTCTCTTTTCATTGGGTTTTTCTACTGTTCTTTGTCTAACTTGAGTTAAGTACTTGCTTCACCAATTTTTAAACTTAGTATTTTTAAATATACACCATTAAAATTAGACATTCCCATGAAACAGTTCAATTTTACCTTCTATAGTTAGTGAACTTGCTATTACTTAGTTTTAAATAATTTGTTACTTGCACTATGTCTTCTTATGTATTCTATGAATTATTGAGTCGTCTTCTTTTTTGGTTTCTAAATATATTGTGGGCTTAAGAAATATCATTATTTCATTGATCTCTGATTTTCAGGCAATGTGTTTAGAAACGATGGTGTATTTGATATAACTTTTTTTGATATTGGTTGAAACTTCCACTATAGATTACTTGGCCAACGTTTGTAAAAAAGACATGGATAATCTTAAAGAATTGGTATTCTGTGTTTTTCAGGATTTTATTCGTAGCATGATCTTTAAAGTATATTGTTCAAATTTCTTATATTCTTGTTAAGTTTGAATCTTTTTTTTAACAGTTTCAAAGAAGGCTATTAAAATATCTCACTCTGATTACGGACTTGCCTTATAACTCTGTAAATTTCTGCTTTATACAGACTATAGTTACATTGTTGCATTAAGATTCATGATTATTATATATTCTGATCAAGAGTTCCTTTTATTATAAATAACAACTTTCCAAATCCCTAATGACAACTTTAACTTGGTCTTTACCTGATACTCGTTTGGAATGTCTGATATATTCTTTTTTATTCTTTCACTTTCAAATTTCTGTATCATTTTATTTTTAGATACGTCTCCTACCAAAAACCTTTGATTTTCTGATTCCTCTGGTCCTCAATTTGCCATTCTGTTGGACCAACAAAGACATGTTTGTCCCTTCATATAATTATCATTAAATCCATTTTAAAAGTGAGGAAATTCATGTTCAGTGAGGGATTGACTTGTTACAGGTGAAAGATCTAGAAAGTACCATTTTATTATGTCATGCTGTGTCCTTTTAAAGGCATCTGCTATGGACTTGTGTCCCCCCAAAATCTATATGATGAAACCCTCACCCCCAGTACTTACTTCTGAATGTGGTCTTCTTTGGAATAGAGTTGTTACAAATGTAGTTAGTGGAGGTAAAGTTATTAAGGTGGATTCTAATCCATGATGACTAATGTCCTCATAAAAAGAGGAAAAACGGATACAGACAGGAACACAAGAATGTTACGTGAACATAGTGCAATACTTCTATAAACAAAGGGACAGCGAAGAATGCCAGCTTACCATCGGGCTAGGAGAGACGTGTGGGACAGATTCTCCTACCCAGCCCTCAAAAGTAAACAACCCTGCTGATATCCTGATCTTGGACTTCTAGGTTCCAGATCTCTGAAAAAATCATTTCTTACTGTTTAAACCTCTTAAATAGTGGTACTTTGTCACTGCAGCCCTGGCAAACTACTCTAGCATCTTTATTATAACTAGAAAGCTTTCTGCTGACTATCTATCTTCTGCAAATATGCACATACATAAGTACCATCTTGCAGACATACGAAGGGGGATGTCTGCCTAATACACGACATTGAGAAACATCTCATCATCCCCTTGGAAGATCTTCCATGTAGTGGAATATGAAAGGTAGAAGCCTGGGCTGGGTCAGGAAACTTGAATTTGGGCATTAATTTAGACAGAAACATTTTCTGCTGGCTCTTGGTGTAATCTACACATCGAGAAGGCTACCCCAAGCCTGACTTGACTGAACTTCACATTTTCAAAATATTTCGCCAACAAATCTGCCTTTGTGATGACATAATTAATTTGATTGCCTCATGTTTATTAATCAAAGACATATATAACAGGATATGCAATAAAATCACATCTCCAAATTCCGATGATGTCACCACCAGCCAACCAGAGCTGAACGGGCATTCTTGTGGATTCGTCCTAAAGCCCTTGCACAGCTGGACCAGATGAGTGGGGGCCTGGCAGGGCAGCCCGACATCTGTCTGAAACACCCCGTGTGGCCTCGTGAGTCGAGCCTGTCCATAAGGAGGCTCTCCCATCTGGCCTGAGTATCAAGCGTTCCCTGAAAACAGCGGGTGAGAATGGAATGCTATCCTCTCCTTGCTCCAGCCCGAGTGTGCCTTCCCACGGAGGGGCCCAGGAGAGGGGGGAACTAGGCAAGGACAGGGCAGGTTCAGAGAAGCCAGGGTTGTCTTGCCCACATGTAAGCATGAAATTCAAGTCCGCACCAAGGAACTGCGGAGAAGAGACCCCAGGTGGGCCTGGATTAGTCCCGAGTGTGCAGTAACCTCCAGCATAGAGCCCAGGGCCACCCCATCATCTCTGCACATCAGCAGGCCTGAGTATCAGGCCATCTCCGGCTGGTGAGCATTCTGTCCCTCAGCAAGTTGCTTAACTTCTCCGGATCTCAGGTTTGTTATGTCCTTTTTGCCTTTGTTAAACAGAGATGGTGAGTCCTGTGCCTCCTACCCCGTCAGAGTATATGGGAAAGTTTGTTTCACATTCCGTAGTTCAGCAAACATGTTCTAAGTATTCCTAGTTGTCGTCTGTTCAATCAGCAAAGACATGCCAAGGGCTTACTCTATGCCAGGAAGAAAATCAGTGGCCAGAGGCTAATGGGGAGGAAAACCGAATGTGTGTGTTATCACAGGAACGTGTGGAAAGGGCAAAGGGACCCGTCAGGATGCAGAATGCCGCTTTCAGCTTCTAGGTAGTACGTGGCACTGTTGAGGGGAAACACCACCAAGCCTGGTGCATTGGCTTGGTGTGGGGTTTGGGGGAACAGAACAAGTTGTCCGGGAGTGTACGGTGGCATTGCAGGCTGGGAGAACCCATGTACCAAGGATGGGGGCCTAAGGAAACACAGCAGGTCCTAGGGAGGGCGGAATCCTGGGGCTAGCCAGAGAGTCAGGGCAAGCAGGAGAATTAGATTCTCGCCCTCAAAGAGTTCACAATCTAAATAGGAGATGGGGAGAAAAGGGCAATAAAGCAATATACTTGGGAAAACGCCTATCTGGAAATTAAAATAAAAAATAATTTTCCAAAAAACAGACTGAGGGTTGCTGGGGGGAGGGGGGACGGGAGAGGGTGGTGGGGATATGGACATTGGGGAGGGTATGGGCTATGATGAGTGCTGTGAAATGTGTAAACCTGGCGATTCACAGACCTGTACCCCTGGGGATAAAAATACATTATATGTTTATTAAAAAAATAATAAAAAAAATAATAATTTTCCACTGCCACGTGAGAAATGGTACACCGAATCTCCGGGCAGAAAGACTGCTTGGGGCCTGGGTGGGGGAGTAGGGGTGCTCCGGATCTGGACTTCGGAGTAGCTGGAAACTCTGGAAACAGCGAGATCGGGGTCTGCAAAGTAGGAGAAAGAGAGGAACCTGTGCAGGCCCATGAGGTCAGGAGGGAGTCCAGCCCGCTCAGGCAATGGGGAGCTGAGCCATCAGGTAAGTGATGGACAGTCTGGAGTCCTGAATGTCAAGGGAAAGAGGTGTCAGAAATCCACAGAGGTAGGATTGTGCTCTCTCACTCAGCACAGTGCCTCCATAAAGCCCAGCAGTCATGGGCCTAGAACCACTGGTCCCGAGAGGGCTGACCTAGTAGAGACCTTCAGATCCGGCTTTGAACCTGGCCCTGTTGCTCACTAGCTCAGGGACACTAAGAGAACAGTCCCTCTCATCCGGCTTTCCTCAGCTGTAAAATGGCCAGAATATTAATACCTGGCTCCTGGAGCGGTAGCAAGTCCTCGGGAGCTCTGTCCACACAGCCCCTAGCTCGACGCCTTGGAGGAAAGACTACCAAGGTGCAGGTTCAAGCTGTGAGCAGGAAGGGTTGTCCCCTGCAGGGACTGGCCAGCACCTTCCTTCAAGCCTCCGCCTCTGCCAAAAGCATCTTGCGTAGGGACAAAGAGACGGGGCCCTGCCCCACGACGCCATCCCTGCTGGGGGGGACGCTGCGGCCATTCATCCACGTTCTCCAAAGTGCAAAACAGAACGAAAACGAAAATGAAACAAAACAAAACAAAACAAAAAATCAATTTTAAAAATAATAAATTTCCAGGGCGCCTGGGTGGCTCAGTGGGTTAAGCCTCTGCCTTCGGCTCAGGTCATCATCCCAGGGTCCTCGGATCGAGCCCCGCATCGGGCTCTCTGCTCAGCAGGGAGCCTGCTTCCCCCTCTTTCTCCACCTGCTGCTTTGCCTACTTGTGATCTCTCTATCTGTCAAATAAATAAATAAAATCTTTTAAAAAATAATCATAATAAACCTCCATCATCATTTTTGTCGATTTTCCTCGGAGCTGCTAGCATTCAAACTTTGGGATGTTTCAAGAGAGATGGAGAGAAAGAAAAAAAAAAATCTTGCATTTTCTGCTCAACCAGAATCATGAGTTCACTTTCCTCTCCCTCTCAGTTTTGCAGCCACTGGTGCCCCAGGTCCTCAAAACGCCTCTCCCCATCTCCTCGATTTCTCCCCTCTGTCCATATTGCTCTCCTTGGATTCCCCTGTCCTACATTTATCCAGAAAATGCGAGTGCAGAGTACATAGCCTTGTTCTCTCCCAGGCCTGGATGGGTAAGAAACTGGATGTTTTTAATCCAACATGTATTGGCTTTTGAGTCACAAAATCCTGATTTCCTGGGCAGGTGCTTCCCGCTGGGGAAGCACCAGCAGAATGAATCTCCATCAAATGATGATTGGGGTTTTCCCCTCGACCTTCCTGGGAGCCCCAGGCAACTGAAGGGCACACCCATCCCAAGGAGAAGGACAGAATAAGGGAAGGGCTCGCTGACATCCCACTTCGGTGATGCTGAAATGTCACCCCTCGGCATGGGATTCCATGGCTAGACTTCCTCTGTCATCCCATGGTCTCATTCCTGCACCAGTAGCATGGACCCCATTTGACAGATGAAGAAAGTAAGACTGTCTATACCAAGAGATGGGAAAAGGGTTTTCGGGCTGAGTAGACCGAGCTCCATCCGGGTTGGCCTGGGGCTCCCTTGCAGGGTTTTGCCTCAGAACATCACGTGCTGCTCACAGTGCAGGGAAACCCCTCTTCCTCCCAGGGGGTGCCGCGGCTTGGCAGGGAGGCGGCCAACTGTGCGGTTGGTTGATTAGATAATGATGCTTAGAGCTGTTTATCAACCATCTTTGAATGGCAGGCCCGGAATTCCTAATTAACTAGCGTCCGTGGTCTGGTAACTCTTCTAGGAGTCCAGCCGTACCAGATCACTAACATTTCTGCATGGGTCTATCTCTCCCTAAAACCTGTGCTCAGCGCCTGACAGATAGAAGTTTCTGACGACAATAATTAATGAATGGGAGGGGAGAAAGGGGAAGGCTTTGTGGCCTGCCCCAAATCCCTAGAGCTCCCAAGAATTAAAGTTGATTTTTCTGCCAAGTGAGGCCTATGTGGACAACATGCCGTGAGGAAAGGGCCGGGGATGTTCAGCTGTTGTGAATTTAGCCAGGAACGCAACGGCCGGAGTCCTGGGCCACCTGGCATCCAGCTGGTCGTAGCATCATGGCCCCAGAATCCTGCCCTGGCGGGGCCCGCAGGAACCAGCTCACATAGCCCTCATTGTCCACACCTTGCTGGGGTCACCCTGCTCCTTAGCCACAGACACAGGACAGAGACCCAGGTCATCCTCAATGAGCCTGTGTCTCAAGTCCTGTCCCTGTCCCCCTCTGCTCCAGTCACAGTGCACGATATGAATACCATCCTTTTTACACAGGTCACTAACCCTGCTCGCCCTGCTCCTCCTCCTCCCCTTCCCCTCCAGGAGAACCCCGAATCACTGGGAAGCCTTCCATGACTTGCTCCCTCTTGGTGCTGAGTTAGCCCCCGTCCTCCGGGAAGCCTGCCTGGATTCATCCCCTCCATCGTGACACTTTCCACACGGCATTGACGTTGTCCGTGTCTGTGTCTGGGCAGCACACTCAAACCCCAAGTTTCTCAAAGTCACCTCTGGGCTCCTGTCTATTGCTGTTACCCTAGAACCCAAGACAGAGCCTGGGAGAAAAGAGTCAGTGCACAGATCATTTCTCGTGCATGGAAGAATGGATAATGAGCACGTTAATAGAGGAGTCTTTTCTTTTTTAGTAAGATTTTTCACTCTCTAAGGACAAGGATGCTGGTCTGGTCATAAATAAATTACCAGGTCAGTAGGGCTTGATCCTGAAATGAAGCAAGGAGGGAAAGGGTGTCCGTCGTACTCCTGATATGCTTAGGACAAAACCCACAGTAACAAGGGTGGCTCAGGGCCAGCCAGCTCAGCACGTGAGGCGGCATGCCCTGTCGGACGGCCATGATTCTCTGAGCACTCAAGTAGCCCAGGGAGCGTCCCCCATCTGTAGCTGGCCAGGCAGCTCGAGTCAGGCCTGAGAATGAGTATGCACCAGTCCCACAGGAGCTCAGCCCCCACGAGTCTTCTCCCCACCAACAAACGTTTGCTGCTGTGTCTGTTTCTACCAAAACAGAAAAGGAGACTCATATGATGAAGGGGACACAGGACTGGCTGGACCGGAACACTTTCAACCCCCAGGGGAAATGATCATTGCATTTGCTCAGATCCAGAGACACAGAAGTTCGGAATCAAATGTGGAGTGTTTTTTAAGTAGTGCCATTTCACACTCATGGGATAGGGACACTCAGGCCACCCAGCCTCAGCTTTCACAGCTAAGAAACAGGGTGACAGTGTCCCCTGTGCCAGGAACGAGAGGCCCATCATGCCGGGAGAGTGCTGGATGCTGTGTCTGGAGCCTCTTAGGGCTCCGTCTGTATCCTCTGCCTTTCTGCAGGCTGGGATACGGGAGACAGGGAAGGCACAAGTTGCTGCTCTCGTGGGGACACATCCCTTCCATGTTCTGTCCTGGGCATTTGCTGGCTCGTGGCTTCCACCTACCTTGGCTCTCAGCTGCCATTAAAGGTTTTTCCTTGAAGACTCATATGGAAGAAAATAAAACTTCAATCCGCATCAGCCTGTAGCACACACACCCACACGCCCATCTAGGGGCGGGAGTTCCCACCGTGGCCCACAGCCGTCTGCGAGGCTAATTAGTAACGAAGTCCCACCCCTCACCTGGACACCCTGTGGCTTCCAAGCTCCGTGAGGACATGAGCGTCCCTCTTTGCTCATGACCGGCTCTCTGGTGTTCACGACTGCCCCGCACAGCGCCTGGAACCCGGTGCCACCCAATCCATCTTGTTGAAGCAGCAAGGGAGGGATGCTGGAGGGAGAACGGGAGGAGGGAAGGGAAGCTCCGCCCATGTGACGTCTCAGGCCACGCCTTGTTGTTCTTGTCCGCCCGCAAACTCCTGCTCACGCTGCCGGAGACGGCCATGGCCCCGCTGCACACCGCACCCTTCCCGCGTGTCCTTGGAAAATAGTGTAGGTGACCCCATCCATGCACCCCCGCCTCCTGCTGCCTCCGGCTCCACAAGGACCTGCCGCCCCAGAGTGGCTCCTGGACACATTTGTCAAGTTTGCTGCAGCCCCGCACCCCTGCCTGCACCACAGCGGTTCACTCCTCCTACGGTGTCTGCACACTGGGCATTGGTCACCCCAGCCACCGGCGGTCTTGGCCTGCTTTGTGATCTGTAGTTCACTCTCACCAGTGCCCCACATGGGCCCACATGGCCCTCTCACCGGCCGGGGGGGGGGGGCGGGGGGGAAGGGATGCACAACAGGTGAGCATGCTCTGGGCACCATGGGGAAGCTGTTAAAAAGTTGCAAGCTTTTGCAGTGGGGTGCCATTGAGTCCCAGTGGTCAATGGGATTTGAACTCAGGCACAAAAAGCAATTCCCAAGTCCCTGCAGAAGGACTGGGTTTAGAACCCACACATGTGATGGAAGAACAGAAGACACTGAGTTTACTGATAACCTTAAGTCCAAGGACCCACTCCACAGAGAATGGAGGCTTCATAATGTGGCACTCGTTCCAAAACATGCTTTCTCGGGTAAGTCACCCATTCATTTGACCAGCATTTCTGAGGGGCCTACTAGGTGCAGGCTGTATTCTAGTATGGGGGGTCCCTTGACAGGTAAGATAGAGAAAGTCCTGTTTCACAGAGAGTGAAGGGGACAAGCAATCAGCAAAGCCAAATCATTGCATCCGAAGTCAGGTAGTAAAGAATGAGGTGAAGGAACATCGAGTGGTTTTAGGGCAGATGAAGGTTCCGGAGCTTCTGCTTAGGCAGGCCCAGTTTGCCAGGCCTCTGAGGAGTTAACACCGGACCCTGAGATAAATAAGGCTGTTAGCCACAGGCCAGTGAGTCAGGCACTCCAGGCAGGGGCCAGAGCATGTGCAAAGGTCCAGTGGCAGGACTGTGCTTGTCATGCATTAAAAACAAGGGTCCATGGCCACAAGCAGCCCATAGGGGGAGCAGGGCCTGGTGGAAAGCATTTTGCTTTTTATCAGGGAACAAGAGGAGGGACTTGAACATCAGGGCCTTGGAGACCACCGCAGTGAGTGCTACGCTTCTACTCTGAGGTCAGGAGCATCACAAGCGAGGAATGATATAGTTTATTTTATGGTCTGAAGGTATCGCTCAGTTGGGATTGAAAGGACTTGGAAAGCAGACAGGACTGAGCCTGAAACCCCAGCTACAGGACTGTGTCACTGCATCCAAAGGGAGGGCTTCACAGGCTGCTGTGAGGACTGAATCCCCAGGAATTACTCAGGTAACCTTCTGGGAGCATGCGGGAACCCAGCAAATGCTCGTTTCCTTCCCAACATGTTTTCCCAAACCCAAGATTCCCCGTGTCCAAGCAGCTCACTGTAGGTTTCTGACACATGTGTCTGACAGCACTATGAAAAAGTAGCCCCTGTTTCTGAGAGGACCGTCCTCCCCTGGGGGTGCTACTCAAAACCTCAGTACTGACGGTGCCATATGGTGGTACTCTCTGTGCCTGACACAGAGCCAACCATAAGGATCATTTAGGTCCATGTCCCTGTCCATACTTCCTTGTCCAGGCACACTGACACACCATGTGAGCTTGACTTTGCTGGACACAGCTCACGTGGCCGATCCCTTTACTCAAAAATCAATAGTAGTAGTAGTAGTAGTAATAATAATAATAATAATAAACAACGTGGACCCCAGCTGAGGCTCACCCGACACAATTTCCATGAGAAGCCAGTACGGGTTGCCTCTTCACAACGGTTGCTTCTCAGAATAAAAGTTTCAGACCAAAGAGACTCTGACATGCTGGAGCAGGTGCAGCACCTTCTCCCCTTCAAGGGGGCAGTGCCCGTCCTTCCAACCTGGTTTCGAAATTACCTTTGCAAGTCTAATGCACTTAATTGAGGCAGTGCAGAGGGGTGTTTTAAAAGATTCTAGAAGAAGGTGGGGCATTCGAACAATCCATGCAACTTTCAGGGACCTCCTTTGTCCTTGGAGGAGAGCCAGGCCTGTGGCCGTGGTATCTACATCTGTTTATCGTCCGAGTCAAACACCTTTTGTCTAAACTGTTGACTTTGGAGCAAAAATGTGTTGAGCTCCACAGACCATTCTCAAACTTGAGACGAAAGAAGCTCATTGCTTTTTCTCGAAGAGCAAAGTCAGAGGTCTGTGTTCTTTGCCCCTCCCTTCTGCTCCTTCGCCCCGCCTTGTCCGAGACGCCCACTGGAGGCAGTTGCTAGAAGACCAGCCTGATTCAGCAGAGGCGTCTGGCTGGAGCTGCACAAAAGCTCAGACTGCCCTTTTGAGGGTGTTATCAATAGTTCATTCTACTGCCGTTCACCCTGTGCATGACGGGCCTCCGACCTGCCAGCTTGGCAGACGACTCGGGGTCTGCTCGGGGGCCTTCCACGAGGCCATAGCTACTGCACAGTGAGGGCCCGCTATGTGCCGGGTGCTGTCTCTGACTTCTGTCCAAATCCAGAAATACTCCTGGGAGGGTTTTTAGCCCTCTGAGGAAACTGAGGCTCCAAGGAGACACGGAAGTCGCCTAGAATTCGCAGCTAGCACGAGTCCACACCAAGACAGGAGCCCAGACGCCCGGGAACTCACCACTTCCGCCATGCTGCCGGTCACAAGACCCACAGGCTGTGTCCTCCTCCTTGCCAGCACTGTGCCAACGGCGGGGACATCTGAGATCAAGAAGACATGCCAGAGCCCTTGAAAACTCGGGCTGGGTTTGAGCTCCTGCAGAAGCCCAACATGAGACAGGGCTAGTAAGCAGGCAGTTCATTTTTGTTATGTTCTTTATTTCTGGCAAAAAAAAAAAAAAGGCAGTAAAACTAAGTCACCTTGAGAGAAATTGGTATTATGGTTGTGACCACACAGCAGCTATAAACAAATCTGGGCTTACCCCACCAGGGACTCTGGGAGACAATATACAACGTGCCCGGAAATTACCCACTCCCAAACCAGGGGCGAGAGATCTGGGGTATTTATCCTCCATCTCGCCCTCCACTGTTGGCCAGGGTTGCTTCAAGGGCATCAAGTATCAAGCGTTTTCAACTTCTCCCCCCGTGAGCAGAGTGTGCTTATCCTGCCAGGAAGGAGGGCTGTCAGGCAGACATCACCGCAGACGGCCGCAGGAAGGCACAGGGCTGGCATGTTTTGAACATCTCTGTGCCAGGCATCGGGCATCTATCTCCCGACCCCATACAGAGAGAGAGGCAATGCATAATAATGATAAGGAGTACAGACATCTGTAGTCCACATTTATAATCTATATGATCTTGAACAAATCACTAAATACTTCTAATGTCTGCAGTAAGAGGAGAATGGTTGTAATGCCCACCACATAGAATGAAACATGGACTGAAAGAGATGAGGTGGGTAAAGCAGTCAGCCTAGGATCCTGTGAGTTCCCCCAAGCTAGTTAATGTATGAGTAAGCCATAATACCATAATATTCTTAGCTCATTAAATGCCCAGACTGACCTGTCATGGAACCGAGTCTCCCGGGGGTTAAACGGGTGCCTGGTGTCCTCCAGGCTTCAGACAGCAGAAGAGGATCTTGATCTAAGTCTCTGAGACACCAGCTCACGGAGGGAAGAGGGAGCTTGTAAGGACCCGTGTCATGATGAAAATCGGGACGTGAGCTCTCCATCCTCCCTTTATGTGTCTTCTTCCCACTCCGAGGAGCATCACAGCTCAAAGTAGAAGGAGATCCTCACCCCTCCACCTCAGAAACATGAATACTGGAAGCGCTGAACTCTGTAGCTACGTTTCTTTCCAGATTTATAATATATCCATTCTCCCAAGTGCTTGACGTGGATGCGTCGGAGATTTGAAGGTGCTCTCTAAAGCTCAATATTTCTGTGATTAATGTTTTATTGGACGGTGGGCAACAGAAATGCTATCCAGGCTCAAAAGAAATAATTCAAATAGGGGACATTGTCTGTTGCATAAAACCTCCATTTAAAGGTTTTTCTTTTCTTTTCTTTTCTTTTTTTTAAGTGACTTTGGAAGGAAGTTTCAACCTGAGGAGAAGGATCAAAAGTAAAATTGATGGCTTCAGGGTGAGTTTTTCCCTTCAGTAATTTAACTGTCCTGATAGAGATAATGATGTCCACCTGTCAAGGCGGGCAGGCAGGAGAGCTGCAGAGAAAGATAGCAGGAACCTTCCAGAGCCTGCACAACTCAGAGCTCCGTGAAGGCACTGAGAGGAAAAAGCAATTTCCCCTCCCTCCCGGCCTGGCACTGCCCTCTTTCTCCAGACTGGAGAAAAGAAAGTTGAAGGGCACTGCCATCCCCAGGAGGCTGATGAGGATGAGTGGCTCGTGGCTCTGCATGACCTGTTAGTCAGCATTCCCTCCTGTGTGCCCTACTATGCAAGGCACCCTAACTAAATTAGCTGACAAAGTTTCAGCAACCCCGTGAGGGTTGGTGTCAGCATTCCTAATTTATAGGTGGGGAAGCAGAGGGCTCAAGAGCTCAGCATTAGACAGAAATTTGGCCAGTTCGAGCTCCTACCCACCATGTCATACTGTCCACGTTCCCTGTGACCCCAAGCACAGTGCTGCTAGAGGTTGAGTTTTCAGCTCAATTCAGAGCAAGGCGATCAAGAACCAGAGAGGGGCAATGACTTGTTCAAGGTCACGCAATAGGTGCATGGTACAGCTGGACTTTGAACTGCAGTGGTCTGACTGTAGGCTACATCTCAGCTGGTGGGGGTTTGAAGGACGTTTAGCTGGTTGGTCTTCCTCAGTGGTTCATCTTAGTTATTGAATCGGGCACCTTAATAGTTTCTGTTATAATTAGCTTATGCTTTGTGCTACTGTATCAATAAAGAGTAGTTAAAGTATATTTGAAATTTGTGTGGATTTTGTCCTTTTCCCCTGAAATAAAAGAATGTATAAACAAATCAGTATGGGTGTTTAAACTTATACGTAAGCATTACTACAGACATGTTTCATGTGTACAAATATGTTCCATATGCATTAGTTAATACACACACACATACATACACCTCTCCTTGTATTGCTTAGGATTACTAACTGTCATTGAATATGCTGATCTCTGACACTACTCCCCCTGAACATAGTGTTAGCCTCTTTTTTTTTTAAGATTTATTTATTTGATAGAGAGATCACAAGTAGGCAGAGAGGCAGGCGGGGGGTAGGGGGAAGCAGGCTCCCCGCTGAGCAGAGAGCCCGAGGTGAGGCTCGATCCCAGGACCATGAGATCATGACCTGAGCCTAAGGCAGAGGCTTAACCCACTGAACCACCCAGGCGCCCCTAGTGTTAGCCTCTTAATAGGCAGGTATGATCTTGTTGCAAATCAAGACCGGAATGAAGGTCAAAGGCTTGCCCTTGTGACTCACAATGTAGAACTCATCCTTAGAACCACTGTTCATCTTCTGGGTCTATAGCATTTTCATACTATAATCTATCTCTCCTGGTAAGCCATCATATACAATGCTCATCAAGCCTCAAGGTCAGCTTGAGCGGCCTGCCTTTCTTGGAAAGGCCACCCAGGGTCCCCAAAGTGAACATTACACATGACATAGAGTACAAGTTTTATATCTGTCCATCCCAAAGTCAGTGTGCAGAAATATGTTTGGCCATTTTTGTTTGATGTAATGACAGGGAAAAAAAAAACATAAAATTTATTTTATGGTTTTATGTATACCTCAATTTATTCTGCAAAGTATCAAAGGTGGTGTAAGTAATATGTAGATCTAGATGGCCAATATATCATCTCCATTCCAGCGGGCTTCATATTTCACTCAGCTTGAAACCGAACATGATCAGGTCATTATGTAAATAACAAAATGTGATGTGTATTTTTTTTGAAGAATACCTGATAAATTATCTGTGCTCATGTTGGTATTGATTAAGTTAATATAATAAGCACTTACCTTACCATGAACCCCTCATGCTAATAATCTGTCTGCAAATAGAAGCCAGGGTCTCTGAAAGGTTAGACCTGGCAGGACGGGTGTGAGTACATGCTGACCTCAGCTTACTTCTCAACATATAAGAGACTGAGAAGAAGCTACCCAGCCTCAGAGCCCCCATTCTTTCCTTTCCTCCTCCTTTCCTTCCTTCCATCCATCCAACCTTCCTTCCTTTTTTTAGAGAAAGAGAGAATGAGAGAAAGTACAAGTGGGAGAGGCAGAGGGAGAAAGAGGAAGAATCTCCAACAGACTCCCTGCTGAGCATGGAGCCCAACATGAGTCTCGATCCCTCAACCCTGAGATCATGACCTGAGATGAACCAAGAGTTGACCCTTAACCTACTGAGCCACGCAGGTGCCCCCTGCTCCGTTCCTTTCTGAACAGGAAGTCTGTTGCCTACCATTCTTACTAACTCAATGTGATTGTCTTTGAAACCCAAGCTGCTATCATAATGACCTTGCACCAAGTCATAAGTAAGTCTGGTTATAGTCTCTAGTCATACCTCAGTCTCAGGTCTACCCCTTAAAGAGGCTATTCTCCTTTCTTTTTCTGAGAACTCCTGCTTCTAAGTAAGTTTGAAACCCCTCACCTGTGTTTGAAGTGTGAGATTTTCTTCTTATTTTCCATGTGTGTGGCTGATTTGAATGGTTAGCTTCTGTCTCAAAAAGCCATGTTCTGAGTCAACATTTGGTTTGTCTTGAGTCAAAGCCAGTAGCTTCATTCATTCCCTCCAAATCGTTTGATTCAAGGAAGTTTCACAGTGGAAGCAACATGAAGATCATTACATCAAACTCTTGTTTTTAGATAATCTATCTGAAGACCAGGAAAGGAATGTGAATTAGCCAAAGTCACACAGCAAGTTCATGGCAGAGTTGGGGACAGATCCAACCGTCTGAGAGTAGCCTAATCATTCACTCCACCACACTGCTTCGACCAACTCAGAAACATTTACATTTTATGAAAAGGGGATTGTCCTTTGTCCTGCCCGTCTGTCCCAGTCTTTGGCCATGGGCCCATCTTGCCTGGTGTGACTGTCCAAACTTTCACCCTCCCCCCACAAAATTTATCCATTGTTCACTGTTGCAAACACTGCCCAGATAGCCCACTGCCACCCAGTTTCCACTACGTCTATGTCCAGAAGGGCTGCCAAATCAAATTCCATCTCAGAGGGAAGTCCGTACTTTATATCAGCAGGTCCTACCAGGATGGACCTGGGTGTAGCTCACATGAGTGTAAATAATTACAAAGGGAAAAATAGATCCTAATGAATATTGTCTTCAAATATCTAAATTTGTGGTATACGTGAGAAGTTAAAATTGTGTCCACAGGGGGTCATTCAAGTGGCTGCTCTCTTTATTAACTAACTGAAGACCTTCTGTCCCTGACAGTCAAAAAATAAATGTGTTATCTTCTGAGGAAAAAAGTTGCTCAACCTAAGGAGAACAAGGTAGCCCATCACAGTGATCAAGGCAGATCTGGATTTATGTCTTAGCTCTGGTATACAAACAATGAGACTTTGAACACCACACAATGGTGAACATATCAAAGATGATGATGATGATGATAGTGATAATGATGACAATGATGATGACCATGGTGATGATGATGATGATGACAATGATTATGGTGGTAATGATTATGGTGACAATGATGAGAAAAACAGTGATGAGGAAGACAAGGTGTTAAAAACATAAATAATGCCTGCTCCTGTGAAAAATGTTGAGTAAGAGATCTTTGCGTTGGTAGGAAGTGGAGGCATCAGGTGGCTTCTAAGATCACTTTGGTCATGATTTCATGACTCTTAAGTAGTAGGATACAAAAAAACAGTTTTAGAGTCAGATCAACAACTGGTCATATTCTCTAGGTATGAACCACAAGATCTTGATCAAATTATTTATGTTCTTTGAACCCTCCCTTTTTTTAACCCTGGATTGTGGTGATAAAATATCCATCACACTGAGTGGTGGACAGAATTAATGTTGTTTAATTTTGTAAAGTACCTTGTCACAACTCCAGGTATCTAAGAGTCGCCCGGTGAATATTAATCAATCTTTGATAAAAGATGGAAGGAAATGGGGGTGTTGACTTAGAGTACTGATGGCTGAAAAGCCAAAATGACTGGAATGGTGTTTATCAGAAACTTGAGAACAGAGTTCAGGAGCCATGTCATGTGCCTTTAGAAAACCAAATAATAGGGAATATCTCTATATTGTCCTGATAAAATGCTAGGTGGGCTTACATCTGGGAATCAATCCCCTCATATGCCTGGACTGTGTTAGATGAAGTTGACAATCAAGGATAGGTCCCTGCCTCCCTCAGGACCCAAGGATACAGAGACAGGTCTGCACACTCGGGCCCATTGTGGCCCCTGGTACTGAGTCCTGGCACTGGTGGTCACTGAGTATTCTGAGCAGACCACCTCCTGCATGCCCAGGAGCATCTGCAGCTTCACGGGTAGGCCCCCATCTCCTGAAAGAGCGGTCAGCATGCCATCTGGGACAGCAGAAGATTCCCAACCACTCTGCTCTTCACTCTCACTTTGTTCCGGCAACCAGGAAGACACACAGGAACCAGTGGAGACGAGTGAGGCTCTAAGTGGAGCTTCTCAGACCTAATTAGGACAGCCTCTGTGGACATAATGTCAGAAGAAAGAGCAGAGGTTAGAAAAGTCAGTGGACAAGGGCCTCCCTGATTTCTCTGGTCCCATAGCAGTAAGAGCCCACGGGTGGCAGCTAAAGTCGGCTGTGCACCATGCCTGCCCGTTAGCAGTGAATGAGTTGCCCCATTAGCTGTGAATGAGCATAACTGGGGTCGCAGTGAGCTTTCGGGGAGTGTCTCCTGAGTGTCCACCTGGGCCAGGTGCTTCATACACATGAACATCAATCTTCCAAACAAACTGGAAAGTTAAACCTTATCTCCCAGAAAGATGTGGGATTATGTGTCTACGGTCAGCTCGGTAGTGAAGGCCAAATTCATAAGTCCTTCACTGCCTCACCCTCTGATCTTTCCCTGTGCTTGTCGAAGTCAAATAAAAAGGCAACTTCAACTGTCAGATCAGAAACACCGCTGGTCTTGTCTTCTGCAATATGAACTAGGCTAACCCGGTTAGCCAATGTGCACTGCGTTGAAATTTGCCTGCCCATGTGTTTGTTTCTCCCGGCAGACTTAGCTCTTTGGAGATAAGGGAAATAGGTAACTTATGTTTATATCCCCACAACCCAGTGGGGACTCGTCACATGGCCGAGTCTCTGGTATAAGCAACACAACATACGAAATGGTGGTTGCCTGAGTGACTAGCAGGGTTTTTAACCCTAAACAAACTCTCCTTGCCTGGGTCAGTCCGTGCCTATAGGGCAGCCTCCTCACCACATCCAACCAAGGTCACTAAACTGTTAAGAAAAGTCAACATTCACATTCTGTCCGTTCTACTTCACCAAGCCACGACTGCCATAACATACTCCACAGAGACTGATGTGATTGCCAAAGCCATCCAATGTGCACTGATTGTACACTTTCTGTATGCCACTGGGCAGTGGGCCAGATTGGAGAGAAGATGCCTTTACAGAGAAACAGGGCTCCAGTATCTTGGTATGGGAACCTTAAGTCAACAGTTTCAACCAAGATGCTTTATCAGGGTACATGCCAACTACAGAAGGCCAGAGGTCCTGTGACATGAAGAGGTGACCCTGTACGGGGCGGAAAAGGGGATCATGTCAATGAGGCCCTGAGACAGGATGGTACCCCATTACAAGCCTGTGTGAGCCTTTGAGGGTGCTGGGAGACTTGACGCATTTGCAAAGTTTAGAGCATGAGAAAGAATCTAACGCCTGAAGAGATGTTTCTGGGAACACCCAGGAACCACGCGAGTCTTCATCTGGGCCCCGGGCATAGCAGCGTTTGGTTTAACAACAGGAGGAATACACGTAAGCCCAATGGTCAGGACACGGGCTACCTGCTGCAGAGGGACATTCGGAGGGTCCAGTGCTGGGGGACACTGGGAAACACCTCAATAGAGAAGTACTCTGGAGCTGGGATTTGGTGAAGGGGCAGAGGTTTGAAATGCAGAGATGGGGGGGTGGCTTCCCAGTAGGGGTCACTGCGTGAACAGAGGCAAGGAGGTTTGCTCTGGGGAAACAAGCATCTCGGCAAACCTTGTTGCAGCACCTGTGGGTGCAAACCCTGTATGCTGCTCCAGGAGACAGGGAAGGAGGAGGCACTGACTGGTCCTGCCCTCCCCAGCTTCCCAGATCTCCTGGCCAAGCTAACAGGCTCGTCTCACACAGGGATTAAGACAAAAGGCCATAAAGACAGATCAGGCTTGGAGGCGGAGCCGAGTGGGGACTCTGGGGTCCCAAAGGGCAGGTGTGTGCCCTATGTCGGAGACTCCTTCGAGCCAGTGAGGTTTCTGAGGAAGAAGCCATCACGTCATCCCATTCTCCAGGGCAAACAAATAAAAACATTCATACCTTCTGAGCTAATGTACTGGGGAGAGGAGGCACTGGACGTCCAATTTGAAATGCCACCTGCTGCCTTCCTGGAGTGGTCCTGGCCCACCGTCGCCCACCATCCCTCTGTGGACACAAGGCAGATGGAGCCCTGGGATCTCGGAGCCCACTATATCCCAAGGATTGGCTCTTCTGCAGAAGCTCATTTGGCCTGCTGTCATGAACCCTGGTGTAGAAGGAGGGGAGCTTGAAGAAGAAAAACATAGACACGGGGTATTTTATTGGGGATGATAAAACTTCAATAAAATGCTGGGCTGTGAGCTGTTACTGATTTCCCTCTGTGTTTGGGGATGGATATTTAAACAAGGTGAGAGGAGCGGACTCTTCGCTCTCCAAGCTGGAGGGATGTGGGGGCACATGGGGATGGCCAGGTGACAGAGGAGGATGAGGAAGAGGAGAGAGACTTACATGTCACCAAATGCCATTGGCTCTGTGCTTCCTCGCTCTCTCCAGGTCTTCCCAGTGTCCAAATCTGTGTCTCCCACCTTGAAGCCTGTCCCTGAGCTCTGCACCTGCAGGTTACCCTCTTGTCTTCTAGCAGCTTCCCGGTTCATCACACCCAGCAGCCCCAAACCAGAAGCTCTCACTTCCAGAGACTTCTGACCACTGTGGTTTGTGTCTCTGCCAGGATGCTCACGACAGGAATCGGGCCACCCCTCTCTCTCCTAACCTTTGGAGCATCCTAAAGATTTTATCTCCTGGAGTTTTCCCGATTTGGCCTCTTTTCTGCATCATTACAATTACTATTCACCTGCAGGTCACCCTGCCCCTAGAGGACTCTGTCCCAGGTCATTGGCAAAACTTAGAATGTCCTTTCCAGTCTTGTCTAGGTCTTCTGTGTGCCCCTCCTCTGTGTCTTTCAATGCCAACAGTGCCAAAGGCTTGCATTTCCTGGCTTTATGCTGTAATCTTATTTCTTACTTCCTACCTGCTGGATTCATCTGTGTCAAGCCTACAGAGCAGGCTTGAGCATCTCCAGAAAGTCTTGGCTGATCCCTCCAGACTAGCCTGGGTACCATTTTCCCCCATGGCTACAGCTCCCTGGCACCTTGCTCTATGCTTCAGCACTTATGAAATCTTTGCTATGTATTACCTGTGCCTCTTTTGGCCCCCTGAACTGTGTCCTCCTTGGGTTCAGGCTTTCTTTTTTCCAGCACCAACTTCGGTTCACACAGCTGTTGGTGCTCACAAATCATGTGTCCAATGAGCATTCGATTCATTTCCTTTCTCTGGAGAACAGAGATGAACTTGTACCTCTAGAGTTGCTCCCTGTCACAGCTGAAGGAAACTTCTCCCACCCTCTACTTCACAGACGTGGAAACTGAGGCCTGGGGTGTGGGGCAAATTTTCGTGCCACACACGGACTGGCCTGGGATCCTGACACTGGTCCAGGATGCCCAGCTAGCTACAGGTCTTCCCTGTCACTCTCTTCTCTGCTGATGCTGACCCCTGGGCCACCCGAAAGCAGCACTCATCACACCCAGCCTACTCTGAATCAGCTTCAGTTACCCAGGAATCAGCATTATTGGGCTTGAAATGGTAGTGAGAGTTTCCTAAGGCTTCCCAGGGCTCTGGCTGTCCGTGACTTCTTGAGGCCAAGACACTAATGAGAATCTGGCGAAATTCTGAGCTCCCGATCTAGCACATTCTTGTCAAATTCCCCTTCTGTTCCACGTGTAGACCCATCCTTGACCCACCTGCTAGACTATAGGACCCAGTAGGGCAGCCCTGGGGGTCTCATTCATCTTCCTAATAGCACCCCTCCCCTCGAGTCAAAAGCCAGGCGAAGGGCAAGCGCTCAGGAGAGAGTGGTTGAAAGAATTCCGTCCTCCTGGCTTTGGGAACAGGACGTGAGCAATCACCCCAGACAGATTAGCTCTCAAGCAGGCGGGAAGCACTAATAACTGTGTCACGTTTATGTGCCTGGCATGGGGCTTTGCTTAACGTCCATGCCTCATTCAGTTCTCAGTCCAGCGCAGGAGGTAGTCCGTTACGGTTCCTGTTCTAGCCACGAGGAGGTGGGAGTTATGTCAGCTGCTTAAGATCACTCAGCCATAAATTTAAGCCTAACTTCACTTGACCCGAGGCCTGAAATCCTATGGGCATTAGTCCATCAGGATGTGCTCATGCGGTCAACCATTTGTCATTTTCCAGGTGTGCGCTGGAGAAAGAGAGGCCCATCAACTTTAACCTCATGGACTTCTTTCCCTCGGTTATATTAAAAAAATTTTTTTAAAAAGAAAGAAAGAAAGAAAAGAACAGCACCTGGAAGGCAAGAAAGTCGCTGTCATCCTCACCCACGGTGGGGAGCGAGCCAGAAGCCAAGGGCTGGTGGCCCAAGACACTACACACTTACCCCCTGAACACAATTTTTTTTGTTTGTTTGTTTATAATTCTCTCTCTCTCTCTCTCTCTGTCTTTTGGTCGTGGCTGCACTATTGGCTTGTGCTGTCTAAAGAGAAAATAGTTAATTGGTTTATTTAGTCAACTATAGATGTATCCAGTGTTATTCTTCATCGTGTGAATTAAATTAGTTTATTTACCCCCATGCAATTCATTCAGTTCATTTAATTTAATTTCATAGTTACAACATGGGGAACAAACTAACTAGATTTCTCCCTTTGGGATGGAAATGGGCAAATATTTTGGTTCTGAATTAACAAGCAGCAAAGCTGATATTTATAATAAATCATCCATTGTTAGCCATCCTGATAATTATTCCGTGAATGGTCTAAAACAGACATGGGCATGGAATAGACATATTGTTGGCTTTTACTGCCGTTTAGATCTTTGTGTTAACGCACACGCGGCACTGGGAGTCTGAGGTGCCTCTCGGGCAGATCGCTTTGTTTCACGGGGATGGACCGAGGACCTACTGGGTGCCTGGCCCTGTGACAGACGTTAGCCATCACAGCAGCCCTGCCCAAAACATGTCTGCCCCTCTCATCTCCCTCACGAAGACCCCCAAGCTCCTTATGCACAACCTGACTGACCCCACTCACCTCTCTCCCTCAGCGCCTGGCTTTCCCTCCCTGTACCCCACTTGCCACCACCCCACCAATTTTCTATAAAGATGAGCAGTGCTAAACTGTGTGCACTCGTATAAACATGCGGGGCAGCTCCGGACTGCGGGTCTGTGTCCTTTCTGCCCTCTCCCTGGTGAACCCAGATTCAGCATCCAAAATCCAGCTTCTCCCCAGCTCCAGGCAGCCTGCCCTAATACGTCACCAAGCATGGTGAGCCTCACATCCTAATTCAAGTGACTTACCGCCCACTGGAAGAGTGTGCCCTTCGTCATCCCCGAACATGGAAGGAGCCCATCTGGACCTCCTTCCTTTCTCACCTGAAAACCCCCCACATGAAGTGGGCTGATTATAATACCCTCCCAGTATTATCATTTGTTTCGAGGGTTAAATGACATTATGGTATGTAAAGGATTAATGACAATGTATGTAACAGTAGGCTTCTAATAAATATTGAATCTCATGATTGGTTTATAAGTCACACTTTCTACTAGACTGTGATTTGGTGGAGAACCAAGACTCTGTCTTGTTGTGCCCCACAATTCCCAGTAAACAGCAGAGGGCTTCAACCAGCACATCCCTTCTTCAATAAATGCATTTATCATGATTTACGAAGATGCCTGGAGAATCTCAGGTAACAATTAAGACACATTTGGGCAGTGGAAAAGGAGAGAAGAAAAGAGATGAGAGTTTTGTTATTTGTGGGACAACAAAAATTGCAAACAAAAGCTCCCCACTCTGGTAGATTTTGACCTCTCACGGAGGACAGGTGGGATTTGGGACACGGGTTGATTTCAGGAGTATGCAGAGAAACTTCAGCCCTCGAATGACGTCCACTGGGAAGATTTTAAGCAGAAGGGTAAGTTCCCACTAAAAACAATGCAGTTCTTGGGGCACGGGGTGGCTCAGTCAGTTAAGTGTCTGCCTTCAGCTCAGGTCATGATCCTGGAGTCCCCCAGATCGAGTGTCTCATTGGGCTCCCTGCTCAGCAGGAGGTCTGCCTCCCCCTCTGCCCCTCACCCGGCTTGTGCGCTCGCTCTCTCTCTTGCTCACTCACTTTCTCAAATAAATAAATAAAATCTTAAAACACACACACACACACACACACACACACACGGCGCCGTTCTTCAGTCCTTCTTCACCTGATAAGGATAAGCTCCCAAGCAATCTTTGTGGGAAAAAAGGGCCGGAATCCTAAAAGAGTCATAGGAGATGTTTTCTTGAAATGAGGGGAGCAGATCCAGAAAGAAAAAAACAAACAAACCCAAAGACTGATGGAGCCACTTGTGATCTCAGTGCTGTCTGTTACGAGGTATGTTACCTGTTATGAGATGAGGCACCACCCTGGGGCTGGAGATCCCTCACCTGAGAAAAGGGTTCTTGAGCGCAGGAGAATGAGGGTGCTAGTGAGCTGGCGTGGGGAAGAGGTCTGGGAAAAAGCAGAAGGAGTGCAGGTGGTCACAGGGGTGTGATGCCCAGCCCTGCAGCTCTGACTCTCCTGCCCAGCACTGTGTATATCAGCTGGACCCAGGCTTTAAAGCTGAATGCAATTAGTTCTAGAATGTGCTGCCATTCCTGCTGCATTCCAGTAAAATCACGTCATGAAATTGGGGCCTGATGAAGGAGTTCTGACAAAGTGAGAGCCGATCTGAGTCAGCCCTCCATGGGTCCTTCATACCAGGGTCTGGTCCAGGACTCCTGAGCCCAGTGAGGACCTGAGGATGTTCTCTGTGTGCTCTGCAGAGGGGAGGCACGTGGGCCTACTGAGTTACACCCCCACCCAGGAGATGGCACCGTGGGGGTGTGGGGGATTACATGCAGCGGGGGAGGGGAAGAAAGGAGGGAGGCAGGGAGGGCAGGCAAGACAATCATGTGCCTGCTGACTGTAAGCCCATTGAACTATACTTGCCTACCTCCTATCACCAAAAATGTTGGAAAACATGATTTCTTACAATATTTTTTAATGTGATAAAAGGTACAGAACATAAAATTTACCGTTTTACCATTTTTAAACGTATGATCTAGCGGCCTTTAGTGCATTCACATTGTGCCACCATCCTTACCACCCGTCTCCAGAACTTTATCATCAGCCCGAACAAAAAACCGTGTACCCATTAAGCAATAATTCCCCATTTCCTCCACCCCCAGACCCTGGCATCCATGCTCCGACTTTCTGTCTCTGTGGATGTGCTTATTCCTGGCACTTCATGTCATTGGAGCCATACAGTGCCTGTCCTCTTGGTCTGATATACTTCACTCCACATAATGTCCTTAAGGTTCAACCATGCTACGTCATGGATCAGAAGGTCATTCTTTTTTTTTTTAAGGCTGACTAATATTTCCCTTTTCTCCCTTCATTTTTTGATGGACATTTGTGTTGTTTCCACCTTTTAGTTGTTGAGAATAATGCTGCTGTGAACACTGATGTACAAATATGTGCCCAGGTCCCCACTTTCAATTATTTGGGGCATATTATCAGAGGTAGAATTGCTGCATCATATAGCAATGCCATGTTTAATTATTTGAGGAACTGTCATTCGATTTTCCACAGCAACTACACCATTTTAGAAACCTACCCACAAAGTGCAAGGGTTCCAATATCCCCAGATCCCCAACAACAGTTCTGTTTTCTGTTTTTCAGGGGGAAATACTATTTCTAATTTGAAGCCATTGCTCCTTCCAACAACATAGAGTCTCTGCTAGTCAGGAAGGAACGGAGAGTGAATCTTGGGACGGAAGAAGCTTTTTAGCCCAGCACCTGATAATATAACTCCCCAAGTACAGACAACAAAAACTTGAGTGAACTGCCAGGAGAGAAAGAGAAAGAAAGAAAGAAAGAAAGAAAGAAAGAAAGAAAGAAAGGAAGAAAGGAAGGAAGGAAGGAGAAAGAGAGAGAGAGGGAGGGAGGGAGGGAGGAAGGAAGGAAGGAAGAAAAGGGAGGGGAGGGAGGGGAGGGAAGGGATGGGGATGGGAGGGAAGGAAAGGGAAATACTCAACACCCATAAGTGTCTCTAACACACTTAGGTCAAACAATGTTGGAAAAGATGTAACACAAGTAAGAGGTTAATTTCTCTATTGAAACTGACACATGGCAGGTATGTAAGTGTCTCTGTGTGGGACAGCTGCTAGATACGACATAAAATGCATACACCAACTCACAGGGAAAGGATGTTACAAAAATGTATTCAGTCTAAGGCTCTTCCCTCCTCCCAAAATAGGCATCATGCACACTAGGGCTACAGTACAATTAGAAACCAGAGGGATAACCAAGAAGCAAGGAACCTTGAAAAAAGAGGGAGCCTGGAGGCAGGCACCAGACCTGGATGGAGCAGAAGTGGGACCGCGAGGCACCCAGCTCCCACTGTCCCACACATCCCTTTCCACGGACGCTTCATTCCTTGACATCTCTGGGCTTCTATCTTGAGTTTGTCTTTGTTCACATAGGAGCAAGGAAGACTTGGGTCTAAGAATTCCAGCTGGGGCAGTCTTTACCCTGAGAATTAGAAAGTAGAATTCCAAGGGACATTTGTTTGTCCCTGTGCCTTGTGGTGAAGCACCCATGCTGTCTGTGAGCTGAGCTCAGGTCAGGACCTCCCAGTTGAGAACCCAAGTCGGGACTGTGCTCAGAGGGCTGAGGAACTCCCCCTCCCCTGCCTTCTCGCCAGGCACCCAGTCTCTCCCACTTTTTTTTTTTCTTTCTAGAGAATGAAGACTCTATGACCAAAGCAGTCACCACCTTGCTGCAATCAGACCACCAGACTGTTTTGGTGAGTCTTGCAGAACCAAAATGTTTCAATCCTTTTAGCAGGTACTGCAAGTTCTTTTTTTTTTTTTTTTTTTTAAAGAAATGAGTTATAGCTTTTATTTTTTTTTTACTTTGTACTCCTTTTTTGTTTTTAAGATTTTTATTTATTTATTTGGCAGACATAGATCACAAGCAGGCAGAGAGGCAGGCAGAGAGATAGGAGGAAGCAGGCTCCCTGCTGAGCAGAGAGCCCGATGCGGGGCTCGATCCCAGGACCCTGGGATCATGACCTGAGCTGAAGGCAGAGGCTTTAACCCACTGAGCCACCCAGGTGCCCCAGGTACTGCAAGTTCTTAACCTATACCTGGTCTTCTTCTCACCACTAGCATCTTCTTCTTTGTCCCTTTGTCCCTTTGAATTCCCTCTTTCTGAGATTAGCCTTGACACACCTGCTTTCTTTAGGTGAGGGTTTGGTGCCAGTCTTTTTCCACCGTTCCCAGTACTTGGAGTCATTTGTTCAGCTGTGTCTCTCCCAGACAGCATTTTTTCCTATTTTAGTAGGTCCATTTTAGGTGAGTTTAACTTGTTTTAAGCTGGAATTGTTCCAGTGTTGGACTTATTTCTGCCTTATTTCATGTTTTCTACTTACAATACATCTCCTTGCTTTCTTATTTTTCCCTCCTCTCCTGTTAGATGATTAAAGTTTCTTTTAATCCTTTTGCTTAGTGCCTACTGATTTGTAAATCATAACTTCCTTTATTTTTCAATGTTTCTCAAAAAAATTTAACCAACATATTTAGAGATCTTTTCTCTAAAAGACATAAACATCATTAGTACCTCTGCTTTCCTAAGCAAGACAATCCGCACAGAGCATTTACTTCCTTCCAAAAACTCTCTACTCTGTGACATTGCTGTTGGAAATGTAGTTGCAGTTTTTCACACGTTTTAATTTTTTAAAATAATAATTGTTATGTCATGATTTATTTAGAATCCTCAAAATTTTTGTTGATTGTATGGTTTGCTTTCATCTCTTACATCTAATTCTGTTTATCAGGGTTCATGTTTTCTTCTTGCTAATGTACATCCTTTTGGTTGGCAAACATTTTTGTAATGTCCCAGATCCTAAACAGTTTAGGATTTGTGGACCCTGTGATCTCTGTCACAATGATTCAGCTCTGTCCTTGTCTTGAAAGCAGTCCTAGACACTATGTAGCAAATGGGTTTGGTTGTGCTCCAATAAAACTTTATTTATGGGCACTGAAACTTGAATTCCATATCATTTTCATGTGTCACAAAACTTTATTCTTTTATTTCTTTTCAATCACTTAAAAACGTAAAATTCATTTTTGACCCACATACCACGCAAAACTAGGCGGTGACCTGGATCTGGTCCATGGACCTCATTCTAGGATTTCCTGTTCCTTCAGGGGGATACTGCGGTCAACTTCCTGGTGTGTATGTGTCTTAAATTTCTTTATTTTACATTATCCTCCCTCTTAAAAACAACTTGGGAAGAATAAGAAATTCATGACAGAAATCTATTTTCTCTGCCAATATATAGCTTAATTATTCTTCTGGTACCTGATGCTGCTGATGAGAAGTCTGGTATCAACGTAATTTTGGCTCCATTGCAGGATTTTTTTTTTTTTTAATTTCCTCTGATATGTTGTGGGAATCTCCTTTGTATGTGTTATGTTTGGAGGGTTTTTTCTAGATGGCATCAGCCAGTTTTTAGAATGTCCGTACAGCACGTCTTCAGATATTCCTTAAACATGTCCTGAGCTCGGCTCTACCCATTCTCTTCTAGAACCCCACGTTGTGGTTTCTGGATGGGTCATCGTCTATGTCTCAGCATTTCCAGATAGTTCTCTCTTTGCACTGCTATGATCTTTGGAGGGTTCCTATGTCAAGAACATCTTTGAAGGTACTTTCTTTTCTTTTCTTTTCTTTTTAACTTTTTATTCTAATCACCTAGTGTTCATCATCATAAATACACTCCATAATCCCCATCATATAAGGTACCTTATTTTCAAAAGAATTTACTTTTTAAAAAGTTTTTATTTTATTTTTTAATGATTTTATTGATTTATTTGACAGAGCACAAATAGGCAGAGTGGTAGAATTTATTTTATTATTATTATTTATTTATTTGACAGACAGAGATCACAAGTAGGCAGAGAGGCAGGCAGAGAGGAGGAAGCAGGCTCCCTGCTGAGCAGAGAGCCCGATGCGGGGTTTGATCCCAGGACCCCGAGATCCCGACCTGAGCCGAAGGCAGAAGCTTAACCCACTGAGCCACCCAGGTGCCCCAAATTTATTTTTATATATGGAAATTGCCATTGCTTTCTCTAACTCCTTGCCGACATTTCAAACTTTCCTCCCCCACAGCCTTCTTCCCTCTCTCCTGACTATTCTCTCTCTCTTATTTCTTTCTGGATAGTAAAATGTTGTAAATTTCTTCTTAGATTCCTTAGTGATCTTTTCTTTTCATCGTGTGAATAATCTTCTACTCTCTGCTTTCTTGTTTGTCCTCCGTGGGCTTCATCTTCCTTCAGGTTCTGTGAGTCTTGATTATGAGGTCAGTGTCACCCTGGGGGATTTCTTCTCTTTGGGTCCTAAGAAGTCCCAAGACACATCCTCATGGCTTTTAATCACAGGTTCTGCACATGTCTCAGTCTGGATCCTACCCCACATCTTGGGCTTCTTTGAAGGCAGGCCCCACCCTTTGGTGGCTCTAGACCCTGGAGTGAGCAGAAGGCACTGCTCAAGTCCATGGACCAGGACCGAAGCCACACTTCTTGGTAGACAGACACAGAGCAGTACAGACTCCAGAAGTGGCGCTCAGGGAGCAGACTTGTAGCTTTGCTGCAAATTCACAGCCTAAGTGCGGTCCTCAGTCATGCCCAGACTCCCAGATGCTGCTCTGGCCCTTCCTAGGACTCAATGGCCTTGGCCCAGCCTCATGCTTGGGGCTGGGCTTTTCCCAGCATCCCCTTGCGCTTCAGGGACTCAGACCCTGCTAAGCACCACAGGTGCCTTTTTCTTACAAAATATTGCTTTTCTTGATATTTGGAGTCTCTATTCCTACCTAAGAGCACCACTATGTGTTTAATATACCTTACTAATATTTTCTCCACCTGCCTGATATGTTCGGGAAAGTGAGGGAAGGTTGCAGCATTTATTCTGTACACCATCTTGCACTGAAATTTTCATTGCCACGTGAATACATTGGAGTAACCAAACCATATCTTATCTCTCAGGGTCATTTTATTAATTAATTAATTATGTATAATTTTTTATTAGTTATGTTAGTCACCATACAGTACATCATCAGTTTTTGATGTGTGTTCCATGATTCATTGTGTGTAACACCCAGTGCTCATTACAACACGTGCCCTCCTTAATACCTGGTGACAGGCTACCCCATCCTCTTGCCTCCCCCCCGCTCCGAAATCTGCAGTCTATTTCCTGGAGTCCATAGTCTCTCATGGTTCATCTCCCCCTCCAATTTCCCCCACTTCTTTTTTCCTTTCCTTCTCCTAATGTCCCCCACGCTATTCCTTATGTTCCACAAATAAGTGAAACCATGTGATAATTGACTTTCTCTTGACTTATTTCACTTAGCATGAACTCCTTCAGTTCCATCCATGTTGATGAAAGATTTGGGTATTCATCCTTTCTGATGACTGAGTAATATTCAATTGTATCTATGGACCACATCTTCTTTATCCATTCGTCTGTTGAAGTGCATCTCGGCTCTTTCTACAGTTTGGCTATTGTGGCCATTGCTGCTATGAACATTGGGGTGCACGTGTCCTTTCTTTTCACTACCCCGTAACTAGGCGGGTATATTTGGGATAAATGCCCAGTAGTGCAATTGCTGGGTCATAGGGTAGATCTATTTTTAACTTTTTGAGGAGCCTCCAGACTGTTTGCCAAAATGGCTGTGTCAATTTGCATTCCCACCAACAGGGTTAAAGGGTTCCCCTCTCTCCACATCCTCGCCAACACTTGTTGTTTCTTGTCTTATTAATTGTCGCTATTCTAACTGATGTAAGGTGGTATCTCAGCGTGTTTTGATTTGAATTTCCTCGATGGCTAGTGATGTTGAACATTTTTTCATGTGTCTGTTAGCCATGTGCGTGTCTTCTTTGGAGACGTGTCTGGTTATGCTGTCTGCCCATGTTTTGACTTGATTATTTCTTTTTAGGGTGTTGGGTTTGAGAAGTTCTTCATAGATTTATTTTAAAACCAAGTGAGTTAAAGTGGTTTTGGGAAACCACAAAGTGTCTAAAATGTAGCAAATAGTGTGATTCTTTTTTTTTTTTAACGTTGAAACTAAATTCCACAGTTCAGTGCCAATGAGAGAAATTAAGTCAGAGAAGCATTGATTTCTGTGGATACTGGTGTAATGATAAGGGGGTCCTGAGGTGAAATACTCTGGGAAAGGGAGCAAATTGTAGCATCCTCCTAGAGATTCCAAATGCCCGCCTGTGTGTGATAGGCTATGCAAAGTCCTCCTGTAGACTCTGACCCCACTTCGTTTTGTCTGATATTCCAAAATCATTGATCATGAAAGCCTTTTACCTAGAATAACTAAGATGGGCAAGAATGCATGAATTGGGGTGCTCCTTGAGGAGTCCTGATTTTGTGAAGATACTCAATTACAAAAGTCTGAATGAGGCTTTACTTAATTAGGCACAGAGTAAGCAAGCCCTATTATAATTACAACCTAATTGTAAGTATCAAAAGGTCATAAGCAGTGATATATTGCAATCCAAAATAGGCTTACCTCATTTAACAATGTATCATAAATAGGGGTGCCTAGGAGGCTCAGCCGGTTAACGGTCCGACTCTTGATTTTGGCTCAGGTCATGATCCCAGGGCCCTGGGATCAAGCCCCGCATCGGTCTCTGTGCTTCGCAAGGAGTCTGCTTGAGATTCTCTTTCTCCCTCTCCTTCTGCTCCTCTCCCACTCTCTAAGAAAAATACATAGATCTTTTTTAAAATGTGTCATAAATAACAATTTGTATCACACACCAGAATTACCTGAAGGACCGGTAAGTTGAGGGTCCACTTTGGGGATGCTTAATAAGATTGGGGCCCTTTTAGGAAGAATGGGCTTATGTCATTGATATGAGTTTGAACATTAATTTCAACCTCATGTAGCCTCAGTGTTACCTTCTATATAATGGGGATGATCTCAACCACAAACATATGTTATAAACATGTAACGCACCAAGACCACGGAATAAACACACATTTTCTTCTGCTGTGGCCGCTGCACCCTGCCCAGCGGTGAAAAGGATACGAAATGGGAGCCACATCCATCATCCTGCAAAGTTGTAACTATTAGTGCTGAAAGGATCTCTCTTGTTCTCTAGACCTGCATTGTGTCTTAAATAGTAGCTGATAGATCATGGAACGTTACAGCTGGAAAAGGTCGGAGAAGTCACTTAATTAAAGCATCTCCGTGTTTAGATAAAGAGACTGAGGTTTGGAGGCAAGCCGTGACTTGTCCGAAGTTCGTGGCAGGTGGCAATTAGAACCTTGTCTCGCTGGCTTCCTGCCCAGTGATCTTCCAGGATGCCATTAAACAAAAGTTTATCCAAGTTCAGACAAGAAACCCAGTGCTTGAAAGAGGCAAAAATTTCAAAACTTATTTCTTTCAGCAGATCTTCAAACACAAAAGAAGGAGATGAATCACATTCTACTTTCCTTTAAGTCACGTTCCTCCTTCCAATTTCTACAAATAAACTGGAGTTGGGCAGGATTTCAAGGGGCCGGCAGACAGGTGAACTCTTGCTCTGTGTTAACACCACTGCCACCTTACCAGCCTCTCCTGGGAGCGCCTGAACCCGGAGTTGCTCACGCTGGTCCCCAGGAGGGGCGCACGCTCGGGTTGTATTTCTGTCACCTGGAAGGCAGTCATCAAAGCCAGCCATGTATGCACGTGAGATGCCTCTGTGTATTTTTAGAAAGTTTTTAAGAGGGAGACAGCCAAAATATTTTTACGGCACAGCAGGCGCTGTTTCATGTTGGAGTGTTGGGAAGAAAAAGAACAAGAAAAGAAAAGGAGGAGGAGAATTAAGACCAGCTCACAGATTGCAGTGGTTGGTGGTCTCGGTGGGCCTGGAAAGCAGTCACGGAGCTGAGGAAGCCGCGTCCCCGTCTCTGGGTCCCATGTCCCCACACAGATTCCAGGAAATGCACGAGGGAGGCGTGTTCAACCACGTGCTTCGTGCCACCTGAGTATGAACCTTGACGATGAGGTAGGACTCGAATGGGAGAGGACACAAGAAGACAGAGGGTGAGAACAGAGGTGCATGGAGGCACGTCAGGTGCAGCATCTCAAGGAATGAGGTTGGGGAGAAAATGGGAGAGCAAAGCAAGCTCTGGGATGTGGACACCACCCCATAAACAAAAGAGTCACCAAAGAATCTCATCCTTGGAAGAGCTCTCTGCAGCCTGGAGAGTCTTTTCACCCCTCCTGGCTGCTGGGTCCCCAGTAACCTATAGGCTGGCGCCATGGCTATCTGCATTGCACAGATGAGGAAACGGGCTCAGGGGACCATGTAGCTCATCAACAGTGATGTTGGGATTTGGATCCAGATTTTCTCAGATCACCTCCACGGTGATTTTCTTACACATAAAGGTGTTTTAAAGGTTTTTGAGCAGGGTGGTGATACAATGGGGTGGGGCCCATGGAGCTAGGTAAAAAGACAGTTACGTTACAAGGTGAGTAGTGGTCGAGAGCAAGGGTCAGCATGTAGGATCTGAAAAGGGCCAGATCATAAATACTTTAGGCTTTATGGGGTTTGTTTCCTGTTCTTCTTTATTTTTACTCTCTGTTTAGTTGGTTTTTATAACCTTTTAAGAGTGTAGAAATATTCTTAGCTCAAAATAGGCCCAGGGCCAGATTTGGTCACTGGCTGTAGTTTGCTGACTCCTGGTCTAGAGTCCGGATGTAGAAAGCCATTCAGAAGGCTGCCAAGTTATCCCGGTGAGACATGGGGAGGTCCAGGGCCAGATGGAGATAAAGAATCAGGACCTGGCTCCACAAAGAGTCTACAACAGGTAGGAACTAGGGAAGGACAGACAGCAGGAGAGAGGGGAGATTGAGAACCTGGTTCCTTCCAAAGCACCTACAGCAAGTAGACGTCCTGAAGCCAGGCTCTCACCAATCTTCCTCCCTCCACACCTTTCTTTCTTTTTTTTTTTTTTTTAAGATTTTATCTATTTATTTGACAGAGAGACACAGCAAGAGAGGGGACACAAGCAGGGGGAGTGGGAGAGGGAGAAGCAGGCTTCCTGCTGAGCAGGGAGCCTGATGCGGAGCTCAATGCCAGGACCCTGGGATCATGACCTGAGCCAAAGGCAGACGCTTAACGACTGAGCCACCCAGGCACCCCTCCTCACTCTTCTAATCAGCGCATGGAAGCCACAGCCAAAGGCCTATGATCATCCGAGGGAGCTGAAGCCAAATCACTACCAGCAGAACTGTGCACCTGGCAAAGCCAGTGGCCAGGCTGGAGCATAAGGGCCAATGGCCAGGCTGCACAAGCAGAAGCAAGGCCACTACTGACATTCGGCCACCACAGTGAAGGGAGACATCCAACGAAGTCCCAGGTCCTGCCTTGACTCAGCGTGAAACAACACATCCTCACACATCCGTGGCCAGGTACTATGCTAGGCATTGACCTGCTCAGCCTTGCTTAATTTTCCTCTCTGTCCCCACGGGGTTAGAGGGTTAGAGCCCCACTGGCTCTAATCACCCCTATTTCTGTTAACATAAGTAACAGAAACTCAGAAAACTCAACCATGGCGGTCATGATGACAGTCCCAGGCCTGACTCCTCTATCCCAAGGCCATTTCCCAATAGTGGGCTCTGGGCCATCAGGCTTCCTTCACTCTGCCTCAGTCTTCTCACCAGCAGCATAAAGATCATGATCATAAGGTGAGGGGAAGGGAAGGTCTGATCAAATCCTTAGACTTGGGCCTGGCAAGCAAGTGAGCAACGTCTTCAGCGATGGTGTGAGTGTGGTTCCCACGTCATGCAGCCGGTAAGCAGCAGAGTCAAGATCTGAATCCAGAGAGCTTGCCAGTTGGTTAGAGGAAAGAACCTGACAATTCTAAGTCTCTAAATTTCCTTCCATGGAAAATGAAGTTAGGTGTCACGTCAATTTTGGGGAAAGTGTGAAACGAGATAAAAATCTCTTGGAGTTCTTTACCAAAGCAAGGAACGCTACTGTCTAGTTCAACGATAACGATGATGAGTGTTTACAATGCGGAGGCAGGAGTGACATCGCTGTCAGAGCAGGGCTGGCCTTCGGCATGTCCGGGAATGACGTGCACTTTGCAGAGGGGGTAGGGGAGGGCCACTAACAATCCTGGGAGGCCTCCCTGTGTCCAGACTTTCACACATGTCACTTCCCCTCTAGGCCAGCATCCTACTTGTTTATTGTTGTTGCTATTTTTCTACACAGGAGAAATCTGAATTCCAGAGAGGTGAAGAAACATCTCCAGGGTCGTGTAATCGGCAGAAGATGTCAGTTGACGACCCCAGATCTCTGGGCTACACCAAAGATCTAAGCAGCTGTTCAAAAAAACAGTAGAAGAGATGTCATGGATGGAAATATCCCTGAAAGGAAGTGAGATATCATAGATAAACACTGGCCTTGTCCATTTGCCTCTTCCATCCCCATAACTTTGGATAACGGGGTTGTCACTGTCATAAGGCTTATGCAAGTGTCAAAAGGCTCCCTGAGCAGAGTAATCGATGTGGCAGACCCCCCGGGATAGGAACTAGGAAGTCTGCTCATGCTGACCGTTCTAGAAAATTCTCCATTTTTGGTGAAATATGTGCTTGTCAAGTGATCATGAGACAGCTGGAAATCTGAGCCATGCCATAAGAGCAGAGAACCTGAGGAGGGAGAGCCTCCCTAGGGCATCCTGAGGGCCTCTACCTTGTCCACACACTGCTTCATCTGGCTGCCCTGTCTGCTGGCTGGGTCAAGAGCAGGGGCTCTTCTCTTATTCCATGGGCAACACTGCTCCAACTCTGCTGTGCTCATGAATCTGTGGTGAAGCCCCTTAAGAATATAAATTTACAGGGGCACCTGGGTGGCTCAGTGGGTTAAAGTCTCTGCCTTCGACTCGGGTCATGATCCTGGTGTCCTGGGATCGAGCCCCGCATCGGGCTCTCTGCTCGTGGGGAGCCTGCTTCCCCCTCTCTCTGTGCCTGCCTCCCTGCCTACTTGTGATCTCTATCTGTCAAGTGAATGAATAAAATCTTTAAAATATATATATATATATATATATATATATATATATATATATATACATATATATATAAATTTACAGAACCCACTTCCTGGGATTCAGATTCAGTGTGAGGACCCCCCAAAATTTGCATTTTTCACATGCTTGCTCACAGGTGATCCAAGCCATCCACAAGGAAGCACTGGCCCAGGGCTTCTCTGCATTCTCATTCAATGACCACACGTGCACCAAGAGCTTACCAAGAAGAAACCCGGGATGGTGCAGGAGTGTAGACCTAGGGTAGGTGGTCAAGGACGCATCCCAGAGAAGGTCACATTTCAGCTGCGACCTGAGTCTGAGGACTGGGGACCAGGTCACAGGGAATGGCTGGGCATCCGGGGAGATCACAGCATAGTGGAGAACCACAAGGAACATTAGCATGTCTAGCACAGAAAGGGAGGAAGACGTGAGCTGGAAACATGGCAGGGGTGTGGGCAGGAGTCTGAGCAGTCAGGATATTCTAAGCCATATAAAGATGTTGGGTTGTATGCTAAAATCCAGGAGAGCTGTGGAACAATTTTAAGGGGGAGGGTCACATGATCAGACTTGTATATTTAAAGCTACTCCTGCGGCTCTGTGGGAGATGGTTGGGAGAAACATGGGGTTCCAGGGAAGGGTTGTCTGTCGTGGCATCTGGGGGACGGATGAGAGTGGTTTTAAATAGGATGGAGGCTGTCAAAACAGAGGGCAGCAGATGAGAAAGGTACTTAGGAAGTGAATCCACGGAGCAAGGTGGAGGTTTGCATGCAGGGAAAGGAAGGCTTCCAACCGGACTCCCAGATGCTCACCCTGGGTGACCAGTACATTGTTGGTGACACCTACCAGGATAAGGGGCTCCAAAGGCCAACCAGGTGTGAGCTCCACGAGCTCAGGACTTGTCTGACTCGCACTGATGCCTCCTCAGCCTCCTGTGTACACCTGGCACACGTCAGAAGCTGGAAGGAAGTGCCCAAACAGCGAAGAAGGATGAAGAAACATGACTGGGAAATGTTGAGTCTGAGACTCCTTAGCAGAAATGTCAGTGCAGGCTCTATCTAGATGTGGATACCTGGAATCCAGAGGACGGGGCTGGGACATCATTTGGGACCACAGGCACACGTCCACAGTAACTGAAACCAGAGAACTGAAGATCATTAGGGAGTGCGGACAAAGAGAAGGGAATGGAGGGAGGAATGGCGAAGAGAGGAGAGAGGGGAGGGGTGAGGGGAGGAGAGAGGAGAGAAGGGCACAGAATCAGGGTAGAGAAACTCCAACACTGAAAATGTGGTCTGAGTTGGAGAAATAGATTGAGAGTCTTGCGCTGAGTGGTAGGTGGGAACAGAGAGTAGACAAATGGAAGTTCAAAGTAACACTGGATCTTGGGGCCAGGAGAAGCCCAGTTATCAAAACTGGACTCTATCAAGATACTTCGGTCAGGCTTTGCATCTGGAGGAAGCTAGTATTTATTTTGGAACATCATTTACATGGTCCCTTAAATTAGCACCTTTGAAAGCACCAAGAGTAATTCATAGAAGACCTATATTGTGCCATGAACCTTATACATATTCACCATAAAAATAAAACTGTATCAAGTGTTTTCCATTGACAAGGCACCAAGCTAATTGCACATAGTTCATCTCGTTCAGTCCAAACAGCAGCCTTGGGGCGGGGGGCGGTAAGTATTATTACGTGCAATTCTCAGATAAGGATGTGAAACGTCGGATCAAGTTAGAGATACCCAAGCTCACAGGGCCGGGCAGTCAAGTAGGAATGCGAACCTGGCTCTCAGCTTCCTCACTGTGATGCTTGTCTTTGGAAAGACTTAGGAGCAACAGAAAAATGTAAATTCCCAGTGAATGTAAACTGGAGAGAAAAATTCAGCTATCCAAACTCAAAAGTGCTCATTCCTTCACAGCTGGATAAAGGGGGTCTTTGAAAGCCAGTCCTTCTCCCCACACGTTGAGCAGAGCCCGGCCAGCCAGGACCCCACACGCTCACTCATGGCCTCTGCTGAGAGCAGCAAAATGCTGCATCGGCTACCTGAGAGCTTCCCCAGCCCGATTTATGGGTGTGTTTGTTGTGCAAGGATCATAAATCTCCACCCCCCCAGGACATTTCACTTCTGGTATTTATCGACCAAAGACAACTTGTGTTAAAAAATGTTTTTGAGATTTTGCCAAATAATCACTACAGAGTATTTGAAAAAACACGCTGTCCTCGGGTAAATGAAATCCACAAGTCTTTGGTTTTGCGATTGGGGCAAACGCCATCCCTCTTTACTCTTTCATTGCCTTTTGTTTTGTTTTGTGTTCATCGAAGAGGCAGGCTTTTCAAACGTGTCTCTTTACCAATGCACAGGTTCACGGAGGGGAGACTGGAAAGAGGGATTATCAAAAGACATTTCCCTCAGGGTCCAGAAGAGTTCTGACTCTTTTGATCAAGAACTTTCAGCCACGTTCTTCTTAGAGCTTTCAGGCAGCAAAAACACCTGGAAGAGAGCTGTGACGTATAGATGCCTTCCACATTAGAAACCAGAGATAGAAATGCAAGCTAACTCAGACACCGATGCCCGATTCTAGTACAGACAAGCTTAAGACTGCCATGAACAATTTTGGAGAAAAAGCCAAGAAAACTTCCAATAATTAGCTTTGTTTAGTACAAGCACATGTGTGCCCTCATCCATGGTTGTGTGAATTTGGAAAATAGTGTCGATGACCAATATGGATGGTGGTTATCCACCTTATCCAGATGGACGCAGGATAATGTTCCCCGTTGGAACATAGTAAACCATTGTTTTAGAGACGGAGCCCAAAGACTCTGAATTCTAGAGGCTCAGCAAGTCAGAGGACAGGGGAAGAGTCACCCCAGGACTCCGGTCAGCAAGGAAATGTCCACTCTTGGATCACTGTGGCCGTGTTGGGATGTGAACTCAAGGTTGGTCAGATCTTCAGGCCTCTCAGTGGAACGTGAAAGTTCTGATTTAGTCATGGCAAATCCAAGTTTTAGATGTTTATGGCTTCTTTATGGGGCATCTGCCTGGCTCAGTCAGTAGAGCACCCGACTCTTGATCTTGGGGTCGTGAGTTGGAGCCCCACATTGGGGGTAGAGCTTACTTAAAAATAAAATCTTTAAAATAAATAAATAGGTAACTAAATGTTTATTGCTCATTAAAACAAAACAAATAACAGAGGGACACCTGAGTGGCTCAGTCAGTTAAGCACTGGACTCTTGATTTTGACTCAGGTCATGACCTCAGGGTCATGGGATCAAGCCCCACGCTGGGCCCTGCGATCGGCACGGAGTCTGCTTGTCCCTCTGCCTCTGCCCCTCCCCCCACTCATTCATACGCACATGCACATGCTCTCTCTCGTTCTCTAAAATAAATAAATGAACGTTTCAAAAATAAATAAATAAATAATAAAGTAAGCTTTTTTTTTTTTTTTTTTTTTTTTGATTAAACCATGTGTGGCCCAAACGAAACACACCTGCAAGTCAGGCACAAGGGCTGCTGGCTGTGGCAATGGCCGAGGTTGGACTCGCCTATAAATCCAGAGCAGGGACAACCTCACAAGGGCTGCTCCGTGGATTTCGCCAAGTGTGCCGGCTTGGCTGTTTGTTGTCCAGCCCAGAAATCTGAGCCAAACCCCAGCCTCCTGCCGCTGCCCACTTGCCTGTTCTTTCTCCCATTACCATTTGACATCAGACCATTCCCTGAATGCTGCCCCAGCCTTTGGCCCCACGTAAGTATTGTGTCTGATATTTGCTCTCCTCGTGGAAATAATAATGACACCAATATTGGTGGCCACCTGCCACGTGTGAATTTTTGCATTCAGTCATGCACCCCACGGCCTCATTCGGCCTTCGCTCTGAGGTACATGCCATCACCACCTGCATCCCACAAATAAGAGGCTCAGGAGGTTGACATGCGCGCCCAGGTAAGGGCAGACCCAGGATTCAAACCCAGCTTTATCTCTTCAGAGCCCGTGCTCATGTCTGGTCACGCAGCCTGTCTCCACACATAGCTGTGCTCCTTGTAACCGGCTGCCACGGCCCCTGCCTGGGCTCCAAGTCCTCCTGGAGCCCACCTGGGCTGCATTTCTGCTCTCCAATCTCAACGCCAGCCATCGTCAATAGCCTAGAGTTTTCCGACCCAGCACTGGCAGCTTTCATCAGCCCTGCCGTCCACGGCATGAGCATCCCCCATCCCTAGGTGCTATGTCTCCACTTGGGGGACAGAGGACAGAGTCCTTGAATTGCCTTTCAGAGTTGAGCAGACTGAGGCTAGCTCTCTGAGCTGTTGTATGAAGTTTTATTCCAGCTGTCTTGGTGAATTCACCATCAGCCATCCATCCAGCAGCCCTGGGAGTCACATTGACACAACACTGCGTCCCTCGCCCTGTCTCCAATCTAAGCAATTACCAAACCCTGTGGATTTCTCCCAAACATCTCTGAGATGCACCTGCTTTTCTCCATTGCCTCTTCCACCCCTGCAACCCAAACGCACGTCCCTCTCACCTGTAACCTTAGAGTCTAATCTCTGCCCATCAGATCTTTTCTATTTAACTTTTTTTTATTTAAATTCAGTTTAATTAACATATATTGCATTATTCATTCAGAGGTAGATTTTAGTGATTCATCAATTGCATGCAACCCCCGACGTTTATTAGTTTAAGTGCGCTCCTTAATGCTGGTCACCCAGTTACCCCATCCCCCTTCCTACCTCCCCTCCAGCAACCCTTAGTTTGTTACCTATAGTTAAGAGTCTCTTATGGTTTGCCTCCCTCTCTGTTTTTGTGTTGTTTTATTTTTCTTTCCCTTCCCCTATGATCCTCTGCCTTGTTTCTTAAATTCCACGTATCAGGGAGATCATATGATAATTATCTTTCTTTGAATGATGTTTTTCACTCAGCATGATACCTTCTAGTTCCATCCACATCGTTCCAAATGGCAAGATTTCATTCATTTTGATGGCTGAGTAATATTCCAGTGTGTGTGCGTGTGCACGCATTTGTGTGTGTGTGCACATGTGTGTGTTGTGTGTGTATCACATCTTTTTTATACATTCACCTGTCAATGGACATCTGGGCTCTTTCCATATTTGGCTATTGTGGACATTGCTGCTATGAACATCAGGGTGCACGTGCCCCTTCAGATCACTATGTTTGTATCCTTTGGATAAATACCCAGTAGTGCAATTGCTGGGTCGTAGGGTAGCTCTGTTTTTGACTTTCTGAGGAACCTCCACACTGTTTTCCAGGGTGGTTGTACCAGCTTGCATTCCCACCAACAGTGTAGGAGGGTTCCCCTTTCTCCACATCCTCGCCAGCATCTGTCGTTTCCTGACTGGTTCATTTCAGCCATTCTGACTGGTGTGAGGTGGTATTTCACTGTGGTTTTGATCTGTATTTCTCTGATGCCCAGTGATGTTGAGCAAAGACATACAAATGACCAACAGACATATGAAAAAATGCTCATCGGGTCTCGACCACTTCTGACGCCTTTTCCTCCCTGCAGCCGTGTGACCCTTGAAGTTGAGTCATGCATGACACTGCTCTGGCTGAGGTGTTTCAATGGCTGGCTCCTGGAATTAGACAAAACTTGCAGCCTCCTGCTCTCCACATGAGCGGATCCCTGCCTGACTCTCCTGACTCACTTAGATGCCAGTTCAAAGGGCATTTCCTGCAACCCCACTCGCCAGCACCCCCTTCTTACATACTACAAAAGTTCCTTGATTTGTCCTTTGTAGCATCTACTACCATTTTTATGAAATAACTAATAATGTAACTGAGATCATGTCTGCTTCCCTCCCTGACAAGAATCTATGTTCACAAGAAAAAGGATGGAGTTGTTACCCTTAGATCCTCAGCGACTACAGGGCGTCTGTCTGGTGCAACCACTCTGTGGCTCTCCATGCAAAGAGGGGAAAGAGAGTGTGGGAAGAAGGAGGGATTCCTTCCTCACAGCATAAGCAAGACATAAAGCCCACTGATGGCCAAGCGAAGTGCTCTGGTTGGAAACTCACGGACTCACTCAAGATCAATCTTGTTCTTCTCTTTGAGACTTTAACAGTTTCATCACAACTGTAACCCCTCGTCTAGGGTCATCTTCCAGCCAAACTCCAGTAACCTTGTGAGATTTGGAATCTTCATCTTTGAAAGGTAAGATCAGTTCCTTTATCTGGGGATTCTGTTTTATTTTATTTGCTGGCCTCATCACATCTGCTCCCCCTGACGATGAGGACAGAATCGTTAGTTGCATCTCATCAGCTCCCCCCAGAGCACATCCATCAGGGATGTCAGAAAGAACCACCAGGCAGCTGTGTGATACTGACCCCCTGCCACCCCATGGATTGGTGCATGCTCCTCATTGCCAGGCCTTCTTAAAATTAATAAATTAATTCAGATAGTTTGCATGAGGAGAGTTCGGTCTTACAGAAATATGGGACGGAAAAGCTTCTCCACCTTTATCCTAAATCCCATTTGGGAACTCAGAGTTGCAATGATAGAAAAAGCAACTGACTTGAGAATTACAGAGCAGGGACCCAAACACATTCTCAGTCCGCATGTTGGTGGTTCATTGGATAAAGAGCGCCGTCCTCTTCCTCTCTGTAGATGTCCCAGGTCTGAGAAGTTTGTTTGGGAGAACTGGCAAAGAGACTACTGCTTACTGCCAGGGGCGGGAGTACAGGGAGGGAGACTGAGCTGCTCATCACCCAGAAACTGCGCACTCACTGTCTCTGCCATTACTGGGAGATGTGTGTAATTATCACACAGCTTGGGAGAGGTCTCTGACTGAAACCCACAAATAAAACTCTCCAGCTCCCAGTCAAGCCAGCTCGATCCCTTTCCAGGGGAAACAATGCATCTGAGTAACCTTTTAACGCATCTCTTTCTCTCGCTGATACACTGGATAATTATTTATTTTGTTGTCTAATTAGTTAATTAGGCTGGCATTGTGTTTTAAGTCGAAAATCCTGTTGTTTAGGTACTAGAAAATGGCTTTTTGTTTGTTTGGGGTTTTTTTGCAGGGTAATGGGGACTTATTAATTGAGTGACTGGCTCTGGGTGAAGCTGCTCGGGGATGTACTGCGGATTTTCTGGGAGTAAATTGACGCATTAGCAGCGGAAGTCTGTGTTCAAAATAAGAGCGCTTGGGTGCAGGCTGAGTCTCGGTGGATAGTTTTCCTTGTCATTTTGTTTCCTCGGGTTTATACAGCAATTTACAGTTTGCAAAGCCCATTCACTTGAAATAACTCATTTAGTCCGAACGAAAGAGCCTTTGGAATGCATTTTATTACCCCTAATTTACAAATGGGGCAGCTGAGGGTCTAGACAGTTGGCTGCTGGCTCATGGCCCTCACTGTCCTGCTACATAAGCCGTCTGTTCTGTGGGGCGGTAAAGAGGAAATAAATAAAAGGGGATGAGGTCCATGATAGAAGATCCTAGGTTTGAATCCAAATTCCTCCACTTTTTAAATTTCATCTGACATTCAACAAACGTCTGTCTAGTCCCGGGCACTGAGCCAGGAGCGGACGACCGAAACACGAGTGACATGGGCTCCCTCGCTGCCGGGGACGTGTTTGCACCCCTGACGCATCGCAGGACTTTTGCAACCTCTCTGGGCAGTGGGGACACATCGCTGAAGGGGACACATCAGGGAAGGACGGATCAGACTGAGAGACGGCACTGGTTAGCCTGAAACACAACCTCTAGCACACAGGAGGTACTTAAGGGCGGGAGCTGTTCTTGATCTGACCGAAATGCCTTGCTCACCGCCGTCGCCCACTCCTCCCTTTCCTTGGAGCTGCAGCGACTCTTTTTTTCTTCTGATAACTTGATCTCATGTGGCAGGCATTGTGCTAAGTGACTGATCTCCTGGCCTTCCCATCGCTCCGTCTTGTTTTCATGTAGTTCTATGAAGTGGTTGTGTTAGTTTCATGTTATACCACACACTGAGTGACTTAAACAACAGAAATGGATCGTCCTGCGGTCATGGAGGCCAGAAGTTGGAGATCTAGGTGCAGGTGGCGGGGTTGGTTCCTTCTGAGACCCGGCAGGAGAACCTGCCTCAGAGCTCTCCCTGAGCTGCTGGGGGTTTGCTGGCGATCTCTGGTATCCTTGGTTCTAGAAACTTCACCCCGATCTCTGCCCGTTCTCTGCCCATTCTCCCTGTGTGTGTGTCTGTGCCCAAATGTCCCCTTCTCAGAAGGACACCGGTCCTACTGGATTAGGGGCCCGCCCTAGTCCAGCATGACCTCAATTTGACTAATTATATCTGCAAGGACCCTAGTCCCACAGGTCACCTTCTGAGATACTAGGGGCTAGGACTTCAACATATGGATTTGGAGGGACGCCGTCTAACCCATGACCATGGACATTATTTTTTCAGTTTCTCAGGGAAGGGAGGGAGCCCCAGAGAAGCCATGTGGCAGGTGTCAGGGCTAGACTCCAACACAGCCATTCGAAACAAAGTTTCTCTGACTGTTCCCAGGATCAGAGTCCTTTTCAACAAGTGACCTCTGGAAAAACAAGAGAGGCAAAGCAGGCCTCAGTCTGGAGATGAGGAGGTTTCAGATTTTCACGTGATGGATGGTTGCTGTCCCTGCCACAGATTGCCCCTGTCAGAGGTGCCATTTGGAAACAGCATCAGCCAGGTCCCCTGAATGGCAAAGAAGCTAGTATCACTTCAGTGACTCCTGGTCAGGACTCCAGAGTCCAGGGACCAGCTGTGTGTCTGGACACCAGCCACCTCTCAAGGTACGTGCTTGCCTGGTATCTGACAGCATCTTAGCAGAGCTTACCTCTTAGCCAGTGAAATGCCATCTCTCCTCCTTAGAGGTGCCTGTCCCTTACCCCCACGGGAAGAAGTCACACTTCCTTCAGCTTGCATTTTTGCTAGACCATTCCTTTGTTTCACTCCCTCCGCATATCGCCTTGAAATCATTTGCCCATTTTCCGGCTTCTGACTATAGACTGTGGCCTGCTGACAGAAACGTGTCACAGATTTCAACTTATAACTTTCAGTCTTTTCTGGCCCATCCACCTCCATGTTCCTGGCACCAGGCATCAGAGGTCTTGCAAACAGAAGGTGTTAAATAGATGTCACTAGAGAATTATTGTGTCTACATCTGGGCACTGACTGTCTAGAGTCTAAAAACAAAATGAGACCTGATCTGATTATCAGTGATCTAAAATCTGGTCTAAATCTGATGGAAATCCAAATCAGTGTGATCAAAACCATAAAGAGAGAGAATTTCCTCCTCAAGGCAGAAGAAGGACAGTTGAAAGAACCACCATAGTTTCACCAAAGGAAGAGATGATTCCAAGGGCCCAAGATACTGGTTTCAGATGAGAAGGACAAAAGGAGTGGATGTGACCCTGTGTTCTAGGGGCAATAGTAGGACACATCTGCAGGACCTATGGGGAACCAGGTTTTAGTTCAACATGGGGGAGAAAGTCCTCTCGGAACAGTGCAAAAAATAAACAAAACTGATAAAGTAAAATAGCGTAAGTAATAAAATAAAACAGGAAGGCTGTGTTTCCCCAGTCTATAACTTCTTTTTTTTTTTTCTTAAAGATTTTATTTATTTATTTGACACAGAGAGAGAAATCACAAGTAGACACAGAGGCAGATAGAGAGAGAGGGAAGCAGGCTCCCTGCTGAGTAGAGAGCCCGATGCGGGGCTCGATCCCAGGACCCTGAGATCATGACCTGAGCTGAAGGCAGAGGCTTTAACCCACTGAGCCACCCAGGCACCCCATGCTTCCCCAGTCTAGAATGACTTCTCCTACTATGGCAGTGGTCCTCAACTGGGGACGATTTTGTCCCCCAAAGGACATGAGGCAATGTCTGGAGACATTTCTGATTGTCCCCTTAGGGGCGCGGGGATTGCCACTAGCATGTAGTCGGGAGAGGCAGGGCTACTGAGAAGAAGCCCACAGTGCACAGAGCAGCGCCACAGCACAGAACCCCTTGACCCCAAACTTCAATAGTAAGGAGATGAAGAAACTGCGAGAAATTTACACAGTGGCATTGACAGCCAAGCCAGACAACGTCTTAGGATTAAAACAAGGCAATAGAGTCGATTGAGCCCAAGAATCTCTAAGTAAATTGGTGAAAAGGCATGCCCTGGGGTCCCAGCCCCCACCAATGTTATTTTAGGGGTCCTGGGGCAGCCTTGGGAATGGGTTTCATGTTAACAGACACCCCTGGTAGTCCCACGTAGGAATTTGCAGCTTGCACTCGGAGAAACATCACACCAGACAATCCTTGAGGTCCCTCCACCCCATCTGACCCCAAGCGAGAGGCAGCAGAAAGATAAAATCATTTACCTCATCACTCACCTTTGGAAAACACTGGTGGAGCAAAAGACCCAATTAATTAGTATTTTATAAAGAACTTTGAGATCTATTTTTTTAATAAGAAAATGAACATAAGTGCAAAGCATCATGACTACTCATTATTTAATTTAATGATTTGTGAAGATTCTGTTGCCATGGTGACTGAGCACTATTTATAAAAATTAAGAACATAAATTATAAATAATAATATTACAAGCAGAAGGGACTCAAACCTCTCAATCAGAAAAGAATAATTTCCAGATGGAAAAAAAAAAAAAGAAACATTGTTTGCATCACATATGGGGGAAGGATGCTGGTGAATTTGCATTTCCACAGTGTTCTAGAGAGAAGAATCAGGTCAGGAAGAAGATTTTATTCATTTGCATTGCAGTCTGTCGTGGGGTCCAGGGGACCAAGGGTAGGGCTGGCAATGGGGTCAAAGAGAACAGGAAGTGAGGATAGGATGTCCACTCTGAGATATTAGGATCACCCCACCCCCACTCACCCCGTGGTACATGCCGGACTCCCAGTGGTGCTTAAACTCTGAAGGAGTCAGACCAGAATGCCCCTATCCGGTGGTGGACAGGGAGTTAGTGCTCGGTCCCACTGGACTCACTTTGATTAATCAAGGTGTTTGAGCCTGTGCCATAAGACGGTTGAGGCTGGGGGAATCGAGGCAACCAGGGAGACTGGGCTAGGGGTCAGTGGGACGAAATTGCTGCAGCCAGACTCTACTTGTCACACTGTTTAGTGTGGGACCCCGGAGCTGTTAGTCACTTCCACCCAGCGGAAGAATGGAGTCCAAGGACTCAGCAAGATCCCACACACAAGAAGGTGGTGGCAGAGCCAGTACCAAAACCCAGATATCCTGTCTCCCAATCTAAGACTTTCTTCTTGGTCACACTCCACCCATCACCATCTTCTCAAGGTCCTGGGCAGAGTGGCTACTGCCACAGTAAGTAGCACTGCTGTCACTATCCTGGGGCTGTCCTGGCAGTCATCTACAAATTCTAGTTAGAATCAGCCTGGATTACCCAAAGAGATTACTCTAAGGGGCATGGGGAAGAAAATAATACAGTGCTGGATCGAGTTAAACCACTTGCTTGCTAACAGAGGTGACTGTGGGTTACTAGTTGTGTTTGTACTAGGGACATGCACTTAAATGCTATTCTCCTTACCTGGTGCCCATCCAAATCCCGTCTGTCCACAAGGACTAAACCAAGTCACTGCTGACTCCAGGAATCCTTCCCTGATCCCCTAATCACTTCTTATATTCGGGGGCAATGTGTCAAAAAGCGGAGAGCAGGAATGAGCTAACCTGACCGTTCTCAACATGAACCCCAAAAGAGTGGACCCCAATATGTTCCTCTCACCTATCGAATTACTTCAAATTAAGGTGCTTTTCAGGATTCAGGGTGAACCAGGCTATATTCTATGCATTGACAGCAAATGGAATGTTTACAGAATATAATTGCCTTTCCTCACCAGGACAAAAAGAATGAGGTCTCTACAAAGTCGATGCTAAGATGAATACTTGAACACAGCCAGGACCAAGACAAAGCAGGCAAAACAAGTATGGATTGAGGCGAGACAATGCCAAAGCACTGGAAATCCTACATAACTGTACTCCATAAAAAGTTATCTTCTTAAAAGAAAACAAAAAGAAAAAAAAACACAAAGTTTTCTCTCAGTGAAATTGTGATAATACTCTCTAATTAAAAACCTAGCAAACATTTTTTTACCATATGGGTAGGGTGGTTCCCAAAACAATTTGACTCAAGAGGAAAAGGAGAAGAGGCCTCCAGAACTGGAGAGATGGGCTTTTTTCCAAAAATCATGTTGTGCAGATGGGGCTGGTGCCTCTCCTGGTCCCCCCACCCCCAAGCTTGGGGGCCACCGCATACAGCATTTGAGGAGGAAGAACATTCCTGGTTCTCTACTTGCATAGGTCATAAAGGATACTACTCTAGATCCAGATAATCTCCTTGAGGATTCAATGGTTATTTTCTCTTATATCTCAATATAGCTCCCTCAACTTTTTTTTTTTTTTTTTTTTAAGGAGAGAGGAGGATAATAGTGGGGATCATCCACACCACTTCATAAATGGTGGAGCATGGTGTCCAGAAAGGTCAGAATTACACAGAAAACTGTGTGCCTGACTGTGTCCACAGTGACCTGCTACCTGGAACTAACAATGCTCCTCAACCAGGCCTCCATTCCCAAGGTGGGACAGCCTTCAGCAAAGCCAACATACCACCTGTCACTGCCTCCTGCTTTGCAATCTGCCTCCCCACCTGCTATATTTATCTCTTCACCTCTCACCTGGCCAAGGGTCTGACGATGTTCTCCCACTCTTCTTGAGGCTGATGAGAAACAAACCCTCCCTGACTGCACAGATCATGGGGTCCCAGGGGTTACCACCTACATTCATCCCTGAAAATGCACCATCTCCCCGTGCTCCCTCCAGACCATTCCTAAAGCCAAGTCTTGCTGTCACAACTCTCCCTGCTTCGCAACTTGTTCTGACCCCAAGATACAACAACCAGACCAGTGGTTCCCAGTCTACTTAATCCTGCATGGGGAACACAGCTCCCTAAGGGGGAGTGGACTGGAGGTCCCATGTCTATACTCTAGAAAGGCCAGATGGGAAAGTTCTCTGGCATTTGATCACTACACCACTCTTCCTCTCTTCTCAAATTTCTGAGTGATCAGAAACATTTTTGATGTTAGTTATTTCTTGTAAATGAGAAAAGGTGGAGGTAAAAAAAAAAAAAGAATCAAGGCATTTGGTATTTGACTAGTTCTAGGGACAAGCTGTATGGCAGGTACAGACTTCTCTCTTCTAGAACACCCGCAGGCTTGAAGCTGTGAGGATGCCCCCACAACAAAGCATGTGAGAGGAGGTCAGACCCTCCCCTTTTCTTCACAAGTCTGGCCTGAGTCTGTATATCCACAGGGCTTTGTTTATTGACACTGAAGCTGCCACAGCCTGAACACTTGCATTTTAGGATCTGGCTTGGATGGACAGTGGGAAATGTGTTTTGTTTTGTTTTGTTTTTTCCCTCAAGGGGAATGGGGTGGGAGGGGGATGGGAAGAGAAGGATAGATTTATTGGCTTGTTTGACTCCCATAAATAATAATTCATCAAAGGTTAGAAAATGATTCGTTTTCCATGGAGACACTGCAGGCTCCTTGCCCAGCATTCAGATAAACATTTATTTAGGCAAATAGTTTATGAATTATACAGGGCTTTTTAAAATGGGGTGGTGGGGGGAAAACTATAGCATCTTGAAGTGCTTCCATGGGTTCCATGAGAGCTGAGTGAGGAATTCCCATCAGGGAAGAGCCCCTCATTCACCTCACAGACCACACGTGGCCACCCTCAACTTGAACGGCAGCAGTCGGAAACTCCTGGGCAGACCAAGTAGCAGAGCTGAAATGAGATGTTTTAAGAATATGAGGACACCTATGGGCCCTCTTCCCAGAAAAAGGAACACGTGCATCCGTATCAATGGTTTTCATCATTTCCAAAGTGCACAGACTACTAAAGCCTGCCCAGAACACCCTAAAGGTCCTTCGACCCAAATAAGGAGTTCTGCTGCAGCCAATGCCTCATTTAATGGATAGGAAAATGAAGCTAGGCCAGGAAGGACCAGGTCAGGTAGCAAGTCTGTGACCTAGCCAGATCCACCCTGGGATGGAGCCTTTCCAACTCTTGATCCTGTTCCACATAGAAAACAGAAGAATCAAAACCAGCAGGCACAAGGCATAGCTTATGAGGCATGGAGATATGTCTGAGACAGCTTCACCCAGAGCTCTCTGACTGAGAATCTGAATACTCAAGGTGCCCCAGTGGCTGTTATGAGCCCAGGAACATCTTAGCATGCTCAGTGCTTAATGCAATACCTGCTGTGATCATTTGTGTAACATTAGTTGAATTAACTCAACAAAAATAAGCTAATTTCTACTCTGCTCTAGGTGTTAAGGATTCAAAAGTGAACAACACAGAGTCTGGAGAAGTCAGAAGAAGAAGAAAAACAGAACAACAACAACAACAACAACAACAAACATTGTACTCCACGTGGTTTGGAATAAAACAGACCTATGTTGACTAGAGGACAGGGTAGAAATGGAGGGGAAAAATACTCTCTTCTGGAGATGACAAAAAAAATTTCAGTTAGGAAATAAGATTTAACCTGAGTCTTGAAATACAATTAAAAGGTCTCCATATTGATTACAGTCTAAAATGATTAAAATCAGAAGAGGAAAAGGAAGAGGGTTGCAAGGGAGGATTCAGTCAGAGAAACGGAACCTACACCATGTGCTTCAACTAGAGCGAGTCCAACACTGGGAACTGATTGTATGCCTCATAGAAGAGCCGAGGATCACAAAAGAGAATACTGAAAACCCAAGGATTGGTGACAGCTGGAATCCACCATGAAGAAAGGAGGTGGTGCTCTCAGAACTCAGAAGCTACAGGACAACTGAATGAGAGAAACTCAGAGCCCCAGTGGCTCCATTCCTTACAAGGACCTGGGGAGGCAGCTTCCAGCACTGTCCCCGCTGTGAGATGAAGATGCTCAGACTCAGAGTCCTGAGCCACTTGCCCAAGGTAAAACAGCTGGTGAGATATGAGTAGGGTCTCTCTTTCCCCCAGAGACTTTGCCCTTAACCATTCATAACCAAACTGCCTCCCAACATTGAGCCTTCGCTAAATACATTGCTCATTATCCAGTTTTCAAAGTGCTTCCACATAATTCCTATTTTCCAAATCGGACTTATTTCCCTACCAAGCTTTCTGGGGTCTTTATTCTAATCCCAGAATCTATCCAATGGCAACAACTTGCTTCTGGAAGTATGGCAAAATCTTATTCTTTTTGTAAAAAATTAATAATTATTATTTGTGATAGCTTGACTCAGCTAACTGAGTGAAAATAGTTTATATCTTTAATAATAGATTTTATCTTTATTATGAGAATTACATTTTTAGCATCAAAAGCTGAGGTCTTATGAGTTCCCAGGGTTGGTGTCTTCAGGAAGCATTTAAGGTCAGTGACCCCAGATTGAAAATGTGAGACCTTGTGCTAATCTAAGATTCTTTCTATTGACAAGAGTTTAGCTATTACAAGCACCCCAAATCCAGATTGTTCCAAGCCCCTTTGGCAAAATAAGTGCCTATGTTACAGGCAATTTGTGTTCCAAGATTTCATCTTGGTCATTACTGCTTCTGCAGCTGATTTAAATATTTTAATGAATGATGTTATTGTCTCTGTGCCTGGGGGTCTTTTCAGCAGAGGTCGCAATTTGAAGGAGGAAAAAAATACAGAAAAATAGCTCTAAATAAGTCAGTGACGATAGATGACTCACTTTGGATGTGTAGTGAAACCCAGGCATGAGACTCCTGTGCTGATGAAGGACACCCCTTCCCGTCTCGCAGAGGAGGGTTTTCAGAGATACAGAGGTGAGTCACTGGGAGAACTAGGGCCATCTTCCAAGAGCATCAACATCAGACTGTACTATCCACCAAAACTAAGGGACTGGATGGAGGTGACTTACAAAGAGCCCATATGGTGCAGTGACATCATGTGTAAAATCATTACAAGCACCCAGGATTGGGTGGGGTGGGTAGGTAAAGGAGAAAGTGAATCATTTAAATAATCTGGAGAATTCTATTATTCTACTCAAAGAGAATATGGCCCAATGTGAACATGATTTGGGAAGTGTGACTTCTGTATTCTTACACTAAGTAGGTCCCAGTTCCAAATGTGTGAACATGTCACCATGGAGAGTGTGATTCCAGTATTTAAAGATGGGTATTTCTCATGCAACATGGATCTAACGCTTGGGTCTGGTCTTACTTCTGATGTTCTACTGAAGCAACATTCTCCATAATAAAGGAAGAACTGGGGGTAAGGGATGATTCACATGACAATCTCCAAAGGGATTTCAGGAGAGTCTGACCTTGTGCAATCTTTGATTTGTTAAAACAATGCTTGAAGTATCCAAAATATATAAAGAACTTATCAAGTTCAACACCCAAAGACCAAATAATCCAATCAAGAAATGGGCAGAAGGTATGAACAAACATTTATGCAAAGACATCCAGATGGCCAACAGACACATCACTTGGCATCAGGGAACTACAAATCAAAACCACAATGAGATACCACCTCACACCAGTCAGAATGGCTCAAATTAACAAGTCAGGAAATGACAGATGCTGGCGAGGATGCGGAGAAAGGGGAACCCTCCTACACTGTTGGTGGGAATGCAAGCTGGTGCAACCACTCTGGAAAACAGCGTAGAGGTTTCTCAAAAAGTTGAAAAGAGAGCTACCTTACGACCCAGCAATTGCACTACTGGGTATTTACCCTAAAGATACAAACATAGTGATCCGAAGGGGCACATGCACCCAAATGTTTATAGCAGCAATGTCCACCATAGCCAAACTATGGAAAGAACCTAGATGTCCATCAACAGATTAATGGATAAAGAAGATGTGGTATATATATACACAATGGAATACTATGCAGCCATCAAAAGAAATGAGATCTTGCCATTTGCGATGACGTGGATGGAACTAGAGGGTATTATGCTTAGCGAAATAAGTCAGTCAAAGAAAGACAACTATCATATGATCTCCCTGATATGAGGAATATGAAAGGCAGAGTGGGGAGTTTGGGGGGTAGGGAAGGAAAAAACAAAACAAGATGGGATCAGGAGGGAGACAAATCATAAGAGACTCAATCTCACAAAACAAACAGGGTTGCTGGGGGGAGGGGGGAGGGATAGGGTGGTTGGGTTATGGACATTGGGGAAGATATGTGCTATGGTGAGTGCTGTGAAGCATGTCAACCTGGTGATTCACAGACCTGAACCTCTGGGGCTAATAATACATTGTATGTCAATAAAAAATTAAAAATTAAAAAAGAAAGGTAGGTTAAACCTTAGAGCCAAAAAAGAGTGATCAGAAGTCATTTGCAAAAGGGGAAAGGTAAGTCCACGGAGGCTCTTAGATGAAACGGTAGCCAAAGTGGTATGGGGCTGACTGCTGAGCTGCCGGAGGACAAGGCCAGGGTTATACTGAGGATCACTGTATGATAAGAACACAAGGAAGTCTCTCGAGAGAGGATTATCTGGCTCCAAATTTATTTTTTTGGTCTTCATGTAAGAGATATCTTTCTCAACACAATCTCTGTAGACCATATCTAGATCAGCTTCTAGTGAGAAGGTATGATATATCTTGTGTGTATTTGTCAACTATCACTCCAAAAAATTCCAGGGTGTGGGTCGGGTGCTGGCCAGTTTTTGAGCCCCACCTATGTCAGGATCCTGCCTGTTTGTCAGCTGCCAATTCTCCCCTAAACAACTCCCAGAACATAGTCAGATAGGGCGGCAGCCTCCATTGCCTTGGAGCCCTTGGGCTTGCTGTGGCCAGTGTAGACATGGAGAACCCAGGAGTCAACAAAGGAGGCATCACCCACTGCCTACACCCTCAAAAATTGTCACAGAGATTCTCTGCCTTGGGGATCTCATCTTAAACAATGCAAACAGTGTGAGACCATCATAATTAAAGTTTTCAAGATTTCTGCTTCAGTGATGTTGCTCAAAAAAAAACATAATCTCTTGGAGATTAAAATGATGAAACTAGTATTTACAAAGACTGAATGGACTCAATCCCTGGGCCTTGGGAAGGCCCAATGGGGCCTTGGGAAGGACAAGTTGAGGGAAGAAGGACAGGGGAAGGACAGGAAATGCTTTCTGCCCTGAGAAAATTCTGGCAGGCAGCCCTCTGCAGCTAACATGAGCTTTGGAACGTTTACTCTGCGGCCCTCCACCCCAGCCATCAAGCCGCCATATTCCCTTCTGGGCTAATCCAGATCGTGATCCAATGAAAAGGTTGAGAAATCTTACCTTCATTTTCAGACATCCTTGCTGCTTCAAGAAACTCTCCTCTTCACAATCTCTCACTGGAAATAGGTATGTTTACCTGCAAACATTCACGCCATGTCAAGATAAAACCAGTATTGTTGAGATGAATATGTTCTTCCCAGAACTAATGGGGATTGTGTTCCAAAAAAAATCACATGCCTAAAAATCCATAGTGATTAGATGGAGGGGATGCTCAGACAAATTCAGTTCAACATAACACACTTTGGTCGAGTACGTGCTATGGAGTAAATCCCACACAAGACAGTACACTAAGTTCTACCAAACATAACCAATAACTTCTGTGAAGCTACAATTTAATAAGCCTTCCACAACTCTTGTCTCATGGATTTATGCCAGAAGCTTGTGAGATTCTAATTATTAATGTTGTTTGAGGCTCAGAGACAGCAATTAACTTTCTCAGGGTCACACTCACTCAAGCGGTAGAAATAAAGCTGGAAGCCATTTCAGACTTTGAATAGCACATTCCTTCCTCTACTTCGGGCTGCCAGTGTGGATACAAAGGCATCAAAGAATTGAAAGACTCATACCTTGTTTTAAATAGGATGGAAATATTTTTATTCATTCAGACCAGTCCATATTGGTCTCAGACCCCCCATTTTCCATCAGCGTTGTAGATCTCAAAATTGGCTAACAAAATTACCAGTGTATGCTGTAATCACATACACACATATGCACATACCATTACATGCCTCTGCTAAACACTTTACAGAGAACACCTATGTAACCCACATGCAATCCTATGACGTAGCCTGTCCACCTTCCTCACTTTGCAGAGGCTTGAAGAAATGAACTTGTCCACACACACATTGTGAGTATCCACGAACCCGAACCTTGGTGGTTCTGTCTGCAGAGTTCCATTTACTCATATGACACTATTTGTGTTTGTATTCATTTTCTGTGTCTGCCATAACAGAGTACCTCAAAATGGGGGACCTGAAACAACAGAAAATTATTATCACAGTTCTGATGCCCAGAAGTCACCGATCAAGTGTCAACAGGACCACACTCCCTTGGAAGACTCCGGGGAAAGATGCTTCTTTGCCTCTCCCAGATTCTGACAACTCCCTGTGTCCCTGGTTTGTGTCACCAGAACTTCAGTCTCTGCCTCTGTCCTCGCACAGTCATCTCTTCTCGTGTGTGTCTGTGTCCTAATCTTCTCTTCTTAGAAGGACATCCCCCATATTGGATTGGAGCCCACCCTAAGTCAGCATGACCTCTTCTTAACTTGGTGACATCTGTAAAGGATCCTAATCCCAAATAAGGTCATGTTCACAGATACCAGGGATTAGGACTTTATAAATCTTTTGGGGAGACCCAATCCAACCCATAACACTTCCCATTGTCTTCCTCCTCACTCTCATGCCGGGTTCCCTCTACGTCGTTTCAAATAAAAGCCTTTCTTTTTTCAGCTGAGAATTATAGTGTTTGAAGATGATAGAAGGAGAATTTAATCCCTAGAGAAAGATCCCAGAGTGTCAGGACTCCATTCTGAACCTGTTCCCTTTCCCTCAGTCCACCAATTTTGACAATTTTTCCCCAGAACTTAATGAGTTTTATCTTCCAAATTGTGATGTACTGATGAAAAATAGAATCAAGCATGACTAAATCTTTGCTAAACCTGACTTCTAAAGGTTTCTTCTTTAAAAAAAAAATCAAAAAATATTTATTTTGTAAACCTACCAAAAGAAAAAAAAAATCTTACATTTACTCAGCACACATAACTTCCATTGTCCTAAAAATGATTAAGTCTTGTGTCCAGTATTTTTTGTGATTAACAGAGTCGTCTTCCATTCTAAATGTTGCTGTTTTCTTCTCTGAGATTGTATTAGTTAGAGTCATCATATAGAAAGCCAATATACTGATATAAATGTTGAGCAAAGCATTCACTTTATCCCCTTCATGGCTATTTAAGTATCTTGCACTGATAAGTTTATATGAAATCTCAAAGTGTGCACAGCCCAAATGATATTAATATTCAGAAGTAAGTCAGCATCAAGTTACTGAAAATCTGCACTGCCCAGGCAGAAGTCTGTATTTCTAAAATAAATTACTTGTAAAACGCAATGTCTCGATGAAATATTCAAGTTTAAACCCATTTGTATTCTCAATTTTAAATACAGATACAAACTTAGGCTGTAGCTTCTCGGTCATATCTGAAAGTGAGCAGGTGCCTTGAATCAATCAGCTGGACTCTGCAGAGGGAAAAATAATCCCCCCATCCAGAGTAAACTGCAGAAATCCATAAATAAAAAACAGAGCTACAGAAAAATCTCGGCTACACAGGAAAAGTCTGTACATGTGCATTTAAAGACTTAACTTCTTTTTCCCCTCAGCTTGGAGATTTAAGGGTCCTGTTTTAATAAGCAAATATGTATGAACTTGACGTTCACCAAAAACCTGCCTACAGTTGCACCCACACATCTTATAGTTTTTAACCAGAGTTACACTGGGGAGCAGAAAATTATTTACAGAGCAACGAGAGAGGAATTAAAAAATCTTGTTGAATCAGGATTAGCTGTGCATGTGAGCAAAAGGAAGAGAAAACCCATTTCCATAAGCCCCTTGCCTCCTCTCCTGGGAAGCCATCCGTCTCCCTGGTCCTTGGGACCTGCGCAGAAACAATGAAGGAGGGAAAACCCACACAGCAAACCCGCCACCCCCCCATCCTCCCCTACCCCCCCATATGGGAGTCCCACTGATCTGGTGTCACCTGGTGACTTACTTCCCAACTTGGGGCGTGGAAGATGGAAGCATCTTACCCAAGACCTCTGGGTGCCAGAGCTCCACCGAGCCATTTTCAGCTGGTTTTCCTTCTGGAAGATTCCCACCCCTTCAAATCTGAATGACTCAGCTCCTCGGGAGTCTCTGATCGGCACATAAACCTTCCCATGCCTAAGTGACGCCCTTAGATGTTGCTGTGCCCTTAGATTCCCCCAGGCCAACCCTGCCACGTCTATAGAGAACCTGTCTCATCACTCAGTATTTGAGACTCTGTGTTTTCACTTTAAAATGGGCTTTATAAACCTTCCTCTGACTACGACAGAGCCATGTGCAAATACAAACAAGTTTTACAAAGCGCGGTCAACAGGACCAATTCCATGCGGCCAAAACAAGTTATGAGACCCTTTGCTTCGTCTTTTCTCCGATTTGCTCATCCACACTAACAGGAATGGCAACCCTGTGTATTAGGTGTTATTTGCCTATTTTTTTCCTTAATTTTTGTGATGTTCTTCCTTTGATTTTTCTCTTCCTCATTTCCTATTTATTTCATTCTTGTCCTCTTACTTTTATTTTGGGTTCATGGGTCTCATAATTTCCAGCCCCAGGCTAGGAGCAGTGGTTCTGTTTTCAAACATTCTGAGCCCCGAGGCAGTTTGCGTAGAAGGAACCAGCCAGAGGGGGCAGCCCACGCTAGGGAGGCCATGAAAGTCCTAGGCTGGGTTGAAAGGGAGGACGAGGGGCTGGCCAAGTACCTACTAGGGTCCCAAGCCCCTCACCCTCAGACACGCTAAAGCCAAGTCAATAGGCCATCTTTCTGAACAGCTCTCGGGATGCTCTCAGGTCAGGGGTGAGGCTGCCCATCCCACAGCCCCCAGCCAACCCCATTTTTCCCCTCCCTGGAAAGTGCCCCCTGGTTAGCTCTGTCTGTGATCATCAGAAAGGAGATGTCTGAAGGGGAACTCCAAACTGGGGCAGAGGGTGAGGGCGATGAAGTCCAGCCCACAAAACAGGCACAGCCTGTGATGAGTCCAACCCAGGAGTCAGATCTGGATTTATTTCAGACACACACGCGCACGTGCGCGCGCACACACACACACACACACACTCACTTCTCTTTCTTTTCTGAATGTATGTCTGTGTGTACTTGCCTGCATGTCAGAGACAGAGATGAGGGAGAGACCACATAGTTTATTTTGGACTCGATCCCATGGAATATCCATGTCTATTTTTAACACCCCAGATTCCCTAAAACCTTGATAAATTTTAGGTGTTAGATAGTGAAAAAAATTAATGATTTGCTATTGAATCATGAGCACGAATGTGTACAAGGCCCCAACTATGCTATTTTGCTCTATACAGCCATAAAATCCCTCTTCTGTTTCGGTCTTTACCTGTGTTCTTGGTTGAGAAGAGCCTTGTTCTAGCCAGTAAGACACTCTGGAGCAGGCGGTCCTTCCAGACCATTTCCACTGCATCCGTATTCCAGAGACGGCCCCCATCAGCCCTGGCCTGACCAGGTAGTACTGACCCAGCAAGATGAAAGCCACAACACATCCCCAAGGACACCTGCGAGGGATGAGAGGAGCAGAGCCCCTGCTGCTACCCTCCGCGCGTGATTTTTTATCTCCAAATATAATGTGGTAAGATGTGATAGTAAACACACCACCCAGGGAAACAAATCACTCCTTCTCCCAACTGCTGTCGTCCTTGCACCAGCTGCTTGAAAGGCAATAAAGAGACGCGACCCTTTTCAACTGAACCACATTTTTAAAGCTAAATAAAAAAATTTTTTTAAATGCTAAATGATGCTCCTGGCTAGAGAGTATTAGCTTTTTTCTCAAAAGAGGCAACAGCGGCTCTTTAATATTTTTTAGGTACATTTCAAAAAAAAAAGAAGGAAGGAAGGGGGGAAGGAAGGAAGAAGAGAAAGGGGAAGGAGGGAAGGAAAAGGAAGGGAAGGTGAGGGGAGGGGAGGGAAGGGGAGGGGTGGGGGGAGGGGAGGGAAGGGGAGGAAAGGGGAGGAAAGGGGAGGTGATGGAAGGGGAGGGGAGGGGTGGGAGGAGGGGAAGGAAGGGGAGGGGAGGGGAAGGAAGGGGAGGGGAAGGAAGGGGAGGGAAGGAAAGGGGAGAGGATGGAAGGGGAGGGGAGGAGAGGGGAGGGGAGGGGAGGAGAGGGGAGGGCAGGGGAGGGGAGGAGAGGGGAGGGGAGGGAGTGGGAGGGAAGGGAAAGGGAGGAGAGGGAAGGAGAGGGGAGGGGAGCGGGGCAGGGGAAGGGAGGTAAGAGAGGAAGGAAAAAAAGAAGGAAGAAAGGGAGGCCAGAGGAACAACAAAAGCTAGTGGTTTTCATGAAACGTCCTAAAAAAGAGCCCTAGTTCAAGTCCCTCTCCAGGATGGGGCTGAATTCTTTTCCCTCCAGTTTTATGAACATTAAAATAAATAAGTCAGACCAGTTCTGATTTCCTTTTTCTCTGAAGCCCTTTAAGTGTCTCTTAGGCCAAGCATACAGGATAACAGGTCATAACAATCTTTGCAAATACAGGCCAATTAGCACCAAATGGGGGAAAAATAAATCAAAAGTACGAAAGGACGGGAAAACAAACAGTGTTCTTGCCACACTCAGATGTTAGTATTATTTATTTAATCACAGTGCTCCTACTGAGAGAAACCCCAATTTTTAAAGCCCTTCTAATGAGCAAGAGCCCAATTTCTTCTGGCAAATTTCATCATAAAATAGTCCTGTCTCCTTTAGCCTTAGCGAACTAAAACCAAAATTCAGCAAGCAACCCTGCTCATTATCCCCAGTCTTGAAGGGAACAAAGAAAGCACCCAGACTTCATTTTAACAAAGGAGCAGGCTCACATGACCTATCGAGATCACCCAAAGTCAAGGCCATCCAGTTCAAGTCTGCCATTGCGGCATCTGCTACGCTCAGAAGTCTTTGTTTGTCACTTTTAAATGAAGCTCCCCATACTTAAGTCTGGATTGTCAATTTGATATCACCAAGACTGTGGGGCTCTGAGTCTGCAGAGATGCTTCCTACCCAAAATGCAATACGCAGTTCAGCCTGGAGATCAAAACAATGCCCAGGGCCAGAAGGGGGGACGTCTTGCACTTCCACACCCCTCCTTCCACCAAATGTAACCCACAGTTTTCTCCAGCCAATCAACACCCTTCTGTTGAATCTAAGCCCCAAATTCAAGGTTGCCATTTTCAGGTTGGGTCTAAATGGATCGATCAGAACACTGTCCAGGGTACTTTAACTAGAGACTTCATGAACACAGCAAAAAGGTTGATTATGAATAAGTGAGCTTATTCCTGAGTGTCTTCCCCGTGTAGGTCACCAATGTCGACCCAGTGTTGACCCAACCAAGAAGGAGTCCACAGACCCAAAAAAGTTCTTCCAGCGTGTCCTCCTTGAGTTCCTTCACCAATGGGGTTCCGCTGTAATGTAAACAACTTTCTGCATCTCTTCTGGGAGCTGTTGAAGATTTTGTCCCTTGCCTTCTGCACCGAAATCCCCTTGTTCTTGGATCAGGGGTCTCAATCTGCTCTTCAAGACAGTCTGGGAACCGTTGGGGTCCAGTAGGGTTGGAATTCCCTTCTAGCTCTCTGTCCTGGGTACTTGTTTTCTCCAGACTTTCTCTCCCTTTAACAGTCTACGAAAGTCTATTGGAGGCTAACTGAAGGACAGCTCCTGTCTGTCATGTCGACACTCTGCCCTTGTCCTTGACCCCAGCTTGCTTCTATAGAGGGAGGGATACCATAGACGCTTGCCATGCAGAAATGTTATGAGGGCTCAAGCCCTCCAACAACAGGAGATCACACCCCTCATATACCTCGTTCCCAGCCACATAGAACATGGCATGTGGCCCAACACTTGCTACCTAAGAACCTTAATCCCCACCCCCCCACCCCCCCACCCCCGCCTAATTAGGGAATTATCTCAGTGCCCTGTTCCATACGGGCTTCCATATTCCAAAACAGAGACCAGGAGCTAGCAACCTCCGCAAATGTCATGGGAGGCCTCTATCTGAAAATGTAGGCAAAAAAGACCAGAGATAGCGAGAGGCTATGGTAAATCTGGGGCTACAAGCATCCTTGTTCCTTGAAGGTCCACAGCCCCAGTGTGAAAACTTTCAGCCCGTGACCCCAGACTGCAGTCAGCCCTGGCATAGCATCCATTAATCTACTCCCTGTCCTGCAGTACAAAACATTTAACAAATGTTAGCCTCCCTTATGGGAATGAACCTCCCATCCTGCCCATTTGGGAGTCCTTCTCTAGTCCAGCCTGTACCAGGATAACCACCCCGTGCCCGTGTTTCCATCCCCATACTTCCACCACACTACGTACACACCCTACAGGGTCCGACTTGTCCCTGTTCTGTTGATTGCCCACATAAGCAGGTGAATTCCATGTGGTCTTCCTCTCTCCTCCCTTCCTTCTCCTCTTCCTTTCATTAAGTTATTCACTAAATAAAGGTAGACTGTTCTGCTACCGCATGCTAGGAACTCTTTTGGGTATTGGAATAGAGTGGAGAAAAAAGCAGATGGGCTCTTCCCTAATGGAACCAATATTTAGCAGATGGGAGAGCAGGGTATGGTAAAAAGAGACTGAACTATGGACTCAGAAAAATAAAAATATAAATGCAATTCCTAATTCCACGACTTACCAAAAGCAATACTGGGTGAGTTACATAACATCCTTCTTTCTTAGCTCTTTGATAATTAAAAATCTGCCTCTCTGTAGGGTTATAGGGATTAAATTGAATAATGCTTGCAAAGCAACTGGCACATAGCAGGTGATCATTAAATGCAACTATTTTTATCATTATGCCCATTGTCTTAATCAGTGGCATCAAAACAGTTTTTGGAAATAGGCATGCTTTCCTAATATACATCTATGAATGTATAAGTCATGTTATAAATTACACATGTAAGTATTAACAAATATGTATATTATTTTAATAAAGTTTAATTATCCCTTATATTTTTAGATGAAATAAAATATATAAATAGAAGTTCTAACATGTTTGCCCATACCACAATAAAGAATTTTGTGTACCCTGATGAGCAAACACCCCATTTTGAAGATCATTGGTCAAAAGTGTTTGAGGTTATTTATGAGAGTAATTTCACAGGAAAAGACTATCTCCCAAAAGTCCATGTTTCCATAACTCCCTCAGGACTGTCCTGTTAATAAGAGCATTGCCAAATTCACAGAGGAGAAACCGAAATAGAATGGCCAATAAACATCTGAAAAGAAGTTCCATCTCATTAGAGATCAGGGAAATGCAAATTAGAACTATAAGATATTCTTTCTCAATCAAGAGATTGACAAATATGACAAAATCCTGAAAGACCAAGTGTTGGCAAAGCAGGAAATGGGCATTCCCGTGGATTGCTCCTGGGTGTGACAAATGAATGATAACATCCTTTATGAGAACCTTTGTCCATTCCTACTAAAGCTGAAATTGTGAACACCATGTGCCCTAGAAATTATATTGTCAAGAGAAGGGCTTATTCAATTGACAACCTCATGATGTGTAGATATACAGTAGCTATATAATAATATATATAGTAATATATTGCAATATATGTATAAGTAATATATAATAATGTATGTAAGTATAATATATGATTATATATAAGTATAATATAATTAATATAAATTATATATTTTATATTACATATCTATCAAAATTACATTTATTATGTTATGTTATATCATGTTATAGTGTGTATAATAAATATTTACAAGGGTTGCCAAGAAAACCAATTATATTGAAAACATCCATAAATATTCAAAAAATAAATTTTTGAAATTTTAATTTGTGTTCTTTTTAAATTCATTACAATGAAAATCTAGTAATATTCACATAATCTTGTAATTTTGAAGTGCTGATGCTCATCAATGATATTTCGAGTCACGTTCATCAACTGTGATGTGATCTGAACTGTGCTTCCCATTGGCGTCAAAGTCGCAGCACTGTTGATGTTAACTCAAGTTTGTGGTCTACATCTGTAGTTGAAGGGAATGCTAAAGGTCAGTAAATACACAAATTAACTTTTTTCTCTTTCAAGTTCCAAACACCTTAATTCTCTAACCTGTCCTGTAGAAAGTCCTCCCACACGCTTATAAGAAGACATAGTCAAGAATGTGCATTTCCACACTGCTGGTGATACCTAAATATGAAAAATAACTGGGGTGCCTGGGTAGCTCAGTCAGTTGAGCATCTGACTCTTGGTTTTTGCTCAGGTCATGATCTCAGGGTCGTGAGATCAAGCCCTGCATCAGGCTCTACACTGGGCATGCCGTCTTCTTAAGGTTCTCTCTCTCCCTCTGCCCCTACCCCTCAAGCTCGCTCTCTCTCTCTCTCTCTTTCCCTCCCTCTCTTTCTCTAGAATAAATAAATAAATCTTTAAAAAATGAAAACTAAGAGTGGATAAATAACATAAATTTATATGTAAGTAAATAACATTCACAACATTATGAATATACATGCAGTATATTCATAAAATAGGATGTTACAAAGTAAGTAAAAGAGACTAAGTGTGTGCAGAGCTCTCAAACATAGTACTGAGTACATAAAGCGAGGCACAAAGTCCCATTTATATACATTCATATACATTTTAAAATAGGGCACAAAACAATGCTATTTACTGTTTACTGCAAAAAAAAAAAAAAAAATTGACCATAGCTTTACATGCAATAGCATGATAGAGCATGGGCTAAAAGAACTCACAGAAAATACCTGATAATTTTTACTTTGGGGGAGAAAGAGGGAGCAAGGTGGGATTATAATATGACCTCGACTTGTATACCTGTATGTATTTCAGATTATAGATAAATGGATGGATAGATAGAGAAATAGAAAAGTAGATGAGAGAAAGAGAAATGGGATAAAAATAGAATTATAGATGTGTTTTTTTAGCCATTTGGCCATTTGCCAATTTTGCCAAAAATTTTACCATTTTCAAAATGTGAAATATGTACGTGTGTGTGTTTATACACGTATCTGTGTATAAACATATGGATGTTTACGTGTATTTCTGTTCTTCAGGAGTTCCACGAAGATCATCACCTTTGGCAATAATTTCTCAATTTTAAGATTGTACTTAAGCCTTTACCTACTGCTTTTTAAATTCCACAATCAATCATAAAGGGAGAAAAGAAAAAGAAAATAAACCTGCACAGTCAATTCGTTTGCCTTTCTGTTTCCCAATAGTCCTGGAATAATTTTTGGAAGAATATTAGAAACCAGAATTATTGGCAATAACATTTCATCAGGTTTAATTTTATTGCTCTATGGTAAGTTAGTTGCACCGTTAATAAAAAATTGTTGTTCTATGGCAGGGCATGAAGATTGAAGTTAGGAGGAAAATAAAAGACCTTCCTATATGGCGGTGCATCAGAAGTGGCAGGTTCGGGTTTTATTAAGAATTTATTTGTAATTTTGTAAATGGCATCAACCTTGGGAGATGGCCTGGCGAGTCCCCAGGTCTATCAGTGCCACAGTGCAAGGTAGTGCCTCCCTTAGAATTGTTCTCATTACTTTGCTTCAAAGCAGAATTTGGTGCCTGCTGTTGCAAGGGTTGATCACAAATATCTCATAAACCACAGAAGATAATGCAGGTGAGGGATAAATCTTTGGAATGAAACAACGTGGGGAGATTATGTAAAAGCTATTTCCAGTCCAGGAAAAAAAAAAATCAGTCTGAATAGAGAGAGCTGGCTCTGGGTGGAGCATTACACGCAGTGCCCATGCTGCTGGTAGAAGACATTCCAGTGGGCTTTAAAACTGTGACTGTAGCCAGCTGTGTGAGTCTTCTGCAATGCACAGTTCACAAAATCCCAGTGTCTGAGGAGGTCTTAAATATCAGGTGATCCTTTCCCTGCCTCCAACACTCAAATTAAGTCCATGATCATGATGATGATGACAATAAATCAAATTGCAATAGGCCAGGCACTACTGAAGTGCCTTCCACTCCTTCTGGCCAAGGGACCATTCAGTCTCTGCTTGCTTATCTCCAATGACAGGGAGCTCATCATCTCCAGTTCCTCATTGGAGAGCTGTGGCTGGACACCTCTATATCAAACGGCAAAGGGTGTCCTTTGGTTTCCACTCACTGGCCCTAGTTCTGTCCCTAAAAACTGGAAACTCTCCTGCAGGATGCCTCTTAACATCTGTGGAGGCAGCTCTCACAGACTCTCCAAGACCTCCCTCCATACCAACTGTCCCCAGTGACAGGGACAGTGTTTGTGCCACCTTCCCTACAGATCCTATCACTACGTCCTGACTCACCAGGGCCCTGTAATTGGGCTAGATCTCCTACAGTACCCATGCCAAAGGCCATAATTCTGATGTGCTCTGGTCAACAGAACAATCACTGTATTTACATCCACGCAACCTGACCTCAGTTTTGTGTTCTTGGAGGCATAGGAGTTTCCATCAATATGTGGAGATCAAGTGAAAGAAAATGATGGGTCAGACGCTAGAAAATACAGTTAGGGCTCCTGAGATGCGACCCTAGCTTGCGTGGATTTGACCTCAGAGGCACAGAGCTCCCCTGCCTTTCATGTTACTGGAGAGTTACAGTGGCATCAACATCAACTTCCCTTCGATGTTGGGAAGAGTACAAAGGAGGTCTGGATCATTTAGGGTGGGAGCGAGAAGACAGGTGAGTCACCAGGATGATAAAACTGGAAACAAGGAGTGCTTAGACGGGCTCTGAGGAGGAGTCAGGAGAAAGGACATACTCAGGGTGCCGCAAAATAGACCCTCACCTAGATTTTCTGAGGAGCATGAGCCTCTGTGTCCTGAGGACCTGGGCCCCTGAGATACAGCAGGAGCTGAAAGGACCCATAGTGAAGGGGCTCAGGGATAGAGGCGGGGTAAGCTTGCAGATGAAGCCAGGACATCTTCCCCTGGAAACCAGACAGGAAAGCCTGTTAACTCAAGGACTAGGGGAGCACAGGAGGAGAAATGGCATTGAGGCAGCAGAGAGAAAATGATTTTTTTTTCCGTGCTGAGTTGGTGGGGTGTGCGGGACTTCCGTGCCGAGACACCCAGCAGATGCTTCGAAAATGAAGCAGGTACTCAGCTAGATGAGATCTATTTTGGGGTGAATTTCTTTCAAATCTATCAAATCCCACCTGTATTTTTTTGTATGTAAATTTAAAATAACATCTTTGAACTATTTAAAACCAAATTCTCAATTGGGATGAAGGTTTAAAAAAAAAAACACCTGTTTAAGTCAGATGCTAAAAGGACTAATATAAACTCACTTTTGAGTTTAAACTTTTAAATACTTTCTATTAAAAAAAAAAAAAAAAAAAACTCCTTCCAGGAGCACAAGTGCTTATACACAACAGGCAGTCGGTGATAGCGGGGATTGAAATATCAACGTGTTTTTTCACAGGTGCTGAAAAATAAATACAAGTCATGAGAAAAGTAATGAATCGACTTGAAAACCCAGTGGGATGTTAACCTCCTGGAGTAATAATAGCACACTCTCTGTCAGGGGAGACTGCACGTCAGAAAGGTATTTGCACCCAACTTTGTTCCCGTGAAAAGCCTAGAAGTACCCAGCCATAAGAGCTGCTGGCAGGATCCTGACAATCTTTAAAAATATCTACCCTCTGAAAGAGCTTGTCACACCAGACTTATCTCTTCTGCAGACAGCAGTTGAAAATGCCAATGGGCGCGGGTTGTACAGAGGTTGTACAGAGCGATCCAGAGGCAAGTGGTGCGGCGAGAGGGCGGTCGTCATAGCTGAGGCTGACCTCCAAACACAGAAGCCTATGGGGCCAACACGGTAATTTCTGTGATTTAGAAACAGGAGCACTTTGAGCTTTTTCATTTTTATTTGATCTGAAGGAAGATGCAAGGATATGTTTCCGGGTGGGGCAGGTGGTGTCCGCCATTTTGGAAGTGATCTGAAATGTGTCACTCCCTTTTGCAAGGCAGCATGTCATGCTCTTGAGTCCCCAGGGATTCTTCCTTCTGACCACGTCAAGTCCGTGGGGTCTCCCCCAAGATGGTGGGACTTGAACCTTGTAAATCTCCACATCCCTGGCACCTAACATGGGGCCTCACACAGAGTAGCTGCACAAGAGTTGTCTGATGGATGGATGTGTGGATGGATGGATGGATGGATGGATAGATCAATGGGTGAATTGAGCCACCTTAGAAAATATACCCAGAATGGCCAAAATGCTCAGATGTAGGAAAGGGTTGACTTCACTGAGGAACAGCCTGACATGAAGGAGTGGTGAGCAAGGACAGTCACTGGCTCCAGGGACCATCCAAGCGGAACAAGCAATGGGACCCGGAGTGACAACTGTCAAAGGCTTTGGCATTGTCCGAGTCTGCTATTGCCACCCCTGTCAGATTCTCCTTCAACTTCCTACTGCAAGAATTCTAAACACAGGAGTGATGCTAAGGTCAATCAACAAGTCTGAGCATTAGGAGCTTTTTTACCAATGATAAAAGCTTGGCACAATTTTTAATCTAGTTCTCGCAACCGTCAAGGCTACTAGCTCACAGAAGAGAAATCAGAGGATCAGAAAGACCGAGAACAAAAGCTCCATCAATCGTCAGTTGGAACTAGGCTTGACCATCAGCCCATGCAAACATCTGGCCAGAGCAAACCTGGTGCACAGCTTAGGGGACAGGACTGAAGATGAACCTTCCCACCCTGCCCTTGCTCTCCCACTGCTGAAGGAGAAAGCTCACGCGGCCACCCTCGGGATGTCTCTGGGGCAGAAATGCAAGACGCGGCCAACACAGGGCGCGAGGCCCCTCTTTCATCTCAGCACCCGCACAGCTCTAAGTGATGACCTCACCACTGTCTCCTCCATCAGCATCCTCGCCCTGTGGGGCATAGCGGTGTTAGGAGAGTGGCCTCTGACTCTTTTTTAGCTGTAAAATGGGATTGTTAACAAATAACAAACCGTCCCTCCCAATTGTGTACTGACACAGGCAATCTGTACTGTTCACGTCGTACAGCATTCCCTTTGCTACTGCCCGTCTTACTTTTTCTAGTTCTTATGAGACTGTAACACTCAGAAAACAAGTGAGTCAAAAGGTACCCAGTGGACACATGACAGATCCTGGAAGGCATGGTCTCCATATTTGGCAGAAACGGACTGGACGGTCCTGGTAGCCATTCATCCTGGAAATGGGGATTTTGTACTCATCCTGTGTGCTCACGGAAGTTGAGCCTGATCTGGGGACTATGAAAAGGGGTGTTTTGGGTGCACAGAGCCTCCTTCTATGACCCTATCAGATCCATCCCATATGACGTGGTGGGCTAACGGCTGGATTCCACAGCCTTGAAAAGCTGGGCAACCCCCACTCCGCCAGCCGACAATGTCCTCGCCTGCAGAACGCACTACGTCAGAAAACACATACCTGGCAGGTCGCTGGGGAAAGAAAACAAGCTTATGTATGTAAAGCACTCAGCATATTGATTGCCATGTCCTTGAAAAAGTCCATGCAAAAAACGGGACTGAGGGAATAATGCAGTGCTGAATTTTTAAAAAGGCGGGGGGCGGGGGGGGAATTGTCTGGAATTATTGGGCATGTTCAATGGGGGCCCGCTGGAAACAAGGATTAGTAACAAAGCCAAAGTCAAAGGCGTGTGAATGAGAAGAAAGGGGCTGGATGTGGTGGGGAAGGTGGGTATGAGGACCAGAAGTACCTTGGGTTTACACAGGAGGCATTAGGGAGCCCCACTGGCACTGGAAAATACAGCATCCCTGACACGGAGAAATGTGACCAGGTCTTTTAGAACTGAGATGAAAACAAAACAAAACAAAAAGCCCACAAAGAACTGAAAATAATTAGGGAGAAGACAAGAGAAGGTAATGAGAACAGTAAAAATGTTGAATATCTTAAGGAAAGGTGGTCATGAGTAAGAAGTGAGAATAACCAGAACAGAAGTAACAACCCATTTCAAAGAGCCCAGGGCGTTGTAATCAGAAAGCCTGGATGTATGTAGGGGAGAAAAAAAAATTAAAAAAAAAGAGAACTAAATACTAGCAAAACGGACAAATTACAAGGAGAAAGAAAAAAAAAAGTCCTACAAATATCTAAGCATAGAATACAGATCACTTGAGAAAGAAATGACGCTCAGGCTAGCGTCCAGCTTCTTTGGGATTTGATGACAGGAGGTCGTGAAGCAACGGCTCCAGAAGTTTGGGGGCGAGAAGAGAATCAGACCTAGCAAAGTTATCCTCCGTGTGTGAGTGCAAAAGAAAGCTATTTATTCTCCGCTGGACGAGAGGTCAGAACATACATCAGTACCAATCATCTCCAAAAATTTGTTGAATACGTAAGCAAAATCAATCATGGAAAGGAATCAAAATTAGGAACTGAATGATGTTATTTAAGAACCGACAACGGGGATGAAAGCCAATAAAACTTAGAGTGACATCCAAACTGCTTCTGATTTTTGGTAAGCTCTTTCACTACAGAAAATTTTATAAATCGAGGCATTTTTTTTTGAGAAAAACAATTTGGCAATGTACATCACAAGTCTTAAAATATTTATACACATTGACTTGATTAGTCCGATCTAAAACTTCATTTTAAGGGCATAATTAACTTTGTCCTCAAAGATTTGGTTGTAATATATTTATTTTGTCTTGTCTTTAATATTAAGAGGTTAAATATTACCAAAAAAAGTCCAACAAAATAAGAATGAGTTAATAAATTATGTAGTCATACACTGAAAATTTCAGTTCCCTTAAAAAATATCAAACATAGGATATGCTTATGATATAATGCCAGGTGGAAAATAATTAAGAAATAAAACTGTATTGATATTACTGTTCCCCTTTTGAAAATACACTGATGTTTATATGATTAATTGGTAGGTTGCTATTCAGATAAATGCAGAGGAAAAAATGGAAAAAATTATCAAAATATTAGCTATATTAATCCCCTTCTATGGAATAGGGGTAATTTTTTTTTCTATATACGTTCATTTTTTAAAAATTCTTACAGCAAATTAGGATAAGTGGACATTTTCTACACATCACACAAAGAAAAGAAAAAATAAAGAAAAAATATACATATGTTTTAAGGCAAGAGAGCACAGTAGTCTTACCTTCAAAACGTGTAAGAAAAAAGCAAATAGGAAGGGTCCACCTCACCTCTTACGCACATTCGTCCAACGATCTATTTTCCCATCAATCATTCACCAAGAATGCATGGATCCCCGACTCCTGTCAGTGTCTACCTCGACCTTGGGAACACCAAGGTGAAAATTCCAGATAAGACTCTGGTCTTCACAAAGTTTACAAACATGCTCTACGACTGTCACGGGGCAAATAAACACAAGTTGGCGGCAAAGTTGGGAAGGTGAAGGACAGTATCAGTGGGTTTGTGGGGAAGGATGGAGCCACCTTGCCTGGACCTGTGGTAGTGCCTGGGGACACCGGAAGAAGAAGACCCAGCAGACCCAGGGCACGTGGGCAGCATGAGGGATTTTTTTTTTCCATTATGGTAAGCATACTCCTAATCCCATCCCCTATTTCACCCCCTCCCGCCACCATCAATTTATTGTCTTTGTGAAGAATCTGTCTCTTGGTTTTTCGATGGACTTTTTGAAGCATTTTCAAGTCTGATATGGCACCGATTCCTCTTTCTGACATCGAGTAGGGGAGTAAGAGGCTGTAGGCACTGAGACAAGGACCTACCTACTGCAGATGGGGAAACCAGTGGGAATGAATTTAAGTATTTCCCCTACATATGCAAGACAAAGCTGCAGGGCGGGTGGAGCTAGAAACCAGGTCTGCAATTTTACCACCCTGACCCTCTCCACCAAAATAGCCTCCTGCTTCTTCCCTCCCCTCCCCCAGGATCCAACTCAAATGCCTCTTCCAACCACCCCACGCATGCTGGTAGTTATCGCTCTGGGCTCTCAGAGGACTGATTTCTAGTTATATACTCTTCACATTGAACTGTATTATCTTTTATCCAAGAAATAGTTTGGGAGGAAACTCCTGTGACTATCTTCCAGCTATAGTGGGAGATCACTAGGTCCAGGACTGGATCTTTCCCTCTTTGTTTGTATTTTGTTCTCTCTCATAGCCATGTGTCCAGGCCATGATAAAGACCCTGGTAAGTGGGTCCGAGTTCAGTGGGAATCAGTGGAATTAGCGGTGAGAATAACATCTGTATGACTCTGCAGTTTGTCCATGAATTATTCATAATTACACTGGGTAACAGACATATTCTGGGTGTTTTAATCCTGAAACTGACAGAAAGACTCACATACAGATCATCCCTCCCAAGGCAGATGACCAGAGAGATAGCAGATCTCAGACAGCTGTGCAGGCAGCCACAGGCCCTGCCCTCCCAAACCAATCACACATCCGTCCTTCTCCACAGTACCAGATACAGGCTCTGCCTCCCTACATCAGTCATAAATCTGTCTTTTGGCACATCACTCACCGGTCAGCGGCCTTTATTTCTTTTATGCAATATGCAATCTACAAAAATTTATGTAGACATTACACCTGGGGCCACCGGACATCAACACATCAGGGATTTCACCTCTTCTGCTAAGAGAAAAGAGACCCACCTACCCACATGCCCACCCACTCTCAGGCACAGAGTCCTTGAAAGCTGTCCCAGGGGATCCTCTGTCCACGTGTGTACCTTCCATTCCTGAACACAGCTTCTTTCTACACTTTCTGATGCCTCTTCCACACAGGTACGTTGGACTCAACGGTGTATCCAGTCTCCTTAACAGCTCCCTTCTTGAAAGTTCTGCCTCCCTGATCCTCCCTCCAGAATCTTCTGGGACCTCTTGATCCAAAAGGAGTTCCCAGAATGAGTGAGGACAAGAATGGGTGTTTTCTAAATGTCTAGCAAATACTGGACCTTGCCATCTTACCACTGTGCAGGGATGGAAAAGAAATTTTCCTTTATTTAAGGACAACGACAACCACACAAAGGCTAAGAGACTTGAAACAATCTCTCCTGTGTCACACACTAGTAAGGAGAAGTAAACTGGGATTAAAAAACCAGGGCTGCCTGTTTCTAAATCTTATGCACCTTCCATCGCACATGACCTCCCAAGAGGGAGGTGCCCCTAGCTCCACGCTGGGTCCTTCACTCGGTGCCTTCATAAAAAGGAAGATACAGAGAAATGAGGAGAAAGAAGAGAAAGGATTTTTATAAGATGCCCATTCCTCCCACCGGGGCAACCCTCCACCCCAGCAATAACCAGACACCCAGGATGAGTGAGCTCTGACCCCTCTCTGGCCCGGGGAGGGGCCCAGCTCCGCACCCTCTCTGTTTCCCCATTTCTGTTGTATTTCTCTTGCCAGGGCCCTCCCTGAGAGTGGGGTGGGTGGGGGAGCTGAGAAAAGCAGGGTGTGGAGTCACCCGGAGCGCCTGAGGGAGTCCTTCCCGCCACACACCTGCAAGCCCTTCAACTTCCTCCAATGACAGCTGCTTTAGACCTTCAACTTTCACAGAAGACTATTTCTGCTGAACTCGCACTAAATAAAGACCTGGAAACACGGGTCAACAAAATCCAAACATTCATCTCCTTCGTGAGGTTTCCTGAGAAGCTCCAACCCTTCCGTGAAAACATCACTAGCAAATACCAGCGAAGAGAACCATGTCTTATCCTGGATGCCACCAGTCCGCCAGCCCCCTTGACCTCGAGTATAGCTGGAATGCCTCACCTTGATTTGCCAGGCCCTGTGTGGTCTTGCCCTCGCAGCCGTCCTGCCTCACTGCCATTCATCCTTGTGCAAACCTTTAGTTCTTTTTCCTTCCCCATAAACACTGAGTGCCTATTTACTTCTGGGTGCTATGGAGACACAGTTTCCAAGGCAAACAGGGTCCGTGCTCTCCCTCCATTCCACGTCCTTGTCTGTAACCAGAGAAAGCCTTTACCTACTCTACCTAGATAAAACCTTATCATCCTTTACATTGGAAATGAAATACCAGTTTTGTCTTTCTTTTTTTCTTTCTTTCTTTTTTTTTTTAAGAAGACCTCCCTACTTCCTACCATCCCTCCTCCAGGTGGGGTCAGGTGTCCCTCCATGGTTCTCTCTTTCTCCCCATTCCATGGCACTGCTCATCTCTAGTGGGACCTTCTGCTTACTCACCTGCATTCTCAACTAGATGGCAAGGTCCTTACAGGCCAGGGCAAGGGCTGACCACCTCCTAGAATCCCTGCTGGGTCAGCTGGCGGTGGATTCAAACTTAGATTCCCTAAGACAAACTCATCGGCACTTCCCAACCGACCTCCCTGGTTTTCCCAGGCAACCCACAATGGTCTCCGAAGCTAGAACTCAGGCATCGAGCTGGAGATTTTCTTCTTCGTCACTTCACTCCCCATGTGCAGAAGCAATAAGGTCGATTCTGGCACCAACATACATCTGTCCACACGCCTGCCTCCACAAGGCCACCACCGTCTTCCACATCCCCATCCCGTGGGGTCTCCTGGGCTCACGGAACAGCCTCCTGACTAGCCCTCAGGCTTCAGCCTGGCCTCCTGACCACGCAACCAGAGCAAGCTTTGGAGACATAAACCAAATGTCACTTGTTAGCTTGAAACCCATGAAGACCTTCCCAGTGCCCTGAGGATAATGTCTAAATTCCTCCATGGAGTCAACAAGGTCACTCAGGCCTGGCTCTTACTTTCTGGTCTTACTCACTCCTGGTCGCTCCCCCATCACAGTCTCTGATTAGACTCAGCCTTGGATGAACGAAACCCCCTGTTCTCCGTAGACTCCAGGCTGCAATGGGAGAAGTGTCTCTGCCCGGAATATTCTGCCCCCTCCTAATTGTGTGCCTGGGTGTGAATGTCACCTCATTATCGCACACCAGTCAAACTTGCCAGGCAGTACAGTGGCGGAGACAACTTCTCAAGTCCTTGTGGCCCCACGGAAGCCTCGAGTGCCATGAAGTGGCTTCCGTGGGCCCACCACAGCCCAGATATTCCCCGAGATCCCCAGCGGGGATGCCTGCTGCACCTCATTATCACTGTCCCGGTAAATAACAGCAGCACTGACACCAGTCTGCAAAACCAACACATGCATATTTGATCTGTATAAACAGTGCATATAATATGACATTTCCTTTCAAAACTCCCTTACCACTCAGAAATTCAAATGAGAGCCTGTACTACCCTTGGACTGGAGACTAATGAGGGCATTATAAATATTTGATTAAAGCCAGGCCAAATTCTCGGGGTTTTGCCTCAAAAAATTTTCAGAAGCAAGTGCTCAAAGATTTCTTGACTATCATAAGGGCTTTGGGGGTGGGGGAGCAGGAAGAGGTCGCTTCCCTCTCAAGGAATTTTCTAGCTGTGTCCGCTCTTCTACGGGCTGCTAGCTCCTCTTTCTCTTGGATATCGACAGAGGTTTGGATCTCTCTTGGCTTTAAAATCACCTTCCACTCTGGAGCCCTGGTCAGTGAGTCTGTGTCCGCCTCTAACAGGCAGTGGCATAAGAACGGAACGTCGTGCTGCCTCTCAGCCAGCCCAGTCTGTGGCTCCATCACCTTGGGAAGAGGGGCTGAGCATCCTTCAGCCTCAGTGTTTTCTTCTGCAGATGATGAGAAGATAAATGGTTTCCAAAAGGAGGACCATTTTTGCATACTAGAAATTGTGGGAAGAAACGTAAGAGATGGGAGATACGAGCGAGCACGCTAGGCTAGAGGCCGAGGCACCCAGGGAATCCTTTCGCTGAGACGCTCCAGCAACACCATGCTCAGATTTTATAGAATGTGTCTAACGTACTTTGCAAAACCATCTGTATTAAGAAATTTAATAATATCCGTAACTTTGGCCCTATAGATCACACTTTAAATGGGAACGAAATAATGCAAACTATGAAGAAAATACTTGTTGAAAAAAGAATGTTTTTCATTGCAGTGTACTCTGATACAGGAAATATCCTGAAGCAATCTAGACCGTCAGTAATAGGGTCAAATAAATTAGGATACAGCCCCCTAACAAATTACTGTGTAGAAAATAAAGTCACTACAAAAATGCCTTAATAATAAGGATGCGTGTATACGGAGTATGAAGTCAATTGGTCAATACAGTCCATGTGAAATGAAGAACAAAGCATTTTTTTAAAAAATCGGACTCTTAAAAATCTAAATAAATAACTGAACATTTATCTAATCTCTGAATAAGGGAAGAATTCTTAAGATTTAAAACAAAAGAGAGATCGCCAAAAATATTAAAAGTTAATTTCACTACATAACAAGTTTAAAATTCTGGGACGCCTGAGTGACTCAGTCCGTTAAGCCACTGTCTTTGGTTCAGGTCCTGATCCGGGGGTCCTGGGATCGAGTCCTGCATTGGGCTCCTTGCTCAGCAAGAAGCCTGCTTCTCTCTCTGTCTCTGCCTGCCTCTCTGCCTGCTTGTGCTCGCTCTCTCTCTTCCTCTCTCTCTGACAAATACATAAATAAAATCTTTAAAAATAAAAAAAAGTTTAAAATTCTGAAGTAAAACATATGATACATAAAGTTCAAGGAAAATGACTTCGTAGCAAATATGATAAAGATCCCACTCTTTATTTAAAAAACCCATGCAAATTGTTAATAATGTTATTATTCCAATAGATAATTAGGTGAAGGATACGGACAAATCATTCAGGCACACAAACAGAAAAAAAAATTTAGGTTTGAAATAATCAAACACATAAATAAATAAATAAATAAATAAATAATAAATATATAAAATGAACTATGGTGTTTGTCAATGGTCAAGAACTTTTTTTAAAAAAAATGGAATTGGTCAATGTTGGGATAGGAAAGTTATGGAGTGAGCACATCTTGATATATCACTGAAAAAAATGTGAAGAAAAATTTATAAAGAGCAGTTTTTAAATATAAATCAGGAGTCTTAAAAATGTTCATATCCTTTCCTATTAATTTCATTTATAGATATCAGCCCTCAAATAAACAATCCCATAAGCAGATAAAACTTTACACCCTAAGATGCATCACAGAGTTATTTAAAGTACAGAAACTGAAACAATTGAATTATTGTAACATCCTTTCTGATGGCTGAGTAATATTCCATTGTATATACGGAGCGCATCTTCTTCATCCAGTTGTCTGTTGAAGGCCATTTTTGCTTCTTCCACTGTTTGGCTATTGTGGACTCTGTTGCTATGAACATTGGGGTACAGATGGTCCTTCTTTTCACTACATCTGTATCTTTGGGGTAAATACCCAATAGTGCAATTGCTGGGTCATAGGGTAGCTCTATTTTTAACTTTTTGAGGAACCTCCATACTGTTTTCCAAATAGCTCTTTTTTGAAAAAATTTAACATCTCAAAAGAAGTTTCTATGATCTCATCTTAAATGAGCTATGAAAAGTTACTCTGTCACCAATCCAGAAATAAAATAATATCCATAACTTTGTAAAGTAATTGGTGACTACTATATTAATTTTCTAAACACTAACTGAAACAAATATTGCACAGCTGTGGGAAAACGCTGCCATCAAATAGAATGCACAGTCTATCAACCATGATGTTGAAGTTATTAAACAACATAAGAAGGAAAGAGAAAGTTACTTCACGAATATTTTATCATTATCTGTTGTGAGGGTCTAAAGGTCAGTATCCATAATGTCTAAAACAAATAAAGAAAGCATATGAGTATATTATTTGAATGTGTGAATCATTCACTTGAAGAAACAAAAATAACAATGGAAGTAACCAAAATCAGGTAATATGGAGAGGACAGAGGGAGCCGAGGTAAAGAAAATCAATAAATACTGTCAAAACAAACAAACAAAAATACTGTCAAATTTATAGCTATAACTATAACTACTAGACTAAGTGAAAGTGAGCTCACAGTAGAACCTCTGAAGAATCAGAAAACAGAAACACACACGCACACACACACACACTCCAAAGTACATACTGGCACAGACAGCTAATTGGCCAACTCTTGATTTCAGCTCAGGTCATCATCTCAGGGTCATGAGATCAAGCCCTCATCGGGCTCTGCATTGAGCATGGAGCCTGCCTGAGATTTTCTTCTCTCTCTTTCCCTGCTCTGCTTCCTCCCTTACACACACATGCATGCTCTCTCTAAAAGAAAAAAAAAAGGAAAAAAGAAAGAGAAAGAAAAGAAAAGAAATGTCAGGCAAGGATAAATTCGAGGCAGAGATTTAAAGGAGATACATATGACCATTTTTAATGAGTAAACAAGCCACAGTGGAGATGGTCCACTCTTTAATATGTATATAACAATGAAAACAGCAGCAGAAGTAAAGTCCAAAAATGTAGTATATGTAAGAAGAAACAGAATAAAATAATAACGTTAAGAACTTTAAATGTACCTCCCTCATCCCATGAAAGCAATAAAGTAAGTGAAACAAAGATGTGACTCTACAATAACCTCCAAATAAAAAGGTTTTAGAAAGCTAAAAATAATAAATAAAGTCAGGACATAGACAACCTAAATAACATAAGGTAGAACTAACATAAATAAAATAAAATTAAATTAAAAAAAACATGATCATCGTTCATGGAACTATGGGCTAGTCTGAGGAAGCACAGCAGGTGATAAGCCTGCAAGAAAATTCCCCAAATCATTATTCTAAAGTGGCCCAATGAGGACTTTCCCTTCACTGCCACTTCAAATTCCACAAGCAGCAAAGCCCCTTCTGTCCCAGAAACTTGGGTTTTAAGCTTTTTAAACCAGAAACTTGCTGGTTTTAAATCCCCCAGTGTGCTGGATTCAGCTTGTATCCCTTACATTCCTCCAGACACTCACTTCCAAGTGCGAGCGTTCTGGGATGAGTCTGTTGGTGGAGTCTGAGCTGGATGCCCAAGCCTTAGCTGCAAAAGGAGCTGGGACAGCTAATTTTAGGAGTCACACACTGGTGGGCTTGACTCAGAGGGCTTAGCACACCCTAAACACAACAAAGTTGTCCTAAAATGTCTTGGCAGCCAGAGCACCTGGCAGACATCTGCCCCAGTGGACTACAAGCCCATCCTTGGGAAGAGGGACCATGCCTTCTTTTCAAAGTTTGGGGGAATGTGTGTTGAAAAAGTTAATAACCGGGGCGCCTGGGTGGCTCAGTGGGTTAAAGCCGCTGCCTTCGGCTCAGGTCATGATCCCAGCGTCCTGGGATCGAGCCCCACGTCGGGCTCTCTGCTCAGCAGGGAGCCTGCTTCCTCCCTTCTCTCTCTGCCTGCCTCTCTGCCTACTTGTGATCTGTCTGTTAAATAAATAAAATCTTAAAAAAAAAAAAAAAGAAAAAAAAAAAAAAGAAAAAGTTAATAACCAATAGGCCACAAAGAAGACATCATCAAATGTTCTCAGATAGCTATAGCTCACGTATGTTCCAAACACAAGGTCAAATAAACAAAATCGGTAACATGGAAAGGATCCCACCTGAAGTGGAAGTTGAGCAACTAAAACACACACACACAAACTTCCTCTTAAAAAGAAGTCTTCTTCATGGTAGATCATCTTTCCAATGTAATTACAGTTACACAAATACTAAACACCTAACCAATAGTGTATTGTTAAAGCCACATTCGTCACAAAATGTCGTAAGATAATTACAAAAAAATTTTATTATAAGAAAAATGAATACAAATACAGGAAACTAATGATGTACTCTAAGTTGGCTAACTGAACATAACAAAAAAAAAACATTGTAAATGGTCAGGAAAGGCAAATTAACATAAATTATTCAAAATTAAATATATATATGTGTGTGTGTATATATATATGTGTGTGTATATATATACATATATATATATATATATGAAGCATTCAACCAAAGAAGAAAAAGATCAGTGCAAGAAATGGGAGAGGAATAAATTCAGACAAAAGGAAAGAAAATTATAAAGCAAAGAGTAATAAATTTGAAACAAAAAATGGTAGGAAGAATAAGTAAACCCAAGAACGTGTTTGACAGCAACAAAGAATTAAAAATATAATTAAGCTAATCAAGGATAAAAACCTTTGAGAGTACAAAGACCTAAATAAAATATATTAGAATTCAGAAAATAACCAGAAAAAATGGAAAGTGAGTGATTAATTTGCTTAAAGCAAATAAATTTGAAATTCTTGATGACATGGATGATTTTCTAAGAAATCATAAATGAGGAAGTTGACCCCAGACGGATAGACTGTCTCACGGAAATAATGTCAAAGAAGAAACTGAAGACTTTTTTAGAAAGCTGTTCTTCCAAAGGAGACAGTGTTACAGGTGAGCTCCTTTGGATCTTTAAGGAATGGATTATTTCTTCACGCCTTCGTTCCTCGGGAGCATGGGGAAGGAAGAGAGGCTTCTAAATTCCCTTTGTGAAGCCAGCCTAACATGGATTTTTAAACCTGACAGAGAGGATAAAATAAAACTACAGACCAATCTCACATATGAATATTGATGGAAAATCCTAAATAAAATATTAGCAAATAGAATCCGGCAGCACATTAAACCGGTTTGAAGATGGGAACCCCCTCTCCCTGCGCCCGATCCATAGAAATGATAGTAAAGCTATTTTTAAGACAAACAAATAAACGCATGCACAGGAAAATAAAACAGGGTGCTCTCAGAATACCAGAGCAGTGAGAGCCCCCGAAGGGAGATGCAGCTTCAACATGGTGGCTTGAACACGTTCCTTCCTGAAATGCCACTCACTCAGAAGACAGTGAAGTAATACTTTTTAAGGCATAAGCCCACAAGAATAAGGGAGGCATGAATTAGTTTTATTGCTGTACAGCTAAGCTTCCAAGTCTCATGACTCAACACAAAAGAAGTTTATTTCTCAATCGTGAAAAGTGCTACCCATGACAGTGGGAGACTCCACTCCTAGACATTCAGGGACCAAGGCTGTTGGGGGCTCTGTGGGGTCCCATGATCCCCCAGGTGGTCCCAGGCTTTGGCACCCAGGGACCAGATGAGGGGCAAAAGAAGAGGACGTGCTGTGAGCCAGCCACAGAAGTGAGTACACCTCTGTCCACAGGGGGCTGTTGCTGCTTACACAGCCCTGGCACCCCAGCCACTGCAGGGAAGATGGAAACACACGCACCCCTACACTCAACCTTTCAGGTCAGCAAACACCAATGCACTCAGCCACACTCCCAGAAGAGCAGCCCCAAATGTAATGGACCCAATCGGACCACTGCGCAAATCCAGAGTCCAGGGTGTACAGCTGGGGCTCAGGCTCCCCCATCATCAGGTTCAGACGTGAGAGGCCGCAGAGAGCCGGAAAGCGCATCAGTTCATGCAGCAGAGGCCCCAGAAAGGTGGCAAAGCCATCTTAAAGCCATGACTCAGGGAAGGATAAGAGAGGAGATTAAAAGTCTGCACTCAAAGAAGAGCTTACAGATTAAATTCCAAGCCATAATAGGAAAGGTTGCATCATAAAAGATACAACTAAGGGAGGGTGGATTTTGTTGTAAGGGAATGGAAATAAAATGTACCATTGTGGAAAGATTCTAAATCTGACGATAAAGTTCTCGAAGGGACACACGGATGAATAGTATACACAAGGCAAGACAGGAGACTATAAAAAAAAAATTAGGTGGATATCAATTACTCATAGGTATATATTAAACTAGTTAATAGATAGCTATTAAACAAGAAACCCTGAAATTATAAAACCTAGGACTGTGGCCCAAAACTCAATATTTAAGTTGTACATGGGGACACACTCCAAGATTGACCTTGTGAAATAGAGTAAGAGCCTGAGTCATTCAACCAGAATGCAGTCCAGAGTCCTCGAAAATATGAAAGAGGACTTAAAATCCTTGGAGAAAAACTGAAGGCAGGGCTGGCACATGGTAGGTCTTCAGTAAATTCTAGATGTGTAAATGAACGAGCCGTAATGTTCCATTCACCTGTGGACATCTCTGCCAGACGGTAAGCCCCTGCAGCACAGAAGACACGTCCTGTGTGTGTTTGCATCCCTGTCACCCGTTACAGGCCGTAGGGTATCAGGAAAGTGTGCTGGGTTCATGAGAACTGGAATATATATTTATTTCTGGAGATTAAAATGCATACAGAGAGGTAGAGCCCATAAATAGAGAGCGTGGCCTCCTAGCCCCCCCCCAAATAATATAGATGGCATTTACAAAGAACTTCCTTTGTGTTCGTCAGTGTCCCACACACTTTTACACATGTTAGCTCACTTACTTTTTTTTTTTTTGTATTTTGCTAATGTAAAAGCCACCTTCTTAACACCTTTTGAAGCTCAGCATGCCATCCTGTTGTCCACGAGTATACTGCTGTACAGAAGCTCACTAATTATTTTAACAAACCCAAAAGGCAGAGCTAACGTCCCTACTTTATTTTTTTAAGACTTTATTTATGTGAGAGAGAGAGCACAGAAGGAGAGTGAGAGGGACAAGCTGGCTCTTCACTGAGCAGGGACCTAGTCGTGGGGCTCGGTCCCAGGGGCTCGATCTCACGATCCCCGGGGATCCTGACCTGAGCAGGAGGCAGATGCTTCACCAACTGAGCCACCCAGGTGTCCCATCATCCCCACCCTAGAAATGAGAACAGCAAGACACAGAGAGGTTGAATAAGTGCCTCCTAGAACAAGAAGTTTGAGCAGATGTTGAATTCGGATCCCTCTCAGCAGGCTCTCGAGAGCATAGCCGTGTCGCCAAGCTGAGCTAACCACCACCAAGAGAAAGATCTCCTCCTATACTCTGTTCACTTTAGAACCACCCTGTCCAATACTGCTAGCCACATGTGATAGTCACACTTAAATTAATTACCCTGGGATAGATCTTTAAATCCGGTTCCTCCGTGGCACCGACCACGTGTCCCCCAGTAGCCACACACACTAGTGGCCACCATACCTGACGGCACAAACAGAGAACTTCTTTGTCACAGGAAGTCCTCTCGGGCCGCGCTGCCTCAGAACACAGACCCTTCAAGGGCAAAGATCATATCACACATATATCATAGTTTTTCTGGTGGCGTGAAAGTGTCAGCTCCAATAATGAGCACAGCAGGAACCCTTCACGAACATCACACATCCGTTGGTGAGGCGTGTCCTTGCGTCCTAATGCAGACCAGGGTAGCTTGTGGCTATAAGCAAGCCCTCATACAAAGCAAATACCCACTGCTCGTTGAGGGAACAGGCTCTCCTGTTGCACCACACAGAGAACCAGCGTCCTCGATCTGCCCATCCTACTCCGGATTGTGTTCTTTGTTCATATGGATTTTTCCTCAATAGATATATTTGACTATTTAGTAATTCTGAGCTTTCAAAACCCTGCAGAGAAAGCTTAAAGTCAGGATCTACTAAAGATGTTTTCAACTCTCAAAGTTTTCCAAGACTGTGATTTTATTTTCTTTAGGGTTTTGGTTTTTTGTTGTTGGTTTTTTTTTTCAGTAGCTGTTTTCAAATCCCATAACATTCTGATGGATTTCCAAAAGCATGTTAATCAAAACCTTCTGCTTCATTGGCAAAAGCCAGAGACAATTTCAACAGATCATACAAGTGGCGAATGTGAAGGTCCTACTACGTGCCTGCCCTGGATGAGGCACTGGGGATTTAAAATTTTCATACTATGTCTCTGGTCTTGTGCTAGGAACTGGGAATCTGGAGGTGGTCCCTGGACATCCAGGGGCTCCCTAGCTTATGGAAAAGAGGGCATATATATACCCATTAATTCCTTCATTGTTCATTCTATTAATATTTATTAGGTACCCACTCCACGCCAGGCACTGTGCTATGCAGTGAGGTACTGGAAGGATCCAAACAGCCCAGATTCCTGCCTTTGTGAGAACACAGTCCGTAAACAAACAATAAGAATGTATAATACGTCATGTCAATAAGTAATATTAAGCAAAAAGCAAGCCATGGTGACAGAGGGTAGTGCTCAAAAGCAGGATTTTTGACAGAGTGACAGCAGGAATTCTCTGGTGGGGTGATGGGAATGTGGCGAGGGAGGGAGCCAGGAACATATATCTGGGGACATACAGCGAGGAGCTTCCAGGGCAAAAGGCCTGGGAAGCCAAAAGCCCTACGGTGGGGGCGGGAAAGAGGGGTTCAGCATGGGATGGGGGAAGGATGGGAAGAGCAAGGTGAGGGGAGACCAGCAGGGCGTGAGGTCACAGATGCAGTGTGGCGAAGTGAGAGAGGAGTTTATGGGTACTGGAAGGACTTTGAAATTCGTTCCAAGGGTTCTGAGCAGAGCTGTGACCTCATCAGACTCACACTTCAGAGAAACGTCTCTGGACAAAGACGGACATAAATAGTCAGGGATGGAAACAAGCATATTGGTTGGAAGACAACCACGATCACCTAGGGGAGAGAAGGCTGTGTCTCAGGCCAGGGTGGTAGGAGCCCTGTGGTTTGCTGCTAAGAGGTGGGGGAGGAGGACAACGGGGAGAGGGAGGGCAGGATAAATCCAGGACGAAGAGGGGGTGCTGGTGTGGGAGTGCGTGGGTGTCAGAGACTTACATACGGAAGATATCTGACGAGGGTGTCCAGGGTCTCAGGGAAACGTGAATTTCTGGCAAACAACATACTTCTCCATTGTATGTCCCATGTGATATTTGGGACATACTTATACTGAAAAAGTATTTGTTATTCATCTGAAACTCAAATTCAACAGGCTGTTCTGTGTTTTGTCCTATAACGTCAGTGACCTAGGGCACAAAACAGGGCTGCTGGGCACACCTAAGCTAGAAGAACTGGCAGGTCTTGGCCATGTGAATACGAAAGAGAGGAGTCCCAGGTGAAGAGAATCACATCCACTCTTCTCCGAATTCCTGTGGCTATTCGAGAGACCAGGAGTTAGACATCTGAGGAAGGGGACCAGTAGCACACAAACCACCTCCAGTGCCTCTAGAAGTCAAAGGTCAGATCAAAGACCAAAGATCTAGAGAGGCAGCTTTATTGTAGTTTCAGAAAGAGTTTTCCCTCAAAACCTGCAGTGTATAAGGTTCATGCTCATTGCTCATGGATGAGAGGCCAAAATGTCCATCACCATCCTCTTCCAAACTAAAAATATGCTTATATAACCTGAACCAGAGCTCGAGAAGTTAGAGGTACATCAATAATCATGATGATTCATGCACACTCAGTGAAGGTCTGTCATGTTTCCAGGGCTGCATCCAATGTCTCGTTCAAGTTCCCCAGACCCACCCAGTTCAGACCTCCCCACCTGCCTCTTCCTACACACTGCATCCCCCCAACCCTAATCCCCCATCCCTACCCCCACCCCCAGAAAATGGCACCAACGAAGTGAGGCAGGAAGGGCTTACTGAGCTATACAAACTACCTGAACAAATGTATAAAGATAGAAATGCATGTTGTGATCCAGGGGACAATGAAGAAATCAGTCTGATGTGAAAAGAATACAGGAGAGAATTGGAGCCATTGAGCAGTGGGCTCCCGCGCCCACTGCTGCAATGGGAACTTTGGAAGACCTTGAGGTGGGAGAAATATAGAACAGCAGGGAGGAAAGCCAGAGAAACATTCTGCTTTCCGGAGCCTATTCACAGAGGGATCCAGGGTTGGGAACGAGAAAACACCCTGCCTCCATGAGATTTTTATTAAGCAGCAGAAGAAGACGTTAAATAATGGCTTATTTGAGCGCACATCCTCGGTAGGGAAACAACCAATGATTGCAGAGAACTGTATTATTACTTTGTGTTTGCTTATCTTTTTTCTCTCCTTACCTGATAATCATCTGTAGCTCTATCTGTCTTTTTAAGGACATGTAAGAAAGTAGAGAAGGTTACAGAGGACAGTCAAAGAATTGCATATTATTACCTGGCTTTCCAGAGCTGACTGTGCAATTGTTTGTTTTTGATGAGATAACAATGAAGATAGAATTGTTCAAAGCAAATGCTGCCCACATTTCATCACGCCGTACCTCACTGCCCAACTCTCACCTACGGCTGCCCCTCCCACCACCAAAGGCTCTCAGGGACACTGGAGCCACTGCCCGTGGAGTGACCGGTGAGAGGTAATAGCCTCTCTTTTTGCCCTCCATGTCCACTGGGACCAATGAAATTCCTGTATTATCGGGGTAGTGCTAATTTCTAGGTATCAGGTTCTTACATAGGGTTTTCCCAAAAAGCCCTGTTCCTGCGTCCCTCCGTATCTTCAGGATGCCAGTCCTTCCCAATGAGACACCTCCTGCCTTCCCCCAATCCTCCTGCACTCCTTAAACATCCTTTCCTCACTATGATGCTTTCACCCATCACCCCAAGCATATTTTTTCACTGCCCCCTTTGTCCCATGGATACAACACATTTCATACACACAAGGAAACTTTCCCACTTCTTTGTGTCTAGGTCTTCCCTCCACTCACCAGCGAGCTCCCTGGGGCAGGCATCATAGCCTCTGTATTTCTGGAGGCACAGAGTTACCTCTCCTTGGATTTTTTTTCCAATGAATAAATGAATAGCATAAAATAAGAGTTTACTAGGAGGAGAGAAGAGCATTATTTAGGAGTTCTCTACATGCTAGCTTACAGGCTCTCCATCTTATCCCTATGATGTTACTGGATGCCTTTACATTTCAAAGCGACTCCTGTTGATTCATTTTGAGCCAGACTGCAGAAGAGAAACCTTTACCATTGCTGTAATGAAGGGAACATCTCGGCATGAGATCAGCCCTCTATATTGTCTTCAGTCTCACCTGGAAGGTAAGCCTAGTGTGTGAGCCTAACCTAGGTACAGCCTAGTGTGAAAGACTGTGGGCTATAGCGTCCAAACGCTCTATATTCAAACCCAAACTATCTTGCCACAGTCCTGTGCAACCTTGCAGAAGTAACTGTCACAACTAGAACCCTCAGGTTCTTTGTCTGTAAGAAGAGGAAATTCAAAGTACCAACCTTAGAGGAGAGCAAGGCGAGCCAACACAGGTAAATCTTAGCACATCACCTGCTGTAGCAGTGTAAAAATACTAGGTGTTATAACTGCTGCCATCTTTTATTTTCACTTATGCGTTTTCTATTGATTAATTCATCTTTTCAGCAAAACAGCAGATCTAGCGCCATACTGCATGGCAGTCGTCATATGCAAAATGGTTTTCATAAACCCTTGAAAACGTCTTGGGCTCCATCCAGAACCTCTTGCTTTAATCCCTGCTGCATGTCATTGCCCAGTCCCACATCTTGCCCTTTGGGGTCCCAGTCTCACAGCTCCCCTTCCCCGGATGGCTCCACCCCTCCCAGATCTGACGACTTCTCCACCGACTGGCTTTCGCTTTCTGGTTTCCAATCTTGGTCACAAGATTCGTACAGCTGCTTCCTCACCTACTCTAATGCCCCCAAGTATTATATTTGCTCTAGTTCAGGCCCAGAGATCTTACACCAGGAGAGAAATTTAGAATAGATTTCTTATGCAATTCCTTTCAGATAAATGAAGAGGTACTGAGATGGAGAATGTCACAGCTTCTGCATTCTCTAGAAGTAAAATCATATACATACAAACATAGATAGATATAGATATATAAATGTGGCTAATCTTTTGGAATATAGATAATCTTCTGGAGGTGATCTGCTGTAGTTTACCTATAGTTGAGTTAATGGGTGTGGGGAGGTGGAACGTGGTATAGGTGTAGCAGACCCTGGCTAGACACTGACCCCCGTTACTCACTGTTGTTATCACAAACAATTTCAAAATTCACTGGGTTAAAACAGTTTACTGCTTTTAGAACGTATGGTTCCGTGGGTGAAGAATCTGGAATACATTTAGAATATATTGGAATACATTGGAATACATATACTGGAATACATTGGGTCAAGAATCTGGAAAACATTTAGAATATACAGAGAATATTATATATGTAATATTGTCATAATATCTCTTTAGGTCAGTCAAAATCTTACCTCCAGAAATTGTAATTAGATTAAGGAGGAAAAAAATCTTGACTCAGATTATATTAATTAACATACAGAAATGGATTCTTAGCTTCGGAACAATGCCCATCACCAGTTAACACGTATGTCAATAACCAGATTTGTATATCAGATTATGTAGAGTTGCTCCAGAAACCAGCCCTGCATTTTTCAGGGAATCCAGAAAGAATAGGCAATGGAATTATGCTGATTTTTAAATATAATTTTCCAGCAGTTTAAGAAGAATAAGTTTTTCATTTAAAAAGCCAGCAGGATCAGCAGGCAACAAAGTTCTGTTTTAGTTGGAAATCAGTGGGTGGGAATATAAAGCCACTTTTTTTTTTTCTAAATGGAACTAGAGAAGCAGCAGATCTAACAAGTTGTAATCAGCCAAATTTCTTTTTTTTTTATAAATATATGAGTAAAAAGTTGGGGCTTTCTTTTTACATTACATATTTTAATTCAACATAACAGTAGCAAATCACCTTTGCTAATCTTAGTTCCTTTTCCTACATAAAAAAAAAATCTTTATTTGGCTACGATCAAAAGAAACTCATCTGAAATCCCGTGAACCCTGTGAAATCGGGGGTTTAGGAGGACAAAATAGCCCATGGCCATTTACATATGAAAGTGAAGGGGCATGATTATCTATTGGTATCTCTCCTGTTCCCATTCCACAGGGACCTATGTGGGGTGGCTGTGGGGCACCAGTTCCCTGGGCTGAGCCTGGGACACGGTCAAGCCAGGGATGGGCAAGATGTGATTGGTTACAGCAAGTGGCCGAGAGTGGACGGAGCCAGGGTTGAAATATAACCAATCTGAGAAAGACAGCTGGGGCTCAGGGCCAGATAAACAGTGTCACCCAGTGGCTATAGAATAAGGACTGGAGAGAGTCATATTAGCCTGTGCCCCTCACGAGCCGCTATCCTTGGACCAATGACTAGACCAATTTCTTCACCTACAAAACAGGGCTTACAATGCCTACACATTGTCTGACAATCAAGTGAGAAAAATGTGTATGAAGGGCTTGGCCGGACACCTGGCAAGTAGGGATGTCCAATAAATGATCTAAGAGGCAGTGGCCGGTGTGAAATTGGTCCATGAAGCAATAGTTCAAGATCCAGCTAAAAGCTCCGCCAGAGCAGGAAGTTTGAAGTAAACTGGGAGCATCTCTGGGGTGTTTCTAACACCCTGTTGTTGGGGGGCGGGGGTGGGCACTGATTCAGGGCAGTTGCTGTCACACCCACCAGTACAATGGCAAGAAACACAAATGTGCCTTCTTTATGTCCCAGATCTCATCCCCCTATAGCTTGTGTGTGTGTCCATTTTTGTGTGTATGTGTTTGTGTGTGTGTGTGCATGTATGTACATGTGCATGCGGTAGGGGAGCTATTTAATAAATCTTACCATAAGTTCACTAAGGTGGTTTGCCATAGAAACCCTGAAGTGAATCCTTTTGAGAAGGAAAGAATCTTCTGGCCGAGTAATTACTCAAAGCCTACTTTTCTGGGCTGCACCTTTTGCTGGTGTGCTCGTTTTTACAACAAGGCAGTAAAAAGCATGTAGACACTCATGTCAGAATATGAGGATGAAAATGCTGGTTCTTGGAGCGCCTGGGTGGCTCAGTGGATTAAAGCCTCTGCCTTCAGCTCAGGTCATGATCCCAGAGTCCTGGGATCGAGCCCCACATCGGGCTCTCTGCTCAGCAGGGAGCCTGCTTCCTCCTCTCTCTCTGCCTGCCTCTCTGCCTACTTGTGATCTCCCTCTCTCTCAAATAAATAAAAAAAAAAAAGAAAAAGAAAATGCTGGTTCTTCAGCTTAGTTAAGGCAAGTGCCTTAACCACGTGAAGGCTCAGTTTCCTAATTTTTGAATGGGGATTACATCAGCTCCTATATTACCATGTTTTATTAGGACCAAATCCCTTTCGACCAACTTTCATAAAATTTGTCACCAAGTGCTGTAGATTCTACAGCTGCCATATGTGAGAAGCCGTGCTCCCTCCCACCCCAGTCTCCCACTGCCCCTGTCCTGCCTCAGGCTGTCATTCTTGCATGCTGGGCTTTCAGTGACAACCCCCATATGACTTCCTTAACCACCATCGCTGCTCCAACTGCAGGGTACCCTAAACACTATCCAGAGCTAGTGTGTAAAGCTTCTGCAGCTCCCCAAGGCCAGCCCCGACCTGACTCCGTTTTGCGTCATCTCACTATCCCTCCAGAGTTACACAAAAGCCGTCTACACAGATCTTCTCCTCGCCACCCACGCATCCTAAGAGCCCATGCTCTTTCTGGTTACTTACACAGTGTGCTTTGCATTTGAAAAGATGAGTGGTTTACATCCATTATACCAAACACGCAAAGGCTGTCGGGGCCTAGCATCTTTTCTGGTTCTGTATTTCAATATGCCTAGCTAAGTTTTGCACTTGGTAGGTACATAATAGATGCACATTAACTGATAAAGGAGAAAACCCAGGTCCCTCTAAAGGGCAAACATCTTGGTGCAAATTCCAGGTTTCTTGAGTTGAAAGTTACTCATCCAAGAATCTCCCAGGGAGAGATAAGCAAGCCCTACTCCTTGAGTTGTCTATAATTAGACTGTGACAAATAGGTTCAGAGCATGTCATAAAGAGTAATCTCTTTGTGAGCAGAAGTTCTCTTGTCCTTGAGGTACTTTCTGTGTCACTCTGATCTTATATTCTAAAATCTTGGATATATTTCTGTCAAACGTAGGCAACTCTTGATTTCCTTTGCCGTGGGTGGAAATAGAGATGTGAGCAGTCCCAAACATCAGAAAAACCCACAATTATATATGTTCAGCTGTCTGACAATTCAATTATATTCAGCATGATCAGTATTCCCCTGCTTGAGCTCCCAACATGTGCAAAGTGCAAAGCCATACAAAATTAAAATAAAAAACAAAACAAAAAACGGGGGAGGGGGTGGGCGGATGAAAACGCAATAATTATTCGGCTTGACCAGACTATTAGGTGCTAGTGAGTACTTGTGGAAAATGCCACTGACAAGGTAAATTAAGGTGGGACGATAGAAAGGCTTGAATGTCAAACTGAAGATTGACGGATCACTAGCACCCAGGTGTCCGTGGGTCCCATCTCTCTTGGGAGATAGTTGCAGACATCACACCTTTGCAGTGTGACCTCTGCTGTGTTACACCAATAAGACTCAAGGCCGAAAGAAATCGTGTTCTGGTCTCTGCTGTCCTTCTGTCCTGAGATGGAATGATCACAGGTCAGGTTCTTCCCAGGATGACCAGCAGCAGATCAGGAGAGAAGGGCATTCTGGGAAGGGAGCCAGTGGGCGCAGACACCCAGAGGTGAGAGCTCATGCCGCCTGTCCCAGAAGGCGGACAAGACCAGCAACCGTGGCAGCCCACTGAGTTCATTTGCACACGTGGGTACCCGTAAATATTTGTCTGGTGGAAAAAGCTAAGGCGAATATGAACAAGCCAGTCAGAAAACAAAACCAAAGGACTGGTTAGCTCAGAAAGTCCGCCAGGCTAACACGTCTGCCACTACAATGAGTCTGTGTTATTGAATAATGCGATGTTCACAAACTTGAAGCTGAAACATTCTTTGTCTTTCCCTTGCTACCTTCTTTGTCTAAATAGTGCCAAACGACACGGCTCTCCCTGGAATATCCTAGCACCTAATGCTTCCCCAGCAGGCACTGATATCAGTAAACTCTCAGAGGGGAGGTGACAGAAGATTCCCTCCCAGGTGAGAAATCGAAGCTGACTTTTGGAATAAGAGAAACTGAAAATCTCCCTAAGCACCTTGTTGATTAGCTGATACAGAGTCTCAGTAACTGAGTTTGGCCAACTTCTTCTTTGCAGCTTGATGGTGCCTCAGATTATTCCTGGGGTAGCTGGGTTAGTAACAGCTAATAGTAAAGAACCCAGTTGCTGTTCATTTAACGGGCTAGGAAAGCTGCACACCAGGACACATGGCCTCTAGGGGTCCGAGTCACAATACCCGCAGCTCTCAGCCCCTCCCTGCGCATCGCATCCTTCTTACCGTCGCAGGTGGCCCTTTGCTTGTTGACTCTCTCCGGCTCTCCCCCATCGCTTCCTCTTCCTCTCTCTGCTTGTCCTCTCCCTCACTCCCTCTCTCTTTGAGGGACACTTAGGATACGTGCTTCACCCTCAGTGTTTCGAATGCCACACTGGCATGTCTAAGAGGAGGTCCTTTTTTCACTCATTCTGCTCCTACCGGGAAAGCATGTTTACCCAATTATTCACATATTCTTTCAGCCCTGGGGGGAAAAAAAAATCACTTACGTTTTTGATAATTTCTTCTCCATCTGTTTTTCCTTTTCTCTCAATAAATTGTATATGGGGTGTGGTAAGCTGAATAATGGTCCTGCAAAGATGTTTACATCCTCATTCCCAGCCCCTGTGACCCACAGCTGTCAAGTGCCAGCCAGGTAGCCCTGAAATCTCGTTCTTAAATGAAGGAAACTGCCAAGAGGATGTGTATTTCGTGAGCAGCTACTAGCTCCCCTGCAAACGTTGGCAGCTGTATTCTGCGCCTTCACAGCACACGGCGACAGGTTGGTGCATCTCTGGGAGCCACAACTCTGAATTTCATTTAGCATTTAATTAACTGGGAATAGACCAAGGGCTCCATGGCAGCCCCCTGATTGCGATCTGTGGATGGATGGGCATTTTTATCTGAAAATGATGACCAGCTTATCTTCTGTCGTGCAGCTATCACACGTGATATGTATCTCTCGTTATCCCAGCCAATCAAACACAGAAAGTTTATTAAGATTCTATCATCCAAAGTTATCACCAATGATAGGATTTTTCATCTCCATGTGCTTGCGTGCAATACCGTATTTTGTCTAAGAGATGCTCAGGCGGAACAAGAGAGGGCCATGAATCTACAGTCAATGACCAAGTCCTTTAAGGAGTGTGGCCACCCAGAGAATTCTAATAACCAGATCACTTAAAAAGAAATTTGAAACTCCCTTTTTAAAAAAAAAAAAAAAAAGGAATTGACATGGCTACAGAATAACATAAACATAGGAAGAAATCAGAGTGACCCTACAGTAAGAAAGGGGAAAAGCTGTTGCTTAGGTGAGTAAGCCATATGGTTCTATATTTTGCTACCAATGGATTCTGAGCATCATAAAAGCCATAGAAAAAGAGAAATGTGATCAACTCTGAGATTTTCGGAGCCCATGAAATGCATACAATCCTTTATTTATGAAAAACCAGTTTTGATTTAGGTGATTTGTAAACAGGAAATTTGAAGAAGAAGCCATTCACTCAAACACTGAGCGGTTAATTCACACCATCAGCCAGTGCCTCTTAAGTTCTCACTTATGCTTGCCCTCATGTTGGGGCCTGGTTTTCATTGCTAAATCAAATTTACCTGTTCTCCTGGTGTGGATGAGCCGCTTTTTGTGACAAGCAGACAGTGAGGCAATCATAGTAAAACATGATGGCATTTCTAGGAAGGTGTGCCCAGTATTTATTGAGGACCCAAAGAGGAGACTGATCCTATCTTTGTGCAACTGGGGCACTTTCTCATGGACAAGACAGAAATTTAAAGGGAGATGTTCATCTAGGTGATGAGGGAGATGACCACGTGAAGGCAGGCACTGAGATTAGAAACAATTATCCATCCTGACTTGAGGTCCATACAAGAGGATACTGGTAAGCATTCACTTTCCTTCCATGCTGAAATCTCCTTGAGACCACTTCTGGCTTTGGTCTCCAACATCAGACTCCCGGCATGGGCTCTGGCATGCTATGGAGGCCAAGAAGGTTTCTAATGAGAGAAAGAAAGAAAGAAGCAACCTGCTAAGAAAAGCCTTGGTGATCTGGAGGTGTGGCAGATGCTGTTGGTGCTTCGACAAACAGCGTCCTCTGTTTACCTTAAGATTTCACCGAAATAAATTGGGCAGCGTTGTTCTTCCAAGGCTGTTCAAAAGACCAGACAGATTTCATGGGTTTTCCAGAGCCCTCCGGAGTTTACAAGACCATTTCACATCCTTGATCTTAGTGATGCCTACAAACATCTGGTAAGGGGAATAATAGCCTGGTGGGATACGAGGCTAGAGAAAAGACCAGGGGCAATAATTCTGCTCTAACTCCTTCCACACTATACTGTTTTTGGGGTAGATGTGTATCTGCTTCCCCACTTACACTGGGAGCTCTGAGCCAAGGACCGCATCTGCATTTTCAAGGCAAATTCTAAAAACCTTGGGTGGAATCTGTTGTACCACCTGGGAACTGTGTCAGCCTTGGGCAAATAAATAATTAAAACTCTCTGAATTTTAAATCATTCCTCAGTCAAATGTGGAAAGAATGAAATTTGCCCATGTGCAACTCGAAATACTTGCAATCCGTGGTTCCCAAACTCAATTTGGCCAACCTCACTTTCTCAAAGTCCTCCATCACACCCTCTCCATCCTTCAAACTGTCCCTAGTAATTTGAAAGACTCTGTTCTCCGCATTTCCATTTATTTCCCCCTCTTCTTGGGAGAGTAAGAGTGGTGAACCTCCCAGTGGGCTCTCCACCTTCAGCCTCTCACATCTCTCCAGCGCCCCAGACTTGCATTGTTTCTTCATCTCCTTTGTTATTGGGACCTTTTACCTAGTTTGGGGACTTATTCCCTGGATTTGTCTACTCTTTATTTCTAGAGATGTGGGGGCCACTTGGAATGTTTCTGGCTCTGCCTCCTGGTTCCATAACTCTTTACTATTACCTCGACACCTCTGACAACAACCCCTCCTCGGAACTCATTAACGCAGTTTCTCCGTTAATTCATTAGCACTCGGGAGCCCCAGCGATGATCTTTCTCTTCCTTCCGTGGTCTCTGCCCTTACAAATTTCATTTCTGAGGTTTCTCTCACATTCCTTTTATTGTGACATCATTTATGAAGTTCTCCCTCGACAGGAGAGGAGTCAAAAATAACTATATATCATTTTAAATTGCTCTGGTTGGTAACTCTACATTTTAAGAATATCAAGGGGGAAAAAAGTGTCTAATGACAGGACTACACGTGGATAAAGAGCTGACAGGGTAATTGCATTACCAGATGCTCCCATACACGAGTTAGCTGCTTGCCTGGCCTATTTGAAGCAACGGGTGTCAGGTCAGTAATTAGGGTCTCGCAGACAAACTGGAAGTGCCATCTGATCTCCTCTGAACACCCCCATCACTCTCATTTATGCCAAGTTCAATATGAAACACACCGTCACCATCCTCTTCCCTCAAGGCTGCCAAAAGTTCCCAGGGACATCTCCCCCCTCACTCCCACACGAGTTAATGAAGTCAATGCTTCCCCCACATGTCAGAGAACTTGTTCCCAGGATGGCAGTGCTTTGGTGCCCGTCAACAACAAAAACACCCAATAGCAACCTTGACTCCGCTTTCTGATTCTTTTCTTCCAACTGTAGGCTGGCTGACATTTTCACACTGAGGGCCTCTTTGTGTTAATTTCTTTGTTTGATTTCCCAATGTAATCGACTCTTTAGAACAAAGCAAAGGGCACAAGAGGCTGGAGAACTGAATTTAAGTCCCACAAGAGCCGTTAACTTGCTGTAAGGCCTGGGTTAGGATCTGATGCCAAATGGACATGTCCACATTCATTGACCCAGGGTGGAGTCTATGGGGAAAGAATGGGAGTAGGGCCTGACTAAATCATGCGACTGTGGAGTACTGGCAAGGTATCCTGTCCACCATTCATAAGAAAGCAGCAATAGTGGGTAATGGCCCAAGTGAGCCATCTCTTTTAGAGAGAGGGTGTGGAACTACCCGAAGATAGCAAAGGTGAACAAGTCATCTCTCTAAGAGTTTGGGAGCAATCATCCTTGAAAAGTCCATTAGTAGTTTTCAGACTTGACCACCAGGCCAAGGGTAGTCAGGGACAGGATGTCAATCAGGATACAGAGGAGCAGGAAAGTCATCTTGGATAGCTTCTAGTGTTGCCCACCCAAACTAGATTGCCCTTTCTTCCGATAACAGGCATCCTGGTTTCCTTTTGAGAAATTTCATTTTTTTCTTTATCAGCCCCTATGGTCAAGTAAGATTGACTTACCCCATTCCCAGACACTAAGGGGTGAGGGTGATCCCCACTTTGGACAAACAGAGAAAGACTTGGGATTATTAAGGAAAGGATGCTTTCTTTCTGGTGAGGTTACTAAACTCAGGATTTTCTGGGGGCCACCAGAAGGAGAGATATCACTTAAGAAAATAAAGCCAACATGGAGGAGAGATGGAGTGGCACCAAGCCTGAGCGAGAGCATGCAGCTCTCAGATATCGCCATGCCTTCAAGAAGAGGCATTATTGGACTTCCCAGTTATGGGAGTCAACCAATCTCTTTTTATTTTATTTAATCCAGGTTCAGCTGAGTTTCATTCCTTGACAATAGAAAAATCTTAAATAATAGTGTTGACTAGAGCTCAGCCCTAGAAGAACTGGGTACTGGTCAGCTCTATAAGAAAGGTTCCCTTGGGAAACATTCAGCCGTCAAAGTTAATATGCATATAGGTGCCAGAAAAAAGTGAAAGACACCCAAACTAAGGCAAAAAACAGTGTCACTGTCTTTATATGTCTCTTACTTGGGCCAAGACAGGATGGATTTCCTGGTTGGGCATGGAGTCCAGTTATAAGGGGGAAGATTTTGGTTTCCATATTCAACTTTGGACAGGCCATTTGTTTCCCATGGTCCTGGGTTTCCCCAACTGTAAAATGAAGAGGTTAGATCATCTGACTTTTAGATGGCCCTCCAGCCCCTGAAAACTATAATCTCCTTCTCCCACCTAGCCTCTGTGTGTAGCAGTGGTGAAACAAGAAGATACAATGCCCAGGATGGTTTAAAGGGTCTCAAAACAATGGTTCCTAGGACTTGAATAAATAATTTTTGAGAGCATGGAGTCTGGTTTCTACCCCCATTATGGGGAGCTTTCTGTCTTTCTTTTGTCTTTCAGTTGACCATCCACATAGCTCTCCAGGAGAGGTTCCAGTGAGATCTTATTGTTTTCCTGGCTAAAATTTTCAGTGGCTACAAAATACATTAAGTCTCAGTGAAGATGATGCGTGGCCAAAAATAGCATTTGGAAGATATAAAGTTAGAACATTCTCTCCACTGAAAATTTGGAATTTTATGAAACACTCATTATAAGGTTTTTTTATATTCTTTAAAACAAAGACATAAGTGGCATCTATAAATGTTACACGCCATGATTTTCTATGGTGTGAATTTTATTATCTTGTTTTCATCTAATGCTTCTATAAAATCTGAAGAGAACAAATGGACATGGAAAGGTAGGATATGTGCTGGGAATATGTGTCAAGATGGGGGTCTAAACACGGATGGCCTCTGACTGTTACAAGACAGTGTCACTGTCTCAACCCATTCCCACACTGGATATGCTATGTTGGATCAAATTTTTAACAGCCATAAAAGAGGTTACTTGGTGTCTTAACCATTTGGAATTTGAGCAAAAAAGCATCTTTGATGTCAGCTAAGTACTGGTCCTAAACGTGTTTTCCCACAAAATCTTTTGAGCTTCTGCTTTTGGGGTGAAACCCTGAAAACCATGAGCAGACCCTTTGTGGAGCAACCTTAGCCAAGGCTCAGGAGTCACCAGGAAAACAGGTTCCCCTTCCACCTCTCTTTCATGACAAGGCCCTTTTCCAGAGTGTTCTATAAACATTAGCTTTTCATGATGTCCTATAGGAAACATGCTCTAGACAATAGTGTTTGTTAGTCTCTATTCTGGGGACTGAGTGTGCAAGGGAAAGCTCTTTAGAGAAGACAAAAACTTAAGAAATACCTCAGGAGAACAAAACCACACTTATCCCATTTCAATATGATACAGTGTACCCTGATACAGAGTACCAGGGGAGGACACACTGAAAATACAATTTCAGGATGGTTGGAGTGGGTATTTCCAGTAGGAGGGTGTGGAGACCAAGTGTTTGCGAATGACCCAATGCTACTTGCCATGTTAAATTTAAGCAGAAGAATTTCTCAATGGAGTAACTAGTTTCCATGACTCAGGCTACCAGTCACCAATGGGGTTGATTCTGATGATCTTGAGGAAATAGTCACTTACCAAAAAAAAAAAAAAAAAAAAGAATAGTCTTACCAAAAAAAAATCCTTAAAATATCTTAAACACTTTTATTTTTAAACAAATACAAAAGATAATGGTATATGTGTCATGGCAGAGCAATGACATGGCCACCATGACTGGGAATGGGGCATAGACCACTGTGGACAGAGACCTGTGAAGCCACAGAAAAATGGAGATTAACACATGGAAGGAGGCATTGGGGTAGTTCATTTGCTCCTCCTAACCAGGTGATGAATTATACCCACTGCCAAAGCTGGACATAGCAAATGGAAGCAAGGGATTGGGAGATGCGCCAAGAGAAAGTAAGCAAATTGCAAGATTACGACTGAGATTTTCAGGATACTGCCTCTCATTGCTTTATTTGCAATGCCTGAATGAGTTCAAAGATCAGATTTACAAAGTCTATGAAGCTGGTTCTATTCAGCCTGGTGCAGAACATATCAATTGGGAATAGACCAACTTCTTGAGCCAGCTAACAATAGCTATAAATGCACAAGGAAGAGTCCCTTTCCTACCCAAGCACCTCTTAAAAATCCCACTAGGAATGCTTGGGTGGCTCAATTAGTTGAGCTTCTGACTTGATTTTGGCTCAGACCATGGTTTCCCAGTGGTGGGATTGAGCCCTGCATAGGGCTCCATGCTGGACATGCAGCCTGCTCAGGATTCTCTCTCTCCTTCTCCTTCTGCCCCTCCCCATTCTATAATAATAATAATAATAATAATAATAATAATAATAATCCCCACTAGAAACCAGTTAATGAACAGATGCTAATAATGGGTGAGCCAGAAGAAGAGTAGCCAGGTGAGGCCTGATGCTAAAGGAGCCATGAGGAATTATTAACATAGCTACTGAAAATTAAACACACAAAAAAAAAGAGACATAAAGGAAAAAAATTACTAGGGTTCACTATTATCTGTACTATCTTCAAATTTTATTTTTAGACCTGACATAGCACACAGAGAAAAGAAGGGAGAGGCATGACGTTGACTCACTTAATTTTGAATACAATCTCAGGGGTTTACTAGTCAGTCACTAGTCTTCTACATTCTGTTTCCTCTTTTCTCTCTGGTAAAATGGGGTTAACATGTTTCCCCTCACAGCACTGGTGTTCAAATTAGAATTGATGTCATCAAAGCCACCGGTCAAGTGCCTGGACCAGAGTCAGCATTCAATCAGCAATAGTCAGGGGCAACTTGGTGGCTCAGTCAGTTAGGTATCTGATTCTTGGTTTTGGCTCTGGTCATGATCTGATATTGTGATCTCAGGGTTGTGAGATCAAGCCCTGTATTGGGCTCCGTGTTCAGTGGGAGTCTGCTCAGGATTCTCTTTCTGCCCCTTCCCTGCTCATACTCTAGATAGATAGAGAGAGAGAGATAGAGAGAAAGAAAAATAGATAGATAGATAGATAAAATCTTTTTAAAAAATCAGCAGTAGTCAATATTAACACTGTTCTGCTCAAGCTTCTTTTGGTAAAACTTAGACCATAAAGTAAATCCTGAACTTCTAATCCATTGCCTTTCAGCCCAGATCTTTAAGATAAATTGTCTTGTTTCACCAATTAAAATTTAGAGATACAAAGGCCCTGGATTTTCATCCCTTTTAATCTGAGGGTCACAGGAATTGTTCACCTGAAGATGGTAGAGAAAACACATTTTTTGCTTTACTCAACTCTTGAAGCCTACTAAAAATAACAATCTTAAAAAAGAAAGAACTGAGAATAATAGAGAAATGATACCCTCTACAAATGATATAAGGGAATTGCCACCATCTCAAACCATAAACCATGGAATAAACCTGCCAAATACCACATGATCTAAACCTAGGTGGTGAAGGGTGCCAGGAAAGGGTGCCCTCCGTCTTTGATCTCAAGCAGAGTGCATTGTCCCTAAAATGCCCACAGTTTGAGCAGTGTTGCCAATGCTTATTTGATTAAGATCTAGGGTGTATATAAAATACAGATGAGGTGAGGGGTGCCTGGGTGACTCAGTGGGTTAAAGCCTCTGCCTTCAGCTCAGGCCATGGTCTCAGGGTCCTGGGATTGAGCCCCGCATCGGGCTCTCTGCTCAGTAGGGAGCCTGCTTCCTCCTCTCTCTCTGCCTGCCTCTCTGCCTCCTTGTGATCTCTGTCTGTCAAACAAATAAATAAAATCTTTAAAAAAAAAAATACAGATGAGGTGAATAATGTCCATCCAAGAACATGGACTGCCTAAAGAATAAACCCCAGGACTGACCATGTCTCTGAGCTGATGAATACAGGAAGAGGTCAGGTAGGGTTCAAAAGGGAAAGAAAGCAGAAAATTCAAGGGTGTAGCACAGAGGCTCTGCAGCCTTGATATTAGCCCCAGCAACACTTCAGATGTTGGAAACTGAAGCCAGACATCCTGGGATGAAGGAAATTATAGATCATGTGACTTGAATGAAAGATTCCTCTTTTGCCCCAGAACTGAGGTTTCAGCTGAGGTCCCAGCTCGCTCCTGCCCTGTCTTCTTTATAAAATCTGTCTGCAGGTGGCCTGAAAAAATTTAGCCATTAAAAAATGTTAATAATACCAAAAAGAGAGAAGAAAAATATATAAACAAAAGATATGTATGTGTATTGCAAGAGGCATAGCCCATATCGATGTGAAAAGAGCTCAGAAAAATAATTCTGTGTAATTTGGAGGGGATTTTTCTCACATATGTGAATTAAAGGAAGTTTTACAGTGTTTCAAAAAGATTATCAGACACACACACATACACACGTGCAAACTGTTAATCTAGAAAAGAAAGGAATGAAAAAGAAAGTGATATGAGAGATAAAACCATTTTAGAAGCAAGAAAATTGATAAACATAATTGATAAAGAAAAACTGGAGAATAATTTTGAAGAAATCACACAAAATAAAAGAAACACAAATGATTATATATAGGCTAATGTATATAAAAGAGCCAATATATGTATAACTGGTGCTTCTGGGGTGGGAGAGGGAAGCTGTTCAGTGATATCTTAAAAGACAATTTTCTTAGATGCAGACTAAAATCTATAGCTAATGATACATTATACCTCAAGAAAAAAAATACAACACGATCAATATTAAACTAAATGACTGACCCTCAAAGCTAAAGAAAAAAAAAAATCATGAAGCTATCTAAACAGGAGAAGCAAGTTACCCAGAGTTGACCTCAGTATTCAAGGACAGAAGAGAATTGACTATTATAAGCAAATTTCCAAGGGAAACAGTGTAAACCCCAAATTGCATTCAAAGTCACAGTAACCCTCAGCCACAGAAGTAATAGATACCACCAAGGCTGCTACGACAGAAGGACTGCAACAGCCACGAGTCATTCTCTAAAGGCATACTACACCATAAACTCAGTCAACAATGCTGGAAATAAAAATAATGAGCTAAGGATGAGAGGAGCTGTGTTAAGACTAGTGGAAGTTGAGTCCATTCCAATGCAGAAACAAGACGAAACAGCTCTAAAAAATATTATTTAAGAACACATTAATTTTTTAATAAAACGCAAACTGTAAAAAGGATGTCACAAAGGTAAAACACAAATGTAAAAGTAATATAACAACAAAAATCATGGAATGAAGGGAATGGTAATGAGAAGAAAAAGTAAAAACATGCTCATTTTTTTCATCAGGAGAAACTCTTTAAAGTTGAGATATTCTTCTTTAAAATTCTTCAAGTTTTTCCCATAACTTTTACTTCATTTTTAATGGAGAAATATTTATCTAAAGATCAAGTTGCTCTTTACTTTCTGATGGCTATTGTAATTAAGTAAAAAAAAAATAGATTTGGCTTTTGTTAAAATTATATCTTTTTGTAAGTACTTCCTCTTTCTAACTGTATTTTAATTTGTTCTATTATATACATAAAGGTGCCCAGAATTATGGTTACCAATTTTTTGACAATTGTTACTTCTGAGCAATTTAAAATTGGGATTTTTTTTCTAAAGATTTACTTGGTTTTTTTTAGAGAGAGAGGGAGTGAGAGCATGTGCAAGTCGGGGGAGGGGCAGAGAGAGAGGGAGAGAGAATCTCAAGAAGACTTCATTCTGAGTGTGGAGCCCGACTTGGGGCTTGATCCCATGACCCTGTGCATGACCTGAGGCAAAATCAAGAGTCAGACACTTAACCGACTGAGCCACCCAATGTAAAAAAATTGGGATTTTTTTACAACCTTTTCACTTCTAGCATTTCTTCATAATTGTCAGGATTTTTAAATAAAAAGCAATTATTTATCCTCATAACAAAACTTAGCATCAGACAAGAGTCAGTGGGGGAATTGAGTGAGACCACTGGCCACCCCCCATCTTCTCATGGTTTCTTGGGTCGAGTTACCTGAGCGCTCCAGAAGTGGCCATCTAATGCTCTACATGGGTTTGTCGGTCAACAACAATCCTCCCCACACCATCCACCCTCAAGCCACACGGCTCACATGGGTCCTCTGATGCTCTGGCGCTCCAGACCATGCAGAGAGAGCTGGGTGAAGAACCATCTTGGAATGGAGGCCTCTCTGCTGTCAGGTCATGCCTGCAACACTGTCCAGTTCCTCCCACTGCACTGAGGGAAACCTGGAGTCCTTTCCACGTCACACAGAGCCCTGTGATACCTGGCCACAACCACCTCACTGGTCCCCACAACATTGCCCACATTGTTCCCTGTCCCTGAGTGCTCCATGAGTATTCCCAGCCTGGGTCCTCCGCTCTTCCTTCATCTTAGAATGTGCTCTCCCCTCCCCCCCACCTCCACACCCCTCTTCACAGCATCTCCTCCAGATGTCACTTGACCATCCCAGCAATGCCTCCCTCATCATCCACCCTGAAGCCCTTTACCTTTTATCATCCCCTGAAATCAACCAATGCATGCATTCCTTACTGGCTTGTGTATGTTTCCCCCACTAGGCTTCAGAAGACAAAGAACCCCCTCTGGCTTGTTCCCTGTGGAGTCCCCAGTGCCTAGAACTACTCCCTACATACAGCAATACAGGTAGTGGTATAGCATACTACTACTCCTGGACTTCCATGCCAGGTCCGAGGAAGACTACCTGGGAACCAACACCCATAAGTAAAAACCTGGGGAATGAGGACTGGCTTCATGGGCAGGTGATCCACACAGCTGCACAGGTCCCCAAGATCAGAAGTGCTCTGCCCTTGAATTAATGCTCTGCTGTTGTTAATATAATGTACCGATGAATCTCAATAGTTTTTGGAGAAAGGTCTTACATTTCTACCATGCATTGGTCCCCACAAATTCTGCAGTTGGTTCTGCGTGGAATGAACAAATAAAAGAATGAATGATACCATTAGGTCAATCGCTTCAGCCTCAAAGCCGTTCCCTGCAAGGCAGGGAGGACACCTTGTCCCCTGCCTGACTCAGTGCACTTAACAAAGAGTGTACCGAAAGCACAGCCAAGGCGGACTCTTCAAGACATACCCCCACCCAATACTCAACTCATCCACACAACTGATCACACCAGTCTACACTTCTGCAGCACTTTAACTTCAAAGGCCCTTTCTTTATACAATTTCCTCTGTTTGCAACGCCCACTCTGTTGTCTGCCTGGCTAGCTGCTCATGACCATCAAGGTAAAGAAAGGGCATTTGCTGCTCTAGAAAGCCTTCCACCTCCTACAGAGGACCCTCCTCTAAACTCTCAAAACCTTTGCTTGCTTTTATCCTAGCTCTGTTTACCCTGGGAGGCAGGGGCTGTCACTTCTTCCTTTCACAAATCTCTCCTGCTTTTCCATTCCATGCCAGGTCTTACCACTGACACCTAGGATCCAGAGCTGTCTGAGGCTCTATCTGGCAGGACAGACACCCAAGTCTTCCACAGTCCTCCACCTCTATGGAGCCCACAAAAGGTGCTCGGTAATTGTTTGCAAAATGACTGAATGACCCAAAGTTAGGGTTGGGATTTAGGGGATCTGTTTTCTTACCAAGTCTTCACCATGAATATGCAGCAGGACCTCGGACAACTCATTGCCCTGTCCTGTGAGCAGTTTTCCCTTCTGCAAAATGGGACGATGGAAGGGCCAGACTAGATATGCTTTCTCTTGTCTTCCCTCTTGCCCAGATCCAAGAGTTACAAATAGTCAGTTAAAATACCAGCAGAATCCAGTATTCATGAGGCACATCTTGGGAACTGGGCACTTTGAACAACACCTCCCCCAGTCCTCACAACAATGGCATAAAGTAGATGATCACCCAGTGTCTCAGAGGAGGAAGGTGTGTGACTTAGAGAATTTCAGCACCTCTTGCCCATTCTCACACAATTTCTACATGATCACTCCAGGATGAGTACTTACCCACCTGACCCAAATGCTGTGCTCCAAACCACTACACAGCACTGCCCACGCCCATAGCCTCATCTTGCTTACAGTCCCAGGACCCCAGCTGGTCCAAAAGCAGAAAGCCAGATCAAATCAGGAAGAGGGAATATAAGATTCTATGCATTTCATGTGGTTTTTCCACTGGCCACCCTCCAGGTAGCCAGGGCTGGAAAGCTGGACCTTCCCCTCCTCTGGCTGGCATGAAGCTCCCCCTCAAATTCATGGAAGCCAACTGATAGAGGCAAGGAGCTTCTATGAATCACACCCACAGCACACAAAGTCTACTGATGACACCCATTTAGGTCCAACAGAAGACATTGCCTTGCCCCAGAAGGTGGATCCCGAGTCCCCCCTCCATGAACCCAGGGCCGCCTGTCGGGTGCTGGAGCTGATGACAGGAGCTCCATGTGGCTGTCAGGAAGGCGATCATGTGACAGATCCCCGCGTAAGCTCCAGCCCTTTCTCCAAGCTCGCCCTCTGACAGTTATTACCACTGCAATAAATTCTTGAGTAAAACAAACAGGCACGCCGTAAATTTATTAGTCCGGGCACTCTGTGTTACTTAACGTAACGGCTAGTCTTAAACAGGTAACTACCGCAGTAAATAAACCAGTTTATTTAGGCACTGTCAGCCCTAAGTGTTCACAGGGGCCTGGAGAAATGGCACTGGCCTTTCTAAGCATGATATACGCCTGCATAAATTGCATTTGCCCACTCCGATATTTGATGGCAAGCTACCACCTGGGAAGAGTTGTGGTACCTCGGACATGTCTGTGGACCTCAGAGAGTTCATGTGCAGGAGACATGGAACGAAATAAGGAAGTGTAAGTATATATGTAGGCAGAGTTTGTAGATGTGGTCTCCGTGTGAACCAAACCAGTGCCCCACACTCACGTATTGTGGAAACGTGTAAAGTCGACAGAGGTTTTTTTTTTTTGCCAGGCTGTTGGCAGAGAACTAAATGGGGAACAGGGGTAGAGGCATAGAGAGAAGTAACCTTTACTAACCTGGGTCCTTAGAAGCCAGGTAGCCTGACTTCATCATCTTCGTACCCTCTGATAAAATTGTGCATCTCCAGATACCAAGTATAGGCAAATATAAATACCGGGTCTCTGTGCCAAATTCTCAAGTGGGCTCTTTATAGGAAATACTCATTGTCTCACATTCCTGGTGGCTGGAATTCTGAAATCAAGGTATGGCAAGGCCATGTTCCAGCTGAGACTAGATGGAATTTTCCAGGTCTCCCCCAGCTCCTGGTGGCGGCAGGCAGCCCATGGCATTCTTGGCTTGGGGGTCCTTCACTGAGGCCTCTGCTTCTGTCTTCTTATGGTATTCACCTCTGTATCGGTGTCTTCTCTTATGAGAACACCAGTCATACCGGATCAAGGGCCCACCCTACTCTCGAACGACCTCATTTTAACTGTAATTACATCTGCAATGACCCCATCATCACACAACATCACATTCTGAGGTTCTGGGAAGGACATGAATTTGGGGGGATGCAGCCCAACCCAGTTCAGATACCTACCAGACATCCAGATGCTTCAAAACACAACATTTCATTTTACTTTTGCCAAAACTTTGTTGAGTAAAAATGCCTATGCCCATTTTACAGATGAGGACATTAAGCTCAGGAGAAATCCAGTCACTTCCTGAACAGGGCTCCAGAGCTGTTAACTGATGACATCAGCGCTCCAGCACATCTGTGATATCAAAATTCTCATTTTCCCCGGGGCACTGAGAAACAATTCTCTGGCCAGCGCTCAAACCATGTGGAGAATCCTTTAGAGCCCTCTCTTTTTTAAAAAAAAAAGCATCATGGATTCAAGCATGCATGTGTATCCATGTGTTTAATGACATTCATCTCCTTAGAAAACATAATTTGAGTTGTTTGAAGGCCAGTTGCAAAAGCTGAAAGAGCCAGGGCCAGGAGAAGTAGACAGGAATATAATGGAGCTGCAACTTTCTTCAGACCATATTTGGATTCAATGGCCTGTTACCCAGAGCCCTGAAAATAAATGCACCGATAAATAATTATTTCCTGCCCCATACATTACCAAATATGACTGTACCCAGTCTAGCAGCCAAGGAGCCAACCCATTGTTCAAAGGCCTGACCCCACCCCCCTCATTTGGCTGCAAAAAATGTGGCTTCACTTTCCTGTGAATCCTAACTCAAAAAATAGAATGGCACACAGTCAGCAAATGCCTCATGTTGGCTCGCCACTGGCCAGCCCTGGGATCAATTAGATAAATACAGAGCAATGGGGCTTCCTCCGAATATGGTCAGGAGCACAGTCTCCTCGGGATCTGGTGATTCCAGCACCTTCTTCCCAGAGCCCTGCACTCACACGCTAGCCCCGCTCAGAGCCACCCTTCTCCAAAGGTGTGACCACGGGAAGGCAGACCGTGAAAACTCTCCTGCATTTTGCTCTGGGGTACATTCTAGATGAGGATGAGGACAGTGCGTGTCGTATCTTCCGGCCCCACCCAGGGATGCAAGGGATAATAAAAGACATGGGGTTTGGACATAAATCAGCCGTGACTGGAAATGACTCCACTAGCCATTGGCCGTGTGACCTTAAACGTCTAAGTCCGTTTACCTCCTTGGTCTGTACTTCCTTATGTGAAGTGAAGTGTACCGACTTAGGTAGAGATCCAACAAGCTAATAGAGAAAAATCCTAGCCCTTAGGAAGCTTACATGTTGGATCCTCTCACCCCTTTCTCCACAAACGGGGAAACAAGGTGGACATTGGCCATTAAAATATCGACTAGTGGAGTTTGGATTCCACCGCAGATATCCATCACGGTCAAGGTTACCATGTTGAAGACTCCACAGGGCTGCCGCCTTGAAAAGGTGTGTTTCTGGCCCGGTGTCTGTACTTTGGCGGGATCTCGATCCAAGCTGCTGGAACTGTCTGCATGTGCATGTGCCTCACCTTAGTAACATGTGCTCCTTGAGAACATGGGGCATGTACCACTCGTCTCAGTACATCAAGTGCCTCATAGGTGGTCTGGAACATTGAAGGCTTTAGTGTATATTTACTGAACAACGGAAGAGGGTAGAAGCCCTCCCCTCTGCCTCCATAGCACTTCCACATCTCCTGCCGTGGACTGGGCCACTCTGGGAGCTATTGTTTCTCTACATGGTTTCCTTCCCCAGAAGATTGCAAGGTCCATGTTGGCAGTGTCTAAGGCTGGCTCGATCACATGACCATGACCTAGTGCAATGCCTAGCACATAGTAGGTGCTTAATAAACCATTGTTGAAAAGAGATTAAGAGATATTTAATAGGACACTGGAAGAAATAAAGGGGAGAGTACATTTAATTGCATAGAACACCTATCATGTGCCAGATACTTTACGTGGTGCCTTCCTTCCTATTAATCGTTGCACACACATAGAGACACACATACAGCCGTTTTACCCCCATTTTTACAAATGAGCAAAACTGAGGTTGCAGTGAGCCAGCTTGTCCAAGACCACACAGCCAGTGAATGCCAGAGCTCACATGAAGCTCAAGTCTGTCTGCAAATCCCCTGCTACACCACATTGTTTCTTCAAAATCCGAAGGAAACATTGCCCACTTTGCCATTTTATCTAAAAGCATCTGGAAGCCCCTCCCCGTTGCCTTCCTGTCACCCCTGGTGTGAGGGACCCACTGTGGGGGCCAGCCCTGCTGAACAGTGAACCATGCTGGCTACAGGTAGAGGCGAAGGGCTGGACCTTCTGACCAACACACTTTAGCAACCCAGGACCTTATCATGCACAAGTCTGGGGCCATCAGATTTCACAGTCACGGGGTGGCGGAGACCCTCCTCCCTGAGCTCTGCGGGAGACCGATCACGCCAGCCTGAGCTGAGCCGAGCACATGTCCCCGTGGCCAGGCGCCACCAACCAGGGGATGGAATGCTGCTTGCGGTGGCCATGGTTTTCTCAGGAATGTGGGAGGCCACTTCACAGCATGAAATCGAGCCCTCCACATCTGCCTTGCTCACCGATGAGCTGCCTGGCAGAAGCAGGGGGGTACTGTTGGACTGGAATATTGGGAGTTTGGGGAGAGGAGCTGCACATCTCAGAGGCATGGACAACTCCTTCCTGAGTTGAGGAAAAGGAGCAGCAGCCAGATAATCAAACAATGATTGAGTGCAACTAACCCTAAACCAGGTTCTGTACTTGCTAAAGACATTGCCTTGGGGACCATTTTGCAGATGGAAACACTGAGGCTTCTCAGACATTAAGAAAAGGAAGAAGTGATAGAGTGAAGTCCTTCTATTCCACCCCAATATTCTATTTGAGAACAAGAATTTGAGCCGGAATGTGAATCTGGAGACTTCTTCAGCACATCAAGAAGACTGTAAGCCCTAGGCAACGAGGAACTATGCCTATCTCTTCCTTGATGAGAAGCTCACCGTGGCAAAAATGTTCTCAGGTGAGGATTGCTCATTGAAGTCCCCTTCCTTACCCATTCTAAAGGGTACAGGCAAGCCTCATCTTGTGCTCTGATATGTTCCCTTTGGGGATAAAATGGGTAGTGTTTTAAAGGTTACATGTATTTGTCCGTCTGCAGATTTGGATTCTAGGCTTTGGTGTCTGCAAAGCACATGGCCATACATGGGATCCCATTTTTGTGAAGTTGAGCCACACCCTACTAAGGGTGAACAAAGAAGGCTCCAAGAGCAGGGCAAATGCCCGCCGCAGACGAGCCACAGAGGGCAGACTCAGCACTGCCCCCTCCAAGCTGCTTTGCACAAAGTGATGTGCATTGTGTGGCCCACGGAAGCCTTTCAGAGAATCCCCTGAGGTCTGCGGTCTCCAATCCCTCCATGTGTCCTCTTCCAGATTCCTCTACAGACACGACTTGAGCAAACTGGACCCCCCACACCTCATCTCCAGCACACTGGACACATCAGCCTGACATGTCTTTCCAATTAGGCCAGTCCTGAGCTGCAGAGAAACAGGAAACCACTTGCAACCTCAGACCCATCCAGACGCAGGAAACCGGGCAGAGACAGGGGCGGCCCCAGCAGCGGCATCATCCCCGAGCCAGGGCACGATGCAGCCAGCCTCTGCCTGCCAGACACTGCCCACCCCTCCTGCTGTAGGCCAAGGGCCTTGCCTAAGGAACAGAGATGAAAGAACATGCCCACCGCTTTGTAGCTGTGAAACCTTGAGCAGATTTCTCTGTCTCTCCAAAGCTCCTGAGAGACTCCTGCATGTGCTGGAATCCATGCCTTAAAGGACATATACCATGAGATGCTTGCAAAACCTCAGCACAGCACCAGGCACATAGTAAGTGCTCATTCATGCCAAGGAATGGGCAAGCCCTTTACACAAGCCATCCCACTAGCGCCTTGCAGCAGCACTGGGAGGTGAGCATTTGGAGTCCCATTTGACAGATGGGAAAACTGAGTCAAGATCTGTATAAACTGCAGTGGAAGAGCATATGGTTCAGAATACCAGAGGGACACAACCTCCAATTCCAGCCCTGCCATTTGTTAGTTCGGGACTGGCTATGTGACTGTCCAGTCCACACCTGGCTCTGTGTTGGAGCACATCACCTCCAAGTCCAGTCTTCCATCTTACAGATGGTGTCTGCAGCTCCGCTGTTTCACAGAGGCATCTGAGGTCCAGAGAGCTTACCTCATAGGCCTGCAGTCCCACCCCAGAGTGATGGAGCTGACATTTAGCTTTGTGGCAGATCTCTGCTGCTTTCCAAGCCTCACGTCTCCAGTTAACACATCCAGTAACCTCTCTGTGCAGGCGCTGGCAGAGGACCAAGTAACTGCACTCCGGAACATTTATATGGTACTAAAACAAAATGTTGGAGTAACTGGGTTCTGCACTGAATCAGGGATTTCCACGACAGATGGCCTCAGGCCCCTACCAAGCCTCGCAAGCCTCCCTTTGCCCCCAAAGGGCCAGGTGTTGTTCCGGGAAGATCCACACGTAGCCATCCGCATGTCCCAGCCCAGGACTCAAAAGTTGGCAATCCTCAAAAAATTAAACACGGAATTGCCTTACGATCCAGCAATTCCACTTTTAGGTAAATGACCAAAAGAACTAAAAGCAGGGACTTAGATATTTGTACACTTATCTTCACAGCAGCACTACTCACAACAACCAAAACTTGGGAACAACCTTAGTGCCTCGGAGGGATGAATGGATATGCGAAGTGTGGTATATCCATACAGTGGAATAGTATTCAGTCCTAAACAAGGAAAGATATTCAGACACATGTTCCAACATGAATGAACCTTGAGGACATGATGCTGAGTGAAACAAGCCAGTCCCTCAAAGACAAATAATATTATTTAATCCCACTTATGTGAGATACCTATAATTGTCAAATTCATGGAGATAGAAAGCAGAATAAAGGTTAGCAGGGGCTGGGAGAGAGGGGAACGGAGAATTAGTGTTTAATGGGGACAGAGTTTCTGCTTGAAATCATGAATTTCTAGAGATGGATGGTAGTGAAATTTGCCCAACATTGTCAGTATATTTAACGCCACTGAACTGTACACCTGAAAATGGTCAAACAGTACATTCTATGTATTTTACCATAATAAAAAATAAACAAAAGAAGAAGTTAGCTAAATGCATTCAATGGGGATCCTCCTCCCCAAAATTTAATTCAGTAATTGCATGATTTGGCTGGGATGCCCCCAAATGTGGCACAGACAGAAGGCAGGTGGTTTTTCTCACGGGGATCCTTCTGTAAAGCCCCCATGATTTGGGGCCAAGAACCCTTCACCTCAGCAGGCACCCAGCATATGCCTTTTCACCAGGCACTGTCCACGTGGACGGGTGCAAGAGACCCCACGGGAGCCAGGATGCAAAGAAATGGGGTCATTTTTAGTAGTAGAAATGAACTTTCCAATAAAGATAGACAGGGTGTTTCAGATCTTCTCAGAAGGTGGGGGGAAGGGTTAACAAGAAAAAGAAAGATCAATGTTTCTCCCTGAAATGTTACAGTCACAGATTTTAATGCAAAGAAGCTGTTGAGCGTGAGCTGTGAATCTTTGATGAAAACTAATACAGCAAGTCAAATGCCTTCCACATTGTCTGTGCTCCCAGGGAGCACCCCAGCCCTCTGCAGAAGCCTCGTTCACTGCTCAGAGAGGACTTTACAGGCCAGGCCTGGCACTCTCCTAGCTCCTTTATTTTAACTAACATAGTTTTCTTCTATTGGCAGGGGGGAATTTTCTACTAAAATAAAGTAAAAATAGAAAGACTACCAAATAACAAAAGGTACCTAACCTGATGGGTTTAAACCCTGGTGAGGAATAAACTCTTCCAAGTGAAGAAGAATGCTGGGAACACAGGACATCAACCTCTCCCCACACCCCACCTTTGCTTGTAGGGGATCATCTGCAAACTCAGTGTGTGTGTGCGCGCGTGTGCTCTTATTACAGCTTTCAGTCAGTTGGATTCTGGCTCCATTTCAAATCGCTATAAAATGTATTTAATGAAATTTAGGTCTTCGGCATTTCTTTTAGTAATTGTGTGTGTGTGCGTGTATGTGCGTGTGTGTGCATGCGTGTATGTTTGTGTGTGTGTGTGTGTGTGCACGTGAGTGTGTGTGGGTGGCCTCCCCACCAGCACATCTGCCACGCTTTCACATTCAGGACCCAAGTCTTTCCACAGCTGGAAGGCACCAAAGCTCTCTAGTTCAGTATATGTTTCCGGAGGGAAACCGAGCCCCTGAGAGTTTATTAACTTGTCCAAGGTCATTTACAGAGCTTTCCTGCCTCCACTTCCAGCGCTCATGGCCCCGGTTCAGAGAGCAACTTGAACCTGGGAATTAGGCCCAGTGAGCTGCCCATGGATCCAGACAGGCTTCCAAACATTGTCTACAATATTACACTGTTTAAATGGAGGCATTTGAAACAACAATTGTATCCCTCGGACTATATCTTCTAGAAATAAGTCAGCACCTCAATATGGCATTTGTTATAAAGCAGGGATTATTTCACTCAATATTCCACTTGTAATTGTTTCTTGGACATCCACTAATTTTTGAATCATGATACTCCCTCCATTGTTTCTAACCAGGGTTGTGCTCCGAGTCTTCACATCCTATCATCAACACGTGATTTTTTCTGCCATTACTTTCTTTTTTTAAAAAAAAATCAATAAATTGTTTGTGATTCTTCTAATTGAGACCACATGCCTATAGTGTAGAAATGCAACATTTACCTTAAACGGTAAATCTATTCTGTCAGATATGATGATATGGGAATTGTCAGGAAAAGATAACAATCTTATTCCAGGCACAGGCATGTATACACACACACACACACACACACACACACACACACACACTCACACCCCAGAAGTTAAAACCGAAGTTCCAGAGAGAAGACGTCCAGAGCATTGTGGCTTTCACAGGCTCCCCGTAGGACACCATGTGCTGCTCACACCGCCGCACTGACATCTGTCTTGTTCAATGCAAGTTATCTGGGTGTGGGATTCTACCTAACGGTCATTGCCGTGGCGGGAAGGGGATCGAACGAGGAGTCAGGAAATCCACGTTCTAGCCCACATCTTCCAGTAACAACCACTTTGGGGCCATTTCTGCAGACATGTCAGGTGACACATATATACATGTATTTCCAAGAGTCCCCACAGCCCCACTGAATAGGGCACAAACTGAGCTTAGAGGCGGTGCCCAGGGTTAGCAGCTGGACGACTGCGGCCATCAGCCTGCTCCATACCCCTTGCCACCTCGATGCTGGTAGGCATCTAAAAGAGGGAAATCTTTTAGTATCTCTGACCCTCAGGTTCTTCATTTGTAAAATGGGAAGGTCAGACAAAAATAACTGTAAAAGTCCTTTACAGCTCGGAACCGTAATGTGCTGTTTTGGGTCACAACGTCACCACCTGAAATGGCTACATTGCAATCACTCTGCATCCCAACGCGTCTTTCAGTGAAGCTCAGTTCACAGGAAGCCCACGGCCCTTGATGAGCAACCGGGCCATTTTCAATGGACCACAAAGATGGCCCCAACTTCTCCCCTACCCATATCTACAACATTTGCACTGTGACCTTGCAACACCTCCCATTTCCCACCCTTGACTCTGGGCTGGCTGAGAGGACCTTCAAGCTCTCCGTGCGGCCGGCTTGGGATTTCTCACGTGTCTTCTCCCCAGAGAACAAGGACTATGGCTCCTTGACCTCTGTCTGCCCCCAAATAACGCCGGCTCTTGGCTGCATGCTGTCTGCCTTATTGCATCACTCTGATGTGAGGATTTCTCCCTGAGACAAAATCCCATTCTCAGGGTTGCCACCCAGGGGTCCCTATTCTGGCCTCTGAGATGGGTCAGACAATTTCTAGCAAGCCCCTTCTGAGGAGAAGAATATGATCCTGGCTTTACCTTCAGCGATCTAAGGAGTTCGCATGGCGATCCCACTGAAGCTTTCCACCATCCTCCTGGAGGTCTAGGGATTTCTCCTTAAACAGGGCACCTAGAATTGAATGCAACTCTCAGGAGAAATCCGACATAAGCCCAGGCACACACACCCCCCTCAATCTGAGAATCGTACTTCTGTTCATGCAACCAAACTGTTTCATCCTTCTTGACATCCGTGCAGGTAGCATGGAATGTGGTAAAGCCTGTGCAACAAACACCTTCAAGGTCCCAAGGAAAAATCTGAATATGCTATTTCTCCCCCTTCCTCGTCTTGGAAAGTTGTTTTCTTCTAGACTCCAGATCAGGAATTTACCTCCCTCCTGTTTAAGAGAAGATAGCCCCATTTTACAAAATGAGCAGAAGATTTGGAGCCACAGACCCAGACTCATGTCAAGGCTCCAAACTTCGTCACTGGATGAGTGTGGGTGGGGTACCTTCTTGTCCACACTGAGCCTCTGTTTCATAATCTATAAAGTAAGGGCAGCAGTGCCCACTCTCTTTCCAGCAGCTGTGCAGAAGCATTTTTGCCGAGAAGAGAAAAGTCTGACCCATATGGCTCCAAATAAATAGAAGCTATTATTAATAACAGTACTAATAATTATGAGAATGGAAACAGTCAAATCACAATATATTTCATGATGTCTCCAAATTCTGATGAATGGGGATCATTTAGATCCTCATCACACTGCCCAGGATATTTTCACAACCCGACTTCTCGTCCACCACAAATGCCACAACACTGTCAACATTTTCAAGTGACTTATTAAAAGAACCTTTGAATCAGACAAGGAGGACGATGAAGCCGTGAGGACTTTATTGCGTCTACGAACCAGCATCTGTCATGGATAGTTTTTGAAATCATTCTTTTTATCTCCCTAATTTTACCATCACTGTGCCCATATTTCTCCATCATGGCTGCATAATTAAAAATCAAAGTAAAATATTTAGCTCTTAAATTCCTTAAGGCTGTCACTTTATTTTCTGCTTCTATCCCTGGAGCATCATTCTTCTTCCTACTCAGCTCCCCCACCAGCAACTTCAAACAAGTGCAATCTTTCCATTACCTCCCCCTTCCCAAATCTCAACTTGACACCCTCTGCTTGGCCTGCCCTCTTTGTTGGAATATGTTCAATTCCCATTGTCTGGAAGATAGGGAATTTTTAAAAGTTGCTTTGTTAATAAAATGCCTCAGTTTAAAAAGTTTGTTCACCAGCGTGTGTCTCTTAATATGTGTCAACTTCTGTTTGGATCAATTGACGTGGGATGCTATATTCATTATTCATTTTTGCAGAATGGAAATTAATTATTGTGCATGAGATTCTAAACACATATGGCAACAGTGCCGGCTGGACTGGCCCCCCTGCCAGGATTTCAGAGACTCAGATTCAGAGGTAATATGTTGTTTTGCAAAGCCAAGACCTCCTAAGGATTCCAAGATAGAAGAATTGAAAAACTGACATGTTTCTGTACGTGGTCCAAATCCTGCCCTCCTTGGATGTACCCCTGACTTCCCTGCCATTTCTTCCAGAATCCGTGGTGCTAAGGGGGAGCATCTGAGTCTATCACTATAGCTACGACCACCTAAAGCCTTCGGTCTTTGTCCATACCTCCAAGTCTGTGTTTCTGCAGTGGGTGGTACTGCCAGCCTCTTTGCCCTGAATCCTTCCTAAATGAATCCTCCTGGAGAGGATGACTAGGTCTGGAGTTTTCCCTTTGCATTCCAACCTACCTCTGTCATTTTGTTTATCACATTGTAATGGGATCGTTTTTCTGTTCAACCATCTCAGCATTTGGCGAGAACTTTGTGGGTAGAAATTACATCTCGTTCTGTCTTGTAGCCCCTCATGCCCATTGAAGATGGGTAACTTATTAGATTGAGTTGGACCTATTTGTTTCGTGCTGGAGAAAGTGGGGGAGCTCACAGAGGTACCTATCTTCACTGAGAAAAATGAAGGGGGAGTACCCAACATGGTGATAATGAATAATAATAGCCATTGCTGTCCGCTGCTGATGACGGATATGGGCCAAGCATCATGCCACACGTGTCACATGGAGTCTCTCCATGACTCGCGACAACCTTGCCAAAGAGGATCCCATTCTCCTTGCACATGTCAGAAATGTGAGGCACCAAGAAGGTGAGCAGTCTGTCAGAGATCCCATGTCCACTGGCAGGGGTTAGTTTGGGTCCCTTAGACTGCAAACTCACACTCTTCATTTCCTCCAGTGTGGCCCCTCACAGGGCACCCAGCCCACAGCACCTCAGGAAACCTCCCCATCCCCTATGTCTGTGAGCACACGGAAGGTGTCTGGGAACGCGTATCAGCAGATGCTGATGATTGAGCAGGTGTTGTCCAGGCAGAGAGTGATCCAAAGACATGCCACGAAGAGGTTGTATGGATCAGAATCGGGTTCCTGAGCCTGTTCTGGGCTTGAATACTTATGCTGCCATTTGAAGCTACATCATCTTACTCTCCCTATGCCGGGGTCCTCTCTGTAAGACAGAGATAATAATAACTCTTACTTTTGTGGGGTTGTAAAAATGAAATGACCAGATAGTCAGGAAGCACTTGGAACAAGGTCTGGCATGCAGGAGTGAATAGATGTTCCCCATCACGGCTCTAATGCGGGGTAGAGGGAAAGTAAGGAGCAAGACGAAGACAAGCCTCCCACCATTCCGGAGGAAGAGCAGATATTTGGTTTCGGTGAGGGGTGATGCTGGGGGCAGGGTTGACAGCAGAGGGAGCTGAGAAGAAGACCCAGGGTGGATGTCAAAGGGCCCCATGTTCTAAGGTCAAGAGTATGAGCAAAGGCAAGCCCTTGGCAAGGGGTCAGCAAGGAGAGGCAGGATGCGTTCTAACCTAAGGCACTGCATCTCTTAGACACACGCTTTTAGTTCTTGCTTCTCGGTAACTTTCACAGTCCAGTTTCGACCTTGGCTTCTGTGGACACATGGACAGAACCTAATCCTCTTTAAAAAGTGTGATGTCTTTGTCATTAGATAATCCCATGTCTTCCCCCGAAGCTGTTTATTTCTGAGATAACCCAGGTGTTGCCCTCACTTTCATAAATTTGGTGTCAAAGCTCCTCTCTGCCCTTGCTTGGCTCTCCCCATCCTTCCCTCCGTCTACCTCCCTCCTCCTCTCCCTCCCTCCACCCCCCTCCTCCTCTCCCTCCCCCCTTCTACTTCCCCTTCCTCCCTCCCCTCCTCCCTTTCTTCCCTTCTGCCCTCCTTCCCCCCTCCCTCTCTCCTACATCTTCTTCCTCCCTCCCCCCCGTCCTCCCCCCCTTCTTTCTACCTCTCTTCCATGTACCCCTCCCCCTCTCCTACACCTTCCCCCACCTCCTCTTCCTCCCCCCTTCCTCCTCCCTCCCTTCCTCCCTCTCCCTTTCTCTCCCCTTCTCTGTCTCTTTGCTCCCCACCACCACCATGAAGGACCGGTTTTCATCCATCTCTCTTAAGATATGAACATGGGAAGAGTAAAAAAGCCATTCTCAACAAAGGTTATCTTTATCAAGAGAAAATATATGATAGAAATTATAAAATCATCTCCACAGAAAGGGGGAGAGGGTAACCATGAGAGTTCATTTGGTTGATTTAGTATATCAAAGTTGGACCAGAGTTTCCTGGTGGCCATGGCAAAAAGGGAAATACAATAGTTAACACCTCATATCCTCAGACTAGAGGAAGCATAGTAACTTGTCAGTATGTGTATGTGGGAAGCCATGGCGGGGGGTGGGGGGTGTCAAAAAATACCAGATACTAAATCATGAAAGATATTGTGCATGTAGAGGCATTGGGTAACGAGTTACACAGTGTGCCTTCAGAAGATTTTTTTTATGAGCTCTTTTATTTGGGAGTAACTTTAAATTTACAGGAAGTTTGCAAAGATAGCACAGAGAACCCCCATATGCTCTTACCCAGTTCCTCCATTGTCAACATGTATTGTCAACGGTGTATTTGTCAAAACTAAGAAACCAACATCAGTACATTAGTATTTAGTAGTTCCACATTTTACCTGGATTTCACCAGTTTCCCCATTAATGTCCTCTCACTACTGCATTTGGTCCCACATCTCCCTAGTCTCCTCGGGTCTGCCAGTTCCTCAGCATGTCCTTGTCTGTGACAACCTTGACATTCTTGAAGAGTACTGACCAGGTTCCTTGTAGAACCTCCTTTGATTGGGTTTGTCTGATGCTCTTCACATGATTCAATAGGATGTTGGCATTTTGGAAAAAATGCCACAACATTAAGTGACTTTCTTATCACATCGCATCAAGAGGTTTGTAATATCCACATAATTTTATTACAAAAGCAGAAAATCCTTCAATTCATGCTTTTATTTGAGGTTTTTTTTTTTTTAAGTAATCCCTACACCCAACGTGAGGCTCGAACTTACAACCCCGAGATGGAGAATCACATGCTCCAGCACCCGGACCAGCCAGGTGCTCCGATTGACTTTTTAAATGAAGGACCAATGGTCCATTGAAGATAATTTGTGTTTTTTAAATGAGAAAACATGGTTTCAAGGGTCACTGCCCAAGATTTTTGCCATGGTTCTATTTTTAGCAGTATCTGATCAATTCTTTTCTTCAGAGTTTGAGAGCAATCTTCCTCCAGAAGATTACACCTCTATGTTTTAGATCATGCAGAGTCTGCTCAGGAGAAAGGTATGGGGAGGCTGCTTATACCTGCCGATGGTGAGACCGGGTACATGCAGGAGTCTGTTGCAGTTCTTGACCACATCAGCTCGAGACAGGGTTGATGGTGAAATTCCTCATTACAGGGACCACCCTCCTCTTAACGTCTTAGGTGAACGGTGATGATTTCCAAAAGTCGTTGACTTTGTTGCCATTAAAGCTAATGACATACCTTAGGCCAAAGGAAGTCAAGTATCTCTGAAAGCACTGATTATTTTAGTCCTACAATTTCGTGTATTTCCTGAAAACTGAGGAGGAAGTTTTTGTTTGTAAAAGTCAAAGTTTTGCCAAGTTCACTAATAAGAGTCCCAGGAAAACGTACGCCCTTGCCGCTGGAGGCATGGATTCGATTCTCCCCGCATCGGAAACAAGTCAAACAAATGTTTCGCTAGCATCAGAGCCTTCCAGCTGTAAGAAAGTCTCACGATGTCCTGAGAATAAGCAAACATGGACCGAAAGATACTGCCCCGTTGTCGGAGTGAAGTCGGTTGGGGATAGTCAAAGGAACTTCCAGGCTTTGATACCTGTCCACATCCCATCTTTACAGTCTTGCCAGGATTATGTAGTTGGCAAGAAAGACATACTCTGGAAACTTCCTTGGCAGCACTCTTAAAATTACCCAGCCAATGACAATTTACTATCAGGGCTAATTTAGGTATGTCGTTACGGGTAGAATAATGAAGCATTTTTTTTTTCCCTCAACCCCAAAAGATGTCTTATGACCAGACCGCGGTTTTTAGAGCACCACCAATATCTCCAGTCACTATGCATTCTGACCTCCCCAGCGTTATTCTCTAAATCAGTGGCTTATCAACAAAAACTGGCCTCTTTGAGTCACCCCAAGGCTTTTCCTCTTTGAGTGGTATGAGAAAGAAGTCATGCATTTGTTAAGTGTAGATTTCTCTTAAAACAACTAGAATTCACTTTTTATTTTGTTTCCATTTTATCAGAAGTGTCCCAATTTTGAGGGAGGCCTGGGTGGCTCAGTCAGTTAAGCGTCTGCTTTCCGCTCAGGACGTGACCCCAGGGTCCTGAGATCAAGTTCTACATCAGACTCCTTATTCAGCGGGGAGCCTGCTTCTCCCTCTGCCTGCCACTCCCCCTTCTTGTGTTCTATCTCTCTCCCTCTGACAAATAAAGAAATATTTTTTTAAAAAAGTGTCTCAATATTGAATCTAATCAATCTTTAACAGTCAAGAAATAATCCTTCAGTCTTCTCCTCATTAAACTTATTATACACCTTCATCTCATCTTTCTGTCCCTGTTTGTTTGTTTGTTTGTTTGTTTGATTTTATTTCCTATTTTTGTTTTTTATTCTGTTTTTTTTAATAAATATAAAAATTTATCTGTTCTTTGTTTGGTTAATTTTCACCTCCTTGTGTCCACCAAGTTGCTTCCGTCTATCTACGTCTTCCTGGATCCTTTCAGTCAGTATATTAACTTTCTCTCCAGCTCTGGTGTTCTTCCCATATTATTCCTTGTTCCTGTCCCCACAACTGATAAAATTACTGAAGAATACAGCGCTAAGGACTGAGCAGACCAGAGTGAGACCAGGGTCAAAGAAAGATCTAGAACTTTGAACTTTGCTTTGGACCCATGGATGGCCAGAGGATACGGTAGAAAGGTAATATCTCTTCTATTTCACATCCTTTGCTTTTCTTGAGTTTGTCTCCCTTGGCTGCCCCAAACGATCCATCCCAGCACCAAACATCAGTAACAGGGCTAGAGGCGGACGTGCATCATTATCAACACATGCCTGAAATCATTTTTCTTAGCCTTAGTGTTTTGAGTGAATTTGCACCTAAATTTCTAGTTTTGAAGAATCACATTCATCCTACCAACATTTACTGAATAACTGCATTGTGTCCGATTTGCCTTTTTTTTTTTCTTTAATTAATTCACAGCTTAGAATCAGAAACATCTTCAGCTGGGAAAGTGGGAGAGGACCTGATTCAGCCTCAGGGAGTTGGATAATGATGGATCCAGGAGTGAGGGACTGGTGTATCTCCAATGCCATCTTCCATTCACTGGGAGTTATATGGAAACTCTTGTCCATTCACATGGAGAGGGAATGACCAGACGACCTCTAAAACATTTTTTAGCTCTGGCAGTCTTAAGTAGAGAGGATTTGTGGAAAGAGAGGAAGAAAAGAGAGAGCGTGAGAGAGAAAGAGCACAATGCTAATGGTAAGCTAGCAACTTTGTTTCTTAACTGATCTAATTCTCCAAATTGTTAAACTGCCATGAGTTGGAAATGGCCATCCACATTTCATAGGGAAGGAGACTGAGATCAAGAGGTGTGCCATGGCAGTTTCACCATGAGACTAGGACAGAGCCAGAATTTGAATGTAGATTTATGACTTTAATGCCCACAGTATTCCCTCCACTGCACAAACATTTCTTTTCTTGCTATTTTTCATGCTATCTCCCTTAGATTCCATTTAGTGAAAAATGTACTCAGGTGTCAGAGAGCTGAAAGCCTTTCTGAAGGCTGGTTCCATTATAAAATTACTGAAAAGTATGTCATATCTACTCCTCTGAAAATCCAACCGCTTCTTTAGCACTTTCTTCCTAAATGGGAAAATGTAAAGATCCTGGAAACAGGTGTGCCTTGGCAGATCCAGAGCCATGGATTTACAGGCTCGAAGACTATGGCCAAGGACATCAGTCAGTTGACCGGGTTCACACGTCTCCACTGGAGAGCAATGGAGTTAGGGACTGGACACTGAGGAAACCAGTGATACAACAGTCTACTTAATAAATATGACATATGGAAAAAGAAGTACCATGCTGAGCCTGGCATTGATCTGAATACTGAATGATTTCTCAGGCATGGTCCCCAGATTTGATGGGCTTCAATGGAGAAAGATTGGGGAAAAGGAAAATCATGGAAGGAAACACAAGAAATGGTAATATCACCTGGATGATTTTTTTTTTCCCTGGGAGCTCCTGGTAAACACAACTTCCTCAAAGCCTGGTACAGGACACACGGGAGATTCAAACAGCTGTAGCTGATGTATTAAGGAGCTCTGATGTGCTGGCACTGGGCCTGCTATGTTGGAGGCATTCTCTCTGCCCTCCGTTAAAAACCCTGTTTATGAAGAAGGCACTGTTTCCCTAGCTAAAGATGCAGAGACAGAAGCTTGTCCAAAGTCAGGCAAATAATAAATGGTGTTAAAGTTGCATTTGGGGGGCACCTGGGGGACTCAATCTGTTAAGTGTCTGCCTTCAGCTCAGGTCATGATCCTGGGGTGCTTGGATCAACCCTAAGTTGGACTCCCTGCTCAGCAGGGAGTCTGCTTCTCCCTCTGCCCTCTCCCCCATTCATGCTTTCTTGCTCCTGCTCTCTCTCTCTCTCTCTAATCAATAAATAAAGTCTTTTTAAAGATAAAAAATAAATTAAATAAAATTCTATTCAGATACTGAACGCATGATATTTCCGCTGGTCATCGTGAGTGCTGTGTTGCCCAAGTGGTATGAAAAAAAGTGTTCTGGTTCACAGGGAGCATGTGTACACACACACACACACACACACACTGTAAACTTCCAAGGTATTTATGATTAAGAATGTTAAAGGGCCATCAAAGTTACCTCTTAAACATAAGGATAAGAGTTTCCCACCAATGTACCAAAGAAATGTATCAACAATGTCCTTCACTGAGAGGGAAAAGCGGACAGCAGTGAGGTCTGGCCTGCAGGAAGGAATGTGCACAAGGCTGGAAACAGAGCCCCAAATTCAATCAAACACCAATTGCATGCAACAGGAGAAAAGCTAACTTATATAACTTAAACAAAGAACTAAATTTCCAGAAAACAGGAGAGCACGGTACCTCTCCCCACCTGGGGCTGTTACCTTCCTGAATATCCTCCCAGTAGCCAGATTCGACGTGGAGAGGCTGGGGATTTTACGGGGAAGCCACAGCTCTCCAAAGTCATGCATGAGTGGCAGCAAAGCGTTCTGTGTATTTTTGTGTCTCCCGAAGTAAAGTGCATTCCATAAATGAGAGCAGCATCCAATACAGAAACAGCAGTAAAGTTTTCATGACTGAAAGCAGGAACGGCGGATACTTCCTGAGTAATTTCATGCCACGGAAGGCCGGCAAAGGCAGAGACTTTGTCCTGTTCATGGTGTCCCAGCTCCGAGCAGAGACCTGGCCGAGGTCGTGCTGGAGAGGTATCTGCGCATCTTGGACTCCCCTGAGGGGATACGTGCGTCTCCTACAGTGTTCCATGCGGAAGTCCACTCCGGTCCCATCTCCTACAGTGTTCCATGCGGAAGTCCACTCCGGTCCCGCACGCTGGCCCTGCCCCTGACTCACTAACTCAAATAAAGTAACGTTTCCTTTCAAGTCGATTCCTCTGGCAAGAAACATTCAGATGCCCAGGGAGGCGCGGCTCACGTAGCTCCCGCCTTGGAGAGTGGAAGGATGTGTTTGTGTTTTCTGTCCAGCAGATACTGAAGACTGGAGACCTGTGAGCGTTTGTCCTTTCTCCTGTTTTTCTGTACAAATACGTATTGACCTCCTGGTGACCAGAACGGTGCCCACAGGCAAGGGCGAAGGGCCTGAGGGCCAGCCCGTTTGACACTTCAGTACGTGAATCTGGGGAAACGCTCCCTGACATTTCCACCGGCTGTGCCACGGCCCGTCCACTCAAGATGTCGGGTACCTGCCGCCGGGCTGGCCAGGGATGGCTTCGTGGGGTACGTGCGACACGCAGAGCTGGACAGGGCCCCGTGCTCAGAGGCCCCACACTCGGTTTCGTGTTCTCTGTTTTTGAGCAGGTGCCCTCCCCTCCTCACTATGCGCTGGGTGCGGCAGGTGGTGCAGCCGGTCCGGGCCCTGTCGTTATCCTTGGTGTTCTCGGCCCAAAGACAGAACAGACACGGGGGCTTCTCTCAAAGACCCCACCGTCTGGTCTGTGACTCCAACACACGAACTGATAGTACAGAAGCTGAAGTTGAACCCTCTCTCCCCTTCGTTCCCCTCAGCTGGTCCTACAGATGCTACTTCTTTGACGTCCCTCCTCACGCCCTCCCTGTGGCCACTGATTCAGGTCAGACGTCCTCCCAGCCGGTCCCAGGCTGGAGCGGCTTCCTAAGTGTGTCAGCTCATTTCCATGTCCACCTCCTGACAATCAAGCACGTGCTCTTGGCTTTCTCGGCCTCATGCATGGGGTCCCCTCTGCTTGGATGAGCCCCTCCGCCCCCACAGCCACACCCCTCCCCCGTCAGCCGGCTACACTTTGGGGACTTCGGGAGCCAGCTCGATGGCCCATGTCCTCCAGGACACCTTCCACGACCCTGCAGTCTGCTGAAATCGCTCCTTTCTGGTCTCCCACCAAGCCACCGGCTTTCCCCGGGTTCACCGCACTTCCATTTCCTGCACGCGCACTAGGGGGATGTCCCTGTCCTCCCCTTCTGCACATGGGGACTGTGTCTTTTCTTGTGTGAACCCTGGTGCCCAGCCAGGAGGCTGGTATACGTGGAGAGTTCAGTCGTCGTGGAGTAAAGGAGCAGGCAGGACTCCGGGAGGCCCCGGAGTAAAGGCCATAACAAGAGAGAGAACCACACAGAGATGCACTTTGCTCGGAGGTCTGGTTGTTAGCGGACCTCTCCTTGCCCCAGAAGGGAATTAAATGATCTCTGCAGACCTTCTTGTATCTCTTAGCATCACAAGTTTCCCCCCGGCGCCCCAGCTCGGAGTCCCCCTCTCCACGCCCTTCCTCCCACTGCTGCATGTGACCACCGACTCCTCACGGCCATCTTGGCCACACACGGGTTCTTTGGCCTGGTTTTTCCCCGAAGGGAAGCTGGTTCCTGAAGCAGGGACCTCCTCTGTCTTCTGTATAACCCAATGTACACTTTGAAAGCTCTCAGAAATGCCATTAATTATAATAATAGTGACACTTTGTACTTTTATAGCCTCTTTCATCAGAAGATCTCTGAGTACTTAAAAAATATTATCTCATTAATCCTCACAACACCCTCGTGAGACAGCTGGCAGGTAAGCCGATCCCAGTTTATCAGGAAGGGAATGAAGACAGAAAGATGGTGCCCAGGGAAGGGACCAGATCAAACACAGAGAAGGAAGCACTCTGGATCCCGCGCCCCAGGCAGCAGGACCCTAAACACCACCAGCGGACACGCCACACACGCCTGGTCCACGAAACGTATCTCGCCATGTGGGAGAATATGGATATGCCTGACGTCGCATCAGTATCTCATTAATGATACACAATCATGGACATCTTGGAAAAGTCACCTCTTTGTTTGCCAGCAAATACCTTCTGAGCACCTCCTCACCGCCGACCCTCGCTGGTGATCCAGCTGAACGAGGCTTATCAATAGTGTTTGTGAGTCCTTCTTTCCAAATCCACCTGAGAGTCTGTGATGCTCCCAGCAGAGAGGAAAGAGTATAATCATGTATGAAACCCAAGCCTCTTTCAACATCAGGAACACAAAACAGCACCTGAGAAAAAATATTAATTATGTCTTTTACCGAGGAATTGGGACTCTCATCCCACTGAGCCACCGTTGACATTCCTCGCTTGGAACTGAACAAGATTTTGAAGGTGTTTGGTTCAACCCTATCCTTTTGCAGGTGGGAAGAAGGAGGCACCGGGAGGCTGCAGCTTTCTCCCCGGGTCCCACAGTAGGCGGAAGGCAGGGCGGTGTGGATCGCCTTTGCTCCGCTTCCCCAGAACTCTCGCATTTCTCAACACAAGCACCCAAACAACACGTCTGAGAGCATTAGAGAAAGTTCTGGTAAATGCAAGTCCTTCTATTTTTACTTCCAAAGAGAGCTCTGGGTGTCAGGTGCCGGAAGGGCAGACAGATGGGGGGTTGGGAGGGAGCCGTGGAAGGAGGGGCCCGGGGGAGGCGTCATGGAAGGACCCGCTCAAGCCCTCGGTGACGGGCTGGGGCCCTGGACCCAGGCCAGGCGCGGAGCAGTGAAAGAAGCCCATGAGTTTCTACAGTGTGTGTGATATATAATAGGTACCTGTCCGATATAATTAATTGTATTTTTCCTAAATTTAACATTGCCCAGAGGGGAAAATCATTTTGCTTGGTAAAACCCCTCCTGCCCTACAGGGTCTACGAGCCGGCCAGATTTAATTGCTGCAGTAGAAACCACAAGAAAGACCAGGTTCCCACTCAATCTATAACCACATCTACTGAAGAATAGCTTTAATCACCTTTAAAAGGGTGACCACAAGATAATTAAAGAGAAAGGGTGCTCAGTGGGAATTATCCAGAAATATCAAATCTCCGTTTATCACGGAGTCCGACTTAAATTGTCTTGGCATGGCTTTGCTCTCACAAACTCCATTCTATTTTATGCTAAACCCTTGGATTTCCATTATTTAGGGTGGAGAAAACGGGCCTGTGGCACTAGCCTGCGTCCACGGCCAGGCTGAGAGGTAGAAAGAGATGATCATCCGCTGCGAAGAACACAGGGTTTGGGAGTGTACCACACAGAGCCTGAATCCTCTCTTCCTTCCTCACCTACCTCCCCACGTGACCTTGGCCGTTGACCTAACATCTCTGAGCATCCTCCCAAAAATGAGGACCACGGTGGTTATTCTACAAGATCATTCCAGCTGAATGCTCTGTTCCTTGGCATTCCTTCCCTTCTGCGGAATGCCTGCCCTTTCCAGAAACCAAACAAAAATGAACCAAGGCCTGAAATTAATGGAGCAGACTGAGCAGCCATGACCGAGTGGAGGAGCGGAAAGGGAGTTGGAGGCCAGGATGTGACAGCGGAGGGTGGCCTTCCTGAGCCTGATTTATGTTCTCCCTCCACTGATGCTGTTCCGCGGGGCTCAGGGCAGGGCTCTGAGGGCCAGGCGCGGAACCAGTGGAGCGACATTCTTGGCACCCCAGGAAGCCGGCTTTGTTCCAGACCCACATTCCCAGGCCTACTCTCAAAGTGAAAGTCCCGGCCCTTATCTCCCTGCTCCCGTCTCCCACCAACCGCAAGCACAGGCTCAGTGTCCTTGTCTAAACCCGTTGGAACAGAGAGAAGCACCCCCAACCCCTGAACCCCTAGCCTCCCCTCACAGGGAGGTGCAGAGGGGAGGAGGCAGACAACTGGTTTTCCCTCTCACCAGGAAGGAGGGGCACCTGGTAGGAGTCCTAATTTGGGTATTCATTCCTTTCTACACCCTTTGTGACCCAGGGGCCCCTCCCCCCACACACCAGTCACTGAAAGACCTGAAGGTTGAACTTGACCCAACTAGACCCAAAGCATGTTTCCAGGCATGTGGGTCACAGTCCTGGACTCATGACCTCTTTTTGTTTCTGCATATGCCTTTAAGCACCTACATCCAAACACAGTGCTTACCTCTGCCCCACCCCCAGCCCCAACATCCAGGAGGTCCAGCGGCTCCCTGCCTTTTTTCAGTAATGCACTAACCTCTCCTGTGGCAGGCTGGGTGATGCCCTTCCCTAAGATATCCAGGTCTTGACCCCTATAACTTGCAAACTTTACTTTATTTGGTAAAAGGGTCTTTGCAGATAGGATCAAGTTAAGGGTCCTAACAAGGGGTTCCTGGGGGAACCCAATGCACCACCTGAGCCCTTCTAGGAGGGATGCAAGTGGAATCAAGTCTGACAGTAGGAGATGTGACGACAGGTGCAAAGACTGGGAGCAAGGGGAGACGGAGGTGGCCAAGGAATGTGGGTGCTTCTAGAAGCGGAGGAGGGCGAGGAGAAGGATTCTTGCCTGAAGCTTCCCTAAGGAACCTGCCCTGTAGACACTCTGATGTTAGACTTCTGACCCCCAGGACTGTGAGAGAATAAATGTGTGTTGTTTTAAGCCACCAGGTCTGTGGTAACATGTTATAGACTATGAACTCATCTCCAGGATGTGAGGAGCTATGCTACAGTATCACATCCTGGGCACTTGGGTTTTTGCAAGCACCCTCCCCCCCCCGACCCTCCCCTTCCCCACTTTTCCCAAAGGCATCAGATGGAAGTGTTTTTGGTGGCAGGTAAGGCAATATCTGGCCCCTGATACCTTATCTTCCCCAAGTAACCAGAGGGTGGAGGTCACGGCAGATGTGACATGATGGTGGTTCTGTGAACTTTTCACTCCAGGTGCCAAGGAGGCTGCCATCCTGTGATTCCACAAATCATACTTACACCCTGTCTAAAAGAAGAGATTGAGCACAATGCCAACAGGGTCAGTCCCTTTTATCGTAAAAGTGAAAGTTTTCCCAGAAGCCTCCAGAGCTGTCTTACCTTTTGGGGTCATTGCTAGAATTGGGTCCCACAACCCGCCCTGGTCTTCAAGGGATACAGGGAGATTCGGGAACAGAATTGTAGTTGTTTGCTTGGGTCAAATATGGTCCATTGCCTTGACATGCTGGTGTTGCAAACAAAACCAGGTTACCTTCACAGGGAAAACAAGGTGTTGGGTGGGCCAGTAGAGCAGGAACATCCTTGCCTCTGTGGTAGCCCCTCTCCCCTCAATGCACAGCAGCCCAACCTCCAGCTGCTGGTTCCTGGCTTCTGCCTCTGCTTATTTTCCTTTGCCTGAGGCAGGGAGAAGCTGGAGGCGCTGAGGCATTAACACCCAGCCCCAGCAGTGCCCCGCCAGCGATAGATGGGAGATGGCAAATAAATCCCCAGCCTCCTTCCCTCCTCACATGAGATTAGCCTGAGGTGTGCTCTACACCATCTCCCATGGATCCCTTGCAAGGCCGGGCTCCAACTGCCCACAGTGGTAATGGTTTAGCAGTGGAATCTTTCTCGGTCATCTCCACAGGATGCCTCAAGTCCCTGCTGCTCCTACATGTCCTCCTGTGTCACGTCCCAAATAATCTGCACACACACAATTCCTGGTCTCTTCAGGGAGACCCAAATTACAACTGCCAGTGAGACAGTTTTTCATTTTGTTCCCGCCCCAATCTCATTCAGAAACAGAGAGTCCCAATACCCACTCCCAACATGTCCTTTACGAGGAAACTTCTCCGCAGAGACAAGACTTCTTACACAGGTGTAAGTCCCGGCTCTTTCTACACCATCACGCATGCATTCATTTATGCCTTCATTGATCAAGGGCTGCTGAGGCTCAACATGACCAGACCCTGGGTCATTGGCTCAGTGTGCCGGGGTAAATCAGATATGTCCCCCCACCCCCACACCCAAGAAGCAGTCGACATCAAAGGAAGGGGAGTTGAGGAGACCAAGCAGCAGAGAAAATTTGCCTGAAAATGGTCTGAAAGATTGAGTGCAGGTGAAGTTGAACAAAAAGGGGTTATTTAAACCCAAGGCACAGAGTAGAAAGAGTCATGAGAATGACCAAGAGAACACATCTGGGGGCCTGCTGAGCCATGCATAGACGTTGGGTGGAGAGTGGACACATCAGGGAATTTCAGAAGGGGATGCACTGGAAAGGAAGACAGAGCTGAAGAGGGAATGCCCATTTGGAGACACAACCTACCCACTTCCCAGAGTGTCATCCTTCTACCAAGTTCCAAATCCTAGTGTTCACGAAACCAGCCCATCTCTGAGTGAGGTGGACATTACCAACCCCTTTCACTTATACAACCACTGACAAGGGGCTATAACGTAGAGATTCATGTGATATCTTCACCACGAACTCTTCCTCCCGATTGTCCTTCCTTTACCGGAGGATAAAGAACGATCAAAATATAAAAGGGTCTTTTCTGAGTCCATACGGAGGGCAGGTAGAACATCTGGGATTTTAATGGGAGCCTCGCTTACTCTTGAAGAGATTCTAACCACCCTCCTTTCAACCGAGAAAACTGAGGACAGACAGATGTGGAGTCCACTCGCCTAACAAACCTGGTTCCGTTAGTGGCATGGTTCCATCTTTATGAAAAATCTTTTTATCTTTTTGTCAAGAGCTTCAAATTCCACTGTCCACTACAAATATAAGGACACACACACACACACACACACACACACACACACACACACACACAGGTACATATAAATTTTGTGGTAACACACCTTTAAAAAAGTAAAATGAAACAAATGCGATTAATTTCAATGACATAATTTATTTAACTCAATATACCCAAAATAAGATCATTTCATCATGTAATCAATATAAAAAAATCCTTCATCATGAATGAGATATTTACGTTATTTTGTTTTTATGGAATCATCACAATTTGGGTATAGTTTATACTTATAACACACCTCAGTTTGAAGCAGTCACACGTGGTAGTGACCACCAGATTGCCCAGGGCAGCTGTGAGCCCTGACTTAAAGTTGTAAGGTCTTGCCTTGGATTTTTCCATCTCCATTTCAGGTCACATTTTCTCTGCTGCTCAGTATTTCCCAGCAGAGCAAATGTGCATGGCCAGGGCATGTGATTTCATAGACCGAATGGTAGGTAAGAAGCCAATGAGGTTCAAGGCTCAGCAAACTATAACCATGGGCCCAAATCAGTCGGTCCGTTTTAATTCAGTGTGTAAGCTATGAATAGTCTCTACATTTTCAAAGGTAATAAACCCACAAAAAAACAAATAAGAGGAGTAGGTAATAGCAACGGCAGAGGGTCTGCAAAGCTTTTACAGAAAATATTTGCTGATCCCTGGTCTAGTTAGTTCTTTTATTTTTTTTTAAGTGAACAGGGTTTATGGCATTTAGATTCCATTCTGTAACCACAACTCCTGCAAGTTTTTACTACTCACTTACTTTCTCTGTACTTTCAGCGCTCACCATCAGTCCCTTCCCCATGGCTTCTCCATCTCTGAGATCTTCGTTTGAGTCATTGCTTGGTTAGCTGAAGTTCGTTGTCAATTTTGTTTCAAGAAAGTCATGTACATGCTCTGTTATCTGAGATTCTACGTGATTAATAGTCCACGTTTTGTCTGCTTGTGTCTATATACTGAAGAAGGAAAGTCAGACTCAGCCTTTCCCCACAAGTGCCTGGTCTGGATGGGGAATCTAGGCATGGAAGTCCTGCCCCCAGAGCATGATGCACCTCCCTCTGTGTTCGGGTGTGGGCTGCCACACACACGTTCTTACCACCCCCTCCCACCTCCCACTCTTCCTCTGGATCTGCTGGACTCAGACTTAGGGTACCATTCTCCCCAGCATCCCGCAGACCCCGCTGCCTAACTTCCTCCTTGCGTCAGCACCCATGTCGACTGTACTCATACCTGAAACACAACCAGGCACAAGAGTCACGCCTTACCTCCGCCAGGACCTCACAGCCGCTGCTCCTGTCTTGGGGTGGGATGTGCTGCTGGAGGGAAAACCTGAAACTTGATGTTCCTTCCTTTCAGGACACTCGTGTTTTCTGCTCAAATTGATGGTCAGTAAATTAAACAAGGATGTGTCTTGGTATGAAATGCTCTTCATCAACTTTCTATGAAACAGCGTGAACTTTTCATATGAAAAGATCTCTTTCTTCTCTTCAGCTGTGTCAATGAGCAGAAGCCCTCTCTGTGGGTTCCAGTGTTTGGGGACCATGGTTTCGTCCTGTAGTGTGTCATCGCAGTCTATCCTCCGTATCTGTTATCCTCCGGCTGATTTGCTCTCTGGTCTTTCTCCTCTGCACGAATTTCTTTATTTCTTGACTATCATAAGCACTTTCTTAACACCAGCAACTCAGAATCTGCTGCCATTCCAGGCTTCAGGTTATTTTCACTTGGAACACCACTTCTCATCTTTGGATGTTCCCAACTCTCCTCTGAGTTCCTGGTTCACCAAACTCATGGTCATACTGTCTTCTTCTACAGCACAGAGCTGGGGATTTTCTTCAGTTCCTGGGGTTCTATCTTCTTCAGGACTAGGTTCTTCATCTGGGTTTTGTACAGAATGTTCTTTAAATTCTGTAGCCTCAGCTCTTGATGTGGTATATTTGCATGGCCATCAAGCCATTTCTTTCCATCTACCTTACCCTAGACAGGGGCAGCTCTGTCCAGACCTGCTTTCTCTGATAGAGAACTTGCTGTGAGATTGGGATCAGCCTGAACTCCAAGATCCTGGCACACGTTCTGTACCACAGGGTGAGTCCACGCTGCAGGAGCTGTGTTCTGTTTGGATGAAAAGACTGTCTACCCCAGGCAGAAACACGCTTCATAATGCCAGAAAGAGCTCAGGGAGCGGCAAGCCCAACTCCAGTCTGTCCCACATCTGCCTCGACAGACACAGGCGGGTGGTGCATGAGGACGACTCAGTGAATTTTCCTTGACTTTTCCTAAAGGTTTCTACTCGCCCCCTCAGTAACCCACTTCAAAATTAGAAAAGGGGGCAATTGGCCAAGAAACACATACATACATACATACAAAATATGCGTGGTTTACCTCCCTATTTCATCCATGTATTATTTGGGGGGGTTGGGACCATATGCAGGTGGTCATTTCAGAATCACATGTTCTTTCTTTGGCTTCCATCTTCGCATGTGAATAGCACGAGGCTCTGTTCCGTCAAGTTCTGTGCAGCAGCTATTCATTTTTGGCGTGTTTTTATTCATTTTTACCCATTTTAGTAGGTGTTACAGAAGGAAGATTCCATGATCCATTTTTACCTCATTGAACATGTTCAGAGGTTTAACACCTTTCTTAACCCCAAACTTCAGTAAAGTGAAATAGACCCCTCTTCCCTCTCTGCATTTTCCAACAGAGGTCCTGTTGTCAACAACCCCCTTTCTCCCATCTCCCAACAGTCAAATCCCAGCCACTCCTTCATACTCGAATCAAATGACATTCATTCCTACACGACATCTTCCTTTTACTCTGCAAAAAAATGCCCTCTCCCTTCCCTGAATTGCCTCACTATCTGCTCCCGTCTTTCACCACTCACCATTTACCACCTCACACTAGATTTTCCCGTGTCCACCATGGTCTCCCTCACTGCACTATAGTCTCCATGATGGCCTGGTCTGTATGTTATTCATGCCTATGCCCTTTGTGTGTAGTGAGGAAAAGAACAGGGCACAAGCTCGGTTCATGTTTGTTAAATGAGTCAAAATGGTACTCAGTGAAAATGGCCCACCTTATGTCAATGTGAATTACGGAAAGCACGAAGGGATGTGAAGTAGAGCTCAAGCAGAAGGCTTGGAGCCCCAACAAATCCCATCATGATGAACACCGTCAAAACAAGGCATTCTGAGTGGCAATTAGATTTCTAGCTGGCCCAGATAGCCCATTTGTTTATAGCATGATCTTCTCAATAACGCAGGTGATAACAATGTTGCCAACTGACAGCCATCCTTAAGTGCCATTCAGTTGTCAAAGTGCCTTCTTATTTGTTGTCCCATGTGATCCTCAGAACAACCTGGGGAAGCTGATCTTTTCAATCCAACTTTACAGATGAGGAAAGGGAGATGTACATGTACCGAATATCTCATCCCAAGTCATGCAGTTGGTGGGCAGCAAAGTCCTCACCAGGCCACATCTGTCTGCTTGCCCCACAACATTTGACAAGCTTCTCTAATCAACACTCTCCCCTGCTCATAGATGGCAGGCCCCACAGGTTGTAGAGGTTGTTGACTGCACAAAAGCATCTGGATGAGGAGCCAAGTGGGAAGGAAAAACCAGTTCATGCTCCTTTTGTCAAGCTCTGTGTCCTGGCACAAGGATACATCTGCTCAGAAGGATCTCTTTTTTTTTCTAATTCACACACAGACTGGCAGGGGAGCTAATTGTAGGGATCCTGTTTGCTAAGTTCTTCCTCTCCAAAGACCTCTGAAAGTAGCCCACAACAGGTATTGATAAATTGTTTACTGAATGAGCATGTTCTTACTTACAAAGCTCATTTTCATAAACTATTTCATCTAGTTCCCTTAAAAAAATTTCTAAACAGACAAAATTCTGAGAATCATCAGGGATTTCTGAAGGAGTTCCAGGCCCTTCTAATGGTGGAATTTGACCAAAGGGTTTCAGGAGGAATCCAGAATCACTGCAAAGTCAAGGAAGGAGAGTGTGTTCTTCCCCAACACTAGAGGAAAGCAGAAAGGGACATTTTCCCTTTCTGCTGGTCCCATATCTAATCCATCCCAAGAGGTGGGCAACGTGTTCCATGATCTTTTAGGGTTAAGTGTCCCAAAATTTATCTATCATCTGTGTGAGGGAAAACCAGGAAATGAATGGGTTGGGGTCTCCATGTAATTGGATGTGCACGACTTTACTAAAAATGCTGCAAATATGTGGGTCCCACCACGGGGACACCAGGATCAGCAGGAGAGCCTGAGTGAGCTGCAGTATGGGGGACATGGGACAGAGAGGAGTAGTTTAAGAAACTAAGGAGCAGAAATGTGGCTTCCTGAGATGCTCGTGGGAAGGGGTCCTTGAGAGAGGGGTCAGGAGAGGGGAAGAGTAATAAAGTGGAAGTGGGTGACGTCCACACGGCTGGGTTACTCTGGATTTTGATGGATCAAAAATCTGTGCACTGGGTCTCAGTCTAACCATCAGGAGAAATATCTCTGCTCTTTCAAGCCATAAACCCCACTGCTGGGAGAGTAAAGACTGTCTCACGCATGCATACGTGCATTGAACACACACATTCCTGGTCTTCTTGGTGCCAGGTCTCAGGCCGGGCTCCGTGGTTCAGGAGGTCCAGACATGATCCCAGCCATTAGAAGTTTCTATCCCAGTGAAGCAGACAGGCATGGCCCTGGGCTCCACTAGGAGATGCTAGGAATGGTCAGCTCGACCAGAGAGGAGAGGAGAAAGACCTGCGAAAGTTGAAAAGAAGGGACAGTCAGTGCAGCATGAGGAGGCACCAGGAGGCAGCGCCTCTCCTGCAGTGCTGGGGGAGCAGAGCCGGGGGATCTCCAAGAAGCACAGAGAGGCTTCTGTCTTCGCTTTGCTCTCCCCGGTCTCCATAGCCCACACCACTGCGTTCTTTGGTTGGTAGATCACGTCACAAACTCCAGGTCTTCATTGGGATAGGGAGGGGAAGGAGGAGCACATTCATTGAGACCCCCAGAGTGCCACGACCCCTCACTCCGCATAGTGTACTGATAGCTCCGCCCACGGCTGAGTGCCAGGTACAATGCGAAGTCCTGCCTGCATCACTGTACTGGATGCTCACAGCAACGTGGAGGGAGCATGAGCTGCCCCACGCCTGGATAGCAGCCGGATGAAGTCAGGGACGACCCTTCCAGCATCTGAGAGGAGATCCCAGGCAGGAGCAGGCGTGAGCGCAGAGGCTCGGAGCATATATGGAGAGTGGGCGGGTCCGAGCCATAGCAGGGGCTCAGTCCTCATGGTGGAAACTGCCAGGTCTGTGCAAGGACTCTGGCAATGACCCTGAGCCAGACAGGAAGCCCCTGAGAGCACCGGACAAGAAAAGTGACATCATTTTATCTATACTTTAAAGGGATTGGTGTACATACACTTAAACATCTGAACTTTTTTTAAAGGATTCCTTTGCTGTGTTGTGAACAGACTTGCAGCAGGAGAACGAGGGTGAGGGCAGTAACTGGGAAGCCAGTTAGCAGCCTTTATAAAGTAAAAGCATCGTGTAGGGCCCAGAGTGGGGGCCCTCAGAGGGGGACATTACAACTGAGCTCACACTCAGCCCCGTGCCAGACACAGTAACACAGAGAAGACCCAGCCCCACCAGGGCCTCCAAATGGTTCAGAGTAGTTTCCTTTGCTAAGTGTTTGTCAGTGAAGGAAGGAGTGACCCCTTGTGCTGTTCCAGGTCTGGTGAAGAGCCTAACAGGGCAACACCTGAGACACTATGAGATGGCCATTGTGACAGAGTTACACCAAGGGTCCCAGAGGAAAGAAGAACTTTTTCTGGGGAGGTGAACGGGATGCAAGCAAAGGCTTCACAATGGCAGTGATACTGAGCTGGGCATTGAAGGATGCATAGGAGTTTTCCATGCAGTTGGGGAGACCAAGGTCACACAAGGAAAGGTCAGCATTAGCAAGTGCTCAGAGACCAGAAGTGTGTATGACATTCATGAACTCATGAAAGTCTTCTGTACCTGGAACACAGTAGGTGCTCAGTAAATACTTGTCACATAAAAGAACGATCGGTGTAGGAGTGACTGAAGGCCAGGCTGTGAGGACAGCGTGGGGCACCATGGATGTCTCCTGGAAGCACTGAGAAGGTGCTAACGTGGTTATTATGGTGAGCGTGATGTGTCCTTTAACAAATCCCTGGGGGGCAAGAATTGCATGCTTGTCACCCTTGAGTTCAAAACGCAGAAGTAGGGCCTGGAGTAGGGTCAAAGATACTCATAACGGCCAAGCTCTTCTATGCTCAGCTCAGCCTCCCTCCCTGAGGCCAAGCTCTCGTATCCTTGTCCACCTGTCCCCTTGGACGCTGAATATCCAACACGTACAAGGGGAAACCCTCCGTGTCCCATCCCAGACATGCTCTTCTCCTGCAGTAGTGATACTGCAGGAACCCACAGGGAGCTGGGTCCCCACCACACCTTGCCACCTGGATTGCCTCCCCTTTCCAGGTCCCCTGCAGGGGGGCTGGGAGATGCTGGAACAGAGGCGACATGTGCACCTTCTCAGCTAGAACACAGGAGAGAAGGCGTGGCTTCCTTGCCCTCTCCCTTGCCCTGTGGCCATGATGGAGGAGGGCCCAGACTCCAAGATGGTGTAGCTCTGAGGTGGTGGCTTTGTACCCACCAGCATAGGATACATGCCATGAACAAAAATTTAACTCTTGTTGTACTCATGCATTGTACTCATGATGTGGTGGGGTTGCGGGGGGGGGGCATGTTTCCACATTATAACCTTCTCCCATGGACTCAAACACCAGTCTCTCTGACCTTAATTAATAATACCGCTTGCCTAAACCAAAAACCTATGATTTTTTTTCTCTTCTTTTCTTTTTTACGCTCCTACACATACACATGTAATCCGTTGCTAAATCCCGTGAAGTCTACCTCTAAAATATTTCAGGAAGTGATAGCTTATCACCACCTCTGTTCCATTCACTTTGTTCAAACCACCAGAAACCTTGGAAGGAATGTAGCAGCTGCCTCACTGAGCTATGTCATTTCCATCTTGTCTTCTCCCCACAGAAGCAAGAGAGACTTACCATTACTATTATTTCTTTGCTTACAAAGACCCACTTTCTTGGAAATACATCCAAATGCCATAGTGGGGCTTACAAAGTCCTGTAGGACTCTGGCCCATGTTCTTTCTCTAATCCAGCTGCGACCATTAGGCCTTTTTCTGACTCTGTCTCAGCATCCTTGCCTGCTTAATGTCCCTTGGCCTCAGGGCTTTTGCACCAGCCACTCCTATTAGCATCACGCTTTCCCCCAGCTTTTCCACACTTAGCAACTTACTCTCTCTTCTCAGATAATCTGCCACTTTCACAAAAAGGCCTTCCCTGATCTCCCTTTGTTACACCAACCGTCCTCTCCCCATACAGTGATACAGTAACACTACGTTATATCACCTGTCCTAGAATCTTTGCAAAAGTTACCTCTAAAACTACATTTTTGTGTGCATGCTTGTGTTTTGACTGTATCCCCTAGACCCCCAACACCTAGGAAAAGTCTCAGGACATAGCGATCTCTCAAAATATCCTCAGTGAATGACTGAATAAAGGAATGGGCACATTACGTGGAATTTTAACCATCCAGAGAAACCAGTGAGGTGATGGCAAACCATCTTGAGGATGGGGATGCCTTGGGCCCAGCACTGCCGTACCATTCTACTCCCTAATCCAAAATGGAAGCGGAAGAGAAGAGAGAGTGAGAGTGAAAGGGCGTGCTCACCCTCCTGTTCAGGGTGCCTCTCGGGCCTGACAAATGATGACTTAGAGAGAGATCAGAACATCCAAGACCAAAACAGTCATTAGCCACCACTCCCCCCCCGACCCCTCCCAGAACCCGCCGGCTGCCAGAAGCCGGCCCAGACAGTCCAGTCAGGAAACAAAAAGGTGGAACAGAAAAGCCCCTTTGAGCAGGCTGGTTATTAAGAGCTCTAGTCGGGGAGAGAGAGTGTGTGCAGCTTAACTCCAACATTCGTGCTGGAAATGTAAAAAACAATTATGACATTCAATTATTCCATTAAGTGAAATTAACCATTCTTCTCGTTCTTTGAAAAGACCAAAAGAAAGCAGAGATCTGAATAATTAGGTCAGTGAAGAATTGTGAAGAAAGGATGTCTAGACTTTTATTTTCATTTGAAAGTAGGAGGAGGGTTTTGCATTTGGGCTGTGTGTGTGTGCATGTGTGTGTGTGTGTGTGCGTGTGTGTGTGTGCGTGTGTGTCTCCCCACTTGCTCTAAGAACGCCTTTGAATTCCCGGGGTGGTCACATCCGCGGCTCTGCCCCGGCAGGTACGGCCAAGTCCGGATCAAGGAGTGGCATTCCCACTTTGATGTTGACTGTCACGCTCCGATGCTTGACGATCTCTTTGGCTGCCTGCAAGTCTGTTGTCCTGGGCGACCAGGTAAACCCACCCGGGAGTGCAGTCCCTGCCTCCCACCCTCCCTGGCACCCCTTACAGAGGAGAGAGAGAGAGAGAGATGTAGGTGAGAACATCCCCTAGCGCTCTTCAGTTCGCAAGAGGGATGTAGGCCCTTGATCAGTATCTATTGAGGTTGTGTTACCGGGTGGCAGAGTTATAGACAACACAAGAATAAAGCTGTCTGGTCAAAAGCATGCACAGATACACTGGCTCATATGACGAAGAGAGCAAGCGGAAAGACAGGGCCACTTCTGAGCCTCTGGGTGGGTTGCTCCCCTCTCTCTCAAGCCCCTGGGCTTGTAGCCACAAATGGTAGCCATCCCCCTGAGCGGGTGGCTGTGGGTAGTACGGAAGCTACCGTATTTCAACCTCCCAACCCAGCATCTGACTTCCCTCGTCCAACGTGCCACACTGTCTCCAGCACACTAATGTTTCCATTCCAGTCTGTGATTCGGAAGCCTGCAACTATAAAGTATCAATGCCATCTGGGAGATGTTTTGTTTGTTTGTTCTGTATATTTGTATTCACCTGTCAAGTGATCCATTTCTCCAAGGATGCTTGGAACACCAGACCTGCTTCTTTGTGATAAGGACCTCCGTCGTTTGCTCTAAAAGTTCACCCCATGCCAGTTCAAAAGCATGACATAAAACTATGCCCCAAACAGTCCTTCAAAATTGCTTTTTGAAATTTGTTTATCTTTTTAAAGTGTGGTAAAATGCACACATGAAATTTACATCTTCACGGTTTCCAAGTGCATGCTTCAGTGGCTTTAAATGCATTCATGTTGTTGTACGACCATCCCTACCGTCCATCCCCAGGACTGTTTTCATCTTGCAAAACTGAAGCTTTGTCCCATGACATTCTAACCCCCTCTCCTTCCCCTCCACTCCTGGCAGGCACCCTTCTCCTCTGTGTCTCTGTGAGTTTGACGCCTCTGGGAACCTCCTATAAGCAGAGTCCCACAGTATTTTCCATTTTATATGGCGTATTTCAGTCAGCATCATGTCCTAAAGGTTCATTCATGTTGTAGCAGGTGTCAGGATGTCCTTCCTTTTTATGGTTAAATCATATTCCATTGTGCATAAATAGCACATTTTGTTTTCCATTCATCTGCTGACAAATACCTGAGTTGCTTCCCTTTTGGTTTTTATGAGTAATGCTGCTTAAACATGGGTGGGAAAAGTTTCTGCTCTCAATCCTTCTGCATATTAAAATAATTTTTAGGAAGTAAAAGCATCTTTTTCTATTCCTGGAAAGTGAGATTCTGTTCAATGTACTGAGCTCTTGCAGCATCATAGAAAGTACACGTTCTTTGCATTCAGATGGAGCCTGAATTAAAAATTCCGGTTGTACCACTCTGGAAAACAGCATGGAAGTTCCTCAAAAAGTTGAAAATAGAACTACCCTGTGACCCAGCAATTACACTACTGGGTATTTACCCTAAAGATACAAACATAGTGATCCAAAGGGGCACGTGCACCCAAATGTTTATAGCAGCAATGTCTACAATAGCCAAACTATGGAAAGAACCTAGATGTCCATCAACAGATGAATTGATAAGGAAGATGTGGTATATATATACAACGAAATACTATGCAGCTATCAAAAGAAATGAAATCTTGCCATTTGCGACAATGTGGATGGAACTAGAGGGTATCATGCTTAACGAAATAAGTCAATCAGAGAAAGACAACTATCATATGATCTCCCTGATACGAGGAAGTGGAGATGCAACATGGGGGGTTGGGGGGGTAGGAGAAGAATAAATGAAACAAGATGGGATCAGGAGGGAGACAAACCATAAGTGACTCTTAATCTCACAAAACAAACTGAGGGTTGCTGGGGGGAGGGGGGTCGGGAGAGGGGGGTGGGGTTATGGACATGGGGGAGGGTATGTGCTATGGTGAGTGCTGTGAAGTGTGTAAACCTGGCGATTCACAAACCTGTACCCCTGGGGATAAAAATACATTATATGTTTATTAAAAAAATAATAATAATAAATAAATAATTTTTTTAAAAATTCTGGTTGTAACATTTAAAAGTACTGCCAATTTAGATAGACTAACTTCTCTAAGACTTACTTTCTTGACAAGTAAAATAGGAAAAAACAGTCCTTTCTAACAGGGAAAGGTGGTTGCCAAGACCAGGTTGGTGAAGAGCACTTCCAAGGAGGCAGGGAATGGATCAGCCTCCCTCAAGACCATGTCCTCAGGGTCAAACATCACGCCTGATGCAAAGAAAGCCCTCCATAAAAACCACTCATGTGAGTCAATGTGTAATGACCTTGCAAGTTCACCTTACACAGGGCGGGGTGCACAGGAAGTACTCAGCACCTGGGGGCTAGAGCTACTTTCACTGTGGTGACCTTAACACATCGGGCTGGGACAATCAGCCAGGTTCACAGGCTCGGTTCCCCACCTGACAAGGAAGACTGGGGGACCACCATGGAGAAGAAACTTGGCCAAGGACACAAAGCAAATTAGGGAAGAACTAGAGTTTATCTCTGCCTCCGAAGTCCCAGTGTGTGGCTCCATATCATCCATTTCTTGTTCCAATGAAATAGGGAACCATAACTCAGCCAAAGCCCACCATACAATCTTCTCTATGCCATGAGTACCCCTGATGAGCCTCCATTTCCAGGATCCTGTCACACTGTGGTTTGCAGACCTGTCACACTGTGGTGGAGGTCATCTCAACAAAACACCATGCATTCACTTCTGGTACTTGGGGCCACCTGCATCCCTTGGCTCGTGACCCCATCCATGCATCATTTCAAACTCGAGCTTCTGCCATCATCACTCCTGCTTCCTCCTCTGTCATTAGATCTCTCCCCAACCGCCATCTCCCTCCATAAGGATGCTCGTGGTTACATCTAGGGCTACACAGATAATTCAGGATCATCTCACCATCCTCAAGACCATTGACTTAACCACACATGCAAAATACACCTAGCCATAAGAGCAGCGTTCATGGGTTCAGGAAGATAGGAACTGGATGTCACCGGGACTTTCATTCAACCTACTACAGACCTTCAGCTGTCCAACTGCAGATACTAGTTGATTTTCTCAGCAAGTAATCCCAGAAAATGTCAACAATAATGACTCCATGCACTTCTACCTAACATGCAGTATTTAACTGTGGCTCAACAGATGTCCTGACAGTCAGGGGTAATGTCCAAAGTGGCCAACACAGGGAAGGCAAACGCCCTGCTAATCAGAATGGGCAGTGGCCACAAGACAGAAGCAGAGCCCCAGAGATGCCCTGTGGAGCTGAACACTGACCCTGGGGTAGCTGGACAGTGGACCCAGAGAGGAGGCTGAGGTGGACAGGTCAGCCCTCTGGGATTTCGGAAAGTGGCTACTTGGCAAGTAGTTTTGTTGATAAGTATTTAGGTATTTTAGCAGCCAGGATAGAGTTAGCTCTGCCCAACAACTGAGATTCAGCCCTATTTTTATGGGGTAGGTGTTAGGAGTACCTTAAGTGACTCAGGAACCCAAACCTCCATAGAGCACTGAATCCCCAGATTCCAAAGTGCAGGGACACAGCCCAGGCCAGCAGAGCCTCAACACTCTGAGACTGAAATTCAGCTCCATTTCATCTCCTGGGCCAGGTGCCATCCAGGGCAAAGAACTCTGATGGGAGGGAAGTGTCAGGTGTCATCCAAGGAACCCCATCAAAGTACTCTTAGTAGGAAGAGTTGTAATGGTCTGAGTATAAATGAATCAGACATACGCCAGTCACATTTCCCCCAGAAGAAGCATGCACACACACACACACTCACACACACATTCCTTCACACTCAATCATACACATCCATACCACACATCCACGCTCATTCATACTCACTGGGCCATTCACGTACACTCCCTCGCACACTCACACACACTCACTGCCTGAGTTTCCTATTACTGTTGTGACAAATTGCCACAAACTTTGTGACTTATTCCAACACAAATTTATCCTCTCCCAGTCCTGGAAGGAGAAAGTCCAACATGGGCCTCACCGGGCTGAAGTCAAGGTGTCCGCAGGACTGTGTGTCTTCTGGAGGCTCTAGCAGGGCCAAGTTGTGTCTCTTTCAGCTTCTGGAGGCACCTGCTCTCCTTGGCTCTCAGCCCTTCCAGGGGCAGGCAGGTCCCTCTCACAGGGGGTCTTCCTACCTCCTCTTCTCCACCTTTCATTGCAAGGGCCCTTGTGATCATGTGGGTCCACCAGGATAGCATCCCGAATTTAGGGTCGGGGTCGGGACCTCTGCAGTCTTCGTCCCCCCTGCCAGGAGCATGGGACAACCTCATAGCGTCCGGGGATTAGGGTGTGGAGTCTGCAGGGCCATTACTCTGCCGACCGCACATACAAACACCCCACACTCACTCACACACAGCACACTTACACATGCACACTTACCACACACATGCACACACCATACTCACACCATACACACCACACTCACTCACACATGCACACACACCACATTCACACACAATACACACATTCCACTCACTCACTCATGCACACGCACCATACTCACCCACCACACTCACTCAACACACCACACACTGCACTCACACATGCACACACACCATGCTCACATCACACTCATACAAACCACACTCAGTCACACGCCACATTCACTCACACACTCTTTCAAAAAATGAAAAGCCAAACACTTGGATGGGTTTCTTTTGGGTTTTGCTCATCCCAAAGCATTTGGCCATAAATGGTGACATCTGACCCACGCACCACCACACCCTCCCATCCACAATCAATTCTCTTTCTTTTCAGGGATGCAATCAACAGTAGCATCGGAAAAACATGCCCCTGTGGTCTACACCGGCCTGGCAGCGTGACAGGGCTCCACCGAGCGTCAGAGCCAGCGGGAGAGGAGTCTGGAACTGCCGGTTTCTGGGGCGTCCACAGGCAGATTCTGCACAATGGGGATGCACTTGAAGCCTGGGGAATGCAGAGGGGAGGGAATCCGAGGAAGCAGACAAAGACTGATCAGGCTAAAAAGACAGAAGTCTCATGTCTGAACACCCTGGAGCCCATCTGTGCAAACTCATCTCCAAATATCCCAATTTCCTACTGTTGCCTCTCCCAGGAAGAGACGGCCGTGCTGAGGGTCTCAGGGCCCTGGGGTTAATGGGCGGCTTGTGCTTGTGACACAGTTTATCGGGACAAAGGGCTCTGAGCAACCAGATTGTCAGACCGTCCCATTGTATAGATGAGAAAACTGAGAGTCTGCCACTGTAGTGTAGACAGAGCCAGAACTCAGTGTCCCCCGCTCCCAGTGGGGTCTTCTCTGTACTAGATTGCGTGTTCCCACTTTTTTTTGCACTCGAAGATTCTCTGAAGTCAGGTAAGAAGTACCTTCATGTCGTGGGCTGGAGATGGTTTCCATGTCTCCACACGCCCATCCCCGCATACACCTGTCCAGTGACTCTTTACTGAGGACCTGCTCCATGGAAGGTGGTGGACAGCACTGGGGCCTCAGAGCTGAGGACGGTATGGCCGTGGTACACCCCCACCCTCCCCAAAGCATCACAGTTCTGTCATGACACAGAAGGGACCCGTGCCAGGATGCAGGTGGTCCTGCCCAAGAAGATGCAGTCTAGGCAGGGGAGGGCCAGAGGACTCAGGAGTCCAGAAAATCTAGAGTGAACACTCAGCTCTGTCACGTGCTGTCTTTGGGATGTGAGGCAAGTTACTTAACCTCTCTGAGCATCAGTCTCCTCATTGTGGCCTCTGATTCATACAGTTATCATGAACTTCACGCATTTTAATGGTTCAAAGACACCTCTGACTTGCCCACAATGGAGGGGCTTGCATTCGCACAGTTGGGTATAATGTGAACGACCACTCATGACAGGTGATGGGAAGCTAGAATCCCGAGTGTCCGGTTGGGGGCTGGGCGTGGGCAGCCACTGTGGACACAGCGTGGCAGTCCTCCAGGAAGTTAAAAATAGAATCACCGTAAAATCCAAGAAGTCCACTCCTAGGCATATACCCAAAGAAATTGCATCAGAGACTCGAAAACAGCCTGTTCCCAGCATTATTCACAGTAACCCAGAGACAGAAACAACCCAAACGTCCATGGACAGATGACTAGATCGACAAGATGTGAGACAGCCATGCATGGGAATACTACTCAGCCTTAAAAAGGAAGGAAATTCTGTCATGCTACAACACGGATACACCTTGAGAACATTGTTATACGTGAAATAAGGCAGACACAAAGATAAGTGCTGTATGATTCCACATATATGGGCATCTAGAATAGAACAATTCACAGAAACAGAAAGGAACCAGGAACTTGGGCAGGGGAAGGAGGGAGTTATGGTTTGATGAGCACATCATGTCTGTTTACAATAAAGAAAACAACTCTGGGTTTGGATGGTGGTAATGGTTTCACAACAATGTGAATGTTCTTAATGCCATTGAATTGTACACGAAAAATGGTTACTATGGTAAATTTTATGCTATGTTTATTTTACCACAGAAAAGGTTTTATTTTTTTTTAAAGACTTTATTTTTTTACTTGAGACAGAGAGAGAGAAAGAGAATGAGCGGTGGGGAGGGGCAGAGGGAGAGGGAAAAGCAGTCTCCTCACTGAGCAAGGAGCCCAACATGGGGCTTGATCCCAGGACCCCTAGACCATGACATGAACCAAAGCAGATGCTTAACAGACTGTGCCACCCAGATGCCCCCAAAAGATTTTCTTTTAAAAAAGGGGGGGCAATGTCTGCTAACACAGAGTGGGTCTGCCAGGTAGTAAAGCAAGGACCAGTCAGAGGGACAACATTTCTTCCATGAGAGAGGTGGTGGGTGGAAGTGCCCTCCCCCCAGAGGTAAGAACCAAGAGGTTGCAAAAGAGAGAGTGGGATCCTTCACCCTCACCCAGCACCATCTGTCCAAAGCCTTTACACGAGGAATGACAAACTGTGCATAAGAACTCAGGTGGGGACTCCAGCATCAACTCACATAACGTGATGCCATAACTCCAAGGTGCCGTGTTGTCTCCCTCAGCCACATACTGACTCGGGTGGTTCCCTCTTCCAGAAATGCCGTCCCTTCTCTTGTTCAACAGAGCAGTTTCCTCCAGGTGCTGCCTGGACCTCCCTCCTTCTCATCCCCATCATTCCACTCACCACACCAGACTCTACATAGCTATTTTCTCATCATGATCATCAACAAAAACAAGTGTCTTAAGGTTGGGGTCATTTATTCCCTCATGGCTTCTGGGTGAACAAGTGAATGAACAAATTCTTTGTAGCTCCCATTGGAGGACATAGCGCTCTGTGCCTCACACATCTCTGACCATTACATTGGGCTCCCATCATAAACTGCCTTCACTTGTATCCAATACAAAGATGACGATTAGCAGTATGAAGTTTAGAGCCACACAAATCTAAACTACAACCCTGGTCTTCCCACTTGCTGGGCCAAGTCAACTTCTTAAAGGCTCCGTTTCTTCATCTGTCAAATACTGATGAATGAGGATCAGAAGACGCCACACACCTAAGGTTCTTTACACACCGACAACTGGCAATATGTGGCCATGCTTATAGCTGGTGGGGATGGAAATGGTGTTCCCAGGGCTTGTGCATTGGCTGCCCATTCCCTTGAGCCATCAAGAAGGGATGGCAAACAAAGACGTGTGCTGGAGATAAGACTGAGATCAAGGCAGGAGGGTGGGTCCCTGGCACGTTTCCAGCCTGGGATACAGGAGACAAGATTCAGTTCCGAGGTTTGGAGTCGAATGGGTCTGGAGAGCCAGGAAAGAAAGTCAGAGCCAGAGAGTGTGGGCGAAGAAGGCTACAGATTCCAGAGATGAGAGGTCATGCCCAAAGCTGGGCTGTTTCTTTTTCTTTCTTTTTCTATTTCTTTTTCTTTTTTGAGCTCCAGTACACAAGTGCATGGGTGGGCTGGTCCCTCTTAGAGGGGCCTGTGACAGGAAGGACAATTTTCCCCACAGCTGGAGACTTTTGGCATGCTGGAATTCAATCCCCTGTTGAATGGGTGGTCTGCTTCTCCCTCCCCTCTCCCCCTGTCTTCCTATGTTGGAATATGTCTTTGCAGCCCTGGATCCAGCCAACACAGAACATTTTCCTTGCTGCTTAAATTAGCACATGAGAAATAACTAGAGATAGAAATCACAGTTCACTTAACACTAATTATTTCCCTGGAAATGGAGATTAATATTGAACTTGTTACTTGCAGTGAGAAGAGTAAACACACACAGGCACACACCCTCTGAGTAAATGTGCAGATCTAATCCTTCAATTGCCTCAGACCCAACACATCAAGCAGCCCTGGTGGCCAAATGTTTTCAAGTTGGTTGTTATGATCAAATCCAGGAATGTGGGGATGTTCAAGGCTGGCCCCAGGGGTAGAGACACCGCACAGAGGAGACGGGAGTCCCAGGGTAACTGGGGAGTTCTAGGGCTGGAGTGCTCCCCAGATGTGCATCAGTCCACCCTCAAAGGACAGGGGATGCTTTCCTGCTCATGTGTCCCTGGCAGCTCCATCAGAAGCTCTGGTTACAGACATCTTGTCCATACCACAGGGCAGTGCGTGAGCGCACGAGTAGACACATGAATGGATGAGTGAATTCACGAACAATGAGAAACAGAGTATAAAGGAAGCAGCTCACCCAGCACACAGAGCAAGCAGAGGCAGGACCAGGAGCCCAAAGTCCCGATGCCTAGTCCAAAGTTTGTCCAGAACTCCAAGTACAGCCAGCAGCCCTGTGAAGCCCTGTGAAGTAGGCTTCACAGAGGAAGCAGCACCTAAAAATAGGCAGCTTTTGAAGGAGAGAAGTGTATTCCAGCCGAAGAGTCAACAGATGCTGAGATTTGAAAGAAGGAAAGTTGCAGGCAAAGGTGGGAGAGTGAGAGGTAGGTAATGTGGTGTGTGAGGAGGTATGTGTATGTGTGTGGAAATGTGTGTGTGTCAGGGGTGTGTGTATGTTTGGGGGGGTGTGTGATGTGTGTGTTAGGAAGTGTATATCTGTGTTTGGGGTATGTGGTGTGTATGTGCATGTTTTGGTGTGTGTGTGTTAGGGTGGGGTGTGTATGTGCGTATGTATGTGGGGGCTGTGATGTGTGTGCTGTGTGTGTGCTGTGTGTGTGCTGTGTCTGCATGTGGTGTACATACGGTCTGAGTGTGCATGTGTTGGTATGTGTGATGCATGTGATGTGTGTGGTATATGTGTATGTGTGGTATGTGTATGCAGTATGGTGTGGTGTGTTTGGTATGCATGTGTGTGGTGTGTGTGATGTGTGGTACACAGTGTGTATGTGGTGCATGTGTATGTTGTGTGTGTGAGGTGTGCACGGTGTGTGTACATGTGTGATGTGTGTGGTGTGTAGTGTATGTGTGTGGTAATGTGTGTAGTGTTTATATGGTGTGTGTAGTGTGTGATGTGTGATGTATGTGTGTCATGTGTAGTATGTATGGTGTGTGTGTGTAGCATGTAGTATGTGTGGTGTATAGTGTGTGGTATGTGTGGTGGATGTAGTATGTAGTGTATGTGTATGTAGTATGTGTATGTGTGTAGTATGTGTGGTGTATAGTGTGTGGTATGTATGATGTGTGTGTGGTATGTAGTGTGTGTGTGATATGTGTGTGGTATATATGGGATGTGTGTAGTGTGTAGTGTATGGTATGCGGTATGTGTGATGTGTGTGTGTGTAGTGTGTGTGTATGTGGTATGTGTATTGTGTGCATGTGGTATGATGTGTAGTGTGTGGTGTGTAGTGTATGTGTTGTGCGTGCATGAAGTATGTGTGTTGTGTATGTGGTGTATATGTGGTGTGTGTGGTGTGTAGTGCATATGTGTGGTATGTCTGTAGTGTATATGTGGTGTGTAGTGTGTGGTGTGTATGTGTGTGTGTAGTGTGTGGTATGCGTGGTGTGTGTGTGTGGTGTGTAGTGTGTGTGTGGTATGAGTATAGTGGTATGTGGTGTGTGTGGTATGTAGTGTCTGTGTGGTATGTGTATTGTGTGTATGTGGTGTGTGTGGTTTGTCATGTGTATGTGAAATATGTGTTGTGTGCATGTGGTGTGATGTGTAGTGTATGATGTGTAGTGTATATGTGGTGGGTGCATGTGGTATGTGTGTTGTGTGTGTGGTGTATATGTGGTATGTAGTGTGTAGTGTGTGTGATGTTTTTGTGTGGGGTGTGTGTGGTATATAGTGTGTGTGTGGTATGTGTGTAGTGTTGTGTAGTGTGTGTGTGGTGTGTGTGGGATGTGTGTGTGTGTGTGTGTGTGTGTGTGTGAAGCGTATGTGTCTTCCCTCTGACAGGACCAGGAAAGATACTATGAGCCACGCAGCGCAGTCAGCTCTGAGGTCTACAAAGCGCTTTATGTGGTCGTCACGGGTCATCCTCACATCAGTTCTGCACGGTGGCATTTGCCCCAGTGTGGACCGAGGAACTTAACCGGCTCGTGGGGAGGGGAACTGAACTGCCCAGAGCCACAGGGACAGAGTGACGGAGCAGGGATGTGAACCCCAGCCTTCTGAGTCCAAACTAAGATCTCCCACTGTCCGTGACTTAGGGAGAGGAGAGGGGCTGCCGGTCCAGAGAGTGTGCACCCGGGCACAGTCAATCCTGTGGGGGTGACAGCAAGACTCTGTCCTCTGCTTCCCAGAGCTGCTCACCTCGTGGAAACATCTCCAGATGTTCGGTGGCCCTGGTGGGAAGACGGGAGCCAGAACCGGGGTCTTCTATCATCCATCGCACATTCATTATCTAAACCTCAGAGTGGCTATGCCCAGTTCCCCAAACCTTAGGCATTTGTGTGCCCCCAAGTTACTATTCCAGGCTGCCAAACCTTAGCGTCACTGGGACAGTAGGTGTGATTCAAAACCAGGTGCATACTAAAGATGGTACAGCTGTCTCCCCGTCCTTCCCCTGCCCAGCAAATCCACTATAGGTCCCAATGTACGCCTAGGACTGTCCCCCACCCATGCCACGCAGTAAGAAGACAGTCTCTGGAGGTTAGTGATCTGACCAAATCCATGAGCAAAGCTGAAGAAAAAAATTAGTAGCAAGGCTACTGTCCTTCACCTTGGTATGAGTCCAGTGTGGGCGTCTAGGGAATTCAGAGCCAGGGGTTGACCTCTGCTAACTCCAGTCCCACCAGCTCAGAGACCAAGGGACAGGTCAGAGCCACACAGAGGCAGGGTGAGATCTCAGCTCCACCAGGGTCCAGTGGGGTCACTCTGGGCTAGTTCCTTAACCTGTTAACCTCAGCCTCTTATCCGTCACAGGGTGGTCATTCCACCTGGCAGAGGTGTCGTGGGGTGGGGACAGTCCCACGTAACATGCCTGGCACACTGCATGTGCCCAGTAAATGCCAGTCCCCGTCTTCAGGACACTATTTCATCTGACTCAGAGGCACTTAGTATCTAGGCAGTGCCCCCCAGTAGGAACAGAGAAGACAGGCAGTAAGTGCTTAAGGTTTAGAGGACTGGATTTCAGACACCCCATTCCAAGGCTGGTCATGTATAGATCACTTTTGAGGGATTTTGAGTGCTTTCTAGTAACACCTAGAGGATTCCCCTGATTCTCTCATTGCTTTTGAGAAATGGGAGAATGAATGTTATTTCTTCCATCTGGTAGGCAAGACCCCAGATGTAGGATCCAGGTGTAAGCTTCTTGAGGAAGGGATGGTGACAAAGGCTGCATGAGCCCTAGGAGATGCCATGGTCCCAGGGCACATCCTGACACCTGCTCCAAGCCTCCCTCACCTACATGAATCCTCTTGATTCCCTCCCTAAGATTAATATGGCCTCTGCTTGCACACTCAGTTGGTGGGGGTCTCACTATCTCTCAGTAAGTCACTCCATCTTTGGACTGGTGGCCATTATAGCTGGCACTTAGTTGGGAGAGATAGGAGCAAATGTTTCAGACAGGATGGTAAGCTGAGTAAAAATTGCCTATTAAAATTAATATTCACTGCTATCAGCAGAGCGTATATACATAGCAAAGTGACTACAATGATATACAGAAATAGGGCATTTTCAACTAGTGAGGGATAATTATAAGCTACTTGATCTTTGCCATATTTTCCAATTTTTCCAGAATGAATTTCTATTTACTTTTATAATCAAGAGAAAAAAAAGCATTAATCAAAAGAAGCTATTGCTTGCATCAAGTAGATACAGCTAAACACCCTCCTAAAACCCAGGTTTCTTGATTGCTAGCCCCACGCTTTTGTCAATAAAAGGTAAGATAGATGTTAGATGGAAGGTGTTGTGAGCTACCTAGGCTCCGCCAAGCTGATGAAAATATAATTAGCTTGTAAGCTTCAACACACAATTAAGGGTGACCCTTCTCAACACGGAGGGATTCTTGATATAAGGAATTGTCAGAGGTCCATTAAGTTGGCACAGGGGGTAGGTGGTCACAGATCAATGAAGGAGAAAGCTAGGGCTTGGTAGGACCAGAACAGTGGCTAAGTGCACGGCTTTGGTGGCTGGTCACTTCACCAGTTGGTGCCTCAGTTTCCCCACATAAGGAGATTAAGTTAGACGACACAGTTCCTAAAGGACCTGTCTGCATCTTAGGGGTGACCAGAGGAAAGACATTTTTAAAAGTCAATCTTCAAACAGCCAAGCTTTTGACAACTGGGCATCCCACCCCCAGGAATCCCCATGCACAGATCCAAACATCTAGGCTAAGCATCCCCAAAACAAAAACAAAACAAAACAGAAAGAAATGAACATATATGAAAACTGAAATGGGTGAACACAGTAGGTAACCCTAACATTTCAGAACCATTGCCCCCAGAATATCAGATAAAAACAAAGACGAGACAGCCCTGAAAGGTTATTAATGTTAATATTATTAATAAATGTTAATAAGAGCCAGAAAAGTAGACTTGAAATTGTAAAAAAATGGGCACCCACTCATACACACACACCCCACTCAAGTATGGCACAGGAAGCGTCATCTACTGAGACATAGCATCTAATTATTCAATAAGAGTTGAAAATCCTAGCGTACAAGGGTCTTCAGAGATGATCCAGTCCCTCACTGCTAAGCAGTGTTTCTTTTAATCCACAAAACCCCTTCTCCAAGTGAAGCCTTACACAGAATCATGGAAAGCACAGCTCTTCCGGCAGAACACAGGTGTGCAGAGATAGTCGCCTGTGGGTGGCACCCACGGGGACACCTCGTTCGCCCGCAGAATGTCTGCTGTGGACTCTGAGAAACAAACAGGGTTTGGAGGGGTGGGGGTGGGGGGTTGGGTGCGACTGGGGGTGGGTGTTATGGAGGGCACGTGTTGCATGGACCACTGGGGCATTGTTTATGTGGTGCATAAATAATGAATCTTGGAACACTGAAAAGAAATAAATAAAATAGGAAAAAAATTTTTAAATGATGAAAAAAAAAATGTCTGGGGCTCCACAGAGCCTCGTTGGAAGACCACTGGTCTCACCCAGTTGAGAAACCGGGCGCCAGAGAGGCGATCTGACTTGTCTGATGTCACACAGCCATCTGGGGGCAGATCAAGAACTGGCCCAGGCTCCTTCATCTTGCTACCTCTAAACCCAAGGGGTCTGACCTGAGGTCAGCTCTATGGGTTCACCCTCGTCTCCCACAGTGTCAGAACTCCCTCCCTCTCATGCCTGAAAGAGAACGGTCCTGGACTGGCCACCCCAGGGCCAGCTTCCCAGGGCCGGCTCAACCTTTGCATCCACATTGTACTGACTCTGTCTCCTCCATCAATATTGGCTTTAAGTGAAGGCGAAACTTAAGCCTATACTTCAAGACCGCTCAGCCCTCTCTGCTCTGTCCACCTCCAGGGCTGATCCAAGGTCTCTTTGTTAAAGGGAGGCACAGGCTCTTGGTGGCTCCCAAAGACCCAGCCATGTGACCACTCATGAGTCTCGGGAAACACAGACTCTTCCCTGAAGCCAACAGCCGATTCAGTCCCTCTGTGAAGCACTCACAATGGCCATAACTTCCTTGAAAATAATGTCATTTCTTTTTTTAAATCCTTTTTTTTTTTTAATTGTCATGATGTTTTGTTTTTTGTTAAAGGATGAACGATAGCTCCTGGTGAACCTAGTAACCCCTGGATCTGTCTCCATATCTCGGCAATCTGTTCCACGGTCCATCAAAGAAATGGTGAGGCAGTAATGATGCTTTTATTAGCAACCTTTACACTTTGTCAAAATTAAAATGAAAACGCAACATTCATATGTAAATCCAGTTACCTTCTGGGTTCCTCGTATCCTTTATCCCTTTCACAAAATTACAGATTATTAAGAAATGTTTGAAGAGTGGGAGACAGGCTTCAGGGAGTGTGAGGGAGGCAGAGTGAGACAAAAGGGTAGAGAAGGCGAGGTGCTTTGACCTTGACCTTCTCTTTCATGCTCAGAAGCATCGCAGCCTGTGGTTTTATTGCTCATCCGTTGTCCGAGACATCCCGCCCCTGGCAGAGCCCGTTTTGCAGGTGACTCATGCATCAAGGCTCACCAGGACCCAGAGCCTGGAAAAGGACAGCAGAAAGGTGTGACAGGCGGGAGGTCCTGTTGACAAATACTTCTCCTTGATGATGAACTATTTATAGCAGAAGGTGACCATGAATGCTGATTGCAGAAGGCCTCGTTTAAAATTACAAAGCCAAATTTGAGATGTGAGAGTTGAAATAAATGAATCCACACGGGGAAAGCTCTCTCTGAACTCCTTCCACATACCTTTCTCAGACATGAACCGAGCGCGGCCGGTTCACGCTAATGAACAACACATTGCCACGGGAAACCCTGCAAGATGGGGGAACTCACGCTCCCCAGGGTCCTCCGGGATGGTTTCGGAGAGGAGGCACACAGGACTGTGGTCGATGGACACTTCAAGGGGCCTGTGTGATGCCCACCTCCTGCCATTCACACCCTGAGTGCTGCTGGGACCGTGGCTTGCTTCTAGAGGAGAGAATGTGGCTGAGCTGATGGGAAGCAGTGATGTGTGTGTGTGTGTGAGAGAGAGAGAGAGAGAGAGAAACGTCACGATTCTGTTCGTAAGACCGCAGTCCCTTCTCCCTGGAGTCTTTCTCCCTCACTCGCTGGCTGAGGACGCAAACAGCCACGTCGGGAGCTCCTCTAGAAAAGTTCTACTGGCAGCTTCCAGAAACCAAAGGCAACCTCCAGCTGAGAGTCAGCAGAACACGGAAGCTCTCAGCCCTACAGCTGCAAGGAACTGAGTGTCACCAGCCGTGCACGGGCGGAGAGGCAGACTCCAGCTACTGTGAGACCCCTGCCCTGATCCACGCCTCACCCGACCCTGGAGAGACCCTCAGCCCAGCTGTGCTGTCTCCCGACTCGCCAAAGCTGTGCAATAATCAATACGTAGCGTGTTGCCGGAAGCCACCATTCCTCTAGTTCTTTCTTGCAGAACAGAGGAGCACTAACACAGGGGTGCTGGCAAAGGGGTAGGAATTTGCATATTATAGGAGGTGGAGGAAATTTCAAAGGGAATAGAGCATCCTAATACCATAGAGCAATGACATATGTCTTTTCCTCCAAGAAACATATGGATTCGGACATCTTAGCGTGGGAATGTGGGTGAGAGTCAGAAGATAAGAGAGAAACTCAAAGAAGAGAAATTAACACATTAACCTCAAGCCCAGAGTTTCGTCACCTCTAATCCACCCTAGAAGCTGTGTGGATCCTAACTTCCGCCCCACCCCCCACCCCCAAAGAGCCTTCCTCACCTCATTTGGAACAGGGCAGAGGTACCCGCAGCTCTAACATGAATGCCTCGGCGAGTCTTGTGCAACCAATCCACAGCACGGGACCGGGGACCTCTTCCTCATCACCCCACACCCCACAAGAAGTCAATGCAAGAATGATACAAGAATGTTTATTTCCCTCAGGATTAGCCCAAAGGCAGTCTACGGGATGGCGTGCTGGAGGGAGAGGGGCTGGACACCACAGTCTGGGCTCAGCTGGAAGACCACGACAAGGACAGCAGTCTGCACGTCCGCATGGGGACACGGCCGTGAGCTGGAGAGAACTGTAGACAAGGGCGGGGTAGGGAGGAGCCCTGGCAAAATCTGATGATGGGCCAGATGTAAGCAGTCAAGGAAAGAGAAACAGAAGAGGTGAGAATGGAAGGGAAGGGGAAGGGAAGAAAGAGGGAGGGAGGGAGAGAAGGAGGGAGGGAGGTGGTGGGATGATAGGAAGCTGTTTCAGTGAGCTGAGTCCTGCAAGCTGGGTCTTCAGTGACCTGCAACGTCCTGCTAACTGGGCCTCTGGGACTTTGCGTGTTGACTTTGGCTCCCTCCGTGCTGGAGGAGCCAATTGTACAGACTCCAAATTTCCAGAACGGACAATCCTCTCCACATGGAGGCCATTTACAGAGGAAACTGTTAAACCCCGATAATCCTTGCTGGTGGGACAGGGCCTGTTCAGCAATTTCAGACCTACAGTTGCCACCATGTTCAACTTCAGAGGTAATGGAGTAGAACAGTGTCAAGGAACCCAGAACAGGGGTGGCCCTCCCACCGCGAGCTGCTAGTCTAGGCAGCCAGTTCCGGAACCCTGCCCCTGGAGACTGACGGCGTCGCAAGGCTTGGCGCTCAGGACTGCATTCACTCAGCGAGCATCGGCGGAGCGCACATGGAATGTCCGGCACTGTTCCAGGCCCAGGGCTACTGCACTGAACAAGACAGAGGGGTCTTCATTGTTTTCCAAAGTGGGTTCTACGGAACCCTCTTTCTGTGGGGTATGAGTAAAGGTCAGACCTTCAAAGAGGAGGCTCCGTGATAGTAGAAAACGTGTATGTAGCTCTCATGATATGCCAGGCGCTGTTCCAAGCCCATGCCGACATTGACCCACAGGATCCTGACAAATGGCACGATACTTTCTTTCTACATGGGGAGACTGAGGGCTAGAGGGGTAACCTGTTCCTAAACCTCAGTGACAGAGCATCAGGGATCGAGATTGAATGTGAGCCTTCACCACTATGCATCGCCAGTTCTACCCTGGCCAAAGGAGCCAGGAAAACAAAGAAAACAAATATTTGGTTTTAAAAAACAAGAAGTCACATCCCGCGTGCCCCTGCTAGGCATATTTTCAAGTGCTTACTGACCATTTGATAGTCTTCTTTTGTAAATAATCTGCTGAAATATTTTGCACATTTTTGGTTGGGTTGTTTGTCTTCTTACTATTCATTCACAGGGAATCTTTATATATGCTGTGGTAACCATCCCTTTGCAGATATTATAGGTACTCCAAATATTTTTTTTCCCGTTGGTGGCTTGTCTGTTCATTTCCTTGATGAGCAGAAGTATTTCATTTTGAAGAAGACCAACTTATCAATTTTTAAAGTAGTTTATACTTTCTGTGTCCCCTTAAAAATATGTCTCCCTGGTCTAGAGGTCAGAAAAATAACCTTCTATATTTTCTTTATAGTTCAACCTTTTACGTTTAGGACTATGATCCACCTTGACTTACTTCCCATATATAGTGTAAGGCATGGGCCAAGACACATTATTTTCCATGTGGGTATCCAACAGTTCCAGCACCATTTTTTTGAAAAGACTTTTCTCTTTGGAATTGCTTTGGTGTCTCTGTTGCAAGTCAGTTGACCTTATCAGTGTGCATCTATTTCTGAGTTCCTATTCTGTTCCCCCTTACATGTGTCTGTCTTTATATCAATACTACACTGTTTCGGTTGCTGTAGCTTTTACTGGTCATCAAAGATATTAACATTAATACCATGAGGAGATCCAGCTACCCATCTATGAGAATGGCTAAAACTAAAAAAACTGACAATACCAAATGCTGGCAAATATGTTGAGTAACAGAACTCATAGTCATTGCTGGTGGGAAGGTAAATTGGCCAAACCACTTTAGAAAACTGTGTGGTAGTTGCATATAAAGTTAAGGTTACAGTCTCCTCATGACCCAGCATTTCTACTCCTAGATATAGAAATAAAATTGTGGGCTCGTGAATTTTCCCCGCTGCTTCATTTTTAATAGCAGATCTGGAAACAACCCAAAGGTCCCTCACCAGGTAAATGGATAAACTGTGCTAAGCCCATACAATAGAATTCTATCCCTTAATAAGAAGGAACAAATTATGGATAAACACCGCACCATGGTGAACCTCAAAGCCATCCCGCTGTGTGAAAGAAAACAGACACAACAGAGTGCCTATACAACTCCATTATAGAAAGTTCTAGAATGGGCCAGGTTAATCTATGGTGAAAGAAATATTATTGACAAGTGGCTGTTTCTTAGGAGGGATAACTGGCCAGGAGCAGGAAGAACTCCCTGAGAGGCTGGAATCTTCAGGAAATATGGGTTACGCAGATTTTGCATCGGTAAGAAATTATCAAGCTCTGCATTTTACCACAATAAAAAAATCAGAATAAAATGAAAGTTGAAGACATTTAAAATGAACAGGGGAAAATATGATACGGGTTTGTCTCCTCTCGCATCGCGTTCAGGTACACTAAAGCAAGCTGTGAATCCCCAGAAGGAGCTAAAGTCTGCAGACTGCTCCGAGTTTCATTTTTGGGCATTGTTCTGGGTTGAACTCTGTCTCCCAAAATTCTGATGTTGACGCCCTAACCCCCCCACACACACCTTGAAGAGTGATCTTATTTGGAAATAGGGTTATTGCAAATAGAATTAGTTAAGATGAAGTCATATTGGAATAGAGCGGACCCTGAACCAAGATGACCGGGGTCCTTATAGAAAGAGGAAATTTGGACACCGACACGCACACAAGGAGAACACCATGGAAGACTGGAGGTAAGCCGTCATGAGCAAAGAGACCACCAGAAGCTAAGAAGGAGACCGGGAACACACCCTTTCCTAGAGCTTACAGCCCTCAGAGCGAGCATGGCCCTACAGACACCTCGGTCCAGGCTTCCAGTCTCCAGAACCATGACAGAACAAATGTCCTGTTGTTAAAGCCACTTGATTTGTTATACTTTGTTGTTGAATGAGACCCAAGCAAACTGTACCGCCAGGGAACCATTTCTTTTTCCCTTGGCATGTCTATAGTAAAAGATTCAAGATAATGTCCCTTGTTCTAGGAAATAACTCCTTTACTTAGGATTTTTTTTTTCAAAGGGACCCTGGCATCTATTGTGACAGGAGCTGCGGCCCTCACGTCTGTGAAGAAGTGTACAAACGATAAGGCCCCCTGACCTGTCAGCAGCATAAACAAAGGATGTTCCGGTGAATGTGTTCACCTTATCTGCAAAGTCTAGAAGCTAGATTCATTGCTCCCATTTTGCAGATGGGGTAAATCAGACAGCGGTGGCCCTTGGCATATGCAGCTCCGTCTCCGTAGCTGCATCTGACCATCTTTCTTCTAGGTTCCCCGGGGCCACTCCTGGCTGCTGAACCGGGGCTCATCCTGGTGGGAAGGAGGGAAGACGGGGAGCTAGTACCATGAGCACCTGCTCCCCAGACATGATTCTGGAACCAAGGATGGGGCAAGCCCAACGGTGTGGGGATTCCTACCCTGCTGGTCACTCACCAGGCCAACTATTTTTTCTCTGCAAGCTGTCACAACCCCTTAAGCCACAGGCTCCAGTGAGGTCCAGGGGATAATGTCCCCCTCGAGGCACAAGCAATGGAAGCTGTTCCTTTGCTGTGATCTCCCGAAGTCTCCCCCGTCCCAGCGTCCAACCTCTCCGCAGCCTCGCCCCTGGAAGATGCCAAGCGGCCTCCGCCCAGGGGTGGCCCAGAGCCAGGTTTAGAAAACCAAAGGCTGCTTCATAAACTATTCCAAGGTGGGCTAAACAGCATGATGTTTCATTACCCACTGATAGGAATGGGAAATGTGGAATAACTAGTTTCGGCCGATGCTGATTTGCGATATATCTCCTTTTTAGTGGAGATAACAAAGACGCGTGCATCCAGGAGGCTTAGTAAAGAAGGCACAGATTAACACCACAGTCAGATGACTTTTGAAGCAAAGCTTCTATTAAAGTCACTGCCAAAAAGTCACTTTATCTTCCCTCCGATGCATTTCAGATTTTATCTACCCTTTTATTCTTTTTGTCCTTAATTTTAAATCCTTTTTATTATTATTTTTTCCCATGTAAGCACCAAGGGAGTTGTTTGGGACTCATTCTTTTGGAAGCAATTATCCACAAGAGAGGCGTTCACTTCATTTGGGCTGCATTTTATATCTAAACCATGATAAAAAGGCACAAAATTGACTTTGCCTGTGTAGCTCAGACACTGGGAAGTCCTTCGCCGTGAATTTCGATTCGGCTGCTTGTTGACCGAGCCCGCCTTGGAAAGAAGACTAGGAGAGTGGAGATCTGTTACATCACATGCTCTCTTGCAGCCTGATGGACCAAATACAACGTTTTTATTCAATTGTCCATTAATTTAGAACTTGTAGACCCCACGCTGTCTGCAAATTTGAAAAGAGAGTATTATCACTTGGTCTAAAAAAGAATATCTCTTGGGGCACCTGGGTGGCTCAGTGGGTTAAGTATCTGACTCTTGGTTTCGGTTTAGGTCATGATCGGAGGGTCATGGGATCAAGTCCTGCATCGGGCTTCACACTCATTGCAAAGTCTGCTTTTCCCTCTCCCTCTGCTCCTCCCCCCCACTTCTCTCTCTCTCTCTCTCTCTCTCTGTCCCCAAAATAAATAGATAAAACCTTTATAAAGAATCTCTCTTACCCGTACATTTGCAAAATCTTCTTACCTCATGCCTTCCTGTTTTTTCAAATATGAGTCCCTCATGTCTAGGGTAGGAGTGGATTCAGGATCATTTCTTAACCCAGCCCCACAGAATCTATTACAAACACAAAATTTCTGCACAAAGTCTCATGTATCTTAAAATGTCATGTGAATATTGCATTCCACTGTATAACATGTCTGTGTTTGACTTTAATGTAATGATGTTTTAAATCAATTACCGTCCGTATTGAAAAAAAAACTCAAAAAATGAAACAAAACAAAAAAAGTTCCTGTCTTGTAGTTATTAAGGAAGACACAACTGAAATAATTTGTATCAATTTTATGAAATGTGGCTAAATCTATGAGAATTCGTGTCCTTTTGTGCACCCCTATTGGCATCTAGGGAACTTCTCCTCTGTCTGCTTCAGTCCCACACTGTCTAAAAATCCCAACCAGGGACACCTGGGTGGCTCCTGTCAGTTGGGTGTCTGCCTTTGGCTCGGGTCATGATCTCGGGGTCCTGGGATCGAGCCCCACATTGGGCTCCACATTCAGCGGGGAGCCTGCTTCCTCCTCTCTCTCTGCGCCTCCCACCCTTTTCTCTCCTCCTCCCCTTGTGTGCTATCTTCTCTCTCTCTTTCAAATAAAGAAATAAAAACCCCAACCATGTGCACATGTGGGTAGAAACGTCATCAACTCTTCGGCTGCTTCACAAGCTCCCTTCAAGCACTGGCCAGAAGGATGGAACCAGATACAAGAAAGGGTGGCGAGGTTCGTCCCTGCTGGTGACTCTTGGAGACCACGATTTTGTCTCCTCACTGAGTGCGAAAGTTGCCTGTGTCTGCCTTCTGACTTGTTAGCCAAAATATTTACTGTCTCAGGAAAATGCTCCTCAACTAGGGAAGTGACTGGTGCTATGCCTTATCTTCCCAATGATGCCATAATTGCATCCCAAGTAAATCAGCTCCTCTCGGAGGACTCGCCGAGCCCTTCGCTCTCTCCACCCGTCCTGGCACATCACCTATCGTGAGGCCGTCTTACTGGGCACCTTTTAACATGAAAGCAGATGCAGCGCCCCCCGCCCCCCGCAGTGGTGGCCGTGAATGCTCAGACACAGGAGAAAATAGCTTCTAAATAAACAAACTCCATGAGCTACACTCATGATTCGTGAGAACCATTCTTTATCTGATTTATTTGAGTTTTACCTTTTGTCCTGGCACTTTTTCCCTCCATGAGGAAAAACAGTCGTGCACCCCCTGACCGCACCCTCTGCCCAGGGAGGCCACCTGCTGCCGTGGTGGAGAGACCGAGGTTTGAAAACACTTTCCGCTCCATCACAAACAGAAAAGTGAGTTGTCAGGTCTCCGTGGCTCATTAAATCTGTTGCTGCGTGCCCCGCCCCCGCCCGCCCCCTTCTACCACCTCTTGGAAGGTGACTGCTTGTAAAAGAGTCAAGGCTTCTGGAAACTTCCTGGTGAATAGGCAGGATCCCACCCCCAGGACTTGGCGCCGCACTGGGAGCGGCCCCCTCTGCCTTTCAATCTGGCGCCTCCTGCCTCTCGTGGGCCTTCACCCGCTTTCCCCCTCCTCCAGAACACCCTCCATCCTCCCAATGAATCCAGAAAGAGCCATCCACCAGCACCCCGCGAAAAAAAAAACATGGGGAGGGAGACCCTGGTCACCTCCTGACTTAAATCATCTTAAATTACCTCCCGCCAGTAGACTGTGACGTTCCCTGTGTTCATCTGCTATGTTTGTGTGTGTCTGAGTGTGTGTGTATGTGTATGCATGTGCGTGTGCACACGTGTGCATGTGGTGTGTATGTCCACTCACACTTAGCCCGAGGCTGGCTCACTCCCCTTGAACAGAGGGGCTGGCAGGAGGAACACAGGATTCGCTACAAAAGGATTTCAGTTACAGTCCTGGACTTGGCATTGGCCAAAGGTGGTTTCCACTTTTCAGACAGTATTTGCCTCTCTTCCATGTAAAGAGTGGTGCTATCATCTTTGCACGCAACTGGGTTTGTAAACATTTTCTTAACATTTCTGACCTAAACCCGGGTCCTCCTCAAGGCCCCCTTAGGGGATGACAGGGGCGAATGGGCCCCCACTGTCCTTTCAGTGTTGGTTGGCTTTTTCATATTATTTCTCTTGCATTATCCCATTTCCCCTGGGGATACAAGTCGGGGGTAATTAGTCCAAATGACCCATTGAAGGTCACTCGTCTGACCCTTGGCTAAGGCGAGAGGGGCCACTTAATTGTCGACCGTCTGATAACACATCCAGCAGAGTCCTACCCCCAAAAGAAGTCAGGGTGCCCGTGCCAAAGAAATTAATGACAAATCCCTCCAACATGGGGGTGAGGAAGATCCTCAAGCCCCGGGGGCTGTCATGGGCGTTTGAGCTGCGCTCATAATTCCAACCTACCCTGCTGTTGAGAGAACGTGCCGCCTCCTCCATGGCCACAACCTCGTCATCAAAAACGAGATGCGCCCTCGCTGTGAAATATTGCAGGTGAGCAGATGCTGTTTCCTTAAATCAGGACATTTGTCAAAGAGCTTTGACAGGTCCTTGTCAATAAAGACAAAAAATGCAGAACATGTGACCATACCGTATTGCGGGGGGGGGGGGGGGGTGGTGACAACACGTGTTTTTCTTTCCACTCAACGTTTCTCTTGAAGTGAAATACTTTTTCCTTATTACTCGGAATTTATGAGGCTCTTCAATGTTTAATCTTCGGCTTCAACTTTGATCTAGAACCAAACTTCCTTTAAGGGGCATACCCAAATCAGAAAGAATCCAAATCAAAAGCAGGAAACATTCGATGCTTAGTGTGGCGGAAGAGCCTTCCTCTCAGACAGAACTGGTTTCTGGATGCTGCTGCACCGTCTTCTGGCTCCACAATGTTGAGCAAGGATTCCGGGTTCCACCCGGTAGCACCTAGAGGTCCTCACCCACCAAGTCCCACCTCAGTGGCACTTAACCAGCTGCCACTAGCTGACTGAACGCTATGCACTATGCTTCTAGGGCAATATTTCTATGCCTTATAATGACTTTTCATGGTTGTTTATTGTCCATTTAACAGATGAGCAAACTGAGGTTCTGAGAAATCGTGGCAACCCCCGATATCTGTAATGCTGGCAATCTCCTCCAGTTCCCACGGGCTGCCTAAACCATTGGAGATAACATCAGCCACAGCGGGCTGTCCAACATGTGCACCACCGGTGGACCTCAAAGGGCCAGAGGTGTGGCTTCCCGCAACCAGGGAGAGCCTGGAGGAAGCGGAACCCCAGCCAGTCACCCAGTGTGCCCTGAAAGTGTTGCCACGACCGTTCTCCGTGGTGTTAAGACATGTTAACGGCAGGAAAGCACCAAGCCGGAATGCTGAGAAAGTCCCGCAAGGTGAAATGGGGGCTGAATCACTTAGGGGCTCCAGCTTACTGAGTCCGCAGGAAGCCTGCCCGCCGGTGCTCACCCACGGCTTCTACGAGACTGTCCCCGCATGCCACGTGGGGGGCTCCCACCTGCTTTTCAAAAGAGCAAACGTCCAGGCAGCCCACGCCTGCTTCCACGGCAGACCGTCCCCTGCAAACGGTCCCCTCCAAGATTAGACGACTTCCATCTAGACGTGGGAAATGAAAACGACCGGGAGAGGGGAAGAAGGTTATCGAGGTGGAGAAGGTGAAAGGATTTCAATATCCCCATCTCGTTCCTTATTCGGGCAAAATGAAAAGTCCTCATTATTAAATCACAAAGCAATTAAAAAATTAAAAATTTCATAAGACCCTACATAAAAGAAATACAAGTGTTTAATGATGGATTAGAAAGTGGAAGTGGTGGGGGGAGAGAAAAAGTAAAAGCCCGCCCGTCTCAGGGGGTTCCCTCTCGGCAGCGGCGAGAGTGGTTTCTGCCTACACCCTCATGCCAGCCGCAAGAACTAATAAATTCCGGGCTCCCCTGCCTAGAAGCCAAGGCCGATTAATATCTGCCTACCTTGTTACCTAATTCATTATGGAATAGCAGTTAATTTGATTTGATATTATTTTAATAAAATTCTGTAATATATTAGATTGTTTCAGGCTATCAAAATAATTTTCCAATTATTACGGTTACTCAAGCAAGTCTTTTTTTTTCCCCCTTCATGAGCGGCAGTTGGTCTGACTCAGAATATATTAGCTCCTACAGCTTCATCCTGGCCGAGGGAGCAGGGGACCCATGCATGGTTACCCAGAAGAGCTCCTGCCAAGAACAGTTGCCCGCAGTTCACAGCAAAATGTCCGCACCACAGACTGACATGGGCGTATGGCTTCATGACTCTGACCATGAGGCTTTCCCCCATTGACCACTGTGTTAAATTTTAAGGGAACATTGAGGTAAATGTGTACCAAAAGTAGCCATTGACGCAGGAGTGTCAACGGCTTGGCCGCGGGGTTATCGATCATGCCTGGTGGAGAGGATGTGTGCTTTGAAACGTCAAGGGTCCGCTCTGTTGGCGTCTGACCTTTGTGGACATCTAGTTCATTGTGTACAAAACAGAGAAGGCTTACCTGAGTCACAGCATGGCGTGAGACATCAAACATGATCACTTTTGTCAAAGTGGTGAATACCAAAATACAGCTGCCCTCAGGAAATCAATCCCCCTGACTCTAGAGAGCAAACTGGGGGTTGATGGAGGGAGGTGGGTGGGGGATGGGCTAGGTGGGGGATGGGCATTAAGGAAGGCACTTGCTGTGATGAGCAGTGGGGATTGTATGTGAGGGATGAATCACTAAATTCTACTCCTGAAACCAGTATTACTCTAAATGTTAACTAACTAGAATTTAAATAAAAATTTGAAACAAAAATAAAAGAAAGAAAGAAAGAAAGAAAAGAAAAGAAATTAATCCTCTTGAGAACCTCACGGAGGAGGCAACTTGGGGAAAGATGCTGCGCCTGGATCAGGAAGCCCTGTGGGGCCTCCCCAGGGTGCTGAGATCATCCATGTGCTCCGCTGTTCATTTACTCATTCAGCAAACATCTACCGAGCTCCAAGGTCCCACCTGGCACCGCGTACGGTGAGCGGGGCAGGCAGTGTCCCCACGTGCATGAAGTTTGCACAGCAACAGCTGGAGCTGGCACCGTCACGAGCCCGTAGTAGGTACCCAACAAACATGGTTGGATTACTTAATCCGGGATGACCAGAGTGCCAGATATTAACCAAATAACCATGTGAGCTAATTGCAAATAAAATAATCCAATGACTATATAATCGAAATCTGTGAAGGGAAAGCACAGTGGGCTGTGAGGGCCGGTAACAAGCTGGAAGTCTGCAGAGATCCAGAGAATGAACAGAGATGAGTCATGCAAAGGAGGGGGGAAGGGCACTCCAGGTGAAGCAACCAGCATAAGCAAAGGCCCTGGGGTGGGACTGGTGGAGGGTTTCCGGGAACTGAAAGAGGGATGCCGTCAGGGGATGGAAGGGGTTTGGTAGGTACAAGTCAGGTTCCTGAAGCACCAGGCTCACAGATAAGTTAAGGTCAGGGGACTTGACCCCGTGAGCCACAGGAAACACTGAGGTTCCAAGCTTGGGAACACATGCTCAGGTCTGTATTCTTAAAAGCTTGTTCTGCACAGTATGGAAAAGAAATTGACACAGGCAAGAGCAGGTGTGGCTGACCCTAAAAAAACCGTGACAAGTGCCCAGGAAAAAGGTGACAGCCTGGAACGGGGCAGATGTCAAGGTCAGACTCTGTGAGTCCCAGGAATCACTCACGCCTACGTATTAGAGATGCTCTGAGCCGGATTGCCCAAGTGCAAGACCACCTAGTGCTGTGACCTGGACGGCCTTCCTCGGCCTCACCCCAGGACCTCGTGCAGACACAGGTCCAGGCCTCTGATCCCCTGAGCTCCCCGTACATGCCAGGCTGTTCTTGGTCCTCACCGGGCTTGTAGTCGGCCACTCTTGATCTGAGCCAATGTTACTCCACCAAGACCCAGAATCCACCTTGTAGTTTCCTACTTTGTCCTGCCAGGCCAGACGGGAGAAATGGCCACCTCCCTTCTGAGGAGGAGGAACGACTCACATGTGTGGACTCAGATGCTGCATGTCAGCTGGCTCATGGTTTGTCTGTCTTCACCTCTCAGCTCTTAGAGACCCATGATTGCAATACGGCTCCCGATTACAATGGAAGAATTATAACTAGGTCTCAGCTTACAGGAAGTTATGGTACCTTTGGGGGTGGGGAGAGGGATGGAAGGAAGGAAAGTAGTAAAATTATAGATCCTGATCAGCAAGGGGCAGGGGTGGGGCTGAGGAGGGCAAAAGGCCCCACCTGGGAAGTGGACTGCATGACCCCTGGGTTTCTGAGTCTCAATTCAGACCTGGAGGGGACACAGCCTGAAGTGGTGTCACCTGGATGAGGTCCACTGGGTGTGGGTGGACAGGGAACCGGAAATACACAGACCCTCTGGGGGGACCACAGGCTGCAGGGTTCTGAGATCCTGGGAGTATTTCCATCTACCCCTCCCAGGTCTCCATAAATCATGCTGAAACCCAAGGAGACTGACCTCAGTTGTGTGCAGATTAGACGGGGTCACTGGGCCACACCTGGGCCTGAGCCTTAAAGGGGGATCGGGGAGGAGCCAGTGCTGCCTCAGGACACAGACCAAGTGAGCTCTGAAACCAGGGAGAGTGTCTCTGTCCACCCACAAAACATGTGCTCAGCTTCCCATGGGCCAAGTCCTACCCACATGCTGGGCACCCAGGCTGACAACTCCAGACCTCAGGTCACAAAGGGCTTCCTTGGAGGATGACCCCAGGACCACAGGGGTAGGGACGCACCAGGGACAGGTACTGGAGGAGAAACGCAATCACGAGTGCCTTCTAGAGAGAGGAGAGTGCATGAATTACAGGATGGCCAGGATGGGAGACAGAGGCAGGTAGCCTTAGGGACTCCCAGGGAATGCCTGCCCCAGCGAGTTTGCAGAGGATCAAGGAGAAGCATGCCAGAGACCAGCCAGGGAGCACGGTAGCTGGCCTGGTGAGCTGAATGCCGGCTGAGAGACACAGAGGGCCCGGATGGCTCCGGCTTCTGGGCGAACAAGGGGGTAATACCCACCTGACAGAGCCCATGGGAGAGCCGTGTATGAGGCAGTCTTGAGTACTCAGTGATGCCTGGGCAGGGAGTCCATCGGCTTTCAAATGTGCATTTGAGCCTCAGCTCTGAGCCATTCGATGTCCTAAAGGACACATCTGGAGAGACTTCCACGCGCCTGCCGTCCCGTGCACCTCACACATAGGAGCCCCCTGGGGACCTGGGGAAAGTCACAGTCTCCAGGCTTTTCCGGCCTCTGTGTCCACCTCCCGTCTTGCATCCCACACATTTCTCACACGGGTGATGTCCCCAAACCCCACAATGCTTGCCCCGTAGTCTTCAGGGCCTTTGCCTCTTTGAGAAACCCCAGCATTCAGAACATGTGTGCTCACACTCAGACACACATGGAGCTGCATTTCCACACTGGGAGGGTGCTTTGTTCTCACCTCTACCTGGCTGTCGTTAGGTGAAGGGGACCCTGCAGCTGACAGGTCCCGAGCTGGTGGGTATAAGGAAATGCAGTGTCCCTATTTTCAAAGCAGCACTGTCCTATCAAACCCTGGAGGAAGGGGCATTTTTGTCTGCACATTAAGGTTTCTTCCATTAAATTCCCACTCTGCTGGCTAATTGTCTAACAGAAAGCTCTGTGGTGAAACATAACAAAAAAGAAAAGTGCGTGTTTCCTGCAAGCTTGTGTCCCCTTGAAATGATACAGCAGGGTGGCTCAGAAGGTCATTCTTCAGAGGTACGCTACCTTCAGTCACAGTGAGGTCTTAATTTTTCACAGATACCCAGTGTCGTCGGTTGAACTGTGGCCCCTCAGAAGACAGGTCCACTGGGAAGCTGTGAATGTGACCTTATTTGGAAAAAGGGTCTCTACCGATAAAATTAAATTAAGGATCTTTAAATGAGATCCTTGATCGACTGGGCAGACCCGATTTCATAACAAGTGTCCTCGTAAAAGAAAGGCACAAGGAGCTTTGAGACACAGGCGAAAACAGAGACAGAGATCAGAGCACTAGAGCCACAAGCCAATGAAATCCCAGGGCCACCAGACGCCAGGAGAACACAGAAATGGAGTCTTCTCTAGAGCCTTCAAAGGGAGCACAGTCCTGCACCTCGATCGACTTCTGGCCTCCAGACCTGTGAGAATAAATTTTTGTTGCATGAAGGCTCCCGGTTTGCCGTCATGTGTCACGGCAGCCTAGCAGTTCATCCACATAGGTTGTGTGAATAGACCTTAGGTTGAGAAAGCAAGACCAGTGAGGGTTTTAAATAAAAACCGTTATGAACCCTAATCCCAGGGAGATGAGCTCAAGTGTTTTATAGGACATAAGTGCCCAAGGACTTTATCAGACGGTATCGGTTGAAGTCAGTGTTAACAAAAATCTGGGTTGTCCCACAAAAATGATAGAGCAATGTCTCCCATGCTGCCTCCACTCAGAACTGCAAAGGTATCGCGGCTGTGTTGTCATGCAGAGACACTGAGGCCCTAGAAGGTGAAGTTCTGCAGCCCCACAGCCCAGGAGCAGCTAGTGAATGTTGGATTCCCAAGCCTCCCAACTCAGAGGTGTCTTTCAACACTACAGGAGCTGCCCCCAACCAGTATGACTGTTACAGTGGTTGTAAATAGCCGTACTTCCCAAAGATGCCCTAGCCGAGAGATACAGTATCTGGTCAGTGGAAATCGGTCTTATCCACCAAGATGAATGTCCACTCCTTCCAAGAAAATCCAGTTTCCGAGTCCAAACTTGGAAACCCAGAAGCTTTGGAGCTTCCTTTCCATCTCGTCCACTAAAGGTTAGTCCTTCTGTTAGAGACGTCTTTAATGCATAATCGGCTAAAATGATGGCAGAGCCTCGAAATTGCTACAAGATGGTTATAAAGTCTTTGTGTGGACAACTTTTCCATTTGGTGGTAAAACTGGAAGGCTTTATCACTCTTTTATAACTTTCCATATAATTTTTATGAAACCAAAGAGCCAACATCAAAGACCATGGGCTGAAATTGTTCCTGTGATCCAAACCAAGTGACAGACTCCAGTCCTAAAGATGTGAAGCCTCACATCTGGTTCATGGCCTGCCCAGAGGACTTGGCCAGAGAACATAGCCTGGGAGCAAGCAGACGCAGGAGGAGGCTCAAATTTAATAATCACGTTCAGTTACTGCACACAGCCATAAAGACAGAGGCAATGAAATGTACACCCCGTATCCCCGCTTGTCATGTCCCAGTGGATCAGGAGGTATCATGAAGGGGAAGTGGAACTGGGTGGCAGGGTGGTCTACACTGGGGGTCAGCCAGCAGGTCAACCACCTTGTTGAGCAGTGACAAATGCTGACACCCCAACTGGACAGCAAACTACATAGAGGTCGGAAGAAAGAGTCCAAAGTCTGGAGTTGGCCTAGGGAGGGTCCAAACTCTTACCAGCTGTGTTAAAGCTGATATATTGCCCTTTACAATCTCATGGATCTCAGCTGCACAAAGAGGATGGTAATACCACCATCCAGGGTTGACATGAAGGTCAGAAAAAGTCTGAGGAAAATACCAGATACTATAAACAGTGGCTGTTATTACTAGGAATGTGGAATGAGAGGAAAGCATCCCTTTGACACCTAGAGCCTGGGTTTTGAAGTCAGATGGACCCAAAGTAACTTCCAGCTCTGCCCTAAGCATTAAGTCTAGAACAACTTATTTTGCTTTTGTCGAACTCAGGTATCCTGTCTGTGCAGTGGGAGGGTGCTCAGTTCCTGCCTGGACTGGGTTGAACGGCAGCACCTCCTCCCCAGAAGGTGAGTCCATTCAGAACCTAAAAATAGAATCTCATTTGGAAAAAGGGTCTTTGCAGATATAATCAAGTTAAGGATCTCCAGATAACGTACTTGTTATCTGGATTAGCCCAGTGGGCCCTACATCCACGACAAGTGTCAGTTGGAGCTGCATCCCATGACATGTCGGGTGGAGCCAACAGACTCGTCCCCATTTTGTGGGAGAAGGTGTGAAGGCCGCGTGCCAAAGCTCACATAAACAGCGGAGATGAACGCAACCTTACTTCTCCAGATTACCAATCGAGTGGGTTTTGTCTTGTTTTTGCACTGTTTTGCATAGATTGAACGGATGTGTGTGTGTGTGTGTTTGGGGAGGAGGGGTTGTAAGTATTATGCAGAAATAGTCTACCCTTTAGACAAACCCCCAAGACCTCAGTCTCCTATCACCCTGGTTTTGCAACATGGCCGGAGTTGTCTCAGGGTGGGTCCAGGCGTCATGAAGTGATGTTCTCAAAATACTCCTGGCGAAAACCCAACTGTGTCTCGCCTGAATGGGCAGAGAAGGTAAAATGTGTCCACACGGGTCTACAGTCTCTGAGAAAGCCGTGGAGTTCTAAGCACATGCCTGCACTCACGCACGTACGCGCCACGCACGCCACACCGACGTGGGGGGTGCAGTATCCGACACCAATCTTCGAGCCGCAAATTTAAAAATGCAGGAGGGCAGAACCAGATGCGGGACAGCCTGAAACCCACGTGTCCGAATGATGGCAGGAGCTCTCAACTCCGTTACAGGACCTCCCTCAGCTGTAAAGATCCCAGAACTGCTTCAGGATGACACATAAAAGGTGTCTCCCGTCAAGGGGAGAGTCCACCAGTTTGTATCGCCCTCTCCAAGGTCTGCCCCTGTGGGTCACCCTGTGAGGATGCAGACAGACTCCCCCTGCATCCCGCGCCTCTGTAACTACACGCAGGAGGCCAGGGCTCAGGCCACCCTGTGACTCCAAATAGAGCTCATGACCTCATGGAGTGAGAGAACAAGACCAAAGAAACCCACCCCGGCGGAGCCCGAGGGTTGGCGGGCATCTCGTGGGTGGAGACACAGGGTCAGGACTGTCACAGAGATGGTGGGTGAGGTGAAGAGGACACCACCATGGCCAGCCGCTCTACCCTGGGGAACCAGTCCTTCCTTACTGGTCAGTTCCTCTGTGGACTGCAGGTCACTCCTGATCCCACAGCTGGTTTTCTGTACCCACTTCTCATATTGAGGCCCCGTATAGCGCTTCTCATTCCCATTTGCTGGACAAAGCACCTAGAGAAAGACCCTGGCCTGGCCTCTCCCGTGCGTCCCCCAGGTTTTGCCACCTCCAGGAAGGGACTGGAGTGCCCCCCAGACTTCCTCAGCCTATAGAGAACCCCCCGGCCCCAGGCCAGACACCGGACCTCCCCCAAGCTCTCTGTCCTCACTGCCCTGTATCCTGTCCTGGAAAGTTTCCTCTTCCCCCACTTTCTCCTCCCAGACATGCCCTAGAAGGAATGTGGGATAAACGCACCACTGCACGATAATTTCCCACAAAGAAAGCCAGAGGCACGGCTGCCGTGCCCGCCCGCCCTGGGATCCCAGCGCCTTGTACCCAGGCCCAGCCATGCTTTCTCTCCATGCAGTCACAGTGTGACTCAACCACGGCCCCTGAGCTCCCCAGGTGGGCCCCAGAGCACCCCCAGAATCCACACACGGGAGGCCCTGCCAGGGTGGCGAGCATGGCCAGTCACAGGCACCCCTGCCCCCGCCACCCCCACCCATCCTTCTGACTCGGAGCTTCATCTTTTTGTTCTGATTTTTCTTCGCTGGGGCATTTCACTCCCTCCTCCTCCCCTTGGCCAGAGAGCGTTGTTCTGAGGGACAGATTTGTGTCCTACATAGATCCAGTTTGACACCGTCTGTGCTGTGTTCCAGCTGTGTGATCCTGGCTACGTCACTCTCCTCCCTGTGCTTCCATTTCTCCCTCAATGACATGGACGGAACATAGTCACCTTGGAGAGTTGCTAGGAGGGTGAGTCACAGGACAAATACGTTGGAACTTCTGCCTACGGAGGGCCTAACGCAGACACGCCAGCCAGCTTCCCATCTGGCTGGGCTCACATCAACACGCTTGCAGCATCTCTGCTGGAAAGACAAGCAGTGATTCTAGCGGGGGACAAGGCTGGCCCGCAGTGCGAGCTGCTCACAAGCTGGGAAGGGCCTTTAGGGAACTACAGAGAGTCTCCAGATGCAGAATGTAACTGACCCTCTAAGAACATGAGTCCTAGAATAAGAGAGTTTGGGTCTGAGGCCCAGCTTGGGTGGCTTACACAACCTTTCTGTGACTCAGCTTCCTCATCTGTAAGATGGGGTTGATGATGGTATTCCCCTCATATATAAAGTTCCAGTGCATTAACCAGGGGAAGCACTCAGAGTAGAGCCCCACACACAGCGCGAGTCACTAATGTTAGCTGTCCCTCTTACCTTTGTCATTGTCACTGCAGAAGAGCACTAGACGGGGGCCTGCTGCCTGCAGTAGCTTGTCTTGCAGTAGCGAGAATGTGGGTTTTGGGGTCAGATGGAGTTAGGTCCCAGCCCACTCTGGCCCGTGCCAGCTGGGTCACCCTTGGGCTGAGGCTGCACACACAACAGGTTCCAGGTCAGCCCACAATAACATGCACAAACCTGCATGTACTGTGCAAGGCTCCAGACAGAGAAGGCTCAGGGGTTCCTGCTTGTGCTGCTGTGACACAGCTGAGGAGAGACGTAGCCATCCAGGCTGTGCGACACGGCTCCTCAGCCCATGGGGGCCTGGGGCACACAGGCCCGCCACATCCACCTCCCACCCAGGGACTTCATGACTGCAGGTGGCCCTTTTCTTCTTCTGCCTGCCAGTCAGGGCGAGAGGTGGCCCGGTCACCACCCCGGGCAGCTGGGAGCGCTGACCTGCTCTGCCTGGACCCTGGGCCCGGGATCCACAGACACTCTTCCTTAATGCACTGGAACTTCATCCTCAACCCCCTGAGAGGACCAGGCTGTCACCGGTGTTCACAAAAGGCCCGAGTTCACAGGGGAGTGTCTTGAAAAAGCATCTTCCCTGTGTTTATCAGCGTCGCCTTGATGGAATGCCAGGAAAATATAAAGTATACCCCAAAGGGGAAAACTACTTCTCACATTACCCAATAATAACTATTACAATTGCCGATGTTTAAAAAGCAGGGGGGATCAAAAAGGAGAAGACAGAGATCATGCTCCCTGGAAAGGCTTTAGTAATAGCGTCTGGTGGAGGAATCCTCAGGGCCCACAACCACCACGGGGCTGAGCTGAAGAAGGGAGGGTGGGTGTGGAAAGTGCCTCTGGAATTGTACCTTCAAACCCAGAGTCACGCAGCAGCCATTGTCCTCTCTGAGTCTCAGCGTCCACCTCCAACAGCCCTTCCTGCTATCTCTGGAATGACGCATGTACCCAAGGGGATGGGAACCCTAAGGCAAGGTCTCCTGAATATCATGAAGGGTGCAGAAAGCTCAGGGGTCTCTGGGAACTCAAAACGAGGCACCACTTCCCCTGAGGCAGGTTTGGCTGAGTGCCACATGGGGCCCACTGCGTCCCCCCACCTCTCCCAGAATCTCACAGATGTCACCTCTGGGGCCGGCTGGCTCACACCAGCCTTGGGGAAGGTGAGAAGGTATCCCACCCTTGTCTTTGAAAGCATCCGGGGTCCCCCACCTACATTTCATAAGCTTCTGGTGCCTCAACTCCCAGCTCACTGACTCCCGCACTGTCTTAGTCTGCTCAGGCCGCAGAGACCAGGGAACTCAACAACAGACATTTATTTCTCACAGTTTGGAGGCTGGGAAGGTACTGGCAGATCCAGAGTCTGACGAGAGATCCTCTCCTGGTATGTACACGCCTCCAGCTTGCTGTGTCCTCACATGGCAGAGAAAGAGGCGTGGGTGGGGGTGGGAGGGGAGAATGAGAAAGCTCTCCTGTCCCTCGTAAGGGCACTAATCCCATCCTGAAGGCTCCACCCGAATGACCTCATCTAATCCCAGTTACCTGCCAAAGACCCCATCGCTGAAAATCAACACACCAGGGATTAGAGTTTCAACATAGGAACTTTGCAGGGACACAAACATTCCGTCTCCATAGGACACACACCCCTGGTCTGTGTCCTGCCCTCCACCTGGTCTCCCTTTGCTCTCTGCTCCTTTACTTCCGCTCCTCGTAAAGAGCCATCTTGGGCATTGCCACCTGAGAAAGGCCTACTATCATCCTCTAAGAATGTCTCATTGCAGGAGACTCCACCCATGGTGCTTTCCAAGGAGAAGCAGCATTTCAATGAGCAGGCCAGACCCAGGCCACCGACAGCCTTCATCTGGTTTTGCAGAGTGTTTACAATTCTTTGAAGTGCTCATCATTAAGAATCAGATTTCATGGGGCACCTGGTTGGCTCAGTTGTTTGGGTGTCCAACTCTTGATCTCAGCTTAGGTCTTGATCTAGGGTCATGACTTCAGACCCCACACTGGGCTCCATACTGAGCATGGAGCCTACTTTAAAAAAAAAAAATCCAATTTCATTAACCAGTAACTGTTTGTTTTATATAGAAGGTACTTTTTTCTTTATTGTTGTTATTTTTAACATGAGCATTCTATGGGAAGATACCCCAGAAATCCCTGAATCCCACTTCCTATTGTACAGAAGGAAACACAGTAGCCAGGAAGGCAAAGGGGCTTGACCTCCTTTCCATAGTCACTTTGTATTTAACAGAATGGCACAGAGACTCAACCGAGTAGGTACTGGTCTCCCCGCTTCAAAACACCTCAAGCATGGTTTTTAGAAGTTGGAAGTCTTGCCCAAGCTGATGCTCAAATGATTTTCAACTGCTCCACAAGCTTGTGTCCAAAACCCCACAATTTTAAAGTAGAGAATGTAGGACAAATTTCTTAAACACACACACACACACACACACACACACACACACACACACACACTACCGTTGTCTCTGGTCTCTGGCTTATTTGTTAGAACACACACTGGACCATCACCAGTCCCTATAGCCCAGAGATAACCTGGCAAGCATCAGCCCTGGGTCACCAAAGGGACTTTTGTTTTCCATTAAGCCAATCTGGTCTTGATCAAGAGATAAGGAGGGATAATGTCTTCAAATGGAAAAGCAAAATCTTTGAACAGAATCTCTTAACAGTAACGAGGGCCTGGGGGTCTGAGGCCATGACGTGTGCAGGCATTCTGTCATAGTAGGCAGGAGAGAAAATTTCAGAGAGAAAAGTCGTGGCCCATTAGGGTCACTTCAGAACTCAAGAAAACTCTCCTCTCTGGGACAATGATAGAATGAAGGAATCATTCATCTGCCATTGGGCTGTTCAGGTGGTGCAAGGGGATGAAGATACAGCCCCTCCCTGTAGGCACTCCTGGTCTAGCGAGGAGAAAAGCACAGAAATTAGGGATTACAGAACTCATAACTAGGCTGTAATAACTACTTCTCCAAAAAGCGTCCTCCCCAGTTGTGCCATCTCATGAAACAGCCCCACCATCCACGCAGGTGAGCAAGTCCAACATCCACGTCGCTTTGCATTTTCCACTTGCAAGCAGGAAGACAGGCACGCAGCAGAATTCCAGAACAAATTTCTACTCCCATCAACAGCCAGAGCCCCACCGCCTTGTCCCCAGTGTCTAACCCTTCAGTGATCTTCCAAGGCTCTCAGAATAAAATGGAAATCCTTACACACATGTCATCAAAATGGCTCTCCCAAACCAGGCTGATGGCTGCCCTACTCACCAGCTCAGTTGTCAACAAGCCTCAACTCTGCTGGGTCTTCTCACTACACTGGCCAATGCCTGGGCTTTGGGTACCCTTCCTGAGCTCCCCAATTTCCCTAACTCCTTCTGATCTACCAGACCTCCATCAATTGCCTGCTCCTCCAAGAAGCCTTCCTTGCCACCAACATGAGGAAAATATTCATCATAGCAGCTTCAGGACACATCACGTTTTCCAGTGTGTGTGTGTGTGTGTGTGTGTGTGTGTGTGTATCTTCCCCACTAAACAAGAAGCTCCTTGAGGGCAGGAACAAGGTCTGATTTTATGTTCCAGGGGTATGTTAGAATATTAATAGTAACAATCTTGGAACTGAAAAGGAAATCACCATCAAGTATGAGACGCCCATCTATAGCCCCCAAGAGGCAGCTGTGTAGCATGTGTCCTATTGCCTCCCATGATGGGGATCCCACATTTCCCTAGGCAGGTGATCCCATCCTTGAATGACTTTATTAAGAAGGTTTTCCTCATATGGAACCAGATTTACCGTTCTTCAGCTTTTGATCCCTAGTTCTCACTCTGTCCTTTAGGGCCTCCTAGAATAAGCTACTTCCCTATCTCCCTGACATCGCTCCAGATATTTGAAGGCAGTGGTCTGGTTCCTCCTAAGTTTTCTCAAGGATGTTATCTCAGGTTCTTTGACTCCTTCACATGCAACTTCCTTTGGAATTCTTGAACCACTATGACCCCCTTTTGCTGAACCTGCTATGTATGCTTCCTTAAAATGTTCTAATAAACATTTTAACCAACCAACCCCAACTCTCCTGTCGTGGTCTGAGCAGCACAAAGTAAAATTTTCACCTCCCTCATTCTAAATACCATACTACTGTTGATCCAACCAAAGCATACACCGCTTTGGCAGATGTCTTAGATCAGGTTTCCCAGAAGTGGACCCTGAGGTGAAGATGTATAGGCTATGGATTTCTTATAGGTGTTCTCCCAGGGGAAGCTAGTAAGAAAGAAACCCAGCAAGGCTGTGAAGCACCCGGAAAAGCAGATCCAGACTGACCCTGCATAGGAGCTCTTGACTCCTTCCCCATCAGTCATTGCTTTGGCCAAGGAAACCCCAGGGGTTATAAACTTGCATGGCAGTTCCTTCTCTTTCTGGGATGGCAAGTCAGCCCCAGCAGCCGAAGGCAGTCCTCCAAGAGTCCTCAAAGAGGTGCAGGTGCCACGGGTAAGAAGCCAAAGCACAGGGAAGCCAAGGGAAGGGGCTGGCTGAGGAATGTGGGCGGAGCACAAACAAGGTCCATCCCAGTGACCCCTCTCAACTCCGATCCTCCCAGCTGTGCACCCACATCATCACAGTCCTCTCGCTGGCTCCTCTAAGCTCTACCTCTTGAGTGAGTTCTTGTGCCTTTTTCATTTTAGACGCAAGTACAAGACTACATTTTCATCCATGTTTGCACAGCACAGCACTTGGCCTTTCTTCCATTTTAACGTTTTTATTTGGTATGTGTCCCTCCCCTTTTCCCACCGAGTCCATGGAAACGTTGCCCTTTGTACTCATGACCACAGTTGATCCAAAACCCAGGAGAGGAGACAATTCAGGCCCCGGAACACACCACAAAGGAATCTTGGGGAATCAGTAAAGGAGGTATTGACACCGCACTATTTATAAGATAAAGATGCTACTTACTCCATGGTCCTCAGAGGGCATAAGTAGTGGGACCTCTCTCCAAGGTGGAGTGGCCTGAGAAAAGGCATTTCAACCATGAGAAGAGAGGCAGACAAGCTGTCTGCCAACTCCCAACCACAACTTTTACATCTACAAAGTGAGGGTAATATTAATCGTGCCCACTTTGTAGGGTTATCCTGAAGATTAGATGAGTCAGTTGTTTTGAGATGCGCTTTGTGAGCAGAGGACAATGATAAGGACGCACCTGACACTTCCTGCCTCTACCCGTGTCACCGGCTCTCCTACTCTGATTTTAAATTCCTTTCTTGAGGCCAATTTGAAAAAAAAAATGTCCCTTAATAATTGGGTCAGAATTCAAATAAAAGAAAGGAAATAAGTGGATAAATTTAGACCAAAAAAAAAAAAAAAAGATTAACTCTGGATTACAATCATCGAATTGTCAAACAAATCCCTTACCATAGAATCTGACAGACCCCACATTAATTTTTAAGGTCAATGCTGAAAACAACAACTTTCTAATGAGGTAAAAAAACATGTAATAATTCTTCAGGCAATTAAATGAATATCATCTGCTTTACCTCACCCTGAATTTGTCATTTTCAACATTTCTCCTAAAGGGTAGAGGAGCTCCAACGGACCCGATAATGTTTTCTCCTGATTGGATGGTATCTCGAAAGTCACAGGACTAAAGAGTCTCAGTTCCAGTGAGGACAGAAGGTGTCATCTAGTGTGAATCTCTCATTTCGAGGTAAAGCATCTCTAGTCGAGGCAACGAGGGGTGGAGACTGCCTGTGGCCAGTCAGTGGCAGAGCCAAGACTAGAACCCACAGACATGCCATCACAGATCTCTGATGACCGGAAAAGGCAGTGACCTAGTTAAGCACAGGGTTTAACACTCCTTCGAGACATTTCAAAAGTTCTCTGGGCAGGGCACTCGGCCCTTTCGTGGGCTTGTGAGTCAAAAGGAAGTGGGTACCAGAACAGCCTCGAGAAAGAATAAAGTGGAGGGATTCACACTTGCCAATTTCAGAACTCACTGTTCTGCAATCAAGCAGTGTGGTGCTGGTGTAAGGACCAACCGTACATCAGTGGAATAGAAATGAGAATCCTGACATAAACTCACACATTTATGGTCAGTTGACTCTGGGCTAGGGCGTTAAGACAATGCACTTGAGAAAGAGCCGTCTTCCCAGCCAGGACAACAGGGCATCCACATGCAAAAGAGTGAAGCTGGATGCCCCTGCTTCTCACACACAAAAATCAACTCAAAAGGGGTGTGTGGTTGGCTCCATCGGTTAAGCATCCAACGCTTGATCTCAGCTCATGTCTTGACCTCAGGGTTGTGAGTTCAAGCCCCACGCTGGACCCCATGCTGGGTATGGAGCTTACGTAAAAAAAAAAAAAAAAAAATCAACTCAAAATGTTCAAGAACCTAAATACAAGGACTTAAATTATAAACCTCTCGGAAGAAAATGTAGGAGTCTTATGAGCAGTGTTTTCATAGGTATGACAACAAAAGTGCAAGCAACAAAAGGAAAAAAAAGATAAATTGTGCTTTGTCTAAATTTAAAACTTTTATGCTTCATAGGACATCATCAAGAAGTTGAAAAGATGACCCACAGAATAGAAAACAATATTTGTCAATCATATACCCGTAAGGGATTTGTGTCCGGAATATACAACACACTTTACTCTGTAGTAAAAATATCCATAACCTAATTTAAAAATGGGCACAGGATCTGAATAGACTTTTCTCCAAAGAAAATACATACAAAGAAAATACATGAATGACCAATAAGGACATGAGAAGATGCCCAACATTAGTCATCATCAGGAAGATGCAACTCAACACCAGAGTGAGACCCCACTTTACACCCCCGAGGTGGCTAGAAACACAAAGGTGGACCATAGCAACGATGGTGAGGTTGCAGGGAACTCCCACCACCCAGTGGGAATGGGCAACTGTGCGGCTGCTGTGGGAAACAGGTCGGCAGTCCCTCAAAATGTTCAGCATGGTGTTACAGGATGACCCAGCAATGCCACCCCTATCTGTATGCCCAAGAGAAATAAAAACATGTTCTCACAAAGCTTGTGCACAAATGTTCAAGCAGCACTCTTCATCATCTGCTTTCCCAAATAAATGAAGAGTGGAGTAACCCAAATGTTTATTGCTTGGCGAATGGATAAATAAAATGTGGTCTATTCATGAAATGGAATATTATCCGGGAACAAAAAAGGAATGGAGTTCAGACAGAGACTACATCACAGATGAACCTTGAAAACATGATGCCAAGTGAAGGAAGCCAGGCATGAAAGACCACACATTGTATGAGTCCATTGATTTGAAATGGCCAGAACAGGCAAACACATGTAAACACAAGCAGATTAATAGTTGCATGGGGCTGGGGACAGGGTATGTGGGGAGTGGAGAAAGCTGTTCAAAATGAGCACAGGGTTTCTTTTTGGAGTGATGAAAATGTTCTAAAATTAGATTGCAGTGGTTGCACAACTTTGCAAATACACTAAAATCACTGAACTGTATACTTCAAATGGGTGAACTTGATACATGCAAATTACAACTCTGTAAACCTCTATTTTAAAAGGGAAGGGATAGATTTAAACATCCATTTGTTTATCCTTCAACATTCATTGAATGACTACTATGTTCTAGGTTCTGAGATACAGTAACCAGCCCATTATCTCTTTTGCAAATAAAGTTTTATTGACACACAGCTTTGCTCATCCATTTACAAATCATCTGTGGATATTTTCCCGCCAGAAGGATATTTTCCCGCCAGGAATAAGTAGTTAGAACAGAGCCCACATAGCCTGCAAAGCTGAAGGTATTTACTCTCTGTCCCTTTATAGAAAGTTTGCTAATCCCCGTAATAGAGGATCAGGTAATGACATGCCACGAGTCCAAGTAGAACAGGGTAAATAATACCAATTGGCAGAAGCTACAATTTCAGGTACGTGAAGAGAGAAAACCTTTCTGAGAAGGGAATATTGGAGACCCTAATGAGATGTTGGAGTGCTCATTTGACCCCCTGGGTCAAAGATGTTCCAAAAAGAGGAAACAGAAAACAAAACCCTGGGAGCCAGCAGGGCAAGACTGTGTCCCGGGCACCAAAGGGGCTGAGCTGTGTCACAACAGGAGCAGCGGTCCCCAGATGGCCAAGGCCACAACACCCATCCAAGCCAGGAGGTAGCACATAATTTGAGAAACTCCGGGGTGAGCAGACACCAGAATCCATTTCGCTTCGGGAGAGGAGAGATTCTAAACCGAAGGATCACCAAAGCCATAGATGAGAAGTCCGTCAGCTAAAGCTATGCTTCACAGAAGAAGTGCCAGGGTCGTCAGCACTGGTCTGTTGGGCTGGTGAAAACTGTCACAGGACATAGAAGGAGTTCTTTGGGGTAAGGGGCCACAACAGCCATGGTCGACCAAGACTGGAAATGTAACCGGTCAATTCTAGGGTCTGTGATGCAGCAATGGATTTATCTACATATATCCTTTTTTTTTTTTTTTGGACATATGTCCTTACAATAATGACTTATTATCGCATTCTCTCAGGTGAGACAGCTTTGCTCTTTGATGTGAATTGCAGTAGTATCTACCTCCCCATAAATACACTGTCCACCTTGAGACAGGGCCTGCTGCTTCCTCCGGCTGCGACGTTGAAGCCGAAAGGGACTGATCGCGAGGGGTGGCCGACGGTTTACACTCTTGAAGGTCAGCTCCACGTGGGGTGCCCCGAGTCTCCGAGCCCAGCTGACAAATAAACGCCCCAAGTACAGTCACGGGCACACTCTTGCCTAATCCAGGATGAGAAAAACAAATATCACCACTGCACATCTGCAAGCCTCCAAAAAATTAAAATAAATTAACACTCTGTAAGACACATGAAAACTCCAATTGCATCTGTCTGCAAGGTCAGTTTGGGCACATTGTCCAGAATGTTTGGGAACTATATCAGGATCCCAGGCTTATTTCATGGTATGACAGGAGCCCTCCTTTCTGTTTGTCTATTCATTTTTCTGTTCATCTGTTCAATGGTACATAAACTAATGAGCATCATTGTCTTCCAAACAAATTTATTTACAAAAATAAATGATTTCTGTACCCATTATTCATAGCCACATTATTCACAACAGCCAAAGATATAAACACTTGGAGTGTCCCTAGAAGGATGATGAACAAGATGAGGTATATCCATGCAACGGAGTGTTATGCAGCCTTAAAGAGGAAGGACATTCAGACACATGTTTGGATGAGACTTGAGGACATGATGCTGAGTGAGATAAGCTCATCACAGAAGGACAAATACTGTGGGATCCCCCTTATATGAAGTCCCTGGAGTAGTCAGATTCAGAGACAGAAAGTAGAATTGGAGGGGGAGGCATCAGATCTGCAGGTGTAGGAGAGAACTGAGAGTTAGTATTTAAAGGGCACAGAATATCAATCTTATGAGATGAAAAGAGTCTCGAGATGGATGGTGCTAATGGCCGAACAGCAGTGTGCGTGTGCTTAGTGCCACTGAGCTGTACACCTAAACATGGCTAAAATGTAAATTTTACATTGTGGGTTTTTTACAATTAAAAAAATAACAACAAAATAAATGGGCCATATTTGCCAGTCCCTGTGACTGTTTGAGCTACTTGCCGTAGGACAGAAAGGTGATGAGACCTCAGGTAAGAGGGATCACAGCTGTCCGGGGTGGGGGTAGCCGCTGACCCCTGAAGGGACTGCTGTCCATTGAATTGAGAAGTCAACTCTGTGTTGGGTAAAGTCTGACAGTAACATGCCATCCGCTTTGAGACATGGCCATGGCCAGATTAAAACTGGCAGTTTCCACAGGGTAGCAGAGGGGTTAGGACCTGGTGTCAGACCAACAAAGGTTTCTAATGGCTGCATGTATCTGGGCAAGGATTTAGCTCTCTGAGCCTCAGTTTTCCCATCTAGAACATGGTTTTTGTATCATACAATCTCTTCGATTAAATAATAAAACCTGCTGTGCCAGGTTATGCTAACATGTATTTTATAAAAATACCTGCAAAGGGGAAAAAAAAAAAGTATGAGAACCCTTGGTATGGTAAAAATGCATTCAGTCCTTTCTGTTTTCTGGACCTTACATTAGCAATAACTGAAAAGCAAAGGACTCCCTGAAGGGAGACAGAAAAACACTTAAAAATAAATTAAAAGGCAGGAGAATTACCAAGGAGTTGCCACAACTGCCAAGACATAGCCTTTTGTGGTCATAAGGAGCTACGATGAGCCTTGAAGGCCATACACAGACACTGGTTGTTATCAGCAAAAGCACAGCCATGAACCTTTCTCCTTGAGGGGGAAAAAAATCCAGCTCAAAGAAGAGGTCGGTCACAGGAGAGAAGTTTCAGTTTAAGAATATGCCTGCTTCCTTTTCAGTGTGGAGTCAGTATTTGTGCCTCCCAGCCCCACCCCCCCCACCCCCCAGCATCCTATGTTAAAGCCCTAGTCCCCGGTGTGATGGCATTTGGAGGTGGGGCTGTCAAGACTGGGTTAGTGGCCTTAGAAGCAGCAGAAGAGAGAGAGAGAGCTCTCTCCGCTGCACAAGAGGACAGCAGGAAGTCGGTCCTCCACAAGCCAGAAAGAGCAATCTTACCAGAACCCGCGCATGTTGGCTCCCTAAACTCGGACTTCAGCCTCCAGAACTGCGAGAAAATTAATTTCTGTGATATAAGCCAGACAGTCTGTGGCATTTCCTTATATCAGCCTGAGCACAGAGTTTTTTAAAAAGCGTATTTCCATGGCCAGTTCTAGGGTCTCTGAAGTGTACTTCAGTTCCCTTTAGCTACAGAGACTTAGAGGGAAGAGATGGGCAATCGTGGAATCCAGGAGGCATCAGAGCATCTTGGACATGAGCCAGGCTGCCAGAATGGGAGCATCTCAGGTCGGGATGCCCCAGGAGCAGACCCAGTAAGAGAGAGAAGTGAGACAAGGAGGCAAAGATATCTGTGAAAAAGTTTGCTATGGGGTCAGTGACAGGGAAAGACAACCGATAAGTAACTCCCCTGGAGAGCTCAGACCCCGCACCCAGCTCTCTCTCCAGAACTGGGGTCTGGATGCACCAATCACGCCAGGCATCGTGGAGGCCAGGAGGCTCTGGCGTCTGCCCCCGTGACGTAGTGTGTTGCCTCCTGTTTCTTTTTGATACATTACAACAGAGAAGATCTTCTCCTCAAACTTAGGAGACCAAACATTCCTAAGGACAAGAAAAAAAAAAAAAGGAGTGAAATGATAATGAGTGAGTCAACTGTGAATTCACTTCAGTGATGATGTGCAGAACCCAACTATTAATCAAAGACTGGGCTCACCCTGGACCTGTCGGTCAGCACCAGGAATCGTGCATCTGGCCTCCTTCTTTCCTTTTTTCCATGCCCTGCTCCCGCTCCGTCCTCGTGGTCTTGGCTCGTCCTAACCAGTCTCCTTGCCTTCTTCCTCCCCATCTCCACTTTGGGGCCACCAGACAGATCTTTCAAAATCACGTACATTATCAGTCGTTCCTTTGCTTCACACTTGCTGACGGGTTTGCAGGATGAAGTCCCCCTGACCCGCCCCAGGCTGCCCCTCCAGCTCATCTCCCCCACCCGTGCCAAGCCTGCCTCTGGTTCCAACGGCACAGGCTACGTGTGGCCCCCATCCCTGATTCTTTCACGCCTCCTACTGCTTGCCTGTGCTTTGCCTTCTGTCTGGACTTCCTTCTCGCTTCTTGTTTCCTCTCTTCGCTGGTCCCAGGCATTGTCTTCTCCAGAAAGGCCCTCGGAGCTCCCATGGTCTCTGTGCCTCCACAGTCTCTGTGCCTTGTCTAGCACAGCATTTGGGAAGCCCTGCTGTGACCATTTTGGAGAGTCTCCTGTTCCTCTCTGTGTTTGCAGGAGCCAATCTCCCTTGCCTGAATCCCAGCCTCCAGCCTGAAGTTTGACTCACAGCAGAGGCCTCGTCTCTGTGCCTTTGAAATAGTACCTGTCTCTTTATTCTGGCTTCATTGTTTCCCTTTCCTTGCTGAGAGCCTATCTCTTCGGAGCAGGATAAAAGAAGAGACACATAGTCAATGGGCACCTCTCTGAGTGCTACTCTGGGGCTTTGAAAGGAAATGATTCTGTCCTTGGCTAAACATGAGATCAAGAAACTTCACTGACTCCCAGTGACCGCCAGAGCTGGGCTGACCAAACCAGACCCAGCTCTGAGCACATCCAGCCCAGGGCTGGTCTTGTGGGCTCACGGGCCAGCTGTGGGGGCGGCTCAAGCAGGTCTGCACACCACAGAGGCCACCGCGGGCTGCAGGGCCTTGAGTAAACACGCAGGTGTCAGGACTGCTACCCCAGTGGAGGCAGGCCCGGCCTCCCCGGTGTTTTGCCTCCCAAAGCAGCAAAGCTACAGTGCTCATTCCTGCATAGACTCAATCAGACAGCAGGCCCCGGCGGCCCACACCCTGGGGGGGTGGAGGTGCCAGGAAACAGAGTCTCCCCGCCGCACCTCCTTCTTTTCTTTCCTTCCTCCCTTCATCAATATAAATATTTAGTCAGCCCAACCCCAGTAGCCCCTAGGACACCGCAAAATGGGATGATCCCATAAATAATTCCCTTTCGCTGTTCCCCGGACAACATGAATGAGCCAAGCCCTGTTTCAGGCTCGGGGGGTACCAGCAAGAAGCACTGATACTCTCAGCCCTCATGGAATGTGAGTGACGGACCAGGCCAGACAATAGTCAAGTAACGCTGCAAATCAACAGACAGGAACACCCGTGGTGAGAGCCAGCAAGCAGGGCGGGGGGGGTAAATCTAAGGGAAGGAACAAGAACAGTACTAATAAGGGTCAGAGGTGTGCAGCCTCACTGCAGGCTGGGTGTGGTTTCAAGAGCTTGATGTGTATTCCTGACTGTCACCCCAAGAACTAAGCCTCATTCACATTTTAGAACAGAAGCACAGACAGAGTGAGTTTACTGCCCAGGCTCACCCAGGCAAAGCAGTGGGGCAGGGATTCATCAAACCCAGAAAGGCTTACTGAGGATAGAAATTGGAGGAGAGAACAGAAAGAAGAGAGGTTAACTGGGGAGAAACCGGGGTGGAGCATTCCAGGCAGAGGAAAGCATAAGCAAAGGCCCTGTGGCAGGCACCAATGTAGAAAGGAAGTACTATGCTCTGGGCTCTTTCCCCTGATCCTGCACCCCCAGCAACGAGGGGTCTCTGCTGGTTCTCATGTCATTGCACCATGAGGTATCGTGAGTTTGCCCATGCATCTCCCCTCCAATGGCTGAGCTCTTTATTTGTTTTGGGGAGGTGGGGGAGAATAGACAGGACCTTCCATTTTACCTTGGACTGTCAGAGCCTAGCACATGCCTGACAAATAGTGCACAAGACAGGATTATTGGGAAAACACATGTCTGAGTGAATGGGGCATGACTTCCGTCCTCCACGGTGTGGGCGGTGATCACGGATGAGCCAGGTACAATGGTGCAGCTATCCCCCACCTCCCCCAAGGAGCTCATGCTTGAGGAGGGGGCACAATCTACGAGAATGAAATGCCACATGGTGCCCAGGACAGGATCCCGAAACAGAAAAGGGACATTGACGGAGAAACTAGAACACCCAATGAAGGCTGTAGTTTAATTCAAGGTACTGCCGGTTTCCTAGCTATGACAAAGGTACCAGGATGATGCAACATGAGAATGTCACAGGGAGTGGAAACGGGGTGAGTAGTTTATTGGATTTTCCATTAATTCAAAAATAATCCAGTATAAAAAGTGTATTTCATAAAACTGTGAGATTATTGGGAAAACTTGAACATGGGACGGTTGATACTATTAAAGATCCCTTGTTACTTTTATGCCACATTTGATCATTGAATTAAAGTTCTGCTTCTCCTTACGCTCTTATCTGTTAGGAAGACAGATGGAAGTATTTGCTGATGAAATTATTTCCCTTCAAATAATCCCAAGGGGGTTAGGGTGGGCTACAACAACACAGGGGTTGGCTGTAAGTTAACAATTATTGTAGCAGAAATGGGGACGGGGAGATTCATCTGTTTTTGTGAGGGTTTGAAGTTTTATTTTAATGTGCACTGTCTTGGATAAAAAACCAGAAGTGAGGTTACTGGATCACATGGGAGGTCATGACATCAGAATGTCAAAGAGACACGCACACTCCAATGTGCACCGCAGTGTTATTCATGGGACCCGAGACCTGGGAACCACCCAAGTGTCCATCCACAGACCTGAGTAAAGAAGACAGGGAAGAAGATATGGTATATATATATAACATGGAATATTATTTGGCCCTAAAAACGAAGGCAATCCTGCCTCAGATAACAACATGGATGAACGTGGAGGACATGGTACCAGTTAGACGATGGAACTAGAACCGTCAAACTCACGCAGGGCAAGCGGAGAACAGTAGTCCCATGGGGCTGGGCACGGAAAAGCGGGAGTCGTTCAATGGGTGTCAAGTGTCAGTTATCGAAGATGTGTAAGTTCTAGAGAGCAGCTGACAGCATCGTGCCTGCAGGCGGCAAGACCATATTGTGCACCTGGAGATCTGTAAAGAGGGCGGATCTCATGCTAAGTGTGCTTACCAAATAAAGTAGAATAAAATAAGAAAATGTGAACTCTAGACCCATGCGTCGCAGAGCAAAGTCTGATATTTAAACCTTCTGAGGCCTGTTCGCCTCTGGTGCAAAACGGAGTCCCTGTAATAGTGTCCCATGGGGCACAGTGAGAAGTCAGTCCCGGCCTGGCAGGCGCCCAGAGTTCGACAGATACTAGCCCCCGTTCCGAAAGGGAGCATAGGGGCAAGGTGTTGCGCTGTGCCGTGACACTCATTAGGCTCCTTCAGCAAGCCCCTGTGGAGTTCCTACTCCGGAGTAGCGGAGAGTCACGGGGAAGCCCTGGCGGCGGGTGCTCTCGTGGAAGTAAGTGCTAGAGCAGTGTGGGGGGAGGGGGTCAGGCACTCTGATGGAGCTGGCAGAGGAGACGTGGGGGTCAGACTCCAGGGCTGTAAGCTTGGAGGCCAGATGTCATCCCAGGGCAGAAAAGAGAATTGAAGGAACAGAACAGAGCAGGGAAAGAGGGGGCAGAAGATAAATATGGGTGGGCTTTGGTCCCCCGCGGGGACGAGAAGAACAGAAGCCAGAGGTCCTGCCTGAGAGGAAAGGCAGAATGAAGAACACGGGACAGGACAAGCCAGCAGCAGTGGGCAGGGACGGCCAGGCCTGAGATGCTCCAGAAAGGCCGTGGGGCTGGCAGGCTGAGGAAGGACCTCTGGCCAGAGGCGGTGGGCTGCAGGCTGAGCTCTGAAAGGACCCTTCCTGGTGATCAGGGAGCCGAGGTTGGGGGACCCAGGCAGTGAGCTGGAAGACGGGAACAGACCAGGTGAGCCAGGCCCAAACAAGGCCTGGAGGTGAGAGCAAGAGGGTGTCCGGGGCAGATGCCTCCTGGTGAGAGGGGGGAGGGGGAGGCAGGGGTGCACAGTGTCTGTGGGATGGGAGAGGCCATGACCTGGACCAGGACCCTGGACCATGGGCCTGCCCTGCTACAGGTGAGGGAGGCAAGCCACTGTGCCCTGCAGGGCTGCCCTTTCCTCCTCTGGGCTGGAAATGTTAAAGAAAGCAATCTGCACTTGAAGAAGAAGATGTGGGAGCCGCTGTCTTCAGTGTCATGCGTCATTTCAAGCACCAGCTCCTCTGTTAGCCCCTGTCCCACAGGGTCACTAGATGCAGTGGGAAGACAGAGCGACAGGCATGTTGTCATCAGCCTTTGGACTGGGAAGCTGGATAGCCTGGTTTCAAATCACCGCTGTGTGACTTGAGGCAAATTACTTAACCCCTCTGTGCCCACCCCTCTGGGTGTGATTTGGATGCTGTTCCCATGCAGCAGAGGAGACTAGCATTTGACATTTCAGATGATATCTGAGTGACACGGAGACGGGGAAGAGCACGCAAGACACAGGGACCCACACCCCGAGGCATGAGTAAGGCCTGTGCGGCTGGAGCGCGGTGAGCGAGGGCAGGGAATGCTCTCCGAGGACGCTTCGGTCAGCCTCTGCTGCGTAACAAGCCAGCCTAAGGCTTAGTGGCTTCAAACCACAATGCTCTACTATTTCTCCCGACCCTGTGGGTCGGCTGGGCAGTTTCTATGGTGGTGTCACCTGCAGACACACCTGTGGTCACATTCCACTGGAGATGGGTGAGGCTGAGATGGCCAAGGCAGCATCACTCACACGTCTGGCCATCGGCGGGGTGTTGGCCGGGATGCCCCAGCCTTGGCACACAACCAGCCTCAATCTTCCGCCTGTCACTGGCCCTCCACTCTCCTCTGCATCTGAAGCTCTTTCTAGTGAAACAGGTCCTTGAGGGCGGATTTCAGGAACACCGGGGGCAGCCCTTCAAGTGCGGCCCCTCTGACCATTTGCCCCAGTAGCATCAATCCGTGTGCCAGAATGCAGAGCCTCACGGTGCCGCCACCGCAGCTACGCCGTGACCAGTTGTTGGCAGGCAAACGGAGACCTCTCTCTCTCTGGGACAGGACTGGTGTCGGGCGAGAGAGGGTCCCCGAGGCACCACGACAGGCAACCATAGAGCGTCCCGGCCCTGAGATGATCCCACTGCACAGCAGTTGGGGTGTCCCTGAGCCCAGCCTGCAGTAAGCTGTTTAGAGCAGGAAAGTCCAGGGGAAGGAGCATGGGGTAGAGGTAACACTGTTTCAGAGGAAATGCTAGAGTGCAAAAGAGTCGTGGCACCTCTCTGACCCTCAGGCTTCTCTTCTCTAAGCCGAGAGAACGAACGAAGGAGGTGGTGTGTTTGAGACACCTCCAAGTACCACGCGTGTGTTAAGCATCCTTTGTGCTGAGCCCATGGAGAGAGGATTATCCTCAGGACGTTGTTGGTGGGGAAGCCTTTGGTCTACCGACACTGGCTAAAGTCAGACCCGTGTCACTGCCAACGAAAACTTAAGTCCAAGACGCACGAGAAAGGAAAACCACCGGACTCTGAGCAGCAAGAGACCAGCATCCCGTCCCAAGCACTGAGGTGTGTTTGCATTTTCAGGGGATGGCGTGGAAATCTCTCCTTCCGCACATACTTTAGAAAGCCGGCAGGAAAATCTCCCGCCAGCACCAGGCTCCGGGATTTCACTGAGGTGCTCCGCGGAACACTTCAGTGGCAAAGTAACAATTTCTATTGTTCTGAGTTGCCACGACTTCTCTCTTATTGATGTCATAAAGTAGGTATTTATGAGATGAGGTTATTAAGATCAATAGAGTAAATGGAAAGCCTAATTCTGCCTTTTTCAGAGCGGCACAAAGCATTCTGCTGGCACAATCCCAACGAATAAAGGGACCGGGGCGCTGTCGTTTAGGCCTAATCCCAAAGCAAAGAGCTCACCCTATTCACGGTGACTCACTTTTTACATGCTTCTTTGAGTCCAAAATTCTCTTGGCCCGAGTAGCCTTTATTGAAGAAAAAAAAAATTTTTTTTTAAATTAAAAGTACAGCTTGGAATTCATCGTGCGACCGGATTCACCACATTTATAACCAGGTTGGCCGCCCAGCCTTTCATTTCAGCAGCAGAAGAAAAAAAAGTAACACAGAGAGGAAAGAGCCCTCTGTTTTTAAAGTCATTTGGAAACGTGCAACTGGTTTACCTAATACCCCTTTCAAAGGAAAAATGTTCCAGTGCAGGGAAAAGTTGGCTCCTGGACGGACACTACTGGCCGAGGGAAGCCAGGGTCTCCTGGGAGGCTGCTGGGCTCCTGAGTGAGGGCATTGTTGACCTGTTTTGCACCAGAATGACTGCTTCCAGGGGCAATTATCAAATGCCAATGTTTAGACGGACCCTGCCCATCCTGATACAACAGCACAGGCGCGTATTTGCCAAGCACGTTTTCCAAGGAAGAAAGCAATCCAGCCACCCGTGCTCAGTATATTTGCTCAATTTAAAGTGACCCATAAATAGGGAGCAGAGTGACCGTGCTTTCTGTGGTGGGTTCTGGAAGCCAGTCTGGCTGTGCCCCAGCTCCCAGGAGGTGGTTCACATCAGGCAGACCTGGGGAGGAAAAGAACAGGGCACCTACCTCCCCCAGCATGTGCCCTCCACAGTCTTAGGGGGACCCCCACAGAGGCCAGTCCTGTCTTAGTAGCTACAGCCTGGGAGACACCCCCCCCCCACCCGCCAACCCGTGGTAAGGCTTCCCGTCCCAGCCCTTGCTCTGCTCCTGTTCTCCACATGCCCTACATTCAGGTGAGAGCAACTGCTCCGTATTTCTTTTTCACCCCTTTGACGGCTGCCCCTGGGTCTTGATTCATAGGGACCCCCTCCAAGTCCCCTTTCCATTTCACGCATGTGCCCCTACCCTGTCCCTGGATTCATCGCCATCCCTCATCCATGAAACGATCAGCACGTAACAACGTCGAGCTCCTGCACAGGTGCACTCCTGGGCATCAGGGCCACGGTGGGGAGAGGGGATGTCCTTCATGAGCCTCAGGACACCAGGTAGAATGCCAAGGGTGGCTTTGTTTTAACAACTCTGCTCACGTACCATAAAATCCACTCGTGGACTTTAGTTCTACCCTCATCTCAGTGTATGATCCAGTGATACCGAGTAGATTTTCAGGGTTGTGCAACCACCACCACAATCCAAGTTTAGAACATGTGTATCACCCCAGAAAGATCTCTTCAGCCCTTTTGCAATCCCTGTTCCCCACCCGCCACCAGCAACCACTGATCCACTTCCTCTCTCTCTGGATTGCCCTCTTCTGCCTGTCTCACACAAATGGAATTAAAGCGTATGCGGTCTTCGGTGCGTGGGTTCTCTCACTCAGCATCCTGGGCTTGGAGCTTTTGCTTTCTGTGGCACGTATCACGACTTCGTTCCTTTTTATTGCCGAGTAATATCCCACCGATGGACATAACGTACGTCATTTGTGACGAATATTTCATTTGTGTCCACTCTGGAGGTATGATACTATGGACACTCTCATGCACGTCTTTGTGCAGACATATGTTTTTATTTCTCCTGGACAGATATCTAGCAGGGAAATTGCGGGCTTATGTGTCTCTTGAAGAACTCCACCATATTTTCCAAAATGGCTGCCCCATCGTTTGTGTATTCCCACCAGCAATGAGTGAAGGTTCTGGTTTCGCCACACTTTGACCAACACTTCTCCGTCTTCTCTTCTATGATAACCACATGATGTGCTTCATGAAAAACTTGTGGAATCTGACAGATACCCAGAGATGGGCTGTCATCACTCCCATTCAACAGATGGGAAAACCGAGGCTCAGGAAGAGTAAAGCAACCTGCCCAAGGTCCCCAGGCTGGCCAGGAGCAGTGTTAGAGTTTGACCCATGTCTGCCCCTCCCTGAGACAGGTCTTCCCCTCACCACCCTCCTCGCCTGCCCCATCTGGCGTGAGGCACCCCACTGGCCTTTCCATGTCATCTATCTGTTAACCAGCGCCTGCCACAAACCAGCACTGGTAGATCCTCAGGGGCTCACACACACACAAGCCTCACCATTAATTTTTTTTAATTTATTTTATTTAAATTCAATTAGTTCTCATATAGTGTATCATTAGTTTCAGATGTAGAGCTCAGTTATTCATTGGTCTTTTATCACACCCAGTGCTCATTATACCACTTGCCCTCCTTGATGTCCATCACCCAATTGTTCCATCCCCTCGCCCACCTCTCCTTCAGCAACCTCAGTTTCTTCCCTGTAGTTAAGAGTCTCTTATGATCTGGCTCCGTCTCTGTTTTCATCTTATTTTATTTTTCCCTTCCTTCTTCTATGATCCTCTGTTTTGTTTCTCAAATTCCACAGATGAGTGAAACCATATGATAATTGTCTTTCGCTGACTGACTTACGTCACTTAGCTTAATACCTCTAGTTCCATCCACGTCATTGTAAGTGGTAAGTGTTCACTCTTTTTGGCGGCTGCATAGTATTCCATTGAATACTATGAATATGGACCACATCTTCTTTATCCTTTCATCTGTCAGTGGACATCTGGATTGTTTCCATGGTTTGGCTATTGTGGACATTGTTGCTATGAATATTGGCTCACCACTAATTTTTTACTGAGCGAACTGAGATTTGGGAGCAGTAACGGTCCACCAGGGATAGACAAACTTTTTCAACAAGGGATGAGAGAGTAAATATTTTAGGCTTTGCAGGCCCAACAGCCGCTGTTCCTAACATTCAACTCTGCCTTTGCCACGTGCAGACACATGACGCGTATGTGAGTGGGCGTGACCACGTGCCAGCCCAACCTCGTGTATTAGAGCTGACAACCCGAGATGTACCCATCCTCACACCACTAGCAAGCAGATGAGTCAAGATTTGAAGCCGGTCAGCCTGACATTTTGGAGTACGTGCTCACTCCACAACTTGCCTCCTGGCACACCTCCATCCCCCATATTGGTTTCAGGTTACTCTTCCAATTTGGGTGCGTGACCCGTTCCTCTCCATAATTGCTCATGACGGACAGGAGCCATGAAGTCATATAAAATACAGTTCAACCACTAGCAAGTTCCTCGTACCCCAGGCTCACACAGCGTAACAGGAACACAAGCACTAGCACAAAACACCTGCTTCAGGTCCTAGTTCCACACAATGGGCCCTCTCTGAGCCTCACTGTTCTTATCTATAAAATGGGGGCAGTCATAGTACCTACTTCATGGCTTCATTGTGGTCATGAAATGAATTACTATAGGAACATCGCTTCCGAACAGGGCCCAGCATGAACCGGGCTCTCAATAACTGATAGCTATTGCCATGAAACCCCCACCCTCAAGGAAACGGAATTAATTTCATATCTGCACATTATTCAGTATCTCACTGGGGAGAGCAAAAAATGCATTGCGGTTACAAGTTCCTATATAATTATTGCTGGCTGCACCGGGTGGTGCCAAATAGTTTTGCAGAAAGCAGAACAGCCCTGAGGACAAAACTGTAATATGGTAGTAGTAATAATAATGATGATCATAATAATAATAATAATAGTTCCCATTTATTAGGCACTTAGCAAAGCAACATGCTAAGTGCTTTGCAAACACGCTATCATAATAGCTAGCATCTGGACAGCCCTTTTGAGCTGAGAAAGCATTTTCCTGACTTCTATCTCACATGTGCCTCCCATCCATCCACGAGGGGGGCCTCCACGGCCTCTCCAGTTCACGGACAAGGACGCCAAGGGGACACCCTTGAGCTGCCTTCTAGAAAGTGGCCAGGCTGGACCCTTACTGGAACTCTGCATCCCAGAGCTGGCTCCCTTCCCTCAGCCTCAGACGGCACCTCGCCCCTGCCCGGGCCCCAGCCCAGTGCTTCTCTGTGCCTCTCCTTACGGCTGCAGGAAACACTTACCGGCATCATTCATGCTCACTCTGGAGAGCTTACCTCTCTCACGGAGCCACCTGCCTGAATGGCCCGTGGGGAGGGGCAAAGCTAACCCAACGTAGGATCTCCTGTGGCGGGGCCACCAGAAAGGTGCCTGCGTGCTGACGGACCGTCCCCAAGTCTCCGGCGTCCCTCCGGCCTCTGCCTTTGAGCCCCACAGTTCTCCATGCTGGGCAAGTGGAACCCCGGTGCGGCTCTGCAAACGTGGTGACACTTGGGGAGTGACTCCAATGCTAGATTGTTCTCTTGGGCCGCATCCTCGGGAAATCCAAGGACAGGGGAGGATTCCTGCCTCCCTGAGCAGCTCCTGCTTGGGTTGGAGAAGTCTGTCCTCATGAGGTCTCCTAGACTTGCCGGAATCAGCCTGCTTTCTTCCACGCCATGACAGCCTCAGGGAGATGATCACCAGCCCCACTCTTCCTCTCCAGGATCTCGGCAGCCCCAATTCCCTCAGCTGGATTTCAGCCCTGGTGGCATTTCTAGAATCCTTCAGGAGTAGCCTCCCTCTCCCCTAGTCACCTTGCTGGTGGCTGCTTTTGGAGGACACCGACCAACCTTGGCCACTTGCTGTCCCTGAGGGCTGATTTCCTTACTTATGAAATGGAGATGATGGTACTCACGGTGTGACTAGGATGCTTAGAGGCAGTAGATGCAAAGTTGTGTCCAGATAAGGCGTGTGACATGTAGCTTTCTTGGGAAACCTGAAACTGGACCCTGTGACCCATGGCCCTGCTCTCCCCACTACACACCTTGTAGGCACAATCTCAAACATTGGATGACACGAACTTTGATTAAATGAAATCACAAGGGTGGTTTTTTTTTTTTTAAGAGTTTATATATGGGGAGGGCGGAGAGGCAGAGGGAGAGGGAGAACTTCAAGCAGACTCCCTGATGAGCACAGATCCCAATGCCAGACTCCATCGTACAACTGTGAGATCATGACCTGAGCCAAAAGTCAAGAGTCGGACGCTTGGCCAACTGAGCTACCCAGGTGCTACATAAAATCACAGGTTTTGACTTAAAAACACAGCAAGCAATCTTCATGGCAAATACCAGCACCCCCCAAAATTGTGTTTAATCCATCACTCTGTCCCAGTTCTGGCAATCAGGATGGGGCAGAAGTGGACCCGATCTCGAGGGGGTAAAAGTTTGAGGGGATCCAAGGAGGGAGGTGCCTGACCCCTGCAGAGCTCCATGGTTTCCCCTGGACAGAACCTTGACCTGCCTTCATGTAGAAGGCTGTCTGTCTATCTCTCCTACCCTCATGTCCTAAAGCAGCAATGATCACTTCTTCTCTGGAATTCTCCCTGGCTCTCCCAGGCAGTGGGACTCTCACTGCTTTCTAAGCACACGGTTCAGGGCCCCTGACAATAGCGGTCACTCTGCAGTGTAATGTGTGAGTAGGTCCCTCGCCATATCCTCCACTGGAATCTTACAATAATGACTGACAGCCCCTGTTAGATGAGCATTTACTGCTCGCCAGGTACGGTGCTGTCTGATTGCCAGCCCTCAGCTCCCTCCATGGCCAGAGCGACCCCTGCATCCCCAGCCGCCAGCACAGTGCCTGACGCCTCCTACAAGCTCGGCTGGCACTGGCTGGGCATGTGAGTGAATGAGGGATAAGTGACCAAGCAAATGAATGGAATTACCCAGGCCTGGATGTGTCCCAGCCCCAATCTCTCCACGACAGGTGTGTGCTTCCGACCCAGAGAGCCACAGCCCTCTCAGGAGGAAAAAAAAAAGTTATCAGCCATTGTTTGACAGTAATAGGGCCTCCCAGATCCCTCATTTATTGGGGAGACAGATGGCAGCTGCAGCCACGGCACCTGAGAAGGTGTCCTTCGCCACCCTGGGAAATGGCCTTTCCTCACGTTGCATCACCTCCCCTTACCCTGGGGGACTTCTTAATCTAATGACCTTGGCAAACTGGGGACTAGGGCCAAAGTCAGCCTCTGAGCCTCTGCTCTTCCCTCTCCTCCGTACCCCCCACCTCTGTCCTTCTTTTCTTTTGTTCCTTTTCTTCCCCCTTTCCCTCCTGCCCCCTCTCTCCCATCCCTGAAACCCTTTCTTTCTCAGTTACCAGGCTGGCCGTAACCACCTGGTTCTGGGTTGCATCCTAGCCACAGGAGAACTGCAACTCACCCCTGCCCTCAGGGTGCCCACAGTCCACAGGGTGGCACCTGCTGTGTCTCCTGGGCTGAGGCGAGCTGCAGGTGCAGGGAGCAGATGTGTATCCAGGGCATGGGGCAGGCGTGAGGGAAGAAGGGTCGGATCGTCCCCGGAACTAAAGCAATGCAGGAAGGCTTCTTGGAGGAGGATGAGTCTCCAGCTCTTTGTCCCAGTGGCCTGCATTCTGAGGGCTGTTCTGAGCTGTCACAGCTCCTGTTCAGAGGCGCACACACCCTTTCCCACGCCTGAATTCCCATTGGTGGGCAGTGTTCTGTGACGTCCCGACTCAGAAGGACCCCGCGCTGTCCCTCCGTGAGCTGGCAAGTACAACCTCATACTGCCTCTCACCTCCTAACATCCACCTCCTAGGACCTCGTCCTTCTCCGCACAGCAGCCACTCACAGCCCCATGGCCCCCTGCCCAGCTACCGCCACCGTTCCCAGCCTGCTTCCCACTTCCCACCCTTCACCATCCTGCTGCCTGTCCTCTGTGGCCCACACTGGCTGCCACGTCCACCTTCCCAGGACTCCGGGGCGCACAGCGTGCCCGCCCACAGCCTCCATGGACTCCCTTCCTCGGCAGACCTGCGTGGGAGCCCCAAGAGTATATGCTCCGTCCTGCACTGAGCCCCCAGCCCCGTCTCCCACCGTGTGGGAACCTTCCCTCCCATTCACGCCGCCTTCCCACCGTGAGCTTGGGGGGCTGGTCCTCCCTTGCACCTGTTCTCCCGCCGCCCACTCCCCAAGCCTGTGTGCTCCTCCAAGGTTTCCCCTGCACAGCCCACCTGCAGCCTGTCGTAGCTGTTCAGGAAATCCTCTTAACTGGACAAAAAGACAGAACGGCCCTGGGGCTGCCAGCAAGACACGGAAGAAGCATCTGATCCCAGGGACTCGAGCGAGCCCCATGGAATATCCCTTTGAACAGAGCCTGGTGCCGCAGGAGGATTTAAACAGAGCTGGGCCGAGGGCAGCCAGCAGGCAGATATGCGTGCACCGTGGGAAGACCCACAGAGCGTCCCCCACGCCATTTGGGGGTGTCACAGGAGACAGGACTCAGTCCGTCAGGGGAGGGTTGCAGGGGACCCTGAGTGTTGAAACTCTCCCCTCCTTCTCCAAACTGGAGGTCGGAGGTCAGAGACCACCATCCCACTCCGAGTCGAGCAGCACAGTGCTTCAAAGATATTTTTAAATATGCTATCAATATATAGTCACTGGAAATTATAAATTAAGATTGGGACTTCTGCCTTTCCTCAAAAAAAAATTTTTTAAAGTGTGGCCCCATGGAGATCCCTCACTGTCAGCCTGACCAGAGTCAGCGGCAGCCCTGGACTGCCCCTCCCCCAGCCTGCCCTCGGAGCCTGGTTCCTGCAGGTCAATCACTGCAGTCCCTGGCATTCCCTACTGTCACCCACCAGCACACCCACAGGGGGCCTGCTTTCCCCTTGCATCCCGCTTCACTGGGGTTCCTGCCCAGGCCCGAAGACATTTGGGGTAACCCAATCACAAACACCACCTGGGTGGGGGGAGCCTTTATCTCCCTCTGCTGACCCCCTTGCTGGCCCCGGAGTCGTGATCTGGAACATGCTACATCTTTTTTTTTTTTAATTTAAATTCAATTAATCAACGTATAAAGTACTATTTGTTTTAGGGGTACAGGTCTGTGATTCATCTTACATAACACCCAGTGCTCATTACAACAGGTAGCCTCCCCAGTGTCCCTCACTTGGACATCCCATCCCTCCATTCCCGTCCCCTCCAGCAATTCTGTTTGTTTCCTGAGATTCAGTCTCTATGGTTTGCCTCCCTCTGGTTTTGTCCTGTTTCATTTTTCCCTCTCTTCCCCTACGTTCCTCTGCCTTGTTTCTTAAATTCCACATATCCGCAAGATCATGTAATTTTTCTCTGACTGCCTTATTTTGCTCAGCATAACACCCTCTAGTTCCAGACACGTCATTGCAAATGGCAAGATTCACTTTTCTGGTGGCCGAGTAGTAGTCCACTCTCTCTACACCACAGCGTCGTTATCCACTCATCTGTCGATGGACACCTGGGCTCTTTCCATAGTTTGGCGATTGTGGATACTGCTGCTATGCGTTGGGGTGCAGGTGCCCCTTTGGGTCCCTACATTTGTATATTTGGGCTAAATACCCATGGGATATGGTCCATCTTTATACCTTCTCAAACCTTTTTTCCCCAAACACAACCACACTCACCTTCCCTTGGAGCCGAGGGTCCATACTTGAACCCCGACTTGGGTGAAGTCTAAGGCTGCCTCCCAGGCTCTGAGCAGCACCGGCCACCCCACTCTGGTGTGAGTTTGCCTTGCCAGGAACAGAACTTATCAACCCCTTCCCTGACCGGGTCCACCGCCAGGACCACAGTCCTCAAAGGACATTCTGCGTTTCCAGCCCTGACCTCTTCCCCCTCCTCCGCCGCACCCCGCCGCACCATTTCACTTCTTTTTCCCATGAACTCCCAGTCCCAGAAGTATTTGGTTGGGTTGAAACTTGGCATCAGAGTCCTGAGCCTTAAGGCAAACATTTGTCCTAGAATTGCTAGAAATCACTTGGCTTCTCTTAGCGGCACAAAGGCAAAACCCAACAGCAACTCCCTTCCCTGCTCCTTGCCACGACCATCTCTCCCCCCCACCCCCACCCCCAAGCAGCTGGGTGAATTAGAGGCTCCTGGGATTTCCCTGGGCAAGACAGGAGAACCTCTCCAGACACACACTCCACAGAGTCCTGGAAAGCTCCGGAGTCGGTGAGTCATTGGCCAGGCCTGCAGACGAGTTCGCGTGCCCACCCTTGTCCCTCACAGCCTTTGCTGGCCCGGAGCTACCTACAGAAGTTAGGGGTGGGTTTTCACTCACTGGCCATGCTTTGTTTGGGGGGGGGGGGCTGGCCTGGGCCGGAGGGGCTAAGTAATGACACAAGGTGTCCCTCGCTCACTCGCCAGTTCTCTCCTCCATCCCCCGCCTTCTCTCTCCATGCAGCTTCAACGACTTCGGGCTTCACCTTCACGTGGGCGTTGTCTCCGACTTGTAGGAGCTCAGGGAGAAGCGCGGGGGCAGGCGGAGATGCAGGAAGGCAAAGCCCCGTGTAGACTTGCTCACGCAGTAATTCCCACACCATCCAGACCCCCACTCATCTGTTTCTCTCCTCGTTTCCACGCTGACCCGTGTTAGGAACGTGCCCACGGACACCTTCCTCCGTCCGCTCGTTGACTCCTCTGTTCGCTGGCTCCCTCCACTCCTTCAAAATCTCACCCACATGTTCACTCAGGAGGAGGAAGCAAGGGATTCACCTCATGACAGGGAAAGGAGAGGGGAGGTTCTCCGGGGTCGGGGGGACGGGAGCAGACGTCAAGGCATGCAAGGGCAACAAGAGAGCTTCCCCACAAGGGCCACGTCCAGGGGCATGGGGGAGGTGGGGGGTGGGAGACTCACCAAGGCAGAGGTCGGGGGGAGGGAGATAGTCACTCAAAGTGAGCAGGCTCCCGGGCCAAGGAAAGGAAGTCCCCACCTCGGCTGGCAGCTGCCCAGTGAACAAATGAAAAGGCAGGAGGCTGGGGGGTCCTGGCTAAGGTCATGGTATCTGGAGCCCCAGGATCCCACACACAGTTCTGGAACGGCCTCTGAGCTGCTACGAGGCCTTGGGGGACTTACCCAGCCTGGGTGAACCTCCCAGGCAAGCGGGGTCACGACTCTCCCGCAGGGTTATTCTGAGGACTCCCTGGCGGAAATGAAGGACGTCGTGCAGAGACGGGTGTGCTTAGCCCTTGCCCGTGTTCCGGTCGGGACCCCACTGGACCCGAAGTCCCCTGGAGGGCCAGAACCCTGGGCAGGCCTGGCTCCCTGCCGTCCGTCCGGAACCTAGAACAGGGCTGGTACATTGTGGTGCTCCGTAAACATTTGGTGAATGAATGAACGAGCTGGGGAGGGATCTTAAAAATTATCAAGTCCAGTCATCTTCAAACTTTGCTACGGTCAAGGCCCCACCAGGACTCCCTCAGAAGGTTCAGAGTCATGTCCCCCTCGACCCGAGCACCTCTGTCTCTGCCTGTTCACTCACTGGGCTTTTCTTTCAAAATTTAATTCACAAAGTGGGTTCCCTTTGCTCTAAAAAAAAAAGAGTTTAAGAAAGACAGTCTAATGCTCTCCTTTTAAAGATAGGAAATGGGAAGTCAGAAATAGGAGGCAAGGGCCCGGGATCTCTCACCAAGTCGTGATGGGGCCAGAAGGAGACCCCAGACTTACAGACCCCTCGTCCATGGAACCTCCCCTCCCTCCCACTGCCCACCTTCCCGCGGCCTCCCCTCATCTCAGGATTGAGCCTGCGGGCATCCGGGAGCCATCTGCCCTCCAGTCCCCCTCCCACAGGACTCCGAGGTTCCAGACAGAAGTGTAAGTTGGGCTGGAAAGGAGGTAACTGGGCCAGGTCGGAGGAGAGGGTGGGGGGCGGCCAGGTACGCAGCGTCTCCTCGGGTGGAAAACTCAGCTGGAAACTCCACGGGAGAGCAGCTCACTCCGCGCGGCCAGGGTGCTGGGTTTTGAAACCCTATACATTTTTTAAAATCTATAATTATGTGGCACACACCTAATTAAAATGGACTATAATTGTTGAAATATTTTATTGAAGTCATTTTTTTTTTTCCCAACGACAGGTTTAACAGATGATAAAACTTGTCTTGCGGTTTAACGGGAGCTGCCAAGAACCCCGGGCAGAGTACAGGGGTGGGGCTGTCCGACGGCGGACAGTCAAACCCTTCTGAATGCCAGCATTCTTTGCTAAGCACTCCTTCTGAAGGCTTCTCTCGGGCCCCATGCCAAGCGCTCGGGACGGAGACAAATAGCCTGGGTGGGTGTTTTGTGCACAAAGATGACTGAGGTTTGCTTGAGCTGCACGGAGATCCTTTGAAATTGTGCTCCCGGGGAGTGAGGGCAGCTAAGATCAGAGGGAACTGTTTATTCCAAAGCACAAGGAGAGGAGTGTGATCTTCACCCCACTGGCAGGCAGCACCCTCCTCCAAAAGTCCCGGTGACCCACCCGTAACAGACCTCGGCAGCTCAGGACAGCTGGGTCCTCCCTTCCTTCAGGGAAGGGACGGATGTTTCTCCAATAATGCCTCCAACAGCAGCTGCCATTCCTGACTGTCTCCCAGGTGCTCTGTGTTTTATATGCTTTGTTTCTAATATTTACTGCCCACTTTATAGACGAGGAAACTGAGTCATAGTTTAACTGCGTGGTTTCAGGGCTCCCCGTAGTGTAAGCGTGGCCTGGGTCCTAACCCCAGCTCTGTCTCACCTGGAAGCCAGGGTTTCTCCACTCCTGGGCTCTGACTCAGACCCTGACTCAAAGCAGCATCTTCATTATTAAAAAGACTGAATCAGTCTGGGGGAGGGAAGGGCAAGAAACCACACTCCAGGATCTGGGGGTTCCTGTCTGCGAGCAGCGTGGGGAGCGATTGCGCTACAAGATGAGGGCCCCGTCCCCTATCCAAGGGACCAGAACAAGGGCCGGGCTGGGGACCAAGGGAAGACTCCCTTCCATGCTCTGGCTAAGAACCCATCCTGTCACCCAGGACCAGTCCCGGTAGGAGACTGAGCAGACGGAAACAAGGCCCACTGGTGAGCCAAACACTGTTCTCGAGAGTGACAATCTGCCTCTTCCTAAGTTCCTGTCCCAACTCAGCGACTGTACCCCCAGGTTATAGGTGACCAACAAGTCAAGAGGTGAGTGTGATCTGATGGGATGTTACTAAAACAAAGCTTCAAAATTACCAGGATGAAAGAAAAAAAAATCCTCTTAGAGTTTCTCCACTTTTGTGGTTCTTTTACTTTAACAAATGGAAAAAAAAAAAAAACCTGATTCCTTCTTATTCTCCTTATTACCTTTGTTCTGCATGTGTTGTCTGCTTTCCCTCAGCTTCATCCATCCTCCTCTTAGAGCTCAATTTTTTTAATAGACCCCGTGCCAGGTGTCCGTCTGTCTCTCCATTCATGCACAGAGGCCGGAGAAGCTGTGGGCTTCTAGAAAGTCTCCGTGCTCCCTGAGAAAAAAAAACCCGCTCAAGGCTGTGGCGTGCACGCAGGGAACGGTGTCCGGTGGGGCCTGGCTTGGGGCCTGAGAGCCCTCCATCCGGGCCACCCCGCCCACTGTCGGGGGACGGTACAGGGCTCTCTGTGCAGGCCCCACTCTGACAGCTGTCGGGGAAGGGGGGTTGTTTGTACAAAGCAGAATGACTGTGTCTAAATCCCTCCCTGGGGCACTGGTTCCAAATTAAAATGTGGCAGGTTTGATCCCTGCCACCCCACTCTGCCCTGCAGAACTTCCCCTCTCCCCCAGTCCCGTCCTGGTATTACCACCCTGATGAGCACTTCCAACTGCTCCTAACCCGCTGGTTACCCAACCGTCCCTCCCCCTCCTCTCTCCTCCCTCCGCCTCCCTGACTCCTGCCCCACCTGTTGGATCTGTCCATTTCCATATGGTGCAGGGAGGAGTGGGTGCTGCCCTGCCCTCCAACCCTCAACCCCAGGAGAGCAGCAAGGGGACCATTACTTCATGGGATTAATTCATCTGTCCTGCACCCCCTGCCAGCTGTCCAGTACCACCGCCTCTTCAGCTCTGAGAGATAGGTGTCGCTTTGTGCCCATTTAAGAGATGAGGACACTGGAGGTCAAGGAGGTCACTGCTCAAGGTGACAAATGGCTCAGCTCGGGGTGGGATGGCATTGACACTTGGAGCCTCTTATCCTATTTACAGTAAGAACGGCTGCCTCTTGGAATATGTCTTCTGGCCTCGCCGGACACTCTGCAGGCAGGAGCATCTCCCTAGAAGGACCCACAAGGTAGGCAGCTTTGCCCCACCTTCTGTACTGAGCCAAGGACGTTGGGAGTTGGGACACTTCCCACTGTGGCCTGAGACCCTGGCAGGCACTCATCTGTGAGCCAGGATCCTGTGGCTTTGCACCCCTCTCTCTTTGCCCCCCTTGGGAGACCCAGGAAAGGAGGAAAGTCTGGTGGCCTGGCAGCAGGGATCCTCAGCCTGGTGCCGTGGACATTTGGGGTCAGACAGTACATTGTCAGAAGAGGCTGCCCTGTGCCCTGTGGGATGTTTTAAAGCACCCCAGGCCTCCAGCCGCTGCCTCCTGACCAGAAAGTACTGACACCCAAAAATTTCTCTAGATATGGCCAAATGATTCCCATGGAGGGCAGAATCACTACCCATGCCCCATGCCCGACTGAGAACCACTGCCTTATAGTTTTGTTTTCCTTAAAGGAGGGATATGCTATTTCTCTCAAGGGCATTTAGAAACTCAGCATAGGTAGTGCCCAAAAACTAAGTAGCCCAGAGTGTGGCCCAAGAAACACCAGCCAAGGGGTGCCTGGGTGGCTCAGTGTGTTGAGCCTCTGCCTTCGGCTCAGGTCATGACCTCAGGGTCATGGGATTGAGCCCCACATCCATCTCGCTCTCTGCCCAGCAGAGAGTCTGCTCCCCGCCCCCCGCCTGCCTCTCTGCCTGCTTGTGATCTCTCTCTCTGTCGAATAAATAAATAAAATCTTTAAAAAAAAAAAAAAAGAAAGAAACACCAGCCAAATGTGGTGGCATTATTATTATTATTATTATCATTCGTCTGTGATTTGTAGGTAAGAATGAATCTCCACTAGCTGGTGATGGAGCCCTGGCGGGTAGGTGACAGGACCTCACAGTCGGAATCCTGTAGCTGACACACCGGACACATAGAACAAGTCTGTTTGCCCTTTGGGAATTCTGTGTTCCCATATCTAAAATGGGAAGTCCGGAGGATGTGATTTCTCATACTAAACCTAGTATTTCCAGATTTCCCAGATTCTGCCATTCTGGAACAATGTTGTCACTCAGCCCTGCGGTACAAGGGCTCCAGGCTCTGTCCACCTGGGCTCAGTCCATGGTCTGAGCCCTTACACTGAGCCCTTACCAGCTGGGTGGCCTCAAGCAGGCCACCTACTCTCTCCATGGATCTGTCTCTCTATCTGTAAGACTCAGAGATCATCTCTGCCTCACATGGTTGTCACAAGCATGAGCCGAGGTGAGGCGTACACTCCAACGGCGACTGGCACTCAACGCCATTAGAATTAGTTATTACCATAAGTATTTAAAAACCTGGCAGTATTTAAAAAACATGACCCTCCGTCCTGATCCCAGGCCCACTGAACCAGATCTTCCCAGTGAAAGTATGTGTGCGTATGTTTTACGTTCTCTCCCAAATGATTGTGAAGTAGTGGGTCATTGACTGGAATTTAAGAACCACTAAAAGTTGTATGAAATTCTCTGATGTTAGGAATGTTTCATTAATGTTTTGAGTGCCACTGGAGGGGAGGGGGCTAAGTGGTACAAAGGTAAGGAATGCACTCTGTCCACAGGGAGCTACCACCTAATCACGCAAGACCAACTCATAAGCCAGATACATAGCCCAAGTGGGCCTCTGTACCCAAAGCCACAAAGAAGTCTGGGATATACGCTTAGACATGGTAGAGGAGAGAGTGTGACCAACAGGACTGTCCATTACGGTTGTGCTGGTTGTTGACTATACTAAAGTACCCAAGAGAGGTGACTTTATCTAATTCAACAAAAGCTACATAGGACCAGTGGAAGGCCTGGAGGTCATTGTTCACCCAAGCCACCCTGGAGGCTCTGATTCACCCATAAGTATCTGTTTCCCTGCCTCCTTCTCTGGGGAGCATTTTCCAGGACCCCACAAAAGGAACGGACCCTTGTGCCATGCTCCATTAGAAGCTTGCCTTTCCCACCCTCAAATTGCATTTGAGTTCAGGTTAATGCCTCCCCCCAAGAGATTATGAGCCTTTTGAGGGCAGGTACTGGATCTGATCTTATTTTATTATTATTTTTATTTGTTTGTTAATTGGTTGGTTTGTGTTTCCAGCATTGAACACAAAGCCTGGTACAAAACAGATGCTAAGCAGATGCTGGTTTGAATGAGTGGATGGTTGGACGAACAGATAATTAGATAAATAAAGACATGAATTCCAACTGATTCAGAGGGCCTTAGTGAGCACTGTGGGAAGGAGCTATGGTGCAAATCAAGAGAGCCGAGTGCAAGCTCAGAGGCCTTCTTGGAGGAGGGCGAAATGTGCCTTGAAGGATAGACTTTTTTGGGGTGGGCACAGACATAGTGCAGAGGAAGTGAAAGGAATATTCTTCAGCTATCTCATGCACAAAACGTGAGATGGGAGAAGTAGAAGACATGGGGAGTTGTTAGTGAAGGGTTCAAGAAATGCATGGTTTGACGGTTGCCATGGCAACTTATTCTTTGTTTGGTATGGAAGGACGAAGTCAACACTTTCGTGGAATTTGCAGGAACCATGTTGCAGCATCCTGGGGGAGTCAGTCCTTTGCACTCTGGATTCAGTGATTTCGTCCAGTCTCCCATGGGTGTTGAGCAAAGGGAGAATCATGTGCATAAGATACAGAGGAGTCAAGGGTACCGGGGGGGGGGGGCAAACTCACTGCTCTGCAGGTGTGTTATGCTAGTGAGGTTCCTTCCCAACCTGACAGACCTGGGCTCTGACTCCTCTTGCTGCAAGAACCTGGACAAGCTGGATTCACCTCAGCACCTCGCGGATGTAATATAATGCGATACAGTGTAATAACTATAATACAATACAAATTCCCATCCCTGAGCACTCAACAGTCCATTGAATTAAATGCAATACAACGTTGACTTTGAGGGTCATTAATCCATGTTGGGTCTCTTTCCCCAGAACATTCCTTTAATGTCCACTCAGCTGAGTTCAGGAATCCATCCATCTCCAAACCTCAGAGATAACCATGGGTATTAAAGCTGATGGAATCTTCTCTGAGCCAGTAATCCTATCAGGGAACCTGCCTTTGGATTTGTCCAAAAGGCAAAAGTGTGCCCAGCCATCTTCATCGTGGTGCTGTTCTAATGGAAAATGCAAACCATGTAGGCAATTGTGGGACATGTAAGAGGAACACTCCCAATCGAGACTATTCTGCAGAATGGAAGAGTACGAGGCAAAGGGGTTTAAACAACACTGGGAAAGTTTGCTGTAGATTTCACTGGGAAGCTTTAAACAAAATTCATGATCAGTTTCATCTTTGGGTTGTTTTCTTGACTACGCAGAGTTTTGTCTTTTTTGTGTCGATAGCCTCAAAGTGGAGCCCTTGGGACAACTTCCTCCCTTAACCCCAAAGCAGACCCAGTTCCCAAGTGCCCTGTACCACAGTTAAGAGCATACTCCTGGCAGGATGCCGCAGGGGTGACAAGTGTGGCCCCTGACTTTGTCACACTGGCGTACTGCATAAGGCCGAGGGCCAGTTCAGTGCCCCCCAGTACCGCCAGCGGCGGCTTTACCCCCACCCTCACGCCCTGGGCTGTGGGGAAGTGGGGACAGCAGGTGTGCCCTGGCCAGGAGCAGCTCGCCCTGCAGTGAGAGAAGAGGGTCCCCCTGCAGTGAGAGAAGAGGGAGCGATGTGGAGAAGCCACCAAATCTTGAGCCTACCCTCCCTGCATCTTGCCTCTCCCTTGCCTGAGTTCAAGTCCTCCCCAGAAGCCAGGACGCCAGAGCCAGGCGGCCTCAGAGGGAAACCCCACGCTCCCAGGACCTGCTGGGTGAGCCTGGGCAAGTGCCATGACCTCTCTGTGTCTTCGTGGCCTCATCTGGGGAAGGTGGATGGTGTCTTATCCTCCTCACAGGCAGGTGGGGTTCCTTGGTCTAGAAAGCTCTTAGAGCATGACCCTTGGCAAGTGCTACAGGAGGGCTTCTTTCTACTGTGGGTTCAGATGCAGCTGAAATAGACTATCTGACTCCGGATCACACAGTCTTCCCCCACGACCCCACTGCCAGATGTCCACAAATAACTGTGAACCAAGCTCCTCAGAAGGGCTGCAAGAGAGGGTCAGAGAGCGATTCACAGACCTGTACCCCTGGGGATAAAAATACATTATATGTTTATTAAAATAAAAAAATTAAAAAAAAAAAGAGAGGGTCAGAGAGGACGCTATCATGCCTGCCCCTGGGGTTGGGGACAACAGGAGTGCTGGAGTTTGGGAGCTTTGGGTTCAAGTTCCGCCGCTACCTCTTATGATGGTCTAACCCTCCTGGCCAATATGCCTGCACCTCAGCCTCTGTGCCCGAAAGCTAGGGCTAGCTTCCACCCGCTCACGGGGACGTTTCCATCAGCAATAAGCACGCATCAGGTGAAGTCCAAGAACTGGGTTATTAAACCCACACCAGACGCCACAGGTGTTGTGGGGACAATCAGATGAGACGTGAGGCAAGCACACGCCCGTGTGAGGCATCACCCAAAAGACTCAAAGGGGAAAGAACAAAAACAGCTCCCTGGAGAAGCAGGGGGTCGAGCCACACTGCAAGAAAACAGGACGCCGGGCCACCAGAGACGAGGGGTGGCGTCCTTCTGAGCAGAAAGGCAGCTTGGGCAATGAGCAGTCCCACAGGGGATCTTCAAATGGTCCTGTTACTAACAGAGCATCCCGGCATGACCAGGACGAGCAGGGGGTGGGAGAGAAGACTGAGGCAGGGAAGAAGGGAGACCGACAGAGGGAGAAAGAAGGAGGGAGGGAAGGGCAGAGGGAGGGAGAAGGGAGTCTGGGAAATGTTCACGTCCAGCCCTTTTCCCAAAGCCCCATCTGTGGCCAGCGCGATGCTGACACGGCCCCCCCCCACCGCCTGACCCCACACAGAAGGCCCCTTGTTCCACAGCCTGCTACGCGTGCTCTCCGGGGAACGTGATTACAAACCTCGACACTCCCGTTTCACCCTTTCAAAGGGCACTGTTGCCACTCAGGCGTCTGCTTCCCTCCCCTTTGGGACATAATGCATCCTGCTCGCCACTGAGAGATTTAGTGTCCCCCCAAACCCACCCTGAAAAAAAAAAATGGAGCTTGAGATTTTAATTCCTATTCATGTCATTTTACAATAGCTTCATTCATTCCTACTGGCTGTATGATTTTTTTTTCTTTTAATTTATGGAGTACATTTGTAATGTATGAATTAGGGAAAGGAAATGTTCTTAGAAAGGTCCCAGAGAGTAAGCTGTCTCACGTCTGATGACTGAAATGTGAGTGTCAAGGAAAGAAGAGTGACATGAATGCAAGGGAGATGTGTTCTGGCCCAAACTGGCTTCCAAAGTGCTGTGTGACTTTGAGCAAGGGACTTAACCTCTCTGGGCTATGTGACTGTCTGAGGAGTGGCTTTCCACTCTCATTAAACGGTGTCTCTGTCAACCATTACAGCAGCCCTGTGGGTTAGGTGATCACTGGGTCACTGTTGTAATTGGTATGGAGAAGCTCCCTTTGGGGGAACTGACCCCAGACCGCAGCCCCCTCATCAGCTCCGACTGAGAAGAGAGCGAGGCTGAGCACCCCCGCCCTGCCCCCACCCCATTGTCCAGCTTCAGCTGCCAGGGCCTCTCACGGGCAGAGGCATAAGTGAAGAAATCCAGTAAGCCTGGGGAGGCCAACGTTTTGGCCTCATAAAGCCCTTTTCCTAAACAGCTGGCCACAGCTGTCCAGAGCTAAGACTTACAGCAAATTGGCCCGCAGCCCTGAAAACTGAGGGGCTGGGGTATGGGGACCCGAGTGGGGAGAGGGAACAAAGGCGTCCCTGGGAGAATGAAAAGAAGCTGCCCATCCTGCCGCTTCCTGGTTGCGAGGCCTTTTCTCTCAAGCCTTCGTTTCCCCAACTGTAAAGGACAGATAACCCTTCCCCCGCCATTGCACAGTGATGGCGAGGCGGAGAAGGTGGACATCAGACCTCCCAGGTCAAGGTCTGGCCAGGAGTGTATCCTCAGTGGGCTCCCCTCAAATGCCCAGCACAGGCTGCCCTCCCCTCACCACTATTGTAAAAATCATCCGTGCCCTCCCCACCCAGACCCCAAGGACATGCACACCTGTCTCCCTTCCATTTCTGTCCTCAGAGACACAGTACCGGCTAGTGGCTACTGGCAGCTCTGCCGATGGCCACCCAGAGTGACCACTCAGAAAGGTGGTGCTTTTCCTGCTTTGCTGTAGCGGGTTTTAGCTTGACGTCACTTCCCTAAGTTCCCGCCACAGTTTGCAGCAGAAGAACAAGAATGGTGTGGCTGGTCTAAAGGTGCCCACAGGCACGTCTTGGGGTGCAGAAGGAACAGATTCGGTCGTTCCTGCCGATGGTAGAAAACCATCCGTCTGTAATGACTCAGTGTCCTCTGATTTTAACAGGCACCTTTCGGGAAGAACCCAGTCCAATCAGGGTTTTCCCCATTCCTTCTGTCCAGGAAAGGTCTGAGGGACTAAGAGGGAGAGGTCACTCTGGCTTCAGGGGAGTCCAGGCCCTCGGGGTCCCCATGGACATTGGTGAGCTTCTGTGGTTCTCATAGCCAGTTTCCGAGGCCCATGGCTGCCTTGCTCACTTGTTCTTCATCACAAGGTCCTCTTGTCCTGGGTCTGGGCTCCCCTGGGTCCTGCAGCCCTCCAACAGCTGCCCCCCATACCTCAGGGGGCTTGGGTCCTACCAGAAGCTCCCCAGGCAGGTGCCACATAGAGGTGTGTGGGACTGAGGCCAAGAGATCCCTCGCACAGCCTCTCCAAGCTCTGTGCCCTGTGGGGCCTCCTCCTGTCTAGATCGTGAGCAGAGAAGCAAGTCATGGGTTCTCTCGGCCGGCCCCTCCCATTCACCTGGGGGTGCTCTCGCGGTTCCTCCCCAAAGAGGTGCAGTGTCCTCTGGGTGGACCTGCACCCAACTGAAAGTCGGGGTCTATAACACTATGCAAGGAGAAAATGTCTACCTACCACAGCGGCCCTATAAAGGAGACATTCTCTTGTAAAGAAGACATCCTCAAGCTGGGCAGCCACTCTGGAAAACAGCATGGAGTTTCCTCAAAAAGTTGAAAACAGAGTTACCCTACAACCCAGCAATTGCACTACTGGGTATTTACCCTAAAGATACAGATGTAGAGATCCGAAGGGGCACGTGCACCCAAAAGTTCATAGCAGCAATGTCCACTATAGCCAAACTATGGAAAGAGCCTAGATGTCCATCAACAGATGAATGGATACAGAAGATGTGGTCCATATATACAATGGAATACTACGCAGCCATCAAAAGAAATGAGAGCTTGCCATTTGCAACGACGTGGATGGAACTAGAGGGTATTATGCTGAGTGAAATAAGTGAATCAGAGAAAGACAATTATTGTGCGATCTCTCTGATATGAGGCATTTGAGAGGCAGGGCAGGGGTCGTGGGGGGTGGGGAGGGAAAAAAATGAAACAAGATGGGATCGGGAGGGAGACAAACCATAAGAGACTCTTAATCTCAGGAAACAAACTGAGGGTTATTGGGGGTTGGGGAGGAGGGATAGGGTGGCTGAGGGTTGGACACTGGGGAGGGCATGTGCCATGGTGAGTGCTGTGAATTGTAAACCTGGTGATTCAGAGACCTGAACCCCTAGGGCAAATAATACATTATATGTTAATTTTTAAAAAAGGAAGAAGACATCCTTCATCACCCAGAAAACATAAGAAAGCCCTGCAAGGTGGAACAATCCGTCCTCACTCACAGTCAACAAGTGGGACGACCAGGACTTGCCTCCAATCCTGTTACTTCCTGTTACTACCTTACTTCCAGTACACATCCACGCCGGTATCCCCAACTCCGCGGTGACAACACGGCCCAAAACTTCACTGGGTCCTCCTCCTCCATGGACACAGCCCCTCCTTCTCCCACACTGCAAACCCCCTGTTAGGTCAGAGTTAGCAGAAAGTGACCCGAATGGAACCACACACACCCGACGGACAGAAAATGAGATGTAAAATCCTGTCGGCCCCTCTGACAGTCAAAGTAAAATTTTATGTGAGCAATATACCCTCGCTCTGATTACCATGCAGTATAATTTTATTCTGGTTTTTCTGGGCCCGCTGAACCCCTGCTCTTTTAAGTGTTCAAATGCTCTGCTTGCCAAGATAAATGATTATAATTGACAGGGCATTGTCGATCTATAGCGAAGCCGATTTCATTAAGCATGCCAAGGGCCGGCTCTGGGGGCAGGTAGCTGAGCGGAGAGGGGTTTTGATCTCACCCTCTCCCTGTAGTACAGTCCACACTGCACCAAAGGCTGGAGGGCAAGAGAACAAAGGGAGCGTCATGTCTCTGAATTCAAATCTTTCGCTTTGAAATGAGGCGTCCGGAATGGCCAATAAAACTGTGGAAATGGATTTCTGGCTGCATTTGATGTTAAGCCTTTAGTGTCAAGCGCCAGGTCTATTGGTTGCCTTTCTATCCCCCCTTCCCTTCTCGCCTCCTTTGGCTCCTCCTGCATCACCCCCATCTCTGGACGGCCTTGTGGGGACTTTGTCTTTTCATAAATAGTGTCTTGGAGTTGGTGGAGAGGCAGTGGCATCTCATTTCTGCTTTGACATGAGAAGAGTAAATTAAGTCTTAACAGAATAAAGACCTGCTCTTGTGTCTGTAATAGAATCCATCTCATCTAGGCTGATTAAGACCCAGACTTCTCCCACTTCAGTCTTAAATACTGTGTATCAAGACATGTCCACGTACGGAGTCACCCTCCTTTGCCACGGAGTTATCGAGTCATCATTTCCCGCATCCCACCCATCCCTTCCTACCTGAAGAAGGCTGGAGAGAAAATCCAAGGTTCAGAGCTTCCTCCCTAATCACGTGTGACCAGATATCCAGGATAGGGGGACGTGCTTTCCTCTCGAGCAGTTCACCTAGTCCGTGATTGGGAGAGAAGGACACGGCCTGTCCGTGGCAATGTCCTGGCTGTCATCCTGCGCTGTTCTCGAGCTGAAGGGCACAGGGAGACTAGTGTGCAGCCTCACCCAGCCTGCTTATATCCTTGAGCTGGTTCAAACAAATCGACCCCATTTACATAGTGCTTTGTGGCTCCTGGTAAGAGGAAGGACCTATGAAGTGAACAGCATATAGGATATGGAATCCAAAAACCAATTTCCATTCCTGATGCTGCCCCAGCCAGGGGACCTTGGGTTACTTTCTTCACCCTGAAGAAATTTTATTGACATCTGTCAATAAAATCAGGGCAGTAATTCCTCCCCGGTCCTGAGCTCCAAATGAGACTAACTGTAAGAGCCTAGTTTAAACTCCAAACCATAGAGTTAGCATCATTGCAAGAATATCATATATGTTAGAGTCAACCCATGGGGAAAGGATTTTTGCCTTCCATTCTTGGAGCAAGGAAACTGAGGCAGAGGAGCCCCTTGTAGTAGCCATAGAACCAGGCAACAGCAGAGTTCTGTTTGCAGGAATAGAGCCAGCCACGCAGGCTGAAAACCATGAAAAACTCCAGATATAACATATAAGACATCTTCTTAAATGCTTTAACAGCTAGTAAGACAGTGGGAAGTTAGGTCAAAATCAAAATGGAAATGGGAGGAAAAAAAGGATCTGTGCCACCACTTTAGCCCAGAGGACATCTGGTATACCCGCAGAACCCGATCTTGCATTTTAGACCCTCAGAGGGGACAGGGGACATAAAGCAAAACCCAGAGCCTACTCAAGGTGGGGAGTCCAAGAGAAGACCTTCCTTATGAAAAACCATAGTTTCCAAGTGGGTTAGGACAAAGTAGATGGAAACACACACACACATAGACACACATACACACAGAGAGAGAGAGAGAGAGAGAGAACAAAGTCCTAATGCTCAACAGAGAAGTCCTTAGATTGTCAACCAGGGACCTGTAATACAGCCCAGCCTCCCTCTCTAGCCTCATACTCCTCTACTGTCTGATTCATCATCAGCCCCCGAGCTGTTCTGATACACTGCCCCAGCTCAGCTGTCCATTTCATACCTCTCTCCTGCTGCACCTCCCACTGGCTGAAAAATCACTGGCTGACAGATACTCCTCTCCACACCCATCCCTCCTTAGCCACACACCCCAGCTTCACTCTACATCAGCCCCTCCCCACATCAGTTAAATTTCTCCTAATCAGACCCTTGAAGGGAAATCAACCTTGTCTGCTTAGGCGTTAGGCTGTCTACCAATAAATCAATCAATCATAGGCATGTCTTCGAGAAATAGTTTGTTCAAGGACTCTAACCATGTCTGGGAGACAGGACAGGTCTGAGGTGTCAGTGGGGAGACATCCTCACCTGGGGACACAAGCTCCTGGCCCCAGCTTCTGTCTTTGCTGGCCCTGGCATGAGAATAGTCCTTTTCTCTGGTGACTCTTCTCCTTTCAAAGAGAGCTGAGCCTTAGATGCTGAGAAAGTAAGGATGGTTGCACCCCCTGGATGCTCAGCCTGGCCCAGAGCAGCAGAAGCAAGGCCCTGTGGGGTCTCAGTCTCCCAACATGCAGCCAGCACTCCAGCCACAACACACTCAACCAGTGGGAGGGCCCGTCCCACACTTTGTGCTTGTTCGCAGGCGGTAGCTTTGTGCTCTAGTGGCAACCCTGCAGGGGCAGGGCAAACTTTATTCTGTCCATTTACAGATGAGAACACAGCCTGACGGGGAAGTCACCAGGTTCAGTGCAGGAGAGAGCTGGTAAGAGGACCAAGGCAGATATGACAAAGTATGCTCAGACTCCAGAGAAGGGCAAGTCACAGTAAGTTGGCTTCTACACTGACTTCTGCCAGTGGAGCTCTCCTTCCCACACTTAAGTCCACTCAGTGTCTGTACCAGGTGCACCCCAGCTTCTGTAAAGTGAGGTGAGTGGGTTTCCTCTCCCTGTCGCTGAATGGATGGGACACTCAATAGGGACAGGAAAGGGATGGAGGCCAGGAGGGAAGAAGTGCTTTATGCTTCAGCCTGGATGAAAAATTGTTCCTGGAATCTTTAAAACATCACCTGGAGTTGGGGGGGGGGGTCTGATCTGTTGTTTGTTCTTAAGAAGATTTCAATTTACCCTTGTAGAAAGAAGGTAATACTTTTATAAAATTAAATTAAATTAAAATAAAGTAAAGTAAAATAAAATAAAATAAGGTAAAAATACCAGATAGGTTCCTCTGGGTCTAACAGAGGCCTGCAGCTTGTATTTGTGAACCACACTATTTTATATTCAATTCAACATGGATTTATTGAGCACCTGTTGTGTACCAGACACTATTCCAGGCTCTGGGGTGCAGTATTGGATAAAACACACAAAAATTCTTGCTCTCATGGAGAACACAGATGATAAATGTAGGTAAGTAGGATGTATGGTACAAACTGGGTATAAAATGGTATGAAGAGAAACAAAACAAGAAAGGAGGTGAGGAGAGTGAGGAGAGCTGTGAATGAAAGTATAGTAATCAGAGAAGGTCTGTTGACAAGGAGACATTTGAATAAAGACTTAAAGAAGACAAATCAGGAACCCTTCAATAAAGGGCATTCCAGGCATACAGAATGGCAAATGCAAAGGCCCTGTGGAACACAGGGAAAGAGAGAACTGGGAGATGAGGTTAAGAAGTGGGGCCTTGAAGAGGTAAGATAACTTCAGAGGAAGGAATCTACATAGTGATGTAGTTCTAGGATGAGGGTCTAAATCCAAGAGTTGGCATAAAGTGTGTGCAAACCCGACTACCTCAAGAGGACGTGGTAAGGCAGATTGAGAGTAGATGTTCCGTGAACCTGGCATTAGTCAAGAATAAATGGTGAAAATACTCCCGGACAAGGAGGTATTGATGGGTTCACCCTCAAAAAGCAGGGAGGCCATTCTTAAGAAGGGTGGAATTTGGGCACCTGGGTGGCTCAGTTGGTTAAGCATCCAACTCTTGGTCAGCTAAGGTCATGATCTCAGGGTCATGAGATTGAGCCCCCTACAGGGCTCCACATTCAGTAGGGAGTCTGCTTGAGATTCTGTCTCTTCCTCTGTCTCTACCCTCAGTTGTGCATGCTCAATCTCTCTTAACTCTTCCTAAAATAAATAAATAAATAAATAACTCTTTTGAAAAAAAAAAAAGAAGTTTAGGATTTTTCTGGAGAGAATCGACATTTCTACCATCATTTACTTTGACAAGAAGTCTGTTCTAGAAGAAAAAAGGACAGGACAGCCAGACTTGGACTGGAGAGGAGAGAATGGATTCTTCTCTCTGGGCCCTAAGGAGGTGGAGAGGGGGCATTGGCTGATTCCCTGCAGAAACAGAGGAGGGCCCTCCCACTGTGGGATCTGAGCTGACTTCAGGACATGGCAGCAGGAGGGAGACTTGTAAGGAACCCAAGGATTGTGTCAGCCTACAGATGCCTGTACATTATTCCACACTTCATCCTTCCCTCCCACCATCCCCGAATTTGAAATAAAGCTTGACCAGCCTCTGTTCTGCCTCTGCTTGCCCAAAGGGATCTGTTCATGGACAGGACCAGAGGGAGGCTTGCACATACCCGCAGATAGACAGAGGGCAGAAGTCTGGGCCACCCTGACTGAGATGCCCAGAGGCCACCCTGACTGAGATGCCCAGAGATCATTGGGACAGATCCAGGAAGTATAGAAACCCTTTGCACAACTTTCAGGGAGACGAATAAAAGACAGGAGTCCTTTGGTCAGGCTGAAGAAAAGCAGGTATCACTGTAACCTGAAAAGTAAAAGCATGGCCAAATAAATGCACTCTCTCTCCATTCTGAGACTGTTAAAACGAAGACAAAACACTTAAAAAATACTAAACACTAAAAAAAAAAAAGCATAGAATTCAACAAATCTCTACAAGATGGAGAGAAAGAGAGGAAGATGTGATGGAAGAATCAGAGCAAAGAAGCCCCATTCCAGAACATTCAGAGAGATGGTGGGCCTAGGAAGCCCTGATGGGCTCAGAACAAGGAATATCAAATACAAGAAGGCAGGAGTGGGATGTAGGGTTGAAAATAACCCTTGGGGGATGCCTGGGTGGCTCAGTTGGTTAAGCAGCTGCCTTCGGCTCAGGTCATGATCCCGGCGTCCTGGGATTGAGTCCCACATCGGGTTCCTTGCTTGGCAGGGAGCCTGCTTCTCCCTCTGCCTCTGCCTATGCTCTCTCACTCTCTCTCTCCCACTCTCTCTCTGACAAATAAATAAATAAAATTTAAAATAAATTAAATTAAATTAAATTAAAAAAAAATAACCCTTGGATCCAGACACTTATTTGCCAATCCCACACACACAGAAAAAAAGGGGCCAATATCTATTTCCATTTAAAAAATAAAAAGTGGATTGGGGCACCTGGGTGGCTCAGTTAGGTGTCTGACTCTTGATTTCAGCTCAGGTCATGATTTTAGGGTCATGGGATCAAGCCCTGCCTTGGACTCCATGCTCAGTGGGGAATCTGCTTAAGATTCTCTCTCTCTCTCTCCCTCTCCCTCTGTCCCTCTCTGCTTCCCCCAACTCTCATGTGGATAATCTTTCTTTTAAAAAATGAAAGGGGAAAAACTAGGAATGTTACTATAGCCAACCACATGCCTTTGTACGTCGTTGAAGGAATACAAAATGTATAGATATGTGATTGAAATTCATAAAGGCAACTGATAGCGCAACTAAAAGTTTGTGCATGTTCATGTGTGTGTGTTTATACCTAAAATGAGGTGGAGGGAGGAGGTGTGGTTGCTGGTGCAGATGACTAGAGGATCTCTTCCAGAAGAGGGCTGATACACGACATCCCAACTTGACCAATCAAAAATAACAGTATCAATGCATTTAACGTGTGTAGACAGGGAATTTGTCACCAAGACAGAAGCTATCAAAAAGGGTTAACAGAGACTATGGACTCTGAAAAACAACCTGAGGGTTTTGAAGGGGCGGGGGGTGGGAGGGTGGGGGAACCAGGTGGTGGGTATTAGGGAGGGCACGGATTGCATGGAGCACTGGGTGTGGTGAAAAAACAATGAATACTGTTACGCTGAAAAGAAATAAATTTTTTTTTTTTTAAAAAAGGGTTAACAGAATTAAAAGTGTTTGATTTAGGATTGATGTGAAGGGGTAATGTGGCCAAAGACTATTACTTTTCATTAGAAACATGTCTCTGCTCTTTAGTTTCATTAAATCACACATGGGTATTTAATAGGTACTTTTAGATAACATTTTTAAGCAGGTTTGACTTTGTGTTGCAGTCACAGGTGATTTGAGACTGGGATGCGCCAATCATACTTGTGATTCTTGAGATATTATCAGCTGGTTGCTGCTGACGGCTTTGTCACTTTTGTGGAGAAATGATTTTACACCAAAATCTAGATTTCTCTGTCTCACTCTCCTCCCAGATCGCAACCAGAAAGCAAGATTTACAGAGAAAACTAACTCAAAAGCAGTTTGAAAACACATTTTGTGATATGAATACCCCCACAAAAATCCTACCACTTAAGGATTCACTCAACTATCCGTCAGTCTCGGGATGCCTACGAAGAACAATGATATTTTCGATACAGAATCCATTTCAGTGACACATGGGTTTTCTTCCCAAAGGAAGGACACAAAGGAAAGATACCAGTCTAGAAAGCTTCTGCAGCGCACCCTCACGCACACCTTGGTTTTCACCCACTGTCTACAGAGAGGACCGAAACCAAGGCGTTGGGAATTGTAGACCCAGCTGTGTTTCATTTTCGCTAGCTGTTTCCCCTAAGAAAGTCACACCTCTGATCTGGACTTCGGTTCTTTCAAATTCTATTTGAACAACAGGGTTTGGGACAGTTGGAGTGTACAATATCAGCCCTTGTTGCCTTGAGCTAACTGGTCAACCCAGTGTAGGGAGGGGAGAGCTATCCAGCTCCGAAGGCAGAAGAGGCAAACAATGTTCTCACAGAGGACACCTGAAGCCTCAAAGGACAACCTACAGGATGCACCAGGGAGGCAGGCGGCTGCCTGTCAGGCAATCCCATGTGGTGGAAAGATCGCAGGCCTGGGGGTCTGGAGACCCAGAGTTTAGTTCCAGCTCTGCCAAAGCGTCACCGGATGATCCTGAACAAGTCCGTACAGCTCCATGGGCCTCGGTGTCCTCACTGGGAAGATTAAAAGGTTCAGCGAGACAATGCCCGAAGTCCCTTCCAGCTCCAACACGCTCTCATTCCATGATTGCGTGACCACCAAATAAAATCAAAATCAGAGCTTTTGCATCACCCCGTGTGTTGGCGAAGACAGGGAACACGCCCATGTGTACATGAAAAAGCCTCCGACGCTGGGTGGTTCAGCTTCTTGTTGTTGTTGGGTTGCTGGTTTTTTCATCCTTTCCTGAGCTTATCTGCCTGGGATCAAGGGCTCCCTCTCCAATGCAGGTGCTTATCTGCCTGCGGAGGCCAAGGGCGCACCTTAGTAACCCAAAGTTTGTGAGGCAATGCCCGTGCCTCTGCCACTGCTAAGCCACCACCTCTGGCTACAACAAGGCGTCACCTGATAAACAGATCTGCTGTATACATGTCTGCCTGGGAAGAAATGACACCGCCTGCCAATCTGCTCCTGCCAAGGTCTACGCACGGCCATCTGCAGGGTGGATCTGAGTACAGGGAGACATTGGGCCATCCAAGATGCTGCCAGACTTGGGGACAGAATGGGTGGGAGATACGGGTCCTGTGGATAGGGGTTTCCTAGGCACTTGGACTGGAGGGCAGGACAGAGGCCTACAAGCTGTGAGAGGGGGCCTCCTGGAACACCAAATTTAGGCTTGGTGTCAGTGCATCAGGGGGAAATGGCCTACATATCTGGATATTTCTAAATCCTGGGATGGCTCATTCTTCGAAGGAAATTTTCTTGAGATCTGATAGTCACTAGGCATTGAGGAAACAGGTGAATCCCGATATCTAGGTCCTTCCCATCAAAGAGTCCTCAGTATGTATCCTTTGAATAAATACCCAGTAGTGCAATTGCTGGGTCATAGGGTGGTTCTATTTTTAACTTTTTTAGGAAACTCCATGCTATTTTTCACAGTGGCTGCACCAGTTTGCATCCCCATGAACAATGTAAGAGGCTGCACCCCAATGTTCATAACAGCAATGCCACAACAGCCAAACTATGGAAAGAGCCCAGATGTCCATCAAACAGATGAATGGATAAAGAAGATGTGCTAGATATACACAATGGAATATTACTCGAACATCAAAAAGAATGACATCTTGCCTTTTGCAACAACGTAGCTGGTACTACAGGGTATTATGCTAAGCAAAATAAGTCAGTCAGGGAAAGACAAATACTATATGATTTCACTCATATGTAGAATTTAAGAAACAAAACAGGATCATAAGGGAAGGGAGGGAAAATTAAAATAAGATGAAAAGACAGGACACAAACCATAAAAGACTCTTAACTCTAGGAAACAAACAGGGTTGCTGGAGGGGAGGTGAGTGCAGGATGGGGTAGCTGGGTGATGGGCATTAAGGAGGGCACATGATGGAATGAGCCCTGGGTGTTGTATGCAACTGATGAATCACCGAACTATACTTCTGAAATTAATATGTTAGTTAACTGAATTTAAATTTTAAAAATGATAATGAAGTTCAGAATAAAACCTTTCCTTTTAAAGAAAAAAAAAGAATCTGCAGTCTGGTCATGAGGGGGAAAGGACACATAAAGCAAATAATCACAGTACATTTTATTCTTTCCCTTATCTGGTAAATATAACATGAATGCCTAGGGAGTGCAGGCACCATTCTTGGTACTAGAGGAATTCAAGGAAACAAGAAAGGAAAGATGTCTGACCTCTCAAGCCCACATCCCCACCTATATTCTGCCCATCTTCTGAGGATAATGACCACAGTTGGCGGAGTGCTTCCTGCGGACAGGGCACTTTGCTAGAATTCTGCATTTGTTAGCAACAGTCACCCCAGCGGTAGTGATCACTGGGCATGATCACAACTCTTTCTATTCCACGTCCAAGGAAACTGAGGTTTGAAGGTCAGGGTCTTTGCCTGAAATGACTCTGACAGTAGGTGACACTGGACCTGGGGCTGCTGATCTCCACAGCCTGACTTCCTTTTACCACATTGTTCTGCTACATCTCAGTCTTCCCAGATCCAGAAATGTCCTTCTCCATGCCCTTGTTCTCAGCCTGCTCTTCCCCTCTGTCCTCCCGTCCAGGGAATGGCATCACCTTTGGTCAGTACAGCACAGGTTGTGGTGCAGTAACAAATAACCCTAAACACCCATGGCTGCAGGTGACACATACTTACTTCCCACTGACACTCTGGTGACATGGGTCACTGGCCACCGTTACTCAGGTGTCCAGGTTGATGGAATTTGCAACTCAGTGTGTATCCCTGGTCACCAGAATTTGCATCTCAATGTGTATCCCCAGACATCGTTACTCAGGTGTCCAGGTTGATGAAATTTGCATCTCAGTGTATATCCCTAGTCACTCAGTGTGTATTCCCGGTCACCCCGGAGCTGTGTGGGGCTGGAGGACCTTTCATCAACCGTGAGCTGTGATGTAGATCAGTTCCACTCCCAGCCCAATGGCCAGAACCACACCAAAGCTCATGCAAGGAGACTGGATGCTGGGAAGCAGTAGGGAAGACCACCAACATCATTATTGATGATCACAGGTTCCCCGAGGGGGAAGCATTAGTCTTCTGGGATTGCTGAATGCTTTTATCTCCCTTAGCCAGGAAGTAGGGGAACATTCCTGACTCTGGAATTCCCTCAGAATTGCAGGACTTGGGGGGGGGGGGGCGGGTTACTTAACTTCTGTGAGTCTCTGCTGTCTGATCTGAAAAATGGTGGCAATAATGCCTATCACAAAGTTAAGATGACAATTTACAAGCTGATGTGTGTAGGCTATGTTTGGTAACTATTGGGTTCACTGCTTCCCTGCCTTCCCACTCCTACCACCATCTCCCTTAGAGGTCCTCCGTCCTCCACTCTCAACCCTGAGCCCGGTGTCTCTCACTGGAACTCCTGCAACATCTGCTGATCCCTCTACCTTGAATTGCATTCTGTCCTCCACGCAGTGGCTGACCTCCCTGAGCCACAAATCTTGTCCCATTGCTTCCCTGCTCTTAATTCTCTTATGGTCCCTTGCAGCATTCATGATATAGTCATACCACAATCGATCCTTCCAGGTTTCCAATTTTCCCACATCCTTTCCATCTTCCATACACTGAACCATTCTCATTCCCCAGTTCTTCCCTGACTTTTTATACCTGCACATCTGTTCAGAGTGGCCTTTTCCCTACCTCATCTGGAAAACTCCTATTCATACTTCAAAACTCAGCTCACATGTCACTTCTCATAGGAAGTCTTTCCCAGCTACCCCAGTAGAGTTCATAACCTTTCACCTGCTGTTGGTCTCTTACTGTTGCCTGAAATTGCATCATCAGCAGTCCACTCCCTTGAGCTAAAGTTTCTCCACTCAGTCCTCTTTCATAATAACAGAGTGCAAAGAGCCCAGAAACAGCAGACCAAGGCCTGAGTCTGACCTCAGGGCTCTTCCAAACCCTGCTTTGTAATCTTAGAAACGTCATCTCCTGCTTGCTGTTCTCCCACAGTGGAGTGGCTACGGAAACACCTCGCCCTCCGCATAACCACCACCTGCCTGGAGCTCTTCCCATCCAAGGATCCATCTGTTCCCAAGGTGACAGACACTGGCAATGACTTCACCCTGCAGGAGAGCGTCCTCCTTATCCACTCCTTGGGATGACCTCCCTATTGCAGAACTAGGATATCCTGAGGTGTTGCAGTTGTGCAGAATTCCCACGGCAAAACTTAACACATGTTAGTGGAGCAACACAAAGTTGGAAGGGGATGGTTATTTCCTCCCAAACAAGCCCCATGGTGAGAACAGGAGCTTTTGTCCTTACACCCTTAGATGTAGAGGCAGCCAGAGCTATGGCAAGACTTCCCATCTGTCCACATAATTCTTTGGCAAGTTGTCCTCACCGAGATAAGGAAACAGAAGCACAGATGTGATGTGGCTCACTCGGGGTCCGCCTGTCATTGCAGGTATGGGCAGAAACAAGCCACAAGAGTCCTTCTGGCTTTCAGGCTTGTTACTGAGAAACCCATTGACAGGCAAGCCAGGCAGCTTGACGATAACCCACAGGGATGCAGGTAGCTAAGAACTGGCAGGATCGTGCAGAGGAATCTGCTCAGCCATGGAGGGAAATGAACCGGATCTCGATCCATCCACACAAACGGATCTCCAGAAATACATCAGTGGGGAAAAGAGAGGTAAGTTGCTAACGGTTCTGCACGGTATGTTATATATAATATTGCTTATATAAATACGTAAATGTTTAATCACAAACACATTAATACATATTTGGGGGGAGATGTGCATAGCTTTAAGTGGCTTGGAAGGAAGAACATCAAACTCTTAGTAACAGCTGCTTCTGCGGCAGAGGAAATGGACCAGGATGGGAATCATGTTGGGGGAGGGGTGCGCAGCTGTAGATTTATCTGTACAGTCCTTGTAGTTGTTAATGTGTCTAGTGTCCTCATAGATGACTTACAGAATACTGTCACCATATGCATAGAAAAATAACTGAAACGAGTATGGAAAAGGGTAAATTGTTAATTCTGGGTGGTAGAAATATGAGGTGATTTTAATTGTTTTTCTTTTTTTAAAATTTCAAAAAAAATACTATGTAAAAAATCCTGGCTTCAGACCCCATCTGCTAACAAGCTCTGAGACTCTTGGCGACCCTGTGCCTCAGTTTCTCCATTGGTGACTGCAGGCACGGGGTCAGGCATGCACTCAGGGAGCTCCTCGTTCTCAGCTCTATGAGCTCCGCACACAGGCAGGCCAGATCCTTCTCTAACCAGGTGATGTTTCCAAGTTGGACTGAAGATCAACCAGATGTTTCATGCAGAAAAGGTATGGATTGCGCACAGACCAGCTGCCGAAGGCAAGAAAGAAAGGAAGAAGAGTTGGAAGAACAATGTACTTAAGTTAAGGTCCATGCTGAGAAGCAGCCATAGAGTCTTGCCAACACAGGACTCAACTCTACCTCTCTTCTGCCTGCAAGTGGGCGTGCACACACACACACTCACACATACTCACACACCCCACAGCAGGGCTGTGAAAGTGATAACTCAGACCTCAAGCCTATCTCTGATGAATGGACTCCAACGAGTTCCACGATGTCTCGATCCAAGAACCAGGTCAGTCTATTAGGAAATACTGTCCTCTGGGTTCACCCCACCCTCTCTAGCGGCTCTTCCCCAGGGCACACATGCAGAGCAGGTCATGTTTCCCCATCTAGTGGAGTCAAGACAATGGAAGCCATTCCTAGGTCCCTGTCCCCACACCACTACACGATCCTCACACATACCATCCGGCCATGTAAAATGCTCCAGGGTCCTTGATCCCAGTAGCCACCAGCCAGGGAGGAAGGAAAGAATGTGGCCCTCCTCGTCCCCAGAATAATGGATGTCAGCTCCCTGCCCTGCCTGGCTGGCACTGGGCTGAGCACACCATGTGCTTTTGCTCACTGGTCTTCCCAACACCAGATGTCACATGCAGAAATCCAGAGCTCAGGAGTGCTCTGTCCAATCCTACACTCTGCCCAGCCCAGGCTGGAAACCTGGCCCCAGTTCAAGGCTTTTGCCCTGGACAAAGTGGCCACCTTCAGGCCATTTCCATCCATATTCCACTCTCAACATTCCGAGACAAGAAGCAGCAATCATTCAACCATGCCCAGATCTGCAGGAGAAAAAAGTGCGCTTTGGAGTCACGGAGCCAGCTTTTGCAATGCCCTGTCGTCCGTGTCTGCGGAATGGCACGAGGATCCTCACTCGACAATGCTCTGGAGATAATCAAGCAAGAGAGGAGGTGTGAGAGCTCCCCAGAGCGAGAAGATGCTTAGCCAATTCCTCCCCGTTTGGGGCAGGCCGAACACGGTCACAGCTGCCCCGGCCCCTTCTCTCCCAGAGGCTCAGACAGACCCATAGGTTCCAAAGAGAAGCAAACTTAATGTTCTGCCACTGGCTGCCTCGGGTCTGCGGAGTTGCAGGATGTGGTCAGCTAGAACAGCAAGGCACGTATGAAAGAGCTTCCCAGAGGCCTTTGCAGCAAAGCCACAAGTTGGGGAGATAATTTGTTGCCTTTGCTCTCTTTTCATAATGCACTCTTACAGCTACCAAAAGGAAAAAAAAAAGGCATTTTCTTCCAAAATACTCTTCCTTCTCATGAAAGGGTAAGCATGGAAATTATTAGGCCTGAGAGGCGATCTGCTGTGCCAGCTTTGAAATCTCACCAGGACATCGGACAGTCTGCATTTAGAAAAGAATCTGAACTCCTTTATGAGAGTCCGCTGGTATTTGTGGAGTGTAAATCATTCGGGCATGGAGGAAAAACAGAACGGTTTACAGCGGCTGCTCGGACAAAACAGCACTTTGGTGAGCTTCACATAAAATGAATCCAAACCATTTTTTTCAAGGTCCCCCAAAACATAGGAGGCTTGGAAATTAACAGAGGGCTGTCCTTTAAAAAAAAGAAAAAAAACGTACTTGGGGCTTTCCCAAACCCCAATGTTTGAAAAACATTTTTAACTCTGGCCTGACAGCCCAGCCATTAACTCTCCAGCTAAAAGTGGACTCTGGGGGCCTGTAGGAGAAGCTCATACACCCCAGGGGTGAAGCCCTCCTGGAGGGGTCCAGCCATCTACAGAGACAGCACTAGAAGGGAAAGTGGCTCGGACACCACCTCTCACACTCATCCCTCCTCCGTGTCAAGCAGGGTGGCTCTGGGGAGCAAGCAATTCCTTTGTGGCACAAGGGCAGTTTTCTGCACGTGAACATTAGGGAGCCTCTTCCCGGCGGCTCTCCTTCAGCAAGTGCCTGCCTCCTCTGCTTCCCCGTCCGTCCTGCAAGACCAGGATTCGTCTTGTAGCTGGACGACCGGACAGGAGAGGATGGAGCCCAAGGCTCTTGAAAAGTAGCAGACGTGAATGATAGGAACGGGCCCAGGGAAGGAGGGGACAGGAGGCAGGCACAGCTCTTGAAAAGTAGCAGACGTGAATGATAGGAACGGGCCCAGGGAAGGAGGGGACAGGAGGCAGGCACAGAATTCAGCAACCCCCTCACCCCCTGCAGGGAGTCAGGAAAGTGAAGGGGGCCCCTGTCAGGGAGCAGAGACCTTGTACTCAAAGACTAATCCAAGAGGAAACGGAAGGGGACAAGAGCCCCAAACCTGACGGGGAGCACAGGCCCAGTCCCCTGGTCAGTCGACCGACACTAAGAGCCTGAGGGTTGTGCATAGACTTGGATAGGAGTGCTTGGGGAGCACCTGTCAGGAGGGTGGCAGAGGAGTTGAGGGAAGCTGAGCTGTGATCCAGTTGCAAGAGGAGGGGCAGCTGATGCCGCCGGAAGCCCCGGGTCCGGGCTGGACCATCGGGAATGTCACATTTGCAGGTGAAGGGGCTGGGCTTCCATACCTGGCGTTCACCAGACATCTCCCCGGATGAGGGCCTGTCACCTTGGGCAAGGAAGTTCCTTTTGGCTGAGATGATGTCCAGAGATGATCTGACCGTCACGCCAGGCACCTGAGCAAAGGAGTGTCCCCGCCCTGAAGTGGGCGCTGGAACAGCTCACCGCCCTATCAGCTACGCTTCCCCTCTTGTGCCGCCTGGACCACCCGCTTCAGATGCACGGCTTGCTTTCCCTGGGAACCGCTGTCCCAGGGTCCTGGCTGGTCTCTGTTTCCTGGGAAAGCTTGTAAGAGGAAGGCTAGTAGGGCAAACTATAGCCACCGTGGCTGCCCCGGCTTCCTGGCCACGTGCTGTGCTCATCAGTGTCCCCTCAGCTCCCCATTCTGTACTGCTCTTACTCTTGGCCAGCTCTCTACCAGTCCGGTCCTGCAATGAAACGCCCCATTCCGCCAAGAGAAAAATGTAGCTTAAGGAAGCAAGGTTGGGCAGAGGGAGATGCTGAGCTATGATGAGCTCTGCTCCTTCCTAATTAGGGATCAGACCCTGGCATCGCTGACCTGCACACTTTCAGAATTCAATGTCTTCTGTAATATCCTGCTGATCTTATAATTAAGACTTGGGCCTGGTCCTCAACTTTTGTGCCCTCCAGGAGGATGAGTCTCCTTATATGCTGCCCTCTGGCCCTCACATTTACCCTTTAATTGGTGCTTAATCACCCTTAGCCTTGCATTGTTTCTGTAATTCATGGGTTGCCCCCAGCAACAAGCATCCAGTTCCATAATACTTCTCATGACTTCTCCCTCCTTCCACCTGAGAAATTTCACCTGCCAGTGCGTCTCCTCCAACATCCCATCCCACATCCCCACCAGAAAAAGATTTAACAGCTATATCATTACAGCCTTCCAGTGTCCATCCATATGGCACCGACTACCAGTGATGGGGTTTTCATTGCCAGTCGGTCAGCAGGCGATCTGGCTCCAAAATCCTACTGTAGAGCTTGTGTCCTAGGACCTCTCCATCAAAACTGGTTGCTTGACGGATTCCCAGGTAATAGCCTATGGAATGAAATGTACATGTGAGAGGTTTGTTGAGGTGAGCTCATGGGATCTACACCTGTAAGAGAGCAAGGGGAGAGGGACTGAGCAGAGGCCAGCCACAAGAATGGCATCAGCCAGTCCCCTGGGGAACTTCAAGTCTGGGATAACCACTCAGATGCCCTAAAGAGACATGAGGGTGCCAGGCCTTCATATCCCTGTATGCTAGAGTCGCTACATATGGGATACCTCTCGGGAGGAGGGGTTTTCAGATAAGGTGGTTTCCTTCAGCCAAGAGATTCCCAGAAAGAGACACAGCTCTGAGCCAGCCCTGGCCAATAGCCCCGGAGCCAGGAAATGAGTTCCTTGGTCCTAAAAGTGTTTATGTGTCATAAGCCACGGTGTCCCCTACACCTAGTCTGTCTTCCCCAGCAGATAAGACAAAATCCATCACATAGCCATACAAGGAGGTGTGTAATTACAAGCCCCGTGTGGTGTTATGGCGGCGCTCTGAGGTGCGGATAGGTTCACAGAGCCACAAAGCCCCAGCAGTGAGTGACTCTGACTTCATCTGGAGGGTCAGAGGAAGTTTCCAACAAACAGAATTTGAGCTGGCCCATCCCCGAGGAATGAGTAGGCAAGACACCAGTGACTAGAGGAGGGGAGGACCAGGCAGACATGAGCCAAAGTCAAGGTACAGGAAGGAGGGAGACATCCTTGAAGAAGAACGAGAAGGTCCCGGTAGCTGGACAGGGAGCAAGGGAAACCCTGGTCTCAGGTGAGGCCGTGCAAAAACGAGAGAGGACCACGTCATGCAGGCCCGGGGGCACGCTGGTGGAGATTTCTATCTTTATCTTAAGAGCCACCAGGGATCAGTTTAAGAAGAGCACCAGCCTATGGGCATGGCACACAGGTCACTTACTTGGGCTCTCCAGAGGACATGCCACTGCTGACTTCAGCACTTGGAAAGGTGGATCCGTGCGGTGGTCACCACTCTCTGCTCCAGAAGTGAGCTAAAGTGACCTCAGACAGCCCAGGACATGGTTGGGGGGAGAAATCAGCAGGAACCCCGGTCAAATAGGCACCCAGGAAGAAGACCAGCCCGAGTCCTAGAGGAACAGGAGAAGGAGAGAGGAGCAGTCGCCAAAATCAGGCTTGGGTGTGGCTGCTTGTGGGTGGGAGAGGCCTCAGGGAAAGGCACACTGAGGCTTGGGGACCACCGTGGCCATGGAAAAATGCACCGGATGACCCGAGGGTGCCACGGGGACCGCCAAGTCCCAGCAAGCAAGTGGATTCTGTAGAGGAAGGAGAAGTAGGCTGTGGGGACCAGACCCCAGAGCATGCTGGGCACTGGGCTGAGGAGCCTGCCCCTCACCGCGTGGGAGGTGAGAGCTGAAAGCCCTGCTCGTCCTCATGTGGCATGAAAGACGGTAGCCACGGGCATCCCGCTGGAGTCCTGCGGTTAGCAGAATAAAGGCCCCTGAAGAGGCCACGTCCTCATCCCAGCACTGGTGAGCTTGTCACTGTAGATGGCAGAAAGGACTTTACTGATAGTGGTAAGGCCCTTGAGATGCGGAGATCATCCTGGTTTATCCGAGTGGCCCGGGGCAGGAGTCAGATTCCGAAAGAGATTTGCAGATGCTGCCTGTGCTGCTGGGTTTGAAGATGGGAAAGGACACTGGTGGCTTCTAGAAAACAGAGAAGTCAAGAAGGTGGACCAAAGCCCACGGCATGACTCTCGGATTCTGCTGGGCGACGTTCACACCGAGAGGAGGAAGAGGCCTCAGAAGGGCGCTCACAGGCGCTCTCCCCCATCTCCTTCGGGACCTCTGAGGGCTGCGGACACAACTAACCTCTGTGGCTCACTCAACACCCTCAGTGTTTCCCTCTACCTGAGCCAGGTGAACACAGGAGCAAAGGAAGAAAACCACAAGTCCTAACACAAAGCTTTACCCACACGATATAAGAGGATCCTTGCTGGAAAGTCTCGGCCCTTCGGGATGTCAGCAACCTCGTGCCCAGAGCCCAGACTGTCCCATCGGTGAGGGATGAAGGGAAGGCGGGAGGGCCAGCCACAGACCTCCGTTGCACCTTACAAAGCTTCCCACCACGGACAGGCTGAGAAGCAAGGAGGCTAAGTGTAGGCCAGTGACCTCACCTCCCAATGCGGGGTGACCGCAGGATGAGGCCCCCTGCTTCTGCACCTTTTCTGCTCAGGTAGGATCTCCCTCAGACAAGAGCTGGCAGAGTCGGCTCAGCTGGTGTTGTAGCTCCCCGTTAGCCTGTGCCCAAGTCAGCTTCCCTGGTGATGGGCCTCCCGCTCGCCCTCAAGCCCTCCTGACTCGGGCAGCCCCCAAGCACCACAGGCATCACCATACTGCAAAATTCCTTGGTGAGACGTGTTCCCCTGCCTTCCTTCCATCCTGCCCACCCATGTGGGTGACCAGATGTCTGCTTCTCCTCAACCCTGCTAATTGCCTTCCCATAACTGTCCTCCGTTTTCTCTTCTTTTTGGTGCACTGGCTCCCCAGTCTGAAGTAGCACAATGCCTCAGGCATAGGGAACAGTGCAGAACAGCACATGCTTCCCTCCCCCTCGATCCAAGTCCTAAACCCCCTGTAATGCAGCCTCAGATCCCATTAGCTTTTCATGAATTGCCACATCATCCTGTTGACCTATATTGAGGAAGATCCCCTGGCACCTGTCTCCCACCACTACCAAGGTGACCCACCCCACCCTGACCTTGCACTCTGGTTATGTGAACCTCCATGAACAGCACTGTACTTACCCAGCCTCTGCAGCATGTAGGGTGCTGTGGTCATAGGTTGTTGCTCTGCTTCCCCAGTAGGTCTGGGTTCCTCCAGGGCAGCAGCCCTGTCTGAAATGACAGACTTGCCGTAAAAAAAAATTAGGAGCTTGGGGGCTCCTGGATGGCTCCGTCTGTTAAGCGGCCGACTCTTGCTTTCAGCTCAGGTCATGATCTCAGGGTCGTGGGATCGAGCCCCTTGTTGGGATCTGAACTCAGCACAGACTCCTGGAGATCTGGAAATTCTCTCCCTCTGCCCCCCACCCCCACCCTCAAATAAATAAAAAAATAAACAAATAAATAAATAATACTTTTTTAAAAATTAGGGGCTTGATTATAGCCAATGAGAAAGGGGGGAGAAGAGAAAGAAGGGGGGGTAGGAAGAAGGGAGGCCAGGAAGGGCTGTGAAGGCAGGAGGAGATGGAGAATCGTGGGAAGAAGAGAGGAGGGGACCCTGCGAAGGTGTCACACCTGGACAGGTTCATGATGGGAGGAAGCCAAGGTGACAGGGGGCCTGCAGAGACAGGCATGGCTGAGGGCATCAGGTGGGCTCAGGACCATGGGAGTCCAGGGCTGGGTCAGGTGGAAGTGTCCATTGGAGGGTCTAGACAGCAGAGTGAGAAAGGGGAGAGGTACAAAGATCACATGACACAAAGGTGAGCAGTGCTCTGGGCAGCACTTTGGTTCAAGGCAGTGCTGTCTGGTCTGGCCAGTCTCCTGGGAAGACACCAGGGCTCCTCTCTGATGCAGTGGACATTGGGTCTCTGGGCTGCAAAAGCACAGGTTCAGTGCCAGGAGCCTGGGCCAGGTGCCCTCTCTGTAGGGTCCATGCAAAGAGAAGCTGTAGGGAAGCCAGGACCTGAGAAAATGGAGGACAGGGTGTGGCAAAGAGGGGAAGGACAGAGACTGGGGAATCAAATGAGATGATCTGTGTAAAGCCATCAACATGGTGCCCACCTCTCAGTAAACACTAAATGGTGACAATGGCAGTGGCAGGTAGAAGGAGGGAAATCAGGAAAAAGAGGCAGAAAGAAATAACTAGGTATCTGCTGCGAGTCTGCCATGTGCCCTGGGCACCTTCAACCTGCCCTCACCTTCTGTATTTACATTAACCCTGCTCAGTGACTTTATGGGATGGGCAGACTTAACCTCATTTTACTGATGCGGAAACCAAGGCACAAAGGGTGAAGACAATGCCCAGCTAAACATGGGCGGGGCAGAAGCCAAGGTCTCTGTGATTCTAAAGCTCCGGCCTTCCAGCGAGGAGGAGAGATGCACAAAGTATGGGATGAACAGCCCCGGGGTCCACCAGGCTAGACACGGAAAACCCAAACATACATTCTGGCCCTGGGGAACTTCCAAAGTTACAAGAGGGAGGCAAGAGGTGGTCAGAACAAGAATCCCATCTAATGCGGACCACGTCCCAGTAGAGGGTACATGACATCCTGGGACCACAGAGGAGATGAGGAGGGAGGACTTCCTGGAGGAGGTAACATTCGAACTGAGCCATATGATGAGAGTCCATTTTCCCAGAAGATGGAGGGAAATTTGGTTTAAGGCAGTATTTGAAAACTGGCAGCTCTCTGACCATGTTTGCTACCCTCCACCCTGCCCCTAATTCACCCACCTCCCACCGCAGAGTCCAAACCAACAGTGGACCCCCTAGTGAGTCCAAAAGTACCCACCTTCCTCAGTCTTTGTTCTTCCTTCTATCCAAGAAACTTTCAGACTCCATTATCTCTACCCGAGGACATTCAGTCTCTGGCTGGAAAAAGGGCTGTTTTCGCCAAGCCGTCCACTGGCAAAGGGCCTCCCCCAGAGGACGGAGGGCCTCCTGGGTTTGAGCAAGGGCATGCATCGATCCACAGAGCACAAGAGGAAAAGAATAGTATCTCACCCAAATCAGTTACGTAATTCTTAAAAGGCAGCTCTCAAATAGGAAGAGCATTTATCTATTATGACCATTTTCCATTTTTAGTGGTAATTGAAGTTTTTCATTGGCAGCTCATGCTAAAAGCACCAACACATTGTGATCTTCCCCGCCCGTTCGAATGCAATTAGAGAGTTTAATCAAACTCCACAGCAAATGCAGTGCCAGCCAGGCTATTTTTGAATTTTTCAATCTAGAATCATTTGAGGACTTTTTAATTGTTAGTTGGGTTTATTTATTGAACTCAGGCTTAAAAGAAAAATAAACAGCAAGGAGGCAAGAAGTGGCTGGAAATGCAAGAAAAACCCAATCCGTGCAATTTAATAAAGTCTGTCCTTGTTAGCGCCAGTGGTTGCTAAACTCCAATGAATTCAAATTCTAACCGGGTCTCTAAACATCACATTATTTACATCTTTCATCTATTATGATATTTCAAATAAGATTGTTGTAAAATTGCCCCAACTTTGGGCAACTCTAGATCATAAAATAGGAACATTATTGCATTAAAGGAGAGGAACTGTATCTCATTTAAAACACATAAGCACATAATTTCATAGATGTATATCTGTAGCTGGATATATATCTATGAACAATGAAATTGCCCCAAAATTAAAAGCCTTCTGGCTATATATTTGTAAACACAATCAGATCACAATCCAATTAAGGGGCTCTTTTGAATTAATGTGCATCACATGGTCTTCCCAACATTACATTTATAACTTTCCTTTCGAATAGCTCACTGCCTTCTCTTTGTCTCCATAAAAATGCAGGGGCTTGTGTGTGTGTTTTCTTGTTTCCTTTGGCTAATGCTTTATGTAATCATTCTTGTTTTTAAGGCAAGAAAATTGGATCATAATTGTGAAAAATACTGAAAGAAAGAAAGTCACCCTTTTATACCTGCATAGAAGGAGAATCTCCATCTAATTTCTCATAACTTCTGGCATAAAACACTTTGCATTTTAAAAAGAAACTGTCATTTCACTCATTTTTATGATTCTGATAATGAGAATGGGACTTATATTGTTAAGCTGGAAAGTGCAGTGATTTTATATGCACATTAAAAGGGAAAGACCATTCCCTTAATTTAGATCATTTAAAACAAAACTTTCCAAGTGACAACCTTTTAGCTCTAATTCATTCATCTATTACAGTTCAGTACTCGTGGGAAAGTCATTCCTGAGACACAGGGTTCAAAATGAACACGTCTTCCTCTTTCACAAACAAAGTCACATCCAGGGGGACTGAAAAGCTGTGTGAGTTTATTACAAGGCATCCCAGAGAGTCTGATGGAAGGAGTCTACACTGAGAGTCAAAAGATCTAGTTACCACCTCTGCTCTGCCTCGTGTGGTGTTTCCAAATGCATAAGGGCCACTTTACTTCAAGTGCCCAAAAGCCAACTCAATAAAACAAAAAGAGGACTCATTGTCTCATGTATCGCCAAAGTCTATAGTGAAAAGATTCATGCATGGCAGGATCCAGGAGCTTCAGCAACGCAATGGAAACCTAGTCCATCTCCAGTTCTCTGCTCTTTTTCCCCTGTGTTGGCTTTATTCTTGGGACTCCTGTGGTGGTCCTTAGCAGGTAGAGGCTTCCATCACCCTTACTGCTCTTACATTCACAGATAATAGAATCCCTCTTTACTTGTCACAACAGAAAAAGCCCCAGTGTTCACTCCCATGGGCCATCAAGAGTCATTACCCATCCCTGAACTAATAATCATGGTGTCCAGGGCAATGGAATGCACTACGAGCCCATGTCCCAGTCACATGCACAATCTTAGACTAGTGGTATAAAGTAGACACCATCTAAATGACATGGATGGAGAGAGAGGCTACAACATATCCTCAGATGTGTCAGGTCCTCATAAAATAAAAAACCACTAACTTAGGAGACAAATTCTAAAGTCCATTCCTAATGTCCTGGTTCCCACACATTCATCTACAAATTAGGATCTTGGTTCAGATTTCTGGTTTGAAGGTTAAACTCCTTTGTAAGTCTTTTGAACCTCTGTTTCTTCATCTGTAAAATAGGTGTGACACTACTGCTCTCACAGATTGTTATTGAGATCATGCATGTGAAGATATGAGTTCCAATAAACAATATTCTACAGTACTAAACTTAAATTGCACGTTATTATTATGGGATACTTTGGGAAATGAATCTGCAGATGACACTAAATCGATATCTAAATGAGTCACAACAGATGCATTTATTTTAATCATACCTGCCTCCGGGTCTGACAATTAACCAAGGAAAGGGGCATCAGGGTCCATATGGTCATCTCACCATCATTCAATAAATGCATCTTTCATTATTAACTTACATGGGTGTGTGTTTGTCCTTTACTCCTCTGTATGGCTCCATTTCCTTTAGACTTAACTTGAATTGTAAAGCAATTCAAACATTCCTGGGAAAAGATGCTGGGGATAGGTAAAGTCAATTAACAGCCATGATTAGGATCTGAGTCCAGAGAATGGCAGCTGGATAGGCAACTCCCTCTTAGAAAGATAATAAAATGAAATTAGCTTTGCCTTTTCTTCCATTATGATAGCTTCATTTTCTTTTTTGGAATATTGACTTTATTCACTTAATAAATTTAACATATGATCATTGTGAAAATACTCAGCAGTGCAAAAAAGAAGAAGAAGAAGAAGAAGAAGAAGAAGAAGAAGAAGAAGAAGAAGAAGAAGAAGAAGAAGAAGAAGAAGAAAGAAAAGAAAAAGGAAAAAAGAAAAGAAAAGGTACAGAGAGGCAGTGGGGGAAAAATTATTCAAAATTCCACTACTCAGAAACAATGGTCATCAATATTTGGTAAATATCAACCCATTCATTATTCTATGTATAATGATAGATAAAAGGAAAGGGAGATAGAAAAATAAAAGAAAGATAAGGGGATAAAAATAGGAACATATTATGCTCACTATTTTTAATATTTTCAAATACTAAATTCTCTTTTACTTGAATTTAACAGAAGAAAAAAGAAACTAAAATTAAATGGGAAGACTTCTTCCAGATCCATTTTCTTCCCTACATAGCATATAATCCTTCCTAAAAGATCCCTCTAAATTAAGAAAAGAGATTATAGTACCCATTGAGCTAGAGTCATCTTTAAATTACATTTTAATTTTAGACTATTAACTCCCTGCTATGAAGGAGGAGGAAATTAACATCATACACTTCCCCTCTCCCTACCACTCAACTTCCGTTAGCAGTTTACCTGTTCTCTAGCTTTCTGATATTTACATTTTGTTCAGTGAACAAGATTTTAGTTGGTCAGTCTCGGTCCTGTATTTAATGACGATGTTCCCCATGTAACCACAACATCATCATTCCTGAACTCCTTATTTTAGTTCATCTTTATGTCATCTCAATTTAAAGTATTAAATAAATTGGGGGGGTTCTATTGGGGAACTGAACTGTGTTTAGTTTCCCCGAAAGATTTGTAAGTATTGCAGACTGCAAGTTTGTGTATGCTTGTCAGTACTTCCAAAATCTTTACATCTGAAAGACAGTGTAACTTGGCTTAAAATTCATGGAGTACACCTTTTATTCCTATCTTCACCACTTTATAGGTTTTCAGTTCTGGCACTGACTATAGCTGTGGAACCTTCTAAGGTAACCCTGCCTGTTTTTGTCCTTTATGCCTTAAGATTTGCATTTTCTCCTAGAAGTCAACAGACATCTTTCCTTACTCATGATATTCAGTATTTTTCACAAAGGTATATATTGGTGTTGCTTATTCTGTGTCACGTTTTCTTGGGACATGATGTACCTTCTGAGCAGCCCATTACTTATTTCAGTGAAGTTTTCTTCAGTTATATCACTTAACATTTTTCTGCATCACTTGTTCTGTGACCTTGTCCTATGTATTTTGTCTGCCTATCTATTATAAAGATATAGCATTTTTATAATCATTTAATATCCTTATGCTTTGAAAATGGGGGGTTTGGTTGACACAGTAATTGGTGAGTTGCATAACTGGCATTTGGGGGAATGAGTGTTAAAAATCCTAAACATCCTTCAACATACAGAGTCTTCCCCCATGATGACTATCCTGCTCAAAATCCCAATACAGTCTATTAGAATTAGTGCCCTTGATGATGTTTTCCATGATGTTCATTCTAATCTTTAAAGATTCTAACAAGACCTTAATTTGTGTTACATTTTTCTTCTGCACATCATTTTTTTCCTCGAGTTCTTTTCACTTTTCATCCTCTTTTATTGTTTTATAATTTCTCTTTGGTGCTCTACCTTAAAAAAAATCATACTTCCAATATATTGTTAATAGTTATGTTTATCAATTAGTTGTTATTTTATTATTAACTTTTACTGTTAGTATGTGTCTACCTTTTCCCACTATTTTCTTGGGACAATTAATGCTGTATTTTCCTCTTATCTGACTTTTGATGAGGGATTTCTATTCATCCATTTTATGGTTATTTTATTTTTATAGTATGATATAGGTCAAAGGCTGGTTCCTCTATGTACCTTTTTGGATTGAATGGAGCTAGTCATGTGCTGACCGGGGCAGAGGGGAGAAGGTAATGAATTGGTCATTTTGGAAGCCGACACAGACTGCTGTGTGGAACTCCTCTGTTCTTACATGTGATTTCCTTTACCCTGAGGTGTGTCTCTACCCTGTTTGGCTTGCAAGAAGGGCTTGCCTTTACTCCGGGAGGTCTCTGCATTTGACCTTGCATTACCTGCCTTTCTGTTCTCATCCACATCACTTTATATCCAACACTTTCCTAAACAAAGAGCTTTGGTCCAGGGCATTAAAAATGGCATGTTGGTTCCTCCTGTCTCTCCACCCCCCATCACTGCAAGATGTCCAGCTGAGTCTACAGGGGGACATCGCCTGCCCATGCCCTAGATGGTGCTCTTATAACTGTGGGTCATTGACTGACTATCCCTTTGAACACTGGGTCACTTACTCAGGAAAATGTGTGTCCTGCTCAAGGTCCAAGGAGGTGGGTGCCAACTCTGGATACCCTCCTGGTATTCTGTATTTTACAGGTTTTGGAAGCTATGCATTATGTCCTATGATTTGGGACTGACTTTCCCTTGTTTTTAAGGAAGTGAAAAGTTGTTTCATTCCACCCTTTGTTGTGTGGGATACATTTTGAGGAGCTGGCCGGTTAGCTCAGTTGGTTAGAGCGTGGTGCTGATACATTTCGAGGGATAGTAATAGGGAAAAATGTCCTATACCAACTTCATTAAAAGCCTGGTTTGAGTCTTGTTTAGAAAAAAAAATGGTTTCCAGTTACAAAGTGTCTTCATGATCTTAGATCCATTTTCCCAGTTGCATGACCTAAATCCTCAGTTTCTTAACTTTATCTCAAGTTTATCTGTAAAATAAGGAAAATAATCCTTCTTAAACCTCACCAAGTTGTTCTGAGAAGGAAGTAGATGAATTCATGGAAAGAGCTCATCATAGCCCATGACAGCCAGCAAACACTCAATAATATCTCCTAATATCATTACTATTATCCTCACAAGTCCATGAGATCAGTATCATTGTCTTTCTTTTGCAGATGTGAACACTGAGACTCAGGTTAAGTGACTGTCCCAAAGTTTTACAGTAAATCAATGGCAAACTAGTTTTGGAAACCCACACCCATCCTCTACCATGTCCCCAGAGTTGAAAAAATGACCTGGAGAGGACTCTTCGCCCAACACTTTCAGATTCACTAGAACTTTGAATTAAAATGTACCCATTTTGTGGATGAGAGAAACCAAAACTGAGTTGTCTACCTGAGTCACAGAGTCAGGACTGGAACACTGACCTTCAGCAATCCAGTGCACACCACATGGAAAATGCAAAGGCACTAGTTGACATATGCCCAGAATAGGATCTGCAACTGGACATGGGGACAGAGAAGGAGAGGAGAAAGGAGGTGACAGGAAGGGAAGTGGGTCCTACTCACCGGTGTGACCATAGATGAGTCATTTCACCTCTCCGAGCTTAAACGCCTCAATGGAAAATGGGAATAAAAACTGTGTTGTAAATGTTATATGAAAAATTTTATCAAACAGAATCTACTCTTAGGTACCTGGGCGGCTCAGTCAGTTAAGCATCTGTCTTCAGCTCAGGTCATGATCCCAGGGTACTAGGCTCCGTGCTCAGCGGGGAGCCTGCTTCTCCCTCTCCCTCTGCCTGCCACTCCCCCGCTTGTTCTCTCTCTCTCTGTCAAATAAATAAATAAATTCTTTCCAAAAAAAAAAAACAGAACCTACTCTCCTATCTCAGTTTTATTTCAAAAAATGTGTATCCATCAGTATGTGCATCTCAGATCTATCTACTTACCTGTCTAAACATTGGGAGAACACAAACAGAACATACTTATGTGTGTGTTTCTGGGTGGCAAGGATACAGGTGATTTTAATTTTCTCTACGCATTTCAAACTTCCCTGTAAAGAACATGTGTTATTTATATTACCAAGGAAAACACAAGTCTTACAAAAATATTGATCTTGCAGGGTTGTTGTAAGATGACTGAGACAATGAGGGGATGTGAAGGTGCCAGGGTCCTGCACTCTAGCAGGCAAGAATTCATCTCCCTGTCGCTGACCTGTGACCCGGGCACACGCCTGCTGTCCATCCGTGAGCTTCCCGTCTCTAGCAAGCTGAGTGGGATGATGTGGATTCCTGCTCGGCATGAGGATTGAATGGGATTCCTTACTTAAACGCAGGAGGCCAGGCACACGGTAGTCACTCCCCAAATGTCAGTTCCTTTGCCTTCACCGAAAATTCCAGCTGGATCGTCTGCGAGCCTTCGAGACGTACGGGCCAAAACTGCAGCCAAGAACTCCTGAACAATACTGTTTATTTATACAGTAGGAAGATTGAAATCGTTATGCTTTGACTGGCAGGAGCTATTTATAGGCCTTGTTCCCAGCGAGCTGTTGGGATCAGGGCACTCCTCAACAAATTTACCAACTCCCCGGCTTGGCCATAAAACTGCATGGATATCTGTGTGGGCCTCTGCTTCCCAACCACATGAAAGCGGAATTCCTCCCCTATTCCATTAAGCTAAAATCATTGCCTGCAGTAAACAAGGCACGAGAGGGAAGGGCCAGAGCAAACCCTCCAAAAATGAGGGGTGGAGCTGCGCGGCGGGAGCAAACGCCGACCTCCTCCTGCTCAGCTCCACACGTGGAGTCCGAGGGGGGCCACTGCGGGCTCCATCAGAGTCCTGGACGAGGCCGATCTTTCTGCGAGTCCGTCAGCGTCTCTCCCAGGTGTTGACGGAGCGCAGATCCCGGGCAAAACCCTGGAGCGAACACTGTGGGTGTGAATGGATAAGACTGGACAGTGAGAGACTGAGAAAGGGCATGCCAGGTAGAGGAGTCAGAGCGGGCACAGCTGGAAAGGCTGGAACAGTGAGCGGCAATAGGATGGACAAACACTAGGACCTTTGTGGGAGCCACCAGGAATACTGGCACACCACGGACGCTCTGTAGAGGTTGACTGGACGGATGCTGATATACCTCGGGCCAAATTAGGATGCAAGGGGGTTTCTGGAAGAGAGGAAGTCAAAGCTTTATTTCTGTCCTCAAATCTTTGGCCTCTCCAGTGTGTTGAGCTGTGCAAAACCACGCGAGGTTCATTCCTGGGGCAATCTGGGACCCACAGAGTCCTCCCTACTTCCAGGCCAACTGAAGACATTTTTGGGGAGCCTGGAGGACCCATTTGGAGCTTGTACGCTGCAAATACCTTAGGCCTACTTTTCAAAGTCAAGGCATTGAAGAAAACCCAAACTGCTTCTCTAACATTTTTCTTTGCTCTCTTTCTTTCTTTCTTTCTTCTTCCTTCTTTCTTCCTTTCTTTCTCTTTCTTTCTTTCTTTCTTTTTTCCTTTCTTTCTTTCTTCTTTCCTTCCTTCCTTCCTTCCTTCCTTTCTTTCTTTCTTTCTTTTTAACTTTCCTTTAAGTTCAATGTGTGCTTCCATCCAGGGGAAACGCAGACCACATGTTTTTAATCCATCGACCCTTAAATCATCAAAATGTAGGCTGATGGTGTGGAGGCCAACAGGAACAGCAGATCCTTTTAAAAATGTCCTTCTCTTTCTTGAGCAATCAGGAAGTAGCCTTTTTCCGAGAGAAACCAAATTTCAACTCCAAAGGGGCCGCAAACTTCAGCTCCAAGCTCAGTACCCTCAAAAGCCAAGCAGACTCAGAATTTGGCACAAGTGTGATTGTGATTGTGGAGGAGAAGGTATTTGTGGTGTGAGAGGCCATGTCTCTTCTCCTGCCCCATTCCTCTGAAGACCCAAAGGAGAAAGGTAGGAAAAGGGAGAGGAAGAGCCACTCATTTGAGGAGACAGGACTAGTGAGTAGGGACCCAAAGAGGGAAAAGCAGACTCTGGTTTCCCCTGTGTGACCTGGGGTGGGTCACTCAGTCTCCATGTCATCCTTGGGCAAGTGGAAATTAATACCAGGTCCATGAGGCAGTGGGAAGGAGGAACTGTTCAAAAAAGGGGGGGAAATAAATGAAATAAGATGAAACAAAGCAAAATGCATGTAAATATACATCAGGAAACACACCCGGCCAGACGGAACGTCATTCACTTTCTCCCACACTCAGGACCAAAACCCTGCCCCCGCCCCACAGTCACAGGACCTCCAGTCCACGTACCCACCCATCTGCTCTCTGTCCTGTCTGGGACAACATCAGCAGGGATTCCACAGCCAGGCCACAACTGGGCCAATAGATAGAGATCAAGGGCTACTGTGGCCCGAGGACAAGAGTTTACTGTGTAATGAACATGACTACATACCCCCTGGCACCTTACACCAGAGCTCCTCGCTAGGTAGTAACAACAGCAACAACAACCGATGACGGTCTGTCCCCAACACCCTCAGGTTTGTTTGTGGACCTCGTCCCGTGTGCCCCATTCTGTCACTTTCCCAGGGCCGAGTTCTGCGTATGTGCCATGATGACATGTGCGCCCCCTCCCCTGCTCCCTGGCCAGAAACAGGTGGACCCCAGCTCGTGATCTCGCCCAGGGGCACGTGCTGGAGAGAACTGTGTTCGGTTGGAGGGAGGTCTGGATGGGCAGCATCCCCACGTGCCTTCCAGTCAGCATCCCCCTCTCCCCAGCAGCTACAGAAGTCTGGGAGAGCCTGTCCCTATTAAGTAATTTGCAGTCTGAAAAATAAAACTGGATAATAGCACGGACCCTGGAGTCAGACTATTTAGGTTTGATTCCTGGCTTTCACCTGAGCTGTGTGGACTTGATCAGGTTATTTGACATCTGTGGGCCTCACAACCCTCCTCGGGAAAACTGGACACCAAGAGTCCCCGCGCGATGACTGCTACGACACTAAATTAGTTGGTCCACGCCATGCACTGAAAGCAATCCTCAGCACACAGTGCCCCCCAAGTGGGTTTGCCAGCAGCAGCAGCGGCAGCCGTGGCCCAGAGTGACAAAATCTGTGGGCACAAAACAAGGGCACGACCCGGAGTGGAAGTTCTCAACAAACATCATTGTCTCCTCCCCACCAGCAGCAACTCCAATGGTCCGGGGAAGCCTGAGATCATGGACTCTGGATGCTAGGAGCAGGTGAGGTCAGATGTCCAAATACTGCCTTTGGGACATCTCACCTCTTTCTTCTCTTTAGTTCCCATCAACAGCTGAGCCTCCGATGCTTTGAAATCTCCTAAGAAGATTTTCCCACGTATGTCAGCAGCCCATCTCCCCAGAGCTGGCGATGCAGAGAGAACATGTTCTCAACAACCTGGACCACCCACAGCAGCGTCCTTGACCAAGCGGCCCCTCCCATCTGCTAATTGGGGCTTGGAGAGGAGGCCAGAGGAAGGTGGGCGGGGTAGGTAAGCGAGAAAGGGAAGGAGATGGGGAGATAAAAGGGACGTCGGGCCAGGAGGCACTGGAATCTTAATCTTTTAGTTCTGCTGTCCTGTCCAGAAATGAATCATCACTATCTGGTTAAAAAACGTTTTGAGATCCCAGAAGAAATTTTGTGTTTAAAAAAAAAAAAAATTAAAAAAAAAAAACCAGGTCTTACAGCCAGAAGAAAGGATGAGCAACCCCATATCTTGTCCCCTAGCATCAGAGTCAGCCAAAGGGATCTCACAGGAGCCAAAAATGACCCTGCATTTAAAATCTTTTAAAAGTTTTTGGAAAGTGTTGCAATGCGCACTGTGTTGGGAGCAGTACGTCACCCTGACAGTCAGTCGGGAACAGCTCTGACCAGAGAAAGAGAAGTGAGGGCAGTCAGCACGGATCTCGTCTTTCTTGTTGCGGTGGTGGGGGTGAGCGCAAGTGCCGACGGGCCGGCTAATTTGTATAGAGATGAACAATCGCCTTCTCCTATTGCCTCGTCCTCGTGCAACAGGGCAGGTCTCAACATCAGGGTGAGCCGGGCAGGCAAGGGCTAACCGGGCTGCCCAAATGATCAGCCAGAAAGAGAAGGAGCCACCCAAGCAAACTCGATGTCCAAGCTCACACGTGCAGAGAGTTCCTGGTCCCATGGAGGAGCCAGGACGCACGGGGCACCGGGCACACACTAAGACCAGCAGCAGTCAGAGACGTGTGGGCACCACTGGGTGCTCTGGGTGCTCCGTGGGGAAATGAGGGCAGTGTCACATGGCACAGAGTCTACCCCTACCCCAGGCCCAAGGCAGGAACCAAAGCAAGTCTGCGTCCAGCTGAGTCTGAGCAGCCCCCTCCTCAGCGTCTTGAGCCCTGTTTCCCAGAGTCTGTGCTCTCTCGCGATTTGGAAGAGAAAGAGAGAAGGGGAGAGAGACCAACGGGGACAGAGAGATGGGGAGATGGAGAAAGGAAAGAAAAGAGAGGGGATGGGAAAGATGGGGACAGGACAAGAAAGGGAGGGAAGGGAAAGGGGGAGGAAGAGGAAAAGGAGAGAGGAGGAAAGGGGGAGAGGCGGGCAAGGGAAGGGAGAAAGGGGGGCATTAGAGGGGGTGGGGAGAGGGAACAGCAGGGGAAGGGAAAATCGAAGGAAGGCAGGGCTTTGTGTGGTCAGACAAGCTGGGAAGCTGGAGGGTCAGACAAAACTCCCTGTACTGTTACGCTGCAGACCTTCTCTGTGCCCTTAAGATGCTGGCTCTCCTCATAAATCTCCAAAAGTAGACAGCATCTGCAATGCTCAGCAGAGTACTTCCCCACACACGTCCTTCCGGGCACACACTGAAAGGCACTGTCACGGCCCCAGGTGCCCCAGTGGACCCCTGCCCACCTATTGGGTAAACCTCAGCCACAGAGGGGCAGGAGAACTCCTCCTCCTATGGCCTGGCAGACCTGACATGCCATCCTGGCTAGGCCACTTTGAGCCAGGTCATCTTGAACATCTGGGCTGGGTCACTGTGGACAAGACGCCTAGCTTCCCTCCAGGCCCAGCTTACTCATCAGGAAGGATGGGGTAATGAAATCCTGCCCCTCGTGAGGCCTAGGAGGGGAAGAACTCAGCTAGTGGACGTGAATATAAGTGAGGACCTTGCCCCCTTACACACAATCATCGCCTCCTAGAGCCTCCTCACCTGTTTTGGTGGTCCATGGAAGGGTGCCAGCCAGTGACAAGGAGAAGGACTTTATCAGGACTTGTACCTCCTTCTTTCTAGAAAGACCAAGGCAGGTCTGGACCCGGGAAACCATAACTGGCCTCTCATCTTCGTTTGAACCTAGCTTTCTCCATCTGTCAAATGGGTCTACAGAGTCCTCCCTCCAAGGCCTCAGAGATGAAGAGGACAGGAAGTGAGAACTCAGTATGTCAGCCACAGATCGTCCAAGTGGCCAGGAAGGAAATGGGCATTTTCCGAGGGGCGGTTCTGGGAAACTTGCAGGACCTTTGTTCAGGGCACCCGTGGACCGTCAGTGTGGTCATCCTGAGGCCAGGCAGAGGGGACAATTCAAGGACAAGGACCATCACGCATGAGGATACAAATGAGAGGGGAAGGTGGTCTTACAAACACAAGCAGATGACGAATCAACCAATCCAGAAATGAGGCCAGGATTGATGGCAAAATCCTTTCATCCCTCCCAGAAAATCTGCCATATTTTATAATTCAGCATGTCCTCAGATCCCTCCAGATGGAACCAGAAACAGATACGGTTCTGAGCAGCACAGCCCTACAGCTTACACACAGCAGGACCCACTTTCTGCTGGGATAGCCGTTCTGAGCCCCGCAGGTGATCCAAGGAGGCCCCAAAGGGCAATGGGAAAGAATTACAACAATCAGTTCAAATCCAAGCGCCACAGCTTAGAAGCTAAAGCCTCAGTTGGGTCACCATCAAGAAGGCGTTGTCAGCTTGACAGGAGATAAGCACAAGGGTGCCCAGCATGGTCGTCTCCCCCAGCTCGGAAGCCAAGGGCTCAAATCCCAGTGCTGAGCCTCCTGGGGAAGCTCGACGGGCCCCATCAAAGGTCTTGGCAAACCACTTAGGCGTTTCCAGGAAAAAAAGGGAGCCCAGCTTGAGGCCATGGAAAGCACGGTCCCCAGTGTTGAGTCAGCCTTGAGTCATGAGCTAAAAACAAGCTTTTGCCAATTACAGCTCTCGGCAGCCATAATTAATCCAGCGCTGATGAAAACTGTGTTTTTCACTCAACAGAGGAGGGTATTTCAGGTAATTAGGCATAACCTCATGTATTCGTAATTTGCCTTTCCACATGAGCTCTGGCCGCCATGTCCAGGCGCTACCTTCAAAGAAAACTTACACCAACATTAACTGACAAGATGTGTCTGATTTCAGAAGATTATCCTTCACCCTTAAGTATGTTGAATGCAAAATGCTAAATACACAAATTTTTAACTGGTTTTTTCCAACCCACCTACGGGAGCCTCTCTCTCTAAGAGAACCTCCGCACACGGGGTGTGAAGTCGCCTTGCATTTGCTGATAATTCTGCTCTGAGCTGGTCCTGGAGCAACACATTCTGTGGGCTGGAAAAAGGTAGAGATGTTGCGTTTTGATCCATCCTTCATTCATTCATTTGTTCACCACACTGTTACAGGGAACCTGCTATGCTCTGGGCTCTGGGCTGAATGAGAAACTGGGAAGCCAGCTTAAGAAACTGCAACTGGAGATGGTGGCAGAGACCAAGAGCAATCACTTCCTTTTACAGGTGGGAGCCCTGAGGCCTAGATGTGCCCAAGTTCACCAAGAAGTTGATGGCAGAGCAAGGAAGAAAAGCTGGGTCCATGCCTCCCAGTGAGCTCAGGAGGTCATAGAAGTCCCCGCCGTGCCTTCCCCTCTTATGGGAGACAAAGGCAGCCCCTTCAGCTTCCCTGGGCACACAGAGATTTCCAGGTGTTTCTCAAGGTAGACCAGGTGGCTACTTGCAGAACACGGTCTTCCCTGCCAGGCCCTGCCCAAGTGCAGGACACTCCCAAGAGAGGTTCCCCTGGTTCCCATGACTCAGGTGGCTCTCCCAGGACAGCTCCGTTCTTCGCACTCTGCTGATGTTGCAATGCCCAGCCAGATGAGGCAAGAGGGACCTTTAGTGTCTGCTCAACATTTCCTGAGAGCCCGGGGGAAAGTGCCAACAGCCAGAATTCCTAACAGCTGACTCCAAGCTCCCCCAGGTCCCTACCCCTTTCTCCAACATCAAAACCCCCCTTCCTGTTCCTTTAATTTATTGACCTCTACAGAGAAACGCAAATAAACATAACATCTGTGCTGGCTGAGCAGTAGCATCTGGGGAATGAGGGATTGGAGACCTTAAGGGATTTCCCAAGTTCACCTGAGGAGTGAGGGCACCCCTGGGTCTGGGCCCAAAGGACGCCCCAATAATAACAGTAATACTACCACTGACTAACAATGGGCATGTATGTGTGCTGACGCTGTGCTCAGTCCAAATGGGAAAAACTCACCCGATCCTCCCAGACCACACAGAGAGGGGAGTGGTGCTCAAACCCGGGCTCTGACGTACGAGGATGCCTCACTGCTGGGCGGTACCACTAAGTCCAGTCCCAAGCCCACGTGCAGTGTTGCATGCTGGGTGGGTCACTTCTCCTCTGGGAACTTCACATTTCCACCTGTTAAATGGAACCAGGATGGCTCCCTCAGGCTATGGGAACTGAAAGCTTCCCAGCATTCTGATGCTTCTCTTTCCATCTCTACCTCCAAAGCCATGGCTTGCTGGTCACACACATTCCCAGAGCCTGGATTTGTACATCAGTCCCACAGACACAATGAAGAACAGCTCTCTGTAAAGGCAATCACCATTCTGTGGGCCTGAAGGCAGGTGGGCGAGCCGATGAGCCCCTTCACTGTGCTGGGCCCTTGGCTCTCTCCTGTGATCAAGGACCCTGGGTAAGAGCGACCACTCACGTCCCTTCCACTTTCACCACGTTATGGTTCTAAAATTCAAAAGTTGTTTTAAGTTGCTTATTTCCTGATTTAGTAGGCCAGAGGTATAAATGTATTCACTTCCCCCTCTCAAAAAAAGACAATAAGAAATCTTTTACTGAGCACCTATGTATGCCTAAAAAGATACTCAGTACATCTTAGATAAACCCATTCATTCACTTCTCTGATTTGTACTTTCCCTCACAAATAACTGAATCTACGGGTGGGTGGTTGGAGAGATGGATGGATGGATGAATGGAAGGATGGATGGATGAATGGAGGGATGGACAGATGGAAGGAAGGAAGGAAGGAAAGAAAGACAGATGAAGGGATGGGTGGATTGGTAGATGGGTGGAGGACAAGTGGATGGATACATGGATGGACGGGTGGATGGACGGATGAATGGATGGATGGATGGACAGACAGACGGATGGATGGACGGATGGATTGACGATGGATGAACAGACGGATGGACAGATGGACGGATGGATGGATGGACAGACAAGTGGACAGACGGATGGATGGATGGATGGATGGACAGCTGCATGTCCTATACCCATAGCATGGTGGATGTGGATGGATGTGATGGATGTGCACCTGGCATTAGGCACACGGATCCCCAGCTGGCACTCTCACGACCACAAGGCGCCACCTCTGGCTCTCACCATTGAGCAAGTCCATGAAGGTCTCTGAACCTTCATTCCCTTCTTTATACAATGGAACCACCACTGCCTAACCACCCAACCCAGGTGGTTGTGCAGATCCAAAAGGTATGCCTGGCATTTAAAGACACAGGAACTACCACCATTATTGCTGATTTTATCATAAATAGCCTTAATTCACAGGAGAGGGTGAGCACGTGTCAGAAAAGGCTAGACAAAGCATGGCAGTGCCCAAAGGAAATGACGTCCGCCCCTTCTTTTTTGGGAGGTGGGTAGCATTTGAGCACAGTCTGTTTCAGAGGGGACTCGTAGGTATAGATGCAGGAGTAGGGGTCTTTCAGGATGGGGGGGCAGCAGAAAGGATGAATGGAGGAGGGAGATTGGGGGTCAGGACAGGAGAGGCTGTATCCCCTATTCCTTCCACCAAAGGAAACATGGGCAGCGCAGGCAACCGTGTACTTGCCTGCATGGCTGAGGGGAGCAGCTGAAGTGGGAGACGTTTACCCCTTGGTAGAAAGTAGACACCCCAATCATGCAGAGATGTGAATCCCAAGCTAAGAAGCTGGCATTACCTTGTCAGCCAGGGCAGCCATGAAGGATTTTGGCCAGAGAAGTGTACTAGTGAAAACAGGCTTTACAAAGAAACATTTCGTGGTGGTGTGAGCCAAAGAGAGAGCAGGAGGGTTCAGGATTCCTGGTAAGAGAAGAAAAGGGCCCAGACATCATGGTTGTAGAAGGAACACAGGGATGAAAAAGGGATTGTGGGTGGGAACCCAACAGGCCCGCTGTGGGGCGGCGGGCAGACCACCAGGCACTGGCCAAGGCCAGGTGCCAGGCCTGCAAAGGAGGAGCTGGGTGGGAAGGCAGACGCTGAGCTTGGGGTAGGGGCACATGCTGTGAGCTGCAGGTGGGAACTGCAGGTGTCCCATTCTCACCAACAGTGGAAATGTGGGGCAATAGCCTCAGATGGAGGTCAAGGCTGGAGACGTGGGGTGCTGCCCTGTGCCTGCCCAGAGCTGGGAGCTGGCGCCATGAACATCCCTGGGGCAGGAGTCAAGGCAGCCCAGGCCTGGGGGGAGATGGGCCTCAGGGAAGCAACCGGGCCATGGTCGGTGACACTCAAACTTGTACACCAACCAGCCTTTCCTTCAACCTCCCAAATAACAATATTTTATTTTACAATAAAAATGGTGTGTGTGTGTGTGTGTGTGTGTGTGTGTGTATGTGTGTGTGTTATGTACTACTTTTGAGACCCTCTGGATACCTTGTGGTCTGGTTGCAAAAAAAAAAAAAGGGACATCCATGGATCCTTCATATCAGGGCTTCTTGGCCTCGGCAATGCTGCCAGTTTGAACCAGATAATTCTTGGGCCAGGGTGGGGGGCGTCCTATACGCTGCAGGGAATTCAGCTGCCTCCTACCTCTCTACTGGGTGCCAGAGCCCACCCCGTCCCCAAGTGTGACAACTAAGAAAGTTTCTGGACATTGCCAAAGGTTCCTAAGCGGGACAAAATCACCCAGTTGAAAACCACTCTCCTAGAGTAAGAGATACTTTCAAATTCAGACCCTCAAGCATCGCATCTAACAGACATTAAGATTTTTAAGAATTAAGAATAACAGGGGTACCTGGGTGGTGCCATGGGTTAAGCATGGACTCTTGGTTTCGGCTCAGGTCGTGATCTCAAGGTCATGAGATTGAGCCCCACATCCAGGTCTGCATTCAGTGTGGAGTCTGTTTAAGAGTCTCTCTGCCCCTCCTCCCCCATCCCCCCATTTCTCTCAAAATAAATAAATTGGGAGAAAGAGAGAAAAGAGAGGAAGGACAGGAGGGAGGGAGGGAGAAAAAGAGAGGAAGGAAGGAACGAACGAATGAATGAATGGGAGGTGAGGGAGGGAGGAAGACAGTGATCATAGTGAGGGCTTTGCCTTGATCCCCAGGACAGAGCTGCTCTGTGCTCCCCAGCTGGGAGGCCTCTGGCAGGTGGCGGCAACTTACCCCTGCCTCGGGTGTTCATCTGCAGAATGGGAAGGAGGAGAACAGAATGTCCCAGGGGAGGGACTCCCACCCACACCGCCAGTCAGAAACATACAAGGCCTTCCCCAGGAGGGTCTGGGTCACGGAGCTGCTACTGTATTCTGGCTGGAGCGCCGGGCCACTGAGCCGGCAGGGAGGCCACTGCTCACAAAAGCGGTTGGGTCTGGGTGAAGCAAAGCTGAGACCCGAAGGAAACGCAGGGCGGTGATCCGTGCCCTCGACTGACTGACAGAGGAGCCTCACTTTCCAGAAATCTGCCTTCCCCGGCACAGCTGCTCCACGTGCGGTAAGGGGGCTCAGGGGCTTCCGTATGCCTGGGTTTCGCGTGTCTGGAGGCAGCCGGCAGGGAGGGACGGGGCGGGGGGGGGGGGGGGGTGGGCAGTGAACGTCCAGGCTACTCCGTGGAGCTCGGCCAGGCCCTGCGAGGCCTTGGGCAGGCGGCAATCCCGGGTCATCGCAGCTCTTCTTAGGAAATTGCTTGGCCAAGTGCACATTGTCCAAGACAGGTATTTTCAGGCGGATGGGAGTGCGGGTTGGCAGGAAGGAGCTGGCCAGCAAGAGAATCACAGCGTTGCAAAACAAGGAGACGCCTGAGCAATCATCTACTTTGCTAGTGGCCAAATCCGGGCCCGGAGACGGTGTGGAATCCTGGTAGCACCCGGAGAGCTCCTGCCATGCTCACTTCTCCCACGAGGAAATAGAGACCAGAGAGGCAGAGTCACTCTCCTGAGACCTCAGCTGGCAGGGATGCACTTGAACGTGTGCCGTGTCTTCCTGACTTCCGAGCTGGTACCAATTGCCTGGCATCTCTTTCCACCCGGCTTTAGGGAGGGATTTGGCTGGAGCCATCCCCTGAGCTCTCACAGAGTCCCGGGTCAAAGCTTTTCTGACTCAAAGCCCAATCATGTAATCCCAGCTGGCTTCTGACCCCCTTCTACTGGGCAATGCACAAGGGAAAGAGGCACTGGGTAGCATGGCCAGTGGGTCCAGTCGAGACGCAAGGCACATTAGAGTCATTAAAAATCATTAGGATGGTTGGGCTCTGAGGTCAGAAAAGCAGGATGAACACACTCCGGAGGAACGAGTTCTGCCTCTCCCTGCAGCTGCTCCCACTCGTCCAAGCCCGGCACCCAGACAGCCAGGCTCCCGGGAACCTGCCCCTGGGCTTCGGCTCAGCTCTGCCGCCTCTCCAGGCAACATCTTCAAAAGCACATTGGAGATCTGCTTGGTTCTTCGTTGTGTTTTTCAAATGGACCACCCAAAGGGCCACCCAAAGAAGCGTCCTTGGGTCAACTTCCTCGGAGGAGCCCCCGGAGCCCACTTCCCATCTCTGGTGCAGGAGGAGAGATGCACCGTTCCTCTGGTTGTGTCAGCTCTTGTATTGTCACCAGAAGACACCACCAGTCACTCAAGCGCGAGAACCACATCTCAGTAACAGTGGCTGCTCCCATCGTCTCCGTGCGCCAGGCACCTTAGCATTTTACATGCGGGATCTTTAATCCCCACCCACACTCCTGCAAGGGAAATATTATCCTGATTATGCAAATGGCCTGCCTGGGGGCTGCTGGGTGGTGGTGACTTGCCCCAGGCCACTGTTAGTCACCCGCAGGGACCCGCACACCTGAGTTTGCCCTTCTGGCAGCTCCAAGCCCCTGCCCGACACCGGCCCTCACACAGAGTCGCCGTTCACCACTTGGTTGCAGAAGAGGTAAAGGAGTGACTAAATGCATCAAATAAATTTGAAAACTTAAATTGCTTTATTTGCATGGTGGGGCTGTGAGGAAGAAACAGACTGTTGATTAAATAGTCTCCTGGATTTCTGAACTCCGTGAAAACAATCTCGAAATAATTTTGTGACTTTTGGCCCATTCTTAACACAACAAAAACATTTTAATTAAAGTTGATTCCTGAGCCAACTTTTCTAAGAGCTGGGAAGTCGTGTTCACTGAGCATCTACTATGGGGACACACGACACTCTGTACACCAGCACACTGGATCTTCACAGCTACCCCGGCAAACGGGCACTGTTACCAGTTTCCAGAGGAGGAGACTGAGGGTCAGAGTGGTTACGTGACTCGTAACTGAGGGTACACAGCGAGGTGAAGCCAGGAAGGTCAAAGGCCAGAACTGTGTGTGAGTCCACACCTGACCCTCAACCCTGCCCACGAGTACCCTGTCATTCCAACGGAGCTTTGTCTCCTAACTTGGCCGTGGGTAAACGGCACATTTCCAGCACCGCCCCCCCAGCCAGCGGGTCTTCTGCGTGTGTGCTCAGGACACCAGAGAAGCAAGGACGCCTGGAATAAATAGAAAGAACCCAAAAGTCTAGAAAGACGCTATTTAGATTTCAGCCTTCAGAAAACGTTTAGTGGTATGAAAAAGAAAGGAAGAAAGGAAGGAAGGAAGGAAGGAAGGAGGGAGGGAGGGAGGGAGGGAGGGAGGGAGGGAGAAAGGAAAGAAACAGACTCTTGTGGTTTTAGTGTTGACTACTGAACGCAGGTGGAGGGTGCGGAGGGCACATCTAAAACTCTGTGGTATCTAGGGCCGCTAGAGCCAGCCTTGCCTCTCCCAACAAAGGGGCCTTCCCCCCACAGAGAAGTTTCCAGTGGAGGAAGGGAGCCCCCAGCACTCGGCTCTTGCAGGAGGGTCTGTGTGTCTGTCCATCTTGGATCCGTGCACCCAAGCACAACTGCCCCCGTGAACCCAGTCCAGGCGACCCCGACCCTGTGCCGCCTGCATTCCTGCACCAGGACCCGCAAAGGCAGGCTGCGGAGCCCGGACGCGGGCCCCGGAGGCCAGCCCTGTGGCACGTCAGGGGACGTGGCCGGGACCTGGCTACTCCCTCCAGTGCACTTGGAGTCACTGCGCGAATTCCCGGCCCTGGAACCGGGCAGACAATCCCCTGTATCTTGCCACCTTCCTACCCAGGCTGCCAGGAGCGGCCCAGACTCACTCCGAGATGCTGAATAGGCCACTTGTTGTGAGATCAAAGGACCACCTGTGGGCAGCGCCCCTCTGCCTGGAGCAGGCCTAGGCCTCGTCCTGCCCCAGCACCTGCCTTCCTGCCCGCCAGACCCCAGGCTTTCCCACTGGGCCCGGGCCTCCCTACGCCCCCACCTCCTGCTCACAGTTCCCTTTCTAACAACGCCTAACCACCTTCCTCAGACGCCGTGTTCTCACAGGTCTCCACGCTCCCCCGTCTGCTGTTCCTGTGGGGCGTGCCCTTCCTTGCCTTCTGTGCCCGCATAAGGCTCAGGCAGCATCCCAGGCAGGATTCCTGCCCCAGTTCCTCAGGGTGGCTCAAGTCTCTGGGAGTGCAAGGCACATTCCATCACCACTGCCCTGTGCCCCCGGCCTCACTGGCCAAAGCAGTCCTGGAGGGCAACCCCCCCCCGGCCTGTGAGTAGCCCCCAAGTCCTGGGTAGGCCGCCATGCGGTTGGCAGCCAACACCGACGGACTGGAGCAGGAGACAGAGAATACCGCCAGCACGTTCTCCTCCAGACAGACAGTGAGGAAAGAGAGAGAGAATGGACACCGCTTGCAAACATACCTGGAAACAAATTTGGGTACAACGTGGGGCACCTGGGTGGCTCAGTCATCGAGCAGCTGACTCTTGATTTCGTCTGGGGTCATGATCTTGGGGTCACAGGATCAATCGAGCCCCACGTGAGGGCCCGCACTCAGAAGGGAGCCCGCCTGTCCCTCTCCCTCTTCTCCTCCCCAACCCGCCCCAGCTCATGTGGGTTTCAGCCTCTCTCTCTCTCTCTCAAATAAATAAACTAATTTTTTTTTTAATTTAGGTGCAACATTTAAAATGGAACTCCACCTTGACCCAGTGGTCCCGCTCCCGCTCAGTCCAGCCACAGTCTTCCAGGCGAGGACTGCGGCCCACCAGGCTGACAGCTGGTGCCCCTCCAGTTCACACAGAAAACACGTCATTTGGCAGAACGCCTATCTGGTCATGTCACCCGCCCCCAGGGAAGACGTGCCAGAGTCCCTTCCCCACCGCTTTTGAGGAACACAGAATCTCTACCTTGGCCCCCAAACCTGAAATCCAGCAATCCTGATCCCCATCTTTTTGGCATTGAAGCATATGGCTTTTCCTGCTTTTCTAGCTTCTTTCTCACTTTCTCCCCTGAGTCACCGATGCCTTCCCATGATTTCGCCCAGCCTCTGGCAGTCACAACAAGCCCGGCCTCAGGCTTTCATAACTGCCAGGTGGGGAGAAAGAGTGGACAGGCGGTGAGAGGGCATTTGGCCTGGGATGACTGGTGCGCTGGATAATTTCCTCAGCCCGTCTCACACCAGTCTGGCCCCCACGAACTCTACACCAGCCACGAAGCCCTCCTTCAGTCTCTCCAGCCACAGGTCCTTTGCACGTGCTGTGCTCTCCTCTACGGGTATTCCCACTCAGTCTTGTCTTCTTACCTTCAAGGCTTTGCCTGTGGCTTTCACTAACAGAAAAGACCTCACGATTGCCAGCATCCCCAGCTCTTTGTGCTTTGATAAATGACTGGTTCCGTCACTGGAATGGAAACTCCACGGGGACAGCACTGAAACTATGATGTTAGGTACACAGAGCTGCTTCATGTTTCCATGTGCATGAATTACTATCCTACCTTGCAGACCATCTCTGCGGAGTCAACTCTCAGAGATTCTAGATGGCTTTAATGCAATGACCATCCCCCTCTTCTCCGTCTCTTTGACCCGCGATCTCCCAGGGGTAGGGAGCGTGACTTGCCCACCTGCTTCCCCGCAGCCTAGAGCACAAAGCTTCCCCCACTGGAGATGCTCCCTGACGTTGCTCTTGAACAACTCAAAAGCAGCGGCTTCTGTGCCAAAGGAGTCCTCATGGTCCTGACACTCCATCCTTGTGTGTTGCCCAGAGTCCCCACTCCCCCCAGTCCCCAGCAGACCTGGCCCTTTGCCTCCTTTCGTTTACCTTTGGCCCTGCCCATGGTCCCCCATCCCAGCTTTTCCTGCCCCAGGAAAAGTGCAAAATCTGAAAGTGCAAAATCTCAGCTGAGTCGGCAGCGAATTGCAGCAAGTCAGGCCCCGGAGGGATGGAGACCCTCTCTCCTCCTTGGAAAATGTGTGTTCGTCTCTTGGCAGAGATGCAACCCTCCTCAGATTAGTCATCTCCCTTCACCCCACCCCCCACTGACTCTCCAGCCCCAGCCGGCACCCTGCAAGATGGAGAACGTGGTTTTAAGAATGAGACGTCAAACCCCATGTCAAAGGCAGCTTGCTCACAGAAGGGCTTTGGGATCCCTGGAGGAAAGAGCAGATTGCTCTGGGCCCCCCTCCCCTCAGTGTACCGTCACCTACTCCTGCCCCATTGTGTTGGATACTGTGCTCTGTCATAGGCCAATGGCCCTGCACTCACGCTTGCTCCTTCCGGCAGGGAGTGTGATCTCTTTCTCTTTATGTCCATCTGTTCATTTAACAAAGCCAGCCTTTATTCTGTGCCATGTCCCGGGCTAGAACTGCTAGACCTGCAGACACAGAGGTGAATAAGACTGGTGTCCTCCAGTAGCTGATGATGAAGGAGAAGTGAGGCAACCCCCCCCTTTACCACACAGCATGAAACTAGAGAAGCTACTGAGCCAGCCCAGGAGGGACACACAGGTTGGGAAACAATTCTTAGAGGAAGTAACACCTGAGTGGGGTTTTGAAGGATGCGTAGGAGTCTGTGGAGCCATTAAAAAGGGAAAGTGCAACCAAGGTTAGGAAAAGATGCCGAATAGTTCAGTCTAACTGACTATAAGCAGCCTGGGGCAGTCCCACCACATGAGGAGTCCCATAAAGCATGTTAGGAAATTGATTTTTTTCTTGTTTACATTCCCAAGACTCCAAAGTAGGTCCGGGCCAATGCCCAAGACACAGAGTGTGTTGGGAAAGTAGACATGTGCTATCCATCTCAGTTGGCTCTTCTCCCTACTGTCCCTGTCCCCTACTAGAGTATAAGCTTCTGCTTCCCCAGGTCCATATATGTGTGTATATTTTTGCAAGTCCCTACAGCAATTTACAGCATGTTTGACACTTAATAGACACTCACTCAATATATGCCTTAACCAACAATTGCATGACATTGGGTTTGGCAATGAACTTGTGATAATGGTGGTAATGGGTAGCTTTCACCTGCCTGGAGCTTAGTAACCTAGCAACGTGCTGAGCACACTCCAGGTGCTCCTCGCCTGACACCGTCTGATGTAACCACAGGTGACCTGGGCATTGCCATCTCTATTTTGCAGATGAAGAACCCAGGGGTCAGGACAACTTGCATGTCTCTCAGATGTGTGACATTATCCTTCTACATCGGTTCCCATATCACGGTTTGGGCAAGCTGAGGTCATGTGCCATACCCCAGTAGAGAGCAGTTAATTCAGAAAAATCCCCAAAGCATGAAGACCTGATTTACTTGGCAGTGTTTCCAGCTGAAGAGGGCCATCTCAAAGGTTATGCCCTCTAGGAACTGCCCCTTGGTCACTTACGAGCACTTTTTTTTAAGACTTATATTTATTTATTTGACACAGAGAGAGAGAGAGAGAGACCACAGATAGGGGGAGGGGCAGACAGATGGAGAGGGAGCCCGATGCGGGACTCGATCCCAAGACCCTGAGATCATGACCTGAGCTGAAGGCAGCCCCTTAACTGACTGGGCCACCCAGGTGCCCACTTAGGAGCAGTTGGTACGAGTCAGAGCCGGTCCCATCACCAATCTCAGAGAGTCACACTGTGTCCCTGTGGCTCACCTTCCATCTGCCCCTCCCAATCCACCTCAGGCTCCTCCTGTGAGTGTAGGAGGCTGATCTGTGGTGAATGACAGGCCTCTGGCCCCCCCAGAATCCTCCCTGGGATTCACCAAAGGCCACTGCACCCCTCCCCTCCCCTCCCCCTCAGCTCTCCCCCTCCCCTCCCGCCTCGGCACACAACTCGGTGCTGTGTTTTGCCTTTGGCTTTCCCTCTGCCCTGTTCACCCCTTTGCAAGATGCTACCTCTGTTAAATCCCCTCCAATGACCCAGTTTGAGGGTGCCCTCTTTCCTTCCAGGGCCTAACCAGTACACATCCTGTATCAAAACAACCTTGTTAAAAAGGCCTTGTCAAATAGGCCATCTAAAATGTCCTGCCTCTCTCGGGTGGCTGGTGCCTTTGCTCCATCTGCCTCCTGGGGCACCACCTCCCTAGAGAAATGATTTCCTAGGCCCCCGAGAAATCCAGGTGTGACCTCAGCTTCTGGGGAAGCCAGGAGCCTCCCGTTGTCTGGAAGCAGGAAAGCAAGGTTGACCCCGTACTCCCGGGGACATGAGCTGGCACCCTAGGAAGGACAGGGACGTGTGAGGGTCCCCAACGCACCGGTAACCCCTAGGAGACACTTCTGCAGACCCCTCGAATGGTGAAGGGGAAGCCCACAGGGGAGGTAGAAGAGTAAAAAGGTAGAGGTAAGAATGTCCCTGACACGTCCCCGGGCCCCTGTGGGCAGACACCTGAGGGGCTGGACCAGGCCCCCGCCGCCTACCCACTCAGCACCTCAAGGGAGCTGCGGGAAATGTGAATGTTTCCAAACTCCCCAAGTGATTCCGATAAGCATCCGGGCTGAGTGAATAAGTGACTTGAGATTCCTATCAACTCAGAGCGAGCAGGTCTATGATCTAAGAACAATCAGATCCAAAGAGGATTCCAAGTTCGGATTCCATGCTGGTCCTTGGAACAGCCCAGAGGAATTCGACAGGAGCATGTCATAACCACCTAAAACCTTCTCCTCGGTTTTCCCAGCCACTCTGCACTCAGGAGATGTTTGCCCCAAACTCAGACTTCGTAAAGATCAAAAGATCCCTGCGTTCAGGTTCCAAAGAGGCACAGACCTCATTGCAACGCCCGACCCATCTGGGGCATAAATTCTATTTAAGTTCCACAAAGCAATAAATACATGTTTGAATTTACACCAATATTTATTGGGGTTTAGCAAGAATCTACACTGGTGTATATCTCTGAGTATTATCTACATGTCCCTTACAGAGTTATTAAAACACCAAAATATAGTTTTAATAATCAGTGTGATTTTAATTAACGCACAATAATGATTCCCATTCAATTGGACTCCTTACATTCAGAAAGTAATTACTCATTCACAACACTTAATTTGAAGTGTTACCACAGATTTGTATCTCTTGAAGCCACAAGAAGTTAGATCATAACATTTCTTGTTAGAACTTATAGAGCAAGTTCACTTCAGAGAGAGAATGAAGACCAGGTTCCAAGGAGGAAGGAAAAATTGGAAAGAGCCGGGAGCCCGTTGGGTGGCCTCAGAAGACGAGTGTGGTCTCGGGAGTGAGAACAGCGCCCAGCTTTCACCAGCACATCAGATTTCGGCAGCAGGGCCCAGCACGCTCCCTTGCACCAGGCCCAGGGGTCCCTAGTGTTGAACACTTTCCGTGATGGAGAGCTCATTGCCACAGAAAGAAAGGTATCCTGCATGACCTTGGAAAATCCCTTCTCCTCTCCAAACCTCCACTTTCCCACCTGCCAGATGGGAGGAAGAGAGTCTGGTCAGCCTGCCTGCTTGTTGCCACAAGGCCCAGTGAGCAGCTGACTGGGACCATGTCTCCACAGACACAGGTCACTTCAGACAACTGAGGTGTTGAAAATTCACCTTGGAAACATTCTAGTGCCACAATTCCCAAGGACAATGGTAGAGGGTCCCCCCGGGGCGTGAGGTCCATGGAAAGAGGCAGACACTCTGAGGACTGGGGCACCTCTGGAGTCAGGCCATGGGCAAAACTGTCTTCAGGATCCCTGGGCTTCCTCCATCCTCCCGACCACCCCCCCACCTCAAAGGCATCTCCCGCTGGCTCTGTACAGCGCGCCTCCCAACCACAGCCCCGTGTCAGGAAACGTGGTGGCTCCAGGTGCAGAAGGAACAGAAAGTTGAGCCTCTGGCTTTTTCAAGGTGAAGTCACACCAGAGCTAAAGGAGAGAGCCCGCTTCCCAGGAAACCCTTAGAAACGTGAGCAGGTATGCAAAGGAGAGCTGGACAGGGGATGGCCACTGCGGGAGGGCAATGGACAGAGAGCAGACACTCAGGTCAACCACACCTCCGGCAGTCAGAGAATAGCCTCACTTTAAATATGCGACCTCCATCTGCAAGAAAGACAAATATTTTATTTTTTTAAGATTTACATTTTTATTTGAGAGGACGGGGTGGAGGGCGGAGGGAGAAAGAAAGGGAGACTCCCAAGTAGATTCCCCGGTGAGTGTGGAACCCAGTGCAGAGCCTGATCCCAGGACCATGAGATCATGACCTGAGCTGAAATCAAGAGTCGGCCGCTTAACCAGCCGAGCCACCCAGGCGCCCCGGAAGATGAATATTTTAAATGAGGTATAGATCTCTCCACTATATCTTTTTCACTTATACAAAAAGTATCCCCACACTGACCACTTGGGGCCAAGGTCGAGAGGGGCACCTTACTTGTTTCTGAGCGGTGGGTCTCAACCTGGGGATGATTTTGATCCCCAAGGCACATTTGACTCATGGTACCCTCAGGGGTACCACTGGCATTTACTGGCAAAGGCAGAAATACTGCTAAATGCTGCACAGAACAGCTTCTCGTCCCCAAAAAATACTTGGCCCACTAAAACATCAGGGGTGTTGAGATAAAGAAGCCCTGGTCTGGACCCACACCTGGCCCCCATTTCATTTTTTTAGTGAATAGAACAGGGATGGCAGACATCGTTCGTCTGTGGTCCAATTTGATTTTACCCCGTTAGTATCCCTATAGTTGAGAAGGCTGAGGCCCCGACAGTTAATTATTTGTGGGCAGTTGCACAGATAGAGGCAGAGCTAGACTAATCCCTGCTCTGTCTGCCTCCTGAGCCGTTTGGAAGACACAATGCATGCCCCGGGGCTGGATGCAGAAAGCATCAGGACCACCAGGGCTGTCCCTCAAAGCTAGAACCTCTAGCTCAGCGTGTACTTCAAGCCAAGCAAATCCAGGAAAATTCTTGGATGACTTCAGGTTTCACTGTAAACACAAACCTCAGGCCACTACGGGTTGAGCATTTTCTTGAGATTTTCCATGCTGAACCCATTTGCTATGGAACCTGGTTTCCCCTAGTTTTGACCCCTGCAGAGAGGACAAACTCTGTACGTTCAGCCAACTGTCATCATTGAGAAATTCACGCTGAACACACATGAAAAGTCCAGCTCCTGCGAGGCCCTCAGGAACTGGACGATCCTTGTGGATTGCAGCAGGTGGATTTGGCTACAAGGCGCAAGAAAACTCCATACTGTTTACTTTCAAGGACTAGTCCAAAACCGGGTCTCCGGGCATACATTTTCCTTATATTCTTTACAGTTCTGAAGAGCCCAAGGAAAGAAAGTAAACATACTCATTAAGAACTGATTACCATTTCACTAACTGAAGGAATCGTCCTCCAACATACCGATGGGGCCCACGGAAGGGGCGGGGCTTTAGAGTATCGTTGGTGAGAAGACTGAGGCACAGAGAGAAAGGGTTGGCTCCAGGGGCTCATTGGGCCCCAGCAGACCCCCGATTCCAAGGACATTCCAGAGCAAGTCTACTCTGATACAAGCTGCAGCCTAACATTCTCTTACAGGAGTTTTTTCTAGGCCAAAGCACTAAATAATATCATGGCCGATAGTGTCTCCAACTGAGGAGAGTGAAGGAAATGGGGACAAGTATGGACAAGGGTTCCATTTTCACAGCTATTTCAAGGATACTCTCCAGACTAATGGTACTAAAAGGGCCTCAAAGGGTATCCACTCCAATTCCCATCCCGCTCTACACACCTTGCAGCTGGGAAGAGGGGGACCAAGCACAGTAAAGTTTTGGGGCACCTGAGTGGCTCAGTCTGTTAAGCGCCCAACTCATGATTTCAACTCTCATCATGATCTCAGGGTCCTGGGATCGAGCCCCACGTCAGGCTCTGTGCTCAGCAGGGAGTCTACTTGAGATTCTCTCTCTCCCTCTCTCCTCTGCCCCTGCCCCTACTTTCTCTCTCTTTCTCTCTCTCAAAAATAAATCAATCAATCAAAAAAAGAAAAAAGAAAAAAAGAGTGGTAAAGTTTCTTGAGCAGATACATGGTCATGCTCAAATGCCAGGTGCCCCGAAAGGAAATATTCACATAGGTAAGCATAAGAGAAGTGACAGAGAAAGGGAAGAACAGAACTGATAGAACAGAAAACCAAATCAGCAAAATAGAGTATTGGCTGGGGGAAATCCCCCCATCACCCACAAAAAGGATCCATAGACAAATATGATGAGCAAAATGATAGAAGCCAAGAAAACTCTGTCGTGGTGACCTAGTATCTGTGCAACAAGAATTCCAGACAGCCCAGGTCAGACAGAAGGTCAGCACTGACTTGAGGACTAAGAGAAAAACAATTTTCCTAAGATGAATATCTCTTTTTGTGTTGAGTTTTTGTGTTGTAAGTACTAGACAAAGTTAAAGAGCCCAATGCCTTCCTGATTTCTTCTCTAATCTAAAAGATGCAAACAAACAAAAAAAAAATTTTTAGTAGCATCCTCACTAAGGAAACAATGATTTGGCACCAGAACTTTCCTCCGCATTCCCAAATAACAGAATATGTGAGAGCATTCTCCATAAACTGAGAAAAACAGTCAGTGACCCAAGAATCTAGCCCTGCCAAGAAACTGCTCATTGATGAAGTGAGGAAAAGTGAGGATTTCCAAAAAAGCAAGGAAGTTGAAGGTTTATCCTTCACGTGCCTTTGGAGAAGGAAAAAAATGACCTTGAGAGAAATTCTGTAGACAGCTAAAAACTCTATCAGAATGAACAAAAGCCATGAATACCAGTGATGTTAAAGACATATATATATTTAATCTTACTGATAAACAGTGAAATGCAAATTAAAATAAAGGGGCAGCATGTTTGCCTAGCAAGTTGCCGTAAACCGTTTACTATGGATTCAGAGTTACTGATCGGACACCTCTGAGACCAGATATGTTTCCAAATTTAGAAATGTTCAGATCCTAGAAAGGAACTTTGTTACATGTGGGACACATCAGCAACCCTCCTGCTACGGTGCGTAAGTTTGTACCCACAAAGCTGCAAGGCCCTTTCACCCTGTGAGGGTACAATGAGAAGTCTGCATCCCAGAACCTGATCTAACCATGCAGGGACCCTGACCTCAGACTTCCATGCCCCACTGCCGGGAGAAACAACGGTTTATCGCTTATACATCAGTCAGTCTGTGTTGTTACCGCAGCCTGAATGGACTAAGACACTCAAACCACCCCTCAAAATACACACACACACACACACACACACGTCTAGAGCAACACTTCAAAATCCAATACTATCGCTAGCGGGAGAAAGGAGGAGCAACGTGGCTCAGAGGAGGTGGCTGGGACTTAACCCTGAGCCAGCCTGACTTCAAAGACTCTTCCCATGGCCCAGGGTTTGACTGTGTGTGTCCTTTGTGGGTTCTGCCCATGAAGTTCTACCTTTGAGAAATCAGGTGGGCTGAAATGTGAATGCCAGGGCTGCTCAAATAAGTAAAATCACCATCAGAGGGGGAATGACCAGAAAGAATAAGGGTCATTTGCCTCTTTTCAGTCTGCTGACCAGATTACATATGTAATGCCTTGGGACTTCAGCTGAGCTGAGGGGATGTTGCTGTCCCCTCTGGAGGACAAGAGAAAGGTCACCTGTGAGGAAACCAACCACCGGCACCGGGTGCTAAGAGGACAGAAAGCTCTATCCCCGTTTCTGCAAATCTCGTTCTCTCTATAGAATATGAAAATGGACTTGGCTTTGATGCTGCATAGAAACCCCAAAGTTTTCATTGAGGTATAAAAGATATTAATTTTCTGGTCGCAAAAGTATTTATTCATCACCGCTGGTCCAATGAGGAGCTGTGTTCTCAAGGTAAAAGAAAAATCTTCTCTCCCCCTTGATCAACTGAATCTTGCTAGCAATAAATCACCATTCCTCACACACTGTCTTTCGGTTTACTCATCACTTCCAGGGCTTCCAGGACGGGACATCAGCACATTGGACAGTGGACTGCTGAGTACTGGACAGATTTCTTTATGCTCCTGTAAATATTCCACATAAAAGAAATAATTCTAAATCCTGCCCCCTACATACACACCCATTCCCTTAGAGCCTTGGGGAGCCGTGGAAAGGGAATTGTTTGCAGATTTGTGGAGACTGTGAACTGTCCTTCAAGGAGTGAAGGCGAAATAATGCCTTTCAGACGCACAAAAGCTCAAAGAACTCAGTACCAGCAGACCTGCACTATAAGAACTGTTCAAAGAAGTTGTTCGTGCACAAGGAAAATGATACTAAATGAATATTGAGATCCACAAAAGGAATGAAGAGAGCCAGAAATGGTAACTCCATGGATAAATATAAAGACGCCTTTCTTATTCAAAACTCTTTCAAAGATAATCGACTGCTTAAAGGAAAAATAAAAACGTATTGTGGGATTTATAGCATAAGTAGAAGTACCATGTATGACAACAATAGCACAAAGGGAGGAGACAGGAAATGGAAGTACACGGTTGTGAGTTTCTTAGACCACTACATGAAGTGGAATAATGTCACTTCAAGGCCATGATAAATTAAAAATGCTTATTAAAAACCCTAAAGCAACTACTAAAACAATTCAACAAAAAGTTAAGGCTAATACACCAATAGAGGAAACAAAATAGAATCATAATCAAAATATTCTGTCCAAAGGAGGCCAGAAAAGAAGGCGTTGGGGAGGGGGGGACAAAGAACAAACGAGACCAACAGAACACCAGTAGCAAGACGGTAGATTTAAACCTCACCATATCAAGAGTGGCATTAAAATTAATGATCTAACACAACAATTAAAAGTCAGAATTTGTCAGATTGAATTAAAAACAAGACAAGGGTGGGTGGCTCAGTGGGTTAAAGCCTCTGCCTTCGGCTCAGGTCATGATCCCGGGGTCCTGGGATCAAGCCCCGCATCGGGCTCTCTGCTCAGCAGGGAGCCTGCTTCCTCCTCTCTCTCTGCTTGCCTCTCTGCCTACCTATGATCTCTGTCAAATAAATAAATAAAATCTTTAAAAAATAAAAATAAAAATAAAAATAAATAAAAACAAGACAAAACAAAACAACTCCAAAATCTCTTGCTGCCTACAAAAACAAAACAAAACTTTAAATATGAAGACACAGATTAAAAGTAAAACCATGGGGAAAAATATACCATACTAACACTGAACACAAGAAAGTGGGTGTGGCTATATTAACAGCAGGAAAAGCAGATTTCAGAATAAGAATAACAAAGGGAAGACAAAGGTAATCTCATAATGAAAGGGGTTAATTCATCAAAAGTACATTCTAATCCTACATGACTATGCATTTAGCAACAAAATTTCAAAGTACATGGTACACACTGTTAAAACTGCTTGGAGAAATGGACAAATCCACAATTTTATTTGAAGATCTCAATATCCCCTTTTCAATAATTGACAGACCAAGTAGACAGAAAATCATTAATAATACTTGAACACTACCAACCAACTTGACCAAATTGATACTTGCAGAGCACTTAACCCTTCAGTACCCAGCAGGATGCACATTCTAGGGCAAATCAAACAGTCCCCCAGATAGAACATATTTTGAGCCATCGAACAAGTCTCAATAACTCGGGTCTGACAAAGTATGATCACTGACCACAACAGAATCAAACTAAAAATCAATAACACAAAGATAAGCAGAGAATCTACAAGAATTTGGAAACTAAATAACACTCGTCTAGTAACTCCTGGCTCAAAGGAGAAACCAGAAGGAAAATTAGAAAGTAGTATACTACATCAAAAACTAACGAAGTAGAGTGTGGTGACTAACATAACATAGTAAAAAAAAAAAAGAAAGAAAGAAATATAAGGGCACCTGGGTGGCTCAGTGGGTTAAAGCCTCTGTCTTCGGCTCAGATCACGATCCCAGGTTCCTGGGATTGAGCCCCGCATCAGGCTCTCTGCTCAGCAGGGAGCCTGCCTCCCCCTCTCTCTCTGCCTGCCTCTCTGCCTACTTGTGATCTCTGTCTGTCAAATAAATAAATAAAATATTTTTTAAAAAAAGAAATATATTTTTTCTAAAAAAAAAAAAAAGTAGTACAAACTGAATGAAAATGAAAGCAATCAAAATTTATAGGATACTGCTACAGGGCACTCAGTATGAAACACACAGCTTTAAGTGCCTACATTTGAAAAGAAGAAAGAAAGTTCTCAACTCAATAATCTCAGCTTCTGCCATTAAAAAAAAAAAAAAACCTGAAGAAGAACAAATAAACCAAAATTAAGCAGACAAAAATGAAATAAAAACAATCAGAGGAAAAATTAAAGGAAGAGCAAAACAACAAGAAAAAATTGATAAAACTAAAAACTGGTTCTTTGGAAACATCAACAAAATTGATGAAACTCTAGCCAGACCGACTAGGAAACATAGAAGAAACAAATTACCAATACCAGAAATAAGAGTGGTAACATCACTACAAATTCTACAGATATTAAAAGGATAATTAGGAAACATTATTAAAAATGTTATTGATGTGATAAAGACATTCTGGTGTGCACATAACTATTTTGTTTTTCAAAATTTGGATAGAACTATATACCTATAAAAGGTAAACTTTAGTGTATGTGCCTCATGACTTAAAAAAAAAAAAAAGCATTGTACTGAGTAAAAAAGCTAGATACAAAAGACTGAATATTATATGATTCCATTATGTGATATTCTAGAAAAGTCAAACCGCAGGTGCAGACAGGTCCGTGGTTGTCAGAAGTTTGAGATTAGCTGCAAAGAACTTGAAAGAACTTTTGTGGTGATGAATTTACCTTTATTTTGTTTGTATATTTTGGTTTTGTATTTTGGTAGAGGTTACACAATTTTACACACTTTTCAAGACACATTAACTGGACACTTAATAAAGCTGAATTTTCATTATGCAAATTATAACTCTAAATGAATGAAAGAAACGAAAAAAAATGTTATGCCAATAGAATCAACAACCTAGATGAAATGGACAAACTGCCGACCTACACAAGAAGAAATAAGTTACCTAAAACACTTTAACTTTTAAGGACATTGAAATTCCACTCAAAACCTTTCTCAATAGAAATCACCAGGCCCGGATGTCTTCACTGGTGAATCCTACTTGAACATTACAGAAAGTGGTGATACCAAACTCTTTTGGAAAATAGAACAATTAAAAAAATGTAAGAGGAAGGAACACTTCTCAGTTCATTCTATGAATCCCTGATACCAAAACAGGATTAAGAAATTACAAGAGAAGAAAACTATATAGTACAATATCCCATATGAAAATAAATGCAAAACTGCTTTTCAAAAATGTAGCAAACTGAATCCAATAACATCATGGCCAAGTGGGTTTTCTCCTGGGGAATAAAGGACTGGTTTAATTTCTGAAAATCAATCAATATCATTATCAGAGTAACAGACAAAAAAATGAAAAAAAATATGACCACCTTCATATATATATTTAAAAAGTATTTGGCCAAAGCAAGCATTTATTTCTAATTTTTTTTCAAATTCTCCACAAACTAGAAATAGAAGGGAAGTTCCTCAGTCTAATAAAGGGCATATTTCAAAACATATGCTAGCATAATACTGAATGGTGAAAGACTGAATTCTTTCAGCCCAAGATCAGGAACATGTTTGCTCTCACTTCTATTCACTATTGCACTAGAAGTTCTAAGGTGTGTAATAAGGCAAGAAAAAGAAAAACAAGGAATCCAGATGAAAAAGATGTAAGACTGTTTGTATTCACAGACACGCTAGTCTATAAAGGAAATCCCATGTGATATACCATAAAAGGTGACTATAACTAATAAGCGAGTGTAGTAAGGTTTCTAGTAGAAGATTAACATTAAAAATCAAATATAGGGGCGCCTGGGTGGCTCAGTCGGTTAAGCAGCTGCATTCAGCTCGGGTCATGATCCCAGGGTCCTGGGATCGAGCCCCGCATCGGGCTCCCTGCTCGGTGGGGAGTCTGCTTCTCCCTCTCCCTCTGCCTGCTGCTCTGCCTACTTGCACTCTCTATCTGTCAAATAAATAAATAAAATCTTTTAAAAAAATAAAAAATAAAAATAAAATATATTTCTATATGCTATCAACAATCAGAAATTGAAATTTTAAAAAATCATTTTTAATAGCATTAAGAAATAAGAACCACTGAAGGAATAGTCTAGCAAAAGATGTATAAGCCCCAAGCACAGGAAACTACAAAACACTGCTGACAAAAATTCTAAATAAATGAAGTAACTTATTATAATCATGAACCAAAAAATCCACTCCAGCTTAGATATCAATTCCCCCTTAATTGAGCCATAGATTCAACGGAATCCCAACCAAAATCCAACCCAGCTCTCTTACGGAAATTGGCATACTGACTCCAATACTCTTACGGAAATGCAAAGGGCCCAGAATGGAAAAAACAAAAAACAAAAAACAAAAAACAAAAAACAAAAAAAAAAAAACTGGGTGTTGGGTTATTTTTTTTTTTTTTGGTTTATTTTTGGTTTGGTTTTTTTTTTTTTTTTTTTTTTTTTTTTTTTTTTTTTTTTTTTTTTTTTTAGAGATAGAGAAAGAGAGAGGAGGGATGGGAGCAGAAGCAGAGGGAGCAAGAGAATCTCAAGCAGACTCCCTGCTAAGTACAGAGCCCAACACGGGGCTCAGTCTCAGAACCCTGAGATCATGACCAGAGCTGAAATCAAGAGTCAGATGCTCAACCCACTGAGCCACCCAGGTGCTCCCCCAAAAACAACTTTTAAAAAGAACATAACTGGAAGTCCAACACTAGCTGACTTCAGGACTTACGAAGCTACTGTAACCAATAGAGTGTGGCACCAGTCTCAAGATAGACAAGCAGATTAGACTTTAAAAATAAATCCACAAAAATATGGTCAGTTGGTTTTCAATGAAGATGTAAAGGTAATTCAGTGGAAGAAAGACAGTCTTTTCAACAAGTGCTATTAGTCATGTGCCAAAAAAAACAACAACAAAAACAAAAACAAAACTTAATCCATACCTCACCTCACATACAAAAATTAACTCAAAATAAATGATAAACCTAAAAATAAAGGATCAAACTGAGAAACTTCTGGAAGACAACATATAAGAAAATCTTTGCAACCTTTGATCAAGCAGTAATTTCTTAGATACAACAGCAAAAGCACAATTCTCAAAAGGTTAAAAACAAAAAGACAATTTACCTCAGCAAAATTATGAACTTCTGCTCTTCAAATGACACTGTTAAGAAATTGAAAAGTCAAGCCAACCAAATGGGAAAAAATATTTGCACCCCATATATTTGATAAAGAACCATCACCTAGGGGCGCCTGGGTGGCTCAGTGGGTTAAGCCGCTGCCTTCGGCTCGGGTCATGATCTCAGGGTCCTGGGATCGAGTCCCGCATCGGGCTCTCTGCTCAGCAGGGAGCCTGCTTCCCTCTCTCTCTCTCTGCCTGCCTCTCTGCCTACTTGTGATCTCTCTCTGTCAAATAAATAAATAAAATCTTTAAAAAAAAAAAAAAAAAAAAAGAACCATCACCTAAATATATAAAGAACTGTTGAAACTAAGTAGTAGTAATAAAAACCCTAATTTAAAAATGAGCAAAAGTCATCAGGGAAACACAAATCAAAACCACAGTGAGATACCATTTTATACCAGTTAGAATGGCAAAAATTAACAAAACAGGAAATACAAATGTTGGCGAGGATGTGGAGAAAGGGTAACCCTCTTGCACTGTTGGTGGGAATGCAAACTGGTACAGCCACTCTGGAAAACAGCATGGAGGTTCCTCAAGATGTTAAGAATAGATCTATCCTATGACGCAGCAATTGCACTACTGAGTATCTACCACGAAGATACAGACATAGTGAAAAGAAGGAGCATGTGCACCCCAATGTTCATAACAGCAGTGTCCACAATAGCTCAACTGTGGAAGGATATGAGATGCCCTTCAACAGATGAATGGATAAAGATGTGGTACATATACAGAATGGAATATTACTCAGCCATCAGAAAGGATACCAACCATTTTGCACTAACATGGATGGGACCGGAGGGGATTATGTTAAGTGAAGAAAGTCAAACAGATAAAGACAATTATCATATGGTCTCACTCATATGTGGAACATAAGCAATAGCACGGAGGACCATGGGGAGGGGAGGGAAATCCAAAGGGGGAGCAATCAGAGAGGGAGATGAACCATGAGAGACTATGGACCTGGAGAAACAATCTGAGGGCTTCAGAGGGGAGGAGAGTGGGGGGAGAGGTGACAGGATGATGGGTATTGAGGAGGGCATGTGCTGTGATGAGCACTGGGTGTTATACTTAACTAACGAATCATGAACACTGCATCAAGGACTAATTCTATTCTATACAGTGGCTAACTGAACATAATTTTTAAAAATGGGCAAAAGATTTAATAGACTCTTTACTAAAGCAAGTAAAAGGATGGCAAATAGATATATAAAAAGATACTCAACATCATTAGATATTAGGACAGTGTAAGCTGAAAACTGCAAAGAGCTACGGACCTATTGGATACAATGTTGAAAAGTAAAAAGATGTATTGGATACAAGGTTGAAAAGTAAAAAGACGTATCATACTAAATGTTGGTGAGGATATGGAGCCTTAGAACTCTCACACATCGCTGGTGGGAATGTAAAGTGACACAGTCACTTTGGAAAACGGTCTGGCAGTTTCCAAAATGTTAAGCGTCCACCTCCCATGTGATCCAGCCATTCCACTCTCAAGTATTTACCCAAGAGAGAAGAAAATATCTATCCACACAAAGACTTGTACGTAAACGCTCATAACAACTTGATTTGTAAGAAGCCGTAACTGGAAACATTCCTAATGTCCATACCAGGTGACCTGATTAACAAATTGTAGCAAAGTCATCCGGTGGACGATAGGAGCTGTTCCGGCTAGCAACTGCAACAGTGAATCTCAAAGTAATTATGCCGAGTGAAAGAAGCCAGATGTAGAAGACTACAGATGGTACCGATCCATTTAAATAAAACTCTAGAAAACGCAACCCAATCTGTGCAGCAGACCAGCGGTTGCCTGAGGATGGAGGGGCAGGGGTGCAGTGAGCAGGGAGGAAGAGACTGCAGAGGGGCATGAAGAAATGTTTGGGGGTGATGGATATGTTAACTGCCTGGTTTGTGGTGATGGTTTTCCCTCGTATGTCAAGACACCCAAATGTGCACTCTAAACCTGTGTGGTTTATTGCTTGTCAATTAAACCTCAATAAAGCTGTCAAGGATTATGATGCACACGAGCTTCCTGGACCCACGACCCCTGCCCTTTCACCTGAATTACTAACCTGGGTCTTGCACCAGTGGGAAGTTTCTAATGCATGAACCTCTCCGTGTTTCTACCAGTCACTCTGCAGCACTAGTTGAAAAGAGATCCTCCTAACAGCCAGGGATCCTTGTAGCTGTCTCTGACATTTCCCCTATGGTCCTGGGTTTATATTTGGACTGTCTGCCCAAACAGCTCTAGAATCTCCCTCAGAACCTGGGACTCAGACACAATTGCAGCTCCAGGCTTGCACACAGCATGTGCGCTGAGGTTTGGTAAGCTCACAAAGAACACTGCCCCTCCCTCTACCCAAGGTCAGATTTCCAGCCCTGTCAATGGGCAGGATCTGTGCAAAGTTGGTGCCAAAATGCAGGCATGCACCCTCATGCATTTGTCCCCATAAGAGACCTCCATTTCTTTCTTCAAGTCTTGGTTCAGGCTCTGTCTAAATAATCTTGCTGACTTAACTTGTGGTTCATGCATTAGACCTAAGGCAATGTCTTATATATGTTTGGGGTTTTTTTCCAACCCACAGTAGATTCTGTGGTGGGGGAGAGTTCCTGAGAGAAATACTGGCCAGCTAGGAGGGTTGTAGCATCACTGAGCTACAAGGGATCTAGAAATGATGATTGGGGCCCGTCTACACATTTTCCAGGTGAGGCGCCCAGAACCAGGTGCACCATCTCCCCAGGTCACACATAAATTAGTGGCCAAGATGGGACTTGAATTCCAAATCTTGCGAGTCTCCCATCAGGCTCATACCTGTACGCTACAGTTTGAGAAATAGAATAACTACAAAAAGCAAAGAGAAAACACGTTAAAGAACAGAAATCTGGGGCCATTTAGTTGTCAACAAAAAACAGTAGTCCATGCCAAAACCATGGCAAAGCCAGGCAGACAGAGAGAGATGAAGAAGCTTCTGTTGTTATTTGAGGTATTCAGACTCTTCAAGATAACAAGTCGATTTTCAGAGCACACAGAGAGGAGGTGTGATATCAAAGTTTGAGTATAGTGCCCAGCAATGCTGACAAACTGCCTGCCAACAGGGACATGAAGTTGTATTTGTGAATCACCATCAACAGGAAGGAAGGAAGGAAGGAAGGGAAGAGGCAAACAGATAGTGCAAAAAGCCATCAGCATTTTGACAAACTAAACAGGAGAGGAGTGACTTTTTACCCTTGTCCACCTTGAAGACCAAATGGAAAGGATTATGGTGATGCCAAGAAAGATAAATATGGATTCTGAGAACATGGTGGCTTCACTGTGTGAGTGCAAACCAGCACAATGTCTTCAGAGTCAGGCAGATCCAGATTGAGTGACAACCTGGCTCTGAGGCTCACTGGGCTGAGGGATTAGGGAAGAACCTCTGGGTTCCAGGTCTGGGTTGGTCCACTCAGGCTGCCCCTTGGCACCACCTGCTGTCCCCCCACAGAGTTCACCACCATTGGTGGCCTATGGGTTTGATTATTTGTCAAACTCAATCTCCTTTCCTAGTCCAGAAGATAAAGGAGGGGCAGGGCTGGTTACAGCTGTATCCCCAGAGCCTGGCACATGGTTACGGGGCTCAAGAAAGATCTGGACCAGCTGGCTCTCTAAGCAGAGGCTGCAATTACCCAGGATAATGGATGATGATGAGGAGGAGGATGACGATGACAACAATGAAGATATTTTATTGCATCTACTCTACATCAAATACTCTTGTAGATACTTCAGCTGCTGGTTCCTAGCAAAAGTGTTTCAAAGTAAGGACTGATTGCCTCATTCTATAGGAGGAAGAGAAAGCCCAGGGTGGTGGAGTGACTTTCCCATGGTCTTACAGAAAACTAATAACAGAGCCAGGGCTGAAACCCAGTTCGCTCCCCTGCTCCCGGCTCTCTTGAATGGGTCCTGCGCAGACCAGGTGATCAGAGACACAGCCACCGAGGAGGGTGCATTCTTGCAGACTCAGCACTTCACTGCCCAAGTCAGCGGGTTCCACGGGCCTGGTGCAGCCACAGCTGCAGATCTCCCCCCACCAGCCCATCAGCCGGCAGCAGGAAGCTCCTTCCGCTACTTCTCTGCCCTTATCTCCTGGCGGGGCTGCTCTGCAAGGTCATGATCATAGCACTTTATCATAGCATCTTCACCTCCTGGGGACACAGCCCAGCCAGCTCAGAATAGCAATTTCCTTTAGCTCTTCCCCCAGAAGCCCCCATCGCAGGCATCACAAATTAAAACCAGAAACCCCAAACTGAAACTTGAGGGAGCCTTCCCATCTAGGGCCTAGCCTGGAGCAGAGACCACAGAGAAATATCTGTAGTGGAACTTTTCCTTCTCCCCCATCTGGTGGGCTCCTGACTACCACACAGAACCCCAGCTCAAATAGCCTTCCCCCTGGGAGATTTACGAATGCCTCCCAGCTCCCAGCTGTAGGAGTCAGTGCTCAGACAGTACCGTGCCCACTTGTCTCCCTGGATTGTAATTATTCGTTTTGTGTCTGTCTTGCCCACCAGACTACAACCTGGAGGGTATAAACTTCCTCCTCATGCAAACATAGGTTAACCACTCAGAATGAATTTAAGATTTAATCACTGTTGATCAAGTTACTAGCTCTGTGACCTTGGTCAAGGTTGCCTTTCTGAACCAGTTAGTTCATCTGTACGATGGCGATAAAGTAGGTTTCTCTGTCACCGTGGGAATTAATAATTTTGAGGGCTAGATATACAGCAGCCAATTAACAACATTAGCACTGCCCTACCCCCTCCCACTTTCCCATGCCAGCACAATACCTAGCACATTGAGATTCTCACTAAGATTTGTTAAAAGAAATCTCTGCATGGATGGAATTAAATGAAATGCTGAGGTTTTACATAATACACAATCCTTAGAAGAACAAGACGTCCAACTCAAAGGAAGCGCCTCCAGTGCCCTGCCAAAGACATGTGTTTCCTACCACCCCTGTTTCCTCTTCTTGGACTCACAGAAAGACTACATGTCCCAGCATCCCTTGCAGTTATGGTAGGGTAGGGCCATGTGACTAGGTTCTGGGCAATGGATGTGGGCCAGCTTACTGGGCACCTTTCTATGCTCTAAATCATTCCACATGGTCCTCCATCCCTTTCACCTCTATGCTTGTGGCTGGAGGTAAAGGACTCTGAAATAATGGAGCCACAAAAAGGTAGGAGCCCAGTTTCATGAGCCAATGCTAGATGGAGCCAGCAACCCTCCGTGGATGCTACAGGCAAAAAATAAACTTTTATTATGTCAGCCATTGAAATGCCCCGTTGTTTGTTATAGCAACCAGTGCTACCTATCCTGACTGTTAGAGACATAGAGGACAAATGGGGCTGAAGGTCTTTTAAAATTCTAAAATCAGATGGCATCCGCTCATCGGTCACGTGATGGAAAATGAAGAAACAAATATATCAGAATGGACGGATGGACATTTATGTTATGCAGGGCAAGTATTTTCTAAGACCGTTGTCTGTGATGATTTGGAGGGCAGAGCCTGAACTTATAGCTCTAGGGAAGAAGTCTGAAAACAGAACACTAATAATCTGTGTGTATCAGATTACAGTTGGGTACAACTGGGAAAATATTATAAAGGGGTAAAGTCAGAAAAGAATGGCCCATTGGCAAGCTGACTAGAAGGGGAGTAGGAAGTCCAGAAATGTGGAGCTTTACCAAGTTTAAAAAAAAAAAAAAAGAGCCAATGGCTTCTAGTCCCAACAGAAATGGAATTTTAAAATTGGAGGGACAATGGCCCAGCAAATCCTCTGCACTGGAGTAAGTGACTTAAAGCAAAGATCAGATCGAGGGTGTGGCCGTTCTGCTCGAGCTTGGGAGGGACCTCGGGTGTGGTCACAGGTACACCGAACTGGAGCAAAGCAAGTGGTGCGGAAGCTTCTAGGTTCTTGAGGGCTAGGCATTGCCAAGGAAACCAAAAGTGAATGTTAAAAGACTTTTGCTCCTCAAGACTACAAAACATTTTGTCTTAGAAAAAAAAAAAAATAAGGTAAAGTCTTCATGACCTTGGGCTAGGTAATGATGTCTTAGAAGCAGTACCAAAAGTGCAATCTTAAAAGAAAAACTTTATAGACTTCCACAAAACTATAACCTCTGCTTTTCAAGACACTGGTAAGAAACGTAACCCACAAGCCAAGGACCGGGAAAAAAAATATCTGCAAATTATACCATCTGATAAAGAATGCCTACAACTTGAAATAAGGAAAAAGCTCAACAACCCAATGGACCAAAGATCTGAAGAGACACATCACCTGAGAAGAGACGTGGATGGCCAAGAGACACATGGAAAGATGTTCAACATCATCCATTGTTAGGGAGATGCAAACCATACCCCTGATTAGAATGACTAAAATCAAAAAGACTAAACACTAAGTGCTAGCCAAAAAAAAAAAAAAGAAGAAGAAGAAGAAGACCCCTGAAACCCCTGCACATTGCTGGTGGGGATGCAAAATAGCATGGCTGCTTTGCAAAACAGTTTGTCAGCCCTTAGCATCTGACCCAGTAATTCTGCTCCTATGTGTTTACCCAAATGGATAAATCCTTAGGTTCACATAAAAATCTACATGCAAATGGTTATAGTAGCTTTATTTCTGTTTCCAGCCCAAAGCCGAAATCAATGTGAAATCCTTCCACATGACATCCATACAATGGAATACTACTTGACAATGAAAAAGAAAGAACTCTTGACCACACAACAACGTGGATGCATCTCAGGGCATTGTGCTGGGTGAGTGATGCTTGACTCAAAAGCTACATACTGTGTGATTCCAAAACAGACCACAGGTTTCCTGGGGGGTTAGCCAGAGAGGTTGACTACAGAGAATGAGGGGAGTTTGGGGGTGATGGAACTATTCTAAATATCAATGGTGAGAGTTGTTACATGATTATATGTTTACCAAAACTCATAGAATAGCTGTCCGCTAAGAGGTGAATTGTACCATACTTAAATTTTACCTTAATTTTAAAAATACTTTTTAAAAAGCTCATGATGAGTAATGGATAAATTGTTTAGCATTAAACACACACACACACACACACACACACATATGCACATTTAAGCCCCCAACATTTCCTTGAGCAGAAGGTGGGTTTTAAGGCTGCGCAGTCCCCAATGAGGGCATTACCACCCAACAGCCACTTCAGATGTGGCCAAGGAGAGGGATGGACAAGGGAGGGCCCCTAGAACAGGGAGCCAGGAGCCACAGAGATCCCCCAGACCGGGGATTCAGTCCTGGAGACTAGCATTGAGCCCTAACCAAGGACAGTCTGCAGTCTCCAGTGTAAGGAACCTTCATACCATCCACAAGACACGAAGATTTCAGACTTGCTCCAAGTCAGGAATGCTACTATCTCTCCATTACCCATTTTCCTACAGAAATGTTTGCAATCATACAATCCCTGTCCCAGCACTGTGTGTTGGACACAAGGAGGATACGTAGCTTGTCTTTTTAGTTCATAGCTCACACCTGGAGAGGACCTGTCCAGGAGAAGCCTCCCACTCTCATCAGATGATGACATGAGCAAGAGATCAATTTTCATTTTCTTGAGCTCCTGGGGGCTGCTGTAGGGGTTGTCCCAGCAACCAGCGCTGCTATTTCTACTGACTGATACATATGGTCATATTTAAGGAAGTATGTGGTGAGCTGGGGTGAGTGCATCCAACATCTGAGCCAAGTCAGAAGGCTGGATGACATCCAAGGAGCTTGTGTAACTTCTGCAGGAGCACAGGTGGTGTGGAAATGGCCAGAGCTCAGCATGAGTGTGGTCAGTCAGAACTCCTGTGTGCAGAGGTCACCTTGCTCTAGCAGCAACAGTCTGAACAGATAGGTGGACCCCAGAACAACCCATTCCATAAAATACTGGTCCCACTGCAGAGGAGCAGGTATGTGGGAGCCCAGGGACCAGGGTCCAGGAACAGGTGGGCAACATCTGACTGGCCTGTTGTTCATTGATTGATCAGAGCCAAGATCCAATTTCTGGGGGAAGTTGCTACCCGTACAAGGCAGGGCGCAGCCTGAAGGGACTGGAATGACCTGAGTCTCCAGGAAGCACCTGCGATAGAGACATCTGATTCCCAAACCTTGGACCCACTTGGGAAACCAGGACCTAGGACAAGGACAAAACCCAGAGTCCAAATGACTCACAAGGCCAGGAGTGGATTAACCCCACGGAGAGGCAATGCTGAGCGAAAAGAGTGGAATGCATCTTGCTCTCTGCTCCCACCAACCAGGTGACACTGGTTCTAGAGGCCAGCATTGGGGTCAAGCAAGAGAATAAGGGTGAAGTGATCTCATCTGGAGGGAGAGGAACTCAGGAGACACAGGAGTCCAGCATGACCTGCTATTTGAAGTTTCTTTGTCAAAGCTCTATCCTGCAAAGTAAAGTTCCCTAATTAGTAACAAGGGGTGTGAGTGCCTTGGTGGGAGCTCTTTGGTGAGTCGGAAATCTAAAGATAAAAACAGGTCAAGGGAAATACTGCTTTCAAGAAGAGCCTACCATCTAGGCCGAGCTGTAAATAGTTACCTATGACAGGATAGGTGCATTCATGACTACCGTCTCATTGGGTTTTCCCAAAGCCCTTAGAGGCAGAGGTCCCTTCTCTCCGGGTAGCTGAGGCAGAGAGGGAGGCTCAGCATGCTGGGGTGAGCAGAAAGCGAGCGTCTTGGGGCAGGGTTTCTCCGCTCCTCACTGCTGACATCTGGGACCAGGTAATTCCCTGCCACGGAGGATGGTCCCTGTGTTATAGGATGTTTAGCAGGATCTCTGACCTCCTCCTCGTAGATGCCAGTAGTGACATCCCTCTACAAGTTGTGATTATCCAGAATGTCTCGTTAGATTGGCAGATATGTCCTGAAGGGAGGGGTGGGGTATAAACCCTCTGACGGAGGATCACTGCTGGAGGTGCATTAACTCACATCCTTGAGGAAGGTGCTGGGCCACAGTCCATCTCAAACCCCTGGGGCCTGACACAGTTTAAAATCCAGAAGATTCTGGATTTTAGAAAGATAAAGACATAATATCCCAGTGGATTCTGGGGCAGCCTCCCAACATCCCAGACGTTACTATTTCTACAGCAAAATGAATGAATATCCGCATTAAGTAGGATAAATGAAGATTACAAAGAGTCTCACATCCGTTCGGGTCAGGTTTTGCCGCCAAAATGAGTTTGCTAGATACCTGTGAAAGAACTGAATTTTGGAGCTGTTTGGATTTCAGAACCGGACTACAGTCCAGGAGCAGCGGCCACTCAGAGGTCAAGTGAGCGGCCGGGATCCCACGACTGTTACCATGGACAGCGATTTTCTCCTGACGGGGGTGCGCCCCACCGCGGCTCTGCCGGTAAGCACACAGGCTCCACACTGGTGCAAGCAGGTCGTCGGCCCTTGGTCATGTCCCACCTGCTCCCTTCACATCCAGCATTCTTGAGGACCCTGCCTTGATTTCACTGGTCATGGTCTTATTCTAGTTCAGGTGGTCTCAGGGTGCGATCAAGCTTTCCACAAGACGTAAGATTACAGAACCAAAGACTGAAGAAACCGGGGGTGGGGGGGGGGGGTTGGAGGGGAGCAAAAAAGGCAAAGAAGGAGATGTCTTGTAGCCAGAGTCCACCTGGAAACCAGCTTTGGGAGCTTTCCACACAGGTCTGATGCTGCTCTCGGACAGGGAGCTGTGATGGCCCCTGCACCAGCCCATGCTACCCTCACTCTGTCCTGCTGGTGAGACCCTCTTCTGAAACAAACCTCACAAGGTCAGGTCTGTTTACTCAAATATTTGTCCCCCAAAACCGAGCTGTGAAAACCGTCAACCTCACCCAAGGCTGGGGACACAGACTTGCCTCCAGCTGGAGAAGGGAGTCCTCTGCCTTTGCCACAGGGACCAATCAGAGGACGAGCTGGTCCATGGGGTGCGGGCATCCATAGTATCTGGCCATCTGGGGGCCCCGCTTCACTCGGCCGGCTGTGGAGGCAAGGGGGATTTTTTTCCAGAGCTTGGTGGAGCTCCATATGGTCGAGATCAAAGGTGTTGCTTAGTGCATGGTTCTGCTTTATTTCCAAGCACTGCTGTTAATTAGAAAACAAGATCAGAGGCAGTATTAAAATCCAATTAAATTGATATGAACAGATTGCCAAGTGATGTTCACTAATGTATAATTGAGCACCATGCAAATTTCGGTGGCTGGCTTTTGTGTTTTTCCCCCACACTCTGGAATGAATGATGAGGCTATGAAGTTTCCCTTCATTGTAAAAAACAAACAAGTTAATGCATTGATCTAGGGGGTATTGCCCTGGTGATTGATGGAAGTGAGAGAAGAATAGTAAAGTGTGACTTTTTGAAGGGAGGGGCAAGCTTTCTTTGATTCTCTCTCTTTTTCCTGCCTTTGGTTGCACATCCATTTCCTATGCTGGGGGTCAGGCCGGCTTTCCACTGGCATCCCATCTTCAACAACCCAGAGAAAGTTCCTCTGGATTTCAAAGATGGGTGGGAAACAAATTTTGGAGGTTTGAAGGCCCAACACCACAGATTTAAAAAAGGATCTGTGTGCAGATTTTCTTTTAGTATGAACTGTTTGTTGGTGCCTTTGTGTATTAAAAAGAGGGAAGTTGTCCTGATTTGGGCTCATGAGCAAAACCCCCCAGAATATAAAATCCGGGAGATCAAGAGGCAAGACCAGTTTTACCAACAGAGGGGAGAGGACTACCTTCTGAAAAGAAGCCCTTAGCATAACATGCGTCAGGAATTGCCTGTTACTGTTGCAAATTGTTTGCTCACTGTGGATGCAGCAGGTTTGCGAGCATGCTGTCAGTGCTAATGTTTAAAAAAAAAAGTACCACCAAGGAATGGAAAAAACACAACTGTGGATGGCAGTGTCTACATATTCATGATATGCTTGTAGCATTTGGGGTTTTGTTTTAACTCCCTAAGAAGAAAGGAAAATCTAAACAGCTCACTCCCAGGACGGCAGCTGATGAGTGAGGCAAAGAGGAAAGCTCAAAGATAAGCAAGAGCCTGGCCTTGACCTTCAGGCATCCAGAAAGGGGCAGGAAGCATGAGACACAGAGAGAAGGTGAGGCCACTTCTTGGCACCCTTCCCCTGAGACCTGAGCTTGTTCAGGGACCGCCCGGCCACCCTACTGGTGAGCCCAGTATAGACATTTCATTGTTCCCAAACCGTGGAAACACTGCAGAAGACCAGCTCAGCATCTCCCGGCTTCACTTCTCGAAGCCTGCACGCTCTACCGAAGCAGCCAGCAGCTTGTGCAGCACGCTTACCTTAGACTCGCTTCGACAACTCCCTGAACTTCCAAGCGTGGATCTGACATTCTGTGCTCGTGGGGCACTGTGGGGCACCGTGAAGGATAGCTGTGAATACAGCAGGGGATGGACAGGTGTGTAGATCTCTGCTCACAGACATGCTCCATTGTCTCACTGGATGCCCCTTACAAGTTCAAAGATAAAGTTATTGTCAGTTTCAGAACAGCCAGAGCAGAGCATTAAACCAAGCGGGGGGCTCCCTTGAGCATGAGCCCTGCGTACCTGCCTGTGTCACATGCCCGGGAAGCTGGCACTGGACTTGGTGCTCCTGTTTCAGCCGCTTCTCTCCTCCAAGCCACCCAACCCAAGGCCTGGAACCCCAGGACACCCCAAATGGGCCCATCTCCCCAATGCCAGCAAAGCCCCGTGACTCAAGCTGCTCTCTATTCAATGCCAAACAACTTTATTTCAAAGATCCATATTTCTTCCAGATGTTTGATCATTTCAAACACTAGGGCTAAACTGTTTTGCACCCAACCTTATTCCAAATTGTTCTAAATCGACTCACCAAAATACGTTTAGTAAGATAAAAATAGATAAAAAAAATTAACTCAGGAGACATGAAAGGACGTGACCATTATCAATACCATGGCCTTTATCTGCTACCAGATGATAAGATGTTGTCTGAAGCAATTTTATTTTCAACAGAACAGATAGCACTGCATTGAAAACATCTGGTGCCTAATAATTGTAGAATGACTAAATGAACTGTGCATTTGACTATAGAATGCATCTTTCAATGGACATCTCGTTTTGAACAAACAAGGAGTTCTTGAGAAAATTTATGGTTCTTTCAAGCTACAAGGCTTTTTCATGTGCTTATCTCATGTGAGGCTCAAAATAAGTTTTCAGTGTAAGTTATTTTAGCCCCCTTAGCCTAGGCAAACCTGCAAAGGGGAACAACTTGCCCATCATACTGTGTAAGAGACAGAACAGGTTTCAAACCCAGTTCTTTTTAGCTCCAGGCTTTTCCATGACATCAGCCCTCGAGGTTATGAAGTAATCAATCACTTCAGGCCAGAGGAATTTTTTAAAAGGAAGAAAATTATCTGTGATTCCTCAGAGTACAAATCAGCGAGTCCTTCTGGCCAGAGCTCCATGAAGAACCGGAGGGTCTGACGGGCCGGCGGGGAACAGTATTGTCAGGCAGCCTCGCCCAGATCCTGGATCAGGACCACAGTGCTGCCCCATAAAGTGGACCCATATTTTAATCACAGTGAGGTGCACTTGCCACATGCAGAAAGGAAAACATATTTGCAATCAACCAGGCTTCCAGACAAACCATTTAAAAAAAAACAGGCTTACCGCTTTCTCAATCCCAGGCAACAAAGACGGAGGGGAAATCTGACCTGAGTTGCTCTACTGGAATTGGCATCCACCGAGGCCTGGAAATGCCAGTTGGAGCTGGTGGCCTTTGCCATCCAGGGTCATGTGTGTTGAATGACAAAAGCCTGGGCAGTTGAGACAAGGAGAGGCATGGCTGGGCTCTCCTAGACCCTTCCCTGCAGGTCACAGAGACTCAGACTTCATAAGGAGGCTAATGTCTTCTTTCCATTGGAGAAGCCCCTAGGTTAATTTTTGGACCTGGGTTGCACCCATGGACTATCTCCTTACCTTCCACTGACAGTCACAGGTCATGACAGGGGGAGCCCCTTGGTGTCCTTGTCTACAGAGATCTTACCACGTGTCCCAATGGGACTCTCATGGGAGCAACACATGCTCAGAGACAAGAATGGGGTCAAGCAAGAGAACCCAAGGTTCTCCTCCCAACCACCATCCTGGGAAACCTGTTATCTGCTTTCTTTTCTCCTCCAGCCCTTCCTTCACTCCACAAACATCCATTAATTAATAACATACAAAGTATTTGGCCTAGTTCTGGGGCACAAAACTGTCTCCAGGAGCTCAGGGCCCCATGGGTTCAACCAGGAGAGGAAGATCATGTGGGGCAGGTGTGTATGTAGACAGAAGGTTAGCAGACGCTGCAGATATCAGGGCCCAGTGTGTTCCTGCAGGACTGTGGGTCCTGCCCCACCTTCATCAGCCCTGCCCACACCGTGTCCCGCCTCCTGTCTCTCAGGGAGGCCTGGTTCTTGTAAAGAGTGTGCAGGGCACTTGAGAGGAGCCAAGAACAACCTCAAAGGGCTTGGGGCAATTCCAAGGTCTCCTTCTGATGAATCATCAAGTCCTTGGGCTCCTTGCTCAAACCTGAGATCAGCATGGAACCCATACATCCAACATTCAATTTGTGATACCCAAACACCCCTCCTGAGTCTAGGGTGCGGCCAGCTGAAACCTGTGGAGAAAATGGTCTTAGTTCATCAGCTTGTCCTCTCCTAGCGGGGATAGGAGAAGCTGTCATCCATTTGTCCCTCTCTGCGGGACTCCAGCTGTCATGCTTCTGGAGTGAGCAACATCTTTGTCTCGGAAGCTGCCCACAGAAAGTGCACGTGTCAGACCTAAGGCCCACTAGGCCATTCGTGTGGCTCCCTCTGAGCCTCAGTTCTTAAAACCATAAATTGGGAATGCTAGCTTGGCTATTCCGGGGTATGATGGTTACGAGGAGCAGATCCCTGCTGGATTAGCTCCAACAAACAGGGGCAAAGGGGTGAGGGCATAATTAGAGGAAGGGGTCACCATGAAGCTACAACAGGAGATTTTAGGACAGAAAGAAAACAAATTGTAGTTGAAAATCTCGGGGTCTGGTCTGGAAAACAAAAAGTCTGTGTCTCCATAGCTTTACCTCCCCCTTCCCAACACATACACACAGGCTCCTTTCCCTCTTTCCCTGGGGCCTTCTAGTCTCCCATCTCTCTTCTTCCCCGCCCTTCCCCCTAGAGATTGGCTTTATCTGCTGGTCCATGAGCCACAAAGTCACCTCTCAAAGGCTTTCAATGCCTCACAGGCCAAATTCATGGAAATACCAAATTCAGCCACTTTGTGTCTTGAATTCAAAAGTAATTTCTAAGAAGAAAACCAAAACAAATCCTGCAGTCAGACGAGGTGTCCACCCAGGCCTGGCAGCTGTGGCCAGAGGAGAACGGCCACGTGCCCAAGGGCCACTCCTTTGGCTCTACAAGCAAGATGACAGAGACACAAGTTTGGTGCATGCCAGGTCCTTCATCCACCATTACCACAATCCCCATGGCAACAGAGTTCTGTTATTGGTAGCCTTTCTGAACTGGTTCCTGCGGACATCAGTTCTCTCCTCACCATTCTGGACCTGCCTGTATGCAGGCTTTCACCTCAAAATCTGCCACCACTTGCCTGGCACTGCTCTCTGGTTTCCTGGCTCGGATCCTGGCTCCCTCATGGGATGGTTGACTCCTCCACTCGTGGCTCTGGGCTCAAATTCTTGTTTTGCACTCTACATGGGCAGCAGTCCTGCACACAGACGTGAGTTGAGTGCAAGAATAAGGAGAGCATCGGGGCATCACACTGCAGAGGCCACCCCCCACTTCCTGGCCCTTGATCTCCCAACTCCCCCTTTTACATCTGAGAAAGCTGAGGCCAAAGCAGCCAGCTGACCCGCCCGTGGTCCCCGAGCTTAGTACATTTCCCAGCACATCACCATCTCCTCTGAGCTACAACATGACGCATTTTATAGCCCTTTCTTATTAGCAGACAGAGCACCTTTCATACCCACTACCTCACTGGAGGTCCATGACCTTGTGAGTCAGCATGCAGCAGTCCCAGCTTACAGATGAGCAGACTGTGCCCCGGTGAGGCACACTGGCTTGCCCAAGGTCACACGGCAAGGAAGTGGTAGCACCAGGCTTTAGACCATGACTGTCTGGCTCCAAAGGCCCTATTTTCTGTTGACACCACACCACCTCCACCGAGACACCGTAGAACCACGAAGCTGCGGAGTCTTTCCATGGGCTGGGAAATCAATGACCTACATTTCCAAGGATCCATTTAATACCACACACCTGAAGACCCTAGTGGTATTTGGGGTAAGATTAATTGCTCATGTGTGCATGGTGCTTTGCAGGTTGTAGAGTGCTGTCTCGTATATTATGTCAGAGCACACCCACTCGTTCCAGCGACTTGATCTGCAAGTGCCCCCCAGTGCGTGCGGGGACGCGCTCTCACGGTTGTTAGAAGAGAGTGCGGGGATTCCCACCCCAACCCTGTGCAGGGCACTGTTTATGTAGAGCCTCATCTCATCCTACCAAAACCCCTGAGGTCTGTGCCCTTAGCTTCATTGCATGGTTGAAGCACCGAGGCTCAGGACGGGGCTCGGGTGCCCCCGGGAGAGGCCACTGATGCAGGGGAGGGGAGGGGAAGGATGCTCAGAGCTCAGATGCTCAGAAGGATGCTCAGAGCACCTGGAAACTTCTCAGTTACTGTCTGCTGACATTGTCAACGTGTGTTCACCAGCCTCCCCTTTTTTGGCAGCAAAGGGGGAAACTGTCAAGCTTAAAATGTCCCTGGGAGCCAGGACAAAAAGGTCCCCAACACCCCCCCAAAAATCACACACTACTACATTGAAAAGGCTGTGTTTGCCCCTGGGGTGGAGGTTTTGCCCTTTATTTACTCCAGATCTGGAGACGATAGCATAAGGGCTGGGGAGTAAGATAAAGCAGGGAAGGAGGCCCCCAACTGGGATCCTGACTGCACCGCAGGCTAAAGTAGCTGAAGCTTCAGGGAAAACATGAGCTGAAAGGAGAGAGAGCCACACGGCCGGCGGCTCAGCTCCAACACCAATGCACTAGAGGGATAGGCCACCACGTTGTCATCACCCTTCTCCACTCCCGCTCCTCTTCCCAGCCCTGTGCCCACTACGGGACTAACTGCAGAGTTCAGCTTTCAGATGTTGCCAGTTTGGTGGCATTTGGCTCCATCCTTACAAATGCAACGTTACTGGATCTTTAGAACCTTTCAGCATGCACCGGCAGGACAGGGGAAAGCAGAGGGCAAGCAGGACTACACAGGCAGGGCCCAGCAGGGAGGGGCTCAGGTCGGGGAGAGGGGTGCTGGGCAGGAAGCTCCGAGCCTGAAGCCCGGGTCCCCCTCTGGAGTTCCAGCAAGTCAGAAATAAAATCAAGATGCGTGGCATGGTTCTGGCTTGAAGGAAGGGGGCAGGGAAAGCGTGATTCCTCTGGAAGGAGAGTCCCCAGCTCTCAGGGAGGGCATTTTACCCCAGACAGGCTGCAGGACATCTGCAAGCAGCAAGGTGGCACAAGCATTTTGTTTGGAGGGTGAGGAGAAGCACAAACAAATCTGCACTGCCAAGTGGAAATCGTGACTACAGTTATCTAAAACAATACATGGTCTATTTCAGGGTCTACATCACAGACCAAGGTGTCACCCGGTGTGATCCTCAGATGTCACTAAGCTGATGCTCATGGTCATTCAAGAAAGGTGAGCAGCGGGTTGCACAAAGTAAGACATGTTCCTCTGATGCAGGACTTCTCAGGGAATTTCCATTGTGACTCTCCATTGTGAATTTCCATTGTGACTCTCCAAGGAGATACACAAAATACAGGGAGTCCCAGATTTATCTGGTCACCCAATTCTTCTCTCCTGGTGCTGGTGTTCTACTTTGGGAAAGGCCATGAGTGAAGGATGTAGAGGCCTGAGCTCCCACAAGCTGGATGGCATGGGGGGCCTCAGCAGGGCACCCAGGGACTTCTACTTCCAAGACAGCTCCTGCTCAGGTGTGGCTAAGACATCTTGTCCTTGGTGGGTGTTGGGAGAAGGCGTGGCCCAAAGGCCCCACGGTCTGACACAGGCACACACTCTGCAGCCTCAGACCCTCACATCCCTGCAGCCGGCCGTCATGCAAATGGAGCATGCGCTGACCCAAACACACTCAGACAACATTTTGGGAAGAAAAACAGTTGCAGGATATGAATGAGCAACTACCTAAGAGGAAAAAATAAGCAAATTCTAAGATTATACAAAACTGTCTAGCTTCTTCATCAGCCAAATAAATACAAAGTAGAACAATGTTGTTTTTTTTTTCTTATCAACTTAGAGAAGTTTTTGTTTTCATTTTTGTTTTTGTTTTGTTTTAAGATGACTGCTTTGGTCATGGAGCAGTAAAACGAGGGTCTCAAAAACTGTTCCTGAAAGCCCAATTTGGTCTGTGCCTTCTGGAAGCCAATTTAACAACACGATCAGCAGGTCACACAGGTACATGCCCCTCTCAAGAAATGTATCCTAGGGAACCAGCAAAATGGGAAAAGATCCATCTGTAAGAATGTTCATTGCAATATTATTAATTATAGCAATACACTAATATCATCAAAAGATCAAATAACTGGAAATTAGATGTAAGTAATATGTACTATATTCATAAAAAAGGACATTCTGAAAAAGGTGTGAAACACTCATGATCTGAAGCACATTTGCAATTTGTTCATTAGAGGGGTGGTCAAATAAACAGTTGTTACAGAGGGACCCATTAAAAAAAAAAAAAAAAGCAAAAACCACGTCACTTCAAGAGAGGTAAGAGCTGTGTCCCCCCAAGAGGGACACAGTGTGGGATTTTCTGTTACTGCTCACATCCCATCTCCCTCCAGCATTGAAGAGGATTCAAGTTCACAACACAAGTTTAGAATCTGATGTCTTCCTCTATTCTCCCCATCTCTAATCCCTGGGACCCTACCAAAATGCTCTCTGTCATGCCATCTGGACCCACTCCCCATCCTCTCTAATCTGCTCCAAGCCTAGCCCTGCATGAGGTGTTCCCAGCATGCCACACCATCCTTACCAAGGGTACAGGTCTCCTGCTCAGACCTCCCTCCTCCTTGAGGCCTCCACAAAGGCACCAAAGGCACCTCGGATCCAAGATCCGAGGATGACCTTCACCACTAAATCTGACATGCAATACTTAGTTTCACTTTCTAGTCACTGGATAGCTCATCTGCAAAATGAGAACAACACAATCTGCCTCATGGGAGACTTTATGAGACCTGTGACAGCACCTGGATCATGATCATCACCTATATGTATTAGTTCCCTACCTCTGGTCCCCTCTTGGTCAGTGTCCACACCTTGAGAATGAAGAGTCAGACCAAACCACTCAGAAAGCATAAACAATGGATGGAGTATCCTCTGAATTAGATGCTTTGAGGACCCAGAGGAGGTTCCAAATCACAGCTGGGGCTCCAGGTCAGTCACATTCATAGATGGTCTCAGACCGGGTTGTTGGGGGGACTCAGAAAGAACACGGTCCACCTTCCCCATACCTGATGGCCTAACATCCAACAATGGCCTCACCCCCATGCAAGTGACTTACCTGCTCTGTGATGTTGTCCTGGTCCACAAAGTAGGGATGGGAAGAGCACACACAGGACTGTGGCCTTGAGGACCCAACTGAACAATGTCAGTAAGGATTTAAAGTCACCCCAAGATACTCCCACACACCCTTAAAATTGGTTAAGACTAATAATGTCAAAGATTGGCATGGCTGCAGAAGGACGACATCTTTCAGGTATAGCTGGTGGGGATGCAAAATGGTACAAGTACTTGGGAAAATAGTTTAGCATTTTCTTATTAAGATAAATATACACTATCATATGACCCAACAATTCCGCTCCTTGGTATTTACCCAAAAGATTTGTACACATGTTTATAATAGTAATTTATATATAAATACATGTTTATAATAGCAATTTATATATATATATGTATATATATAGTTTATGTATAGTTATCTATTTTTATTAAATATATTTTTTATTTTGTTTTATTTTATTTTTATTGCTTATTATTATTTATTAAATATATATTATCTGTGTATATATAAACAATTCAAATATTCATCAATGTGAGAATGAATAAAGAAGAGGAGGATTCAGTCACTCACAGGATGGATTAATTCACACAATGGAACACTATCCAACCATACAAAGGAATGGATCATAGATGCATATGACAATGTGGGTGAAACTCCCAGGCACGTACTAAGTGAGAGAAATTAAATGCACAAGAAGGCAGACCGTATGAGTCCGTCTATTGGAAGTTATAGAAGAAAAACTAATCTATGATGAAAGAAAACAGAATAGTGGTTGCCTGTGGCTCTAGGCAGGAGGGAGGGGACAGATCAATAAGAGACCAGCAGAGACTTTGTGGGGTGTGGCAATGCTCTCTATCTTTATGGGATTGTTTCAGGAACATACACATTTGTCAAAACTCACCACCTGTGCACTTAAGATCTTAAGGATCTTAAATGCCCAATTATACCTCAATAAAAAAATAACAGCGGCCCTGGTACACAGCAAGGAGTCCGTAACTACATTATTGTCATTAACGACTGCTCTAACTCCAACTCACGGGACATCAGCATGTGCGGGACCCTAGGAAATCCTTAGCCAGGTGTCGTGCCGTGGGCCTTCCGACAGGTGTGAGATGCCGAGAGCCCTTTCTCAGAACAGAGTTTTGCCTGCATGAAATAAAAATACATATAACGACAAAGGAAACCAATTATTTTGAAAGTTATCAAATATTAAAAACGGATTTGTGATCTAGAAGTGCCTGTGCCTCTTTTATTAACGCATTAAATAACAAGGCCTACCAGAGGGTCTAATAACTACCATAATTTCAAAGTAGCGAGGAGTGTAAAACGGCATTTTGAAATTTCCTCCGACTGCAATGGAAAATGAAAATATCTGGGATTCCTTTCAGTGACAAAGTCCCAGGCGCTGTGAATCCTGGGCCTCCACAATAACATCTCCTACTGAGAAAGGGACTCCATTTCAGTTAGAGGGCAGTGAAAACAGAGGCGCAATGCTATTTGCTCAGCTGGGTTCAGAGACCTGGCCACACACCCTTGCCTCCCAGGTGAGACCCTGCCCTAGTCCCACGTTCTGTGCCCGGGGGATGAGGGCCACGAGGGGCGTCATTGTCCCCACGCTGCACAAGGTCTGCTTTCAGAATCAGGAGTCCTGCATCCTGATTTCCAGGACAGCCCTCCGTCCTACAGACATAAACTATGTAAAGATACACCCCAGAAGTAGCAGTGTCTCCGCATTAAAGACAAGGATGGCATGATTGGTTGGTGCCGGGCCGGCAGGGGCAGAGGCGTGCAAACGCTCACACGTGCACAAACACACAGACACTTGCTTTCCCTCAGTGCTTTCTGGCCCTGCCGGATTCAGTAGTGCAGGGCTCAGTCCAGGTTGCTCCCTCGGACCAGAGTCCCCGCCAGGCCCTGGCCCAGAACATGGGCGACCCCCCCTGCAGCAGCGGCAAACAGGCCCCATCCAACCCAGACTGGCAGGCTGGCAGTCAGCAGGCGCCCACCGAGCGTGGGGCCTCTGCCCACATTAACTCCCTGCTGGGATAATTCTTCTCCAGCCTTTTTTTTCCCCGGCCACCAAGTGGGCCTGCCACCACATGGCTGTTTTTCATCTTGTTAATTGAGTCATTTATTTCGCTAAAAGGTGAAACTTTATCAGGGTTTATGTGCCAAGTGTGAGAAGGTGTATTTAATGATACATCAAATGGCCGCAGCCTCAGGTGCCTCTATATTTAGAGACAGTACAGCAAGGGGGGGGGCAGAGATGGTACAGCAAGGGGGGAGGGGTGGCGGAACCAGGATGCAGCCGGTCCTGTACAATTCTACTATGCTGATTTTAAGAATAGCCACAAGTTGGACGGGCAACACTGGCTTCAACGCGCTCTCAGAAATGTGCACAATAGCCCCTTGAGAGTTGTCCCCAAAGCATCCCTGTGGCTCTGTCCTTCTCTCCTGGGCACTGCGGCCTGCGCCTAGGACACCTCCCTTTGCACCTGACTCCCCGCACCACAGCGCCCAGTGTCCAACACCACTCTGGTGAGAGATCAGTGGTCCTACCCACTCCTACACTCTGTCCCTGACACCGTCCCCTCCCCAGCCGCCCATCACTCTCACCCCATCCTAACAGCCAGCACCCAGCGTGCACCAGAGGCCCCATGGAAGAGCTCAGCTGGCCCTGCCCCCACCAAGAGCTTTGGTGTCCTTCTTTCCCTAACACCTTTGGGTAGAGGCAGAGCCCCCAGAGCCAGTGTCCGAAGCCTTCTTGATCCAGCCATGACCATCCAGCCCCAACCTGCACCAGCCCCACCCCCTCCGCCTGCATCCCAGCCAGGCTCTGCGCTGCCCTAGAACTCCAGCCTCCCCACCCTCCTCGTCTTAAGGTAGTGCTTCTCAACCCTCTAGAACCACTCAGGAAATTTTTCAAAATACAAATGCCTCAGTCTCACCCAAGACCAACTGAATCGGGCTCTCAGGGCCCTGGGTCCCCCAGATGACGCTATGTGCAGCCAGGAGTAGGAACCATCACTTCCATTTCCCAACAATGATGGGCCACGGAGGACAGCTCCCATCAAAGACGCCAGGTCAGGGAGACCAGACTTCCGACCTCCCCTGGAAACTCTAGCCAGTCTGCTGGACCGGAGGAGGGGACAGGATGAACAGCAGTAGGAGGGCTAGGAGCAGCCAGCCGGCCCTGGGGACAGGGAAGTATCTTGTAAATTGACAGGAAAATGCAAGATAAGGTTGAAAGAGCCAAGACCCAAGAGTTTCACCCAGTCCTGCCACATCCCAGAAGGATGAACTTGGCTGGCTCATTCAACTTCTCTGAGCCTGTTCCTCACCCCTAAAGTGGGAATAGTAGGTCCCTAGCCCCAGAGGACGGACGGAAGACCCTACAGCAGGATCTATGTGACATGTAGGCACAAAGCTGGGCAGCTTGCAGCTTTATAGACGATAATGCCTCTGTGATCCCAGCCTTGCTCTCATAGGCCCTGCTCCTTCTTTCTTCTTTAGGTCACCTCACAGAGGCTCAGGCCACCATCGGACTGCAGGGGGGCAGCAGCCCACAAGGGACACCAGCCACTTTGTTGTTAGGAACGTCCAAACGATTGATAAGTTTCCTTGTCCGTTGTTTTTGTGTGTATCTGTGGTTTTTTTTTTCAAAGATTTTATTTATTTATTTGACAGACAGAGATCACAAGTAGGCAGAGAGGCAGGCAGAGAGAGAGGGAGAAGCAGGCTCCCCGCCGAGCCGAGAGCCCGATGCGGGGCTCAATCCCAGGACCCCGGGATCATGACCCGAGCCCAAGGCAGAGGCTTTAACCCCCTGAGCCACCCAGGTGCCCCAAGCTTCCTTGTCCTTTGGCCCTGACGTTTTTCTCTAGAAAGCACAATGAAACTCCTGGGCTGTAGGCCATCCCTTCTGATCTGCAGTTTCTCCTTAATTCCATTCCAACACACACTGATTGAGCACCAGCTGTGTGCCAGAGCCCATGCGAAGGGGCCAGGAGGCCACAAGGGCTACACACCTTTTCATGGCTGGTTGTTGGCAGTCTGTCTCCTGAATGGGAACCAGCGCCCAGGCCCACATTCTCTCTGGACCCAGAGCACCTGCACGCAGCGAACACACAGTCACCAGGCTCACAACACAGCAGAGGAGCATGTAGGCTAAACATGCAAACCACATCATCCACAGGCAAAGTCTTCCCTCCGAATGGAAACCAAAGCCAAACACACACTGGCAGTGGTTTTAACGAGTGCTCTACCTTCTCCATACGCCAGCCATATGGATCGTGGGAGTCTTCAAAGGACATGTCCACACTCCCCTGTTTCCTGTGTGTGTGTCTTGCTGGTTTCCAAAATGTCCACCGACAGTGTGGGCTTTACTTCCAAAGGGACCCCTGGAATGACTCCCAGTGAAGGCTTCCAGCAGGACTGGCAGTGGGAGACTGCAGCTGAGGGTCCTGCCTACCCTCACATCTCCTCCCTACCCCTGCTTGTCCTTCAGAGCCATCAGCAGGATCTCATTTTCCTGCTGAGCCTACCCTGGAGGCACCTGTAGAAGAACAGAGGCAAGAGAACCGCAAAGGCGGGTTCCTCTTCCTCCCACAACCGCCCTGCTGGATCGCCACCAGTTAGCTGCACCCTCTCCAGAAGAGGCGCGGATTCCCCTCCCACGGGTTCCCCTCCCACGGATTCCCCTCCCGCAGCTCCTCTGCCAGGGTGAGGGGTGGCCCCCATGACCTTCAGACCCTGGGGCTAATGGCTCCCTGATGATGCCAGCTCTGGGACACTGGCCCATCCTTGCAAACAGTTCAGGAGCCCTTTCTCAAACTCTGTGGCCACCAGCTCCAATGAGCCACTTGCTTCCCGCCACAGGATTCGGTTACCCACCTTCCCGGCCATCCTCCCATGGGCAAGAGTCCTTGCTGGGTACTAGGACTGACCTCTGTCAGCCCACAGTCCTACTCTCTGTGCCATCAGAGTGGTTAAGAAAATCATCAGCAGGTTTTTCCCCACTCCTTGCCCTCACAACACACACACACACACACACACACACACACGCTCGCTCGCTTACTCACTCGCGCTCGTACACCCAGCTGAAGTCTGTCAATGGAGCCCCATCTCTCTGCACACCCAACCCTGCCTGCCCCACACAGCCTTGCCTCCCAGATGGTGAGACCCTCTGTAGGGAGGGACACATCTGGCAGAGGGGGCTGTGAGTCCTGCCCTTACCCCCTATGGACTTGATGGTTAATTTTATGGGTTGACTTGGTTGGGCCACAGGATGCCCAGAGAGCTGGTAAAACATTGTTTCTGGGTGTGTCTGTGAGGTTGTTTCTGGAAGAGATTAGCACTGGAATCCCTAGAGAGTAACGAAGATCGCCCTCCTCAATGCAGGGGTGCATCATCTAATCTGCTGAGGCCTACATAGCACAAAAAGGTGGAGGAAGGACAAATTTGTTCTCTCTGCTTGAGCTGGGACATCATTGTCTCCTGCCATTGGACTCCTACGCTCCTGGTTCTCAGGATGTCAGACTCAAACAGACACGCAGCACTGACTTCCCTGGTGCTACAGCTTGCAGACAGCACATCGCTGGACCTCTCGGCCTCCATAACTGATGGCCCAATTCCTACAATAAATTTCCTCTAATCTATATATCTGTATTTAGATAGAAAGATATCCTATTGGTTCTGTTTCTCTGGGGAAGCCTGGCTAATACATTTACCGTGTGACCCAGGACAAACCTCATTCCCGTTCGCCTCTCTTGGCCTCGATCTCTGCATCCAAACATGGGATTTCCACTGTACTGAGATATGCTGAGGATCAACACCAGTAACAGACATGCAGCCCATGAAATGAGGCCTGGCATATGGTGCACCGTCATGGATGTGGGCCGCTTAAATTTTCCTAGCTCTTGCCCATTCTGACACTTGAAGTTTGCTGAACACCAAATGGGCCCACTCAGAAAAGGCCTCTCAATTGTCAGACAAGTTCTCCATCTGCTTAAAATATCTTCCCTCTTTTCTTTCCCTCACAACACCTATGCAGTCTCTTCTTGGGGTCCCCTCCTCCAAGAAGCCTTCCCAGGCTGCCACGTGGCTGAGGCTGTGGCGTCTGAGCTTCCGTCAACCTGGGACTGCGATGAGCTCCTGACTGGCTGTCTTCTAAACCAGACTTGGATTATTTAAGAGCAGGAATGGTCTCCTTTCTCTCTCCCTGACTCCTCCACACCTGGTCTAGTACTTGGGCAAATAGACCCTCGATACACATCTGCTAAAGAAAGAGGGGAGGGAGGAAGGAACCCGTCAACCTTTGAACCAGGCACCTCATGCTCCCAAAATGTCAAACTGCTTCATCAACGGAGGCCTTCCCAGCTCTCCGTTGCACTTGGCTGATGCCTTCTGGACACATGACAGGTTCTCTCCTCCCTCTTGATGAAACCTTCAACCCCAGAACACTCGGGGATCCGCATCAGCCTGGAGGAGCCCATCCAGGATCACTTAGGTGGTTTTTTGTACTCCCTTCCAGAACTCAAGTAAAGGTCAGTAGACAGCATCAGCCCTGGAAGGGATGCCAAGGCCTGACATGTGCGTAAGATCCAGGCGTGGGGGGACCTCAGGGCTCCCTGGCCAACACTTCCGAGGCAGAGAGGTTGGGCTCCCCGATGTTCCTGGTCGCAGGGTGTGGGTCGAGGAGGCCTGCAAGGCTGGATCTGCACACGACAGCACTGCAACACCTGAACCCCAGTGTCTCTGTTCTCAGGAGTAGTATCAGCGATCACAACTCCTTCCGGCAGGAGCTCTCATCCTCTCAGTACCTGACCACGGGGATCCTCATTACCCCCATCTCTCAGAGAAGGAAACCCAGATGTCAAAAGGGAATCTGGTGGGTTTTCAGCCACCAAGTCTTAGTGCTTCCTGCACAGCACAGAAGACACGCACTAGACCTGCAATGCCTTCTCTAATCCCCACGCTGGTTCTGCCAGGGAAGGATGTTAACCCACCCACAGATGAGGAAGGGATCATCCTGTCTCACACAGCTGTAAAGGGACAGCCTTGAAACTCAAACCCAGGCCTGCTGAACTCCCCAGAAAGCCCTCACCACTGGCGATCACATGGGACACCTGCTTGTGGAAAGCGAGGAAAGGGAGGCGGATGGAAGGAGTGGGTGTCTTTATCCCAGTCTCAGACTCCCGCTCACTGCCCCACTGCCTTTCTCGGGCAGAGCCTCTCTCTGGTCCTAGCTCTGTGCTCCAGGTTCCTTCGAGCCCGGACGCTTGTGAACACCATTCACGGCACTCTTGCCTTCCCCACGACCACATGGAGGCGAGACACAAACCTCACAACCATCATGAAGACTGTATGAGCTTCCTGTGGCTGTGTGGCAAATGACAAACGCCGTGATGAGCTTGATGGTTTCAAACAATAGAAATTTATTATCCTGGAGTCAAGAAGTGAAACATCAAGCTGTCAGCTGGGCTGTGCTCCGGCCAAGGGTTCCAGGGCAGAATCTTTCCTGGCCTCTTCCAGCTTCTGGTGGCCCCTGGCACTGATTGGCTTCTGGATGCTTTGCTCCAATCTCTGCCTCTGGGTCCACATTGCCACCTTTTCTATGTCTGTCTGTCTTCTGTTTTCTGTCTCTTTTAAGAAAGCCCAGCATTGAGTTTAGGACGTACCTTAATCCAGGATGATCCCATCTTGAAATCCTTATCTTAATTACATCTGTCTGGGCCAATATTGCAAATATATTCACATTCTAAGTTTCCAAGCAGACATATCTTTTGAACAGGGTTGACCACTTGACTTGCTACAAGGATCTTAGTTCATTTTCTCCCCATTCCCAGCAGGGGAACTCCACAGGGCTCCTCACCAACCACCCTCCCATGTAGGAGGGGGTTTGTTAGTGGGAAGAGCATGGATTCTGTGCCCACTCAAACTCACTTTGAATCTTGGCTCTGCCACTGGCCAGCTGCAGGACACACAGGCCACTTGACCTCTCCACACACCCCTATCTTCACCTCTCAAATGAGCAAACTCTACCTCCTCAATTTAGGGGAATTTTACAATCCAGTAAATGTAACCTGGTTGGTTCTTAACAAACAGAGGACACCCCTCATGCCCCTTACTTTTGTAAATACTCAGGCGATCAGACTGGCCTGGGGATTCTCTGAGAGGGCCACACAGCCAGCCAAGATCTATGAGGACTGGGATTTCATAAGCAGTTGCAATATTCATCTTCCAAAGACTCTGTTGACTGCCACTAACTAGTATGAGGACAAAGATTACACCAATATGTGAACTCATTCACATGTTGGAAACCTACATGCTTGGAGGGAAACGGAGGTGAGGTGATTTGCCCAGTATTACAGTGGGATTTGAAGCCATGACTTTAGAAAATATCTCTTCCAGTGTTTCCCAACACACCTCAGACCTTGACAGTGATACAAAAAGCCTATCTGTCCACAACATTCCATCCACCGAGATCTGGCAGATCTTCAGAATGCCCTTTCTCACCTGACACTCGTATTTGTCCTTAAGGGTCAATGCAGAGTTCCCCTCCATTGGCCCTCCTGTGGTCTCCCACACCATCCAGCCCACTTGCCCCATTAGGCCTTATTCTTCAAGTTGAGTGTAGCTGCTTGTATGTTTGCTTTGCCCAGAACACTGTGGGCTCTTTGTGGGTGTGGACCCATGCGTGATCCACCCCTGCATCTCTGCCATCTAACTCGGGCATGACACCAAGTAGGACCTTGTTATACCCTAAGGCCACACCAAAAAACTCAAGACCTAAGTTTCTTTGTCATTTGCAACATGATAGTTTTTCACAGGGGAAGGAAAAATAAAAGGGGACATTTGTGGTCAAATTGGTGGGAACCACTGAATTAGTTGAAACCCTTCATTTTCCATAGAAGAAACCAGAGGCCCTGATGGGAAGTATCTTGTGCAAGTTCATAAAGGAAGGTGGTGACATTATGAGAAATGTGATCCAGAAATATGATTCATAGTCCCCACTCCACTTCCTTGCTTGAGAGTAGTAGGGAGAGTACGAAGAAGAGGGAAGGTAGATACAAAAAGGGGAGATGACTCTTTCTGGGAACATATGTTCTTCAATCAGATGGGGTCCTGGGACCAAAACTCATGCTGGTTTCAATCCCATATTTAAATCTTCCACCAGTGTTAAGTAAAAGAACTTTCTCAGAAGTACCTGGGCCAGCTTCTGCTGAGAACTGAGTTGTCTGTACCTCCATGGACATAGAACCTTTCACCATATACTGGCTGCTTGGTAGGCTGTACCTGCATAAAGACCTAGAAGAATTCAAGAGTCATTGAGGGGTTACCTGTAGAAGGGAGGTACCAGTTAGGCCAAGAGGGTTGAATTTAAAGTCAGTTGAGTTAACTAAAAAAAAGTAAGGAATGGAAGATTATGAAGGAAGCAGAAAACGAAAGCAAGGGGTGGGAATGGCAGACAGCAAGACGAGGGAGGTAGGCTCTGGGTCGCAGTCTTACAGAGTTTGCTCTTAACTCCATCACTAAGTCACCAAAGAATCTAAACGGGGAAAGAGCATATCAAGTTTCTTTTTTTTTTTTTTTCTTTCTTCAAGGTTAAGCAGCTTGCACCAAAAAGCATTTCAGAGCTAGAGGGAAGAGTCCACAGGACTGCGCTCACTTTCAGTTAAGTTTATGACCTCCAAGCCCATTCATCAATAACACACTAAAAATATTCACAGGACCTGATGAAAGCTGTGAAACTCATGGTTATGGTTTATTACAGCTAAAGGATGAAGATTAAAGTCAGCCAAAAGAAGAAGTGTGGAGGCTAGAAGCCGGAAATGTTCCAAGTACAGAGATTCCAGTTGTCCTCTCCCTGAGTCATGGACAGCAAAGCTTTCCTAGTGTCAGCCCACCCAAGCCTTGATAGTCAACCTTTACTCAAGCTCATTCTCAAAGAACTGGTTGACTGCCAACGTGATTGACATGTCCCTGTTCCCTCTAGAGGTCAGGCTGATGCCTTGTGACCCAAGTTCCCCAACCCAAATCACATTGTTGGTGCAGCTCAAAGCCCCCAGGGAAACAAAGAAGGAATAACATTCCAAGAGCTAAAACATTTCCTCCAAAGAGCTAAGGACAAAGGCCAGGCCTCTTTTTGAGTGAGGCCGGATGCTCTACTACATAGGAATGGATTGGAGAGTGGCTGAGGTAGAGATCAAAAGACCCTATAGAAATGATTGCAGGGTCCAAGTAAACTATGGTGGTGGAAGGGATGATGGTAGAGAAGAAGACATACACAAGAGAGCTCTGAGCAGTTTCATTAGAGATTTAAGAAATTCTGAGAATTTCCACTCCAACAAAGATGAGAGAGCAGGAACTGGATTTACTATGCTGAGTGAGACAACAAAAATAACTTGGGGGGTGCGGATTGGATATATTTTATATATTTTAGAGAGGGAGAAAAGGGTGGGAGGTGCAGAGGGAGAGGGAGACAGAATTCCAAGCAGGCTCCATGCCCAGCATGGAGCCCCACACAGGGCTCAGTCTCCCAACTGTGAGATCATGACCTGAGCCAAAATCAAGAGTCACTGAACTGACTGATCCACCCAAGTGCCCCTATGTACATATTAAAATAACACATGTCTTGATAGATATATACATATACATATACATATACACATACATATACATATACATATACATCAAGAGTTTACAGGACCATGGAGACAATGCACGGCAATGATCCCACTGAGATAAGGAACAAATTGAGTGAGGTGTCACAATGGTCCCAGTTTACTACCTTGAGAGTTTTCGGGGAAAGCTGAAGATGTAGAGCTGAGAACAAGAGAGAATAAAGTGGACAGAGTTTGTAGAATAGAGCACTGAAAAGAAGACAGCTGCAGAGAGGGAGAGAGAGAGAGAGAGAGAGAGAACTCCAGAGATCTGCAGAGTGTTCTCAGAGCATCCAGCTGAGTTTGGACCATAGCATATGTGTGAGGAAGCTATGCAAGCCAATGGTCCCATCCAAAAGACCAGTGCTGGGGCTCACACAGAGCCAGGAGGGGTCCCCGTTGCTACCCACCAGACTGGAAACCCTCATGATTCATGGAGTATTGGGTAGAGCAGTCAGAATAGTTTGAGTTTAATAAAGGAAAATAATAAGGCTTAGATTGAATACTTCTTTTATTCTGCCTAATAAAATTTAAAAGCAAACCTGAAAAGAGGCACTTATTTGCAAGTGTATTAATTACACCACATAAAAAAAATCTCAAAATATAAAAACACAAAAATATCCAATATCTAACAAGGGAAAATTCACAATGTGTGGCATTCAACTAAAAATTAATAGGCATTCAGAGAAGCAGAAAAAAATATGATCAATAAAAAGACCAAAATAAAACTTCTAGAGATGAAAACTATAATGCCAGAGATAGGAAATTCACTATATGGGACTAATAGCAGATTAGACCTTGAAGAAGAAAAATAATAACAGTTTGAAGACATAAAATAGAAACTATCCAAAATGAAACAGAAACAGAAAAAAAGCCATTTAATAAACAGAACATTAAATGCACCAATGAACTGTGCGACAACTTCGAGTGACCTAAAATATATGAAATAGAGTCTCAGAAGATGACGAGAGGTTAAGACCAAAAACTTTTTGAAAAATAATGGCTGAAACGTTTTTCCAGATTGAATGAACACTTTATTTTACAGATCCAAGGGGCTCGATGAACCCCAGGAACAAGAAACATGAGAAAAACTATACCAAAGCAAGTCTTCAAATTGTTGAAAACCAGTAGTAAAAAGAAAATCTTAAAAAAGGTAAGAGGAAGAAGAGTCACAACATACAAAGGAATAAATGTCAGAATTACAACACATTTCTTTTCAGAACGATGGGGCTGGAAAACGATGGGGCAGCTTCCTTAAATGACAGGACAGAAAAACAAACTGCCAACCTCAAGTTCTATAACCATCAAAAATTTCTCCCAAGACAAAGGGGAAACCAAGACTTGGGAAAACATGAAAGCTAGAAGAATTATCTTTATTAGACAGAGGGAAAAATATTCCAGATGGAAATATATCAAACAAAGAATAAAGAGCACCGGAATGGTAAATATACATGGGCAAACACATTAGATGTTTTTCTTTCTATGCAAATCTCTTTAAAATAATAGCAATGTAGCGTGGGGTTTATAAGATGCAGAAAGTAAAATACGGGGCAACAGTAACACACAGGGCAGAAAGGAAGAAACGAGAGTATACTATTACAAAGTTCTTATTCCATACTTGAAAGAATAAAACATCACTTCAAGTTAAACCGGTAAGTTAAAGCAACCACTAGAGTTATGAAACCAATGGTTATGGCTAATAATCCAAAGAAGGAGATACACTGTAATCATAAAAATACTCAAATGATGAGCATTATGGAGGACACTTGTAATGAGCATTGAGCGTTATATGGAATGGATGAATCACTAAATTCTACCCCTGAAATTAATAATACACCATATGTTAACTAACTTGAATTTAAATAAAACAAACAAAAAAAAACTCAAATATTTCAAAATTAAGAAGAACAAAAGGAAAAGAAGAACAACAGATTGGACAAATAGAAAAATAAAATGTCAAGACAATAGATTTAAATCTAATTATATCAATAACCACATTAAATATAAATTATCTAAACATCACCAATTGGGTGATTTTCTTAAAAGCACAATACAATAAATGATGCTAGAATAATTGGATATCTACATGGGAAAAAACGACTTCAATCCATACCCTACACCATTTACAAAAACTAACTCAAAATGGATTATGGATCTAAATTATAAAATCTAAAACTACAAATCTTCTGGAAGAAAACATAGAAATCAGTCTTCATAACCTCACTTTTCTTCCTCTGGACATTTTTCTCAGGCCATCCTCTCTCCCTGGAATACCCTTTCCTTCACCTCTGTGTATCCAGATGTTCTACGAACAACTGTTCTTTCAAATCTATACTTTTTTCAGGATGCACATCAAATATGATCTCTTGTGTTTTGTAGTTTTCCATCCCGTTCTGGTTTTTTTCAGTATTTCTCACTATCTAGAATTCTTGAGATATATGGATATTCTAATTTTCTTATAACATAGGACGCTCCTTGAAGGCAGAGATCAGATCTAATTTATATTCTAATTTCTCCCAGTGCTTAGCAAGGTACTTGGCACAGAGTAGGCATTACCAGCATTTACCAAGACCCTGCCCTATGCCAGGGGAGTGATGGAGATGGCAGCTCAGAGCCGGCCCCTGTGTTCTGCTGCTGGGATTCTAAGAGATGGAAGCATACCTGTTAACTGAACCCGTCCATTGCCTTCATGATCATGGCAAACACCAAATATTAGATGCATCATTATACTATAAGTACTAAACAGTATAAATTTGGGTAGTTCAATATCTTTACCCAACATGTCCAGTTCAGAGGCTAATGCATATGTGAAATGGAATCTCTCGATCATTCAAGAATTGCATTGGTCATTTTCAATAATAATTTCTTGTTTTTTGAATGCTATTTTTTGAGAGAGAGACAGAGACAGAGAGAGCACACAGGCAGAGGTAGAGAGAGAGAGAGAATCTTAAGTAGGCTCATTGCTCAGTGTGGAACCCAACACAGAACTTGATCTCACAACCCTGAGATCATGACCTGAGCTTAAATCAAAAGTCAGACACTTAACTGCCTGAGCCACCCATTATATCACTGAAACAGGGACTTGGCCTCGATTCTAGCATTGCTGGTGGGGGAAATGTAGATTTTATTATAAATTTACATCCAAAGAGGTGGGCTTGTAGGACCAGGGAGGATTTTTCTGGATAGGAGTATCCCAGGGAGGTTGGATCCTTTCTCAACCAGACCTGGGAATTAGCAGGAAGAAACTGACACCTGTGACCTTGTTCATTAAAAGAAGAGTTGAATGTGCTGGAATCTATCTGCATGGGGTGCCAAAAATGCTGCCCCAAACACTGCCCAGCCTCTCCCTCAAGACAATTTCAGGGCAGTGAATGTACAGAAGCCATGGTAATCCCAGAGACTCTGAACACATAGAGGAAAGGCACTTAGCTCAGACCTGAGGGAAAGAGCGGGAGCTTCCTGGAAGAGGAGTCATCAAGACAGACTAAAGGAAGTCTACAATCTAACCAGAAACAGGCTGACACATGCAGAGTTTTCTGGGCAACGCCCAGAAGCCAGAGAGCAGAAGGCCACTCTGGGCCCTTGAGAGAATGTTTGGTGAAGCCAAGGGGTGAGGGTTTAGAGGTAGGGACGGGCTGGAGCAGGAGGCAGAGCCAGGTCATGAAGGACAAAGGGCCCAGAGTACAAAGCTTGGTATTTGGAATTTACTTCGAAGGCAATGGGGATTGATGAGAAGTTCAAATACACAAGAGAGGGCATGTGATTGGCTGCCCTAGCTGGGGGAGCTTGAAGGACCCCAGAGAGACTGGTGCAGCCTGCTTCAGAAGAGGAGAGACCATTCTGAATGGGTGATGCACGCAGAAGTGCCCAGACCATAATCAAATCCTTGGAGAAATGAATGTTAAGTCACAAACTGAGTTTGTTAGTCACAGACTAGGAAGCCTAGTCACAGAGTGCCATGAGGGCCTCAGGAGGTCAGGAAAGTCTCCCCGAAGAAGTGACATTTAGGCAGAGACCAAAGAGATGAGAAGAGAACAGTAGATGAGACATGATAAAGCCTTTCTGGCCTGGTGCCACAGCATGTGCTAAGGCCCTGAGACAGGCAGAGCAGCTCCGGCCCCTTCCAGGCTCTCCACACCCATCTTCCATGAACCCCCACTCCAGTGATCCTGGCCATATCAGGCGCTTTCCCACCTCCCTTCTGTGTTGCTCGTCTTTAACCTGCAGCCCCCTGGGGCCAATGCCAGGGGCACCTCCTCTGTGAAGCCCTCAGTAGCTTCCCTGGCACTTGGCCACTCACCACAACACCGTATAAGCATCTCCTCTCTGGGTTTCTCATTTCTGAAAACATTGACACATTTGGCTTTCCCACTAAATTGCAAGTAGGTCCATAGACCATGTTTTATTTTGTCTTGTTTTCATCTCTGGTTTTCCCGGTGCACAGTCTGGCACACAGAAGGCCCCAGTGAGTGGGGATTTTACATTAAAGAGTCATCCAGGTTTCTTAACCCTAGCACTGTTGACATTTGGGGACGATACCTCTTTGCTGTGGGGGCTGTTCTGTATGCAGTGGGATGTTCAGCAGCCGCCCTTGTTCTGCCCATTAGATGCCAGCAACACCCTCCACACCAAACTGTGACCACCCAAAATGTCCCCAGATATTGCCAAACGTCCCCTGGGCAGAGAAGTCGCTCCCAGTTGAGAACCATGGGATTAGTCCAGTGCAGACTCTCACTTTGCAGGGCAACGGGACGGACGGACGTTGTCTGCCAGCCAGGCTTCTCTCCCAGGGGACTTCCCATCGACAAGCGCACCATCAGGAAGTAACTGAAAGTAAGGCAAAGGGGAAAGAAACGGGCTCCAAACACACAGATTCCCTTATCCTAACTCTCCTGCCAACATCGACTATTGGACCACAGAGCGGATCCCCAGCTTATAAACAAGAAGAGAAGCGGCTAGAAAGACAACACCCTCCCTCGCAGGCCCTGGGAAGGGCTGGCCCACCTCCAGACTCTGGGAGGTGGCCACTCAGAGTCTCCAGAGGACACACGGCCCTGCCACGCGACTGCTGCCCGGGAGGGCAACTGAGGTCCAACCCCAGAAGCCTCTTCTTCTGGGCCTGTAAAGGGACAGACAGTCAGAGCAGGGAGCACATGCGACAAGCCGCCGGACGGGAGTGAGCACAGGAACGCCACGCAGAGGCGCGGCTGTTCTCACAGTAGGGATTTCCCAACCAGGACCGGAGTCGCGGTCGAGGTTAAGAGTGCCGATGCAGGGGCTCGCTCACGTAGGCTTGGATTCTGGCTCTGCCACCTACGGGAAGCATAACGTGGGCTAAATTACGCAGCTTCCTCACCTGGAAAATGGGCACAGTCGTCGCACGCCCCGTAAGTCAATTGTGTGGTGTCCTTAGCACACTGAGGAGAACGTAACGTGCACAAGCCGAGCACGTGGGTGTGTCCCCTGCTACTACCATTATCGAGGCACACACACCAGGTCCAGCAAGTAGGTTTTCCCTGAGAGATTTTAAATGTTTTAAGAATAGTAAGGAGGCTCTCTGATGTCAGACATGGGGTGACAGGAGCAGAGAAGCCCAGATCTGCCATGTAACCTTCTCATTTTGGTATCGTCATTGACGGAAAAGAAGAGTCAGACCCTTGACGTAGCAAGGGTTAAATCAGACCTCACCATTTTCCTAACATGTTGACTGTGACCCACAATAAGAAAGAAACAGTAAAATCTAGAACACACACACACAGCTGAAACAAAAGTTTCAATGAACAATTATCTCCCTCCCTGTGTATAACACACTCTAACAAATTCTATCCTGTTTGTTTTAAATTTTTGCAATCCCCTAAAGCGATTTCATGACCCTCCCTTAGAAAAGCAAGAAGCTTTCCAAAAATGGAAGAGTTGCTGATAAAGCTGAGGAGCGATGGTCAACCCCAAGTTGGCAGATAAGCGTTATGGGTGGGGTTCCAGTTAAATATTGCTGCATAAGAAACAACCCTACAACATAGTGGTTTACACCAATAATGTAGTATTAATTTTCACGGCTGGGAGGATTACACGAGCTCTCGTGCATCCAGCTGGGACTGTGGTCATCTGAAAGCTCAGCTGGGCTGGATATCCAAGATGGTGCCCTCCGAGGGCTGAAAAAGTGGATGCTGGCGGTCAGCTAGGCGGTCAGCTGAGGCTGTCACCCAGAACACTTGCAGTGGCGTCTCCGGGTGACGTGGAGACACTTCTCACATTATGACAGCTGAGTTCAGAGAGAAAGTGAACCAAGAGTAAAGGTTCCAAGAATCCAGAACCAAAAGCCTCCGGGCCATTAAAGGCTACACCTGGAAGTGGACAGAGCTGTCACAGCATCATCCCAGATTCAAGAGGGAAGAAATAGACTTCACCCCTGCAAGGAAGGATGGAAAGACCACGTCGCAGAAGAGCTTATGGGATGGGAGACATGGCCGCATCCACCTGTGGAAAATACAGCCCTGCGGCAGTCGCTAACCGGAGCCTTTCTCCCGCAGCTCACTCTGGGATAGTGTATAGACCGCCTCATCTGCTCTGGGCTCCATTTCTCATCAACAGAAAAAAAAGGAATTGATTAAATATGTCAAAACACTTTATAACTCCAAACATCTGTGTTCAGGATAAAGTTGGGGAATACATACACCACCTTACATTTTGTGTATTTGACGTAGCAGAAAGTCACCCAACTCACCTTGATTCTTGCTTTGTATTTGCCAAGCCCTGAAATGCCCCTACAGGTTTTCATATCAGAAAAAACAACTCTTTCCCTCCCACCAGCCAGGCAAAATCATGCTGAAAAGATCCTCACGGGCCGTCCTTGGTTTTCACTCCTCAAAGCCATCAGGACATGAACAAGGTTCTCCGAAGTACCCATTTGGTGAAAACCGATCAGAGGCACCATGAGTATTTGCAGTAGGCAGGGAACCGCATTCTCCTGCACAAGGCACATGGGAAAGAAGCAAAAACCGCTAGGATTTTATGGCATCACCTTGTCAGGCCTAGAGGAGGTAGAAAAGAAACGCACAGCCAGAACTACAAAAAGAACATCCTGCCAGACTTCAAGATCAATTCCAGTATAAACCAAAATGACTGCTTTTCAGAGGGAATCGTATTTCTTGTCCACTGCCTCAAGAAGCTATAGGCACTTAAAGTATTCGAATCTGTTCTCCTTCTCTTTGGATACAATCACTAATCTTTCTTCCTTGCCTTTTTTCTTTTCTTTCTTTTTTTTTTTCCTGGGGATGCAACCTATTCACCTAGCACATAAAATACTCATATTATGACACCCAGGCTTTAGAGCTTTACATGAGAATCAGCAAACCTTATTTTAGCCCAATCCAGAGAACGTGTGAAGCACGGACGGAACTCTAGGCTTATTCCCCAGATAAGTCATTTATTTCTTTCCTCAAAGAAAAATCCAATATCCTGAGATCAGATGCATATTGAAGCTTTGGTGGAAAAGAGCCAGACGGGGCTGGATTAACATGTTCACATTGGCCTCTCCCCGTAGAGTGATCTGTGAGGACGCAGGGAAGCTCCGTGGAGGAATGTCCCACGCCGGGTGGGGGCAGGGCCTCTGACCTGGTCATCAGCCACACCGTCCATCCTGGAGCGGGGTAGAGTCCACCTCACCCGAGCGATCCTGGAAGCACTTTCTGATTTACTGACTCCTGAGAGAGGCATGCGTTTCCTTCATGTTTCAAGAGATTTTTAACAGCAAGCAGAAGACAGCAAGCCTGGACTTCCTACCTATTCAGGACCCTGCTTCCCACCCCCTGGTCCTCCACGCCCAGCTACACCACGCAAGCCAAGCTGTCGCAGGTGTCTGGGCACACAGTGCTCCCTCTGCCTGTGACACCCTTCACCACCCCACCCCTACTTAGAAGCACCTACTCATTTGAGGGTCCCGAGCCCAGGGCCCCCCCCCCAGTCGACCCTCCGTGGAGTTTGCCTCTCCCACCCTGGCCCACACTCCCCAGAGCTCCCTGAACTGACTTTGATGTGTGCTTTCACACGCTACAACCTCCCTCACCAGCGTACCCGTTTCTTAAAGACAGGACTCCTATCTTTGTGTAGCTGGAACCCCAAAGAGCACGTCACACACAGAAGCACTGGTACGTTTTAATCGAATAACCAGAGAGACAGCAGAAAGAATGACCAATCCGCCACCAGCTAGGCTGCAGCCTTTGTATCCCAAACGTCATCTTCTAGGCTGATTATTTGGAACCGGCCTCCCAAATAGCACCACCCTCTATCGTAGATTCTCACAGCAGAAACCCAAGAGTCCTTCCTAGTACCTGCCTCTCCCTTACACCACACCTCCCTCCCCTCCCCAAGTCCCGACCACACCACCTCCAAAACAGGTCTTAAAAGCCCACCCACCTCTCTCCTTCCACAAGGTTCCACCATCGCTCACCCAGATCCCCTTGAACAAAGGTTGTGTTCCCCCAGGCAGCAGCCCCCAGCCAGTCACCCCCTTCAGAGCCTCACCCAAGAGCATGTGCTTCCCGGAGCAGCCCCCCGCCAGAGACTGACAGACGGGAGTCTGAAGACCCTGCCGTTTCACCCAGCACGGCTATCAACCCTCACGGTTGGGGACATGGAGGTGCTGTCAGCCTGTGTCCCGGCTGGACTTCCTCCTCTGCACAGCCCTGCTGCCTCCCCTGCCCTTGCATGGGAATTTATCCCTCATAAACGCCCTGCCCGTCCCATTCCTGCCTGCTTCCTGAGACACGCACCTGCCAAGCATGGGGGGGTCGGGGTGTAGGAGTCCACCGAGGAACTGCCCTTCTAGTGTACGTATTGGGGTGCTGGGCGCCTGGGAGGCTCGGATGGTTGAACATCTGCCCTCAGCTCAGGTCATGATCTCCAGGTCCTGGGGTCAGGCTCTCTGCTCAGTGGGGAATCTGCTTCTCCCTCTCCCTCTGCATCTCCCCCTGCTTTTGCTCACTGTCTCTCTCAAGTCAATAAATTAAAAAGTTAAAAGAAAAAATACAAAATGGGATCGGGAGGGAGACAAACCATAAGAGACTCTCAATCTCACAAAACAAACTGAAGGTTGCTGAGGGGAGGGGTGGTGTGGAGAGGGTGACTGGGTGATGGACATTGGGGAGGGTATGTGCTATGGTGAGTGCTGTGAAATGTGTAAGCCTGACCATTCACAGACCTGTACCCCTGGGGCAAATAATACATTATATGTTAGTAAAAATAATTAATTTTAAAAATCTTTAAAAAAAAAGTACAAAATAGATATTGGGGCACGGCACAGTCCATTCAGGCTGCTATCACCAAACTCCACAGACCAGGAAGCTTCAATAGCAAAGGTTCACTTCGTACTGTTCTGGATCCAAGGTCAAGGTGCCAGTGGATCCAGTGTCTGGTGAGAACCTGCCTCCTGGTTCATAGGCAGCACCTTCTTGCTGGGCTCTCACCTTGCAGAAAGCATGAGGAAGCATGCTGGGGTCTCTTTTATAAGGACACTAATCCCAAAGACCCTGATTCCCAGGATTTAGGATTAGAATTCACCATATGAATTTGGAGGACACAAACATACAGTCCACTACGCCACGTCAAACTGCATTCTTAAAAGGTGTCCGCTGCTGAAAATCAGAAAACTATGAAAGCTTTTACACCGCACAGCGCTTCCTCCTCAATGCGGTCGTCCCAAAGACAGCTGATCAAGGAGCAGGAAGAAAAACTAGGGGGAAAGGAAGAGGAAAAAGAAGAAGGAGGACTTCTGGGGCTTTCAACACAGCACAGGACCCCGTGTGATGTCCTTCCTCCTCTCTGCCCTTTCTCCTGTCTGTCTGTCTGTCTGTCTCTCTCTCTCTCTCTCTCTCTCACACACACACACTCACTCACTCAGACACAGTTTCTGCATTCAGCTCATCTCCCCACTAGACCAGAGCCCTTTGAGGCCAGGGAGAGAGCCCACCCTTCTGCATGGCACCCACACAAGTCCCAGACCAGGCAAAGACGGGCCGTAAGCTTGCAAGTGGTTTGCGCTCACTCTTAATCAACCTTATTGATCGACATTTCTCTTGATTACTGTAGCTATGTCATAAGTCTCGAAGTCAGGTGACTCCTCCTACTTGACTCTTCTTTTTCAAAGTTACGATGGCTGTTCCGGTTCCTTTCCATGTCAATTTTAGGATAATTTTGCCAATCTACAAAAATCATGGTGGACTTTTTTTTTTTAAGATTTTATTTATTTATTTGACAGACAGAGATCACACTTGATCTTAGCCAAAAGGCCGAGAAGCGATGACAAACAGAGATCACAAGCAGGCAGAGAGGCAGGCGGAGAGAGAGGGGGAGGCAGGCTCCCCGCCGAGCAGAGAGCCCGACGCGGGGCTCGATCCCAAGACCCTGAGATCATGACCTGAGCCGAAGGCAGAGGCTTAACCCACTGAGCCACCCAGGCGCCCCATGGTGGACTTTTGATAGGCATTATATTAAACCTCTTTGTCAACGTGGAGAGATTCTCTATCTTTATCATACTGACTTTCCTGACATGAACGCAGCATGTCTCTCCATTCACGTGACTTTCTTTGATGGTTTCCATCAGTACTTTGTAGTTATCAGCATCTGAGCTCTGTTATTTATACCCAAATACTGTTTGAGAGTTTATAAATGGTACTTTTTTAAATTTTTTTATTTCCATGGGCTCTTTGCTATTACATAGAAATAAAATCATTTTGTGTATATTTATCTTGTCTCTTACAACTTTGCTGAGCTCTCTTGTTCATTTTAGGAGGATGTTTTTGCAGATTCCGTGGGATTTTCTACAAAGACCATCATGTCATACACAGGTATACATTTGTTTTGATCACTGCCTTCTATTTCTAGTACATGATCCTAATTTCCCATTTATAATCGTAGTCTAATGTTTCCCTTTCAAACAAGTTATGTAGAAAAAAGTGAATTGATTTACATGAAAATAGTAAATAAATCATGGTAAAACAAGTACATACGTGAGACCAAGGTTGTAATCTGTGGCACAGTGTGGGGAACCTTGCGTTTTATCGTAACACTCACACCGGCCCTACCGCGCCAGGTGGGGCCCACCTGGGTACGAGGAGGTGCTGGGTACTAGGAGGGAGCAGACAGAGACAGAGGCATCATTATTGCCCATGTTAATTGAGTTTTTGCTAGAATCTGTATGGCACTACCTCAATTCTTTTAAAACTCAGAAATCGGTCAGTTAGGTCAGCTGTAGGTAAAACTTCTGAATGAAGACTTTCCACGTTAAGTTGCATAACCCAGAGCATCTCCGCCAGCGAATCTGGTAGACCAGGGTCCTCCTAACACACTCACGCGAGCTCTGCTCTCCCGTCGGCCACCCTAATTAGCTTTTGTGCAAACAGCCTCATCAGATCTAATAAAAATCTCTCCCTCCGAACAAGACGTTTCATGACATCACTCCCCTTGGGGCAGCTGGGAGGATGACCTTCCATTTGATGGAAGTGGAGGATTCGTTTTTATGGTCTGCCCCTGCTAATGTGTGTTTAGACAGAGCAGGACGATCAATACGAAGGAGAGGAGGCTGATTTGACTCACCGGAGTTGAGGAAAGGACCTTGCTTCCCCATCCATTTTTATAAATCACTTTAAAGGTCTATCGATCTTTCCCTGGGCACCGAGGGGCACTAACTCCCCGGGCAGCAGCCTGTCAAGCCCCTTAACCCTTTCTGGTATCCCGCTGCCGGCCAGAGCCATCGGTTAGCAGACACTTGGGCTGATGCTCCCTCCCCAGGCCCAGAGTCTGGCTGAACCATTCACCAAGTGTGACTTTCAAGGCATTTGGGAAATAAAGAAGTGCCCTTCACCCCTATCTACACACACGTGCATATGCACGAGTGCGTGCACGCTTGCACACCACATCTCATGCACGCCTACAGAGACCCATGCAAACCCAGCAAAAGCAAAAGCACGAAGTGCGTATACAAGCAATAGGGCTGTACACCTCCTCTGAGCACCACTTCAAAGGGGCCATTCACTGTCCCTCCAACTGTATTTTGCCCCAGTTTCGCCACTCGGGAAGGTGGGACAGCGGTGTATACTGGGTTTCCTTCTGGGCCACCCCGAATTGCAGGGACAGCTCTGAGCTGAGCCCCTCCCCTCCCCTGTTCCGAGATGCCGCCCACACGTGTGACTGACGGGTCTCATCCAAGGCCCCACAACGCACAGGTGCACCATGGAGACAGCGCTTGGGATGTCCCAAGTGGTTATTAAACACAGTCACTTAAAAGAGAGTTTGGGGGTATCTTACTGACTTAGAAGAGAGCCCCTCCCAGGAGCAGCATCACCACGGAGCATTTGAATCCCAGCCCGCTGCCCTGCATCTGTGACCTCCCACCCCAGTGGCTTGACGCGTCTCTACTTCAGCCACTCCCCATGGCCCTTCATCTTTGGGGGACATTGTGTGACACTGAGCGTCGGTGGGGTTGGGGTCTGCACAGGACTGTGAAGGGATGGGGTCCAGCCAGCGGCTAGGAGCCCATGCAGACCTCAGGGTGCAGGTGAACCATCCGAGCTATGGGCGCTGGGCGGCTTATGCAGAAGGGAGGGGGCACCTCCATCGTCCCGAGTGCCTCCGATGGGGCATCTGTTGGTGCAGGGTCCGGTGGACCCTTCTCGGGGGTTGGGGCTCGGGGCTTCCCAGGGAATAAGAAACAGGAAGTGGGCAGCAAGTGGGAGGGGGAGGACATGCTCTGCCCTTGCACTAACCTTGAGGATGCCTTCGTCACAAAAGAGCTCCAGTTCTGTTGCCTTTATGGCACTAAACCCAAACCTTCAGCAGGGACAGGAAGTAGATACTGCCAACCACGTAAGGAAAGGGAAGGGAGGGGACCCAACGGGAGGGCAAGGGCCCCTCTTTCCTGAGCCTGCTCCGCCCCTCACCCCTTCCCCTGTTGCTCCTCCTGCTCCCGCCTTGGTCCCTCCAGGCCACCGTCTTCCAATCTGGCAATCAGGGTGGCCCTCCCGAGGCACCAAGAGACAGGTCACCTCCCACCTTAACCCTCTGTCTCCTGCTGTGAAAAGTTAAAAGCAGATCTCTTTCTTAATGCTCAAGGTCCTTTGAGTCTGGTCGTGGGGGACTCCTTGCCTCAGACCCGGCCTGCCCGAGGCCACGAGCCCCATCCAGACCCCAGAACCTCGGGGTCTCCCCATGATGTCCCCGACACCTCCTCTCCTTCATTCATGTTCCTACCTCATCAGCCCCAACTTCAGGTGGAGAAACTGCGGTTTGGAGACACTACGTTGTTTGCCCAAGGTCACACGCTGGGACTTGTGCAGACCCGAAGGCCATGCTCTTTGTCCCACAGGAAAAGGGTCAGATGGTGAGGCCTTGTCTCTGCCTGTTTGTAGCCCAGATGGAGCAAAGGCAGCATGGCCTGCAGTTTCTGGGTGGCCCTGGTGCGCGGCCCAGCTTCTCCCTCCTTCCCGGGGTGGCCCTTGCCTGGGTCACTGAAGGTCTCAGGCTCTTCTCCTGAGTGGAACGAGACACAGCCTGGGCAGCTGACAGTGGCATCCCGGATCTTTCATAGAAGTGCTGTGGCCTTCCGTAGGCAGAGACCCGATTGCCCGGCTTCTCCCCTCCTGGGGAGGTGGGCAAGCTTTTGGGAGAGGAGGGGGACTTACTTGGTGCCCCTGGAGTTTCAGGGATAACTGATCTGCGAGGCCCTTGGGATGTGACTGACTGACTGTCCACCCTGTAGGATTAGCAAAAATGCGTGAAAACGCTGGGAACCAGGAGCTCTGAGCAAATGGGGATATTACGGTGACCAAAGCCTGGCTGCCTGGCCGGGGGTGGAACACGGGGGGATTCGCGAAAGGGAACGAGGCAAGGCTGGGAAGGAACTGGAAAACACTGTCATGGGCTGGATTCCAGCAGAGAAGTGCTGGTCTGCAGTGTGATCCTGAGTAAGTTCCCGAACTTCTCTGGACCCCTTTCCTACCGCTGTAAAATCAGAACATTGGACTGGCCTTTTCGATCTTTCCAGGCATTAAAAGTATCACCCATGTTCCCCCAAGTCTGCACCGTGAGGCACAGTCCCTGCCATTCTGGGGGATGTCATTGCTCCCATGTTCCACTGAGGCTCTGAGAACCGCGTTGTTCCCAAGGTTGCAGAACGAGATGGGGGGCTGGGCCAGGAGCAGAACCGGCTCCATCTGCCTCCAGGGCGGTGCCCTCCCTCCTTGCAGGCGCTGGCCTGAACTGGCTGGCCGGCCCCCCAAGCCTCCCATGCTGGTGGGAGGCCCGCCAGGCACAGCCAGTGTGTCCTCCGCGGCGGCCCGTGCCAAGCGGCCCTGCCCAGACCGCACGAGGAGCTGGCCGTGGCCTGCCAGCCTGTTTCTCATTTAGAGCAAGCCCCGGCTGCAGCCCAGACATTCCAGAGGGGACATGCAGACGCCAATCCCGCCCATGGCTTGGGAAACCGGGCTGCAGGCAGCCCCGTGGTCAGAAAGTGCCACAGTGTTTTCCCTTCCCCGTTGACATTTTAAAAGTTGTTTAACCCCTCAAGGAGTTTGGGCCACTCTTTCAGGGGCCCTGACCCTGGCATTCAAGGCCCCCGTGGCCAGGAACACACGTACATCTGCAGAGCAGGCCAGACTCCCCTTGGCCCCCACGCGCTTCTGCATCGGCCCTCCCCTGGGTCTGTGTGCACAGCCCGGTCTCCACCTCGCAGACAGCCTCACCTCCAGCTGGGAGTCCAGAGGCTTCCTGGTGGAGGGGGCCTTGAACAACACAATGCCGCTAATGTTGTGTCAGCTGCTGGCTGAAGTGAGATTCCCCACCTCCTCCCAGGAAGGAGCAGGTGGGACTGCTCTAACTGTCCCTGGAAGAATCCTACCCTTCACACATCCTTGAGTGAGTTAATTAGAGACTGCCTCCTAATGATGTAAGTAGTGCTCCTGAATTCTGCCCAAGTGGCAATTTGCCGTCAACATAAGGCTGCTGCCTGTGCTGCTGGCCGGCTAGGCATCGGGTGCGAGGCTCGGAGCTCTTCCTGGCCGCCCCCCTCCGCCTGCTGCCCGGCAGCTGGATTACGCTTGCTTGGTCTGCTAGTCAAAATAAATTCTTCCTCCCGCCAGGGCGCCATTTCAACCCCCAAAGGTAGGGCTTTGTCTTCTTTTCCTTTATCTGTTTTTTTTTTTCCTTTCTGATTTATAAACCCTTGCTAATGGGACCAGGGGCTTTTAAAAATGGTTCCCACCTATGGCAGTTCCTTAAAACATCAAAAAAAGAATTCTCGTGTGATCTAGCAAGTCCACTTCTGGGTATAGACTCAGAAGAGTCGAGAAAACGGTCTTGAATAGATATTTGTACACTCATTCATAGCAGCATTATTCCCAACAGCCACAGGGCGACACAACCCCAGTGTCTGTCCGTGGGGGAACGGATGAATGGATAAGCCGCACGCGGTCCAGCCAGACAATGGAATATTACTGAGCCCTCAAGAGGAAGGAGATTCTGATACCTGCTCCAATGTGGATGAAGCTCGAGGACACCGTGTTGAGTGACATAAGCCAGTCACAAAACACAGATCTGAGTGATTCCACTCGGTATGAGCTCAAAACCCTAAAGACAGAAGGAATGGGGGTTGCCAGGAGCAGAGGGAAGGGGAATGGAAAGTTAGTGTTTAAAGGGACAGAGTTAGCTTTTGCAGGATGAAAGGTATTCAGGGGATGGACGGACGTGAAGGTGCTCAGTGTGCCCCTCAACTGCACACTTAAAAAGGGTGAAGACAATCATTTTTATGTCATGTGTATTTTACCACAATAAAAAAAAATGGTTAAAAAAAAAAAGCAACAGAGATGCCTGGGTGACTCAGTCATTAAGTGTCTGCCTTCAGCTCAGGTCATGATCCCGGGGTCCTGGGATCGAGTCCCGCATCGAGTCCCACATGCTGAGTAGGGAGCCTGCTTCTCCCTCTCCCTCTGCCGCTCCTCCTGCTTGCTCTCTCTCTCGCTCTCTCACTCTCTCTCTCTCTTTCTATCTCTCTGTCAAATTAATAAATAAAATCTTTTTTTAAAAGGTCATAGCTGTCCAGGCTCTCTGATCGGTGGCCTTCAGGCTGACAGGATGACAGGTCACTCTGATGCTGCAGACATCAGCGTCTCTACGGGACAGAGCCTCTCACATGTGCAGACGCCATGCCAGCCAGGCTCAAACTGGGACCTCAGGGAGAGGGAGCCAAGTGACGGACCCAGGGACATGCACGTTGCCGCCGAAGCCAGCAAGACTGAGGGAGGGAAACTGGCCCTGACACCACATAGTGCTCTTTCTGCAGGACAGGAAAACATTCTGGGTAAAGGAGGACGCACACTCCCCTCTGGGAGACGGCCCTTTAATGAGGAAGCTGGGAAGGAAGCAAGTGCCTTTTTCCAGCACCGTTACAGCCTCTCCTGCCCCAGACCATGCCCAAGGATGGAGGCAGGCAGGTGAGGAGGCCAGGCCATGGGTTATGAGCCTCCTGACCAGCTTCCTTCCATTGCCCCAGAGGCATACCATGCCGGAAGTGCACAGGCATCTCTAGGGGTGTACATGGGTCTTCCTCCAACCACCTGTTCTCCTCCTTATCCAGCTCTCGGTTACAGCCTTGGCCAAAGACCTGCTCACCCCAACTCCAAAGACGAACACATGACTCAGCCTGGCCAGTCAGAACACTGGAACCCCTACCATCAACCACAGGATATATGTGTGACCCAAATCAGAGTGGACTCCAGGACTTATTCTAAAATAATTGAGGTAAATAGTGTCTCTTTCCCCAAAGATAAAGGAGGGGCTAATCTTGGAGCTGCTGTAGACCATCTTTGCCACCTTAGAGAACATGAAGTCAACATAAAGAAAAACAGGAAAGAGAAAGAGAGCTTGCTACCATGCCTGAGCACCTAGATCTAGCCATACCTGAGGCTTCATTCATCCCCCACATTTTAATAAATTCTCTTTTCTTCTTAAGCCGTTTTGAGTGGGGTTTCTGTCCCTTGCAAACAAAAGAAAATTCTATTTGATACAGAAACAGACTCTCAGAATTGATCCCTGCCAGCTTCCAGCCACCGCTTTGCCCTCTCCCTGTACGAGGCTGTGCTCGCTCCTAGAACACACAACCTGAAAACCTAAGTGGTTTAACACAGCCAAGGTTTATTTCTGACTCACCTCCCAGTTCATCGCAGAAGAAGGGAGGTTAGTGGGGGGCTGGCGTGGCTCCAGGCAGCTTTCTGGAGACCCAGGTTCCTTCCAAGAAGTGGACCACTACCTTGGGCCTCGCAGTATCCACTGGGGTATGAGTCTGCCCCCAGTGAATGAGGTGCGAGAGCATGAAGAGAGGACACAGCTGTTCTCAGCAGCCCAGTCCAGAGGGGACAGTCACCTCTGCTCATCCTCCACAAATGAGAGCCTGGCCCCAAGAAAAGAGGCTGTCATGGGCACACAGCACCCATGTCTGTCTACCCTCATCCCTCTCCCCATGCCCTGCCCCCATATGAAGCTGTTGACCTTCACAGCTAGACTCACAGTGTTTGCGCCCCTCCCCACCACCTTCCACCCTCCTCGACTCATCTACGGTTCCAGTGCGATGATCTAGAGGGGCTCTGCTCTCCCTGGAGGCCAGGTATGATTGACACGGCAGGGAACCAGAGCCCCACCCACACTTAAAGTGTTTGTGGGGTTGAAAGGGAGGGGGCTGGGCAAAGGCCAGGGGAGGGGTGGCTGCAAAACAATGTCCTTGGCATCGAGAATGCCCTCTGTTGCCTAATGACCTCTGTCTCTCCCTCCCCCAAAGTCCCTCCATCACTACCCAGACAGGACACTCAAACGGAGACCCAGAGAGGATTTATAGAATGTGGCCCGAACGCAGCTCACTTTACAGATGGGTAATATGTGAGTTACAGGGCAGAGCCCAGATGCACATCCCAGGGACCCTGTCCAGGGCTCGACCCCTGGGTCATCTCCCAAGCCCTGATCCAGGAGAGGACAGACAATAGGAAGGACCCTGCATTCACAGACCCCCTGCGGAGTGTCCCAGCTTGTGGAAGTTGCCTTTTGTATCACTCGGGTTCTAGATCCCACAATTAGTTCCCAATTCCACCAGACAGTAACAGGGCAGGTCCCTCGGAGAGGGGGCAGTGTGCGTTCAGGAGGAGAGGAGGGCAGCCTGTCCACGGAGGAGCCAGGCTGCAGGCCGGACGGAGGGGCTCCACATTGCCTATCACTCAGATCCAGGTCCCGCCTAGATCCCCGGAGTGGATCCCGGAGCTCCTTCTCAGTCCCTGAGCAGCAAGGGAGGCAAGCGTAGGTTGGGCTGGTGCAGGATGGGGCCAGCAGGACGGGGACGGGGACAGGGACAGGGGCAGGGCCAGGGCCCAAGACGGGTCCAGGGGGATATGGGACATCACACATGGGCTCAGCTGCCAAGAGGGAGGAGAAGAAGGGAGAGAGAGGAGAAGCGGCCAAAACAAAGGCCCTGGGAAAGAAAAGCCAAGAACAAAGCCCACTAATATTACTAGTCAAAGACCTGTTTCTCTGTAAACTTTAATTCATCCACTAAATGTCAAGCGCCGTTGGCTGGGGCACCTTCTCCACACTTCCCCTGGTTATTAATGCGTACTTAGCGGCAGCGGGAATTAGAAGCTCCATAATAATACCCTTTCCAAAACACTGCAGATGAACATTTCTGTTTGAAATTTAAGGAGAATTCTATTATGGCTGCAACACATTATGTGAAAGGCCGGCGTTGGCGGGGTTTCGCTCCTGCTGCCCCCACACCGGGGGCTGGAGCTACCGTGCCAGGACCCAAGCTTGTGGAATGTGGCCACGCGCGGTCGGGGGCAGGGACACAGCCAACGTGGCCTGTGGAATTCTGCTCCCCCTGCCCTACCCCGCGAGGCCTCGTCAGCCTTCCCCGGGCTCCGTCCTCCTTTCCGGGGCCATGCAGAGGGAGCATCCGCAGGGTGTCTGGGGACTGCCAAGCTCTTGCTCCAGCCCCAGTCAACCCAGGGTCAGGAGGCCCCCTGGCTTGGGAGCTCAGAGTGTGAAAAATAAAGTCTACACTTTGTCTAAACTGACCTTCTTAATCCAAGACTGGAGTGTTGGTCACCCCTGCATTTGTTTTCATTTCCGCCCACACTGTGAAGGAAGATGACACAATGAGGTCCTGTTACACCTCACTGTGTCCTTTGAGGTCTCTGTCATCCCTCGCCAGGACGCAGAGCTGGCCAGCCTGCCTGCAGTCTCACCCTTCCCATCCAACTCAGAAAAAGTCCTAAAGCCCCGATGGCACCCTGTAGCTCTTCAGCCCATTTCCTTAGCCAAGAACCTAGGATCCTGTCAAGGTGGGCCCCTCCTGGCCTTCCCTACCCCCAACTCACTCATCTGGGGTTTCACCCCTCCATGCTTTGGTAGGACAGTGCGGCTCATTGCTCGGCAATGTGATTGCTTCCTTATACCTCAGGGCCTTTGCATATGTTATCTCCGGAAACCCCCTCCTCCACCACCTAGCTAACCTGTCCATCCTTCAGGCAGCCCCTCCTCCAGGAAGCCTCTGCCCCTCTCCCACGGCTCCCCAGGCTGGCTCAGTGCCCCTCTGTGAACCAATAGCCCCATATAATCTCCACATAACCTCTGCCTGGTCCTGAGCCTGTCCCTCTCACTATGCAGGTGCTTAAGGCAGAGACGAGGTTCCTACCATCTCTGTGTTGCCAGCCCCTGGCACTGGCCCTGACACATAGTAGATGCTCCCCCCCCCAAAAAAAAATTTGCCCAGTGAATGAAACTTGCTGAACTAGGCACAATCCCTCCCAAGTGTTCAGGTTCATTGGACGAGCAGGATGACATTGTGATGCATGGGATTGGCTAGGCAGGGCTAAGCCTCCCAAGTTTCACTCCCTGTAGCCCTCCAGTTCGGAGGGGCCCCAGACATATCCTCACAGGACACCTGGAGGGTGGACTGAAGCGGAAGCCTCTCTTCCACTTCAAGCTCAGCACCCTGGGTGATCACTTCTGTAGCTCACACCCGCTGCCCAGCTCCTGGCTTGCCTCAGCGTGAAGCGAGGCTGCAACTGCCCCATCATCGTGCACGCGCTCCTTCAGCTCTCTAGCCCTGGGCCACCGTGTGTTTTGCTTCTCTGTGCAAGGCTCCAGCTCCTTCAGGCAGGACAGCCTGGAGGACACGACCAGCCCTGGAGGCAGCAACATCCATCCCCACGTGCTGCAGCATGGTTTCTGATTCTACCTGACTCTTGACGTCCTCACTTCCCACTTCACATCCTGCTTCCCTTCCCAAACCTCTGCTCTACAGACTGGGAGCTCCAGCTTCAGACGTAAAGCCAACAGATGCATAGGGACAGCGTGCACAACTCCCACAGTGGTGTGAGGCCAGCTCCCTACAGCAGACCATGCACTTGCCAGTGGCTCTGCTCCTGGCTGATGGATAGAAGATGGCCCTGCACTGGCTCAACAACCAGACTGAGACATAATGAGACGCTCCAACATGGAAACACCAAAGCATCGTGAGGCAGAGATGTCAGGGAAAGTCCCAGAGAGGGGTGGCCTCTGAACTCAACCTTGAAGATCAGGAGTATCCAGTGGAGGCAGCCTATGGTCCCCAGGCTGAGGAAGGAGGCCCCATCAGAGCCAGGCCTCCACCTGTGGGAGGACGGCCACCCAAGGGTCCTCAACTCCAGCTCCCAAGCCTGTGGGGTGATGCTAACCCAGACCGGGGCTGCTTGGCCTTCCCCTGTGCCCGAGGTCCTGATGATCAGAGAATGAAGGTCAACCAATCCCAAGAGAAAACTGCTCAAGCCAAACAAGAAGTCGGAGAGTTGGCATTTTCTATGGAGAAAAGAGCCAAGTCTGGGGTGAGATGCAGAAGTGGAGTTTGGCCAGTCTGAGGGCAGAGTGGAGCTCTGCCTTGCTTCTGAGAGAGCATGGGAGATGGCAAATCCATGGCATCTCCCCCACCAGCAGTGTGCCCAGGGAAAGGGAGGTGGCCACAAAGAGCTCTCAGGGACCTGAGAAGATGTTCCCAGGCCCCCCTGCCAGTACCCAAGCGACGAGGAGAAGACAGCCATGGAAAGGCAAGCGACATGCCCAGGACAACATGGAGTAGAGAAGAGGACAAGTGATGACCACAGACGGCCCACATGTGCTCCTCTTAGAAGGTGGACTCGACCCCAGAGCGAGGGGTCCCCCTAAACTGACAAAAATACATTTCTGTCCTTTGGAATTAAGCTCAGCCATAAGGCCTTCGAGGAGGTCCCTGGAACCCCCACAGACTGTGGCCTGAGATTCGCACAGAAACCAATCTCCAAGTTCATATTTCAAGGCGACACCCGTGCATTCACCAGCGCTGGAAACGCGACCACCACCAGAGGGACCGATGGCCCTAGGGCGAGGGTTTCCAGCAGCGGTGGAAAAAGCCAGGGCAAGATTTAAAGCTAACCAACCAAACCAATTGGAAACAGCAGGGGAATTTGCTGTGAAAGTTGGTTTCAAGCTCACCCCATCCATAATTACTCACTCTGAAAGTGTCACGATTCTCCTGCCAAAATTATGGCTTCCCTCCCCTTATTAAGCCCCTTTCACACCACTCCTTCTTCGCTCTGCAAAAATGGATTTCACTCAAAAAAGAAATTAGAAAAATAATTGATGTAATAACCATAACCTTGAAAATACTTCTGCCAGAATTTAAGAGCAGAAGGGAAAGGAGGCCCAAAATAAAGGCATCTCTCTGGAAATCAGAAATCTAAATTAGTTCTGAGCACCGGCTACACCCACTTCCCCGCCAACTCCTTGGAGGTGAACGTGAGTGATCCTGCTCCCGTCACACAGGAGACAGGACCGTGTGCTGCCTCGGGGTGTCTGGTGCCCGCCAGTCTTGCCTCCTGCTTTTACAGATGGGCAAACTGAGGCACACGGCTCTGCCTGTTCTCCTTCCAGGAGCCTAATAGAACGTGGCTCCTCGGCTCCTTTGAAGTCAGGTGTGGCCCGATGACTGGCTTTGGCCAACCAAATGTGAGTAGAAACAACATGGGTCGTTTCTGATGGAAGCTCTAAGCCTCTCGGGGTGACTCCCCAGTCTCCCCCTGGAGCTGTTTAGGGATCACGAAGCCCCGAGTCGAGGCGATTCTGCATCAGCCTGCACTTCTGACCAGCTGTGACCAACAGAGCCCTCCTGCTGACCAGCATCAGACACGTAGCAAGAGCCAAAGTCCATCCATGTTGTTTATAAGCCACGGCATGTGGGGCTGTTTGTTACTGCCCCAAACCTGCCTCACGCTCTGTGTCGGTGCTACCGACCCGCTGCTCTAGTTCTTCTGAGAACCGTCCCTAACGGCAGGATACACTTTTCGTTTGACTACATTGCAGGATCCATGAAGAAAACCTACCACGTTGCTGGGCCAAGAACATCCTTTGAATGGCGGAGTGAAGACTCCATGAGGAAGTGAGTCAAAAACTGGTGTTAAGTGGCGATCTTGAAGTGGGGAGACCAATCCGATGTGTGTAGATAAGAACAGTCCGCCTGGGCACCTGGGTGGCTCGGTGGGTTGGGCCTCTGCCTTCGGCTCGGGTCGTGATCCCAGGGTCCTGGGATCGAGCCCCGCATCGGGCTCTTCGCTCATCGGGGAGCCTGCTTCCTCCTCTCTCTCTGCCTGCCTCTCTGCCTACTTGTGTTCTCTCTCTCTCTGTGTCAAATAAATAAATAAAATCTTAAAAAAAAAGAAGAAGAAGAACAGTCCGCCTTCTGGCGATGGATCAACAGGGCCCACGGGCTCTTAACTCGGAACCCAAAATCCACCCAAGTGACTACTAACGACTGCCTCGTAAAGGCAAGGCAAAGAGGCCCAGAGCACTTAGGTGAGTCACCCAAGGTCACAGCTAGCATGTGAGCTGCCAAGCTGACTCCAACGCCTGGGATGGTCCCCAGCCTGCCTGGGCGCTCGCACTCCAGGACAGGAGCCCCAGGGGGAAGCCCGTGTCCTTAATGCTCACCTGCCACTCTCAGTCAAACATAAGCACAGACAGAAGCTGACATGTGAGATGAGCAAACGTGCCAGATGTCAATATAACGTCAACCTCAGATGCCTCTTCCAGAATGTGGGAGCCATAGGCATCAGGAAGCCTGCAGCCAGGACGAGCAGGTTATGGGAGTCCTACACTCCGATCCTGCCAGCGGATCACGGCCTCTCTGTGCCTCAGTTTCTCCTGCAGGTACAGCAGACAGGCTGGACAAATTCACCCTTAGGACCTGTTCCAGTTCCAAAGATCTACAGTTCCTGTAAACATACCTCTGGCTGATAAAGGAAAGAAAGTCGAACCCTTTTAAGAAAATCGCAAAAGCCCTAAAATTACGTGAAAGCCTTTGAGATCCGTGAAAGAAAGGCATTTGCTAAATCCCCTCTATTATTTCCAAAGGATATTTTCTATTATTATTATTTACCAAAGGAATTTCTGGACAGAGTTTAAGTGCCTCAGAGCCTACAAAATAATCATCTCTTCAAAACATAACAAAGGGTCCTGAATATTCTTGGCTGATGACTTTTCTTTGAAACATGTTCTCCACGGAACAAAGGATTTTCTTCATTTTCCCAATTTTTCTAAGTTTAAGTAAAACACACACACAAGACCTCATCATGATTACGAACTTAAATGCTTTTTAAGTTGGCTAAAGGACCTAAGAACACGTTTATAATATCAATGATTCTAGTTTCGGGCATGCTCTGTATGATCCACTACCCTAGGAACTGGTTATTAGGAGGAAAACAAAAATGGGTTGTACTTATTGAGAATGATGAGCCAGGCTCTGTGCCAAGAGCCTCACGCTCATTCTCTCACTCGAACCTCTGCATAACCCAGTGAGATGGGGAAACTGAGTCTAAGAGCCATTTAGTCTAAGCTGATCTAAGATCAGGCAGCTGGTAGGCGCTGAAGCTGGGTTCACACAGGAGTCTCACGGACTCCAGAGTCCATGCTTTTAACTATCAGGCTATGTTCACTTCACGTAATGCCGCATTGAATCCTGACACCCAGCCTGTAAGGCAAGGAGCCCCTTTATACGGACGAGGAAACTGGGAATGGGCCAGACCAGGTCACTGGCCCACTGTCATCCAGACGGAGTGTCTGTCAGGGAAGCCAGGATTCAAATTCAAGTCCATCAAACTGGATAGCCCTTTGCCTGACTCTACACTATTTCCAGGTAACACAGGCCTCAAGACACATGCTTTTCTTGCCTGGGCCTACCTTGTGGCCCAACACATTGATAGTGCCAACTCCCAGAACTTCCAAGTCTTCAATGAATGAAAGAAAAAGGGAATTCTTTGCAGTGCCAGTAAACATGTGTGGCCAAAGAACTGTTTAAATCTCTAGAGCCAGGGAGGAAACTCTGCACTTGGTGGGCACTGCACTACTTTTGCCCAGAGACCTGGGCCCTGTCAATAATTCCACTGTAGGCAGCTGCTTGCAAAGGTTAATAACTAGAACCATAAAAATGTGCGGCGAGTTGCAACTTGGCACCAGCTGCCTCAGACTGGGAGAGAAGCTAGCGTTTGCAAAATATGGTTCAAATAATCCCGCCTCTCCTTTTTTTTTTTTCCTTCTTTAGTTTTAAGAGTGCAAGAAACATAGAAGTTTTGTGGTTTCACACTGGTCTTTTTATGGTTCGAAAGACTCCAAAACAGAGTTGATTAAAAAAATGCCTCTGCATAATGCCGACCATTGTGTGGGCATTCTCAAGGAAGCATGCCATCCGGTGCTGGGACTTTGGGGACTTGGACGTTCTTCATTGGCTTAAATGAAAGGTTTTGTTCTTAAACAAAAGGGACATCCTGACTCAACAACTGTTTGTGTTCTGACCTCTGCACCTAAATCCCAAATCTGCCCACAAGAGGCAATTTGATACAAGGGAATGAGCATGGACTTTGGATCCAGCCAGGAAAATGTGATACCTAGCTCAGTTCCTTCCTAGCTTTAGGACTATGAGAATCTTAGGAATCTCAGAGGATCATCTTTCCTCACCTCTGTAATGGGCACATTTTTGTATTTATTTTATACCTTATATTTTATATTTATTTTATACCTTAGGGTTCCTGAAAAACTTGAAAGAGATGATGTAGGTAAAACACAAAGTAGATTCACCCATTCCTTCAAAAAATAAATTGTTGAGTACCTACTAAGTGCCTGGCATTATTTTCAATATTGGAAAATCAACAGTGAACAAGTCAGACCCAGATACTGACCTGGTATATCTCACATTCTTGCTGGGGTGAGACCATAAATGAATAAAGACATAAATGAGATCATATTTGATGATGAAGGCTTAAAGAGCAGGAGGTAGTGCAGTAGAGAATGACTGGGGGTGGGGGAGCAGTGCTGGACTACCTCAGCAAGGGTAACCAGTGAGGGCCTCTCTGAGGAGTTGGCACTTGAACTGAAGCTGAGTAGTATGAAAGAGACATCAAAAGGATTAGCATGCGCAAAGGCCCTGAGGCAGAATGAGATGGCCAGGTTAGAACATGTGAGGTAGTTAGGAGTAAAGGAGGAGAGGATACAAGGGAACACAACTGCCAGATCAGGAGATGCCTTGAAGTTCACAAGAGATTGTATTGGGCTTTATTCTAAGTTCAATGGGAAGCCATCTGTAGGTTTTAAGCAGTAAAATTGCAGGATTAATTTGTATCTTGACTCTGCTAGATGGGGACAGAATCACAGTAAGATATGCAGGAAAAGACAAAGACCAGTTAAGACACTTTCCCAGTCTGGCCAAAGATAATGGACTATCACAGATGCAATGGAGAGGGAGAGAAGCCTATTAATCTGGGAATACGGCTTGGTAATGAAATTAGATGGAATCTGGAGAAAAGAAGCTTAACCTTTAGAAGCTGGATAAAGGAGTGTCGGAATGGTTGCCAGTGAGATGGGAAGAAACTGGGAGAGTGCAGTGTCCTGGAAGCACTGCAGGAAAAGAATTTGGTGAAGAACGGAAAGGCCACCTGAGCCAAGAGAGCAACAAGAGGACCGAGAACAGCCTACTGGATTTGGCCAGATGAAGACCACACGGGTGACTTTGACTGATACACACCATTTCTGTGAGGGAGCTGGGAAGGCAGAGACTGAAAATAAGTTCAATACACGCAAGGTATTTTTAGAATTCCTCCCTTAGAAATGGAAATTGGGTACCTCCTACCTTATCTATGGAGACTTAGACATTTCTTTCATGATATTAAAAATATCCATAATAATAACAACTCATGAGCCTCACATGTCCAGTCAGTGTGGTAGACTGAGCAGACAATGAAAGACCATTCACCCCACATACCACCAGTCCGAACAAATAAAAATGTTGAATACAACATGACAGTAAACTATTTAAATACAAAATCAATTTCAAAAGTATGGAAAGGAAAATCTCCGGGAGCTCAAAATGAAGATAAAACCCAAAACAGAGTCATTGATAAAAGCTGAAGACAAAAATCTCACAAGATACTAGAACTGGTTGTAGGAGCTGAAGTCTAAGGAAGAACAAGACTTGAAGCTTAAGTGAGGAGAGTGTGCCTCTGGGTCCCCTCATAAAGCCAGGAACCATGAAGCACGGCTCGCCCATGAAACTCCAAGCGGAAATGGTATAAAATTTGTCCAGAGCTGATAAAACTCACAGGATCCTGAGGAGCTTCCAATGTGAAGCTACCCAGAAGGGATTCCTCCAAAATTCAAGAGAGCAACGCTCCTATGAAACCCTCCCCCATTCGAGATGAGCAATTAAATTTTCACAACACAACATTACAAAAAATTACAATCCACGGGAGCAAAAAAATCACCCTGAGGTTTAGTAACCATCGATAGACATCGCAAATGAGATAAATTCACCTTAAAAACAAGAAATAAAAGAAAAAATTAGAAGAAACTTTCCATATGTAAAATCTTCAAAGAGAAATAGGAAAAAAAATACATACAAAAACAAGATTGAATGTAAAAGCAAAGCCACATCTGAAAAGAACTAAATGGAGATTCTAAAAATGAAAAATACAATCATTAAGGTAGAAAAATTAAATGGTTAAGTAGAATAGACACACTGAAGCAAAAATATTGAACTCTAAAACAGACATTTGGAAATCACACAGAATGCAGAAAAAAAAGTAACTTAAGTGGTTAATATGAAAGAGTAATTTAAGATCTGCATAACAGAAAGAGAGCTCCTGTGCTCACTTCAGCAGCACATAAACTAAAATTGGAATGAGACAGAGAAGATTAACATGGCCTCAACACAAGGATAACATGCAAATTCACAAAGTGTTTCATATTTTTAGTGCATGGAGCACTGGGTGTTGTACATAAATCATGAATCTTGGAATACTGCATCAAAAACTAATGATGTATTTTATGGTGACTAACATAACACAATAAAAAAATAAAATAAAAAATAAATTTAAAGAAAAAAAGAAAAAAGAGTAGCTCCAATATATTAAGTTAAACTCTCTTTGTAGGCCTAAAATGGTTGACTATCAGCAATTTCACACAGTTTTGTCTACAATGTCTAATACAAGTGGTGGAAAGGAAAAAAATAAAGAATGAGGGAGGGGCTCCTGGATGGTTCAGTCGGTTAAACATCCCAACTCTTGGTTTCAGCTCAGGTCATTGTCTTGTGGTGTTGAGATGAAGCCCCACACCAGGCTCTGCACTGGGTGCAGAGTCTGCTTGAGATTCCCCTCCCTCTTCCATCCCATCTGCTCCTCCCCCTGCTTGCACTCTTTCTCTCTCTAAAAATAAATAAAATCCTTTTTTAAATGTGGGAAAGAGACAATGTTTAGAGAGCTGACAGTTGAGAATTTTGCAGAATTAAAAAAACGACGAGTCCTCATATTGACTCAAAACAATAGAAATTAAAGTGTAGTAGACCTATCAAACATCAACGATAAAGGGGGAAATGACTAGAGAGAAAAGAAAGGAAGGATTGAATGATAGTTGAATGATAACATCTTGCCATTCTTTTACAAGTCCAGAAGACAATGATACAATCTTATGGACTTACAGGAAATGATAAGCCCACCACTCAAGTGAGAGCTGTAAAGGACATATTCAGATATACAAGGAAAAGGACAAACACATCACCCACAGACTCTTAACTAAGAAAAGTGCTACGATGAGAAAGCAAAGTCAGAAAGAAGGAGGGGAGTGCATGAAGCAGTGTGAGTCTACAAATTGGTAAATAGTTGGAAATCCAAATAAATATCAACTGAAAAGAAGTTAGAATGACTAAAGAAGAGTAAAAATAAGGTAGAACTAAAATATTAAATAATACTAACATTCTTTAAAGAGGGAAGAATTCAGAATTTAAAGCATTCTAAGGTCACTAAGTAGTTAGGGCAGAGGATATAAAGACCTGCAGATTTTGCTAAATATACACCTTAAAATTTGAGGACAACTGCTAAAAATATAATTGTAGAATGTACTTCTCCCAAATCTGTAGTTACAAAAAACTGAATCAACCCTACAGACAGGTCTAGGCACTTATTCTATAAAGGGCCAGATAGTAAATATTTTCCAATTTGTATGGTTCCTGCCAAAGCTATTCAGCTCTCACTGTAATACAAAAACAGCCACTGACCATATGTAAGTCAGTAACCCTAACTATGTGCCAATAAAGTTTTATTTACAAAAACAGGTGGCAGGCCAGATTTGATCTGAAAGCCATAATTTGCCACCTACTGCCATAGAAGGCAAATGAAAGGACAAAAGAGAGCAATCAAGAAAATGTATATACATAAAAAACAAAAAAATAAGTCCATGAAGAATCACAATAAAACTAAATGCATTAAATTTATCAATTAGAATATCCATGTTGCAGAATGACACCGTGTGATGCCATGTATATACAGGTGTGAAACACAGAACAATACAATTTACCTTTTATGGCTATGCTCATGTGTAGTAAAGGTAGAGAAATGCATCCAATTCCAGAGAGTGTTGCCTCAGGCAGGAAGTGAGAAGAATAGATTTGGAGAAGGGTACAATAGAGAATCAATATAACTGTCCAAAGATTTTGTTTCCAAAACAAATGAAAAAGCCAAAGCCAGTTTATTAATTAAAACAAACATTAATATCTGTTAATTCTAGGTAGTGGGTACACGGGCATTAGTTACATTACTCTTCATATTTTTAAGTTTGAAAAGTGTCTTTTTTAAGCACTCACATCTCATTCAAACCTTAGCAATCATTAGGAGAATGGTATTTCAAACTCTGTTTCCAGATGAGGAATTTGAAGTTCCACACAGGCCAGAGACTTGGAAAAAAATGAGACCATAATCTTCCAACTCAGTTAAATGCACTCTAGATACTGCATGATGTTTTGTGGGAACTTGAAGACATCTATTTTGCAAACACCCTGTCTCTATGATCCCTGGGACCCCCATCTTTACCAGATACTTTTTCTCCTCCAACCAGTCCTTCTGCCTCACCCTCTTCCCACCCATCCTCTGCTCTCTAGACATTTACAGTGTGAAAATACAGCTTGAATCACACCACACTCCACCTCTTCATGTCAGCTGTGGGCCTGAGGATATGAAAACAAAGAAGACATAGTTCTCGGTGTGATTTAATTTCCAACTCAACCAACCTCTACCTGGTTGTGAACTTCTCTAAGTCTCCATCTCTTCATCTTTAAAATGGTCATCACTAACCCTACCATACATGCTACCTAAAGCTGTTTCTTTTTTTTTTTTTTTTTCAAGAAAAAAATGAAATCATCTAGCAGATAATCTGTCCCTACAGAAAAATTCCAAACTCCTGAGCACAGGGCCTAGTAGGGTTACCCAGATCACACAGGTCACATTTGAAAAAAAAAAAAATGGTATATTGTCCTGCACACACATGGCCATCACCAGAACACCATAAGCCAATCACACACCCTCTGTAGACCTCTGCTTCCCAGTCATTATAGAACAGGTTGGTCCAGACAATCTCTAAGAATACTTTCAGCTCTGCCATCTTGGGTCATCCACTTGGTTCCCCTGGGACCCACAAAAGAAGAGCCTTCAAGGCTTGTCCTATGTAAACATCAGCCCCAGCCATGGTGAAGAGCATGGCATCCTTAGTACTGCTCATGATAAGTGGGATGTTGAGTTCCCTAGAAATGAAAAGACTTATTTATAGAGGTGTGGGAAGGGGAGCTAGCATTCCTGTTGCTGCTGCCCACCACACTGGCCCCTGTCAGTTCCTGATAGGCCAAGTTCCTCCCACCACTGGGCCTTTGAGCATGCACTGTCCTCCCCTCATGGAATACTCTTCTCCACCTCTTCACCTAGTTAATGCCTACTCTGCTCTGCCACCAGGCCTCAGCTCAGTCTCTGTTTCCTCAGGGAAGCCATCCCCATCTTTCAGGACTAGTCAAATTCACTGATTACACGTTCTCATGGAGATCTCTGTATCAGTCATGTATTACCATGATAATGCTGTGGAACAAAACCACCCAAAGTGTAACAGAATCACTGTATATTATTTCTGTAAGCCTATAAATCAGCCAGACAGCTCTACCAATCTGAGCCAGGCTTAGCTGATCTCAGCTGGGTTCACACTTATATCTGGGGTCATCTGGTGAGTCAGAGTTGGAGGCTGGTTCAGCTGGTATGACACTGCCATGTTCCACATGACCCCTCAGCCACAAAAAGCTCACCTAGGCATGTGCTGATTTTGGTGGCAAGAAGCATGTAAGACCTCTTGATACCTACACTTGGAATCAGTACAGCCTCACTCTCACTGCATTCCATTGGCCAAAGCATGTCACAGACCATCCCATAGGCATGGGGTGGAGAAATATCTTCCACCTCTTAATGGGAGAAACTTAAAAGTCACATTACACAGGGAAGGTGGGGAGCTGGGACTATTTTTTGCAATCAGTGTATCATATTCCATTTTGAAGTACCCATCACAATCGTAATTTCCCCTTTTATTCATGTGACTGTCATCATCTCACCCACTAAACTGTGTAGTGTAAGCAACAAACCTTGGTTGTATTAAATCACTGAGATATTAGGGCTATTTGTTATACAGCATAACTAACCTATCCTGACTGATACAAATGTCTATGGCTGCCCACAGATCCCAAAACTCCAGCTCTGTTCCTAACCTGGAAAGTCAACAGAAGCACACATTCCTGTGGCTGTTTGGAGGTTAGCACTATGGCCCTAATTGAGATTCTTAGCAGAATGGACACTTTTACGTGTGCTGAGCATCTGTGGTATAATTACATTTCTTCTGCACACAGAGGGTTCTCCTGAAACAAACAGAGGGTAGTGGGAGGGGGATCAGGACTGGGCACAAAAGAATCCTTCACTTGGTGGTTTAAATTCCACACCAGCTATTCATCTCCAGAACCAGTAACATTCACCTTCTATTCCAGGCTGTGTCAAACCCTAGACATAGAAAGGGGAGATGCGCACTTGGTGGATGATCGAGTCCAGCTCCCTGATTAAGCAGATGGTGAGCACAAGACTTTATTCCATTTGCTGGGGCAGAGACTGGTAATGGCTCCCTCAAAATATGGCCAAGTTAAGGCTAACTCCACCCAGCAGCCACTGATACATCCATCCATCCATCTATCCATTCAATATCTTGAACACCTGCTATATGCTGTTCCAGATCACCCTGTTCTAATTACTGAGGATATACTGGAGAACAAGAGGGACCAGAACTCTGCCCTGTGAAGCATTCATTCTGGTGAGGAGTGGACAGAGGTAGAGAAAGTTATCCATGGTGGCAAACATCGGAATCACCACAAGTGCTTTGGGGCCCACCCTTCTTCTGCATTTGCATCAATATATGTAGGAAGTTCTCCAGAAGCTGGTCCCATAGTTGGTTTGGAAGCATTTAAGGAGTCCTGGGCACCCCTCTCAGAGGAGGATACCAGCCTCCAAGCCAATATCAAACATGGTAGGACCCACAAGTCTCAGATGAGCTCTGAGAGGCCTTGTGCAATCCTGCCATGAAGAGATGCTCACCGTGTATCCCCTGCCCCAGCCACAGCCACATGAGGAAAGAAGAGAGCGAAGCTGGGATCCCCCCATTCTTAGGGGTTCTATCCCAAGCCTTCCACATGGACCACAGTGAGGAGCATCTAATAGCAGGTTGTAGCTGGTGTGCTCAGTTAGCCACTTGGCTTGAAAAAGAAATCAACAGCATCTGTTGCCAGAAAATCCACAGCAGCCAAACCCTTTTTGAGGTTTGAGGGCTGCACATGCTTGAGGCTTCTAGTCCTTGGGAACCAACAGGTTCATATTGCCGGAGGGAGGGCCTTCCGGAAACATCCGTATCAGCCTTGGTTGACACAGCACCTTGGATTACTCAGCCAACCTCTTAAAGGTCACCTCTCCAGCCGGAGCCTGCTCCAGTGTGCTGCCCACCCCCAGCCATCCTGCAGGCCATGAACGTGGGCTCAGGTGGGTGCAGCAGGGGCATCACACTGGCCGCTCGAGCGAACTCCTGGGGTTTCACTTGGTTCTGCCATGCCCTCCCTAAGTCTTGATTTCTTTATGTACAAAATAAAGATGTAATAACAACCTCCCCAGCCAGGGTAATTGTGATTTTTTTTTAAGTGAGATACATGGATATAGCTCCTACCACAGAATCAGAACGTTTGCTGACTTACAATATTAATGCCTTCATATTACAGCTGCACTGAGTTCTTGCCATGAGCTGGGCATGGGGCACAGCTGTCTTTGTGCATCACTCCATTTAACTATATGGGTGGGCATTTTTATTATACCCGTTTCATAAATACTGAGGCTCAGAGAGATGAACTGTGGGCACGTGGTTAGAAACAGGGCTTAAGCTCTGAGTGTGTGCAAACCTCTTACTGACTTAGGAGGCTGCAGAAAGAGGCAAATGGGCACATCCCAGGGGCAGGCTCCACTTCCACTTTTGCCCTTGACCCTGTCTTCCCTTTTCTTGTTTCAGTAGCCTGGGCAGTTCCCACACACCTTCCCTTCCCAAGTGCACCAGAAGCGTGGGCCTCAAGACATTGGGACCCCAAATCCAACGCACCCAGCCCTGTCAAAGAAGAAACATGCAAATGTATTAAGCAGGGTGGGAATGGATTTTTATGATTCTACCAAATGTCTGATAGTGGGAACATCGCCCACGACAAGTATGTATCAGCTCAAGAGAGGCAGAGAGCATTTTAGGACACCATGTGCGCCCAGCCTGGCAGTGGCAGCTTCAGGGGTGGGTGACAAAGCAGCCCAGAGGCCTCTCTCTCATGGAAGCTGGTGCCTGACTCCGAAGGGGCTGAGAGGCCCTGGCTAGGTGTTGAGGCTGGTCTCACAGTCAGCCTTGGCCAGGTGCTTCCTCTGAATGTCTTCTCCCTCCCAACTCACTGCCCATTCCTGCCACCCTGTCCTAGTCAACTCCTTCAGATCCCTGAGGTACAGGTATGGAAACTGAGGCTCACAGAGGCAATGTGACCAGGGACACATGGTTAATAAGGGCTTGGCCCCAGGACTTGGCCCAGGTCACAGGCTCCAGGCATAGCCCCCCACCCCGCCTACCTTCAACAGCCCCCATGAGGCCTGAGCAGGGAACCAGGCGATGCACAGGTGGAAGGGATGCTTCCAGCTGCCGGGGTTGTGACAGACCTCAAACGCTGGGCGCCGTGGAGCTAGGACAGCTCTGCTGCATGCACACTGTATGCCCCTGCAGCAGACATGCACCCTGGCAACTCTCAGTCCACATTTGTAAGTGGAGGGCCCATGAGCTCTTGGGGGGCTCAAGTTGGGCCATGGTGGTAAGAAAACCCTGCAGGCTGCAGCCAATCTCAGACATCAGCCAGTGTCTGCAGAGCACGCACTGCTGGCCAGGAGCTACGGAAAACCCTCCCTTCACATGATCTCATGGTCCCTGCCTTTTTATGCACATGGCAGAAAACCAGTTCTGGAAGATCTCCAGGAGAACAGAACTACCTCCCTAGCACAAACTATTTCCTTGAAATAATATGGGTTCTAAACCCCAGAGACTAAGACACTGTGTCTCACTTGTCTGTGAAACTCACCATATACAACCTCACCAGCTTCCAAAGACATTTTGAGGTGTCTTATGCTGACACACTCACACACTAGGATATCCAACAAAATTGGAAATGCCGACCAGAACGCAAACTTCTCGGAGGGAGAGATGTCACCTCCCTAAATGCCTCTTTATCCCCAGGGTTTAAATATTCCTGGTGCATCGTAGACGCTCAATAAATATTTCCTGAATGAACTAAAGCCTGAGCTAACAATGATGGACATTCCAGGGCACATTCCAAGGCCCATTTCCAAGCAGTGTCTTGTCCGGTCTCGGTGAGAGGTGATTGTTGGGTTCCCACTTTGCAGAGGAAGCAATGGACACTGACGGAGAGCAGGAGTCTCTTCACTTGAATGGCAAATCAAACCCTCTTTGCTTACTGAGTTCCTTTTCATCCACCAGGGCTTAGATTTCATGCCACCTCCTCCATGACACCTTCCCAGTCCTCCCCCATCTCCCAGAGCCCTTCACCAAACCACTATCACTTCTTGTTCTCATTCCGGTGATACCAGGACCCGCTGTGTACTACCCGTCTTCCTCCTACTGCTCATGTTCTATACATCTCATGTCCCCAGAACTAACACAATGCTCAACGCACAGTAGGTCCTCAACCAAGGTGTACTAACTTCAATATGTCCTCAATAATCAACTTATGGCTGAAATGTTGCAGCTAGAAGCAATTTTAAAGATCATCTATTATCCCCCAGTTTAGCAGTCTTGACTGTGTTATCCAGAGAGTTAGGAGCAAACGAGTCTCCTGCCTCCTAATGCAGGGCCCTTCCCAACCACCAGACCCCAACCAACACCCAGATTTACCCTCCTTTACCAGCTCCAATGGATTAGCAGCGGTTGCCCCTGGCTCAAGTGGATCGCGTGCCACAGTCAGTTAACAAAGTCTGCCCCGGACGCAGGATGGGGATATGGTAGAGGGTTATTAGCTGACCGTGACCTTAGACCATACTGTTCACATCAGTTAACATTATTGTTCATAGACAGATCTTGCAACCATGACAGAATTCAAAAGTGACCCATTCTGCAGCCTTATCAGATTTCCTGTACCCAGCCCTTCCCTCCAGCTCTGCCTGTTTTTCTCTCCAACTAGTCTGGCGTATTCTTCAAGGGCAAGTTGTGAATCTGGTTAATTTCTGCACTCCCACCACCTGCACATAATACAAGGTTCTGTGACTGTTGAGGGGTGGGGGGGGGGAGGTGGGGTAATAAGTAAATTAAACTTGGTTCAACAATGATGAGTCCAGAAGGTAAGTGGGTGGACATGCAAATGGACAGTAGACTCTCAGATAACACTTCTCTAAGTGTCCTGTCTGCATCAGCCTCACCAGGCAGGGAACAGAGAGAGCCCGACTCCCTGGTGTTCCTGGGTACAGGACTCTCACCCACCACTTTGTGCATGAGCTCACATTTCGGGGGTGTGGAAAGTGCATGCCCATCTTTCCAGCTGTGGGTTGGCACATTAGGAAAATATCCACAAAATATGGGTTTGGGGAAATCACCTTACAAATTAGAATGAGCCATTTTCCAAAATAGAAAATTGCCCAATCGTCAAAGGTTTGGTTTTGTTTTGTTTTGTTTTTAATCATTCAAATATCCATGACCTTTATTCTCAGTGGTCCTGTATCTGCTGTGTTATGGAAAAAGGAAAATGTGGATTTATTTGCATTTTATAATATCCCTACTTTCTGGATGAGGCTCACATGTCAGCTATGTGTGAAGAAATATAAATATTCCAATTCAGTTAAGAAAGGATGAAGATTTGGAATTCTGAACCTCCTGATTTTGTTTATAAATTCTTTCTCCATACTGTGATTTGTTCAAGGTATTTAATAAGCAAATGAGTCTATAAAAAGACAGAAAGCATATTGTTTTTCATTAAAGATGACCCTATGATCTCAAGTCTTTAAAAATATATTCTGCTTTTGCCTTTCCTAGAAGATAGGAAACACTTCAATTTTTAGGAGGGAGGAAGGGAAAAATGAAGGTGCATAAATTATAATTAAAAAAAACAAACAGAATGAAATATTTTTTAATTAAGTCTGTTTCCATTCTAGAAAGTACTGAAAGTTGCTTCTCACAGCTCCATTTGTTCCTGTGTCTGAGAACCACAGAAATGAGGTCGTATCTCACCCTGGGATATAGAACTCCTGTGTGTTGGATGGGACACTTGTCAAGACAAGAGCTGGATGCTGTTGGGACCTCAAGGCCGGGCACTGGTTTCAGGTCTTCTTGCGATCAGCTTTATCTCATTTGGGGATGTTCACATTTCCACGTTCCCTTAGGTGTGTTCAATCAAACATCTACTCCTTATTCAAAATCATGCCCACAGCACCTATTTTGTGCAAGGCACTGGGCTGGGCTGTGGAAATCCAGAAGAGGATGAGATCAATTCTTGCCCTCCAGACCCTGACAGCCAAGAGCAGATGCCCCCAACTCCACAGAGTACACGTCAGGGGGCCCAGTAGTAGGCTGGTAGGAGTTGGTGTTGGGGGTCAGAGGTGATATTGTGATCTATAATAAGTATATATATTTGGTCTTTGTCCCTATTTCTGGCCAGGGCTACTAAAACCCTTGGAATTTCCTAAGTGATAAGAGCCATAAAGGTGTCTTAATATTCGTAACAAACCCCCAGCAACCACGCCTAAGTTTATGTTAATGATGACTTTCAGAATTTGAGAAAGCACCTAAGAATGGGGGCTGGTTGTCAGGGGAACAAACCATGTGACTGCAGGTTGCAGTGCCCCCCACTCTTGACCTTCAGGGAGGAAGAAAGGAGTTGGACGTTAAATCCATCATGAATGGCCAATGATTTTTTCCATCACATCTAAGGAACAAAACCCAACCCTCCATAAAAACCCAAAAGGATGGGTTTGTTGAGCTTCTGAGTTGGTAATCATGTGGAGGTGTGGGGAGGGTGGCAGGCTCAGAGTGAGTGGAAAAGCTCCAAGATCCTTCCACCACTCCTAGCCTGTGCATCTCTTCCATCTTGCTGTTCCTGAGTTATATCCTTTTATGATAAACTGGTAACCTATTAAGCGAAATATTTCTCTGAGTTCTGTAAGCCGAGCTAGCAAATTCATATTGCCCAGGGAGGGAGTCATCATAATCTCCAATCAACAGCTGGTGGGTCAGAAACACAGCAGAAAACCTGGACTTAGCAATTGGTATCTGAAGTGGGGGGTGAGGCAGTCTTATAGGACTGAGCCTTTCACTGGTGGGGTCTGAAGCTGTCACCAGGTAGATGGTGTCAGAACTGAGTTGAATTATGTCTGGTGTCAGACAACTGCTTGGTGTGGGGAAAACCTCACATATTGTAACCAGTGATGAGAAACGTAAGGGTCTGGAGACCTGGGAAACACAGACATGAAAAGTCATTTTCTTTTTCAGAGGCGTTCAAAGATTTCTTTATATAGCTGATGGTGATTTTTTTAAAATAATGGACGCAGTCCAAGATGTGGCATTGGAAAACCCTGAACTCACCTCCTCCCGTGGAAATCCACAGTTGCAATAGGGAATAATTTCCATTGAAAAAGAACTGAGAACTAACTGAACAACCCCCTCTACAACAAGGGGATAAAGGACCACATCGAGATGGGTAGGAGAGTCAGAGAGGTGGTTTCACCAAAATTCCCACCCCACCCCCACCCCCAGTATGGCAGCCTACACTAGGGAAGGATCTCATGGGTCCAGAACCTCTCCCAGAGGAGTGAGAGGTTCATGCCCCACATTGGGCATCCCACTCTTGGGACCTGCACACGACAAATGAGATCTCAAATATGTCTGGTTTTGGAGACCAGTGGCACTTATATCTAGGGGACCTCAGAGGCTATGGGGATCTGAGATACTACTTTCCAGGGGCTCACATATAAACTTGCTAATCCTGGGACCCAACTCAAAGGCAGCAGTTTGAAAAGTGGTTAGATTATATAGGGAAGATACGTTTCGCTAACCTTAAAGCATCTGCTGGAAGGGAAGACTCTAGTTGAGACTTTCTTGGGTTACCAAGATGCCGACATGTGCCATTTTTGCACTCTCCCTCTACCTTGCAACCACAGACACACACAGGCAAACGCAAGCTCACTAAAGCTACAGGTGTGCCTTGTCCCAGTGTCCTCCCATGGCCCCACTAAGGTCACAGAGTGTCCTGCCCCCGGCACTCTCCCACAGCCTCACTAAGGCTGGCAGATAAAAGCAGTCCTCATAGGGGACACCCCTTGATCCCTTGGCCCTGGTTGCCAGAGGCGTTTGCACTTCTGGATGGCATGAGACTGTAACAATCAGAAAGACAGCTCCTGGAAGCCTACCACACCCAGAAGACTACACAGACAGCAGACAAAACACACCCTAGTCTGCTGTGAGAAAAACCCATCTTCTTATCCTAGAGCTTCAACCCAAGGGACAGGCTTCAGATTTGTCCCACATCTGAAGTTACAGAGACATTCCCAGGGAACATAGACAGGGAGACACCATTTCTGAGCCCTCCTTCAAGCTAAGGGGAAATTAAATGACACTTTAGACTAGACAGATTTAATAGTAATATATAGAATATCCCATCCTGGGGTGTCTGAGTGGCTCAGTGGGTTAAAGCCTCTGCCTTTGGCTCAGGTCCTGATCCCAGGGTCCTGGGATCGAGCCCCACATTGGGCTCTCAGCTCAGCGGGGAGCCTGCTTCCCCCTCTCTCTCTGCCTGCCTCTCTGCGTACTTGAGATCTCTGTCTGTCAAATAAATAAAATCTTAAAAAAAAAAAAAAAGAATACCCCATCCAAAAACAGTCTTCTCTGAGTGCAAATGGAATATCCCCCAGGATAGATCACATGTTGGGCCACGAAACAGTCTCAGTAAAGTTCAGAGTACTAAAATCATGTAAAGGATCTTCTCCAACCACAATGGTATATAACTAGAGATCAATTACAAGGAGAAAAACTGGGGAGATGACAAATCTGTGAGATTAAACAATATGCTACTGAATAACCAATGGGTCAATTAAGAAATCAAAGGGGAAATTTTAAAAAAGGGGGGAAAAAACCATGATACAAAGAAAAATGGAAACACAACAGTTTAAAATCTATGAGATACAGCAAAAGCAGTTCTAAGGGGGAATTTCACAGAGACACAGGCCCACCTCAAGAAATAAGAAAAATCTCAAACAACAATCTAACTTTACACCTATAGGAACTAGAAAAAGAAGAACAAAAGAAGCCCAAAGTTAGTAGAAGGAAGGAAAAAATAAAGACTAACAATAAATGGAATAAAGAGCAAAAAAGTAGGAAATGATCCCTGAATCTAAGAGCTTGTTCTTTGAAAAGATAAACAAAATTGACAAACTTTTAACTAGATTTACCAAGAAGAAAGAATGAAAGCTCAAATAAATAAAATCAGAAATGAAAGAGAAGTCACAGCTGATACCACAAAAGTGCAGAGGATCATAAGAGACTACTATGAACAATTACATGCCAACAAATTGCACAACATAAAAGAAACATAAATTCCTAGAAACATACGATCTTCTAAGATTGAATCATGAAGAAACAGAAAATCTAAATAGATGATCACTAGGTAAGGAGATTGAGTCAGTAATCAAAAACTTCTCAATAAACAAAAGTCCAGACCCAGAGAGCATCACTGGTGAATCCCACCAAACATTGAAAGATTTAATAGTTGGGACACCTGGGTGTTCAGTGGTTTAAACATGCAACTCTTGTTCTCAAGGTCTTGATCTCAGAGTCCAAGCCCCACCACAGGGCCTACTTAAAAATAAAAAATAAAAAATAAAAATAAATTAAAAATTAAAAATAAAAACATATATATGTATATATATCGCACATATATACATATACACACACACACACACATATATATATATACACACTTGAATACACACACACACACACACACACACACATTTAATACCTATCCTTCTCAAAGTCCTCTAAATAAAGAGGAGAAACACTTCCAAACTCATTTTAAGAGACCAGAATTACCTGATACCAAAACTAGATAAGGATACCACAATAAAAGATTACAAGAAAATATCCCTGGTGAACATAGATGCAAAAGTCCTCAGGACAAAAATATTAACAAACTGAATTCAACAAGACCATACACCATGGTCAAGTGGGAATTTATTCCAGGAATATAAGGATGGTTCAACATCTTTAATCAATCAATGTCATACACCACATTAACAAAATGAAAGATAAAATAAAATAAAATAAAATAAAGGATAAAAATCATAAGATCCTCTCAATAGATGCAGGAAAAAAAGCATTTAACATAATTTAACATCCATTCATGATAAAAATTCTCAACAAAGTTGGTAGTGAGGGAACATACCACAACATGATAAGATCCATATATGACGAACCCACAGCTAACATCATGGTCAATGGCGAAAAGCTGAAAGTTTTTCCTCTAAAATCAGGAAAATTACAGGGACGTCCACTCTCACCACTTTTATTCAACATAGTATTGGAAATCCTAGCCACACCAAATAGATGGAAAAAAAGAAGCATCCGTATGGGAAAGAAACAGATTACATGATATATTACATATAGAAAAACCTAAAATACCATTAAAAAATTGTTAGAACTGATAAATGAATTGAGTAAAGTTGTAGGATTTAAAAATCAATATACAGAAATCTGTTGCATTTCTCTACACCAGTGGTGACCTACCAGGAAAGAATTAAAAAATAATCCTGGGGGAGGAGGAAGATGGTGGAGGAGTAGGAGACTTGAAGATCATCAGGTCCCAGAGTTCAGCTCGATAGTCCTCAAACCATTCTTAACAGCTACAAACTCAACAGCAGAGAGAAGAAGAGCAGCAATTCTAGGAACAGAAAATCAACCACTTTCTGGAAGGTACGACATGAGGAGAAGTGAATCTGAAGCAACGGGAAGATAGACCACAGTGGGAGGGTCCAGCTCCCAGCAAGTGAGAGAGCAGCAGAGCACAAAATCAGAACTTGCAGAAGTCTACTCCACTGAAGGACATCGCTCCAGAGGCTAAGCTGGGGTGGAACACTCAGAGGGAGAATGTGGTCTCAGGACCCGCAGGGTCACAGAAAGACTGGGGGTATCTGTGTGGCAGAGCCCCCAGGTACTGGAGCAGGGAAGCCAACTATAGAGACTGAGACAAGCAGTGAGCTCTCAGCTCATGGTTACCTTAAACTGTGATCCAAGGCACAGTCGGACCACTGCCCTTCAAGCAGGGACCCCGCAAGTGGCAGACCTGGGGAGACTCACATTCCCCCTCCAGGACAAGTGGCAGAGGAGTATGCAGCAGGAATCTGCTGGGTTTAGAGACACCGAATGGGGCTGTACAGCAGATATAGAAACACTTGGTCACAAGCTGGGTGAACTTGGAGCACAGCAGGAGACCAGGGAGATGGAAGTAACTGACTGTTTTTCTCTGAGGGCACACTGAGGAGTGAGCCCAAGCTCTTGGCTCCTAGGGGGCCAGAAATTGGGACGCCATCTTCATTCTCCACCTCCAAAGCTGTACAGAAAGCATTCAGGGAACAAAAGTTCCCAAGAGTGAACCTGAGCAGATTACTTATCCTGGCACTTGGCAAGGTCAGTGCAATTCCACCTCAGGCAAAGATAATTGAGAATCGATACAACAGGCCCCTCCCCTAGAAGATCAGCAAGAACAACCAGTCAAGATCAAGTTCACCAATCAAGGAGAACTGCAGAACTCCAGAGCTTGGGAAAAGCAACACATAGAATTCATGGATTTTTTTCCCCATGATGCTTTAGTCTTTCAAAGTTAAATTTTTTTAATTTTATTTTTTTCTTATTCTACTTTTTAAATTTTTCCTCTTTCCTATTTTAGCACTTTTTAACTATTTTATCTTACCAATACCTTTTTTTAAAAATCTTTTTAAATTTTCATTTTTATAGTCATATTTTATCCCTTCATTGTATTTAACCTTATTTTTTTTGTATACATATAGGTTTTTTTCTCTAAAATTTTGGGATACAGTTTCCTCTAATAGATAAAATATACCCTAAATCTAGCACATGGCTTTGTTCTAGTCTCCAGTCTAATCACATTCCTTCCTCTTTTTATTTCTTTTTCCAACGAATTTCTTATCTTATCAATCCCTTTTTTTAAATCTTTTTTAATTTTCATCTTTACAGTCATATTCCATCCCTTGATCATGTTTACCCTTATTTTTGTATATATATAATTTTTTTCTTTCTTTAAAATTTTGGGTGGTACTTTCTTCTAACAGACCAAAATACACCCAAAATCAAGTATGTGGCTCTGCTCTATTCACCAGTCTAATACATATTTTTTTTCTTTCCTCCCCTTTTCTTCTTCCCCCTTTTGTGGGTCTCTTCTGGTTTGGTTAGTGTATATTTTTCTGGGGTAACTGTTACCCTTTTACTATTTTGTTCTCTCACTCATCTATTCTTATCTGGATAAAATGAGAAGGTGGAAAAACTCACCACAAAACACACACACACACACACACACACACACACCAATGGCTAGGGACCTAATCAATATGGATATTAGTAATATGTCAGAACTAGAGTTCAGAATGACGAATATCAGGGTGCTAGCTGGGCTTGAAAAAAGCATGGAAGATATTAGAGAATCTCTTTCTGGAGAAATAAAATCCCTTTCTGGAGAAATAAAAGAACTAAAATCTAACCAATTTAAATTTTTAAAAAGCTATTAATGAGGTACAATAAAAAATGGAGGCTCTTACTGCTAGGATGAATGAGACAGAAGAGAGAATTAGTGATATAAAAGACCAAATGATGGAGAATAAAGAAGCTGAGGAAAAGAGAGGCAAACAACTACTGGACAATGAGGAGGGAATTCGAGAGTTAAGTGATACCATAAGACAAAACAGTATTAGAATAATTGGGATCCCAGAAGTAGAAGGGGGGGGAGAAGGTATATTGGAGCAGATTATAGCAGAGAATTTCCCTAATTTGGCGAAGGGAACAAGCATCAAAATCCAGGAGGCACAGAGAACCCCCCTCAAAATCAATAAAAATAAGTCAACACCCGTCATCTACTAATAAAACTTACAAGTCTCAGTGACAAAGAGAAAATCCTGAAAGCAGTTCAGAACAAGAGGTCTGCAACATGCAATGGTAGAAATATTAGATTGGTGGCAGACCTATCCACAGAGACCTGGCAGGACAGAAGGGACTGACATGATATATTCAGAGCACTAAACAAGAAAAATATGCAGCCAAGAATACTATATCCAGCTTGACTGTCATTGAAAGTAGAAGGAGAGATAAAAAGCTTCCAGGACAAACAAAAACTAAAAGAATTTATGAACACCAAACCTGCCCTACAGGAAATATTGAAAGGGCTCCTCTAAGCAAAGAGAGAGCCTAAAAGTAACAGACCAGAAAAGAACTGAGACAATATACAGTAACAGTCACCTTACAGGCAATACAGTGGCACTAAATTCATATATTTCAATAGGTACCTTGAATGTAAATGGGCTAAATGTCCCAATCAAAAGACACAGGGTATCAGAATGGATTAAAAAAACAAGACCCATCAATATGTTGTCTATAAGAAACACATTTTAGACCCAAAGACACCTCCAGATTTAAAGTGAGGGGGTGGAAAACAATTTATCATGCTGGTGGACAGCAAAAGAAAGCTGATGTGTCAATCCTTCCATCAGATAAATTAGATTTTAAGGCAAAGACCATAATAAGAGATGAGGAAGGACACTATATCATACTTAAAGGGTCTATCCAACAAGAAGATCTAACAATTATAAATATCTATGTCCCTAACATGGGAGCAGCCAATTATATAAACAATTAATAACAAAATCAAAGAAACATATCAACAATAACACACTAATAGTAGGGGACTTTAACACTCCCCTTACTGGAATGGACAGATCATCTAAGCAAAAGTTCATCAAGGAAATAAAGGCTTTAAATGACACAATGGACCAGATGACATCAGGGATATATTTAGAACACTCCATCCCAAAACAACAAAATACACATTCTTCTGTAATGCACACAGAACATTCTCCAGAATAGAACACACCCTGGGTCACAAATCAGGTCTCAACCAGTACCAAAAGATTGGGATCATTCCCTGCATATTTTCAGACCATAATACTTTGAAACTAGAACTCAATCACAAAAGGAAAGTTGGGAAGAACACAAATACATGAAGCTAAAGAGCATCCTACTGAAGAATAAATGGGTCAACCAAGAAATTAAAGAAAATTTTTTTAAAAATTCATGGAAACAAATGAAAATGAAAACACAACTATTCAAAATCTTTGGGACACAGCAAAGGCTGTCCTGAGAGGAAAGTATATAGCCATACAAGACTTTCTCAAGAAACAAGAAATGTCTCAAGTACACAACCTAACCCTACACCTAAAGGATCTGGAGGAAGAACAGCAAAGAAAGCCTAAACCCAGCAGGAGAAGAGAAACCATAAAGATCAGAGCAGAAATCAATAAAATAGAAACCAAAAGAACAGTAGAACAAATAAATGAAACTAGGATCTGGTTCTTTGAAAGAATTAATAAGATTGGTAAACCCCTGGCCAGACTTATTAAAAAGAAAAGAGAAAGGACCCAAACTAATAAAATCATGAATGAAAGAGGAGAGATCACAACCAACACCAAAGAAATACAAACAATTATAAGAACATATTATGAGCAACACTACGCCAGCAAATTAGACAATCTGGAAGAAATGGATGCATTCCTAGATGTAAACTACCAAAACTGAACCAGTAAGAAATAGAAAACCTGAACAGCTCCATATCCTGGAAGGAAATTGAAGCAGTCATCGAAAATCTCCCAACAAACAAGAGCCCACAGCCAGAGGGCTCCCCAGAGGAATTCTACCAAACATTTAAAGAAGAATTAATACCTATTCTCCTGAAACTGTTCCAAAAAATAGAAGTGGAAAGAAAATTTCCAAAATCATTTTATGAGGCCAGCATTACCTTGATCCTAAAACCAGACAAAGACTCCATCAAAAAAGAGAATTACAGGGGCGCCTGGGTGGCTCAGTGGTTTAAGCCTCTGCCTTCGGCTTGGGTCATGGTCTCAGGGTCCTGGGATCGAGCCCCACATCGGGCTCTCTGTTCAGCAGGAGCCTGCTTCCCCCTCTCTCTGTCTGCCTCTCTGCCTACCTCTGATTTCTCTCTGTCAAATAAATAAAATCTTTTAAAAAAATTTAAAAAAAATAAAAAATAAAAAAGAGAATTACAGACCAATATCCTTGATGAACATGGATGTAAAAATTCTCACCAAAATACTAGCCAATAAGATCCAACAGTACATTAAGAGGATTATTCACCACAACCAAGGGGGATTTATTCCTGACCTGCAAGGTTGGTTCAAAATCTGCAAATCAATCAATGTGATACAATACATTAATAAAAGAAAGAACAAGAACCCTATGATACTCTCAATAGATGCTGAAAAAGCATTTGACAAATACAGCATCCTTTCTTGATCAAAACTCTTGAAAGTGTAGGGATAGAGGGTATACTTCAGTATCATCAAAGCCATCTATGAAAAACCCACAGTGAATATCATCCTCAATGAGGAAAAACTGAGAGTGTTAACCCCTAGGTCAGGAACACAGCAGGGATGTCCACTATCAGAACTGCTATTCAACATAGTACTAGAAGTCCTAGCCTCAGCAATCAGACAACAAAAAGAAATAAAAGGCCTCTGAATTGGCAAAAAAGAAGCCAAACTCTCACTCTTTGCAGATGATGTGATACTTTATGTGGAAAACCCAAAAGACTCCATTCCAAAACTGCTAGAACTCATACAGGAATTCAGTAAAGTGTCAGGATATAAAATCAATGCACAGAAATTGGTTGCATTTCTACACACCAACAGCAAGACAGAAGAAAGAGAAATTAAGGAGTCGATCCCATTTACAATTGTACCCAAAACCATAAGATACCTAGAAATAAACCTAACCAAAGAGGAAAAGAATCTGTACTCAGAAAACTATAAAGCACTCATAAAAGAAATTGAGGAAGACACAACGAAATGGAAAAACATTCCATGCTTATGGACTAGAAGAACAAATACTGCGTAAATGTCTATGCCACCTAAAGCAATCTACACATTTAATGCAATCTCTATCAAATTTTTTTTTCAAAGAAATGGAACAAATAATCCTAAAAGACCCCGAATAGCCAGAGGAATGTTGAAAAAGAAAACCAAAGTTGGTGGCATCATAATTCCAGACTTCAAGCTCTATTACAAAGCTGTAATCATCAAGACAGTACACTACTAGTCCAAAAACAGATACATAGATCAATAGAACAGAATAGAGAGCCCAGAAATAGACCCTCAACTCTATGGTCAACTAATCCTCGACAAAGCAGGAAAGAATGTCCAATGGAAAAAAATCTCTTCAAAAAATGGCATGGGGAAAATTGGACAGCCACATGCAGAAGAATAAAACTGGACCATTTCTTTACACCACACACAAAAATAGTCTCAAAATGGATGAAAGACCTCAGTGTGAGAAAGGAATCCATCAAAATCCTTGAGGAGAACACAGGCAGCAACCTCTTTGACCTCAACTGCAGCAACTTCTTCCTAGAAATATCACCAAAATCAAGGGAAGCAAGGGCAAAAGCGAACTATTGGGACTTCATCAAGATCAAAACCTTTTGCACAGCAAAGGAAACAGTCAACAAAACCAAAAGTCAGCTGAAAGAATGGGAGAAGATATTTGCAAATGACATATCAGATAAAGGGCTAGTATCCAAAATCTAGAAAGAACTTATCACACTCAACACCCAATGAACAAATAATCCAATCAAGAAATGGGAAGAAGACATGAACATACATTTCTGCAAAGAAGATATCCAAACGGCCAACAGACACATGAAAAAGTGCTCCACATCATTTGGCATCAGGGGAATACAAATCAAAACCACAATGAGATACCACCTTACACCAATCAGAATGGCTAAAATTAACAAGTCGGGAAATGACAGATGTTGGCAAGGATGAGGAGGAAGGGGAGCCCTCCTACACTGTTGGTGGGAATGCAGCCACTCTGGAAAACAGTATGGAGGTTCCTCAAAAAGTTGAAAATAGAGTTACCCTATGACCCAGCAATCACACTATTTGGTGTTTACCCTACAGATACAAATGTAGTGATCTGAAGGGGCACGTGCACCCGAATATTCATAGCAGCAATATCCACAATAGCCAAACTATGGAAAGAACCTATATGTCCATCCACAGATGAATGGATAAAGAAGATGTGAGATAGATAGATAGATAGATAGATAGATATATTCCATCATATATTCCATCATATATATTCCATCATATATATATATATATATATATATGATGGAATACTATGCAGCCATCAAAAGAAACGAAATCTTGCCATTTGCAAAGACATGGATGGAACTAGAAGGTACTATGCTAAACAAAATAAGTCAATCAGAGAAAGACAATTATCATATGATCTCCTGATATGAGGAATTTGAGAGGCAGGATGGTGGGTCATGGGGTGTAGGGAGGGAAAAATGAAACAAGATGGGATTGGGAGGAAGACAAACCATAAGAGACTTTTAAGCTCATGAAACAAACAGAATTTCTGGGTGGTGGGGCAGGGGCAGGTAGGGATAGGGTGGCTGGGTGATGGACATTAGGGAGTGTATGTGCTATGGTGAGTGCTGTGAAATGTGTTAGCCTGAAGATTCACATACCTGTACCCCTGGGGAAAATGATACATTATATGTTAATTTTTTAAATCCCATTTACAATTACAACAAAAAGAATAAAATACCTAGGAATACATTTAACTGGAAATGAAGGACCTGTATTCTGAAAACTATAAGACATTGATGAGAGAAATTAAAGATGACACAAATAAATGGAAAGATATTCTGTGCTCATGGATTGGGAAGAATTAATGTTTAAAATGTCCGTACTACCCCCAGACAATCTACAAGATCAATGAAATCCCTATCAAAATTCCAATAGCATTTTTCACAAAACTAGACGAAACAATTCTAAAATTTGTGTGGAAAGACCCCAAGTTGTCAAAGCAATCTTGAGAAAGAAGAACAAACTGAAGATATCACACTCCCTGTTTTTAACTATACAACAAAGCTACTGTAATAAAAATAGCATAATTAACCTAAACACAGACACAAAGATCAAGGAAACAGAAGACGGAGCCCAGATATAAACCCATATATGTGGTCAACTAATTTATGACAATCCATAATGGTGTTTGGAAAATAGGACAGCCACATGCACAAGATTGAAACTAGATCATTTCTTACACCACACACAAAAAAATTATTTCAAAATGGATTAAAGATTTGATTGCAAGACTTGAAACCATGAAACTCCTAGAAGACACATAGGCAGTAAGCTCCATTGGTCCTGTGTTGAATTTTTGGGTCTGACTTCAAAAGCGAAGGCAACAAAAGCAAAGCTATACAATGTCTGGGACCGTGTCAAACTAAAAAGCTTCTTCACAGCAAAGGAAACCATTAACAACATGAAAAGGCAACCTTCCGAATGGGAGAAAATATTTGCAAATCCATCATGTATCTGATAAGGGGTTAATACCCAAAATATATAAAGAACTCAACCAAATAACAAACAGAGTATCTAAATTACAAAATGAGCAGGGGTGCCTGGGTGGCTCAGTCAGTTAAGCAGACAACTCTTGATTTCAGTTCAGGTGGTGATATCTGGATCGTGAGATGGAGCCTCGTGTCCGGGTCCACGCTCAGTGGGGAGTCTGCTTGTCCTTCTCCCTCTCCCTTCATCCATTTCCCCTCTCTTGCTCTCTATCTAAAATAAATAAATAAATCTTTTAAAAACTGGGCAGAGGATATAGACAGACATTTTCCCAAAGAAGACATACAGATGGTTAACAGGTACATGAAAAGATGTTCAACATTACTAACTATCAAGGAAATGCAAATCAAAACCATAATGAGATATCACCTCACACCTGTTAGAATGGCTAATAACAAAAGACAAGAAATAACCAGTGTTGGAGAGAATGTGGAAAAAGAGACCCCTCGTGCACTGTTGGTGAGAATATAAACTAGTGCAACCACTCTGGAAAACAGCATGAAGGTGCCTCAAAAAATTAAAAATAGAGCTACCATATGATCCAGGTCCACTTCTGGATATTTACCCAAAAAAAAAAAAAAAATGACAACACTAATTCAAAAAGATCTCTCCCCTCTCTGTTTGTGGGCAGCATTATTTATAATACCCAAGATAGGGAAATGACCTATGTGTCCATCAATGGATAAGGGATAAAGAAGACATGGTGTGTATGTGCAATGGAATATTACTCAACCCACTTCCAACAACATGGATGGACCTTGACAGTATTATGCTACATGAAATAAATCAGAGAAGGAAAAGCAAATACCATATGATTTCACTTATACGTGGAACCTAAAACACAAAACAAGTGAATGAACAAAATAGAACTCCTAGAGACAGAGAATAGATTTGTGGTGTTCAGAGGGGAAGGGTATTGGGATGGGCACAATGAGGAAAGGAGGTCAATTGTGTGAAGACAGATGGCAACCAGACATTGTGTTGATCACTTTGTAGTGTATACAAATATCAAATTATTATGCTATACACTTGAAACTAATATCATGCTGTATACCAATTTTACCTTAATAAAAATATTCAGAGAGTTCAGTGACTACCCCATGGCAAGCCCTACACTGGGGCCTCTCAGCCATTAGCTCATTTTATCATTTACTCACAGGGACTGACCCTCTAGGACGTGAGTAAATTTCTCAACACCCAGAACTTGTATGTAGCTGACCAAGATCCAACCCAGCATTTGCAGCTCCAAACCCTGGGATGCTCTCTTCTCTGCACCATGTTCTGCCTTAAGAGATGAATCCGGGGCATCTTTAAATGCCTCACTGACTTCCAGACTTCAAATGAATCAGCATGTCTGCAGAGTGTGTATGGGAAAGAACCCAGGAACTAGCTGAGCGATCCAATCACTTTATCTTACAAAAGAGGAAATAGGGCCCAGAGAGGGGAATTGCCCTCCCCGGAGTCACACAGCACTACAATCCAAGTCTTCCAACTCAGGGCTCCGCCTGCAGCTCCGCGCCACCGGCACGCTCTCCCCTCCCTCCCTCCATCTTTTAATGACGCTTGGATACCAAGTCAAGAACTATCTCAGTGGAGTCCCTGCAAATATTTTCCATTTGGTTTGCAGGTTAGCGAGATTCCTTTCCTGCCTCGTGGTTTTAGACAATTTACGCTTCCATTCTCAAAACAGATTTTTATCCTAATAAAGGCTTTTATTACTATTATCCACCTGTCATTACAAGGCATTAGACAATTACAGAGCACAGACTGGCTCTCCCGCCACAAACCTTCCCCCCCCACCCCACCCCCCTTTCAGCAGGGGGAGGGGCACGCATAAACAGAACATTTCATTAAAAAAAAAAAATAGAGACTAATCTTTAACTTTTTTTTTTTTTAAGCACTGCCAAGACTGCTACCTACGCTTTTTAAAACTTTGTTGTGAAAAGTCACTGGCGTGAGTGAGAGGGGGATAAAAAAAAGTGTGGGCTAAAAACCGTCTCCAGCCCCATTTTGATTGCCAGACGATTGACAAAATAATTTGTACCCGTCGATGCTCATGAAGGGAATTTTTACAATGGATTTGCCAAGCAGATTTTTAATTTTAATCAGTAATGAAAAAATGACAACACGGATCACAACAAGACATCAGTTGCTGAGCGGGCTTTGCAGTCCCTGTCAGGCAGCCTCCATCAGGGACCCGCACCTCCGTGAACATCAATCACCAGTTTCAAACTCCTGTACATCTTCAGGATTTAATTAGACATTTAAGTTCTTTACCCGCAATTTGCAAAATTGTCACTTACCAAAAGTGCAAGACGCTAAAAAATGTTCTGCGTGAGTCCCCGGAGCCTGTTTACCTCCCGCCCTGGGGAGGACTGCAAGGTACGGCTCGGACACTCTCTCTCTCTGAGCTGCGGCTGCTGACCCGGCAGCTACGGATCCTTTTCACAAAGCAAATACTTAACGGCTGATGATTATGGTAAAAAGCAGCCAAACTACCGTGGAAGGACACGAGGGAGGAGGAATGCATGTGGCGGGGGTTGTTGTATGCACAGGCTGATTCTGAAACCGCCTTGGTGGTGATGACGGGCCCTGGTATGGAAACCAGAAGAACTTCACAAGCAGGTTGGCATCCTGGCCCCATCGCGAACCAGCTGTGTGACCCTGAGCCAGTCCTATGCCTCTCTGAGCCTTTGCTTCCTATAAGTCCAGAAATAGATAAGTAAAAATAAATAAAGAACCAGCCTTCATTAAAGAGCTGCAGGAATCTCTATGAATTTCCTGTAGCATGCTTTATTGAGATTAATTCCATCTTGTTTAGGGGATCAGGAAACATCCCATCCATCCGAAGAGGGATGTACCACGCAGGTCATGAGGGTGAGAGACAGATCAGCATTCCTACCTACTGCGGCCAGGAGGAAGGCTCCTAACAGCCAGCCTGGCTGGCACTGTGACCACCTGACCAGGATCGCTGGCCAGCAGCCCTGACCAAAGACACACATGACATAGAGTATATTTTGCCATCTGGGGCTTTCATCTTCCACCTTCAAAAGCCCCTAGAGCTGGGTTCCTTTGAAATCTTTGGAGCTTGGGGGTTTTTTTCACTCTGTTTGGTTTTCTGGTCTAGATGAAACAAGTATTCTTGGTTTGATTTTTCATTGAGGAGAGAGTAGATTGGAGGATGAGCCTCCCAAGCTTCTCCCAGGCTCATAGCTCAGGTGCAGCGCTCGGGAAGCAGATCGGAAAATAAGCAGCGCCTTCTCCTTTAAGAGAACCTTGGCTTAGGGAAGGCGCATTATTGAAAAGAACATAAAAGGTGGATTGTGAAAGCCTATTACTCACAGATAAGAAATGCACCCCGGGCAAAGCTGAAGAGCACAAACTTCTTTTCTAGCTGAAGTTTCTTTCAAGTGATGGTTGCCCCCCACCCCTAAGAGTGGAGGGACGGGAGGGATGTTCTCACCTTGCACTCCAGGCTCTAGGTACGATGGACAAGCGCCCCGAAATGCAAGTGTGAAACCAATTTGCTAGTCAAAACTGACAAAATGTGTTTTGCAATTTCGCCCCTACCAAGATTACCTGTCCTCACCTGGGCGAACCCCCACTGCTTTCCTGGAGAAGGCAGACAAGGCGTTGTCTCATTACCCCCTAGCCATCATCGCAATCTTGTTTTCAGAGTGACCACGAGGGCCTTTCCCAGAAGGATGCAGCCTGTCCCGTCTGGACTGCAGACTCACAGAACCCACAGCCCATGAATCAATGTTGGCAGGAACCGAGCCTTGGCAAGTCCAGGCTAGGGCTCTGAGACCAGGGCTCTAACCCTGCTCAGTTGCCAAACTGCTGTGTGACACAGGCAATCTACTGCCCTACTCTGGGCCTCAGCTTCCCCATCTGAAAATCAAAGGTGCAGTTAAGATGACCACTAAAATTCCTCCCAACCCTCAATGAGCTCTGATTCTGTGAAGCCATGACCTTGGATGGGTAAATGCTAATCTAGGGAGAAAAAAACAAACTAACACAAGTTTAGAATCTGTAGATGCACCTTCAAATTCTAACTCTGCCATGACTTTCTGCCCCTGTGTGTGCGCATGTGTGCGTGCAAGAGGTGCTACTCCTCATGCACCAGAGCTATTACCTCCTCCAAAAAGCCCTCCCTGATATCTCTTCCTTGGCTTTGTGGGGAAGGGCCTGTCTGTCTATACCCACCTCACAGCTTTGCCACAGCCCCTTCCTATGTGTTAGTGGGAGCCGTGCTGGGGGCTTTCCCTTCATAATGTCATGATCTCTTGACCTGTCCACCCCTCACCAGGTCTTGGACCTTTTCACCTCTTTTATGGGACCAGGTCCCCAGGATCCACTTTACATTTTTGCATGTGTCCTCCTCTGTGTCCATCACTTTTGCCTCTATCAGCCTGTACTTGCAACACCCTTTAGAGGACACGTCTGGACTACCTGAGCTGCCTCACCTGCATTCAGAAAGTCCAAGTACCCAGAAGTTCACCACCCCCTCGGAAGACCCTCAGCCAGTGCCTGGCCCAGCTCCCTGTGCTCCAGTCCTAGGAGCTAAGAGGTACAACTTGTGCTCCAAAGCACCCCTGTGGAGTCAGGCTGAGACTGGGATTTGCCCAAAATCATGCTCTCACTGGGTTTCTCCCCTACCCTCTTCTCATCCCTGCCCCTGTCTCTTATCAGCCTCTTCTGGGAGCACGTCCTTAACTTGGGGTTCTAAGCAGCGGAACATCCCCATTGCTCAGGAAGGGTGTGGCCTACAGTAGGTGCCCCTCAACAAATGTTTGTTGAATGAATGAGTGTCTACGTCCCCAGGCTCAGTAAGTTTTGGGTGGATTCACGATTTATTTCATAGAGATTGGAAGCCAGAAAAGGCCAGAGGAGGTCTTCCAGGAGAAATCTGCCCTGAAATGTAAGCCCCACGAGAGTAGAGATTTGTATCTGGTTTCATGGCATCCGCAGAGCCTGGCCCATTGTGGGCTCTCGACAAGTGTTTATTGACTGGAAGAGCAAATGTAGTCTGGCCCTTTGCTGCCAACAAGGGCCACATCCTCCAGTTAGACACCTACTCTGTTTTAAAAGAAGCCCGGGACTCGGCTTTCCATCCCGATGCTGAACAGAGCCTGGGCCCCTCCTTCCAGACTCCGCCCTCCCACCGGAGCCACAGCTTGTGACCAGGACCAAGCTGAGTGCAGAACAGCTAGTCCCATCTCGGCAAAAGTGTGTTCATGGTCCATACCCAGAAAAGACGCCCCTGGGCAGCATCACCCTGGGTGAGCTCCCTGGCTCTGGGGGAACAATGGCTGGGCAGAGCAATGCCAACCGTCCGTGAGCCAAGGCGGGCTGGGCCAGCAGGTTCACACACTTTAGCCGTGTGTGAGAGCACCCTTCATAATAGGGCTTTGTCCCGGCCCCAGTGAGCCAGCGTCTGCAGAGCCCTGGGAGGGTGCAGCGGCAGCCCACAGACACAAGGCCACCTTCCAGCTCAGGGAGGCTAGGTCCAGAGTCTGCAACCACGAGGACTTCCAGGGAGGAGATGAGCTGGTCCTAGGACTGCGCCTGCCAACGCTTCTCCGTGGGGCTAGAGATGTACAAGGACTTATTCCCCGGCCGTTTGAAAAGAAGAACATGATGTGGCCCATAAGAAAGAGGGAGGAAACCTCCATCCATTGAGCACTTACTGTGTACCAGGGCCTGTGCCATGTACTTTATCTTCCTTATCTCATCCTGCTTCTGTGAGTGAGGAGGGCATTGTCACAACCAGTACACAGAGGAGCCATCTAGGCTCTGAGCAGGAAAGGGACTCGTCCACCAATACCAGGGCTCCAGGTGTCTCTGCCTCCAAGGTCTGTGCTCTTGCCCCTCCCCCACACAGATGTGCAGAGGCCTCCTCCTCCCTCCCTACACACCCACAACCCCTCACCTCTGTCAGAGCGGTCCCAGCAGGATACATGGTGTACATGCACTTAGCAGGGCATCCCAAATGGGATTTCTATTTTACTGAAGTCTGGGGACTAAAATCAGAGATTCTTTATGGACAGAAGGCAACAGAAGGCATGATAGGAGAGCTGCAGGAAAAGGGTGGTGCGGTGGTGGCCAGAGTGTTAGAAGTAGAAAGACCTGGACTGTAGTGACAGTTCCACCACGTCCAAGCTCTGTGACCTAGGAGGAGTTCCTTAACCTCCCTGAGCTGCTGCCCCATCACCTGTGTTTTGGGCAGAGAACCAAGTCCCCCCCTAGTACACCTAAGAGCATAATAACAATGGTCTTGGCATAGGACAAATACCCAGTGAAAATTTCCTATAAATATTACTATGGACCATCATCATCTTCCTCACGTTTCAAGACCCAGTTCGCCACTTATTGGCTGGAGAACTTAGACAAGGGGGTTAGCGTCTCTAGGTCTCAGTTTCTTCATTTACAAAATGGGAATATAAGTCTCCACCATGGAAGGTCATGAGGATTAAGTGAAGTCATGTGCTTTAATACTTTTATGGGGTGCTCAGTGGACACATGTGCCAGCAAACCGGACCATCAAATTCCCATCAGTTGTCATTTGGCAGATCAATTTTCTACAGCCAGTCCTCAAAGATAACGACAGTCGCCAGGAGTGCACATTGTGTCCACCTCTGGAGGCATCAGCGTCCTGGGGAGGTAGCTTACAGCAGGTCCCAGAATCTGACTGCATTCCCCTCATCCATCTCAGCATTCAGTAGCATCCTTGGGTAGCTTGAAATTATCTAGGTGGAAGTACTGACACCATAGAAATTAGCAAACTGTTGCAAATCAGGAATTTCCTCCCAAAACGATGGTGGTTACACATTAACACCACACCACACCACTGATCATTTCATTTCTTCCAACAACCTCAAGATACGTGTAAGAACCGAAAGAGCACAGACACATCCCGCTGGAGCATGCAGGAGCTGAGACAACAGCTGAAATCCCAGCCATGGGTCCAGGAGGTCCATTTCACAAGTGAGGAAGTGCAGGACAAGACCTCACTTCTCAACACACTCTTGAGTCCTCCCGGGAAACAACACCAGGCAATTAAAATCACAGGGACCATCGGAAGGTGCCCAGCAAGTATGCACAGATGGCCAGGTGAAGGATCACAATCCCTACACTGTCAGAGATGGGCACTGCCAAGTCTTCGTTCTACAGCTGAGAAACCAAGGCTCAGAGAGTTTAAATAACTCAGCCAACGTCACTCAGCTAGGTGACCTTAATACGGACAACTGTAGAGACTCCAGGGCCCAAGGAAAAATCCAACCAGTAAATTCCTGTCAAGCAAGTGAATGAGTGACCAAAGGTATGAGTTTTTTAAATTGTGAACTTTTTAAAGCACAAATTTGATCTTGTTCCTATCTTGTGTAAAGCCCTTCTACACAACATGACCTTCAGACTGAGCCCAAGGTCCTCGCCTGGCATCTGGAGCTCCCATGGCTGCCCCAGGAAGCTGCAGCATTTTCTCCCACTGCCCACACAGCTTTGGAGGCCCCAAGGGTGCTGCCGGCACCCTCCCAGACCACCATGCTTCCTGAGCTCCCTTGAGGTCACCCAGAGAACCCTCTCCACAAATCTGCCTTGGCAATCCGCAAAACCCTGGTTGGCCATCCACTTCCACCTGTTTGCGGCATCTTATGAAGTCTTCCAGACCTTCCCAAGCAGAGTCGGCAACTCTTTCTCCACTTCCAAGATACCTCAGTCTAGCTCCCAAGTAGTTGTCCATGGCCTTCCCGCCTTCTTGCTGATCCTTGGGGTCCTAACATCTGGAGTTGAATTGTGTCCCCCCAAAATTCCTATGCCAGAGTCCCAACACCCAGTACCTCAGCACATGATCATAGTTGGAGAGAGATTTACAGAGTTAAAATGAAGTTTTCAAGTTGAAATGAAGTCATTAGAGTGGGCTCTAATCCAATACAATGAGTGTCCTTCTGAGAAGGGGACATTTAGACACAGAGAGACACACAGCGAGAGCACCATGTGAACATGAAGACTGCACTGACAAACTAAGGAGCGAGATCAGAACAGCATTTTCCTCAGCCCATGGAAGGAACCAACCCTGAGGGCACTTTGATCTTGGACTTCTGGCTTCCAGAACCATGAGACAACCCATCTCTGTCGGTTTACTCACCCAGGCCATAGTGCTTTGTCACGGCTGCCACCAGAAACCAGCCCAGGTAGAGGCAGAACTGGCCTCTCACATTTGCGCCCCACACCCACCTCAGAGCCCCTCAGGTAAGTAAAGGGAAAGGTGAGTACAATGTTTTGAGGCCAAAATAATAGATTTTTGCACCAAATTAACTGATAACTGAGGGGTTTTTTTCTTCTGCAGGCCAGCAATTTTTAAATCATAAACCCCAGAAAAATAAATGGGGCATGAAGCAGGGTGCTTCATTCATCCAAGAGCATTTATTGAACACCTGCTATATACCTAGGCTAGGACTCCGCATGTGCCTAGTTCTCTGGAGCAAAACCAAAGAGTGCCACTGCAGTAGAAGACTTTTTCCAACCCACCTGTTCACACATACACACATACACACACACACCAGCTATGAGTAGAATTTTCTCAGTTTCAAGTTCTTCCTGTCCTAAATTTCTCTTAAACTTTTGACTCTCTGTGCTAGTAGAAGATATCACCTATCATACTTCAAACTATACTTAGTGTATTTCATCATTTTAGGCTTCAAATGCCAACAGTGTTTCATGACATTCTGCAAAGTACATCACGACCCTTTCTATTTTTAACCTGACAGCATCAGGAGTTTCCAAACTGCCATTAAACACACACACACACACACACACACACACACACACACACACACACACACACATTTTGTTTGTTTTGAGGGGAGTTGGAGTTTTTATATCAATCAGCAATTCAAGAAGCATTGTTCAGTCCTACTATGTGCCGGGCACATGTGAGCACTGGGCACAGGACAAGTGAGGCTACTGAGAGGAGAGGTCGTGTCTCCACAGAGACCTCCCGGGACCACTGCATGTGGGGCCTGTGGGGGCACTAAGGGGAGGACAGCAGCCAGAGGCAGTCCTTGTCCTGTATCTACCTGCGCCCTGCCCAGAGGGCCAGCACAGCTCCGGCAGCTGGGCACTTGGCTGGAAGGTGGTCAGATCAAGCCGGGTATGAGCTTTAGTTGCCCTGTGCTGCCAAAATAGGAAACTCAAACCTCATGTGAGCACATCGGTCAGGAAGTGACCAAGAAAGGTCCAAAGCTGGTAAGGCCAGGACCTGCTGGGTAAGAAGACAGAAGATCTCAATCTGGGGAGACCAAAGAGGCTGCACCCATGTATCTCCAAATCCTCATGAAACTTGCATTCATTATGTGCATGTCTACCTGCCTGCTGAAGTCGTGAGCTATTTGAGAACTCTACCACATCCCTGACTACCCCGGCACCAGGTGAGCCCTTGGCAAATGCTGCTGGGAATGAACTATTTCCGGCCAGGGTCACAGCAGGACAATAAGGGGAGGTGCAGCTCTCCCTGAGCTCTTGGGGCTCTGCCTTTCCCAGCCCAGAGCTCCGATACCCCTGGCACAGCACCTGGTCCCTTTCCCTAGGGCCCCAAGTTGGAGGAGATGAAACCAAGAGGTCCTGAGTGAGCCCCGTCCACACACGCTCGCTGGAGGCCTCCTGTCTGCAGCGAGATGGTGAGATCTCACACACCTATGTGTGCTGCTGGGACTGCAGACACACGCACCATTCTCACACTGTCTAGCTCCGGTCTGACTTTCCTTCTGTGCCAGGCTCCATCACTCAGGAGCCAGACAGTGGCAGTGATTACCAGGATGACAGAAAGCCTGAGATGACTCCGTGAGCCAGGCACTGTCCTCACCAACCACCCCTGAGGGAAATGTCATATTCCCACTGGACGGATGAACACACTGAGGCACAGAGAAGATGAAGAACTCACTGGAAGTCATGAAGCTTGTAGATGGCCAGGTCAGGCCTCCCCCCAAGGACTCTAACCCCCTCTGCAAACCTTTCAGCAACACTTCCCCCCCCACACCATGTGCTGTGGGCTATTGGGAGCCAGTTCATGTCACCTGTGAGCTGTGGGACACGGAGAACATCATGGAACCTCTCTGAGCCTCAAATCCTACAAAGAACAGAGGTGGAAATGTTTTCAAGGCTTACATGTAATTGAAAAACATTTTCTCCCACAGGCTGGGCAATGCGTGGGAAAGGCAAATTCTCTTTTGTCTGTAAAGAAGGTAGAGCCTTCAACCAGTTCTTTTCTTCCACTCCCAACCCTTCCATCTTCAATGGACAAGGCCTCCCAGCTCATCCAGCCATGCTGAATCCATGGGGAGGACGCCGAAATGGGTGACCTGAGGCAGGGCTTTCTGGGTCCCCCAGGAGTCCCACCTGCTGGGCCCTGACATGCCCCTTGGTCTCTGGGAGGGAAGGTGAAGAAGCACAGTTCCCCACCACACCCCTGGCATGGGACCCTTTACCTGCCTTGGGGACCCTCCATGCAAGTCTCCAAAGACACTGTTCTTCCATTTTACGGATGAAGAAACCAAGGCTTAGAATGTTGAAATCAACCATGGACACACCAGGCTCCAAACCTAATGCAGCAGACCCTGAACACGCAGCCACGCACCTTGGGGTCCGCGTCCGGCCCAACCTCGGGGCCGCTTCACCGTGCACCACGCACCGGGGCCGGAAATGAGATGCGCTCCTCGGCTGGAAACAGGCAAGAGCCGGCCGGCCCTGCCAATCATCCGGCAGAACATATGCATCTCAAGGACGGAACAGTTGTATGCTCTTTTTTACCCAAACTTAATATTTTGCATGTTCCTCTCTCAAACACCACAAACCTTCCTGTCGCCATGTTGCGTAAGCCCCAGAGATATTTTCTTTCTTATGTTTTACCCCACACAGCGGCTGTCTTCTGAGAAAAGAAATCGACCAAGGGACAAAATCTTGTAAATATTCCAGCCATTCACTTATCCAGCATAATTACCATGCAAAGAGCAACATTTGGGCCTCAACTCACTAGCAGATAACTAACTGCATTATGCAATTAGCCAACACCCGGTTAGAGGGGTTTGCAAAGCACTCAAGCTCACGGGGGGCAGCGCAGGGTGCCAGGAGCCCTGTGCACCAGGAAAGATGCAACAAAGTGCCACTTGCCCCCAGGGAGCTGCCTAGAGAAGGTTCATCTGGAAAAATGAAGGTGAGCCTTGAAAATTTTGGGATCCACCTCCTCCCTTCCATCCAATCTGCCTTCCACGGGCCCCGTGACTTAGCTCGGGCTGCTCTAACAATACAGACGGGATGTTCTAACGGACAGACGCTTATTTCTGTTTATTCTGGAGGCTGGGAAGCCCAAGATCAAGGAGCCAGATGACTCAGTTCCTCCCAAGGTCCCTCTTCCTAGAGACAGCCGCTTTTCCCACTGGGACCTCCTGTGATGAGAGAGAGAGCACTCTGATGTCTCCTTCTCCTCTTGTTAGACCACCAGCCCTCATGACTTAGGGCCTCACCTCTATGACCCTCTTTTACCTTCCTCACCTCACAGGCCCTAACTCCAAATGCAGTCACATTTGGGGATGAGGACTTCAATCTACGAATTTGGGGTGGACACAAACATCAGTCCCCTTGGGGGCTGGGTCTACTCCTCACCACTTGTAAATGCGGAATGAAAGCAGAGGTATGTGGATGGACCCGTAATTTTTCCAACCAGCCCCTAAAGGAGACATTCTTCTGGCTCCCTTACAGCACGGCCAAGTGAAGCTCGGAGAGGTTGGAGGTCTTGGGTTGGGTCCTACCAGCTTCAAACCCGCAACTGAAAAGCACCAGAGCTCATGCTCCCCCACCCCTGTGCCCATGCTTCTCAAACCTCCTGCACCAAAACACTCCGAATGACTGTTAAAAATAAAGATTCCAGGACCTACCCCAGATGGATTGAATCAGTCTCTGAAGCTTTGGCTAAGGAATCTGGACTTTTTTTTTACATGCCTCCTGAATGATGTGTATAGACAGTGAAGTTTGGGAATCACTGAATGGCATGCCACCTGCTGAGTTTGTCCAGGAAATAGTGCACCTGCCAGGTTTCCAGCACCCATTTCCCAAGCCCAGCACGTCTGCTGTCACACTGCTGGTGTTTTGTTTGCTGTTTAGGACAAAGTGCATTCAAAACACTTCCAAGAGCCAGCCCACACCCTTTGTCCACTCCTCCCAAAGAATCCTTTCCCTCCAGTTCTGACCGAGCGTGTCGTTCTGTTCAGAGCTATCGTGCGGTCTTTTTCTTGATCACACCAGCAGCAATGAGGCGTCTTCTCTACCAAATTAATTATGTCCATCATCACCAAAAGAAAGCCACTTAGCCCTGTCAAACCTGGAAGGTGATGGGGAAGCCCAGGTCATCCACACGCATCAGCAACAGAAACTGTCAGATGCCAGAGGCTCCGGGACTTGATGCCATCAGCCAAGGATAATGGACTCAGGTAAACTCAGGTTCAAATTCTGTTTGCCTTTTGCAAGCCTTTGGCAAGCTCAGTAGGGAGTCTACTTCTCCCTCTCCCTCTGCCTGCTGCTCCCCCCACCCTGTTCGTGCACTTGCTCTCTCTCTTTCTCTCCCTTCCCCCTCCCTCTCTCTCTCAAATAAAATCTTTAAAAAAAAAAAAAAGAGGGGGAACTAGGCATGAACATTGCTTCCAAACACGCCAGGCAGATGCAAGCATTTGGATTTACCTTGCTCTCCAAAGTAGAGCTTCTTTGTTTTCAGAGGAAGAGGAGACACTGCAAAGAAGGTGGGGAGAAAAGTTTAAAAACAATGTACAGTCTTTCAAAGTGTATTAAAAAGTGGTAAAACACTGAGTGCAAGGAGAAAAGAGCAGAGCATTTCCTACAGGCTCCTCTCACTGTGAATGTAAGGCTGACTGATTCACTATGACTGGCAGGGTCCTGGGCATCTGCCCCTTCCCCTTCTCCACTTACCTGTGCTGGTCCTACCCCGGACCCCCAGACTCCTAGCTCCTCTCCCAGTGCTCACACACACACACCCCAGGCGAGGTCTTTGCCATGCTGTTTCCTCTGCCTGGTGCTTTTCCCACAAAGTGCTACCTGTTCACTCCCTCTTCCCTCCAGGCTTTGCTCAGACCCACCACATCAGCCAGGAGCTGCTAGACCAACCCACGCACCCCTCATACAGGGACTGCCATCTGGCAGCTAATGTGCTGACCTGTGTCATCACCAGCGTCCACTTCTGCCCCGTGAGCACCTGCACTTGTCTGTTCACATCTCCAGCAACCTGAATAGGGCCTGGATACTCAGTCAATACTTGGTCCATATTGCTTCATTAATTAACCACTCACGGATTTATCTCATCTTATCCCCATGTCCAGCCCGACAGGCAGGTGTCGTTACACCAGTTCTGTAAATAACAAAACGAGGCTCAGAGAAACTGATCAACTGGTGCAGCCTGTACGTGGCAGGCGATTGCCAGGAATTCAAATCCAGGTTTGCCTGGATGTCACGCACACACCTCACCATTTCACGCACAGCCTAGAGGGGATGGTGCAGAATCAATGAGCTGTGTGTCTGAGAACATACTGGACTAATCAGAAGACCAGTGAAATCCCATTCTGAGCTTTTGATCTGGACATAAACCACAGGGAATAAACTTCTGGCTTCATACGTCACTACTGGCAGCCAAGAGTGTCCTTCCCGGGGCTGTGGGATGTGAGGAACCAGATCACTCTGGGGTCTCCAGGGCTGAGCCCAGAGGTGTGCACTTAGCATGAGAGAGAGGAGGGCACTCTCTGTAAAGTTGCCAGATGACACAGAAACCTCGCGGGTCCCCACTGAGGGTTCAGGAAGGTGGGGGAGTAGATCTTTGCTGAGACTCTCCTCTGCCCAGGCTCACTCTGCCCCTGCCCTTCCCTTCCACCCCTCTTCTTGTCCTCACAATAGCTGTGAAAGGCAGAGGTCATTGAGACCACCAAGACTCTGTGTACACACCTCCACGGGGTGCCGTTCATGTGGTCGATGCTGTGGGAGGTGCTCCTTGTAGTGTGTGCACCATGGCCAACCTGGGCATCAGCCCATTTTAGAGACAGGGAAAGAGGGGCTCAGAGATGGGTCCTGCCTTATGTAAGGTTCCCAGCTGAGCCACTGAGGCAGGATCCCAACCCAAGTGCACCCACCCACACAGCCCACACTTAGTCCATCACCACCACACCCCTCTCCACTCCCCACTCAAGCATATTCTTTCACTAGGGCTTTGCCGTGACCCAGGAAAAACTGTGTTATAAAGGAGAAAGTTCCCCCAAAGCAAAGGACTGTGACAGGGACAGCCTCTAACATGACTCTCAACCTAAGGAACCCAGTATTCCATCGAAATCACCACTCTTAAAGGAAAGGTAAGACTTGCTGCAGTTTACCCTCAAACACTGTACAAGTCAGCAGCAACCCACCATACCTTTGTCAATCGGGCACTGAGTGACTGACTCCATCAACACGTGGTCAGATTGTCCATGCTGGGAAGTGGAGAAATCAGTCAGGATCCAAGCCCTCCTGACACCCATGCCAGGCTGTTTCCCCCATACCTCCTCACCTGCTAGTGTCTCATTTATATGCACAATGACCTGCCCACCAACTCCCAGGGTATTTTCCAGAACAGCCACAGTATTTCCCATCAGAGCCTTGCCTCTCCTCCATCAAGGACTGCAGTCCGTGTCCCCTCCCCTTGCCCCTGGTAGTTCTGGTGAGTGTCTAACAATGGAGGACAGCAAAAGTGCAGCTGCGTGACCTCTGAGGCTCGGTCATAGAAGGCAAGGCAGCCTCCTCGGGTCTCACAGACCACTCACCCTGAGAACTCAGCCACCGTGCCATGAGGGAGCCCGAGGCACATAGAGAGGCCACGCACAAACATTCTGGCTGCCGTGCCTCTGAGATCCCAGCCAGTAGCCCGCAGCACCCACCTGACGCAAGAGTGAGGATGACTTCAAGTGGTCCAGCCACTTGACCACAGCCCCCGACAAGTCCTGGGCGAGAACCGCCCTGCTGAGCCCAGCCACCCCCACAAAAAGAGAAGCAATGATGGTAAGTGAGTATCGGTTTATCCCAATAGTGGTGTGGTTTGCTGCAGCGACAGACAACCAGAACACTCACCTTATAAAGGAGGATCGGCCTCAGAATCATGCTGTGAAACATCCAGAGAGAGAGGTCAAACCACACTGCGCGTCTGACCCTCGGCCCCTTCCCAGGAGCAGGTGGAAGGAGGCAGAGGCCACTGCTTTGCCCCACCCTTCACTCCGTTGTTCGCGTTCCTTCAGCTTATTAAACCACTGGGAATTCTTTTACTCAGCAAAGTAAAGGAGTCATGTTGGCTGGCATCATTTCTACACAGTTAGATGAAGACAATGTAATCATGTTCTGTAATGACTATTCAGATAAAAATTATGTTCTCCTCACAAAGAGTCTCTCTCCCTTTTTTCTCTCCCAAGTCAACCCAGACTGTAGGAACTATGAAAAGTACAGCCTCTGAGATGTTATTCAATCTGTCAGATTTGCAGCCCTTCATTATAAGCATAATCATAATAAATAAAAGATAAGCTTTAGCATAGCCAAGCTCATCACAGAAAGGTGCAAACCCGCCAGCCCATCTGCCTATGATGCCTGCTGGACCATGTGCGGGATGCTGGGGGGACAAAAAACCAGCAGGAGATGGTTAAATGCACCCCATCAGCTAGGGGACTCTGGGAGCCCACCAGAACTAGTGCAACAGCCCAGGCCGAGGCCGAGCAAATTCCTTCCCACACACTCTGGTTTCTTCTCAAACTTCTCCAAGGCAACAGATTTTCACTTCCTTCTAAGATTTCCTTTTGTTCGGAGAAAGAAAGACAATAGCACATACTGAGTTCTTACAATGCGAGGCACTGTGCTGGCCATGCATGTAATATCTCCGAGCTTCATAACCACCCCGGAAGGTGGGTATTAGGACAGACAGCAGAGTGTGGGCTACAGAACCAGACAGAAATGAGTTTGAATACCCTTTCCAACTCTTGGTAGTTGTACAAACTCAATACTCAATAAATGAATACTTACTGGATGAAAAAATAAAATAAAAGTCTTGCCCTTATTCTCCCCCTCCTCCTATCCCCTCTCTCTGGCACACATCCCCATGTATAAGTGCACATAAAAGGTTGAGTCCTGCTTAAAGACTGAGGTCACAGTTCTCAAGGTGGGGCCAAGGCAGGTGCTTTTACATTATGGACCCTCACCAAAACACAGGCTCACCATTGCCCATAAACACAACAAAACCAAGCCGTATAACCTATCTTCCCAAGATGGGGGGAGCTGAGGAACACAGTCCTACTTCTAAGGGAAAACAAGAGTCACAGGTTTCACCACCCCAGCAGCCGTGGGACCCAGCACAGTGGAAAAAGTGGGGCTGGTATCACAGCACCTTGGAGATCCCTGGAAGAGCTGGATGTGGTGAGGAGTAATAGAAGATTCCAGAAGATGACAGCAGTAGACAGAATGTGGTGCACTTCCTGTCACCCCAGGCAGATCTTTGAAAGAATCAGAGGACCCAACGGCCACTGCTCCCCCAGAAAGCACCATGTATTTAAGCGATGTGCCACTCAAGCCCATCATTCCATTCTAATGATATTACTTATTACTAAATATCACTGATACATTGCAACTCACACATCACATCTCACATCTTAAATGACTGCCCTAAAACAAAGTTATAGAGCTTATAAGTCAGGGCCCCTGAGTTCCAAATAATTTATAGAAGAAAGATTATTACCAGAATCCCAAGCCCCACCTCAAAAGAGATTTTATCAGGTCCCTCCTAGTGCAAACACCTATTACATATCAGCACAGGGTCTGGTACAAATGCACTTGGCTTGTATCTGTTCACAGAATGAATGGAGGACACGTATTGCATGGAGCACTGGGTGTGGTACATAAACAATGAATTCTGGAACACTGAAAAAGTTTTTAAAATTTTAAAAATTAGAAAATTAAAAATAAAACAAAGAATGAATGGACTAGGCACCATCATATTTTTTCTATCATTTAAAAATGGATGCTCTTTGTTATACTCTCTGAGCCTCAGTTTCCTAGTCTATAAAATAAGAATATTACCTGGTTAATGATGTTACAAGATTAAGTGAGATGATATATACATGGGGGTCTGTGCATCTACAATGATCAATATATGGTCAATTAAGTCCTGCAAATATTTAATCACCATCATCATTGTTATTAGCTTTCATACATTTAGCATCTGCTAAATGCTAGAGACTTTCTAAGCTCCCTGATCCTTATAATTATCCTTCAAGGTGGATAGTACAGTTACCTTTATTATGTAATCTTTATAAGAGTTTAAGAAGTTAAAAAAAAAATTAGTACAGAAAAATTCAAGAACTTCCACACTGGGAGTACAGCACATCACGTCCTCCAAGGTACCCTGTCATGTCAAAACAAGACTATCCTGAATAACAAGGACTTCTGACACATTGTTGGGCTGGCAAGGCATATGGGGTCTCCAAATCCCCCACCCCATTCCTTCCCCAAATGTGAGCTAGACCCAAAGCTGGGATGAGCGAACATTGCACAGAGAGAAGGAGTTTAATTGCCTTGAATGTGAGCACCGATAAGAGTACTGCAATTTGCTTTCTAATCCTCAGACCAAAGTCAAGGCAGAGGAGCTGAACCTAGTGATTCCTTGCAGATCTGGGAAGCTGAAGGTAATAAAAGTGTCTCCAGGTCTTTGGTGGTCCTGAATCACAACAGAACCAGTTAGAAATCTCTGGAGGAAAGCATCCCCAGTTTAGGCCTACAAACATCCCACAGGTTAAAGATAAGCAATGACCCCACAATGAAAAGTCACAGAAACAGAAGGAGGCACGTGTCCATGAGTGGCAGTGACAACAAACAACAGATGTAAACATCCAAAGATGGCAGAGATTGAATAGTCTGATACATAATATATAACATCAAGTATGAAACGTATAAGGACAGAAAGGAAGGAATTACAAAGATGAACAATCAACAAAAGATTATCAGGAGTGACCAAACAGGTTTGAAAGATAGCCAAATAGAAGTTCTAAAAGTGAACATTTTGATTGATTTTTTAAAACCTCAAAGGATGATTGATTATACACAACTAAAAGTAAAATTTATGAGCCCAAGAGTAAGAGTCTGATTAAACTACCAAACTGCAGTACCAAGTGACAGGGAAATAGAAAAACATAAAGGGAAATGTAGGAGATATGAAAATAGAACAAGAAGTGTTAACATATATCTAATCAGAGTCCCAGAAGGTTAGTGCAGAGACAGGTCATATTCAAAGAGATAATAGTTAAGAACCTTCTAGAACAGATGAGAAATATAAATCCAACATTCAGGATCACAATATATTCCAAGTAAAATTCAATATTTTAAATCCCCTCAATCCTCCTATGGTAAATCTTTAAAATACCAAAGACAAAAATATTTTTAAAGCAGTCAGACAAAAGGAAGAGATAATTTTCAAAAGAATGACAATAAGAGTGAGGGAAAACTTTTCGGCTCCAACAATGCAGCCAGAAGGCATATGTGAGCACCTTAAACATGAAGAGATGTATTTAGTGCCAGTCTAGAATTGTGTACTTCACAAAACTGTGTACCCAGCAAGGCAAAAATGAAATGAAGATATATTCAGACAAGTGTGGTTAATGGTAAACCAGCAGATATTCCCTAAGGAAGGAAAGCAAATGATCGCAAAAAGAGCAGTGTGAGGTGCGAGAGGGGACGGTGAGCAAAGAAGCTGACAGACATGTATGTAAAGTTAACAAAAGTGTGGGTCTAAAATAATAATAGTCTAATTTATAAAGTTAAAGAAAATAACAGAATTAAAATATTAGAAAACAATAATATGTAAGTAAAAAATGTGGTGATTTAATTTTGGTTATTCCTCTTTTTATTCAAAAGATGCTACAATAATGCTTTATTTCATGGGTTGTTAAGCTAAATATGCATGGTTTTGTGTCCAAGATGATCAGAAAAACAATAATAAGAAAGAATACATTTCAAAGCAGTATAAGGAAAAGAAAAATGGAATAAGAAAAAAAAGCAAATGGATAACTTTTTTAAAAAACTCAAAAGGCAAGAAAGAAGAAAAGGGAATGATAGAAAAAAGTGGAAAAACAGAAATCACAAAGATAATAGAAACAATAAAAAATAAATCAATAATCTAGATAAATATAAATGGACTAAACTAACCAACTCAAGATTGTCCAAAATGTTGTTTTTTTTTTAACTCACAAAACACCCAGGTGTACCTACTACCTCATTAAGAACTAAGACATTATCAGCAAAATTGACACATCTTTGCCCAAGACTACAAACCTGATCTCAAACCTATCCTCCCACCAGAAATAAAAAGAGTATCCAATTCAGAGTCTATTAAAATGATCAGTTTCATATATTTCACTACAAATGTAAATATTACTACACACACAAACACATGCACATTTTTTTCAGCACATCTCATTTTTACTCAATATTACATTCATGAGGTTTGCCCATTTTGATACATTAACTTTAATTCATTAATTTTCACTGCTGTATTATTTGTAACAGGCTATGCCACAACTGATTTATCCATTTCCCCTGTTGATTGGCATTGCTATTATAAAAACTGTTTACATTTGCAAAAGTTTCTCTCCAAGGTAAATATTCTTAGGTGTAGAATTTCTCAGTCATGGAATGTAAATACCTTCAATTCTCCTAGATATTGACAAATTGAAAGTAGTTGTACCAGATTGCCACATTTCTGGCAATGGCAGACTAGGTAATTAGGGCCAACTTCACCACTGTAAAACCTAGAAAATATGGATAAACTTTTAAATTAAAAATCAAATGCCTGAAGGCATTGGAGAGTTATCAAGGTAGTGAAGATTTATGGCCAAGGTCCAGAAGAAGAAGGAAACTCAATGAGACAAGCTGAGCATTTGGACAGATTTTCCCCTAAAGGTGCCCACTGATTCTGGAAGGAGAGGCTGAGAGGCTGAAATTTTGACAAATTCATATCACTAGAGGGACAAAAATAAAAGTTCAGGGACCATTCGTAAGGGGGACTTAGTAAGCCACCAACACCAAAATGGTATCTATTTTTCTTATGATATTCTTTTCTTTTTCTTTGCCTTTTATGGAAGAATTGGTCGGGTTTTGTTTTTTAACTGACTTCAGAGGGATCCAGAGGGATCCCTATAATATGCTGTCCTTCAAAAGGAATTAGCCCAATCTAAAACATCTCCACCCCTAATTGTATTAAGCACATCTGGCTTTGCTAGTAGCCTATGCCAGAAACCAGCATTAAACCCAGTACTCAATTTATCTCTACATTTTTCCCAGTGCATACAAGGCATACAAGGAAACAAAATTACATGGCTGAAAACAAAGAGGCACTACATAAAAGGAAATTTCCCACAAGACCTCCTGGAAATGCAAGTATCGGACCCAGAGTTTTGAAATAAATAGCTTATTATGTTCTAGGAAACAAAAGATTGAGGATTACATCAGAGAACCAGAAACTATAGAAATGGATAAAATGTAAATTCTATGACTGACAAATTGAATAACTGAAATTAACAATCAGTGGATAGGTTTAATAACAAGATACAGCTGAAGGAATAATCAGTAAACTGAAAGATCTGTCAGAAGGAAATATCTAAAATGATACATGGAGAGACATGAAGATAGGGGGAAAGTGTGAGAGACATATGAGAAACCACCAAAAAGTCTAACATGTGAAACTGGAGTCCCAGAAGAATAGGAGAAAGAGTGAGGAAGAAGCAATACCTCAAGAGATAATAGCTGAAAATTATAAAAAAGTGGTAAATTATACTTAAAAGATTCAAGTGGCACTATTAACCCCCAAGCAAAATAAACACAAAGGGAACCACACTTAGATCATACTAAAGCAACTGAAAACCAAAGACAGAGAAGAATCTTACAAATCAGAGAGGAGGAAAAAGAAGAACTACTTTCAAAAGAGCAAGAATAATATTAACATCTGACTTCTCTAAAGAACAATAAAGCCAGAAGACAATAGAACACTATATACAAAGTATTGGAAATAAAATTTGTCAACATAAAATTCCCCAGCCAAATAATATCCTTCAATAATAAAGGTGAAATAAAGACATTTTCAGACTGGGAGAAGAATATTTTCAGGCTGAGAAAATATTCACCAGCAGCCCACAAGAAAGGAAATACTGAAAGGCACTCTTTAGCAGAAAGCTTAGACACATAGTTGACAATGACAAAATGATGGAAAGTTGAATGTGTGGGTAGATGTAAATGAATATCAACTGTATGAAAGACAGTAATAATGACTTGTGGGCCATGGAATAGAGAACTATAGAGAAGGGGAGGAGTAAATAAGTTAAAGCCCTCTAAAACCCTTGCCAAGGGGCACTTGGGTGGCTCAGTGGGTTAAGCCTCTGCCTTCAGCTCAGGTCATGATCTCAGGGTCCTGGGATCGAGCCCCACATCGGGCTCTCTGCTCAGCGGGGAACCTGCTTCTCCCTCTCTCTCTCTCTCTGCCTACTTGTGATCTCTGTCTGTCAAATAAATAAAATATTTTTTAAAAAAAAACTTGCCAAGTAGTGGGGAACATCCTGTTTCATATTAGACAGAAGAAAAAAAATCAAAGACTTCCACTGTAACCTCTGGGGTAACAGTTGTCAAAATGTGGTTAATAGAGCCCTAGGAGTTCCAGAGGGGTCTTCAAGGTGAAAACTATTTTCATAACAATACTAAGTCATCATTTGCCCTTTTTTATCTTGTTGGCATATGTACTGCTATTATAAAAGCAACAGTAGATAAAAATACTGGTGCCTTAGCACAAATCACGAGTGGCAAGAAACCACAACACCAGTTATTGTAGTCTACATTACAATATGCTTGCAAGGAAAATGTGGGATAGGGGAGCCAATTTTATTCAACCATCCTTCATAGAATAGTTTTTTGAAAGCATTAATTTTTATTAAATCATGACCCTTGACCACATATTTTTAACATTCCATGTGATGAAATGGGACATGGACATAAAGCACAGCTACTACATCCTGAAATAAAATGGTTGTCTCAAGGAAGAGCACCTGTGTGATTAAGTTGCAAGGTGAACTAACCACTTTTTAATCCAACACCATTTCATTTGGAAAGAACAGCTAATAGACTATGGTTATTCCAACCTGGATATTTGGCAGTCATCCTCTGAAAAATTAACAAAGTTAACATGTTACTTAAGGAAAACACTTTACAGTGTGTATTACCAATGACATAATTTGAGTTTTCAAATTAGAAATTTAAAGTTAATATTTTGGAAAACTTGTATTAGCCATCATGAACTTAGTGGTTCCCCAAGTATTTAAAGACTTTTCTGGTAAGCTTAATGCTGATATAAATAAGTGTAATTTTTATGTCATATATTCAAATATGTCAACATTTGGAAGACCTGCATAACTCAAAGAAGTAATATTTTTCAAATAATCAATGTAGTGTTACAAAATTATGCAGGAGAAATGACCTATTCCAATTGCAAAAGAAACCAATGGATTTTAATGAAACAAAATATTAAAAGTTCACTGATATAGTTTCAATTCAAATTATAATTCAAATACAAATTATAACTAGCCTTTAAGAAAACACCATTTGTGAAGTTTTAATATCAGGTAAAAGAAGAAAATAGATAATATTTTGGAAAAGCTATTAAAATACTCATCTTTTAAGGAAATAAAAATTAGAGTGGAAATAGACTTAAAAACAGAAAAGATCAATGAAACCATGAACTGGTTCTTTGAAAGGATAAACAAAACTGATAAACCTTTAGCCAGACCCACCAAGAAAAAAGATAGAGAAATCAAATAAAATGAAATAAAGGTGGAGAAATAACAACCAACACCACAAAATTACAAAGAATTAAAGAGAATACTATGATAAATTAAATGTCAAAAAATGAGACCATCTAAAAGAAATGGATAAATGCTTAGAAATATACAATCTTCCAAAAATGAGTCAGGAAAATATAAAAAACTTGAGCAGACCAATTATTAATAAGAAAATTGAATCAATAACAAAAAAAAAAATCCCAACAAACAGAAGTCCAGGACCAGGTGGCCTCACAGGTGAATTCTACCAAACATTTACAGAAGATTTAATACCTATTTTCCCCAAACTATTTCAAAAAAAAGAAGAGGAAGGAAAACTTCCAGATTTATTCTAGAAGGCCAGCATTACCCTGATACTAAACAAAGACATTACAAAAACCACAGGCCCATGTCCCTGATGAACACAGAATGTAAAAATCCTCAATAAAATATTACCAAACTGAACTCAACAATGCAGTAAAGGGGTCATTCATAGGTCCAGGGTGGCTCAGTCAGTTAAGCATCTGCCTTTGGGTCAGGTCATGATCCAAGGGTCCTAGGATTGAGTCCCATGTCGAGCTCCCTGTTCAGTGGGGAACCTGTTTCTCCCTCTCCCTCTGTTGCTCTCCCTGGTTGTGCACTCTCTCTCTTTCTCTCAAATAAATAAATAAATCTTTAAATAAATAAATAAACTGATCATTCACCAGGATCAAGTGGAATTTATTCCAGGAGTGCAAAGATAGTTCAATATTCATAAATCAGTGTAATGCATCACATTAACAAGAGAAAAGATACAAACCATAAGATTATCTCAATAGAGGCAGAAAAAAAGCATTTGACAAAATGCAACATCCACTCATGATGAAAACTCTCAACAAAGTGGGTTTAGAGGGAACATATCTCAACACAATAAAAGCCATATATGAAAAACCTACAGCTAACTTCATTCTTAATGATGAAAAACTGAAAGCTTTTTCTCTAAGATTAGGAAGACAAGGATGTCTACTCCCACCACTTCAGTTCAACATAGTACTGGAAGTCCTAGCTGTAGATATTAGATAGGAGAAAAAAAAATAAAAGGCATCCAAATTGGTAAGGAAGAATTAAAACTGTCACCATTCACAGATGGCATAATACTATACATAAAAAACCCTAAGAACACTGCCAAAAAACTATTTTAATACTAATAAATAAATTCAGTAAAGTTTCAGAATACAAAAATCAATATATGGATATCTGCTGTGTTTCTATACCCTAATAATGAACTATCAGCAAGAGATATTAAGAAAATATTCCCATTTATAATTACTTCAAATGAATAAAATTTTTAGGAATAAATTTAACCAGGGAGGCAAAAGACCTGTACTCTGAAAACTACAAGACATTGATGGAAGAAACTGAAGATGATACAAACAAATGGAAAGATATACCATGTCCATGGATTGAAAAAATATATATTGTTAAAATGTCCATACAACCCAAAGCCATCTATAGATTCAATGCAATTTTTACCAAGATACTAATAGTATTTTTCATAGAACTAGAACAAATAATCCAAAAATTTGTATGGAACCACAAAAGACCTCAAATAACTAAAGCAATCTGGAGAAAGAAGAGCAAAGTTGGAGGCATCCCAATCTCAGACTTAAAGATATACTACAAAGATATAGTATCAAAAAAGTCTGATACTGGCACAAAAATAGACACATAGATAAACAGAACAAGATAGAGCCCAGAAATAAACACACATTTATTTGGTCACGTAATCTATGGCAGTGGAGGCAAGAATATACAATGGGGAAAAGATATTCTTTCCGATAAATGATTTTGGAAAAAATGGACAATTAAATGCAAAACAATGAAAGTGGACCACTTTCTAACACCATACACAAAAATAAACTCAAAATGGATTAAAGACTTAAAATGTAAGACCTCGAACCATAAAACTCCTAAAATAAAACATAGGCAGTAATCTCAGCCTTAGTAACATATTTATGGATTTGTCTCCTCCAGCAAAGGAAACAAAAGCAAAAATAAGCAACTGGGACTATACACACACACACAAACACACACACACACACAGAGCTTTTGCACAGTAAAGGAATCCATTAACAAAACGAAAAGGCAATCTACTAAGTGGGAGAAGATATTGGCAAACAATATATGTGATAGGTTAATATCCAAACTACATAAAGAACTCATAAAATTTAACATCAAAACAAACAATCTGATTTTAAAAATGAGCAGAAAACCTACATAAAGAACTCATAAAATTTAACATCAAAACAAACAATCTGATTAAAAAATGAGTAGAAAACCTAAATAGACATTTTTCCAAAGACACAAAGTTAGGCCAATGGACATATGAAGATACTCAGTATCACTAATTATCAGGGAAATGCAAATAAAAACCATAATGAGATATCACCTCACACCAGTCAGAATGGCTTTTATCAAAAAGACAAGAATACAACTGTTGGCAAGAATGTGAAGAAAGGGGAACTCTCATACATTGTTGATGGGACATAAACTGGTAAAACCACAATGGAAAACAATATGGAGTTTCTGAAAAAAATTAAAAACAGAACTACCATACAATCCAGTAATTTCACTTTGAAGTATTTGCCCGAAGAAAATAAAAACACTAATTTGAAAAGATATATACACCTCCATGTTTATTACAGCATCATTTACAATTGCCAAGATTTGAAGTGTCCATTGATAGATAAATGGTTAAGGAAGAGATGGCACATATCTACATTGGAATATCACTCAGCCATAAAAAATAATGAAATCTTGCCATTTGCAACAACATGGGTGAACCTAAAGGGTATTATGCTAAGTGAAATAAATCAGAGAAGGACAAATACCATATGATTTCATTTATATGTGGAACCTAAAAAACAAAACAAATTAACTAATGAACAAACAAACAGACTCTTGAATGCAGAAAACAAACTGATGATTGCCAGAGGGGAACTGCATGGGGTGGGGTGGGGGTGGGGAATGAGGTGAAGGAGAATAAGAGGTATAAACTTCCAGTTATAAAATTAAAAATCAGGTTGCCTGGGTGACTCAGTGGGTTAAAGCCTCTGCCTTTGGCTGAGGTCATGATCCCAGGGTCCTGGGATCGAGCCCCACATCAGGCTCTCTGCTCAGCAGGGAGCCTGCTTCCTCCTCTCTCTCTGCCTGCTTCTCTGCCTATTTGTGATCTCTGTCTGTCAAATAAATAAATAAAATCATTAAAAAAAAGATTTAAAAAAAAATAATAAAATAAAAAATCACAAAGATGAAAAGTACAGAATAGAGAATGTAGTCAATAATATTGTAATTATGTTATAATGGTGACTACATTTATTGTGGTAAGCACTGAGTAATGTCCAGAATCGTGGAATCACCTGCTGTAGAACAGAAAGTAATATAAAACTGTACTGTCAACTATACTTCAATTTTTAAAAAGTAAGATAAAATACTCCTATATTTTTCCAACTACATATCTGAATAAGGGCAGATTTTCTTTATGTATCTTCCCATCACAACAAACTATATGCAGAAGTAGATATGAAGATACAGCTCTCTTCTATTAAGCTACCCATTGAAGAAATATGCCAAAATGGAAAACAATGCAATCTTCTCAATTATTTGTTTCAGAAAAGGCAGTTATTTTTCACAAAAATAAGTTATTCCTACTTACTAGTCTGTATTATTGTTACTTTTAAGTGAATTAATAAGTATTTTAATTTTTTTCAGTTTTCAATTATAACACAATAAAATATTGATAGGTGTAATCAAGACAAATAATTTGGGGTTTCTCAACAATTTTTCAGAGTATAAAGAAGTCCTGAGATCATGCAGTTTGAGAATCATTGTTCTAGAGTAACCACTAAAAGAAGGTATAAATACTGTAAAGGGAGGGGGTAAAAAGAATTTTACAAAAAAAGACTCAGTGAATCTGAAAGGCAAGAAAGGAAGAAGAAACAGCACACAGAATAGACTATATCAATCCTTACATTAAGTATAAATGGACAAAGTCTGTGAGACCTGATTTAAGAAAAAAACATGGTCTAAGTATATGCTGTTTACAAGATACACACTTTAAAATATAAGGGACACAGAAAGGTTAAAAGTGAAAGGATGGTATGATATCTCAATGCAAATCCTAGGCAAGAGAAAGCTTGTCAAACTACGTTCATATCAGACAACATAGACACCAAGGAAGAAAATGTAACTAGCTATAAAGAGGGACATTTTATAAAATACAAACTCTGATTTGCCGGGAAGATAGACTAATTCTAAATATGCATGTACCTAACAATATAGCCTCAAAATATATAAAGCAAAAACTGATAGAGCGAAGGAGAAATAAACAAAATCACTATCACAGTAAGAGATTTTAGCACATCTTTCAGTAACTAATCAAACAAGTGGACCAGTTTTGAATAACATAATAACCAATTGGACTTGACATTTCTAGGACACTGCACCCCACAACTACAGAGTATACCTTGTAAACATTTACCAAAATTGACCCTTTGCTGAGCCGCAAATCAAGTTTTAACACATTGGAAAGGATTAAAATCCCACAGAGCATGTTCTCTGATCAAAGTGGAATTCAAGTAGGCATGAATAGCAAATTAAGTAGGAGGTTTTGGGAAATTAAGAATTTGGGGGAATTAAGAAATACATTTCCAAGACATACTCTGGACCCAACAAAAAAAATCACAATGGAAGTTACAAAGTATCTTATGTGAATGATAATGAAACATCTTTATGAGCCATGTGACAACATATGATGGTAATTTGTGGATTGCACAAAAGCCATGCTTAGAGAGAAACTGGTAGCACCTTAAATGTATATATTAGAGAGGAATAAATGTTGAAAGGCAACAATCCAAATTTCTCTCTCAAGAACTGGGAGAGGAAGATAGAAAATTAAACCCAAAGAGAGTGACAGGAGTGGATGCTAAAGACTCTGGGGTCTGTCCTCTCCTGGGATCTGCAGAGAGGCACTGCCTTGGGGAGGCTGGGTGAGGCTGGGGCGGGAGGGGGGGGGCGGGCAGATAGTCTGCCCAGCAAGACTGCTGACTCAGTGTCAGTTCCAGCCACCTTCTGTCTTCTGCCCATTATCCTTTTCTGCCAAATATTCTCGCTAACCTAGTACATATGGTTTTAATTTACATTTCCCTGATTTCTAAGAAGGTTGAGACTCTATTCCTAGGTTTGGAGCCTCACGCAGTTTCTCTTCCATGAATTCAAGTTCAGATCTTTTCCCCATTTTCCTATTCATGGTCTTTCTTTTTCCTTTCCTTTTTTTTTTTTTTTTTTTTTCTTCTCTCTTTTGAGAGAAGGAGTATGAGCAGGGCAGGGAGGGGCAGAAGGAGGGAGTGAGAGAGAATCTTAAGCAGGCTCTACACCCAGAGCAGAGCCCAACACAGGGCTCCAACTCACATCTCCATCTCAGATGTGATCTCATATCTGAGATCAAGACCGGAGCCAAAATCAAGAATCAGAAGCTTAACCAACTGAGCCACCCATGCACCCCATTCATGGTCTTTTCTTCCTCTGATTTGTAGACGTTCTTCTATTGTAGCCTTTGTTTGTTGTATGTATTGTTGTATGTATTGCAAATACCTTCTGCTGGTTGGTAACCTATCTTTCCACTTCTTTTAGGGTACCTTTCACTCAACAGAAGACTCTCATTTTCGGGTGGTTGAAGGTATGAGTATTTCCCCATGGTTTTTCTTATGGGTTTGTTTTAAAAGTTTTTCTACATCCCCCAGGTCATGAAGATGTTCTATCATCATTTCTTCTAAATGTGTTCAAGTTTCTCTTTTCCCATGGAGCTCATAATCCTCCTGGAAATTATTTTGGGGGTCATGCAAGGCTGATTCCATTTTTACAGTGGATGAAATGAAGGCTCAGGCTGGTGAACGGGCTTTTCAGGCTGTAAATGGCTGAGTCTGCAATCAATATTTGATTGACTCATGGCCTTCCTCCTCCACCCCACTGCCCCCTTCCAGAAGCCTCCAGTCAGAGCCATACTCAGGTTTCGATCCTGACCTGGGTGCTGGGAACACAGCCTTCAGTGGGACCCAAGCCTCCCTTGGAAAAGCTCAGTGTGATGGGGTCTGAACATGTGCTCTATCACAGGGAGCGCCTGGATGATGGGTTCCCCAAGGCCAAGAACTGCAAAAGCAAGCACAGGGCTAGCGGAAAGCCCAGAGGCGAGGCTGGGGAAACCCTGCCCCAAAAGCCAAGACAGCACCAGGAAACGTGCTCATTCCCTAGTTACAAGTGAGCAAAACAACCTTGGAAAATCAAAGGAACCAGCCCAGAGTTACATATAAGAGGAAAGGAGCAAAAGTGATATTGGAAGTCAGGCCAGTGGAAATGAAGTCTGATCTGTCTTGTTCTTTTGGCGTCATTATGCAGAGAGAAAGAAGAAAGCAGCAAGGACACTGGGCAGCAGCTGTGGGCGGCCCACCCACCCCAGCTGCTGGAACCCCATCCCCAGCTGGGGGCCTCTGCAGCCGGAATTTCTGGGTCCCACGGTGCCCTGCCGCCATACAGGAGTTCCCGCCTTTCCCAGCAATGCCCAGCCGCACCAGCTGCAGCCAGATGTTTCAGCAACCCACCCCCAACACACACACACACACACACACATACACACACGTGCACACACATGCCCTCCCCTGATGCCTGGTGCTGGAGCCCCACCCCCCAGCAGACCTCCGCTCCAGCACCCTGCACACTGAGCTCAAATTTCAGAATCTTTGCCCCTCAGCTCGTCCTTCTACCCCACTGTCAGGGCTGCTGTGTGGCCAAGGCTGGGTGACCCCAGAGGCAGAGCAGATATGCACCCAGGGACACACACCAAGCTCGACTTCAGGAAGATTATCAGAATTTTGCTATCAGAAAACCTAACCAGAAGAAATTATAAATCTCACCGTCCAACTAAGCTCTGTGTCGGTATGCAAAATCAAATGCGAATTTGGATGACACGGGGCCACGGCACTCATTCTCTGGCCTCAGCCTGGATCTCAGAAGAAGCTGCACTTGGCACTCATGGTGGCTCAGCCCACGGGGAAGTTTCCCCACCCCAGTTCTGGCATGTTCTCTTTCTCTTTTTCTCTGACCCTTCCTTCCTGTCTCTCTCCTTCTCTCTCATCCCCACTCCGAGCTACACATAATCATCTCCAACCCTACAACACTTCACATTTGGCAAAAAGCACTTCAGGTTCAAAGTGATTAGAGGTTGAAGATCCGTCGTTTAAAATTTAAATTAAACCAATTAAAATTACAGGGGCGCTTCACATGTTTTAAGCAAATAATTATTTTTTACAAACAGATCCGAGAGGTTGGGCCGAGCCAAGTATTAACAGGAGTGAGACATCGCCAGCGGCTGACCTCTAGGCCCCAAATCCCAGGCCCTGCTCAGGTGTCCCACTGCAGCTCCCCCCAATTCTGGAACAAGACAGGGGCCCCCCTCCCCTACAGCCGTACTCCTGTTCACTCCCACAACCAATCAGGGCCCTAGGCCTGCCCTTCAAGGTCCCCCAAACAGTGGGACTCAAAGCACTCCTCTGGGACTTCCAGCACGTGGACGTGGGGCCTAGCAGAGGGGAAGTAGACCTCAGGAGGGTCACCAGAATGCAAAGAGGACCTCGTGTTTATCTAGCATGTTTTTGTGTGTGGACACAAGAATGAAACTGCAACATCCCTGCCCTTGAGGGGCTCAGCCCAGTGGAGGAGAAAAAATATAAATGGCAGGACAGGACTGTAAGTAATACAGAAGACTGCAGGAGGTACTAGAATAAAATAAAGATGAGCGGCGTTACCCTCTGGGGTCCTCTGGGCTGGCCTAACAGAGAAAGGGCTTCGTAAGCTGGGGTTTGCAGGATGAATAGGAGTTTTCAGGAAGCCAAAGAGCACAAAGACATTCAAAAGACTACTACTGCCAAAGCCCATGGCATGGTGTTCCTGCTACGGCATGATGAAATGCAGCGTGAGACCCTCAAGTAACCTGCTCTTACCAAGTTGGAAACTCAGTCCGAATGGTTGGAAGATCCTCCCTGAGGTGACACCGCTAGAAGATAGCAGTTCAAGTCCAGGGCTTCCGCTAACGTCCCAGGGACTTTCCTTTCCCCCTTTGTTGATATCCAAGGCCAGAGATCAGTGCTTTGTGCCTTTTGTTTCCTCTTCTTCGTCTTTATTTCTGGCCCAGCTGCAGCTTGGGATCAAAAACCAGCGAACCCACCCTCCGACCTACCCCTGCCTGACAGCGTCGCCTCCCGCCACCCCAGGCCCACGCCCAGCGCGGGGGAGGGGAGCTGCTTGCCGGCCCGGGAGGCAGCTGGAAGAGAGGACGAGAGAAAATAGTTCACGGTCTGTGTGGCAAGGGGAGACAGGCCGCCCAGCTGCGGCCAGCAGAGCCAGGAGGCCAAGCCCAGCCCAGACATTTCAAAAACAAACCTGGATCCAGCTTTCCATCTCCCCAGGCGGGCCCTGCCCTCCAGGAGGAAGGTAACTACAGCCGCTCGGGCTCCTGTCTTCGGGCATCCTTGGTTTGCCGTTTGCCTTTCTGCTAATTAGGTTTCCGAGACCAGAACCCAGGCGGTTTCCTGTGCTCAGCCTGGCGAAATATGTGCGGTGGGTGTTTATTTAGAAATATTCCCAAAAAGGGATAGTGGTTGGGAGCAGGCAGTGGCAGGGTGGGGGAAGTATTTGGTATAAATAAGAACTTTCCCTTGGGCTGGGGGCCAGGGGGAACGGGGAAGCAATTATTCGTGGCCCGAGTTTCTGCTGGAGTTGGTGAAGTTTTAGGAAGAGATAGCACTGCTGGTCACACGACGGTGTGACTGGATTGGATATTACTGAATTGTGTACTGAGGAATGGTTAAAATGATCAATACGATGTTATGGATATTTTACCACAGTAACAATAAGCTCCTGGGATGTCTTGTAAATGGATGAGAAGTAAAGACAGATAATCATTTTTTTTAAAAAAGACAGTTATCTTCAGTGATAATTATTTTATCAGTGGGGACAAAGGGGGAAACACGTCTATGCTCTTGGAAGGTTCTTGACTTATTGGCCTATTGGGGAAATGGAGGCAAGTAGCTTTTGGACAGTCTGGGGGGGTGGGGGGTGGGCACGAAGTGATGTCGTCTCTAAAACACCTACACGCTCGGGGGACATGTGTTCAACCCGAAGGTCTGCGAGGCTGTTTTCTTTCCAGGAAGAGACTGATTATCTGTGTCCAGGTGGTGAGGACCTGAGCTCCTGGGCCCTTCCTTAGAGCCACGTCCCTGGCCACGGACTAGAGAGGAGGTTGTAGAAGGCTTCACTTGGTCACAGTGGCGCAGGGTAGAGAAGTGGGCACAGCCTCAACAAATGGGAAGCCCTCATTTCGATCCCCACCTCGTTTCGATCCCCACCATGGTCTGACCGTGCAGGACACCCTCATCTTCTGAATGTGGCCAAAATCCTTGCATGGTAGGAGCCAACCCTTGTGTGTGCATGTCCCTAGCACACAGTAGGTGTCCAACACCTGCTTCTCTCTCGGTGTTCTCGGAGGAACCCTGTGCCCACCTGAGCCACAGTTTGTTCTTGCGGACTGACAGGGACTCTCACGGAAGCTGCAGCCGGCAGGAGTCAGTGGCCGAATGCAAGCCTTGCTCTCTTTCCTTCCAGTGAGCTGTGTGGTTTTGTACCCAGGGGCTGCAGATGGGAGGAGAAGGGGACATGAAATCAAGAGCAAACCACTGCTAGAAAAAAAAATTTTTTGAGTAAAAATAAAGTAAAATAATTTTTAATTTTTTAATTAAAAAAAAGAAAGAAAGAAAGAAAGAAAAGAGCAAGCCGCCACTGGGGAGCCCCTCCAGTCCTAGGTAGTGAAGGGCTGGTGCAGCTTGCCGGAGCGCAGGGCTTTGAGAGTATGGAGGTCGACCAGTAGGCTGCAAGGGCCTTTTCCTCCGTACACAGGAACTGTGGGCTCAGGAGGATGACAGTCTGTCCTGCCCAGTTCAGGTTATGCTAGAATCAGGGGGTCACATTATCCCAAAGACCCTCCTCTTCTACCCACACCCCAAAATAAGCTAACTCTTTTTCAGCCAAGACCATTTCCCTTACTTAAAGAGAGAAGACAGGGACCATTTTGGAAATTCACAGAGGAACCTTTTCAGACACTGTCACCCACCGCCTCTGAGTAAGAGAGTTCAGAGAGAGGCTACCCCCTGCACAGTGTTTCTCGGTCTCATGTAGGTTAGGAGACCTTTTATCCATGGTGTCTTGTAGGACTCATGTTCTAGGGACATATTTTGGGAGCTGTGTCCTGCCTATTCCCTAAGAAGCCTACTAACTTCTTCCCGTAGATGCAAGCAACCTTGAAGCTGAAGTTCTTGGAGCCTCAGTTTTAACATCTGTAAAATGGGTATCATGCATCATGTCCACCTAGACCACTGCTGCTGGGATAAAGGAAAATACTTCTTGGAACATGCAGGACGGGGTTGCCCATAGCTCTCGGGGGAAATAACAAAGCACCACCTTTTTTTTTTTTTTTTCCCACCCATTACATACCACTCTTACTTACTTATATACACATTCAACAAACATTTACTACCTGACGGAGTGAGAAAGCTGTAATTACTGCTTTTTGTTGTCACTGCTGTTTGGTTTGAGATGCTGTCTGTGAGGATGGACTGAGCTTGCCTGGTAGCCCCCAGCAAATTGGTTCCAGAGCCAGAATCAGGACCCCAGCCCCTCTGAGCCCAAAGGCTGCCTTTCTCCACCGCACCAGCTGGCACGGGCTCCCACAGCTGGCTCTGCAGTGCTATGAGGAGGACAGTGTGGGTGAAATCAAAGTTCCTTCTCCAAGGAAGTCACAGCTCCATGGAGACATAGAAATCTCTGTGGGAGCCTGGGAAGGACCAACCGAAGTGGACAGGGAGGTTTGGAAGACCCAGAAGCAAAGGGGCTCCTTCAGGGACAAAAAGGTGAGTAAGGGGTGGCACCTGGGTGGCTGAGTCAGTTCAATGTCTGCCTTCAGCTCAGGTCATGATCTCAGTCCTGGGATCAAGTCCCGTGTCGGGGGTCGGCGGCGGTGGGGGGGGGGGGTCCTTGCTCAGCGGGGAGCCTGTTTCTCCCTCTCCCTCTGCCCCTCCCCCCAGCCCCCCAGCCCCGCTGGTTCTCTCTCTCTGTCTCTCTCAAATAAATAAGTAAAATCTCTTTTTCTTCTTTTAAATGTGAGTAAGGAAGGGAAGTGGGGGAAGCGCAGCCAGAAGCGCCAGCTAGTCCCTCACCGGGAGGGGCAAGGATGGGGCTGGACACGGCAGGCACCAGGCTTTGTGGGTCTCTGATCCTGGTTTTCTGAATATTCTGAACTCATCTAAATACTGTGGGGAGAACAGTATGTGGAATGTTAAAATGGTGCAGCCACCTTGGAAAAGAGTCTGGTAGCTCCTGAAACGATTAAAAGGCTTGCCACACGATCCAACAACTCTACTTCTAGGTGTATCCCCAAGAGAAATGAAAACATACGTCCACAAAAACATGTGTACGAATGTTAATAGAAACATTATTCATTGTAACCAGAAAGTGGAAACAACCCAATGTCCATCACCTGACGACTGGTGAATACGGTATGGTCTATCCGTACGCTGGCGTATTCCTCAGCCGCACAGAGGAATGGAGATCGGACACACGGTACAGCATGGACACACTTTGAAAACATCATGCTGAGTGAAAGAAGCCAGCCATGAAAGACTGCATATGTGATTCTATTTATACAAAAAAAGTCCAGAATAGGGAAATCCATTAAAAGAAAGTAGATGAGGGGTTGCATGGGGCTGGGAGAAGAGGAAGGTGGGATTGGGTGATCGTGGGATGAAATGTTCTTCAATGGATGCTGCTGATGGTTGTACTTATCTGTGAATATACTAAAAGCCATTAAATTGAAAACTTTAGGGGCACCTGAGTGGCTCAGCGGGTTAAAGCCTCTGCCTTCAGCTCAGTTCATGGTCTCAGGGTCCTGGGATCGAGCCCCACATCAGGCTCTCTGCTCAGCGGGGAGCCTGCTTCCTCCTCTCTCTCTGCCTGCCTCTCTGCCTACTTCTGATCTCTGTCTGTCAAATAAATAAATAAAATCTTTTTAAAAAAATTGAAAACTTTCAATGGCTACCTTGTATGGCATGTGAATTACATGTCAATAAAGCTGGTTAAAAAGATCGTACAGAGCCATCCAATACTTTGTATCTTAGCTTAGTTAAACCTGACCTGAACAAGGGGAGGTTGACTTTATTTCCCATTTTACAAATGAGGAGAAGAAGGTTCAGAGAGGTTAAGTGACTTGACCACAGTCAGAGCTAGCAGAGCTAGCTCACTCCAGTCCAGCCCGTGCTCCCAAGTCCCAGCTTCTCCCAGGACGTTCCCTGCAGTGATGTGGGGCTGTTCCATCCTGCAGGCCTCCCCAGCCCCAGAGGGCCAAGGCCGGGGTGCTTCACCACACGCCCCCGAATCCGTTCAGTCGCTCTGTCTACCTGGAGCTCCACTTTCCTGCTGCTCCTTCCCCCCAACCCCCACCAGTGTTTCCCACCATGGGCAACACGGCCAGGGCAGGTTCTGCTTCTAGCCCCGTCTTTAACTTCAAAGGCAATTTCCGCTCCAAATATTTATGGCAAAATACAGAGAGCACCTTCTTTCACTGGGGCCCGTGTTTGAAGCCATTTTCCCAGCGTGCACGTATTTGATAGTCAAATCTCTCTGAGGGCACATTAAGATCTTGTGGCTGCTGGCGCCCTACCCTGCCACCCACCTGTGCACACAGGTCACCAAGAGCCCCACCAACCTTCACGTGGTAGCCCTTCCACGATCTTCTAAGAGGCCACGCCCAGTGTGTTCAGACGCTGACTCTCCCATGGGTCTGGGCGCACCACGGTAGGGTCCTAGGCAAGGTGTCCTCTCCGTGATGGACGCTCATCTTTGGGTGAGACAGATTCAGGGACAGCCATTGGAAATCCAGCTGTGCAACCTCGAGCAAATCACCTCCCCTCACTAAGGCCATTCCTTTAACTGGAAAGTGGGGACAATAACAGTAACTTCAGGATTTTACAAGATCATTTTGTAAGGGGCTTAGGGCTTAGGCGAGTGCACAGTGAAAACTCAAGAAGTATTAACTAGTATTACCTCCTCCTCTTTCCCTCCTTCTCCTGCCCCACCTCCTCCTTCCTTTTCTTTTCTCCATGATTAAACACAGAATTCTGCAAATAAAAATAGTTTTACTACATACCCCATCATCCACATGAGGACCTCCACTCCTTGGAGGACCCTGCAGCTCAGGCATTTTTAGACCCTCAAGAGAGAGAGAAAACTAAGGCTCAGAGAGGGGTAGTCGATTGCCCAAGGTCACACAGCTCAACACGGTCAGCTGATTCAGAAGCCCAAGCTCATTCACTATAGCCCTGCTGTGTCCCTCTCCCCAAAGGCAACCACAGGGAGTCAGACTTAAAAGTGACCGTAGTGCACAAATGATCAATCAATCTTTTGAGTCTTGGAACATATTTATATCATGAATTGCCAATGAGGGTTTGGGGGACGCTAAAATCAGGACTGTCAGCACATTCCTGTGGTGGGGAAAGTCAGCCCCCGCAGATGACACAGCTAAGCACGGCCCCACCCTGCTCCCCACCCACCCCACTCCACCAATGTGGCTGGGTCAGGTCGGGCGGAGCCAGGCCAGTGCCTCAGGGGGCCCTGGAAAGAGCATCCAACCCCAAAGGATTCTTCAGGCAAGGTGGCCTCGGTCCAAGGAATTGACCAAGTGCCCCTCCCCAGTCTCTGCTCGTTCAAGATTGCATTTCTGAGGACTGGTCAGGACAAGGTTGGAGGAGCATTGCCAGTTCCCCTTGGGCTTTGGGCATGCAATGGAAAGAAAGCTCTCAGGCCCTGGAAGGCAGGGGTGGGACCTCTCACGTAAGAAGATTCCCAGCACCCAGCAGGGCGGTGAGATCTACAGGTGTGCAGTTCAGGCAGGGCGCCAGCCTGTCCTTCTACCAGGGCCAAGCCCTGAGGACAAAGGCTCAAAGGGGACAGCAGAACATCCCAGAACAGAGGTGCAGTCACGCGATTTGGAGTCAGACCCCTCTGTAAATTTGACTCCGCTGCATGGGAAGTCTGTTAGGGACTTGACCTCTGAGACTGGGTCCCTTTCCCGGTACGAGGGGGTCGGTGATGACCACTCCCCTCCCACCCAGCCCCGGGCTTGTTCTAGGGAAAGGAGACCATCCGTTCATTCAACATTCTGTCCCCGTGGCTTTACCATGGGCTGGGGACACTCCACCAAATGCTGGGAAAGTGGTACTGACTCAGGCATTTCATCCTTGGTTTGAGAACCACACACTCTGCCCGACTCACTTTCCCTGCAGCCGCAAATTCACCTGCTCGCCCGCTCACTCACTCAGAAAGTTACTCATTCTCTCGTGTCCGACGTTTCTTGAAGTGCCCAGGCCCGGCATGACGTTCACTCCCCCCAGACTCCACTCAGTCATTCGCTCATGCATTTACTCATTTATCTGTTCATTCAACAGACATATTAAATACCCCAGCGTTTTAGGCAAAAGCATGTCTCAACCTAGAATTTCCTTATGAATGAATGAATTCCAAGCGAAGGGAAAATTGGAACTACAGTTCTTCCTACATATATCTCAGCAAACGAAACAGTAGCGGGCTGGAGTGGGTGAATTTTGAACTCGTAAATTCTGGCTTTAGGAGGTCTTATACCCAAACACCTGCTACGATTCTGCCTCTTGACACAGTGGCCCCGACTGCCACCTTCTCTTCCCAAACAGGGAGCCACATAAGAAATTCTTCTTGAACTGAAAACCAACACCAGAATGTCCCGTTTACAGGTACGACTGTAATGAGGACGCAGAGAGGGCCATTGCCCTCGGGAAGACGGGGTTGCCCCAAAATAACTTAATGGTTGCAATGAGTAGGAACAAACAAGATCCTCATGTCTTAAAAAAAGTTTTTAAATCATCATAATAATCACATTCGCCACCTGTATCTGAGTCAGCACACCCAATTTTAAAGTCAGATGCTGTGGCCTAAAGGCTCAAGGATCCAATGCTAAAAATACAGACAGAAGCTGCAGAGTCAAAAGGCCAGACATCCCAATCTGTCACCCTTTCCACGCTGATAAATTATGTACAGCCCTTGGACAGATACGCCCAGAGGCCTGAGGTCCTGTCTAAGAGTCGGATCCTCACCAGTCAACCTGGGGCCCTGCTCTCCCAGCCATCCGCTCCCCCCACCCCTCAGCCGGCCCCTCCCTACCTGCTGTCTCCTTTGGGCAGACCAGGTGTGCTCCGTGATGGATGGCCCGATGGGCCCCTCCGTCCTGGAGGCAGATGAATCCTGGTGGCGGGAAGCACCCACCAGGTCTTTGACAGACGGCAGGCAGGTCAAAACTGGAAATGAGCCTGTCTTGGGGGGACGTGCGTTTTATTTGAGTGCAGGGGCTCCTTCCCAGCTTCTTTCCTGACCACACCCTGCTCCCCCACCCTCTCATTCCTCCCCACCCCTGTTCCTACCTCCTTGGGGCCCTAAGTGCATGGGGCACGTGAGTGAGAGCCACATTTTAGCCAAAGGGCAATAGAAAAGAACCAAGTTTCCTCCATTTCAGAAGACATCTCTGTGATCTGAAGAGGAAATCGGAAGGGTGCCATGTCTCCAAGTAGCTTCTTATTAATTCAGAAAGACAGTTGCAAGTCATTTAAAAGGAGACACAGAATCTTTAATAAATTTAATCCACGTCTGATTACAAAGGAAGAAAGTGTGCACTTGCTCTCTCTCTCATGTTACAGGGCTGGAATATGGCAATAACTGTTCAATCTGATTTTTAAAAAAATAAGATTTGCTAAAGGTCAATGTATCTCCTGGCCACATATGCAGCAACATTCAAATTTCCCCAGCCCAAGAATAAAAAGATTCTGTCATTAAAAATAAAAGCGTAAGGACATCTCTCAAGCCCATGGGGGATTTTAGAAAGAGGAGACATTTCGTTATCAACGCGCAATCATGAGATTTTTAAGCGGTATCTCTAATCTGCCTCCCCTACCCCCTCACCCCCTCCTCCCCTCACAACCCCCCCCCCTTCACAGCAAGGTCTTTTTATCCTTCCAATTTTGCATCTAAAGATGAGGTGAATACCATTAGCTCAATTCAACCTCAAGTGTAGTCAGATGGGCCTGTGATTTCTGAAAAGCGTTCGCTAAGGTCACATTAAAATGTATAAGAGCATTTCGATTCCTGAGAAGGGGGCTTATTATCCACCCGTGGTGTAAAAGAGGAATGTCAGTGGCCGCAGACTTGGGTGAAAACAAAAGAGATACCAGGATTTCAGTCTTTTGTGAGCAAGCTTCTCTGGTTTCTTTTCACGGCTCTCTGGCTCTCCAGCTCTCCCGCCAGCGCCAGCGGAGGAGATAGGTCTGCAGACTGCAAACTCAGAACTCTTGCAGGAAAAAAAAAGAAAGAGAGAAAAAGAAAAGAAAACAAGTTTAACTGGCTTCCCCTCTGGCCACTTTTAATTTAACCCTTCCAGCTTGAGTCAGCCAAGTTACTGGCTGTTAAGTTATAAATGCATATTTCCTTAAAAGAAAGCATTTGGTTTGTCCTGTCCTTGTGGCCTTGTTTGTTTATTTGTTTGTGCTTTGTCCGTCCTTTCAGTAGACAGAGTCTGTATACAGTTAGAAAACCATGGATGTTGCAGTCAGACCTACCAGGGTAAGGAGCGCTGTTTTGCCATCTCAAGCCATGCGACCCGGGCACCCGCTTATTCAACAGATATCCGCTGATCATCTGCTACACACCAATCATGGAATACCCAGGCAAACCACACAGTCTGAGACTTGCACTCTCGCAGGGGCAGGGCTTCTGTAAGGAAAGGTAATGCAGCGAGACAGGTGGGAATGATAATGGGAAATAAACAGTGTTGGACAAGAGGGAACTTGAGGAAGACCAACAGTACAACGGTAATTGAGGAGGCCCCGCGAGGAAAGGGATTTGAGATGAGCTGACAGTTCAGACCAAGCCAGCAATTCAAAGGGCATCCCTGGGTGCTGGGTACCAGAAGGTAAACTGTGTCGCGGGCCCCTGTTATTTTGCTCAGCAAGTACCCGCACCCACTTCTCCTCCCTCTCTTCAGCCGTGCCATCCTTCCGTGGCATACTCTTGGGAGGGGGAGGGGCGGCCAGGGTGTCCTGACATCATCCAGCAAAGAAAAGGGTATGTGACCCAAGAAAGGCTGTCAGACCCTCAGCCGGAGTTCACCCTCCACCCCCAAGAGAAAACTACTTGGCTCTTCCTCTTCCATCCCTAAAATCTCTCTAGTTCCCATTGTTGCCAATTCTGATTCTTCAGCTTTCCTTCAGAAGCTGTGAGCCTCTGCGTCTCCCATTAAATGTTCTTTTTGCTCAAGTTAGTCAGAATTTTCTATGTGACTTGAAAACAAAGAACTATAACCGTCATAAAAATCAATAGCACAGAATGAGTCTCTAGGAACCTCTCAGGAAAACGTAGGTCGAATGCAAGTAGCTATTTGATCACGGGGACTCGGATTTCCATCCAGAGTGGGAACCTAGTAACCAATGGCTCGTGGAAGTGAAACAGCTGATTAGGATATCCCCATCAGGACTCTCAAAGAGAAGCCACCAGAGTGAAGGGAAAGCATGTAATAGATTGAATTAGAACCAGAAGTGTTGGTCTGAGTGCATATTTCCAATATACAAGGAAAGGTAGAAGTATAGGCATGAATTTGTGTTTGAGTGTGTCCACTGAGAGAACCTGCAAGCCGTTACACCCAGGAGCAACAAGCACACTTAGTGTCAGATCTTGGTTTCTAAATACCATTCTTCACTCAAAGGAACAAGTGGTCCTTAGAGATCCGTATGATTCCGGAGGTGGGACAGTGAAAGTACAAGAGGGACCTGGCATATCTTCTGCCATAAAGTGAGCAAGTGCTCAAGGAATGATGGGAACACACAAGAGCACAGACCAGCCTGAAGAGGCACATACTGACCAACTTTGCAGAATTTGAAAATTATCTTTATTCTGATTTAACTTATATCCAATAAAATGCACCTATTTTAATTATAGTTCAATGAGCTCTGACAAATATATGAATGTGTATAACTAGGTCTTTTGTATTTCCATATAAATTTTATAATCAGTTTGTCAATTTCTTTCAGAAACCTACTGATATATTGGCTAGAATTACATTAAATCTATAAACTCACTTAGGTAAAAATGATACTGTGGTATAACAAGAAGTATACTTGGTCTCTGTTTCTGATTTCTGGCACAGAGCTTCTAAATCCTTGGAATTTCCTGAGTGATGGAAGAGTCTTTTAGTATTTATAACAAACCCCTTTCAATCACACCTGAGTTTATGCTAATGAAGTAACTCAGGGTGGACCCCCTCACTAGCCTCAGGATGGACCTGGTTGTCAGAAAGACCAAGTGATTACAGGGCAGGAACTTCCAGCCCAGTTCCAGAGAGGCTGGAGACTGAGCTCCATAAAAACTCTTAAACGAGGAGATTTGGAGAGCTTTCTGGTTGGTGAAAACATCAATGTGTGAGGAAAGTGCTACACTTGGAGAGGCAGTGGAAGTTCTGCATACCTCCCCCATACCTTACCCTATGCATCTTTTCCATTCAACTGCTCCTGAGTTGGGTACTTTATAATAAATCAGTAAATATAAGTAAAGTGTTTTCCTAAATTCTGTTGGCCACTTGAGCAAATTATCACATCTGAGGAGAAGTCAAGGGAACTCCTAAATTTGTAGTCGGCCAAGAAGCAATGTGAGTATCCTGGAGACCCCAACTGTGGCTGGCATCTGAGGTGGGAACATGGGACTGCACATTTAACCTGTGGGGTCTGCACTAACTCCAGGAGTGGGTGTCAGAACAGAATTGAGTTGTTGAACACCCAGCTGGTATCAGAGAATTGGAGAATTGCTGTGGGGAACCACCAAACATTTAGTGTCAGAAGTGTTGAGGTAAAAACCTTTCAGGTATCTTGACAACACAGAACGTCCAATGTATCTCTCCATTATTTAATATATTTCTCCATATATTTAGGTCTCCTTCAGAAGTGTTTTGTAGTTTTCAGTCAGTATTGCTTTTAAATTATTCCTGTTTCGTGTTGCAAATCATTCTTGCTAGTATACAGAAAAACAATAGACTTCCGCATATTGACCTTGTGTCAAACAATCTCACAAAATTATTTACTTTGTAGCATTTTTTTTTTGCAGATTCCTTAGGATTTCCTATGCCCATAATTATATCACCTGCCAATAAAGATGGTTTTATTTCTTTGTCTCCCATCTTTATGCCTTTTATTTCTTTTTCTTAATTTATTGCATGGGCTAGGACCTCAGGCTAGTGAAAAGAAATGGTGAGAATGGTCATTTTTGCTTTTTCCTGACCTGAGAGGAAATGCATTTAGTCTTTTATTATTAAATATGGTGTCAGCTGAATGTTTTTCATAGATATTTTCTATTATTTTGAGAAAGCTTCTTTCTATTCTGAGTTTTGATAGTTTTTATAATCTATGCTTGGCAATATTGTCAAATAATTTTTGTGTACCTATTGAGTTAATCGTATGATTTTCCTCCTTTTTACTGGTAAGACTGTGATTTACAGTGATTATTTTTTGAATGTCAAAACAAACTTGCATATTAAAAGTATCTGATGACTATTTCTGGGTTTGACTTGATACTATGTTGTTAAGGATTTTTTTCCTCAGTATTTGTAAAGTAAACTAGTCTGTACTTTTCTCACATTGTCTTTGTATCATGACATCACAGCACCAGTTAAGAAATGTTAACTTTTGCTCTATTTTCTGAAAAAATTAACATAATATTGGTATTATTATTTCTTCATCAGATGTTTGATAGAATTTACCAAACTATCTGGGCATGAAGTTCCACTGTGGGAACCCAATTTTAATAGATACAGGATTATTAATATTTTCTGTTTTCTCTTGTGTCTGTCTTGATAAGTTGTGTCTCTCAAAGAATTTGTCCACTTGATCTAAGTTATTGAAATTATTGGCATAATAATTTTCATGATAGTTCCTTATTATACTTTTAATGCCTGCAGAATCTATAGTGATACCCCTTATTTTATTTCTAATATTAGTAAGCTTTCATAGACACCCTTATTTGATCAATCAACCCAGAGATTTATCAAACTATCACATTCTGTAAAGAATAGACTTTGGATTTCATCAATTTCTTCATTGTTTTTCCATTTGCTATCTCATTGATTGTTGCTCTTCTCTTTTTATTTCCCTCTTTCTCTTTATTTTTGGTTTTACTTGCCCTCCTTTTCCTAATTTTTTAAGATGGAACCTTATATATCACTCATTTGAAAACATTCCTCTTTCCTAATATAAGCACTTAAGATAAACATTTTCAGGATGCCTGGGGGGGCTCAGTCAGTTAAGTGTCCAACTCTTGGTTTCCACTCAGGTTATGATCTCAGGATTGTGAGATCAAGCCCTGCATCAGGCTCTGTACTAGACATGGAGCCTGCTTAAGATTCTCACTCTTCCTCTCCCTCTGTGCCTTCCCATCTCAAAAATAAATAAATAAATAAACATTTTCATCTAAAAAACATGAACATCCCACATTTTAATATGTTTATTTTCATTTTATTTCCATACAAGATATTGCCTAATTTCCTTTATGATTCTCTTTTGACCTTTGTGTTATTGTAAAGTGTGTTGTTTAATTTCCAAGTATTTAGAGATTTTCCAGATTTATTTTTATAATTGTGTTCTCATTTAATGTCATTGTGGTCAGAGAATATACTCTTATGATTACAGTCTTTTTAGACCTTATTCAGACTTATTTTATAGCCAAGCATATGGGCCATCATGATGAATGATCCACTTGAAAAGAATGTATTTTCTTTTCTCCATTTGTGTGAAGTAGGCTGTAATGTCAATTAGGTCAACTAGGCTAATGGTGTTGTTTAAATTTTTCTTTTCTTCTTGCTGATTTATTTTTCATTCTATCAATGACTGAGAGAAGAGTGTTGAAAATCTTCAACTAAAGTTAAAGATGTGTCTATTTCTCATTTTGATTCTGTCCATTTCTCCTTTATGTACTTGGAAGTTCTAATATTGGGTCCATACACATTTAAAACTGTTACATCTTCTTGATAAGTTGGCCATTTATAATTTACAAATGTCCCTCCTTATCTTTGGTAATATATCTCTTCTTGATGTCTAGTTTGTCTGATATTAATATAGCTCCTCCAGCTCTCGTACTATTGTTGACACACATTTCACTTCTATATACTAGTCCCAGACTATATTGTTATTTTTATTTAAACAATCATCCTTTGGGGGCACCTGGATGACTCAGTTGGTTAGGCAAACAACTCAGTTTCAGCTCAGGTCATGATCTCATGGGTCGTGAGACTGAGCCCTGCATTGGCCTCCATGCTCAGCGGGGAGTCTGCTTAAGAGTCTCTCCCTCTGCACTCACGTTCTTAAATAAATAAATTTTAAATGATCAGCTTTTCTGAAAAATATAAATGAGAACAAATAAACACACTCACATATACACATATATTTGACATTTCTGACAGTTTTCATTCTTTTCTATACATTTGTGCTTCCATGTAGAATCATTTTCCTTCAAACTTAAAAACTTGATTTAATAACATCAATTTTTTCAGTTTGAAGGAAGATTGTAGGTACTATAGGTTTCCTGGTGTCAATATTTCTCAGCTTTTGTCTGCTTAAAATTATCTTTATTTCACCTCTACTTTTGAAGGATATTTTTGCTGGATATAAAATTCTAGGTGCCAGGGTTTTGTGGGGTTTTCCTTTCAACTCTTTAAAGATATCATTATAGGGGCACCAGGCTGGCTTGGTCAGTAGAGCATGTGACCCTTGATCTCAGGGTTGTGTGTTCAAGACTTACACTTGGCATGGAGCCTACTTAAAAAATAAAATAAGATAAATATATCATTGTTGTATCACCTGAATTATACTGTTTCTGAGAGAAGCTAGAGGCTTTTTTTTAACTCTGTTAGCTATATGTAATATGTCTTTTATCTCTGCAGGCTTTTAGGATTTTTCTCTTTGTCACTGGTTTTGAGAAATTTGATTATAATATGACTTGATGTGTGTCTTTTTTTATTCATCTTGCTTGGTAGTCGCTGATCATTTATTGATCTATGGATTCATATTTCTCACAAAATTGGAGGAAATTTGATTCTCATTTCCACAAATAATTTTTTCTGCCCCACTGTCTCTCTCTCCCCTTTCTGGAACTACTATTACACAGATATTAGACTGTGTACTATTGTATCATGGGTCACTGACACTGTTCTTTTTTTTTCAGTCTTTTAATTTTTGTTCTTCATTTTGGATTGTTCATATGACTCTATCTTCACTCTTTTCTTCTGAAGCTTCTTTTTTATATTCTTTTTTATACTTTTAATATGATTTTTCATACATAGATTGTACTTTTGAGGTCTAGAAGATCTACTTGCTGCTTTTTTTATAGTTTCTATTTCTCTTCTCATGATGTTGATGTTTCCTTTAAATTCTTTAGCATATTTATAAAAGCTATACACTCCTTGCCCCATAATTCTACTATCTACATAATTTTTAGTCTGACTTTATTAATTTTCTTTCTCTGTGTTATGGGCCACATTTTTCCTGATTTTTCACCTGGCTAGTAATTTTAAACTAGATGCTGGACATTGTGACTGTTACACTGTAGAGCAGGTGGATTTTGTTTTCTCTCATCAAAGAGTGTTGAGCTTTGTTCTGGCAGGCAGATAATTCACTTACAAATGAACATTCCCCTCCAGAAATATGTTAGAAAAATGTGTTAGACTAAGTCTAGAATCAATTTAATGCAATGGTTCATATAGCCATATCCTTAAGTCATGGTTTTTCTGGAATCTCTAATGAACTCCCCGAGTACTGAACAAGGTACCTCCACTCTGGTTGGTTTTAAGTTGAATGACTCACAATTTTCTGTGAGTTGTGGTAGTTTTTTGGCTTAGCACTCCACACAGGTTGTTTTTTCTTCTATGGTTTTCTTTGCACAGCCTCATCAAGTTTCTCCCTGTGTATTTGTAGATCTGCACTCGATCAAAGACTTGTGAAACTTCTGAAGATTCCTGGAGATCATTCTCTGTGCAGCTATATTTTCTCTTGTACTCTGCTCCACAAATTCTAACCATCTCAGTTCTCCATAAACTCTGACTTCTGTTGCTATATCTCACCAAATCTGCTGTACTTAGCTTGAGTTCCCCCTCTCATGCATCGGGGTCACAAAATTTGTCCAGGAAGAAACCTAAGGTAATAATAGGGTTCATATTGTTTGTTTCATTTCTTCTAATAATCACAGTCCTGCTCTGCTTGTTGTCAAATATCTGAACTGTTGTTGTATATGCTTTGTCAAGTGCTCTAGTTGCTTATGATGAAAGAACAATTCCAGTATCAATAACTACTTTGTGGAAAGACCAAATAAGAGACCATTTGAGAACCAAAAAAAATAATGGTGCTAACAGATAATATCCATTGAATAAAATAAAATCCATGAGTTTATTCTGCTATAAACAAAAAATAAGTGAGGAGAAAGGAAAGCTTTTTCTTAAAGTAACATGCCAACTAATACATGTACAAAGAAAGATAGAATTAGAAAATACCTATTTGGCAGCCATCATAGTAATAATTAATTCAGCCAAGAAATATCAATAGATAATAAAATTGTAATAAATATTTGATAAAAGTGGGACATTCACATAGTTTCCAATACTTCCCCCCAAAATACTTATTAGTTACAAAAGAAGAAAGGAAACTTTATAGTGGAGAAACTTAAAAGATATCGCCAATGAAAAAAAAGTTTCAAAACCAGTAATGGGGCAAATACCACTTGATATGTGTGTTATGGACCACTGAGTGGAGAATTAAGGCAGGGAAATCAAGTAAGACTACTGCAGTTTATGGAACAAATGTCGAAGCTGGGTATAATGAATTGAATTGTGTCCCCCCAAAATTCATATGTTAAAGCCTACCTCTAGTGTGACTGTATTGGGAGATAGGGCCTATAATAAGGTGATAAAAGTTAAATGAACTGATAGGGTGAAGTCCTAATCTGATGGGGTTTGTGTCCTCATAAAAAAAAAAAAAAAAAAAAAGGAAGAGGCATCAGAGCACTCTCTCTCTATCTTAGTCTTGCTCTCTCTCCACCATGTGAGGACACAGTGAAGAGGCAATCATCTGAAACCAGAAAGAGAGCCCTCACCAGGAACCAAATTAGCCAGAACCTTGATCTTGGACTTCCAGACTCCAGAACTGTGAGATATAAATATCTTTTATTGAAACCACCCATTCTGTAATATTTTGTTATGGCAGTCCAAGCAGACTAATGCAGTATGAAACCAGATGAACAGAGCCATCATTTCTGTGACATTCCTAATAAAGAAGCATACCCTGAATTTAATCATCAGGAAACATCAGGGAGAATCAAACTAGTAGGCATTTTACAAATAATTGATCTATAATCTTCTAAAATGTCATGGTTGAAAGTCAAGGAAACACTGAGAAACTATTCCTGTCTTAAGGACACTATGGAGACATGACAAGTTTATACAACACATGATCCTATATTATTTTGCTATATAGGACATTATTGGGACATTAACAAAATTGAATGGTAGTAATATAACAGTAATAATTTTCTGATTCCGATGGTTGTATTGTGGTTATGCACAATCGTATCCTTTTTTTTCTTTATGCACTGAAATACTCTGCAGTAACGGGACATGATGTCAACAACCAATTCTCAAATGGCTCTTTGTGTTATCTTGCAACTTCTCTGTAAGTCTGAAATCATTTCAAAATAAAAAGATAAAAATAAATACCATATCCCTTGAAGAATTTCAATCATTAAATACTTGACAAATACAGATATGATAATCCTTATCACACCCATATTCAATTGTACTGTTTCAGTCAATGCAAAACTCTGACAAATTTGGAAAGCGCAGTGGATTTAAGCATAATCAGATGACGAATCCATTTGCATCGACTATTTCTACATCTTGTCTTTTTTAGAGGAGACTATTGTATGGGGGAATTCTTTTTGTTTCTTAAACTGTACCCTCAACTCATGTATTTATGGGCTCTTTTGTTTCTTAATAAATGCACATGAAACTATTAATTTTCCTCTAAATATGACTTTATCTGCATCATCTAAGTTATTATATATAGCGATTTCATTATAATTCATGTCTATGTATTTTAGCATTTCCCTCCCGATTTTTCTGTTTAACTCATGGATTATTTAGAACTTTGTTTTTTTATTCACTGTCTCCAAATGTATGAGAAATAATTTTATTTTTATTTATTTATTATTTTTTTATTTTATTTATTTATTATTATTTATTTTTATTGCTGATACTTCATTTTATCTCATTTTGATCGGAGGATGTGGTTTGAATCATGACTATTATTTGGAACACGTTGGAACACGTTGGAACATTAAGGAAGTCTCCTTAATGGCCTAAAATTTCATTTTCTGGCAAATATTCAATATGTGTTTGGAATTAATACATGTTCTCTGAAGAGCGAGTTTCTATATATTTTCTGCCATATCAAGATTATCTTTGCTTATCTGTACTGATTGCTTGTTCATCTGATCAACCCATTTCTGGGAACTAGGTATAAACCTTTTATCATTATCACAAGTCTTATCAGTTACTCACTCCTGTTTTAACAGTCGTTACTCCTTGTGTTTTGAGGCTGTATAGTTAGGTGCATACAAATTAATGATTATTGTGTCATCTTGGTGGGTTGCTCTTTTATCAATATGAAATAAGCCCCTAATAGTCCTTCTAATGTTATTCATACTAAATTCTATGTTGTCCGTTAGTAAAACCACTATGCTACCTTCCTTTTGGTCAGTAAATGCTTAGTATATCTTCTCTATACCCCTTAATTTCCAAGCACCTGAATTTTTCAAGTATGTCTATTATAATCATCATATACTGTTAAATTTTTAATCTAATCTGAAGTCTCTCTTTTAATTTTAAGTTTAACCTGTGTACATTTATTGTGGTTTGTAATGCATGTGGACTTATTTCTACCTTCTTGTTTCCTTTTTGCCTTTTTTGTTTTTTTTCTCCTTTCATTTCTTTTGTTGGATTAATTAAGTTTTCTATATTTCTTTTATTTTCCACTACTGGCTCAGAAGTCATGCACTCTATCATTCTGGTGTTTGCCATTAAATTTTAGCATTGTTTATCTTGCATCGCAATCCTTCCATCTGGGATATTTTTTCTTGTTTGAGTAATTTATTTAATAATTATGTTAGAGAACATCCACAGTATTCATTTCTATTCTATGTTCTGATTTTTCTAAAAATATCTTTGTCATCCTTGCTCTTAAATTATAGTTTGGGTTGGTATAGAATTATAGGTTCATAATTATTATCTCTCAACTTCAAAGATATTCCATTTATTTCTGGCATATGATACTGTTCATGAGAATTTGGATAACAATCTGATTGTTGTTCTGTTGAAGGTAGACTGTGTTTTAGTCCCTGGTGGCCTTTAGGATTTTTCTCTCTCCTTGATATTCCACAGTTTCACTATTAAGTGTTTAATGGGTCTTCCTGCACTTCTGAAAATTTTTCAGCAATTATTGTTTCAAAATACCACTTTGCTGTCCTTTATCCCAGTCTCTCCCTCCTGTCATATGTTGGAGCTTCATTTTCTATCTTCTATGACCCTTAATTTCTCTTTCATCCTTTCTTTTTCAGTAATTTATACCCAATTAGATTAGATTTGTGTTGAAGCTTCTCCTTCTATATTCCATGTCTCTTCATTCCTCTCATAATTTCTGTTCCTTTCCCACCTGCCATCTTGCCCATATTTTTCATTGTATAGTGCATTCCTTGCTCATCCCTTGACAATCATTCTAAAATACATGATATAAAACACATAGTATGTAATTTGGGGTAGTTTATGATTATGGGCAAAGAGGCCATGGCAGTGATTGGCTAGATGAGCTTTAAAATCACTTCTGAATCCTGAGAACTTTATTTTCCAGCCTTCTTTGCGGTTAAGTCAGGGTCCTTTGACTACTTCTGATCACTGAACTAGTGATGCAAAGTAAAATTGTATGTGAGAGGGAAGGTGTATGTGGGGATATTGGACTGACAGGGTACAGACAGAAGTGAACATCACTTGTTTTTGCCTGCACACCTGCCTGTCTGGCATTCATCCCCCCTTCTTATGATGACATTCTTCCAATAATGCTTTAGAAAATTACCTAATCACCATTGTATGCAATCTTGATAGAACTGTCAATCAAAGAGCATTGCATTCACCTAAATAATGCAGAACTAGCTACATAATTTGTGAGGCATCTTGTTTTAAAAAAGAGAGAGAGAGAGAAAAAAAGAAAGAAAGGAAGGAAGGAAGGAATAAACCTGAAGAATTTCAATATGGCAGCAGCAAAGCATGAGATCAATTACAGAGCTCTTCTAAGGGCAGGGCTTTATGGGACTTCCCAGGTTGTACACCCAGAAAAGTCACCCAACCTAAACTGAGACTCTCCCTCCCAAAAATTTAAATCTTCACCACAATGACATAGATTTGGCAAAATTAGTTCCAGACCATTAGAACAAATTAGTTCCAAACCAAACCCTTGGTTTCTACTATAATATCTCCAGGGAATTCCTGATTCCTATCTTCTCCAAATCTGTATCATTTGATTCAATTCCATCACTCCCTACTCCTTTCTTCTAGAATTAATTCTGGTTAATTTTTGATGGCATATCCAAGAATCCTAAATGAAATAATGAGTAATTCCATTTGAGTACACTGAACCTCAGTTTTCCATCTGTAAAATAGGAATGATGGCATAAAAGTCCAAGACTTTAGCTATAATTTTAACAGATGAATGGATGTGAAGTATACAGTACAATCCTTTGCATGTACTAAGAGCTTATTAAATACAATTTTTCTTTCTTCACCTCATCCCTTGCCAGAGGCAACAAAATGCCAGTCTGTCCAGTGATTCAGACAGAATATTGTTCATCTCAGACCTAAGTCTAGAAGTTTTTCAAAGTTTTTCAAAGTTTTCAAAGCCATCAGGTATTGTGAAAACATCTCTTGGGTGGACCAAGTGGGGACCTGGCTAGGACATCTACTAAGGAAGTGAAAAGAAGAGCCAATTGGGAGTGCAGTGGATTCCTGATATATCCAATTGCCCTATATCTAGTCCCCTTCCCTGAGAGTGTCTCAGAGTTTTGGAGAAAATTATCTCTGATAGGAATTCCAGAACAAGATGCCCACTTTGGAAGCCTAGAGGATCAGATTCTGATGCTCCCTGCCCCTGGTAAATGAGAGATTGGGCACTATGACCTAAGGTCAGCCAATCAGGACCTGCTTCCTAGGATTCGAAACTTGAATCATCACATCAGAGTGATGTGAAGAGAGAAGGGGAGGGAAGTAGTTCATTGCAGCTGTGACACCAAAAAAAAGAAGTGGTGTTGGGTTCCTGGCCAGGCTGCTCCACTCACCAGATTGTATCTGGACTTTGTGCTTCCTGCCCTTTGTCTCTTTGAGTTCTCTTGGTTCCCTTGGTGTCTGCCCATTCCCAGTCTGGTTTCAGGGCATCTGTCCCATTTCAGGAATTCCTCCATATTCCAATACACACACACCTCATGATAACCTTCCACCAAATTTGCTCAGATTAACCAAGTATGTTTCTATTTCTTACAATCAAAATCCCAATCTACAACAGGGAGTCAAACTCCATGTCCCTGGGAAAAGCCAGTCTTGGGGGACCAAGATTAGATGGAGACTCTAAAAGGATAAAGAGGGTCAGGGTCAGAGGCTGGTGGGATTAGACAAGACCTCAAGTAGAAGAAAGCCATGGCCCCAGCCAGGTCCTTGTGGAGGCAAGCTCACTGCATTGAACTGGTGTAGATATTATGATTTTTTTTTCCAGAAAAGGAAACTAGTCCTCACAGAGTTATGGGATGTGCCAAAAGGTAGGAACCCTGGGATTTGAACCCAAAACCCTATACGATGTTACTGTGCCCATTTTTATAACTGAAGGGCCCGTGTTTCCAGATGAAGGGTAACTCAGATTTCCTGAGTAACTGCCAAGTGTCAGGTGCTACCCTTGGGCAAGAACTTTCCGTGTGTGATGTCATCTAATTCAAATAACTTAAGCTCTGTTTCTCTGTTTTTCTGATCATTACGATGTTGTTGTTATATTTCAAATCTACTGCTTAAATACAAGAACATGCATGGTGCCTGGGTGAGTTCAGTGAGTTCAGCACCTACCTTCAGCTCAGGTCATGAGTCCAGGATCCTGGGATCGAGTTCTACATCAGGATCCCTGCTCAGCGGGGAGTCTGCTTCTCCCTCTCCCTCTGCCCCTCCCCTCTGCTCATGCTTTCTTTCACATTCTCTCTCTCTCAAAATAAACAAATTAAATCTTTTTAAAAATAAAAAAATGAATAAATAAGTAAATATGAGAACATAGACTACCGCAGGATGCCCAAAGCGAGCTCCAATGTTTCCACGCTATTGGGAACTCACTGGCCGAATGTTTGCATGGAATTGAATCCACTCATCACAAGTTAGGGGCTGACAAATTAACTTCCATAAAGGATACAATAGATATTGAAGGAAAATATGTGATTTTGAAGCTGACAGAAATAGTTAGACTCACCATTAAATGCAGCGATTGATAATAAGAAACAACAACAACAAAAGAATATTTCGGGGAGGAGCATTCTGTCACTGACATTGTTTGGAGTTGTCAGCGCATTGTGATAATGAAAAACCAACTCAGTCTGAGTTGGTTCTATTTGTTTGTTTAAATTCCCTGCAGACAATGTGTCCCCTCCTTGCCTGCCCCCCCAAGCCCCGCTCTCGGTACATCATTTCATTTTGCAGATAAAGGAAGTGGGCTTTGGAGAGCTTCGACAATGTGAAGTCCCCGATACAGAGTGAAAGCAGAATTCAAAGTCAAGGCTTTAGGGATGCCAAGTTCACTTTCTTGCCACTCTGCTGGGCTGCCTACATGCCCGAAGGTGCCAAAGCGGAGGCTTCTTCCTTTGTGTGGGAGATGAACGCCTCCACCCCCTCCCTCACCCTCCGCTTTTGCCTTTGAGAGACATGCTCTGTGGACACCTCCCCAGGAATGCACACTTTCCCTGAAAGAGAGATTAGCTTCAATCACCCAGGCACGGAAGAGCTGGGTTCAAGTCCCAGGCCCACTGTGGATGGCTCTTCGAGGTTCCCCCACAGGAGCTCCCGCCTGCACCCCATCTCCCGTGTTGTGCCACGAGGCCACAGGTGGGAGAGCAAGTTGTAAGACACGGCCCCGCCAGGGTCCGAGGGACCATCCCGTCTCCAACCTGAGTGTCAGTATCCACATCCCATGTCTCGAAGGATTCTGATGCCTGCCATCTGGAGGAAGAAAGCTGGACCCGGGGCGGCAGACCAAGAAAAGCGTTGTTGCTGGAGCCTCCCGGGAGCCAAGCGGCACCATGTGTCTGAGCATTATCATTTACACTGAGGAACTGGGTATTTAGAAAACAGGGCTGGTACCAAGCACGCCATCTGTGGCCAAGCTTTCCCGGCCCACCGCACCATATTGTGGAAGACGCCGGCTGAAGGAAACAGCGGCCCGTGTCGCGCAGTGTTTGTTTGGTTTGGGGCTTTTGTTGTTTTTTGTTTTTTGTTTTTTCAACAAATTCAAATGTGGCTTCCTCACTTCGCAAAGCAGGCTGAATGGCCCCACAAGTCAGAGTCGCTGGAGGGAGAGAAAGATTTGACGGGGTGTGGGATTTGTACTCTGGCTCTGGGAGAGGTAAAAAAATGATCCCACAGGCACGCACTGAGGGCTTAGTCCCTGGCGGGCCCTTAGCTAAATGTGATATATATGTATATTGATCTATTTTATGTGTATAAATAGTTCCTTTGATCTGCACGACAGTCTTGTGTGCTAGGTGCCGTTACCATTCATTACGTGGACTTGGAAATCGGAACCCTGAGAGGCTGAGTAACTCACCCATGGCCGCACAGCTAGAGAAAGGGGGAGCCCAAGCAAGGAGGCAGGTTTAGTCCACCCACATGCACCCCGGCTGGCCTCCAGGGTCTTTCTATCTCTAAGACGCGTGGAAGTGGCTTCCAGATCTTTCCAGCACCTTCCGTACTCCAGTGCGTCACCCTCTTCCACGGGTCCTGCTGCGTTTTCTTCTGTGAGTTAATGACATCTGAAACCATCTTCCTTACGAACTGTCGTCTCTGTTCCCTCACCAGATCTGTAGTTCCTTGCAGGTCAGTCTCCTGGCTGTGTTCATCGCCGTATTCCCAGTAATGGGGCTGCAGGCGGCAGGACACCCGTCACTCCACACATCAGCTTCTTATCTATAAGCTGAGCATGCCTGGTCCTCCTCCCGGTCCACCTCCATGCCCGGCCTTCCTCACCTGTAACATGCAGATCGGACACCTGTCGTCAGGGTTGTGGGAGGTTTACTGGGAAAGGGTACAGTGCCAGGATGGGCCTTGACTTTGCGATCCCACAGCTCCACAGCTCAGTCTCCCGGCACGTGTCACGATGCATCCAAGTAGTCTGTGCCCCTGGCTGTCCTTCCCCCGGGCCGTCTACCTTCTCTGCGACTCTGCACGTGATAGGCACTCAAGACACTATCACTGCATGGTAAAGAGCCCTCAGTGTATCTTCCTACGTTCAGCCTCAGTTTTCCCATCTGGAACATGGTCCCCTGGCCTCCGAAGTCCTGTCCAGTTCTGACACCCATTGGCTCAACTCCTCCAGCCCTGTGAGAGCCGTGGGCCCGCATGGGAGCCCCGCATGGGGCGACGGTGAGGAGAAGGCACAGTACACCGTTCAGCAGTGCCAGCCCCGAGGTGCTGCCTCTCCCGCACTTGCCAAGCAAGCCCCGGCCCTCGCAGCGGGCAGCCACCCTTGGGAGGAGCCGGCCCATTAAGGAGCGATTATCTCACCACTGCTAAGTGGCTGCAGGAGCAATTGGGTTTGGAGAGTAGCAGGCAGGCTCCGCTTCTGGAGCACATGGTAAAATTTGGTGCAATTAGCAGCGAAGGAACACACATTACTACTATTATTATGTTCTCTTGGCACCCTGGCCCTGTTGCGGGCTGCCTTCTTTCTTTAATTTCTTTTTTTTTTTTTTTAAGAAGAAAAAAAAAATTCTCTTTGGGAACTGAAGCAAAATAAAAATGCCAAGAATTAAAAATGCAAATTCATCCAAGATGTTTTCTGCCCAAGACGGCAATGGCCACATGGCTCGATAACATTTTAAATGTTAAAAAATGGGTAATTTTCAGTAAAAATCAGATTTGCCAGAGCCCAAGTCTAAACGAATCCCATACAGTACTCGGGCACCCGGCCAACATTCACGAACAAGTCCCTTCAGAAGGTGACGCACTATTAAAATGAGGAGAAAACACAAACTTCGCGTATATAGCGCTGGTCCTTGGGATCCAGAAAACGCCGTTGGCTGGATACGGATGTGGCTCAGCCTTGGCCTTGAGCAGGCAATTTGCCTCCCTGCACTTGGTTGCCCCGTCCATAAAACGGCCATAAATAAAACCCACCTTTGGGCTTTGATTAGTAGTAAGAGTGTTCTAAAGAACAATAAAGGTTTTCTTAATAAATATTGAACAAATGTCTTGCCCATGCGTAGGTCTTGCTAAATGGAAACACTTAAGGACAGGGACCAGGTCTGCATCGCCCTTCCCACCCCACCTCCTGACTGTCACGGTGTCCAGCAAAGGGTCTGGCTTCTAACAGATGCTCAGTAAGAGCTTTGGTAGTAATGGGTCTCGAGAAAGCTGGGTGCCCACCTGTGCTCAGCCGCCAACCCCATGGTTCAAAGATGAGTAGAGGAGTCAGAGCTCAGGGGCAAAAACATCTCCTCCTCCTCCTTCACTTCTGAGCTCAGTTAGCTGCACAGGGCAGGAGGGGGTTGGCACCCGTCTTCCCACCAGACACACCTGGTCTCAAATCCCCCTTCAGCCTTACTGGCCATGAGACGTTGGGTCAGGCACTAAACCTCTGCGTGCCTCGGTTTTCCCATCTGCTGAATGGGGATCACAGTGGACTCACTGCTGACACTGTTGTAAAAAAAAAAAAAAATGACTCACATAAAGCTTTGAACACATGTGTGGCCCATGGTGAGTGCCCAACGAAGGGAAGCTGTTTCAGTCATTGTGCTAATATCCTTCCCTGAAGTAGCTGCTTCCCTGGCATCCCTTGTTCTCCAGTAAACCCTGCACCTGACCAAGGTGACCTCCCTTCAACCACAAAGTAGGGACTGTGCCCGGACATCAGCCTGTCAGCCTGTCAGGACCCAGCCGGAGACACAGTGCCTCCCCACTCACCAGGATTTTTCACACCCCAGATTAGCTCACCCCTCTGCCTAGAACCCACTGCCCATTATGTCAACTCATCCAGAGCCAAAACCAACCCTTACCTCGGCCTTCGAGGTCCTGTGTGTTGTGCTCACTGCCAGCCTCTCCCTCCTGTTAGCTCCTGACCTCATCCCCCACCGGCTTCCCAGCCCCTGCTCCGTCACCAACACCTCAACACACGGCCACCTCCAGGCGGTGGCCTTACATCCTTTGCTGGAAGCCATTTCCCCAGGTCCCCATAGAGCTTGCCTCTGCACCGCCTCCCGGAAGGAGCTTCCCTTGCAAGAGCCCCCCACATGCTCTTGGCAACAGTTGACCTTTTATAGAACAAGACTCGCTGGATGTCTGGTTTCCTTCTCTCCCCACTACTGTGAGCTGCAGAGGGCAGGGTCCCGGCCAGCTAAGCTTTTCTGAAGACCGAGGGTCATGGGAGAGAAAGGAAACGTGGTACAGCACCAAGAGAGACATGGGAGCCCCCCGGACACGGAAGACATGCCTCGTCTCTCAGACGGGAAATGCAGGTTCCAAGGAGGGAAGGGACCTGTTCAAGGCCACGGGTGAGTCATGCAGAGTCTATCTGCCTCCTTCCGTTCAGCTTGTTTAGGAGCTGATAAATCCCGCAAGCGGGGTTCACAGGGTATAACCTCAGGAGCTTTACTTTGCCTCCTACTGTCCCTTTAAAACATATTCAATGGGGGAAGCTCATCCCTGGCCCCTGGATGACCCTCAGAAGGCCTCGTGACTTTGCAGGTCACTCAGGCTATAAAAGCGCTATTGTCACTCTTAGTCACCAAATACTGTGTCACTTTAGCAATTAAAAGTATCTGTGTCTTCTTGTAATCCGGACTTCAGAAGGGATTTAAGGGGAAATCGTGTCTCCCCCAGGGCAGGGCCTGCTGCCCCAGAGATCCAAGGCAGAGGCCCTGCCGCGCTGCTTCTCTCTTCCCTCTCGCGGACTCCCCAGGCGCCCATCCCTGCTTCTGCCCCTCCCGGCATGATCTGGGACTTGGGCACTGGAGAAGGTTGTGAGAGGATAAGAAATGGAGTGAAAAGTTCTCAACTGCTGGGTACTGTTTAAGCTGGCTTCTCGCACTTGGCCTCGAAGAGGTGCTCAGCAAACTCCCTGTAGAGACCAACCCCCACTGCCCCCCCAACCCCCCCCACCCCCCGCCCCGGAGTACAGGCAGGTGTACTCTGCCTGCCAGTCCCTTCCTTTCCCCATCTCCGGGAACCCTCAGCTTCTCCCTACTGAGTCTGCTTTAGCTGCCCCGTCACTCTGCTGGGCAGCACCCGCCCCTCGAGGCGGGCCCCTCCCTGTGCGTGTGGAGAGACACACATGTGCCTGCCCAGCTCTGGTCTCTGGAAGTGCAGGCCAAGGTCAGCTATCAGACTGCTCTGACTCCTCTCGGACAGAGTCCGGACAGGGGGTCCTCCGTGCCTTCTCTGTGAGGGACGCACATGAGCTGCCTCTCACTGAACTTGAGAAGCGGGGCAGGGGGTGGGGTCTCCTTGTGCTCCTCCATGTGGTAGGGGGAGGGCTGGGCTCAGATCCTACCAAGGAATCTTTCCCCAAAATATCTTCCTTTACTCCCCAAACCCATCTTGTACTCTCAGTGGGAGGGAAGAGTTTTTAAACCCAGATCAATTTTCTGTTAGTAATTTGCCTCTTGTTCTGGGACCTCACTGGGGAGGGTGATGTCTATTAGATGTTGATATTTCCAATTTAACAACCTGTCATGGTTTTCTGTTGGTTGGTGTGTTTCTTTGGGGGAAAAAAAAAAAGTAGCTGATGAGAATGTTTATGACACTAACAGAACAGATGATTTTTTGCGAATTTTCTGAAGTTAAATAAAATACGACACGTTGGAGATGGGGTCTGGACCGAGCATCCAAGAAACCTCTCTGGTCTCCACTGATGAAACCTTATCTTCCCTTGAGGCAGACACTCCATCCGCCCCTTCCCACCCACCCTCAACTGGAGAGCTGCCGTGAAGGCAGAGGCTGTATCTTGGACACCACTGTGGGAGAGTGATTGATGGGTACACCGTCACTTTATGGGTCGCTGTAATTATTCTCATTTTGCAGATGAGGGAACTAAAATAGTAGGAACAGCTTTCTTGGGGTTGCACAGCCATTTCTTGGAGGAGCTGGGACTTGAACCCACAGCTACAGGGTCCAGGAGCCTGTGCCCTTTGCCCTTCTCCAACTCTGCCTCTGGGGAGATTCCAACAGACCAAGAGCACCCTGCAATGAGATTCCTATCTTCCTGTGGGTGTATCCAGTCCTCCAGGTCCATGGGAGATGTCCGACAGGGAGCCGTGCCCTAGAAGGATGAGCTGCTGGGAGCAAGCACCACCCAGGTGAGCTTCCTGCCCACACCCTACTGCAGGCACCCCATTCAGTCAACCAGCCCTCTTGGCCCTTTACCGGGAAGTCCCTGGCCAGGTTGTAGGAATACCGAGAAGGACAAACTGTAGTCCTGGCCTTAAGGAGCCACACTGTAATGGGGACAATGAGCAAGTAAATCATCAAGGCCAGTTGGTAAGAACACTGCTATGCTGGACACCCTGGAGGCTGTGGATTGGCAGGGCAGGGCAGCCTTTACAATGAAGAGCAGGTCTGAGCTACAGCGAGCAGAAAGGGGAACCAAGGCTTGCCAATGGCAAAGGCAGGAATGGACCTTCCAGCAAGGAGTCCTGCCAGCACCTACAAATTGACCACGAGAGCTCCTTTAATAACAGAGGAAGGCAAACCCCCAAGATCTGGGGATGTAACTCAAAGTGGGCCACCACCCCCCAGAAAGTGCCCCCAACTTCCTTCTATACCTGTGCTTGCTTTTCTGCAAAAACACAGCTTTAAAGGTCCTGGGTGTCTGGGAGTCTGTATGTTGCCGGGCCCAACCAGGCTAAGAGCATGGGAGCAGCCAGTGAGAGGTTTTCACGTTGGCACTTCAGGAAAAAAGGCCTTTTGTCCACAGTCAATCCAGGGAGATGCTGAGACAATGAGTCAGGGAGAGCAATGAGGAGGTGGTTGCCAGGGCCTGATACAGGCTCTGGGCCTGGACCTGGGAGTGAAAGCCCAGAGTGTGGCCAGGAGGAGTGGGGACAGGGAGGACTGCACCAGCTGTGTTGCCTGGGCACCTTGATATCAGAGCCTGTGCCATCGCTTCTCACTCCTGCTCCTCCACCAAACCCCCAGCCCAGGCTTCACCGCCAAAGGAGCCTGCGGGAACTCCCAACCAGGCCAGCCCTCCTTAGTACAGACTTCCGTGGTGACATGTTTCTCTGCCTCCCAGCACTGATCAGAAGGACATTTCACATCTACTTCTGGGACTTCTCAGTGAAGATCTCTCCCCAACAAGGTGGTACACTTCACTGTTGGCTGCTTTGTTAGTTGGTTTGTTGGTTGGTAAGTTTGTTGGTAGACTGCGTAGTGACTTGGATGGTCAACTTCTTAGTACATTGGTTGGTAGGGTGGTTGGTAGATTGGTGGTTGGTGGCTTGGTAGGATGTTTGGTGTGTTATTGATTCATTGGTTGGTAGGGTGATTGGTAGGTAATTTGGTTGGTTGCTTGGTAGGGTGGTTGATTGGTTGGACGGTTGGTTGGTCAGTTGGTTCACTGTTTGTTGGTTTGTTGGTTGGTAAACTGGTCAATAGGGTGGTTTGTTGGCCGGTTGGTAGGGTAGTTGGTGTGTTGGTTGGTTGGATGGGTGGGTGGGGGCTTGTATATTGGTTGGCTGGTTGTTTTTCTTTGAATCACCATCATTCATCACGGTGTCATGTGCCTAATAAGCCCACGATAAATATCCTTTGCGTACTCTCACATCCACACTATCTCGTTTGATACTTAATATCTCAGTCCTGTTGGTAGGAGAGGAAGTGATAACCTCTAAATTACAGATGTATAGGCTGTGAACTCAGCCAGACCAGCCTGGGTTCAAAACCAGCAAGTCAGAGGCAGAGGCAGAGCCAGGCCCTGTAGAGGTCTGACTGTCATAGAACTCTTACTTCTGATGAATGAGAGAAAATCCTTCACGGCAATGTCAAGGGAAAAAATGAGGGAAAATAGCATGTTTGTTCCTTATAAGTAATCGTGCGGCCTCTGGGTTTTCTTGGTCTGTATTTTTGGTCCTCTGGTTTTACATAAGCACATTACCCTCACACCACTCTGCAAATTCTGTTAGCTGGCCCTCTCTCTTGTGTCCTTACCACACACCACTACTGTGCAGCATGAATGGCACTGAAAGGCCATCCATTTCAAATGAGTGTGCATCTATCTGTTCACTGATTACCTCTTGCAACAAGGAGTTCCCTACCACCCCTGTCAGTTAGAAGGGCACCTCTCAGCCCCTACCTTCCATTTATTGGGATAGAGCAAGACTCAAAGCCTGCTGACCACTGTCTCCCCCTGGGGCTGCAATATGAAGACAGTGAGTGTTCCCAGGAGGGGCCCTGCAGGGAGGGGAGACCACCCCTGCTCCCACAGGCGTCCGGATCGGCTTCCGTGAACTCCAGGCTCTGCTCCTCCACCAGAGAGCCCAACAGCTTGAACGAATCATTTGACCCCCACCATCCTCATGGGATGGTCCTTGGCTGCCCTTCACAGTATCTTGTAGAGAATGCCTGGAACCGGGCACGTGGCTGTGATAATAGCTGGCACTTACTAGGGATGACCAGATACCAGACACCTCTCTGAGCACGCTCCATTCATTATTCTTGGCCTTATCCATCACACAGTCCTTCCAGCCTTCTGTTGTGGTTAAGGCCACCATCCCCATTTTTCAGGTGAAACTGAGACACAAAGAATGAAGTAACTTGCCCAGATTTCCCAACGGGTAAGTGAAGGATCAGGTTCACGGCCACTGCACTGTCCGCCCGAAAGACAGAGGCACTGAACATAGCCACTGTCGTTACTACTACTAAGCTGGTTCACCTCCTGAGAGGTAGCCCTCCGGCACGGTGAGTCTGCGTATGATGATGGTGCTGGGCTCCCTCTCCCTGAGCAGTCAGAGTCTCTCTCTGGCACACTGCCTTGGAAGCACGATTCACAAGTGAAAGGAAAGAGAAACCTGAACTTACAAAGTCAACCTTAAGAATACTGTTTCCCAAAGTGGAAACGATCAACAAAGACCTCCAGTGATGTGTTACTCCTGCCGCCAGGCCCTGCCAAGCCCAGCCACCCAGCTAGCGAGGAACGCACATGCTCGCACACTCCCTCGCTGTTCCAACTTGCCCTCCAGCTTCCCTCCCCTCTACCCTGTTACAGGATAGGAAAGTAATCCTCACCTCCTCCTTCCCAGCACGAGGGCTAGGAATGCCAGGGCCGCTCAAGGAGGGGAAATTCACTAACTCAAGCCAGTTCCAAGATAAACAGAAAGCTACCGGCTACCAGTCATCCATGGCTTGTGAAAACGAGACACACTTTCTCATTCACATCATGTTGGTAAAAATGTGTGTGCACGTGTATGTGATCGTCAGTGTGTATGAGTGTGTTTGTGACAGTGGGAGTGGGTGTGAGTGTGCATTCTTAGTGTGTGATGGTGTGTGTGCATGTGAGTGTGAGGGGTGGGGCCTATTGGACCAGGAGCCCCCATCTGGAACATCGTTGCCAAGAACGGTGAGCTCAGGTCTAAACCACAGCTTCTTCGAGTGCATCCCTGGGGAAATTCCCTCTCCTCCTCTCACTTCCTTCTGTCTATCCCCAAACCCTTGCAGAGGAAAATCCTGAACCCCTTCCAGCTGTTTTGTGCTAAAGGTGGAGACTGTTGATGTGCAGAGATAAGAATAAGTTCTCTCAATGAAGGTAAAGACAGTGCCCTAGATTGGCTGAATCCATCCAGCAAATGCTTTGGGGTCAATCAGATCATTCAGGATCAGAGCTGGAAGGAGCTGGAGAGCCCAAGCCAACCCATCTGACTGATGAGGGGGAGAGGGAAGGAAAAGCCAACATAGCCTGGGGACCACCATCTTCCTGAAGCCTGTGAAAGACAGTCTTTTCAGGCAAGAGGCCACTGTGCAGATGATGAAGCTAGACTCCAAGAGTTAAGCTACTGGCCTATGAAATCACAAGCAAAACTGAGAGGGGGCAGATATGGAGCCAGGGTTCCTTTTGCCACATGGAAGGAGATTCTTTTTACCAAATGGAAAAATTAAAGAAGATATTATCACCGTCCAGCCTAGGAAGGGAAACAGAGGGCTGCAGGCTCCCACGTTACTCATGAGTTGAAAGAGTACAGACAATGTTTTTTTTTTTTAAGATTTTATTTATTTATTTGACAGACAGATCACAAGTAGGCAGAGAGGCAGGCAGAGAGAGAGAGGGGAGGAAGCACGCTCCCTGCTGAGCAGAGAGCCCGATGCGGGGCTCGATCCCAGGACCCTGGGATCATGACCTGAGCTGAAGGCAGAGGCTTTAACCCACTGAGCCACCCAGGCGCCCCACAGACAATGGTTTTATACCCTCCTTTGTGCCTGGTGATGGCACACAGTAACAGCTGACAGGGTTAACAACAAATAATCTTTTTATAAGTCAGTATCACAATGAGATTATTTTCAACTGTTATTAAAATGAATATGATAAAAAGATTTTTTCAGTTGTTATTTTAAAAAATCTTGTGTTACACTTACTGTGTCATTCGCTGTCCTGAGCACAGGAAGGTCAAGCAATTTGCCCAGAGACACACAGCTAATGAGAAGCAGAGCTGGGATTCAAGCAGATAAATTCAAGTAGATAAAACTATCTACTACATAAAAATAGGTGAAATATACAAAGCACATATCTAAGTATATATATTATTAACATATCACATATAACATACAAAAGTATATATAGCATATATGTAACATATAACATCTAACAATTGATGTTTTGTATATGATATATAATTTGCATTTTATTTACATATAACATACACAAATCTATCTGTGAGCATTTAACATTTATGTAATGCATGTGTATATAAATAATTTCATATCCATTATAAATTTATAAATATTTATATATAAAATATTTCCAGCATATAAAATTTGCAAATGAGAACGTTATAACAATGTAAATTGGCTAGAATATGTCCCTGACTAGCTTGAAATGTAGTGAGTCCCCCATCCTGGAAGTGTGCAAGCAGAGGCTAAAGGCTGCCCCTTGGACAAAGGAGAACCTTGTTGGGGAGAGAGAGGGGCAGAGAACTGTGTGCCGATGAACCGGATTCTCAGTCTTGGTGGCTGTCCTGCTGGGATGGCCTGGGGAGGGAGAGAGCCTCACGTGAGCATCCCCTGAAAGACGGGCAGGTGGGTCTGAGCCCTGGGCGGATGAAGAGCAGAGGAAATGTCAGGAGCAGCCAGCCTCGCCTTCCCCTTCTCAGTCTGGCCAGGACAAGGTCCCTGAGGGATGGTCAGCCTTGCTGTGGCAGCCACCCTTCAGGAAGGAAGCAGCTGACAGTGACCCCAGATGGGGGTCCTTTCTGTCAGCTACACCGGCGTCCCCATAGCAAGCCCCCCGCTCTCTAGCAGCAGCAGCAGATGAGTTCATCCCCACAGAATCGGCGGAACCCTAGAGGAGAAAGGGGTATAGAAAAGAAACCCACTCCAGCATATAGCAGGCTCACTGGATACCAGAGCTTGTGGGTGAAGATGCCAGGAACTGCCAGTTCCCCATTGTCTATGGGCTGATGTCCAGGATGTCAGAGACTGAAAGACTTGGTTCTAGACCCCGGCCATGCACTTACCGGTCTGAGTAAGTCACTTGGCAGTGACTGAGACTTACTTTTCTCCTCTATAAAATGGGATAATACTAGACCCTTTCTTCTAAGATTGTTGGGTACATACACTGAAATTCTGTTTATAAAGTGGCTCATTCAAAGCCTGACACACTGCAGGTGCCCAACAAATGTGAGTTCCCTTCTCCTTTTCCTGGAGATGTGTAAAATGTGTGAATATGATGGCTCTAAAAACAAACCAGAATCAGAAGACATGATTCTAATCCTAGCCCCATCTCTGTCGGCTTCATAGGGTCTCTCCAGGCCTCATTTCCCCTCTGAGAAATGAAGGGCTTAGACCCCAGGGCTTTCCACAGACCACCCCATTGGATGAAAGAAGGGTCTCTGGGTTTGGGAATCAGCATCTTAAAAACTGGCTTGGGGGACTGGACTCACATCAATATCTGAGATTCAGTACACAAGATGATGCCTCATGTAATGATCTCCCTTCCTTTTCCCCACAGTAATCCTGAGAGGCCAGGGGGCTCTGGGCTTAGTCCCTGTTAAAGATAGGGAAGCAGATGGCCCCAGGGAGATTGCATCACTCCAGGTGGTAGGAACCACCTCTCTTGGCTCTAGCTCGGTGCATTCCCACCCCCTTTCCCCAGAAACATAAAATAAATTCATCATAATAAGGCCATGACTCAGACACCTCTCTCGCCTCCAGCCACAGGGGCAGGGTCACAGCACCTCTCCAATCCTCTGCTCCGTACCTCCATCGCAGAAGTCTTGCGGTCACAGCCCTTACTCCACTGCGGGTGTTTCTGAGAGTGACAGAGGCAGACAGAGCTCCTGTACCACAGGGTCCCCCCTCCCTTGGCACAGTCAGAAATAAAAGCCCTTACTCATTTTTTGTACGACACAGCCAAGGCGGGGAGTCACAGTTGGGTGGGGGTGAGGATCAGCATGGGTTTTTTTGGGGGGGGGCAAGAAAGATGTAAGCGCTAAGAAACCACTCTGTGTATTTTGCTCACTCCCTATGTCTCCTCCCAAAGCAGTTCCTTATTTGGGGAGCATTTGACTATGATCACGGTTCCATTTGCATGAGAAGTTCCTGGGAGGGAAAAAGGACTTGTCACATTTCTCCCACAAGAGTGTGTTCACACCAAGAACAAGGGAGATGCCAACAGTGGCCTTTGCCGTCACCAGAAGTGGCAGCTGAGTGGAAGAATTTCTTCCTCTAGGCACATTTCCCCGTCTCCCTAAGAACTGACTTCTCTCTAGGGAAAGTGAATCTGGCTGTCACCAGCGCAGTCTCCAGCGCACCCTCCCCGCTCAGCACTCCGGTTAAAATCATGTCCTGTCTCTGCTACAGGTTTATGAGGCCCTGTTTCAAGGATGACAGTCTCTTCTCCGGGTGAGAACAGGAGAGCTGGGGCCAACTGTTACAAAACAGGCTTGTTGGAAGGAAGCCGGCGGGGATGGGGAGGGAGACCCACAGTCAAACTAGGACAGCATTTCCCAAGAGGAGCCAAGCAAGACTCCACATGATTTCAATCAGGGAAGGACACCCGGCTGTTAGCCACTCCACCTCCCAACCAGAGCCAGACGCATCCAGATGTCTGCACAACATCCTGTCTCCCCCAGGTGCCGAGCCTCCTTGCCCTGCTAGCCATTCCTTCCCCCTGCGGGGCACACCTGGAATGCGCTCCGGCGCTCACTGCTCTCGGAGGCCGGTCATAATTGCTCAAACCACTCACACATGGGTGTAGTTTACAGCGCAGTTTACTGCTCCCACAACTTTGGATAAGAGGTGACGAAACTGCCCAGGCCCTGAGCTGCTCCCCGGCTGCTGCTCCTGGAGGGACATTTCAGGGTGTTACACAGGAAGTGGTATGGCGGCCCTCGTTGTACTCGGCGGGGGATGTGTTTCCAGACGGAACTCCCGGCAGGAAATGAAGTCCATGTCTCTTCCGTGGGAGGCAGCGAGTAGAGGCTGCTGCCTCCAGCACAATAGGGAGGAGTGTCTGAGGCAAAGAGATGCTGGGCCGAAATGCTGCTGTGTGCAAAGGGCCTGGGGCATAAAGCTGCGCCACGGGCCGACGCTCAAGCTCAAGGCCACAGAGGTGACCCTGGGGGCCCAGAGCGGTCTCGCCAGCCCCTTGGGTGAGCCCAGAGGGAGCCTTTGACCGAGTCCCCTGACCCCTCCGAGAGCCTGTCGTGGCGGCAGGGAGTTCTGGTATGGGTTGCGGGAGTGCTGGCCCGCTGGGGCCATGCTCGCGACCCCCATCTGGGGCCATGCTCGCGACCCCCATCCGGCAGCCCATCCAGTACTGCCCTCCCTGCCCACCCCGACCCCGGATCCCACCTGACTCCAGCCACGACCCGCACCCCACGGGGCACGGCCCTCAGAGGACTCCAGCCCGGCGACCTCTGCGGCCCATGCTGGCGTCCGCCGCTGGTCTGAGTGGCTGGACGCTGCCGCTCGCACCAGGCCGTCCGCCGGGGAGAGCCCGGCCGCGTCCTGGTCACCGACCGCGTTGTCCACGCCAGGTTCGGAGCAGCTCGCCAAGTGACATCTGGGGCTCCTCCTTGTAAGGACCCCAAGCCCCTGCCTTGCTGAATTCAGCTCCCCTGGGTCAGATCTGAGACTCCGTCTCAGGGGAAGGCCCGAGGATGAAGCAAGCTCGGGACAGCAGGGCTCCGGCCTTTGTCCCCCTTTTCCACCTTCAGCCTCTCCCAAGGGAGGAAGCCTCGGTTCTCCCCCCTGTCCTGTCTGCCCCCGCTTGGCCTGCCCCTCCCCCCTCAGAGATCACCTTGCAGGTACCAGGACGTGGTAGCTTTCCCCTCCCCTCCAAAATGAGATGGGCCTCCGAGGTCAAAGAGGATGTCAGCGCGGGGCACGTGGAGCCTGAAGCTTGCAGACCAGAGCCCTCGGCTGAGGACTGTGGGCAGCTTCCGAAGGGGCTACCGTACCTGTGTGGGATTGTGCCCGAGAACGTTTTCCTGGAGGGCTTTTGTCAAGGTCTCAAAGGGTTGTGTGACCTAGAAAAGGCTCCAAACCAAAGCAGGAAAAGAGAGGAGAAGAAAGCTGGGAGTGCTCCTCTGAGACTCAGCCAGCCATTCGGCTGGACTTATGGAGGGGCTGCTGGGCGCCAGGCCCCGTGCTGGCCACTGGGTATGCTGTCGTGATTAAAAATTGTCCTTGTGGACTTAGAGTCTCTGGTGGGGACAAATGATCATCAAAAGCATACAAACATGTACAAAAGCAACTCTACCAGGAAGAGGCCCACAGATGAGCCCAGGAAGTAGAGAGCAGCCTGCTGTGATGGGGGCAGAGTTCAGGGGCCTGGAGACAGGCTGCTGCCAAGTTCCAGAGACCCTGGAGAAGCCGGTTCAGAGCTGGCCTTTGGGCAGTTGCTATAAGGACAGAGAGGCCAAGAGCCGACTGGAAGGCCATGGCAAGTAACGCTGTGGGGGCAGGGATGAGGGGCTCTCTCTGACAGATGGCGGTATGGTGGGTTTAGGCAACTGACAAAGGTCGCTTGAGGTCCTATTGCTGTCTCACAAGAACCTCCATCTTCCAGGGACCCCGTAGTGGAACCTGCAGGAAAGCCCAGGCTACCTCAAAACCTTCTCCTCCAGCCAAATGTTGGGTCTGTGAGCTCCTCGGGGATGGGGCTTGTCTAGCAGAGTGCCAGGCACATAGTAGACCATGGAGAGTTGCCCGCATGAAAAAAAATCCAGGGGGTAGGGAGACGGTGGCTACGGTCCCGTCAGTGACTCCACAGACCTCCTCCTCACCCGAGGGCTGGAGGGCGACAGAGAAGCCCAGGGAGCAGGTTCTGTGTCTCAAAGCAAATCTAGCCCCCAAACCACAGGATGGAAAACTCAATATGGAACCAGACAAATTAATAGTCAAGGGGTGGAGAGTTAAAAACCCATAGCTGAGCTCTCATAGCTGTTTCCAACGGGAAGAGCCTGGAAGCGCTGTGTTTTTGTTCAGAAAATACGGCCCCCTCAGTTGCTGGAGAGTAATTACCCGTTAGAGCCACAAAATGCCAATGCACTGCTCTCCCCACGTGGAACGAGCAACTTTTATGATTTGGAGAGAGGAATAAATTGCCTTAAGTATGACATGTACAAACAGCTGTTCTCTGCCAGAATGCCCTGAAGAACCCATTTTAAATAAACACCTGTAGGGGATTAGAATGGGATCCAAGGAAGGGCCTCGTCCAGGGGATCAAAGCCCAGCAGTCCATGCCGGAAAGCTTCCTCTCCACCCTGACCCCTTCTTCTCCTTTCTCCCAGCCAACAAAGCCAGGTCTTCATGGAGGAATTTTCCCTCCCTCATTTCCCCCCAACCTCCGTCTGCTTGCACATCACCATCTCTCTGCTGGACGGATGAGCAGAGTCCTCGTGGGCCTCTCTGCCTCTGGGCTCCCGCCTCTGCTCCAGCCTCCTCCAGGATCCCACAGTGAACACATGAAATCCAGGCTAACCCTCCTAGCTCAAAGTCCACCAATGCCTCCTTAGTGCCTTCAAGATCAAGGCCACGGTACTCCGTCTCAGGCTGAACTAGGGAGAGCAGGTGGGTGCTGCTTGGCTGCAGCCCCCGCTCCTCCAGCCTCTCATCTGAATTTCATGTAATTTACTGCTTCTTGGGCATCACCCCTGAGAAGTCCCCAGACGCCTCAAACTCAGTGTGGCCAGGACAAAATGTGTCGCCTCTGTCACACCCATCCCAGATGGCCCTCTTCTCAGGTCCAGTAGACAGTTTCCCTTCGAGCTGTGTGTGTACACACACACACACGTGCGTGCACACACACATATGCACACTGGAATATTACTCAGCCACAAAAGAGGATGAGATCAGCCTATTTGCAACAACATGGATGGACCTAGATGGTATTATGCTACGTAAAATAAAGTCAGCCTGAGAAAGACAAATACCATATAATCTCATATGTGGGTTCTAAAAAACCAACCAACCAACAAACAAAAAGCAGAATCAGACCTATAAATACAGAAAACAAATGGGTGGATGCCAGAGGGGAGGAACGGGGGCGATGAACAAAATGGGTGATGGGGAGTGGGAGAGATAGGCTTCCGATTCTGGAGTGAATGAGTCATGGGAATAAAGGCGCAGCATCGGGCACATGGTCAGTGGTATTGTAATAGTGTTGTGTGGTGACAGATGGGAGCTACGCTCATGGTGAGCACAGCATAACGTGCAGAGAAGAACCACTGTGTTGTGCACCTGAAACTGATGTAATGTTGTGTCGACTGTACTCAAGTAAAAAGAAAATGCAGTCCCCCTCCTAGCCAGCCAGGACCACATCCAAGAGGGAATCCAGGACCTGCTGGTCTTACTCCCTGAACTTCTCCTACCCCCTCTCATCCCCTCCCTCCACCAGTCTGAAACCTGCCTCTCCTCATTCCTCCCACCCCACAATCTCAAGTGATTTTTCTGTCCTTAACAGACCCGCTTCTCCCCCAAGGCAATGCCAGCTGCTGTCATAACGAAAAACCCCAATTTCAAAGGTTGAACATAATAGAATTTACTTCTCACTTATGTGAGGGTCTGATACAGGTGCTCCTGATTGCAGTGGGTACTTTTCCTGCAGGTGGTGAGTCAGAAACCGCCGTTCCTTCCGTTCTGTGTCTCTGCCAGGCCCCGAGGCCTCAGGCTTCTCTGCAGACCTTGGAGGAGCTCTCGGAGGAAGAGTAGTGAGGCTTCTGTTCTGCAGACGCCCAGCTTTCCCTCCAGCATCTCACTGATGGATTGAGAGCTAGTCATCCAGGCCCACCTGGATGCAGGGGCTTCTGGGAAATGTAGTTCTTCTGGGATAGCCCGCCTGATCCCCTAACGCCGCGCTGTGGGAGAGGGAGCGTGAGGTGCTCACTGGACCGCAACCATCTCTCTGCACCACTCTCTCCTGTGAACATAACGTCTAGCATCCTTGGAACACACCTGAGGTGTTCTCTGAACAGGTGTGGCTCAGCTCCCCAGCCTCGTCTCCTCCCACAGGTTTGCCCTGTGCTCCCAGCCAGTTGACAGCCCCGGAGGTCTCTCTCTGAATGCTCCAGGCTTCTCAGCACGCCTTTGCTGCCACGTTCCCCCCGCAGGTGTCAGGGTAGAAATGGGAACTGACAGTGAGGAAAGCGGCCATGAACCTTCAGGCAGCAGGTGTGGCCCGTCCGAGCCCATCTTAGCCCCGGGAGAAGCTGGAGTCGGGGCACAGCGCACCAGGCTTAGTTGCCCTCCTGGCGTGACCAGGGTGTGCACAGGACAGGGATAGACCTCACTTTGCTGGAACCTTCCAGCAAGCCTGGAGGAGGGTACAGTCACCACATCCCCTTTGCAGATTAGGAAAAAGAAGTGTGAAGACACAAGAGCTGGGTACTGTCACCCTGTGCCACCACCACGTCAGGGCTCAGCCCAGAGCCCCGATCCCAGCCAGGCCCCTTGTCCCCAGGCAGCTTTTCTGGTCTGGGCCACAAGGCCCCTGGGCTGGTAAAGGACAATCTACCCAACTAACTTGCACCATCCCCCACCTCAACGGTTCCGGAAGAGCTGTGTCTCCGACCTGCTCCCTGAAACTCCGCGAACCTGGGCTGCAACCTGGGGCCCCGGAGAGGAGGGAGGGCCACACACAAGTGGCCCGGAGAGAATTGGGACGGGGTGGGGAGCTGAAGAGGGGCAGGGATAAAAGTTGACGTGGAGGCGTGGAGGCTAAGCAGGGAGAACCTGAGGAGGGACGGACTGAGGAAGGTGTTCCAGATGCACGAGAATGAAGAGCGCGGAGGGAGGCATGAAGCACGACGATGTGGTGAGGGGCCCGGGGAGGCTGGCGGGGGAGCGGGAGGCTACGCCTCGGAGCAGTGGACACAGCAGCAGCCCCAGAGCAGGAAAAGCCTTGGGTGAGCCTGGCTATGGTCAGCGTCACCTTGCTAGAGCCGGCCATGGAGCTTTGGCCAGAGCGGCAATGCGGCGGCACAACCGGGTTTGTGGACGAGAATAAAGCGGGGTGCTGCTGGGCCCCAGAGCCCCCAGCCCACCTGGTGCCATTCAGTTCCCAACCCCCCAGACCTCAGGAAAGGAGCCTGGGCTTGCTTGGAACAATCCCAAATCAATAATACATCTTAATCAAATAGTGGCAAATCTTTAATTGAAACCAATCATGGATCTGCATTCTCCTCCCTCCCAAAGAGCTGTGCTTTTGATTGAGCAGAGGGCAGACGGCATAATATCCCACCCAGGGACTCGGTCCTGCCCCAGCCGCCCCCGCCGCCGCTCCCCGGCTGCAGAAGATAAGCCAGCAGGGAGGACTGTAGGCTCCCAGGTAGGCCTGGGGTGCAGGGCAGGCTGTGCTCTGTTCCCCCGTGTGGTCCCCAGAGGGCGGAATGCTCTCAGGGACACTCCTGATATGAGAAGAGGCTCCCTGATTGCAGGAGCTGTCCCCCCCAGGCCTAGGCTGGGTGTTACTTTCTCTGTATGAATGAATGAATGAATGAATGAATATCACAGGGCCTGGACGTGCTGGGAGGGCCTCCCTGTGGGAGCCTGCAAGTGGCCAAGAAGTGGGGGGGGGGCTGGGAACCCCAGCCTCGGGACCTCAGCCTGCCCTCACCTCATCCTCCCACCCCAGTCTTGAGCACCCCACACGCCAGGGGATACAGCTCCCAGTCATCTTTCCATGATGTAAGGTAAGCAGGGTAGACTGAGTCATCTACCCTTTTACTAGAGATTTTGGGACCAAACATCCCTTTGGCCCTGGCTCTAATGAGGCCCCCGAGCCCCTGTTCCTGCCCAGCCTCAGTCCCAGGTTCACCATCCCCACCGCCACGGGGAGCCTCTTGGGGCCGGGTGTGGCATGTGTAACCGCATTGTGCCACTGCATGGAAATGGGTCTGCTAGGATGCTGCTAGGCGTCCTGCTCGTCTAGAGCCTCCCTTAGGACCTCTGAATCTTGTCTCCATGGGAAGCCCACCTGAGCCCAAGGAGTAAAGCCTATTTTCCAGCACTGTGTCTCCATCCCTTTCCGCCTTCCTTGACTTCCCAAGTCCGTGTGGTACCAGCGGGACCATCAGTCATGCATCCCTTTCCCCGTGCACCCCAGGGGCCCGGGGTTCAGGGCTGGATAGATGAGGCAGGTGAGGCCAATCACAGCCTTGTGCCAGGATCGATACACTTAGAGGATGTCACTGAAAGATAGCAGCACTGTCTTACCTGCAGGATGAAGCTGAGAAGTGGACAGCAGGACCAGGAGATGCGTGAGGGAGTGGGGAAATTTGACAGCATCTGCTGAGGCCCTGGGCACAGCTGGGCCTGAAAGTCCGGGTGGGGAGCTCACTTACCTGGAACAACAAACTCTTTTCGTTCGAACCGGTAGGAGTTGGGTTCTGTCACTGCCCTCATAGGCCTCCTACCTAATATGCCATTGAGGAGCTTCTCACCTGATCTTACTGGAAGCTCACGGAGGTGTGTGCGCCTCGCAGAGCCCAGATGCTGGGCTAGGCATGGCCCCACAGCGCAACGCTCACGGTGACGTCCAGTGCCAGCCATGTTGAGGGTGAGGACTGCTTTATAATGTCCAAAAACACGTCACAAAGCCCCCATAAAAAAGCACCTGTGCTGTCCGTATCCCTAGTAAGACGGAGAAAAAAACAAAGAATTCAGTAAGCCCTTTAAGTGAATTTGTGTTTTCTCTCTATGAACAGGATCCACTTCCATCCGAGGCAACGCATCCCACGGACACACGTGAGAAGGTTAATTCTCAATCCTGAGAAACGCCTGGGCCCTTGGGAGGGACACCTCAGCAGCTCCCCACCCCTCTCAGAGCGCGCCTGAAGCTCAATTTCCCAGCTCCTTCTGGGCAGGGTTGCCAAGCTCCGGGAAACTCGGGAATCATGTCACTCTTCCCCTTATCCTGACGCGGGCGCCAGCACTCACGTCCGTGTAAGGCCTTTCTTTGGGGTTCCAAACCTCGGGTGGTTTCTGAGGTGCCTCCCCCTCCCCCCTCAACACGCTCGAACCCAGTGCTGCTCCAACTCGGCCTGCATCAGGTCGCCTGACAAATCACGGAAACCCAGAGTCCCAAGCTCTATCCCACATTGGGATTCTCTGGGGTCAGGTGGAGCCCAAGAATTTGTATTCCTAACAAGCTTCTGGCGGACCATGAGCTTTCGCAGTTCATCTCATGTCCTGGCTTCTTTGGCGCCCTCGGTGCACCCCCCCCCCCACCCACACACACACAATGGTATAAGAGGGACACTGGAAGTAGAGAAAAATCACTTTCTGGTTGGAGTCTCCATGGCACAGAGGCTTCTGTGACACTTCAGCATTCCCTGGGGAACGGCTTGACCTCTTCCCACCCAACGTCATGAGCCAAGGCAGCCAGGCTGTCCAGGGTCCCTCCTGCCCAACCCGCACCCCCTAGGCCTCATCTCTACTCCTGTGCTCCGACAAACGTACTTAGCCAGGCCCAGACTCTTGCAACTCCTCTGTCAACTGGAGTGATGAATTGTTCCCCTCTTTGCGCTGGCAAGTAGGAAGATCAGAGCCAAATTTTCTAGCAAGCATAATGGGCACATGGTGGCATCTCGTGGACTAAGTTCACCCCTGCTTTCATCATCTTCTCCTCTTTTCTTTTTATCCTGAATTCCTCCTTACAAATTCCTGTCTCTTGTCCTGTTTATCGCATACCTCTAGGGGCAAGAGATAAATGACTGAACAGTGACACAGCAAATATGCCAGGAGGAGGGTCAGAGTGTCCCCGCCGGACCCCCACTCTGGAGCGCCTCAGCATCTCGAACAACCCTTGCCCCCGAGCAGCCTACGATCGCAGGGATCTTCTGGACCGAACCCTGGGGAACTTTCCAAGGTCATGCTACCCTCCTCGTTTTACTTTTCTCAAACTTTGAAAATGTCTCTAAAACCTGATCAAACATTTCCCCATCCCACACCACACAAAAAACAAAAACCTCCCCAGCCATCCATTTCGCCAGTTATCCGGGGAGAACGAGGAGAGCTCGGCAGAAAGGACAGGGGTGCATTTCATTACCCGAAGAAGACACCGAGAATGGAATATGATTCACAGAGGTCACTGAGTTCTGACAGGCACATTTTGCTAAACAATTACCTGTTTTGTGCATTGTCGTAAACTACCGCATCTTCCATAAAATGTCCAAATGTTACCGAGGGTGGAATTGGACCTCGGGGCCCTATTTCCTGCCACATTACAAGGCGGTAATTAACTCAGCTCAGAGGTCCTGTGCTTCCCCCTGGCACCTCCACGTTTCGCCCTTTACAGCGCTCCTCTCAATAACACCTTACAGACTCGGAGCTTGAGGACTTTGTCTATGAAATGCTCCGCACTTTTCCAAACATCGAAGCACCCGGCAGGCTGGCTTCCCTTAATTAACCTCCACCCGATGGGTCCCCCACATGCCGAAGGGGTTCTCAAAGGTGCCGTCAAAGGAACACACATTGATATTCTCGAGGAAATCCTGTTCTCCCGGCAACCTTGGGACCCCAGTTCCGTGCACCTCCAGGAGCCAGTCAATGGCTAGGGAGCCACTAAGCCTGAATCCCACCTCCTAGGAGAAGGGCCCAGGATCTTCCATGATATGATTGCTTCCCCGTTCCCCACCTTCCTCCGCGAGCTCCCCACATCCCAGCTTCATGCAAGAACCAGGCAGTTCTCTGAAGGTGCCGCGTCCTAGAGGTCTCTATGCCTCTATCCTTGCTGCCCCATCCCCTACATTTTCGCTTGACAAGCCGCACCCATCCTTCATCGATCTATTCCAACATTAATCCTTCAACAGCCTTGCTCCAAACATCCTCTGCCAACACGAGCCAAGTTCTTCTCTCTCTTGGCTGCTAGAGCTCCACCAAGCCAAGTCATGGCTGAAGGCAATGAAGACGGATTCCAAGCTCCCAGCTTGCGGAAGGAGTGAGCACGGCGGTGGCAAGGGCCCTTTCCTCCCCAGTCACATCACAGAGTTATCCTTGGTAAATACCACACACACACACAGACTCACACAACACATGTCTATGAAGAAATCACACTTTTATCTATTTAAGCGATTGGGGTTCCTTGTCAGCTTTCATTTTAAAATAATAATAATACTAAAGTTGCTTTGTGCTTTAAAAAAAAAAAAAAAGTGACTCTACAAATTTGACACTGACTTCCACGAGGCATGGAATGAAAGCACGGACCACGTCCTGGGAGGGGTCCTGCCGGGGTACCTGAGGGAAACGCAAAGGGCATCCGGAGCAGGGGGAGCAGCACAGGCAAAGGCTCCCTGCAGCCTATCCGTTCCTCTGCCAGAGGCCATCAGACCGCCCTGGCTCTCTGCCCCTTCCCCAGCTCCCAGTAATCACCCCTCCAGACCCTGCCCTTTCACCACATGTGTTACCCTGCGGATCTCACCGGGCCTTGCTGGTTTCATTTACCCCTAACCACAACTTTTCAACATCCTTTACTCAAACCCTCTCCAGTCACCCCCTTTTGAGTGTGTGAGCCCCTCCCCACCAGGCCCCAGACCTACACGGCTTACAACCACGGTTCATCCATCTACTCGACCACGAGAAAGAAAAGGATTCGAATTTGTAGCATGCCCATCCGGGGCCAGGTACTCTGTCCATGTCATCTCATCGGATCCTTGTAAAAATTCTGTGATACAAGTGTTACCGGTCCCTTCTAGAGAGAAGTAGACTAAGGCATAGAAAGGTGGAGTATCTGGTCTGAAAAAATATAGCCTTTTTTCCTTCCATCTTAGAGGGATTTTTTTCTAAACACCCATCTCTCCCTGTGAAGCACCATGAGTAAGAACCACCCATCCTTCTATCTGACTGTACCAAGAGATTCCTGAATGATGCTCACTTTATGCGAATGATGCTTACTGTAGGGGAGGGCGGTGACAAAATCTGTGGTGTTTGTGATTTTTTTTTCTTTTTGTGTTTGTCCTTTTATGTATTGCTTACATGTTTTTTAAATAATGAACACCCGTCATTTATAAAAATAATAATGATTCTAAGAAGTTTAAAAATGGGAGTTGCTCATAGTGCACAGTAAATAGAAACTACACGAGATGCCCGTAAGTATTTCCCTGGCACAAGAGCGGGGCTGGAATTGCAAGTGCGGTACCCAACGGCGCTTGGCTCTCAGACACCCGTCCACTCCTCCCACTGAAACAGGCATGTGGGCTGCAAGCATTTATCTTCATCCTACTCATAGGCAACTTCATAAAAATACTTAAGAATTAATCATTTGTGACCTAGGAATTTGCTGGTATCACACACTATAGTCATATCACCTGCCAGTCAAAAGTGTTTCGGGTCTGTATTTCAGGAAGTAAGAGAATCATTATTTCCTAATAAGCCACAAAGAGCCCCATGACATCTAAATGGGAAGCCCTTCCCCCAGAATATACTTGAAACCCCCTGGAGGAGGTCATGTCCAAAGTCCGATCCTTCCAGAAGCGTCTGGATTCTGTGTAGTACAGAGAGGACCTGATGATCTCATCTCTCAGGCTAAGTCCAATAACGGGTTGTAGGTGCCAGACATTAACCAAGGAGAATTTAAAGTTACAATCCAATTCATGGGGAAAAGAGCAATGGTTGATCAGTCAGGTCTGCCATGGTCACGAGAGGCACTGGGACAATATAAATGCTGGAAGTTTCTCATCTGGTTCCACGTCCTCAGACTCAAGAAACTTAACCAAAACATTTGTTATATTAATTCCTCCAAAGAACTAAAATTTCTCAGAATATCGCAGGATGGTACCCCCCCCCCAATTCTCCTTTCCTGCTCTCTTGTGAGTGGCTGTAATTCAGTTTAGGCATTCGTGTTTTCAATCAGGTTTAGTGACACGTAATTATATACAATAAAACGCACCAACTTTAAATGTACAATTTGGTAAGTTTTGACAAATATTAACAACCGTGTAACCACCATTGTGGTTGAGTTAGATGATAGAGAACTCCATCGCCCCTAAAGTTCCCCTTCCCCTCCTCCCACCCTCCTATTCATTGGTCTGCTCCCTATCACTGTGACTTTGACTGTTCTAGAATTTTCCATAGACCAAAAATAATGCACATAGACTCTTTAGCTTCTTCCTCTTAGTGTCTCTCATTTAACATACAGCAGTTGAGACGCATCCATGTTCTCGCATGTGTGAGCAGTTCACTACTCTTCATTGCTGACTCCTGTCCCGTGGTCTGTGTACCCATTCCGTCACCGGTGAACATTAGAATGCCAAGGAACACAACTGTCGAGTCCTACAGGAAGGGTGCGTTTAACTTTGTAAGCAGCTGCCAAACTCTTTTTCCCAGGCTGGGAGTTGCCTTTGCATTACCCCAGCGACGTGTAAGCGTTCTAGTTGCTCTTCGTCCTTGTCACCGCCGTTATTATCAGTCTTTTTCCATTTTTTTTTTATTAATTATAGTTAGCAGACAGTGGCATCTTGTTCTGGTTTTACTTGTATTTCCTTAATGATGATGCACTGAGCACTTTCTTCTGTGCTTACTTGACATTTGTGTATATTCTTTAGTGTAATGCTCATTCAGATATTTTGCTATTTTTATCACTGAGTAGCAAGAATTCTTCTGTATTCTGGATACCAGCTCTTCATTAGTTGTGCATTTTGCAAATAGCATCTCCCAATCTGTGGCTTGCCTTTTCGTTTCCTCGATGAGTTCTTTTGAAGAGCAAATGTTTTGCACTGGAGGTCCCTTGACTCTTTCTTGGGTTTTTGGTGTTTTGTTTGTCTGTTTTAGTTTCTGTATGTTGTGATTTACTTTTAAAATCTTTCCCTGATTAATACAAGGTCACAAAGTTTTTCTCCTACATTTTCTTTAAAGGTTTTACAATTTAAGCTCTTGCATTTAAGTCTGTGAACCATTTTAAGGTAATTTTTTTGAGGTGGAAATAAAGGTGAAGTTTCTTTCTTTGCATGTGCATATCCAATTGTTCGTCAAGTTATCTTGGGATCATAGTCAAAACCCAAGTGAACATGTATGTCTGGGTCTATTTCTGGACTCTACATTCTATTTCATCAATCTAAAAATCTACCTTTATGCCAATACCACCAACCTTGCTTATTGTAACTTTATTTTGAGTCTTGAAATCAGGTCATGTGAATACTCCCATTGTTTTTTTAACTATCTATGCTATTCTAGATCCTTGATATGTCTACATAAACTTTAGAATAAACTTACAAATTTCTGCTTTTAAAAATCCTGCTGGGGACCTGTACCCCTGGGGCTAATAATACATTATATGTTTATTAAAAATTTTAAAAAATTTTTTTAAAAATCCTGCAGGTGGTGGCGCCTGGGTGGCTTAGTTGGTTAAGTGTCAGACTCTTGGTTTTGGCTCAGGTCATGATCTCAGGATCCCGAGGTTGAGCCCCACATCGGCTCAGCGCTTAGCATGGAGTCTGCTTGCCCTTGTCCCTCTGCTCCTCCCCACAACCCACTCTCTCTCATTCTCTATTTTATAAATAAATAAAATCTTTTAAAAATAATGAAAAATAAAAATCCTGCTGGGATTTCAACTAAGACTGCTTTGAACACATGGATAAATGTAGGGAGACTTAACACTGAGTCCTGTGATCATAATCAAAGTGTATCTCATCCTTTATTTGAATCTACTTCAATTCTTCTCAGTAATGTTTTGTAGTGTTCAGTATAAATATACATATTTTTGGTTCAATTTAATCGACTAACATTTCTTTTTTTTACATGGTTATAAACGGTAATGCTTTTAAAAGTTTAAATGACAGGTATTCATTGTTATTATGTAGAAAATGCAGTTGACTTTTGTGTATCGACCTTGTGTCCTGCAACCTTACCAAACTCACTTATCAGTTCTAAGTGGCTTTTTTGTTCTTTGGGATATTCCATGTCATCTGGGAAGAAGAACAGTTTTACATCTTCCTTCCCAATTCATATGTCTTTTTTCTTTCTTACCTTATGGCATTGTCTAGGACCTCACATATAATGATACATAGATATGGTAAATGCAGAAATCATTGCCTTGTTTCTGACCTAAGGGGGAAGATTCAGCTTTCCACCAAGTATTATGTTAGCTGTAAACTTTTGTAGATTGAAGAAATTCCCCTCTGTCACTTGTTTGCTGAGGGTTTTTTATCAATACTAGGTGTTAAATTTTGTTAAATACATTTTCTGTACCTATTGAGATAATCACACTTTTTTCTTCTTCATCTGCTATGGTGAACTACATTAATTGATTTTTTAATTCCTGGAATAAAAACCATTTGGTCATGATGTATTATCATTTTATATACTGCTGAATTCAACTGGCTAAAAATTTGTTGAGGGTTGATATCCGAGAGAGATATTAATATGTAGTCTTCTTTTCCTGTAATATTTTTGTCTGGTTCAGACATCAGGGTAATGCTGGTCTCATTAGAGGAATTGGATTATTTCTTTCTTCTTCTATTTGCAGGAAGTTTTTGCATACAGTTAATATTATTTCTTTCTTAAATGGTCGCTGGAATTCACCACTGAAGCCAGCTGAGTCTGGAAAGGATTTTTTCATTTGTTTATTTTGTGGGAAGATTTTTAGCTACATGTTTGGTTTATTCGATAAATTTGGAGCTACTCAGGCTGTCTATTTCTTCTTGAGTGAGCTTTGGTAGTTAAGTGTATTTCAGAGAACCTCCATTTCATGTTAGTTTTGGGATTTATTGACATAAATGTGTTCATAGCATTCTCTTATTATTATTTTAATATCAGTAAGACATGTAGTGATGTCTCCTCTTTCATTCTTAATATTGGTAACTTGTGCTTTCTCTCTCTTTTCCTAATCAGCCCAGCTAGAGATTTATCAATTTTATTGATCTTTCAAAGTAGATCTTTAAATTTCCCTATAGCTTTTCTGTTTTTTTAATTTCAGGGCTTTCTGCTCTTATCTTTAATATTCCCCCTTTTTTATTATTTTGGGTTTAGTTTGCTCTATTTTTTTTTCTAGTTTCTTTAAGTGGAAGATTAGATCATTGATTTGAGAACTTCTCTTCTAACATGAGCATTTAATTTTTCTTTAAGCACTGCTTAATGTGTCCTACAAATTTTGATGTTTTGTTTACACAGTTTTGGGATTTTGTTTGTTTGTTGCTTTAAATAGCAAATTCTCCTTTATTGATGTCTGATTAACCTATCATAACCTATTTGTTTCAGGTGTACATCATAGTGATTTGGTATTTTTGTACATTGTGAAATGATCATCACAATAAGTCTAGTTATATCTGCCACCACACAAAATTAATACAATATTATTGACTATATTCTCTAGGCTACACGTTATATCTCCATGACTTATTTGTTTTATAATTGGAAGTTTGTACCCCCTAATCCCTCTGTTTTATTCACATTTTTCATTTAGTTCCAATTTTTTTTAATTTCCTTGTGTTTCTTCTTTGACACAGGAATCATGAAGACATGTGGTACTTACTTTCCAAATATGTTGGGAATTCTCCAGGTCTCTTTTAACTTCTAGTTTAATCTATTGTGGTCAGAGAACGTGTTTATATGATTTCAAACCACTTAAATTTATTAAGACTTGTTTTTATAGTCCAGATAAAAGTCTGCCCTGATGAATGTTCCCTATGTTCTGTAAAAGAATGTGCATGCTGCTTCTGTTGAGTGATGTGTTCTATAAATGCCAGTTAGGTCATTGTGAGTTGATAGTGTTCATTGATAATGGTATCTCCCAACATGCTTTTTCACTTGCTGTCGATTTGTTCTTCCAAGTGTCAAGAGAGGAATATTAAAATCTCCAACTGTAATTGTTTTTAATTTTATCAGATTTTTGCTGCATAGAGCTTAAAGTTCTATTATAAGTAACATAAGCGTTTAGGATTATTATACCCTAAGTATACATGAGTGTGGGTATGTAGCTGAGACTTTTCTTGGTCTTTTTTATAAGTGATTCTCAACTCTTGTCTGAAGCTCACTTATGTGGGGTAATGATCCCACAGTTCATTACTCTGCCCATTCCGGGTTTCCAAAGCAGTGACCAAGAAGAAAAAAAAAAAAGATTAATCAAATTAAAACCTAAAAATTATTCTATCGATATGACTAGAAAACACTGAAAACCACATGAATTCAAGACCACACTGACAATTCACTAATAACAAAGTTTCCTTCCCTCAAATGAAGAAAATTTAAACTCCTTGTGTACATATTTGATCTACAGGATTTTGTATTGGCAGGAAGTCAGACTTCCTGATGGAATGAATGGTACAGTAAAATCCTTAGTAAACCCCACTAATGCATCACTTTTAATTTATAAGGACTATATTTGGTAACTTTTAATAATTGAATGAGTTAGTGCTCAGGGAACATCAATCACACATAACAAAAATAAATGGGATTGTGCATCATTCACCACTAAGAACTGGATTCAGAATGTGCATTTTTGATCAGCTTGTGACTACTGGGGCCTCCTTTTCCTCCCACAAGTGGGTCGTGGATGACACACTGAGAAACACAACTCCATCCGAGAATCCATTAGAGAAACTGTTTTCAGATTAAAGTGCCTGGAAGCACCCTGTTTCCCCTCAAGTACTATGGTTCTTTCCATACTCACATGATACCCATTGTATCCCTTTTCTCTTTGACAGCCAGGAAACTCAGAGCCAAACTTGAAAATCCTACTCGGGAGCCCTGGGCCTTGAGTATTTTCATTGTCACGTCTTCTATTTAAACTGGCATTTGCTTTAATTGTATGATTCCTACTGTTCCAATTTATTAACATATTTCTTATCAGCCATCTCTTTTTGTCTTATCTGTGTGTATGTAGAACATAAATTAATGCACAACTGAGAGTGGCTCCAGATAGTCCCACCGTCCATACATGCTAAATTCCTGCTCATAGCTTCGCATCCCATGAGTCCACTCAGGATCCATCCAAGGGGCTAAAAATACCGTTGTATACTTACAAGGCTGACTCTTAAATTAGAGGAGGAACAAAGTCAGCTTCCCACCAGCCTTCCTGACATAAGAACGCCTGGGGACTGCAGCCCCCGCCAGGGCCTGGTGGGCACAAGGTGAGTGAGGAAATGAGAAGCAATCCTGATGGTGCCACATCACAGTAGAACCCGGCTGCTGGGAGATGTCTTGTGCATTCTACTAGAGCAGTTACCAGGGTCTGGAGTCCCGGCGAACATGACATTGTAATCTCAGTTATGTTTTATTTATGGGGCGTAGGGGCACAGCTAGGGTGTGTTAACAAACAAAGATGATTGCTTCTGAGCCGCTCTCTCGTCCGGAGGTAATTAACACAAAGTAATGCACCAGTGGGGGGATTCGAAGAGCCAACAACCTTTTCCATAGGAAAATGATCTGCAACACCCAGGCCAAGAGGGCGGAATCTGGAGAAAAAAGGACGTGTTTTATCTTTGGTTAAAGGTGTATCATTAAAAGGCACTGGCATAAATTATTCTTCCTTTTAAAAAAATCCATATAACATTAAGAAAACTGAGGAGTGTAAAATGTCAGCGGCCGAGACGTGTGGATTTGCAGCTGTTAGCAAAGTGGGCCGGGGGCTCCCTGCGTATCTCGGATGGCATAAATTAAAAATATTGACGGCAACTAAAATAGCATTTGCAATCAGCTCAATGTTGCAATGTGTTATACAGACCATTTGCTTTTAAAAAAATTAAAATATGAATCAAACTTGGGTGACAAAGAAGTTCAACTTCTCAGGAAAAACCAAATACATCATCAAAAGGTCACAATTCGTAGACAAATTGCTGTTAAAATTCATTACTTGTTTGCAAAATGTACTGTTGATCATTGGTAACTGCTGAATGCCTGGGCGCCTCCGACTAAATAAATAAATAAATAAATAATGCATCCTGCATTCATTAGGGGGAAAAAAATATATGAAAAGATACCTGGAATGCCAGAGCCTAACTGAAGAGGATAGGGAAGGTGAAGCCGATGAGGGGAAAGCTAGGGGGCTCAGAATCAGAAGAGAGAGACAGAGAAATAAACAAGCATCAGGCAAGCTGACTCGTTAACGCTCCTTGGGAAAACTTGAGATGACCGATAAGCTAGAAAGCACAAAAGCCAGAGCATCTCAACATTAACCAGCAAGGTTTCTGAACAGGCTCAGAGATCCTATGCAATTCAGCTGAGCTTCCCGAGGCCCCGCCTCCCACCCTCATGCTGGCCGGGTGACATCACTCCACCGGTGACATCCCTCCACCCGGCGCTGAGCTCCCTGGCAGCAGAAACCAGGCTCAGGTCCGACCTGCGTCTCTGGGGCCCAGCAGAGAGCCAGGCGCCAAGCTGGGCATTCGGCCAAGCCGGGACTCGGCCCCACTGTCCAGGCCAATCCCAAGCCCCTGCCACCCTGACTGGTTTAGAAAACCAGGATGAGGGACGCCTGGGTGGCTCAGTTGGTTAAGCGGCTGCCATCGGCTCAGGTCATGATCTCAGCGTCCTGGGATCGAGTCCCACATCGGGCTCCTTGCTCGGCAGGGAGCCTGCTTCTCCCTCTGCCTCTGCCTGCCACTCTGTCTGCTTGTGCTCACTCTCGCTCTTCTCTCTCTCTGACAAATAAATAAATAAAATCTTTAAAAAAAAAAAAAAGAAGAAAAAGAAAACCAGGATGAAGCCAACTGGCTCTTGGCTTTCTTCTGGCCAAAGAATTGGTTCAGGAATGGCCACGTGGTCCGTTTCAAGGTGATGAGCTGTGAGGAAAGTTGGCTAGGGAACTCTAAGAAAGGGGCTTTCTTCCTCTCCCGAGAGAGAGAGAGAGAGAGAGAGTTAGTTGCCGGAAACCAGTGTCCTCTCTCCTTCAGGACCATGTGGGGTGGGGGTGTCAGGAGGTTGGGGGGTGGGAGGTGGATGGGAGAGAAGGAGATGAGACCGGGCGGATAGACCGCGCCGGCTCGTGGCTAGGGTTTGAACCCCAGTCAAGCCTCCTCAGCCTCCGCTGCACTGAGGTTGGGCCATGTCACCGCTTCCTGGCCATGGGGGTGGGGACAGAACGGTACTCACCGCTCCCACGCCTGGCCCAGGAGGACCCCTGCGTGTGGGCCTCCGGGGCCTCCCCTGCAGATGGATGTGCCGAGGATCCTGCGGAGACACCCTGCCCCCCAAAAGGAGGTTCTTGACAGCTCAGCCCCACAGAACTTTCTGGAGCGCTGGAAATGTCCCGTGTCTGCGCCACACAGCACAACAGCCATCAGTCACGTGTGGCTCTCGAGCTCGTGAAAGGTGGCTGGTGTGAAGAGGAACTGAACTTTTAGTTTCATTGATTCTTTTAATTTAAATTTAATTTTAAACTTAACTAGTCGGCAGCTACCCTGTTGGCCCCCACGGCTCTAGAAGACGGCGGAAACACGCGACCGAAGGGGCTGGAGGCCCGAGGCGCCCCAGACAAAGCTGTCCACCATCCACTTTGTGGGCCTGGGACGTCAGCGAGGGATAAACCATTATGACACCCAGTCACTGCGGGTCTGAGATTGGAGCAGCCAAGCGGGTGTCACCTGGCCCCCCGGCGCGGCGGTTACGGTCCTTCTCAGGGCGCCGGGCTCAGTATGTCGCAGACGCGTCTTACTTAGTCATCTCAGCAGGGAAGGAGGAAGGTGCTGCCACTATTGTCCACATTTTGCAGAGGAGGAAAGAGGGGCACAGAGCGCTCACACGTATACAAAACTCCTGATTGGGATCCCGGCCCCAGTCACTCTCGCACTAGCGCCCGTCTGAGGCTAAAAGCCAGGGATGTTCTTGTAGGCACCCCGAACGAAGGCAGTGGCTAGATCAGAGGTGAACCCCAAAGAGTTTTATCATCTGAGAGGGCTCCGAGAGGGTGGGCCCCACGGCAAAAAATGAAAGAGGTCGCAGGCTACAAGGTAAATCGCTGGGGCTCTTGCCCATGACACTAACTCCTTCCTGGATCGCCGCTCCACTAGTGCAGGTGAGGGGGGAGCGGCGAACCCCCAGGGTTCTGTAGCCCCGCAGCGGGGGCTTCCCTCCACCCAGCACAGTGGGACACCTCCTCCTTCCCCAGCCCACACCCCGGGACCCGTCATGCTAAGGAGGGGAGTGCCACCAGTTCTCCGGCTGTTTATTTCGTCCATCCATCACTGTCCGACGTGTGTCTAGGGACGTAGGTCTTTGGAGGTTTTCCTCGTGCATCACCTCATCCATCTTCCCAACCACGCCGTGGGGAGGACTCGTCCAGCCCAGTTTGCTGAGCAGGAAACAGACCAAGAAGTGATGGGGAGTGTCCAAAGCGAGGCCTCGGAGAGAGTGGACGGGGGGGGGGGCCGGGAGGCGCACGCGGACACGGCTCGGGCAGGGGAGCGGCGGGCTCTGCAGGCCAGCGTTCACGTGACCCGCACGGGCCTGGAAAACCCCGCCACTCCGTCTCTCAGGATTCGTGTTGAAAATGCTTATCCCAGGCCCCTCCGCAGACGCACAGACAGACCCAGAGTCTCTGGGCAGAGTGGACTGAGGACCTGTATTTTAACAAACTTCACGGGCGGTTCTCCTGTCAGTGACAGTGTGGGAACTACCTGCCTCATAAGGTTTGGGGGCTCCACATCTTCAGGGACGCTGTGGGGCGTTCCCCAGGGCCCTCAGAATGGCCCAGGCCGTGTGCTGGCCAGGAAGAGGCAGCGTCATTGTCCAGAGAGGCGCTCACGGGGGCACATGCACCGGGTCTCCCGTGCAGGCAGGGAGGAGCCCACGTCGGAAACATAAGGAGAGATGGGGAAGGGACGAGAAAGACGAGCCAGACACAGAGGCAAGGGAGGCTCTGAGACAGACAGATCAAGACAGTGGAGAGAGAGACGCGGGGAGAAGAACCCGAGCGCGATCAGGAGACAGGAGTCGCTCCCATCTGCTGGGCCTTCTGAGCCATCCCTCGAGTGAGGGGCAGTCCGGGCCGGATCGGCACCCCACCTCCGGAGCTGGCCCCCTCCCACGTGCCAGCCACCCCCTGCCCAGCTGCCAGGCGCCCAGGGCTGTGCCAAGTGGGTGTCTGTGTGACTGTGCCAGGCAAGGCTCCCCGGAGGCGCACACATGGTGGGGGGGCGGGATCCAGCGAGCCTTCACGAGTGCGACACCCAGAGCAGCAGGAGGCAGGCGAGAAGGGCCTCTGCGGAGTGTGGGGGAGTGGGGGGGGGGGGTGTGGAGGCAGCCCGCGGAGAGGCTGGAGCTGGGGCGGGGGAGGGTCAGAGGCTGGCTCAGAACTTGGGACCACAACTGGAAAACAAAAGGGAGAGCTAAGGAAATTTTCCTGGCCCCCTGTATCAGATCCCGGATCTACATTTGCCTGTCTGATCCTCAAAACAGCTGTGCCACGTACAGACAGGTGCCCTCGTGTTACAGGTGAAGGATGAGGCTAAGGCATGACAGCCCCCAGGCACTGGGGGGAAGAGCTGGTAAGAGCCGGACCTGAGTTTCCTACTCAGCCTCAAGTGCACCTAATTCTAAAGGATATGGATTTCTTTCCACGACACGGAAGTTTCCAAGTTGATCGGAAGACAGAAAACCACACGCAAGATTTTTAAACTGTGCCATTTAGTGATACCAGACCTGCCGCAAGGCAGTCACGGTGGACCACGGACCAGGAGCCGTGGGCACCACAGGGAGCAGGACCAAAGGAGAGAGGAGTGGACGGAGTGTCCTGGGATGGCTTCAGGGCTGAAGGGAGTTATCTGTTTAAGTTCCTGCCTGACTGCCTTCCGAAAAGTATTGTGGAGGTTACGGTAAGATCACATACACTGCCAAAATGGAAAATAAAAAACAGGGGCGCTGGGTGGCTCAGTTGTTAAGCATCTGCCTTCGGCTCGGGTCGTGATCCCAGGGTCCTGGGATGGAGCCCCGAGTCGGGCTCCCTGTTCGGCGGGGAGCCTGCTTCTCCCTCTTCCACTCCTCTTGCTTGTGTTCCTTCTCTCACTGTGTCTCTCTCTGTCAGATAAATAAATAAAATCTTTTAAAAAATAATAAAATAAAATAAATAAAATCTTAAAAAATAATAATAATAAATAAATAAATAAAATCTTTAAAAAAAGAAAATCAAAAAGATATAGAAGGAGGAATTTAATATATATACGTGTGTGTGTGTGTGTGTGTGTAGGAATGCTGTGATTGAATGTTAAATTTAACACTGAGCTTCCTGGCAGTTGTGACAAAAAAGAAAACACTACAAGTTATATGATTCCAACACAGAAGTCCCCCTGATGTGCAGCAGATACGTTCTAAAATCCCCAGTGGAGAACCCTCTTACACTGTTGGTGGGAATGCAAGTTGATGCAGCCACTTTGGAAAACAGTGTGGAGATTCCTCAAGAAATTAAAAATAGAGCTTCCCTATGACCCTGCAATTGCACGACTGGGTATTTACCCCAAAGATACAGATGTAGTGAAAAGAAGGGCCATCTGTACCCCAATGTTTATAGCAGCAATGGCCATGGTCGCCAAGCTGTGGAAAGAGCCGAGATGCCCTTCAGCGGACGAATGGATAAGGAAGATGTGGTCCATATACACCATGGAGTATTATGCCTCCATCAGAAAGGATGAATACCCAACTTTTGTAGCAACATGGACAGGACTGGAGGAGATTATGCTGAGTGAAATAAGTCAAACAGAGAGAGTCAATTATCATATGGTTTCACTTATTTGTGGAGCATAAGGAATAACACGGAGGACATAGGGAGATGGAGAGGAGAAGTGAATTATGGGAAATTGGAAGGGGAGTCGAACTGTGAGAGATTGTGGACTCTGAGAAACAACCTGAGGGTTTTGGAGGGGAGGGAGGCTGGGGGTTGGGTGGGCCTGGTGGTGGGTATTATGGAGGGCACGTACTGCATGGAGCACTGGGTGTGGTGCATAAACAATGAATTCTGGAACACTGAAAAAATAAAATTTTAATTAATTAACTAATTAATTAAATCCCCGGTGGATGCTTGAAACCATACTTAGTACTGAAACCTACACACACTGTTTGTTCTATACATGAACATACCTATGATAAAGTTTAATCTGTTTATAAATTAGGCACAGTAAAAATTACCCACAATAATAATAGAACAATTATAAAATTTACTGTAATAAAAGTTCTGCGAATGTGGTCTCTCTCTCTCAAAATATCTTACTGTGCTGTACTCCCCCTTCTTGTGACGATGTGTGACGATAAAATGCCCACGTGAGGAGGTGAGTGAGTGACATGGGCGCCGTGACGTGGCGGTGAGCAACCAGCGACCTCTCGACCCGACGTCAGAAGGAGGCTCATCGGCTTCCGGGCTGCAGGTCCCTGAAGGTAACCGAAACCACAGACAGCAAAGAGGCCAATGAAAGGGACTCTGGTACAAGATGAAACATCCTGACTTAGCAAGAGAGGTATTTACTTGCCAATGCCAAGTCCTAGAAATCACGGAAAAGGCCTCCAGATGAAGAGAACGTCACAAACGCTGATCTTATGACGTGCTTATACACACACATTTATGTAACTCTATATATAGCGTCTGCATGCCTAACAGTATAATCGTACATGTAGCAATACAGTTACAAGCTGTACGATTATATGATTATAGACCTAGTGTATGTATATATATTATTTATATATATATGTACATATAGAGTGTTATATGGATTAGAGTTGTCTAGTTTTGTAATATGTAAAATACATAAATATATAATAAATAGTTATAGTATATAGTTATCCACACTGTGTGTGTGTGTGTCTAAATTCAAAAGGGAATCCCTGAAAGCAAGAGAAATTGAGCCCAGAGTGGTGAGATCTGATGCCACAGCTCATGGGTTTCAGACCCGAAAGTGGAAGATGAATCCAGAAACGGGAGCCCGCGCATCCGTGCGCGTGAGGCTGGGTGCCTGGAAGGGAACCACTTGCAAGTCTGGATCTTGAAGAGCAGCTGCCGTCAGCAGCAGCAGGTCTAAGACATGCTACACCCACTGGGAAGCAATGAAGCGTGTGGCCCTCCTGGGCCTTGGGTGGAAAGAAGCGCTGAGAAAAGCATGGAAACCAGAGCCACACTCCCTTTCTAGACCAGCTGGAGACCCAGAGCTCCCACAGAAGCAGAAGTTGCTCTGAAGGACGGTTTTATAATCCGACCTCCTCAGACGCACCTGGAGGGAAAACCCACAAAGATGAGCTCACAATCGGAAATCACAAACCACCAAGGAATCCGATCCATGAGAGTCCTGGACACAAGAGACCCGGGGATTAATGGAACGCACAGAGCAGAACCGTAAAACTGCCGACTTCCCAGGAGGTCAGTGACACGGCCAAAGCATCATAAGCCACTTTTCTGTTTGTTTCCTTTGGCCGTGGTGAAGAGAGGCACCAGGTGACAGCGGTTGGTTCTTTTTGTAGCCAGCCCTAGAAATGACCCTCGGGGGCAGATGACAATGTAACACCATGAACCTCGTTGTAAGGACTGATGTGGGTAGAGTGGGCTCATGCAGGCGGGTGATGCTGTACCTGGAAAAGAGAACAGGGCTTCCAATTCCGAGAGAATGGATGGTCACGTGGGCTGTTTACTGATGAACATGAGCAGACCCTGGTGAGAGCATGAGACCCTGTCCTCTGAGAGAGGGGGCAGTTCTAGGGGTGCAGAGCTTTCCAGCTGGTTGGTTCACCAGATACCGAGGCACACGCACAAATGACAATTAAGGGCATCCTCTTCCTAACTCCCTGAGGTTGCCTTGGTCAGCTCGGCTGCCATAACAAAATCCTGTGGCTGCGGGGCTTGCATGGCACACATTCATTTGTCACAGTTCCAGAGGCTGCGAGTCCAAGATCAAGGTGTCAACGTGCAGTCTTCACCCATGGCACCTGCTTGTAGACAGCCAGCATCGTGCTGAGTGCTCACGTGACCTTGTCTTTGTGTGCACAGGGAGAGGAAGAGAGCAAGCTTTCTGGTTTCTCTCTCTATCATGGCCCCACCCTCGTGACCTCATATAACCCCAATTACCTCCAAAAGGCCCTGCCTCTAAATACCATCCCATTGGGGGTGAGGAATGTGTGGGGGAGACAAAGGTTCAGTCCATAACAGGTATGGGCTATTAGTATCCCCATTTTACAGGCCGGGTACCGAGGTTAAGGTACCAGGTTAAGTGATTGGGCCAAGATCACCAGCTCTTGGGCGTCAGAGCGAGGCTGTGAACACGGGCACTCTGCACCCCTAGTGTCTGTTCTGTCAGTACCTGTGCTCTGCTGTTGGTCTCCAGATGTTTGTTCCTGAATTCCCTTGACAACCTGGTGAGATAGGTATTACCAGCATTTAACTGGCAGGCACTTCTAGCTTCCCATGCCAGAGAGAACCTCAATCCCCTTCCCACCTGCCCCAGGATGCCCGCTCACCTCTCCTAGATCCGTGAGTGGCCATGAACCTGTGGCTCAGGCCGGAACACACCGTCAACCTCGACACCTGTCATTCCTCTGCACCAACACCCATCAATCCCTCATCACGCCACTCTTCAGTTTCCAGAAGGACTCCTCTGCTTACCACCTCCACCCCTTGGGTCACAAATCCAAAGGATTCTCCTCTCTCCTTCCCCAGCCCCCACTTTGCCTCCTGCCCATGACAGTCTGCCTGCCACATGCGGCCAGAAGGGGCTCCCTAAAATGTGATCCAGAATCAGCCACTGTGACCATCCCCGTGCATTTCCCTCCAGCAACAGTTGTGACTCATACGTGTCTTCACAAAAATCCCTGTGATGTGCTTAAAATCTCATGTCCCATCAGGAACATCTTTCCAGCGCCCTCGAAACTGCTCCAGTAGCATCATTTTTGAAATATGCAGAATATCTGCTTTATTTCCAGTCTTTGCTACAGTAAATACAGCTACAGTGAACATCTTTGTGGTTGAATCTGTGGCTGAATTACGGCTTGGTTAGGATAATTTTCTAGAAGAGACATTATTTGATCAAAAACTTTTTTATTACTTAGGGGCGCCTGGGTGGCTCAGTTGGTTAAGCACCCATCTCTTGGATTTGGCTCAGGTCGCGACCTCATGGCTCATGAGACAGAGCCCCAAATCGGGCTCCCCATTCAGTGGGAGTCTGCTGGGACATTCTCTCCCTCTGTCCCTCCCCCACCGCCGCATGCATGTCTGCTCTCTCTCTCAAATAAATATATAATTCTTAACATAGACCTTCTCGATTACTTGCTCAAAAAAGACAAGTTTGCTTCTGCTGTGATTAGGGCCAGGTTATGGGATGGACAGGCATTTCCACATTGTCCTGTGGTGATTCTGTGCAGAGCCTCTGTGTGTCTTGGGAAATGACTAGCCAGAGCCAAAGTGTCTAAGAGACAGCGGATGCTGGTGAGACACTTGTCAGGGCCTAACTCGCAATATTCACTTCAGTTGCAAAAGCAATGGGACCGACCTCCTGAAATTTTGGGCGAGGTATGAGGAAGACCTTTCTGATAAGGCTCTCCTTCCAGCACCCACATCTGGACAGACATCCCCACCCGCGTCCCCTTGAGGGCCATGGGGCAGAGTCCGAGCACATGCACAGCTTCCATTCTTTTGAAAGTTAACATTTTCTCATACACCGTTTTCCTACTATTACCAAAGTCTTCAACCTCCTCATTCTAGGGGGATATAAACTCCCCATTAGGGGCCCTCTCGTTTACTCACTCCTTTATGGTTGAACAGAGAGGCTGTTCGGAAAGTGTTGGTATGGTGTGTGTCCTTCGCTGGTGTTTTCTCCTCCGACTCACAAGCACCATGCTTATGTTTCTTTTTTCTCTTTGGTTCCCAAGAAGCTTAGACTCAACTATACGGTTTCAGGGTAGCCATATGTCACCTTTTCTCTTGGTTATTTTCTTACACAGGTGGACACCATTTACTCTTGTGTTTTCATCTCTCTGGTCTTGATGTTTTACTGGGTTTTTAAAAAATATCTTATTGTGCTTCCTACTGGCCTTCTCACAGCCTTGTGGGATGAGGAAGGATGGAAATTGTTAATAAAGAATTTAATGAAAGTTGAGGCAAAGGCAAATGTGTCTGGGTCTACAGCTCTTCCTCTCTCCAGAAATCAGTAACCAGTATACTTAGTATAGTTTCTGAGAATGACATCAGCAGATCAAATAGAACACCATCAGACCTTTAATACACACCCCTCCAGAGTTTTCTAGAGAAAACAGGGGAATGTGTTTGCAACATGATATAGGTAACAAACCGAACTCTCCATTGTGCCTCCAAACAAAGGTGGAAAGGCTCATCGTGCGGAGACCTGAAGGGGAAGGGGGCCTGGGGTGCCACCTGCAGCGTTCCTCTTAATTTCTTCCACTTTCCAGCTCTTTGGTTCTGCACACCTGCTTCCACCTGTAGCACAGGACCTGCAGTAGAAGCTTCGTACAACCTTGCTGGTGGAAAGGAGGAGACAGGTAAGGGAGAAGCACTGGGAGGGCGGCACCATCTGTGACCTCCCAGTAGCTCCTTGCTTTGGTGAAAGACTAGCCTGCCCTCTGGAAACTTTAGCCTGCAATGCATCCTGAGCCAAAAAAAAGTTGCATATGGCCTGTCCCATGAACGACATGCCAGCATCATCATCATATCTTGGGATTTGGATGGGAGAGTAACCACCACTTCCCCTAGATAGGACTCCGGGGTTCTCATCCTGGGATGTGTCCTAAATTGGATATGTCTGTCTTTAAAATTTTTTTAATTATAAAAGATCACAGAGACACAAATCTATTTTCAGTATGGCCTGTGAGGAATAAACCACAGTAAAGAAAGACCATTTAGACGGGGGCAGGATGAAATGGACAGAAGACTGGGTTCCTGATCTGTGATAAAGAACATACATGTCCCCTCTAGCTTCCTGCTAGGGCCTGTGCACCCATCCAAAAGCCAGAATGTTCATCGTCTGTTCACTGTCTGCCTCCCCAGCTAACCAGGAGTCAGCCGTAACATGGACAGTGTCCCCACCACCTAGGAGCGGGGGGACACTCTGTAGGAACCCTGGATAGTTAAGGAAACAAATAACTGAAGAGATGGGTGGATGTCTTACCCTGCCCACTGAAAGGTAATACCCTGGAAGGCAAGGGTGTGTCTTATTGATTTGTTACTCCCCAGCAGAGTCCGTGCACCGCATGGGTCTTTGATGAGTGTTTATTTCATGAGCAACTTGTGATTGGATGGATGGATGGATGGATGGACAAAAGGATAGATGGATGGATGGATGGATGGATGGACAAAAGGATGGATGGATAGATGAGTGGATGGATGGATTAATGGATGTATGGATGGACAAATGGATGGGTGGTTAGACAAATGGATGGATGGATGGATGAGTGGATGGATGGATGGAGAGAGGGAGGGATGAATGGGTAGATGGGCAGTGTGCTATACTTTAGGGGTTCACAGAGGATTCCTTTCTGAGATGGGAATATACCAGCTGACTTGTAAGGGTCCCAGCTACAGGATTCTGTTTGTCCACGGGCTTCACTGTACTTTCCCATCATACCCTCCGCAAGACATGCCTTCTCCCCGCCATGTCCTCATCTTCCTGGTGAATCCTTACTCATCTTTCGAGGAGCAGCACAGTTTCCCTAATCCCCCCTCTCCCCAGTAGATCAGCTGCTCCTTCTCCCAGGCTCCTCTCACTGCCCACATTACCCCATCCTGCAGTCTGTTTTCATAATCCATTTCAACCTCATTGAACAAGGAGTTCCTTAAGGGCAAAGACCAGGGCCCAAGACCTTCCTCTATGCCTAAGCCTGACATCCAGCTCAATCTTTGCTTGGGGGGCTAAATCGACTTCTGAGCTCAACCAGTTTTAACTTCTGTAGAGCATTCTAGAAGGTCTGTAACCCGAATCCTATAAAAATCGTTTTGAAGGTTACGCAATGCAGGCGGCTGGTAACTCAGACTTCACCTGCACACGAGGTCAGAGTCTTTGTCTCCCCGGCTTGAAAGTTACATAATCTTCATTATATCATTTTATGACATTAACATGTTTTAAGGTTCTATTCATCTAGTTTTCTCTCCAAGGTGGAAGGGAATTTCTAACTTTAATTGCTGAACTTCAGCTCAAGAATGAGGTCTCCAGCAGCCTGTTCTGATGCCCTGACTGGGACTGGGACTGGGACTGCTCGGAACATGTGCAGACCCTGAGACTTGCAAGGTAGCTGAGGACTCCTCCTTGGACCAGCAAATCATGGGGTTTTCTGTGCTTGAAAATCCATTCTCACCCTGATTTTTGTAATCCGGAGAGAGAACATTTCTGACGTTAATGTGCCCACTGAATTCTGTTACTCTGTGAGCACAGGACCTGTGAGCACAGGTCAGGGTCCAACCATTGAAAAGCAAAAATAGGTCTTTCCAGATGACCTTAACTCTCCATTTTGTAGGTGGGGAAACTGAGAGCCAGAAAAGAGAAGGGACTGACCCAAGGTCACAAAGCTACTGATGGGACAATGGTGAGAGTAGAGTTGAGCCTTTCCTTTGCAGCATTGGTAACCCACAGATTTGCCTTCTTAGAAGGATTGAGGGAGAGAATGGACCGCAAGAAAGCAGCTGAGCCCTTCAGTTCTGCCAGTTGCCGTTTTCTGGGTGGGAAAATACACAATGGCTCAGGCACCTGTATTTTAAGGCCAGCTGGGGAAAAGACTTAGGGTCCAGGCCTGTGGGAAAGAAGAGCGTTCCTCTCTGGAAATTCTTGTTCCTTAAGCCCCTAGAAAGCAGGGCAGGTCTTCTCCTGAATGCCTACCAACTCCATGCTTGGTGCCGGGGTTCAAATCTCACTTCTTTTCCTCCAGTTCTTAGGCATGGCCTTGGGGGAATGGTGACCTGTTCGGGAGAAAAAGAGGACCCAGAGGAACACTCTGCCTTGTTTCTCCTATCATCTCTGCAGACAGAATCCACAAAGCATCTTAACAAGCATGGTTTGTCCTGTCTTCATTTTTTTGCAGAGTGTCCTTGCCAAGATTCTTGGGCTGCCCAGGTTGGGACCTAGTCCCTGGTTGGTACCCAAGGACATCGCTCAAATTGACTTGAGTGGATTTGTGTGTGTGTGTCTCTAAGAGCCCGAAACGTAATAAAAGTGGTCAAGAAGGACCCCGTGGGTCTTTGATCCCTTTTCACTCAAGGGTGGGCTCTGACTCTCACTCACAGGGACTAAACCAAAGGTAACCTTGTGCCTTACTGCCTGAAAACCAGCAGAATGCCCTCTTCCATCCCATCTCCATCCTGGCTGCCCCGGGTCCAGCCCTGGAAACAGCCAAGTTAAAGGCTAGTTCCTTCGGAAAGACCTCGTTTCCTCTTCTGGATCTGGGCGATTATCCCTAAAGAACATTTCCTCAAGTCTGTCAACGTCTAGCCCACGGGAGGGAAAGGTATTCTTCCTGCGCAGTTTTGTTAAGAGTCACAGACAGTCAGAGACGCTCTCCAGTCCAACAACCTCACTTCGCTGTTGGGAGACCTAGAGGACCTGACCAAGGCCTCAGAACCATCCGAGTGCTAACGGGAGGGGTTCTGTCCCACTCCGATTCCTGGGCGCCTCACCCAGTAGCCTTCACTGGGTAATCAGAAAATGCGAGCTGAATTAGACTAGACCCGAGTCTTGTCATTCCCAGACAAGTACCTTTTCTTCGGAACCACTTGTCCTCCAACGGGGCCGTCTACGAGAATCACCTGGGCCACTTTCAAAAATACTGACATCTGGATCTCACCTCCAGAGATTCTGAGAGTGACTGGTTTGGGTGGGGCCTGGGGCCCCGGGACTTCGGAACTCTCCCAGGAGATTCCGATGCGCAACCAGGACTGAGAACCACGGATCTAAATCATTCTGCTTTACCAGAGTAAAGAAAGAGAACTGCTGGTCTCTCGGGCCACTGTTCCCAGTCTTCCCAAGTACGGGAGCCAAGGGTTTGGGTCAAGAGGAAAATGGAGAAGACCTTCAATTCGCTCTTGGCAATGAACTGTCCACTCCCCACCCTTGAACGACACAGAAAAGGACAAGGTTTGGAGATCAAGTTAAATGTCCAATTTATTTTTATAACTTGAAACCAGAACAAACTTGGTTTTGAACAAGCGTACAAATGAAATGGCAGACACATGCTGAACTCAACATTGTGACATTAAGGGAAAAAAGAGGCCCAAAATCTTGTACAGAGAATAAAAGGAACAATAAATATTTTACTAAGCCATATTGAAATGACCTCCTGTCATCTCAACATTTTATCCATAATAAAAAAAAAAAAGTGCCCGTTTCTTAAACAGAGCACAAATACCAAGCAATAATAAATAGTTCCAAACTTGTAGTAAAAGACAGAACCTCCAAGTAAACAACAAAAGCTCATACAATAAGTAATAGAAAAGGTAATAAAAATATTTCGCCTTGCCCGTACAAATGCAAACAACTTAAATCAATGTAACTTTGCTTTGCAGGGTTGAGATACAAAGAGCACCAAATCACGGGTTTGCCTGTGCGCAACAAAACCTTCGCTACGGACCGGGATGAAAGGCTGACTTCTTTACTTTTCACATTTTGCTTATAGTAGTTCAGCCTCCTCCTCTCCCCATGAAAGACCTTCTAATGGCAAGTGGCAGGTTCCAATTTGGGGCAACTTTGAACAAAGTTGTGGCAGTATGGAAACCGGCCTGAGGTCGGCTGGGTCACCCAGGCTCGGGGGCCCCCCTCACTGGGTCGTCTGCTCCAGTGTGGGCTTTTTAAACATGAAAGAGAAGCATAATGCTCTTTTCTCTGCAATCAACAGAGACACAATCTTTGTGCTTTAGGATGGCTTAGTCCTGGCATTCTGGTGACTTTGTGGAAGCTGGTGAGGGCTGGCTAGCTTTCGGAACTACAGGAGGACCACCCTGGAGGCTCCAGTACCTTAAGAGGGCATTGGAAGGAAAGGGCAGCCCCTGGGTCTTCGGGTCGGGCAGGTAGGAAACTGACATCTCAGCTTTCTCTCCCCCCCTCCCCCCTTTCTGTTCCCTTTGCAAAGGTCAGTGGCAAGGAGGGAAGGGTGTATGAAACAGAAAAGCTCCCAGAAGAAAGATATCTGCATTTGGTCAAGAATTGCCCCAAAAGATGCTTGGTTATACTTTCATAACCTGAAATAATGGTTTTACAGTTCCCGAAATAAAAAATGGCTTCCTGATATAGGTTTTGTTTTTTTTTTAATGTATTATTCCCTCATCCAAAAAACCACCACTTTATTATCTTAAAGCTACTTGGCTTTACAAAAAAAAAAAAAAAAAAAGCGGGGGTACAGAGAGGGAGAAAGAAAAGAAATTAAGTAAAAAGGAAGAGGACAAAATAAAGGACTGATAGAGGCTGGAGGATGGAGAGGAAACACAGGGGAAGGAGAGAAGAGATATGGAAAGGCACCGAATTCATCCCAGGCCCTCGGCACTCGGAAACTGACAGAATGTAGGTTTCAGCGAGAAAAGGAGCGGAGCAGGTAAGAAAGACAACAGGCCAACACTCTCCACGGGAAGAAAGGCCCTGGGTGTGACGGGGACTCTCTCCTGAAATCCAACTTGCACTGGTCTCAACAGCAGCTCGCGTCACCTGTGCCTCGCTGATTCACCAGCTCCTTTTACTGCGTCTTTTGTCTGTTTCATGTTTTCTCAAGGACTAAAGAAAGCTCGGTTTGCATTCCTTTCTGCTCTGAAGGGCGGGAGACATGGTGACCGCCACAGTGGTGACAGTAGAGAAGGAAGATGCCCTCTCGCTCTCTCCTCTAACACCTGACATCTTACAGATGGCCTCTTGGAGAACGAGAGGACTCTGTGAAATGTTACCGACATCTTTACAAAAACTGATTTCTCCACTCAACACGAATAAAGAATTTCCCATCCGGTCTGCTGTGGCCACACCAGAGAGCCTTGATGCAAGGTTCGGGGCATTCGGAGAGAAGCCCTGCTCGAACAGTCCTTTGTATAGGCCAATTCCGACAAAAATATATACAACTAAAATGGTTTGTGAACCAAAGCATTTAACGACTTCCTTTTGTTTCTTTTCCTCAAAGGTTGTCAAACAACCCTTCTTCTCCTGTACAATAGGACTAAACATACAAATTTTTTTTTTTGCAATATTTTATCCTGCCAAATTAAAAAAATATATTATGGCAGCCTGTTTGTTTTTGTTTTTTTTTTCTTTTTATTTCCAAATTCACTAACAAAAAGGTACATTAAATCCCTTTAAAAGGACAAGCTTACAGTTAAAAAATTACAAGCTCCAGTAAAAATACAGCAAGTGCCTACATCATATGAACCAACCAATATATCCATTCCAGAGGGGGCGGGGAGAGAAAAATAAGTAAAGGTCAGAAATGTGATTTTTTTTTTCTGCAAAGCAATAACAATATTAAGCACTTTTTTTTCTACATACTTTTTCTACATGGTGTAGCAATCCCCTTTTAATCCCCAAATACAAGTTTCTATACATTTTTTTGAAATAAAAATTCAACACCCAAGGCAGAAAAGAATTTACTAAAACTCCGACTTTACAGTTACTGTGACAAGAACAAATTTATAGACCCACCATTTAAATTTTACTGCAACATTTTCAAGGAAAAGAAAAGGGTTTTTTTTTTTTTCTTGTTTTGTAAAATGCCCAGGCATTCTCGATTATTACAAATACTGGTCCACTTGTACAGTAATCAAGAAATTTTAATATATATAATATATACTAAAACCCCGTCACCAAAAAGAAAACAATATACACGCAGCCACTGTGGCATTTTTTTTATAACCTAGTAAGCAAACTTGGAAAAAAAATGATCGCTCCAACACACATACACACAATTTTTTTTTACCCTTGTATGTATCCAATACTGTAAACGTATTTTTAAGACAGAGTGCACTAAATTTAACTTTAGAAAAAATTAGCCGTTGTTCCTGAATTGTTTTTGTTTTTTCATTCAACGATATCAACGTGTAACTTGTGTCACTTGAGTTTTAATTCAGCAGTAAATCACCTCCACGCCAAATCTAAGCAGCGTTGTCCCACAGACAAAGGGGGATGAGGATAATTCAGCTAAGGATGTCCACGGTTGTGCTGGGCTTATCTCTTCATTTGATTGGGTCTTATGGCATTTTCATGTCCTCTATCTTCAACCAGGATTTTTTAAAATTTAATTAAAAGTAAATGTGGCTTTGTTTGTGTCTAAAGAATGTACTTTTCTTGTTTTACTCTTTTAAAAAGTCTTTTCATTTCAAAAAAAAAAAAAGTTTTGCATTTGTCTCAAGAGACTCAGATAGGAAGATCAGTTTCCAAGGCACTCACATCAAATTGAATGGCAGTAGAAAAACCGTCCAATAAATTATTTTATTTTGTTCTTTATAGTGCCAGTATTGTGAATGCCAAGCTTAGCAACACTGACACTCGATCTCGGCCGTCCCTTACAGGTTAACCCACCTCTGGGCCAAAGAGAAGAATATGCTGCAATTTCTTGTTTAGAAGCCATTTAATTTAAATGCAAACAAAAGCTTTAAAGTGCGGGTCAACAGAATTCAAATGTCTAATCTTAACAGTCCAATGTTTAGTACCTTCCAACCTAATGGGATAGAAAAGAAAAAAATTGGGAAGTAGCGCTGGGCACCTTCGGATGGAACTCTTTCCCTGCTTTTCCAGTAAAAGGGAAGAGAAATTCGCAAGATCCTCCCACCTGTCCATCCAATGTCATCAGTGTGCATTAAATGAGAGAATACTACCTTCTCTCAGTTCACCTCATCGGGGCACTTGTCTGCTTGAGACACGGTCAGTTATCACGGGAAGCAACGTGCGACTCAGGATTTCTGTGGTGGGGGGTGATGAAAAGAGAGAGAGAGAGAGAGAAGCCGTCAAGCCAAAAGAAGCCTGAAAGAACATGGCTGGTTCCTTCCTTTCTGTGTCACTGCAGGTCACCACCATCTACCCAAAAAAGTACCCTCAGCCCATTTTATCTAGCCTCATCTACAGCAAAGAGCAAAGATGGCATCCCAGGGCACGAAAACACTCCAAGAAAGAGCACCGTATCTGCTGGTCATGCACAACTCTAAGATGCTTTTGGGCCATCTCCCGGGCAGTTCTCAAAACCTATTTCTCTGTCAGTGGTGAGTTTTCTGGGGGGTGGGGGGACTAAGGAGGGGGAAGGGGGGACCTCTGACTTTCCCCCACCACTAGAAGTTTCCTTAGATGCTGTAAAGTTTGAAATCAACACAGGAAAGGCCTCTGTTACTAAGGAGATCATCAGTGCTACATCTCAATTCCAATTCTGAAACAAAGTGCTACAACGTTAAAGATTGTTATCCGCTGTACATCCACCCCTCACCCCCCCCCCAAAAAACAGCATGCCACTTTTTATTTCAGGACCAAAGGAAAAAAAAAAAAAAGAAGAAGGAATTAAAAAAAAAAAGTAAACAACTTTAAAAGTCATTTAAGTGTTGGCTTCTTCACAAGAAATTACACATGCTTAGCTTAAATCTCAAAAAAGCAACGCCCTCCCCCCCAAATTATAATTTAAAAGATAAGCTTCCCTTCTACATCGCTTGGGAGTCATTGCTCAGGCTACTACTGGGTTTTAAAAAAACAGAAACAAACAAACAAAAAAAAAAAAAACCCAAAACAAACAAAAAAAATAAACCAGAAAAAAGGATGGATACCCAACAAAATCTCGTAAAGGAATTTAAACAGAAAGAATAATAATAAAAAGTATCTGCACATGCCAAAAAAATTACAAAACCCAATAAATACAGAAATTATTGCACAGTTAAAAGGCTCCACAATTTTTACTGCCTCTATCAACCCTCGGGTTTCCATAGGACTTCGTAGACACAGGGTAGGTTGGAGCGCCGCGGGCCCCGCGCCCCGGGGCGGGCCGGGCCGGGCCGGGCCGGGGCGGGGCGGGGCGGCGCGGGCGCGCGTCGGGTCAGCATTCTCTGGGGGGGCGGCGGTTCCACTGTACAGGGGCGGGGCGCCGGGCCGCGCGCTTAGCTCCTCTCGGCCTGCTCGATTTTGACGTCGTTAGTCAGCAAGTGCTCGCCGTGCCACTTTTTCATGTGTTTCTCCAGGGTGCTGTAGACGCTGAAGGGCATCTGGCAGATGTCGCAGCGGTACACCTCCTTGCCGATCTGCCCGTGCGTCTTCATGTGGCGCGTGAGCTTGCTGCTCTGCGCGCACGCGTAGTTGCACAGCTCGCACTTGTAAGGCCGCTCGCCGGTGTGGCTCCGCCGGTGCACCGTCAGGTTGCTGCAGTTCTTGAACACCTTGCCGCAGTACTCGCACGTGTCGCTGCGCCGGCCCTCCTTGGAGCTCGGCCGCCCGGGGCCCGGGCCGCCCAGGTGCGGCGTGCTGCCCCCGCTGGCCGTGCCGCTGCGGCCCGACAGGCCGCCGTCCAGCAGGTCCCCGGGCGGCGTGGAGAAGCGCAGGCTGCCGTTCTCGGACGAGTGCTCGGACGACGTGGCGAAGGGCGACTGGCGCGCGTCCGTGAAGCCCAGGAAGGGGTCCTTCATGAAGTGCCGCGACGCCGCGTAGCCCACGAGCCACTGCGAGTACACGTTCTCGGACGGGATGAGCGCGGCGGGCGGCAGCTCCAGGTCCTTCTCCACCTTGATGCGCTTGGCCGCGCTGTTGAGCCCGGGGCTGGGCAGCGGCGCCGGCTTGCGCGGGAAGAGGCCCGGGAAGGGCTCGGCGCCGGGCGCGAAGCCGCCGCCGCGCCCGTTGACCGCGCCGCCCGGGCCCGCGTCGCCGCAGCCGCCCGCGTCGTCGTCGTCGCCCGCGTCGCCGCCGCCCGGCGCGCGCTTCAGGAAGGCGCCGCGCTTGGGCTTGTCGGCCAGCAGCTCGCCGTACTGCGGCAGCGCGCCCAGCCCCACGTTCTCCATGACCTTGCCCAGCACCAGCGCCTTCTCGTCGGCCAGCGCCTTGGCCGCGCCGCCCACGCCGCCCGCGCCCGCCACCCCGGCCACGCCGCCGCCGCCGTTCTCGCGGTTGCGGCTCAGCTCCGAGTCCATGCTGAAGCTCGACTCGGGCCGGCTCTCGTTCTCCAGCAGCAGCTCCTCCTCCTCCTCCTCCTCCTCCTCGTCCTCCTCCTCGGGCTCGGGGCCCAGCGACGGGTCGCTCTCGTGGTGGCGGAAGTCGCCGTCGGCCGCCTTGAGGCCCTCGCCGGCCAGCTCGCTGGTGCCGGGCTCCGGGGAGCTGGCGGCCGAGAGCCCGTCGTCGGAGCGGCCGGCCAGCGAGCCGGCCTTGTGCATGTGCGTCTTCATGTGGCGCTTCAGCTTGCTCGCCTGCGAGCACGCGTGGTCGCACAGCTGGCACTTGTAGGGCTTCTCGCCCGTGTGGCTGCGCCGGTGCACGATGAGATTGCTCTGGAACTTGAACGTCTTGCCGCAGAACTCGCACGACTTGCTCTTGGCGGGCGGCTGCGGCGGCGGCGTGCCGCCGGGGGGCATGGGCGGCAGCGGCGGCGTGCTCAGGAACGGGGACTTGGGGCTGGGCTGGAAGGGGTTCAGGAGCCGGTGCATAGGGTTGCCGCGGCCCGGCGACACGGGCGGCGGCGTGGAGCTGTTGCCCGCCAGCTCGCGGAGCCGCCGCGAGAAGTCCATGGCGGGAGAGTCGATGGCCATGGGGTTGAGGCGCATGACTCGGTCAAAGGCACTGGGGTGCTGGGCGACGAGCCCCATCTCCTCGGCACTGAGGCGGTGCGGGTCCAGGTGGTGGCGCGGCGGCGGGCTGAAGAGCGGCGGCGTGCCGGGCAGGCGGCCCTCGCCGAAGCCCGGGTGGTCCCGCAGGATGGGGCCCGTCATGCGCAGCAGGTTGAAGGGGTTGCTGTCGCCCAGGAAATTCATGAGCGGGGACTGGGCCACGGCCTCGGGTCCGAGCGGCGGCGGGATGGTGAGCCGCGGCGTGAGCGAGCTGCTGGCCGGCCCGGGCTCCAGGTAGATGCGGAAGCCGTGCGTGTTCTGCGCGTGCTGCAGCAGGAACCACGCGCTGTTGAAGGGCTGCTTGCATGTTGTGCAAATGTAGCTGGAAGGCTCATCTTTACCTGGGGAGACACACGGACAGAAAGGCAGACACAGAGCGTGAGAAGCAGACTGGGCGCGCCCCGCGGGGCCGGGAAGCGAGTCCTGGATCAGCAGGTCTTGGGAAGGCGGCCACGGGGCCCCGTCGGGGTGGGCGACCTGTGGGACACCCTGGCCGAGACCCCGCCCAGCTGCAGGGCTGAAGAAGCCGGCTCCGTGGAGGGGGAGACCTGGCAAAGCCCTAATGGGCCCCACCACCTCAGCTAGCAAAGGCAGTTCCTAGGCCCCGGCCTGCTCCCCCAAAGAAAAGCTGCTCTTATCGCCATCATCTCAGAAGCCAAATGAGGCCGCGTTGTGAGGCCGCCTGATGTCCACGATAACACAGCCGGGACACCTGCAACCATGACAGACCCAGGTTTTGTCAACCAAGGCACTACTGATGTCTGGACCGGGACGGCTCTGCGGTGTGTGTGTGTGGGGGGGGGGGGGGGAGTCTGTGCTTTGTAGAATGTTCAGCACCGTCCCTGGCCTCGCCCACTACAAGCCAGTCAAACTGCCTCCGCCCGCTGGAGGATCACAAACCTCTTCAGGCCTGACCAAATGTCCCCTGGGGGACAGGGTATGAAGCCGCAGCTCACAGCTCCCCCTCACCTTTAGAACCAGTGATTAGGCAATATTTGATCCAAGGGGTTTCTAAAAAACCCAAGTCGAACTCAATTGCCCAGCAAACGTCTTTTTAAAGAGAGATGGCTGATACCTCTGCACCATTTGGGATTCCAGCTAAAGGAAATGCCAGGGTTTCGTACACCAGCATACCGTCAAATTTACACACGAATTACACAGGAGGAATTTAGCATGTTAGGAAGCTCACTGCCCCCCCCAGCCCCCCTCTGGCCTCACACACACCCCCCCCAACCACCGTGTAGAATCCGGCCTCCACAGGCCCCTGGGCGGGGGAGGGAGAGGGGGCCGCTGGCGCACATGAGGTCCTTTGCTGGAATGCTAACTGCAGGACAACGTCAAATCTGACGGGGCGGTCAGGATGAACGGTGGCAAGTGTGGATCTGTTACATACTGGCTCTGGCGACATCGGGAGCAAATCTTAGTGGATACTTGTGGCACTGAGCCAGAAGCGTTACTGTCTTTGTCCATGACTGAGGCAGCCACAAAATGGAGGCTGAACGGTTTCATCCAGAAGCTGTCTTGAGCCGCCCTCCTCAAACTCCGGGGGCAGCGCGCTGCTTTCCCAGTCTGAATCGCTCCTAATGCTTTCTATAAAGGGGCAGGTGCAGGCAGGCCCTGCTTTCCACCAGGAGGGAAGAAACAGGGAACAAGACATCACAGCCAGGATCTTGAAAAATCCCTTTTGTTTTTTCAAACTGTCCTGAACCGGGAAGGTTTTAACGCTGACCAGGTATGGTCGCCTCAGACTCCCCGGTCCCCTCTCCCAGCCTCTGAGTCCCAAAAGACCTTCCAAGATCCTGCGCAGAGATTTATTTTATGTTTTCCACACACGAGTTATGCTTCCAGGGGCCTTCAGGCTTAGCTGTAAAACCCAAGTGGATGAAGGACCCAGTGCCCTGTTCGGGGGGATGGCGGCAGAGGGCAGAGACCTCTGCCCCATGCCGGTGTGAGTGTCACAGAAAGGGGCCGGGGGGTCCAGCGGGCAGGGTGCAGATCCTCCCAGAACCCCAAACCAACCGGGCCGGAACACCCACCCCTGGAAACCAAGACGGGCCTTAGGAGCGGGGTGCCTCGTAGTGATCCGACGGCTCTCGGCTCCTAGGTTCTGTCTCCGCGTTTGGTGGTGGTGCAGACAGCGGGCGGGGGAGGCAGAGAGGAAAAAGGACCCTCAGGGTCGGCTTCACTCTGCTTTTGCTAACAGCTCAAGGAGAACTTCTGAGGCAATTTTCTCTCTCCAGCATACCCACTCTGTCTGGGCAATTCAGTGCCCCACGCTGGAGTCCCCGAGGGGACTTTTTCCCGGCTGGAAAATGACAGGGAGTCCTCCCAAGGCCCTGGGGCGCCATGTTTCTCATGGGGCGCCCGCTGTACGGCGGCGCCAACCCTGGGCCTTCCCGCCAGCACGGCCCTCAGCGGGCAGAGAGAACGCCACCTCCTGTCCTCGCTTATTAGTTGATGTACTTGGGAGAACAGAGCCCTCTGCCTCAGACTGCCTCACGAGAGCGCTGCAGAAGCCACCATGTTTAGAGTCCTCCTCGAATCCTCTTCTAGAGCAAGACAGAATACATACGTAATAAATAACAAGAAGACAAATAAAATGTGCCTTTCTGACCCACGAGCTAATAACACAAATGAAGTGCCACATCCCACAAGGTCATAGATCTTCACATTAAAGAGCGTTTCTGTACCCTTCACCTGGGCTTTCGGGAACTCTAGTTCATCGATTTATGGTGCGCAGCTGCTCTGGCTCCTCGTTGTTTAAGTGGGATCCCCTTCCCCCCAATCTCTTTGTTCATCATCTTCACCTCCTTGGGCTTCCACTCCAGAGCATTTCCTGTTTCTTGTTCTGACGGCCACGTATTTTCTAGAAAGTTCTATGCTGGTGAGGAATGTGGATAACAGAAGAAAATGCAGAATCCCCCAGCAGGCCAGGAATAAAGACTGCTCTTCAGCCGAAATGGCCGATTAAAACCTTTTTTTTAACTCAAAATGGCAGCTGCTGGGAAGCATGTAGCTGCATGTTCTAAAGAGCTCAGATGTTTCCACTTCTTGCTTAAAAAAAAAAAAGAAGAAGAAAATTTTTAAAAAGACGCTTTTAAAACTCCGGAGCAGCCCAGGAAGGAAGTTACCTGTCCGTAATTCACCAGCAGGTGGGGAAGAGCTACGTGTCCATCAAATCGGATCTCAGGGCCACGGTTCGTGCCGGGGTGAGCTCTTTCTTTTCCCGCACCCCTGAACCGCTTTGGTTCCCTGACTTCCCTTGCACGATGGCACGATTCACTGCAGGCGACGGCCTTCCCAGGATCTGACAGCTTCTGACTTTTTTTTTTTTAAATCTCGCAGCCCTCAAAGGCCCTCCCTAGACAACTCTCTTTCCACTACCCCCAGCTTTTTTTTTTTTTCTTAATAAAATGTTCATTTCCATATTACCACTTCATGGTTCTCTCTTGCCTAGAAGTAGCCTTGAGCACTAGGGCTGCTCACTTTTAACAAGTGAACAATGTCAGAAGTCTTTGAAGAGCCACTCGGAACATTTTTCTATTCAAAAACTCACTAAATATTTTATACTCGCCGCATACCAGTCACAGGCGGCTCATTTTTAAATGCAACGGGAGACCCTTGGCGAGAGGGTTGGCCCCCCTCCCCATCCCAGGACCAGAGGTCACCCCCTCCTCAGGCTCAGGGCCACCTGCCCAGAGGTGAGCTGGAGGCTCGATGAGGCAACCCCTTAGCTGGCAGCCCAGAGAAGACCCACTCCCACCACGCTGCCAGGGGGGCCGCTGAGGGTCCATGTGAGCGGTGGATGCCTAGATCGTTTTGAAGTGACGTCCCTGGCAACATCAAACCCGGCCTACAGACCTAGAAACGTCAGCTGCACTTCGATCACGCAATCAGGCTTGGCGACTCCGAACCCCGGGCCCGTGTCTGTCCTTGCTTGTTTCCTTCCTCAGACAACATTACTCTCACTTGGCAAAAAACCCAGACGGGATCTTCTTTGCTCTACTGGCTCTAACGGCAGTCCTTAGGACTCTTCTCCACCCAGAAACGCCCCTTGCCATCTCTAGGTTATGGGGGCTTGGGTGACATTCCCAGCACAGTGAAGTCGCTCAAATCACAACCTCTTTGGGCCTCGATTTCCACATCAGTAGAATGGGACTAAGATACCTGCCCCTAAAGAGGGCCGGGGGCACCCAATGAGCTGCCATGTGGGGACCCCCGTGGAAATCGAGCACCACGATGCAGAGGCTGAGTGGGGCTTTCTAGGTTTCAGTGTATGGTGTCTGTCCTTGAACCTGGTAGTGCACGTTCAAGTCTGGCAGTAACAAAACCCGCCTGGACTTTTCATGCAGCTGGCTTCATGCATAAGAGCTTCCAGAGAAGTGCAAACTCGCTCACGGTGAGGGAACCTCACTTCTTACAGTGACACCTGGGGACCCACAGCAACCGGACCCTCCTGCAACGGATGGGAGTCTCCCTCCGCGGTGAGGGGTTATTGTTCCTTTTTTTTTTTTTAGTGAGCATTTAAATAATTGTTCCTCCTTATTACGCCAGTTACTCTAGTAATACTAATAAAGGTATCATGTCCAATAAAAAATACACCTTTAATGGAGTCATTATTCAATGAAAAGGACACAGCTGAGCGCACTAGTTTAACAGGTCTCTCCGAAGGCCAACTGACGCCACGAGGAAGGGCGCCCGCGCCCGTGGGAGATGCAGCGGCCCACTGCTGCTCAGAGGGGACAGCCAGGACACCCCCCAGCCCCCCAGCTCATGCGGGGCCACAGGCGAGATCCCAGCAGGGCCATTCTCCAAAGCTGGAGGCAAAAATTAGAATCCGGACCGTGGGCCGCTGACCTAAGAACCGGATCTTGGGTTCACAGCCCTCCACAGTTTGCAAAGCGCTCCGCAGCTGCCCTGGCATCTCGGCCGGCATGAGCATCGTCATTACTCACCCCGCCCCTGAGGGACACCAGGCGAGGGAGGGAATGGAGGCTCAGGAAGCAAGCAGAGGAGAGTCCCACAGCCAGCAGGGAGGGGGCCGTGACCCTCCTCAAGCTTCCCGACCCCAGGCTCACTCCCCACCCACTCTCCAGCGCTCAGTACCACCTCAGGGGCTGATCTCTCTCGCTACACCGTTTTATGATGAAAATGGCCAAGGAGGAGGTTCTCCTCCCACGCCGTGTGTCCCTTCAGTGCAGGGTACCGATTATCCTTTCATGGAACCCAGTCGAGGCCACCACAGGCCTGGCGCCCAGAGGGAGACATTTCACAAAGCAAGTGAGCCCACTTGATGGGGTGTGGAGTGCAACAGGACCCAGGACCCAGATGCAGGGGCAGGATGCTGGATCCCAGGTCCCCTATACCCCAGGAGAGGGCTTGGTTCACCGGCCAACCTCCCAGTCCTCCTCCCGAATCTGTAGCTGCTAACAAGATTGTCTCCACTGTCCCAAAATGATAGTAATTATGATCACCATTATCCCTAAAATGTGTAGACCCCTCATTAGTTGTAAAACCTTCTCCCCTTTCACGATCCCAGAAAGAAAATGTCAGCCGGCCACCTCGGCGGTTCTTGTAGGTTTTGTGTCTCTATCATTTCTGAGCACGGCCGTCTATGAAATCTAGAACCACCCCTGCTTGTTCTGAACATACCCTGTCAACCCTCGGTCTCTCTCCGAGGTGGAGCTGTGGAAACAGTCACCACAGCAGTAAACACAGACGTCATGAAACCCTTACACGGGCCTGTCCACAGCGAAGCAGGCCTGACCTCGCCCGAGACTCCACACAAGCCCTAAAGGAAGAATGGTCACTGGCCCCATTTCACGGAGGACACTGAGGCCTGGAAGAGGCCACACAGCCAGCTGTGCTCTTGAGCCCCGTCCCGTGCTGACTGGTAAGAGTTAAGAGAGAAACGTGTACAGACCCGGGGCCCCCCCGCCAGGGCACCCAGGCATGGCTGTGCCTCGGCTCCTTTCCTTTTGTCCCAGCCGGCGTGCTCACTAGAAAGTGGAGGTGGCAGCTCTGGGCTAGAACCACGGTAAGTCGGTGAAATCGTGCTGATTGCGTCTCAGGGAGAAGTCAGGGATGCACTGACACCCAGCTCCCCAAGGGTCTCCCGGGGGCTCCGCCAGCCTCCACTCACAGAGCCCATGCCCCCTGCCCCCCCACCCCATGGCAGACATGGCCAGGACACGCCTGCGCTCTTCCTCCAGGCCTCGGAATCCTCCAGATCCTCATGACCACACAGAGCGCGCCTCTGCCTCTTTGCCCTCCATGGATCCCAGTACACAGAAGCCCAGTACATGGGGGCCCAGGTGAGACGGGGCTGAACTAACTAGGTGGCAGAGTGTGTCCTGCAGAGAGCAAAGACCCCACCAGCCCTTCCTTTGTTCAGTGCACAGACAGGAGCTGGGCAGCCTGGGCGTCCGTCCCCTCGCTGGGTGGACAGAGTGCACACTGCAGGGGAGATGATGAAAAGGACAAGCACTGCGGGTGGGCAGCCGGGGTGCCGGGAGAGGGAAGAATGCACAGGCTCAGCTGAACTGGTCCTAGAGCCTGCGTTGTGGGGCTGCTGTCTGTACGGCCCCCTTCAGTCCTCGTGGTAACTACACAGGTGCCCTAAAGGAGTTTCAGGGAACTTCAGTGAGCCGGTCAAGGCCACAGTATTGGCCCTGAGTTACTGATCTAAATTCATCATCTGAGCTAGATTCCAAGCTCCCTGAGGACAGGGACCGAGCTGGCCCAGGCCGCTGCTGTGACTACGGCCACCCACACAGTGACTAATGGGACACGTGCTTCAGAACCGCGGGTGACCCACGAAAACGCTGTGTCCTCACAGCCAGCACCACGGATCACATCGTCTCCCGGACGAGGGTGTCTGGGGGAACCCGCCTGGCCCCACAGGGCTCAGCTCAGCATTCAGCCAGTGCACCACTTCCTGGGCACGCTGGGCACAGGGCCCACCCAACACGCCCACGCCTTCCAGCTGCAGCACCCACCACCCGGCAGGCCAGGATCCCAGGGGACTGCAAACAGAACCAGGACACCAGGCCACGGCCACCGCCCGACCCTCTAAGCCAGCATCAGCAGGATGAGCTCGCAGGCCACCTACCCATCCTCCTACATCCCCTGCTGCCCAGGGGAAGCGAGAGGCCCTCACCTTCCCTCACACTCCGGCCCTCTCCTTGGGGCCACATGTTTGCAACCGGGCTGGTACCTGCCTTTCCTTCTCTGCCTGAAAAATGTCTTTCCAGACCCAGCACCACCGCTACTGTATTCCCCCAGCATTTCGGGAAAACCACCTGATACTGATCACACGTAGTATCATAATCTGTCCTTGACCTTGGTTGTGTTCAACATGCATGCTATCTGCACGTACCAATGCCAGACTTGTCCTCTCAGGCAGATGTTCACAGAAACTCTAGAAAGTGGGTTTTGGGGCACCTGGGTGGCTCAGTGGGTTAAAGCCTCTGCCTTTGGCTCAGGTCATGATCCCAAGGTCCTGGGATCGAGTCCCGCATCGGGCTCTCTGCTCAGCAGGGAGCCTGCTTCCCCCTCTCTCTGCCTGCCTCTCTGCTTACTTATGATCTCTGTCTGTCAAATAAATAAATAAAATCTTTAAAAAAAAAAAAAGGTGGGTTTTAATCCAGACTTCATATAAAAAAGAAATGAAGTCTCATCACAGTTAAGTGCAGGACCGAAGGTCCCATGGTTTATGGATCACAGAACCCAGACCGACATGGGGTCTGAGCCCAGAGCCTGTGCCACGTCCAGACACACAGCTGGCTGCCCCCTCCACGAGACTGCAGCCTCCACTGTCATGGGCCCTGGGGAGGGGCCGGAGCAGGCACACAAACCACTCCACCCGCACCCACGAACACCAGCAAGCTGCAGGCTTCGTGCAGGAAATGCCGTGGGTTTCTAGGCTGAGACTAAAGACCTTATACAGATGGGAAAAGTCCGCTCCGCCTCATGGTGCTTGGGGACAGACCGTTGACCCTGCCAGCACCCCTCTGACAGAAGTACACTGTGTGCTTCCTATGCCTGAAGTTAACTAGCGCTGGCAGACCCAGCCTCCAGCCTCCCACACAGCCTCCAGCTCAAGCCTCCAACATTCCCCTAGGCAGCCAGGTGCGCACAGAAACACCACCGAACCTTGCTTCAAGCAAAAGAGCCATACCTGGGAAGTGAGTGAACCCAAGGAAATTTAACTGTGTCCCAAATGCTCTAGGGACATGCCTTTCTCATTCATTCATTCACTCATTCACTCATTCACTCATTCATTCTTTCATCTCACTATCCAGTCATCCACGGCAGACATGATTCAGAGGGATTGGCCACAACCCCTCACCTCCAGGAGGCCACAGGTAAGGGCTGAGAAGCGGGGTGAGTGAGTGGACACAAAGGATGCTACGGCAGAACAGAAGCACGGAGGAAGCTCAGAGCACCCGGGGAGAAGGCAGGCAGGTAGCAACACCGCACGGACGGGAGTGAAAATCGGACGCAGGGAGAGGGCCCCTGCCCAGACCATGGAGGGAAGGCGTGCAGGTGGAGGGCACTGCACGAGCACCCTCAGGGCTGCACAGAAGGGAAAGGCCCGGAGAGAGAAAATAGGAGACGCAGCCGGGGAGGGACGTACCTACCAGAGATTGTAGACACCTGCTCGTGGTGCAGGGCGGTCCTCGATCGCCCACACTCACTGCCCAAATCCAGGGCTGAATATTAAACGTGCAGAAGAGGCACGGCTCTCAGGTGTCCTTATCCTTCTTGTAAGGAAGCCAAGGGGCGCCTCAGGACAGTACCCAAGGTCACACTCTATCTGGTACCCCAGAAACTGCACTGCAATAGCAAAAGATGAAAGGATCTGTCCGACATCATGTCATCATTGCTCCGTCCCCCCTTCCTTGGCTCTATGACACAGAAAGCACCTGCTGGGGGCCAGGCCCTGGGCTGAGTGGAGGGACACAGCAATGTACGTCTGCCTGCAGGAGCCTGCAGCCAAGTGCAGGAGCTAATGAGTCCACCCGTCTCCAGGGAGGCTTCAGGCCACAAGGTCACCAGGAGAGGCTGTGACAGGAGGCACAGGATCCCAGGGAGGGACAGACAGACAGCAGGGGAGGATCAGGGAAGACCTCTCCGGGGAGGAGCTCCTGGAGCTGAAGTCAGAAGGAAGAAGGAAGCAGGAACCTGCTGTGCAGAGAAAGGAAAGCAAAGGTGTGCCTTGCAGAGGTAACGGCACACACATAGGCATAGAAATGGGACCCCAGATTGACGGAGGTGAGGAAAAGGGGGTTTTGGACCAATCTGAGGAGGCTCTGAAAACACAGAGGAATGGAGCCAGGTACAGGTTAAATTCCATCACTATCGAGTCCATCACGGTGCAAGCTCTAATATATTTTTTTTAAATATGAAGATTTTCAAACCCACACTCAAGGCCTACTTGAGTCAAAACCTGTTCCATGCAACAAAATGTTAGGACAACCAAACAATGAAGGGGAACCGCCTGAAGGGCTCTTTTGGAGACCAGATCCACCCTTTCCAAATTGTGAAACCATTAAGATACAAAGAAATGAAACCAGAGGGCCTGGAAAATGCAAAGAAGAAATTTAAAATTCAATCTATGAGGCTCACTAGCCTACAAGGTAGCTTCTAAATCACTGTCTCCAGCAGGAGTTCTATTATTCCAGCGAGATTCTCATCTGAACCTCCTAGGCCCGTGATCCAGCTTCAGGAACAGGGTGGTCCAGGTTCTCAGTAGAACAGAGAAGTATTAGAACTGAACTGCAGCTGCAGGCACCATGCACCCCAGATTTCCCCAGACAGTCTCGATTTCAACTGCTCAATTCTGTGGTCAGACCAGGTGTGCAGTTCAGGCTCAGGAAACGGCCACCCAGCCCAGAAACAAAGCAGTATTGCTGACCGCGGGGGCATCTCGGGGAAGGGCGAGAACAGCAGTGCTTGCTAGTAAGACAGAAGAGCTGGAGGCAGGACACACGGAGCGATTTTATATGGGGCAACTCACTCACGGCATTCTCAAAAAACTACGGCACATTCCTCAAGATTATCTTTATAGAGCTTCCCCCTTTTACATAAGGGACGCAAATCAGCTGGAAATAGTATGTCTTCCCCAAAATAGATGAATGCATCATCAGATTCCCTTGAAATCTTTCTGTAGACTTCTCTGAAAATGACCTACACCAGTGCGTTCTGGTGGGCTGAGAGATAAACTTATTTGGGTGGTTTTGTTCTGCCCCCCTCCCCACGCCCTCCAAATATATGAGGTTTTCTAAAAGCGCTGTAGCACTCTGGGGACAGGAATGTAGCCGAGAATGTGAAGCGGAAGCAGAAAGCAAATCCTCCTTATCATTTAATGGAAAAATAAAGAGTGAATTAAGAAATAAACAGGTTAAAAAAAAAAAAAACCCACAACTCCAGGCGTGAGCTGCCAGTGTGTTTGAGAGCTGGTGTGTGCAGACGCGTGCACACCTCGTGGGTATCTTCACGCACGCGTTCCGGCTGACACAGGAAGTCTCTCTTCTCCATTATTCATGACTTCCTTCGCGAGGCAGGAATCAGGCTTCCTTCCTTTCCTTAAATCCACAAAAATCTCCACATTCCACCCCAAGAAGTATTGCAGGGGCAGTAAATCTCGCTTTAATGGAGTGTACGTTTAGCTCGGAGGAGATAATTGACGTTATGGAGAGCCTTGCCGCCGAGTCCTATAGGTTAGCTAATGCAGAGGGGACTCGTTACCCACACACTACAAACAAGTAGTAATATATGTATATTGTTCAGAGTGGCGTTAGAGCAAAAGTGTTCCGGTCCGCGGGGATTGATAAAACACAAGAAAACAGCAGACATGCACTTGTAAATTTGTCTCATTTGTCTCTGAAGTTAAAGGTTATTCCCTTGTTCTGAATTTGTAATAAAAACATGCTAGCCCAAGGTTTGTGGAGGATGTTTGAATATTTAAATTGTGTATAATGATAGGCAATTATAGGATGAAAACTGGACCGTGTGAATGGGGGAGCACCGTCTGGATCACTAAGTGTTTTCCCACCACCGACTCATCTGTCTTTCACGTGCCACCCCTCCCCCTCCCGGAGGGCTGCAGAGACAGTTACCAGGTCCCAGGGCCACCAACCAGCAACCAACCAAGCTGGGGTTTGCTCTGGTGGGTGGGTTCCTCCCCTTCTCCTTTTCTTCTTTTAGTTTTGTTTTCTTCGACATGCACGGCACATCTCTCCAACCACAGGCGGAGGAGACCGAGGCCACGGCCCCTGGCGGGCAACCCGCCACATGTCGTCCTTCCGCAGCGTTTCCTCGAGGCGGGAGGCGAGGCCGGGCACGGGGAGGGGCCTGGTGGCAGAGTTCGCAGGTCTCCCCACACCTGGGAGAGCGGGGTGGGGCTGCTGGGAGCCCCCCGCGGTGGCATGCCCGTGGTGGCTCCGTGGCACCCTGGCTGGTGCCCGAGGTACCCGGCCGGCCCCGTCCAGGTTAACCAACGCCAGTGTTTGAGTAACTCCAGCCAGCTTGTCACCGAGCACAAAAGTCATCAGCGAGTGAATGTTCTTTTCTGCACCACAATTAAGACGAATCAATACGACGTGCCACAAATGGTATTTTACTCTCAATAAGAACTCGAGCTGAGTTTATTCAGAATATTTTAGCGCTTCCCCGGGGGATTTTGGGCCGACGCAGATGGCAAATAAAGTACTCAGCCTAAGGCTACAGCACATTATGGTAATTCTAATGTCAGATGTACTTTAATATACAGCTCTATTTAATCACCCCATTATTTCACATTTCCATATGAAAAACCTGCGGCACTTCTGCAGCGCTCTGCCTCTGCCACGGTGCCAGCTTCCTCCAACCCGCCGGCAGCCGGGGACATGGTCATCCTCGCCAGGCGCAGCTCCGTGCCGAAGTTTCCGGGTGCTCCGGTGTGCAGCCAAGCTGCCCGGCGGGATCCGAAAATCAGAGGATTCAGAGATGTACCAAATGCCGCAGAGGTTACGGAAAAACCCGACCGAGCACTTTTCCACCTCCCCCACGCACACGCTCTCTCACACTCACACACACACACGCACGCACGCGTGCACACACACACGGGACGGAGAGACAATTACATGCATGCCTTCCACACCACCCGTCTCCAACACCAGCAGCCACGGCATGGTGGCTGGGCGGCCCAATGGCTAGATCCAACTGCGGCTCGGGGCTGGTGGAGATGTGGCTCCTGCCATGGCCCGCAGAGCCCGTGCCGGTGAGTTCTCACTGCACTGCCCACCCCCGCACCCCCCCACCACGGGCACATGAAAGCAGCGGCAATGCCAAGGGGCAGGGGACCTGTGTCAGTGGTGACAAAGGATGTGGGCAGAGCAATGGGGGGTCGGGGTGGGGGGCGGGGGAGCGGCAGCCCAAACTGCCTGTACAGTCTGGAGCCAGGAGGCCCCCAGGACAGCGCTGTCAGGTTTGCACTGCAGAACCTGAAGCCGAGAAGCCCGGGCCCCAGGGGAGATGGCGTCCCGTGAATTCCAAATGGCTCTTGCACCTCCAGGCTGGCTCTGCTGGCCAGCTGGCGGAAAGAAGCCAGCGGAAGCCTGGGTTTTGGCTGAGCCCAGGAAATCACTCTCTCGCGGTCACAGGCATACTTGGCCACGCGGTGTTCCAAGGAAGCCCGGCACAAAACCCGCCGACTACTGGGGTCTTGAGTTCTCAAAGAGGAGTCTTTTGATGGATGAAATGACACCTGGGCACCTGACCCTCCCGGCTGCCCCAGGAATGAGTCAACGTTAAAGCCACAGAACACGATTCTTGTAAATGGGTACAGCATATCATCAAAATGAAGCGCTTGCCGTGAGCAAGCGAGGTCCGGTTCCCACCACGGGGTACCAACCTCTCGGGAAGGAGGGAAGTGAGGGGAGAGGAGGGCGGGAGGTAGGGTGAGAGCACGCAGAGGAGGAAGGGCAATAAAGAGAGGATGTCCCAGCGCGCGATGCCAAAAACACCGGCAAATACCTCACAACCATCAGTTCACTGGTACGATGATCAGTTCCCCAACACCAGAGTTGTCGCAGACGCTCCACATAGGAAACATTTTAGAGAAAACTGCTTGCTCATTTGAAAGGGCGGACTTTGGCCAACGTGGCCATTCCAACACCTGCAGATACCGCTGGGACGGACAGCTCACCGCCCCTCACTGGCCACACCAGGGCCACCCTTCAAACCCAGATCATCCTGCAACTTCTTTTAAAAATTCACTTTGGGGGTAAAAATCAAGTGGGGGACTCATTCTCAATTTCCAAGGCCTTTGAGTCCACCCTGCTATTATTGCTGATTTGTAACCCTAAAAACGGGTCTTAATAGTCTCCAGCCCTTCTCTCGCTGTAAGTTTGGGAAAAAAGGCCAGACCGGTGGTACTCAACAGAGGACTGTTCTGCCCCTGTAGGGAGTTTTGGCAATGTCTTGAAACATTCTGGATTGTGGATTGCCACGACTGGCAGAGGTGAGGCTGTGGCTGGCCTCTACTGGGTGAGAGCAGGCATCCTACGACAAGACACCAACCAGCCCCAAATGTCAGCAGAGCTGCGGATACACCTCCTGGGAAAAGACTCCTCACTTTCAGTACTGACCTCCTTGTAGGCTCTGCGGCTTAACCTGCAAAACTGACTGCGAGAAAGAGAGAGAGAGAGAGAGAGACAGGGAGAGAGCAAGGAGGGGTGGGGAAAGAGGGTGGAGAGAAACTCAGAGAGAGGAGAGGAGAGGAGGGGCCGACGTCATTTACTTTTGGCAAGAAGCGAGCTTGGGGCATCCCAGTCAGCTTCATCATTACAGAAATCGTCTGAATCCCAGAGTCGCTGGGGACGGTGGGTCCGGGGCTCCCAGGGAGCTCTGCGCCTCGCAAGCGGGAATGCCAGCCTGAACAGGCAGGGGGAGCAGGGGTGCACTAACGGTCCCCGCACCCCCTCCCCAGCTCTCCTCCAAAACCCCTGCCTCTTGCGGGACGCCCCCCTCCAGAACTGGGCTCTGCCACCCGTGCAGGGACGTCAGGGGCTGCCCTAGATTCGGCGGCTCACGTGTGAGCCTTGCAACAGCGGCTGCAGGAGATGAAAACCCAAATATACTTCCTGAAGTCAAAGAGATAAAAATACAATTTCTGCTGTGTACGGCACTCTTTGGCGCGGCTGCAATACTTACGGGGGGGGGAGGGGGTTATGGATGGGGGGTGGGGGGAGAGGAGATGACCACGCAGGCTTAAGTAAATTCTTTTTTTAAAAAAACACACGATCCAGAGAGATTACATAAAAAGTACAATTAAGGACCGCTCAGAATCCCGAGGCCTTCAAGAACGTGCTGCCTCCGGAATATTTTTAGAACAATCACTGGAGTGATTCTTCTTAGTTGTAGAAACACTCCAAATCAGAAAGTCAATTTTTCCTCTATTCGCAGAAGCGAGCTGGCCCCACTGGCCGGCAGCGCGTGTTTTGCTTGGCGGCCGCTCGCAGCACTGTCTTGGCAGCGTTTCCTTGGAGCGCGCACGGGGAACCTGGCGCTCACACACGGTAGCACTTGCATTTCAAACGGCCCAGCCACGCTTCCCTAATAACAGCCTGGGAACTGCAAAACCCCTGTAAGCCCAGCCCTTTCAATGGGGAACAGAGCTCGGCCTTCGGGGCCCTTCTCACCACAATAGGGGTTGTAAACTGGGGCTGGGGCTTTTCAATAAAGATGTTAAAAGGCGGGGGAAAAAAAAAACGCTGCCACATTCTGGGGATGGCGCAAGCGACCTTCCCCCTTGCCCCTTGCTTCCCCCTACCCCAGAGGCCCAGCCTTGGCTGGCTCCTCCAATCCATCTGCCCTCTGGACAGGCACCAGCTTGTCTCGGACCTGCTGGAGTATTTGCCCAGGAAGGGGCATGGGGACTCCAGAACCATACTGGGGCTGGGGGTCCTCAAGTCTGACAGATCTGGCTCTCCAGCTTCTAGCCTCGGCTGAACATGAAGTGAACGAGTGAACTCAACTATGGGCTGAGTTTCCTTGTCCTCCGGCGGCATGACTACCTGGGGGTGGGGGGTGTCTTGAGAACGCATGAGGAACCTTGCATCAGGTCAGTGCTCAGCAGAGGAAGCTACTGCCCAGAACGTGAATGAGCACACGAATGAATGAGTGGATGAATGAATGAATGACAGCAGGAGGCAGAGCAGGGCCACCACACAGGGGTGAGCCCACCCCACTCCTTCCTGGGGCAGCGGCCAAGGCCCCACCCTCCACACCAGGGGAGCTGTCCCTCAGAAAAGGGACTTCCAGGTATCATTTCCACCCCTCCCTGGCAGCAAGAAATGTAGTTATTTGGGCCTCTTAGAACTGGCTCCTTACCACTGTCTCTGCTTCACACGTTCCTCTTTCTCTCTCTCTGTGTTGTTTACAAAGGTTTCATTATGTTTTCAACTAATCAGAAAGGCCCCGCTAATACACAATTAACATGTGATTATAAAAAAAAAATTAAAATAGCTTCCAGAAGAAGGAAATGTAATTAAGTAGAGAATGCTTTTCAATAAGTGCTTGCTTTAACCCATTGTCAGAACACAGTCTACGTTCGTCCACAATGCCTGGAACAGATGCCAAGGGCAGAATGTTAAAAGCAAGTTTTAAAAAAAAAAAAAGGGGGACATTATTTTCTGGAGGAATAATAGCCATCGAGTTGGCACGACATGCCGGAAAGCTCAGATTCTGCCTGCAGAGGGGTGACCTCCCCCAGTCCTCTTACCCCTCTCTCCTATAAAAATACTTCCCTTCTAGAAAATAAAAGAAATGAGTAAACCCAAATCCAGGATCGTAAGAATGAGCACAAGTGAGTGAAGAAACAATAGTCACACACACACATACACACACACACACACTCCACCACTCACAGATGTTGTAGTCCAGACCATGAAGAGAGCCTGATATCACCACTTTCTGATAAGTCTGTGATTGTTTTGTTTCAAATCATTTTGGCCAAATTTCGAAGGAGCCTGTCTTTAAAAAGCCCAAGTCTAAAACGGGGTTTTGACCTCACATTCAAGGAGCAAGCTGACAAACTGAGAGATTTTGTTATTTCCCGGCTCTTCATGACCCTCAAATCAATTCTATATGCCAACGCGGGCCCAGCCCCCGGGTGACTGGCCCGTGGGTGACTGGCCCACAAGCATGTCAATGGGAATGAGGGCCCGCGGGATCTGATGGTTTCTGCCGATCCATACAGCCCCACAGCAAATGGCAAATTCGGCAAGTTCCCAAGAAAATGGGAACTCTGTGAGAAACACGTATGGCCCTGTACACGAAGCATCCAGTCTTCACCATAATTCTCCTAAACATGATGGGGAAGAAAAAAGATTGGGAAAGTTGGGGCTGGTGGCAGGGCTGCCTCAACTGGGGACCTGTACTCCATCCTCCAGGCCTGAGGAGAAAACAAGCATTTCCAGTCCCAGACTGTCCCCAGTGGTGGAGGCAGCCGATGGTGAATGGCCTGCACCGACTCAGAAAACGCACCCTGGTCTGGTGGGCTGGGCCTGCTAAGGAGCTGGGGCTTCTGGATCAGTGCTCCAGAGTAGGGGCAGAGCCAGGGGCCTGGGGTATGGCTGGCCTCCCGGCAGTGCGGCCCCATTTGCCCCAAGCAATGGGCACAATGCAACGGGTTTCTGGTCTAGACTCAGCAGTTACTAGCTGGACAACCCTGGGCCAAGGCCCCCTACCTCTCTGCATCTGTCATTTGGTGTGACCTCCCTCATCTGTAAAATGACCCCAAGAGTAAGCTCATTTCTATCTGCCTTTTGGGGAGAAGAGTGCAGAGTGAGACCCCGAGGAGGTCCCATGGAAGTGCTGAGACCCAGGCCTAGACAGTCTGGCTCAAGAGCCCATCATCTTAACCACAGCCCGACTGCCCTCGACAACAGGGACCCCGGGAGCACTGATAGACTCGCACCACGGGCACCAAGTCAGTGGGGCCTTGCCCCGTCCTTACTGTAACCCAGACGCGTACTTTCACTGCGTTTCCAAAATGAGAAACCGAAGCTAAGGGTTGCCTGAGGCTACCAAGTCATAAAAACAAGAACAAGGGCAGGTGACAAGCAAGCTCACCCTGCCGCACTCCCCGACCACCGGCCCCAACCAGTATCAGATGGGGAAACCAAAGTCGCCCAACGTGGAGAAAGGACTTCCCAAGGTCACACACCAGCCAAGCCCTGGATCAGGAACCTCACCAAACCATCACAGGCACCACCAACACAGCGGGTCTACTTGACCCGGGACTCCTTCTGGAAAGAAAGGAAGAGAAGCCACCAATGGCTCCCCTGTCATTTTCCATGTGTCCTCTGCAGGGCTCCACCTGTGCCCTGGTTTCACAGATGAGACCAGAACAAAAAGGCAGATGGCACATCCACGGCCTACACCCTCAGCCCAGAGTCGTGTCCTTGCTCTGCCCACCGCATTTCCCTGGGACACAGCACCCCAAAAATAATGGCCTGCCCCCATCAAGTGTTTGCCGGTACCTCAGTATGTCATCACTAGCCCTTGTTAGCCTTGCCACTTTGAATGCCAGGGAGAATCCAAGGCTTAGAGAGGTCTCTGCCTGAGGTCACACACACTGGGGCCTGCAGCGCAGGTGGCGTTCGAGACAAAATATAAGTCTCTATTTGATAGCACCTGCCTCCCCCGCGTCCCCAGTGATAACAGGCCTCCCTACGACAGGAGCCTTGTCCGGTCCATCCCCATATCCCTTCACCACGCGGCGTGGCTGACACACAGTAGGTGCTCACTTTCCTAACACCTGCTGGCCTCCACTGAAATGCCTGCCTGCCGCCCAGAAGGGCCGTGAAAATTCTGCACTTGGCGCCGGCCCCTCGCGTCTGCACAGCGCAGCAAGAATGACAATTCTTGCTAGATAAATATCTGGAAAGAAGTCGGGAAACAATTAAAACTAGAAGCTAATAAATGATGAAGAAGCCCATGAGCCAAGTCCTGGCCCATTTCCCAGTCTTCATTCATGCATCAGAAAACCCCAGCGGTCCGAGGCTTCAAGAGGGCAGCTGGGCAGTGGGGCTGTCCGACGTAATATAAATGGGAATTAGATATGATCGAATGTACTCATCGCATTCCCAACAGCAGCCACTCTCCCGACTCCCCTTCCCGTGGCTCCCCAGCCAAGCCCCTTCTGGGGAACTCTGGACAGATGATCTTGTAACCAGGCAACCAGGAGGAAAGGTTCCAAAGTTCCTCCACAGGAACCAGGGCGCTGCATTCTGCCGGGGTGGCTACCGGGACACGGCGCTGTGACACTCTCTTCCGGACCTTTAAAAAGTGGGGGGTGGGGGTGCACTGGCTATTCACCCAACATGAAGACTGGAATGTCCCTCTTCCCCAGCAAGGTCTGTGGGCCCACCTGCTCTGCAGGGAGACAGCCCCGTGCCCCCGCCAACAACAGGATGGCCGTCACGTGTCTGCAGCCACGGGTCCCAGGACACAGCTCTTCCAGGCTCACACCGTGCAGCACCCTACCCCCTCGGACCGCACACCCTCTGCAGCTGTTTTGGCAAATGCTCCCAAGATTCGGGGAGCCCGAAGCCTCAGAGGTTCGGGGGGGGTCAGCTACACTTTGGGGAATTATGCGCCCACAGTCAAGGAGAAGATCTTGTGTCCATGGGAGAGGGAGACACGGAAGGGGGATCTTAGAGCCCCTGACAAGACCATGGAAGCTCTGTGTGTGGCGAGGGTATGCACCCACCCGTCCACTCTGAAAAATCCAAACACTTCTGAAGCCGCATTAGACACCTCAAAAGCCTAGTGCTTTCACTGGGCATTTGGCGTCAGCCGGGAGTTTTCACATCCAAGGGGGCGCTGGGTCCTCTGCGGTTAGCAGGGTGCCGTGATTATCAAGCTGAGTGTGATCATGGCAGGCTCGGGGCTGGAGGGGGAACACGGAGCCTCCACCAGGAGCCTCCCTAGTACTAGGAACGGGGCCTGAAGGAGTTGGAGACATAATGTCGTCCATAATGCATCCCATGCCTGGGAGTGTACCCAGGCCCGGGATGCAGAGCCAGAAGCCAACTGCGAGTCTTCCCGCCCCCCTGGCCTGGCTCTCCTTAGGTATAGCGAACAGCTGTTGCTAACCGTCATCTCAATTGAGGGCAGGTACAGGATTACAGAGGATGGCATCAGGTTGGACATCGTGGGCAGATGAGTGAGAAGGGGAACACAGGCAGACGGACACACCTGCCGAGGACCCAGCCGGGGCCAGGCACTGACCCGGGCCCTGAAGAAGCCCCTCGTCCCTTCCCACCAGCCAGCCAAGGTCAGCAGACAAAGTAGAGTCCAGACACTCTGAATTCAGGGCAGACCTCTCACTGCGTTTCTTTCCCCAACAACCACAGTGCACTTACTAAAAAAAATGAGTGAGGCTGGAGAATTAAAAATTGGAAAGAGAATTTTTTTCACCGAGAGAGCAAGCCTTTCTCCAGAGAGCACCTGAAGACCCTGTCGGGGCGGATGGGGGGTGGCTGGCATCCCCATACCTGATGATGGTCTTCTGACGACACCAAGAGGCACGTGTGCTCGTGCACACACACCACACTTACTCTTCCAGCGGCGGGAAGAGAGTGTGAGTCTAACATCTCTATCCGCAGGGAACTGACCACAGCCAGAGACCGGGCGGACTGCTGGAGGTGCGGAGACTGGCCTTCCGCTAAGCCAACGTCCTTACCAAATGTCACACTTCGGAAGCAGGCACCCAGCCCCGGAAGATGAGGGTCTGGGCCCCACCAGGGGTCCTGACTCCCAATTTGGAGCCACAAGCAGGGAATGGAGATAAGGTCAATGAAAAGAGGGTGCCTCCTGCCTGGGCCGCACTGTGGAAGTCACCCGTCACGGCCCGGCTGATGCAAGCCTTCAGCTCCTGTAACCCTGATACACATAAGGGCTGAAGGGTTTTCTGGGACGTGGAAAGAAGAGTTAATGAAGCCGCAGGCTTGGCAGAAACCGACATAGGGTGCCCGGCTAGAAACTTCTCTTTCCAATCAGCAGAAATAACCATCACTTGTGAAATCAACATTACTGTGTCTCCTGATTTTTAAAGGAATACTTTCTTCTCACAGAAGACTTTACAGATACAGACCAGGATACGGGAGGAAACACACTACCAAAATCACCTCCATGAAAATGTTGGCATTCCCTTTGCTACAAACGTGTGCGCGCATGCGCGCGCACGCACACACACACACACACACACACACCTGCTGACTGAGCCCTTCCCGTGTACAGTTCTGGTTTGGGCCTCCCTCTCCTGGGTGTCACATTGGGAGCATTTCCCCACATCGCTAGAAACGCCGCGAAGTCATTATTTTTGGTTGCTATGTGAAGTTCCACCATCCGGCTGGGAGACCGCACATTCTAACCATTCTCCTCCCTCCTGGGATCTACTTGCTTCCAGAACTTTCCACCATTACAAGGAGCCTGCAGGTGTGTGCATTTTCCCGCATATCCGTGGCGAGCCTTCAGGATGGCGTCCCACAAGTGGCACTCCCGGGCACAGGGGGGTGAGGGGTCTCAGTACATGTTCCCAGCTACCCTTCCAGCACCTATCCCTGCACTGCTTTACAATTCGCCCTAACAGGGCAGAACAGCTGGCCGACCTCACCCTCGGTCAGCACACATCCAGACGTCCCATTTGATCACTAATTATGGAAGAACCCTCCCCAGCTGGGCTGGTGGGCTTGTGGCTCTTCTGGTCCACGCCAGACTGACGATGCCTACCTCGCGGGGACGGCTGTCTCCCCGGCACACCCCAGAGGCAGGCCCGGCGCTGAGGACACACCAGCGAGCCTTCCTCCGACTCCCTGGCTGCCAGCTCCCTCCTCAGAATGATGCTTTGCATGGGGCCACTGTCCACAAACAATCATTTTTCAAAAAACAAACAGAAAAAGCGAGTCGCCGATACTTTTGCGCAATACTTGTCCGCTTCCTGAAAATGCGAGATAATGAATAAAAATGTTCATTACTGAATTATTCACTTTCCTCCCTGATTCACGTCCTGGTAATTACCGTGACCAGCCTAATAAAAACTGCTACAAACCGAAGGTCAACCGGCAGTTAGAAGTGTTCATTTTCATTTCAATGTATTCATCTCTGGCTCCTAATGGCCTCATTTTCTCCCATGCTCCTTAATAAATACCACTGAATTACAGGTTAAATAGCTAAATTAAATTATTGCAATTACAGCGTGCAGAGCCCTGAATCTGGGTTTACCTTTCCCAGTTCAATTAGAGGCGAAGTTTCAACAGCCGTGGAATTCTGATTGCTGTCAATATTCTCAATTGCTGAGAATCCACACGGGCGCCCAGATATTTGGTGAGAGGGTTTCCTTCCCCCCCTTGTTTCTGAGGGGCTGATTGGAGCTCTCGACTAAAACAAAATCACACAATCAAAAGTGGTTTTTGGAAAGCGACCACAAGGCATAATTGATTCCTTTCGACTGAAAAGGGAAAAGACTTAGCAGGGTTCTGGCTAAACGTTGTGTGCGTACGTGTGTGTGTGTATGTGTGTGTGTGTACACACAAAAGAACACCCCCATCTTCTGAAGGGGAAAGTACATTTCAATAAATCCAGATCCTCTCTCCTTCATGCCACTGGCCCACAATTATTTTACGGGTCCACATTAAAGAGCTTCCTCATTATTTAAATATATTCTAACGCTTGTTGCTATTGCCTCGCCACAGGATTAATTATCCAACATCCCTTATAAGACAGAGTGTCTTAATAATACGGAGGGCCTGGGAAGGGGGGAAAAAAAAAACCTTGCCTGTTCTGTTTCCCCAAATCCCAAGATGTGAGAGTCTATTTCTTGTGGAAGAGCTCCCCCTTACTTCTCTGTCCCTCTGCTTCTAAAGGCACCAAACCCCACCGCTGGCAGGGCTCATCTTTTTTTCTTTTTTTTAAACAATCATATTAACACACAGCACGGGTGAGCAGTGAAAGCCCACGAGGCCCACCCACGAGTGTTTAGAAATCTGGGATGCGGCGGAGAGCCACGTCATGGGGGGAAGAGCCCACCCAATTCCCTGGCCCCCAAGCCCAGGCCTGGTCAGACTTGAGGGGAGAGCCGACTCCAGCCCGGTGGGCAGGGGAGGGGCTGGCTGAACGCCGTCATCCACACAGGAGGCTGTTTGGAACTCTGTCATCCCTGCTCAGAAAGCCCACGGCTGAGCCACAGCCAAGCATGGAAAGGCCAGTGCCCAGAGCCAGAGTCAGGGGATGTGGGCAGTGACTGCGATCCAGGCACGGTGGTCATCAGGCAAGGGTCTTCTCAGCGAGCTCTGCTTAGGAACTCATATCCGGAAGCCTTCTAACCATGACAGGCCTCTCTCTGGGGGTCTGGGTGCTTTGTCTGTTTCCCAGAAAGGTGGAGGTTTCTCTGCCCCAGCCCAGGGAAGCCACTTTGCACGTGACACTGGAGTGGGAGGCATCTGTGTTAGTACCACATGGCCCTCTCCTCCAGCCAGGGTCACAGCCATGGCCCAGGGTTCCACTACAAATGCTTGTTCTGGGGCCTGGGCCACAGCCCACCAAGGCCACGTGCCCCTATATTGGGCAGGTGACTGACACAGGCACTTCCAGACCAACCCAGAATGGAAGCAGGGAGAACAGGAACAGGAGCTGCTCGAGGACAGGGCCTCCCTCGGGCCTGGCCCAGAGCGACCCTGGGTCAGTATCTGCTGACCCAAACCAAACGCAAAGCCTCCCCATTCTCGGCCAGCTGCCTCAGGCAGCCCTTGGAGCCTTTTTCCTCCCAGACCAAACTTTGCTGACATAAGGAAGTTGGCACGGCCAGACCCATTGTGGTAGGGAGGAGGAGCCCGGGCACCCAGACAGGTCAGGGTGGACACACATCACCCTAACTCTCCAGGCACCCAGTGTTTTCCTAATGGCAGGATCCATACCACAGAGCACCCGGTTTCCCAAGAGAAGCGGCCAGTGGCCCATGCAAATATTTCTACAAAGGAAAAAGCAACTCTAGCCAGAGATTTCTAGCTCTGGAAATCAAACCAAGACTCACTTTAAAGAATGTCTGAGAAACAAGTTGACCATCAACTGCTTAAAACCAATCAGTAGTTGAAAAGCTAGCACAAAATTAACACTTCAAATACTTGGGGCCTTTGGGGGTGGGCTGCACATGCGGTGATGGGGCAAGTCTCCCAAGTACTAGGCACATTCACACCTAGACCCGTCCTTAAACCTTGCAGCAACCTGAGGAAATAGGTACCATATTCCTCTTCGTCATCACCACCATCATCATCCCACTGCGGGGGATGCCTCCGGTTTATAGATGAGGAACCTAAGGCTCAGAGAGGTGAAGTGACTTGTCCAAGGTCACACAGCCAGGGGCCTCCGGGTGCCCATCAAGGGCTGTCACCTGGGGAAAGAGCAAACCCCCCACCCCTGGCCCCGAACTCATCTTGATCTGCTGCCAGTGGCCTTCTGCACCTTCTCTGGCCTCACCCAAAGGCACCTCCACATGGGCCCCCCCGCAGCTACCCCGAAGTCCCAGAAGGGTCTCCTCCCTCACAGCCCAGGTGTTCCCTCTGCCTTGCGTGGCCTCTCACCCTCTGTGCCACTGGGGCATGTCCACCTCCTTCACGTCGGGCTCAGACCCCCTTCCAGAGCTCCTCACCTGCCCTGCTGGTCCTTGGACGCACCACACTGCTCCCTGGCCCTTTCCTTGGGGCCTGCAGGGACGGCACCCTTGTCCCGGTAGCCTGGAGCCCCCAGCGGGTATCAAGCCCCACCCCGGCGGGAGGCACCCGTGGCACCAGTCGGACACACTGGCCTCGGTGCTAGCGCCCAGGAGGGGCTCCCCAAGGCAGCTGCTGCTGGCCAAAGGAGGCACCGGGGAGCACTTTGTGGCTCAGCCAAAAATGTGCCTTGAAGTGAAGAGGAAAGCCCAGGCCCCCTCCTGAAGCCGTCTCAGTCCACTGGCACTGCTCTCGAAACACCACAGACTGGGCGGCTCGGAAACAGCAAACACTTATTTCTCATGGCCCCAGAGACCGGGAGTCCGAGATCAAGGTACGAGCAGTTGTGACATCTGGTGAGGGCCCCTTCCTGGTTCACAGACAACTGCCTTCCTGCCATGTCAGCTCGTGGCAGCAGGGATAGGGTTGCTCTGGGGTCTCTTTTTATAAGGGGACACTAGTCCCCATGGCCTGATCACCCCCTAAAGCCTCGGCCTCCTAAATACCATCATTCTGGGGCTTAGGTTCAAGTGCATGAATTGGGGACAACACAAACACTCAGACCATAACACCATGTGACAACTCAAGGAATGGAAGTGAGGACCCACAGGGCTGAGCGGAAACAGCGCCCTCCACCTGGCACAGGTTCCCCGGGCAGGGCCCCATCCTTCCAGAGCTCTGGGCAGACACAACAAACCACCTTTTGGCCACCAGAGGCTGTGTCCAACAGCCCTCACGTGTGCAGAACAGTCTGCCCTCCTGGCCCCAGGCTCACCCAGGCCAGGGCACGATGGGGACAGTGAGGCACCTCGGTGGAAGGAACAAGCCTGGGCTCTAAAGCAGATCCACCCCTGCTAAGTAACCCCAACAAGACCCTTTCTGGGCCCGGGTCCCTGGTGGGGCAGGGAGTCGGGCCAGACAACTCCCAAACCTGCACCAAGAATCCAAGACATCACAGCCCCAGTGCTCTGGGGGAGGGGCAGCCACTGGAAATGTTTGTCCAGAGAGAACCCGGTGGGGGCCCCTCCTCCCCGTCCTCGGCTGTTCACGACCCACACCCCAGCTAGCAGCTGCCTTTTCCAAACCCCAGCAGGCCCAGGCACCAGGCTGGGACCTTCCAGGCATTACGCCACTGCCCACAGAAGGGGCCTGAAGCTCCAACACGGGAAGCAGCTTCCCCAGCCGAAGAACAGGATGGCAGCGCCATGCCACTGCCACCGGCCCCCTGCTTGTCCCTGCAGCCTCGGCAGGCAGAGCAGGCTTCCACGCAAGCACCACGAGGAGCGTCCCCGCGGGCTCGGGTCAGCACCTGTAAATCCTGTCTACGTCTCAGCAGAAACAGCACACATCCTCAGGATGTGGGACGGACAGAACACAGAGTGCTGTATCCGTGGCCTTAATTTCTTAAAAATGGGTTCGGCATGGGTTCTTCGTGTGTGTGTTTGTTGCACAAGCATTTCCTGAGCATCTACTACACACTGGGCACTGCGGGGATCCCGGCAAGATGACCCCTTCAAAAAGCTCATTCATCCACGCATTCGTTCATTCGCCCATTCGTTGCTCTTCCGTTTCACTAAGGGGTCGATGACCTGCACCTTCCGTGCTGGGCTCTATGACGCAGTTATGAAGGGATCCCCATCCTCCACACCTAAAGGCATCACCACAGCCCAGCAGAACAGGAAGAGACCCCTCCCTGCCCCTCGAGGGCAGCCCCAACCTCTCCTGCTGCCTGTGCCCCAGCCCACAGACCATGGGCCCTCAGGGACCGTGCTCAGTCCAATCCTAGCCTTGGAACAGAAAAGACCACCCTGGGTGTGATGACCAGGGGTGTACCTCTGAAAGGGGACAGCCACTGCCCAGGGGTCTGGAGTGAAGGCATCTCCATCCCTAGTGTCATCGGCATAGAGCCTGGGGCACCTGTGAACCCTGCTGGCCTGTACCTGAATGTCCCGTGCATTTCCTGCTTGCAGTGACCGCAAGCCTGTCACCAGAAGTATTGCCGCGGAGGGGAGAGGGGGGAGGGGGCCGGCAGGTGTAGGAAGGCAGGTGAGGGATTCAGAACGTCGCTGTCCCCCGACAGAATGTCACCCCTACAGTGCACAGAAAGGTGGGTAGCAGACTCAGTGATCCCTCAGCTGCCCCCCCAGCACAGCCACTGAAGACACCCTCCACGCCCAGGTGAGTGCTGGGCATAGACAGGTGCTGAAAGGAGTTCTAAAACCTGCTACTTCCCTGGAACGTCCCTCTTTCCCTGCCCCCAGGCAGAGCATGAGCCCGAGCCCAGGGGACGGAAGACAGGTTTCAGACAAAACGGAGCACCAGGTTCTTCGTTCCATCCTTGGGTCCCTGAAGGTCATCATGAAGGACCGTGTTAAAAAATGTCCCAAGTGCTAAAGAAACTTACGAATGCACAAGGGCAAAGTAAAACACAGTTGCTTGGCTTGGAACCTAAATTAAGCCCTCTCGGTGTGACAGCACCATGACCGCCACTGCCTTGCCCATGGGCACCTGGGACGGGCCAGGTGGGCCAGGTCTCAGATCACCTGTGGGCAGGTGTTCAGAAGACGCACCTCCAGTTAAATTACTTCTAAAGGGAGGATAAAATGATTACTACTTAATGGAAACATGATCTTTCCAAGCAGTGGGAAGGGAGAGTTAAAATAACGCAGGTCCTTGAAAGTAAGACCAGCTGGGCAGCTGAGAGAGAATTCTGGGCCATTTTGTCATGGCGGGGTGGCCAGAGGTCCTCCCTCATTAGGACACCAGGGCCAGCTGAGCCCCCAAAGAACTCCTGTCCACTCTGGTGCCCTTACCCATGTTTTATAGAGCTGGAGAAAATTCAAGGATTATCCCAAAGGCCGCACCACCCACTTCTGACAATCGTTAGTGAAATACAACCATACTACGAGGCATCGGCCACTCTAGTACCTAAGGAAAGAAGAACATTGATCCTGGGATCAAGTGCCACCTCGGGCTCCTTGCTCAGCAGGGAGTCTGCTTCTCCCTCTCTCTCTGAACCTCCTCCCTGCTTGTGCGCTCTATCTCAAGTAAATAATAATAATAATAATAATAAAATTAATGAAAGAAAAAGACAGCTTTATCACCTCCTTCCCAGATCAGCTTGGTTCTCAACTGTGAAGCTGTCGTGAAGCCAGTTCAAAGGTCTGCCTGCAAATATCTGTCCTTTGCAGAAGCAAGTTGTTGAAGACAGATCAACCCCAAAGGGATGGTGTGGTCTCATAGGAGGGGAGCCAACCACACCAGTTCTGGCTTTCTACCTGGAGCCCAAGGCTTCGGGAAGGGAAGAGCCGAGCTGGCAAGGTTCATCTGGCTGGAGCCAGCCCAGTGGCCCCCCGACCAGCTGTTTACCTCTGTCTCTCTCCATCTCCAGGGAAAGAAGGGCAGAATGAGGTCTGGGGGAATGGAGAAGAGGACCAGACCCTGAATTTCATGTTTTGTCTCAACTTCCACCAGGGTCAGGATGAGAAGCTGCATGCTTTTTTGTGCGTGCTAATGTTACGATGATCTCTCAGCGTGGTGTTGTTCATTCCTTATCTTGGAGAGCCACAGACTACTGGCCACGTGTTTTTTGTAAATAAAGTTTTATTGAAATGACAGTCATACCCATTTGGGACACACTGCCCATGAAGGCTCTTGCCCCGCAGTAGCAGAGCTAATTAGTTGCAACAGAGATCATTGGCCCACAGAACCCAGAATATTTACTATCTGGACTTTTCATCCTTGATAAAGGCCCTGCCTTATCTAAAACACCATGGGAGGAAGTCTCCCAGGCTTGAGGCTGATGCAAAAAACCCCTCCGTCCCAAACCATCTTTCTTTCATAAGCAAACCCGAATCACCATGTTTCCCTTTCCACCAGGTTGCCAGGAGGCTCAGAGCCAAAGTCTGTGCTCCGCTGTGGTACAGATTCCTGAATGACCTCTCCCATCCCTTGCTCGTATGGGTCCCATTTTCTCATCATTGTTTTAAAGCTTCTGCTCCTGGTTCATTTAGAGTAAGAGACTTGATATTCCTTTATTACGGAAGCAACTATGGTATAAATGATAAAGAAAAGAAAAAGAGCATGAGAACAGGATGGCACTCCAGCTCGGGGCAGGGCGGGGGGGTCCCTCTGCATCGTGATAAGCCTTAGCAGATGCCGCTCTCAGAATTCCCACGGGTAAGGCCCCCATTCTTTCCCTTCCAGTCAAAGCTCCCACCAGCTGAGCTCTCTAGACTGGAATTCTTGCATGCCACTGGGCAAGCTTCAGGCACTCCCTCTGGTCACTTCTAGTATGCTACCCGCTTCTGGTAGGCGAGAAGGTTCCAAACACACCGCTCATTCACGCAGCCCCTCCTGGGTGCCAAGGCCTGCACTGAGAGCTGAGGCCTAGAGACGGACGCCCAGAGCACAGTCCGTGCCCTGGGAGCCCTGCCACTCCACTCAAGGATACAACCTCATCAGCTTGGCCCAGCGGTGTGTGCTGAGTGCTGCCTGGGGGAGCTTTTCCCGGAGCAGGCTCCCAGTGGCCTGGAGACCCAGGGACTCTCTGGGCAGAGTCTGGCCGGGCTAGAGGACAGAGGTGTCCGGGGTCCAGCAAGAAGCCCATGAAGCCAAGCTCAGATACAGGACAATAACCCGCCCTGAGCACTGGGTTTCTGGCTGAGCAGTGTCCCACAGCTGTACCTGGAAACGGTCCACGTATCAATGAGGGACCGCAAGTGAGTTACAGAGGCTCTGCTTCCCCATCTCCTTATACCAACATCACGGCAGCAGTCTCAGGAGACAACAGGTGTGCCAGGCCCGGGAGAGTGGGTGTCTTATAAACAGCCGGAAGCTGTAACAGCAGCCCGGCCAGCGCGGCTGAGCCCAGCAGGCAGCACTAGGAAAGGAGTCCACAAGGCCCTGGAGGCTGTGAACCCAGCCATGGGGAGTCTGCTCTCCATGGGTGGGTCGCTGAACCCAGATGTTTCAAAGCCAGAGCTAAAGGACCTCATTCCTTGTCCTTTCTGAGCCACACAATTTGAACGTGAGCTCACCCAGGCAAGCCATCCCTTCCCTCCTCAGGAAAGGCAGGCTACAGCTGCAGTGTCAGCCACAGGCCCTGGGCCCTGGACTCCAAGTATGGACAGGGACCTGTCCCCACGGAGGCCAGAGTCTCTAGGGCTGCCATCCCGATAATCACCCCATTATTTGCTTGGAGTTTATTAGGAAGTTGCTGCCACTGGCTATTGGCAGGCTCTAATATTTACACCTAGCCTTCTCGAAGTCTCAAAAAATGCTGAACTAATAAAAGAGCCATTGCTACATACCACAGACAGGGAACTAACCAAAGCAAGACCGTGTGCGGGGTTGCATTTAACAAGAGGAGAGAGGCTTTTCAGGTTCTCTTTGGCTCCAGACTTCATGATTCTGATTATAATGCTCACCTGGGAGGCTGGGGGCAGAGCCCCTTTCCAGAATTCAGCTGGGTCCCCTTTTGAGCCATTCCTGGCCCAAGGCATGATGGAGCCGCATGAAGGCATGCCGCCCCATCCCCCACCTACCAAACACTATCAGGGCCCTGAGTGGGCCAGGCACGATGCGTGCATCAGAGCCACAGAGGGCATGAGACACGGTCCCTGCCTCAGCCAAGGCCAGTCCAGAGGAGGCATCACACGTGGGCAAAACACGGCAGCTGAGCTGGGGAAGTCCAGCAGGGACAGGAACAGGGACACCCAGGTACAGGGGGGAGGGAAGGCACGGCCCACACAGGGAGCCAGGATGTGTCCACGACAGAGCACAGTTACAGCAGATGAAGCTCTGAGAGTCACACCGGGACAGGCTCTACTCACACCAGACCTCAAGACAAGGAAAGGAGAGCTGGACCCTCACCACCCACACACGGGCCTCCGCTGCCACGTCCCAACCGTGTGGTTCTAAGGAGAGCCTTGACCCTGAGCCCTGGTTTCCTCATCTGTAAGACGGAGCTGCCACCCCACGTCAGGGAGCCATGATAAGCATTCAGGAGGCAAGGGGGAGCAATGGGGCCCATGGGGGGCAAGCTCCCACCTCATCGCTCTCAGCTCACATTGCTACTGGACCCCAAAACTCTGCTTCTTGTTGATCAAAACACACAACCTCACTGACATCAGCGGGGAATTCTCAAGCGACCGGAGACCAGGCCACGGCCCTGGGGTGGAAATCCACGGAGACCACAGAGGCCATGTGACAGAACAAGCCATGTCCCAGGCCAGGACGAGGTCAGTGCAAGGGCTCCTGGCTCGGAGCAGCAAGCGACCACGGAGCTGCCGTGGCACAGACACAAGCAGAAAAGAGAAGCACACAGTGATCTCGGCAAGGGATCGGAACGCGCCGCTCTGGGGAGCCTGGCCTGGCCTGAGGGGGGGACTCAGGCCTCAAGCTGGCCGGCATCCACTGCTCCAGGCAGCTGAAACAGAGGAAGGCCTGGGGGTGTCTAGGGGGCAGGGTGTCGGAGGGGGGAAGGAGGAGGTTGGTGGCGGGACCCTGGAGACCGCAGCCCACAGGGGAGCTGTAGCCTAGGTCGACCATCCCCTCTGCCTCTTTCAAGTTGGAGAGCCCAGACCAGAACCCTGCCTTCTCCACACATCGACAGCAAAACCACACAACAGCAGTCTGCCGTGGAGGGGGCAGGCCGACCCTGGCAACGCCAGCGCTCAGCCCATCAGCCATCACCTCTACAGCTGCCAGACCTCCCCCACAACGCCTTCCCCCACAGTGGTCCAAAGACACTGTCTCCAGGGGCTGAGGCAACGACGTGGGGTGGTGTTTTCCTCCCACCATTTCCTCAGGTGTGATGATCAGTCCGGGCTGCCTCACCTACCCACTTGAGATGCCTGGGCCCTGCCCAGAGGACAGAGGTGCACCCATCGACTAGTGATGTCTGCCACGGGTACAGAAGGCAGCCCCAGAGGTGTGTGTGCTGTATCCACCCCTCACCCCTACGGCATCTCTGAACCACAGCATCCCCTTCCGTCTGGAAGAAACAAACAAGAACAGACGTAAGGACTGGAGAAGACAGGAAAGCTGGGAGAGCTGGTCCAAAAGAGCAGCTGAAGCCAGGGAGGGAGGAAGAAGAGTTGTCGAAAATCTCCATAAGTCTCTGGGCTTTAAGAGCCATAGTAAACACAAGGGCAGAGTTTTCTAGTCCACCTTGCCTGCAGAGGTGTTTACTGAGAAGGCTCTCTCCGGGGAAAAGTTACTGAGAATAGATCTCTCTACTCAGCTAGCTGGCTCCCTGGCTTCAGCCCCTTTGCTCCAGACCCGAACAACGGGCCCCCAAGGAACCCAAGCAGCTCACACCCGAAGACCGAGAAGCTGGTATCTCAAGGTTGGGGCCCACAGCAAGGTGTGGGGGGGCCACTCGAGGAAAGAGAGGGACACAGGCCAGCAAGCTGGAAAGCTGGTATCTGGCAGGGGTCTCCAGGTGGCCTCAGCAGAGACACTGAGGGCAGAGCTTCCCAGTGGGGACCAGAATGCCCCCAAAATCAAAGCCAGGCACATACCGCAGCCCCAAGGATCAGCTCACACTGGCCCAGAAGGACTTAGATACTCCCGAACCTGGGGTCTCCACATCTAGGATGCAGGAGGACTCCGAGGCGGGAGGGAGCCCAGTCCTCGCCACCACCCGCTTAGCTGCAGACCCCTGGGTCACTGCAGAGAACACGCCTTCTCCTCTACCTACTGTGACAACCATCGTCATGAGATCAGCAATAACTCCCCTTGTTGGGGCCTTCCGTGCCCCAGGCCCCAGGCTCAGCATCGGACACACCCTGCAACCCAAGGAAAGCCATCATCTCCCTTCAGGGAGGGACGCAGGCTCCGAGACAGGGGGGAAGGGCCTTGGTCACCCAGTGAGAAAGGGGCAGAGCCAGGGCCACCCCAGGCCTGGCAGCTCCACAGCAGGGCTCTGTGCCCACCAGGTTCTGCTTCTGAAAGCACCCTCAGGACAGTCTGTGTGCACCCAAAGGAGTAAGGATCCCAGGATACTCAGAAGAGCCCAGGGTCACACTCAGAGGTCATTCGGGCACCTCACTTCCTCCTGGTCCTGTGTACCTTTCTCTGCTCCCTGACCCTTTCCAAAGCACCCAGAGCAGCTGGCCACAGAGCCTGGTCCCAGACATTCACATACGCAGGCACACACGCACACCCATACACGCACATGGACGCACGCGTCAACACATACACACACACACACACTTCCTCCCAGACATGTCGGTCCACCACTCTTACTTCCCTGACCTCCTTAACATAAATGAACGTGCCGACATGGGGCTCTTAGGGCTCTGACATGCTAGCCCACCTCCCACCCAGGGGCTCTCCTGACACTCTTCCCCACTGCTGGTCCCACCATTCTAAACCCTTGCTTATTTTTCAGGAAAGGTAACGAGTGAAAAATTTCTGCTTTCCAGCCCCTGCTTCTCAGAAGCTACGTGGGCTTTTACTTCTTATCAAAAGAGGAAACTTCAACGTAATAGAAGTAAATGAACTTGAAGCCCTGCCCACTCCAACCCGCCCCCCCCCACATTCCCCCCCAAAAACGTGATGGTTCCACACTCAGAAACCACACTTTGTATCCAATTCCAAATCCAAGAGCCTATCCCCTTCCGGTCAACTTCACCCGTTCTGATGTAGCCCACTCACCATCTGTCCTTCTCAGATACACCCCTCAGCACTGCTCCTCCTGCCAGAGGAGTCACCTGAGCGGCAGGCAGGACAGAGCATTTTGCGGAATAAAGGAAACAAAAGCAAAATGGAACCCCCAAAAAGACTACATTTCCAAAACTCAAGTGCACACCCAAAGCGGGAGAGACAGAACTCCAGGTTGGTCTGACAGCTATGTCTTGTAGAGCTGCGAGTCCCAGATTTCTTAAATACACAAAGCCATAGTTCCCCAAAGGACATCCCCTCCCTCTCTGCCCCCTGCAAGCTGCACCTGGGGCCAAAGGTCAGCCCACCTGTGGCCCAGGCCTGGTTGGTCTCCATGAGAGAGGACAGCCAGGAAGTCACTGACCCCAGCCTCACGGTGCTCTCCTACTTCCCCGGTGGGCCTGGCTGCTTTCCCTAAGAGCAAGAAATCTCCAGCTCTGTCCCCTCCCCACCAGTGACACCTCCCTGCCTTGGTCCCCAACTTGGTTACTGGAGGTTTCTGGGAAGGATACAGTATCACCAAATCTAGAGACAAGTCTCTTTGAGGGAATAAAACCTAGCCTGTCTGCACCCTTGCCTGAGCAGGACTCCCACCGTGGAGAGGGGACCCTGGGGCTGTGCGCGCAGGTCAGGCATGGAGCAGGGAACCCACTTCACTCCCATCTGCTTCCAGTGCACACGAGCAGACGGACGTGGGACCTTTTCAGCTGGACATTAATCATTTGCAGCAATGGACACCCAAAACCTCGCAGAGGGAACGGAGGAAGCCCCGAGGTGCTAGACAGCAAGGCTCCCCGAATTAGGTGCGCCCGCATAAAGGGAAACAGAGGCCCTGAGTCTGCTCTCTCGGGTTCTGCGTGCAAGGCCCCACAGCAATCAGACTGGAGAGGCTAGCGGTGCAAAACGCCCAGCGGATTGTCAGCAATGAGGTATAATTGAAAGGATTAACATGAATGCGATGTTTCCCTTCCAAAAATTCGAGGAACGCCACAACGACTCTCATCTGGGCTGGTATGACTCATGTTTTTAATAGAGGAACTTAATTTTCACTTCTGAGGAATTTGGACTCAGGGAAACATTGTCTAAGAAGCGTTCATTTTACTCCAGCGACAGTAAGCCACGACACCCTGAAAGTAAAAATAAAGGTCCCCAGTCTGTCCCTTGTCTCCCAGAGCTCACTGTGAGCCACAAGAGGCTCCTCCGAGGGCCTGCCCGGAACATGAGGTCTCCCGGGAAAACGTGGGGTCTGAGGTCAGCCAGGCAGGTCCTAACTCAGCGTGGTGGCCTGTGGCCACGACCTGCCTGTCTCTAGGACACTACTTGAGCCATGCCCATTCAAAGGGCAGCTGGCAATGCTGCGCAGGGGCCTGGACAGGGCATGTCACGTGAGCAGAACATGAGGCTGTCCACCAGCATGAAGGATGCCAGGACACAGCTGGACCGGGCACCTTCTTCCTCATCTGGAAGGCTCCAGATAACGCAGCCCCCAGTGCCTCCTGGAGAGGTTCACCCCATCATCTCGACCCTATGGCATCCTCCTCCCAGCAGAGCTGGCTCCCAGGAGACTGAGCCCTAAGATTAGACTCCTCCCTCTGCTCAAGGCTGGGTCCTCACACTTGGCATGGGTCGACAAAACCAAGGCTCAGAGGTCAGGACAACCTGTCGCCATCCCCAGCTGCCCTGTTAGTGGAGGAATGAGACATCACGGGAGCCCCAGCCATGCCCGTCCCATTCCAGACCCCTCCCTACTGGCAGAGTCAGCACGCCCACCTCCATCTCCCTGCTCTGAGTCTCCACAGAGACCCTACCTCCCAGGGCCATCCCAGCCCAGCACCCTCCACTCCAGATTCTGATGAGTGTCAAGTTTTACCTAAAAACTGAACCCGGGCTGAGCCTCTGGAGCGCAGACTTCTTGAAGCAACAGTGCTAGGCAAGACCGTGTTTCTGCCTCTTTACCTTCCCAGAAGCATCTTCTTACTCAGACGGCGCCCGGCAGGTCCCCTGGCACACACGTGTTTCCAGCTGACCCCTGGGTCCTGAGGGGGGAAGTGGGATCATGGGAGCCAAGAAGCTGATTCGAGGCACCGCCTTCACATGCTGAAGAGCCCCTACAGGTGAGAGTTTCCTAATCGAGCATGCCAGGAGGGAGGATGTGCCAAAATATCACTGTCCCCGAGACGCTCATCGCTGCATCCTGGCAGCTTGGTCACCCGGCCAGCTGCGGCAGGACGTCCCTCCCGACCGCTGCACGCCACTCACCACGGCTTCCACCGGACCCCGCAGCCCCCAGGAGGATACCCACGACCCCCACCCCCATCCTGCCATGAAGAACAGCTATCCAGATCCCCTCCCCAACTCCTCCCCACCTCTGCTCCGGCCAAGGGAGAGGCACTCATTTATAAGTTGCAGATAATGTCACCCACCATTCATCCAAATGTGTCACTAACATCCCATTAGGCTGTAATTATTTTTTAATTAAAACTAAGAAAACTGGCATGCCTGTGCCGACTTTATGCATCTGTTATGGGTTAAAATAGCTTTTAAAAAATGTTTCGGAGACCGCAGTCTATTGTGGCCGCGGCCTCTGCCAAAGAAAACGCAAGCTTGCTTATTTTCTCCATGGGGCGCAACAGCGCCTGTGTGTGCCGGAACAGGATCGGCTGGCCGTGAAAAGAATTCTAAATAAAACACAAACATGGAATTTGGCAACGCCACAGAAGCAAGCTTAAGACTAATTCCAGCATGCGGACGGCTCTCACATAGTAAGTCTGGCTCCAGCATAAATGAAACCAGGCACTGTAAAATACCAAGCGAGCCGGAGTCTCAGCTTAAAGGGACAGAGCGCTGGTTCCAGGTATAAAAGCTTATTAAGCCGGCTTGCACTGGCTCCATAAATCCATAGGTTATTAGCTGTTTGCTTTCAGCCAATCCCTCCTTAAAGAGATGCATATTAAGAGAGAGAACAACAAATGAAAACCATCACTTTGCACTTGACTTTCAGTGCGGCGGTCCTGGAAATACGGTGCTCATTACCTCAATTAGAGGAGAGACTTTCTGAAACCTCAAATACCCACACACTCGAAGGGGAGGAGGGAAGGAGGGTGGAGAGGGAGAGGGGGCACGGGGTGCCAGGTAAGACTGCCCCATCCCTGTTGGAAGGATGAAAAGGACACCGAGACCCAGAGCTGTCAGCAGGCAGGACTCGGCCACAAGGGGAAAAGCCACGTGGAGGCTGGAATACCTCCACCCAGGGAAACAGCAACGATAATGACTGTGATAGTAGTAATTATAGCTATAATGACAATAAAAATATTATAGTAATACCTGCCAATACCCACCACCTTGGTGCAACAGCTGCTGCTGAAGGTGGCGTAATGGAACCAGGAAAGGGTTTCAAGCATGATGAGACACTTAAGGGCCCTGAAGTCAGACTGCCTCAGTTTCCCAATCTATAAAATGGGAATGGCAGTGCCTTCCTTGCAGAGTTGGGGTGAGGGATACTGAGGACGAAGCCCACACGAAAAGTTTAGCCAAGTGCTACCTATCCTACTAAGTTGCAGCCCCCTCATTGTATGGACCAGGAAACTGAGGTTCCTAAGGCTAGGTCACTCACCAAGGTCAAAGAGCTGGTAAGTGTCAGAGCCGGGATTTCAGACCAGCCGCCTAGCTCCAAAGCCAGCAGTCCTCGCACACGCACTCCTGGGTGGGTCACACCCGCACCGGGCACGTTTTCCAGGACTGTGAACTGGGGTAGACAAGGGGATGTGGCCTCTCCTAGAAGGTAGTGAGAAGACAAATTCTTCCCCAGAGAGAGATTTGCCCTCAAAACCTCTCAGCAGGCCTTGGTACTGAAACTCGGCTGCACACCGCTGTCCAGGGAGAATTACAAAGTTTGGGGAGGAAAATAATCAAAGGGCCTCTGCCATAAACACCCTGCACTGGGCAGGGGGGAGGTGACCCTTGCTGTGCCGATAATTCTCCTAGGCCACCACACGTGCACACACAAACACAGACACACAGCAGACACGCTCGAGTTAACACTGACGTGTACAAACACATAGCATACACACATAAACACATGCATATGCATGGACCCCCCCACAGACACATGTACAAATACATGCACACACATATATTCACACGCCCACACACATATGTATGCACGTTCACAGGTACACACATACACACACACAAATACTCACATGTAAACACACAAAAACACGGGGCCTTTTATTACGGGGTCTGTGCCAGGCCCAAGGACCCTGGCAGAGGCAATGGGAAAAACCAGGGAGAAAATTACATGAGGCAATGTTTGGCTCCAAATAAAAAAGCCATGGAATGTTTTCCCTCAAGTGCTGGCTATTTCTCGCAGATCCACTCAGACCCGGATCCTGCGCAGACGGCAAGGCAGCTCAGCCTTGCCTAGAAGGAACCCCCGACCATCCCCGTCCCCAAGGTGAACCAGCTGCGGTCCTCCCAGGGCTACCAGCCACCGGATCGGGCGTGGCGGGGACACCCCAAGCAACCCACAGAGGCCACAGTCCATCTGCTTATGGCCGCTCCTCAGTGAAATACACGCTTAGCAAAAACAGGGCCCAGGACCTGGTCCTGACCCTCTGACTCCACCCCCTCCCCTGCTCTGCAAGCCTCCGCCGCCTGGCTTGGTGACGTCACACTCCAGTGGGCTCTGAGCTGCTCTTCCTGAAAAGATGCACGTCTTAGAAGATGCGGACTAAAAATACTCCTGGCTTCTCAGAGCCAGTTTACAAAAATAATTATATTTTCTTTAAGAAAATAGATTATAGGCAAGTATGTGTCCAGCTATTTTTAGTTCCTATTCAACTCTGCTAATTTTTTCTCATAATAATCGCCGCAGACTTTGTTTTAAAGCCACCCCCCACCCCATTAATAATTGTGTTCTGACTTGGCACAGGGGTAGGAGTTGGTGGGGGGGAGGGGCACACCACCTTCCATAGACATGGAGGTCTGAGCTTTGCCCCAAGGTGACAGCATCTGAAAATCACTGGGACAAGGAACGTCTGGCCATCTTGTTGGAGACCAGCTCAAGCTCAACCCAGTATTCTTTTGGGTGATGCTCTGTATATACCTTAACCCAAACCTGGGTTGTTCACAGAGGACATCAAACTGGGGTTCCTGCCCTGAAGGGGCCTACAATCCAGCAAGGGGTATGTTGTGGGTTGAAGAGTGCCACCCGTCCCCCCCGAAGCCCCAGGTCCATAACCAAATCCTTGGAATCTATGACTGTGACCGTATTTGGAAAAAGGACAGTGGCAGAGATAATTAAGTTCAGGATTTGAGATAAGATCATTCCAGATTATCTGGGTGAGCTCTAAATGGAATGACCATTGTTCTTATAGTGTGGGAAGAGGACAGGTTCCAAGGATGAGGCCATGACTACAGATGCAGAGCTAGAAGATGTGGTCACAGCCAAGGCATGCCAGGAGATCACCAGAAGCCGGAGGCCAGGAACAGATTCTCCCCCTGGAGCCTCCAGAGGGAGTACAGCCCTGCCGACCCCTTGAGTTTGGACTTGTGGCCTCACGGAACTGTGAGGTGACAGTGGTCATCAGCTGTGACAGCCCGAGGAACTAATACAGAACAACAGAAATCACAGCCTCACAGAATAATCCTTACTGCAGTCCCACAATTATTTTCCCTCTGGCACAAAGGACCCGAGGTCATGTGATCACAGAGGCAGACCCTACAGTCCAACTCAGGATGCCCCCTCTCCAACTCCTCCCAGCCCAGCTGGGAAGCCAAGGACGGCATGATAATCCCCAGGGGACAGGGACCCAGAGAGGCTCTGAGAGGGGTGGGACCCAGGACACCGGCCAGCTAGCCCTTGCTCGCAGGTGTTCCGGCTCTAGAGGACACAGCTCTTTCTGCTAAACCAAGCCCAAACTGTCACCCAAAGGACACAGCAAAAAGGAAAGTGAAAATTGTCCACTTGCAGAATTTTCTTCCCCAAACTCTCAAGCTAGCAAAATGTTCAGCTGACTGCTAAAAACCAGCAGCCTGGGAGACAGGCCGTCGCTGGGAAGCACTTAGGAGAGATGCAAGAGACCCTTACCCCAGGGTGAGACCCGCAAAGGAAACGTCCTGAGTGAGGTGGCCACTGGAGCCCGGCCACGGGCGCCACGTCTGAGCTCAGCAGGAGCCAGTTCCCTTCTGGACCCTCACGGGAGTGGGGCCAGTGGTGATCCACATCCCTGAGTCTTGGCGGGTCAGGGGAGGACGCGAAGAAACCGGGACTCTGGAGCACTGCGGCGGGAACATAAACTGTGGCCACCGCTTTGGGAAACAGGTGGGCGGTTCCTCAATAAGTCAGAACCAGAATCACCACGGGGTCCAGCCATCCCACCTCTGCTGTACACCGCGAGCACTGAAGGCAGGGTCTCAAACGAGTAGCTGCACACCCCTGTTCACAGAAGCACACTTCACAGTGGCCACAGGGTGGGAACAAACAAGTGTGCATCCCAGGACAAACGGACAAACACGACAGCGGGGTACCCACCAGATGGGATATCATTTGGCCTTTCCAAGGAAGGGCATCCTGGCATGGGCTACAGCATGCATGAACCTTGAACTCGCTGTGCCCAGTGAAACGAGCCAGTCACAGGGGGAGAAATATCGTCTGATGCCACTTCTGTGTGACAACCCAGAGGAGTCAAACTCACAGGGACAGGAAGTAGGATGCAGGAAGGGGGAAACAGGGAGTTAGCGCTTCATGGGGATAGAGCTTCAGTTTGGGGTAACCAGAAAGTTCTGGAGATGGACGGTGGTGGCGAGAGCAGAGCACAGCACAGCGGGAACGTACTTAATGTCACTGAACTGTCACCCAAAAATGGTTGGATGGGTGACTTTTGTATACTTCATTAGGAAAAAAAAAAAAAAAAAATCCAAGAGCCCTATCCTCGCACCGTGGTGAGAAAGCGTCTGTGGAGAGGGTGCGCACAGAGCCCAGGGTGCACAGCAGGCCCTCAGGCAATGGTTCCTTTACTATCAAATCAGGACCTGGAGGCACTTGTTAATAAAGCACAAGGAAACTGGAGCAGAGGGTGCATGGGGGGGGGGGGGGCAGCCAAGTACAGAGCTAAGGGTCAACTTGTGCACCCCATGGGCCTGTGCCATCGGCCATTCCTCACCTCCCATTAACAAAGCAGTAATTTAAAATGTCTAGCTTTATGAAAAGATTCCAAATGCCCCTGTCTCTGCAGGTAGTGGCTCCGTTCTCGCATTAACCTCTTTCAAGAAGTTCTAAGCCCCCTGACTCCCATTGAAATCGAGTCCTGGCCTTCTATTTTCCAAGGGTGCAGCACCCTGGGATTCAGCCGCTCATGCCTCTCCCTCCGGGGCTCCCACTCACACCTCCCACTCACACCTGCCAGGTAGAAGGCCAGGAGGAAGGCTGTCCACGAGCCAGAGAGCAAGGCTGGAGCAGGCTGTATCCCCTAGACCCAAAGAAACCCGGGTTCAAATCCCACTTCTGCTGTCCACCAGCTGCGCAATTTCAGGCACATTCCACCACCTCTCTGGTGTGTCTCCTCGACTTTGAGCGACAGACTAGGTGACCTCCTAAGAAAGGTGATGGGAGGCCTCAATATCTAGGAAGGCCCTGCAGAGGGCCTGACACACAGTGGGGGCGCAGAAATGGTAACATGACTATAACCCGGTGGCCCCATTGCCAAGTGTAATGACTGGACCCGGTGGCCCCATTGCCAAGTGTAAGAAAGATGCTGGTGCAAGAGTTATAGCCACGGCTGATGCTTCCATGCCCACACACCACGGTCACACGCCAGCCCCTAAGGAGGGGCCTGAAGCAATGAGTAGGCAACAGCCCCCCCACCAAGGTGTGAGGGCAGGCTATGTGTGAAATCCCACCCAGAGGGACCCCTGCCCACCAACGGTTTCTCCCCACAGATTTCTGGATTAAATTGGCCAGCCTTGATTATGTTTGGATAAACTATATTTCATGGTTTAGACTATTCGGGTTTGATTGTGAAATATGTACGGCACACAGCCCCTCCCCCTTGCCTGGCCTTCGGGTTTAAAAAGTCAAGTACATTTTGTTCCCACCATCAAGAAAAAAAAAAAAAAAAAGACAACACCAGGAACACCTCAGGCTTTAAGGAGAACCAAAATCTGTTTCTCTCCAGTGAAGAAAAATTGCTTCTACGGGACTTGGTGCAAAAAATGAGGAGGTGGAGCACTGGCCTGGCTCAATGGGAGGACTATAAGACTATTGATCTCAGGGCTGTAAGTTCAAGGCCTATGTTGGGTGTAGACATTGCTTAAACATGAAATCTTACACACACACAAAGTGAGGAGGTGACTGAGAGCATTCTGTGTCTCCTCTTTCTCTCGGAGACATGAACTCGACCTCTCCTGGGTCTTCACCGTCCACCAGCATTTCCCGAGTCGGTCACTGGAACCCTGGAGACACGGGTTTACAGGGACCTGCGATAAGGCTGCGATAAGGACACCTACCAGGTCCCTGCCTCCCAGCCAGACCCCAGAAACCCAGCCTGAGGGCGATGAGATGAGAACATCTTTCCTGGTGCCCCAAGCCTCTTCTTTTGTGCCAGAGTTCCCTTTGGTGAGCTAAAGTTTGATTCTCTGGGTTCTCATAAGTCACTCACAAGTTGGACCCCACAGGGGCGCCCTGAACTGGAGGAGGCTTGCCAGGTCAGCGGACTTCTGGCTGACACCCATATCCACGTCTGTCACTGGTCACACATTGCAAGAAGCTGTCTGACCTCTGGCCTCACCTTCTCCATCAGGAAAACCTCAGAGGATCTGTAGAACCCTCCCTGCCCCGGGAGGCTCAGTCCTTTCAATTTTCTTCTGCAGAGAAAGCATTCCTGTCCAGCCCGGCGACCTAGGCAAGAACCCTACTGAGCTCATTCCTGGACCCCTATGCCCTGCCCCAGATTAGGCAGCAGCATGGCTGGCGAACAAAGACCATAGGGACCCTCCCAGGACCATGTCTGAATGTGGTCTGGCTTCCTCGAGCGAGCTGCATTTCCAATGCCCCTGTTTGAGCCATTCTGAAACCAATGGGAAGCAGGAGGGGAGAGCTACAAGTTCTGAGCCCCAAGATCCTCATGAGCAAAAGGGGGGCCACCTCTTTTTAGGGGAGTTAAGAGGATGGAGTGGAATGAGCAAAGTATGCAAAGTGCCCAGGACAGTGTTGGCACCTAGTAGGCCTGCAGAAAACCCTGGCAAGTCACAGGAACAGCGACAGTGGTGATTTCCCGGGCAGCAAACTTGCAAAGGGATGGCAGCCAAGTAGTCATCTTCGGGCATCGGGCGGGGGGACCCACGTCTTCTCAAGAGCCCAGCTTCCTCCTCTGTGCCTCTCACACCTCCCACCACCTCTGCTTCTCCGCATGCTGGTGCTCAGCGGTGACCACCCCGACGCAGTGGCCATTCAGCGGAACCTCCAGTGCAGGGACGATGGGCAGATACTTCCAGTGTCCCCAGTTCACACGGAAGGAAACTGAGGCTTGGGGAGAGGAGGTGGCTAGACAGAAGTCACATTCATACCCAGGCACCTTGAAGACACGGACCAAGCACAGTCCCAACTCTGCGGCTTCCCACAGTGCCTCCAGCCCTCTCCCAGCAGCATGTGTCCACAGTGACATTTCGTTTCAAACACAAACCCATCCACAGAGCCCCAGGAAGGGATGGGGCAGCCAATGATCCAAGCACAGCCACGGAACGTCTCAAACCAAGGACACACGGAGGCGTGTTCCAACCGCAGATGGCAAAACTGAGGGTCCAAGAAGCTAAACGTGCAGGGCTCCTCCGAGCAAAGACTCTGCTGCCAAATCAGATTGTGTGCTTCACGTGGCTGTAGCTAGAGGCCGAGCCCCCAGCCTGAACTCAGGCGGGGGTGATCCGGCCTGGTGGGCAGAGCCTAAAGGGCACAGGGCCCATGTCACAGTGTCCGTCTCAGCAACCCCATCTAGATCACAAAGGGGTTGCAAGGGATGATCTCCTGAAGCCCCGGCCCTAGGTCATTAGAGATGAACTGAAGCCACAGGTCACCTGGAGGGAACCCATTTCTGGACTACTCCGCCCCACTCCACGTGGAGGGCCCCCAGCCTCCTCCGCCACATTCAGATCCCCTTCAAAGTGGCAGAACACGGCCGTCTGCCCCGGGATCTCTGATGTCGGTGGCCAGTGCTGGTTCTTCACATCCACTAACTGCTTTAAAGCCCTGCATCCAGCGCTGCATTAAAAATTAATTACACATGCTATTTTATTGCTAGTGCATAATGTAATGAGCACCAGCTGTGCTAAACAGTCAAACTCCTTTTTAAGACAGCTATAAAAAAAAAAAAAGGAAGGAAGGAAAAAAGAAAGAAAGAAAGAAAGAAAGAAAGAAAGAAAGAAAGAAAGAAAGAAAGAAAGAAACTGAACTTCCAAATGCCTCTCCTGTCAGAGCAGAAAAACAGCAACATCTTGTACGGATTTGAACAGAATTCTTTGATTTAGCTCTGCCTTCAGAACGTCTGAAGGGCCGGCTCGGAGCGAAACAGAATCTGGCATGGTTGCAGTGGTCTCCTCTCCGGGACATTGCTGGGACTCCTTTTATCCAAGGACAGTCACACTGGTAGGTGCCCCTGCATCCTCCCCGCCCCCCAGCAGGCAGCCCTGCCCTCCTTCTGGCCCCCTGGAAAAGCGGCGCCCGGCCCCGTAGGTGCTGGAGCAGATGCGACTCCTGGCCCGTCGGCTTTCCTGGAGTCCTCCTCAAGCCCTGCTGCCCTCTGCCACCTCCAGCAGCCTGGAGAGTCGCTTCCTCGCCCTGGGGCCCTTGCCATGCTCGGTGGCTTCTCCTGGTACCTCCCTTAGTCAGGAAAGGAGGCACCTGGGTTCTAAAGACAGGTGGTCCAGCGCCGCCTCTGCAACGGTGTGATCCCCAAAAGCAGGCAGACACTGAGTAGAATCCACTGAACAGGCATGCGAGAATCACCCATGGGTGGTAAATGCCCGACCACCAGCCCCCTTGGCAATGTAGACATCGCGAGGTGTACAGATGACTCTTTAAATTTTTAATGACTCTCCTGAGAGCGCTTTTCCTCCAGTGAGCCAACCCCCACTGGCACTGGAACCTGGTCAGCCCCGAAAGACTCACAGCAAACACGACTTTGCCGAGGGAATCAAGGGAGCACGTCTCGAGCCTTCCCCAGACCAAGGGCTTCTGTCCACACACGTTCATCCACACTCAGTTCGCTTCTTCCCCTGCCCATACTCACCCCTCCCTCCAGAGTCTCCACGGAGGCTCTCATGCCCTACTGGGGAGCCCCTGCATCTCGGGCAGCATCACCCTTTGGCTTCCCGCTGATCCTCCAGTGTTAATCAAACCCAGTTCAGAATGAAACTACAGCGTGCTTCTTGTTCTGGTATGAAATGTGCAAAGCACAGACCATATCATTAACATAAAACTTCCAGAAATAAGGCCACTTTCCAGACAGACTGTATTAATTGCATCAAGCTTCTACAGCTGGGGTGGTCTAATCCACAGTGTCCCATTGGATGGCTCCGGTTATAAAAACCAACACAAACGAACACTGGGATATAATTGAAGGAGGAGAACACGATAGATTCTACTGTTACACCCTACTATTTACTTACAGGTATTCTTTTATCTTTATTGTCCCTTTAACCCATGCCAAGAAACCCCAGACTAGTTAAATAACACAGCAAGCAATTTCAGTAGAAAAGTAAATTGAATTTAACTTTACAAGATTGCCCTGTGATTTCAGCATCTACTAATGACTGCAACTGACTCCTTCTATTAAATCCAAACACTTCCACTTCCCCGAGCTGGGATCCTGTGTGTTCTTGCGTGAGACCTTGAACTTCACCGAGCACATGTATTAATCACGGGAGCTGATGACCATTTGTGGCTTTTAAATATGCAATGAAGTTTCTAGGTTTCTTTTCCACCTCACAATGCTGGTACCTGATCTGAGCCAGCCAAGAGGCTAAATGCGTTTAAGAATGGAACCTGGAGATCCAGCCTGATGTAAAATTTCAGACACGTAACCGTGTCTTCTGCACAAGCAAGAGTCAGAACTTCTATAGGGCTCACTCAGCATGAGGCTCGGGTCACAGAACCTGGCGATATATAACCTCATTCGATCCTCAAAACAAGCTTTCAAGGCATGAACTATCACCGCTCCCATTTTATAGGTGGAAAAACTGAGGAACAGGGAGGAAAACGGCTTGCCCAAGGTCACAAAACCATTCAGAACAGCACCCTTCACTCGGGCAGGGGATGTTGACAGTCATGGAAACCCTGGAAGGGGAAACGGTTCAGAGGAGCTTTCCAAGACCCAGATGTTTCCGAACCGGCCTCCGAACACCCCACGCCTACTCTGGGGACCTGAGCCAAGTCACGTGCCCAGTCATCCACAGCAGCCAGTAACTGAAACACATCAACATCATCTGTTCTAGAAGTCAAATGCGAAGCCTCATTTTTAAACATCACGTATGTATCACATGATACACACGTCCGAGGGAGAACAGCTCCTTCAAGGTCACCAGCCAGGTGGAGTGAGGGCCAGGACCACAGCCAAGCTTCTCCACTCCACCGGTGCCCGGGAAAGGTCCCTACATGAAATTTCTCAGGGAAGAAACTTCAGTTTCCAGGAACGCCCAGACTCAAAGCCCTCCCAATATCTCAGCAGGGTCAAAAAGCAAAGAAGAGCCCCTCCCCAGTCCCTCCTCCCCACCATGACCATCAGGAGGTTGGCGGTGGAGGGCCCGGGAGGCAGGGCTGTTGGGGACACCGCCAGCCAGAGCGGGACACAAACACACACACAAACCTGTGTGGCTTGCTCCCCCATAAAATCACATCATTCTATAAATAATTGTGAATGCCTTCACGGGCACGCAATTAACCTGTGTGAAACACGGTTACTCCGGGGTTTTCCATATTAATTTGAAGAGATAGGTTCAGTGCATCCTGATCTGAAAAGAGACAAAACAAAGTAAGGATGGCGGCCCCTCTCCGTCTTTACAGAGGACTGCTTCTTCCTAACGGGTTACTGCGAATTCAATGACTCCATTCCAACTACTAATTAAACAGGCACTAAAAACACTTCAGCAAACAGCCCAGTGCCAGGGACAGAAGCCACAAAGGGACAAAAACCTCCGGAACAGGGTATCTTCAGGTACGGAAACTGATCGGAAAGCGTGGGGCAGGCAAATTAACGGGGATCCAACAGTGAAAAAGGACAGCACCAGAAATCACGGCCCGGCGCCACAGGCCCAAGAGCCGGTCTCCAAGGAAGGTTGGGAAGGGTGGTCTCAGAGACCCCAAGAACAGACCCCACCCTGCCTTGATGCCCTCTCTGGGCACTAACATGCATTTGGGGGCTGCTCACAGACTCTATGCCCTCATAGCGTCAAGTTCTAAAACCTCAGAGGGCCTCTAAACCAGATGAGCCAATGCGAGAGGCGAAGCAGGTTTCAGATGACCAGCCAGGTCAAACCCACCTCTGCCCTTCCATCCCCTTCCAAGAATCGTCTCCGCAGGTCCCCATTCCTGCTCTCCCCGTCTCCACCCCTGCAAGCTGTGGGAGGGCCAGACCCACTGTGCCTGACCCCACCTTGGTTTGCACAGCGCCAAAGTCATACAAGAATGACTGAATGTGGGCTATGAGAACTCCCCACCTCCAAGCCTCACTTTCTCATCTGCAAAGTGGGGAGAAGAGAACCTACCTCCTAAGGTCACTATGGGAATTAAATTCAAGAATGCACACCAAAAGCCCTGTGCAATCCTGCACACGGGATAGGCCCTCCACATGTGGTCCCTTGAAGGAAGGGGGTGGCGCTGTGGCTGAGGGCAAGCAAGGGAGGACATGTGGCTACCAGAGCCAACAGAGGGTTAAGTGAAGGCCCGGGCGCACCTCTGCCAGGGGGAATCATGTTTCTGTACCACAGAACTTGCCTGAGTCTAGTCAGAAACCCTCAGGCTGATCGTTGAGAGCACGACCCCCCCAGGCGGCGGCAGGGGGCTGCAGAACTCATTACAGGAAGCTCTGAGAGCAGGGCAAAGCACCCCGATGAAGTAGGCACCCCTCACTCAGCAAGCAGACATCACAGTGCAGCCCTACAGAGCTGGGATGGGAGCTCCGGTCACTCCAGGCGCCCGGGCAGCCCAGGGCAGGGAGCCGGCCGCTTTGCTGGTGGGGCCAACTCCTTCCTGGACAGTTTTAGTCTTTGCTTTGTGCATTCAAGGCGTGAGCCCAGGACTATGATGCCACCATACACCACAGCGGGAGCTGCTGAAGGCCGCAGGCCACCTGACCAGCAGGAAGGCCTGCGAGGCTCTGGCCCCCCGCAGAGCTGAGGGTCTCTACCAGGGACCGTCCCTCGGGACAGCTTCAATTAAAGCAAAACCTGCCCCAGAAAAATAGTTTTCCCTTCACTACCCAAATCAAAAGAGAGCCTGCAACGGGCCCAGTGACAAAGCTGGGACAAACTGAATGGGCTCCAGCCCTACACAGCCCCCCACCTCTTTTCCTGACCGCGGCCAGAAACCAGACCTGGGGCCCTCATCCCCACCTGTGTCTATGTCAGCATCCCAGCACCAGGCCCTCAGGGGGAGAGGCTGGGATGGGAGGCCTGTGCCCACAACTCCAGGGACCCCGAGCCCCAGCAGGAGTTGGGTTGTTTTGGGGGAGAGAGGTGGGGGGCGTTGTGCGGTGGCTGCCCATGCGTCCGCCTGTACGAAGGCCAGCCACGCAGACCTGCCAGGGGGCACACAGTGGGGACGCGCATGGCCCCAGCCCACAGGCACCCCACAAGGCTTCACCCCCTCCCATGGCCACAGCTGAAAGTCTCCTTCAGAGCGACTCTTTTTGTTTCAATGTTAATAGGCAACACATTCTGGCAAAGAGAAACTTGGCATTGTGGACTGCTCCAGCGATGTGCACAAGCAGCCGGGGAGTCTCCCCCCAGTGCTGTCTGCAGGGTGGGGGGCAGTGACTGGGGCGGGGAGGAGACGGCAGTGGTGAGGGCAGGAGAAAACTTCAGATGTTAAGTGTTATCCAATCAAGCTTTAGCCAAACAGCCCAAAGACATGAACTCTGGAAGCTGCAGGAATGCATTCTGGGAGTGAGACACTCAGAACGGGCAGAGGTGTTGGGGGACCTCCTGACCAATGGGGACAGGGGCACAATGACGTGCTTCCCCACTTCCCCTGCGCCCCCCAAAATGCCTTTAGGGGTGGGACTGCACATCCTCCCTGGGGCCCCACCTTGCCCGGCCCACCTGGGAGAGGCAGCTGCCAGCCTGGCCCAGGGCACACCCCGCCATCCCTGGGAGCCCGCCCTCCCCACCGCGGCCGTCTGTTACCTGACAACTGACACTGGCATCCAAAGGGAGCCTCCGTCTGACCCTCACCCTGAGTCCCGTCACCCGAGACCGGGCGCGCGCTGCAGCACGGCAGGGGGAAGCAGGGCGGCAGAGCGCCCAGGGTGCGCAGAGGTGGAGTGATCACGGATGAGTGAGGGTGGGAGGAGGCAGCTATGGGGGCCGTCGCTGGCAGCTGGGCAGGCCTGCACGGCCCTGGAGAAAAAACAATAAAAAAGACTGGTCAGTCGGGCCCTGGACCATACAAGGGACCCGGGGTGTGGGACAGGGGCCCGGGGCAGAGGGCTGCAGGCCACCCTTCCAGAAAGGGAGGCCCCGGGGTGCCTGGCCCTGCAGGAAGGCGACCAGGCACAGGCAGGGTGCAAGAGGCCAGGGAAGTGGGTGGGGGGCCTCGTGGACTCCTCCTTCCACAGCTGCCAGGATGGGCTGTCTTGGGACCAGACTCCCATCCCTGGGGGGCCCAAAAGAGGTTGTCAGAGCCCTTGTACCTGGGAAGCCCCCCCACCCACCACGTGGAGGCTTCTGGAGGGTTCCGGAGCTGGCTCCCTTTGGGGATTCATTCCCAAAAACCTGGGCCACCCCCCTCTGGAGGAGTTGGGAAGCTCCAAGCCACCACTGTCTGCTATATCAGGACAGGCTGCTGGTACAGGCCGTGGACACCTCAGTCTACCTCTGAGCACCTGGGCACTGGTTAACCTGCGGGCCTGGAGGATGGCCAGCTGGTGTCTCTCTCCAGCCCACGGTCATCCGCAGCAGCCTGAGCTTCAAGCACACAGCACACAAGCCCCAAGGCCATTCAGAAGGCTTTGAACGCCACCCCCCCCCACCCCCAAGAAAATCCTGGCACTGCCCAGCACCCGTCCTCATGCCTCAGGCCTGCTGGGGGCGCCTCCCCCATCTGACAGCCAGGACGCAGGGCCAGGAGCTCTCTTGCCTCTGCCCTGCCCCATGGCTCGCCCCGACTCCCCGGCAAGGCCTGCGTTTGATTTGGCCGTTTATCTTAAATGGCTAAGAGACCACCAGGGCAAAAATCTGTGTGAAGCCCTTGCCAAAACCACAAGTGAAGAAGCCCAAATTCCCTGGGTAAATAATTGAGCGGGGAAGCATCAGAGAGACAAAAAGAAAACACCAACAAGATGAGGGCAGCTGGGCCCCCGGCCGGCTCTGCCAAGGAGGCCACCCGACGCCGCTCACCATCCCACACGGGCCTGCAGGGAGGGGGTCTGCCCACCTCGGGGCCCCACATGGGATTCCCCCACCCAGGAGAGCCACAGGGTACCACGAACCCACTTCCAGCCAGGATCCTGCCAGACCCCCTCCTGAGTGAGCCTTCCAACATGCCCAGGACACAGGGCCTGGGAGACCCACTGCACAGACCAGCAAACTGATGACGGGCCCCCTGGCTCCAGAACCAGAGCTCGTCCGCTCCGGTGCCTGCTTCTACAAACCGCGTGCTATCCAGGGCCTTTGAGAAGGCCTGCAAATGTCCTGCCGAGACGCCAAAGCCACGTGGACTCCTAAAGACCTGGTACGAGGCAAGGCTCAGGGCCTGGGGCATGGCCGAGCCCATGACAGACCCAGTAGGTAGGGCGTGGCCAATGACGTCATGCCGCTCCATCCACAGACTCAGTGCTGGCCTCCATGTAAAGTCGGCACCTGAGGCCAGGTTCTCCCACCTCCTCCCGGAAGCCTGCCCTGGCCAGTCCTCACCTAAGCCCCTGCCCCAGCACCGGACACTGCACGTGCCATCCTGTCTGCCTCCCCCTGCCTTCACACCACAGAAGGCTCCCAACACGGCTTTGCACCAAGCACCTAGCACAGCACCACAACAGGCCAATGCCTCACTCAGCTGAGAAAACCAGCCCCCATCCCACAGAGGCTACTGAGGCTCACAGAGATCTGGGACTTGAACCCAGTTGAGTCTCCAAAGCCTGGATATGCCGTGCCTCTCCCTCGGCCTGCAGCTAGGGTGGAGTGACCAGGGTCCCCTGGGATGCTGAGGAAAAGGGCCATGTGGGGTGAAGGGAAGCCAGAGGGTCCTTGGGCTCACTTGGGCCATGGACAGACAGAAAAGAGCAAATCCAGGCCCCCGGGTTCTGGCTGAAACCATGACACAGACACGACCATTTACCATGGCTGAGTAAGAGAGACAGGAGTGCCCAGGACTGCCCAAGTAGAAAGGGAGCAGAACCTGGGTCACCAAGGTTGGGAGAAAGGACCTAAGGGCAGGTCCAGCCATACCTCTCTCCTTCTAGAAAGGTCAGGCTTAGACCAGAGTCTTTAAAGGCAAAGTCATGACCCCACTTACATAGGGATGCAGGGCCAAGATGCCCCCTGGAGGGGCTTCCATATGCCCCATCAAGAATTCCAACCTCACTGAAGACCACCTATTCCAAGGGCTAGCTCAATGGAGACAGGGGAGGGGACAACGAGAGCGAGCGGCTTCTAATCCAAGCTGCCCACAGAGAACACTCCGGTTGCACTCAGAAGACCCCTGCCCCAGGGGATTCCGCTGGGGGAATCCCTCTTCCCAGCCCCAGCAGCTTAACTCAAGGGTGAACTCCAGAAAAGCCTCTCCTGAAGCTAGAGTAAACACAGAAGGCAATGCTAGAAGTCACCCACTGTTTGACCACAGGAAATGTCCAGAGTTGGCAAGTCCACAGAGACAGGAGAAGGTAGACAAGTGGTTTCAGAGGCCGGGGGTAGGGGAGTGAAGGCTAAGGGGGACACGGTTTCTTCCTGGGGCCGTGAGAATGTTCTAGAATTAGACAGTGGTGGTGATGGTTGCACAACATTGTGAAGACACCCAAAACATGGGGCGCCTGGGTGGCTCAGTCGCTAAGCATCTGCCTTTGGCTCAGGTCATGATCCCAGTGTCCTGGGATCGAGCCCCCGCATCAGGCTCCCTGCACAGCAAGAAGCCTGCTTCTCCCTCTCCCTCTGCTGCTCCCTCCTGCTTGTGCGTGCTCTCTCTCTCTCTCAAATAAATAAAATCTTAAAACAAACAAACAAACACCCAAAACCACTAACTGTCCACCTTAAAGTGATTAAAAGGACAAAGTCCAAGGTGAGGACTGTCTGGCCTCAGCACCCATTCCAGGCCACCTCCCAAGCCCTTGCCCACCCTCCAGGGAGGAGGCCTGCACTCAAGCACAGGCAGGAAATCCAGAACACACTCGACAGAGCCCTCGAGGCCTGGTGACAACAGACTGACACACACAGAGGAAGTCGGAGCTCAGACTCAGGCCTGGAGCAGAGGCCTGGGCCCAATCCCCTCTGCCATTTCTTGGCCATGTGACTCAGGGTGAGTCACTCGCTCAGAGCCCCGCCCTTAAAGGAAGGTCAGGACAAGCCTGGCCAGAGCCTGGCTTCCAGTGAACACTCACCGAATGGCCACTACCGTCCATTTATTTTCCACTCTGGAACCATTTGTGCCCCCCCCAAACCCCAGCCTGGCAGGGAACATTTGTTGGGTGCCGTGGGCTGCAGAAGGCACGCAACAAAGCCCCGCAAGACACTCTTTTTAAAAGGGTTTCTTACGCGGCCTAGTTGGGTCCCCTCTGGAACTGGAACAGCACCCAAGGTATGCGGCAGAGGGACACCAAGACGCCACCTCAGCTTTATGCAGGATCCAGGCGGCTTAAACATAAACCCTGGCTGGCCCGACTCCTTACCGTGGAAGCTGGCTTTCATGAGGGGGAAAGAGACAATGAGCACATAGATCCTATCATTTAAGGCCAGGAGCCTTTCCAGGAGTAGGTGCTATGACCCTTCCCCCCCACCAGTGAACGAAACTGAGGCTGGCAGGGGTTAGAACATTGCTCTAGGCCACCTGTACAAAGAGGCACAAAAGAGTCCAAAAATAAGATCCCTAACATGTTTCTTAAGCCCCAAATCAGGGTACAGGGCAGTTTTTACTGCCTCCATGCTGAGGGTGTCTGGAACCTGTCTCCCTTCCAGAGGGGCCCCGCAGATGTTCCTGCTTCATCCTCACACATGCGCACTACCCCGAGGGCACGCCCACACCCACCGGAGTATAGACACAAAAAACTGCGCCTGGAAAAACCCCAGCCTGGCGGTGAGGGGAACATGCACCCTTCCCAGAGCTGGGTCCTCGGGCGCCCCTCCCGCAGGGGAGGGTTATGGGTTCTGAGCTGGCGAGAGGAGCTCTGGAGTACACTGTACTGAAGATGTAGATTTTTCTCCCTACTGGTGCTTTTCAATTGATACATTTTTTAAGCCAAGAACTCCTACTGATAGTGCAAAAATGAGTCATAGATCAAGGAGGGAGACAGACAGGGAGCGAGCGCTTGTGAGTGAGGGCCACTGGCAAGGAAACCTGACAATCCCCGCGCCCCCTCCCCCCATGCCAAGACATTAATTCTCACAAGTCGGAGAAAATTACTATGCATGAATGCAAAAAGCATGATCAGGAGTAATTAACATGGCTTCATATGCAAATTTTATTAATGCAGAAGTACAAAGTCATTATGCAAATGAAACTTACGTCAACTCTCTTGACAAATATTCATCTCTGAGGCTCAAGTTTCTCCCTTTTTATTTATTTATTTAATTCTTCTCTCCCCCACCCTTTTTTCCCGGGTCCTTTTTTTTTTTTAAGAGGGTGGGGGGGGTGGGTTAGTGCTGGTGACCGCTTCAGCAGCAGCAAGCCATGAGGACTGTTTGACAAGTTTGCAAAGTTGTTTTTCAACCAGAGAAATTTATTCTTGCATTGTTGATTTTTTTTTTTTTTTGGTTGTTGGCAGGTACAAGACAGCTCATAGGAGAAGAGGAAAAAATAAAAAAAATTAAAAAATTAAAAAAGCTCTGGGCAGCAGGCAGCCAATCAAAACGCCAGAGCCTGTAATGAGGGCGATTGATGGCTGTTTGGCTTTTACTGCAGGGTAATGAACTAGAATCCAGTCTGAGGAGGGGGGAAATATGAATATTCATGAGACTGTGCTCCTGCCTTTGATGATTAAAGAAATTTTTAATATTCAAATAAGCGCTTGCCAAGTGATTAACAAAGAACATGCACGCAGAAATATGGAAATGGGAGCCGGGAAAGATTTGAGAGGCGAACAGACTGCTGGAAAGGCAGCCCCAAATTTCATAAACAAGATCGGCAGATAACCCAATTCGCACACGGGCAAATAAAAACATTTCTTTCGGATCGCTTAAATATTTTGCCAGCTACTTTGTCTTAAGGATGATAAAAATGCTATGTATTAAGGGGGGGAGAGACAGAGAGAGAGGAACCGCATGAAGTCAGATACACTGCTCGTGCTTAAGAATCTATCCCAATTCTAGCCCCCCTCCCCCAAGCCCGAGGGGAAATCAGGACTCTTTTTCCGGTTTGTTAGAGAGAGGGGATGGAGGGAAGCCAGCTCAGACTTGAAAACTCAGGGCTGGGGGTTCTGGTCATGTCACTTCTAGGCTGACCTACGGCCCAAAGACAGGGGACTAGGCTGCCTTTGCGGGGCAGGAGGTGGTGACTTGAGCCCTCCAACCTAGAGAGCTCAGGGCCTCCTCTGGACTCAGGCCCCAGTCAAAACACTGAAAGACGGGGGCCACAGGGAATAAAGGGGGCACACACATCTCGATAAGTTGAAAGGCCTCAGATTTCCACATGGGGCCTGGCCCGAGCATCCTCGGGGCCACGGAGGAGGGGTCCCAACAATCCCACAGGCTTCATTAGCTGTGAGCTAGGGCCGCACGTTCATACTCTAACAGCTCCACCATGGGTTCACATTGAAGCACATAATAACAGTATTAGCTGATAAAACGATCCTGCAGTTAAAATACATCTAATTAGCAGCCGATGACATCCATTTTGGCAATTTCCTATTTGAAAGAAGTGGAGTGCCACCTTAAATGAGACAGGCAGTGGGTACTCACCCAACAAGACCTAGGCTTCCCACCATTTGTCTCTCTCTCTCTCTCCTTTTGGGGTGAAGGGGGGTGGCTGAGAAAGCAGGAATAGGGACGGATTCTAAGCAGTCTTCTTTGTTACTCAATTTCAGAACCGCACGGGTCTGGGGGAGGGGGCCCTCCGAAAATAAATTCCCTCACTCTACAGATACTATTTCATCTTCTTCATTTTTAATCACCAACGTCTGGTAACCAGCAAATGCCAGAACTTGTTTTTCATTTCATTATAAAATACAACATCATCATCATCGTCGTCGTCATCATAAACGAAACACAAAGGGAATCCAAGCCAAGACGTGAGCACCGTAAGTGACCATGAAAACTGCAAGGTCAGGACAGGTCCCCAAGATGGGCCAAGAGAGTTGGTGGGTGTGCAGCATGGCTTCCTCAGGGCACCAGAGCACTGGGGGCATTCCAGAAGTTCTCTGCGGGGAGCCGAGACTGCCAAGTCCCACCTCCCACTTCTGGATTCTCCTTCTAAGTCAGGCAAGTCTGAGCACCCGTCACGGGTCTCAGGTCCTTGCTGCAACAGGTTTGAGTTTGGGGGTGCACACGTTGGTGGCCTTTAAAAGAGCAACAAGAAGGGCCAGTGAGATCTCACAAAGGTTTGCACAGCTGTGTTTTAAGACATCCTTCAGGGCCATCACAGAGGGGCATAAAAACAAAACCCAGCCAGAGCCAGGCCTTTACTCAGGTTTCCTGCTGAAAACAGCAGCTCTTTCGGGGGCTGGGAGGGTGGGATTCCTTCCAGTGCAGGTAAGAAGGCCTGCCTGGCTTCCCCTGTCACTGCCCAGATGTGGCTGGACCTAGAGAGGGGTACTCTAGGGTGCCAGGCGGCAGGGAGAGGGGTGGGCTTGCCAAGGGCCTCCAAGAACATCTCTGGCCTTGAGGCCGGTCCAACAGCCGCTTCCCCGGTAACCATCCACAGACCCTCACCCACCATCACAGCCCTTTGGGGCCACCGGGGCACCAAGAAGCCTTGGCCACATAGAGGAGGCCAGAACCGCGTCCCTTCCAGCACCCTGGAAGGCCACCTTCCGCCTCGCGCCTCCCCCTTCGTGCACTCCTGAGATCTGTCACAGTGAACCACCACTTCAACTATTTTTGCTCCCCAGCATGCTCCACATTTAATGCATCCCCGAAAGGAGAGAGGCAAGGCAAAGGAACAACTGTGTCCCCCCACATCACCAACGCTACCCAAACCAGTTTCCCTTCTTCCGCCAAGGCTTAGAAAGGGAACATCCACCCGGCCACGGCACCTTGCAGATAGAAGCAGGCCCATCCCATTGCCAGGTCCAAAAGCACCTGTTTCAATGGCTGCCAACCACAGTTTCCTCAAGATCCGAGCAGCTGAAGTACTCCGAGGCAGCACCCTGAGCCAAGGAGCGGTGAGGTTACATCACAGACTCCAAAACCTTCTAGGGCCCTTCCAAAAGGCCCAGGGAGGAAGCCCAGGAAATGTCAGGTGCTACTGGGGAGGAAGGATGTGTCTGAATCATATTCCGCCAGCTCTCCAGGGCAGGCTGACTGAGTGCTCGGGGCTGACCAGTCCACCCCCTAAGTGGGCATCTGCAGGGGAAAACGTGCAGCTTCAACTCTTCTGCTCATCATTTGGGGAATTCCCTGGAGCCTGCTCAGCCTCTGGAATGCAAATAAACCGCAATCGCTCGTCCTCTGGCCAAGACACTGAGGCCTATGCACCACGGCCTTGGGGGACACAGAGGAGCACAGAGATGAGTCCTCTGGGGTGACCTCAGCAGTCAGGGTCCACCAAATTGGGGCCCACGTTCCTGGAATGGACGGGCCTGGGGAAAACAGAAGGTGAAACCAGGTGCTTCACAAGTTAGAAAAATGTGCGCGTGCACATCTATTATACAAAAATTATACATATATGCGTACACACACATACACGCAAATATCAGCAATGTGGGCGCGTTCAAATGTCCGCACGCCTACCCCAGAATCTACAGAGGCCAAGGACAAACGGGAGTTGACAGATTCTCTGAATCTCACCAGTAAAAAGAGCTGGCCCATACCTAGCAGAGCAATTTCCCCCTTTTCCCCTGATTCAGGCTTTCTGATCAGAAGCTGGGTTTGGCTGCTGCAGTCTTCTGCAGTTTCTATCTTAGAATACAATTTATCCAAGATCCTTCCAACATTTTCTATCATGTTGCATCAGGAGCCACTAACAGTATAGGACACATAACTTCAGCAAGAACTCCAAACAGATAGTGCAGTCTATAAACTGAAGTCAGAAGCTGGCTAAGACTTAAGGATTCCAAACATGAACTTCATGGGCACTTGGGGTCAAGACTCTGTGCCCCTCTCCCAGAAGGCACGTCGTGGCCAGACTCCCATGACCACCTTGGCCAGATATCCCTTAGACACGTCTCCAGGGACACTCCCCATGGAGTGCATTAGTTTAGAGCTGGTAGGGCACAGGGATGGACCACCATGAGGACAGAAGCCATACGTCACATAAAGGAAATACAGCACTCTTCAGATCTGCTGCCTAAAAGCCTGAGTTTTAAACCAAGGACACGCCCCCCCCCCAAGCCCCTGTCAGCATCCACTGTGTCTGACATCTGAGGAATGACCTGGAAACCCTGGATCCTGACACTTGTTAAAAATCTGGTCCTCTATAGAATATGTTTAAAAACTGGTGAATTCAGAAAGTTGTGGTTTGAAAGCCCCGCAAACTCCAGCACCGGCTTTGGCTCAGCCCCCATGCAGAGAGCACAACACAGTGAATACAAGAGGGAGGTCTGAACTCCGAGGATCCCAGAGAACTGAAAATGAAAACCACGCAGCACAGCCAATAAAAAGAACATCGAGAAAACAGAGTGCCCAGGAAGGAGGTTATTGCCAACACTCAAGCCAGAGGCAGCAGGAAAAAGGACAGCAGTCCCAGGTGCAGATGGGGTTGTGGCTATGTGGGATGTGAGCAGCATCAACCTCTATCAATATGGGACCATAAAATCCCTACCTGCCCAGTAGGGGAATATGCAACCAAAGGCCAGGAGGGTGGGCTTCTTGGTTTTTAGATGGAAAGAAGTTTAACTTGGTCAGTAGGTGGAAGAAAGGAAGGAAGGAGGAAAGGAAAGAAAAGAAAGGAAAGAAGGGAGGAAGGAGAGGAAAGAAAGAAAATGAAGGAAGGAAGGAAGAAAAGGGGTCACTGCTCTAGCTCAAATGCATTTTGGGGTTTCAGTTGCATTGCTAGTGCTACATGCAACGGAGTGCTACTGTCATAATGAAAATATCCAGCTCTCTCCTGGCTTTTGTTGTTGACTGAGTCTTTTTTTTTCTCCTTTTTCATTCTTTTTACCTTCTACTAATGGACATACAGAACACTGAGGTGCGTTGCCTCGCATCACGCAAGAACAGAGTCTTTCCGTGGCCTCTTTATGTTTCCAAGCCAAGTCTGAAATGTCACTGACTAAAACACTGAGCAGGCCTGTAATTACTTTCAACAAAGTAGCTCCTTATAACAGAGTTTTCCGCATGTAGATGGCATGTAATATACATATTGTGAGCCTTCCTTTCAGCATGGGTAGCGCTTGACGGCTACAATCACAAATTTTCTTCTAAGGGAGCAGTTCTGACAGCCACCTTCTTCCTGAGTTTTTGACGTGAAATCCATTTTCATCTCCTAACACACCGACGGTGAGGTACAGTGTGTGCACAACAAAATTTGTAAAAATTAACACTTCGTGGGATTAATTGAATAAAGATTGTTAGCACATTAACACGGGGAGCGCTGCTCGGATTCAATCTAGCCGCGCTCCCGGGGCCGCTGCTACTGAAACAGGGCTTACATCAGCTGAGGTTTATACCGCTATTTAATGTAATTAAAGAAACCAGTGGCACAGTCCTCCACGGAAATATCATTTCTATTGCAGGGTATTCCCATTAGAAACTGGGGGAAGTCAGAGCACGCGGACTTTGATTTTGTTGTAATTTTTTTTTCCCCTTGGCTGTCTTTGAAACAGAGCCGATGTGCTGGGCCTCAGACGGAACCCGGTGCAGAAACCCCACAAAGATCGCCCAGGAAGATGAGCCCAGGCTCCTGGCAGGAGCACTCCGCATTTGTCTTTTGTTTGTTTGTTTTTGTTTTTGTTTTTGAAGCTGTTAAAAAATATATATATATATATTTTTAATCTGCTGTCTATATTCAGCTGTAATTCTCTGCCCAGCAAACACCAGCACATCGTGACAATGACTTTTCAGATACCAGCCCCCCCTCACCCCCCCAAACAAGGCTGTGGATAAAGACACGGAGGGAGGGAGGTGTCTTTTTTATATAAACAATGATGGTGTGGCCAGGATCCCAACGAGCTCCAGACCCGGATCGGGACTAGAATCTATCTAGCTGTGATCTCCGAGGAAGAGTGCAGAGCAGGCGCCCCTCAGGAGGCCTTGGAAATGAAGCACACAGAACCCACCAGAAAAAAAAGAGAGAAACAAAATCTTTACACCACATCATCCAAAATGGCAGAGAAAATTAAGTCTTGGGGCTGAAGGGAAGGGAGCCTGACTCAGCTCTCCCAGCCCTAGGCAGCCTCCCCTCGTCTGAAGGCTGCCTCTTGCCCTTGGAGCCGCCAAGTGCAAACAAAAGTGAGACCCATCTCTGAACCTGCTTAACGCGTGTCCCTGCACCACAGTGATGACTGCGTGGGCTTTGTTTTTCTTTTTTTTTTCTCTTCCCTAAGTGCATTTTTTTAATACTCTTCTTCTACATCCTAATTTCTTTGGGGGGAAGAAAAAAAAATCAGTGTCACTAAAAAAACGTCACTCTGTTTTGCAAAATCCAGCAGCTTCCTTGGCAGCGAGAGAGGCTGGCTGGCATTATCCCCTCATTTGACAAAACTACTATTTCTGGGCATGTGCTCAAAAACAGGTAGGAAGCAAATGCTGAGAAATAAGGAAGTAAAAACAGGCAACAGATTTTTCACTACCAAGAACGCCAAGCGTAAACACGATTTATTTAGCTGTGTTTAACGTGTCTGTCCTCCACGCAACAAGGAGCCCACTTGGGTTGAAGGGAGGGTGGGGAGGAGGGGACAGGAAGAGGGAGCAGGGGGACAAGGGGGACAGAGAGAAGAGGCTAACGGCTTTGTACAAGGACTTCCTGAACGGTTCTGTTCAGTTTTAGAAGAATCTTCTGCCCCCAAACACACGCATGTGTCAAAAGAAGGCAGTACTAATCGGCCGGTTAATTAACGAGCCGCCACTAACAAAGATAGAAGACCCAGATCATGCAAACAGTGTTTACTTGGGTGTCGCGTTATCTCCTTGCCCACTTCCCTTGCCTTTTTGCAAACCCTGGGGGCTGGCGGCTGGGACAGGCCCGGAGGCCCCTCAGGTTGGGGTGTTCGGAGCTTCGGAGTCCAGACACAGGGCGGGGGGGGGGGGGGGTAGAGTACAACTGCCCTCCCTGCCCAGCTCACATGGCCACGTGGAACTGACTGAGATCTGTATTCAATTAAGGAGCACCAGACAGCTTCTGGCTCCTTGCCTACACCAACGCAGGCTCTGGGTATCTGCTGTGCCCCCCACCCCACCCAGGCTCTAATGCCAGGGAACAAGGGCTCTATCAAGTCCCCTGTGGAGAAGGCAAAGTGCCACACTCCCCCACCCCCACCCCCAAACTCAAGCCTGAGGTTTGGGCCCTGCCAGGGTGAACCAACCAAATACACGAAGCAAGGATCTGTATTTTCTAACCAGCAAGACTAAACCGGAGGTTTCGGGCCCTGCCAGGGGTTATTCCTTTTAAAAATCTAACTCAGGTTTACTCAGCATTGGCTGGAAAAAAGGAACCAAGCCTCATCAAAAGGAAAGCAACACAAGAGGAAGATGGAGTCCCAAAAGGACAGTTGGGGCCTCCCGTTTCCCCCATGAAGGTGCCAGGTCAGAGCGGCCAGCTGTGCGCTCTGGGGGCCTAAATGCCCATTTTTTTAAAAAAATTATTTAATTTTTTATTTGACAGAGAGAGAATCACAAGTAGGCAGAGAGGCAGGCAGACAGGAAGGGAGAAGCAGGCTCCCCGCTGAGCAGAGAGCCCGACGTGGGGTTCGATCCCAGGACCCCGGGATCATGACCCGAGCCGAAGGCAGAGGCTTAACCCACTGAGCCACCCAGGCGCCCCCTAAATGCCCATTTTTGTTAGCTTTCAGAGGTGGCGGCCAAAAAAGGGGAGAATTTCCTCACCAGCCTGCACTGCACTGAGTTCCTTCCTCATCTGTGTCTAATAAGACTGTGCACTTAAAGGCAGCCTGCTGTATGCATTCCTCCCCACCCCCCAAAAGTCTACACCCCCTCTATCCAGCTCCTGTCTGGGGGCCAGACCCCAAACATCAGTAAACATATCTTTTCTGGTATATTCGGGGCAAGAGTAACAGCAAACCCCACTCCGTATTAAGATTCTGACTCACATGACAGTCCCCCAAAATGAATGGGGACGGGGCAGAGGTATTTCCTACGGGTATGAGGTTTTTAGACTGAAAATTCAAGTCGTCCCCCTTGGACTCCCCACTAAATCCCCTAATTCTTTCCCCTTGCATTGAAAATGATGCTGCGCTAGTAGTTACTTGATTCCTCTCCCTTTTGCAAATTAGTCACTCTGCCCCCGTGCACTGAACAATGCGAGTCTATGCTTTTACGATGTCTTTGAAATAAGCAATTACTTCACTCCTGCAGAATGGTCTGTTTTCATATCAGGACGGTGGCAGGAGTGTCAACAATTGGATATCCCCATTTTAGAGATGAAGAAACTGAGACCTGCCCGGGGGCTGTTTAGGAACAAACACATCTGAGACTGTGTGAACACCTTGATGGTGGTGCTTCGACAAATGAGGCGGCTGGGAAAGGCTCCAGACGCTCCGGCCCTAACCAGGGCTCAGGTGCGGCTCTGGGAGACCACACTTCTAGAAAAATCCTGCAAGAAAATCTAGATTTCTCAAAGTAATAAAACTGAGAGTGCTTAACTTCATGTCCAAAGGAGGCCTCCCCCGGATCCCTCTGGATAACAATTCCACTGGTATTTATTTCAACATGATCCAGCTGACAAAATCCCCCATTCCCAAGCAAATCTCCCACCCGTGGCTCCTGAACAAAGCAAGGCAAGTCATCTGCACCCTGCAGACACGTGGCTCAGAACACCAGACCGCAAGGCAAAGCAGCCCAGCCTGCCCCTCAGACACAAAACGGTGTGTGTGTCCTCCCAAGGCACGAGAGCACCCATGAGGCTGCAGAATCCTCTCTTCGAGGAGGATTCTGGACAAGAAACTTCCACGGATTCTGGACAAGAAACTTCCACCACTCTGCCCCATAATTTTTTGCACTGTTGAGTCCTCAAAATAAAGAAAGCAGAGGTAAGTTGGCTTCCTCCTTCTCCGTGTCATAGACATTAAGTCAGCCAACCACACAGTTACCTGTCTTTCAAGCCAAACATGAACAATTCCCCCCCAAGTACCCTGATTCCAAAAATCCTAAAATTTATGACCTCCCTCTTCAGGAACCGCAGAGACCTAGGATGGAACCCCTCAAACACACACATGTAATTAGTGTTTCATCCATCGTTCTTTCTGTAAAGGAATCCAGTAACATAAATATTAATCAAACACAAGACTCTGCCTTTCTAGTCTTGGACCATTATGAGTGCCGGATTGTGATCTTTACCCGTATTTACAGATATTCAAAGGCAGATTCCATCATGTTAGAACTGTTATAAATGGACGTCTGAGAAATCAACGAGCAAGTTCAGGCAGATATGAAAACCTTCCTGTCCAGGACTGCCAGCAGCTTTGAGTTCCCAAGTGTTGAATTTGTTACCTTTTCTGCAGGCCTTTCAAGAAAAAAAATAAATTGACAAATGCCTTCAGATTCCTCCAGAAGAAAAGCTGGCTTCTCAAAGTTCGGGTTAACTAAATCTGAGATTTTCTTAAGATCAACTCTTACTCTAAATGCCATGAAGGCATTGTTTACAAAATACTTTAGCCTTTGATAGCACAGAAAGTGCAATATTCTGTTATGATTTGGGTCAGCCCAAATCATAAATAAATATGTATATTTATTTTTTTTTAGATTACCTTGACTCTTGTTACAGCAAATATATTCTGTGTGGTTCAGACCTATTTCTGAATAATGGAAAATAGAGACGTGGCTCCAATTCTAGCCTAGAAAAGCTGTCACACTGAAGGTAAACTTTTAATCTTCTATAGGCAAACAGCATACATTTTTATTTCTGGAGTAACAGCTTTGGGAAAATGTTTGAACATTTTCTTAAGAGCTTTGTGGTAAATACATTGGGCGTCCAACCACTGCTTTTCTGAGTCTTTAAGGGTCTGTTGGAGTGCTTTAAACAATTGGAGGCCAATTTTTAAGAAGCAAAAATAAAGAGAGACTCCTACCAAGGTGACCATTTGCATACAAATTCTCTTTGGGGGGGTTATTGTAAGAGAAGTCGGGCTGGAAGAAGGACTGACATTAATTCCCTGTAATTCCACGAGGCTTTGTGTCCCACTCTAGTAGAGGGCTCCATTCCCACACAATTGGGGAAACACTTTTGTTCTTGAGTGTTTTAAAATCCCAGCCCCCAGGAATTCCCTCTAGAAAAGCAGGCTCCCTCTCCTCCCCCCACCTCCCCGGGGAAGGGGAAAAAAAAAAAACAAAAAAACCCTACAAAGAAAACCACTTTGGGACGGGACTGTTTGCCCAGGATGGACACAAAATGCACAAAGGAACTCTTTGAGGCTCCCTCCAAACGGGCCTCACCTGGATCCGGGGAACTGCCGGGCTCTGTCGGGCCAAGGTGGGCTGATGCCGAGTTCGGTCGGGCGCGACCCTTTCAGAGCGTTCGAGGCGGGGCGAAGAGGGGATCCCAGTGTGCCCCCAGGGCCAAGAAAACGCCCAGGAAGGAACACCACCCCAGCGAGGAGCCCCGCCCCTCGCGCGCTGATTTTTGAGGATGGGACCACTGGCAGGAGTTTTCAGGGGTCCTGAAATGCAATTCCCCACGCCCGGGGAAGGTCACTAGTGCGGGCGCGCGCCTGGGGGTCGGAGAGGAGAGGGCGGGTGGAGGAGGGGCGGACCCCAGCGCACAAAGGGGCCCCAGGCCCGCGGGCTCCCCGCCCTTGACCTTGGGTCTCCGCCTCCATCCATCTCCACCCGCTGCCAGGGAAGAGGGCTGGCCCGGGGCCAAGGGCGAGCTCGCGGGGCTGCTGCGGGGCTGGGGGCCGACAGGGGGCCGCCGGGGGCGGGGAGAAAGGGGCTAGGGGCTGGGGGCGGGGGGGGGGGGCGGGGAATGACTCGAGGGCTGCAGAATGCTCGGAGGAAACCTGCATTCCAACTCCCCCAGCTCCTTCGGGAGCCGGGTCCCGGGGAGGCTCGATTTCAATGCTCGCCTCCCACCCCCCAAAGCAAAAGTTGCAGGAATGCACCAAGGAAGACCCCTCCCCTGGACTAACCCTACGACTCGTCTGCTCCCCGCCCCCCTCGGACCCAGGCCGAGAGGGGGAGGAGAGCTGTCACCGGAGGAAGAAAGAAGCGCGCCTCTTCGGCGAAGCCAGACGCCGGCAGGGTCAGCTGCGCCTCCACCCGCCCCTCACAGCCCCGCTCGGGCAGCTGGCCCATTAAATCCCCGAATTATGCATGGGCCTGGAGCCCCCTCGGCCCTCCCGCCCCAGGAAGACACAATCAACGTGCGCGGCGGGCTTGGGCCGGGAAAGCAGGAGAGACGTGGCGGATGGTCGCCTAGCCGCGCGCCCCGGGGCGCAGGCTGGAGAGGCCGCGGGCGAGTCGGCGAGGCCGGTTGCCTGGAAGGGAACAGGCGCGCCCAAAGGCCGAGGAGTAGCGCCTGGGAGCCTCCGCCGGGACCGTAGCCGGCGGGTAGGCGATGGGCACCGACCGCAGGGGAGGCCGCCGGTGCAATCACGGAGTCGCCGAAGTGTCGCCCCGTTTCCGTGCGGGGTCCGGGAGGTGCGGGCCGCCTCGCGCCCCCGCCAGAGCTCGGCACCACACGCCTTGGGAAAGGCCATTGTGCGCCTAGGCTTGGGAGTGAGGGGAGGCTAATGGACCCCAACCTTGGCGCCCCCGGGGAGGAGCCCGAAGTCCCCAGCGGGTGTGTCAGGAGTTCTGCCCCTGCCTCCTCCCACGTGGGAGGGGATGATTTGCTGGGGGTGGCACCGTCGCGGGGGAGGGAAGGAGGCCGGGAAGGGGGAGGGTCGCTGGAGATCCGGGAAGGGGGGCAAGATAAGTCTTGCAAGTTGCAACCGTCGGGACACACGGGAAATTGCATTAGTGGTGAGGCAGGTGGCGCCTCGTTTCATGGGAACGAGAGAAGACGTACAGTCTGAGTTGGGAGGATTTTTATATCCGTCTCCCTCCTCCTCCCCCATAGTCTTAGAACGCGCGCAAGACCCGAGACCTGAGACCCTCCGCGCTCCACAGACCCCCTGGTTTCGCGTCCCCACAAAACGCCATTTTCGGTGTCCAGGACCCCATGCTGCGGACAGCAAGGCCCCGACCCGGGAGTGTGGAACTTGTTTGCTGTCTTGGGCCCCGTTTGTTTCTGGCAATGAGTTCACGCTCTCTTTTCTTTCTCCTCCAAAGCAAAGGCCAGGTCAGGAAAATTACATACTACTTTTTCCCAGCGAATAAAGGCGCCTCCTTTGCAGGGAAAGTTTTACAAGGCAATGATGTCAATGATGCAAGAAGAAGACCACACTGTTTAGGTTTCTTAATTGGCTGGCTTTGAACTCTTGGTGGGAGGAGGAAAGAATCCACTCTGGCTCCTTTGGAGAACTTAGTTTTGTGGGGTCTACCAACCTCAAACCTTTTAGCCCTTTGCTGGGGTGGGAAGGGGTCATCAAAGGTTTGTCCTGTTTCTCCTTAAGGGAAACAAAGAACCTTAGATGGTTGTGAGACACAGAGCCCAGGGCAGGCATTCCCTGGCCCCCAGCCTCAAAGGAAGACCCCAGAACTCAGCTTGGGGACTACACTCCCCACACGCCATGCTCTGCCCGGAAAAGTCTTTAAAACAAAGCCAGTGTTTTCTCGAGTACGTTCAAGGATTCTTTTGGTACCCGAAGTCAGGAAAGCAGAACTGTGCATTCTGGACACCGTCAGATTGGACCGATGTCGTCACTGGAGCTTCATCACAGTGTAGGCACGGGGGCGGTCAGATGGCAAGGCTCTGTTCATGGGGGTTCATCTTGGGTGGGCGCTGACCCACGCACCTGCGCGCCTTCGAATCCGGATGTATCTGCTTGCATCTAAAGCTGTGTGCACACTTGCAGCCTGAAGGCATGGGGAGCTGTGTGGGTCCTCAGCCCCCAGGAGTCCACAGCCCTGATCAAACTAGCTGGGCTGGGGGCTTCACCCTGCCCTTGACAGTGCATCTGAATAGCTACCTTCTCCTCTCCACACCAGGAACGGGGGTTCTGACTTCTCACCTCCAACAAAAGTTCATTTTGTTAATATTCCTCCACCCAAAAGAGCCTGGGGTCCCAGTCTTCATGCCAGTGGGAGCAGCAGGCAGCCACTTTCCCAGACCTATCTCTCAAGTGGTCACACCTCTTTCGGCCAGACCTCCCTCTTGCGCACTCACGCCCCCCTCCCTCAGCACAGACTCCTCCTTCCTGAGCCACCCCATCCACCCACCCCCACCTCCAGATCAAAACCAGCAGACCAGCAGGAGGAGGACTCTAAGGAAACCCACTGAAAAACAAAATAAAAATGAAACCTAGAGCCTTGCCTTCTCCAGAAAGGCCTCCCGGTCAGCCTCTAAGTCCTAATCACACCCTGCCAGCTGGAGCTCTTCCCTGGACTTAATCTGGGCAAGGCTGACACCCCTACCCGCTTAGGTCACTGGTCACCATCTAGCAGTGCGTGGGTCAGAGGGGGTTCCAATTTCATGGGGTGTGAGAATCATACAATTCGGGAGGTCCTATGAACAAAAAAACAAATACCAAACCACATCTACATTAGGGACAGTGCCTGGAAGAGGCACAGGAGGGGCCCTGAACCTAAACTCTGCACCAGATCCTTCCATGGGAATCTTCAGGGCTTGAAGCAGAAAGAAACCCTGTTTACCCTTGTAAACCCTGTTTACCCTTGTTACCTATGATAGTTTTCATTTCAGCCACCAATTTCTTCAAAGAAAATTTATTTCCTAAACCCAAGATGTAACAAACGAGGGAAGGTGGTTGGGCTGCTGGGTGGGAGGAGGATTCAGGTAGGAAGCTGGAGCTTACCGCCCCACCACCACCCTCCCCACCCCCCAGCCCAGCCACGGGGTTCTTGCAGCTGTTCCCAAACCACTGGTAGCTCCTTCTCCTATTTCAGCTCAGGAAGCTCAGGCCCAAAGAGGGGGAGGGTCTGCTCAAGGTCACACAGCCTGTGGGCCCCAGGGCCTAGACACCACCCCAGGTCTTTGGCCAGAGTCCACCACTCCTGCCCCTCCCCACCCTGCATTCCATAGGCCCAGCTGCCTCCCACCACCCGACCTGACTGGGTCGGCTTTGGCTCCTAACAAGACGGGTCTGCACAGACAGCAGTCAACATGAAATCCACAGACACGTGTAGGACGGGTGGAGGTCCACCGTCCTGCTTCCTTCAACACACACGAGACCCCAGCTCCCATCATGGTGCTTCACCCCCAGAGAAGAAATCACTGGTGGCCGGCCAGGAGCAGAAGCAGCCTGTACCAGACCCTGTTAAAGTACTGCATGATCCCCTGGGCCTGGGCTCCCCGTGAAGTTCACCGGAAATCAGGAGCCTGGTGTCTAGGCACAACTCTGAGGCTCTTAACCTCTCTATGACTCGGTTTCCTCGTCTACAAAATGAAAGTAATAACTGATTTACCACCTCTCATAGGGCAGAGACAGTAGATAGGAGCGTAGGACGAAACACCACCGCGGGCAACGCTGCCTCGCCACAGGGAAGACACGACTGCTGGAGTTCACAGCCCGGGCCCCTACGCACAGGTTGTGTGACCCTGGGCAAGTGACTTAACGTTTCTGGGCTTCAGTTTCCTCTTTGGTAATGTGGGCTTGATACCAGCACCTACCTCAGGGACGTGTGAAGGAGGATTAAATCAGTGAATTGTTACGAAGCCCTTCAGTGACTGGTACAGAGTTAGTCCTAATAAGTACGTGTTCAGTTAAAAACCCAGGTATGAAAATTCAATCTTTTTGTTTCCTCAGTGAAAAGATAAACCCAAGGGCACAAGGATGCCCGGCAGACTGCCCTATTTATGTAGTTTTACTGACACAGAGCCCCCTCCTAACAGATTCTAGAGCTAGTGGTTATGCATTAGTCAGGCATGAAAATGAGCACACACACACACAAAAAAGCAGGCTGTCAAGTGCCTAATAAAAAATTTAAGCCAACTGCTAACTACTTACTGTCAAACTAAAAACCTAATAATAATGATAACAGAGGCTCGGGATTGGTTAGGTCCCCCACCTCGGAGCCCCGTGACCTTCCCTTGCTCTCTTCCCCAACTTCCCATCCACCTTTCTGAATTGCTTCTGGAAGCATGGAACCACCTCTATGAATCACAGCTAACAAGGGCCCCAGACCTAAAGGAAACCTAGTAAGGAAAAAAAAAAAATTGCCGTGTAGCCAACTAGAATTTTTGGTTTTCTTTTTAATTCAATAAAACTTTCAACTACAATTCAGTGCTACAGTCGCACTGGGTAGCTGCTAACACTCTGTGATGGTTTGCACAGTTCTACCTTTAGTCTCTCTTCTCCCCGGGAGGCCGGCAGGGCAGGGACTGTTCACCCCCGCTGACAGATCAGGACACTGGGACTCTACCGGGGAAACAGCTCGCCTCAAGTCACCGAACCGGGCAGCCTGGTGTGGCAAAAGGGCCACCTGACTGAAGATCACTGGGGTCTGGACTCAGCCCTGCCAGTAACAAGTCACATATGCTCACTTAAGAATGGGAGGAGATCCTCAGCAAGAAGATCCTTCCAGCTCAGGCCAGGAGGCCAGAATCCCCACGTGGATCCCTCCAGTGCTTCTCTATTATTAATAACAGCTAACAATCTACAGGGACCTAGTACAGGAACTCACTGTCTAAATCAAACCTTGTAACAAGTCTACAAGATAAGAAAGATCATCTCCATTCTATAGGAAATGGGGAGTTGGAGAGGCGAACAAATGGCCGAAAGTCACTGGCAAACCCAAAATCCCAGCCCAGATCCGTCCACCTGAAGTCAGGTCTTAATGCTTTCTTACCCACCACCCACCCCTCCAAAACCTTCATGAGACAGGCAACCATATGAGGAAGGCTACCCACAGACTGTGGGTCAAGGCCTCTGGGGGCCTGAGGGCTCTAGGCTGTATCCACGGAATCAGATCAGGATGGCTTCAGAGGTCAGCTGTGACAGGGTCTGGAGGTAGTGCCTGCCCCTACTGGCTGGGCCAGCCAGGCAGAGTTAGACTACTCCCTAAAAGCCTCCATTCCCCATGCCATCTGAGGAAGTCAGGCAGACCTGAGTCTGACTCCAATTTGCTGTGTGATCTTGGGCAAGTCCCTTAACCTCTCTGAGCCTTAACTCAACGCGGGATTAGAAAGTAGCTATTTCAAAGTGGGATTACAGGTATGTGTTTTAAGTTTGGTATCTATTTCAAGATGAGATAAACCAAGAAAAGCACCTAAGCACAATGTGGGTTACCAGGTGGGACTCCTCTTCCCCACGACCTACCAGCCCTGCCCCAGTTCTGGGGTCAGCCCTAAAACGCCCAGTCCAGGACCAGGTCTCTCACACAGGACACTCCACTGTTCCTCGGTGCAGACAGAACTAATAATTAGCTGTCACGATTTAATAATACAAAAAGATAATCCATGCTACAACACACATGGATTTAACTAATCTTAATTTGGACGCAAAATAACAACTCTAAATATATCAAACGCAAGTTTTTAAAGACAACCTGCAAGTGGGGTTTATCTCCAGTTTCCAGCACAAGCAAGTTATTTAATTTCTTCCACTGGCCAAGCTAATATTCTCTTTTTCACATTTATTTTATTTATTTTTTTTAACCTGAAATGCGCATTTGCCGAACAGCATGTAAAGCCTCCAGCTGATCAGAAGCCCTTTTCTCCAACACATTTGGCCTATTGATGGGTCACTGGGACCCTAAACCAAACCCCCTGTCTGCACTCTGCCTGCTACCTGAACCCCCCTCCCCGCCTCCAGGGGCACCCCAGACCCTTCCTAGGTTCCAGATGAAAGCGTACAGAGCGGGTGGGGCCAACAGAGCAGGAAACCGCCTGCCACTTCCAGCCCAGGGGGATCTGCCACCTCCTGTCACCTGCTGCCTGTCTCCCACATTTCTCCAGAAATCTGACATTTGGGGTTTGTGGCGGGGGGAGGAGGACAAAAAGGCAAAAGGCAAACCTCTGACTGACAGCCGATGGCTCATTCCTCCAGTTATAGCTTCATTTGGTTATGGAAGGGGCGATAACACGTGAAAACGAATTATCTGTGATCAAGAGCCTTCCCTCCAGTGGCGATAAAATGGGGATTCTAAGGAGGAATCGGTGGCAATGGCTGAGAGAGATATCCGAGGTAAGTTCTCAAGATTCTGACTGAGAAGCCAACACCTCGAGCTGCCAAGTGGGGTCCACACTCTTAAAAGCCGTTCAGGAAGCTTCCGCTTCTCCGTCATCCGGCTGCAGCCCGAGCCTGGGCTAAGTGGGCACTCTCTGGGTCTCACCCCTGTTCATTCTCAGCGCAGGACTGACAAACGGGGACAGATGCGGAAACTGAGGCCCAGAAAAGTGAAGTGGCTGGCCCGGGCGGGCACTGGAATCACACCCCTCCCACGGACACCCAAGTCGGTGCTCCTTTGGTCCCCCCGGCTCCTCCCCAGAGGGACACACCATCAGAGAGGCCACCATAGAACAGTACCAACGTGACCAAAGATGGGTGGGGGAGGGGAGCACACAACAGCTGTGCAGAAGTTGTGTCTGATGGTGGAGTTCTCCGAAGCCGATGGAAGTTTCTCCCCCAGTTCCCGGAAGCCCTCCATTAGCTATGCTGCCACCAGGAAATGGAGCTGGGGAACCAGCACCAGTAAGGGGGGAAGGCGCCCGTCTCGGCAGCGGGTATCCTGTGCGCCAGGCAGGCGCGCATCATTTCAACACCGCAGCTACTGTTAGGAGCACTCCCTCAGGACACTGCAGCTCAGGAGGTCAGGTAACATGGCCCAAGGCTGGCAGGCGACAGAGTAGGGCTCGGACATGCACTGGGTCCCTTCCCACGTGGCAGCATGTGGCCTCCCTCGCACGGGCCACGAACCCCAAACACCCCAGGCCCCTCCTCCCCGCCCCTCCTCAAGACACCCATCCCACAAAATGGCTCAGAGACTCCCGCTCTTCGCAAACCCTGGAAGCCATCTCACCTGCCCCCTCACCCCACACCAGGATCAGCTACTGCCATGTCCCCAAGCTCTGCCAGAAGTGGGAGAATGCAGTGGGAAGGGGGCTTAGGAAAGGTAAAGAACTCCTTCACAGGCAGACCTGAGTCGGGTCTCCTGGCCAGAGCCCCCCACCTCGGCTCTGGGCCTCAGACACAGGCTGCATAGCCCTGCACATGACCAAGGTGCAGGGCCCCGGGGCCACAACTGCACACATCAAGTGCAGAGCTGCTACTGCTTGCACTTGGGCCATGTCCCCCAAGAGGGACAGAGCAGCAGCCCAGATGGCCGTCCTCCCACCATGGTCCTCCCACCATGCTCCCCCCACCCCGGGTGGGTGATTGGGGGTTCTGTCACCTCACCGCCAGGGGGGATGCTCAGGATAGGGGAAGAACAGTAGGTGCTTTTTTATTAAATGAGCAAACGAATGAACGGATGAATGCCCTCCGAGTCACAAAGCTCCAGAAAGTTCCTCCTTCTACTCTTCTACTTCTCTATCATTAAAATAAATGAAGATATAAAGGAAAGAAAAAAATGATTAACTACTCCTTTTACGCCCATCTCTGGACTCCAGTGTCCCAAAGGAAAGGGCCGATCCAGGATCCAGCCCTGGTCCAATGACTGATAGAATTCCAACTCCAGTGTCACGCTGGGAGGCACCCTTAAAGGTGGAAGGGATCCCGCCTGTTCCACGGGCCAACCCTGCCCATCCATCTCTGCAGCCCCGCCTCTAGAAGCACCTGGCAGCGAGGAGGGCTAGGACCCATCTGGACAACACTCAGATTGTTGGTTCCCCGAAAGGCATGACCCTCATGGTCATGGTGGGCACCTCCCTTGGGACAGCCAAGCCAGAGGCCAAGTCCCAAGTGTTAACAGCCACCCGCTCCCCAGCAACTGGCCCTGGGGACAATGGCGGGGCTGAGACAGGCTGGAGCATCCCTTCCCACCACGGCTGGGAAGCAGGAACAGGAGAGGCCTGGGAGAAGCCAGCGGTACCAGGGGCCTGGGCAGCAGCTGTGCGGATTTCCGGAAGCCCGGGCGGAGAAGCGCCTGTGATTCCTAGTCCCCCTCTTAAAATATAAAGACTCAATTATCTTTGAGCAGCTTGCTTTACACATGAATTGACACATTTATTTTACAATAAATAACTGAAAGTTATCTGTGTTTCCTTTACTGTTAATCTACACAGAGAAATAATAAACAGGGCTTGTCTACAAAAATGCAAGTAGTGCAGTCCTCAGAATTCAATTAAGCTAAAATAATTAATGCTCCCACCATATTAAATTACTTTATACATTTGAGCCACTGAAGTTTTAGTCTTTAATCTTTCCTTTTTATTAAATAAAAAAGAAAGAAAGAAAAGTTGGTGCCAAGGCAGGGAGGGAAGAAGGGAAGGAGAGCCGGCGAGAAGGCGCGACGCACCACTAGCACGGGCCGGTCGTCCTCCGCTGACGTGGCGTGGACACTGTTTAGTGCCTTTGATTAAAATAACATTTTAAAGGCTTTGAACAAACATATCTCTTTAGACTTCTAAGGGATTACTTTACATATTTCTTCAAGAATGAAGAAATCCGTTCGTCCTGTTGCTGAACAGAAAAGGCCAAGAATATCTTCCGTCACACACAGAATAAAAAGACTGTAGGCTGCTGCCGCACTACGAACCGAGGAAAGGGGCGCGTGGGGCTGGCTGGGGGGTGAGGACAAAGCCGCCTTGCAGATTAACTTTGCCTTTTATGAAATCACATCTAGCGGCTTTCTTAAACAAACCTACCCGCAATGATCGGCGGCCTCTCGCTGGGAAGTACCTGCATCGTGAAATGAGGAATCAGATGGGTTTTGGTGAAAGCAGAATGCCTTTCCATGGAAGTAGAAATAGGGACCAGAGTCTCATGGGCAAGGCCTGTGGTCACTGACGCCGGGTGTTTATTCCACTGCAGAAAAACTGTTCCTCTGGTGTCAAAGAAAAGAAACGCACAGGGACCCCAACAACACCAACAAAAGGGACCTGGCACCTTTCTGGATGGGAGGCTCCAGCTCTAACGAAGGCAGCATCATTCATATCTGCAAGGCACTCTGAGAAGCCAAGGTTTACATGACCATGGCCCCAAACATGCAGACATTTTTCTCAAAGCCCTTGGCAACTTGAGAGCATGAGACCTGTCACTAGAGCTCACCAGCCAGAAGGGAAGGCCCACAGGCCAGTATGATTTGGTTCCGTCTCCCCTGTACCTAGCATGAGCCAGCAGGAGTCTGCATCCCACCACAGCCTCTCACTAATCCCTAAGAGAGATTTCACTAATCCCATTTGAAAGATGGGCAAATTGAGCCTGGAGGTCTCAGACTTGCCACGTGGCTTGTGGCGTTACCCTGCCTGCCTTCTGGGGGATGCGGCCCTCTGCTCCACCCTGCCAATGGCAGCAGGTGCCTTGGGCTACACCAGGCTCACCCTCCAAGGAGGAGCCCCCAGAGCCTCAGTCCCTCCAGCACCTCTGCTAGCTTCCATGCCCAAAACACAGCCGGCCCCTACTTGCACATGGCAGCCCCAGAGGGGACCCCGAGAGGAAAGTTCCACCGGCACAGAACCTCCGCTCATTCAATGCCACACCAGGCCTGCCAGTATTCTCACCCCCTGTTAACAGATAGGAAACTGAGGCCTGGACCCAGGAAGTGGCTTGTCCAGAGTCTACCAGTGGGGTGTGACCTCTCATGTACACGCTCGCTGGTGCCATCTTGCTGCGGGACCGGCTGCCGCTTACTACAGGGACACCAGCCACCACGGGCCTCTCTTTGCCAGGCCTCCCAGGCTCAGAAGTCGGACCTGCGGCAAACACTGGGGCTCACACAGAACACGGGCTCCCTGGAGGAGGCTCTGTCATGCCATGGCCACGGCCCGGCGGGATACGGTGTCAACTCCCTATGGCCAGAGGACACAACCAATACACCCATTCTTCAGGTGGGAAAAGTCAGCTGTCCAGGTGGTCAGCTGAAAGGGGCGCAGTGCTCCAGCAAGTTCCCACAAGCCCTTCCCTAGACCTGCCAGAAGGATCAGGCAACATGAGGAGCCTCTGGGAGCAGGGCACCTCTTTTTACAGATGGGAAATGGAGGCCAGGGAGAGGAAGAGGAGGAAGCGAGTTCTCCCGTTCCTAAGTGCCTACCAGGCCCTGCGCACGGGCCACGTCTCATTAGACCTCACCACAAGCCTATGGAGATCAGTCTCATTAGCTCCATTTCACAGATAGAAAAACTGACTTGTCCACATTGTGAAGAACAGATTCCAACCCAAGACTGTCTGGCGGCAGAGCCAGAGACTAAGCCAAGAACACCAGCAAACCGAGGGTCACCTCGCCTTCCAAATTTCCATTCTGTACTCCCGGCCACCTATGGATTAGGCCCTGCAGCAGAGTGTCATTGCCAAAAGCAAAGCAACCATTGGCCAGCTGTGCTGCTCGGAGCCCCAAGCCCGTCTTGTCCTGAGGGGCACCCAGATAGCAGCCCCCCGGAACGGGCGTGCCCTGGTTGGTGGTCCTATCCCAGTAACCCCCGACCCCTCCCAGGCCTGACACCCGGCACGACGAGGGGGGCAGGCGTGGGACCTGGGAGGTGGCTTCCGCGGAGGCCTGGCCAGGGCAATGTTCCATACCTGCAATGTTCTCCTGCTTGGGGCAGATGCCTTTCGTGGGTGAGAGCAGGTGGTCATCTTCATCGGGGGTGACCTGGATCCCGATCTCCACCGGCTCGGACACTTTCCTGAGCTCGGAGCGTGAGGAGGGCGGCGGGCTGCCTTTGTCCAGGCCTTTGTCATAGCAAGCACCCAGGCCACCGCACTGCTTCTTCTTGTGCTCTATAAAAACCAGGATGTCCCCCAGGGGGAAGTTCATCTGACACTGTCCACAGGTGAGCAGGTCAGGGTCGGGGCCACCCACCATCAGCCCCAGGCTGCTGGGCTCCTCTATCTCCAGACCCTCGTCTTCTTCGAGGATGGCGGCCTCCACATGGTCAGCCTCTGCTGGAGAGAGAAAGGAGAAAGGGGCAGAGAAGACAGAGATGGGCTTAGGCAATCACGGGCACCCATCAACCATTCCAACCCTTCCCCACCAAGAGGAGGCCCCTCCGCTCCAGGGTCCCAGAGGTCACCGAATCCCCGCATGACTCCTGGAGGCCACAGATGGGCAAACTGAGGCTCTGAGAGTAACATCGCCGCCCGTGGAAGTGGTTGCTTAACTGATGCTATACTTTCTGCTTTGTCATTTCTCTACTGTTAATTCCCAACGCCCCCCCCCCACATACCAGGTGAACACATCCACGTGCACATACCCCCCATCCCACTTTCACAAGAGGCTCAGGGTCCTGGGCCCCGTACTTCAAGCTAGAGACGTGTCTCTCCCGCTTTAGATCATCCAAGAATCACCTGGGGAGCCCTGAACCCCATGCCCAGGCGGCACCCCAGACCAATTACAGCAAGATCCAAACCTCAGATTGTCTTTTTGTTTTTAAGACTCCCCAGGTGATTCCAGTGGGCCGCCAAGGCTGAGAACCGTGCGCCAGAGCCGGTTCACCCTGCTTGGGCTCGGTCTGCCGCCCCCTCCCTTCCACGGTTCATTCATGTCCTCCCCATTCATGGGAGCCCTGCTTGCATTCCTCTACCTCAGACCTGGCTGCACACCAGACAAGAAAACAGAGCCCCAGACGGGCGTCAGGCAGCCAGTCCTTAGGAGAGAAAGAAGCCCACATGCTCAGAAAGCAACAAGTGAGCACTGGTTCAAAAAGAAACGTGGAAGGAAAAAAAAAAAAAAACAAAAAAAAACAAAAAAAAAAACAATGCAGGGGAAGGGACTCTTCAAATCTGCTCTCTGAAAGAGGGAGCCGGCTCTGCTCCTGGTCAGACTGCCATCACTTTGTAGATTTCCAGCACTCATCAGCTCCCACTGTCCTTTTTGTTTGTTGGTTTTATTTTCACTCCCAGAAAAAGAAAAGAAAAAAAAAAACCAAAAAACCCTCTTCAGACTCCAAAAGCATTTCTTGGCAGACGACAAACCACACTTTCAATGGGCTGTACATTTTCATATTTCTTTACCAGCCGATATACCTCCCTTTTTTTTTTTTTATTTTGGAGGGGACGTGGGACCCAAATATTTTGAAGCCAGTAAATGCCTCAAAACAGCAGCAACCCCCAGAGGGAGAACAGGAGGACTCGGCAGCCAAAAGTGTCATAAATAAGGGCACTGGACGATGAGGTTGCACATCCCCTTGGGCTCTGAGCAAACGTGGGTTGGTATTTTTCAAGAGCAAACAACTTGGTCGTGGAGATGGCACAAGTATCAGGTGCTGCGAAAAGCCAAGGGGCAGCCAGAGGTCTGACACCCGAGGAGGCAGGTAAATTTTAAGTTGTACGGTATTTAGTAAGATACAGCGAAAACCACAGAGGAACGGAGGGAAGCATGGAAGGGAGGGAAAACACATTCCGGGGCAGTGAAGTTACTGACGGGCCAGAGCCAAAGAACAGATAATTTTAGGAAAAAATTCTGTGGCATCTTCCATCCTACATATGAATCCCTGTTCTGTATTCTCTGAACTCAGCTTCTCCAGGGCCTGTGAGAGTCCATGTGTAATGTTGAATCTAGGATGGACGGTGTAGGACAGGTAACATGTCTGAGCCACATGTGAACAGGTCGAGGCACAGGTGTTGCTGGGAAGGAAAGTTAACACTGGAGAACCTGCCTATGTTTAGAGACGAGCAGAGAGAGTGCTCCATGAATTACCCTTGGACACGCAGGAGACCCAAGTCAATGCAAAAAATACCCCAAAGATGAGGAAATCTTAAATGTGTTATCTCCATACCTCTAAAACACACACACACACACACACACACACACACACACACACACTAACCTATAAGGTAAGAGAAACCGTTTTCACCAAGCCAGCCCCAGGAATCATTAATTACACTTTAAAAAAAGAAATCGGGAGTTTACTTAAAACAGAGTTGGAAGACAATGCTACATAATTAATTTACCAATTTATTTTATGAAAAGATGCTTTGGTATGGCTGAAATGTAATCACAGCCCTCACGCCGAACGATGGTTGTAGGGGGTACCAGATTCCCGTGAACGGTTTGTCAGAATGGAAAAGGTAATTATTCGGTGCTTCCTTTCCCTTTAATGATCTAACATTGAGCAATACTGTTTATATTGAAAAGCTTGCACCTTTAATTACCAATTACATATACATAATTTCAGAGCCAAAGGAGAGGGCTGTGAAAACAGTTCTTTAGAAATATAAGGATGTATTGTGCGCCATTTCTAGAGAGGGAACTCTAATAAATGGGAGGAGGATGTCAAAATATTGTTTTGTTAAAAAAAAAAAAAAGGAGAGAGGCACAAAGGAAATGAGCTGAAAAGCAAAAAAGGACAAAATGAAACAGACTTCAGAAGGAGCAGGGGCGAGCTCTGCGGTGGGAAGGGTGAAGGTACCTGGTCCCAAATGCCACTTGCCCACAGGCCTGGAGCTCTGCTGCGTCACCGAGGCCGCCACACTTCCAGTGTGACCATCCTTGCTGGGGACGGGGAGGTGCTTCCTTCCGCTTAATAATTTAAGCTTTCTCGTCCTTGTTTTGTTTTGCTTTTCATTAACTTTTTCAGCCCTGCCTGTCGTCTCTCCTGGGAGGAGTTCTAGGAAGCCGGGCGGACCTCCTCTCTGCTAGGAGGCTTTAAGCTACATAATTTCAATTCGATCTTATTCAAAAGAAAGGCGGACTACTTTAAAAATTAGCAAAGGTCATATAAGCCTGTTCGCAGGCATTCCTGCCTCTCTGCCTTCTACCTTTTGCTGAGGACTTGGTACCAGCACTTTTTTTTCTTTTTCTTTTTTCTTTTCTTTTTTTCTTTTTTTTTTAAACATCTGGTATTCTTTCCTTTATTTGGCTCTCTCTGCCTTCTCACTTTCCTCCTGCAGCAGTCACTGCGTCTGAAAGTATCCGTTCGCTGTGCTACAGCTGTGAGTCCTGCCTCGGCCCCCTGGCAGCCAAGCCCCCAGAGCAGCCAGGCCCTGCCACGGTCCCACAGACGGCCCTGAACCTGACCTCCTGGACCCAGGACCCCGGACCCAGCTCGCCGCCTCAAAGGGAATCCAGGGGCAAAAGAAACAAACAAACAAATCTTCCCTCCCACTGTCAGTGTTGAAAGTAAAACTCAAGACTACAGCAGGAGGGGTATTCACCCTACTCCAAGAATGGGGTTTCCTCTCTCCCCTCCTGGGGGGGCTAAGGGGGGTTCTGGACTTCATCTGCCGAGTGAGATACTTCGTCACCCCCAAAGTTCAGGCAGCAGAGGCAGCACGAGAACCCCTCCACTTTCAAGTTTTGGGTCACACACAGCGTGTAGACCAGGACAGCTTGCTGAGCCCGAAGGCTCGCGCTCATGGCCTTCGGAGACGCCCCCAAAGACGGGCTGTGGTTTCATTTCCGCTGGCAGGCGGATACTGAGCTGGGTGTGTGGGGTGCGTGTGTGTGCGCGCGTGTGCACGGCCCTTCTTAGAACCATATCAATAATGGAAGAGATAAAGGGAGAAAGAGCCCCCTGGTCCAGCTCAGAGACGGGCAAAGCAGGCTGTGTCTGGCCCTCCCAGCACCCTCCTTTCCCTGTCCTATGGGCATCCGGAGCCTCACGGCCCCACACAGCTCGGAGAACCAGGCCTCTGCTGGGAAAGCCAGAGCGGCCCAAACCGCCACCCAGAACTAAGAAAGCACCAGGAAAGAGAAAAGACACAGAACAAAAACAGTTTTTTGAATTCCCAGACCCAACAAACCAGCCCCTCAGGCTGTCCTGTCCAGCAAACTCAGGCCTTAAATAAAGAAGGCAAAGACAAGGTCTTCCCTCCGAGATGATTTCTGCTTTCGTGAAAAAGTCCCCAAGTGTCAGGCAGCTCTGGAAAATACTGCTGCTCTCGCTATTATGAGCCGAATAAAGTAAGGGATTGCTAAAGCGTTTGACTCATTAAGAGGAAAAATGAATGGATGCAGCAGGCAACTTGCTCAAATGTGTGCTTTCACGTCGGGGTGGGCTCTGAAATGTGAAATCCTAAAGCTCATGGACAAATGCATATTCTCTCTCTCTCACACACGCAAACACACACAGAGTTAATTTTCTTTTACAACAAAACCACATTTTATTTACGAGGCTACACCTCCTCCCAGCTGATACACGCATTTAGAAGCAATGAAATCAAGGTTCACAAATAATAATGGATATTTGTTGTTAAGTAGACGGGGAAGCACTTGATCCGAAGTCCAACTCCCCCATGCCTGAGCTCCGCTGGGAAGGAATTCGGAGCAGAAGACAGAAATGGAAAGACATCATTAACACCGGCCCAGCCAAGCAGCCGACAGGCCCCCAGCAGCTGCAAAGGCTTAGCATGGCCTTACCTGGCCAGAGATTTCCCCCACACGCAAGGCTCCAAGAGCCCCCCCTGCCCTGGTCCATCTGCAACAACTGCCCCTGCACCTGCCTTTGGGGGAATTCCAGCCGAGGGGCCAACCGCCTGCTACCCCCCAAGCACAGTGCGTGTGTACTGCTGCACCCAGAGGACACAGGCCCACGGCCCCCTTACCCTGCACTGATTCAGATCCAAATCTCTTAACGGCTAGGCTACAGTCCAGAAGAAACATAGGAAGAATTATTGTTTCAGTGATGGGGGGGGCATGGGTAGGAGAAGGGTGTGGGGGGAGGGGTGCCAGGCTCTTAAAATCGTGTGCCACCAACGTCATAGCCGCCATCCTGATGTGTACGCATGTTTACAAGAAATGCTCAGCATCCCTCCGCCAGAGCTCTGCATCCGACTGGAGACTTTACACCTGCTTCCTACGAAGACGGAGGCTTTGCCAGCAAGCCCATGCTCACCGATAATCTGCGAAGGGATCTTTTCATTCTCCTCCCTGCAAACATTCTGGGAGGGGCTGAGACTCCAGGCGACACTGAACCACCACCAACACGCACACTCGACGGAGCACAACACTTTCTGAGCTGCCATCAATTTTTAATTTATTGGATCCAAGAGAAAATAACAACCACGGGGAGGGGAGGAGGGAGACGGGTAGATGGGAGAGAGAAGGAATCAATTCTTGGTGGAGAAAATAATCTATGACTAGATGACGCTTAAAGGCACGACAAGAGGTTTTATGAAGTTCTCCGAACATTGGGAATAATGAAGTGCCCGGCAGAGGCGGCAGAGATAAGAGCAGCCCGTCGGCCCAGCCAGGCACGCATCAGGAGGAATGTCCTCACAGGGTCCGGAGGGGTTAGAGCGCATCTGAGGGTGGGAGCCCCTGTCCAGGGCCCAGCCTCATTTGGCCACCGAATTCCTGCAGCCAGCAAGGCCTAGGGCCGCCACAGGCCCTGGGAGGACACAGCCTGGAGGGTGGGAGCAGGCCGCGTCGTACAGATGAACGCCCTCCCCTGACCACCTGCTCTCTCTGGAGGACAGCTGAGCAGTGCAGCCGGGCCAGGGGTCTCAGAGCTGCTGGCCCAGGCCCCACACACCCCTGACACCCTCCAACGGCCTCCTCCCTACCACCCTCAGATCGCCTGGAAGGAAAGGTGCAGCCGGAGCCACCCCCCCGCCCCCGCCCCTACAAGGCCCTGTCTGTTCCAGGCCAAACACAGCACAACCCTCAAATGAAATTGTCCAGATTTCTGGCATCCGGGTGAAAGGCAGGGAGAAGACTGGGGGTGCACGACCTTGTCGGCAACGGATGGAAATGACCGAGGGTCTGGCTGAGGAGGCCTGCAGGAGAAGGCCTGAGCCTAGCCGGCATTCCAGGAAGGTGGGGATTCCTGATCCGCGGGAGGGGGTGTGGGATACGAGAACCACCTCAGTCACATAGCTCGGTGGCAGACTCTGGATGGGAAAGTGGGAGAAAGGACCCCATGCATACTTGACACCCTACACCCCCCCAGCCTGGTTTCAGGATACTTTGACATATTAAAAACAGCTCCTTGGAAGACACTGACTCTAGCCATGGACTGTCCAACCTTCCCTTCCCCACGCCTCATCTACTGCTCTTGGACTCCAAAACCTGAGCTCACGGGGCCTGTTCTCACCCATTCAAAAGCAGGGGAAAAAGGCCAAACGAACAAGGAGAACAGCGTCCAGGTGCCTTCGCAGATCCCGTCCGCTACTGAGAGGCCACTAATAAAAAGCCAAGCCCACAATGCCAAAGAATAGAGTGACCCACGTTCTGATAAATAAAATAGTTGCTTTAAAAGAAAAAAGATTTACCACCATAGAAACCCTCCCAAGCACGTTCAGAAGCGTCCACAAAGCTGCAAATGCCTTCAATCTTCAGAGCCACAACAGGGCTCATAATGACGGAATATAAAAGCGCTCTTTGAGGCCAAATGAAGAGATTTGTTTTATTTAATGCTGTGTTTTTTTCAAAGGTGCTAAGCGGAAGGAAAAAAAAAGGACCCTCCATACAGGACACCGGACCGCAAGCCTTTCGCTGCAGGACATTCTCTGGGGCCGGCAACAAAATAGCAAGGACACAAGCCATTTCAATATCTCCCGTCCAAGGTAGAAATTTAAACATGACCTCATTTAAAAAAAAAAAAAATCCTAGCAGCACACCCATTTCTAAGCACACGTTCATCACCATAACATCGGCATTCAACTTTCTTGAGTCATTTTTGCACATTGTTTTAGCAGAGAGCTCATCGGAACATCCGCAAATGTATTTCTATTTCAGTGGAAGGGGGTCATAAAAAAGTTGTATGCAACAGAGGCATTTTTTTTTTACACTGAAGTTACTTAATTTTGTGTGGTCTGGGATTTCATTATAGTTAAAATAGCTCAAGCTGGCTGATTCAACACCCAAGCAGATTATCAGCTCTCTTGGAAAAAGAAATAAAGAATGAATTTCTTCAATTTCAGCAACTACACAAAAGACTTGCATATGTCAAAATGCCGGACGAAAAGTCCCAGTGAATGTAGCACCATTAATCAAAGCTCGATCTGGTGTCCCTCTTGCCAGTAAAAAACGATGCTGTTCCCCCCCTCCCCACGCACCCCCTCACACACATACACTGGCTCATGCAGAAGATGCGAGAAGTGTGAAGAAGCATGTCCCTCTGCTTCCGTGGGTCTCCAAATTGCCTGCCGCTGGCTCTCTGTAGGCAGGCCTTTTGGGGAGACTACGGCTCCAGAGAGGCAGTCAACAAATGGCTTTTCTCGGGGAGGGGTAGAGAAACGGGCACCAGGACCTGAGCAGGTCTCAGGGGCATCTGGCTCCCTGGGAAAGAAGAGAGGTACACGGAGTGGGGAGCGGGGTGAGGGGTGGAGGGGGCAGAACACCGAGGACTCCAGACCCCATCGTGGGAGTAAATAAAGAAGTGACAAAGCCATACTCAGAGCAGCTTGATGACAGACATTCATCCCCAGTTCTCTCCCCGTTAAAAAAAATCCATCAGTGTGCCTACAGCTACCACCACCTTCAGAGAGAGATGCTCAGCCGGCAGCAGTCACTTGACTCTGTGGTGCTGGGTGCGGGCCCCAGAGAGCATTCATTTTCCCTTGTCCTCCCCTATGGGACCCCAGCACCAAACCTGGAGTCCCAAGTCCTTGGAGAGCTTCAGCTAAAGGTAGGCCCCAACCGGACAGCCAGGGGGGCCTTCCTCAAGCCACAGGGGAGGCAGGAGGCAGTCTCCAAAGGTCAAGAACCCCATCTCTACCCTCCCCACATGTACTGTTTTTATCAAGCATCGTCATATCTGCGGTCCGTGTTTAGTTACAGCTTGTGAACACTCTCCCAGGTTCCAAGGCAAAGGGCTGGGGATTTCTAAAGTGAATTCTTTTAACGGTTTTCTACAGGCCAAAGGCCACTGCCCAGCCCAAGGCTGCGAGGTGACCGTGCCGCTTCATCTCCTGAGTTGTCAAATGAGCTCGCTGCCGCGATATGCTTACAACTGGCTCAATTCAAACATTAAATGAAGTAGAGAAATCATCAGATAAATTGCCGGCCCTCTGTACAGGAGAGTGAAGGCTCTTTCTCAGCTGATGACAGCACTAGGCTTTTGTCTGACCTAATTTATTTCTCTTTCAGGTTAGAATAAAGCACTCTTTCCTGTCTCAGGGCAACCTCTTCTGCCCATATATTGAACTCAGCCATAAGACTCGAGGTTAACTGTGCTGTCTGCCTATTTCTTGAACTTGGAGAAGACATTATAGATCCAGAAATCCCGTGATCAAAAGCACACATATTCCCCAGCACTAAATTACATGTTTAGGAGAGAAAGAGTCTCATTAAAAGCCATCCATTAAGGGCACTGTTTGGGGTGAAGGGTATTAGCGACGCTGGGTCTAGCAAGCCCATACTCCTTCCAAACAAAGTTTTACACGTTATTTGAGTTGGCATTTGATATCTTTAGGGAATGGTGCTATTTCCCTTAGTACAGTGGGAACATTACCTAATAAATGGAATTGAGAATCCAAGTGTTATAAAACCTGAGCTAAAAGGATTTCCATTCATCAAGCTGTTTTAGGAGCAAGACTCCCAAAAGCAGCAATTCTCGACCGTTTCCTGGGTCTGTGACATGCAACACAGAAATGGACAAAATGATGTACGCTCTTCCCAGACCCCTTCATTCCATCGCGAATGCCTGAACAGTCTAATGGGATTTTCAGAAAGTCGAGACCACAGACTCATGGGGGGGAATGCACCCATTCAAAACTAACCATTTTAATTGTTTAAAAAAAAAAAGGGAAAAGAAGAGAAAAAAAGAAAAATACTCCCATCTGCCTAGTGAGGGCTTATAAATCAATGCCAATAGCTTGAAAATAGATTTCTCAAACTTTATTCTCATTTTGTCCTGCTCGAATCTCCGCAGGAAAATCAATATTACAACTTCACACTTAAGACATTTTGCAGCAAGGCAAACTGCCTCAGCTGCTGATGGAAGCCCGTTCCTGGCCCATTGTAGCGAAGGCGCCAAGCCATGACACGGGCACCGAGCTCCCCCTAGCTGCCAAGTGGCACCAGGCGCAGCTCGGCGGTTCAGGCTTGCCATCAACGAAAAGCCAATTCAACTGAAAGTTTATTTTGGAAAGTATTTTATCACAACAAGCAACAGAGAATGCAAAGCGATCAAGGAAGGAGATGAAAAGGAAGAAGGGAAGGCCTGGTGCAAGACATGTTCTAAGCTAAAAGACAGCGCCAGGAGCTCGAGACTGATAAGGCGCTAGAAACTGGTGCTCTCTACAGTCGGAAGCTGCTATCTGTAAACGAACTGTTCCGCGTGCTTCCATCTCACCTGAGACGCACCGCTAATTACTGTCAGATGCACCCAAAGCTGGCCTTTCTCTCCGGTCAGGGAGACCCGTGGAGTCCTGCACTGTGGTCGGCAAACAGCCACACCCTGCCAGCTGACCTCAGCCTCCCTCCATGTTCCTAAGGCCAGCTTCACCAAAGCGACTGCATTCACTCTAGCACTTGAGCAATGACTCGTTTTCTTGTCCGAAATATTCTGGAGGCCACACAAAAATCGCCAAGGCCAAAGCACAGGCAGATAGCAAGCTCCCACCCTCAAAGAAAGAAATATGCATATGTACATAATATTCAGGGAGGGAAAGAATACCCTTTAAAAATATTAAGGGTTGTTAAAATACGCTCACGGCTGTTTTCTCTCAGGTGTGAATTACAAATGAATAAAATCATCCTGGCATAACACCTTTGATGAACACATTTTTATTCTCCCGTGGAATCAGAGCAGCTGACTTATATCACACTTCTAATGATATGGGGTTCCCTTCTGTGCAGAAGGGAGACAAACTTCACTCCCCCTCCCCCTGCCAACTATCCCCCCCCAAAAAAGAGGACCCACGTCTTATGAAATTTATCAGAGGCCCAATCTTGAAAGATTGTGGACAACTGGAAATACACTATACCCCAGAGAGTTAAGGTCGTTGTGAACCCAGCCTCCTCCAAAACACACAGCTATAGCAAAACCCAGTTTAAGAGGCAACCATGAAATTGACACAGTTAGCCTAACTTCCGTGTCAAGCCTTGGGTCTCTAGTTGTTTTTGCAAAATCGTGAATTCATACGGAAAATTACTGACCTTCCAAGGAAACCTGTTGGTAGGTTGTTGACAAAAATCACCTTCACTAGTGCTGTATCATTTACTGGAAACGTCTTACTCTTCGGAAGGCCTCAGAGCACCTTCGCGGACCCGACCCTCCCTGTCCTGTCCGGCCCAGGGCCCTTCCCTCCGCCTGATCAGCACTGCCCCTCTTCTTCCCTCCTCACTATTGTCACTGTTGTTTTGTGTTTGTTTTTATTAATAGCTGTGTCTGTTGTGCTCGGGTTCTAAAAGCCATATCCATCTGGGTCAAACATTTTGAAGCAAACCAGAAGCCCAGGTTTTCATCCCCAGCTGTCTCCCACCCTGTTTTATACTTCATTTCTCTTCTCTCGGGCCCTGTCTGTACATTTAACAAGGCTCACTACAGAGCCCTTCTGCAATGCCCCACACCCCAAGATCATTTGCTGTTTGTGTACTCTTCATGTCTCCCAGACCAGCAGTCATCCTAAGTTACATTGTCTCTAAATAACCAGGGGCAGCCACCCCACGGAAGCCACACATTTTGGGTAATTTTAAAATCTAGAATGTGAACCCTCCGGGGTAAGGACTGTGACAGCGCTGGTTCTGCTGGCCAAGGCTCCAGAGCACCCTAAACCCAGGACTCCTGCATCACTGTGGAGAGGCACTTCCGCAGGCCACGCAGCCTCAACTGCATCCAATTCTTGCCATTCTCCTGCCTGCACTCCCACCTCCCGGGTGACACAGGACAAACAGAGAAGCCAGCTGCTTTTTGATAATAAATAGCCTCGTCTGAAAACTGGTTGGACCACTCTCTCTGCTTGACCCCCTGCACATGCCCTGGGCTCCATGTGCCCCTGAAAGGCAGGCGAGATGTCCTCTGCCCCTGTCTCCTCCTCCTCCTCCTCCTCCTCACCTCCTCTCCTTTGCCTCTCTCTTCTCCCTCCCTCCCAGCTCCGGTGGCAGCGGCATTTTCCCCAGCACCGTTGCAAGGCTGAGAGAGAAGGGAAACAAATGAAGGATGGAAGGATGTTGCACCAGCAGGCACGCCTTGTCCCCCACGACCAGCTGCCACCAGTCCTTCTGGCCAGGGCTTTCTCTTGATGTCCCAGGAATGCCAGAGGGGAAGAGAGCAAAAGCAAAGCAAACCTACCTGCTTCTTCCCCCCTTACACACAACTGCAAACACTCCTGGCTCCTTTCGATGCTTCCAGCTTGGCAATGGAGCCCTGACGACTCCCCCTTCCCCACCCACCCCCAACCTCCCCCTCCTCAAAAACAACCCTGGCAATTATACAGAGGCTACTAGGGGTAAATTGCCTCCTAGAGAAATTAACCTCTGCAAATACAGACATTGTAACAACCAGTACACCACCTAAAGGGGGGGGGGGGTGTGAGGGATAAGCAATGGTTTTGGCTAGGTAAAGGACGAAATGTCAACTGGCCAAAAGGACCTTGATCAAGCCAGGCTCAAATCTGGTTGTAAAACATTTTGTTTAAAATGCAACCAGTGAGTCTTCTTTGATGTTACAATGGTGAAAAATAAAAGAGAAGTTCTCTTCCCTCCCTCCAAAAACGAATCCCTCTCCCAAGGCAAACCCCACTTTAAAATCTATTCCCTTCCCCAAAAAACAATAATAAATCCACAAATTCTTACTAATGTATGTGCTGTAACAAAGGAGAGGTGGCAGCAGCAAATGCTCCGAGCAGATGGCTCCTGTGCTGGGTGTTCAGGGGAGGGGAGAGCCCCTTTTATATATTTATTTATTTATTTAAATTTTTTAAAATATAACATAAATATTCGGCTCTCGGCCGCCCCGCAGCCAGTCCTCGGCTGCGGCTGGACGCGCAGCCCTCTCCAGCTCCGCAAGGGCTGCCCGGCCCCAGCCCCAGCCCCAGCCCGACGAGGTGCTCCAAGGATTACAGGAACACAACCTGCCCACGGTCTCGATGGCACTCAGAGAATGTTTTATTTCTATTGCAATCAAAAAAAAAAAAAAAAAAAAAGGCAACGGCGACCTGGGCACCGCGAGAGAAAGGACCGCGGGGAGATGTTCGTGCGCCGCGAAGCAGCAGCCCCGCGGGCTGCGTGCGCCGGGCAGGGAGCGCTGCGAGCCGACCTTCGCGTGCAACTGCGCGGGTACTCGGGGCGAGCTCCCCTGCAAACACCGTACCTGGCCCGCTCGCGCTCGCTTTTTTCCTTTTCTAAATAAACCCAATTGGGGCGCTGGAAGCTGCTGAGTCTCTGACCCGCTGCCTGACTTTGCCTGCCCGGCCACTTGCTTGAAATCCACACGATTTCGACCGGTGGATTTCCACTGCGACCTGCCTTGTTTATTTAGAGAAGGAAGATGAAAGATACTGAGATAGAAAGATGGGTAAGAGATTGATAGGTATCGTCTCCTTTTTTTCCCCCTCCCCTTTCTTTTTTCTTCTTTTTATTCTTTCCCCCTATTTTACAAGCACATCTCTGCCTTCCTCATCCTTGCTGACAATCCTTCTTTTTCCCCCATGGCGAGGCTTTTTCACCAAGCCCCAATCCACCTTTTTTTTTTCTTTTTTTCTTTCTTTCTTTTTTTTTTTTTTTGGAGTGGGGGATAGAAGACAAGATCATCCCAGGAGACAGACGGAGGTGGGGAAATGAGGGGGGGGGGGGCATGAGCCCAGCAAACAGCCGCGCAGCTGGATTCTTTTGCAAATAGCAAGAGGAGGGGAGAGAAAGGCGGCGGCGGAATCCTAGGACCGGCGTGGCCGGCGCCCTGCCCCGCCGGGTGCAGCGACCGAGGACTCGGAGCCCGCAGCCGCCCCTCGCCCTGCGTCTCCCCTAGGCCGAAGCGCACCCCGCTCTCCTCCGCCCGCGCCGTCAGCGCGGACCCACGCGCTCGCCAACTTTTCCCCACTTCCCGGCTCCCCCCTCCCCCTCCGCTCCCCCAGCCCCCTCCCCCTCCTCTCCAAACCCCGCCACCAGCGCCGCCGCCGCCACACACGCCGCTCGGAGGGGCGAGCGTCCAGCCGGGCTCCGCGTGCACACACACCTCCTCCAGCCTTCGCGCCCCCTCCCCGGCCCGGAGCCCGCTCCGCAGGCCCTCGAGCCCGAAGCGCGTCTGACTGCACAGCGCTCCGACTCCAAGGGCTTCAAAGAAACTTTCCTATGCCCCCCCGCCCCCCACCAATGCTCTGGGCCGCCGCGGCTGCCTCTGCTAGCCCGCGGGCGGCCCCGGCGCTCGGCCCGGCTCTGTGTACCCAGCCCCGGGCACCCGGAGCCCCATCCTCCGGCCCCTGGCGCGCACGCCGCAGACACTTACGGGTGATGAGCTCCCTCTGGGACAAGTGCTGCGGGTTGCCCTGTTTGCGGCGGGACATTGCCCCGGCATCTATTCTGGCATCGCCCGGAGAGCTGCACTGATGGGGGTAGCCGGGGGAGGGGGTCCGAGCCGCCGCCGCCGCCGCCGCCGCCGCTGCCGCTGCCGCTGCCGCCGCCGCCGCCGCTGCCGCTGCCGCCGCCGCCGCCGCCGCCGCGCCTCCTCGCCTCCTCCTCTGCCCGGGTTGGTGTTTTGTTTTTTTTTTCCCCCCCTTCCTCTCTTGCCCTCTCTTCCTCCTCTTCTTCTTCTGTATTTTGCTCTTTCTTCTATGCTGTTTTTTGCTTTGTTTTGCAAAAAGAAAAAGAAGGAAAAAAAGGAAAGAAAAATCTCTCGATCCAAAATAGGAGAAAGAGGCAAAAAAAAAAAAAAATCTGCTGTTGCTTGCCGCGAGCTGGCTGGTTTCTTTAAAAATATATTCTTTTGAAGGAAAAAAATCGCTTACACTTCTTCAAACTGCTTGGCCTCCTGGACTTCCAAATGTCTTCTTGAACTTAACCGGATTTTGCACCGGCTCCTGACACTTTCTTTCAGGGTCTGGTAGGTGGAAAGCGCACTTCTACCAGGAGGGGGGGGGGGTGGGGGAGAAAAAATGCAAACAAATAAAAAAAAATAAAAGAAGAAAAAGAAAAAAAAAGCAAAGAAAACTTGGGGACTTGTCTCGTACCCCTTCACCCCGCCCCCTCAAAAAACCCAAAGCAATGTAAAACTGCCCCGGTTCGGTTGTTTCTGGGCTTTCTGCGGGCTGCCTGTTTTTTTCTCGGAGACTGACCCTTCCGAGGCTCTGGGGGGACTCCAGGAGCGGCTCCTTCCCAGTTCACCTGGCAGGCTGGCGCCGGCCGGAGAAGCTGCCGGGTCCCCGCGAGCGCTCCCCAGCGCTCCCCTGGCGCCGCGGGCCCGGGGGGAGCGGGCCTGAGGGGCGGCTCGCCCAGTGCGCCTGGGTCGGTGCGGGCGCGGACTGGGAGCTATAGATTGCAACGTGAAGATGGCGGAGTCCGGGTTCTCTGGGAGCTCTCGGTCTCTCTATGGCTGGGGCTGCCTCTGTACAATGGGATAAAATTCAAGTTCAAGTGCGGACGTGACGTTTAATCTGCACTAGAGACAAAAAGACCCAGAGAGTCGGAGCACTGGGGGCGACTAGCGGTGGCTTTTTAACATTGTACCCTGTAAGAGAACAAGAAAGCACACACAGAGACACGCGCGCGCGCGCGCGCACACACACACACACACACACACACACACTCGCCCGTGCGCACACCCGCAGTCCAGGCCGGCCACACGTGCAAACAGCGTTTTTGTGCGCTCCTCTTCTCCCCGTGCACTGGCAGCGCAAAAGGGGAGGGGGAGGAGGATATTTTTAAATAAAAGAAAATCCTCTTCATCCCTCCTCCCCTCCTGGGAGCAGGACCCCCCTGAGAAGGGAGGAGGAGAGCTGAGTGCGTGGAAGTAAGTTGAATCAACGCTAGTCCCCACCCACCCATCCAAAATCTCTTCTGGATTGAAAGGGGGAGGGACTGTGTAAAAGGATTGGGGTCGACACGGGAACTGGGGGCGATGGTCAGCGTGTTTCACCTCGCTGGAGAAGTAGCTTGGTTGGTTTTACTTTTGTTTTATTGGGGGGGTCGGGGTTAAACTTCCAAAAGTGTCTCCATAGAAATCCTGATATTACAAACTCTGGGAGAGCCAAGTGGACAAAATAAAAGACACTGAGAGAAGGAAAGAATTTAGAGCACAGTCGGGGGAGAGGGAACACGAGACCTTGTGTGAGTCCCATTCCGAAAGGAATATTCATCTGAGTCTTTTCGCTCCCCCCATTAACTCCGTGGGGTCAAACACGGGCCCCCCCCCAGGCCTGGGTCTGTGGAAGCGTGGGGGTAAGGGGACAGGGCTCCGCGTGGGAGAGGGACTTGCACCGGCTGACCCAGAAGTGGGCGTGGCCAAAATCGCTGAAGAAGATATATCAGGTCCCCCAGTCCCCTCTCGCCCCCCTAACAATTACTGAAACCTGGAAGTAACGGGCGCCCCCGCCCCCCCCACACCCACGTCCTGTGTGCCTCCGCCCAGGGCAGGAGTTGAAATCGCCCCTTATACTGGGAAGGACACAGCTGCCTTGTCAGCCGTTTGATCTCCAGCCGGCGAGGACAAGAGCAGTTGTGCGGGACTGTCCGTGGCCTGGGGACAAGGCCAGGCCGCAGCCGCGTGGACATCGCCCCCATCCCGCGCCCCGTCCCTCCCCAAGCCGCGGCCAACTTCATCTGTATGATGACCTGCCTCCATGGCTGGGCGCGCTAGGCGCTGGGCCCCTCTCCCATCTCAGGGTACCTCTGGTCTGGGCCGAGAGGCGGCCCGGGCGGGTCGGGGCCTGGCTCAGGGCTGGGCTTCGCCCTCGAGGCCAGCTGCACCCACCCCACCCCGCCCCCAGGCCGGGCTCTGGCGGCTACACTCAAGCGAGTGGCTGGGCGGTGACGCCTCCGGGCGCACCGCCTCTCTCGGGTCCTTTCCCTTGGGGGACACACGGAGTTTTTGCTCGCCCTCAAGGTCTTGGGTGGGGCGAAGGTACCAACAACTTAGAACGAAGTGAGAACTGAAAGAACTCCCTGCCCAAACCACCCCCCTCCAAAATTTAATAACAATAAAATGTGCCCTAGCATGCAATTTTGCGGACTAGGCTGCAGGGTCGGCATCCGAGGAGGTGGGGACTGGGTAGGGAGGCGTGGGTAGGAGTAGGCATTTCCCCCAACCTCGACTACACACAGCTGCCCACCACCCCCACCCCACCTCCTCGTGGTCCAAAGTCCAGAAGCACTTCTATCTCTCTCCCCATCTAGCCCCACCGTGAAAAATCTTTCCAGGAAAGTGGCCTAAGTAAGAAAAAATGCTCACACGCACCTTTAATAAACTTCTTGAGAAAACCACAAACTGGTCATCCCAACCCGCCCAGACTCCTAAATTTGGGAGGGCTATCAGCTCTCCGCCTGAGAAGTGGCGTTGTTAAGTCCAGAAAGGGTTAGCGTTTTGCCCAAGGTCACACAGCGCCGGGGGCAGCTCTGACTCAAATCGCAGCGGCGTGCCTGTTGCCCGGCTCCGCCGGCAGTCGGGCGCCCAAAATCCCAACCTGCGACCCTGGCCCTTGGATGCTGATTACAAGGACTGGGGACCCGGTCTGTGGCCTGAGGGAACGCGACAGCCCCCTTCAAGAAAGGGGGGGCCCAACCGCGTAATGCGCAGGACGCTCAGGAACTCCGGCTGCAGCTCGGGCGGCGGGGTCTGCTGAGAGGGCACCCCTGCCCCACCCCTGGCAGGAAGTAGCGGGCAGGGGGGCGGCGCGGGCCGCGACGGACCCGGGGAGTACTTCCTCATTGGCCCCGCGCTGCCCCGACGGCGGGAAGAGGGACGCGCGGGCGGGCCGGCGCAGGACCGGACACGCCGCCACTCGCCGGCGCGCTCCACCTCGCGGCGGCCGGGGAGAGGCCGCCCTGCCCCTGCCCAGCCCTGCGCTGGCCCCCTCGCCCTCTCCTTCCCCCCTCCTCCTTCCTCCCTTTCCTCCTTTGCCGCCGCCTCCTCCTCCTCGCCCGAGAGGCGGCCGGGTGCAGGCAGCGAGCAATCCCAGCTGCCGCTCCAGTCTCCTTTTTTTCCCTCAGCCCGTCTGGCACGGGCATCATTAGCGCTGAAAGCTGTTAATGTCTGGTCTCACAGCTCCCCCTTTAGTCTTGCTGCGCTCTCTGTCTCGCGTTCCACGCCGGATCAATAGCCGCCTCTCCCCGGACCTTAACCTCTCCCCTCGACCCCGCCTGGCTTTGGCAGCTGGCCCCCAGTAATAGGTCCCCTCTCTTGATGCCCAGACAACAAGCAGGCGGTGCGGGAACAACGGGTGGCGGAGGTTGGGCCCTACTCTTGACTCAGGACCCTAGATAGGCAGGGTGTCCAGTACCCTGCACACACGCACTCCCACCCCACCCCTTGATCTACCAAACCCTTTTACAGGATAAAAGTCACTCCCATCCCCAAAGAGGGGAGGGGTGTGTGTGTGTGTGTGTGCGCGCGCGCAGGTGCTTAACATAGGAAAATATAAGAAGTACAGTACAAATGTGCTCGTGAAGGAATATTACAATACCTCAGACTCATTTCTCCACTACCTTCTATGGGCCTACTGTGTGCCTGGCCCAGGACTGGGGCTTTGTGCAGACTAGAACCAGAAGGAAAGAAATGCCATATTTTCTGCACTATCTGAAAGAAAGAAAAAACAGCAGATGTCAAAAGGCTTTTTGAACTCACAAATATTTCCCTGCTTTTCTTTTTCTAGCTTCACAGTGCATTCCAGCAGATAATCCCCCATATTCTCAGTCACTTTAAATTTCTTTATAGAGGAGTAGCTCAGAAATCATAAATCATTTCATCAAATCAGAGTGCATTTTCATTAACCTCGTGTGGGGTTCTGATTCCCTGCGTGTGCTGCGTGTTGCACTCCATGCAGTGGGGACAGATTAAACAGACACGTGACCCCCTAAGCCAGGCTTCTTGTTTGAAATTCTTTGAATGATTCTCAATATTTAGCTCTTAGCTGAGGTGGGGCTCTATTCGAGATCCTACAATGTTATCTTTGCCTTCTGAACGGTTATATTTTACATTATGTCTTTGCAAAAATCTGGAAAGAACCAAGATAAGTAGCATCAATAGAAATGGGAACTCCCAATGTTTCTGTAGAAAGAAAATCCACATTTCATTTGTTGTTTTTTTTTTTTTTAAACAGGAATCCACCCCTCTAAAATGTAGTCAAATAACTTTGTAGCAATATAAAAACTGAGCAACACATCTTACCAAATTACTTTGGGCTTCATTTCTGGTGCTTAAAAAGAAAAAAAAAATCTGCAAAAGCAAATCTTTTTATACTCATGGGCGTAGGGCGAACTCAGAAGCCAATTGCCTGTTAATTTCTATACCTCAGGATCTGTAAACAGTATTGACTAGGAAGATAAGGATAAATAAAATGCACCAATCTCATCAGTGGACTGACTGTTTTAACTTTTGAGGAAACTGTAACGGAGGTACAAAGCAAATCATGCTAATATACGTATTAATAAGGCTCTCAAGATGGCCCTATCTCCTTCCTTCCAGTTCTAGAATCTCTAGGAGCTCTCCAATCCAGAAGCATAAAAAGACCGAAAGAGGCCTTTTGCACTTCCTGGCGTATCTTCTAGAATTATTCTAAGCCATTTCTGAAAATTAATGGCAAATTTCTAAATGCCATAAGGACTCAATTAAGGCTGTTCTGGATTTGGAGGGGTTTTTTGCATTGTCAATTTACAGCAGAGGCAGGACCACAAAACTTGCCTTCTAGCAATCATCTGGTTGATTCCCTCCATGTAATGACTTTAGCAACACTGCTTTTGTTAAGACACGGTATTCTTGTACCTTACTTGTTTCTGCAAGTAACACTGGGGCTCGGTACCATGGTAGATTTCTGACTACTGCTTTAAGGACATGAAGCACAGGTAAGCTCTAGGAAAACTAAGAGCCATCACTGCCTGCTGTCTCTATAGCTGCAGCCTGCAGAGGGTTAAACCAAAGTCACTGTTCCTGATTCATGTATTATTTTCCTTAAAAATACTTACCCAACTCTCCGTATATGAAAAAGACTCACACCCACATTGAATGTTCCTAGCTCTGTCCCTGTCATCAGAAATGATATTGAATGGCTCAGTACTAGGGGATCTGGAACTATTTCTACTGCTTTCTCACCTCATTTGGAATTTTCTTGCCTTGCTAATTTTAATTCTGAGTCATCAATTCAAATTTGGTAGGGACTGGCATCACCCAGTTGGTCGACTTGGGAAAAAATATTGTTCACAAAGATGATCAAACTCCACCAAATCCCACCCTCCCCCGCCCCCACATACACAGAGATAAGAGTGACTGGGGGGGGGGGGAGAGTGTGTGTGTGTGTGTGTGTGTGTGTTGCACAGAAAGGGTCTCTCTGCTGCTTTTCCTCTAGTCACTGAGTCTACAAATTGTGTAACTGACAATCCAAAACATACATGGGTGCGGGTGCACACATATGCTAGTTTAAATTCAGTGGTCCGGTGGCCGTCAATCTACCCTATTTGGAGCATAGACAAGGAAGAGAAAGAGAGTTGAAATGGTTCGTTTGGGGAAAGAACCAGGATCCAGAAGGGAATTTTCAGTTCTGAGTCTGGCTGTCAGCCGCTGTCGTCAGGACCGGCACTACGATGAGGTGTCTGGTGATAGGAGATGGGGAGGACCTGGGGATGGAGGCAACAATGATCACCTTCTTAACAAGGGTTTTATGAGGCTGCGAGGATTAATTAGTTTGTATCCTTAAGCAGTTTGAGAAAGAGGAAGTTTCAGTAGATGCTAAACTGGAGTTGTAGATGAGTGTGACTCAGTGGCAAGCTCTGTCCCCACCCCCAATCCCCGGCTCTGAAAACTCCTGTCTGTGCTGTGATGCTCTCTACAAAGGAAGTGGTGGAAAGGGAAGTGAGGGGGAAGTACTCGCTTAGGGAAAAACAGAGAAGGGGAGAGAGGCATGAGTCAGGCTAGCATCCCTCTGAAGGCACAGCTAATAAAAATGCTGCAAGGGGGCGCTTACCCAAAAATGAAAGTAAGAACCAGCCAGCACCTTGCTTCAGATATGCCTTCCAGAGCTGGAAAAGAAAAGGGGATCTGGGAGGGCTCATCCGTTGTGTTGTAGTTTCAGGAACAGCCAGGAATGCTTTCCAGTGAATTTAACAAAGGTACTTTGTATCCTAGAAAACACTTAAGTGGCTTCCCCTCTGTTTAATAGAGAAGGGTTCAGGGTGCAGGATGACAAACCAACAAGCCTCTACAACACCAAGTTTGAACCGCAGGCACGTAACTGGGGATGGAATAATAGATTCAGAGTACGTGGAAGTTATAAAAGTTGTTTCATTGTGGGCATATTAAAACATCGCATCTGCTTGAAGACACACTTTCGGCTCAATTTACAAGGCAGACAATTTGCTACAACAAAAGATAATTAATGCCACCCAGGGAAAACCGAGACGCTGGGTTGCTGTGCATTCTGGTATTAGTTTAATCTGGGTCCTTTAAAAAAGATGATTTCACTGTGATTTTAAGCCGCGGGGATCACTGCTCCAACAATGGCTTCTAAAATACAGCTGTGGCAGTACCATTTCCCATTTGAACTTGAGACAAAGCCCCTCCTCCCCTTCTACATGTGTCCTACAGTGGGACCCGAGACAGGAGCACGGACACCCATCTCTTACCTGTCTCCACTGGGCTGCCATAGAAAGACGGCAGATTTATGGTCCATGGTGGGTTTTTGGTTTTTTTGTTTTTTGTTTTAATCTGAATTTGGACCTCCGTACTCATATGGGTAGACTTCTCGGCTGTTGGGATTCAGCACAGGCATCTGCAGTTTCATTATTTGTATCTGCTTAACAGGAACAATTAGAGAACTGAGGAGTGAGGACGCCTGCTTGGGGACCATTTCGGTATTGTACCCAGACCACACATTCCGGCTGGGAAGGAACACAGTAATGCAGAAAGCATTAGTGGATTTAACACTCTGCATTGCGTTTGGGGAATCGAATTGTCGATGTTTCTGGCAAGAACTCATACTCCAGTTGAAATCTATCAAACACCTTAATTAGCTGTGGGTACCTACAAGCACCCAAACCAGAGGCAAGCTGGAAATCAGGAGGAGCAGGAGGAAAGGACAGGAGCTGCACGGAGGAAGCAGCACGGGGCCCCTCCCTCCGACCCCTCCCCCCCCCCCATCCTGTGGTGGCCTAGGCCTCCTCTGTTCACAGACCAGGGTGCAGGGGCTGGTCTGACACGGGACAAGCCCAGGCTTTCACCGGGGCAGCCTTGGGGAAGCCGGCAGAGGACATCCAGACCATGTGCTGGGTGTTGGCGAACGGGACGGGAAGAGACCACAGTGACACAGAGCTGTTGCCCACGGTAACTGGAGTCTTTTCCTCAGCCAACCGTTCCACCTGGACCTCAGCACAAATTATTGTTTTCAATTACCACCTGTGTATTCCTTCCCATTCAACTTATTGATGTAAAATTACAGCTACACCGGTATAAATAAGTTATGCTGCAGTTGTAAAATGGAAGAAATTCTGTTGTAGCAATTATGTTCAGCAAGATGACAAAATAAATTTCCAGAGCGGTGCCTGCAGTAACCTGGGGAATTTAAACCTCATAATTTCCATTCATTTCAGATAATTTGGAGTAATTTCTATATGTAATAACTTTGTAATGAAAAACACAGCGGTGCTGAAGTGATTTTGCTCCACTTTTTTCTCCTATGGTATACATGGCACAAAATAAATGATAAAAATAATATTTCCTTTTTATATGTGTGTGTGTTGAGTAATTCCTTCAGCAAAAAAATCATAAACTAATACCCAGACTAAATCTCTGTCCACAAAATGAAAAATAAATTGAGTTAAAGAAAGTGAAAAAGTATGAAAGGCTTTGGATGTTTTATTGTGAGCTTATTGAATTGTCTTATTCCCATGCTCCTTCTGATCTCTAAGGGTTACAGTTCCCAAGTAAGGGGCAGAGGCACACGGGCCCCCAAACTCCCAGGCTGAGGCTGCGGGGGACCCCCAAAGCTAGGACGGCCGTGCCAGTTGGCGGCCATCTCTCCCCCAGAAGCACTAGAAAACACAGTCTCTTCCTGAGATGAGCTGGGCTGTGCCTGGCTGCCACTCCCCACCAAGCTCTTTCGTTGCAACTTTTCCGGTGACGAGAAAGGACCTGCTAGGCTGGACAGTGGTCACATAGATCCTCCTTTAAGAAAACACATGGCCCAGGTTCCCTAGCTGCATCTGTGCCCTGCCCAGCCTCTGATGGTGACACGCACCATGCATGTACATGGCCCTTGAACATCCCCATAATGCAGTGAGAGCTCCCGCCGAATTGTTCGAAGGTGACAAGCATCACAGTGGCTGCATTAGACCCCAGCCCCAAGCCGGCAGCTGCAGCCAGCAGTACCGTGCCCATCAAGGGCTTCCTCTGAGTGAAAAAATGGACACTGGGGCTGGATAAGGCATCCATCCCCTAAGCCCTGCCTGCCAGGAGTGACAGCCAGGCCAGTTGTCCAAAGGCATCTCCCCACCAGCCAAAAGGGCTGCCTGCTGTGTCAACCCCCGCTCCCTCCACAGCCCTGCACTACATGCAGCCAGGGGCACAGACCTGGTATCTCAGGCTGAGTAAAAGGCCCGTGGGAGCTGCATGGTCTGGGGAGAGAGGGGAGGGTATTCATTTCTCCACTAGGTGATCTCCCTTGTCAGGCAGGGCTTCAGAACACCCGTGGGCTTGCTGTCTCAGCAGAGGCAAGCAGGCCTGGCCCAGGATCTAGCACAGAGCAATCACTTCATCACCATCACTGATTTCATCTTTTCAACAGCACTGACAGGGTGCCTGCTCTGTGCCCAGCACCATGTGGGATGCTGGGCCCCAGAGATGGCAGCACTGTGTGATGGTTAGGACTCGGGTTCCTCATTCAGACAAACTTGAATTTGTCAGGTTTGTCACCACTCCTGCTCTGAGGAATATACAAGGTAAAGCAGAAGTCGGTGACATGATGATAGGACTATTCGAGATCTAATACAACCCACCAAAAGTACTCCAACAGTACTTGAGACTTGTTGTCTCAAGTGACACGGGAGCAAAGGAATAAGGTGCACAGATGACAGGAGTCTCCAAGACCCCCAAGGCCTATTAGGTCAGAGAGATGGTCTAATGACACTGTTGGGTGGTTTATCTTATCTTATCTGGAACACAAGGACCTTCATATGCAGGAAACCCCAGGCAAGCTGCTAAGAGGCAGGACCAGAACAAACAGCAGGCTGTCTCTACCTACAACAGCACCAGTCTCCACCCAGACTCAGTTTCCAGCCCTCCTGCAAGGCCACCACAGCAGGCAGCCGGAAACACCACCAGATGTGGAAGAAGAATGGCAAAGGCCAAGTCAATGCAGGATGAGGACACAGAGGGAGAAAGAGAAAATTAAAACAGAAACAAGGTCTACAATAGGGTCCATAGGAAAAGCTTTTTTTCTTTTCATTCAGGATGGCAAAATCCAGAAAAACATGACCATGGCTCTGAAACCAAATAACAGAAGTGGAGAAAAATGGGAGGAAGGACAGATAAAGATCTAGAGATATTAAGTCCCAAAGAGAACTGACCAGAAGAAAGGGGCCTGTACAGTGAGAGGGGATGGAGTAGCCAGCGGAACTCCCAGTGAGATTCTGAAACAGACAAGTAACTCACAGAGATGCAGAGTGTTACAGGGGACAAAGGCCTTCCCCGTCCCTGCTTGTGTCTGCGCTTCCAGCAACCTTGGGAGTCGTGCAGGGTAGGACACAAGCAACTCGATGCACACCTCTGGAGAGGTGCAGGTTCTGGTCCCCACTGGGGCCACTGGGAGCTGAAGACCTCACGCAAGCAGCTTCCCTTCTTGGCGTCCCAGGTCCTCCTGTACCACATCTGAGACTGTCATGAAGAGTATGTCAGATCATCTGTCCACAGAGCCTGGCACACAGTAGGTGTGTAGTAAATAATATACACTATTAATTTGGAAGCCTTGTACTGGGCTCTGGAGGAGAACCTCGTCCACCTGGTCTAGGACACACACTTCAGCTCTTCATCTCAAGCATGAAAAGAGTAATTCGCCGCAGGTTTCACTCGTGAATAAATCCAACAAATATTGATGAACCTCCTACTTTGTGCCAGAGACCCAGCTAACCTCTGGAGTCCTTATTGGCCAGTGGGTTGCCACACAGACAGACAGGGCGTGCCTCTTCTCCGAGTAGGTCTTCAAGGAGTGAGCCAGCTAGACCTCAGTACAAGACTAATAATCAGCAAATCGGCATGGGGGCTGAAAAAGCCGAGCCCACAGAACAAAGGCTGGGGGGAAGACTCTCAGTATGTTAGTACGTGTCACTTGAGAGACAGGGACCACAGAGCCACCGGTCATTCCCTCCTGGTAGTCCTGAAATTCCCCAGAATCAGCACTGATGCCTTTTATGGTCAGCCCCCCAAAAGTTAAAAAAAAGTTGCAGCAGCAGTGCTTTGAAGGGGGGGAGCCTCCTGTGGAAATAAGACTGGAAGGAGATATAGGAATGGCAGCACTACTAGGTTAGGGTTATGGGATTAGAAGGGCTTTTAGAAGAACTTCATTTCCCAAACCTTCTAAAATGTCATTAAGGACTTGCCATTTTGTTTTTGTTTTTGTTTTTGTTTTTTATAAAGGTTTGTGAGAGAATCAAAGAAGCTGCCAGTGGGCTGTGAAGAGCACCATGGGGGCATCTGGCCTTGAGATGCACGCAACCGCAGGACGTCCCTGGCCTAGCACGGGGCCATCCTGGGTGTGGGGAGACTGTCGGACAAGGTTGGATGAGAACCTTTACAAGAAGCAGCTTTGTTTTTCCCTCATTTCCTTCTTGTCTGGGGGCCTCCAGCATCTGAAACTGCTCTTTGAGCTAAGATTTTCTAATGTCCACACGGGCTGATTTTAAATGCCATCCACCCCACCCTCCAGGGATGCAGAGCTCATGTTCCTGGTCCAGGTGGAGCTCAGGCTTCCGCCCCGTAGCATTGGCCTCGGCCTCAGAAAGCAGCTGGGCTGGGCTCTGTGCTGGGTGCATGCTAAGTGTGGGGTACTTTTAGACACTCACAATGAAGAATGTCCTCTTGAAGCTTCCCCCTCCTTCCCACCTTCTGTCATCCGGGGAGATAATTCATTTATGCAGCTTTCACAGAAGACTGACATTTTCGACTTTTTTAGCAGAATAAATTTATAAGGTAAATTAGGGGGTGGGAGCCCTAGTGTCCTAGGCAGATTCAAACTGGTAATTACAGAGGGCCTAATTATGTATTCACCACAGAGCCTTCTGGAACAGGGAAGTCTACAGGATGGCTCTTATTCTTCCTGCAGAGGACATTCACCCCTGGAACTTTCACAACCTACATTTGAGATGCCTTTGCTTCCAGCCCTGAGCAGTCATGGGGAAACACCTTGTCATCAGCATGGCCACCCTGATATTTGCAAAGAATATCCCAACCTTGTCAGGGCACCCAGATTTTCCCCCAACAATCATGAGGTCAAACAGTTTTCAGACCAGAGGTCCTGATTTGGATAAAATAAAATTCAAAAAAAGGGCAGGTTTAAAAAAAAAAAATTCTTGTTCTGTCACATCTTTCCCAAATTCCTTATAGGGTTCTATATCTATGTCTACCAAGCTAAGGTATTCAAATCACCACTGTCACAGCTACCTTCCCTCCTTGGCTGGGAGCTCCTGGGGAAGGGAAGCGTATCTTGTACTTCTTCTTAGCCTGGGATCTGGCCTCAATACAGTCACTGAATGAACGAGTGACCAACAAACGTACACAATGGCCCTTAGAAAAGAGAGAGCCTGAGCCTCAGCAGCATGGTAAACTGGGTAGAAAGCATTTCTTCCTCACGTGTCACAGCGTACCATGATGTGTGGATGGATACAGGAGCACATTTGATATGCAAAGCCTCCTCTCTGTGCCCCGTTCTGCCTCATTTCCCCATGCCCTCTCTGCTCCCAGACATCTGATCTTCCCCTTGAATATGGATTGTGAATATGGATTGCGCTCTGTTGTGGGTTGAATTGTGCCCCCCCCCCAAAAAAAATATATTGAATCCTAACCCCTGTACCAATGAATATGACCTTATTTGGAAATAGGGTTTTTGCAGATGTAGTTAGTTAAGGTGACGTTATACTGGATGAGGGTGAACACTTAATCCAATGACTGCTGTCCTTATTTAAAAAAAAAAAAAAAAAAGGAGTGGGGACGCCTGGGTGGCTCAGTGGGTTAAAGCCTCTGCCTTCGGCTCAGGTCATGATCTCAGGGTCCTGGGATCAAGTCCTGCATCAGGCTCTCTGTTCAGCAGAGAGCCTGCTTCCTTCTCTCTCTCTCTCTCTGCCTGCCTCTCTGCCTAATTGTGATCTCTGTCTGTCAAATAAATAAATAAAATCTTTAAAAAATAATAAAAAATAAAAAAAAAAGGAGTGGACACACAGACACACACAGAGGGGCGGGTCATATATCCACCGAGACAAGGAATGCCACGGATGCCCAGCAGCCACCAGAAGCTGGAAGAGGCAATGAAGCATCCTCCCCTAGAGTCTTCAGAGGGAGCACAACACTGCCAACACCTCAAGATCAGACTTCTGGCCTCCAGAACTGTAACAGTAAATGTCTGTTATTTTAAGTGCCCCAGTTTGTGATATTTGGTCACGGCCGTCCCAGGAATCTAATAATGCTTCTCTGTGAGTGAGGCACAAGGGAGCAGAGCTGAAGAGGACCCTACCCTCAGAGAACTCAGAGGCCACAGGCCTTCCCTACAACCCGTGAATGTTATATTTGCAAAGAACGTTAATGAGAATTGTTGATCCTCCTTGTCATCCTCAAAAAAGGGTAGTAATGACTGGACTATAAGCACCTCGAGGCCAAGATGAAGGCAGACTCATCCTTCCATCCTGAAGCCCACTGGTACATCCCACACCAATCTCTCGTCCTAGCTCCACGCTTGGTGCCTACTTCCAACTCCGGTTATAAGGGCCGACGCTGGGGAAAAAACCACACTTCAGTGGAGGGAATGTCCTGGAGCTCGAGTCCTTCCAGCAGCCTCAGATCACACGCCCCGAGGAAGCACACTCAAAACAAGCCAGCACCCTTCCGAAACTCTCAGACACTGGCGCTGTTAGCTTGGTGGGTGTTTGGGTTTCATTTTCACTTCGGGGTTTAACAAGCAAAGAATAAAAAACATGAGACAACGACAGTAGCAACTGACCATACAGTGCTAAGGAAAATGGAACTGGATCAAAGAGCAGTCTCTTGGGGTTTTACTGAAATCATTTTGGAGGTAATGAAGGGACGAAGCACTGCTTTCCCCCGCCCTCACCACACGTCCCTGACATTATTTAGGCAAAGAAAACCAGCCCTGCTCTTGCCTGTGGAAGACGAGAAAGAAGGCTCTTTACCTCTCCCGTTTACCTACCCACTCAAGAAAGCTCCGCTCTGCGGCCGCACTGACTCCGGAGGGCTCTGCCGCCGCTGGTCCCGCGTGGGCAGCCATGGGAGAGGCAAGCGGAGAAGTCACACTGCTGGGAAGTGCTGGGTTCCCGCCCAGACACCAGACACGGGCATCTGCACCTCTGACCAAGTGTACCTGCGGATGGCAGGCCTGTGTCACTCAGCGCACGGAGGGGACTGTCTCCCTGTGAGGCTGTGAAGCTCCTGAGGGAGGGGACTCATGGCTCCGGGGTTCCCGACAAGAACTGACATCGTCCGTGCCCCTCCGGGGGCCAGGCCCTGGCTGGACGTTTAAATGAGCTCCTCCAGCACGCCCACCCCGTCGGTGAGGTTCTGCATCCAAGTTTACTACGGAGGGGACACGGAGGTCCGGCGCCGGGCCGGCGCTGCACAGCCACCACGGCGACAGCAGACGCGGGACGGGACGGCAGCTTTTCCAGGGGCGTGGCCGACTCTTTTCCACGTCCTCACGTAGGCAGGATAAGCCAGGCTGCGCTACAAACTAAGAGGCCCACAAGTGTTCTCCCGACGCAACCCTCCGGTCGCCCGGCCACCTCTCCCGACCTCTGCGGCCACAGTGGTGGAGGGGGACACCGCAGGGCGTCCCTGGCTCCTCGCGGCCCCTGCCCACTTCCACTCACACCCCATTGGCCACAGTCAGTCACATGACCCCGCCTAGCCGCAAGGGAGTCTGGGAGACGCGGATGCCCTTCTGGGATATCGGCCGGCTGTACCTCTCTCGGCCACCGTACCCAGGAACCGCGCGCTCGGACCGCATGCCCTGACGCAGGGTGAAGGGGGTTTAAGTAGGAAGTGATTCACGGCTCAGTTTGGAGAGCTGGAGTGTGGCCCCGGGACATTGGTAACACGCCCGACTCGTGACAAAATTGTACTGTAGCTAATTATTCTGAGCCGACAGGGTTGGGGATTTTTTGTTTGTTTGTTTTGTTTTCCTCAGTCCTCCGGTATTTACTAATGGCGCTGTGTCTTCATCCTTCTCTTACGGCGCTTACCCGCCTCGCACCGGACAAGTCAGGGGCCTTCCGGGTCACACGGAGGTCTTAGTTTAGGAGGACTGGGCCCTCGCCGGGGAGCCAGCCGCGGGGAGCAGAGAAACCTGCAGGATCTGGAAGTGACCGTCAGCTGCTCGGGGCAAGAGGCTCGCAGACGGAGCCCCTCGGGTCCAGAAGTGTGTCCGTTTGACACGCCGATCAAAGAGACTTGTGAACTCTAGAAGGTGTGAGATGGGTGTGTGGGATAATGTAAAACACCCAGGCTGCACTTCGAAACCCTCAAAATAGTGTTTGATGGACGGATTTAGAACAGAGAACTTGTAAGCTGGGAGGAACCGAGAGATGATGCTGTCCACCTACTTCAGGGGAGAGGCTGAGGCCGCGAGAGGAGGCACATGCCCGGAGGGTGCGGAGCCCTCCAGGGGAGCCGCGATGCCTCTGGTCCCTGGGTCTGTGGCCGCGGCCCCAGCCGTTCCCCAAATCTCTCTAAACCTGTCAGTCAACCAAGGAGAAATCACGAGATTTGGGAAATCACGAGACTTTATCTCCATTGGGCCTGACAAAGGCCAGGACAACACCAAGGGACAGGGAGGGGATGGGCGTGGTAGGAACCTCCAGGCATCCAGGAAGGCTAGGGGCATGTTGGTGCTTCTCTGAAGACTGGTGGAGATAACGCAGAGGACAGCACCAAGCTTGGCATCCGGGTGTAGAAGGTGTCTGCTGCACGTGAACGGAATCCAGGTAAATGACCAGTACCAACCAGAGTGGAGCAGTTCTGAGGAGACAAGGATGGGGAACATGGTGCAAAAATAGAGGCAAGGTAGCTGACTAAGCAGATCATGGAAAATCCTTCCATGACCCTCCCACGGGTAGAGGCACTTTTACCAGCTGTTCAAGCCTCAGCCAAGCACCACGTCCTCCAGGAAGGTTTCCTGGACTGTGCAGATGGTTCAGGCCTCTCTGCAAGGTCCCGCTGGCCCTTGGACTTCCCCCTTCATAGTGCATCTCACACTGGGCTGTCTCAGTAGACCTGTCTCTGGTCCCGAACTGTATGGGGACAGAGATGGTGTCTCCTTCACCTCTGGTTCCTAGAGTGTCATAGTGATGACACACTCTATGTATGGAGAAATGGCTCTTGTCTTTGTGGTTTTAATTAAAGTATGCTGTACTTTCTTCACATCTCCCCTGGGTGCCACCCCATTTCTCCAAGAAGAGCAAATTCTTGAAAAGAGTTGTCTGTACTTACTTGGTTGAATTACTATCTTCCCATTCCCTCTTGAAGCCACTCTGTTGGCTTTGGCTCTCTAGCTCTGCCCAACTGCTCTTGTCAAGGTCATCAGTGACCTCCATTGCCAAATCCAAAGGTCAGCACTCGGTCCTCACTGTACCAGACCCACTGGCTACAGTAAGTCTGACTTCTCTGTGCTCTTCAGTGGGCTTCAAGGAATCCATATGCCCCGTTAGTTTCTTCCCATCTTATTGGCAGCAGTTTCTTTCTCGGTCCCTCTTCATCTCTCAACCTCTGGACATAGGACAACTCCAGAATCATCCCTTAGACCTCTTCTCAATTTACAGTCACTTCCTTGGTGACGTCCACCTGTCAAATGGCTTTAAATAGTGTCCTCATGCCAGTCACTCCCGAATTTGTATCCCTACCCCCTGAACTCTTCTTACACATACCAACCACCTGCTCTAACTCCTCACTGGGGGCGTGATAATAAACTAATAATACCTCTCCAAGACCAAGTTCTGAACTTTCTCCCTCAAAGCTGCTGCTCCTGCAATATTCCCTAACTCAGGCAATGGTCATTGCTCAGGCTAAAACCCTCAGAGTCTTCCTTGTTCTTTTCCTTCATCCCACACCCAACATCCAATCTATCAGAGCATCCCACTGGTTCTGCTTTAAAAGGTTTTCCAGATGTGCCTGTTCTCACTACCTGCGCAGCCACCTCTTTGGACCAAGGGCATCCAGTCTTGTCCTTCTCTCTCTATCCTTGAATCTATTCTCAATAGCCAGTCTGACTTTTGAAACATAAGTCAAATCACAACACGCTTCTGCTTGAAACCCTCAATCACTCAGAATAAAAACCAATGACCCTACAATGGCTTAGATGGTCTTAAGTGGTCTGGCCCCCGTTACCTTGCTGACCCCATCATCATCACTCCCTCCCTCCCTCTCTCACTCTCACTTTTGCTCTCCAATGGCCTGCTTATTGTTCTTCAACACACCAAGTGCATGCATGCCTCAGGGGCTTTGTACCTTCTCTTTTCTCTCTCTGGTTTTGTTTTATTTTATTTTATTTTATTTTATTTTATTTTATTTTATTTTAGGTAGAGAGCTAGAGAGACAGAGAGCACAGGTAGCCGGAAAGAGAAGAGAGAGAGGGAGAAGTAGGTTCGCCGCTAAGCAGGGAGCCCAATGCAGAACTCAGTCCCAGGACCCTGAGATCATGACCTGAGCATCTGCTTAACCAACTGAGCCACCCAGGCACCCCTCTGGTGTACTTTCCCCATTCCTCTTCATGGTGTGTGCTGCTGCTTCTCCTTCAGGTGGCTGCTAATATATAGCTTTCTCAGAAGGGCTCTCCTGGACCAGCCTATTTTACTTTAAAACACTGACAATTTAGAATAAATGGACAAATTCCTTAAAAAACACAACTAATTAATAATAAACACAACTAATAAAAACTGACCAGAAGAAACAGAAAATTTTAGCAGTCATGTCTGTTAAACATCTGTAATTTAAAACCTTCCTCCCCTCCTCTTTCGTCACCTTTCCCCAACAAAACAAACGGAGAAAAAAAAAACCCTCAAATGATTTCACTGGCAATTTCTTCCAAATGTTGAAGGAAGAAAGAACACCGATTTCATATAATTATTTTCCAAAAAGTAGAGAAAGAAGGAACACTTTCTAACCCCTTTTATTAGAACAAATACCAGTAATACCAAAACCTGACAAGGATACAAGAAAAGGAAATTACAGACCTTTATCACTTATGAATACAGATGTGAAAATTCCAAACAAGTCATTAAAAAATTTAATACCATAATGTATTAAAAGAATGATATGTCCTGATCAAGTAAGCCCTATTCCTTGAATGTTTGGTTAATTTATTATTCAGCAATTGATATACTGATCTGGAGTGATTTCTAGGATGTAGCAGTAAGTGAAAAATGGAAGCATACTATAGTGTATTACATTAGTGTAAGAGAAAAAGAGAAATAAGGAAATATGCACACATCTGCTCATTTGAACAAAGAGAAATGAGAAACCAAGGACTAGTGAGGTTGGTTACTGTGTCAGTTTGCTAGGACTGCCATAACAAAGTATCACAGACTGAGGAACGAAACAGCAGAAATTTATTTCTTCACAGTATGGAGGTTGGACGTCCAAGATCAAGGTGTTGATGGGGTTGGTTTCTTCTGAGGTCTCTCTTCTTGGGTTGTAGATGGCCATCTTCCCTCCATCCTCATCTGTCCTAATCTCCTCTTCTCAAAGGAACCAGCCCACCCATAAGACCTCACTTAATCTTAATTACCTCTTTAAAGAGTCTGCCTCCAAATAAAGTCACATTCTGAGGCACCAGGGGTTAAGGCTTCACCATACAGATTTCCAAGATACACATTCAGTCCATAACAGTTATGAGCAGGGCTTGGGTGCAGATGCAGCGGGAAGAATAGAAAAGATGGGAGACAGTGGAATTTACTTTTCTGACTATAATATTTTGTATAATCCTGATCATGTTAATATGTCTTTCAAAAAAGAAAAGAAAATGAACAAGGAAGGAGACTTAAGTGAGAATACAAACAGAATACAGAGTGATACTTCAAACAAATAACAACTATACTGAAAGGAAAGAACTAAGTGACTGTTGAACCTAGTATTTGCATTATATGCCCTCAGACAATAGAAAATAAGAACTTTAAACAAATACTGAATTCGAATTAGTAGTCTTCCTTTTTGTAAAGGAATGGGTTATCAATTCTGAAACTACTCTCTGCACATTCCAGAATAGAACAAAGAAGTAAATATATTGATAATGGAAACCAGGGTCCTCACTGTCCAGAAAGGAATTGCAAATACTGAGAGAGGGAAATATAAAATGGACCATGAGGCATTGCTTGGATTTGCGGTTATTAATGTGAACCCAGTTTTAATATACATAGATAACTAGATACAGAAATAAATATAAATGTGTATGGCTGCATATATGAGTGTGTATATGTGCATGCGCATGAAATTCCCCAGTTCTGTGTGTTAACAGAGCTGAGGAACAATCAGTATATGTATAGACAAAATCTCTGTTTATAAATATCCCATTCTTCACTAAAAGGAATCAATGGCTGATTCCAGGGTCAGAGCAGGGAAAGTAGAAGAGCTTGAATATCTTCTTGTGGCAAAAAGTAAAGAAGTACCCCAAACTGATGGAAATATGTGAAAATTACAGAGCCAGATTAAGGGGGGCTTTCGCTGGACCAACTTGAGATAAAGCATCAAAATAAAAAATGAACATCAAAATAAATAATGACAACAAGGGATATAACCTGCAGAATAAAGTAAGAATCTATGAGGCCATTCGGAGCAGAGTCATGCAGCGGAAGCGCGCTGGGCCCATGAGGCCATTCGGATTCACATATAAAAAATAAATACACGAGAAGTAAAACTCTTCCTTACAGTAGAAAGCCAACAAAGAAAAGTAGAAAGAATGACATAATTAGGAAATCACCATCTGGTAATAATAATGATGATGATGATGATAAGTACACTAATAAATAATTCTGCCTGAAGTTATCAATGGGTGCCAAAACCAGTGGATAAAAGTTTGAGGAATAACAAGATATTTATGTAGTCTCAAAGTGTCTCCCCATGTAATGCTTTTTTTAAATTTTATTTATTTTTTTTAAAGATTTAATTTATTTATTTGACAGACAGAGATTGCAAGTAGGTAGAGAGGCAGGCAGAGAGAGAGAGGTGAGGGAAGCAGGCTCCCTGCTGAGCAGAGAGCCCGATGCGGGGCTCGATCCCAAGACCTTGGGATCATGACCTGAGCTGCAGGCAGAGGCTTAACCCACTGAGCCACCCAGGCGCTCCAATGCTTTTTTTAAAAAAAAAAAGATTTTATTTATTTATTTGACAGAGAGAGAGAGATCACAAGTAGGCAGAGAGGCAGGCGGCGGGGGGGGGGGGAAGCAGGCTCCCCACTGAGCAGAGAGCCCGATGTGGGGCTCAATCCCAGGACCCTGGGATCATGACCGGAACGAAAGGCAGACGCTTAACCCACTGAGCCACACAGACGCCCCATCCCCATGTAATGCTTTTTAATTACAAAAGGTGAGGGTAACTAAACTACATTGGAGAAACCTGGTGGAAACCATCTTAACCAAATGATTACAGCTCACATTACCACCAATACAGTTAAATGACAATATATGCTTCCTGATATGATGCATGAGGACATATTCCTTCTGTGATTTTCCCACCAAAATTTCCTAACCTGAATCTGAACCTGAAGAATCGTCAACAAACCATTCCTACAAGATCACTGGCCTGCACTCTTCAAATGTGTCAGCGTCATGAAACAGGGGACTGAAGAGGAATGACAAATGGGATGACCTTGGGTGTTCTTCTAGCATAAAAGGCATCACTGGGACAATCGATGAAATCCAAAGAAGGACGACAATTTAGACAACAGTTTTGTACCAATATTGGTTCCCTGATTTTGTTGATTGGTCTATAGGCAGGCAAGAGAAATCTTTGTTTTTAGGAAGTAAGTATGAAATATTTAGAGGTCAAGGAGCATAATATCTACATTTTATTCTTAAATAGTTCATGGGAGAGAAAGAGAGAGGGAGGAGAGAGAAAGAAATAGGCAGAAAGAAGAGAGAAGGAGAGGAAGCAGATGTAGTAGAATATTAACATGTGGATAGTCTGGATGAAGAGTGCCTGAAGAATATTTGTACTATTCTTGCAAATTTTCTGTAAGTCTAAAATAATGTCAAGTAATTAATTAGTCAGTCAATGCACTAAATTGCAAACCATTCCTATCACTTCCTATCTCCTTCCTGTTCTTTATTTTCTTGTGTAGCAGTTCTTGATAAATCAGTAGAGCATATTTCACTCATTTTATTTATTGTCTCTCTTCACCTAACAGAATATAATCTCCATGAGGCCAGAGAGTTGGATCTCTTCTATTTCCTACTGTGTGCTCAGCCACTAGAACAGTAACTACCACAGGATTTTTTAAATAAATATTTGTCAAATCTATGATTTGCACAGTTGTGTTTCATATCTGTTTTTTGAATGCATGAGTGGGGAAAGTGAATGTCAAGCTGGTCCTGAGAAATGAGATCCTCTCTAATGCAAGACATGTCTCAGGTGAGGGTCTCAAAATTAGTATTTGAAAGCAAATATTAATGGGGAGACCCTGATAGAGGATCCCCCAAGGCTGTCACTGGAACCTGTGTGGTGAATTAACCTTGTTTTGATGGCCTAATCCCACCTCCAACAGGAGTGAGGCTGCTGTTGGCACAGCCCAAAGAGAAGTACCTGGGATATGGCTCTCCTTAGCCCCCAAAGTAAAATGGAAATCAATTCTCTGGCAGCCACCAGAACCCACAAAGACCCAAGACTGTGAGTTAAATCTCCCTAAATATTATCTCCAAGGATACTCTGCTTTTCCTTGTAGGCATGGCTGGAGGACAGAGGAAGATCCCCAAATGCCTGGTTTACAACACAGATTTGGGAACAGCTTGGAAAGAGGCAAAGAATCCAAGGGAGTTAGGGTTGCAGAGAAAATACCTGTGTAGCTGTCCCCTCCTCTCTCTCATTCTCTCCTGCTTTCTCTCTCTCTCTCTCTCCTCCCTTCCAGAACATTTATAATCAGCTGCTGTGCTTTGGCAATCCTAGTCAATATATCTTCGTCATTCTAACCCTTTATTTTAGAGCACTATTTCTCCAACTAGTAGAAGCACGAGAATCTCCTGGGATACTACTGATTCAATCAGCCTGAGGGGGAGCCCAGGAATGTGTATTTTTAACAAGATACAAGACCAGGATTTGAACCCAGAAATCTGGCTCAGAGCCCATGCCCTCACCCCCTGTGCTATGCATTTCTGATTCTCTGACAGAGCCACAGAAGTGTATAAAAAGGAGCTACAAAGATGTCCATTGCATGTTTTTTAATGTCACAGAAGACTGGAAATGATCTGAATGTTTAGCAATAAAAGTGTGATTAATTAAATTATGAGGTAATGGAATTCTGCTTTCAGTTAGAATGAAATAGCTTTCAGGAGACCAATGTGCCTTTTAAGAACAAGTAGAAAATCAAAACTTAAGTTTAAAAAACATTTTTGAGACATTGGAACCATAGTGAGGACCATAAAGCAATTCCCAACAAATTTGAAAGGATTGAAATTGTTCAAAGTTTGTTCTGGGGCCATAGTGGAATTAAGCCAGAAATCGGTAACAAAGGGGAAAAAAATAATCATTAAAAAAATTCCAAATGTTTAGAAGTGAAGTAAAACCTTTTAATAATCACTTAGTCAACAATAAATCAAAAAGAAATTAGAAAATATTCTGAATGAAATGATTATAAAAACAGAGCACATAAAAATATGTCACGGAATTAAAGCCATGGTCAGAGGGAATACATGGCCTCATAAGCACATATAACAAAGAAGAATGGCTGAAAGACAAAAATAGGAAATAATAAAGACAAAATTATTCTTCAAAAAATATGATTAAAATTAATAAATATTCAGAAAAATCAAGCAAGAAACGAGGAATGGATTACCAATTTAGAAATGAAATCACTACAGACTCCATGGACTCCTTATGAGTATTTCCTAAAGCATTTGAGCCTTGAGTCCAAAGTTATAGAAAAATACAACTGTTCAAAACTGATACAAGAAGAAATTTTAAATGTGACTAGTATGTAAGTATTTTTAAATTATATTGTAATTTAAAATCTTCCCAAAAAGAGGGGCGCCTGGGTGGCTCAGTGGGTTAAAGCCTCTGCCTCTGCCTTCGGCTCAGGTCATGATCCCAGGGTCCTGGGATTGAGCCCTGCATCAGGCTCCCTGCTCAGTGGGAAGCCTGCTTCTCCATCTCCCATTCCCTCTGCTTCTGTTCCCTCTCTCACTGTCTCTCTCTCTGTGTCAAATAAATAAATAAAATCTTAAAAAAAAAAAGAATGGAAAATTACAGACCAATATTTCTTATGAAGATAGATGCTGAAATCCTAAATAAAATTTAAGCAAGTTGAATCAAATGATTTATTTAAAAAAGATATATCACCGCCATGTATTATTGACTTCAGAAATGCAGGGATGGCTTAATACTTGAAAATCAATCCATTTGATCCACTACATTCTCAGAAAATGCAGGGAAAGGATTTATTATGATTTGATAAAATTCAACATGCTCTCCTAATTAAAAAAAAAAGTAGCAACAGGATAGAAATAGATTTCCATACTCTGGTAAAGAGTATATTTAAAATCTGTAGTTATTATCATCTCTATCTTTTCCCTTTAATATAGAAAAGAAAACAAGGATAGCACTACTACTCTTTATATGAGTATGGTTCTGGAGATCCTTAATGGTGCAATAAAGAATGAAAAAGAAATAAAGGGGGGGGGGCACCTGGGTGGCTCAGTGGGTTAAAGCCTCTGCCTTTGGCTCAGGTCATGATCTCAGCGTCCTGGGATCGAGCCCCACATCGGGCTCCCTACTCTGAAGGGAGCCTGCTTCCTCCCTCTCTCTCTGCCTACTTGTGATCTCTGTCTGTCAAATAAATAAATAAATAAAATCTTAAAAAAAAAAAGAAAAGAAAGAAAAAGAAATAAAGGATATAAGAATTGGAAAAGATTAAATAAAGCTGTTATTTTCTCAGGCAACACAATAGCATATGTTAAAAAAAATCAAGTAAACCATAGATGAAATACTAAAATTAATAAGGGAAGTTAGCAAGATTGCTAGCTACTAGCTTATTATAAAGATATCATTCTTATTTCTTTATAATAGCAGACCTTCAGAAAATAACATTCTGAAAATGAATACCTCTTAGATTATTGGCTTATTGTAAGGGCAGAGTGAATTGGTTGGGCAACTACTTGCAAAGGTAACGATTGTAAGGTCCAGGGGAAACTTATCAAAAGAAAAGCCATTTGAAGGTATGAAGGTATTGGGTTTGTTTGTTTGTTTTTTTAAGATTTTATTTATTTATTTTAGAGAGAGAGAGAGAGCACAAGCTGAGGGAGAGGAAGAGAGAGAATCCCAAACAGGCTCCATACCCAGAATGCAGAGCCTAATGTGAGGCTCTATCTCAGGACCCCAAGATCACAACCAAGAGTTAGGTGTTCAACCAATAACCCCCATCAAAGTTATTGTAAAGCAATCAAAAGAAGGCAGAAACCAGAAACTTTTGTCACAAAAGATGACCATTGCAATGGGAAAGAACTGCAAATTTATGGATTTTTTTTTCCTCTGAGGTGACCAAGAGTGATCTCCAGTCCTCACAAATCCTGTGGCAAAAAAACAAACAAACAAAAAAAACCCTTATGCTTACAGGCTTGAGGACATGGGGGAGATAGCTCAGGGCTAGCAGAGTAGCTGGAAATTTACTGGTGGGAGTTGGAGGGGAGGGGGAGTCCTGAAAGCAAAAGAGCAACAGAAGAACAAGACTCAAAAGTATCAGTGTAAACTCTGCCACAATCTCTGGCTGATTGCTAATTTTATATGCATAGAGAATTCAGGGAGCCCAGCAAAAAAAAACAAAACAAAACAAAACAAAACAAAACAAACAAAAAACAACAGGTAGAAATCACAAAAGAATCTTCCTTTGAAGGAGGGAACTACACTGGAAAAGATTTGTAAGTTTGCTGCCTTTTTTTTTTTTTTTTAACTAAGGTTATTCCCCAACATTGAGAGCTCAGGCAGCAGATAATTGAATCCTTACTGGCTTTAGAAGTCACATCTCAGGACTGACAGACATCTAAAAGTTTAAGAGAGAAACCAAAGGAATAAGAAAGTCAGAGAAAGAATGAAAACCAAAATGTAGGTATGAACTCTGTTCAAATCCTTGGCCAACCACAAAACTATAGTGGAGTAGGAGTGTGTCCAGAGAGCCAAGCTAAAAATACAGCTAGAATTTGAGAAATTGAGGATGAAAGGTATAGTGTTCAAAGGCTGAGTCCTGCCAAGTTAACTGCCTTCTGGGACAAAAGGAAAATAAAAACCTAACAAGCCTTTAAAAACAGAATCCAGAATCACTACAATGTATTGTCTATAAGGTCTAGTTTTCAACAAAAACTACTAGACATCCAAATAAACAGGAAAATGTGATACATATGCAGGGTAAAAAGCCAATAGCAACTCCAAATGGGCACAGACATTGGGTTAGCAAACAAAGACAAAATGTTATTTTTAAGCAGGCTCCATGGCCACCGTGGAGCCCAACATGCTTAAACTCATGAACCTGAGATCAACACCTGAGGTTAGATCAAGAGTCAGGTGTTTAACTGACTGAGCCATCCAGGGGCCCCAGAAAGGCATTATTTTAAAAAACTAAGCAAAAATGTGAATTTAATGAGTGAACAAATAGGAAACTTTAACAAAGAAGATGAAACTATTAAAAAGTCAAATATTCTATGAATGAAAAGTATGTAACTGAAATGAAAAATCAAAATTTATTAGAGGTACTTAACAGCATACTGGAGATGGCAGAAGGAAAAATATCAGTGAATTTGAAAATAAATGAATAGATATTATCTAATCCAAAGCAGAGAGAAAAGATTGAAGAAAAATGAGTGTCGGAGAACTATGAAAGAATATCAAGAAGTCCAACATATGTATAATTGAAAAAAAATCTAGGAGAACAAAAGAAATGAGAACAAAGAAAGAAGTGGTCTGAAAAAAACATTTAAAGAAACAATGGTCTAGAAGTTCCCATATTTGGTGAAAAATGTAGACCAAGAAGCCAAACAAATCCTAATCAGGATTAATACAAAGAAAATGACACCTAAGCACCCCATAATAAAAAGGCTGAAATCCAAGATATAGAGACATTTTTGAAAGCAGTCAAGAAAAATGGCACATTACTTAGGAAAAAGAATACAATTAAATACTGACTTCTCATCAAAAACAGTGAAGACTAAGATGTATTCAAATTACATATTCAAAGTACTCAAAGAAAAACAAAACTGTCAACCAAAAAACTGTCCGTCAAAAATAAGAGCAAAATAGAGACAAAAAATTATGTAATTAGTTCCGCTTTACAAGCAATAATAAATGAAACTGGAGAGAAATGACACCAGATGGTAATTTAGATCTATAGGAAAGAATAAAGTGCACCAGAAATGGCAAATGTGTGGATAAATTTTGGGATATATATATATATTTTTGTCTTAATGTCTTTAAAAGGCATATGATTGTTTAAGCAAAACTACCAACACTGTATTGTTGGGTTTACAATGAAACAGATATGATATATGTGATGATAGTTTTAGACAAAACCATTGTTTCAAGAGTCTTATATTTATCTGAAGTATTTCAACATAAACTTTAAGTAGATAAATTAAAGATGCCTATTGTAATCTCTAGGACAACCATTAAAAAACAATGCTAATATAGAGCTCTAAAGCCATCAAATGAATTTAAATAAAATATCAGATAATTTAATTAACACAGGAGAAGACAGAAAAAAAGAAACAAAAGAAGAAAGAGGAGACATATATAGAAAACAAATATGAAAATGATAGACCTAAACCCTCCAAATGGGTAATTACATTAAATATAAATGGATCACACTCTACACCAAAAGGCAAGTCTGTCAGACTAGATAAAAATGCAAAACCCAGCTAACTACTATTTGCAATGAATGTACATTAAATGAAAAGACAGATAGTTCAAAAGTAAATAGTGAAAGGTTACTTTAAAAATTATGGTGCACTGCAAAGGCAGTCCTAAGAGGGAAGTATACAGCAATATAGATCTTTCTCAAGAAACAAGGAACAAGTCTCACATGCACAACCTAACCTTACACCTAAAGGATCTGGAAAAGGGACAGCAAATAAAGCCTAAATCCAGCAGGAGAAGAGAAATAATAAAGATTAGAGCAGAAATCAATGATATAGAAATTTTTTTAAAAGTAGAATAGATCAATGAAACTAGGAGCTTGTTCTTTGAAATATTTAATAAGATTGATAAACACTTAGCCAGACATAAAATAAAGAGAAAGGACCCAAATAAATAAAATTATGGATGAAAGAGAAGAGATCACAACCAACATTAAAGAAATATAAACAATTATAATAGGATATTATGAGCAATTTTATGTCAATAAATCAGGCAATCTGGAAGAAATGGATGCATTCCTAGAAGAATACAAACTACCAAAACTGAAATGGGAAGAAATAGAAAACCTGAACAGACCCATAACCAGCAAAGAAATTGAATCGGTAATCAAAAGTCTCCCAACAAACAAGAGTCCAGGGCCAGATGGCCTCCTAGTGAAATTCTATCAAGCATTTAAAGAAGAATTAAAGATTTACTTATTTATTCATTTGACAGACAGAGACCACAAGCAGGCAGAGAGTCAGGCAGAGAGAGAGAGGAGGAAGCAGGCTCCCCGCCAAGCAGAGAGCCCAATGCGGGGCTCGATCCCAGGACCCTGGGACCATGACCCGAGCCGAAGGCAGAGGCCCCAACCCACTGAGCCACCCAGGCGCCCTTAAAGAAGAATTAATACCTATTCTTATGAAACTGTTTCAAAAAATAGAAATGGAAGGAAAACTCATTGTATGAGGCCAGCATTACCTTGATCCCAAAACCAGACAAAAACCCCACCAAAGAGGAAAATTACAGACCAATATCCCTGATGAACATGGATGAAAAAAATTTGCACCAGGATACTAACTAAAGGATCCAACAGTACATTGAAAGGATTATTCACCACAACCAAGTGGGATTTATCCCTGGGTTGTAAGGGTGTTCAACATCCACAAATCAATCAACGTGATGCACCACATTAATAAAAGAAAGAACAAGAACCATATGATCAACATTAGTCAGCATCAAGGAAATACAAATCAAAACCACAATGAGATACCACTTCACACCCATCAGAATAGCTAAAATTAACAACTCAGGAAACAACAGATGTTGGTGAGGATGCAGAGTAAGGGGAATCCTCTTACACTGTTGGTGGGAATGCAAACTGCTGCACCCACTCTGCAAAACAGTATGGAGGTTCCTCAAAAAGTTAAAAATAGATCTACCCTATGATCCAGCAATTGCATTAAAAAGGTATTTTTCCAAAGGATACAAACATAGTGATCTGAAGGGGCACATGCACCCCAATGTTTATAGCAGCAATGTCCACAATTGCCAAATATGGAAAGAGCCCAGATGTCTATCAACAGATAGAACAGTTCAAGAAGAGGTAATATACATATAAAGATATATATGTATAAAATATATACAGATAAAGAAGAGAATACACACACACACACACACACAGGAATATTTACTCAGCCATCAAAAAGAATGAAATCTTGGCATTTACAATGCTGTGGATGGAACTAGAGGGCATTATACTAAGTGCATTAAGTCAGTCAAAGAAAGACAAGTACCATATGATTTCACTCATATGCAGAATTTAAGAAACAAAACAGATGAACATAGGGGAAGGGAAGGAAAAATAAAATAAGAGTAAAGCAGAAATGGAGGCAAACCATAAGAGACTCTTAACTATAGGGAGCAAACTGAGGGTTGTTGAGGAGAGGTGGGTAGGGGGATGAGTAACAGGGTGATGAACATTAAAGAGGGCACTTGAAGTAAGGAGCACTGGGTTTTGTATGCACCTGATGAATCACTGAATTCTACCTCTGAAACTAATGAAACAGTATATATTAATTTAATTGAATTTAAATAAAAACTTTTAAAAAGAAAAAATTACATTGCATCTACACTATAAAATGTCATGTAACCATTTTTTTTAAAAAAAGATTTTATCTGTTTGAGAGAGAGACAATGAGAGAGAGCATGAGAGGGGAGAAGGTCAGAGGGAGAAGCAGACTCCCCATGGAGCTGGGAGCCCAATGTGGGACTCGATCCCCGGAATCTAGGATCATGACCTGAGCCTAAGTCAGTTGCTTAACCAACTGAGCCACCCAGGTGCCCCGTCATGTAACCATTTTTTAATGAGGTAACTTTCCCTATATGTACTAATTTGAAAATGTCCTTAACATACCTTAAAGAAAAATAACCCCCCTGAAAAAATCATATAGCGTGATATCAAATTTTAGAATGATCTATTTATTACACACATAGGTGTGTGTGTGTGTGTATGCACACATTCATTTTAGAAGGTTGGATAGCTGAAAAAAGAGATAATTTGATAGTTTTGAATGAAGCACAAACATAATAAATTTGAAATTCAGAAGAGTCCCAACCAATATGAAAATTTTCAAAGAAAATATCGAAGTCAGTGGCATATCATGGCATATCAAATATAAGTTCATGAGCATATTCTACCCTGTGTAAAGGCAATTATCTACAGATAATTTTAAAACAATAATGAAACCAACAAGAAGTTGATCTGCTTTTTATTAACACCAGGCTTTGGCCATTCTAAATAATGTCAGTAATAAAAGACTTTCCTTGGAAAAAAAATTTTTTTGTTGGTCTAAGTTCTAAATAATTGCTGTTATTACATGTGAGTTTCAATAATATGTAGACTAGTTTCAAATTAGAACATCTTTATTACTTACCCTTTCTTGAATATTGCATCCTACAAAGAAATTAATTCAAAGAACTTCTAGTTAAATGATTGGCCCCCAACACACATGCATTCAGTTACATGTGTTCATTTGGAAAGTGAGTTCATAATGGTTGGGGTAATTGTTCAAGCTTGTAAACTGGAAAGGGGTAGCAGCTTTGTTTGATAAATGAGAATTTTAGATCACAAAAGACTTTGCTGAATTTAAATATATTTAACATTGATATTTCTTTTTTAATTGTTAATTATTTTAGAACTAAAAAATAATCAACAAAATAATGAGTATTACTGATTATTGCATAATTGTAACTGAAAATAATTTTATTATATTGAAGAGGGAACATGTTAAAAAAAAAGTCATCTGCTGCAGGATTTAAACACACATATATGCTACTATTTCCCAAGGATACTATAAGCATTCAGTAAGAAAAAGTATACAAAGTTCATGGATAGTGCCTAGTATATAGTAGATACTCAATGCATGGTAGCTTTCATTGTAAACATCAACAAGTGTTGGTCCCCTATCCACCTTCCTCAGCCTCTTATCCCTCTGTTTCTAGACTTTGAGAAGTTGAGATTCAAATTGAGATCAAAGTTCCAAATATGCACCAAGTCCTGTGATTAGTGTTTTAATTATCCGATTATTTCTCCTATTATCTAATTCATTTCTCACAAAAATCCTGTGAACACTATTTTTATCCCTATCTAATATATTAGAAAAACACAGTTCAATTTTCTCAAACTTACTCAGCTCAAAATGGAAGTTTTATGATCAAGCCTAAGTGTTTCTGATACTAACCCTGCACTCGTTCTGTGTATCCATCCTGCAACTTGTGTTTACCATTATCATCATCACCGTCATCATCACCATCATCGCCATCATCACAACCACTAATGAATACCTATTCTATATGTACACATTGGGTGTTCCCATACTTTGTTTTATATACTCCATATAAAGCCCTTTCTACCCACATTTTAGCACTTTCTTAGTTCTTCATTCCTTCTCTCTCTTCCCACCTTTCATCTGGGATCACTTCCTATCTGCTTAAAGTATATTTTTTAGAATTCCTGTAGTGAGGGTCTACTGGTGACAGATTTTCTGGGGTTTGTTTATATATATATTAAAAAAAAATACCTGTATTTAATTCCCATTGTTAAAAGATACTTTCACTGGGTATAGAATTGGTTTTTTCCCAGTACATTTAAGATATCATCCCACTGTGCCCTGGCTCTAATTGTTTCTGTTGAGGTCAACTGTCACCTTGTCCTTCCTTTATGTTAAATCTATTTTTACTCTCCTGCTTACAAAATCTTTTCTTTGTTTTTGCTACAGTTTCTTTGCACTGTTTTTCTTTTAATTTAACTTAGAATTTATTGGGCTTCTGAGGATTGTTCTTTTCTCTGTTCTGGAAAGTTCTCAGCTATTATCTCTTCATATTATTGGCTTTGCCCCATTCCCTCACCTCCTTAATCTCCCATTATTCCTCCACTCTCTTCTCTCCTCTCCTCTCCTTTCCTTTTGGAGATGTGATTAGGCTACATTTCATTCCTCACTGTATCTTTTAAGTCTCAGCCTTAATGTTTTCATCTTTGTCTCTTTATCTGGGCTGATTATCAATAATTTTCTTAATTCCATCTTCAAATTCACTAATTCTCTCTTAACCTTCATCTAACCTGGTATTAAATCTGTCCATTGAGTTTGTAACTCCATTTAAATGCATTTTCCTTTTTTTTTTTCAGGAGTTCACTTTCTAATCTACGTTTTATTCACTCATTTTATTATTTTTTTTAAAGATTTTACTTATTTATTTATTTGTCAGAGAGAGAGAGGGAGAACACAAGCAGGCAGAGTGGCAGGCAGAGACAGAGAGAGAAGCAGGCTCCCTGCTGAGCAAGGAGCCGGATGTGGGACTCGATCCCAGAACCCCAGGATCATGACCTGAGCCAAAGGCAGCAGCTTAACCAACTGAGCCACCCAGGTGTCCCTACTCACTTGTTTTAAACTTCCATTTACTTCTTAAATATATTAAATGTATTTTTTTCATTCATCGTATAATCCTAGTATCTGAAGTTCTTCAAAATCTGATTGTCTGATTCTGTTCTCTGTCTGTCTCTCTCTTCTGTTTCCTTGTATGTCCAGTGATTTTTAATTCAGAGTTTCTCATTTTCCATGGAACTTTATAGAAATTGTTTAAAGCCTAGGATGGGAGTGATTTCCTTTTGAGAGAATTTGTGTTCTCTTCTGTCAAGTACCTGGGATCACTACCAGGATGGGACCACTTTAAGGTAAAGTTTTGGCTTGAAGTCCTTTGGATTCCCAGATTGTGTTAATTCAGGCTACAAAGTGTCCCCACTTTGTAGTCTCAGTCCCCAGGTTCAAGACAGGCAGTATTCCTTGTGGTCTTAGGAGGGGATATTGATTTCTAGTTCACTCTTAAACTTTTTACTTCCTCATCTCAGAATATGTAAAATCAACGCTCAATTATATCTGGCTCAACAAATATCCTCAAGTCCAAGCTAGCTTCAGCTCTCTGCTCACCTTCCTGAGTCTCTGTCTTCACTTATTTACTGGCTGTGTATACCTTATTTCCTTGCCAACTCATAAATGCATTTACGATTCTTTCAAACTCAAGACTTTTAGTTGACTCCAGTAAGAGAAGTATCCTTTTGGTCTACAGTGTTGCTAGAAATAGAAATTCCTGGGCCTCAGCTTTTCTATCTTCAATATGGGCTACCATCCTTGCTCTTCAGGTTGGTTGGAGGACCAAATGAGCTAGCAAATTTGTAAATAAGCTGTAAACCAATGTTTCATCTGTGAGAAAACAGGGTCAAACACCTCAGAAAGCAATGGGGATGCACACAAAGGCCCAAAGTCCAGGGCTTCAAGTGAATCCCATTCCAAGAAATGGAAGTCATTCCATGCCACATAAACCCTTTGCATTGCCCACTGAGACCCTTGGCATCTGAGTGCCATGACACTCCATTCCCTGCAAAGATTGTGGGAACACACACAGGCTTCAGGGATATTGTGGCATATGAGCCAGGGCTTGAAGGGGCTTCAGACCGGGTTAGGAAGAGACTGGGAGAGAGCATGCCAAGCAGAGGAGAGAATAGCACAAACTGAAGCACAGAGGCCTGCAAAAGCAGAGTGATTGCAGGGAACCAAAGGTCATCCCATGAGGGGAGTGAGGTTGCAGTTAGAAGGGAAGGTGCGTGCTGGATGATTGATATCTGAAATGCCAGGCTGAGCAATTCCCACCCTGCTCTTAGGCACTGGGGAATCCTGGCAGGTTTGTGAGTTAAACTAAGGTAGCAGCTATGTCTGTTTCACTCATCAATTTCTGTCCAACACATAGCACATTGTGGGCACTCAACAAACATTTGATGGATGGATGAATGGATGGATGGATGGGTGAAGTCTATTGGTCTGGCTGCTTCTTTTTTTTTTTTAAGATTTTTATTTATTTATTTATTTATTTGAGAAAAAGAGAGAGTGAGAGAAAGCTTGAGATGGGAGAAGGTCAGAAGGAGAAGCAGGCTCCCCGTGGAGCTGGGAGCCCAATGCGGGACCCCATCCCAGGACTCCAGGATCATGACCTGAGCGGAAGGCAGTTGCTTAACCAACTGAGCCATCCAGGCGGCCTTGGTCTGGCTTCTTTAAATTGAGGCCATATAATGTATCTTTGATAGTTTAGTCTGGATTTCTTTGTAACCAAATATTTGGATGGGACATTAAATAATTTTAATAAACATTTCTAAGCATGCATTCAGGGGTTCCCTGAGTAATCTGTGTTGCTGTTGGTTACTCACTGGCAGTTCCAAAATTCCCTTGCTGTCTTCAAAGAGTTTCTCTAGACATTCCCAGACAATTCCCTGGACATCTATACACTTTTCTGAGACCTCCCATCTTACTGCTTTTTTAGCTTAGCACAGTTCCCCTGTTGGGTGGCAGGGGAACAGGTCCCACCTCCTAACCACAGGGATGAGCTCAGAGTCGAGGCTGAGTCTGCTGGTAACTGCGATCGGTCCAACCATGGCTGTGGGATACAAGATGGCCAGTTGGGTCCTTCTCCAGCATGGCTTATAGAGAAGGGTCATCTTCCCTTTCAAGTCACTAAATGGAAGGGTATGATTCAGGAACTGGCTGGGGTCATAAACTCCTCCCGGATTTGTTTTGCAGGCCCATGGAGGCAGAATGCAGAGAGAAACTGAGATTATACGATGAAGAGAGAGAAAGATGGGAAGGGGAGAGGACAGTGATGTCTAAGCCGCCATCGCCCTTCTCCAACTATCCCGAGGGCAGCTGTACCGCTGCCCTGAAGGACATTTTATCACATGAACTCTTTCTTCCTTAAGGTAATTTGAGTTGGAAGTCCATCATTCGTAATCAAAAGATTTCAATGAATTCAGAAAACTGTATTACTTTGACGACATATATGGGCTTCTTCGTTTATTCAATCAATTATAGTCTAAATGCAAACAGTTCTCCATCAATTTCCTCCAACAACTAGTAGCACAGGAGTTTTCCAGACACCACCTCCACTTTCTTGCAGCTACCTATAACTCAGGAACTCAGGCCAGGTGCTCTGACCACCAATCATTCTCTCTCTCTCTCGCTCTTGCTCTCTTGTTCTTACTCTGTGTGTGCGTGTGTGCATGTGTGCATGTGCGTGTGTGTGTGTAGTCACTGAGCTTCCCCAGGCTCTGGCTCTTCCCCTGGCTCTGAACCCCACCGCACCTCCCCCCACACACACATGCACACACATTCCACTGGGGTGGCAGCAGCTCACCCAGAGGAGATGCCTGGAGCTCCACCTGAGTGAGAACCCTGTTCTCTCCAAGTGCATCCGGCATGCACCCTGCACCCTCATCAAGGTGAGATTGTCATGACTTCCCTTTGCGCTGTCCAGGCACTGAGACCGCCATCTTCTAGCCAAAAACACTGAGACTCAGAGACGTTCAGATGCCCCACATCATGCAGGTACCAGGAGGTGGAGCTGGAAACCGAGCCCGGGTTTCCCAATTTGTGTCTGAGGTATTTCTTCTGGAGACTAGGAGGTTCGTAGGAGAGGGTGAATGGAGATATGGACACAGGCGGCCCCCGTTCTGCCACCTTTTTTATTGCTGAGCGACCCCAAGCAATTACCCAACCTCTCTGATCCTCGGCTTTGACCTTTTTGGAGCATAGAAAAGTGCTTGGTCAGTACCTGGCACAGGTTAACTATTACTATTTGTGCATGATGCGGGACAGATTAGTGGGATGGAGGGGGTCGTGAGGAAAGAGGGGCAGCATGAGGGAGTTCCTCCGTCATGAGGGAGAATTCCGCATCTTGACATTGACGGTGGCGTCTCTAATCTACAGGTGTGATAAAATGTCAGAGGACTATTCCAGAAACATGCCCCGACAATCAGCACATGCACACATTGGAGAAATCTGAGTTCAGTTCTCTAGTCAAGTTCATCATATTGTGCCCACCAGTGTCCTGGTTCTGACAACGTACATAATCATGTTAGATTTCACCCTCGGAGCAAGCTGGGTGGTGGGTAAATGAGACCTCTCTACGATTTTTGCAATTTCTTGTGAGTCTATACTTATTTCAAAATAAAATTGTTTGCAAAGAAATCTAGGCTAAAAAAGGGAGGGGGAGACCTTCTCTGAGGTACAAATAGTGCCTATAACTTTGCTCTTGCAAATATCATGTGTTCACTCATGTTCACTCATGTTCACTCATGAGTGAACTCATGTTCACTCATCCTTACTTTCAAATTACAGTAGTTGATAATCTAGTAGTTGGTAAGCACTTATGATTTAATACATTCAGAATGAAGGGCATGTATTTCTATATCTCAAACTGGATTTTAAATACCTTAGTAATTGTATTTCAATATAATCAATTTCCTTTGCAATCATCTGGTTGTATATTATGCATTAAGAAAACATGGTTCTAGGAAGAGGTCCTTCAGCTTCCAACAGCACAGGAAAGATTAAGAACCTTCCCTGGAGTGTGGACTGTAGGCTGACCACCATGGTCTGGACGAGGAATCTGAAGCCTAGACAGGGGGGTCTAACAATGCCTCGAGGTCTCTGATTTGCAGACTCACTTGGAAGAAAGTATCTCTTACAGGAGAAAAAGAAAGCTCTTCTCCTCATTGCCACCGGCCACCTCTGGGTGAGTGTTTACTCTGCCAGGTGGAGTCCATCTGGGTCCACTCTGGGGCCGCACGGTGGCCTTTGAGACAGAGAACAATGCCACATTGTGGCCCTGGCTTCAGATGAAAGAGAAACTTGGCCTGATTGCCCAAGCAGCAGCGACTGTCCTCTTAATATTAATACAAGGAGGGTGTGCCCCTCGCCCACACCCTCGCCACTTTCACCGTTGTGGCAGTTGTGTAGAATGTGCTCCCACTGCCTTCTAATGGATGGTCAAAGGCCAGCACACCGGGCACTTTTATTGTCAGCTGCCTCAGTAATCTTTAACCTCCCACTGGCCAAAGGGCTGAAACCCAGAAAGACAAAACAAACATGGGTTGGGCACCCAAGTAGAATGACTCAAGAGTATCGGGACTGGAGGAAGACCGTGCACCCCCCCCACAACCCACCGGCCATGCCTTCCCAACCTCCCCAAGCCACAGAGCTGGTCTAAATGTTGGGGGACAAATGCCAAGACCCACCCCGGAGATGCCATCAACATCTGTCCCTTATTGGTGGTGGAACACAGGACACTGGGGAATGGCTATTAGCTTGTCACTGCAGGTTCAGGGAACAAAGCAGATGCCACACCGGCCATGCCTACCCCTGGCCCATGGCTGAGATGCAAGTCTAGCTGGGCCCTCTCCAGAAGCAACACTTCTGCTGGGGTCAGTCAAGGGGGGAGGGGCACTGCGTGAATGATAGGACGGGTGAGCATCAGACAGGCCTGGCTGACCCAGCTCCACCATTCGTCTGACCATCCCCCTGGAGCCTCAGTTTCCTCCTTGTAAAATGCAACCACTAACATCTCCTCTCAGCCTCAGTACCGGCTGCCACCATTGCTGAGCATTTACTATCACTGAGGACACACTTTGCTCCAATTCTCACAACACCCAAAAAGTGGGCCTCACTGTCTCCATTTTGCAAACTGGCAAGTGTAGTGCAGAGAGCTGACTTGCCCAATGGCGATGCCGAGAGCTGAACCCAAGCCTCCATGACTGCAAAGCTGTCCCCTTTCCACCTCACTGCATATGGCAAGCCCTTCCAGCAAACATGCACTGAGCCCTCTCATGGTGGCTGTGAGGTAGGGATCATGGCTCCACTTGGAGGATGAGGACAGTGAGGTGAGGTTCCCGTGTAAGTGAACAGGCTTCTGGCTGAAGCCTGGGTCTTTTGATTCCATGTCCCCTTACTTCCTATCAAACTGAGGAGGGATGCCCACACCCATGGGCAACTGTTGTCACCATCATGAGAAGGTTTAGACACAGAGCCAGGGTCTGAGTCCCATTTTAAGGTGCAAAGAGGAGATCTGGGAGTCCCTAATGGGCCCTGGTAACATGGGAGTGCCTGTCCCAGTCAGCCACCTCACTCTTTGATCAGAGCCATTGTCACTGTGCAGGGGAAGGACAGACAAGGAGAACTGGGCTGAATTTAACCCCATCCCCACCCCCAAGGAGCAGTGGCTACAGACAGTTGGAAAATACACCAAGAGATAGGGATTGGATTCCTTAATCCCTTTCCTTCTAAAAGCTGGGCAGCTCTGGGTCTCTGCTGCGTGGGCAGAACTACCCCCCCTCACCATCCTGGGCTGGGGCCCCAGCCAAGCCCTCACCAGCCCTGCTAATAAAGTTACTTTCTGTGCCTGGGGCAGAAGGTCAGGAAAAGCCAGCAGCAATTTGAGGAAGGTTATGGTCTTGGGATCTGCACCGGGGTGGGGCTTGGGGAGGGAGAAAGATAGGAGTGGGCCATAAAAGATAGGCAGAAAGAGACAGTATGTGTGTGGGGGGTGCGGTGCTGGCACAGAAGCGTGGTCCCCAGCGGTACCATCTCTTTACGACCTATAAAGGGCACATAAACAGGCATCAACAGCAGCTTTATCTCCCCTCCAATCTGTAAATGATCATCCAGAGTCCACTACTGGTCTCAGAAACACACCTGTGCTGGTCAACCAGTGGGTGCTGAGCCACAGGGGACAGGGAAGCCCAGGATGGAGGGGCTCTGCTTGGCTCTACCCACAGTAGGAAGGTCCTGGGCTGCTCGACTCCCTCCCTGGGGTCTCAGAACCTGTGGCTGCTGAGTCAGGGGCCCTGGATGTTTCCAGTTTCTGTTCTCTTATAGGCCAGGGCAAACCCTGTGTGGGTGGTGGGCACCCTGGGGTAAGGAACCCCCTTCTTTGGATGGTGAAGATTGCCAGGGGTCATCCTTTGTGGCACAAAATGTGGCTAGACTGCAGGATCATAAGGAAAGGGGGACCAATCCCTACTGTGTGAACAGCCCTTCGTGCATTTTGTGAACCACTAACTCAGAGGCATCCCAAACACACAATCAATGGTCACTGTGCTTTTTACTCATTGTAATCCTTGTGCCAGGCCTGTGAGACGTGCCTTACTCTCTGGAGCCCATGCAAATGCACCAGTGGCCTCTAATCTCAGGGGACTGGATCTACCTATGCCCCCCATCCTCTCCCCCCACCCCCCACCCCCCATGCCCTGTGGTGCTCTGGAAACCGTCACCACTGCATTCCCATTAAGGCCAAGACCTGGCTCCCCACAGGTGGCTCCAACTGAAGGATGAACCCACAGGGTCCTCACATCCACCGTGGAGGCCTCCCCTCCTCTACCACCTCTTTAAAACATGGGGAATGTCACGGATGTGGAATGAGCCTTTTCCCAATGCCCTGGCCCCCAGGGATTAGGTGACTGACTCTGCTGACCGTTTCCCGGGTGCCACCCCTTGCCCACCCCATGAGTCACTCTCTGCCCTCCTCCTTCCTGCTCTGAGGCCCAGGGGCCAGCAGCCGGCCCTTCCTAGGCGGCCCTGCCCTCTGACTTCCTGTTGGGGGCCAGCCAATAGGGAGCCCAGCTGGGGACGAGATGGTGGGTCGTGGCTGAGGTCGGGGTATTCTCGGCTTACTTAGCTTTGTCCTCACGTGACTGCAGCTTTGTCAGGTGACATCCACCTCCGCACACACACACCCCCACCCCGAGCGGGGTTCCCAGCCTCCTGCTGCTGCTGGCCTCTGTTAGTGCCTTTAACCTGGTTCACACGTCTGTGGAACGTCTCGGTGTAAGTCTCCCTTCCTGCATGCAATCCTGCTTCCTGCAGGACTTTGGCTGGTGGAGAACCAAAGCCCACCCTCGGGGAGGCTGAGAAGCTGGTGGCTACCCCGTTGTCCTTGGCCGTCACCCCCAGGCAACAACAGGGGGTGACCCTGTCGGTTGTCTTTTGGGGCAGTGGGTTGGCTGACCTGCCGCAGCCCGTCTCCCTGCAGGGGGAAGAGAACAAGAGGCAGAGGGCGGCAGTGGGGAGAAAGCAGAGGGAGTACCATCTGGCATGACAGGGCATGCATGCACCATGTGCACCATGCGCAGAGCAAGGTGATGAGGTCTGAGCTCACCCGAGACAGCCCCCTTCGAAGAGAGGGGATGCTCGTGGGCCACGGGAGCCTGGCTGCATTGGACAAGGCTGAATAAGGCCTGCCCTGCCGGGCCAGCAACTGTGCAGTGGGACAGGCCCACGCACACCACCCCCGACTCTCCATGAAAGCCAGTGTCTGGACGGCGCCAGCCGCCCTGGGACCGAGAGGTCAGGGGTTAAAAGAGGGCAGGGGAGCTGTGGCATTGTCCAGATGGGGCCAGAGAGTGGAGAAAAGGCAAGCCGTTTTGTGTCTGGGCCCCGCCCCAGCTGGGGCTGGTGAGTAACTCTTGTAAGGCTCCCGACCCTCGGGTTTGAAAAACCGAAGCCCAGAGGATCCCAACCGGTGTAGCTGCAATAGAAGAATGACTGGGCACCTCCACCTGCGCCCCACTGTCCCTTCGCCTCTGTGCTCAGTCCCCTCCTGTGGCCACACTGTCCTGTGCCAAAGCAGCTGCCTCAGAGCCACCTGCTTTACTCCTGGGGCCGCTGGTGCATGAGCCCGCTGAGTCAAGCTGTCTCGTGGCTGGGGTAGAGCCCACAGGAAGGAGGGCGCCACACAGGGGTGAGGAGTTTGACCTTGAATGTCAGAAGACGTGGGGGGTGATGTCACTGTGTACCTGTCTCGCAGTCTTAAGCGCCTGATATGCACCTACTGTATACCAAACTGACCCGGGGCCTCCCCTCGCTGTGCAACCGCATGTCTCTGAGCCTCCGTGTCCTCCTCTTTGACTGAGCATGTGGGGCCCTGGTGTCTGGAGTGCCTCGGAAATGGAATGTCTGTGAACCTCTCTCCTCTGACAGGCTGTGGGCCCCGTGTCTTTGGCGCTCCAGCCCCGTGGCTAAGGCCCGACATGGGGCAGGAGGCGGCTGTGGGAAGTGTTTTCTGGGATAATGAATCCAGTGATTTTACTTTTTTAGTCAATCATTTTGGGGTTTATGGTTTTCAAAAAAGAGTTGAAGCCCACATGCAGGTGACTTGAATCTTACAGAAACCTCAAATACAAGGATTCGCTGCGGCATGATCTGGCATGAAGGAAGTGTGAGCGAATGGACAAGACTGGAGTTAAGAGAAACTCCCCCCTCCATTCCACGCCCCCCCTTTAAAAGCTCCTCAAGGAACCAGAGAATTTCGGCGCGGGTGGGGCAGAGGGCCCTGTGATTGTGTTTGTTGGTCTGCCACAAGGGGGCGCCACTCTAGCGGGTACTCCCTTGTCCCAGAGCCTGGTCCCAGCTGCCCTGCTGGTGGGAGGCCTGAGGACCCGCAACGGGTGCAGAGAGCAGGTGGGTGGTGCGAGGGGACTCATGTGGGTGGGAGGCCCACCTGGAGGAGCTCCAGGAGGACACCCTCTGGGGCTGGTTAGGACAGACTGGGAGGCAGACGAGCAGAAAATGGTCAGTCCCGGGGAGGTCAGGAGTCTTCTCAGGGGCCCAGGGAGGCCAAGGTCAGAGGCCTGGGACAGCTGCAGGGTGGGGTGTGCAGAGCTGTTATGTGAGCCCCAGCAGAGGAGCACCCCCGCCCCCGCCAGTGCTGGGCAATTGTGGGGGGCCACAGAAGGGTGATCTTCCGGAGTCAGAGCCTGGGCCGGCTGGCTCACCACACAGATGGGCGGCCAGGCCGGGCCTTTGTGGAGGGGTGAGAAAACACCCCGGAGCTGAGCTGAGTTCTCACCTCCGCCCACCCACGTGGCCTCTGCTTCCACTTCCTCCCTGGACTGTCCTCAGGCATCTGGCCCTGGCAGGCTGCTCTGTTGGTGTCCCTAGGAGGACTTCCAGGAGGAAGGACATGCTTCCCCCGACCAGACATGCCAGGGGGCACCTCACCCAGAAACAGCTTCCCTGCTCCACCTGTCAGGGCTCAAGGTGAGCTCATGTTTCAAGTATCAGATGCGAACCCCTGCCTGCCCAGAGTGAGGTGGCTCCTCCGCTGCCCTGGGTCGTCTGCCATAGTGACACTGAGATCCCGGCCACCTCCTCAGGTGTTCCTGCCCTGCTTCTGGCCTCTTTTCTCGGGAGACAAGCCAGAGTCCCTGAGGTCAGCCAAATGAGGACACCTGGCTTGCCTCAGCCCTTGTGGATCCTACAGTCACGGGGCTCTGCCACCGAAGCACGGGTGACCAGCTGCCTACATGCCATCCTCGCCCACTCACAGATGATCAGCAGATTACAGGGCACAAGCCCACCACCACGCCCTGAGCGTACAGTCACGTACCTGTGGAGCAACTACACACTCCCAGTCTGTGCCCAGACACACTCTGGGTGCCACGGACACTGGTCTGCCCAACTTGGACCTTTTGTGCATCTGTTAATCGACCACTGCTTATCGAGGGCACTCTTGTCCACATGCACACACACAGCCAGACGTGCATGCACACACACTCCATGTGCATGCACACACACTCAGACATGCATGCCTGATTAGACACACATGCACACATTCAGTTGTGCATGCATACACACACTCAGACATGCATGCACACACTGAGACATGCATGCAAACAGAGACACACATGCACACACACTCGGCCTTGCATGCATACACACACTCAGACATGCATGCACACACAGACATGCATCACTCATAACTCAGATGTGCATGTACACACACACTGAGACACGCACGCACACACTCCCTACCCCAGCGAACACTGGCGGCCTCAGGAGGGAAGAGCCTGTGGATTTCCAGGTCCTGCTGTACGATGTGTCTGGAACCCCAGCCAACTCCTTCTCCCACTGCTGCCTCTCGCCTCACTGGCCCAGCCCCTGAGACAGAGGATATCCCTTCCTCTCTGTCCCAAGACCCACTCCTCAGGTCAAGTCCCATTATGGGTAAGCCCCCCTTCTTTCCCAGCATCCCCCTGGTTCCATGGTCTGGTTGCTGGGAAGTCTCTTCAGGAATAAACTGGATCCATGCACCCAGACACAGACCCTGGCTTCAGGTTGGCACTTGGGTTTAAATCCTGACCTCACCGACCTGTTGCTTCCTGTGTGCTCCTGGGCAAAATTCACTTAACCCTTCCGAGCCTCCACTTCTTTGTGCTTGCATTTCAACATCTCAAATAGATGCATAGGTGGTAACACACTTGCATCCCCTCTTCTCCTCTGGCTTAATTCCAGCTTACTTCCATGTCTGCTTCCTCCTGGAAGCCCTCCTTGATCTCCCCAGGCAGTCAGCGACTTTGCTTTCTGACTATATGGTCCCCGTCACCTCTTATTCCTGTGTCTCCCCTTGCATACTGTGACTCCCTGAAGGCGGGGCCTCGGGTGACCCTGATGCCATTGTCAGAAACCGCTCAGAGCCAGGCCGTAGAGACTCTAGTCGCTGTCCCCGGAAGGCACCAGAGGGAAAGAAAGGAAATGGGACAGCAGGCTGTGGAGGGGCGGCTGCCTCTCCCGGCAATGTGGAAGACGCTGGTTTTTCCATATGTTTCTCTCCCCCTGTCTCTCCCCCAACGGCATTCGCCTGAGGAGCGAACTTTGGGTTTGGCAGCGACCCCAGGACTCTGTGTTTCTCAGTTCCTTCCAAGGCTCCAGGAAGCATCTTCCTGCCCAACAAAGTTTGGATCCTGTGAAGGGGGCTCCCCGTTCCCAGGGTGGTTCTCCCTTCCGGGCACCCCTGTTTCCTGCCTCTGGTTCTCTGGAGTATTGGAAGGAAGCTCTGGGAAGGGGCCAACTGGCCTGAACCAAAGCCCCTGACCTGACCTTGCCCTGGGAGGCCTGCCACAGCTGAGGGTGCCCCCTGCCTTGGCTTTGTCCCCTGTGTCCCGGCCCACTTCCTCCCGGGGACGGGCACCTGACCCTTGGCCCCTGACCTCTTGCAGCTCGTGCTGCCTCTACACCCCATCACACCTCTCGCCGGCTGCAGCTCTGACCCCAGGCCCTGGCCTCAGAAACCACCCTGTTGCAGGGAAGGGAGCAGGCCGCAAATGAGACATTGAGGTTTGACCTTGGCCTGTTATGTCACCGTGAGACCTGGGCCTCAGACGTTCTCACATGCAGAACAAGGACCTTGGTCCCGACCCAGGGAGGACTGCAAGGCTCAAGTGTGTGGGTATGTACCTGTCCCATCCCTCCCGTGCTGCTTCTGTTCCTTGCACAGGCCAGCAGCCTACCCACCCCTGCACCCTGACTCTGGCCAGACCCAGCCTGGAGCCCATCCTCTCCTCCTTCCCCGCTCTGGTGTCTCCTCCTCCAGGAAGCCCTCCGGTAGCCCAGCCTCAGAGATGGCTCTCCCCTTGAGCCCCCCCCACTCAGCATCAAGCCCCAGCCTTCACCAGATGGCCTGGTCCTCCTCAAATTCTTCCCCTATTAATTTCTCAAGAAATTAAGAGAAGGCCAAGAGGAGTTTTGCTCAAGGCCAAGCACTGTGTGTGACCCATAAGGAATTGTTCTGGGTGTCTCAGGCCTCAGGGAGTCAGAGGAGCCCTGACTCCTCCCCTCTGGACTGCCAATCACTTCACCTCTCTGATCTCAGCCTCAGTTTCCTGCCCTGTCTAATGGGGATAAAAAGGTGCTGCCTTCTAGAATGTAGTGAGGATTCACGAGGATTGCCCCGGGCACTCAGCCCACACCTGGCATGCATTTAATAACCAGCAACTTAGAAAAGAAAGCCCAAACCCTCAGGCTTTTCCCTCTTGTGCCTGTCTTCCTTAAAGAAAAGCTGTCTGGTGTTCCCTCCTTGAATTCCTGTCCTGGGCTGGTCTATCCAGCAGCCCACCCCCCTGTCTCCTCTTCCCAGAAGCTCGAGCACTCCTTCCGGGGCTGTGCGGACGTGGCCAGCAGACAGCGCCCCGAGACGGGCTGTGTGGGTCTACAGTGTGACTCAGGTGCTCAGTGATCACAAAGGAGCCCAGAGGGCCCAGGCCGGGGCAGCAGGGAGGCCCAGGTGGCCCAGGTCCAGCCCAGCTTCCTACGCACCAGAGACCACAGCAGGCACACCGAGTCTGCCTTGGCCTCTGGCTAAAACCAGGCGTCCAGGGAGGCTGGCAAGAGGACAGGCTGCTCGGGGCCACAGCTACTCGGGGAATATGTATGTCACTCACAGGAAGACATGACAAATGTATGCATTGGCGCGAAGGACAGGCCGCCCGGTGTCTTCGTCCACTTGCATGCCCAGTGAAACACCACTGACCTGGGGACTTACCCAGCAGACGTTGACTTTGCACAGCCCTGGAGACCAGAGTCAAGGTGCCTGCAGGGTCGGTTTCTTCTGAGGTGCTTCTCTGGGTCTGTAGCTACTGTCTCACTGCGTGCCCACTTTCCTAGCACTAGAAGCAAGAGAGCCAGCTTTCTGAGGCCCTTTTCCTGAGGACACTAATCCTATCAGATCAGAGCCCCACCCTTCTGACCTCATTTAACCTTAATTACCTCCCAAGAGGCCCCATCTGCAAATAGAAGCACACGGGCCACCAGAGCGTCAACATATGCATTTAGGGGGACACAAACATTCGGACTGTAGTACCTGGCGATAGCAGCAGAGTTGGGCTGGATTCTAAAATCTGTGCCGGGTTTGGATCCTAAGATGCCCCCCACTGTCAAGAAAGTCCGGAGGGAAAGCAAGGGAGAACTGTTCCCCAAAACGTCCCCAGCCAGCTCTCGTTTGGCCCCTGGATTTTCAGCCCAGGGAGGGCAAGGGCTGACCACCTGGGTGTCCATCCCCACAGGCCCCCTCCCAGACACACACACATATACACACACACACACACACGAAAGGCCCCATGCATGCAGATGTGTGTTTGCGTGGCTGCAAGCACGCGGGGATATCCTGGCGTGTTCTTGGGGACATACGTGTTGTTTTGTGGCCGTGTGTACACAGGAGATCACACGGAAGTACACAAACCATGTTTCCCTACGCTCTCCCCTACTTTTTGCTACTGTGCCATTTTCTGGCGATGTTTCTGCCAAATTTGAGTGCCTGCCCTTGCCCCACAGTTTCAAGACTCATAGCTGGCTTTTAAGAACCTCAACTTGCAGAAGCAAACAGGAGCTTGAAAAGGAATGTGTACGGATGGGGTCTGAGTCATCAGGAACTTAACGGGCAAGTTCAAGAGCCCAGCGTCCCCTAGAATGGCTCCCCAGACATCAAGGTTGGGCACTGGGGGCAGGCAGGTTTTACAATGACCCAGAAACCTGAAAGAAACCCCAGAAAGCCTGGGGATACCCAGGCTAGGAACGGGAGCCCCATTGTCCCCCTCACCTGTGCCCTGTCCCCACTCCAAGACCAACACAGAACACGCGCTTGGTCAGACAGCAACTTGAGTCCAGGCTCCCTATGTCTCAGGGGTGTGACCCACACCAGATAACCTGACTCCACTGAATCTCAGTGTTCTCATCTGGAAAATGGGCATGTTAGTGAAGCCTGCACAAGATGATGTACATAAAGTCCTCGGCCCACAGCCTATCGTTACCATATCGCTATTGTCAGTCTGGAGGTCTGGGGTGACCCCAGACTCCATTTGCCCGAAGGATGAAGAAGCCTCCTGGGAAGGAACTGCCCTGAGGAACAGGTGAGTGAGACCCAGCACTTGGCCCTGGAGAGGTGAGAGTAAGCACAGAGAGGTGGGGCCCCCACTCCCCTTGAGAGCCCACTCTGGCACCCACGAAGGGCAGGGCCTTGCCCACACCTCTGTGGGCTATTGCCAGAGACACTCAGCCTCCGGGTCATGGAGCAGCTGGCCCAGGCCCTGGCAGCCACAGGAGGCTGTAGCCGAGCGTCTCCCCGGGGGACCAGAGCCAGAGAGGAGGAGAAAGAGAGGAGACAGAGAATGACAGGTACGGCAGGTAGCGTGGAGCCATGGAGATACCGCCTAGCTCCTGGATCCGAACTCTTCGTGCTCCCTGATTTTGTGCAATAGAAAACACTTTCGTTTTTCCTTTCTAGGAGGAAAAAAAAGAAAGTTAATTGGGAAATTCAGCTCCCGTGAGGACAATCCAACCACCTCCCACCCCTCTGTGCTCCTAAGGATGGCCACTACGGTGCCCCTTTTCCCACATAGACCTACAAGAAAAGATGTTGTTCATTTGCTCAGCAATGTTTACTGGACACTCTGCCCAGGCCACACCGTGGTGATTCTGTGTCGAGCAAGGCAGACGGCGTGGCCCTGCCCGAGGAGGGCTCACTGTCACTCACGGGGCCAGCCGCCCGGCACTGCAGGAACACGGCCTTAAAACCAACTGCACAGGGCACCTGGGTGGCTCAGTGGGTTAAGCCACTATCTTCGGTTCGGGTCATGATCTCAGGGTCCTGGGATCAAGTCCCACGTCGGGCTCTCTGCTCAGCGGGGAGCCTGCTTCCCTCTCTCTCTCTCTCTCTCTCTGTCTGCCTTTCTGCCTACTTGTGATCTCTGTCAAATAAACAAAATCTTTTAAAAAAAAAAAAAACCAACTGCACAGACTCAGGTTCGGATCCCAGCTCTGCCCCTCTCATGCTAGGACTCTGCTTGCCCATCTGTGAGATGGGCACAGTAAGCCCGCTCCACGTGGCCCCTGGGAAGTTCATAAAGAGATGCCTTTTTCTGAAGTTTTAAAAATGTAAAACCAGACATACCTCTTCTAATACTTCTGTGTGGAAAACTGGATCACTTTCTTGTTTAATTTCACACACGAGTTCAGGAGTGTGGCCATGGGGGTGAGGGGAGAGCAGAGGCCCTGGGTGGGGGGAGGAAGTTATCGACAACATCCTGGTTCCCGTGTTTGGTGGTGGGTCCCAGGGTCTCTCACTGACGTACATAAACCATAACACACCGGGCCAGTCACGAGTGTGTGGCGTAAACCGACGACCGTCTCAGGATCCTGTCCTGGGCTTGGAGGCCCTCGCAAGGATGACAACAGAATGAAACGCTGTCTGTGGGGAGCCTGGCTCACAGAAGGCACTAAGTGGATGCCTCCTCCCCATCTGCCTTCCTGCCATATGACATTTTCCTTGCTTTTACAGGGCAGATTTGTGCCATCCCTGTGAATTATAGAAGAGACGAGAAGCATGTCTTCCTCCCGAAGAATCAGTGTTCACCGCAGAGCCCCTCAGTGGCCGTGCGGGCAGGAGACAAGCGCCCACTGCGGCGGCCTGTGCTGGGTCCCCCTAGCGCCTCAGCTGCCCTCTGGTGTCCAGCGGGCCCTCGGCACACTCACGTACGTGGAGCCAGCCACAGGGAGCAGCGGCAGCTCTAGGGGGCCATGAGGACGGGAGCTTCTGACTCCCTGTCACGATGGCTGCTGTCCCAGTCAGAGCTCCCCAGACAGGCAGGACCCATACGTAATATTTAGGAATTCCTTATAAGGAATTAGCATTTATTTATTATTTATATTTATTATAAGGAATCATTATTATTTTATGATAAAGGATTGGCCTACACGATTATGGAGGCTGAGAAGTCTTCAGCACTGCAGTCAGCAAGCTGGACACTCAGGAGAGTCGACATTATGATTCTAGTCCAAACCTGAGGCCTGAGCCCCAGGAACGCCAACTGGGTGGTTCCCGTGTGGTCTGGAAGGCTCAGGGCCCAGTGATAACGTGTATTTCAGTTCAAGTTCAAAGACTGGAAAGAACCAATGTCCTGGCATAAAGCCAGTCAGGAGAAAGAAATCCCTCTTACTCGGAGGAGAGGCCTCCTTTTTTGCGCTCGTTGGGCCTTCACCTGCTTAGGTATGACTCACCCACATTGGGACAATAATCTGCTGTGCTCAGGCTACCGATTTCAATGTTAATCTCATCCAAAAACACCCTCACAGGAACACCCACAATAATGTTTGACCAGGTATCTGGGTACCGCATGAACCAGTCAAGCTGATATATAAAATTAACCATCACGGCTGCCAAGTGTCCACATGGGAACTCAGCCTCAGAGCACCTGCAGACTGGGCCTGGCAGAACCCCACTTTGCGTCATGCCCCCGGCCCACATTAAAGACAAGACAGGAAGTTGCTGGGACGGTTGGTGGTGAGTGGTTCGTTGAGGAGGCCAGGAGCCCCATGCCCCTCTCTCCCCGGGGTGATGGCTGCCAAATTTAGCAAACAAGAATACAAGGGGTGCCCGGGTGGGCGTCCGACTCTTGATCTCAGTGCAGGTCTCAGTCTCAGGGCTGTGAGCTCAGGCCTGCATTGGGCTCCACGTTGGGTGTGGAGCTGCTTTAAAAAAAAGAGAGAGATTTTTAAAAATGCAGGACGCTCAGTAAATGTAAATTTCAGGTAGATGATGCACACGGTTTTAGTGTAAGTACATCCCGTGCCTGCATCTTATGTACTTTTCACACTCATGGTTTCACTTGTTTTTCCTTCATTCAGATTTCCTTTTGTCTTCAGGTGTAGGGGATGGACAGAGAGACTGGGAATGGGGCCAGTCTCCTCACCCTGCCCTACTCTGCGCGAATCATCCTTAACATGGCCCCGTGGTATACACAGGACCCCCGTGCAGTTCCCCGCATCAGCCTTCCCTCGACCCCGGCAGAATTCCCCCTCTCCTCTGTCTCTGTCTTTCTTTCTTCACTCTCCTTGGCCCTAAGGGCTTTGTTCCCTTGGTGTTCACTCTGAATCAGACCGTGTTGGCTGAGCACAGGCTCATTCCTCCTGATAGCCAGCCCGCAGCCCCAGCTGTTCTGGTTCCTTCCCCCACCCCCGAGTGTCTCCTGAGGATCCGACGCCCTGAGTCCAGAGTCTGATGGAAGTGCTAGTGCCGTGGTTACCCGGTGGAGAAGATGCGTCTGCTTAGGGGATCTGCAAACCTCAAACCCTGTCAGATAGACTTGCCTGGCCTGTGACCAGCCAGCAGAGGCGCGAATCCGGGCAGACCTGTCCCCACCCCACCCTCCACTTCAGGTTACTGCGTGAATGTGAGCAATGACACCACCCTTCTTTCTTCATTGTCATCGGCAAGGGTCCTGCTTGTCGATGGGTCTAAAGTTTGTCCTTCCGCCCCAAATTCTGTGATTCTGTATAGGGGTAGAGCAGATAAGCTGGCGGGTGTCAAGATGAGCAAGACAGAGAGCCTCAACCAATGTTCAATCTGCCCCAGAATAAACATTCATCCATTTGTTCAACAAACACCAAAGGTTTGCTCATTGATGGTGCTTAGAACAAATCACCCACACACTTGAAATGCTCACAAATGCTGACTTTCAGGGCTGCCAATTTAATGGTGGAAATATTGGAAAGGCTGGTTTGGTCTTCCAAGTTTAGACACTGGCCAGGCCTCTCTGGCTAATGCCAGAAGGAGATGGTGAGCCCTGACCTTAGGTGGACCCCACATGTTGCCACTCTGTTCGTTTTGTGTTTAGAGGAACCAACGGCAGAGAGAAGACGGTCCCAGGCAGACAGAGGGCTGGTGCTGGAGGCCGTTGACCATCCCCTCTCTCCTGCCTGGACCACACAGGATGTAAAGTGAATCTTTGCGGGACAGGTCAGCAGGTCAGCGATCGACTCCCCCATCTGCCGCGACGTTCAGCATCATCTTGGTGCTGCCAATTTTGTCCCAAAATGACAAATTATTACCAAGTTCCCCCATAAGAACACCCTATAAGTTCTTCAGATCCTCCGCCACAGGAATAAGTCATTCAAGCCCTAAAGAACTGCTAACCTTCAAACCGAGAGCATGTTTGCAGGCTAGCAGGGGTCCACACCCCGGGAATCAACCTAATGGCTCCAGAAAACAAGACATCAATTTCGAAGGGACTCTCCATCCAGTTTTTAGACGGGGACAGTTAGACGATGGAAAGATTCTCTGCTGAGACCACATAGACATCGCGCTGGTTGGGCAGGATCTGGTACTGATGCTGCGCGGGGGGGGGGGGGGGGGGCAGGGGGAGCCCAACGAGCCCCTCCCTCAAGCCCTAGCATGCCACCAGACTCTCCCGGGTCTCTGAGCTTGACAAAGGGATGGCCCAAAATAGACAGACGAGATGAATTCCAGGAATTTGATCTTTCAACACCCAAGTTGCTGGAGCCTGGAGCAAGAAATTCCCTCCTGTCTCTTTAAATGGCTTCGTGCGTCTGGGACTTGGCGTCCACATGCCCTCTTCTGATCTGTGGTCATTCATTCATCCGTCCACAGAGGCAGTGAGTGCCTATTGTGTCCCCGGCCGGTGGGGCACAGCCGTGCTTCCTCCCCCACTCCCGGGTTCGGGACCCTGTGCCCTCTCTTTCGGGGCACACATCACCCCATCTCCAACCGACCTTTGGTGTGTCTGATTTTCCCAGCAGACCGTAATGCTCACGGGCAGGGCTAAAACAGAATAGGGTTAAGATGAGGTCATGAGGGTAGACCCTAATCTAATATGGCCTTGTCTTTATTAAAGAGGAAATTTGGACACAGGCACCCGCTGGGACAGTGCCTTGTAAAGGTGAAGGCAGAAATTAGCAGGATGTGTCTGCCAGCCGAGAACACCGAAGACCGCCGGCAACCGGCCAGCCACCTGGGGCCAGCCCAGGAACAGATTCTGCCTCCCAGGCTCAGCAGGGACCAGCTCAGCGGACACCTTGACCCTGGACGTCCAGGCTCCAGAACTGTGGGAATATAACCGCCTATTGGGTGAGCCCCCCCAGTGTGTGGTGCTCTGTTATGACACGCCTAGCAAATGGAAGCAGATTTTGGTGAGAATTTGGTGGGAATCAGAAGACAATGACGTGTGTGCCAGCATCCTGCCTCAGAGGGAGGGAGGAGGGCTCCGGAGTCAGACGCTGACCCTAGGAACGACGGGACTCGCTGAGCACTGTTGTGCAGCAGACAACTCTCCAACACTCTCCGTGTTTCCTCACCTGCCCACCGCCCCCCACCCCTGCAACCTGCGAGGCGGGCGCTGGGCTCACAGAGATGAGGAAGCAGAGGTCAGCGGCTGGCTTGCTGGGGAAGAGGTGGGGTTCAAGTGTGCGCAGCTCAACCCAGAGCCCACAGTCTTCACAGCACTCTCCCTGTTCTGTCGGGCAGGTAGGGGGGTCCCCACTCTGCCTCTTGCAGCTGTGCTGTTTGAGCAAGTCGCACACCCCTCTGAGTCTCAGTCTCCCCATCTGCAAAAGGGAACCACCCGGGCCTTCCGTAAGAGGTGGCGAGGAGAGCCCAGGACCCAGCCTGCAGAAGGGCTTCCCTGGGAAGCGTTACATTCAGGAGGCTTCTGTGCTTAGACCCCTGCCCTCTGACCTCAGCATGCTGGAGGCTCCCGCTCCCCGGGACCCCCAGGGAGGATCCACAAGCCCACAGCCCCTCCCCCATTTTAGGCAGGACTTGCCAGGGAGGGGTTAACTGTCTCTCTAGCCCCCCCAGCATGTCTGAAGATAGCTTGGGCAGGAGAAGGGGGGTGTAGGGGTGGGGGGCCCTCTGCATCCTCTCACAGCTGGCGACCTGGCCTTAAGCCCCTCCAGAAGGAGCCCACTGCCCCCGCAGCTGTACTCCTCCCTATCTTCAGTAATCCACCCCCCGCATTGCTAGTATGGATCTGGGGGACCCCCTCAGGGGAGAGCCAGTGTCTCCAACAGCACTCACAGCCCTCATGCCTGGCCTCCTACTGGCGGGGACCCTCAGATCCCCGTGGGCCCCCTGGTTTCCCCAACACCTGGTACTGCCCCCACTGCCGTAACACCTGCGTTGCTTCTGCCCGGATCGCCCCCTGCCCTTCTTCACCTGCTGAAGCTCTGCTTTCCCTCCATCTCCCCTCAACAGGCCTGACCCTGTAGAACCTCCGAGAGTGCCAGGGGACCTCCCAGCTTGGGTCTCACCGTCCCACCTAAAACTACTCAGCACCGAGGAGAGGTCAGGTGAGGTTCCCTGAAACATGCCAAAGCGCGCGTACCTCTCCTGCTCCAAAACCACCCATGGCTCCCACTGCTCGTGGGACAGCCCCAGGTCCTTGCCCGGTCTGCCGCCTTCACTGGGCCTGCTGCCGGCCACCCCCCACCGCTCCCGCTTACAGCCTCCGCTTGTTCCGCGTCCCCTTTAGGGCAGGACACAGCTGGGTTTATTGGTCGGCTCCGTATAACCCCAGACATGCCGCTGAATGTCTGTCCCCAGCTCTGAGTGGGAAAGATCCGAGACGTGAGACTCTGAAGTCCCTCACGGCTCTGTGCCTCCAAAGCCAGAAGGACCACAGTCTGAGAAGTCCCTTCCCGGGGCCACCGTGCACCCTGGGAAAGCCTCCCTGGCCGCCAGCAGCCAGCAGGAGCATCTGCGAAGGGCTCCCATGTGTGACCCTGAGGTCTGCTCTGTAGAAACCACTAACCTTTGGAGTCTCACAGAAGACTAAAATAGGAAGCCGTCTCTGCCTCCCACACGGGGTAGACAGTTTTCACAGTTCACACGGCACTTTGGCTCAGAGAACCACGGCTGCCATTCCAGCATTTTCAGACGTGACAATCAATCCTTGAGATCGGGTAAAAGCGGAAAGGTGAGTGGTGGTGCCGGCAGGCTGCCTGCTCCCCAGAGCCCCCACCTGCTTCCAGAACACCTCCCCTGGCTTCTGAAGAGGTCTGAGGTGGGACCTGCACATGCGTGCACATGCGTGCACACACATGCACACGCGCGCGCGCACACGTGCACACGCATGCACACACACATGATGAGCATGCGTGCAAATGTACTCACAGAGAAACACGTGTAAACATACACACACACAGCCACATACGCGCGCGCACACACACACACATCACCTGGGCCCAGGCACGGCTGGTGGCCAGGCATGCGGCAGGTAGATCATCCGCTTGTGTACATACCACTCTCCTGGGGGGTGTCCCGCCTGACCCTCTGTCCATTGCCCCAGTGCTCCCCTCTTGATTCTGGCCCCCCTCTGGCCAGATCTACAAGGTGACGTGCAAAGACACAAACCGACACACGCCCACGCACCCTCTTCGCTCCCTGAGATGTACACACATGCGTAGGCACATGGCCGCGGGCCGATGGCCGCACACGTACAAGCACCAGCTCTGAGGTGGCCGTTCTGTGCTGTGGACAAGCTCAAGCTTCCAGGAGCCCCAGAGGGAGCAGAGGGTGGGTGGGCACAGGGGAGCCATGAGTCAAAGCTGGGAAGTCAGGTCCCGGACAGGCAATTGTGCAACAACTCTGAGACCGCTCTGCCTTTGGGCCCCGAGCTGGTGTCCCATCCTCTACAAATGGAGAAACTGAGTCCCAGAGATGGGCTGCCAGGGGCGGTGGGAAGGGCTTCTGGGCTTGGCCTCCAGTCCACTCCAAAGGCTGGGCTCCGGGAAGTGTGCTCTGCTCCCTGGACACAAAGACTGGCTGAACCCCTCCTGTGTGCCGGGGTCCCCGGGTATGGAAGACAAAGGGAGGGGGGCAGGCGTGCAGGGAGAACAGGGGCGGGGGCGGGAGGGGCACTCGGGAAGGGGATGCAGGAGGTGACAGGGACGGGAGAGCTTGCAGAAGCTACAAGTGGTTTGACGGCGAGAGCGTGCGGTGGGCGGAGCGGGCTGCTGGCACTCGCCGGCAGTTTGCCTGGGAGTCAGGGTGGGCTTCTGGCATCCAAACCGCTTCTTCTGGAGCTGCTGGCGCCAAGAACCCAGAGGAGGAACTTCCCTCGGTTCCTAGCTGACAGTTTGCTTTTTGGGCAACCTTTACCATCTCTGAGTTGCACGCTCGGCAGAGACTGCGGGGTGTCGCGCTGACATTTCAACTCCTCCAAGCTGCTTGTCACCTCTGTGTTTTATTTCTATGCAGCGAATAAGAGGGTGGTGTCTGGCCAGCCCCAGAGCCCAATGAACAGGTCTGGCCTTTTCTTGGGGAACATTTGAGAAGCTTTTGGCAGGACCCCGAATACACATGGGAGGGGGCTGGCGGGCCTACTGGAAAGTCTCCAGCGGGGGAGAGAAGAGACTTCCAGAAAGCGAGGGAACTTTCTGAGCCTGCAGTCTCAGGAAAGCACCTGCTGGCGGGCTCCCCCGATCGCGGGTTAGCCTTGGGCAGGGCCATAAAACCGAGAAAGTGACCTCTGTCCATTGCCATGTGACATGGGACCCGTCCTCTTTGTAGCTGCGGGGTGCTGGTCTGCTCGGCGAGGGCTCAGAGCTTCGGGCTCGTTATTTACAAAACTGGGAGAATGATCAATCGCTCAGAGGGGTCTTGCGTTTTGTACAACATCCGTGCTTTGTAAAGTGGAAAACACCATCTGCACATAAGTGATTATTGTTTTCGTTAGTGACAGGATGATGGAGGAACCGAATGCCTGAGTCGCTGCCAGGAGCAGAGCCGCCCACCAAACGAGACACCCCTGCGGGAACGCCGGACCCCCTTCCTGTCTACATGGCGTCCCCGGATTGGGGGCTCTTTCATGAGCACGGCTTGCCCCCAGTCACGCGTGTGCCTCTGTACTCACCATCCCGGGCTGTGCGCCTTCCCCGAGAGCCTCGTGTCACGCAGGCCGGGCAGCGTGCAGGTCACCCGGGAAATCGGTTCAGGGGCCAAAAGGAGCAGAAACCAGCCCGGGGTGGGCCCAGGGTTGGAGCACCAGAAAAGTGGATAAACAGACAAAGCTTTCAGGAAGTCTTCGATGGGGAGAGTCACAGGGGGTCAAGGAAAGATTTTTAAGATTTTATTTATTTATCTGAGAGAAGACAGAGAGCACAGGCAGCGCGAGGTGCAGAGGGAGAAGCAGGTGCCCCGCTGAGCAGGGAGTCCGATGTGGGTCTCGATCCCATGACCTTGGCATCATGACCTGAGCCGAAGGCAGACACTTAAATGACTGAGCCACCCAGGTGCCTCCAGATAAAAATTTTTAAAAGATCTTTAGTTTGTTGAAATATCGATGGGAAAGAGCCAGATTTGGGAGGGGGGGCACGGAAAAGGTGCAAGTATAAGAAAGAGGTAGTTAGTGGGTTGTATGAGGTCCCTGAGACGGGAAGGAGTTGGGGTCTAATGAGAAGGTGGAGGGTCAGGCTGTGGGTAGAGCAGGCCCACGTCAAGGTCACTATGGATAGTTAATACTATGAACCCCATTAGTACTTAGCTGGGTGGTCAGCACCCAGGAAAAACTATTCTTCTGTTAAATGGTGCTGCTTAAGAATGGGGATAAATGATCATTTTGGACAAAAGCTTTCTGGGCATCGATTGAGATCATCACATGTTTTGTTTTGTTTTTTTTCCTCAAATGACCCATTGATGCGATTTCTTCTACGACAGATTACCCGCACCATGAAACCATTCTCACACTCCTGGGAAAAAGTCTACCGGACTTTGGTGAAAAATTAGCATGCTACTGAATTTGACATGTGAGTGTTTTATTAAGAATTTTCATATCTGTGTTCGTAAGTGAGACAGGTCACTTGTTTTGAGGTTAGCTTTGATAGATTTTGGTGATGAGATTATTTCAGGTTTGCAAGATTATTTGGGGAGCGTTTGGTCTATTCTGGGCTTTGGAAAAGTTACACGTCTGATCCTAAATATGCTCAATAACTTTTTTTTTTTTTTTTTTTAAAGATTCTGTTTATTTATTTGACAGACAGAGATCACAAGTAGGCAGAGAGGCAGGCAGAGAGAGAGAGAGGAAGGGAAGCAGGCTCCCTGCTGAGCAGAGAGCCCGACGCGGGGCTCGATCCCAGGACCCTGGGATCATGACCCGAGCCGAAGGCAGAGACTTAACCCACTGAGCCACCCGGGTGCCCCCTAAATATGCTCAATAACTTTTATACGTAAAACTACCAGGCCTAGGAAACTACCTTCTTCTGAAAGTATTTTTATTAAAATTTCAATGTGTGCTGTACTCATGGAAGATTTTGATATTCTCTCAAGATTTTTGGTAACTTATAGCATTCCAGATAATTGCTTATTTTCATCAAAATTTCCAAAGCGTTAGCATAATTCTATATATTATTCTTTTCGTGAGCCGCCTCTCTGCAATCACATCTTAGCCATGTCGTACGTGTATTGTGTCTTTTTATTTAATTAGAGTCACTGGATTATTAAAGTTTATTTTTATTTTTCAAATCCACTCACATTTCCCTGTCAACTGTGTTTTTTTCCTGCATTAAGTTGGGCTTTACCTTTTTTATTTTATTCTGGTTGCACTTCCTGCTTCTCTAGATTATTGAATTGAATGCTTCAATCATACCCGTTTTAGCTTTCTTTTTTGATAAATAATGCATTTAATACCGTGAACCTGCAGAATTTATGGTTTTTTGGGTTGTTTTTGTTGTTGTTGTTGTTGTTGTTTTTGGTTTCTGGTGGGTTTTTTTGGAATGCAGTTGGATTTTTAAGACCTAACGTATCCCGGGCGCTGGTCATTGTCCCACGGACGCCTAAAAATAAGGTGAATTCTTCATTTCTGTGCATAAAAGGAGACACTTCATTGTGACTATTATTCTGCAAGTCTTTAACTTTTATTAGATGTTTTGCTCACTTTTATCTGTTCTGTGGGAGGGGAGGGGCTATGGAGGGAACGTTTGGGGTGACGGCTTCGTGCACTAGCGCGATGGCTGCTCTGGTGTGCGGGCCAGAGCGTGTGAAACTGTAGGCTGAAACATCGAGCTATTGTTTGTACATTCTAGTATACGTCAGTAAAGATGTTTTTATTTTTGAATTAATTAATTAATTAATTAATTTAAGTAACATGGGGCTCGAACTCACGATCCCAAGACCAGGCGTCCCATGCCCCACAGACAGAGCCAGCCAGGCGCCCCAGGGAAGCTGATTCAAAATGCCTGCAACCTTGTTCTTAAAGATTCTCCAAGTCCCTGGAGATGAGCCCCTGGGACCCCAGCCCCCCTCGCCCCTGCCCGTGGCAGCCCCCCTTCCTGCGGACAGCGCCAGCCTGGGGACCTTCGCAGACACGAAGACGCTCCTGTCGCGGCATTCTTCATCTAGCGTGTCTTGTCATGATTCGGGTTCTAGCAGCTATCTCTCCTTTAAGAGACGCGAATGCACGCCCCGGCTTCTATTTCTAGATGTGCCCACGTCGAGAACAGTGTAGCAGAGGCTGGCCGCGTGCTCTGTGCCTTGAGTCCTCTCCAAAGCCTCCCTTCCTTGCTGGCCCCCAAGTCTTGGTGGCTCCAGTTTGGGGGTTCAGATCTAGCCTCTTCTTCAGATAGTTTTTAATTTTATAAATCCTTTTTTTCCCACGAATTTTGGGGGGCTTTTTCCGTTCTATCATGCTGCTCTGCCTAGAACAGCGCTCATACCTCCGCCTGTGTTGGCCTCAGCGCTGGGGGCCGGCCCGGGACGCCACCGTCTTCATTTTGACTCCTCTCTCCCTTGGCTACACGTCCTTGGATAATTGGTTCCCGGGAAGGTGACAAGAGTCATCGTTCCCCATTCTCTGCCTATCTAAGGATATGTCCCCATGCTATTCGTTCACAAGAGACACATGGCGGGCACATAGCTCCTGGCCCGCAAACGTTTCCCCCTCAAAGGTCTGAAGAGAGCTTGTATTTGCTTCTAACCTTCAATAATCAGAGGAGAAATCCGGAGCAACCTCTGTTCTCTCCCTGCTTAGAGAGCCTGTTTTTTAATACCTCTCCGCTCGGTGAAAAAAACTTAAGAAACACAAAGAAAAGTAACCGATCACCTATAATCACCCCAACCATGGATAAGACTTAAATACTTCAACGCCTTTTCAATCTTTTTTTTTTCCATAGGTAAGACACTGCTTCGCATTCAAAGCTGACCAGAGAAGAACGACAAACAGCAAAAGTGTAGGCAATGTTTGCTTAAAATTTTCAGTGACTTGGAAGAGAATTAGCAAGTGAGTCTGTTTCTGAATACAGTTTTTATTAATAGAAAATCACCTTCTCTTTGAGCTCACAAACTTAACTTGAAGCAAATATTTAAAGAAGATGCATGGCCCTGGGGAGCATTAATGACGAATTTGTGTGTGCTGACCACAGGCCTCTCTGTGAGGAAAAAAAGCCATTTGTCATTTTGTGCGGTGATACCAGTCCAACCATTTCCTGCTGGCCTCCTCAAGGCCTCTTCAGCCTCTTGTCCTCCTGTCCTCTCTGCCCGCTCTGTGGCATCACCCCGTCCCTCACTGGGACCGTCACCTGGTCTCATCTACTCCTGCTCTCCTCCTGCCCTTTCCAGATTCGTCATAAGCATCACAGATGTTTCACCAGAAAGGTCTTTGCATGTCACCTGCTCTTCCTTCTTCCAGAATGTTCTTACCTTCCATGACCATCTCCTTGTCATTACCTCCTCTCTGGAGTTCCAGCCACCCCCCAAGACCTTTCTTCCATCCCAGTTCAGCATCATTTCTATACCTTAATCAGAGCCCACCTCCTCCAAGAAGTCTTCTCTGACTTCTTCTGAACTCCCCAGCATGTTCTGCTTCTCAGAAATGCATGCTACTTTCAAGGATGGTTTTAAAAGGTTAAGTTTTCCCAATAACCGGTATATTCGCCAAACCAGACCTCAGTGTGTGTGTGTTCTTTCCAGAACAAATATGCTTTGAGGGGTGGGAGAGAACACAACATTTAATGAACTTGAATTTTTTTCTGGGAAGTCTAGGATATGTGGTTTCTAGATTGTTCTGCCTCCACTAAGAGAAAGTACAACAAAAAGGAGCCAGGCAGACCAGCTTCACCACTTACCACCCTACAGCTTCAAGTTTGTCCCTATAAAATGGGCCTAATATTGATATCACCAGGAACACTTGCTGAGAGAAGGAGAAGCAGGAGTTAATGTGTTTATAAAGAATGAAAATGGGCTTTGAAATTACAAACTCTGTGAGTGCAGATAAAAAGTCCCCTGTGATGGGTGCCATGAACATCTCTTCTTTGTGTCCTCTCCTTCTCCAGTGTCCCTGTTAGGGGACACTCAGAGAACATCCCCTCCACCCGGCCTTAGAATTTCTATCATCACCATGTAACTAACCATTTCCCCCTCTTATGGAAAACAGATGGGATTAACAGATTGTAACTATTGTCTCTTGTTCTTAAGCAAGGTACACAAGGATCTGTGTGTCCCCTTGCAGAAGACAGCCTCGAGAGCCACCACAGGGAAGGGAACATGTGAGGTCTGCAAATACCCTCAGGGTTCCCCTTTGTTTAGAAATCAAGTTTGCTTGGTATATCTGTTGGACCTGCGTTCAACCACATGTGACTGAAAACCCCAAGAAACAGTAATTCAAATGCTAAAGAAATTTATTTCTCTTTCACATTAAAGAGATCCAGAAGTAGAAAACACAAAACTGGTAAGGGACACAGGGCCATCAAGAATCTGGGCTCTTTTAGCATACTGTTCCACCATCACGAGGGTGTGACCCTTATGATCTGAAATGGCTGCTGGAGTTCCAGCCATCACATCTACATCCCAAACAGCCAGACAGAGGAAGGATCAAAGAAGGGCATGCTTCTAACTTGTTAAGAGAAATTCCTAGTAGTCCCACAGGATATTTATGCTTACCCTTCACTGGCCATAAATTATTCACGTAGCTGCAAGGGAAACTGAGAAACAGTCTTTTGGATGAGTAGCCATATACAAACAAAAATTCAAGGTACTGAAATGGCTCAATCATAGGCCCACTGACAGAAAATTCCAGGGACTCCTGAAGGGGAAAGCACGGTGAGGAACAAGAGATCTTGCGAGGTGACCCTTGGTTTCTTGAGGGGGCAAGGGTTGTTGCTGGAACATGGTCTGGTTCAGCCACCCCAGCACAAAAAGGAACCTACTGGGGCCATCCCTCTCTAGTGGCTGTGATGAAGACCTCCGGCCTCAAGGGGGAGTGTCTGAGTCAGATTTCAGTGTGGACTCAGGGACCAAGGTCTCCACAGAGTCCACACGGGCAGTTCTTGGATGGTGATAGGAGACTTCAGGAAGGGAAGCAGCACAGGGCACTCCAGAAACCGCCGGGAGGGGCTCGGAGTCTGGTTAATTTAAATACTACACGGCTGTGTGTTCATTTTTGTAGCCCAGTCTGCTGAAAGAGAAATGAGCAATTCCAGGTGGAAATGCGGGGTTGGATCTGAATGTTTATGGGACCTGAGCCCCTTTTGGTGAAGCCTTCTCAGGTTGGAGGCAGGAGGGTGTGATGGGGCCAACTGGGACACATTTGCATGTGCGAATACCATCACCCTAACACCTTTATCCTAGAAATACAGAGAGCCAGTGCCAGGAAGCCTGGAGCTGAGAAGGGCCCTTGTGGACCACACGCGTGCACACATGGGCACACACATGCACACTCACACACGCAGCCTTCCTTTACAGGTGAGCAGCGTGGCCAGAGAGAGAAGGACCTGGATGGGGTGGTACAGGCCAGCATCTACTATCAGGAGGTAAGTATGAAGAGAGTGCCTGGGAGCTACCAGTGTGGGAAAATGAACTCCCGCCTCCATTTGATCGGGAAGATGGTGGGAGATGAATCTTCCTGAAGACAGATCAGCCAGTCCCCAAGGAAGTAGGTGGGGGGGGGGGTGCGCATCAAGGGCCTTCCTGACGATGGTCACATGTCACACCTTCCTGATGATGGTCACCCATAGAGCCCAGCTTGGAATTCAGCAAATGAAATCTGTCGAGACCCAAACGTGGCCGGCCAGCTTCCAAGCAGAGGAGTGACCAAGTGTGACCATGTGTGACTACAGGGCACATCGGTGTGTCCTGAAAATGTGCCAAATCCAGTGTCCCACGTTCCTCTGTGTCTGTCCCACGGGGCATGCAGGTTGATGGAAAGAAGGCTGCACCAGGACCCAAGGACCTGACCCTGGCCTCCAAGGAGTCTCGGGCAGGTCACATGGTGTCCCGAGACTCTGTGCCCTCGTCCGCCATGCAAGGCATCTGGCCCGACTGTCCCCAAACGCCATCACATCTCTGAGAGTTCTGCTCTCTGCAGGGAGCTCAGTGGGAACGGCATAAGCCTAATGCGGGAAGCAAGGGTGGGTCAGGGCATGGGGAGGATAGAAAAGGGAGAGAGGGAGGAAGCATCCAGGACGTCTGTGCATTGGGATCGAAATTTCAATCTCCAAGGAGCCATTTCTTCGCCAATGTACCTGTTTCCTCATCAGCAAAATGAGATGAAAGTCTCCGCCCCGACTGCCTCCCAGCATCATTGTCAGGACGGAAGCAGAATGCTTTGCCACCTGCCAGCCACTAAGCACCGTGCACAGGTGGGCAGTTGTCAGATTTTATTTTTAGCTAATTGGATGGAGAATGGAGAAATGCAGGCTCCAGTCTGGTGACCTTGGGTGAGCCCTTCTCTCTGATCTCTGATTCTCATTGCTCCGGGGGAGGCTGGCCCCACTGGACCGGCCCCAAGTCTCCTTGCGCTCATGTCTTCTGCAAACCAGGTTCCTGCTCACCAGAGCCTCAGAGTCCTGGGAAGCAGCCGGAGGAGGCAGTGCAGAGACGGGATCCCAGAGCCTGCACGGAGCATGGCGTCTTGGTGATGTCACCGACTGTCCTTCTCCACCCTGCAGGGTGGGTGGGAGGCAGGAAAGGGCTTGCTTGTATCATAGCGTTTAGAATGGCCCACTCATGATTACATTTGTGCCTTATTTGACTCTCAGTGCCTTGTGGACCCATTCATGTTCCCAGAGGAGGCATCTGTCTTGCTGATCCTGGCTTTAGCTCATTTATGGGTCCATCTTGGCTGGCTTGAGTTGTAAGTCCCTTTAAGTAGATGCAAAAAGTGAGGCCCATGCCATCTGTCCGTTTTGACTCCAACACCCCGTTTAAGCAATGCATTCTTTGTAAGCCCCTGAGGACTATCCGTCAGAGGTCTAAAGCAAAACAAGACTATAGAATGCTCTAGCATTCTGCCAGGGCTTCTTGACATGTGGTATTGTCACCTGCACTGGATGGGGTTCTACGCGGTGTCCTGGGTCACATTCGTGGGGTTCTCAGAAACCCGGCCAGTGTTCTGGGGGAGCTGGTGGGCGATCTCCCACCACTCCACAGGATGAGAGAGAGAACCCGCTTGGTCTCAGATGGGACCTGGGAGGAAACCAGAAGCCCTGGTTTGGGCATGTGGTAGATTCCAAGGGCTCGAGATGCCAGGGGTCAGGGGTTGGGGTCAGTCAAGCCAAGGCCAGTTATAGTATCATCCTTTATTCTTAGTGTTTCAACTCCCAACCCCCGCCTTGACTCATGGACTGTCCCTCCTCTCCTCCTGCCCTCTCTCCCACCCAGGAGCTTGGCTCTGTGCACAGAGGCCTCGAGTCACCAAGACCAAGGGGCTGAGTGCAAGTCCAGTTCTCACCCGTGTTCCAACCTCTCGAGCCCACTAAAATAATACATGACCTTGCTTTCAGCGGACCTTCCTCAATCTGGTTACATCAGCGCCCACAGACAGTTTTGTATATCTTTGTTTAAAAATCCCAAGAACAAATTAAATATTAAAGGTTTTTCTGTATGCAGAGTAGCCTTCTATTTCCAAACCATGGGACACCCGGTGGAGGCACGAGGGTTGGATTAAGCCAAGAGAGAACCACCGTCGTCTGTCCACGGTCTAACCTCCACGGAACCCTAGGGTCAGGAGAACGGGGGGGGGGGGCCCAGCTTCATCATGCTCCCAACCCCCTGCCCCAACCTGCCCAGCTCGAGACTGTGCTCAAAGCCCGGTAAGACGTCCATCGATATGTTCGCTTAGTGAACACATGTGGGCCCACATCTCACTGTTTTCTGCTCCCACCAACTGATGTGGGCCCCTAGCACTGCGCAATCAGCCCACTCCACACACACACATACACACACTCTCGAGTCTCTGGGGGTCCCCTCCTGGAGAGGTCCTACAGAGGTTCGTGTGCAAGAGCACAGCGTCATACCCCACATCCGTGCGCCGGGACTCTGAGCGGCCAGGGGCATGAAGTGTCCTCCTGGCCTCTCAAACGGTTCTGGGAGGGGGTGGGAGAAGCCTTCTCCCCAGGTTATGCTACCTTTCCCCACCTGGAGGGAGGCTGGCAGACCCAGGCCCCATCCGCATGGCCCGATATCTGAGTCGTAAAGCATGAAGGAAGGAAATGTCAGTTTTTCCTCGGTGACTTGGCCGTGGAGTGTCAGTGGAGACCCACGGCCGTCAAGCAGTATCCGTTCACCCACGGAACGGTTTTCTTTCGACCTATACCAGGCTAGGTGCTCTCCGGACATGACGTAGACAGACTCACTGATTACTTTTTAGAACTTCATCCGGTAGAGGAATTCAACACCGATTTAATTTGAATTAAATAATCAAATAATACAGAAGAGTACATTAGGGGCACCTGGGTGGCTCAATGGGTTAAAGCCTCTGCCTTCGGCTCAGATCACGATCCCAGGGTCCTGGGATTGAGCCCCGCATCGGGCTCTCTGCTCAGCAGGGAGCCTGCTTCCTCCTCTCTCTCTGCCTGCCTCTCTGCCTACTTGTGATCTCTGTCTGTCAAATAAATAAATAAAATCTTAAAAAAAGAAGAAGAAGAAGAGTACATTAGTTGAAAGCAGGAGTCAGTAAACTTTTTCTGTAAATTGCCAGAGAGTTTCCAGCCTTGCGGGTCGCATGATCTCTGTCACAGCTACTTGACTCTGACGTCGTAGCTGGACAGCGCCCCTAGACCACGTGTAAGTGAACGGGCATGTGTTCCAATAAATCTTTATTTGTAAAAGTAAGTGGTGGGCAGATTTGGACCTTGGGCTGTGGTTTGCTTATCCTTGATGTAGGGTAATGTTAGCTGCTGCCATAAACCAACTCAAAAGCATCCTCATGGAAGTTTTTCTTTCTCTGATGAAAAGCCCAAAATAGGCATTTCTGGTCAGTGGGCAGTTCTCCTCTAAGTTCTGATTCAGACTCCCAGACTCGTGCCCCTATGGAGTTCCAGCATCTTCCAGCAAGACTCTGAGCTCTGTGCTCATCAGCCTGTGAAAGGGCAGAAGAGAGGTGGGAGACCTGCAAGCTAGGGGCCAAGCCTGGAAGGGCACAGATCCCTTCCCCTTGAGTCCCTTGGCAAGAGCTAGTTCTGAGGCTCCACTGAGGTGCAGAGGGGCCTGGGAAAGTCCCCACCCCAGTGACTCCCCCGAGTCAACTCCTGGCCTCTCTGCTCTAAGCCGGTGGGAGGGAAATTACCAGAAGTATCTGTCTGTAAGACACAGAAGGAATATGGATTAAATCCAGTAAGGACTCAAATTTTGAAAGAGTCACTGGCATCTCTGAGACTCAAGAGGGTGGAAAGGGTGTTCTTAACTGAGAGAAGCCCACCTAAAGACCAGGAGTGAGTGGGAGATGCCAGGAGCAGAAGGACGGTCCCGAGCAAGGTGCACGCAATGCTCATGACCCCAGTGCTTCACCTTGGGGGGTGGGGTGGCAAGTGTATGAGATGTGTGTCTTGGATTATTCGTGTAGTTGTCAGGAGGATGGCTTAGGAAGGAATGAGATCAGAGACGGGGAAATCACAGAGTTCCTCAACAGGATTTACAAACAGGAGAAAAGAGGGAGCGGCCTAGAACGCTTAGGATGGAACCCCATAAAATCTGTCAGTGACCTTGTAGGCATGCAGGTTTCTTGGTTGGGTGACTGATAGGGACCCATGCAGAAATCAGAAAGCCAAGAGGAGCAGACCTGGAGAGAGGGGGTGAGGTTTTGGACCTGCTGGATTGTCAGCATTGGGGGACATTGGGTGAAGAGGGAATGCCCCCCCAACGCTGGGCCCAGCGAGCTTCCAACTGAGACCCCAGAAGTCATGACGCCGGATGGGCCAGCAGGGAGGGGACCCGCCAGCCAGCGCTTTAGTGGGGAGCTGTCTGGTGTGAGACCGGACCATGGCACAGTGCAGAGGAATACTGACCAGAGAATATTGATTTCAAACAGGTGGGAGACACGAGCCAGCAAGGGAAGTGGGAAAAAGACTTCGTCACCCATTCATCAAGGGCTGTGGGTCAACAAGACCAGATGTTGCTGCACGAAAAAATGCAAAGAATTTCATAATTCATCCCACAGACCCGAAGAGTCTATTAAGGCCAGAGCAGGCAGCCCGGAGTTCCAGGCCAGGCAGGACGTCCAGGCGGGGGAGGGGTGGCAAAGGTGACTGCCCGTTACCTACCAATGCCAGGTGGTGTCAGATTTGCTCCTCCTGCGACACCAGCGCAGAGAACAAAGGCACTGCCACGGAGAATCTAGATACAAACATCTAGATACAAACATCCCGAAGTTGGGCTCCTGGGGGGAGCCTTTGACCCGGACATTCTGAACACTTTTCCCAGGGACACCTGTGACCCGAAAACCCAGTGTTGCTACTGTCTTCCTCCAGGGGGCCAGGCCCCCTCCTGGGCTGGCCCCTTCTACATTGTTGGGTCCCCCCACAACTCAGGCCGTAGGGACTGGTCCTTCCATTTGCCTCGAGAGGAGTCCAAGGGACAGAGAAGGAAGGAATTTGTTTGTTCCCACTGCTGGGACCCAGCAAAGCCCATTTCCACACACACTTTGGAGGTCAAATAAGTTATTATTTATAAAGTGCTTAAAAAAGAAATGTCTGGTCAATTAAAACCCAGCTGGGACTCCCAGATCCAGGTTCACTCGATGAAGCTGGACTGGTATCCATGGTACTTGTGATGGTGTATAAGAGGCACCTGGCTGTTTTACACACATGAAATTATTTCCCTGTGCATGTGACAGAAACCAGAGTTTTGACATTTATCGTCCATCACTGCAAAGCCTTGCGTCCTGTAAAATCTAGACCGCTCCGTTCATGGGGCCCAGATTCCAGCTGGGTCTGTAACCCCCTGGGGAGGGACCAAGGGGTACAAGCTGCAAATCTCCAGTGGCCCAAATTCTCAATAGCACATTACAAGGATCATACACCATGACCAAGTGGGACTTATCCCAGGGAGGCAAGGATGGTTCAACCTCTGCAAATCAATCAGTGTAACCTGAATGGAATGACAAGTAAAGATCATATGATCATCTCGGGGCGCCGGGGTGGCTCGGTGGGTTAAAGCCTCTGCCTTCGGCTCAGGTCATGGTTCCAGGGTCCTGGGATTGAGCCCCGTGTCAGGCTCTCTACTCAGCGGGGAGCCTGCTTCCCCCTCTCTCTTTCTCTGCCTGCATCTCTGCCTACTTGTGATCTCTGTCTGTCAGATAAATAAATAAAATCTTTAAAAAAAAAAAAAGATCGTATGGTCATCTCAATAGATGCAGATTTGACAAAATACAACATCCTTTCACGATAAAATCCCTCAACAAACTGAGATATACCTCAACATAATAAAGGCCATATATGACAAGCCCTCAGCTAACATCACACCGAGAATTGAAAGGTTGGAAGCTTTTCTTCTGCAATCAGGAAAGACAAGGATGCCTACTCTTTCTGCTCCTATCCACCCTGGTACTAGAAGTCCTAGCTGGAGCAATTAAGCAAGACTAGAAATAAAATGTATCTAAACCGGAAAGGAAAAGTAAAATTGTCTTTATTTGGAGATGATGTGCTCTTATATATAGAAAATCCTAAAGTCCCCACCACAAAACCATTGGAACTAGCCAAAGAATTCAGTAAAGTTACAGGATATAAAAATCAATGTAGGGAAATTGATGGGAATTCTATACACAAGTGACGAAACATCAAAAAAAGAAGCAAAGAAAACTATCCCATTCAAATTCAAACTAATAGGATACTTGGGAATAAATGTAACCAAGGAAGTGAAAGATCCTTTCCATTCCATTGTAAATAATGATAACTATAAGACTTTGATGAAAGAAATTCAAGAAGGCACAAATGGAAAGATAGCCCATGTTCATGAAACAGATTAATATTGTTAAAATGTCCAGACTACCCATCCATAGATTCAATGCAACTCCGACAAAAATTCTAAATGTTCCAAATTTGTCCTTGAAAGAGACCTCGTTAAAAGTCATCGGCCCATCACAGATCCTCTCCCACTCTCCAAATGACCCTGCAGCCATGGCTACTGCTCTGCTCAGCCCACCAAGAGTTCTGTGGGATGGCTTCCAAAACATACTGCCCACCTGGGAGACATCCATAGCAGTGGGGTGTGCACACAAGTGCCCCAGAGCAATAGTGATGGGAACCTGCAGGCCAGGGAGAAGGACATGCAAATGACTGTCTTGGGGTCAGAATGTCCCCACAGGGAAGGGACTGTGCTTCTCTGAGCCCACCCCTGGGCCAGGCAGGTGGCAGGTGCCCAGCAAGCACATGTGGTAGGGGCTAGAGGAAACGGTGGGTGGAGGAGTGCAGGGGGATGGGGGGATGGGGGGCAGGAGGCAGGGAATTTGGTAGAAAGGAGCAGATTCCAGGCAAGAAGACCCAGACTCCGGGGGGATCAGAGGGTCCAGGAGTGACTGCCTCAGTGGTCCTTAGGGTACAGAACCGCCTGTCCAAGTTCTACATGGGCCCTGGTCCCAGTCCCCTCAGACTGGGTCAGGGATCTCTGCTGGCTCCCATGGTTGTTCTCCCTACAACCCTGGCATCAGGGTACCACGTTCTTGTCCCAATTTCCGTCTCCCCCACCTGCCTGGGGATCCACAGGTGCAGGGGCACAGGGTGGGCACATGGGGGGACTCAGTATCATCCGTGAGAAGAAAGTAAGGGGGGGGGTGAGGGCTTGGAATGGAGCTGGACAAAGAGGTGGGAGGAGTGGGTTTCCTCCTCTGCCCCCACAGGCCCCCTCAGTCCCAAGTGGCTGGGCCCCAGCGAGGAAGCCGGCAGACAGCGGCGTCTTGACTGCCGGGGGCGGTGACTCAGCCGCCATCTGTTATTGAATGAGAAGATGACAAGCCAATTGGCGTGTTTCCCCCCTTCCCTTTAATATGGCAAATCGAAAAATGTGACTCTCTTGATCTATATTTTAATGATTCTGACTAGCTCGATCTTACTTCTCTTAATTCCGCAGTAAATAAAGCTGTGACCTGCCCAGGAATTCCTACGGGAACTTCTGATTCTGCCTAGGGGGTTGGGATCTTTATATGGGGGTGGGGGGGTTGCCAGGTCGCCCATTTCGTGACTGCCCCTGGAAGGGACCAGCTCAATCCCAAAGTTGGGTCTTTGAATCACAAAGACCCTGGCAAAGCCCCCCAGCCCCAGCCCCCTCCAGAGAAGACAGGCTGCCGTGGCCTCGTGACCGGTGACGGGCTGGCCTCGAGGCGAGAACGGAGCCCCAGGCTGCCCGTCCCAGGAGCGTGCTGCAGCGGACCCCACCCGGCCCTGGGCAGGTCCTTCTCCTTCCCGAGCTGATCCCTGAGCTCTCGGGCTTTGAGGTCCTGAGATCAGCTCTGCAGTTGGGCTACTTGTTCTTCCACTTTCTAGCAGTTTCGATGAGCACCATGTTCCAGTATTTAAGAGCAAACCCTGCGTCCATCACTCACTCCTCACATGCCCCGGGCAGGCTCCCCACGCGTGGACAGGCCTTTGGTTGGGGTCTGTGAACGGGGAAGGACAGCGCCCACCTTCCTCGCAAAGCCCCGAGGTGCCCTGCCCAGCCCCCAGTGGAGGGAAGCCCCCAGGGGGAAGCAAGCTGCACCCCATTTTTGTCACGCACTTCCTATGACAGTGGCTTCCGTCGGTGACCCAGAGAGCCCCTCCCGCCCTGAGCCCATCTCTGATCCCCGAACCCCAAGCAAAGTGGGCAGAAGTCCAGGCTCAGGAAGCTGCCAGGCTTACTTGGAACGTGGAACGCAACAAACCAGGGTTTGAATCTGTTTCTCGGCGGTGTGCCCTTGGGGGAGACGGACCTCCGAGACTCAGTTTCCCCACCTGCGCAGCAGGGCTGAACCGCCCGTTCACCACGGGCGGGAGTCGGTGAGAAAATGCAGGGTTCAAAAAACGAAAAGTCGGGCGGGGGGGCTGCTGTGTCTGGAGAAGAGACTGCTGGGTTTTCCTCGTTGGCAACAAATTTGGCCCAACCGTCCAGGTGCCGCCTCCCCGCTGCTCCCGCAGAGCCGCTAGACCCCCACCTGGACGGAGGGCCCGTGGGGGCAGTGGGGGGTTGCTGGGATCTGGCCACGTGCTCTGCCTCAGTCCAAAAGCCACGCTCACGTGACCATCGGCAGTGGATTGATGAAATTAAGCACAGATGGCTACTTTGTTGTTGTTCTTTGAACTGACAGCTGCTGGTATAAAAATAAATTAAATTAAATTTCACATAAGTCAGACTTTTTTGTGTGTTTTTTTTTTCCGAATGATCTAAGTTTTTTTGTGTTGTTGTCGTTAAATTGTTTTCTTTCTTTTTAACATACGGAGGCAGAGAAAACTTCAGGGCAGCAGAAACAGGAATCACAAGGAGAGCGCTCCAGGCTGACCCCCCCGGATTTGGAGAAAGGTCCCACCTTATCTTCCCACAGCCCCACACCCTTCAAAGCTTTGAAAGCCACAGAGCTGTGAGGTAAAAAAAAAAAAAAAAAAAAAAAAAAAGTCTTGGCTCTTTTGTCTGAAGAGCCACGGGCCAGGGAGTCAAACAGTGCTGGGTTTGCATCCGGATTCAGCCACCTGCTAACCACGCGCCCTGGGGCAAGTCATTCGGCCTCTCTGCACCTCATTCTCCCCATCTCACGAGAAGGGATAGCGAAAATGCTTCCCAAGGAGACACCTAAGTGCTAGCAGTTCATGGCTTATTCTCAGCCGCAGGCCCGTTAGTAAACAGAGTCTCTACTCCGGGGAAGTAGCAGCGTGCGGATTAAATGAAAGAATATATGGAAAGAAGCCTCCTGGCCACCTGTGTCCGGCCAAGCTCCGAGCCCACTCGCTCAACCCCTCACTCTCATTTCCCACATGCTGTGCTCCGGGCGCAGGGGGCACAGCCGCGCCCCTACCCAGCGCGTGGGGCCCAGGGCTGGAGCAGGCAGCCCTCCATCCCCTGCCCCGGGGTCTCCGTCCCCCACCCCGTGGCTTCGCTCCCCAGCTGACGGGTCCAGCGGTGAGCATCTGGCCCAGGCAGGGCAGTCAGAGCTCTTCCCTGGGGTTTTTCTTCCATAGGGAGGGTGGGGAGAATCGTCTTGTGTCGCCTGCTAAGCCGCGAGTCTTTGGAGAAGGTTCGGAAGAGACGGAGGATTCAGCCAGAACACGGAAGGGGCAGAGATGAGAGATGGGGCGTCAATGCCCTCGGGGGCCTTTCAGACCCCGGGCCACTCTTTCCTGCATCCCTCCTGCGTCCTCACCCTTCCCACAACGCAGCCGGTGAACTGGCCCGGGCCTCGTTCTGCCCGAGCTGGCTCCAGGTGGGACCCGCACGCCCTGCTCATCTCGCCCTGCCGCGTGGACGAGGGCATCTGCTGTCGATGAGAACAGCAGGCAGAGCCCACGGAGGCCAGAGGAGGGCCGAGCCGCCCCGTGAAGGAAGAGGCCAGTTATGACAGAGACTATGAGAGCTTCCTGGAGGAGGCAGCGCTGGTACTGAGGTGGGAGAGCCAGGCCGACTTTGGACATGGGACGCAGGGAGGGAACTTCCATGCAGGGGGAGAAGTGCGAGCCCCAGCCTGGAGAGGGAAAGATAGGCCTGGTGTCGTGTGCATGGTGGGGTGAGACGAACAGTGGGAGATAGGGCTGGGGGGGTGGGCAGGGTCAGATCGTAAAAGGCCTAAGTGCCACATAAGGGATAAATGTCTAAAATAAGGGATGGCAAGCATATGCACGCACGTGCGCACGCGCACACACGCACACACACATGCACACACACTGCTCTTCCCTCCCAGGCACTTCTAATTGACCCCCGTGCTCCTCCCCATTGAGGTGGGAGGAGATCTCCTTAAAGTTAATGTTCCAGGCTGACCAGAGGTCGCAAATGAGGTCAAGTCCATTTGCCATCCTTGTCGCCCATAATGGGGAAGCGACTGAGCTGCACATCCCACCCCCTGGCCTCAGGGGTGTGCCTTGGTCAGGTCCGGATGTGAGCGGGGCACCCCGGCTGCTGGGAACAAGCCAGGGAGGAGACAGAAAACCAGGCAAGGCTGTGGCAATAAATCAAACGGCGGATGGTGGGACTGAAGAGGCAGAGACAGAGGAGAGGAGAGGCGGGACGGGAGCTCAAGGACTTGACGCCCAGCGGCAGGTGAGCGAGAGGGAAAGGAGAAGCAGCAGAGGCGTCTAAGATCCCGCTTGGGCCTGGGGGCAGGACAGGGTTTGGGCTGATAATGGGTTTGCAGGGAACCCATGACCCCTCCAGACGCTTCATTCCCAAGCCATCCCCTGCCCCAAGACTAAGGCTCCGGCCCCATCCCTCCTGGGCAGGGTCCTCACAGCCGCTCTCTCTAGAAGGGCCCCAGGGAAGCCCACAGCGTTGATGAAAGTAAAGATTATTTATTCATTTATTTGACAGAGAGAGAGAGCAAGCACGAGCCTGGGGCGCAGCAGAGGCAGAAGGAGAAGCAGCCTGACCACTGAGCAGGGACGTGGGGCTCGATCCCAGGATCCAGGGATCACGACCCGAGCCGAAGGCAGATGCTCAATGCCTGAGCCACCCGGGTGTCCTAAGGTTAATGAAAATAAGCACAGGGGGGCGCCGAAGGTCGGGAAGGAAGGTGAGGTCACCCGCTCTTGAGGAATACCTTCCTGAGAATCTAAAAGGATGGCCCGGGTGCTGGAGCCGGCTCCTCCGCTGGTCTCCGCACCTTGCCCTTCCCCGGCCTCCCATGCCGCCCGTACAACAAGGGAGATGAACAGGACCAGCGGCTTCTCAGTTTGTTGTTTTATTTTATTTTTTACTTATTTTTTTAAGAGAGAGACCGTGCACACACACGCACTCGAGTGATGCCAGGGGGTTGGGGGAGACGGAGAAGGAGAGGCAAGGCAGGCTCCAGGCCCAGCACAGAACCCAACACCAGGCTCGACCCCTCAACCCCAAGATCACAGCCTGAGCCGAAGTCAACAGTCAGACGCTTAACGACTGAGCTGCCCAGGCACCCCCGGAGTTTGTCCTTTGAAGCAACCCTTTACTCAAATTCCACAAACCCCCTCCCCAGGTATATAGAAAGGGGTCCCGCTCTTCTCTGCTCTAGGGACAGGTGTCAAAGACTCACCTTGGTTGTCATAGCTCCCTGTCCTGAGGGCAGAGCTGGGTCCCCTGAGGGTGGACAGAAAGAAACCGATCAGGACTCCTGAGTCCCAAGGGTAAGGGAGGGGAAAAGGAAGAAAGAAAAGAAAATGATCCACGAAGACGGGGCCCAGCCCAGTTCTGATGGGTCCACCGGGCTGTGGCCACCTGAGGGGCTGACGTGCGGAGCCCCAAATCCTACGGCCCGAGCTTGGCCCGGGGAAGTGGGCGCAGGGCTCCTCCCGTGGGCAGCGGCAGGCCCACATCCTCCAGCAGCCGGATAGGAGGATTCTGGGCAACACGGGCCACGCCACGAGGGAGCACAGCGCTCAGAGCCAGAGTCTGTCCAGTTGGGTGGAGAAGGAGGACGAACGGTGCCCTTTGGGGAGGCCTGCGCTCCGGGCTTGATCGGCTCTGGAAGAAGACGAGCAGAATCCAACTCGGAGGCTCGAGACCTCCTGTCGATCGGGGAACGTGTGCCGTTTCCTACAAAATGATGGAGAAGCATGAGAGATTTCTCCTGAATCTCATGCCTGCCCGCCTGCCCCAGCAAGGTGGCCCTCCGGATCCCAAGTGCCTGATGGGAAACCACAGGCCCAGAGAATTTCTGAGAGCCACCCCCCCCCCCAGTAGCTACAGGTGCCGGCCCCGCGTTGGAAGTGCGGCTGCCACAACGGAGGATGTGAGCATTTTCAATTGTATTGGATTCTAATAGCGATAGCCCCGTGGGGCTACCAGACTGGCCTCCAGTACTGAGGAACACACAGCCGCCTCCGATTCATTTCTTGCATCCTGACGAGTCCCGGCGAAGTACCAGGTGCTGGGCTGGACCCGGGGGCGCAGAGTCTGCAGGCCCCCTCACCCTCATGCTCGCTGTGATTGTGAGAGGTACAAGGACAGTCCGGTCGGTCCGTGGCAATGACATGAGTCTGTGTTCCTCGAAGAGCAGCTGCCTCCGACCTGTTCAGGGGGTCCCCGTAGACGTCTCGGGTGGGACCCTCCCTCACCCCATGACATTACCCTGCCCCAAAGCTCCCCGATGCGGACCACGGGGACCCCACTCTAGAGGTCTCTGCTGACAGGGCACAGGGTTCCCCCAGCTCTGATGACAGCACATCGTTCAGCAGGCATTGTCCCCAAGGGTCGTTTCCCTAAGACATCGGACGAATCCTGCCAACTGTTTGCAAAGCCAGGTGCTCTGGGTATTCCATGCAGAGGGGAGAGGAGGCAGGAGAGTGAATCCGGTCCCGCTAAGTCTCTGTGGAGCCCAGGCGGAGCTGGCATTCCCCTTCCCCTGACTTGGTTTCCCAATTTTAAAATGACAGAGGCTGGACCAAGTGACCTTTTGGTATATGACAGCTGTGATTTTCTCCAATCATGAGAAAAAAAAAAAAAAGTCTATCTAACAACAACGACGACGATGACGATGATGGTGGTTACTGCTGTTTTAGGAATATTTTCATGCTACCAGACGCTGGGCTCCCTCCCTTCCATGCAGGGAGGAAGGGATTATTACCTTCCTCTTGTGGGCAACGAAGCCAAGGCTGGGAGAGGGGAGATGGTGGGCCCGAACTCACAGAGCCCCCTTCCCCGGGACCAGAGCCTGCATGACAACTGCAGGCCGCTCCCCACACCGCTCACGGTCTGATTCTACTTGGTACACCAGGTCCCTCCCTGCCTCGCAAGGGTCGGGAGATCTGGGAGACCAGGATGCCCCGGGTCCCAAATACCAGACCTAGAGGCATCACGTGATCCCATGCCCTCAGTCAGAAGGTGGGAACCATGACCTTGAGGCCTGAAGGAACTTACTTAGGTCCCATGGCCAGGGCGCAGTGGCCCATCCGACAGAAGATCAGAGAAAGGTTTCTGTCACTTGTGATGGGCTCCTTGCTGATGAGTGGAAGAAGCCCCTGGAAGGGACAGACTGACCTAGACATAGCCGAGGCTCCTGGGTTCTTGGAGTCCGTCTCCCTTCTGAAAACAGGGTGGCCACGGCTCCCTCCCGCTGCAGAGACAGTGGGTGCTCTGTTGGCACAAGGAAGCAGCTCCAGGCCCCTCTCTGGGTGCACCGTAGGTGTTCAGAGAGTCCTACCATCCGAGGACTCACAACCACCGTCCTCTCTGTCGAGCAGGGCCCACGGATGCTCAGAAGTCCTGGCCAGGTGAGGGCTACCTGGCCGGCAAAAAGCCAGGTCCTTGGGAGAGGCACGGAGTGGGGAACCCAGCCTAGGCCCCTCCCTCCCCCAGGCTGGTCCTCAGGGCTGAGTCCCCAGTCGCGTGGCCACCAGAGCCTGGCAGCTGCCCGTCCCAGTAGCACCGAGAGAAGAGGATTTCAAGTAAATTAAAAACAAGCATGTGTGTTTCTCCTTTGCCCATCTGTGGCAGTTTCTCGAAGCACCAGCTCTTGGAGGGGGGAAAGGAACAAGGCGGAAGTAGAATGGCTCTTGGAGAAGCTAGAAAAATTAGCAATTAGGAGGGAAAATTGTAATGAGAAAATGAGCCTTAATAAGGCAAACACAATACTGCGGCAGCTTTTTTCTTGCTCTCTCGCCGAAAACAAGCGGTGACTTCATGTCTGGGTTTCTCTGCTTTCCTGCGGCAGAGCCAACTGGGAAAGAGCTGGAGAAAAATGTCTCCATTGTCCCTAGACAGGGACCCTGGCATCCGGGAAGGAGAAGCCCCCTTCACTGTGACGGACAGGACGGTCAGTCCTGCTGCCTCTTGGGGAACACCAACTCTGCCCTTGGCCCCATGGGCTGGGTGTGTCCACTCCACGAAGTCGGGGGTGGGGGTACATGGTGATGCAGGAGCCACCCAAACCCTCGTGGCTTAACTCAACACAACTGACTTATTCACTGGATAGTGACACAGGCTGCCCCTGAGCTCACCCAGCATCATCCTTCAGGAGGGGGATGAGCTGGAGGAGCCACCCAGGTGTTCACCTGGTTGCCCTGCACCGGGGGGGGGGGGGGAGGGACATGGAGAGGCGAGTGAATGTCTCACTGGTGCTTCTTACAGTTTTCACCCAGAAAGGACACTTACACTCGCTTACACACTTACACTCACATTTCATTCACCAACACCCACCACTGGGCCACCCCTCACTTCAAGGAGACAGAGAACTACATTCCTAATCAACCCAAAGAAGGATCTAGAAAATCTGTGACCAGCCCTAATGACTTCCACACATGTGTTCTGTGACCCTCCCCGCCGGAGGCGGACAGTCGTTACGAAGGCTACTCTCCTCCCTTCACGGGGAAGACAGCCTCAGAGACAGGACGTGTCTCGTCCGGCCACTCACTCGTGGATGCAGCAGCCTCGATCACGCTCCCATTCGTTCAACGACGAATGATCTTGACTTGTTAATTTCCTATCATCCATTCAACGTTCAGCCAGAGGTTCTCAAGGACTAGCCCAGTGCTGGGCACGGGGTCGGGGGTCCACAAAACACACAGACCCTCGCGTCGGGGACCTCGCATTTTGCAGGAGACACGTGGATAAACAAGAAAAGGACAGACGACGAAGCGTAAGAAGGACGGACGTTGTAAGAACTGTGAGATCCGCGTGCCGGAGGAACGAGTGCGTCCATGTGTGAGCGAGTGAACGCTCTCCAGCCTTCTCCGTCCAGACCCGACTCGGGGGGCTGACGGGCCACGAGAGCCGGGCTTCGGAAGCAGAAATTAAGTTGCAGGTTCCTGCTCTGCCGTTTCCCAGAGATAGGGTCTTAGGTACCTAATCTTCGTGGGCCTCAATTTCCCCATCTTTATAAAGAGGGTGAGGAAGCTCGCCAAGGAGGGCTTCACGTATTTTGAGAGTTTACATAAATTGTCCGGCACAATCCAGGTGCCAGGGCACACTCAGTAAGTGGGGCACTGCTCACTGCCGCCCACAAAATACAGGTCAGGTGCGAGGAGAGGGCCCTGGGGTCCTTCAGACTTAAAGGAGACCATGAGCGGAGGACTGGGTGTGTGGGGGCCGGGCTCGGCTCCGGCTGGTGAAGGGGGAGTTCAGGTTTCCTGACTCTCGGCTCTGACATCCCTGGGCCCTTGAACGACTATCTTTAAGGGCCAGCAGACAGGCCCCGCCTTGCAGAAAGAGTTGTCTCTTTTATAAATATTGATGCGGGTCAATACCGCTGCGTCCTGCTGTATCTAACCTCTCGGGCTGTCTGCGGACGCCGGAGTTCACTAGTGGCGACATCGGGCGAAGCTGTGCCTGGCTGGCTGCCCTGTTCTGAGCCTCTGATCACCTCCAGCGGGCCGGTCCGGGGACGCCCGGAGTTCTCACCCAGGAGTGTCAGCACCATGGGGGAACTCAGTCCCAGCGCACTGGTAAAGCGTCTGATCCACTGGGAAGATAGGGCTCGGCCCCCTCTCACGGTGGGGATTCCTACACAGTGGCCTTCCTGGAGGAGGTGAGCCACAGCCCATGTGGGCATCGCTGAGTTTTTACAGCTTTCCAGAACAGGGCCAGCTCCTATGGGACAGAGCTCATGCCCACCACCACCCACTGTGCCGGTCTCTGGCTCCGCCCCCTCCCCCACCTACCCCTAGCAAGACTGGGACCAGCTCTGCAGGCAGGTAATAGTGTGGCACGGCCTTCAGGAGAGCAGGAGATGCCCACTCCCAGCCCCCTATATAGACGGGGGACGGGCAGCACCTGCGCCTTGTCGTCTGGCCTCTCCGTGCCCGCTTCCTCTCCCATCTGGCTTTGCACGCCTCCGCCCAGCTCGCGGGGCCCCAGTGCCATACCTGCTGTGGGTGGAAGGCTCCTCTCTGCCAAAGAATGACAACAGGGGCGCGTGAAGGCCCCAGAGTGGCTGTGCGTTTCCGGCCCTCCCGCAGCCAAGCCCGTCCTTCCAGCCCGGAAAGGCCAGCGCGAGGGAAACAGCTGGGCTGCCTGTGCAGTGTGCGTTAATGGGAGTTATAATTCCTCCAGCTCTCCATCCAGAAATGGGAGCGATGTGCATAATTTATGGGGGTCTGGGTCTGCGCAGCCAGGCTGGGCGCCCGCTTGCTCACAGAGGAACGGATGTGGGAGAGTGGAAAGGCACCCTGAGGGGGTCTGCCGGGAGCGGCCGCCCTGACCGGGCTCCTCCACCCTGTTCTTGAGGAAACCAAGCATCGGGGGCTGAAGGAGAGGCCGAGCGCTAACGGGGCGCAGGGTCCCCGTGGCTGGGGACAGCAGGGTGAAAAGGGGCCCTCGGGTTATATTATTGGTGGTGGCTTTTATAGCTCCGCGTCCCAGCCCAGCTGAAGGGGGGGCACTTGAGCAGTCATGGGGTCCTTCCATCCCGATGCCGATCTGGGCGTTTCTCCGCGGCTCCCTCCGCTAGAATATCAGCGACATGAGGGCGAGGGTCCCTGTCCGGTTTGTTGGCTGCTATTGCTGCAGCACCCAGAACAGGGCTCGGCCCGCAGTACGTACCCCAGAAAGATTTGTTGGAATCTTTATCCTACGGCAAAATGAGAAGGTGGTGTCTTGAGTTGCAAGAGACAGACGGGACTCTGAATCCTAATTCCACCACTGACTTGCTGTGTGACTTTGAAAATTTAAACCCCTTTTAAAACCCTCTGTTTCCTTCCTTTAAAACTCCTCTGTTTCCTTCTCTGCAAAGTGGGGCTACCAGGATTATTCTCCTGGGACGCTCGAGGGGCATCTTCAAGTCGGGAACAGGGGCCGGCGAGGCAGCAGGACGGTTGCTGGGGCAACCATGAGACTCACCTCGGGAATCCATCCCCTAGACCAGTGGCTCCAACCCAAGGAGGTTTTGGCCTCCCAGGGGATGTTTGGCAATGTGTGGAGACGTTTTTGGTTGTCACACTGGAGGACAGCCCCTGCCTTCTAATGGACCGAGGCCAGGGTTGTGGCTGAAGACTCTAGAAGGAGAGCAGAGGGTTGGCTGGTCCAAAACGTCCGCAGCGCTGAGCTTGAGAAGACCTGGACCAGCCCAGGTCAACTCAGAGTCCCCTTCTGCGAACCGGGAAGAGGACAAGGGGATCACAACCCAGTGGGACTCCCACCAAGGAGGAGTCTTCCAAGACCCCCAAACGTGCCATTGCCCAGAGGGCAGGGGGAGGAAGAGGGACCCATGAACAACAGGTGCCCCCGGGGGGGAGGTGTGCTCCCCCCCAGCTGCCGAGACAGCAGACGAGTGAGCTGTGGCCCTCGGGTCTCCCGCCCCTCCCATAAGTCAGCACAGAAAGGCAGAGACACCCACAGCCCTGACTGACTGCAAGTAACTATGTCACAGCTGAAGAACTTTCCAGTATTTCTTCCTTAATCGTGTCTTTAATGGCAAACCACGGGCCTTACCTCCAGCCAGGGGCTCCATAAACCAGGCTTCCTTAGATGGACTCTGCCCCAGGAGGCTCAGGAGGGAGCAGGTGAGCTCCGCACAGTGTGGCTGGGAGCTCAGTTTTCCAGCCTGGGTGGCTCCCCCGGGGTTCTAGAGCCATCCACTCAGAGGTTCAGAAAATTGCCCCAGGGTCCTAGAACTGCCCATCAGGATTCTAGAGCCCGTGGCTCTGGAATTCCAGAACTATACACGCCATGACGTTTGGGCTCGCCAGAGCCATACCCAAGGTGATTCTGGAAGCATAGGCTTTGGTATTCTTTCTTGGGTACCCCATTCACACGGCGCTCAACTGTCGCAGAGAACCAGGGTTCGCAACCTGACGGTCCTAGCATGCCCACAGCACGTGGCTGACACAGCGCTACAAGCAGGGCGTCCGCCCCGAGAGCCTGGTTTTCTCGCTAGAGGTGACTCCGTGCAGGAACCGAGCCAGGAGTGTCTGCCACTCTGGTCCCCACTGGTCTGGCACAGTGACCAGCTCCCTCTGGGGGTGGGTTCTTTGAGGCTCCCACCAGGGGGACACAGCTGAGCCATTTGGTCCAGGAGTCTGGCTGGAAAGAGCCTCGCGCTCAATAATACATTCTCCCCAAATGAGGACATCCGTCAGGTGGCAGAGGCAGCGTGCGCCCCTGCCTGGGTCGGGCCAGGATGACGTCTCTGCCCCAGAGCCTTGCAGCTTCCGCAGCCCCCAGGGGTCTCTGGGAGGGAACAGCTCCGCCAGCCCTGACAGACTGAGCCTCCGTCCAACAGCCTGAATATTCCATGGGCTTGAATAATGCAGGCCTCCCGCATCCCAGCAAACCAACCGGGGCTGGCGGGAAACTGCAGATAGGAAGCCGGCGGGGGGCGGGGGGCTCCTGATTTGTTTCCTTGACCATTCTGAAGTAGAGGAGGTTCCCATGATGCTGGGGATGAGACCCGCTCCGAAGGGCAGGTTGGGGGCCACGGCGGGGAGGGGCACCCTCCTCCCCCAGACGCTGTGCTGTGGGAAGCAGCTGAGCCTCCGGGCAAAGGCGGTTGAAGCCAGGCCGACTCGGGTTCCGACCCGGACTCCCCGGCTTACCGATGGTGGCCCCCACGCAAGTCACCTGACCTCATGAGGCCTCAGTTTCCAAATCTGTACATGGAAGTTAATGCCTTGGAGCACTACACGAGGGTGGACGGAAAAGGGAGCGTGCCAACCGGAGACCTCGGCCTGAGTCAGTCCCCTTTCCTCCATCGCCATCGCCAGCATCTTTGCCATCGTCCTCATCCCTCACCCCCACCGTGACGGTCCTCGGTCCCAGGCACCAAGAGCCATGCTCCTGCCTTGCTTTCACCATATCCCGTGTTTCACAGAAATTTACTGACTGCTTCAGAGAATATGGCCAACCAATTTGGATACTAGGAAGGAGGAACTTCACAGAAGACAGTTAAAGTATCTAACCCTGGGGCGCCTGGGTGGCTCAGTCGTTAAGTGTTTGGCTCAGGTCATGATCCCAGGGTGCTGGGATCAAGCCCCACGGGGGGCTCCCTTCTCGGTGGGAAGCCTGCTTCTCCCTTTCGCATTTCCCCTGCTATGTTCCCTCTCTTGCTGTCTCTCTGTCAAATTGATAAATTAAATATTTGAAAAAAAAAAAAAAAAAAAGGTGTCTGCCTTCGGCTCAGGTCATGATCCCAGGGTCCTGGGCTCCCGACTCGGCGGGGAGCCTGCTGCTTCCTCCCCCCCCACCCCCGGCTCATGCTCGCGCGCTCTCTCTCTCTCTCTCTCTCACGCTCTCTTTCTCAAATAAATAAGTAAAATCTTAAAAAAAAATAAATAAAATGTCTAATCCTGGAAAGCAAAAGAAAGAATGGGGAGTCTTCAAACTTTGTAAGCAAACCTCTCTTTTTTAAAATCCTTATTTTTACAAATGCAAAAAAGAAACCGGGGCGGGGGTGGGGAACAGGCTCATTACAACAATTCAAACACTAAATGCATATTTAACAACCTCGCTAACATCCTCTTCTCTCCCCAGTCCAATCCCATAAGATAACCAATGTTAACAAAGTGAATTAATATAAATTAATTTCTATTTCCACTGTTACTCCATATGGATCTGCGAGGACTGCCATACCCGAGTACCACAGACTGAATGGCTCAAACAGACACATGTTGTCTCGGGGTGACCCAGCCTCCCTGGAAGTCGGGGATCAGGTACGCACAGGGCCCTGCTCCCTCTGAGACGCTGGAGAAGGCTGTCCTCCAGACCCCTCCCCAACTCCCGGTGTCTCCTTGGCTCATGACAGCCTAACTCTGATCCCCACCTGCTATGTCCCCTGATGCATGTCTGTGTCCGAACTCCCCCTTCTTATAAGGACTCCAATCACGTTGGATTAGGGCCCACACTACATCCGCACTCATTGCATCTACAACAACCTTATGTCTAAGTCAATTTCATTCTGAGGGGTTAAGACCTAAATGTATAAATTGGGGTGGGGCGGGAGGGTGTGGAATACAATTCAACCTGTAACAGTTTGCAACTTTCTTTCTTCACTTAAGGGTTTATCATAAAAATCTCTCCAGGTCAGTATAATTGCCACAATTCATCCGTTAAACACACACACAAAAAACAAAAACCGAAAAAACCACACACACACACATGCATACACACGAACAGCTTTATTGAGATATAATGCACACACTGTACAACGGACCCATCTAAAGCATGTAATTCAGTGGTTTCTAGTGTGCTCACAGGTATGTGCAACCATCATCACAATGCATTTTTTTTTATTTTATTTTATTAAGGTTTTATTTATTTATTTGACAGACAGAGATCACAAGGAGGCAGAGAGGCAGGCAGAGAGAGAAGAGGAAGCAGGCTCCCCGCTGAGCAGAGAGCCCGATGCGGGGCTTGATCCCAAGATCCTGAGATCATGACCTGAGCCGAAGGCAGAGGCTTAACCCACTGAGCCATCCAAGTGCCCATCACAAAGCATTTTAGAACATCTTCACCATACTGTTCATCCCCTTGCTGTTTACCCTTGATCCCCCCCTCCTCCCCAGCCCCCACCAGCCACTAACCTACCTTCTGTCTCTGTTGATTTTCCGGTTCTAGGCATGTCCTATAAAGGGAACCATGTGACTGTGGTCTTCAGGGGCTGGATGCTTTCACTGGGCAGCAGGTGTTCAAGGTGCCTCCGTGTGGCAGCAGGTGTCTGTCCTACCTTCCTCTTTGTGGAATACATTTCACTGTACGGCGAGACCACATTTGGTTACCCCATCATTAGTTAATGGACACTTGGGTTGTTTCCACCTTTGGGCTCTGATAAATAATGATGCAATAAAAGTCCATGTGAATAAACATTTGCATAAAGGCTTTGTGTAGACAAATCCTTTCGTTCTTCTTGGCAACCATATATGTGTGAAATGGCTGAGTCGTATGGTAACTTTGTGTGTAATCATTCAGGAAAACTGCCAGGCTATTTTTTTAAGATTTTATTTTTAGGGGCACCTGGGTGGCTCAGTTGATTAAGCATCTGACTTCAGCTCAGGTCATGATCCTGGAGTCCTGGGATCGAGTCCTGCACCGGGCTCCCTGCTTGATGGGGAGTCTGCTTCTCCCTCTGCCCCTCCCCCTGCTCATGCTCTCGCTCTGTCCCAAGTAAAAAAATAAACTCTTTAAAGAAAAAGATTTTATTTTTAAGTCATCTCCACACCCAACATAGGGCTTGAACTCACAACCCCAAAATCAAGAGTCACTTGAGCCAGCCAGGCACCCCCGCCAGGATTTTTGAGTGCCACTGCCCCATTTTATATTTCCGACAGCCATATACAATGGTCCAGATTTTTCCATATCCTCATCATCACTTGTTACTGGCTAACGTCTTAGTCTATTCTTTATAGGTTGTGGACACAGTTCCTTTCTCAGATAATTTGCAAATATTTTCTCCCATTCGAGGTGGGTTGCCTTTTCACTTGATTGATAACGTCCTTTAAAGCACAAAAATTTCTAATTTTGATGAAGACCAAATGATTTAGTCTTTCTTTTGTGGCTCATGCTTCTGCTGTCATACCTAAGAATCCATCACCAACACTGAGGTCCTGAAGGTTTACCCTTGTGTTTTCTTCTAAGAGTTTTACGGCTTTGGTTTGGTTTGGTTTAGCTCACGGAGCCATTTTCAGTCCATTTTTGTATGCGGTGTGAGGTAAGGATCCAACTTCGTTCTTTTGCACGTGACCATTCTGTTGTCCCAGTACCATTGGTTAAAAAGACCATCCACTCCCCATCGAATGGTCTTGGCACCTTTGTGAAAAATCAGTTCACCATAGACACATGGGTTTGTTTCTAGGCTCTCAATTCTGTTCTACGTATCTACATGTCTATCCTCATACCCATACCACACCATCTTCGTTACTGCTGCTCTCTAGTGACTTTAGAAAGCAGGAATATGAGTCCTCCAGCTTTGATTCTCTTTTCAAAAATTATTTTAGGCATTCTGGTGCCTTGTAATCCCACGTGGATTTTAGAATCATCTTGGCAATTTCTATTAAGAAGTCAGCTGGGATTCTGCTACGGATTATACTGAATCTGTAGATAATTTGGGGAGAATTGCCATCTTAACAATAATAAATCTTACTGTCTACAAATATGGGATGTTTTTCCATTTGTTTAGGTCTTTAATTTTTTTCAACAATGTTTTGTAGTTTTCTGAGTATAACTGTGTGCTTTTTAAAAAAAAGCTTATTCCTACATATTTTATTCTTTTTGATGTTATCATACATGGAATATTTCAGATAGTTTTTTCAAATATTTTTGGAAAAATAGGTTTGTTCCCATTGTGAATGTGGTTTTTCTGTTTCCATTTCTGTCTATTGTTAGTATAAAGAAAAGTTATTTTTTGTTGTTTATTTATCTAGAACCAGCCACCTTAGCTTTTTCTGTTGAATTGCTCGAATTTTTTAGACATATTATTATATAACCTGCAAATAAAGACAATATTATCACTTCTTTTCACATATCTAGATTGCTTCTGTTCATTTTCCTTCCCAATTAGTTAGAACAGCGTTGAATAACTGTGTGTGTTGTAACAGTCACCTTCTCTTGGTCCTAATTTGAATGGCAGTGGCTTTAGAAGTCCCATTTCTGTTCAGTTTTGAGTGAAAGGGCTTTATATATGAAAGTACTTTCCTTATATTCCATTTTACTTCGGAGAGCATAGTAGTTAGAAGTGCACATTCTGGAGTCAGATTATGTCAGTCTGAGTCATAAGGACTTTACTAGGTCTGTGACCTTACTCAGTCTCTCTGTTTCCTTATCTGTAGAGCAGAGCTAAGAGCAGTACTGACCTGTGTTACAGGGTCGGGATGATGACCGCATTCTTCTTCCGTCTTCTGATTTCCAGGCCGTCAAAGGAGAAGTCTGATTTTCATCTAGATTCCCTTACTAAGTTAACTTTATTCATCTGTCTGCAATTTTGAAGGCTTAATTTTTTAAAAGATTTTATTTATTTATTTGACAGACAGAGATCACAAGTAGGCAGAGAAGCAGGCAGAGAGAGAGGGAGAAGCAGGCTCCCCGCTGAGCTGAGAGCCCGACGCAGGGCCCGATCCCAGGACCCTGAGACCATGACCTGACCCAAAGGCAGAGGGTTAACCCACTGAGCCACCCAGATGCCCCATGGAATTCTTTAAAAATGTTTTCTCTGGAATTTAAGGATTTCACCAGGCTATGCTACCTGAAGCTTGGTGGGTCCTTTTCATCTCAAAAATGTAAAGCCCGTCTTTGGGCTGTCCCCTTCAGGAAGCAGTCAGTGGCTCTTTCCTCACGGGTCCCACACCATCCTCCACAAAGCAAGATTTTGTGGCCTGGCCCCTGCCTGGGTCATCTTTGCACCCAGCACCTGGACACACCCTCTGGCAGACGCTCAGCATGTGTTGAGAGTAAATGAGCCGTACTGGAATCGATCATTCCAGGGCAGGATTTCATATCCCGATGAGACTCCACGAGAGGAGTTCTGGTGGCTCTGCATGACTCGGGCCACTCACGAGGCTCATTCCTGGACCCCAGGGCCCGAGCTAGGCTCAGTGGCCCAGTGAGCTCAGGCTGTCCACCTTTAACGGAGAGCCTGCTCCTGACTGCAGCCTTTTTCCGGACCCTATCATAATGCTAAGCATTAATATTTTTTCTCCATTTTAATCCCCCCAATAAATCTATAAATTCAACACAATTCTAATCAAAACCTGATCAAGATTTTAATAAGATTTGACAAGCTGATTCTAATATTCAGATGGAAGAGTAAATGTTCCAGAATAGCCAAGACAGCTTGAGAAAAGAAAAAACAAAGAGGGGAATTTTGCCCGACAAGATGTCAAAGCATATTATGAAGTAATTTTAATAAATATAATGTGATATTAGCACATGAATAGATAAATAGATCCTTGGAACAAAAATAGAAGATAAAAAAAATAGACCACGTATATACCGGAATTTAGTATGTGAACAAAGGTAGCATTTCAAATCACTGGGGAAAAACATGGCTTGTTCAATAAATATTGGAACGACACTACCTGGAAAAAAATAAAATAAAATTCTGTCTTCATGCCATTAACAAAAATTAATGGAATGAAGACACAAATTTTTTTTAAGAACCCTACAGGAGTAAAAGAAGAAAACTTAAGAGGATATATTTATGAACTTGAGGAATCTTAAGCAAGATTTAAAGGAAAGCAAAGTTCATAAATTTAACTACAGATTTTAAACATCTGTATGAAGAAAGATAATGTAAAGTTAAAAGAGAAGTAGCAGATAAGGTGAAAATATCCACACCGTATGTAACACACTACGGATTAGTATCCAAAATACATAAAGAATTCCTAATTTAAAAAAAACACATATGTATATATATATATAAAGAATTCCCTTAATAAGAAAATAGAAAAGGATCTGAATAGACAAGCTGCAGAACAGAAATTATGAAGGGTTAAGACACGTATTAACAGATGCTCAAATTATTAGTTAAAAAAGGGAAATGTAAATTAATTAGACATATTTCCCCTCCCCTCGATTGGCAAAAATTTAAATGCGTCACCACCGAGTTTTAGAGAGCATGTAGGGAAAGAGTTCGCTCATGCACTGCTGGTGAGGTTGCAAATGGATAAAGTCACTTTGGAGACCGATTTGGCAACAGCTACTCAAATTTAATATGCAGTTTGCCTGCTGGGGTTTTTTCTTGCATATTCAGACCAGAAGCCCTTCGATGAGGCTGCGTGGAGTAGATGTGCCCTCACCCCGGAAGGAGGAAGGGAGTGGGCGGCCCAGCATGGGTGTGGGAGACCAGATGGGCCCTAGCTGGGTGCGATTTTCCTTGCTGAAGACCAATGACATGGGGTATCACACGGCCCTAGTGGGCTGAGGGGGTGTCCAGACAACAGAGCGGGTGTTTATCTCTTGATTCCTTGAGGAGTAAGTCAGCTTTGTGATTTGGGGCAAAATCCTGTAACTCGGCTTCAACTTTCTCGTTGGGAAAATGGAAACCACACCAGAACTGGACTGGAGGGTCTTCTGCAACTCCATGGAGAGAAGCTAAAGTCACAGTCTCCGTGGGGAGAGGGGGGACTGTTCCCCACCTGGACCCCCGGACCACAGAGGCTCCTTCCTACCCCTCAGAGACCCAGTCTGTGCTGGCTCCTCTCTCCCCCAGGAAAGACCCCAGGACACAGGTGGACCCGGAGAAATCAGACAAATCCCAGCTGCAGTCTGGTCGAGGCAGCAGACACAGAAGCAACCATGACACAGGGGGCACGTGACTCGTGGACCCCCGGCGGGGGTGGGGGCAGGTGGGGGAAGAGAAGACCACGGCTGCCCGGGGTCGGAAGAGCAGGACCACTGGACTCAGCTGCGAGGCAGGGCGTCCTGTCCAGCTCAGCAGGAGTGCGCAAAGCGACCAACGGCTCTGACATCCGTCCGTGGGCTCCCGGCTCTGGGCTAAGCCGTCCCCATAAAGCATCCCATGTCATCTGTAAAGCAGCCTCGTGATACCAGGGCTGTCGAAGATGAGGAGAGGCTGCCTCACCTGCCCAGGCAGCTCCGAGGTGACCACAGGCGATCCTGCTTCGTCCCACGCATCGCTTCCCTGCAGCCCGCACGCGTGCTGGGCCGTCCTGGCGGGGCCGGCACCTGTCTGCCCCCGAGGAGGGTCTGATCAACACCTCCGTTCGTCCGGGAAGATTCACACTTTTTTATTAGAGATGTCACGGGAAGTCCACTCGAACCCTTGAAGCCACTGCCAAGCATGGGCTCATTTGATATTAATTAAAGCAAAAGATGACAGACTCCAGGAAAAGGAATAATTTTCTTCTCTTGGAGAAGTGACCTTTCCAGAGAGCCTGTTCTTCGGCTCTGGCGGGTCATTACCAGAAATTACTGAGCGTTTTCCATGAGACTGGGGTTGCCAGCTCTGTTTGCAGCGCTGGGCCCCTGGTCTGGGGAGGGGCTGCGTGCCCGGGGACCCCTGGCCCAGGGTGGGCTTCTCCCGGCCCAGCCAGATGATGTCCTTGGCGAACAAAGAATGAAGTCGGCTTGGAATGCTACTCTCTGTCCGTGGAGGGTCCCCACTGCCACCTCAGGGACGAGTCCTCACCCACCAGCTCGGCCTCCCTTCCACCTCATCTCAGACCCCCTGACCTTCCTCACCCTCCCCCCAAAAAGCAGCTCCAGCATGCCCCTCCCGCCCTCCAGCACCCGCCCCCCTTGCAGTCTGGAGCTTTGCACCCCACGCCGCTCGCTCCCCACCCCCGTGAGGCCAAGACGGCCTTTCTGTGCTTGAGCAACCCCCACGCAGGTGCCCTCCCTCCCCGAGGGGCCTGTCCGCTCCAGCCACCTGCCAACCCGCCACCCGCCAGCCTGCTTCCTGTTCCTTTAGGAGCTTGTCATCGTCTGGAAGCATCTTACCTGTTACTGCTTTGTTGCAGGATTCTCCCTCCAGATGGGAACCTCATGAGGGCCTGGGACTGCTGCCCCCTCCCCTCCCTGATGCAGGACCCACGTGGTCCAGGAGCTCCCCAAGCAGGGTGAGGCATCAGCCCCGCCCGGCCGGGTGGGCGCTGGGGTCCCACAGTCCAGAACCAGCCCGCCTCTCTGAGCCCCGTCTCCTCATCCACAGGTTGGCCGGCCCCTCTGGCCCCCCACCTGTCTCTGGGCAATGCTGACGTCTGATGGGACTGCAAGTCTCCGCGGGGTGTGCTTGTGAAGCTTCCTCAATGAACCAGCCTCACGCTGGCCTCTCTGGGCTGAGCTGCCCCCCTGAACGCCGAGAAAGGCCCCACCGGTACCCAGTCTGTGCTTGGTAGGAGCGCTCCCATGCAGAACCCTCCCTCCGTCCTGTGGTCTGAGCCTGCTTCCCCGGTTCCCCGGCGATCTGGGCAGACCATCAATTTCAGTCTCGCGGACTCACTTAGATAATAAACGCTGAACCTCTTTTCTCTAATGGGGAGTAAGCATCTCCAGGATTATGATTCCTTTTTCCAAGATGAATAGCTAACGGAAAGCAACACGGCGTAACAGAACACAGCCAAGGAGGGGGGCGTTTTAACAGAGCTGGATGCCGCATGTGGGTGGTGACTAATAGTTTCGTTTGTTTTTGAAGAAGAGGAAAGAGAGGTGAGAACTTCATCCTGCCGGTAGCACCTGGGAAGCCAAAGCCGGGTGCTCACAGCCCTGTGGGGAGCTCCGGAGGCCGGTCACGACGTGCTGGAAGGAGACTGGGAGCAGAGTCCCAGGGCCGTGGGGCAAGTCTCAGCTTCATCTTCCCATCAAATGCGAGGAACAAATTTGACCTCCGAGGCCTCAGTTTCCACCTCCAGAAAATGGGGTAATAAAATCTACCTTCCTCTTGGCATAGTGATTTAGCATCGTCCTTCCAGGGCGTGGGGGCAGAGGAGGGCTTGTAATGTGAAGGAGGCAGGGGAAGAGGCTTCCGGTCGCGAGGACTCGGGAGACGGCAGGATCCGCGCCGCGGTCAGCATCCGTGGGTGCGGAAACGAGCGGCCTTCGAGGTGGGACCCCGGGGTGGACAGGACACGGGGTGCAGAAACACGGCCGTGTCAACGCCGCATCGGTCGCGTCTCTGACTTGGAGGTGTCGCGGTTTGGCGGCAGGGGCAGACGGGAACACAAGCCGTCAAAGGCCGGCCGGGAAGAGCAACAGAAGGGGCCGCCGGGGGACCTGCCGGTTTTGAGGAAGTGCCATCTGGGCGACATCCTGTAGGAACAGGGTCTCCGTTGCCACCACAAGGTGCTCCTTGGTCATTTCAGTCGGCGGTCGCAGGGGCCGCTAATCCCCCAGGGGCGGCTTGGACCCAGGGCATGCCACCCGGAGGGACAGCCTCCTGGGCCTCTCCCTGTCTCTGCCCCTCATGGGGTTTAGTTTTGTCTGGAGAAAGCAGGTGATCCCTTGTGGGGCTCTGCCGCTAGCCCCTGGGTCCCAGGAGCACGTGTTGCGCACTGGCAGAAGCACACTCGGACACACGCGTGCACGCACACACCTGCACTGACCTCACCAGGCCCCAGCTTCCGTGGCTGTTGAACAAGACTGGAGCCTCTGAGAGGCGTGCCTGGCCCGTCTAAGTGCCTCATACATGGGCGGCCGCTTGGTCTGAGAATGAATTCTTCCTCCTGTCTCTGCTGCTCACAGAGGGAAAGCAGGCGGCCACCGAGGGAGACCAGAAACCAGCCCCCATGCACTGCCCGGGTCCTGGCGCGGGAGGGCTGGGGTACCAGACTGGCAAGCTGTTGGCTGAGTTTTTTTTTAATTTTGCCCTAAAGATTCTGTCCTTTCTCCTTTGCGTGGTCTACCAGCCTTCCCGCATTTCATTTGAAAAACAAAAAAAGCACCACTTGGACCCTGATGACAGCCACCGGGCCGGGTCCTGCTCTGAGAGCTTTCTGTCCTCTCACTGAGACCAGTCCCCGTGGACAGGACGGGGACCCTGAGGCACAGTGCTGCGTGGCAGGAAAGGATTCAGACCCTGCTGTCTCAGCCAGGACACAGGGTTTAGTCTTGGTCTCGAGAACTACCTTGAGGCTTACAGAAAAGCCCTAAAAGCGGTGCAGTTTCCGTACCTTCCTCACCTAGCAACCCCTCAAGCCCTCAGCTTCCCCGTGTGTCCAGAGAGTGGTTGGCAGACACAGGTTTTCCACTCGTGTCCTTTTGCACCCCAGGACACCACGGGGACCCCACGTTGCTTTTTCTGGGTCTCCCGCCCCCTCCACAAGGCTGTAACACTTTCTGGGCGGTTCTTTGTTGGCAACAACCCCACAGGGGCGGTGTTGTGTCTCGCTCACGCCTGCTGTCGGGGTTCATGGTGTCCATGTCCGGTCACCGTGATGATGACCTTGGTCGCCGGCCACGGTGGCGTCTGCCAGGCTTCCCCACCTTCAAGCTTCCATCTTTCCTCGGTGACTACAAATGTCTTGAGCGAGATACTGTGAGACTTCCCCAACTTTGGTCCGCGGATTTTAGCTCCCGTTGGTAGATTTTATCCAAAACAGCTATTGCTTCTATACTGTCTGCAAAACGGTGACTGTTTTTAATTCTCTCCTTGTAACCGTAGGAACTTGACTCTAAGGAAGAACTGTCCCTTCTCCCCACTTATTTACCAACTTGATGCCATCAGTGTGGGCTTGTGGGTGTTTATTGTATTCTGTCTCTTCTAATCCAGTCCTATTATTATTTATTTTCTTGCACAAATTGTCTCTGTTTGGGCTTCGGGACCTGCTTCCTTTTGCCTTCTGTGTTCTCTCCACAAGCCCCAGCATCTTCCTGACACCGCGGTTTCCCCCAAGCCCATCTGGTATCTTTGCTGCCCCAGGGCTGAGACCACCCCTCCAACGAGCTTTCACTGGGGGTGCTCCTTCAAAACCGGGATGGGGCTCCGGGGGTGCCCCTTGCCCCTGCGTCTCACGGCTTCCAGGCCACTCGGCAGACGGAGCTGGGCACACAGGCGCTCGCCCCGCAGAGCCCCAAGCACACACATCCATGGTTCCGTGTCCGCCCATCATAGCGCACCGTGCAAGCCGCGAGTTCATAGGGACACCCTAGCTTCCTGCACCATGTGGCCCACTTTAGCCTGGAGCCCTTTTCCGCAGCTGTAGCTTGCTTCTCCAACAGAGAGAAACCCCGCTCTTCTGAGCCAACTTGGAGACTCGTCGTCGTCTAGTGCTGGTGACTCTCGAGGGCGGTTTCAGAGCGGCCCACCTGCCCCGCAGTGAGAAACAGCCCAGTGGCCCAGCGGTGGCTGCAGGTGCGGCTCCTCGGCCTGCGGCCCTACGGTCCCCACCAAAACATCGCCACCTAGAGGTGCCTCCCCGTGCCTTCCAGGGTGGTCACCTAACTCACCTGTGTGGCTCACGGCTGGAGCTTTTACTCCATTGGGGCGCCCCCCATCCTGGCATATTCGTGTTATTTGGAGGGCTGTGTGAAGGGCTACGAAACATTGCCCAGCCGGTGAGTCAGCCCCGGACTGAAGGGCACTCAGAGCCCTGCCAGCCCTCCCGCTGCTGGACTTTATCCTTCCCGTGTAGATTGTATGCAAATGAGCAGGTGCATGTGGACTGTCCTAGATCTCCCTCTTTCTTACAAGGATCAGGTGCCACAGAACTCCCTCATTCTCTGTTGTTTGCACTGAACGGTACGTCCTGGAAGTCACGCCACATCAGTTCACAGAGCTCTGGCCCTGCTTCTTTACGGCTGGGTAATGCTCCACGGTGTGCGGTACCAGACTTACTCAGCCCCTCTCCTATCTGTGAACTTCTGGATGCTTTCCCTTATTTTGCACCTACAATGTCATCACGAGTCACCTCGTGTAACTCTGTATTTTTGCAGGTGTGTCTTCAGGACCGAGCCCCAGGAGTAGGACCGCAGTATCAAGAGGTAAGTGGCCGTGTGTGTGTGTGTGTGTGTGTGTGTGTGTGGTTCTGTTTGGTGTCGCCAAGTTTCCCTTCAAAAGCTTTGTGCAAATTTGCATGAGAGCCACATGCCGCATGCCTGGGGGGCCCCACAGCCTCGCCAACGGAGCGTGTGGACACGTTTTGATGTTTGTTAGTCTGATAGGACAGAAATGGTGCACAGGGCTGCTTTGATTGCATTTCTGAGCGAGGACTGGGTTGGGAGGCTTTTTCCAGGTTTGATGACTTTATGTGTGTAAACTGTGTATTCATCTTTTCCCCACTTTCTTTCAAGTTTTTGGTCCTTGGTCTCTCATTTTGTAAGAGTTCTTTTTTCTTTTCTTTTCTTTTCTTTTTTATTTTGGTAATTTTTTCTTCAGTCTTCCAAGATTCATTGTCTATGCACCACACCCAGTGCTCCATGCAAGTAAGAGTTCTTTATATAATAGAGATACTAGTCCTTTGTCCACAGCAAATGTTGTAAATGTTTTCTCCCAGTTTATTGACTTTTGACTTTATTTTTTAAAAGATTTCTTTATTTCCGTTCAGGGGTGGGTAGGGGGAGAGAGAACATAAAGCAGGTGGGGAGGGGCCGAGGGAAAGAGAAAATCTCAAGCAGACTCCAAGCCCAGCTCAGGACCCTGAGATCAGGACCTGAGCCGAAACCAAGAGCCGGACACTTAACTGACTGAGCCACCCGCCCCCTGACTCTGTTTATTACGGTGGAGTTTTCCTCCACGTGATTAAAAGGAAAAAGTCCCTTCTTTTCATCCTGAATCATCCCTGGGCTTTGAGGGACAGTCCCAGCCCCTCCTCCCGTGCGCACGGGCCTTCACCTTGGACCCAGCACTAGCCAGGGCCAACAAGAGGAAGGTGGAGGCTTTGCTGGAAAAGGAAGACGGGGCAGCTTCACTGTGACCTTGAAAAGATGATGAAGGGGCTCACAGCGGTGGCTCCCCAAACACTTTAGATTTGGGTAAATTTGCCGAAACTGAGCGAAACACCCATTCCTCATGAAGAATGTGCTGTGTTTCCTGGTGAGACACGCCTGTGCCAGGCCCCACGTCCCTCCCAAGCATACATCTGGGGGTTTAGGTTCGCGCTGGTGTTTTCCACCCTCCTGACCGCGCTCCTGTTCCACAGACCAAGAAACCCAAGTTCGGTTAAAGACCCTGCCTCGATCGAAGAGGCAGCGGCGGAAGAGGGGGTCTGAGGCAACCCCCAGGGCTGCCTTCCCTTCTCCGCCTGCCCATGTCCGCTGATCCAGATACCCAGACACCGCCTAGCACCAGCCTGGTCCCCCCAGTGCACCAGAGGGCCCCACAGGGACCTCGGAGAAGTTCAGAGAGTCCCTCCCTGGAGAAAAGCCAAGCTTGCCTGGCATGGACTGTTCCGTGACAGGGCTTAGGGTCCCTTTGGAGGGCGCTTCCTCTACTGCACTCGGCCCCTGGATCAGCCCCCGGATGAGCCCCCCAGCCCCAGAGCCCCCCACCTACTTCCCTGCCCACCGGGAAAACTGCCCTGGCTCTCTGCTGGGGTCGGGTGGGCACCTCCCATGTGGTCACTTGTCCTTCTGACGTGCCCAGACCAACCCTGGTCCCATCTGGGAGGGGGGCAGTGGGGAGTCTGGGTCCCAGTAAACACTGAGCAAATTGTAGGTCAAATAAAATCCATGAGGCGGTCCCGCTTGTAGAATCGGGAGCAGTCGTCGGGGTAGCAAAGAGGGAGGGTGGACGGCGTGGAGCGGAAGAGCCGAGGAGGTTGCCAAGGAGGCCGGAGGCCGGGAGGAGAGACCGCAGGAGGGCAGAGGGCAGAGGGCAGGTCCCGCACGGGTGCTGGAGGTCGGAAGGAAGGAAAATGCGAGACCAAAGTCATCTTTCCTGCAGTTTCCTGGCGAGGACACAACAGCTTATTTTAACACCAAGCCCCACAAAGGGCTCAGACATCAGGTGCGCTCAGATGAAACCCACGTTTGCAGCCCGCGGGGATATTTCGGGGATCGGCAGATGCTGCTCTGCTCTCCGGCTTTTCCTCCCTGTGCCGTCCGTGCAGGTGGCACTTGCTGCAAATGCCACCAGTTCCCGAGGACTTGCAGCTTCCGCCCCGGCACACCGTCCGCCGGCACGGGCTGGGGGGATCGCTGGGAGCAGGGCAGGAAGGCAAAATTACCCCTAACAATCTCTAGCAGGACTGGTTTTGGTTTTAGTCACGCTCTCATGCCCTCTGGCTGGGCTCGTGACTTGGACTTCCTTTCGCTTTGCCCTTTTGTGGCCACCTGCCCCATGCAAGGCACAGCAGACAGCGCTGCTAGGACGACCTCGGAGAGCCGCTGCAAGGGGTCAGCGTGCAATGCACAGGGGCAGCCCAGGCCTCCGCTCTAGAGTTTAAGTACACAGAAGCAGGTGGGGACGCGGGGGAGGACCAGAGTGTGGGGGCGGAGGACGCAGGGCACTGGCTCCATGCACATCATTGGTGTAGCGGGGTACACGGGTGCAAGGTACACACGTTTTTGACGTACTGGTTCTTTAATGTTGAGCACGTCGGTACCAAGAAGGCTTTATTTCTGCAGCACAACGGCAGCAACAGCAAAGCCTGCCTTCGGGTCAGGCTCTTGGCTACGTCCGGAAAGGGACCTGTTCCCAAGGGTACGGGATGCAGGCACTGGGCTCCCTTTCTCTGGGCAGCCTCCTGGGGATGGTCGGTCCCGGGGACGCTGCCACCAGGGGACGCTGCCACCAGGGGGCACTGTCGGAGCAGGGGACGGGAGACGGGGGAACGGAGTTGGGGGGGGCAGGTAGGAGTCCTCATGAGGGCTTGTGGGGAGTTGAGCCTGAGCGCTGGGAGGTTTTCATGACAGCGGGAATGGAAGTTTGCTTTATCTTGTTTAGGTGGCAAAGGAGGGGTTTGCGGGCTCTCTCTGCTTTGCGTTGTCCATTCTGGGGGGTGGGGGTGCCCACGGGGGCGATGTGGAGGAGGGGGGCGCAGGGCTCCCACGGCGCCCGCTCTCTGGTCAGGGCTACTCAGCCGCCTTGTCTGTCGTTGACCCATCTGTGGGTTCATCTGAAGGACGCAGCCTGGCAGGTGACACGTTGGTTCTTAACTCACATTGTACTTTGTGCAAGTTTGCAGAAATCGCTGATTTTAAAATGTGCAGATTCAACCGTTGAAGCCTGAAGCCTGTGTAGCTGAATGGCTAGAACCTTGAGATGATTTAACAAGTGCACGTACTCATATTATCCTACTAACTGCACACAGTATTGGGGCTTAATTTTCCTATTTCCTCGGCTTGTAATCTACCCCCCGGCCATCAGATACACAGCAGCTCCCTTCTTCCAGGATCGGCTGTTTCACGACCGTCACTCTGACAGCGGGACTACAGCCTGCACTCATTTAATAACTACTTATCATCCTCTATCTGCCCATTTTCAAAAAGGAATAAGTTAAGTGCTCCAGAAATTGGAAAAAAAATTGAAATTTGACCTTTATTAACTGGGTTAATTGTCAAAATCTCTGCTTGTAAAAAAATTAATGACCAAAAAGTGTAACTTTAAGAGTTTCAAAGATTAGGTTAATGTCCCAGGAAGTATAAACTTTGACCTTCTTGACACATGTCATAAGTAACATCTATCCTAATAAATTGCTACCTGTGGGCAATTATAAAAATTTCCCTGTATCCAATCACGCAATTTAATTGCTGCTGGAAGTCCCGGCTTCCTTCGAGTTAGCCTGCAGAGTTATCTGATGCCTTCGCGAGTTGTCTTGTATTTGTTTCAGGGAAGCATACTTGTTCACTTGGTTTCTAGACACTGCAAGACACTGTTCATGGACAGAGAGCCTGGCCACTTCGACCAAAGGTGGCTCGAGCCATAAACGACAGGACGAGCCCCAGGAATGAAGCAGAAACTGAGGACAGCTTCTACGCCTGACTTGGTCTATCACTGACCCTGGATCCTCTCCTTTCCTTGTTAGCTGTCCGTGGAGGATAGGGAGGCCCTGTGATTTGTCCCGTTAACTGGTAGACAGTCAGGTCAACACCACACGGGATCAACAGATCTTTTCTCAAATGATGTCATCCGGGGACAGGTGTCTGCCGACAGGTCTGGGGAAAAGGGGACAAAATCCCCACGGTGTACGCTCTCCCAGGCCAGCCTCGGAACACGTTTGTTTCCGCAAAGCACACAGGGACTTCACTGTCACTTACGGAGTCCCTCTAAAGCGGTGACGTTGGGTCCCCTCTTGGAATTCCACCACTCACTCCAAACATCCCAGAATGTCAGAAAACCTGAAGATGACCCCCGTTCCCAGAGGCACGTTCTCAGAGCACTTAAGTGGAGACGGGAAAAGAAATCAGAGTCACATTCTCTGTTGTCTGGTGACAGAAATGAAGGGGGGAGGAAGGGGGCGGAAGGGGGTGAAAGTTAGATGGAGAAAGAGCAAGCAGGCGCCTGCCATGTTGTAGATGGTGGCAAGAAAGCCCTGCTGGGCTCCTTCCTGTTACGAGTAGAAAAAGGGAAGCCATGGCATCCTCTGGCTGGGCCGGTGGGGTCCTCCGTGAGCCCCCACCCCGGTCGTCTGCAAGCACCTGCACCGTGCGCCGTGCACCCCGGAGCGTGGTGTGGCGCCCAGCGCATATCGGTATTGGGTCACTGCTGGTCACTGCCCCAGAGCGCATCAAGGAAGCAACGGGGGGTGAGTCCCTAGGGCACCGAGACCCTGGGGTGACACACCTGTGAGCTCCACATCACGACCGGACCCACACTCTGTCATCTGACCGGCAGGGGCCGCACTCCGTCGTCTGACTAGCCAGGCCTGCGCTCTGTCATCTGTCCGACTGGGCCTTGGCCGTCTGCCCCTGCCACCTGGGTGGGGGTCCCTGGGCACCACGCGGGCAGCAGGTCAAGTCTGTCGGGGTCCTGGTGGGGAAGCCCCTGCCCCTCGAGGCTGTTCAGTTAAACCCCTGCTGTCCCTAGCCCCTGAGAAGACGGCCTGGCCCGCTGGACGTCCTTCCTCACCCCCCGCCCCTCCCCTGGCCACATCCGACTGAATGGCCCAGTGCGTCCCTGAAGGAGACAGCCTCTCGGTCACCGCGAAGTAAGAGCCGAAAGCCAAGTGTTCCGGGGCTCCGGCACGCCGCGCGCTCACCCCAGTTACTCAGCAAACGGGCCGGGCCCACCACGTCTGCAACCCGGTGCCGAGCTGGCGGCTTTTCGTTGACGTCCCTGCCGCAGGGGTCCTGGTTTCCACAGCACCCCGCCGGCACGTGCAGCCGAAAGTCCGCGACAAGCCGCCGCGCACCCCACACCCGCCCAGCACCCCAGTGTCCGGACAACAGCCCTAGGTCAGGGCTCTTCTGTCAAACGCCACCTCCGTCGGAGCGGCCGATATGGTGAGAGCAGCACCTGCTGCCGGGGAGGAGGCGGCTGGCGACACGGGACGGAGGCGGCGAACGCGCCCTTGGTTGACTGGCCTGATGCCTGGCACCGAGCGCAGAGCAGGGAAGGAAATCCCAGCCCCCCGTCCCCCGCTCCAACTTTCCCAAACACCCGTCCTGGTCCCTGGAAAACCCAAGGAGTGTTTCACCTGCGCTTCCGGACTGTCGTGACCTGTCGTCTCCATGGCATGACACTTGATTCATTAGAGGACGTAACCATGAACTGCCCATCGTCACAACTGCCGGGGACCAAACAGACCCAAACTCGTCCTGTACGGCTCCTGTGAAAAAGCGGGAAGTGTTTCTGCAGGTGCAGGTCGGGACTCAGCGACACCAGGACTGGAGCGGGCTAGAGCACAGGGGGTCTGCAGGGGTGGCCCTCACGTGTCACGGGCGCCTCCGGGGAGGGCTTGCTCTGAGCTGCCTGAGGGGTTTACTTGAGAACCGAAAGCCAAGAAAGTCAGACGTGCCTGTTCTGGGACGGGTCTCCCTGATGACGACAGGCATGTGGGAGAGAAGTAACTGCTGTCCGTTTGGGAGATCTGCCAGGTCAGGGTGTCGCCTGGTGGATGCAACCGTGGCACACAGTACGGGTGCGCCTCCCTTGACCGCAGGCCTGACTGCCTCAGGATGTGGGGCCTGGGGCCCCGCTGCCACGACATGTCCGTGACACGGGGAGCGCTTTCCTGAGCACCTACTCTGTTCCCGGCACCGCGCCAGAATCGCCCGGAAGTTCACGGCTCCTCCTCCTGGCAACCACCGCCGTCAGCCCATGCTGCAGAGAAGAAAATCGAGGCCTTGAACTCAAGAGGCCTGCGGTGGCGCCCGGACCACAGTGGAGAAAGGAGCGCTCAGGATCCCATATTAGGTCTGCCCAGTGTCAGCGCCCGTGGGGTTTTCTGGACGAACGGCTTCTTCAGGCCTGGAATGTGGGTTGTTGGTTCAGATGCAAATATTCTTGGACGGAGCCCCACCAGGCATTTACACGGGAGCGGACGTTCATGTGAGGGTTTCCTTCCCGGAGAGCAAATGTCCTGTGCATTAAAGGCAGACAGCGTGTGAGGATGGGATGGGAGCTCTGGCAGGGGCGGGGCACATGCGAGAAGGGGCGTTCCTGGCACCCTCTGCAGAAGGGGAAGAAACAGGGCACCAGGCCCCAAGAGCAACCACCCAGTCGGGCACCCCGACTTCAGCAGCCCTGGTCAGCCTAGAAGTAGCTTCTCCAGAGTCGTGCAGTGTTCAGACGGGAAAGGCTGCTTTGAGGTTCAGGCCACAACATGGTCCTCTTCTGCTGGAACGCTCTGGAAGGGTCGGGGTGCAGAAGGAAACAAGGGGTGAGACTCCACGCCAACCTGGTTGTGGGAGGAGGAGGCGTCCGCTTCGTGGGGGAGCCGTGCAGGGCGCGCCCAAGGGGCCGGTTCCTAAGCTAGACACGGGGCGCGAGGCTGAGCCAGCACGGCCGCGGAGCACCACCTGCACGGCCTGAGTGCGCGTGCCCGCGAGCTGGGGTACGGCGGACCCAGGCCGTGCCTGGGGGGTCTCTGTTGCCTGGACGTGAAGATGCGCGTCTTGACAGAGTCCTATACACACGCACGTACGCACACACGCAGCCATGCGCACGTATGCATACGTTCGTGTCTGTGTGCGTGTTTGCATCATAAAATGTATGCACGCACACACGAGTATGTGTGAGTCAAGGCCGATATGAGTGTGACAATCTGTGTGAACGCTCCCGACTCCAGAAATCATGCTCTGAGTCCACACACACAAGCCTCTCTGCCTTCCTGCTTCTGAAGGAGACACCAGCGGCGGCACCTGTGTTTCACGGGGCTGGCGATCGCCCCTCCTTCCCCCTAAAGAAGCTTCCTCGTTCCGAGTCGGTAAAACCCCTGCTGGTAGCTGGGCACAGTCTTCGGGATTCAGTCCCTGCAGGATCCCTCCTCCCTGGGAGGCGTGGACCTCCTGGCTCTCCCTGTCCCTGCCGCAGGGTGCACAGACCCCGACCAGCCCATCAGAGGTCCTTCCTCTGGCGTTTCTCCCCCTCCCCACCCCCTGAATCCCAGAGTACAGTCTACCCCTCTAATGACACGTGGCAGGGTCGGCCTTGATCCTTTGTTCAAGCAGCCGCCCCACCTCGAGGGCAGCCAAGTGTTTCCTGGGAATCTTGAATTACTCACAGGAGCTCCCATGGCATCAGGATCACAACTCCGGCTGAGTCCGGGCAGGAAGCTCCTCAAACCCACGGACGGAGGCAAGCTGCGCGTCGACAGAGCGGGGATCATTTTTGCTGCCCGCAGTCCCCTGAACATTTCCTGCATCCTGATGACGGCTCAGACTTACAGCAGGGCAGTAACACACATTTCCTGAATGTTCGGCCGGTCACCAGCCTGTGCATGAGCTCATTTGGTCGGCCCGGAGCTGGGAGGGGCTAAAAGCACAGATACTCTACAGGAGGGTACGAACACGTCCAAGGACTGTGCCTGGCCCCGTGGGGAGAACCCGGGTCTGTGTTTGGAATCCACACCCTGAGCCACCGCGGATGGCCTCCCTGAGCCTCTGCAAAGCCATTAGTAAAACCAGAGCACCGGGGCGTTTAGAACACCGTCTTCACCAGAGTCACCCTGGTGGGTGTCCTGAAAAAGTGCTCCCTCCCAAGGGGGCCCTCTGCCTCCCCACCCAATGGCCCAGGCTATGCCTCTGTGGAGATTGTGACCGGGCCCACTCCACCCCTGCTCCGGGGACATCACGACTTCCTCCCCCTCAGGCCAGCGCACCCAGGACCAGCACTGCAGCGCCCGTCATGTGAATAACCCATCCGCCAGTGCATTTAAATACAATCCCAGTTACTCAATTTCAGTTTACACCCAGGATTTTAGGGCTACATTACATAAGGGGCTGCGGATGAAAACAGTAGGCTGACCCCGGTGAGGCGACTGGATTCTACTCTGCGCTGCCTGAAACTGACGTGCAAAGCTGACCGAGCCCAAATCCTGGCTTGGGGCATCCGCTATACCCGACTGAACGGGCCAGTTTGCCAGATCAATAATATGAACATGGCACAATATATCACATAAAAAGCTTCTTCCCGTAGCCATGGTTACAGCACTTTAAGATCTGGGCTTTTTGAAACTCACCCCCCAAACCAGACGCCACGATGACTCCTCATTTTCTTTATGGACAGTCCTGTTTTAGTGCTAAGCTCAAGTCACAGGTACTTTCTTCGGTTTTGGGTTTTGGGGTTTTTTTTTCTCAATTCTTTCACCCCAACATGTACATACTAACCACCAAAGAAATACGGTAAGTAACGATTTACAGAAAAATCACTACGCTTAGTGGAGGCTTAATTTAGCATAACCCTGTGCATCGAACTGGGAACCTGAGAATATTTTTAATGTTTTACCCTATCTCTCTCTCTCAAAATACATACATACATACATACATACATACATCGTTGTGAGCCTGCTCTGGGAACTATTGGGGGAAGTCACCTATCAATTGCCAGTTTGCGTGGAGAAACTGGGTGGTTTTTCTAGGCTGGTGAAATCTAATTGCTAAGTGTTTACACAAATAACACACAAAGCTGAGAAACAGAAGCAGAGGCTGGCATCCGTCCAGAGACTAGCCTGAACAGCCTCATATCCAAAAGCATTAAGAAAAAAGTAAACTTTGTTAAAATGATTTGAGAGAAAGGTCTATTTTCATGACAGATGGCAATGAGGGTTCTTCAATGCCAATTTAATCACTTTTCCTCAATTTTCAAATGCTTGAGCTGTGGTTCCAAGTGTTTGTGCACCAGCATTGGCTCTGCTGCGCCCAAACAGGGCAGGAGGGTCACTAACGTGTGCCGTGGCCTCCCCGTCGGCCGAGGGCAAGTCCGACCAACTCAGGGAAGCGAGGTTGCTCTACAGATACTCCGTCCTCCCACCGCAAAAAGTTCTGCCCTTGGGGCGCCTGGGTGGCTCATGATCCTGGGGTTCGGGGATGACGCTCCATGTCGGGCTCCCTGCTCAGTGGGGAGTCTGCTTCTCCCCTTCCCTCTGTGTACTCACTCACGCTCTCTCTCTCAAAAAAATAAATCTTAAAAAAAAAAAAAAAAGAGTTCTGTTCTTATGAGTGCCATTTCTAGGTCACAAAGGCAAAGACTGTCCTTGAATCAGAGCTTAATCTATATAATCACTTTTTGGTCCAATTATCTGGACAGACAGACCTGCCACTGGGGGAGTTAGTGGTCAGAGCGGTCTTCAAATTTTTAAGCAGGGACTTCTGATAATCACCGTACAAGTAAGAGAAGAAACAGAGTCCCGGGGGCTGTGACGAGCCCCATCGGCGGTGCGGTGCAGGCCAGGACCTGAAGCCCGACTCCCACCCACGGCTCTGCCGGCTCCGTCTGGACTCGTGTCTTTTCCGGGGAATATTCTGACAACCACCCGATCTCGTGACACTATTTTACATCTCAGTTGTACACAATTTTTCCAAGGATGTATTTAATCCAAGACTTAACTTGGAAACCAACGAGAAAATATATCTACAGACATATCGGTGATTAAAGTCCTGGTCTACGGGGGGACTTCCACGCCGGAGCAGACAGCGCCTCAGACGCGCAGCGCTGCCTTTTGGAAGCTCATCTGTGGGTTTTCCGGGCTCCGCGCATCTCGGGGAAGCGCTCCGATGCGAGCTGACGGGCGAGTCTGCCGTCCGGGTCGGAGCTGCAGGCCCATCGACGACGAGTTACGGGCGTCGGGCCACACGGGAAGACGCCGCCGGCGCGTGGAAGAGTGACACCTGCCCCTCGGGTCTAACCGCCCCCTGAGCTCTGGGAGGCAACGCGTCCTCGCGCAGGATGAAGCAACTCATCTGCAGACCCACGTCTTCTCCAAGGAGAAACAGGGAGAACGTTCTTAAGACGACCCGTGTGCAGCACTGGTCGGCCAAACGGCGGGGCTAATAGTTCACACGGGAGTGATGCCCTTCACGGTTAGGACCTCGGAGACCATGTGTGAACTCACAGCTGAGGAAGACTGGCCGTCCGCGGCCCGAGAACTGGGGGCTTTCGGGGCTCACCATCCCGGGCCTCGGCCTCCCCGAAAACGTGAGGGAGCTCCTGCTGGTGTGTGCCTGCCGCCGCCAGGCCCTCCCCAGGCAGCCCCCTGCAGGCCGGGGAGCCGCGACCTCAGGCCCATCCCGCACCTCTGCCTCCCCAGGGCAGGCACGGCTCAGGCCGCAGGCCGCGTCCACACCGGCTCCAGCCCGCTCCGAGAACGAGCAGGACGTCTGCATCCAGGCTCAGTTCAAAGGCCCTGTCCCCACTTCAAGAAAAGGAATAGACAGAAAATATTAATCATGTTTTCCTTTTAATAAGGCTTTTTACTCAAAAGTGTAGCTTTGAAAATCTCTAGCTTGTTGTGAAAACCAGAAAAGCCAGGGAGCCGCCTCACTTCGAACACCGCCACGGTGAGCCGGGGGCAGCCGCCGTCCGCAGCCGCTCCAGGACGACGCGGGAAATCAAACGCAACACCTTAAAATCAGAGTCAACACTGAAAATTAGAATGATGCATGTCCTACTGCGATTCAAGGAGGAAGGACAAGTTCTTAACACAGTAAAACAAAACACAAAAGGTAGATGAATCTTTAGAAATCACTAGATGTGTGTGTGTGTCTTTATATAATTAGGATTATCATCAACATTTAAAACTATTAAAAATAAGGTTGCCACCTTCACTTTTCTTTCAGTACCAGGGTGTTATTTTTTTAGGGGGGGAATAAAAGGTTTTGCCCCGACCCTCAAGTTGCCAAACCCCAAGGCCGTTCTGTGCTGTGCAACCACCCCCCGCCCCCGCCGAGCCCCCAGAGCGCTGCCACCCAGTCCTGCTGGCAGGAGGCAGAGCGGCTCTCGCTCGGTTGTCAGGATGACAGGCCCACAAAAGCACAGCTGACAGCAGAACGCATTCTTCCCCAGGAAGAAAACACATTTGCCCACAATGGGTCTACAGAATCTTCCAAAGCACCTCGTGGTGGCTTGATAACTTGTTTTGCCCAGAAGCAAGATGGCAATCTTAATCAAAGAGGGAAGCTAGATTTTTTTTAAATAACTTAAAAAAAAATCATTTTTATATAAAGCAGCAAAAACATCTTTTCCTCTCTGCAGAAAGAAGAAAGTGAACAAGAAAACACAGCGATGTAAAGGGACGGTTCGTGAACTTCCGCTCAACCGCACTCCCCGCCGACGGTGCCCCCTCCGGGCTACTGCGCGCTCCCGCCCTCCGTGCTGTCCGAAGAACATTCTTTGGTGCCTTCCGTCGCTCTTTTACTTTCCTCCTGACTTAAACTTTCCTTTTCTGACCTGGTCCCGTTGGGGATAGAGTTTTCGCCATTCATGAGCCCGTTCTCCACGGCCTTCGCCCTGCTGACGGCCTCCGTGAGGGTGAGGGCCTCCTGCACGCCGGCCTCCTCCTCCAGGTTCCGCAAGGTCAGGGGCAGCCTGGCGCCCGCCGCGCCGCTCTCCTCGCACCGGGGCAGCGCGGCCCCCGCCTGCATCTGCTTGCGGTAGTGCTCCCGGTTTGCAGCCGCGCTCTTCACCGCTTTTTCCAAAATCTCCTTTTCTCCTAAGCGCAGCTTGATGGCCATTGTTGCGCGAACAGAAAGGTCGTGGTCTTTCAGGAAGGATTTGTCTTCCTGGGAAATGAAAAAGAGCAAAATTAATTTTAAGAAGCCTAAATCAGCAAAAGCACAGCGACAGAAGGCAGATGAGTTGTTGCCAGGGACGGGGGCACAAGGGAAATGCAAGGGGTGACAGAAAGTTCTAGAACCTGACTGTGGCGGTGGCTGCAGGACTATGCGCTTATATCAAATTATATACTTCAGAAGTGTACGTTGTGTTGTATTTAAATTACATCCCAAGAAAGTGATCATAAAACCAAAACGGTGAGCCTAAATCAAATGAGGTCCCACCACATCTGACAAGGAACTCGGCTTATTTGAAAATGGTTCCATTGTCTGCCTCGTGCACTGCCAGCCCCAGGGCTCGGCGACGGGCTGAATGAATGAAGGAAGGAAGGAAGGAGGAGCATGTGAAGTCAGTGGTGCAATGGTAAACGCGGAAAGCACAAAAGAAAACTCAAAATTCCAGAGAAGTGTTGAATCATTTTTAAGATTCTCCTTCTAGCCAACAACGCCTCAATAGAATTCTTTTGGTCAAGTATAAATGTGTTAAGTAGGAAAATATTAATAAGTTGAATGAAAAATGTTAGCTATACAACGATTTTGCTGACAAAAGCCATTTGCATTTAGGACAGAATCTCTTCTTAAAAATCCCCGAAAACACGCCAAAGCTCAAATCCTCATTGAAGCCATCGAATTACCTCAATAGTTGTTTTGTACGTTTTTAAAAGAAGCGAGGCTCGATCTTCAAGAAATGTCCAAAGTCTGACCTCATTGTCCCAGCTAACAGGATATTCAGAATTACCCAAAGTGAAGATTCTGTCAAGAGCGTTATCTCCCAGCAAATGTCCCTTCAATTCTTCTGCAGAAACACAAACAGCCATCTGTGAGGGAGGAGACAGCACGGCTTCGCATTTTAACAAGCAGCCCACCTTCCCCAGCGACGTCACCCTCCTGTGGCGAAAAGCTCCCCCAGACCGATGGGCCTGGCCATCGCGGGCTCTCCAGAGGAAGTCAGGCCTAGCTTGCCCGAGTCGGAGTCCCGACCAAGCCTTGGCGCGGCCCTCCACCTCTTGTCGCCTTTATGAGGGACACTGAGAGCTTTTAGACAGTGTCACAAGATACGTTTTAAGGACAACCTACAGGGACACATCCCCTATTCTGACCACAGCCCGCTCGCAACTATGCGCTCAGTCACAACAGCGGGGTCAGACACAGGGATGGGGGCACGAGGGAAATGCAAGGGGTGACAGAAGGTTCTAGAACTTGACCATGGCGGTGGCTGCAGGACTATGTGCTTATATCAAATTGTACACTTTAGAAGTACGTTGTGTTGTATTTAAATTACACCCCAAGTGTTAAGTGCACAACATAAACAGCACGAACAGGTGAAAGCGCCGCGATCCGGCGACCCTTCTAAATTTAAAGCAGACTGGTGCTCGCGGCAGCAGGGGACCCGACAAAGCTCTTTATCTCCTCTTACAACACATAAACCACAAACTGAAAGAAATAAGAAAATGGACTAGAAAAACCTTGGTTAATGAAAAATGCGCCTCTATCCCTCACTTGTCAGGAATTTAAACAGAAATTACAAATAAACACCAGTGAACATCTCAATTACCTTGAAACATATTTAAGAGGAGGAAAGGACTGAGCAAGCGCTCGGAGCACTTCCGCTCCCGGCACATTATCTTCGAGACCCAAACATGCCGATCCTGTTCATGCTCAGGAAATCCGCCCCGACTCCTTATGTAATTATGAGACACTATCCCTTTCCGAGCACGATGCCCCACAGCTGTCACTATTTACAATTCAAACTGAAGAATGTGCTGCCAGCAAACCAAACTTTTATTAGTATTAGAGGAATTCAAAGAAGAATACATCAATTGTCTTGACATGACGAATCGTCTTTCTATGACTAAAGAGACACGAAAGACAATGAGCAGACCTACAAGGGTTCCAGCCGTTTGTTTTTTAAGGAAAAAATAAGTTAATCTAATGTTCAAAAAGGAGATTTATTAAGTGGCATTTGTTAGCAGAAGATCATGATAAAATTCAGGGGTTTTAGATTTTGGATCCTAGTTTCTATAAAGCCCTGGAAATTTTAAACATGCTTCCTCAGTGGTAGAGAGCTCTTTTCAGAAGCCCCTCACCAAGGCCATCGGTTTTGTTTTCTTCCTAAGCCCACCCGGGTTCTGCCCTCAGCGCTGGAAAACTAAGGGCCAGGAGCAGAGCCTTCTCTCTCCGCTACTTTTAACAGTGAAACTGGGCTCATTCCCTCTACTGGGGACACGAAACCCCACGGGGGGACGTGAGGCCGCGTCACCATGTGACCGGAGGCTGCGTGAGTAGCCCCTTCCCCTGCTTGCCTACAGCTAACAAAGCCCTGACAGATCCTCTCGGTCCCCACAGGGGCTCTGCGCCTCCGCCCAGCACCACAGGAGCGCTCGTGTGGTCGCCCCAGAGAGTGGGCGGTCCCCTTGCTCCTCAGCCTGGCTCCGTGTCAAACGCCGGCTCGTCTAGACCCCCGCAGTACCAGGATCTCTTTCACGGGTCCTGTTCTTTGCAGACCAGCAGGAGCCACATGGGATGCCTGGGACGCAGGCTCTGGGTGAGCAGCGCCGGGTCCCGGCGAGGGGCCTCCACCTGCTCGCTGAGGGCCAGGTCACTCCTGCTCTGCGAACCGGACTTCCCGCATCAGTCACGGTGGGAATCCCTGTGCCCCACAAGCCTGATGGGAACGAACATGAAGTCTGCACCACGCTGAGCACCATCACAAACGACAGGGACGAGTACCACCGTCGTCTCTCTTAGTTATAAACTCCTTCAGGATATGAACTGTGACCTTCGATTTTATACCTGGCCTCGTATGCAAGAAGAGCCCACAGGAAACCCCTGACTCGGGTCCGCTAAACTGAACCGGTGGGCCCCAAAGTACACACCCGCCAGAAGCTCTGACTTGAGGGACAGTGAGTCTACGCTCAGAAGGGACAGGTGCCATCTCGCCGCTCTGGGGGCTCTGTAGTTGGCGTCTACGCTGCCTGTGTCTGGGGACTGTCTCAACCACCTCCACCCTGATGTCAAACCCTGGGCTGGCCAGCATCTCTCCTGCATCCAGACATGAGGACAGCGGGCCGAGGACCGCAGAGCCCAGCAGACTCCCCGCCACAGGCCACAGTTTGCCTCTGCAGACCAATCCGTCCTTTCCCGGCTGCTAGGGCAGCTTCCTTCGGAGGAGTGACTGTCTGGTCGCTTAGACGGTAACTCACTTTCTCACTTCGTCCTACCCAATCTGGTTTGCACAGGATTTACGTTAGTTTACAAGAGCAAACACACACGCGCGCGCGCGCGCACGCGCGCGCGCACACACACCCACACACACAATCACAAGTGAAACCTCAGGGAAGGTAATAATAAAGATCAGAGCAGAAATAAATGATATAGAAATAAAACAAAAACAGAAAACAATAGAACAGATCAATGAAACCAGGAGCTGGTTGTTTGGAAAAAATTAATAAAACCGCTAAACCTCTAGCCAGACTTACCAAACAGAAAAAGGACCCAAGTAAGTAAAATCACAAACAAGAGAGGAGATTAACAACCACTACCACAGAAATACAAACACTCTTAAGAGAATATTATGAAAAATTACAGGCCAAGAAATTGGACAATTTGGAAGAAATGGATAAGTTCCTAGACACATATAAACTACCAACACTGAAACAGGAAGAAATAGAAAATGGAACAGACCAATTACCAGCAAAGAAATTGAATCAGTCATCAAAAGTCTCCCAAAAAACAGAAGTCCAGAGCCAGATGGCCTCACAGGCGAGTTCTACCAAATATATAAAGAAGAGTTAATACCTACTCTCAGACTATTAAAAAAATATAAAAGGAAGGAAAGCTTCCAAATTCATTCTATGAGGCCAGCATTACCCTAATAAAGACACCACAGGAAAAGAGAACGACAGGCCAGTATCCCTGATGAACACGGATGCAAAAATTCTCAATAAAATACCAGCAGATCGAATCCAACAGTACATTAAAAGAATCATTCACCACGATCAACTGGGATTTATTCCTGGGCTGCAAGGGTGGCTCAATATTCACAAATCAATCAACATGATATGCCACATTAATAAAAGAAAGGGTACGAACCATCTGATCCTCTCAATAGATGCAGAAGAAGCATGTGACGAAGTACAGCATCCTCTCACGGTAACAATCCTCAACAAGGTAGGTTTCGAGGGAGCAAACCTCAACATCACAAAGGCCTTACATGGAAGACCCACATCTAACATCACCCTCAATGGGGAGACACTGAGGGGTTCTCCTGTGTGGTCAGAAACAAGACAGAGATGTCCACTCTCCCCATTGTTATTTAACATAGTCCTGAAGTTCTAGCCACAGCAATCACACGACAAAAAGAAATAAAAGGCATCCAAAACAGCAAAGAAGATGTAAAACTGGGGCGCCTGGGTGGCTCAGGGTCCTGGGATCGAGCCCCGCCTCGGGCTCTCTGCTCAGCGGGGAGCCTGCTTCCTCCTCTCTCTCTCTGCCTGCCTCTCTGCCTACGTGTGATCTCTGCCTGTCAAATAAATTTTAAAAATCTTTAAAAAAAAAAAAAAGAAGAAGATGTAAAACTTTTACTATTAGCAGAAGACATGATACTACATATAGAAAACCCAAAACACTCCACCAAAACATTGTTAGAACTGGTAAATGATTTCAGTGAAGTTGCAGGATACAAAATCAACATACAAAAATCTGCTGCGTTTCCATACACCAATAAAGAAGCAACAGAAAGAGAAACTAAGCAATCAATCCCATTTACAACTGCACCGAAGACAGTAAGATACTTAGGAAGAAACCTAGCCAAAGAGGCAAATGATCAGTACTCAGAAAACAGTGAACACGTACGAAAGAACTGAGGAAGACACCAAGGAATGCAAAGACAATCCATGTTCATGGATTGGGAAGACAAATACTGTTAAAGTGTGTAAACTACCCAAAGCAATCCACACATTTAGTGCAATCCCTATCAAAATACCAGCAGCATCTTTCACAAGAGCTAGAACACACAATCCTGCAATGTGTACGGAACGACAAAAGACCCCGAATAGCCAAAGCAATCATGGAAAAGACAAACAAAGCTGGAGGCATCACGACTGTGGACTTCAAGTTATACTCAAAGCAGTCGTAATCAAAACAGCATGGCACTGGCATAAAAACAGACACATAGATCAATGGAACAGAGCAGAAAACCCAGAAATGAACTCATAACTACATGGTCAATTAATCTTTGACCAAGCAAGAAAGAATATCCAATGTTATCCAGTTTCTTCAACAATGTTGCTGGGAAAACTGGACAGCAACATGCCAAAGAATGAAAGTGGATCACCTTCTTACACCATACACAAAAGTAAACTCAAAATGGATTAAAGACCCAAATGTGAGACCGGAAACCATTAAAATCCTAGAGAAGAACACAGGCAGCAACCTCTTTGACCTTGGCCACAGCAACTTCTTACTAGGTATGTCTCCTGAGGCAAGGGACACAAAAGCAAAAATGAACTATTGGGACTTCATCAAAATAAAAAGCTTCTGGAGAGCAAAGGAAACAGTCAACAAAAGTAAAAGGCAACCTAACGAACAGAGAAAGATATTTCCAAAGGGCATATCTGGTAAAAGGTTAGTACCCAAAATATATAAAGAACTTAACAAACTCAACACCCAAAAAATAAATATTCCAGTTTAAAAATGGGTAGAAGACTTGAATAGACATTTTACCAGAGAAGACATGCAAATGGCCAACAAACACATGAAAAGATGTTCAACGTCACTCATCATCAGGGAGATGCAAATCAAAACCACAATGAGATACCACCTCACACCTGTCAGAATGGCTAAAATCAACAACACAAGAAACAACACGTGTCGGTGAGGATGTGGAGGGGAACCCTTGTGCACTACTGGTGGGAACACAAGTTGGTGCAGCCACTGTGGAAAACAGTATGGAGGTCCCTCGAAGAGTTAAAACTAGAACTACCCTATGACCCAGCAACTGCACTACTAGGTATCTACCCAAAGAATACAGAAATACTAATTCAAAGGGATACGGGCACCCCGATGTATACAGCAGCATTATCTACAATAGCCAAAATATGGAAAGAGCCCAAATGTCCACGAACTGATAAATGGATAAAGAAACTGTGGTATATACATGCAGTGGAATATTACTCGGCCATCAAAAAGAATGAAATGTTGCCATTTGCAACGACGTGGACAGAGCTAAACAGTATAATGCTAAGTGAGATAAGTCAGTCCGAGAAACACAAATACGATATGATCTCACTCGCAGGTGGAACTTAAGAAACAAGACAAACAGGCAAAAGGGAAACAAGAGAGACAGGCAAAAGGGAAACAAGAGAGACAGACAAACCAAGAAACAGACTCTTAACTCTACAGTACACACTGCTGGTTACCAGAGGGGAAGTGGGAGGTACGGGGGAGACGGGGGAAATAGGTGATGGGGATTAAGGAGTGCACCTGTGATCAGCACACGGCATATAAGGGAACCACTATGTTGTATGTTGTACACTGTATGTTAACTAATTGGAATTTAAATAAGAACTTAAAAAAAGCAGAAGTGAAACCTCAGGACCATGGGATTTGTGGGAGGGGGTAGTGAATTTTCAGACAAAAAAGGAAAACACAACCACGAGAGGTCAAATCTCAGTATAAGAAACCCCAAATGGCTTGTCTTAAGCAAACATAAACGTAGAGGCTCAATACACAGATTTAACACTTTCTGGACCCGAAATCAGAGGCTGCAGACAAGAACACTTTGTGATGTAAACAGACTCTGTTTGTGGCGTTAATGACTCTGACAGGATGCCTGACGGTAAAAAGCTTGCCGGCAGTTTCGGATGCGGAAAGCAGAGCCGGGTGCCCAGTGAAGTCCTGTGGCCCACATACACCACACTGACCCCGCGGCGTCCGGGGCACTCACAGATGTCCGCGCACCGTGAGAGAGAGACTCCCGCTTACAGACACAGAGTTTTTCATGCAGTCAGGCGATCCCGGATGTTTTAAGTTTTCTTCCAACGCAATAGAGAATCCGTTGTTTATTACAAATGAATATTGCCAACACATCAAGGATTTAATAGAACGTTTCCAGAGTCCGACAGATCCACTCCGGCAATGGTGCCATCCTCCCCTCTCCCCCAAAAGTGCTCTAGTTTAACACCTGTATCTTTAATCTGGATCTATGATTTACACTTCATGAATTTTTTAAAAAGTCACCATCTTTCTCCCCCCACCCCGGACATCATTTACCTTCGGTCATGCAGAATACGCGGAGAAAAGCCAGGAGCTGGGCAGAGACCGGCGGCTCGGTGGAGTGCAGCGCAAACACACTGGACCTGACAAAAGCAGGAGCCGCGTTAGTCCCCCCGCCTGGGCACCTGCTCCCGGCAAGCGAGAGCCCTTCACTCCACACTCACACCGTATGATCTCCCTCACACGTGGAACTTAAGAAACAAGACAAACGAATAAAAGGGAAATGAGAGAGACAGACAAACCAAGAAACAGGTGGGTCACCCTCAAGGGGCGCCGACCCGTGCGACTCAGCCTGGCCCCGCGCCGGAACCACACATAGTACCGCCCTGGCTGCCCGGGAAGCACACAGCCCCCGCGGGGGCCGGCAGGGCCGCCTCCGCCAGCCTTCATCCCCGGTGCACACGACACACTCACAGACTTAAGTGTGCCCGTGGTTCTTAAAAAATGTTAGCAATAAGTTATGTTGAGTTCACATTTTAATCATTAATCAAATATTGACAAGTTCAATAAAAACAGGTCTGGATAATCCATTTTCATTAAGAATGGTTCCTCCAATCCCTGGAGAACTAATAAATCATAATTCTTGTCTTATCATTTCGCACCTCAAATGCAAGAAAATCCTCAAGAATTTAGCCAGAAATTCTTGAAATCACTGGGGATCATGACTTCATTACAGAAACTAATGGTGGCAAAGAATTAAATGAAACAAATTGATCCGGGTCATTAACCTTTTCAAGGTGAAAGACACTAATGATCCACGGTATTTATTTAACTGAACGAGGAGTTCAGGCCGCGTCCCCTGGAACGGACCGTGAGTGCTCCCAGCGACACCATGAGCTTTCTCTGAAAACGCTGCTAAGTCTCCCGGCGCCTCTGGCTAAACGTACTGTGTAGCAGGGACGAAGACACGGAGACAAACCACTCTGGAGAAGTTGTATTAACACACCAACGAAACACTACGCAACCGGAAACACTTCAAGGAACACAGGGAAGAGGTGAGCATTTCCATACGTACGTGGGGATGCCGGCGCGGGCCAGGACCTCAGCCTTCATGGCATACAGCCGGTCACTCTTACTCACTCCCAGCTTTATTTTCACTCTGTCGTGTGAATTATTGTCAAAGAAAAAACCACTGTGGATCACAAACTCTGCATTTGACCGAGTGCCATAAAAAATGTAAATCTGAGATGCGGTAAAGAAAAAATAAAGGGATATAAGAGAAATTTAACATCATTCTCGATACAGAGCAGGGCAATGGATCAGTTCCCCTACTTCAACTGGCCTTCCCACTAGGGACACACAACAGCCCTGCAGTGACTGCACCTCTCCTGCGGTCCCGCAACCCTCCGCCACCCGGCCTGAGACGGGTGACGGAGGGCGTCCACTCCCGCCACCGCGGGCGCCGGACTGCCTCCCAGAGGAGCCCGGGCCGCGGCGCTCCCTGCCTGCCCCCCCCCCGTCCCCGGGACAGCGAGACCGGCTCCTGACGGCTGCACCTGACAATTTGCGACCGCTCCCCCCTCCTTCTAATACAGGGGTCTCTTCTGGAATGAGGTCTCAGACAACATCCATCGGCCGCTGTAGCACCTAGCAGGAGGGCCTGTAACTCCTCCACAGGAAGAGCCCATCAGCACTTTGTCAGAGGATAATCGTTCGTTTTGTCTCGGTGGGAACATCGCCGGGCCAGTCGCCGAGCGACGTCAGTTCCGGTTTTTGGGATTAACTGCTTGGTCATAAGCCCAACGGGCAGAAAGCAGGCATTCAAAGAGGCGCGTTTTCAAATGTACGGAAAGGCTTGGCCCTGCCCCCACCCAGGTTAGGGGAGAAAAATCCACAGATTTAAGTGGAGTACCCGACCCACGGCTCCGTCCCCTTGTTTTTGTCGTTGACATAAACAGCCTCGTCATAAACAGGGTTCTAATCAACAGAGAGAAAAATGCAGCTTATGTAATAGAAAACTGTGTTGTTCTACTGTCATAACACAAAGTTTATTTTCAGTTGACAGGATCACAAATGTTAGGTCAACTGTGCAAATACGTGCGCTCCCATTTTTTTCTTTGTGGACCCAAAGCACAGTACATTTCTTACAAATTTAGGTCGCAAGATGTATTCCCTAAGCAGTCCTCAATACATACCCCCCATTTTCTGTCTGACTTAACACCCTCTCAAGCTGATCAACGCAGTATTAACCCTGTGCCCACTGGCCAGCCCACCTTCCGCCGCCTACCTGCTCTCCCGCCCGGAAGTCCCGCAGGGCGACACACTCACAGCGGTCATCTTCCAGGTTGTAGCCGGTGGTGATCTAGGCAGGGGAGAGAGGGACAACTGTGAGCACCATGGTCTGCGGTCCCCTCACTCATGAGGGTCTTTGTCGGCAGTTAGAAGATAAAAGATAACCAAACATACTGCCCTGCACGCCTTACTAAACTGCCAGAAAACTGCTTGGTTATTTTCATTAATCCTGTTTATACCAGAGATTCTTATACAAGATTCCACTCCTTGAGTAAGGGCCTCACTCTTAGGAGAATGCGGTGTGCAGGTTATCACTCACTGGCCTCCAGTGAGCACAGTCACTTGTCACAAAGCAAGCCCCACAGACAGAAGCGAGGTCTCCTGGAGAACGCTAGCTGACTCGCAAATGTTTCTCCCACGTGTGGCCACCAGGAAAACAACAGTGTGTCTTCCGTTGGATAAAGAATCAGGAAAAAAGAAAAGCCTACTTCTAGATTACATACATATTTTACCCTGAAATTAGAGAAATTGAAACTTTCAAATAAGCACTCCCAGCTGTGTGCTATGTCCTTAGCATCTCTGAGCCCGCTGCCCCAAACCTGCATCTCTCCCCCATCTCTCCTGTCCTGAGCGGCCAGGCGAGTCCACACCCTGACACTCAAGGCACGAAGATATTCCTGGTGCCACTTCTGGTCAGCGCCCGAACTGCCAAGTTGTCCTTTGGGTTCTTCCCTTCCTGTCACTCCCCTGCACGGCCGAGGTCCTTACCATCTGCAAAAGCCTTCCGACTGCCTTCAAGCTCCTTACTGTCCCTCCTGCACCTCCAGTGACACAACAGTGTTGACCTCCTATTTAAAACCTTTCGGGGGCCTCCACTCTACCCACAGGAAAAAATCCAAATTCTTGAGCATAGCCACAGAGGAGGCCCACATCTCCCTTCGGCCTCATGACCTACTAACACCCGCTATGCCGGCCTCTGCTCCAGCTCCCTCATGCCCGGAACTACCTTTCGCATCTGTTTTGCCTGAGTCTTGGCTTCTTTAGGGGTACCTGCCCTCACCCTACCCAACCACCCTGTATTCCCAGAGCCCCAGTGCTGTCACCCCTCTCACCCAACACCTGCCCCACCAGCCGACCTGGAGCTCCCTTGCCACTTCTGTCCCCAGGGCTGAGTACTCCGTACCCGACACCTGAAACTCTTTGATAATATTTACTTGATGCGTAAACCACTAGGGTCAGGAACAGGATCCCCGATTTACGTTAAAAGCTCCTTCTTAGACGTCTGCCCTTCAGAGCAGCCCCCCAATCTCTTAGATTGTCTGACACCGTTGTTCATGAATTACTTTGACCTCCTCATTCTGTCCTGGAGAATCAACATTCCAGACCATTACAAGTGCTACTTGCTAATAAAGGTACCAACAGCTTGGATCCAAAAAATTACTTCTGAGTCCAGGGCATGGCATTTTTAGGAGGGAGGGCCATGCGACGGTCATCCTTAAAGCCAGTATCCCCAGAACTAGTGGTCCATGAACTGCATCCCTAGAAATCCCTCACGCTTCTGCTATGCAAACCAACAGAGACACAAAAGCCACGACAAATGAACGCAGCCAGGTATCCGGCACGTCTTCACTCACAGCACAGTTTTGACACCTGATAACATCAGCTCTGTGAAGATCCTGCCCAATGTCAAAATCACTTTTCTAACCCCAAAACATGATTCTGATAATAAGGATGGAATACGAACCGCCCATGAACTCCCAGCCCTGAAAGTCTGCAACTGCAGTGTATTTACACGGGACCTGGCAGGAGCATCAGACAGCAGGAGCACAGTCAGGGAAGCAGGAGGGACAGGGAAGGGCCAACAAGAAACAACAACAACAACAACAAAAAAAAAAAAAAAAAAGGAAGAAACACAGGAGACAGACAACAGGTCGGGAAGGTAGGCTCGCGGAAGGGGAGGCATGGCGATGTTATACAGGGCACCCAGGGCAGCCTGCCTGGAGGAATTCTGTGAGTGGTCTTATGGATATCAGAGAAGCAAGTGTTTCAGGCAGCAGAAACAACCCGTGCAAAGGCCCTGAGGTGGGCGTATGTTGGCATCTGAGGAAGCACAGGGTCTCAGACCTGTGTGTGTTGGGAGTATAACGGGGACAGGCTGAGCAGGGAGCCTTGTCTGCTACTTATAAAAACCTGGGCTTTCACTTTGAGACTGGAAGTCTTGTATAAACCTAAATGTTTTTGGATGTTTTAATACTCAACTAGAAAGACCTTGAAAAAGAGCCTCTCTCAATTCTGCTTGAATTTCCCAAGGCCCTTCCATCCCAACCAGGAGAGTTACACACTCAATACAAGGGCTGGTTCCTCCAACACGCTTTAACTACTGGAATGGACACAGTGGCCTATAAACCACTTGGCCGTGTCCCTCTCTGCACAAACGGAACCAGCTCAAGAAAGGAAACCTGCAGCTTAATTCTAAACCAGCTGCGCAGAACTGAACGATACATCACATCTTACAATTTAATCTGATGTCCATGAACTCGTCTGAGTCTAATCTGTTTCTCCGAGTGGCTAGGAAATGGGTTCACATGTGCCGCCACCAGGTGCCAACCCTGCCTTTTTTGTTCTTCCCTGATTCCCTGCCACTCCTGGTTTGGAATTACTGCCACACGCTCGGCTCTCCCATCTCCACTCCCAGAACCAGGTTTTTGTCAGAAGCACAGCGTTGCCGGGTTACAAATTTCTACCTACTCCCTTGGTGATAGAACAGACAGACGACGACTGTCAGGACAGACACACACACGACAGACAGTCAAATGTCTGAAAAGCCAAGCCTTCATTTCAAGGACCTTATTTTTAAAAAGAGATGAACTGTTAACAAATGTGATATACTACTTCAGAGTGTCAAAATAGATTCTCAAATTCTATCAGACGCAATCTCCCTTGAAGTCTCAGAATGACCACGGAAAACGGTTCAAGCGAGGTGTGCGGAGCTCAGCATCCAGGGAAAACAACCGCTTTAAGAAAGGCGCTACCATCCTGCAGACGCCGCTGAAGGCCGGCAAGGCTCCGCCGGCTCCGCAGCGGGATGCAGACGTCACGAACAGCGCTAGAGAAAGACAGCATTCGTGCTTGTCTCCGGTGCATTATTTTTATTTCGAGATGAACTAACTTTTTGTTTTTTCCTCTTAGAGGGAAAGAGTGAATAGTTTAATCCCATTTACATGAAAGCAACACCAGCACCAGCTTGGGTGTGAGGGCGCAAATGCACACAAAGGAGAGAAAGGCTTGCACAAAACCGCGGACCGTGTACCTGGAGGGTGCTGAGCAGAGGGACCCGGGCCACAAGGAGGCCGGGTACTGGCGGGTGCTGGCGGGGAAGGGAGCCTCTGCATTCTATTGCCACAGGGGCATCTGTTAAACTCCTTTTGTTTGTTTACAATAGAGTACGGAGCTTTTTAAATTTTTGAAATAAAAAACTAAACTCTAACGATCAATCAAGTTTGGGACCCAGTGAAGCAACATACTACAGTCAACCATTAAAAGCTTTTTGAAAAATTTTAAAAGTTCGATCTTGTAACCAGTATAAGGTAGCCCTGAAGGGAAAAAAGAAAAAAAAAAGAATGGAAGTAAATAAAACATGCTGCTCCTTCCTAGGGCTAACTAAATGAAGCACAGCCCAACTAAGGCAGAAATACAAGTATGGGGGTGGGGGGGTCCTCTTCATTCTCTACAGGAGTACGCTTGCTGGTACACCTTTCCAAATTAGCACCAGCATTTTCTAGCTTCAAGTGTCTGGCACAGGTTAACATGTGTTCTGGCCGTTTTGTGGGTTTAGATGCGAAATACTCATTTACAGCATTTTTTAAGCCTGTTCATAGGACTGCTAATAATAATGAAGGGAGCTGATGTTGAGAACAAAATGAACAAAAAGGTAACCAAGCTGGTATTCCCGTATAATGCTTAAAAATGCAAAATATTCTGAAGTTGATCACGTTTCTGTACGCGGATATCAGGCAATCTTGCTCAGACAACCACCTCAGCACAGAGAGCGTGTCAACCTCTGCCGCTGCCAGGAATCCAAAGACCGCGGAGGAGCAGGGAGCCGGCTTCCGCGGCTTCCTCCCCTCCTGTTGTAATTAACAATCATCCCCAAATTTCCTTATTTTCTTAGTGTCTCCTACCCCGTGCTTCCCACGCCTGAGATGCCAACGCCGCAGGCAAGGCCAGGAGCCAAACACCCCGGTGCGCCTCCTCTGCCCCAGCACCAGGGAAACCAGCAGCGGCTCCTGAACAAAAGCAGGTTACTAAGCGGGGCCGAGGATGTGGCAGCGTGTCAGGCGGAGGGAGAGGGAACAGGAAGCAATCAGAGAATGCACACAGCCGGGAATGTAGTCAGCAAAGAAAGAAAACAAGGAACAGAAAAGGAAAAACAAGAAAGAAGAAAGTTGGTTTTTTTTTTCTTCAATCAATCAGTATTTTAAGGAGAGTAAGAAAAAAGAAACTTTGGTTTAGCCTGTGGTTCAATAACATAAGAAAATGAATGTTTAGGCTGGAATTATGGCTTAGCAAATAAATGCAGTTCACTGTGGTTTTTGAAAGTGGAATAAGATTCAAGTTCCTGGTTTTTAGGATTAAGCAAATGCAGAAAGAGAAAAACACCAGCTTCTCTTTGTGGGAGGCTGGAGGGGTGTCTCGGCTTGGTTCTGCTTGTTCCCTATGGAGAGAGGCAGTACGGGGGCCTGATCTGTCGGTGGAATGTCCACTCTAAAGCTCATTCACCCCAGCTCCCCGGATTAAACACAACGCAGAGGGGGTCATTACCAGGCCGTTGGTGTGATTGCACATGTCCCATAACGGAATCAGCGCCAGGGTCACCCGGGAACCGTCCTCCGTGGGAATTTGGTTTTGTCGAGTCATAACAGAAGAGACTGCCCACCTGTAACGACCAGAAGAGAGGTGAACTACGGTAAGCACATGCCAGAGCCCAGTGCGGTAAGACCTCAGCCAGAAACGACGGTTTGTCTGACGTCTCACCAATGTTCAAAACCTTCTCCTAAGCGCCCCAGGGGGTGGTTGCCTGCCTTCACCATCATTTAAAATTAAATCTAGAGCTGAGGGAAGGGACGGGGACCTGGAAGGGAAAAGGAGACAGAGAAAACTCAGGGGTGAGGATTAAGGGGGGGATGTTCCAGGGAGACAGAGGGTCTGGAAGGAGGGCCGGGGACAGAGATCTCCAGGCCTCCAGTCTTCACCACGGCAGGGAACCCCACCCCTGAGCCCACACCACCTTCTCCTACCCAAATGCCGACTCTGCACCTGTACAAAGCCTCAGTGAAAGGCAAACAACATAACTCCTTTTTGACCAGAAACCCCCTAAGAAGTCAATCAGATGTGGCATGTTATTTTTTATTATGCTGCACAGTTAATTAAGCCTTTTTGTTTAAAAAAATCATAAGATTTCACTCATATGTGGAATTAAAGAAACAAAACAGAGAATCATAGGGGAAGGGAGGGAAAAATAAAATAAGATAAAATCAGAGAGGGACACAGACCATAAGAGACACTTAACTCTAGGAAACAAACACGGCTGCCGGAGGGGAGGTGAGTGGGGGGAGGGGGTAACTGGGTGACGGGCACTAAGGAGGGCACGTGGTGGAGTCAGCATTGGATGTTATACACAACTGAAGAATCACTGAATTCTACCCCTGAAACTAATAATATACTTACTATATGTTAATTAACTGAATTTAAATTTTTATAAAATTCACTTTACACTGAAATAGTCTATTTATAAAGGGGAAAAAGTCCTCACGACCCCACATGAAAGTTCATCTCCACTGTCACTTGCCCACCTCAGCTAACCCCACCACTGCAGGGGGAGGGCAATTTGTGTGGTTATAAAAATGCCGGTCCTTACCCCAGCTTCCATTAGAACTTCCGCAAGACTACCTGTCCGGGGCTCTAACTGGTCACAGCAGGTCACCTCTTACTGAAGTACTTCCCACTTCCAAGATCCCCAGATCACTCAGAAACCACCCCCCAACACACAATACACAACACACACCAAAGATGCAAACAACCACACCCCGCATCCAACCCTTGCCACACCCCAACACACACACACACACACACACACACACACACATCCTCCCCACACCAACCTGTAGTCCTCATAAGTGAAAGCATCTTTCAAGGGCAGTTTGTTGGCATGAGGATGGGTCTGGGAATGAGAAGTTTCAGAAAGCAGGCGTGAAAAGAGAAAAGGGGAAAACAGAAATCAGTCAGCAGAATTTCATTATTTAGCTGCCTAACAGATCCTAACAAGAGCCAAATGAAGCAGGCGGCGTCCAGCCGCGCTACTGAGGGATCACCATGCTCTCCGGCTCTCATACATCACTGTCAACTTAATTTGTTGTGCCCAGCAGCCGCCATAAATCTGCTTCCTCATATTTCGATACCAGAACCCACAGACACCACAGAAAGAGGATTTAAGGTGGACTGACTTTACAAACGGTGGGCAACCCACATTCTGAGAATCTGATCCAAACAGAAACCGGGAGCCTCCAAAGCTGGGGCTGTCCTGGCCGTCCTCGAATCTTCTCCCCGTAACAAGCCACACATCCCTCAGGAACACATTGCAAATCTCGTCTTATATCGATAAAAGGAACAATTAAAGGCACTCTAATAAATTGAAGGTTCTCTCATTTATCTCCAACTTAAATCATTTGGATGGAAATCAACTTATGTGCAAATGAATCATAGACGTAAGTGTGGCGCAAGTACAGAGAATCAAGAAAACTAGTTTTGTGAAATCATAAATTTTACAAACAAGACAAAGATAAAACAGAGATTGGCCCATTTAAATCGGGACTACATTTCTTTCCCTCTGGACAAAAGAACATTTGGTAAAAATGTCCCAAACCTCACACTTACGAGAATGTTTTATCCATTCCTTTTCTCTCATCACAACAACCCTCCCACCTTGGACCTATAGAGCGCGCAAAAACTTTGTTTCAGTTAAGAAATTAAAAGGTGTTCGGGCACCTGGGTGGCTCAGTGGGTTAAGCCTCTGCCTTCAGCTCGGGTCAGGATCTCAGGGTCCTGGGATAGATCCCCACATCAGGCTCTCTGCTTGGCAGGGAGCCTGCTTCCCCCTCTCTCTCTGCTGCTCCCCCTGGTCCTAATCTCTTTCTCTCCATCAAATAAATAAATAAAATCTTTAAAAGAAGAAACTTGTAACAGCATAATTTCAATCTCTGGTTCCAGTGTCCGTCTGACAGACAGACGGCAGCAAGTGACCGAGTGAGCCCACGGCCGTCTCTGCGCCACGACAAGACCCCGCTGTCCGGTCTCTGCACCGCTGTTCATGCTCGGAGCTCGGTGCGCACGCAGTCTGGACTCCTGACACATTAGCATCACAAGTGCACGGCCATTTATCATCGCTCCCTGTAATGTACTCGCTGGCACCGCGCGCAGGACAGTAGGGGATGAGGTAAAAGTGGCTCAAACCGTAAATCAATTAGAAAACAAAAGCTTGTGCTCAGTGCGCAATTTTAGGCAAATTATATATTACAAAAGGCTGCCAATTGGGTGTTAGCTCCCAGGTGCCTGCTCTCCCGTCTAATTCTTCACCCAGTTTTAACCCTTTGGGAGAAAAGTCAAAATATAAAATTGTATGTGTGTAATTTGGAAATGCTGCAAGAACACAGATGAAATTAAAGAAGGCATGTTTCAAGTCAATATATAAAATGACATATTGCCCAGAGTAAATTTCTAACTGCTGGTGGTAGATCGGGATTTTCTACCTTTGTTTTTAAAAAAAAGGAGAAAAAAAACAAAACAGAACAAAACCTGACGCTTTGGTCAACCCCAGCAAAGATACAAGAATCCCAGAGCCTGAAGCTTCCTTCCCTTTTCTCTGTAACAAATGAAAATGCAAAGGCCATATTCTAAGAGCCCTAAAGATGCTTTCCATTTACCTTTATAAAATTTAACCATAACAGTATTCAGGTTTTTCCTTATAAAAGTACAAACCGAGCAGGCAAGAACTGTCCCTCCACAAACCCAGAACCACCGTGCGGGTAAGAAGCACCACAGCAAGGGCCTCGGCTGCCGAAACCCCCTCACTTACAACACGGTGACACCTCACAGCTGTGCCACCGCGGACGGGGGCAGGACGGCACGCACACACCATCGCTCTTCAAACTCTAGAAGGTGGGAAGCATTATGGTTTCTGCTATTTTAAAACGCTTTAATTCATTTAAACTGTGGAATGCACTATGGTATTCGGAGAGTTGGTAAATTCCAACACTAAATCCCACAGGTATTAAGAATGTGACCCACCCTCCCCGAAAAAGTCTGACTTACTGAATGAGAGAAAGAATGACAATTTTCAAAACTGGAATGCTGAATGTCAAAATGACTTGAGCAAGGGTCTCCCACCACTCAGGACTCTGAAACCTCTCTCGATCTGCAACCTTACTCAAATAAGGCAACCTCCTCAAGGGCCAAAAAGATGGAAAACTAACTCTCCAAAATGTTTCCCTTCCTCCTGTTTAAATACCTTTCTTACCAAAAACAGAAGTTCACACTCATTGTCCTGATGAAGTCATAAAGACAACTCGGGGGGAAAAACAAACAAATGCTTTCTTCAGATTAATTTTGACAATTATTTTGGCTGGAGGGTTACACAATATTTGCAGAATCTGTTAGAAATAGTTGTCCTTACATGCTTAAAAATTAAGGTGTGCCTCTTGTACGTAATTCTGATATAAAAAGCTATTCTGCCACAGAACACAGGCACTTAACAGTTATGCCGAAGCCCAATTTAATTTGACACTATGGAGAAAGGCAAACGCCTTCCATGTCCACGAGGCTCTCACCGCTGTGGCACGATCGCCACCTACTGGCCTCAGGTTAGAACAGGCAGAGCGGCAGAGCGCCTCAATTCCTGAATTCCTTCCCCGGAGAAGGCCTACATAACAACTTACCGTATACCCAAACTAGGGTTTATCTAGAAGAGCTACTGTTACAGTTTTACTCAAGCAAAATTTGTTTTGTAAAAAAAACAAAACAAAACAAACAAAAAACCTACCCTACCTCTTCAAAGTATTGTACAATAGTTTTACAAGAATCTTGAACCACAGAAATACTGAAAATGATTTGCGTGTGAAAAACATTAAACTCTGAAAAGAACTATTTTCATATATCCTGAAAAAATGAACAAGAATAAGAAAAACACCTCTTTCAAACACTCTCGAAGCTCTGGACAGAATGATTTTTTTTTTTTTAAACACCAAGTCTTTTTCCTGTTGAAGACCAAGTTAAGGTTTAAAACCACATCTTGCAAAAATGTTAATACTAACCCAAAGCTATTTGAAAGTTCCTAAAATGTCCTTAGATAACAAGTGTTTAAGGTCATCCTTTAAAGGCAAGATAACAAACGTTCCTTGCTTTATAAAGCAAAATCTGATCAAGATTTTGTTTTTCATGACGTACCTTCTCCAAGAGAACACATTCCTAACTTGTACTTTAGAAATAAAAAAGTTTACTGAAACAGAAAGCTTACACTTTGTGCCCAATTAGCTTCAGCTGTGACTCGTTTCCGAGACACCGATCTACGTGGGATGGTAGGAGCGTCACCACGCAGTGTCAGGGGCAAGTCTGGGATCTGCCAAAGCGTTCACTCCCTCCCTACCTCCCACCCCCGTAAAGACAGGGTTAGAAACTAGCCACAGAGTTTGCTGCAGATTTTCAAATGGCTGGTATTTTTGTTTTCTTGAGCATTATAAATATTTGAAGTTGGGGAAATAAAGAGCTGGTGAAGCTCCTAACCAGTCTTGAAGCCCAAAAGAGCTCACTCTTAAAAGAGGACTCCTGTTTCCTTACGCCAACAGGCAACCCAGCGAAGTCCTCTTCCGCTCCCTTTTCTGCCAAAAGGAGGTATTCCAGATGAGACACAGTAATATTGTATCTAGTACAAAATAATCACTGTGTTTGGGAAAGATTAATATCTAAAATCGCTTGTTTGGCTTCAATAAAAAGAAGTAATATTGCTAAATATGTAAGTATGACATTTTGAAGAATTTACCATATTGCATGGGTCTGGTAGCTATGCTTAAGGAAATTAAAAACCACTACAGTCAGCATATTTGATCCTTATTAAAGTTCTGTCTTGAACTATCACTCACATAAAACAAAAATAAACCGAGAGGAAATTTAAATAAAACCTATGGATTACAAGAGTTTGAAGATGAAAAAATGAACAATATTCTGGCTTTAAAAAATTGATTTAGCATGCAGCTTCTCTTTATAGTCCCTTGATAAAAATGAAATCTCCCTAACAAACACTTAATAAAACCTGTCAATATCTCTGGAAAGAAAAATGACACAAATGCATTAAGTATTAAATACCCTTGGAAAAAGTCACATATTCCATGAATTTTTGATGCACTATCTTGACATTAATGTAAAACCTTGATATTTATAATTGACAGAGATTTAATAAAGTAGAAAAGAAGATGGCTGCTGCACGGCATGCCGATTGTTGGGCTGATCCGAAATGAGAGACACAGACGCGTGCTTAAACTAAATCAACAGTTAATATGTGTTACACAGATCAGCTGCAGCCTTATTTTAAGCTCATACAACAAACCTTTGTGGAGAACCAAAATAAGCAGACTTCGTTATTATGTGAATTCCTGATTCAGAAACATCTAGTATGGGAAACAGCTTTGCAACAGCTCTGCACACGAACAAAATGCGTTTGACTTAAAAGTTTGTTTTCTTTTTAACATCTAACAGAAAGCATTTTTAAAATAAACCAAACCAAAGTTAAATGCTCCCACATACAGAGAGAGCGGCATTTCCTAAAATAATTCTCCGAAGGAACGTATTCAACCTGAGGAAAGATTCAAAACCCTCTAAGGAAAAAAAAAAAAGGATTAAAACACGCAAACGGCCTCTGAGACACAAACACCAAACACTTTTCAAAATCAGATCTTTACTTTTCTAAAGAACACTCATCTCCCCCTATGCAGACTTTTATGAGGAAATCAAGTTGAACACATTCAATAATCACCTCACAGAGGCATTTAAATATACTAAAAGGAGAGTGGCTCAGTTCATAAAAATGACTCCTAAATACTGTATTTTAAACAATTTATAGCCTGCTAGAATATGTAATTGTTAATTTCAAAAATATACGTGGTGGTTCAGTGACTCAGTAACGGCTCCATAGTATCAGGGAGGGCAAAGCACGTAATTCAGAAGTTGTACCTGGTTTAGGCTGATTTAAAAAAAAAAAAAGGTAATAGCATGCAATTAAAATTTTCCAACTAAAATATGATGAAGTTTATATTCGGCTTCACTTCTTAAGTGTATATTAAAAGGGACAGCACAGTTAACTAGCTGTGGGCAGTCACACCTAATTCTAGTGATGGGTCCATTTCTCTTATTTCTACAAGGATGAAATCCGTCCCCGCACCTCAGATCTGAACTGGGGGTGGACACAATGACACGTCTGGGGGCCGTGACTCCTCCTCACAGAAGCAAGAGCTCTTTGGCGCTTTCCATGCCCCGGGAGACTCCTCCGCAGAGCAGCCCTGTGGCATCCTCCCTAAGCCCAGCGTGGCTCGGGCTCACAGAAATGTTAGGTTCGTGCAAACTAGGAGAAAGGAGAGGCAAAAGGCACTCTACCCCCCAGTCCTGCTCTCCAACGCGATTCCACAACATCACAGAGGGAAAGAGGCCAGAGGGTGATCCGAAGGCAAGAGGGTTCCCCCCGCGGGACGATGAATGAAGGAGACAGGGTGGGAGGGAAACAAAAAGAACAGGGGAACGCGGACAGGGCAGGGGAGGACGGCCGGAGAGAACGGGGAAAACGCAGCGTGGGGTGGGCGGTGGTGCAGAAGCGAGATTTCCACGGAACACGGAGGCGTCTGGCCCAGGAAGGCCGCACGGGCCGCGCTTTCAAGCTCACGCCGCCCTGCGTTTTCTCAGCAGACACAACATAGGTGAACGGAACGACAAACTGCAGAAGAGCCTCGGGACGTAAAAGCTGGCTCGGATGACCACACACCAGAATCAGGGCAGGGCTCGTGTATTTGGCTCTTGAGGGAAAAAAATCAATTTTTAAGACTTTTATTTTTAAAAGGCAGATTACATTCAATTCTTCAGGGAATTTTCCACCATACAGTTCTTTGAATTCACTCAATCTGATCAAATAAATACGTCGATACACATAAAATTAAAATTATTTGCTTTTCACTTATATACACATATTTAATTTTTCTATAAAAACGTGTATTACCTTGAAATAAAAATGTTTAAATTAAGAAAATAAGATTAGTGGAAAAAATATCAACATTCAATAAACTTACAAAATTACTCTAAGATGGAAGAATTGGTTTTTTTATTAGAAGACACTGAAATCTGTAACCTGTATTCAGTTTAAATTAAATTGAAATTTGCTGAAACACTGCAAAAGATATGCCTCCTCAAAAACTTTACTAGTCACCAACTGTAAACCCTGAAGATAGACAACCAGGAACCAAATACAGTCATGATCAATCAGCATTTTCTGACTGCCAACCATTTATCCACTCACCAAATGTTTACTGACTCAGGGGGAAAAAAAAGTGAAGATAGGTTAGGACTAGAAATTCATTCATTCAACAGATATTTTATTTACTGACCATGTGAAACGGAAGACTCTCTGGCAGGTGCCGTGTGACAGGTGGACAAAAAGACAGGGCAATGCCTCAGGGGGGTTCTGCCCAGCGGCAGTCAGGTGAGTCCCTTAACACAAGCCGGGAGACCCCTCTCCGGGGTCACCCTCGCCAACCACCCTGGGCTCCCCGCTCTGCCTCCTCCGGGCCGACCCCAGCCTGCCGCCCCGTGAGTGTGCATGTGCAAGGGCGCGTGTGCACACATATGCGCATGCGTGAGAGCACCTGAGGCGGGTTTCTAGTGAGGCAGGGGCCACGCCTGTTCCGACCACCAGAGACTCTCCAGGGGCTCGCATGGTGCTTCATTCAAAGAACTCTGTCTCCTTCGAGTGTGAAGGCCCAGACCAGAGGCAAGACACAGGAGGTGACAACTTCCCAAACCACCATGACTCCACAGGGGCGTGAGCGGCAGGGCCGAGCGACCAGCTGAGCTGGCTGCAGCGCGGCTCCCACCAGGGAAACCGGGACCTCACCCTCCTGGTCTGAGAGGCGTTCGCACAGGCTGCACAAACACAGCTTTCCTTCTCCGTTCCTTCCGCCTCCCATCCCGTATGATGAGGACAGTCTCCCAACATCTAGGGGTCAGAGAATACTCTTTCTTCCTCTCTCTCTTTCCCCCAAATCTACCTTTAAACACATTTATCTGAGAGAGCTCTGCTCTACGCATCCAAGAGGGAGCAAAGGGGACCACGCACGGCAGTCCTCTGTGCCCCACGGTCACAAATTTCCCTCCTCCACACTCCACCTCACCCAGCAGCGCGCACCTGTGCAAGGGTCAGCCCGTCCCTTCCCGTGTCATCTCTCACCGCCCAGCCCCCTGCGCCTCCACTTCCCTGCTTGGAAAGGGGGCTGGACAACGGACTTCTGTCTTCTTTTAAGTTCTAAAATCCTTTGTTTCTTTGTCTTTGACACTCCCCCACCTAACTATCTCGATCTACTGATTAAGCTAAGGACTCTACTCCGTAATCAAGCAGACCATCCCACCGCATAATCTGTGCTTCTCGATAAGGTACTTCCACTTGCCGCTCCTCCAACTTATCAATAATGAAAGCGGAGACACACAGAACGGTAAAAAGCAGTTATTGTTTCCGAAGGTCACATCTGCATTAAAGAAGCAGGCTCCAATCCCTCGTCATCAGCTTCTTAGTACCTTATGTTTCATTTCAGCTATTTCAGATTTCGGTGATTCAGGATAAAGACTCTGGACTCTGGTCAAATTAATCAATCCAGCATGATCAGAGTCCCCAGTCACTTGTAAGATGAGAACATTATGACCACCACTGTGAAACCAATCTCCTTGACGGGATGACTGACACTCAGAGCATGCATATAAACTCTTGTCCTAGAAAAGGAAGTACCATGCTTGGTGCATAGGACGGCTCTCTGCATCTCCAGGAGAGAGACAGAGAGGAGGCAGGGAGGGAGGGAGGTTGATATCAGCGATGGCCATTCGCTAAGCACTCTGTGCAAGGAACCCTTTCGAGAACTTTACATGTATTTATATACGGTTGACCCTTGAACAACACGGTTTGAATTGTGCAGGTCCACTTATCTATGGATTTTTTTACAGTCCAGTCCTGTAAATGTATTTTTCTTTTCCTTGGTATTTCCTTAATAACATTTTCTTTCCTCTAGCTTACTTTATTCTAAGAATACACTACATAATACATACACAAACTACGTGCTAATCAACGGTCTACATTATCCATAACACTTCTGTCAACAGGTTATTGGTAGTTAAGTTTTTGGGGAGTGAAAAGGTATAAGTGGATTTTCATTGGGGGTGGAAGGGGTCAGTGTTCCTAACCCCCGCGTTGTCCCAGGGCCAACTATGATTTAATCATTGTGATGCCTAGGCAACGGGCAGTTATTACCCATGCTGCTGATGCCGTAACTGATGAGCACGGAACAGTATGTCCAAGGTTGCCCAGTAATAACTGGTGGGACTGGGGAAAGACTCGGGCCACTGTTTTCTGGATGTTACTTTAAGGCAAAGGACAATCAGTTGTCCTACTTTCATAAATACAGCGTAAGTTCTGATATGGTAAATACATTTTTTTCTTGATGGAATTCTAGAAAAATGTCTGGTAAATATTGCTAACATTTAACATTCAGCATAAATTCCTGGGTGGTTCAGTCGGTTAAGTGTCTGCCTTTGGCTGGGTCGTGATCCCAGGGTCCTGCTCGGCCCGGAGTCTGCTTTTCCCACTCCTTCTGCCCCTCCCCCCAACTTGTGCTCATTCTCAATAAATAAAATCTTTTAAAATTTTTAAATTTTTTTCAAAATTAGCAATTCACAGACCTGTACCCCTGGGGCTAATAATATGTTATATGTTAATAAAAAACTAAAAATTAAAAAAAAAAGAAACTAAAAAAAATTTTTTTTTCAAAATTAAAAAAAATAAAGTAAAATCCAGCATATTGGGCCACCTGGCTGGCTTAATCAGAAGAGCACACAGGACTCTTGATCTCAGGGTTGTGAGTTCAAGCCCCACACTAGGTATAGAGATTAGTTAAATAAACAAACAAACTGAAAGTTCAGCATAAACCCAAACCTGCCATCCCAGCAGGCCAAAACTGGAGGCCTTCCCAAGCATGCCTGCTCTGGGAAACTCCCACCATCGCAGAATGCCTACGACAGTCAGAGGCAGGACCATGCTGCCAGCTGCGCCAGAGACCTGCCCCTACACAGAGTGGGTATGCACCAACTGCAGCCCAGCCCAACAGAAGGGTGCAAGCAGCCCACACAGGGCTCATCCCCGGGGCACCTGGCTTGGGTGACCAGGGCGGTTCATTCTAGTGGGTCCCACAGGACACCTTCTGCATAAAGAAACTCCTTCAAGGCCAGGAGACATAACTGATCCACCTGATACATAGAAATAAACAGTCAGGCAAAATGAGGGAACAGAGGAATATGTTCCAAATAAAATAAGACAAAACCTTCGAAAAAGAATAAATGAAAGAGTTAAGCGATCTACCAGAGAAAGAGTTCAGAGTAACGATCACGGAGACACTCTCTGAACTCAAGAGAAGAATGGACGAACACAGTGAGAACCTCAACAAAGGTGAAAATAGAAAAAAGACTCGGAGCTGAAGAATACAGTAACTAAGATGGAAAACACCCTTCAAGGAATCAACAGCAGATCGGAAGATGCAGAACAGAGCAGCAACCTGGAAGACGGGGTAGTGGAAATCACCCAACCAAAACAGCAAAAAGAAAGAAGAAATTTAAAAATGAGGATAGTTTAAGGGACCTCTGAGACAACATAAAGTGCACTACCATTCACACTATAGGGCTCCCCGAGGGAGAAGTAAGAGAGAAAGGGATAGAAAACCTATTTGAAGAAATAATGGCTGAAAATGTCTCTAACCTGCTGAGGAAATAGACATCAGATCCAGGAGGCACAGAGAGTTCCAAATAAGATGAACCAAAGAAACCCATACCAAGACACATTATAATTAAAGTTTCAACAGTTAAAGAGAGAATCTTAAAAGCAGCAGGGGATAAACAACTAGTTTTGTACAAGGGAGCCCCCGCCTAAGACTCGGAGATGAGTTTTCAGCAGAAACTTTACAGGCCAGATGGGAGTAGCACAATATACTCAAGGTCCTGAAGGGCCAAAACTTACAACCGAGAATACTCTACCCGGCAAGGCTGCGTTATCTCCAAGGAGCTTCCCAGACAAGCAAAAGCTAAAAGAGTCCATCATTACCAAACCAGCTTTGCAGGAAATGTTAAAGGAATTTCTTTAAACAGAAAAGGCCATAACTAGAAATTAAAACACACACACACACACAAAACTCACTGGTAAAGGTAAATGTAGAGTTCACAGCTGATATGAAGGTTAAAAAACAAAGTAGTAAAATCATCTAGACCTACAATAATTCATCAAAGGATATACAAAATAAGATATGCACAATATGAGGTCAAAACATAAAACTCCACCAAAAACCTCTCAGTAGTAATGAATGAACTCAGTATAGTTGTGGGATACAAATAATACACATAAGTTAATTGTACATAAATCTGTTGCATTTCTAAATTCTAATAATAAATTATCAGACAGAGAAATTAAGGAAACAATCCCATTTACAACTGCATCAAAAAGAATAATGTACCTAAGAATAAATTTAACTAAGGAGGTGAAAGACCTATACTCTGAAAACTATAAACACTGATGAAAAAAATTAAAGATGATATAACTAAATGGGAAAGATATACCGTGTTCATGGATTGGAACAATTAATATTGTTAAAATGTCCATACTACCCACAGCAATCCAAAATTTGATGCAATCCCTATCAAATACCAACAGCTTTTTCACAGACCTAGAACAAATAATTCTAAGATTTGTATGGAACCACAGAAGACCCCAAATGGCCAAAGGAATCTTAAGAAACAAGAACAAAGCTGGAGGCATACCCATCCCAGGTTTTGAACTATTCTACAAAGCTAGAGTAATCAAAACAGTATGGTACTGGCACAAAAACAGATACACAGACCAAAAGAACAGAATATAGAGTTCAGAAATAAATCCACAACTCTACGGTCAATCTTTAACAGAGACAGGAATACACAACGGAGAGAAAGTCAGTCTCTTCAATAAATGGTGTTGGGAAAACTATACGATTACATGCAAAAGAATGAATATGGACCATTTTCCTACACCACATACAAAAATAAACTCAAAAAGATTAAAGACTTATATATAAGAGTAGAAACCATAAAACTATTAGAAAAAAAGAAAACACAGGCAGTAAGCTCTTGGACAAGTGGTCTGAGCAATATTTTTTGGGTATGTCTTCTCAAGCAAGGGCAACAAAAGTACAAATAAACAAAATGGGACTACATCAAACTAAAAGGTTTTTGTACAGTGAAGGAAACCATCAACAAAACAAAAAAGCAACTTTCTGAATGGGAGAGGATACTTGCAAATCACATAATCAATAAGGAGTTAATATCTAAAATACATAAAGCACTCACACTACTCAGTATCAAAAAAAAGCCAAACAAACCAACTTAAAAATGGGCAGAGGGCCTGAATACACATTTCCTGAAATCATACAGACAGCCAACAGACACATGAAAATGATCCTCAACATCACTCATCATCAGGGAAATACAAATCAAAACCACAATGAGATACCACTTCACACCTGTCAGAATGGCCAAAATCAACAGCACAGGAAACAACAGGTGTTGGCGAGGATGCAGAGAAAGGGGAACCCTCTTGCATTATTGGCAGGAATGCAAACTGGTACAACCACTCTGGAAAACAGTATGGAGGTTCCTCAAAAAATTAAAATAGAACTCTCCTATGATCTAGCAATTCCACTTCTTGGTATTTATCTGAAGAAAATGAAAACACTAATTCAAAAAGATATATGTAACCCTATGTTCACTGCAGCATAATTTACAAGGGCCAAGATACAGAAGCAATCTAAGTGTCCATTGATAGATGAGTTTATAAAGATGTGGTGTGGAGGGGTGTTGGGTGGCTCAGTTGGCTAAGCATCTGCCTTCAGCTCAGGTCATGATCCCAAAGTCCTGGGATCGAGTCCTGCATTGGGCTCTCAGCTCAGTGGGGAGCCTGCTTCTTCCTCTCCTCCCTGCTCATACTCTCTCTCACTCTGTCACTCTCCCTCTCAAATAAATAAAAATCTAAAAAAAAAAGATGTGGTGTGTATGTATGTGTACAATATACATTATAATATATTAATTATGATACAATCACATATTATTTATTATACCCTTCACCATAATACATAATATTTTAATTACATATATATACATACACATAGAAAGAGAGAGTACATGCGAGAGAGAGAATGGAATATTATGCAGCCATAAGAAAGAATGAAATCTTGCCATCTGAAACAGCATGGATGGACCTAGACAATACTATGCTAAGTGAAATGAGTCAGAGAGAAAGATACATGTGGTCTCTAGATATGTGGAATCCAAAAATGAAACAAAACAGAAACAGACTCATACACACAGAGAATAATCTGGTGATTGCCAGAGGGGAGAGGGGTGGGGATGGATGAAATTGGGGAAGGGGATTAAAAGGTATAAACTTCCAGTTATAAAATAAATAAGACCCAGGGATGCAACGTACAGTTTAGGGAACATAGTTAATGATACTATAATAACTTTGTATGGTAATGGATGGTAGCTAGATTTATCATGGTTGATCATCTTGTAATGTATATAAAAGAATAACTATGTTGTATACCTGAAACTAATGTAATATTGTATGTCAACTACACATCAACAAAATAAAATAAAAATAAAATGCAACATAGAGATATTCTGAAGGACAATATAAAGCTTAGAGGTAAGTGATATTAGTGAGGCTAGGACAGTGAATCTATGATTTTGCAACCATCAGGAAGGATACCATATTTACTTAAAAGTAACTTCCACTGTCATAAAATCCCAGGCCTAGATGGTAACTCAGAAATCACCTGGCCCAATTCCTTTCATGTCGGACAGAAGAATGCTGGCCCCAGAAATCACGTGTGTATCAAATACATGTAGATACGTATGCTCCCCTTCCCTGCATTATATTTGGAACTTGTATTGGTATTCAATACCAAATTATTGGTATTATTTGGATATTACTTGGTATTATTTGGATATTGGTATTATTTGGAATTTCTTTCCAGTATTTTCTTCACTAGAATTACGCCACACTAGTGCTCCAACAACTTCCAGTATTCCATTATCTGGAATTCCCATCGTTCTCGTGCTAAGTCTGAACAGCCTCTAAAACACCCCACAGGTGTATCAATCATTAAACCTGTACTATCTCCAGGTTCTTAAACTTTTTGGCTACTTTCAACTCTCCTAGTTATCATGTTGTTAGGGAAATGAACCTTGGCCCCTTAAATGTTCTGCCTTTAGGCCCAAAGGAAACTGACGGAGTCCGTAGGTAGCTAGTAAGGCATGAACTCCAAGAGTGCGGCCTGGAAGCTGAGAACCCGCAGCTCTCAGACTTGGGGTTCTGATACAGATGGGCCAACCGCTGACAGGATCAATCTATCCTAACGTCATAAAAGGACCCCCACAGTCGGAGCCTGTGAAATGCCCACATTCTCAGGCATACCACTGAAGTCCCCACACATGTTGTCACCAGCTGCCTCAAGTTTACTTCGGTCAATCCCAACACAACAAAATCTAGGGCAAAGGTGCCCGCTGGTCACGAGAGGTGGGTGGGGATGTGTGTCCGAGAACCCAGCTCCAAGGTGAAGTTGGTGTCCCCACAGCCCCTGCAGCCGCTTCTATCCACAGAGAGTCCGTGGACGTGTCAGTTGTGAACACACTGTCCCAGCGCTATTTCCCTGGGTCACTGGTCGGACAGCAAATTACAAAAGTTCCAAGGGAAGAGAGGGGTAGAGACCTCTGAACTTCTGCTGTCAAACTAAGTTGCCGATAAAAAGTCTAGCTCAGAAAAGTCTTAATAACCTTTGTATCTCCTGAAAAGAGGACTTTCAAAAGTATGACCCTGAGATATGACAAATATTCAACATTACTGGTAAAAAAAATATCCCCGTTAAAACTGCAATGAACTGAATTATAAGGTTATATTTATTTCAGTCAAAACAAAACATTCTCACACTCAGTCAAGACACTCATTGACTAACCAAACGTGATATCAAATGTCCATGACTTTGGATGGAGTAGTTGAGAAGCAAACAGATCTGATATTCATCTTTGGTTGATAAAATTTCCTCTCTCATCTCATTAGAGTCCAAAATAGGTACCAAAACTCTTTAAACATAGTTGTACCAAAAAAAACCAAAAACAAAAACAAAAAAAAAAAACAGGCACCAAGATGCCATCAGTACTTACTGGCTATTTCCCCATCAGTATTAACACTTCCTAGGGGAAAATAAAGATGTCATAAAGAAAAATTCTTCCGTGAGAAATATAAAAGTTAGATTTACCCTGAAACTGCGCAGGGCATGAAGTGACAAAGGACCAGGCCAGGCCATGCAGGGACTGCCCTGAGCTTTACCAGCTCCCGTCTCAGGAGGATAAGACTAGTGAGAGCCAAGCAGAGCCAAGCAGTACCAGGCAGGAAAGTCCCATCTGACTGCTTCCTTCTCCAAAAAATTACAATTTGCCTTGTATTTTCTTAATTAAATGCTTTACTGATCAACAGTTATGTAATGGATTTCACTCCTGTTTTGTTTTTAGTTTTTTGGTTTTTTGTTTTTCAGAAGAAATGCAATCTCACATCCTAAGAATAATGCTATTTTGATGGAGCAGTTTCTGGACACAAATTTCCAATGGAACAGTTTAAAAATTTATTTGTTTGTGAGAAAGAGAGAGAGTAAGAGAGAGCATGAGCAGGGTGAGGGGCAGAAGGGGAAGCAGACTCTTCGCCAAGCAGGGAGCCTGATACGGGGCTTGATCCCAGGACCCTGAGATCATGACCTGAGCCAAAGGCAGATGCTTAACCAACTGAGCCACCCAGGCGCCCCTCCAATGGAACAGTTTAATCAGTGCCTCTTGACTTGGAACAGAGTGCTAAAAATCCAATATGTTGACTTAAGTCATCTTTTGATACAAGATGATTTTTTGATTACAGTCACAGTGAGAAGAGATTTTAGAACTGGGTTTTGAAATGCAGATCTGACTCCTGACCCAGAGTCCCGCAACTTGGAGCACTCGAGGACACTGGGCAGCAAGAACAGACACAGGAACGGGTGACTGGCAGTCCCAGGATCCATCAGAGGGCACGGCAGGGCAGCGGGAAGGACCTGGGCTATAGGGGCCTGATGAACTCTCGAGTGTGGAATATTCTTGATAAATGGGATTAAAGGCAGAAGGAGGACAGGACATTATGTCAAAGGACAGGGACTACGGGACAAAGCTAGGACAGCATCATGAGAGAGCTCCCGGCACGGGCCCCAGCTCGCCTTGGCGACTGGTTGGCGGGGGGGGCGGAGGCTGTTCTTTCTCGGCGGGACGAAAGGAGGGGCAGACACAGCTCTGACATGGAAACAAGAGTTGGCAGGAGAGGTCTCAGGTTTCTCTGAGAAGCAGGACGGAGGGGAGCCTGCAGGGAGTCTGAAGCAACCCCCAGGGATACGAACCCAGGTCGGCAGACACCATGTCTCTCTGCCGGGCTGAGCAGCTTTGACTCCGCTCACGATCCTCAGAGGCGGGAGCTCAGAAAGTGGGCAGTGAGGATGAGCGATACGAGGGGAAGTCAGGGCGGGAGAAACTGGGGCCTGCTGTGGGGTGGCCGCCACGGAGGCTGCGGTAAGTCACCCACGGGGAGGTGTGACTGGCCGTGTCCTTGGCAAGGCCAGGTGTCCTCCAACTATGCCCCACGTCTTTGAAACCAACCCACGGCAAGGGGCACCTCGAGGGCTCAGTCAGTGAAGCGTCTGCTTTCAGCTCAGGTCATGATCCCAAGGTCCGGGGATCGAGTCCCACATCGGACTCCCTGCTCAGTGGAGAGCCTGCTTCTCCCTCTGCCTGATGCTCCCCCTGCTTGTGCTCGCTCGCTCGCTCTCTGTGTCTGACAAATAAAAAAATAAAATCTTAAAACAAAAAACAAAAAAAGCAAAAAAAAACCCCGCAGCAGACAAAAAGCAACCAGGCTAGATGTGACTTCGGTATGGACGGCAAACTGCCACACCACCCCCCAGAGTAGCGCTCCACCGCCGGGTCGGCCTGCCAGGAGGCTGGCAGGACCTGTGCCAGGGGCACTCACGGCCCGGCTCACAGCACCACGCACACAGCCCCAGCCGGGGCCCCCAGGCATGCTTCAAAGCCAGGGCCAGGCTGCGCGGACGACCAGGGCAAGGGCCGAGGCTTCTGTGCAAGCAGCAAGTGTCACCGGCTATTCGTTCTTCATTCCCGCAGCGTCAGCGCTACCCATGCCGGTGGTGGGGGGCCCTTGGGCTCCCAGGCGGCGCCGGCAGATGCCCTGCCACAGGCCTGCAGACGGGCCCGGTCCTGTAAGTAAAGAGCAGCAGCCGCCTCTTCCCTGAGAGACAGGAGGCAAGCGGAGCTCAGATTTAGTCTCAAACTACGCAGGCTGGGGAAGGTGTGGAAGAGAGCCTCTTCCCAAACACTTAATGAATCTACTGCAAAAAGAAAAAAATCTGTTTTCCCATCTGCACTTCCAGACACATATAATAAATGACATTTTCCAACATAGGTTTTTCTAGATCATTAGCTTTGTCAGTTAAGACTCCATGCTTGGCAAAATGACCACTGCGGGTTTTTTTCCGATTCATCCTTCAATTTCTAAAAAAAGTTGCAAAATCTGGAAGTAACCTTATTTATCCTTGATAAAATCTGATATGGAAAATAACCACTGTTGCCCCTTGAGCAACATGGGATTAGGGCACCAACCCACCCACACTGTCAAAAATTCGCATCCAACTTTTGATTCCCCCAAACTTCGCTAAGAGCCCGCGCTGACCAGGAGCCTTACTGATGACACAGTCAATGAGCACATATTTTGTATGTTTTTACATACTCTGTTCTCACAACAGGCGAAGCTAGGGAAAAGAAAAGGTTAATGAGAGAATCCTAAGAGAGAGAAAATACACTTACACCAGTGGGCCACATTTACTGGAAAATATCCACATATAAGTGGACCCACACAGTTCAAACATGTCGCTCAAGGGTCAACTGTATTTTCACAACTAGTATTTGATATTACTTTACCAGTTAAGATAATTTACCCCTTGCGCTGATTCACTAACCCTTGGACGGCTTAATATGACCTTCATATGACCTCCTGACCTCTGAAATTCTAACAGACGCACCTGGCAAAACACCACCTGGTACCCACTTCCGCACATCACTGCACTGCCCCTGTGCTGCTCCGGGCGTCGCTCCGCAGGATTCACAGAGCGCCGGTCTGTGGGGGAGGTCCTGTGCCAGGAACGGAACACAGCGAGCATGACAGCTCTGGCTTCTGCCCCCAGGCAGATAGAGGTGATCTAATAGGCAGGGGTTAGGCAGCCGGAGGGGGCCAGCAGGGGGAGGACTGGGCTCTCCCACTGAACCTGTCAGACACAGGGAGCTGAATCATATGGGCTGCCGTGCTCCAGCGGGCAGCACCCGAGTCCCCCCATGCGGCAGGTGGGCACAGTCAGCGGGAGCTGTGACACTCCGGCTGGTTCTGAAGTGTGGGCAATCCGGGGAGCTTAGTGTGCAGACGGGAGCATCCTGGGCACTGACCTGTCTCCCTCCAGTTGTTACTATAATTCCTACTACCGCTGCTACTGCTACTATACTAACTACTCCAAGTGTGGTCATTTTGCAGATTAATCTTTTACTTTGCAAAATAAAGCTAAGTACTTCAATTTACACCCAGTAACCTAACAGGCACATGGTGCTGACAAGGAAAATGTCCTTTGGAGAGAAGAGGACAACTTCACACTTGATTTAAAAACGCCCGCTGACTCTGAGTGGACGTAAGGCACGCATTATAAGAATAGCCAAATTAATCACATCTTTTAGCCTCCTCACTGTGCTTAAAATTTATGTCCATAAAAAAACAGGGCATAATGCAATAAATGTAGTGTTGACCATGACGCTCTGTGTCCTACAGGATGAAATATATCTGCAAAAATATAGGAAGAGGAACAACTGTTATGAAACTTAAATTTAAAAAAAAGCATTTTGATCAGTCTCAGGGAAGCTGTCAAGGCAAAGCAGCTATTATTTCATATAAAATAATGATAAAAGAGTAAAGTCATAAAAGGGGTACACTTTCACCCCGGATCTGCAAAAGCATATTTCCGCACCTTCCATGCATTCTAGCAAAGCTTCATCTGCCAATTCATCAAACATCACTGTCTGCTAAATGTAAGGCACTGTGGGGAGGACAGTGAGTAAGATGGGCTCCCTACTCCCAAGAAGCTAATAGTGTCGTCGCAGACAGTCCAGATGGATAAAATATGACGCATCGCACCAGAATAAACGACATGCGTCGGCATTACAGAGAAGAGGTTGCAGACATTGTTGGGAAGAGAGAGATCTGGCCATGACTTTTTGGGGAGAGGTATGTGAGTTGGGTCTCTGAATAGGCGGGAAGCAGAAAAAGGTGGGGGAACGGGGTAAAGCTCGAGAATCTGATCAAGACTATGGGTGTGATAAGGCAACGAACTCAAGGCAGCCCCCGGCCAACTGCCAGCAAGGAACTGAGGTCCTAGGAAAGGAAACTTGCCACCAGTCACGTGAGTGGGCTTGGAAGCAGATCTTCTGAAGCTGAGCCTTCAGACGGGACCACAGCCCGTGAGAGACCATGAAACAGAGGGCCCAGCTAGACCATGCCTGGGTTCCCATTCACAGAAGTGAGCTAATAAATATGGGTTCTTTTAAGCCTCTGACAAACAAACAAATGAACAAACAAACGTGCGCCAGGCCTAACTTCTGCAAATAATTCACAGGAGCATATACATATGGTATCAGTCAGGACAGGCTGGGATTTGCCGTGGTAACAAATGTCTCTGAAATCCCAGTGGCTTCAAACAACCAAGTTTTATTTCTCGCTCGGTGCAGGCCGACCGTGGTTCGGCTGTGCCTCTGCTCTGCGGCATCTTCGCTCCGGGCCCCAGGCACTCAGCACATGCTAGTACCCTTCTGCGTCTTAGGAAAAAGGAAATGAACTTATCTGTGAGAGAAACAGAAGCCGATGCAGGGCGGGGAGGAAGCAACAGAACAAAGACATGGGGGCAGGATAAGCACCGTCGGCACAGGGGCAGGACGGAAGAGGGAACACAAAGAGGATGCGTGCAGGTGAGGGGGAAACTGAGAGGGGCAGACAGAAGCCAAGGAAGCTAAAGTAACAAGACACCTCAATTCTCTTCCAATCAGAGACAGGAGACTTTGCTCAGAATGAGGGGCATTTGGTCTATTTTATGATCATCATTCATGTGGTGATAAAATTTCTGACCCCTGGGGCACCTGGGTGGCTCAGTGGGTTAAAGCCTCTGCCTTTGGCTCAGGTCCTGATCCCAGAGTCCTGGGATTGAGCCCCGCATCGGGCTCTCTGCTCATCAGGGGGCCTGCTTCCTCCTCTCTCTCTCTCTGCCTGCCTCTCTGCCTACTTGTGATCTCTGTCTGTCAAATAAATAAATAAAATCTTAAAAAAAAAAAAATTTCTGACCCCTTTGGCCCCCACGTATGCTCAGCACTCAGTCACCGGAGAACTAAGACTATTTCCAGCCCAAAGGCATCGCCTCTGGAGCTCTCCGCGTTCTCTGACTCCTGTGCTGACCGCTCTGAATAAAGACACAGGAGCTAAACTGGGAGAGACGGTTGCTTCGGCAGCCTCAAATCCAGAGAAGCCCTCGGAGTGTCTTTAATTTCTAAAGTTCTTAGAAAAACCAGCCAACCTGAAGGCCTCCATAAGGCCTGCCTTCTACACCTATGAATTTATTCTGGTCTCTTTAGTTCCATACACCTGTTTTTTCCTTTGAAACAGATGAAAATCATGAAGCATAGAGGAAGCTGTAAGCTACTCCAGACAGGCTCCGACAGCAAGAGCCCTGCTACCCTTAGGACGTACAGCCCAGGACGCTCATCTCCGGTGCGCTGCGGCTGTGCCTGCGGTCTAGACCTACGGACCCCCAGAGTGGAGTCCTGGAAGCACTGTTTGTGACAAGTGTCCCAGCAACACATGCTCGCTCAAGCTGAAGCCAGGACCTGGGTCTACTGCCAGCTGCCACCGAGGAAGAGAACAGGAACGATCTTTGCTGTCTGATGAAACCTCTCCCTGCTCTTCGCATGTGCGATGGACACACATACGAAGGAGGGCAAAACGCTGTCTGGGAGAAGCTGCATTTCCCACAAGGGTTTCTGGCCCCTTCTTCATCCAGATCGGCCCACCTGAGGCTCTGAGTCACTTAAACCCTGCCAAACAGAGTAAGACTTACATTTTCCTCCTTAAGCTATTACACTAATATTTTCTAAGATTTTTCTGTTATACCTATGTGCGGTTTAGAATGTTTTAAAAGTTTCACATTAAAAATAAGTCAAAAAGGTCTCCAACACCGTATGACCAAAGATTCTCGCCACATTGCTTTTTCCTCAGGATCGTGAATACAGTTTTGGACCTGACCTGCAAAGAAACAAAATGTATCCAACAGACATTGACTCTGTGCCAAACATCAGGCTAGGAGGTGTGGGAACAGAACGGAAGCGAGTTGTTCTCAGGCCTCTCGGGGCTCGGAAGAGCCCTGTAAACTGGTGAGACCAAGCTGTGGAGCCAAGGACCCATCAAACTCTGAGCCAGCTCCCCAGTAAGGAGGCAGGCCAAGTTGTGCATCTGGCTCTCGTCTCTTTCTCTCCCACAGCAGATGCCCCATGACCCACGGCCCCTACTCAACTTCACAGTGCTGACAACCACAGCTCTGTATTTCAAGAGCTAATCCCACCTGTTTTCAGTGGACTGGTCAGTCTACTGAGGAAAGTGCTGACTGAGGCAGGACCTGAATTCCACTTTTCTAAATCAACTCGAATAGCAACAATACAAATAAGAATTAACGTTTACTGAGCACCTAGTGTGCGCCAGGCACATAAACTGTCCTAGCCATTTTAGAGAGATAACCTCTCAACCTCACAGTAACCCTGTTAAGATAGGCACGAACAGCACCCTCACGCTACAGATAAATGATGTGCCAGGCCACCCAGCTGGGAGCCTCCGAACCCATTCCCCGAACCCCTCCATGTGCGGTCTCTCCACAAATACAACACATATTGGAGGGAGACATTTTTTAAGAGCTGAGTGGGCCCACAAGGTGGGTACCTTCCGTTTAAGTGAAGGTTTACGCTTCAGGAAGAGATCTCCACTTCTCACTTACTCTTCCTAGTATGAACATGAGGCAGCAGCTGGCGCCACCAGTACCAGAGGAGGTAACGGGCTGAGTGACCTGCCAACCCTTAGGTCACTTAGAGGCACAGCTGTGACTCAAACCCAGGGGCTGATCTCAAACCCAGCACTTTCTAGTGCACGCCATTCACAACTGTAGTCAAAGGGGAACTAGCAATGGCCCCAAAACAGCAACATGGGTTCTTAGTGACTTTAAAGTGACCAAAGGCTGTAACCCTCGATCAACTCACCCCCTTGTCCGTTTCAACAGAAGAGCAATTAGCAGCCGACAACACATCCGGACAAGGTGGTTTTTCCCCACCTGACAAAGCTACAGCATTAGATTTTAATGTGAGAATGCTGTGAACAGAGTCGCCATGATCATTAAACAGAGGCCAAAGTTCTCCAGCAACTCTTCCCTCCTTGCCATCCTCGTGAAGCACAGCTGTCCACATGTCCGAGGACACTCCTTCAAGTACTTCCTCCTGCTCCCAACTATCCTAAAACATCTGCGTATTTAGGCGCACGCTGTACAGAAGATCTGACAAGCGGACACACAACCAAACTACAGTAGGAAAAAAGTAACAAATTCCCATCAGTCTGGGAAATGTCTAGTTAATCACGACAGTTACACGCAAAGAACCAGGTAAGAGTCTGACAAAAACGGCACACTGTCAGGTCACTGTATTTTATGAATTGTACTTTCTGGTGGAGTCTGCCCTATGGCTGCAACCTAACAGTTACAAAGCAGCAACAACAAAGCTCTAAATCAAGTCCTTACTAATCACGCTGGAAGGAAAAACCTTCCATCTTCTGCACATGCCAGGCCATTGACATTTATGCTCCAAACACTGCTCTTAGGCCACCAACTACCAAAATTTCCATTCTGCACATTACTACGTTCCATATAAAGCTCCTGATCATGTACTGAATTTTGGTTTAAATAACAGGTTAGGGACACAGATGTGCAAGAATCCAGATTTCTCTCAAGTTCTCCTCACATACACAGGGGCTAAGGAGAGATGGGTCCTGGACTACCTGTGCAAGGTGAAGCCGCGAAGCTTCCAGAAGCACACATTCATGGTCCCGTGCTAGACAAGTTTCACAGCTGCAGCACCACTGCCCTGTCAGGCTGCACCATGCTCTGCTGTGGGCTGTCCTGTCCGTCACAGGTAAACAGCATCCCTGGCCCAGCTGTGACAGCCAAACTGTCTCTGCCCCCGAGTGGCAAACCGCTCTCAGCTGAGAACCCCGGGGCTAGGCAAACAGTTGTTTAAAGAGACACAAAAAAATACCATATTTGAAAAATAAAACCAATACACTGCACTTTGTTAAAATGAAGAAACTCCGATCGTCTAAAGCTTTCATTAAGAAAGGGACTAGGCACACCACCAGGACGACACAGGCATAAATCATAAAAGACACAGATCCAGAAGAAAACACCAATTACAAATGAGTGATTCAGAAGCGGGCAGGGGTATGGGGAGTTCTTGACCAGTGTTTACAGAGGTTCTGTTTGGAGTGACAAAAAAGTCTGGGGAGCAGACAGTGGTGACAGATACACAGCATTATGAATGGAAGCAACACCACTGACTTGTACTCTTAGAAACAGCCAAAATGGCAGTCTTTATGTTACAGGTATTTTACCACAATTAAAAAACTTAATGTAATATACTCCCTGCAAAAAAAAAAAAAAAAATGCACTGCACTGTCAAGATTTCTTATAAAAAATGTAGGATGTATCATTAAGTATTTTATATTAATAGTACGTTTAAAGAATACTCTTCCATATATACTGAGTTAGGTAAAATACATTATTACAATTGTGTCTCAAGTGAGTAAGAGATTTGGTTGGGCACTCCCAAAGGAGGATATCCAAGTAGCTAATAAGCAAACACAGACACGCTGGACCCCACCAGTTACCACGGAAGGGAAGTCAGAGCTCCGAGGAGACGCCCCTGCACGCGCGGAAGAAAGCCTAACAGAGCGCTGGGGGCGCCGGGGGAGAGCAACCCGAACGCTCCTGCACTGCTGGTGGCGTGAGCCCTGGTTCGGCCAGTGTGGAAACCGGTTTATCAGTGTCTACTGAAACTGCACACGTGACTGCCCAATTCCCCTCCCCAGAGAGGGCCCAGAGGAAAGGGACGCATGTCTGCAAGCAGATGACACAAGATCTCTGACAGCAGCTTCCTATGCGGTAACCCCAGACCAGAAACCATCCAAACACCGAGGCACAGTGTGGACACAGGACAGTGGGGTGCACATGATGGAGAACCGTGCAGCGGGGACGGGAGCGGGGAGTCCTGCGGACAGCACAGGGAACAGAAGCAGCCAGAGGCGAGCAAGTGCACTCCGTGGGGTCTCCCACTGGAGCACTCGGACTTGCAAACTCAGCTGTGCCGACAGCCACAGCCCGACAGCCGGAAGTGCATTCCCTCTCGAAAAGGGAGGGTGGGTACCAGCTGGGACAGGATGCTGGGGCTTCCTCCGGGGCCAGACACGTGCCACAGCTTGATCTCCGTGTTGGTTACTTAGGATAAAACCTAATCGACGTTGAATCCATGTACTTGACATGTGAAGTTAAACCTCAATTAAAGAAAATCAAAAATCAACAGAAGAAAATGACCCAAACTATTCATCTTTACTACAGGGCGTTACCAAATGTCCCCATTTTCTAAATATATTTATTTTTTTCTAAATATATTTATTTTGTTACTAAATACATTTTCCTAAATATACTTGTTCTGTTACTATGGGCCATTTTCAAGAATAACTGATTTAGTCCAAAGCCGCCTCAGTATCACAGGACATCATTCATCCGTAGGCACACGTAACTCACCTTTTTCTGTTTCTTGCCATGTACAATGTCTGGAAAGATGGTACATTAATCTTATCTTTAAAAGTTTATAATGTTCAATGTGTGAAGCTGTTATTGACCTTTATTGCCTTTAAAGTGTAGTAATGTTTTTTATGTGGTAAACTCTTAAATCACTAGAATCTTCCCGGCTTCTGAAGTTCTCGTAGCAACTTTCCCCTAGAATTTTGGTAACTGATCCTATACGAACGAGTGAACTCCTCCTACTGCCATCAACTGTCAGCCTGATGTACTGTCAGTTTCCCTCACTTATCGTAGTTCCCCCAACAGCTTGTGAGCTAGGGACCGCAGAGAGATAGTCCTCAGTGCGTGCCTTCTATGCACACAGGTGCCTTGAGGGGACAGTCCCCCCCACAGTTCACTGCACTGAAGAACCACCAGGGGCCAGCAGCGCCTTCCGTACCTCACCCAAGACACATGTGGGGACCCTGAAGGGCAGTGACAGGGAGCTTCTCTTTAAAAATAAATACGCATTTGTAGAATGCTCTCCATCTAAAACCCCTTCTCCTCCATTTCTCACTCAGCCTCTCATTTCTGTAGGGGAAACTGGGCACAAAGCTGAGATCGTGACTTGTCTGTGGTCACAAGTGAGCCAGCAATGGAGAACAGGGTCCAGGGCTCTGATGTCCTGTCCCCAGTCTTCCCCGCCACACCTCCTGCCTCCAAATGACTCCGGCTCAATCCCATCCTTCTTGTGGATCAGAGTTTTCTGAACCAAGACAGACTTGATCCACTTACAAAGCCTCCTTGGTTTTCTACCATCCAGAAATTTGAGCGGCGTGCCTCCTAGGTCTTCACCTCTATCCCACCAAGTGTTAAACACGACAAGGCCAGTAAGTCGGCCTCAGGGGCCTCGCTGTGGCCTGACACCCGCCATCAGCCCTCCCTAACTGCATCCACACAGCACTCTACTACAGAATCTGGATGAGCCCTGTCTGCTGGGATTAAGCACCTCTTTAAATTAAAAAGTCAATAAGTTCGGCTTAGAATGCCTTTTTCTTGATGCACATTTGATGTGGTCCGTGGTCCTGTTTTTAGGGTACTTTAGCACGTCGAGCAGCCTCTCCGAGAAGGCAGTGCCTGCCCACACACTGGAGAGAAAAATGCAGAACTGTGTCGCCAAGTGCGGAGAGTGCGACCTCAGTCACCACCTCCTCTTGGCCCCAGTCAAGAGCTGATGGCTGAGTCCTCCATTATGACAGCACTCACTGTCTAGTGCCCGAACAACACAGGCCGACCCCTGTCCCTGTGAGCTTCCATTTCAGCAGGACTCCAGAGAACAGCAGCCGGAGCCTGGAACACCGCAGCTGAACTACACATCAGGTTCACCGCGCCGCTGCTCGATCAGCGTTCACGGGACGAGTGCCCGGCTCCCACGGTTATGAGAAGTCAGCACGGTACAGGGGGAGGAGACACCGCGCAGTCGGACACGAATCTCCGCTCTGGCGTGCCGACAGTGAGGTCTGCATGTAGGTCCTAGAACAGGCAGACCTGCAAACGGGCCTCCGTTTCGCCACCCCCCAAACGGGAGGAAGAGCAAGCGGACGCCTGTGAGGCTGCTGGGAGGGTCGTGCACAGCTGAGCTTGATGCAGACGGCCCCGAGCCGCGTGCCAGGCCTGCCCCTGCCCTCCGTCCCTCCACTTTCCCTTCCTCTCCCCGGGCCCACTGGGCGGCCAGGCTGCGCCCTCTGCCTGGCGAACTCCTGGACCTTCTTCAGGGCCGGGGGCCATCCCCCCTCCGCGAAGCCCCTCCTGACACCCACTCTTCCTGCTGTTGCCCCTGCCTCTGGGCTAGCCCGGCCCCCTCAGAACTGCCATCCCGTCCCTGTCCTGATGGGCTTTCCACCAGGCTGGGGGCTCCGAGAAAGCAGAACCTATGTGGTGAGCTCTCTACGGCCCAGCGGCACCTCAAGTGCGCTCGTGTCTCAGCAGAGCTGCCGGAGGAAAGCCCCGAGGCGGTGAGACTTCTGGTGCGGGAGAAGTGCGAGGAGCCTGACTTCCCGACAAACCCTCCTCAGCTCTGGAATGCTGTCCACGAGCCCCCAGCGTACCCTGCTCTGGCCCCTCACGAACCCAGGGGAACTCCGGGCCACGCCCGGTCCCTGGAATCCTCCCTCGTCACTGCATGGCCCACATTCAGGGGACGGTGTCGGTATTTAGACACAGCAGCGGGATCTCGGTGGTCTGGCGGGTGGTCAACTGGCCCGTGAACAGGAAGTCGATGTCCAGCGGTTCTAGCAGCCACAGCCACTACTTCACTCTAGAGGAATGGTAAGGCCACACAAGAGCGAAGACTTCAGAGCCAACGGTGGCATTTCTGATGCAGACGCTGTCAAATACGAACTGGTTTATTAATTTTAAAATGATTTAAAGAAAAAACATGAAGCTGGCACAAAGATTTTAAAACTCGTTACAATCGGTCCTGAGATCCTGGATATATTTAAATTGAAAGCTGCTCTTCTGACAGGTTTCCTTCAGATGTGCCACTGTGTGCACGCCACTGCTGTTAAGGTGGGGCGAGCACTTCCATTAAAACCTTCACTTTCACCAGCTTTACTTTCACCATAGACATTTGCTCCAGGCTTGACTTTTGCATACAAAAGATTTCTGCATAAAATATGTATTCCAAAATACAAAATAAAGCTGTCTGGACGGAAAACTCAGATACAAGTTATTTCTGGTGGGTCTCGGGTTTAAACAAGCTGGAATAAGTTAGAAATTTAGGATCAAAAATGTCCTTTCTAAAGCACAGAAGTTATAAACAGAAGCTGGTAGAGTCAGTCTGGGAGCGAGGGAAGAAGGCACACCTAAGTCAGCACACTCTAGAAATCTCACGGTCATCCTAGCTCCTCGGATCCAGTGTGTCACCAGATGCTACCAATTCTACCTCTGAGAACCTCTCACACCGCTCAGGCTAGCTGGACTTCTGGTCTCCCCGATTCTGAGGTCATCGACCAGCAAGCAAGCAAATCCAGGCCACTGTGGCCCCACGGCTGCCGTGGCTCCGCATCATGTGAGGACACAAACTCCAAGGCCTGCTAACAGCCCTCCAGCTGGGCTCCTGCTGCATTTTCAACCTCGTTCACTCCCTCCTTCTGTCTATCCCTACCCCTCTGTGCCCTCCAACCCAACGCCTGGGAGCAGGCCATTCTGTTGCGTCTTCTTGTTTTTTACACCCAGTGCAGGAAATTCCCTTCACGGCATTGCTAAAGGGCACTCAAACCCAGCAGCTTGTTCATGACACCAAGAGCAAGATTGGCATTTTATTTATTTTTATTTTTTAATTTATTTGAGAGAGAGAGAGGGAGGGAGAGCACACAAGCAGGGGGAACAGCAGAGGCAGAGGGAGAAGCATCCCCGCTGAGCAGGGAGCCCGATGTGGGGCTCATGAGGACCTGAGCCAAAGGCAGACACTTAACCGACTGAGCTGCCCCAAGGCTGGCACTGTAAAAACACATTTATATCCACTGATATCTCAGCTGCACTTGGAAAGACAGCCTGAGACAGGCTAAATTGTAACTGTGGAAACTGCGGATCAGGGAGTTTGGGCGATGTGAGCAGGTGTCACATACGGACCAGCTAAGCCACAGCCCTCTCATCCCACACACACTGGCCTGAGCCACAGAAGTTACAGACACCCTGTGGGGGTTCAGGCGTCAGACTTCTGGGAGCTGGTCCCCACAAACCTGCAGTGACTTCCCTCCATACTAGGGGCTGTGGCCTCTACGGGGCTTGGGCTGTCCTCCCAGGCTCCTCTGGCTATGCCCTACAAGCCTCCACATCCAGATCTTCAGTATTTCCCTCAACCAGACGGTCCTGCCTTTCAAGCCACAACCATCTGACTGCCCCAGGCATCCCAGAGCTCAGAGAGCGGTCACTGCCTCTGTTTACCATTTTTGTTCTTCTATGTTTCCTGCCAACTGAGTGCCTCCCATCTCTCCATAAACTTTGAAAAGGCAAGGATCTCATACTACTTTTCGATCTCCTTAGAGCACCTACCACTGAACTGGAGACACAGGCATTCAGTAAAACTCCATTACTATCAGCAAATATTTCAAATAGTTATTGGACTTACTTAAAAAAAGAGAAACTCTTACAATTATTTTCCTGATGAGATTCAGTGTAAATAAAGATAATCAGCACAGTTTCCATGCTGTGTTTCGGACTACTACTACTTAGAACTCACTTCTTTTAAGCTGAAAAAATAAAGTTGACTTGCGAAACGAAAAACTACCCAAATCAAATTATGTGACGAAGCCCAAAACAGAGGGGGCCAAATGCAACAGTTCTCCACGTGCTGACGGTTGCAGGGTACTCTGCAGCAGTCACACGTGAGGTGGGACACCCAGCAACCTCCAGGAGGAAACCCTCGGCAAGAGGGTCAGGAAGAACTTCCCTGCCTCGGATGTCTCCAGGTTACCCAGCAGAGCAGAGGAGGGACAGTTCACTGGCGCGACACAGAGCACACCCGTGAGGCTCAGCACACTCACAAAGCCCTGCCAGGTAGACTCACCACGGGACCCAGTGGCGGGAGAGTGTGCATCATCTAAAAGAAGATCCACTAAGAAGGGGAAGAAAAATGGCCCAGTGTCTACCCTCAGAGAACTGTTGGAATCCGAGCATAGAGGCCAGGCAGTGAACATGGTGTGAGGACGAGAAGAAAACAGGAAAGGGGCGCCTGGCTGGCTGAGTTGGTTGGGCGGCTGCCTTCACCTCGGGTCCTGATCCTGGGGTCCTGGATCCAGCCCCACATCTGGCTCCCTGCTCAGCGGGGAGTCTGCTTCTCCATGCCCCTCTGCCCCTTCCCCTGCTCATGCTCTCTCTTGCTTGCTCTCTCTCAAAAATAAAATCTTCTAAAAAAAATTAAGTAAAAGCAGAGGATCTCATAAATTTCTCCTTCACTGCAAACTTCTCTGGGAAGACATAGGAAGAAAGGAAGGACAGGGATGTCCATGGCCACAGAAGCCTCAAGCAGAGGGAGAAATGTTCTGTTAGACACGGGACAGTCCTCACGTTGGCTCCTCTGCCATCCCATCAGGTTTAGCATGTGTCCCGGCAGGGAGAAGAGTGTCTGCCAGGGACCTTTGTACAAACCAGAAAAAACTGCCCATCTGCAAAGACAGCTCTCCAGGGACCAACTTGGGGAGTGAGGACAGCCCAGACTCCGGCCTCTCACCTCCCCCAGAGGCCCTGGCCACACATGGCTTCCGTGTGCAGATCTGGAAGGCACCTGGTCCCCCTGCTCAACAAGCTACAGCCAAACCTCCTGTGTGGTGGGCACCGTGCAGAGCAGTGGCACACGGTGCCCAGGACAGAAGGGCCCTGCCCGTGGAGCTCGCGCTCCAGAGAAGAAATGGATAAATCCGAGAGCAGGTGCCGCGGGAGAAGCAAATAGTATGCTCGCTGTGATGGTTCGCTTTATGTGGCAACTTGGCTGGGCCACGGTGCCCAGATACTTGACTGCCCCGCATGTTGCTGTGAGGCTCTTCTGGGTGCAGCTAACATGTAAACTGGTGAGCTAGAAGGAAAGCCGACTGCCCTACCTAATGCGGGGGGCTTCATCCGAACAGCGACGGCCTCCGCAGAGCCGGCTGCAGGCCAGAGGGAACCCTCCGGGAGAGCGCCTCTGGACTCCAACCGCAGCGCCCGCTCCCCCCAGGGTCTCCCCCTGCTGGCCCTCCTGTAAATTCCAGAGCTACCAGCCTCCAGAACTACTTGAGCGAGCTCCTAAAAATACATCTCCTTCTCTACGTACGTACATACTGTCGCCTTCCTTGAGACCGGATGATGGCTACACGGCGGCTGCAGCCTAAACCATTCATGCCAGCAGACATCACGCACAGCACAGCTCTGCAGGGAAGGAATGGAGCCTGGGCGGCAACACCGGCCAACAAGGGCCCTCACAAACGCGTTTACTCACAAGGGCGCTTATCCCGGGTCTCAGAAACGTGAGCAAGTCTCGCCCTCCAGCATACAGGAAAGAAAACAACCAAAATCCTGTCCCATAGGTGAGGAAATTTACAAATCCAGACCTTAGGGGAGACTGATGGGAAAAAGCAGGTTTCAAGAAAGATTTTTCTTTGATGCTTGTTTTTAAACTTGCAGGGATTTCATGAAGTTCTGTTGCTCCGAGTAGTGGGGAGGGCCAGGACTGGTAAAGCGGGGCTGGCGGACGGAAGGAACTGTAAGAAGGACGGGTCTACAGAGATGGCAAGTGGGACACACAGCCCCCAGGGTGGGTGCATGGGGCATTCTGGGGCGTCGGTCCTGACTCACCATCAGCAGCTCCGGCCAGCTTTCCCACCCTCAGCCTGTCTCCTCCCCAAAGCAGGGTGATGCCCAGCGATGAGGTAACAAGAAGGACTAGAAGGGCCTCACCAAGAACCTTGGCCCACCAGTGGCATGCAAAGGCCTAGGCTCAGTGAACAGTGTCTTAGGAATGAGGCCCCGTCTCTGAGGCTTCAACTACTCCAGACACAAATTTAACTACCAGGGACCTGGTCCTGGCACTGGGGGTTTCTTTGAAATCTAGTTTTGCTAATTCTGTCTCAGAGTCGTATGGGAAGACACCAGATCCCAACTCCTTCTCACCACGAGAGTAACAGGAGAGAAAGTCCCCGTCACAGCGCCTGACACAACGCAGGCACGGCCACAAATGCGGACTCCCCTTCCTTCCGGAGTCCTGCCACCGGGGACACGTATGCACAATCTTGCCCCGTGGCTCCGTCCGCCATACCTGTGGAGGTGCCTCTACGAACATGCTTATGGCTGGGTGATACATAAAGCAGGAAACAGGGACAATTTACGGGCCTGCTTTGTTGGACTTCTGTTCCTAACCCTGATTAGGCACAGTGGAAGATTGCCGAAGGATCCCAGGATCCCAAGTCAGGTAAGCAGAGAAAGGGGAAGGAGGCTGTGGTTCGGGAGGGCTGCAGGGACAAGCAGGGGTGGGAGACGGGACAGCACTAGCAAGCAAGGCAGACGGAAGATGCCGAATCTGTACGTGAGAACTTCTACAGGAGGACACGGAACATGGGGCTGCCCAGCTTCCCTCTGTGCACACACCACTAAGTGCCCTCTGGTGACGTCCTCCCTCAGTCGGCAAGACAGGATTACCAACCACTGCCAGGATATCAGGCCCACTCTCCGCAATTAGAACCATGAACACAGAGAAAAAGCGCTTCGTTTCTTGAGCTCCCCAAAGGCTGCTGAAACTTAAGCTGGAAAAAGACAGAGGAAACAAGGACCACTCACTGGATTCCAGAAGGTGAAGTCCATACCCATCTGCCCTGCCCTAATGGTATGCAAAACAAGTGAACAGAGTTAAAAGACGCAAATTAGATTTTTTAATGACATATCTGCAGCCTTTATTTATGAAAATAACATACACATTTAGAATGGATCATTTATAAAATCAGGAAGCTTAGGTAAGGGCACGATAAGGACAACACTCTTGCACATTTAACACAAATTAATAACGGTCAAGGTCAGCTATCGGGAACAAGCAAGGACGCAGGTCAGGACGTTTCAGCGAGACAGCCAGAGGCTCTAACAAAGACTGGAAGGGCACTGGAAACTCTCCAGGGAATCCGCAAGCTGCACTGATTTCCTAAAGCTCTAGTGTTTTCACGTTTTCCACATCATTACAAATGGAATCAGTAAAGATAACAGTAAAGAGAGGACTGCCAGCTTCCTCACAGCTTGCCGGGAAAGCCAGCGGCAGTGGCGTGGGTTCCTCTGAGAGGGAGCCTCTCCGACCTCTGAACAGCATGAGACAGGCTGGCCGGGAGGGGCATCTCTACAGCTGGAAAAAGCGGCCAGAAGGTGAGCCCCATGCGGGCTCCTGACCTGACCCCGACCACCCCCAGCTTCTGTAAGAGAGCCCAAGGGAAATTTTAAATAAGAGTGTTCTGCCCTGGGGCGCCTGGGCAGCTCAGTGGGTTAAGCCTCTGCCTTCGGCTCAGGTCACGATCCCAGGGTACTGGGATCAAGCCCCGCATCGGACTCTCTGCACAGAAGGGAGCTCTGCTTCCCCCGCTCTCTCTCTGCCTGCCTCTCTGCCTACTTGTGATCTCTCTATCAAATAAATAAATAAAATCTTAAAAAAAAAAAATAAGTGTCCTGCCCTTAAAACCGGAACACTTCTTTGTCCCAAAATTAAGACCAGAAACAACCTTAGAGATTCAAGGACACGGGCATGGGGCTAGCAGACCTGCTCTGACCCCAGCCCAGGGTGTGGGCACCCTCCGGCTCTGGCCAGCTGCCCACACCCTCACAGCTGTGATTCCTCAGCTGCAAAGGGTGAACGACTAGCTCCTCATAGGTAACTGGAAGGATTACAGCCCTACAGAGAGAGTGAGATGGGCTGGGCTCTGGGTTTCCTGCGCTGTGTTCAGGAGCCCTCCGACCCACCTCAACCCTGCCCGGCCTCCTCCAGCCAGTCCCAGGAGGCACACAGCACAGAAACTCCTTACCTGATGGGAAGAAGCCCCAGTCCACTCAGACGAGCAACCTGCAAACAGAAATCTTCCTCTCTCTCTGCATCCCGCAGCCTCTACCCAGTCCGTTACCATGGCAGCCAAGGAATAAATAGGGGCTCGTGCTCTTGCATCCAACACCTCCAAACCTATCCATCAGCTTCCTCTGTCCTCCCCGTCACCATCACCTGCGACTCTGCTCCCTCCCTCTTCACTTCTTCGCTATTCACAGATGTGGCGTTGACATGAAGCTGGCTGAGAACAAAAATGTCCCATTAGGAACACGTTTGCCTCTGAGGAAAAACATGTAAGTGGGAACGAGGTCAGGAGGATAGAATCCTCATGGGTCCACTTTCAACTTTGTGCTATGTGCACAGCTTTTCTGTAAACCTAAAAGTCCATTCCAGAACGAAACACTGAAAAAGAAAATCTCTGGGAGCGCCTGGATGGCTCAGTCATCTGAGTGTCCGACCCTTGATTTCAGCTCAGGTCCTGGGATCGAGCCCCACATCAGGCTCCACGCTCAGCAAGGAGTCTGCTTATTCCTGTCCCTCTGCTCCTCGCCACCTTGTGCTCTCTATCTAAAATAAATAAATAAAAGCTTTAAACAAAAGAGAGAGAAAAGAAAAAAGAAAATCTCTGTAACCCCAGAGATCTGGGTGTGCTGCCCACCCCGTCACACACACTCAAGTATAGTTGAAAAATGCAATAACCCAGAGGGCACACGGGTTAAAAACAAAAGACAGGGCAGTAAATCCAAGGGTCGGGAGGAGGCGGTGGGTTGGTGTACCCGCAAAGGAAGACTCTTAGGGCAGTTTCCAGGCGGAGGGAAAGGACCACCAGCATAGGAGAAGCTGACCATGGAGACCCCACGCAGCCTGCCCACAGGCTATCTGCCACCAGAGGAGACAGTGACAGGGGCACACACACATGTTCTCCCTCGAGGTGCTGCTCTGGCACACGCCACCTACATGCAGCTCTACAAACAGCTCTGCATGGTGAGGGGTGTCTCCCGAGAGGCTCTGGGTGCCGGGGTCTTCAGAGTAAGGTAGGGCCCAGAGCCTTCTGCTCCAACTGGACACTCGGCCCCGAAAGCACTGTGTAGGAGCAGATTCTACGTGCGGACTCGAGCTTCAGGAAAACATAGGCTAAATCCACCCGGCAAAACCCATCTCGTGCTACTCTCGTGCACCTCCGTCAGAGACCAATGAGAACTGGGAGAAACGGGCAGAGCCACTGTTGGTACCGAGCCACAGCCGTCACGGGGCGCCCAGAACCGAGCGTGACGCCTTCCTCTGCCTCTTGGTGGGCTCTGTTTGCGGCCAACTTGTGAGTATGACTGCTCAAATCTTCTGCCACTACAGCCCGGGCTAGGTGGGAGAAGTGGCCAGTTCAAGAAAGAAAGCCAACTCAAGGCCGCCTAACTCCATCCCGAAGCACACGGTAGGCAGAGTGGAAGCTCGCTCCACCGAAACTCACAGCAGTTAACACGCAAGTGGGTTTCTCCATCTCCGTCCCTTCCGCCCAACCACTCAAGCTGTCTGATCGACATGAAGGACAAAACCCAAGTAAGGTGGGACAAATCATGCAAATTAGGAGATCAATGGAAAAACAGTCATTCTACAGATACGCCTCTATTCTATTAAACCTTACACAGTTGCATTTCCTTCCACGAGCATCACGTACAGGCTCAGCAACACAGGAAAATGTACATGTCCCCAGAGAGCTCTTAACCTCAGGACAAGCGGGCACCCCACAGCGCGGGGCCTGGTCCAGCAGATGGGACTACAAATCAAACAGACTGTCCACTCATAGGACCTGTTCATTTGTTTTTCACTGGCGTGGGTGAGTGATACATAGACTATGGTTCATCTGTGTTAAGTCAGGTGAAATCTGATAGGATTGCTTCCCCTTCACACAATTACACTGTTTCAGAGCTGGGTTTAAGCCAAATCCTGCTTTTTCACTGATGTCTGTCCCAAAATTGGTCCCATATTTCCAGGCAGGAGTCTTACCTTAGAGCTGAACTTTTGAACGTCCTGGTCTGCTAAGTGACCCTTACAGGTTCAAAGCTCTGCCATGGTTTTAAAGGGCCAAGTTCTGCCTTCTACCATTAATCCTCTGTCCTGCGCTGATCCCCATTTCACAGATTGACAGAAATTTTACCACCCCTTAGGATTCTCAATCCACACAAGCCTTTTCCAGGATCTGGCTGAGCCACGGCTCCTAATTTAGCTTCCCGAGTCTGAGCGGGGACACTTCTCAACTGTTAGGCTGCAGTACAAGACTTCACCAGCAGGCGCTCTGTCTGCGTACACAGTCCGCTCCCCCGACTCCCTGAGTCCAAGGCTCCTGGTTACACGCTATCATCTGCTGAACACCTAAAGGAAACCCTGTATACTGAACATCTCAAGAAAACCATGTCAATACAGGATAAAAAACTGGAAAGACCATAAAGCCCAAGCCCCTTCTCTACCCATGAGAACCAGCAGAGGCTCACAAACACTTCTGAACACAAAGTACTCTGAACTAACACCCGGCCACTCTAAAACTCCCTCGACTATGAAAATAACTCTGGGAGAAAAGAGTGCAGGGAATTACTCTTCTAGTGTTTAGTCAACAACAACCAAAGAGAAAGATAGACAAACATGAAAACAACAAAGTGCAATGAAGAGAAGTCTACCTAAAGGAACTTGCAATGACTAGAAGGAAGCACTACTGCTGCTTTTCTTTTAGAATAAACATTCTAGCACCCGAAGCAAGACGTAAGGCTGAAGCGACTACTACCCTTTCCCACACCCTTTTCCCAGGGTCTGGGGATCACAGGTGCAGACACCTGGAACCAAGTCGTGCCTGCACTCACGCTGCTAGTGCAAGCAGAGATAGTAGCTAAGAGCTGTGGCTGGCAGACCTTCGAGCCAGCATTCAGCTCAGAAGAAAAATAATGGGTTTCAGTTGCAATGCCCAGGCCCAGGAAAATGACATTAAATGGGACACTGCAAATCAGATTCTGGAACTGGGACCTCCCTCAAATGGTACATAAACATTCATGCTAGAGGGCATTGTCCATTTCTCCGGGAAGAGGGACACAGACCCTTAAAAGGTTAAGAGCCACGGTGCCCCACAAAAGTGAGGGCAGGTCACTGAAAGGAAGATGTTAATATGAACTGAGGCAACATGGCTCACTCTCTCTTCCCAAGTGATGACGCGCTGATGGAGCGACCCTCTACAACGGAGCGAAAGCCTGACAGCTGGTCCTGGGACAGCATGAGAAAGAGGCAGAGTCTGGTGCTGAGGTGAGAAAACCTGACCTACAAAACAACGCTAACATTTGTGTTTACACTGGATCGTTATCGAAGATTCCACGAGCAATGAGAACATTCTACAACCAGAAGAGCAGTTGGTCTCAAGCTCTAATTTTTAAAAAGATAACTTTTGCTTGAGTCTGTTTTACTTGGTGAGGAATGCTCATGAGAGGGGAACCCTCCCCCTCCCCAGCCTGGATCCTTCTCGAGCCACGGCTACTTGCCCCGTCAGGATTCCTGTGCTCCTACTTCGACTGGCACTTAAATCAAACGGCTGACTAGGAAATTTCCCACAAAATCTTATTAGGATGTATTTCAGTTTGTAATGATTCCCTTCTACTAATGTGAAGGGGATGTCCCATGTTCTTCTGAAGAAGGACCACACTTGGACAGACCACGATGTTGGAGTAAAAGTGTTTACTACAGGCAAAGCCAGAATGGGGGCCCCCCAGGCACACACAGGGGCAGGTACAGTCCCGGGAGAAACCGGGCCGTTCTCCTACAATCCCAACCTGATTTGATGGTATGTCACTGAACAAGGTTTTTAAACCAGAGCAAACATAAACATTTGCATGAACTGTTGATATTTTAAAACGTGAAACTGAAGCCAACAACAGTAATGACAAGAGCACAGGACTCTGAAGCAATTCTGAGTCTGTAATGGGTCGCTCGAGGTGAGGACCTCGTCTTGCAGGAATATCCTTCCCTCACTGTTCTTGGTGGCGAGGGTGTTCCGTTGAGAAGGTTAACACACGCTAATGTAAGTCCCTGCAGACACAGGGGGAGAAGCCACGAAAAACAGTAAAGAACTTGAACTGAGTGACACGGTCTGAAGGAACAAGACACAGAACAGTAACCCAAATTGAGAATTTCTACAGCAAACACTGCTGTCATCAAGGGCCGTACATACTCATCTGGTCTGCTCCGCAACCCTGGAGTGTGGTGCTGTATTATCCCATTTTACAGATAAGGAAACAGGAGCACAGAGACACAGGCGAACGGCTCAGCTCTCAAGGTGCTGTGGGGTTTGGATCCTGGCAGGCCAGCTCTGGAGCCCACCACCTCAGGGAACACATCGCCCCCATCGAGGTGGCTTCAACTGAGATATCCTTCATGGTTCCCAGAGAAAGCTACACTCCTAAGGACCACAGGCGCCGAGGCCCGGCACCACGCTAGGTGCTCTGATGAACAGCCCTAGTTGGGCTGACGATAGTTACACTGAAAAATGGGGCATATATTTTAATCCTACAGATGAGGAAACCAATCAGAGAGGTAAAGCACCAAGAGCTGACCCCCAAATTAATGCAAGGGATGCGGTGCTGACCCCTACCCAGTCAAAAATCTACGTATTGTGGCACCCCGGTGGCTCAGTTGGTTAAGCGTCTGCCTTGGGCTCAGGTCATGACCCCGGGGTCCTGGGATTGAGCCCCACGTCAGGCTCCCAGCTCAGCAGGGAGTCTCCTTCTCCCTCTCCCTCTGCCTGCTTGTGCTCTCTCTCTCTTTCTGTCAAATAAATAAATAAAATCTTTTTTTTTAATATACATATAACTTTTGACTCCCCAAAAACTTAACTACCCATAGCTTACTGTTGACCAGAAGTCCTTCCAATAACCTAAACAGTTGGTTTATGTATGTTATACATACTATATTCTACATTCTCATAGTAAAGAGGGAGAAAAGAAAATTTATCAAGAGAATCATAAGAGTAAATACATTGACACCATTGCACCGTTCTTATCGAAAATGACCGTGTATGAGTGGGCCTATACCGCTTAAACCCGTGTCGTTCAAGGGTTAACTGTAATTCCAAATTCTATTTCAATAGCAAGTGAGATATGGAATCTGGGTTTCAACTCGGGCTCATCTCACTACAATGCCTGAGTTCTGTCTGTTCAGTCAGGTGCTAGGCATCCCACCAGTCAGGAATGATGGCAATCTTTGGCATCATGCTGGTACCTGAGATACTCTGTACTATATATAACCACAAAGCAAGATTACTCGACTTTAGCACTACTAACATTTTGGGTTGGAAAATTCCCCATTTGGGGGCTGCCCTGTACATCCAAGGAAGTTTAGTGTCATCCCCACTGCCACGTATCAGATACTGCAGCCCCGGAGCTAGTTCTTGAGCAACTGAGAAAGGGGAGAGTCGGGGCAGAGACACTCCCCGGTCTCAGCTCTGGAGGGAACCGTGACTCTTACTCTGACTCGTCTCATGGCAGTTCAACAGGAAAGGAAAGATAACACCAGCTGAACTGCCAAGACACAGAAAGGAGTAACCAGGTAAAATTCAAATGTGCACAACCATACGGATGTTTTTATAGGACACTTTCACTTAGAACTAATCAAAATTAACATAATACACAGCACACTCTGAAAGACAAAAGAACTCAGCATTCTAAGTTAGCAAATTAACTGTCACTATAACTTAGTAAAATACATGTCAACATTTATATAAAGAACCCAGAAAGGGCCTTTCATTTTCCTGGAAAATTTATACATGGAGCACCTTTTTGTATTAGACACATTTTATAGCTTCTCAAGTTCTGTTGTAATCTTTCCTTTTCAGAAAAGCTCAGAGACTTTCCTAACTTAGGAACGAGGGCTGCTTATATTAACACCGGAAATCAGATATGTTCAAACCACACTTCAGGGATATTTCTGTACAAAAACAGACAGTGGACTAGAATCAGAATGCCTTTTACCTTAAAGAAGCATGAAGTTTAAGCATGTGTAATAAAATGTGAGGCGGAACATTTAGGCCATCAATTTCTCTTTCTTCCTCATTCTGTTAAATGTACATGTGAACAGTAAGCAGCCACTCACCTGAATGACCTTATAGAAGTAGGCGTACTGCCGAGCTGTGTTCTTATATTGGCTGAAGACATCATGGATAGCTTGTGTGGACTGGAGGTCTCGGACTTCATCTTCCTCAAAGTAGAGAGGAGTGTCATACTCGCTGGGGAGGGTCTGAATGTAGGGCTGCCAGAAAGAGTTAGGGTCGGCTCGCTCACACAGCAGGTGAAAGGCCAGTGTGATATTTCCCATAGCTTGAAGAATCCGGTCTTGAGAATATAAGGGCCCTGAATTAACCCAGAAGTTAACAGCGTTAAGTTCCAAAAAGTGCCTTAAAAAGTATTCATTCAAAATATATATTAAAGTTACAGAAATAACTGGAAAGTTTTGTAATATTTAAAGTAACATGCAACTTTCTTCTGACATTCTTCTACTATGTCAGATTACAAGCATGCAAAACAATGTGAATTTGGGGGAACATTTCACTAATTTGAGAAAACACCCAAATATGGTCCTTAGCACCACAAAATAAAATTTCGTATTTTTATCATTTGCACTTTGCCTTGAACAGTCAGAAATTATTCTCACCCAACACTGAATTTTTAGCAGATTCAACAGTCATTAGTAATTTTCGTGGAACCCATAAAAATAATTCTTCTGCCTAGGAGAAAAAAAATAAGAAAATCATATAATCATCAAAACATGTCACAATCTTCAGCCCCCTTCATCCGCAGTCAGAAAGCCAATCACACAACCACACATGAAATACTGTTTAAGGTTGCACATTAGCACTTTGTTTCTAACTATCAAATGTACTTTTATTTTTCTTTTTTTAAGATTTTATTTGAGATAGCAAGACAGAGAGAGAGCATGAGCATGGAGGAGGGGCACAGGGAGAGGAAGAAGCAGGCTCTCCACTGAGCAGGGAGTCTGATGTGGGGCTTGATCCCAGGATCCTGGGATCTTGACCCGAGCTGAAGGCAGATGCTTAACTGACTGAGCCGTCCAGGCACCCCGGAATGTATTTTTAAATGTCAAGTATTTGTGGTTTACTTAGATAAGTAGAAGCAGGGTTTAAAATCCTACTTCCAAGAGAAAAACTAACCATAAGGGCACCTGGGTGGCTCAGTTGGTTAAGCGTCTGCTTTAGGCTCAGGTCATGATCCCGGGGTCCTGGGATCAAGCCCCACATCAGGCTCCTTAGCCAGTAAGGTGCCTGCTTCTCCCTCTCCCTCTGCCCGCTGCTCCCCCTGCTTGTGCTCTCTTTCTGTCAAATAAATAAATAAAATATTTTTTAAAAAAGAAAGAAAGAAAAACTAACCATATATATTGAGAAAACAGATGAAAAAAGTGGGACTTTCAACTTTAATCTGAAGTAAACATAACCATTTGGAGTGAAGCACAAAACTATTCTTTGCCGCACTTACGTTTTTTAAAGTTCGAAAAGCAAAACTAAACAAAACCTCTATCTCCAACAAAAACCTGAACCTGTCGATGTAAGATGCTCCTGCTATTGCATTTTTGAAGCCAGAGGAACATTCCTTCCCCAATATGCTTGTCTTTAAGGCACAACGGTTACCAGCAAAAGCACAAGTCTCTAGGACATATTTTGGCTTACTGAGTTTTTTCCCCAAAATATTATTTCTTGCCAATATGAGAGGTTTCTTTTTGGTATGTGCTGTATATGTACCTATACAGCTTACAACATGCAAAGAGTAGTGCCTTGACTGTGGTGACGATGTCACGAGCATGTGCACACGTCCAACCCATCACAATGTCAACACTGAACATGCAGTTTTTTCCCCTTATACCTCAATAGAGCTTAAAAAATGCACATGGTGAAGACAGACCACAGCTAAGATAACTGGGGCGGCATCCACAGAAATGATGCTTCTCGGATATACGAGAAGAATGTGCGACATCCTGGTTACTCTCGCCTTCTGCCAAGGTCTACCATTTGGATTCTGTTTATGCATGTCTCTTCCCCTACTACAGATTATAAACATCATGAAGGAAGAGACCTCGGTTTTTTTGGAAGGCTGGTAAAATAATGAGCAAGGTACTATTCACATACTAGATATTTAATAGGTATCTAGTAAACTGGTATATGCTTTATCAACGTATCAATGAAAGGTTAACTACAACTTGACCAAAAGCCTTGCCAAGGTTTGAGGGGGCCTGAATAAATAACACTCATTTCCTCCATCCAAGTTCTGAGCCCACTGAGAGAGACACAAGACGACAGCAGATGGTCACCCAAAATATCACCTACTGAATCCCAGAATTAGACCGACTCCCCCACCTAGTTACAGGCAGAACTGGAGCCCCACGGGCCTCCCCACGTGTGGCCTGCCCTGTAAAGCACACAGAGTGGGGAGAGCACAATGGATGCATGTGGGCAACCAGCTCCCACTGAGAAACAAGCCCAGACCAGTTCCTTCTTCCCAAATCAGACAGATTAGGTTACACCTCCTCACTAAGAGTGGCAGGGCTGAGGGGCAGAGAGAGGCTGGGAATGTCAGGGTGATACTGCTCCCTTCATCTGTAAGGAAGGACCCAGAGCGGAGGAAAAGCATCTGTCCCTTAGCAGACGTACACTGCTCCTCTTTCCCCTTCCGCTCTGGTGAGTGGTACGGTGTCAGTAGGTGGCACTGCCAACCACTCAGTTACCCCCTCCAGAAAACCAGTAAGCACCCCAGACCCTGCCCATCCTCCATCCCAATGCCCCCACCTCCACCTCCACTGTCACAGGTCCTGTGCGCGCCTCCTCCTAACTGCCTGAGCCCACATCCTTCTCTTGAAGCCTCCAAATCCTTTGAGGCATGCTCTGTGGTCTCCTAACAGAGGCTCTGAACATGAGCTGATCTGCCCCAGCTCGCTGGTTAACAGCACAGCTCCCAGGGAGGCCCCGGAGGGGGCTGCCTAGAACACTGGCAAGGCTCTTCCAGGCCCCTACTTAGCCCAGAGACCCCGCAGCAGGAAGCGGAGTGTTAACGGCACGCTGCCTGTCGCCTACGAGGTCAGAATCGGCCCAGACACCTGTCTCCACATCCTGCGTCCGCCCCGCAGCACAGTCCAAGCATGCTGAGGGTCCCCGAACCCAACGATCAAAACTCACCTTGATATCTCTCGTCGCTCTCAAACCAAAGCCCTCTTCTTTGAAGTTGACCATTTCAAAACCCTCAACGGAGGCTCCGTTTTCAGAAGCCCACTTCATTAGGTCAGGAAAGTAATCTTCTCTTTTTCCATCAAAAGTAACAGACAGACCTGTTTCCATCCATGTGTCAGAAAACAAGAGCTGCGTTTAGGACCCATATCATTCTTTCTGCTCTCAGAAACTAAAAATCACACACTGAAAATAGTGATAATGCTATAATCTTGAAATCAAAACTCATCACCAGGTAGAGACTTATGGGGGCGACCGTTCTGTAATGTATGCAGTACTGACTCCTTGTGATGTACACCTGAAACTAATACGATATTGTATGACAATTAAGCTTTAATTACAAAAAAAATCTTTAAAAGAAAAGCCTAAAAATTGTTTAAAAATTGCTTAAATAAATTGAAAAGGACTAAAGTCATACAACGTTCTCTGATTACACCACAATCAAATTAGAAATCAACCAAAAAAAAATCTTGAAAATTCCCAAATATTTGGAAATTAAACAGAACACTTCTAAATAGCCCCAAGGCAAAAGGAGAATCACACGGAAAGAAAAAACAAAACAACAAAACAATCAGTCACCAAGCACAGTACACATCCTAACTAGTGGCAGGAAAGGTGAATCACAATCCTAAACTCCTGTCTGCTGTGGAGAAGCATTTGCTGAGCCCAGGACACAGGACTACTGACTGCTGGGCTCCACGAGGCGACGCGGTGGAAAGGGGAGGGCTCTACCACCTCACACGTAACAGTAGCCACCCCGCCCCATTAAGGCCGGCATGCCCAGTCTCATAGGCAGCTTTGCTTCAACAAAATTCCCAGGAAAACAGAAATCAGTAGCTGACATGTGCACAGGAGGCGTGCGTAAGGATTAGCACTACAGGCCTGATTCTGAGAGCACAAAACTGGTCAGCTCTGCAACCGAAAATGGTTGAATAGTTTAAATGAGTTGGATCATACGTATCTACAAAGATAACAAAATATAACATTGTTTTTAAAAATTCAAGGGCTCTGGGGCTCCTGGGTGGCTCAGTCAGTTAAGTGCCTGACGCTTGGTTTCAGCTCAGGTCGTGATCTCAGGGTCGTGAGATCGAGTCCCGCTTCAGGCTCTGCCGTCAGCAGGGAATCTGCTGTAGAGTCTCTCCCTCTTCCTCTGCCCCTCCCCCGCTTGCGAGCAAGCACTCTCCCCCTCTAAAATAATAAACAAATCTTTAAAAATTCAAGTGCTCTGATACCATTTATGCACATTTTTTAAATACCACTTGACACCCTGTATTTTTGTGGGGTTATACATGAAGGAATGATAGTCTCCATTTAGACAAACTCCCAAGAGGAGTGCAAAGGGACTGGGACAGAAGCATGGGGCTTCAGCTATAACTGCAACATTTATTTCCTAAAAACAAATAATGAGGGGCGCCTGGGTGGCTCAGTGGGTTAAGCCTCTGCCTTCGGCTCAGGTCATGATCCCAGGGTCCTGGGATCAAGCCCCGCATTGGGCTCTCTGCTCAGCGGGGAGCCTGCTTCCCTCTCTCTCTCTGCCTGCCTCTCTGCCTAGTTGTGATCTCTGTCTGTCAAATAAATAAATAAAATCTTAAAAAAAAAACAAATAATGACAACAGAACAAAGGATGGAGGGAGGGATAGGGATCAGATCAACAGGTGGGAAGGAGGAAGAACTTGACTGGTGGGACTGATACAGTTTGGGTAGAAGATTCTTAGGCGTTGTATTATTTTTTGGACTTTTCGGCATGTTTGTGATATTCAAGGAGATGAAAAGCCATGCAGAAGAAAAACCAGATTTATCTGACAAATAAAAGGAGAGGAACAGGAACTTCACAAGCGTGAGGAGCGGGGTGTGGAGCCCAGCCCAGGCGCCTGTGGCCACGCCAACACACCACCATCGGTGGTCACCTGGGTTTGTGCAGCAGGCCGGCCCGGCACAGGCGGCGCCACACCACATATGCAGAAAGCTGATCTTGTTCGGGACATTCTGAGACAGAAGTCCCTCTTTGCTGAGAACTCAGGAACACTCTAACCTCAGGGTGAGTTGTAGTTAGCGGTCTCTGCTAACAACAGACACTCAGGACATTCAAAAACTGCCCCACTATAGATCTGGCGAGCCAAGATTGGCAGTCTACCATTTAGAGCAAAGAAACACATTTTAAAGGAACCTGTCACCATTTGCGGTTCAAGACCATCTAAGCTAAGACTGCATGTTTACAGAAGTACACGGGAGAGCAACGGAACCTCAGAGAGCAAATAAAAAAACAAACCCTCTTCTGACTCACTTTCGTGGCAGTAAATAAAAATTTAAAAACCCTAACTCTAAGAAGGTTCTTCTCACCCTTTTAAACGCAGACTACTTATTATGTTTTCTACTTCCACCTTCCATGTGGTCCTGCATACCAATCTTTATTTTTTGTGCTTTACAGAACAAAAACAATAGGTATATTGAATAGGCTTTTTCAAGCTCATACTTGGCCCCACTGCCGGCCTGGCTGAGAATCATTAAGACGCCTACTGAATACACCCTGTAAAAACACAGCTTCAGAAATAGAACTGTATCTCTTATTTAACCAAGATAGGTTTGAGTTCTTCATAAATCCTGCTAAGACACTAATCTATCAGTGTGTATCTGTGTGTTGACCACTCATGGCATTATGTACTGATCTCAAACCCTCAAGGAAACACAATGTGGAAAAAACAGATCTAAATATATATTTCATAAAAAATAAATAAAAGTTGTATCATTTTATTTAAAGATTTTTTATTAGAGAGAGAGACAGAATGAGCGATGGGAGAGGACCGAGGGAGAGAAACAAGCAGGCTCCCTGCTGAGCAGGACACCCAATGTGCAGCTCGATCCCAGGACCCCGAGATCATGACCTGAGCCGAAGGCAGGCACTTAACCAACTAAGCCACCCAGGTGCCCCAAAAGTTGTCACTTTAGCCCCTAGATACAAACACTTTCCCCCTATGGCTCAACATTTTTACCCTTTCCAATGGAGGAAGCAGCACCTCAGAAATGGGAGAGATCCTGGGACAGCTTCCTAGTACATCTCTCCCAAACTCCAAGCCCCTTCCGCTGTGACCTTCTACTGTGATCTTCCACAGGCAAGAATGACAGCGAGGCCTTCGCTAACCTCAAAACATTTCTGACTTGCGCCAAGCCTTTACATGATTCTATTAAAACAATTTTTCGAGAAAACGTACCTTTTTGTTTTTTTCGTATTTTCTCGACCAGAGACCGGATCTGCACATACTCTTCCCATTCCTTTCCTGGGCCAGGAGCGGGACTACTGCATTCTGTAACACAAAAGCCACGGCACTCAAACACTGCTTGCTTTCAACTTCACCAGCTAGTCTGCAGCACAAAGAGGGCTGGGGTTTTGTTACTGCTGCTGATTTCCTTTTAAAGGACAAAGATATCACAGCCATGATGATAAACGTGGGAAGTATAAACCAGGTATACTTTTCAAAGCATATAAACCCTCCAAAGCCATCCACGTGCCACTTACTGAGCTGGGACTCCCATACCTAAGTGTGAGCACTGAGCCCGCAGCTATCTTCCTCTTGCTGCTCTGAAAAATTTTCCTCATAATATACTTGAACATGGGAAAATGTAAAAAGCGAGGCTAAAAATGCAAAACATTTCCCTAAAAACTCTTCTAGATGGATTGGGGAAAAAAAAGGTAATCTTAAAAGTCAACATTTCTTTCTAGTTAAATCCTAGAACAATGGCTCTCTAAAGCAACCAGTTAAATTGGACATAAGGACAATTACTCAACAAACATTTCACATCCATGTGTAAGGCTCTATATTAAGCACTCTGGGGGAGTCGCAAAAAGAGATGGCACAGGCACTGCTAAAAAGGAAGCGGAGACTCTGCTGGAGGGCCAGAAGCAAAGACCAGCCCTCGAGAATGGTGCCGGTGGTTCTGGAAGGCTGTGTCCTGGACATCTGGCCTATCAGCATGATCTTTCCTTTTTAAACAACTGTGTGAGTTTAAGGAGAGAGCCTTCTTCCCATGGCCATCTTTGTTCTCTGAGGAAAAGAGTGTATGTAGTATATAATTACCACCACCAAGTCATAAGGCTGGGCTGACTCCTAACTATTAAGGTTAACCAGTCATTCTTCCACCAACAAATACCGGCTGGCCCTGCACTACAAGAAGACAGACTCTGTCCGCAAGCTGCCCACAGTCCAGTGTGGGACAGAGGTGGTAAGCAGTTAGTACCTCAGTGCTCTACGGGGGGCCCGCCCTGCTCTGAGGGCCACAGGGCTCCACAGGAGCATCTGGGGAAGGACCTAACCCCGACTTGGTTGCTGCCTGCTTCTGGCAGGGAGAGAAAGCTAAATTTTTATTTGGGGTTTGACCTGTCTCATAGTGTGAACAGAAGAGGCAAGGAAACAAGATAGTGTAGTTAGTAGAGTGACCACAGCTAAGTCTGGAACCTATACAGCACCAATTTAAATTCACAATTAAGAAGTTACCAATTTATAAAAACTTAGTAAAGCAAGTACAAGCGCTTAATAGATACTGAGTTTCCTTGAACCAAGAAACCGGAAAACTATTACTGAATCACTGAAACTAAAGGGGAGCCGTTCAAACACGGGGGCAGAGTTCCAAAGGTCTGCACCTGGGGCCTGACAGCCACAGAGCACCTTGATGTGCCACAGCTCGTGCAGCCCTCCCCTCCCGAGATGGTTTTCTGCTGTAAACACCAACACTCAGAGGGGTTGCATGATTTGTCCACGGTAGTCAAGTAGGTCCCTGGAGCCCCCAGAAGCCCATGTTCCGGGTGGTTCGCTGTTTCATCCAACCCTCGTTAATCGCTACCCACTACCAATAGCCCGGGCTTTACAGAAGGAGGAGACCGAGGGTCAGAGAAGTTCTGACGCTTGCCCAGGTCGCGTGGCCAGCAAGCTGGGATTTGAACCCAAGCCTGTTTCACTTCCTCCCTCACCGCGCCAGAGACTCTCCCTCGCAGTCCAAGGAAGTGAAGGCGTGAAGCCACACTGTCCCTCAGGAAGGAGGAAGCCCTGGGCAGAACTTACTCTGCAACAGCTCACTAGTCAGGTTCAAGGTTTCCTTCGGCGACACACTTGCTGTAGCACCAGTGCCTGATTTTTGCGTTTTCACTCGACTCTTCTTACCCATTTTCTGACTGTAGCGAAGAGAGAGAAAAGACAAAAAGCATTACATCTCCAAAGAATCAAATCAAATAATAAAATGTGGCAAAGCAGTGGCTTAGCCTCGAGAGACTAACATCTTACCTCATGTGTGCCACAGTCTGAAGTTTCCTTCCAGAAAAAGAAAAGTGTACTAAATATTAGTATTTGGAGGCTCTCAAATGAAAAAAAAAAAAATCAATTTGTAGTCTCTGGAAGAAAAGTTCATTCCTTTCACCTACACAAACTGCAGTACAGGCAAATTTTACTCTGGAATTTGGTCAGGTTACACAGATTCTACTGTGTATACTAAAATGCATATCCCATGACACAACACGATAAAGATTGTGTATACACACGTGTACCACAAACTGCCATATGGACGCCAAAACCTCCATCTCCTCCCCCCAGGAGGAGAGAGAATCTTCGGAAGACTAGATTCTTTGGAAGAATCGTCTCCCGTGAACAGGAGCTATACCACAAGCGGCAGACTAGGCCTGGGGACAAACGCTGCAGACACGGGGAGCTCCAAGCCACTCCCGAGAGCCACCGCACCTCTGCAGGGCGGCCTCGCTGGGCAACTCAGGGCACCGGGGCCGTGTCTCATGGGAAGGTGACGGCAGATCCTACACTGGAGCGAGGCCTCCCAGCACCTCCCGACGGGACGCCTGACCACCCACGAGCCCTGGACCCTCGAACATGTGAGAAGTGACCACAGCATCACACCGGCAGAGGAGGCAGCGGGGCATGAGTAGCCCAAGAACATGCTGGGCACGGGCTGTGAGAGAGGACGCTCGCCTGGCAACTCTCCATCACCGGGGGCAAGTAAGGGACTGGGATGTGGGAAGAAAGGGGAGGGCGGTCCCCACGTAAGGTCAGGAATGGGGGAGGCCCGAGGGAACCCCAGGGGGAGCCCCAGGAGGAACCGTGCCTGCCTCAAGGGCAAGAGGTCGCCGGGGGGCAGTGGGGGCTAAGCTCGCCCTGTGAGTCCGCCCCCTAAAGGAGGGCTACGGGTGCCGCCTGAGGAGTCTGGCCCGAGGGGTCCTCCTCCAGAGAGCAGCACCCCAGGCCGAGAGCCCAGCCAGACGGACGGTACTCAGCCAAGAAGCTACTGCAGCGGTCCACACGCTCATTAATAACCAACACCGCGAGGCCTCTCCGTGGAGCCCAACAAGTCACACGTGACCTCAAAGGGGAACCAGAAAGCACACTCTGACCCATTTATTTTTGCAAAAGGAAATGACTCTTAGAGTGTGGAGATGAAGGATGGGATAAAAGCTCCAAAAGTCATACTCTCCCACTGTATCGGAACCGCAGCCATGCAAACACCGCCCTCGTGCTGACGTTAGAGAAAGCCGCCTTCCTCAGAGGGCCTCGGTAGGCTTCTTCCCTCTCTAAGGTGTGGAAGAGAACATGTGACTTTATGTATCTGATAAGCCTCCTAAAACAGTGAGCGATACACAGTGCGTGTCCTCCTAAAATCAAAGGGAACAGGGAAGAACAGCTACGTTTGCCGCACGGAATTAGTTGCTTTGAGAGCAAAAGCGGGAAATAAATAAATAAATAAACAAACAAACAAACAGACAGAGGTGGGGGGCAGAAGGAGGAAGCGCTTAAGCAGCTCTCTCTGAACTGAAGGACTCGCCTCTCAAAGGAGAATACGGCTCCCCACGAGCGCTTGCCCAGGGCCAAGAGCACAGGCAGGGCCTGACGGGGGCACCGCTGCTCTTCTCCACATCTCGGGCTCTCTGCGGAAACCCGCGGAACCGGACCCCGAAATAACTAAAACTACCCATAAGTCTAGAGAGAAAGACTTTTCTTAGGGTGGTGATTTTTTTTTTTTAATTCTTTTCTTTCTTTCTTTCTTTCTTTGGAAGGGTAGCTGACATACAACATCAGATTACCTTCAGGTGTGACACAGTGACTCAACATTTGCGTACACTGCAAAGTCATCACCACAAATCTACCCACCATCTGTCACCACGCCAAGTTGTTACAATATTATTAACTATGCTCCCTATGCTGTATATTACACCTCTGTGACTTATTTTATTATAACTGGAGGTTTGTGCCTTTTAATCCCCTTCCTCTATGTTACCTGCCCCCAGATCCCCCCGTGGAAAGGCCTTTAATCACACGTCCAAATACAGCTGTGCAGGAAGAACCACAGAAACCAGCCACCCCCAGATGGCTCTGGCCTCTCCCGTCAGCCCTGCCTGCAAGACTTTTGTGTATCAGGCTCCAAACAATGTGAAAACATCACTTTGATGAGGACTCCCGGACCCTTGCCTTCCCCTAGCCGGCCTGGGGAAAGTGAGCCTGAGACAGCCATGGGCCTCCACTGGCCCCCACAGCGTGGGGACCCACTAGCAAACAGGCTTCTTCCCTCTGCCCGCAGTCCCCTACCTTCCCCCGGTCTTCCTGCAGGGACTCCCGGGCTGCCGTCACTCCCAGCACGTAGATACCTGTCCTGAGATAATGGTCATTAATGAAAACAGCATTGATGACCCTGTATGCATGCAGTGCTTACAATCTGCCGCGTGCTGGGCTAAGACACATCTCATTTGATCTTCCCAGGCCCTCTATCAGTAGATCATAGCCTCATCTTTTTTAAGATTTATTTATATGAGAGAGAGACAAAGAGAGAGAGGCAGAGGGAGAGAATCCCCAAGCAGACTCCACCCTGAGTGCAGAGCCTGATGTGGCGCTGGTCCCACCACCCTGAGATCATGACTTGAGTCAAACCAAGAGTCGGATGCTGAAGTGATTGAACCACCCAGGTGCCCCAGATCACATCATCATCTTTTAGATGGCATTCTCAGAAAGGCGAAGTCCTTCAGCTTTGTCCAATGTCACACACACATCAGGTAAGAAATGAAGCTAGAACTGGAACTCAGATCTGCGTGACTGAAGTCTGGCCACCGCCCCGCTGTCTCTGTGTCAATGTAGAGCAAAAGCACAGCACACTGCAGAGGGCAGGGGGGCTAAAAAGTCTTCAGACGTTACACTCAACAACACCCTGCCAAGGGCCCACACCCCTGGATGTAGCCAACTGCCTGGCACCTGCTCCTGCGTGCCTCCTGAATTCATCTCTTGCTTACACTGTAACACTAGCCTCTTACAGGTCTCTGTGGCCAAGCCCATCACTCCCACCCACATCTGCCCCACACTGCCATCCCTGCCCCAGCCCTTCGGGCTCCACCACGAACAACGGCGCCTAGTCCCTCAGACAGGTGTCCTCTCCTGCCTCCTCACCCTGTCCCTCTATCTCCCCCACCCCACCCCTTACCTGCAATACTTGAGTCACTTGTTCAGTAATCAGCTTTCTCCAAAAGCCTGGCCTGGGTTTCACCTCTTTCTGGTCCTCCCAGCTGTACTATTCCCTCCTCTGTACCACCACTTCTACCACTGGATCTCACTGCACTGCAAGACTTACTCACACACTGGCTTTCCTCCTGGGTAACAGGCTCCTTGGGGCACCCTGTCCTATTTCTATTTGTGTCCCCAACTGCCAGCCCAGAACCCAGCACACAGCAGGCTCTCAGCACAGGGTGCTCATGAGCTCCCAGGAAAAAGCATTCCCTCCTTTGGGCAGCTCTTAGGTCAGAATCTGCATTGCCGAAGCTCCTACCCAAGCTTCTAGCTCGGGTCTAAGACCCGCCGCAGGTGAGAGACCATTAAAGATCTGGTCACAGTGGTTTGAACACACAACAGATTCCTTTGGCAACAGAGCAATACTCTACTGTTGACTGCTTAAAACTCAACTGTTCCCAAGATTTCTTTTCCTTAAGCCAGAAAACTGCTGGCTTTTAGAAATGAGTAACAGGCAGAGAGATACAGTGTAGGCCAAACTTGCAAACACATCCGTCAATTAGCCCCAGGGAGAGCAAGTACATGGAGCATAACCTTCAAAGGTGGGGGAGGGAGCTTGGGGGGGTGCTTCGTTTATAGAAACGGTCCGTGAAGCCACACCCAGTTAAGACCGTCACCTCCAGCGCCTTCCATCCTTCCGCTTCATTTTCCCGTCTCCACTCTCCTTCCCCACCACACATGGACAGTCAGCCTTTATAAATGGAGGTATAACATGCACTTCTGGCTAAGTGCTTGGGCAGCACTTTCAGTAAGGCGCCAGCACTCACGGAGCCTCCCAGGCTCCTTCCCAGTCACAGCCATCCCCAGCAAGGCTCTGTCGTGTTGACCCCAGTGCCATCACTTAGTTTGGTCTGTTCCTCAACTTCCCACCATGAACATGTAGGCTTCTTTTGCTCAACACAAGGTCTTTGCACAGCTCACAGGGTGGTCCCACCTCCCCAGCACAGCCCTCCAGGTCCTTCACGCCCCACCCCATTTTACCCACCTGCCTTCTCTCAACCCATCACCCTTTTTCTTTTACTTTATTTATTTGACGGAGAGAGAGATCATAAGTAGGCAGAGAGGCAGCCAGAGAGAGGGGGGAAGCAGGCTCCCTGCTGAGCAGAGAGCCTGATGCAGGGCTTGATCCCAGGACTCTGAGATCATGATCTGAGACGAAGGCAGAGGCTTTAACCCACTGAGTCACCCGGGTGCCCCTACCCATCACCCCTTTACACGGCATATTCCTGGGATTTGCTCGTTCCCCCCATTTACTGGAAAGAAGCTATCCTCCACCACCCCCCTTGTCTACTCCTGACAAAATGTTTCACAAACTCAAAGACACAGCCAAAACACCCCCAATGTCCTTGAGGAAATTCTAGGCTCCTCTATTCATTTCATAGACTGACCCCATGAAAGTCAGTAAGAACAAGCCAAGTTCAAGGTGATTACCAGATGCTAAATTCTTGGCTTACCTTGAGATTCAGTCTTTCGCAATTCTCTTTGGACTATTTCCCTCCCACAGAGATACCGACCCTACTGGAGAGCAAGCAGCTTGCTTGGGAAAGGCAGTAAGAAACTTACATATAGACGTTAACTCACTTCACCTTAATTAAGGTGAGGCGATTGTCTGTCCTCGTCCCTAGTGAATGTACCTCCCGAGGGTACAGAATCTTAGGTCCAGGCCAGGTCTTAATCTGTCCTCCCAGAAACCGGGTTTGCACTGACCCCCTCCCAGAAAGCTCCCCAGCTGCCCTGGACTCGCTCTGCCTGGGAGTCCCCACCATGCTCGGGCCCCGCACACTGAAATCAGAGGGAGTCACGGGCTTATCACCCAGCCTCTAGTTGGAGTAAACACAGGATTCCAAAGGGAGAGACTCTCGGTGCCCAGTTCTACAGCGCAGCAGCCAATCTTCTGAACTTGCTCAACCATCATCCATGTTTATGACACGCAATTACCTCTAGATTAGATATGGTTTGGCACTAATTCTTCTAGTTTCCGTAGGATACCCCTAACTAAAGTATACCTGGAAATATACATATTTACTTCCTTTCACCCCACAGACCATCGCTACCACCATTTGCCCCATGCCAACATCTGTCACAGTCCGCCAGCTCCCCTACACACCACCCTCCCTCAGGCCCTGGCCTGGCGGTCATTCCCTGACCCTCACTCTTTCCTCCATCACTGAGGACTGCATGCCTTTACCGCAGGGTGAACACGTGTGTCCAAGTCTCGGCTAAAACCCCACCACGCCTGTGGTCGCCCTCCCTGCACTGCAGGAGCCCAGCTCCAGAGCCTCCAGGGGCTCGCCCACCGCCATCTACATTACTGATGTGCCTATTTTGCCCGCTGTCTCATGGCAGGAAAAAAACCAAAGCTTCCATCTCTAAATTACCTACAGCATCTAGCATAGTGCCATGGACACAGATGAAGGTCAAATACTTGTTGAATGATATAAAATCTCAGGATATCATATTTGGATATATCAGTGTTACTACCCGTGGATGAGGTTTACCTCCCATCACAGCAGTAACATTTTATGTCAAAGAACCACTTCCCTATGTTCTTCCATCAGGGAATAAAACAGTAGTCAAAATGCAACATTTCCTAAATATTTACCTACTTCTGCTAAAGAACTAAGATGACTCTTAAAAGTAACAATGTAAATTTTTATGTATACATGAAATATACAGAATTTGCCCTTAAAATTAAGATAGTTTCTTTTGGAAGTCTCACAGTTTATCATTAGAAAAGTTTTCAGATATTTTCATAACAGAAAATTTCTGATAAACACAAACCCAAATTTTTTAAGTGTCTTTGGTCTCTTAGAAAGCAACAAAAGCTGGAACCAGTCCACTTCCAATCGGATTTAAAAAAAAAAAAAAAAAAGAGTTATGGCCCAAACACAGCTTGAAACTCTGTGGGCCCTCGTGACCAGGGTGCTCCATGTGGCCTGATACATCCCCGGCCACAGCCGGCAGAGGCCAGCACTGCTCGCAGCCATGCTGGGGGGCTTCAACACGGCTGTGACTTGGCTAAGAGTCCACAACCACCAAACCACCATCCACAGCTTCAAACCTGAAACACTGTATCATTCCCAGCACACATGCAGGCTCTAAATACAGATGCTTGCCCTCCCTCACCCAAGCCCTCCTGCGTCTGTGTGCCTAGGTCTACACCAGCCGCTGGAGAACACAAAATGAAGGCAGGCCAGACCTGCAGGCTTCAAGGATGATGAGGTGGGGAACCGAGACTCACAGCACGGGTAATTCCTCAAAGATCTAAGAGAAGGAGCTGAACCGAGAGGGGCAAGGGAAAAAGTACAGTTAAAGAAGAATGACTAAACTTTAAGATGCAGTTTGAAAAGGTGTCAGAATCCAGTCTGAGTGGTGTCCTAAAGTCAACCCCCTTCTGCCTTTCTTAGCTAATGAACATTTCCTCCACATTATGGATTAGAAGTAACTACCTGCCCTTTTCATTTATGATTCAAAAACGTGTTACACACAATGAATAATTTTCATTGTGATTTCAGCTGATCTGGGGCTAGAGTCCAAGTTTCAACAAATGAACAAACCAGTAGCCTGAGCATCCTTTATACCCCCACTAGAAAAAAAAAAAACTTCCTATCAGAAATTCATCAAGTTCCTATAGAGAGCAAATATTTACCTTGAATATTTATTTCAAATATTTACGTAAGCATAAAGATGTCTAAATCAAGTATGTGTACACACATGTATACACAGACACGTACACACGTAAGTTAAATTCCAGATATTACCCAGAGGGTACAACACTAATTGAAAGGTTTTTTCCCCAAAGTTTAGACTGAAATCAGGTATCATTTATAAATCCTTATGGAATTACCTGGAGACAAACCAAACTATACAGTAAAAAAAGAACTCAGTCAATACGTAAGACAAAAGAAACTAAGCAAAAAGCAACACAGGACTGCTAGACAGACGGACTCTACAGTTGTAGTTCAAAGGAAGGGAATCGATGAAAATAAATAGGAAGCCAGGAGTTTCACACAGATCTACATTTCTTCATCATCAAGATATTTTAAAAATCTACAGAATCCTCAAAATGTGGCCCCTGAAGATACTATAAACTATATAGGAAGCCCACCAACAATCTCTCCCTTTAGCAGATTAAATACATTAGAAACCATAAAATGAGTAAAACTGTAGAATATTCAATTATTTAAATTGCTGGCTAATACAAACTGGCATCTGTAATCAACAGCCACTTCTGACCAAGCAAGTGATTCTTTGTATAATCTGTACAGTGGAATAAACAGTCAGAGGAATAAGATAAAGCATATTCGGGAAACTGGGCTAATGGGTGGGGGCAAGTGAGAGAGGGAGCTACTTTACCCATCGTTACAAAGTCTAGCTCACATACACTGAACACAGGGAGATACGATTCAGCTGGGTAGGTTTTTTTTTTATTCTAAATGAGAAGTATATAAATTAGTATTTTTCTTAAGTTGCTTTCAACGAAATACAAATAGAATAAACATTTTTGATTACACTTATTTGGCAATTTAACCAAGAAACTTTAGCTCTAACCCAGCATCTGTTTTTCAATGTATCCTGAAACTACCCTACTTTACAGTGGGATTAACTAAAGCAGAGAATTGTCCTATGGCTTCCTCCTCCTACCTCAGGCACCCAGCTGTGAAAGTACTTGAAGGGAGTACGAGAGCCTGCCTAATTTTTGTGCAGGAAGAAAAGAATGTCACTAAAATATCTGGCAGGCCATTAGGATAAGATCACTACACTCTGAATTAGATATGCCAATTACAGGATGATGGCTTAGGAAAACGAAAGCACTCTTAAACTGAAAAGTATTTATGCAGTGTTTTCTGTCCTACAGAAACTGACAAGGCATCCACAGACCTGTGCTGCCTGCGGCCGTGTTAACTGGAACTAGCATGTAAGGGAAACATGTACTCTCTACACGGTAGCAGAGCCTAATAGTGGGCTCAAGTCATATAACTTTACCGCTTCAAGTAGATACCTAGCATCCTTCATCCCAGTCCCTATCAAAGGAGGTGCTGATGTGCCACAACTCAAAAGTACCAAGTCAGGGCAAGCAGGCAGGCAAGAAGGTGGAATTAATTTCAAGGCAGTAGCTACTTAAGTAGGGGGATGAATAAAGCTGCAAGTTGCCTGTAAGTAACATTTCCATCTCTATACAGAACAATTTGGACTGTCATATAAATAGGTAGATAGACGAATAAGGATAGATAGACAAATTTGAGATTTAACAAAATACAGATGTTTCTTGCTTTCTATAGGGTTTTTTGCTAGTTTTCCACTAACTTACATGGTAATTTTAGAAGCGCTTAAGCCATTTCTGATTGACTTTTCAATACATAATAGTTTCAGTTTAAACTGCTGTTCAATTAAATTGTAAATACACTTAAAATGAGGCTCCTGTTTAAAGGAAGTTGAAAAAAGAAAACCTCTCATAAGCAAAGAATCATTTGGTATCACGAATAATCATTTCCTAAGCTCTCTTTGAAAAAGAAAAAAGAAAAATGTTAAGGGAAGAAACAGCTGTAATCTGTCAAGAAATTACCTTCAAACCACCCACATTCCTCCCATAAGGATTCGAGATTCTAGGACTGTGGAACACCAGGTTCAGAAGAGACTTTTGGGGTAATCTGTGTTAACCCTCCTGCTCACACATGTTTAAAATAACAACACCTAAGGCAGGAAGCAATGACAGGTGTCAGAGCGCCTTGCTCTCCACTAGCAAACTCCAGTCTGAAAGCCCCTGGGAGAGGCAGGGTGGAGCAATGTCATGGGCAAGAAATGCACCCCCTGAGGCCTGCTGCTGCTGAGCGGTTCTGGCAGCGCCCCCTGCCCCCCCACACGTGGCGCCGCTAACTGCGAGCTGCTCCGGCACACGGTCGGAAGGTTCATCCTCCTGACACCTCCCGATTCCGCCTTTCAAAAGAAACAACTTCATATTTCAGAAGACAGCTCTCTGTCCCCCCAACAAAGTCTTCTCTTCTCCAGGCCTAGCGTATCCTTTCTCAAAAGTGGACAAAACCACTGTGGTGAACAGTTTTTTCCCAAGGCAACAACAAAACCCTTTGGATGAACTCTGGAAGGCACAGAGCTCCACCGGAATCGCCTCCCGGAGCTCAAATCAAGGGGATCTTACTCGGAGGGGTAAGGGATAATCAAGGGATATTATCAAGGAGATAATGCTCAGAGACTGCCCCAGCTTTCCCACGAGTCAGGTAAACAAAGGAGTGCATTATTTCAGTGCACACTTCTCAAGCATCTGATCTGAAATGCACAGATGAGTGACACACGCACGGTCCCACAGCCTTTAGGGTAAGATGGTAATCAACTAAGACCTTTGTCACTTAAGCTATCTTCAGCAAGACAGACGTGCTATATCAAACCAGTGCCCTGAACCCAAATGCAATTTTTCATGCTATTACGTTGTTTGTTTCCAGGCTACTGAAGCCATCGTCCCTGTCACACAGAGTCCTACAGCAGGACCCAACTTGATCTTCCTCACCACAACCGCATCAGTCATACTTACTACATCAGGACTCAAGGTAAGCGTTCTACACAACAGATAGATGCCATACCCACTTTGCAGATAAGCAAGCTGAAGTTTAGAGAGGTTAATAAATTCCATGCAAAATGAAGACTCAGTTGGTGGCAGAGCCTCACCAACACACCTTGATGGCAAACTTTATTGATACTCTAAATAGTGTTTCATGGATTCAGCTCAAAATCAACCCACTTGTGAAGGCTCTAAAGTTCAACATAACAGTATTCCCTTTACAGTAGTAAAACATGCTACATAAAGGTTTTATCTCCTTGGCCTTTGAAAAGTATAGAGCCATCTTGCCGGCCTTGTCCAAATAAACAGGAGTGGCCTCAGCTTAAATGTGAAACTATGAGCAAAAATTCCAAATAAACTTCTGCCCAAGCCCACATACCCCACGTTGAGATTTGCAATGCTCCATTCTTGTCGTGCATCAAGAAACTGCAGTAACCACTTAGGTGACTATGATATGTAGCAATGCTAAGTCATTACAATCCACAAATGGAAAACTTTGTTAATCATTAGTAAGTATGGCAGAAGCAATTTTAATGATTATTTTTCAACACTAATCCTTACTTTCTTTTAACTGTACTCACTGGAAATGTATTGATATTGAAGAGTCAAGCCTATTTTCTGAGACTGAAACCTTTAAACCACTTTGTCATACAGTTTTTTAGACCTTGCTATGGTCTAACAAAATATAGCATTAAAAAAGTGAAAAGTGGGGGTGCCTGAGTGGCTCAATGGGTTAAAGTCTCTGCCTTTGGCTCAGGTCATGATCCCAGGGTCCTGGGATCAAGCCCCACAATCAGGCTCCCTGCTCGGAGGGAAGTCTGCGTCTCCCTCTTCCCCTCCCCCTCCCCTTGCTTGTGTTCCCTCTCTCACTGTGTCTCTCTGTGTCAAACAAATAAGTAAAAATCTTAAAAAAAAAAAAAAGTGAAAAGTGAAAGTCATGATCATGGATAGGTAATAAGCCTAAAAGACTGCGTATTTACTAAGAGTTCTGTGTGGGGATGCCTGGGTGGCTCAGTTGGTTGGGCGGCTGCCTTCGGCTCAGGTCATGATCCCGGCGTCCTGGGATCGAGTCCCGCATCGGGCTCCTTGCTCGGCGGGGAGCCTGCTTCTCCCTCTGCCTCTGCCTGTCTCTCTGTCTGCCTGTGCTCACTCTCTCTGACAAATAAATAAATAAAATCTTTAAAAAAAAAAAAAAAAAGAGTTCTGTGTGGACACCTGATTACATTCTCTGGACAATTCTTCAGTCCCTTCTGAAAAAGAATGAAAACACTTGTTCCACTCTGTCCCTTTTCCCTGCCCGCACTCCATATCCCCATCACTGAAGCTAGACGAGTAACAGGTTAGGGTCTTACTTGGCTTGCTAATCAGTTACCACTCAGATGCCTTTCAAAATAGTAACTTCAGGGTTGGACTTGTCTTCCACTTGGCCTTATCCTGATTATTAATTAACTTCTACTTAGAAAGTACTAAAATAAGAAAGAATTTCAAGGTCTTAACTTTGGTATTTGAATTTATAATCACTTGGAATTATTGTTCTTCCATTCAAATATATTTTAGGAGCAAATTGTCAATACTTTTGTTTATACCTCTTGTTTTAAAGCTGTTTATTTCTAAAACCTAGAGGAAACCCCCAAATGGAAATAGAGTCGAGACAGCTAATCTCTGGCTTGAGTTACTGGATAAATTTAACAACAAAAGTAGGACTTCTAATCTTGCCAGTTCCGCTAAGCTTTCTTTACATAATACTATTAAGTGACTTAAAAAAAAAAAAAAAAAGCTCAACTCCATGATAGTAGAAAGATTATATATGTATTAATATTTTGTGAAAAAATCATTTTTACTTCATAAACACGATGCAAATTAATTCTATTTCCAGATCAAAATATTTAACATCCCCAATGTTAGGAATAGGAATACAAGATGTCAGGCAAGCCAATGTACAGAAGACACTTTTGCCAAGTAAGGTACACCTATGACCGCAACAAGAATGAAACCTAGAAACATGTGAAAGCAAGGAACCCTTAGTTCATTACTCTTAACTGGTTAAACAGAACTCAAAATGAACTGATGTCCAAGATAAACACATCCATGACTGTAGCAAGAGAAAAAGGATGCAGAGCAAATCAAAACACTCTTCAATGGTAAAATAACTGGCCCAAATACAGTGTTAGCTAACTGCGAAAATAACTGGCCATAAGCAACTTCCAGGGTGACGTGAGAGCAAAGATATATTCGCTGTCTTGTTAAAAATGTTTAATGCCATAGTAATAAATGACTTCTGCTCCTCTAATAGGGGAACAAAACCATGGCTCCATTCCCAGAACTTAGGTACAAGGAGAGGAGACACACTTGAAACTGTTCGTCCCTATGGAAGCACCACGCACAGCGGCCAGAGACAAGAAAACCAGTTTCTAAAGAAAAAACCTCCCAGTGGAAGACAGTCCTCAAACTACACACACAAAAAAAGATACACTATGATTAGTTACATTTCTAAAAGCTACTTCAGATTAAAGATAAGAAAAAAAGGAGACCATGTAATTCAAACATTTTAAGAAACTGGAAAACCTCAAAGTAAATGGACATCTAGTAAAAAGAATCCAGAGTAACCCTCTGCTAGTAAGATTTTTACTATTTCTGCTAAAATTCCACATGGTACAAACTGCATACCTGTTTTACTGAATTCAGTCATTGTCTGCTAAATATTTCCAGTACCAGCAAGCCTCTGCTGTGCTGATGCTTACGCTTACCTCTAGCTGTCACCTCTCACGCTCTTCTAGATAGGAAAGCATCAAGTTTTAAGGAGGCTGTTGCGAGTGCTCATAACCAAAAGTTTTCCAGTGGTTGAACTTTAGAATGGGAAGCTGAGTACAACCTTTACACTTCCCTCACTTTCCAGGAGCTTCTAAAGCAAAGATTTAACTACTTAAAACATGGCCTAATGTTCACCACATGGAAGACAAGTTCAGTAAGTGTTACTTTCTTATTGACAATCTTACTGCACTCATTGACAGAACTGAACAGCAACTTTCATTTCCATAGCATAAATGTTTCAGTCTTCAAAGCCAACATCATTCCCCTACCAGGAACAAAAGCACCAAGAGATGTCAGCAAACTGAGGAGATGAGGAGCGGCAACCCTTTTACCCTCTTGGGCTAGAGCTGCATTTCAGACATTAACTTCCAATTCCACGGAGAGAAAGGAGGACAGACAGGAAGGGGTAGCAGAAGGCTAAAAACTGAGGTTGTTTGGAATTCCAATGAAGAGGTTCTGTAGCTGTTTGAGAACTTGGCTTTGCAAACTACTTTCTCCCGCCAGCGAAAAACCTCCTCCTTAAATTGTTGGAACTTGACCAGAATATCAATCACAGCAGTCCCTGGGACTAATTTGGTAAGGCGGGACTGCATACACAGTAGCCCGTATAGACATAATACATCATGGTTCAAGCAAAAGTCCTGCAAACTCTTAACAGGGGAAAGCTGCTCTTATTTTGCTATATTCTTGAGTTAAATGCATTCTCCTAAAATAGTAAGAAAAACCTCCCCAAGATTATTACTGGTTATTCCAATTCTGAAATACCAGTGGGGCCACTGAGAAGAAAAATAGGAGAGGAAAAGGTAAAACTCCCTTTTCGGTGTCCACGTCTACACGTTGTGACAAACGCACACAGCTGTGTAATCATGCACCGCAATCAAGCGACGAGCAGGTTCATCGCTAAACGTTTAACTCTTCGGAGGGTTTTACAAAGCACAAGTAATCTGTCAACATACTTCGCACGTACGTTTGCTTTTGAAACACCACCTCCTTCCTTTGGAAAAGCAAAGCAATACCCTGCAAGCGATCCCACACGTGTCGACGCGCGGCGGGGGCGAGGCCGCGCAGCGAGTGGCCCGGCTACCCTGCGGCTCGCGTCCCCCGAGGACAAGCGGGGCAAAGGCAGAGTTGCAGCGCCGGAGCCGCGAGGAGGAAGAGTTTACGGCCAGAGTGACAAACTCCAAAGCCCCGAATTCTTCTCCCTAGTAGGGCGCCGAGCGTGTGGACCACGGCCAGGGCGCGTGGGAAGAAAGATGACCTATTTTCAACGCCTGTTTTTATAACTGGAAAGTGAGGGAGAGAAGCGGGGACTGGTCCCCGGCGCCCCGGCGCGCACCTGAGGTCTGGGGAGCTGAGCACAGAAGCCACAGCCTTCACGCGGGCGACCGCGGGGAGGGAAGGAAGGGAGGAAGGAAGGGAGGGAGCGCGAGGCGGGCCGGCCGCACGCACAGCCCAGCCGCCCAGCGCCAGCCAGAGCGCCCCGGGCCCCACCCGGCGAGCGTCCAGCGGCTGCCGCTCCTTGCACCTGCCGCCGCCTCCGGGCCGGGCGTCCCAAGGGGCCGCGGGGCCCGGGCCAGCGCGCCCCCCGCGCCGGCAGAGCCGGGGGCCAGAGGCCGAGCGGCGCCCCCGACCCGCCGGGGCCCCATACCCAGCCCTCCCACCCGGCCCCCGGGGCGCACACCGCCTCCCGCACCTCGCACCTCGGGCCGGGGCGGCCGGCGGGGCGCGCGCAAGACCCTGGCCGAGGGGCGCGGGCCGGGGCGAGGGGCGGCCTCACCGCGCGAGTCTGCCCGCGGGCCGCGCGCGCCGAGGGGCCGCCGCCGCCGGCACTCACCTGCCCGCTTGCCCCCTTCGCGCAGCGGCGGCGGCGCCACACTCGGGCCCGGACCCACCGTCCGCCTCAACCAAGCCCCAGGCGGCGGCGGCGGCGGCGGCCGGACGGGAGGGGCGGGACGGCGGCCTGAGACGGCCCCGCCGCCGCGGCCCAACCCGGCTCCGCCCGCCCCCCGGACCCCGCCCCCGGACCGCCGCCGCCGCCGCCCATTGGCCCGCGGCGCCGACGCATGGGGGCGCCCGTCAGCCAATCAGGAGAAAATAGAGCTCTCCAAAGAGGAAAGTGTCGCCAGTCTCTCCCCGGCCCCTCCCCGCGGGTCTGCGGTCGCCGCGGGCCGGAGGAGGAGCCAGTCGAGGGGGCCATCCTGTCAGTCCCGCCCACCGGGGCGAGAGGGAATTCGGGAGCAACCGAACATGCTAACGGAACTTAGACACGGGAGGCGGGGCCTGAGCCGCCCGTTCCCCAATCAGCGCCTGGAATGGGCGCAGCCCAGCCAATTGTGGCCCCGAAGCTGGCGGGGGTCCGAGACCGCTCTGGCCCGCAGGCCCAATGGCTGGGGAGGAAGCCTAGCAGAACCGTTGGGGGGGGCGGGGCGGGGCTGCGCCCGGTCGCTTGTTTTTCGACGCGGACGCAGCGCGATGACGTGCTTCCCCGACATTCCACGTCCAAGATGGCCACAGTCGGCGAGGAGAGACGTCGCTAAGGGGCTTGCCTGAGGCGAGGGGTGAGTGACCGACGGACCGCGGGCGGCGCCGCTCACCTCCGCTTACTTGGAGGTCGGAGTAGGGTATGACCTTTCTCCTCCATCCACTGGCAGAGTCGCTTTTCTCGGATTCCGCCTCGCTCCGCTATCCCCCGTGCAAACCGAAGTTAGCGGGCGACGGCGGGGCTGCGGGACGGGCTTCGGGAGAGGGTCTGAGGCACGGGCGCGAGGCAGGGAGGCCGGCGCGGACCCTAAGAACAGGCAGCGACCCTCGGACTGAGGGGCGGTTAGGGTTCGGGGACTTTCTAGCAGGTGGGGAGGAGGGGCGGGGGTCTTTCCGCACGCGCAGGCACACGCGGAGCCGCACAAGCGCAGACCACCCACGTCTTCCCACCAGTTCTTTCGCAGCGTGCCGGTCCCTGTGGTGGTTAGGCCTGGGACTTCGGGAATTATTCCGCATCTGGGGTGCTCCGACTTTGGAAGCCGAAGAACCCTGTAGCAGGGTGGGACGGGGAATAAGGAAAAGGCACTTCCGCGGTTAGATTCGTTCTTGCCGAGACGTGGTCCTTAACCGATCCTTTCCTGGGCTTGGTTTGCTACTAAAGGAACTGTCCTTTAGCAAGTTGAGGCCTAAGTCCAGAGCTTGTCTGGAAGCTCAAAAGCGTGGTCGGTAAAGCTCCCTAAATTCGGACTGCCAGGTATACCGAGCCTTCGCTAAATCATCCGACTTCAGGCACGGTTTCTAAGAGCAGTTGATTGAGAGTGGCGGCCTACTGTGTTTTTAAGGTAAACTTGGTAATGCTCGTGTGTCTTGCTCTAAATCGCTCTTTAGAGCGATCTAGCCTAGTGCCTTTCAGTTGTAGGCGCTCATTAAAGGTTTGTGGGCATGATGTTGCTAGAATGAAAACTCCAGGAGCACCTAGAACACCGCGTGAGGTGTAGTAAGCTTTCTAGATTGCTGGATGACGGTAGTAGTGCTGGTATTGGTAGACGTTTTGTCAAGATTGTTAGTGTCCTTGGGATCTTCCCTGTTAAATAATCTTGACTATAAATGTAAGAGTTATCCTGGATTATTTTATTTTCTTCAGAGTGAGAACTACTGATATCTAATTTTAAGGGGGGAGGTTGTTGTCTCATTTTGATTATATTGCGATGCATTATTCAAACATATTAGTTGATTTTTTTTGGTTGATTCTTGCATAAAATATACTTAACATTTGTTTCATTTTGAAAATGTAGTTTGTGCCAACAAGCAGTAAAGAAACATTCTAGTTGCTAATAAGGCCCTCAAATGCCACTTCTGAAATTGAATGTCCTGAAGAAAAAACTGGTCATGGTTCTGGCCTACTAAATGAACTACTTTACTTCAGGAGATTATGTTCAAAAGCATGGAGTTCGCTGAGGAAGAAAAACGTTTTGTTTGCTTTCTCTAAAAGCTGGGTAAGGACAACCAACCAAAAGGAATTAAGTGCAAGGTAATTTAAGTTCAAGGTCATGATCTCAGAGTTCTGGGATCCAGCCCCACATTGGGCTCTCTGCTCAGTGGTGAGCCTGCTTCCCCCTCTCTCTCTGCCTGCCTCTCTGTCTAGTTGTGATTTCTGTCTGTCAAATGAATAAATAAAATCTTTTAAAAAAATATTAAGCCGGGTTAAATCCAGTTCATATTTTTAGGGTCAGATAAATTATATACCAGAGTACTCACAGGTAAAATTGTAAAATTGTTGTTCATAGGTTTTGAGGAATCAAAAAAAACACAGTTAGTGAGAAGACCGGAGTCTGGTAAATGTCTCATTGTTCGCAGAGAACAGTTAGATGGATGGCTCTTGGATGCTAGAACTTGTTAAAATTTGGGGGATTATTTTGGGGAGAGCAAAAAGAGTTTGTGAATACTTGGGAGAGGAGAACTGATTCCCTCAGACTGGCTGAGGTTTAACTAAAAAAAGCCAGGCGACATACATCTAATTACTTTTCTTAGAAGTTTACTGTACCCTGGTGGTGAATGAGGGATTGTTAGACATGGATCCATTCAGTTTTCTTCAGGATCCTGAACGTAATCTCTCTCTCTTTCCTAGTAGGCACAAGAGATAAATGTGCACTGGGTAAGGCCTTTTTGGATGGATTTATATCCATTCCAATTACTGAACCCAAAATGTTGATTAATGGTTTGATGTCAGCCTGAAGAGAGGTCTTCAGAGATGACCTAGAGGGCTCTGGTCTTACGCTTTCTTATTACCAACTTTAAATATATGAGGCATGCTTCTCAAATTAATCAATGCACTCAAAACGTGTAGCTATAAAGAATCCTTTAAAGTTGAAACAACAGACCAAAACTAACAAGATGTACATTTGCCAAGTTGAATTTACAGAAACTCAATTACGTGAATTTGAGATAAGGAAGACTTGACTTGAAAAAAAGGATTCTAGGATGTAATGTTCCATATGTGGAAGGGAAGTATAGAATTTTCCCCAGATTGAGGGAAAGCAGTATTTTCGTCTAATGACAAATTGTAGCTCTACCATTTAAGACCTTTGTGAATTAGGCAAGTTGTTTTTTGTCTCTTCAGTTCTGTTTTCTCCGTGATAAATTACAAGGATAAGAAAATAGAGCTTGCAGGCATGCTGTGTCTCAATGGGCACACAATGGACATGGTGCTGAATATTGGTACTCCCTTCCCCCATTTGCTATGAAGATCATATAAAAAGTGCTGTTTTCCATTTTGGTTGCTAACGTTTAGGGGTTATCTTGAAACACTAAAAACCATGTTGAGAAAATGGAGATGTTTGTTTACCCTGGAGAAGAGAAGGGACTGGAAAAATTCTCTTCACATATTCAAAAGGCAATCAGATAAGGGAAAGATATTTTCAAGGCTTAGAGAGCAAGGAAGGAGCTTCAGAGCGATGTTGAAAGGTAGAAAAATCAATATAAGATTAATACAAGAATTAAGGTGCAATGCTATAGGCTGCCTGGTAAACGATTAACATCCCATTAATAAAAGTGGCCAGATGAAGGTGAGTGAGTGACCAAATATTACTGTTATTTCAGAGAGAATTTCCGTACTAAGTGAGAAGATTGATTAGTGACTTATACTGTTGTTTCCAACTTGTAAGTGTTCATAATTTTAAATTTAAAAATGCATTTATTCTTTCATCGTGTAAAATGATGCATCCAAAGCACATTCCTGAAAGGTGTTGCCAAAATGCTTTGAGATGCTACTTGTTTATTGAGAGATTTTTACTTTGTGGAGCTCATAAACTTCTCTGTCATTTTCACAGTAATCATGAACTGCTAATGAGAAAACCTGTAACTTTAGGGTCTTGTGAAAAAATGAAGAGTAATCGGAAACAGGGTTATAGAACTGATGTAAGAATTTTTTCAGGGGGATGAATGATTCAGAGGACTGTTTTTATTCCGTTTGTGTACATTTATTTTCACTTCCTCTCAGGTATTGTTGGTTTGGCCCCTGAGTCTAAAGGCACCTACACTGGATCGTTAGCATGGGGTTTGGCCACTGACAGCAAGGCACAACAGGCTTGAAATCTGTTTGTGGTTTATCTGCTGGGGACTGGGATTTTCTTCCATTCATGTTTCACCCACACTGGGTCCCAGCCCTTATCCTCACTGCCCCCATCCTCTCAGTGGGTGTCTTGGCACTCTACTTCCCAGTGGAGTTTTATGACTTATTTCCTCCCCCTTAAATGAGTTTTTTCCAATATCTTCCTCAAACTTTTCCTTCCCTCTGTCTCAGAAAGAGCTTCCTTCCTAAGGTTAACTTTTTAAGCTATGCTTTCCATGATCCCTTAGCGACTGAATCCCTCAGTGGCTTATTCAGTCTCTAGTGGCTCTTTTCCTTCTTGCTTCAAACGTCTTCCTTCTACTTTATGCTGAGTAAACAAGAATAACCTGTTTCATAGCCTATTCATTCCTTGCCCCTGTAGCCTTCCTTCTCCCCCATTGCACTTCTGCAAAGATTTATATGTTGCATGTGTATATTTCCGCTTTATTGAGATGGTTCACATACCATACAAATCACCTGTCTGAAATAGTGTATAAGTCAGTGGTCTTTAGTACAGAGTTTTGCAGCCATTGCTTTCACTGTCTCTAATCACCAAAGTAACCTTTCCTTAATTCTTGGTTCTTTAACATTTTTTTAAGCAATCGTCACTGTTGACTACCACATCTGGCTTATGGCCAGTATCCCTTGGTTTCTCTTGCAGTTGAAGTCGCAGATTTCCCACCTCTTTGACCATTCCTTCCCTTTCTTTCCTTTACTGATTCTCCCGCTTCTTCCAGTTCTGTTCCAGACCCCAATCCGTGTTCACTCTCCAGCCCTCCACCTGTCAACATGACTTTAGTTGTCAATTCTGTATAGATGAATCCCAAATAGATGTGTTCTTTCAGATTTCAGCGGTCCCGTTTATGTGTCTGATGGGTGTTTCCACTCAAATGTCTTATGTCTTCAAACCTAATATTTTTGGAAACAGACTTCTCCCTGCCCCAGGTCCTCCCCCATCAAAACCATCAAAACTAACTCTTTCTCTTCCCTTTTTTTTTTTTTTTCTTTCAGTATTACCTTTTCCGTCAGGCAAACAAACTTGAAATCATCTCTTGCCACTTTTTTTGCCCCACAGCTGATTGTGGCGCTTCCTCTTTTATTCAACACCATCTTGTGAGGACAAAGCCTTCACCGTTTCTCCAACAGCTGCTAGAATCTCCTAAATGGTTTTCTTCCTGCAAATCTCCGAACAGCCTCTGCTTCATCCATCTCTCCCCTTACCATATCTTATTATTTTTCATGGCACTTGCTACTCCCTGACAAGTAATAACATACTTGTTTTCGCTCTGTTTCTACCACTACAGCATGAACTTGTGGTAGGGCAGAGACCTTGCCTCTTATTTCCTGCTGTGTCTTTGAGGCCTGGCTTGTAGTAAACACTCAGTAAATAGTTGAATGAGTAACTACATGCAGAGCTGTTGAGTTAATGTATCTTCAAGTAGTATTCCCAACTGGTGTACTATGAATAAGGTACAGATAGTTTGAGATGTTGATTCCCTCAAGACATTTGGCCACTTGCTTTCTGTTCCACAAGAATGTGCATGAATGTTTGTTACTATTAATAATGAAAAACCAGAAATTCCTCAAATCTTCGTTCACAGTAGAATGGATAGGTAAATTGTGTTTAATTCATAGAATGGAATACTGTACAACAGAGTTTCTCAACTTCAACACTTGATATTTTGGATCAGTTAATTCTTTTTGGAGGGTTGTTTCATGCCGTGGAGAATGTTTGGCAGCATTCCGGGCCTCTACCCACTAGATGCCTGCAGCAGCTCCCTAGTTTTGACAACCAAAACTGTCTCCAGATATTGACAATTGTCCCTGGGGAACAAATTGCCCTTGAAAATCAGAACGAATGAATGAATAGTGTGCTTTATGCAACAACAAGGATAAACCCCACAAACATAATGTTGAGCAAAAGAAAACAGTTGAGACAGAGCGACACCCTGCCATTCCACAGTCCTTCAGAAACCTGCAAGACTAGTTGCTGGGAATAGACGTCAAGATAGTGGTTATCTTTGGGGGACTCGGGATTAGAAGAGGATTAAGGAGAATGCCCGGGATGTTGGCAATATTCTGTTTCTCAGTGGGATGGTGTTACACAAAGGTGTTCACTTTGTGAACATTAGTAAACCATACACTTAAAATTTTCTTTCTCTATGCTATAATGCGTTTACACATTGTTTGAATTTATAAATTCATAAGCAGGCATTCTTTGGCTGCTGAGAGAGTCTGATCCAGAGGGGATAAGGAGGACCTGGTCTGGTAAGCAGTCTGACCTGAGTCTCTCCCACTTTTTGTGAAGTGAAAGAAGAGTACAGGGACTACTTGTTTACCTGTGGTCTAGACCAGAAACCTGGTCATGTTTTACTATCTTTACTGTGCAAGCCTGCGGTGTAGCTGAACTGTTTGTGAGTAAATTGCAGACATGATACTTTACCCCTAAATACTTCATTCAGCCTGAGAACAGTCATTTTTGTATATAATCACAATATCATTATTACACTTAAGAAGTTAACAGTCCCTAATAGCCTCTAATATACAGTCCATATTAAAATTTCCCTGCTTGTTCAAAATTCCTTTTATAGCTTTCTTTTTTCTTTAAAAAATAAGGATCCAATCAAGATTCACATATTAGTTTGAACATTTTGCTTCTGTAGTCTTTCCAGATCTAGGACAGTTCCTCCCATCTTCTTGCTTTTTCATGACTCTTTTGAAGCGACCAGGTCAGTCATCTGGTAGTGTCCCATTTCAGGATGTGACTAATAGTTTCCTTGTGCCATTTAACTTGTTCTTCTACTCCCAGCATTTACTGTAAACTAGAAGTTAGGTTTAACCAAGGTAGTTTGTTTGGATATAGCTTGAGCTTTCTGGAGGTAAGAATCCACAGGTGGTTGGTATTTGCCAAGCTTGATTGTTTTTGTTAAGGTAAAGGTACTTTTTTCCACAATAACTAATACCAGTGCTAACAAAGTAGACTCATGGATCTTTTACAATCAATCCTTGCAGTTTTTCTTTTTAATATTCACATTCCCTGAGTTTGTCCAGTGAGAGCTGATGCTGGCTCCTGTGTCTTTTTATAAGCTTCCATTAGTCTGAACACATCCCAGGCAGACCCCTACCCTGAACCAGAAAGGAGAACAGAGACCTGGTTCCTTTTAGAGGGTAACAAGATGTGGGCCCTGATGTGTTTCTGACTATGGGAGTGTCATTGCTTCTAGATATTTCCAGTGGACAGGGCTAAGATATATATATAGATATAGATATCTATATATGTGTGTGTGTGTATTAGCCATGATTTATTGTGATATTTTCAATTAAAATTTGACCTTACAGGTTATCCCTTAACCTTTGATCTTGTGCATATATGTTTCCTTTGAGCTGAAAATCTTGATTCCTAACAACATTAACATTTATATATCTTTGCTTTATCCTACAGTAGAGACACACACACACACACACACACTTAACAGTATGAATGCCAGTACTAACAAAGCATTACTGGGAAAGTTTAGGATTTCTTTGCAGTTCTTTAGTCCTTAGAATATATCTCACTCAGAATGGAACAAGATCAGGAATTACTTAAGATGATTTTCTGGTGGTTTTGTTTCCTATTTGTTTTACACTGGCTTTATTTTGAGTTTTAGGGTTTGCTTTTTTCTTTTTAGTTAAGTTCATGAATATGTTCAGTATTTACATGATTTGAAAGCAAAGTTGCAGAAGGACTCCTAACCCAGCCTGTAAGAGCTGCTTCCAGGGGCGGTAGCTGGAATCGTTTGGGCAGCAGAATAAATAATGATCATATTGGATTATAACTCAAAGAATGAAACAAATATTATTGAGTCCATACTAATATAAGGAAATGATTGAATAAATAAATGAGGAAGAAGGAACAGATCTTTCTTTAAAAAGAAACCAGATAACGTTGAAGGAAGAAAGGAAATCGAAAGCCATCATTAGAGCACTGCGGTAATTGTTGCAGGCAAACTCCTCCAGTGAATGCTGAAATTAATAGGCAAAATTTTAAGAAAAACAGGTAATTTGCTTAGTATTTTGCATTGCAAAATGTTTTCTCTAAAATGCTTACTAATTACTGTGGTAATGATAACGTGTGTCCCCACATTCTTTGATACCCCTCCTTCCAGGAGATGTAGCCTAATTCCCTGCCCTGTAGGCCGGGCTAGACCTTGTGATTCATTTGTAAGGAATCGAAAATGGCAAGGAGAAAATAGTGGCTCACAGTGAGAAACTGGGCACAACCTCATCTTCACCAAGTGTTTCTGGTTCATATCAGCAGGAGGATGTGAGGTGAGGTGAAGGGCACGTCAGCTCTGTGCCAGTCTTCCTCGGAACTCCAGGGTGTTCCTGGGAAACATCAGACAGACCTAAACCAAAGACATTTCAGTCACCCTAGGTTCTCTTCAGAACTGGTGAGCTCGTGAAAAACCAGGAAAGACTGAGAAACTCTTACTAGAAGATACTAATATGGCTCCTAAATGCTGTGTGGCATCCTGGATTAGATCCCGGAACAGAAAAGGGATTTTTGGAAAAACTCAAAGTTTGCATCAAGGCTGTAGTTGATAATGTACTAAAATTAATGTCTTAGTTTTGGTAAATGTACTGTGGCTGCATAAGATATTAACATTGGAGGGAACAGAGTGAAGGGTATACAAGAATTTTCTCCTGTCTTTACAGCTCTTCTGTAAATCTATAATTATTTTCAAATAAAAGATATCTTAAAAAGTCAAAGCTGTTTAAAAAGGTATACCCAGAGAAGTACTGCTCCCATCCCTGTCCTTTCCACTCTGTTCTTCCCTGTTCCCTAGAGTAACCTTTTCTTTGTAATGAGTTAGAAAAAAGAAAAAATAGAGATGTCTATTCTAATTTCTCCTCTTTTCTTACATGTATACTAGCAGACTCTCTACACTATCTTGTATCTGGCTGATCCTGGAAATGTTTCCTTACCAGTACTTAAAGAAAGATCTTTTTCAGTCTCTTAATACCTGCCTGGTACACCATTAGTGTTGATGTTAACTATTTTATTCAGCCAGTACCCTTTTGAGGGACATTTGGGTTGTTTACAGTTTTTGCTATTATAAATGACATTTTTGTGAAGAATCTTGTGCATATGTTGTTTCATACTTGTAATGGTATTTTCAGAGTGGATTCTTCGAAGTGGGATTACTAAGTAAAAGAGCAAACGCTTATGCAATTTTGTTAAGTATTGCCAAATTCCCCTCTGTGAGAGTTGTTCCATTTTGTGTTCCCACCAGCGCTATAGGAGATCGCCTGCTTCTCCCTGGCCTTGCCAACAGAGTAGTCACGCTTTTAGATTTTCTGCCAGCTATGAGTTGAGAAGTCTATCCCAGTATGACATCTGAGTGTGAATTCTTCATATGTACTGATCATCTCATTGTGCCCTTTGCATATTTACCTAGGCTAACTGACCTCCCCCCAACCCCCAGTCATTGCCCAGTTCTGTCACACACACAAGTACAAGTTAGTTGAAGAAGATTGCGCTTCTCCTTAAACTTAATTTCTTCCTTTTGGAGGAACGATCAGATTTTTAGGGTTCCCAGGTACAAGGAGAGGAGGGATGTACTCAGCCTGCTGCATCACCTTTCCCGCCAGAAATGAGGCAGCACACAGAAGAGGTTAGGCTTCCAGATTAACTGATGCCTCTGGCCCAGACCCTAGGGAGGGAACAGCTGTATTCTTGCTGAGCAGACCAACCTGGTTCGAACGGCCTCTTTAAAATCCTTCCGCTGACCTATTTGAAAATTGCTGTTCTCTGATCACATTTACAGTTTACATATTCCAGTGGTCTGTTGATGAGATTCCTTATTTTTAATTTTCTTTTCTCAACGGGACCCCCTTTTTTTTTTTTTAAGATTTATCCATTTGCATGCACGAGAGAGAGCGCGTGCGCATGCATGCGTGCACACAAGCGGGGTGAGGGGCAAAAAGAGAAAGAGAATCTCAAGCAGACTCTGCTGAGCACGGAGCCAGACACAGCTTGATCTCCTGACCCGAGATCACTACCTGAGATGAAAGTAAGAGTTGGACACTTAATCCACTGGGCCACCCAGGCACCCCAACTGACACTTTTAGAGAAAAAGAGGATGAGAAAGCTAGAACATATTAAAGGAACTCCTCCTTCCCTTGTGGGCCACCTCTTTCCACCTGCTCCCTCAAAATCACTGTACCCATACCTGATTTGTACTGCTCAGTTCAGTGACTCATGCAGATCTGAAATCATCCAATCTGGTGGCTTTCTTTTTCTTTTTCTTTTTTAAAGATTTTATTTATTTGACAGAGAGAGACACAGCGAGAGAGGGAACACAAGCAGGGGGAGTGGCAGAGGGAAAAGCAGGCTTCCCGCCGAGCAGGGAGCCTGATGTGGGGCTCGATCCCAGGACCCTGAGATCATGACCTGAGAAAGCAGATGCTTAATGACTGAGCACCCAGGCGCCCCTCGGGTGGCTTTTCTAAGTGAAATGAGTAAACCAAAAAAGCAAAATTTTGATTGGGTGGTAAATGGAAGAGATGGGTAATTTTAAAGCATAAGTCTTTTTAGTGGGGTAAGACAGGCCTAGGTTTTACTGAAGAACAGAACTAGACCAGCGTGAGGGGATTGGGTCTGCTGAAGAAAGGCAGAAAGGAACAAGAGATGGAAATGCTTTTCCTTATAAGCTACCATGAAATTTGGAATTTATTATCCTGTGGGTCACTTAGGTGTTAAGTTGGCTTTGGAGGTGAACCTGGGCTTGTATCAGTCATTCAGTAGTGTTGCCTCTCTGGGAAATTTTGTTCCAAAGTTAAGTATAATCTGTGACTGTAGACTATTTATAATAATCGGGATTGTTTAATATGGAAAGTTCCTTTCCTGCTTTGCTGTTGCTTCTCTTTTAGGATTCTAACATTTTCAGAAAATCTTTTGGAAAGAACAAGTCTACTTCAATAAATGAAGGAGAATAAAGAAAATTCAAGCCCTTCAGTAACCTCAGCAAACCTGGACCACACAAAACCATGCTGGTACTGGGATAAGAAAGACTTGGCTCACACACCCTCGCAGCTGGAAGGACTCGATCCAGCCACTGAGGCCCGGTACCGCCGAGAGGGGGCTCGGTTCATCTTCGATGTGGGCACACGCTTGGGACTGTATCCTGGGTCTCCCTGGAATCTGTTACAGACAGGCTCCCCACCGCACCACCACCAAGAATTAAATTAGATATTATAGACAAAGTATATAGTACTGTCTCTGTACTGAAACAGTTCTTAAATTTTTATTTATTTATTAAGTTTTTATTTGATAGAGACAGCCAGCCAGAGAGGGAACACAAGAGGGGGAGTGGGAGAGGGAAAAGCAAGCCTCCTGCGGAGCTGGGAGCCCGATGTGGGGCTCTATCCCCGGATCCTGGGATACCCTGGGATCATATCCTGAGCCGAAGGCAGACACTTAACAACTGAGCCACCCACGTGCCCTTAAATATTTTTATTTAAATGTTACTTCTCATTTACTTGGCTCTTCAGGGGTTTTCTGTTTCCCATTCATCATTTAAATGTGTAGAGTTAGCCACTGAGTGAGTGGCCACCAGGCCCAGTGACTGTAGTAGAAGTGTACCTAAAGGAAGGTGAAGCCCGGCCTTGTTATAAGTGTAAACTTCAACTTGCTGATTGCTGTGTCTGACACCCTAAGATCCCCATCTGCCCACTTGGCCACAGATAGTATGTACTTTAACACTGAGTTTGTTTTTATTATTTGTCTTTATTTTTCTACTTTTAACTAAAAACACAACCAATAAAAATTCTTGGTAAAGTACTTAACCAGAACAACAGTCACTATGACACCCTGGCAACTGGAATAATTTACTTTCATCGCTTCTATATGTTTCATTCCTTCAAGCAATTCCCAAGATATGTAAGTGTTTGAGTTTTATTATAATTTTCTATCACATGTTACTGTTTTCATAGTTTAGTGGACTGGTTATAGTCTCTTTTTACTCTGTTTTTCCAGAAAGTATTTATTTTTGTATAATACATGCTATCTATAAGCAATCAAGTTGGGAGTTTTTTGTTTTTTTCCAATTAACTATATTTAAATCTTTTTTTATTTAGGCCACTGTGGACCATAATCATATTGTACTTTGTGTGGAATTTACTTCCTCCTTACCTTTCACAAGATAAATTTGGGCTTATAATTGGGACCCCCCTAAAAAAGGCTAAGATGGAAGAGAAGTTCTTTATGCCGTATCACTCATTCTTCAGTTACTCCTTAAAAATGCCGTATATCTTATACTCTTTGGAGAGTCAGACAGGGAACCTGCCTCAAGTAGCCAGGATACATAGTATGACATGTACAGAACACATGGTCAGTAGTGAAGCCATAGGAGAGGTAAGGAAGGAAGGCTGGCGCATTCAAAGGAGAGGTTAATTACGTTTTAGAGGGATTAGGGGAAAACGCCAGCGAGAAGTTGCCGGCAGTTAGGTAAGCCTTGACTGCTCGTAGGGCGTATACATGCCAAAATGGGGCAGAGCAGTCAGTCCCACAGAAGCTGGAATGAGCCTAGACACCAGAAAGCATGCTGTTCAGTGTCAGCCCAGCCAGGGGTCCATCTGGCAGGAAGGGGATGGTGGAGAGGGAAGATGGGTCAGCCCACAGTGAGCCTTGAAAGCCAGACCAGGGAAATCTGACTTCAGTAGGTAGACTGTGAGCATCGAAGGATTTCAGGAGGAAGACGACAGACGTCTTACCGGGAAATTCGTCTGTTGGAGATCCTTCCTCTTACAATTTTACTGAGTTTTGTACACGTCTTCCACACTCGTTTGTGAAGTTCTAGAGGAAGGAGCCTGTAGCAGAATCAGCTTGCTGCCCCGCACAGCGTCTGACACCCACTGCGCTCAGGGTCCCGTGGACAGGGGCGTGCCGAGGAGGCAGGCACAGGCAGAGAACAGCCAGAAGCCGAGCAGCGAGAGGCCGGTAGTGTAGGGACTGCATGAGGGTCCGGGCAGCTGCAGCAGGGAGAGAAAGTGTGGGCAGTGGTGTCAAGATGGATTCCACAGGACAAGCATTTATTGTGCTCTTTTTCTGCAGCAAAACTCACTATTCAGGGAGCCATTATCTTTAAGACTGCGATATAAAATGACAGTTTGTTCCTGTGAGTCTTCTCCTTCCTGGCATCTACTTTGTTTACATGTTGTTTTCTTTAGAAAATTAGGTTTAAAATAATTTATGAAGTCAAATTGGGAAGGCCAAAAATCCTTGCTTCTGTTTCTCTGTGAGTTATGTTAGCAATATCTCAAGAGATTTTGTCTCCGTTTTAGGTGACGGGAGCCTGTTGTCTCTTTCTGGCTGGGAAAGTAGAAGAAACGCCAAAAAAATGTAAAGATATCATCAAAACAGCTCGTAGCTTATTAAATGATGTACAATTTGGCCAGTTTGGAGATGACCCAAAGGTAAGAATCTTAACTTCTTGCCTTCAAATCTGGATTTCTCGTAGTGGCATTGTGGTAAAGTTCCTTGTGTGGCCCCTGGATCTGCCAGTCCCCTGAGCCCTGGGGCCCTATGCAGAGGGTGCTCATACTTGCTTCTGTCAGAGGAAGGAAGATAATGGGGCCTACATTTAAAGCACTTGCTAATGCCCCGTGCTGGGTACTTTGGGGGGCCAGAGCACGTTGGATATGCACAGAAGTCCCCTCATGACCATTAGCACTGCTAGACCCAGAAGTGGTTTGGTTTCTTCAGTTCAACAATGATGGCAGGGCCCCGTCTCCAGCCAGCCTCTGGGCAGGCAGAAAGTACAGATGATAGATGGACATGCACTTGGGTCTGCCTCTGCTGTGTGTCTTTTTGCTTCCTAAGAATGTTGGCAAGTATTAACATTTGCTGCTATTTTCAGACACTGAGACACTGCTATTGGACATGCCATCCATCCTGTCCCTTCCTCACAGTCCCTGACAGTGTCAGGAAATGGTACTAAGATAGTTGTACACATGCTGTCACTAGGTCTAAGAAGGCCACTGTCAGAGCCCAGGGGCAGCTTTCCTCCATCCTTGACTCTTGCCAGGGTCCCCCCATTGTAACCCTTACGGCTCCTGTGTGTCATGCTTCACAACAGTCATTGCAGCTGGTGGTGGGATAGATTTTAATCAGATAATCACGCAGAGAACCGCCCGCTTGTCAACTGTAAGAGCGAAGACCATGTCTGTTTTACCTGGCGCCTGGCACAGAGGCTGGGCAGGGTGGGCACTCAGCAGCTGCTTGTTGAATGAATGACAAACTCAGTGGCGCAGGTAGGGCAGAGCTGACCAGGGCAGGGAAGTTCAGCCCCGTCCGCTCTTGCTTTTCCTCCCGTGCTGCTGCTGCCCGCCACAGTAGACACCGCTGTCTGCCAAGCAGTGCTGATAGGTGTGTATATTAAAACATGTTCGTTCTCCTTGCTTCAAGGAGGTAACAGAGGCTCAGAATGCTTTTGCATGTATTGTGACTGCGATGAATACTCACAACTGTATAAGTATTGTCAATATGGCTAACTCTGTTCCTTGTACTGGTTTATAAATCTGTTCACCTGTTTATGAAAATGTGAGTCTGTTAGGAATTCTTGCTAACAATGATCAAAATGCAGTTTAATAGAAGTAATGTAACCATCGGATCCCTGTGGGTGTCTGATTCTGATGCCGTAGCAGACAGCTGTGGGAACGTGTTACGGGCATGTGCAGCACACTGGTGTGTGTTGTCCTAGGTGCCTTTGGAGAAGTCCCCTTTGACTTCAGCGTTTACCCAGTCACTCTACTTTCAGACCCGGAAACCAGGACCTGGTCATACAGAGTGAGGTAGAGGGCCTGCAGCTCCAGGGCCCCAGATGTTGGGAAGAGGGGAATGGCCATGCTATTCAGACTTTTACAGCAGGGCCCAGCCTGTCCCAAGTGGACAAAGGGGCTTTGAAACCTTCCCCTCTTTCCTATCATGCATATTCTCCCCAGAAATGATCCGGAGTACAAGGCCACGGGAAAGTACCCTGGACCTGGGAGGAGTGGAGCTACCATGGAGGACATTTCCTTCGCTTGAGAGGAGAGTGAGCAGGCCCGTTATTTGGGGGAGGCAGTGTAAGCAATTAGGAAAAAGAAGATCGTGGCTCATGTGGGACGTTTTTGCCTTAATTTTGCTTTGCTTCAACTGTGTGGTCCCCCCCCCATCATATTAATTTCTCATGTGTTCAGCAAATACTTATTCCAGCCACTGTGTGAGGCACTAGACCTAAAACAGGTGGCAAAATAGACGTGGCCTTTGCCATTCTTGAGCATTTTATAGTGGAGTTGAGATAGATTTTAATGAAATAATCCCATAACTATCTGATTATGAGCTGTGGTGAATGCTATAAAAAGATTATTTAATAGTGTAGTGAGGGCATTCAACCTGGGAACCTGGACAGGTCCCCCCAGACAAGCGTTGTGGGGCTAAGGGAAGATTCCCTGAGGAATTATGCTGCACACAGACCTATCATTACCCCATTACTTGAATATTGGAAACATAAAGGGAGGCCAGGCCTCGGGCTATCCTGTAATACTGTATGGGCCACAGCCTCCAAACCTGTAGGTGCACTTGGTGAAAGACTGTTTCTAAATTTAGAAGGCATGGTGAGACTTCTGGGAAACAGGTAGTGACAAAACCAGGCAAAAACACACCAGGGTTAGCAGGATGTTTTATATTGTGGGGAAATTTATGAGCTGGTAGAAAGCGTTCTTGAGAGAATGCTTGTGGCGCTAGGGTGGAAGGACCTTTGTGCTGCCATGCTGCTTGGAATAGCTAATCTGGGAGAACCGTCTGTGTTCTGTCGAGTGAGGCCAGACCTCAGTGGGAAAGCCCGTTCCCGGCTCGGTCTTCTCTTTCTGGAGTTAATGGTCTTGTGCACCTGTTGGTGATGGGATTTCGGGCCTCTACCAAGCCCTGTCTTCCGAGGTGTAAACAAGTCATTGTCAGGGCAGACCACATTGACTGGGATGCACCTTGTCTTTCAGTGCCGGGTGTGGCCAGGCAGCACAGAGACTGGGCTCAGGAAGTACCTATTTGTGGGTGTTAACTAGTTCCCGAGCACAGTGAAAGGGGAGATTCCATTTACAACAGCAACAGTAAAGTAAAATGTCTGGAATGAAGCCTTGTAAGAAACTGTGGAAACCATGGGAGCTGAGGGAAGGAACTTAAAACCACTGAAGGAATGAAAAAATTCCAATAAATAAGTGTTTGATAAGAAGATTCAAAGTTAAAAATCTCCATTTTCCCTAAATTGTCCTAGGACTTGATGAGTTCCCGGTCAGAACACTGATAGCTTCCTTTTCTTCTGGACTGATACTAAGTGAAACGGTACTAAAATGAAGTGTGGGGGATTGCCCCTCGTCATTACTGCCAAGATGACCAACAAAAGAAGGAACAGTGTTGTGCCAAAAAGCACCGTGGCTACGCGCAACCTGTTCACCACACCAGCTGCACCCATTGTGTGCCCAGGGACAGTGCCATCAAGAAGTTCATTCTTGGAAGGGCACCTGGTTGGCTCAGTCGGCTAGGCATCTGACTCTTGATTTCAGCTCAGGTCGTGATCTCTGGGTTGTGGGACCGAGCCCAGCAGCAGCTCCTCGCTGACCATGGAGCCTGCTTAATCCTCCATCTCTCCCTCTGTCCCTCCCCGCACTCATGCACGCGCACTCTCTTTCCCTCTCTAAAAACAAAAAAAAAATGAAGTTCATTATTGGAACCAAAGCAGTGGCCGCCACTGTCAGGGACATTTCCAGAATGAGTGATTTCTGAGCCTTTGCCCACCCATGCTGTATAGGAAGCTCCTTTCCTATGTGAGACAGGCATTGTTCTCACGACTCCTGGAAGGACCAAGTGCCTCCACCCCGTGTAGACCCTCAGGTGCTGCCCTACAACCTCCACCAAAGCCCATGTGAGAGCCAAGTCATTATTAAGACTGAAGAAAAACTGTCCTCTGGAAACAGGAAAATGAAAATTATACTTAAAAAGTACGTAGGGGGGTGACATGCGAAAACAAGGAGTAATGATTAGCACCCTCCCTTCCAAACATGACATTCCTTTGATCCTCGGACAGAAGGAGACAAACAGACGAGTGGTCAGAAAAGGTTTTGTGTGTGTGGACAGGGACAGGTTAAGAATGTAGTTTGCTAGAAGAGAAAGTGACGACATACTCTGTAAAAACACACATGCTGTGTATGTACGTATCAGATACTGAGTCTGAGTTTGCATGAACCTGCTTCATCGTCATTGCTTATTTGCTTAAACTTTTCAGTAGAAATCCCTGAAGGATTGTGGTTTTTGATGGAAGTCTGGAAAGAAACTAAAGTTAAATTGTCTATAAAGTGAAGGTCTGTTTTGTAAGGGGGGGCTCATATATGGAGAGTAATGACATTTCTGGGGTGCCTGGCGGGCTCAGTTAGGGGAGCCTACAACTCTTGGTTTGAGCCCCATGCTGGGTGTAGAGATGACTTTAAAAAATAAAATCTTTTGAGGCTCCTGGGTGGCTCAGTGGGTTAAAGCCTCTGCTTTTGGCTCAGGTCGTGATCCCGGGGTCCTGGGATCGAGCCCCATATGGGGCTCTCTGCTCAGCAGGGAGCCTGCTTCCCTTCCTCTCTCTCTGTCTCTCTGCCTACCTGTGATCTCTGTCAAATAAATATCTTTTTTTAAAAAAATCTTTTAAAGATTAAATATAATGTTTCTAAGAATGTTTCCAGTGTTTTTTAAAAACCAACTTCGATTGTTTCATCTTCCTCCTTTTAGTGCTTTTCAGAATTTCTCTTTGTCTCTGAGCACGGTGAAAGCCTGGGGGGCAGAGGAGAGAAGGAATGAAAAAGAGACGCTAAGATAGAGCTAGAAGAGAGGAAGCTGAATGTGGCTTCAGACCTGTGATGGAAATCATATCCCAACAGTTGTTATTTTATTTTTAGGAAGAAGTGATGGTCCTGGAGAGAATCCTACTCCAGACCATAAAGTTTGATCTACAGGTGGAACACCCATACCAGTTCCTCCTCAAATATGCAAAACAACTCAAAGGTAAGGGGGGAAAGTTACTTAAAGAACTTTTCACTGAGAAATCAAGTCTTTACAATGATTTGGTGGCATTCAGATCATGCTTCTCAAAAGAGGAAAGCAGAAGAGTTGGGTATGTGAGCGTGCGTGCCCGGGACATCAGGCTCCCAGACAGCCCGGTATGATAGCTGTTAGTACCGCTTCCTGTCAGCTATAGACAGATTCTGCGATTCAGTTGCCAAGTGATAGGAGGCAGGAAAATGAGTCAGAATCTTTTAAATAGCCTAATAAAATCTGCCTTGGAGCAGGCTTCCCATAAACGGTGGTTCAGCACAGGTCATGTGGGAAGAGAGCAGATAGGACTCAGACCCACCCGTGTGCCCTCCGTTCCCAGGCCCTTTACTGTGTGTTGGGACGATGCTGAGCGCAGAGTGGACTTGAACTAAATGCTGCTTTTTAGGCACTCTCTCACTGTTCTTATCACTACTAATTTGCCTTTTTCTTACTGTTTCTAGGTGATAAAAACAAAATTCAGAAGTTGGTACAAATGGCATGGACATTTGTAAATGACAGGTACATGTGTTCAAGTGTCGATCTAATTGTAGTTCTTAAAATAGGCAGGGGCTTTATGGCTGATTGAATCCAGGCTCCCTAGTTTGTGTCGAGGACTCTGACTCACCCAGCCTGAAGGGCCAGCTAATGGCAGAGATCGGGCCAGCGTCCAGGAGTTCGGCTTCCCAGCAGAGGGATGCATGGCCATGTCTGGATAGAAGAAACAAAAATGTCATCCCCGGTTTAAAACATAGTCCAGAACACCAGAGAATTGTGACAGCTAAATACCTAGAACCCGTTTGGTTCTGCACAAATAGAATTCCTGGTAAAATGGTTTTAGAGCCTTGCCATTCTTAGAGCCAGGGGTCCAGTGAGGTGGTGTGTGGGGACGGACAGCCTGTGTGTGGAGCTGCTGTGATTTGAAAGCACAGTTCAGTGACAATTCAAGTTTGACGCACATAAGCTTGTTCATTTGTATTTCGTGGTACAGCAATTTTTTAACGTACTGGCATTCTGATTCTTCAGAGAACGTATTAATAACTGTGGCTAAAGTAACTTATTTTGGTACCTTTAGAAGACTTAAAACTTGCTGCTTTTATTTCTAATTCTTTATTTGGTCATTTAGAGAAGAGTAAGCAAACTGACATTACATGTGGCATCTGCTCTCCATTCATTGGATAACATAGCTGTTTGCTTTTTCTTGTTGAACTAGTCTCTGCACGACCTTGTCACTGCAGTGGGAACCAGAGATCATCGCAGTGGCAGTGATGTATCTCGCAGGACGCTTGTGCAAATTCGAAATTCAAGAATGGACCTCCAAACCCATGTATAGGAGATGGTGGGAGCAGTTTGTGCAGGATGTCCCTGTGGACGTTCTGGAAGGTACTGGCATGCTGGTCTTTCCTGAGGGGGTTCCATGTTTAGGGGATCCTTCTCTGTCAGCCTCAAGTCCCAAGAAGGGAATTCCCCACGTAGGTAAATGTAAGCCATTCTTCAGAAGCACCTTATTAGTCCATTTCTCTCCTAACATCTGCTCTGCCCACCCTGTGCACAGCAGAGTTTGGGAGAATCGCAGAGGTGATCCCCTCTCATTGGTCCCTGTAGGGGAATCCTAGCTGAAAGGGAAATGGGTTGATTTTTCCCTAGGCAGATGAATCTGTGACAAATGTAATTGTTGTCCATCATTCAGACATCTGCCACCAAATCCTGGATCTGTACTCACAAGGAAAACAACAGATGCCTCATCATACACCCCACCAGCTGCAGCAGCCCCCACCTCTCCAGTCTACACCACAAGTGCCACAAGTGCCACCTCCCCAGCCGCCTCAAGGCTCCGACCCACCCCAGCCACAGCAGAAGGACGCACAGCCGCCCGCCCCACAGCCCCCGCCGCAGCAGGCCCCGCAGCCCAAGAAGCCGTCCCCGCAGCCCAGTCCTCCCCGCCCAGCGAAGCGAGCCGTGGTGAGTGGGCCAGGCGGCCCCGGGAGTGGCCGGCTCTCCGGGGTGGGGCACAGTCTCTCTTCTGATCTTCTGAGGACTCATGCAGGACACTGAGCCGAGGGACCCCAACCTCTCCTTCTGGCTGCACATCCACGGGGAGCCTGAGAACTGCGGTCAGAGGAGGGGGGCCGCAGGCAGCCGGGGAGGTCTCCATCCCCCTCCAGCCACCGCTGCCTGCGTGTGTGTGTCCGTGTGTGTGTCCCGCTGACTGGCAGGGTGTCGCATCTGTGTGCTACGTGCTAACATCAGTGTCTCCAGTCTCTCTGGCTTTTCTTTTTGGTGCTCTGAGTGATGCGGAGAGTTTGTGGAAGTTTCTCCCCATAGCAACAGTCCGGCTGGTAGAAGAGACCATAAGGGACAAACGCATGTCAGCAAACCACTCATCGAATTTAGGCCAGCACATTAGAGGCCCTGAAACTTAGTGGTGTTCGGAAGCCACTGTTGGAAATCCTCGGGGGTCCCGTCTGACCCGGGAAGGGGAAGGAGGGAAGGAAGCAGGGTGTGGTTTCTCAGGTGTCTCTCTGCCCTGCGGCTCTAAGCCAGAACTGGGTCTTGTCTGGAGCTGTGTTCTGTTGCTGCGAGTTCATTAGGTCCTGGGTCATCTGTTCTTCTCCCTGCATGCCCGGTCTTGGTTAACACATGTGTGTTATCTCTTGTAACAGGTTGTTTCTCCCAAAGAAGAGAACAAAGCAGCAGGTAACTTCCCATTCTAAGGGGGCTTTTTTAGTTTTTATGTCTGTTTATCGAAACTTCAAATTCTTAGTTAACGTTTCTGCAAGATTTAGATTGCCCTTAAAATTTATCGTTACAGTCCATCGAAAACTTCACCCTGCCTGCCGGAAAAAATGCCCTGTGTGTTCAGATTGTATTCGGACCAAAGTTATCAAAAAATAGGAGCAGTGATAAAAATGCACTTAGTAGCCTCTATACACATGTGATCACGAACAAGGGAGGAGGGTTGCAGCAGCGTTCCTTTCTGGAGGTTTGGTTCAGCCCACCACGGTAGACAGTAACGGGCCTGGGGTCCCCATCTTGAACACCGGGTGGCAGGGTGGTGGGTGGACAGGATGGCAGTGACAGGCGGTGCTGTTGCCCAGAGAACCACCCTGTGTCCCAGCCCTGCTGCTTATGTGGGCCAGACCTCTCTTAAATACCGCTTAGGTTTAAGTTGGGGTTTTTTTTTGTAGAGCCCAAAGTTAGTTAATTTATTTCTACATTGGAAACAAACGGAAAGGGCGAGTTAAATCTGAAAGATCACAGAACAGAAATTTAGAAGCATTTGTCCATGTGTCATGGACCCTGATGTGCTGAACTCTTGGAAGGCACAACAGTGTTTACTCATTTCTGTTTCTCTTTTGCTTAGTTCCAGGGTGGGAACTCAGTGAATGATTTATTGAACTGTTGTGAGATCGCCAAGTTAAAATAAAGCTCCATTTCTCTCAGGGTCTTTGGGGAAGTGCTGAGTTCAGTACAGGTGAATTTTTCTTCTGCTCCATCTGGGCAGAAAGTAAGTGTGAGACCCAAGATTGGGCTGTGCTCCTTGCCATGTGGATATAAATTGAGCCGAGCTGGTGTGCTGTATAAGGCAGAAACAAGCCAGTGGTGACCTTGGAGGAGGCCTGGCCTTTGAGCACCTGGAGCGGAGCTGGGGGGTCGAGCCTGTAGGTGGAAGGATACACAGGGGCCCAAGAGCTGGGACAGGTGGAGAGGACGTCTTACTGGAATATGAAGAGGTAAAAGGGAGGAGCTCTGCCGGGACTTAAAGTGTGATTGGAACCAGAGTCCACGTGGGGGAGCGTGGATTTTTGCATAGGTAGTGGGAGCCACTGAATTGCATAGGCAATGAGAGCCACTGAAGATGTTTGAGCAAGAGAATGGCAAAGTCTGAGTTCATTTTAGAAAATTTGCTGGCGGCAGTTATAGGACAGATGGTTGGGAATGCGGAGGCGCTCACAGGCCTCTGAGTGAGACGTGGTGAGGGCAGTCAGGGTAATGGCCTGGGGCCCACAAGCGGAGGGTGTGTAGACACAGCCTGCAGGTAGGACCTTGAGCAAGCTGTGTGCCCCACGCCACTAGCTGCAGGCGGCTTTCAAGCCCTGGAAGTGTGGCCATCCCAAATCATCGTGTGTCCTTAGTGCAGAATACACACCAGATTTCTAAGCGTTACTAAGAAAAAAAGTGTAAAAACTCTTACTGATGCATATTTATGTTGATTATACGCTGAAGTGATCAAATTTTTATACATTAGGTTAAATATTCACATCTTTTTAAGATGACTCCCAGAAAATTTAAAATCACAAGTGTGGCTCTTCTTTTTGGGGGCAGCACTGATCTAGACAGCTTCAGCTTGGCTGGGGGGCAGGGTCGCAGGTGGGCATCCGATGTGACAGTGATAGCAGTCACAGCAGAGGTGGGGAAGGCGTGGAGTCAGGTCCACGGCTTCAGGAGAGAGCAGCTAGAGGCATAGATTTACAGTTCATCCACCTAGAGGAGAGGGGACTCGATCCCCCAGAAAGCGAATACAGACAGACATATCCCCGAACTTTGAATATTTGGCCTGTTTGGAACAGAGGACACAGGACAGGCTCAGCGACGCTAGAGCAGAATCCCATCAGAACAGTGTAGAAGCCAGAATAATGTGAGTTTCTGGAAGAAAGCGTCAAAACATACAAGCTAGCACAAAGACGGGAGTTCTATTTCAATGAGGTGTACTCTCCCTACTCCCTGCCCTCATAAACACCAGATACCGGGCTTGGTGTAGCCTGGCTTAGTGTTGTCGCTGTGGATGCTGGTGGCCTGTAGCCTCTGGATCTCTCCTGACGTCCTTAATGTCCTGCTTCTGACATGCTGCCAACGGGAGCATGTGTCTGTGAGGAAGAAAATAGACTTAAAATGTGCCCAATGAAGAACACAAAGGTGGTGGTTTCTCCCGTGAGCCCTCGGGGCTGGGTGGTAGGACTGTGTTCTAGTCCTGTAGACCCGGTAGACAGACAGACAGACACACACCCCATAACTGAGATGGTACTCTGCTTCTCTCATTGTTGGAAGGCCTTGTCCAGGACCGTCAGCAAGGGAGTTGGGTAGATGTGGAAACGGCTGTGAGAAGCCAGCAGGCTGATTATTTGGGGTGGATTATTTGCTGATTATTTGTTAGACTTGTTTGGTTCTGGTGAAAGGATTAGCACCTAATGGTTTTGCTGAGTCCTCCCTCAAGTTCCCTAAAGCCTTGGTTATATTGGTTCTTTCCCCAAAGAAATTTCTGAATGGCACATTTCCCTTTTGCTTCTTCCTTTTTGTCTTCTGTGACATGTTTATTCACATGAAGAAGTGTAAGTTGTTTTTCAATATCCTTTTCCTTTTTTAGAACCACCACCGCCTAAAATCCCCAAAATTGAGACCACTCACCCTCCGTTGCCTCCGGCCCACCCGCCTCCAGGTAAGTGTCTGCTCAAAGCAGTGGGAGGGCCGGCCTTTCCGTCTGCTCTTTCAAAGGGCTGACTTGGGAAGGCCTGGGACAAGTCTGTAGAAGGGAGACTTGGTAAGCCAAAATTTTAAAAGAAGGTAGTGACCAAGTATCTTTCAAAAAATGCTGTTTGTTTGTCTTTCGCAAACCAGATCTTTTGAGGATGTTATAAATCCCAGGTATATCTGGATTTTCTCTGGCCTGTCATGTGTAGAAAGGCTAAACTACGCAGGATAAATGTAGAATCAGCTTCAGGAAGACAAAGCCCTGACAACTTAGGAACATTGGCCCAGCAGGATTGCTGTAGATCTTAGACCGCAGTCTCTCTCGCTCTGCTTCCTGGTGGCGGGATGCCATCTGGGTACATTTGGAGGAATGAGCAATTGCTCAGAGTCTCAGAGTAGAGAATAAAGCGTGAGGAGTTCCCGCCCGGCACTCAGGGAACCAGGAAGCTTCCTTGGTGCCACGTAAACCTGGAGGAGAAGCCGTGTAAGGGATGTAGCATTCTCTTCCTGGGACAGCGCTCTGGAAAATGGAGCAGGCAGTGGGGTGGGCAGGAGTTGTGTGTGTGCTGAGCGGTGCTGGGCCAGCCCGCCTCACCCAGCGGCTCGCCCTTGGGTTCCTAGTGCCGTGTGCCTGTGGCAGAGGTACCACACATTATATTTCTTTCTGCTTATGGTCAGTCCTAGCACTTTAGAAGATTTGGGAAAGTAGGGGCATCATTTGCTGCTTTGGGACAAATCCTACAGTCCTCAGTCCAGGATGAAGCCTGCCTAAAGACACCTACAGTGGGTCATTTCTGTACTTCCGTGGCGTCTCCTCCGCAAGCAGGCACAGATCCCCATCGCCTGTGCCAGGGGTGTGGCTGAGAAGAGGTGTGGGGTCCTGGGAAGCCCAGGGCAGGGAGAGCTGCACACTGTGGGGCGGGGGTGGCCTGAACATGGTGTCAGGAGCCCCGCAGAACGCACAAAGCTCCCACCGCGGGCAGCAGGCAGGAGGGGTGAAGGCACCGGTGGCAGCTGGTGGGAGCCGACTCGGCTGCCGGAAGGGCCGTGGCGGGAGCCTGAAGGCGGAGGTGGAAGCAGAGGGGTCGTGGGCCAGGCCACGGGAGCTCACTGCAGCGAGGCCCTGCCACTGCTTCGCAGGGGCCTGTGGCCGAGGGGAGGCAGATGGAAAAGAAGACTGAGGAGGAGCAGGGGTGTGTGGTTTGGGGAGCCACGGTCCTAATGAGGCGCGGGAGGCAGGAAGAGGCAGGTCAGCGGGGATGTCTCGGAGGGCAGCCGGTGGTGGCAGGTGTCAGAGCGAGGATGAAGAGAGCAGCGCGGGTACCTGGAGAGACCACTTGTTCCGGGTTCGGTTACCGAGGACAGGCAAGTGAGCAGGTGACTTGCAGAGGCAGCAGCCCGGTATGACAGGAGGTGACATCTCCAAGATGGACGAGCGTGTTAGTGGACCAAGGCGCCCTAGACTGACACACAGGAGGAATTCAGTGTGGTGGGCCCTTTGTCCACAGGCCTCAAGTTCACACACTGTGTTCCCTAGTCGACTTCAGAACTAAGAGGCCACTGGCCCTGCCCTGGAGCCCACACAGATTTCTCCATAGCATGCCTGATCGTCTGACTTGGCTGGGCATGCTGGGTCGTTCAGGCCGGCCCCAGGGCCGTGGCTGTCGGTGAGAGATGTCCTGCCAGCTGGAACTGCTGCCCTCACTCACTCGGCGAGAGCAGTGAGGGCCCTGCGGACGCCGCAGCGCCGCCCTGGGCACGTGACACATCCGTGTCTGGATGATCGGGGCTGCTCCGAGCTCCAGGGAGCACACGAGGCCAAGTGCTAGGAGACCCAAAACCCCCTTCATGGCCCTCACTTTCTTGTGTTCTCTGGACCCTGAGATCTTGGCTCCTATGACTTGTCTTTGACTCTGGGCTGCCCAGGGAACACACTTCCTCAGTGATTGGCCTCCCCTGGTGGAGCGTCCCCGGTGTCCTCGTCCCGGTGTCTGGTCATGAGTGAAGAGGGGAATCGCAGGTGAAAATGTGTGCAGTGAGGCTGTGGGCGAAGGGAGCCGGGGCCGCGCTGGGAAGCCCCACGGGAGGGCAGCCCCCGAAAGCTCGGCCGTGCTCCCTGAGAGTACGCGCTGGGGGCTGATCTCCCTTCTCTTAGTAAACTTGAACCAGAATTTCTCCTTTGGTGGCTTCATCGGGAATGTCAGAGACTGGCTCGTTGTGGTTTTTTTGGGTTTTTTTTGGTTTTTTTTAAGGTTTTATTTATTTGACACAGAGAGAGAAACCACAAGTAGGTAGAGAGGCGGGGTGGGGGAAAGCAGGCTCCCTGCTGAGCGAGAGCCCGATGCGGGGCTCGATCCAAGGACCCTGAGATCATGACCTGAGCCGAAGGCAGAGGCTTAACCCACTGAGCCACCCAGGCGCCCGCTCATTGTGTTTTTTAAATGTTGCCTCATTCACTTGACCAGCTCGCGGGCTTTGTGCTCACTGCCAGTGCTGCAGACAGTGAGGTGACGTGGCCCTGGCCTCATGGTCTCCAGAGGCAGAGACAGGCAGGAAGAAGGGCCCCGCTTCCATCTGTACTAGCAGGAGGGGCTCTGTGCCCTGCAGGCACTGCCTTGGCCGGTGTGGTGAGGACCAAGGGAGGGAGACCCGGCCATGCCGCGTGGAGGGGGGTCCTTTGTGATGGCATCAGGCACTGGCCACAGAGGGGACGGCTGCTCGCTGTTCTCTGGGAAGGTGGCCCTGGGGGAGGAGCAGCAGCCCTGTCAGTGCTATGATGGGGGCGAGAAGGTGGGGGAGGGTGGGGGAGAGCATGAGAAGTGCTGTGTGGAGCTCCTGGCTTCCGGGGTGGCCTTCCCCACCCTGAGGTCATCAGTGGACATGTCCCCTGCACAAGCAGACCCAGGAGCCAGCCCAGGGCCAGGCAGTAACTTGTCTCTCCTCTGCAGACCGGAAGCCTCCCCTCTCAGCTCCCTTAGGCGAGGCAGAGCCCCCGGGCCCTGTGGATGCCAGTGACCTTCCCAAAGTCCAGATTCCTCCTCCGGCCCACCCAGCCCCCGTGCACCAGCCGCCACCGCTGCCACACCGGCCGCCGCCACCACCACCCTCCAGCTACATGACCGGGATGTCTACCACCAGCTCCTACATGTCCGGAGAGGGTTATCAGAGCCTGCAGTCCATGATGAAGACCGAGGGCCCCTCCTACGGAGCCCTGCCCCCAGCCTACGGCCCACCAGCTCACCTGCCCTACCACCCACACGTCTACCCCCCCAACCCGCCCCCACCACCAGTGCCCCCTCCCCCAGCCTCCTTCCCCCCACCTGCCATTCCTCCGCCAACTCCTGGCTATCCCCCACCTCCCCCCACCTACAACCCCAACTTTCCACCCCCACCCCCACGCCTGCCCCCCACCCACGCAGTTCCCCCTCACCCTCCTCCAGGCCTAGGCCTGCCACCTGCTAGCTACCCACCTCCAGCTGTCCCCCCAGGAGGACAGCCACCTGTGCCCCCACCCATCCCACCACCTGGCATGCCTCCAGTTGGGGGGCTGGGGCGGGCAGCCTGGATGAGATAACGTGATGCCTTTTTTTTCCCCTTTGTTTTTTTAACAAATGTTTTTCTAATCAACTTGAAGAGTAGTTTAAGTGGGTAAGCAGCAGGGTACCTTATGTAATGCTATAGAGAGTTGCAGTATGGGAAGAAACGGACCAGACCCAAGATGAAATTGGGGTGGTCCTCCACATCTGGAGAATGGGGCCAGCGGCTTTCAGCGTAGCCTGGGCAGCGCCAGCCTCGATCCCACCACACGTTTGGTCTCAGCTGGTGGCGTCCAAGAGAGTCCTGCACTGGGTTCCTTGTACTCATGAAAACGTTAACCAGCCATATTGGCTCAAGAAATAGCTTCAGTAAGGAGTGAATTTCCTTCTAGAAATCAGTGCCTATTTTTCCTGGAAAATCCATTTTAAATAGTCCAGTTCCATCTGAAGTCAAGCTTCATTCGTCATCGCTTTCATTCCGTGACGTTCTTTCCCAACACCCAATAGGTCAGACGAAACACTTTTTTGATTTAGAGATATTTACATCCTTTGTATTAAGAATCTTATTTTGAAGGGGTTGCCTTGTTGGATGGCTTTGTTCTTTTTCTTCCAGAGAGAAAGGGAGAAATGTACTTGGAAAGTAATGTATGTTTACATCAACTTGCAAATTCCTGTACATAGAGATATATTTTTTAAGTGTGAATGTAACAACATACTGTGAATTCCATCTTGGTTACAGACGCAGCTCCTTCGGTCAGTTATCCAAATAAACCTGTTGTGAAACGACCGTTTTGTTTCTTCCGCACAGGTGGGGCCCCAAGAGGCACCTCTTCCCCCTGGCCCTGGGGGCTGAGGGGCAGGCAGCAGAGGGACACTGGCCTCACAAGCCCCAGACCTGACCCCATGTCACCCAAGGCAGCACCCCCAGGGGTCTGGCCTCACGGACCAGCTCGTACCCCGCCCCGTGTCTGCATGGGCTCCCCTCGGAGGAACCCGGGTGGTTCCGAACGAGCGTGGAGCTCTCACATGCACCCATGCAGACAGGCTCCTGGGTCCCACGAGGGCTCAGATTGGAAATTTCTTTCCACTCGCACCATCAGAGTGGCCGTCTGTGGTCTCCAACACTGGGCAGAACCCCCATGCCCGAGGTGCTCCCCGGGGCTATGGCCCTCTACCCGGCGGCCCCCCCACCCGAGACAAGCACTGCGCACCCACCACAGAGGCTTACAAAGAGCCTTTATTTATCTAGCGTAAAGTATACACTATCACAATCTTCTGTTACTCCTTTTACTAAAATAGTTCAAATCAGTGTTTTTACCACACTATCAAAAGTTCTAGCGCTTTTTCTCTCCCCAAATCAAAGTGGTTCAGTGGAAGGTAGAAACGGGCACAGGGGTCCACAGCTCCCAGCTCCGCCCGGAGCCGGGCGAGGGGCTGCCCCCGGTTCTCACTGCGGGCACCCACCACAGAAAACAGCATGGCTGACGGCCCGGGGCCGGGAACCAGACGTTCCAGCCCGATTCCAGAAAGCAGCACAAATACCCCCCCACCCACCCACAGTATGAAAAATAAACACTTCTACCGCTCCGCAGTCATGCATTTAGCTTGTTTCCTTTAAAAAAAAAAAAAAATCAGTAGTATGCATTTTGTTTCTTCTCAAGTTTCCAAGAAAAAAAAAAAAAATGAAAGGTCACTTTTTCTGTTTAAACACTGATGTGTAGCTAATAACTTTTGGATAAAAATGTGCCACCCTAAAAACATGTGCTCAGCAGATTCTGATCCCAGGATGGGCTCGGCCACCTGGGGTGAGGCTGGAAGGGTGACACCCATCACAGTGGGAACTGAAGCCCCAGTCCAGATGTCACGCGGGGCTTCAAGACCTAGAATCAGAGTATGAAACGTAAAGGGACCTTCATGAAAGGGCACCGAGTTCAGCAACACCCGTCCGCCACCGTGAGCTTCTACAGCTAAGGCTCCAGAGGGGAGATCACCCCACGTCACCCGATGCACGTCCGAGCTGCTGGCAGGGCTGGGACTCGTGCTCGCCTGGCCCCCGGCTGTCTCCACGGTGAGGCTCCTCTGATCCTCCCCAGCCTGTGGGCTCCCACTGCGCCCCACCCACCCCCTGCCCTGTGGGGCCAGGCAGAGGTGCTGCTGGCTTTTTTTTTTTTTTTTTTTAACAGCTTACTACATTAGATGACTGTCACAGGTACAGTTCTGTCCTTGAAAGCCATCCCCATGCACTTGGCTCAGGAACACGAGCAGCGGTGGGAAGGAGAGGTCGCCTGCGTGGCGCACGGGAGGATCCAGGCAGAAACGCCCCACCTGACCCCCCAGGTACCCCACAGCATGACGGACGGGGTCACCTTCCCGAGGCGGGGACGGTCCCTTCAAAGCTGTTCTTCCCTGGGCCGGTGTGGAGGAGATCTGCAGATACCAGGGCCCTGACTTATTGCTAATGTTCAGTGGCGGCCAGGCCGGCCTGATCCAGACATGACAAATGGGCTCCCAGATGTGGCTTCCACCCAGAATGGACCCACCCCCCCACCTCGGGCTGCTCTGTGGTTCTTTGGACTCCAAGATCCAGAGGGGAGCCTCTGCCCCCCAGCTCACTGCCCACTAGGGCAAGAACTACCTGGTACCATGACCAAGGATGTTCCCTAGCTTTCGATGCACACCCCGAGGGAGAGGGAGCTCACCACCTGACCTGCTGGCAAGCTCCCTTCAGGGAGAGCCCAGAGCTCCCTGTAACACCCAGGGCAAGAGGAACATGCCTGTTGCCGTCACCAGCACCCACTCAGCACTCCCTGGGCACAAGGAGGGCTATAAGCCTTTCCCCTGAGAGTGTACGACTCACCCACGGGCGCCGATGGCCGACAGGCGGTGGGAATGGCGCAGAGTCCCCCCGGGGCTCTAGGAACAGGGCGGCCTCCCCCATCCCCTCGCCTGGCCCCCATCCCTCGTGCAGGCCTAGATGAGGCCTGCCCGCTGCAAAAGGGGCCTCCTGGGCTCTTCGAGTGCTTGAGGCACGGAGCCAAGCCCCACCAGCCAGCGGAGGCGGCGGGAGGGACCGAGCAGCCGTCACGGCCGGTGGCCCCCCCACTTCCCAGCATCCGGGAGCTCGTCTGTAATGTGCCCCCCCTCTGGGCCTCACCTCCCTCAGCAATTTCAACATTTCTCCATCCCATCTGTAGTCCGTATATGGTCATTTACACAGAAGGTCTCGTTGGATCCCAAGCCCCACGAAGAGGGCCTGAGGCTGTCCCTTCTCAGTGGAGGACACTGAGGCTCAGAGAGGGGAGGTGGCAGCACCTGTGGAGAGGCAGCAAGGCAGTGGACCCCGCTCGGTCCGGCCCAGCCAGCAGCGGCTTCTGCAGCAGGGGGAGCGCCCGGGCGTGCGGGCCGCGATGGAGGCCCGGGCTGAACCCAGCTGGTGGCCTCGGGTGGTGAGCACGGCCCGAAGACCCTGAGACCTCGTCTTCCCACCAGGGCCCTGGAGAAGCTGAGTGACTTGCTGAAGGCCACACAGCCAAGTTAAAGCCAGAGCCGGGTCGGGCTCCTTCCAGAGAGGGCAGAAGCCCCCCCCCCCCAGCCAGCCCGCGCAGCTCCATCCACAGGGACCCCGGCTGGGGCTGGGCTCTGGGGGATACCAGAGGCCCAGCTCGGCCCGGTGCTGCCCATCTGGAGAGAGAGCGTGGGGCTCGGCCCGGAGACTCTCCACACAGCCTCCTAGCTCCCTGGCCCGTCGTGTGAAACTAGAGATGGAGAGGCCTCGGGTCCTGGGCAGGAGGGACCCAAAAAGCTAGGGCGTGATCTGCCCCGGGGTGGGAGGGGAGACTCCGCAGCGAGTGATGTGTTCGGGGCTGCGCGCAAGCACCCTGAAACCAAGCAGCAGCTGGCAGCAGGGAGCTGGGCACGGGGCGGGGCGGGGGGGGCGGGCAGCGGTGCCAGAGGAAGGGCCTCAGGGCCTCCAGCCAGCCACAGACACCAGGAGCTTCCCTGTCCGCGACTCGGGATGCGGGGCTCGGTGAGCTGGGGTTCAGGCCGCAGATGGGTGAGAAGGGGTGCCCCTTGTGTCAGGTCCAGCTGCCGGCGGCCTCTGTCCAGCGTGGGCGGCAGCCAGGGGGTAGAAGGCTCGACGAGGTGCCCCTCGGCCAAGGCTGGGCCCAGCCTGGGATGCCGGGCCCTGAGTCCCCACACAGCCTTCAGCCTCCCGGCAGCGGGGCCCCAGAGCAGGGACGAGGCTGTTTGGGCCGCTCTGCCGTGGGGCACGGCCGGCAGCCTCTCGTCTTCCGTGTGCTGGTGCGTGAGGAGGGAGACGGAGGCCCGGCTGTCAGCGTGCTGGACCCACAGGACCCGGGTCACGGCGGGCAGTGTCCTATGTACAATTCACCACAGGAAACAAACACGGGGGCCTGCGACTCGTCCTGGGCGCCCTGCAGGGCCAGTCCACGTCCACGGAGCAGCAGCCCTACAAAGGCCCCTTGAACTGGTTCCCAGACAGGTGCTGCCGGATGGAGGGCTTGGAGCTGGCCGCATCGCCTAGTTTTCGCCAGACCACCTGTGGACGGGGCGAGCTGTGAGTGCAGAGCCCACCCAAGGCCACCTGCGGACCCGGGCACCCACACTGCCTCGGGCCCCTCAAAAATCACCCAAAAAGTCCCCACAGCCGTGGGGCCCGAAGGGGAAACTGAGGCCACGTGAGGCCCAGAGAGGCCGGAGGCGGCAGAGGAGGTGGGTACAGGACACCTGACCCCAGGTGAGGCCCAGGTTCCGCCGCTGCTGCCTCCTAGAAGGGTCCAGAGATGACACGCCCCAGCCGGGCAGGTCAGGGCTGAGCTCCCCGTTCTGGGCAGCCACAGAAACGGCCCAGTTTCCAGAAGCAAATGCAGCCCCAGCCTTGCAGGCCCTCAGAGCAGAGGGTCCTGCTCACATCTCTGGTCTGAACACCACCTGTGTGGCCAGCAGCCACTGGGGGCCACCGGGGGCCACGGGATGGGATATGCGGGGTGAACGGAACCAGTCCGAGGGGGCTGGGGGCGGAGCTCCGGGAACGGACAGGCCTGGAGAGGTCAGGGCCCCCACTCTCAGGCGGAAGTGGGACGGGCCGTGGGGGGAGGACTGGCCAGGGCTGTCCAGGCTCCGGTGCCTTCCCCCAGGCCTCCAGGTCACGCCGGGACCCGCCCTGCTCACACCCCCCGCCCCCTGGGTCCCAGACCCCAGACCCGCCCCCGGGCCCCGGGAAGCGCCTCACGTTGCACATCTCACGGACGATGGCCTTCTCCTTCTCACTCAGGTCCTCCTCACAGCTGTCCTGGAGCTGCCGGTCCAGGTTCTCGTGCACCTCCAGGACCTGCGGGGAACCGGCCCCAGGGTCAGGGGAAGGCTGCCCACAGACGCCAAGGATCCTGAGCCATGGGGGGGGGGGTCCTCTTCCCTCATCCTGGCAGCCCTCCCCCAAGGTAAGCCGCACCCCCAGCATCACAGCTGGGGGTGAAGCTGAAACCGGGTCCCCGGGGAGCAGGGAGGACAGGCTGGCGGGGGGGGGGGGACTACCCTCAGACAGGTGTGCTCATTCCAACCGAGGGCCCCCAGCAAGCACCCACTTGCACACACAGGGCGAGTGTGTGTATATGTGTCCCAGTCACTGCCTGCACCAGTGTAAGAATGCTGTTATCTGTGCAGAAAGGCCTGCACACCCGGGCCACAGAGCACTTATGTCCATGCATGGGTGAGGGGCAGGGGGCACGGCCACGGTGGGTGTGGGCCCAGCGAGCCAGCCCCCCGGGGAGCTGTACCTGCGAGCGAGGACGGACCTCGGAGGCCGGAACCTGATCCCAGCCCAGCCCTGCCCCCACCTCTCTGACTTAGAGGGGATGCCTGCCCTCCCCTACCTGGCCCAAGTACGTTTCCCGTCACTGGGATGACAGATGGGTGACAAGCTGCTGCCAACCGACACCTCCAACTCCCTCCCCAAGGCATTCCGGGCTCAGAGCCCCTCCCCACCGCCCCGCTGCTCCGACATGCACGGACTCAGAGCCCATGCAGCGTGGAAGGTCCGGGGTCCGCACTGCACCAGGGACCTGGGCGCCACCCCCCCGCCCCGGGGAGCAGGGTCTGGGTGTGGGTGGGCGGGGCCTGGCCCTCACCTTCATGGCGTGCACAACAGCCTCCGGCTTCTGTCCCGCAGAGCTGTAGCCGGCGGAGGGGGGCGAGGACAGCTCAGGTACCGTGCAAGCTGGGCCCTGTGGGAAGGAATCGCGGGGCTTAGCCGGTCCTCAGCGGCCCCCGGGTGGTGGCCAGAGGGGCGCCCAGTGGCAGGGTGAGGTCCCAGACTAATGCAGGAGAACCTGGGGGCCGAGGGCTGCTGGTGAGGAGGCGGGGTGTGAGGCCCAGGCCGGGGCAGAGGCCGGGGGGCTGCCCCAAAGCCCACCCCAACTCGCAGGCTCCTCTCCGCAGCCCACGTGCAGGGTCTGTTCTCTGTCTCCCAGAGGAAGTGAGGGCAGCTCAGAGAAGGGCAGGGGGCTGGCAAAGATCTCCCAGCAAACGCCAGGGTTTGCCCCCTTCCCCCGATACCAGGTGAGTGGGCTAAACTAGACCTCGCCCCCACTCCCCCTCCGCAGGGACACTCTCCCAGCCCTGAGCTTCCGGCCTGTCTGGCCACCTGAGGGGTGCCACCAAATTCAGCAAACTTTTTTTAAAAAATAAAATAAAATAATGACTGCATTTATTTATTTGAGAGAGAGAGAGAGAGAGCAGAGAGCATAAGCAGTGGGAGGAGAGGGGCAGAGGGAGAAGCAGGCTTCCTGCTGAGCAGGGAGCCCGATGCGGGACTCGATCCCAGGACCCTGGGATCACGACCTGAGCCGAAGGCAGACACTTAACCAACTCAACCACCCAGGCGCCCCTCAGCCCGATGCGGGACTCGATCCCAGGACCCTGGGATCACGACCTGAGCCGAAGGCAGACACTTAACCAACCCAACCACCCAGGCCACTTCAGATGGCAACCAGGCACCCCCACAGCCTGGGGGGCAGGGGACAAGGCCAGGTGAAGAGGGGAGTCGGCCTTGTGGAGTCAGGCCCACCTGTGTCAGAGGCTGCGTGTCTGCCCAGGGCCCCCCGCTGCTTTTCGATGGGATTACTGGACCGGTTGGTGTGCCTCAAGCTATAGGGGGACCCGGGACCTCGGGCCCCAGAGAAGGAGGACTGGAGAATGGAGCTCCCTGGGGCCGACACCAGCCGGGAGGTCGGAAGACACTGGGAGTGGGTCTAGCGGGAGCCAGCAAGTGCTGGAGGCCAGCCAGGAAGCGGCAAGCGCCCCGGGAAGCATGGGGGCAAGCAGCCGGGAGAGGCCGGGGAGCCGGGGTGCCCTGCACATCCGTCCCTCCTCTGAGTCTCAGTTTCTTTCTCAGTCACTGAACCCCAGTGACCAGGTGGACTTGGTGAGCTGGTTTCGGGGGCCATCCCCCGGGGAGCCTGCCCAGCCCAGCCATGCTGTGTGGGCTTGGGCAAGGCTCTGAGGTAGGGCCCAACCCACTCCGCGTCCCTCAGTTTCCTCGTCTGGACGACGGAAAGGGTTCCGGTGTCCCAGGTTGTGTGCAGAGCCCCGGCACGCTGTCCGATGGTCTGATGGGCACTTCCCTAACCGCAGCCGGGCTGCTTGGTCTCTGGTGCCCATGCCAGATGGGTCACGTGGGGAAACCAGACGGGGATCCCAGGGTTCTGGGGAGGCAGGTGGAAGGCAGAAACACACACACACACACACGCACACCTGCCCGAAAGCAGGTGCACAGTCTGAGGCCGAGGGCTGAGCGCCCTCCACCGTCGGCCAGCAGGGGGCGACAGCCACCCGCGTTCAGCCCTGGGAGGCACCTGATGCCTGGCCCCTGGCACCTCGGGCCTCCTGTCCCATCTGCACCTGGGGCTCCCTGAACAGCCTGCTCCGTAAGGGCACCAGGGGGCTGCTTCCCAGAGCAAAGGCAGGAAGGAAGCCAGGAGTGGCCCGGACAGCCTTTCCCTGACCCGCCTCACCAGGCTGCCAATGAGCACGTGGCTGCAGGTCCCGTCCACGACGCCCGTGTGGACCTGTAACCCGGGTCAGAAGTAAAGGCTGTGGGACTGGAGCTTGCAGAGGGTGCGCCCCACAGACAGCTTCTCCCAAAGGCCTCTCCGGCTGGGGCGGGAGGGCCAGCCCGGCGACACCTCCCACTTTCTCGGCACCCACCCCCCCCCACCCGAGACACCTCCTGACTTGCTATCCTCCTGCACCCCCATGTGACAGATGAGGGCAGGACCATGGGTCTGACAGAAGGCTCACAGCAGGGCTCAAACGGGGTCCGGGGTTCCAGAGCTGGTGCCCTAAGTGGGGAGCCGAGTGTGTCCCCAAGAGAACAGAAGCCACACGACCACACGACCATTCGTCCAGAACGTTCGCAGCGGTGCTCCCCACGCCGGGCAAGGTGTGGACACTGCCCAGATGTCCAGCCGCTGAGTGGGGGTGGGGGAAGGGGTTGCCCGCACCCATGGAATATCGCTCGTCAACACAAAGGCAGGAGGTTCGAGCCCACGGCCGCGCCTCCAAAACAGCGCCCCGCGGACGCGGCCAGTCACAGAGGGTGGCCTGTTACAGGACTCTGTTGCTAAGCAATGTCCAGAATGGGCAAGTCTGTGGAGGCAGGAGCACACCAGTGGTCGCCCGGGCAAGGCAGGGGAGAGTGGGGAGGGGTTGCTCAAGGGGGTGAGGTTCCTCTGTGGGGTAAGAGATGTTCTATTGTGATAACTACAGCAATCTAAACACGCTAAAAACCAGTTAAGCGAGTCCTCAAAAATAAAGTCAACTGACAGGGACGCCTGGGTGGCTCAGTCGGTTAGGCGTCTGCCTTCAGCTCGGGTCATGATCGCAGGGTCCTGGGATCAACCCCTGCACTGGGCTCCTTGCTCAGCGGGGAGCCTGCTTCTCCCTCCCCCACTGCCTGCCGCTCGCCCAGCTTGTGTTCCCTCTCTTGCTGTCTCTCTGTCAAAATAAAGAAATTAAAAAGTGGTTTAAAAATAAATAAATAAAGTCAACTGACCCGAAAAGAAAAAAGGCAGGAGACCAGTCTCCCCCCAGGGACTGTCAACAGCCTTAACCCTGCTCTCGGCAGGCTGGTACTCAGCCCCCCTCCGCGGCCAGCTCCTTCCACGGGGCCTGGAGTCCCAGGGCCTGCTGGACCCTGCCCCACGGCACCCTGGCCAGTGACCCTCGTCAGGGAGAAGCTCGGGGGCCCTGGGCAGACACGCAGCCTCTGACTCAAGTGGGCAGGGAGTGGGGAAAGTGGACAGGGACAGAGGTAGGGAGGGCGGGGACAGCCAGCCTGGTGAGGAAAGGGGGTCCGGGTCCCTGCCCCATAGGGTCACCTGTTTCACCTTGGGATCCTCTGACCTGTGGGCTACCTGTCCCCCAACTCCCAGGACCTGCAGGTGGCCTCACAGAACACACGCCAGGTGTGGGAGATCCGGGCCCCCAGCGGCGCCAGGCTTGGAGGGTCCCTCCAGGGCCCAGCAAGGGTTTGCTGCCTAGCAGCTCCCCAAGAGTGTTCCTATAGAAGCTCTGGGCCTCCCCGGCCCGGGCAGGTCACGAGACGGGCTGAGCCTCACCCCTGCCCTACAATGTGGACCGAGGATCCTGGAGGCACGGGGTCCCCAGGTGAGCGGTGTGACCGTAGGGAGGGGCTCTTACGTTCTGCAGGGAGTCCTGGTAGGAGGGCGGGAGGCTTGCCAGCTGGGACTCCGAGTGGTACGGGGAGAAGCCTTTCCGCAGCGTCCGGAACTCTCCAGGGCCTGTCTGCTGCGAGGGAAGGGGGACAGGTTAGAGGTGAGTGGCTGTGCTGAGGGGGCCAAGGGCCGTGCTCTGTCAGGACACGGTCAGCTGCTCCTGCCTGCCCCTTCCCCCGCACCGGCAGTGGGCTGCACCCTCCCTCCCCTCTCCCTGCCCCATCGGTCCTCACTGCCACCACGTGTTGGTGCCACAAGGCCGGAGGGCTTCAAGCTGCCCCCCAGTGCATGCTTTATCAACGTTTCTCGAACAGAGTAAACGAGTAAATGAATATGGCCTCCCAGGCCCACCCTCCTGCCTCTGCTCCAGCATCCTGCACTGGGGGCCCCCACACCTGGCCTGGGGAACACTCCCTCCAGCCCCGGGGGGTGCTCCCGCCTCTCACGGGTGAGTCTGTCCCTGTGAGGTGCTCAGGCTGCCCTCAGCCTCTGCCATCAGACAGGAGCTCCCAAATGTGAGCCCTGTGTCCTCCCCTCTATGTCCACAGGAACCAGTGCCCGCTTAGGAAGGAGGGAGGGGGAGCCGCAGGGGGCACAGAAGGAAGGAGTGAATGGACATATATTTGGCCACAGGTGATTTCCCTCAGGGCAAAGCAAATGCCCCCGGATGCTGGAGGCTGGAATCAGCAGAGGGAGGGGACCCAGGGGTCACGCTTAATCCGACACAGGCCCTCTGAGAAGGAGCCATGGCCTCTCGGGCCCCCCGCATCACTCAGAGCCCAGAGGGGTGTTGCTGGCCCGGACATCCTTTTCGACTTCAAAGGATCTGAGGGCATGCTGGGGGGCAGACAAAACACATAGAAGGTCCCGTAAGTCCCCAAACAGAGCCTGGAGGGCAGGGGGGTGGTGAGCCAGACAGCTCAGCAACCACACCCAAGGGTCCTTCCTCCTACACACCAGCCCCCGCACTCCCCGCCGGCCTGGGAGGGATGCACGCACGGCCTGCTCGCCTCCCAACTGCCGGACCCAGACCCCCGCTTCTCACGAGTCTCCAGCCTCACCGACTCCCTGCGTTCTGCTCTCCTGTCCCCATCAGACCCAGGTCCGACCCCTGGGTCCCGGGGGCCAGGTCAGAGGGCACAGAGCAGCACCCTGTAAAGGTCTGGGGGACCGGAGTAAAAATGTAAGGCAGGCAGGCAGGTGCGCGGAGGCTTCCAGAACAAACACCCGACAGCAGATCCAAGCCCTCACCGCCTGCTCTCCACCCCACCCAGGCACGCTGGCCAGAGCAGAACGATTCCCATGGCCTCCAGGAGAACCTGAGTGTGAGCAAAGGTCACCAAGAGACACAGGACAGAAGTGGGGATGCCCCCTCCAAGGATGGCCCCTGAAGTGTGGCAGGGTATCCCCAGGAACCCTTGACATGTGATTGCCCCCCACCCCCGGATTACGGCCTCTAACCAGAGCCATGTTAGTCCTCCCTGGCCCAGCCAGAGGTCCGATCTAGCAGATCGCCCCGTCACCAGGCACCAGAAAGACAGAGGCCACAGTGCCGACCCTCAGTGCCCACCCTGGGGCCCATCAGAGCACCTGTGCCTCCCTGACTTGCCCACGGTGGGCAGGGGTCTCAACCCAGCTTCAGGCGAAGGCAATTATCTCCCTGGCCAGGCGTCTGTGACAGTTCCAAACTCTTCTCCAGCAGTGTGTGTTCTAAACCCAATGACACTGAGCGTCCACGTCCAGGGCCACCAGGTCCTTGTCGGGCCCTCTGACCCCATCCTGCGGGAACACGCCCCACTGGCCTCACCAGGCTGGCAAAAAGGGACCAGGGTGCAAGGCTCAGCCCAGCTCACACACACTGACATTTGGCCACATGGCCAAGGATTTGAGCCCCCGCTCTCTCTGACCAGCCCCTGATACCAGGACAGCTGGACGTTGCCCCGCCCTTCCCCCTCGCCATCTAGATCCTTCTCTGGGCTGAGTCTCACCTCCCACACAGCTCCTCTGGCCCAGGACCCAGTAGGTTCAGAAGCAACTCACATGCTGTTACTGAAAACAAAACAGGTTTGTGTTGCCTCCTCCCTCCACACCAGATAAATTCCTGGGGAGGATGTGTGTGTACAGGGGGCCAGGGGGAGGGTTTAAATCAGCGAGTGCAATTCCCACCCTGCCTTCAGCGATCACCTATAAATATTCACACATCCACGGAACTTTATTAGCGACCCACAAAGCTGGCGGGAAAAACACACAATCTCTCATTAGGGGCAATGTGACTAATGATGCATCAAAATGAGGGAACATAATTGCACTTAAACCCAAATTAAAAATCCTGGGATGCGCCTGTTGGTGCCCTGGAAGAATGAAATCGCGAGGTTTTTAACGCAGAGGGCAGTGGAGCTGAAACGGCTTTCTGGGGCGGTTGGGCCTGCACCTGCGGGGGGCTCAGGATGGTTCAGGAAGCAGGGAGAGGATGTCTGCCCAGCCACAATCCCAAAGATGGGTCCCTCAGGACACAGGGAGAAAGGATCTGCCACACAGAGTGGCGGGACTCCCACATCCTTAAAAGTAAAAGAAGCATCGCGTGCAGACAGAGACTTGTCCCCTCCGGCCGGGAGGGAGAGACCCAGGTGGCCGCAGGGCCCCCAACTCCACTTAAGGACACAGAGCCTCTGTCCAGGGCTATCCCCGCACCGCCGCCAGGCTCCGGGCCGCCGTGCACTCGGGCTACCCCAGCCTCTCTGAACCCCCGTGGTCCAGCGGTGAGCTCCCCAGCCACCGCCTTCCAGGGGACTCCTAGAGAAGACGGTCAGACGGGTGCTGCGCAGAAAAGTCAGGATACAGAGGAAGGACCCCACCCAGCTCCCCCACCTGCCCACTTGGGGCTTCCTGTCTGGGCAGCAGCTGCGGACGGGCTCACTCCGGGCAGCTAGCCTCACCCCTCCTTCCTGCCCCCAAAGGGCTTGGGTCCTTGTGGGACCACGTGTCACAGGAGCACCTCCGGGGCACACCCGACAGGGAGGCAGCGTCTGACAGGTGACACGGGGACTGCTGTGGGGGCTCCGGGATGAGCCCTGATGTAGGGGCATCCAGAGACCACTCAGACCCCCGGACACGGTCTGGGAGAGCTGGGTGAGAAGGGCCGTGGGAGGCCGCGGGTCCCCGCTCCACTGCCATTATGTGCAAAGCTGCTCGTGAATGCCAGCTCGGAGAGGGCAGAACCCTGGTGGTGGCCAGCTCCCAGGAAGGGACAGGAGGGGACCCACAGAAGACAGAGCAGCACACAGCACTCAAAGCAGTCCCCACCCCAAACACCACTGCAAACACGTCCCGCCAGGCAGCTCTACCTGAAGCCAGCTTCTCGGGCGGCCGTAGGGACGGGGCAGCTGGAAGGCAAGAGGAGCGGTGTCACCCAGCAGATGCCAGCCACAACCCCCCTCCCCGCCATTCCCCTCCCTGGACACCTGTTCGCCCAAAACTGCCGGGACCTCAGTTGGGCCGGGGCGGGCACCTCCGGAGAGCCCCCATGTTTTTAGAAACCCCCGTGTCTCCAAGGGCTGACCGGGCACCCGGCCCTCTCACAGCCCTCCCAGGGCTCACACAGGGACCCCGCGACCCGACAGGCCAGCCCACTACACTGGCCTGGAGGCGCCCCAAGATCCCGGCGCGGCAGCCGGCAGAGGCAAGGAAGGGGCACTGCGAGGCTGCTCACGAGGGCGTCCGGCTACTACCTACCAGCCAGACTGAATCTCCCTTAATTTCCAGAGAACCCGGCTGCAGACCATTAAGAAGGACGCGGCTGCTGCGTGGCTGGGGACCCAGAAGGTTCTGCCTCGCGAGTGCTCCCAGCGGGCCTTGGAGGTCCCATGTGTGGCTAAGAGGACTTCTCCGCAGGGAGATGGCACCGCATCCCGATGCCCCATGCCATTTCTGGCCCTAAATCCCAGTTTTCAAACCTGGGGGGGTGTGTGCTGTCCAGGACCACGTGGCTGCGGCTGACGGGACAGCATCTGGCCTCACCCGCCACGGTGACCATCGGCCCTCACAGGTCCCCTTGACAGCCCAGTACTTGTTCCAATAAGGTGAGCAAGGGACAGATGCAGGACCCCGCAAGAAGGGGTGAGGGATTTGGGGGGGCACAGACTCATGAAAACCAAATCCCACCCGGGCTGGGGGAGTCTGGGCAACTCCTCAGCTTTCCAGGGCTCTGTTGTTTGCACGCAAATTAGGGTCAAGAGGGCCACCCAGCTGCCGGGGGCCCACGGCTATCACTGCTGGCCAGCCCTGGTCCTTGGGCGTTGCGGGATCGTCGTCCCTTTACACCTGGGGCAGGCACTCTTAGTGTCCCCATCTGACAGACAAGAAAACTGAGGCCCAGAGAGGTTAAGTCCCTGGCCCCACACCACCCAGCTCGTAAGGCAGCACGTTGGTGATCTGAACCCGGCCCTGTGGCTCTGCCACCCAGCATGGGGCTCACGGTGGACAATGATTAAGCCTCGGGGACAGAGGCAGAATTCCCCGTCTCTCTCTGCCCACGTTGCTAGCAGACATCTGCTCGGATGCCGGAAAGAAGAGGTTTCCTCCCTGGCTCAGGGAGAGGCCGGACGAGCTGGAAGGTTCTGCTAACAAAGTAATGCAAGCCCTCCAGGGGTGCAGAGACCACCCCACCCCAACAGAGGGAACGGGACATGACCACCACCCTAGACGCCAAACAGGCAGGGCAGGGACGGCTCAGAGCCGTATAGCCGGCGACCTGTGTGGGGACACAGCACCGCGGAAACGCCGGAGGCCAAACCAGCCACGCGGGATCACCCGTCCTCCTCGGGGACTCAGACGACAGAACCAAGGTCCCAGCACGGGCTGAGATAGTGGCAGACTATTGCCCTGTCCCCCGGCCCAGATGGCTCAAAACGCAGACAAGGGCCACGGAGCAGCCGTTCATCTAGGGACACAGGGGTGAGGACGAAGGGGGCTGGGCCTGCACGGCCGCCTCCGCTCCCCTCCACGGCAGCCCACGTTTTCTTGGCTCCTGGGCAAACAGGGAGGCTTCATTCATCAGCCCGGTCGGGGAGAGAACCAAGGGAACCAAGATCCAAGCCCCAGCATCAATGCCAGCCGCCCCCACCCCAGCCCGGCCGGGCACAGAATCCCCCAGAAAAATAATAACGTGTGCAGGGGGCTCGAAATGAATCATCCCAGAGGAAGCAGCTGTGTTGATGAAATTTTAAAGCCAACGCGAGAAGGAAAACACGAACTGCAATATAGTAATTTAGTTCTGTGAACATGCTGGCACATTTTTAATTAAAGCTATTTTAGAGTTAAATAGAGGCCATGAGGGGAGGGGCGGGGGCAGTGGGAAGTGGGGGCCGCAGAGAATCTCCGCCCTCTGGCCCAAACCCTGAAGCCACGCCCCCTGAAGGTGGTTCGAAGACGAATCCTGCTCCCTCCAGCTTTTCGCCAAAAGGGAGGTGCTCTCGGCTCTTTGCAGAGCTGGAGGTTTCTGAGCAATCTGATTTCAGTGACGAGACTTACGTGCCAGCATCATCAAGTCAGACAAGCCAGGGCCCATGAGGTCCAGACAGGAATCTTTCTCTCCAGGATTCCCAAATCCATCCCTTGATTACCTCCAAAGATGGCACACTCACTACCTCAGTGAAGCAGAACTTCCTTATTTTGGGCAACAGCCAGCCTCCCCTCCTGGCCTAGGACTCTGGGTGGGTAGTGGCCAGGGCCTCCCCAAGATGTATCCACCCAGTCTAGCTGTGCTAAGCACTGGAGAGGCCGATGCGACCACTGAGAGCCAGCATCCCAGTACTTGAGTGGCTGATGGTCCAGCAGACCTGGGGGCTGGGCTCCCCAAGGGAGGCTCTCAACAACTAGCAGCTCACGGGGCTGAGAACCCAGACTAAGTGCCGAGCCCCCTGTGGGTGGTTGGGGAGGCTGTCGGTAGGAAGCCATGCCTGAACTGGAGGCCAGGAGAAAGAAGAAAAAGTAAACCCCTTCTTCCCTGGACTCCCCTAGAATGGGGCCAAGACTGTCACTGTGGGCCTGCAGCAGCCCCCTGTGCACACGAGTCCTGCTAGCTGGGGAAGGAGGTGGGCAGGCCTGGGCATGTCACCCCCATGCCCTAGGACCATCTGTTACACATAACATGTGTGCATGCCCATTTTCCAGGTGAGGAAGCAGAGCGGTGCCACCTGAACTGCCACAGGAATACAGAAGCGAGTGACGCGTGAGTTGCCACCAGGATGCCAGGAGCAGGCCAGGGGGCCCCTCGCTGTCCGTGTCTCTCTCTCTCATCTCTCCTGCGTGGCTCAGAACAGCGGCGCCCACCTCTGCAGCCAGCACCACCGACCCGCCCTCAAGGCCAAGCTCTGGTGACAGCAGGTGACGGAGACAGACATCCTGCCAACGGTCATGGCTCCTGGGAGCTTTTGCAGACAGTAGGTGGAGGGCCAACACTTCCACGGCAACAGGGGGACAGGTGCACAAGGCCCTGGGAGGGGAGTGGGGTGCCGAGGCCCCAGCACCACAAGGCTGCCCCCCTTCTTGGAGTGCTGGGTGTGGCCCTGACACCTGCTCACTGGGAGACCCTGAGCAGAGGCCCCACGGAGGAAGAGGCCGGAGAAGGGCCCTGAGTGCCCCGCCCCCCAGGACCCACACAAGCCCACACAACGACCATCACGGCAGCCTGCCTTCGCGAGGCTCCGTTCTTTTGGGAGAAAGGAAAGTTCTATCAGGGAAATAAGATACTTGGGGCCTGTGTGGCGGATGCTGAGCTCCCAGCACTCGCCCGCTCATGGCCGTAAGCCAGGGAAAAGCTCGTTCTTGTGCCGACATCCCAACCGCCTGCAGCAGCAAACCAGGATCCCGGCGAGGGTCAGCATCCCTCTATCTAACGGACATCTTTCCCCAGCAGGCCGGGCGTGGGCACAGGTGGCGGACAGAACCTTCTGCTGCTGCCTCGGGGCCACGGCCCCACGTCTGACCCCTGGGAGCAGGTCTGAGCAGGGATGGGGGTGGCGGGCAGGACACCCACTGCCCAGGTAGCTGCCAGACCCCAGATGCCTGGACACAGGCACCCTGACAACCTCCCCCTCCGTACATGTGGGCATGGGGCCAGTGGACACAGCTCTGGGGGGCCTCCCTTGTGACACAGGGGTGCCCCCAGGCAGGACAGAGTAGAAGAGCCACCCCTCCGTGGCCTGGGCATGGGCACAATTCCCCCAAGTCCACGGCCAGGTCCACCACTGGTAACTGGGGTGTATTTTCCCAATGGGACAATGTGGCCGGGACAGCAGGGGCCACAGGGTCAGGGACACTCTTGTCTTCGTGGAAAAGAGGCCACAAGCAAAGCCCAGTTGGACCACAGAACAACATGGCAAACAGCATCCTGAACTTGGGGCTCGGATGCTCACCCCGCTTCTCCAAGGGAACCGTGAAACAACAGTGGGACAGGGAAAGACTCACAAGGCCACTGACCCGAGGCTTCGGGTCCAGATCGTGGTCCTGGCCTCCACTCTGCCGTCCAGTGGCTGCAGCGAGCAGGACAGGCACCTACTCCAAAGCAAAGGCCCCTGAGCCTTAACGACGGCCCCCACCACCCCTACTCCTCCTGGTGCCATTTCGGCCTCCACTTCCCCAGCCCAGCCCACACCCCGTCCCCAACCCACGCCAGGCCCCCGTGGAATGGAAGGTGCCCCAGACCCCAGCCAGGTGAGACCCCAGCCCCAAGGAGCCAAGGGAGCCAGCACGCCGGTGGCCAAGCCCTTCTGCCACACAGGACCATAAACCACAGAAAGTTCCGAACCAGCCTTGCAATTCGATGCCTGGCTCTACGCCTGAGCGGGGGCGCGGTGGCCGCGGGGGTGTGGGGGTCGGGGGTGAACCACGCACTCTGCCCCATCCTGCCAGGCTGTGGGAACCGCCCACACGGCCCACGCAGGGGCGAGGCGTGGGGCAGCAGTGGTGGAGGCTGTGCTCCGTGCCGGGGCCCCGAGCCTCCCAGCAGCCGCCCAGCGGGCAGACAGGGTGCCGCGGGCTTCGGAGCAGGCCAGCCAGGACAGCGGCGCCAAGCCTGCTGGTCGCCTAGCAACAGGGCCAGGCAGCTGAGCCCTCCCTGGGGTTGGTTCCCAGAGAAACGCTCTGGGCATTCTGGCCGCCACATATGGGGGGTGGGGGGATATGGCAGGGGAGGGGGAGGGGAGATTAAGCCCAGGATGGGTACAAGGGAGAGAGAGGCTGGAGGGGCTGGCCAAGCCAGCTGGCCCCCCGGACCTCGTGCAGGGCTGACTGCAGCCTCCCATCCCTGCCCCACCCACACCACAGAAGGCCCTCGTCCTAACGGTCACGACCCCCTCCGTGCCAGCCACACTCAGCAGGACTACAGCCGCCTGTCCCCCTGTGCAGGCTGTCACCCTGCCCGGCCTCCCCCTGCACTGCCCTCATCCTCCAGCCTCTAACCCGCCATCCCTGTGCTGCAGACGTGCTGGGGATGAGACAGAGCCTCATCCGCCTGTGGGCACCGGCCAGGCGCAGGAGGGTACAAGGTGCACCCCAGACAGGACAGGAGCAGCATGGCAGGAGCGGGAGGTCTCCATGTGGGTGACAGTGGGGGTGTGCCACCCGCTTCCCGGCCTCAATCTGCCTGCCTGAGGGCCAAAGCAGCCCCTCCTTCAGCAACTGTGCATTCCACACCATCTCCGGGACAGGCCCAGGGCTGGCCCGAAGAGCTCACAGACCATCAGGGGACACCCCAAGGCCACCATGGAACGAGGATTAGGTCCATGACCCCAAAGTTCCAGGGGATGCCTCGGATGGCTAGTGGGCAGGTGGGCAGTTATGGGAGTGAGGGGGAAAGGAAGGCCCAGGTCAGCTGGGACATGGGTGGGCCCTGGAGTGGGGGCGGGGGGGCAGGGCTCATGCTGGACCTCAGCATGCAGTAGGCACTCTCCCCCGCAGTCTCCCCCCAGCCAGCCTACCTGTGCGAAGGGCTTGTCACCCTCTAGCAGCCTCACCTTGGTCTCCAGCTGCCTGATGTAGGTGGACGAGGGATCTGTAACAACACAAGTGGGGAGCACGTTAATCGCGGCAAACTCGGTCTCCAGTGAGACCCACACGCCTGCCTAAAGCCTCCGGGCCAGGGTTTCCAGGACCTGCAGGAAGGACAGGGGTTCCCCACCTGTTCCCTTGGCCTCGTGCTGCTTCACATCCAGAAAGTACTCCCTAGCGTCCCCTGACGGGACCCTCACAGCCAGGGGGCAGTGCCCAGCAGGGCATGGGGTCCAGGGGGCCCCCTCCCCAGCACGGTGGGGAAAATGAGTCTGCGAAGCATACTGGGTCAGTGTCCGGGGTTCCTCTCGTCCCCCCGCATGACACACAGGAACTTCTCAACAATTCGCAGCCAGAGGGGGCTGTCCATAGTGCAGATGAGATGCCATCCTTCCTGACGGACTCTAAGGATGAGAGCAGCCAGGGGACAGGGCCTGGGCCAAGCCAGTGACACACTCCCCAACCACGCACCCCCAGTGTCGGAATGCGGCTGGGTTCCTGAACTCCACCCTCCCTCACCACACTGACCAGTTTTACAATCCCATCAGACAGGCAGGCAAAACTCCACCACCCTAACTCCCAGATCAGCTCGGCCGGCACAGGAGAAAAGCAAGGACTGAGTCACTCCAAGCCAGGCTGGGATGAGGGGGACTACCGGGGTGGGACCCGCGGGCAACCAGGAGCAGAGGGGCCCGGGGACAGATGCGGACCACGGGGCAGGGAAGGCTAGGGGACCAGACCATCTCGGCAGGTGCAGTCGTGCAGGTGGGACGTCAGGTCCCAAGCCGGACGCACGGGGCGCCTTCCTGCATGGTCTGCAGCCACCCAGTATGGGACAGGCTAGGCACCTCTTGTCCACACCAGCACTTCACCGGAGCTCACACAGCCCAGACACGGGCCTACACCCCCGTCCACTGGGCCAGTCACGGCTCCCCTCCTGCACCCACCTCCACCCGACAGGACACAGAGTCCGTTACACCAGCCTTTTAGCTCGGAAGTCGCCAGAACTTCCACCAAAGCCTCTACCCTGCAGCCTGGGGAGACGGACCCCATAGGACTTTGAACACACCGGGGTGGGCAAAAGGGCATGGGTGCTGTGCAAGGACACACTGGGCTATCATGCAATGGCGGGAAAATGGAGACTCTGCCCATCCCCAGCACACAGCTGGCACAGCCAATGAGCCCGGGCCCTTGGGGACACGGATGTCATGCCCCTCCCACTGGTGCTCACCTGGCGGCCCCCTGCCCAGGATGCCATGACCTCACTCCACGGGGGCTCGGCCTGGGCCTCAGAGCTCCTGCCCATTGGGAAGGCCATTCTCTGAGGGCACCCCCGCTTTTGCACACAGGTGCCCCTCTGCCCAGTGAGCGACCTGCTGTGGGGCACTCTGTTATCCAAGGACCCTCAGGAGCTCCGCCCACCCAGCCCTGGACCAGGCCCAGGAGCAGCAGCCCAGCCCAGGGCAGGAATTGGGGGCGGCCGGGCCCACCCACTAGCTGCTGGGGAATTACACAACCGGCTCCTCCCGCCCCAGGTCAGCACCAGTCAGCACTCAGGAATGCCGGGCCTTCTAGAGAGGGAGAAGGGCCACTCCCCACCAGGCCTGCCGCCCTCAGCCTCGGGGATGGCACTGGTAAGGACCTGGCAGCTGGGCCGGGGCAGGGCGGCGGGGTGGCTGCTGTGGGCAGCTGCTCCCCAAACCACCTCGCTGAGCCCCCAGCTCTACAGAGCTCCCTCTGACGGCCAGGAAATCACGGTTCTGAGGGCTGAAGGGGCTTGTTCGCGGCACAACTCAGGGCAGCAGGAGGGTGACCCCAGGGGCCTCCCCACTGGGACCCTGCGTGCATGCCTGGAAATCGGCAGATCCCACCTGACCAGGCGGGGGACCCTGGCCAGCCCAGTGGCCGCAGCTGTACAAAGGCCTTCCTCGCACCCTTTTCCAGCCGGCGGTCACCGCAGTCCATGCCCCGTGCCTGCCTCCCCTGCCACGCCCCCAGCACCTCCGTTCACTCTCAGCCAGCCGGGACGGAGAAACACTTCTTCCCACATCACTCCCATGAGAACGCGCCTGATGGGAAAGGCCTCAGCACTTGGGGTGTGCCAGGCCCCCCCGGGCACTGGGAGGGAGATAGGGTGCAGTCTGGGTTCCCCACCTTTCTGGCTCCTCCGTGTGCTGTCAGCAAGAAGGGTTCCCTGGAACACCCACTGGGAAATAAAGGACAAAAACGACCAAGATCCCCCCAGCTCTCTCACCTTCACACGTTAAGACAAGGAGACCCAAATACCTAGCAGACCCCTGCGTGGTCTCCCTCCGGGTGGGCCCAGTGGGGGAGGAGAGACCCACCACCCACCTGGCAAGGGTCCAGTAGACCTCCCCACTCTCCAGAGGAGGAGGCTAAGAGGGACAGTGTCCCCCACCTGCTGCCGGGTGAGCTGGGGAGCCCCGGGCCCAGCCTGCCAGACCCTCTCCCCACCATCCAGTTCCACCTCCCCACCCCATGTGGGTCAGTGCTCAGGACCCCAAGGGTCTGGCTGCTCTGAGCGGAGCTGACAGCACCGTGCCGTTGAGGGACACTGGTCCCAGAGAGAAGACAGGTTCCTGTGCACGCCTCTCTCTGGGACGCTGCACGACTGCCCGGTCCTCGGGTGCCATGACAAGCCGCGCCCCCCTCCCCACCCGGCTCTCCACAGCCCCCACCATGGGCCCACGCTGCCAGGCATGGGAGAGGACCCAGGACAGGACAGGACCCGTCCCCTCTGTGCACCCAGGCCACTCACTCACTGCCCTGTGCGGCCACTGAGCTACAGGAAGGGGGGCCTGCTGCCCCTGCCCCCAGTTCCCTGGTACAGGGACAGTTCTAGCTCCGTCTGCCAATTTCTCTGGGGTCAACAGGGAGCTCCCAGCACTTCCTTTCTCGGTCAGACTGCAGCCAGAGTCGTGGACCAGGCCGGAGTCAGCAGATGCACCAACCGGCCCCAGCACCCTCGCCGGGCAGCAGGCGGGTCTGACACAGCGTGGGTCCCATCAGAGTAAGGGGATCCCCCGGCCCCAGCAGGGTCCACCACACTCCCCAGGATAGCAGTGAGGACAGAAGAGGGGAGGCCAAGGGCCGGAGCAAGAAGGGGCAGAGGCAACGCCGTGGGGGACAAATGACCCAACCAACAGCCCACCTGCCCACCCACGGCCGCCAGGGCCCACGGGCCGGCTGCCCTCCCTCACAGGGCACATGCAGACACCGGCCAAGGGGCTGTCCCCGCGCAACCCGCTGGTTTCCGTTAGCCCCGAACCCCAAGCAGCTACGGAGAACCAAGTCCACTTGAGACCGCCAGGCTTCAGTGGGCTTTCCAAACCACAGGGGGCCAGTCTGGAAACATCTTAAATCACCCGGTGCTTCCAATGGCATCCATCCTAAAGAATGAATCCTAATAATAAAGACAGTGTAACGGCCGTGGCCAGAAATGGAATTAATTAACTGTTTGTCCGGGAGCAGCGGAGGGTCCAGCCGTCACTCAGAAGATGTTCAGGAAGGTTCTCTTCTCGACAACACGGAAAAACCTTCACACGCCAGTGGAAAGCACCAGACCCAAAGCGAGAGGTAGAACTGCTCTCAACGTTTACAGATATCTCTGCGCTGAAGTGAATTCCGGAAGGAGGCGCGTGGACATGTGGATGGCGGTGGTCACAGGAGGGAACGAGGGGGTTTTTATTTATTCACACCCCTTCTCATTAATTTTCAAATAATCTATTTCCAAAATAGGAGGGAAAGTCTTTCTTTTATAGAAAAGGAGAAAAGATTAAATTATGGCAATGGCGCGGTGCAGGGCCCCCCGCCGACACCACAGAAGCATCAGGGTGGCCGGGGGACAGCCCATCGGAACTCTCCCAGCTCCGCTCGGGGGGCCCTTCCCGAGGCCCAGGGACAGCCGGGTCTGCCCATTCCTGGGGAGGTGAAGAACATTCGGGGCTGCCTCCCAATGTCCTGGAGGGACCTCCTCTTCTTCTGCCACATGCAGCAACCCAGACCAGGCTCTGACCCCCGCCCGGACCCCAGGAGCCAGACCCCCGGCCGCCCGTGGGTCAGAGCAGGTGTCCTGCGGCAGGGCAGGGTGGCTGCAAGACGGGCCGTCTGGGGCAGGGGTGGGAGGCCCCCGAGGGCTTGGCTCCCTGGGAGGATGATCCTTCCCAGCAGCCTTGGGCAACTCACGATCCCGCGGGGCGCCTCGGAGCCCCAGCCTCTCAGAGATGAGCGTGTAATTAAATTAATCCCAGGGTTTGCAGTGGCGAGGAACGGGGCCCCAAGGGAGGCGTGCGTCATTTCCCGGCTTGGCTGCTTGCGGGGAAAATGAAGGAGGTGACTACAGCAGGGACCCCAGGATGGGCTGGCCAATGTGCCCCCTCGGACCATCCCCAGGCCCCCCTGGACCAATTCTGGAGGAGTCGCAATCCAGCTTCCATCTGGGCGGGGGGAGAGGGTGGCAGCAAGGGGCCGGGGCAGGCAGTGTTCTTGCTTAAAGTGCCGGAACATCAGCCCTCGCTTCGGCCTCCTGGAGGATCCTGTGTTCCCCGGGGAGGGAGGAGGGCCGTGCAGCCCGTGGACGGGAGGGACTCATGGAGCCCGCAGGTCTGCGAGCTCCCCTTGCAAGTGCGGACCAGCAGTCCCCCTGCCTTCTCAGAGGCTGAGTCTGGGGCCAGGTCCCATCACCCCCCCTCTGATATCCTGATGGCCTCCCCAGCTAGGCAGCGTGGTCGCAGCCTCACCGTTAGTCCTCATGGTAAGAACTTGGCGGCCAGAGCAGGTCACGCCATCCCATTAGCCCCGGAAACCCCCCTTGCCAACTCCTCTCTAGGCACGTAGTCGCCTCTTGTGTGGGAGAAGCCTAAAGACCTAACAGGAAGGCATCCTGCCAGGGGTCAGTCTCCTAGCCTACAGGTTCCCGCCAGCAGCAGGTGCTCAGCCTTAAACACAGCACCCACAGCCCGCACTGAGCACCCCGACACGGGACCGCCAGAGACACAGAAGGCACAGCATCCTGGGTGCGAAGGACAAGTGTCGCTCAGAATGTCCCTCGGCAGCAACAGTGGCCACACTAGGAGCCCACGTCTCCGTCAGGGTGAGGCAGGGGGTTCGAGTCCACACAGGGTATGGGGAAGGTGACCCCGGGAAGCCCAGGTGCAGGAGTGGGAGGCAAGGCAGGGACCAGAAGGAGCGGATGAAAGCAATTCCATTCTGCTGGGGAGTTTGCGGAGCTCAGCATTATCCCCCTGCACCAGGGCTCACTGGTTGGGGGGGGGGCTGCTCACGGGGGACAGAGAGGCTAATTCCCAGCACTGCCCCGCTGGGCAGTGGACAGGATGAGCTCCCAGAGTGGCAGGTGCCAGCAGGTGCCGCGGGCCGTGGACACAGAAGCAGGAAGGACCACGGGGATCTGGGCAGCGTGCCAATCATGTCTGTCGCTCCTTAGGAGAAAGTACGACCGCCCCCAACCCCCCCGAGGAAGAGTGGGGGCTGGAGGGGGGCTGCACAATGACGCACGGTGACACATAGGGCCTGACCCCCCAGCTGCTTCCCCTTCTAAGCCCCCTCCAGCTGAGCGAGGCTGCCCACAGGGTCTTGGGGACAGGCAGGCTCTGTGGCAGGTCATTAGCAGGACAGCCAGCCGCACCCCGCCTCGGGCCTCCTCCGTGGGGGTGGCTGGCATTTCCCCGCCGCCGCTCGGGTGATTCAGTTCCCTTCTTCCACCTCGTTAAGAGGGGTCAGCATCAGGCCGGGGGCTCCATCGGGGCAGGGGGGCCTCGTCAGACAAGGCCCCCTCATCATTCCAGGCTTCCATCTCTGTCCCCAGAGGACGGATATGACTCCTGAAAGCATCTCCGTGACTCCTGAAAGCCGGCTTCTCCGCTTGCCTCCCTTCTCCCCCCGAGCCCCCCACCAGGACTCCGCCCCAGGGGGAAGGCAAGGGCCCACCCGTACCCGCAGGTTAGGTCGCAGAAGTCAAAAGGTCACGGCAGGCCCGGGAGACGCGGCAGCTGACAGACAAGGTAAACGAGGCCCGGGGAGGTGAAGGTCATGTACCACCCAGGGGCCTCGCCTTCCCTCTGGCTCAGTGGCTCAGGGCAGCCCCAGGCTCTAGACAGCAGCAAAGGCCACACTTCCTGTGGCACCTGGTCCTGCTGGCCCATGCTCGGTCCCCAAGTGGCTTCTGCACACACACCCCCACCCCCACCGACCCAGCCCACAGGCCAGACTCATCAGGTCTTGGAGCTGCCCGCGCCTCTGACCCGGGGCACTTCTAGGTGTCCCTCGGCAAGGCCCCAGACACCGATCCTGCAGAAGCTGGAAATGGTCCGTCTCCTTAAAGGACTCGGAGGATGTTCTAACCCCAGCAACTCCCTGAACCCTGGTCCTCTGCTGGACAGAAGCCCCTAGAATGCTGAAGGCTCCTGACACAGGTGAAGAGGCAGGAGAAGCTGCTTCCAACCCGAGGGCAGTGGGCTCGCTCTGCCCCTCCCGGAAACGCTGCCAGGAGGGTGGCAGAAAGCCTGGCCTACAGAGGAGGAGACAGAGGCTCACAGAGGGAATGGGTCTGCCCAAGCTCATAGAGCCGGTCTCCGGCAGGACCAGCAGTCACACCTGCTTGTCCAGGGGCATGGTCCCCCTCTGTGAGGATGCCTCCGCCCAATGAAGGAGCCGCAGGAATAACCACATTTGCTCCAGGGCAGGGAGAGCAGAGGTACAGCCGGGGGAGGGGGGCAGAGGGCAAGGAGGAGCTGACAAGGAGAAATCAGGGGCTCCATCCTGTAGGAGGAGGCATCTGAGCTGAGCCTTGAAGAGCACACAGGACTCTGACAGGCAGGTCGGGACAGTGGGGATGGAAGGCAAGTCTGAGCAGGGCACAGCATGAGCAAAGGCACAGGGGTGGGACCGTGGCAGGCAGGCTCAGGAGCCTCAGAGCCGATCCCCATTAGCATCTGCTTCCTGGCACGCGCTGCGGCCTTGGAGATGTGGGCTGAACGTGAGACACGTATTATTTATGGATGAAGACAAGGGGGCTGAGGGAGGCATATCAGGGGAACATCAGGTTCCCAGGAAGATGCCTCCAGGGGTGGCCGCACCGAGCCGGGCACCTTGGCCCCCACTGCCCCCTCCCCTGCTCGGCCGCCCACCCGAGCTGCCCACAGACCCATACAGAGGTGCCTGGGCCGCTACAGACAGTCACAAGCTCAGCAAGGATTTGCAGGGCCGTAGACCCAGGAAAGAGTTCTCTCGTCCACGCAGGGCATTGAGAAGGGAACCCGTCCTCCCCTCGGCACACACAAATTCTACTGAGCATCTACTGGATGCCAGCAGGCACCGAGCAAAACCCCGACAGTCACCCCACATGATCCTCACAACAAGCTGATGGGCTGGGCCCTGTTATCACTATCCCTGAGCCTCAGAGAGGTTAAGTACCAAGCCCCAAGTCACACAGTAAAAACCCTGCCCGGCAGCCTCTGGGCCAACAGGCTGGTACCCGGCCCGTCCATGCCAAGACAGGCAGGATCACGGAAACCTTAGATCTCACCCCAACTCCAGAGATGAAACGGAATGACCACAACAGGAGCCCCACCCTCTCCATCCACGAAGGAAAGAAAATGAACAGGGGGGCACTACAAAAAACAACTGCATTAATGAAAATGGGGAGCTCTCAGCCTCTCCTGAGACCCACGGCCGTCCCCTGGCTACCTACCTGCCCCTCTGCATGCTCCATGCGAAGCCCCAGGGACCCCGGTGGATCAGCACCCTGCTTCTCAGGACCTTGGGGGTGCCTGGCGTTTAATTCCAGGGAAAACTACAAGCCCCCCCCCACCCGCCACCATACTGCAATCTCAAGGGGGCTGTGCCCAGCTTAGCTGTTGGAAAACGTGCCCACTTTGGATCTGCTGGGTAGCCTCTGGTGTTCTCAGCCTAAACACTCAACCTCCTTTCTCTGTCCAGTGCTTGGGAAACCTGGTCATTCCAAATGAAACCGTGCCATTGTTTCCAGCCAGAGGAGAAGACGGAAAAAAGAATCCCCTTCCTGTTAATTTCATGCCCAGAAATTAACCTGTGTGTGCCCGTGGCGGGCACTGTTAGTCTCCTCCCCAGCAACCCCAATTCCATTCTGAATGATTGGAAATTATGGAGAGAGGCCAAGAATGGAAGTCTACCAGCCTGCCCGGCAGGGTCACCTAGCCACACAGGTCGAGTCACACGCGGCCCAGTGGCTCCTGGCATGGATGCACGTACCCTCCCTGGGGACTTTCTAACATCTGATCTCTTCCCCCATGAGACCAACTGTATTGACTCCAGGGGAGGCGCCTGGATGTCCATATGCATTTTAGATGCCCTCCAGGTAATTCTAACACACGCGTGAGGTCGGGAGCCCCTGATCCATGATCTATGCTGAGCGGTGACTGCTGAAACCGTCTGCCTCTCAGCTCCACCTCTGAGGGACCCTGTCTGGCCCTGATTATTAATTGGGGGGGCTAAAAACCCCTGTAAACACTGCCGAAATGCAGGGATTCTGACGGGGCTAAGGTATGCAGGACTCACGTCTGAAGGGGGGTAGGGGGAGATAAATATTTACTGAGCCGGAAATCTACATGCCAAGCCCCTTGGTAGCAAGAAAGGGAGACCTCAACTAGTTTTGGGAGAAAGGAGGAGTTTTGCATTTATCATTAGTTGTCAAGCAGGTGTCTCCTGAGTGCCAGGCCCTGCACGGTGGGGCCAACTGTCCTTCAGAGGAGGCAGGAACAGTGGGGGAGGCACTGGTGGAGGCAGGACACCGGGGGACTCCAGCCATGTGCAGAGAAGGCAATGTGTGGCCCACGGGCCCAGCCCAGGAAACTGGGAAAATCTAGGTGTGGCAGGTCATCAGAGCCAGGGGATCCCTGTTCCCAGACACAGGGGAGCCGGAGGTAAGGCTGAGAGCTGTGACCCTGTGCATGAGAAGCAAAACTGGGGCTCCAAGGCCAGGGAGCAAGAGAAGGTGGGGGGCTCCCGGCAGTTACCTCGGGCAGCAGCATCCCCTCTGGACAGTGCTTCCCTGATTCAGCGAAAACGAGAATAAATTATCACGAGCCAGGCGGTGGGACCGCAGGCGCGGTGACAGTCCAGAGAGCTCTGTGTGGAATGGACTCCATGGAAAGACGCCAAAGCTACATGGTGGGGGACAGGGAGGGAGGAGAGGGGCAGACAGGAACCCAGAGAAGCTTGCACACCTGCCATGTGGCCCATGCGGCACTCTGCGCCCGTGGGGGAAAGACGAGTGTCTCGTGAGCGGAGCTACAGCAACAGCCTGGCCACCATCAAGAACAAAATTAGATCCCAACCTCACACCACACACGAAGGCAGCTCCAACTGGGTCAGAGAGTTCTTCGTGAAAGAACAGATGGAAAATTGGGGCTTTTCTGACACAGGCTACAATACGTGGAATGAACCTTAACAACCTGATGCTCTAGGAAAGAAGTCAATCACAAAAGACCCCATTTGGTACGATTCCGTGTGTATGAAATGTCCAGAATAGGCAAGTTCACAGAGACAGAGAGTGTCGGTCGGCGGTTGCCAAGGGCCGAGGGGAAGGGGGACTGGGGGGTGACAGCGATAGGGTACAGCCTCTTTCTGGGGTGATGCAAACGCTCTGGAATTAGTTTAGATGGTTGCACATCTCTGTGATTATACTCAACAACGCTCAACTGTCATCTATATACAAACCGTGTGAATTCCGTGTCAGTGCAGCAGTTATTAAAGAGGACAACTTCTGCTTCCAGGTAACAACGCTTTCTCGGTCAAGAAACAAAAAGAACAGGGGCGCCTGGGTGGCTCAGTGGGTTAAGCCTCTGCCTTCGGCTCAGGTCGTGATCCCAGGGTCCTGGGATCGAGCCCCGCTTCGGGCTCTCTGCTCGGTGGGGAGCCTGCTCCACTGCCCCCCGCCGCCGCTGCCTGCCTCTCTGCCTACTCGTGATCTCTGTCAGTCAAATAAATAAATAAAATCTTAAGAAAAAAAAAAAGAAACAAAAAGAACAAACCATCAAAGGAAGCGCTGTCAGCCCCTGTTGTGGGAGCATCACAGCCCCGCCTGACAGCGAACAGATCCGTGAGCACCGTCACAAGGGCAGTGGCCGTCCAGGAAGGGCTGTGCGCAAGTCGGGTCGCACCGACGACACACAGAGCTCCTAAAGATCAGTACAGGAGTACGCGGGTACTGGGAGCAAAGTCTCCACGGAAGGTGAGTCACAAGGGGAAATGAGTGGCAGGATGCCTGACCGCTCGTCATCGGGGAAATGCAAATGAAGGCAGGAAAATACCATTGTAGCCACGGGAGTAGCAGAGAGTGTTAACGTGGGAACTCGGCGATGGCGAGCGCAGAAGAACCAGGGGACGAAGGGTGCCCCCCGGCGCAGCAGATCGGAGAGCCGCCCGGCATGGCTTCCGGCTCTAGAAGCCGCACACACCCCCAGGGAAGCCCGGCACAGGTGCGGGAGGACACAGGTACAAGAGCGTATCCCCAGCACCCACTACAACAGCAAAAAATTGGAAACCACCTAAATGTCTTCCCGGAAAACAGGAAAAACTGGTTTCAACCAACAACAAAACAGTAGAGGTAGAAACAAAGAGTTAGAGGTACGAATGGGGACAGGTCTCAGAAGCACAGTGGGGGCAAGTAGCTAAGGGCCATGTGCAGAAAGGACATCGTTCCTACAAAGTCTCATCGTCACACGTGGTTCATGGACCTGTGACGGACGACAAGTAAAAAGCTCTGCGGGAGAATGATGGGCACTGAATTCCAGGCTGAGGGTCTCTCAGGGGGATGGGCTGGGATACACCGGCCCCTCACCTACACCTGTGACACTGTGTTTCCCGCAAGGAAAGGCTCTGGAGCTAACATGTATTCTTTAACAATCTGATGAAGGTAGGCAGTGGAATAAATAATTGTCTCATTATTATCCAAGCTTCTTGCTTTTTGTAGAATTCCTAACAAAAAAAATAATAATAAATAATGCTTTTTAAGTAAAATGGAAAAAGGGCAGCACACAAACTCCTCGGGTCAGCACGTCCCCCTCCCTGGCTCCTGGTGACCAGGCTGTCTCAGAAGACCCCCAAACGCCCCTGGCCATGGGCTCCTTGGGGGCCATCCCTACCCCACGGGAGCAGTCCAACCTCGGCAGGTCAGGAACCCATCGGGAGGGGAGGGGTCCCTGGGATGGAGAGCCTGAGAGGTGGAAGTCGCCCTCCTGTGCCTAGTTAGGGGACAAAAGCAGACCCCTTTGTCCCACCTGCTCTGCAGTCTCAGATAAGCCCCTTCCTACTAGGCCCCTGAGAAGTGGGGCGGGAGTCCCAGATGTCCCAGGGGGCTCCCTGGCAGGACAGGGGTGAAGCGACTCAGAACCCCTCCAAGACGGCGTCCCTACAATTAGGTGGGGCAGCGAGGACCCGTCCAGTTAAATGACGCAGACCTGGCACCGGGACAGCAAACCGTATTTCCCATTCCACATACAACCCCCAGCAGGACGACGACCGACTGGAGGGTCACAGGCTCAAGGCCATCACCACTCCGCCAAGCCCTGGGGAGGCGGCACCCCTCCAGCCACCGGAGGGCCCAACCCCTTCCGAGCCCGGAGCTTGTCCCAGAGGAAAGAACCAGGTAGGTGATGCCAACAACAGCCGCCGTGTGCCCGTGGCTGCGGCTGCCGAGGGTCCTACAGGGACGCGGCAGAGTGGTGTGCGGGAGGACCAGGGAGGGGTCCCGTTCCCAGGAGCTCTGTCCACGTGGCCTTGACTTCCCCATGTGACCTCAAGGGGACTTGTTTGGGATGAAAATCGCAGCCTGGACTAGTGACATGTACTCCGCAGATGAGCGTCCCCCCAAAGGTGCCCACACATTAACCCTGGAGCCTGGGAGCCTGGGAGTGACCTCCCCCAGCAGCAGGGACTTGGCAGAGGTGACGAAGGCTGTGGAACTCAAGGTGGGAAGGCCACCTGGCCCACCCTGGGGCCCGATCTCACCGCTCGAGTGTTTAAGCCGAGACAGAGCGTTCCCGCGGCGGTCACAGGGTGGTGTGACCACGCACAGAGGGTGGGAGGAAGGCCAGCTGCGGGCTCGGAAGATGGGAAAGGGGCCCCGAGCGAGGACTGCGGGCGGTCTCCCCAGCTGGAAAGGCAGGAAAGCAGAGCCTCTGCTCGGGCCTCCAGGAAGAGCGTGGCCCCCGCCGACACCCAGACCTCAACGCTGGCGACCTCTCGAACTGAAGACAATACACCTGTGCGAAGACACCAACGTGGGGTGTCTGTGACAACAGCCCCAGGAGCCAAGAGTCGCGACTGTGACTAGCTGACTTGCCTAGGCCCACGGACTCCACGTGTCACTTAAAAGTAGGATAAAAATCAAGCTTGGGAGGCAGCTGTGAGGTCTGAGAGAGGAAGGGATCCGAAAGCTCCCCGGACGGGGCCGGGCGCCCGGCAGACACTCAGTAAACCAGGCCGTTCGCTCCACGCCCCACACGCAGACAGCGTGACCTTGATGGGAAGGAGGGGCAGGCGGAAGCTTCCCCGCCTCCAGGATGATCCCGGGGACAGTGGCGCCACCGGGCCACGCCCACCTCCACGGGCTCACCCAGGCCCGCAGCCCCTGCCTCGTCCCCAGATCTCACCCAGGCTGGGGCGTCACCACAAACCTTAGAAAGAAAGTGGGGTATGAATCCGACTTAGCCCTGGGACCCTGCTAGGATATTTGAAGCAGACACAGAGTCCCCTTTGGTTATAAAGCCAACCGTCCTGCCGGCCAGGCACCCGGTCACCCCAGGCCGCTGAGCACGGGCCAGGGGGTGGGCTCCTCCGTGGAAGAGTGACCTCCCCCCGCAGAGGAAGAGACAAAGGTCAGGAGAGGAGGGGGGCCAGCTGGGCCTCTCTGTAATCACAGCTGTGTGACCTCGCACTAAGGCATCAACGTCTCTGAGCCTCTGCACCGTCCCCCGTTAAGGAAGGAGTGCTGCACCACCCCCACGGGCTGCCAGGAGGACTCTGGAATATGCAGGCCACGCCACGGCAGCTCGGGAACTTGGAGGGCGGCTGACAATCTCCTCACAGGTCCTTTCACAGCCTTTCCACGCACAAGCTTGGAGTTCGAGTACCCTCGTGGCACTTAAGCAAGGGACATCCCCTGAGGCCTGGGGGTCCCCATCTCAGAGGGACGCCCCGTTCTCAGCGCTATCCTTTAGAGGAAGCCCACGCTGGGGGTCCCAGCAGGGTGGCACCTGGTGATTCTGGGACTGTGTGCTGAGCACCTGTAGGCAGACCCCAGCTCCCCTCCCCCGATCTGGGACCACCAGGGCGGTCTCGTTCCTGTTGCCCCATGAAGCTGTCCCTAGTGCTCTCCGCCCAGTGGTGCCCTCCCCGGCGCTGCTCCTCATCTACCCCTCCCTGGAGGGCTGCTTGGCCCCACACGACAGCCCTCCCATGCACCTCTGGAGAGACCCCCAGCCCCCGCCAGCCTTGGCAGGCCAGGCCCCACCTAAACATGCAGAGCCCAGGCGGAGTCCAAAGCAGGGCTGCGTCACACACCAAGCCTCCCGGCGTCTGGGGACCGTCGGCAATCCTCACGCCCTTGCACCTTACTCTTGATCCTCCAAGCCCCGCCCTGAGACACAGTGGAAATCATCAGCCTTTTCCACAGGGTCCAACACCCACCCGGGGCTGGGAGACACGCCCAGGGAAGCTCGGCCCTGTAAGAACGGCACACGGACACCCAGGCACCTGGGTGTGCACCCAGGGATGCACTCAGAGCACTGGGGGCCTAAGCTCCAGTTCCGGCTGTGTTACCACTTGCTGTGTGGCCCTGGGTGGGCCCCTGCCCTCCCTGGGACCCAGAACACCCCTCTGGACAACGAGGAAGTTGAAAGCCTCTAAGGGCCCTTCCAACACAGGTAGGCACAGGTGCGCGTGGAGGGCAAGGTGGGCGCGGGCCACTGCTGCATGCCACCTGCCCACGCAGCTGTGTTTCTTGAAGGAAGATAGGGAAAGGAGCGGACCCGAAGGTCAGGAGACCAGGTGCCAGGGTGAGGTCAATGTTTGGTTACTAACTAGAATAAACACGCCTCCGTCTTGCAGAGGACGCTCCACCCCCCTCCACGGCCAGCCTCCCTCCCCTCAGATGGTGAAGCGCCAGGAGGAAGGCAGGGAGTGGGGTGGGGCACGAAGGAATATGTCATCACTCCCACAGGTGACAGGTGACAGCTGGCCACCAGGAACTGCCCCACAACCAACTCCAGGTCTCAGCAGAACAGCACAAGGCCTGGCAGGGGACCCCGAGGGGATCTTGGTTGGGGGTGGGGGTCAGGACAAGGAGGCCTTCAAGGTCAGCCTGTCCCAACCTCCCCTTCTGACGTCAGGGTGAACCAGGGACCCCAAACTATTCACCCCACTTGTCTAAGGTCACAAGCCATCCGTGGCATGGCCAGGACAAGAGCGGGCACCCCAGGCCCCACAGTGACCCTATGAGGACACGCCAAATTCCAACTCCCTCTCCTCTCTGGCCGGCAGCCAACGGTCTGTCCCAGGCAAGGTGACCATGACAATCCTAATGAGAGCTGGGGACTACAACCTCGTTGAATAAAATAGAATCCCTGTGTCCACACTGATAAAAACGACATGCACACACGCCCGCGTGGAGAGGGGGGAGGCCCTCCTGGCAGAGGGCCGACCGCTAAGTATAGAAGGGAAGAGGGAGCCAGAAGTCACCGCTCACAGCCAGAGTGGCACCCAGCGCAGGCCAGCCCGGCACTCGAGGGTCCAGTGAGGACCAGGCACCGCCGTCTCAACGCGCCCCCACGGGTTATCGATGAGTCTCAAAGATCTACTGTGCTCGCCTCTCAGTGCGGAGACCGTCTGGAAACCTCAGAACCCAACAGACCGAGTCCACTGGGACCCGTGGCGGCACACGCCAGGTGCTTCCCGACCGGACATGCGATCCCTCGGCGTCCACACCCGCGGTTTCTGCCCCAAACCCACACACATCGACTCCAATCGCAAGGCAACGTGAGACACACCAAACACCCAGCAGGTCCCCACTCCTCAAAACCTCGGATGAAAGGTAGCAGGACGGCTCCGCAGGGGAGAGGCTGAAGAGAGCGCTCCGTGTGCGGCTTGGGACGGCCGGATCAGCAGAGCTCAGCGTCTGGTAAGCAGCGCGGGCGCTCCTCCTGCTCGCGTGGACCCCGGGAGGTCGCCCCGTGAGTGAACGCAAGCGTTCGGTTCGGGAAAAGCAGTGCACGCACCCAGCAACGACGATCCTGAGCACCGCATGGCCACATCCCCCAGACGACGTCCCTGGAGGTACCTGGGACCCCCGGCTCGAGCCCAGACGCCAGCCGCACCTGCGCCCAGCCGGAGGCGGACGGCCCAGCATGGAAACCGGCCCCGGGGACACGAACACGAGGGAGCAGCCCGTACATCAGGAGACCGTCCGTGTTTGTCCCACCACAGGTGAGGGTCCATAACTTCTGGCTGGCCCACCCGAAGGGATGTTTTGTCAACACTAACAAGGTTTACGAAGACCAAGGGAGGAAAGGGTCTGATGATGCACTGAGCACAAAAAGCCAGGTTCCACATTAAACCTGTGGCGAGATGCCCAGCAGCCCAAACACTCACCCACCGCAGAGAAAACAACAGCTCAACCGGAGAGGGAAACTTCAGAGGAGGAGCTGGGGGACGGCACCAGGTGCGTGTTCTGGTTTTCCTGCTACTTTTCCAAAGCCTCCTGTCTCTCGCAAATGCACATCCTCTCAGAAGCAAGGAAAGGCCTCGGTCCTCCTGGGCGCACGGCACGGAGCTGCTCCTCTCCCGTTGCAGGAGCCACTCGCGCCAGCTGCCGCCGCCATCCCGGGATCGGGGCCCCAGGGGGCTCTGGGGGAAGAGCTGCCTCTCTGCAGACGCGGCTGGACACCGCCCTCCTGTCCCGGCAGCAGACGGGCGCACGGGGGTGGCCAGCACACGCGGTCCGCACACCTGCTCACGCGTGCAGCGTGGGCAGACAGGCAGCCAAGGTCAGGCCTGGGGAAGGATGGCCCGTGAACCCACTGAGTCTCCATTTTCCCATCTATGAAACAGTGATGATCACACACACACACGCACACGCACACACACACACGCGCGGTGGGATTGCCGTGAGGAACCACAGCTTCCTGCTGCAATTCCAGAATCTTCCATCACACCAGCTGCTAGACCAGCCTCCAGCACTCCTAATTCTGCCTCTCAGGACATCCAGAGGTCCTGCCCAAGCCCCTTCCATGTGGCCATTTAAACCCATCACATGAGGGTACAGAGGAGAAGCGTTCTTGGAAGGCCCCAGAGGGAGCTCGGGGACTCAAGCACGCCCCGTCCAGCCACCGGCCCCACCGCCCAGAGAGAGAAAGGGCCACGCGGGTCACATACCCCACAAGGGCACAGTTTGGTTAATCAATAGCCATGGCCCAGCTCTGCCCCAATGTCGGAGCCCATGGGAACCTGAGAAGTCCCTTCTACAGAAAGAAACCAAAGTTAGGAGAGGAGATGAGCCTCCCTGGGAGTCACAGAGCCAGGAAGAGAAATCAAGCCCCCGCCCAGGGGGGGATTCTAGCGGCACGGAGCAGGCCAAAGAGCTACCCGCAGCCCCACGGCCAAAGAGCCGACCAGGGAGAGAGCCATGTTCTGGAGAGCTACCCCCGGCTTGGCCAGGACCACATCCCACTGCGGCCACAGGCCAGAGCCCTCCGTCCAGCTCCCTGGCACAGCCCCCGGAGAGCATCGGCAGCCTCTTGGCACCAGGCCAGCTGAGCCCTGGCCTGCCGCCCCTCACCGTGTGGCCCCAGCCTGCACATGGACTGGGCCAGGTGACCTCTGCTGTGGGTCTCCACTCCTGGCCGAGATCCTCCTACTACAAGGCCTGGCCCCCAACGGCCTGGCCCCTGGAGGGCTGCCCACACCTGGACTGGGCACTGGGACACAGCACAGAGCGTTCCCCAAGAGCGGGATGCACTGTGGAAGGGGGCTCTGCTGCTCTTTTCCGCGCAGCCCAGGAGCCACTGTCACCAAGTGTCCCCTTGGTGCTGAGGAGCTGCTCCATCACGTAACAAACGACGAGGATGATCTTAACCATGAGACCAAGGTGGAGGCCGGAAATGGGCAGTTACCTCCGGACCGGCCGACACTCTGGTCCCTGGGGACCCAAGGCCAGAAGAGCCTCTGAAAGGACAGATATGAAAAGACCCACCCCAGACCCAGCGCAGAGGCAGGGAGACCCATGTTCCCTGACCCAGAGGCCTTAGGGAGACCAGCAGGCCCCTCACCCTGCCAGTGGCCTCGGTGGATCTCGGCACATGGCCGGTGGCTCAGGGGTGGCCGGGGCCTCCCAATGGAAAAATCAGGGCAGCATGAAGCTTCGTACCTACCCCGGACGCGGGGGCTGGGACACCTCGGTTGCTACCTGATAAGACTTCACTACAAGCAGGCAGACCCCAAGGTCCTCAGTTTGTAGACGAGGAAAGAGCCCCCACAAGCGTGCAGCGGCCCCGTCTGCCTGCCCAGCCACACCCGGTCAAGAGGGTGTTGGGGATCCCGACCCTCGGGCCTCCCGACCTCAGCTTCAGGGGTTCCAGAGGCAACCCCACTATGGCGTCCCCAGCCGGTCACTTGGAGATGTGGCCCGCATCCACCGTATAGAAGCCGGCGGTGACACATTTGATGTGTGCGACTCCCGGGGTCCCCTCTCTGGTGCCTGGAAGCACAGGGACTGTACTCGAGCACAGGGAGCTCCCGGAGAGGGAGCCGGTGAGAGGCCGCGTGAGGTGGGGTCCTCCGTGGTCACAGACCCACAGCCCTGAGAGTGTCCCAGCCTCTGCCCTGCCCCCTCTCACCAAGCTAAGACCACCCAGGGGCTTCTGGGGGTCCACCCCCAGCCAACCATTTACCCCTAAACTCTGCCTGGGCCCGAGCCCACCCGACCGCGGGAGAGAAGCCGCGAGCAGCATGGCTGCTTGTTGTGGGCTCAGAGGGGAGAGAAGGGAAGGCTCAGTATACATTTCCTGGCAGTGGACACTGTCCTAGATCCTCCGGACAATCCACGGGGGCCCAGCCCCCCAGGCCCACCACTACCTCCAGCCTCTCCACTTCGGGGATCACAGAGATGGGGCAGAGCAGAACAGGCAGCAAGTCCACAGGCAGCCACGGCGCGAGGCGGCCCTGGCCGGGTCAGCCCTCCGCCCTAGCCTCCCTCCCGGCCGGCAGGTGCCTCCCTTCCTCCCAGGGGAAGAGGACCCACGCCTGCAGCTCTGTGGGGAGGGGCGCTCACCAGGAGGCATCAGGGGCTGTGCCCGCCGAAGGTACATCACCCCCCCCCCCGAACCCCAGGGGCCCTTGGCAAACCGGAGCGCCTGAGGGTAACTGTCTCATGGCGCCGCTAACGTGACAGGCAAAATTAAGCCTCCACGTGTCGGGATCTGAGCATGGGGACAGCGTGAGCTTGGGGAAGTTACTCTGGCAACCGATCCACACTGGCATGACTCCACATCCCCAGCCTGGAAAAAGACTCGCTCGGGCAAACTGCACTGGGGGCCAGACGGGGCCCCCCGGAGAGGCGGGGTCACGGGGAGGAGCCCAGGGACCCGCAGCTATCTCACGGGCACAGATCCAGGCCCAGATGCTCATGGCCGCCTCCTCCACGCCGGGCCCCGGCGTCACAGACTCGGAAGACAAGGGTCTGTCCCAGGAGCTCACAGCAGCCAAGACGGGGCTGGGAGGGGGGCACCAGGCTGAGGCACCCACAGGCAGAAGCAGCTTCCAAAGGCCCGGTGGGGCCTGTCCCGCGCCACACTCCTCCACGAGCACAGCGTGGCCGTGGCTGAGCCCAACAAAGGCGAGAAGCTGTCTCAGACACTCCCGGGGGCCTTCAGAAAGCACAGCCCAGGCCGGGGACACGGGGACAGGAGCGGCCTGTCTGGTCATGCAGGCACAGCTCGGGAGAGTGGCGTCCTGGGTGGCAAGCTCACCGTCGGGGCTCCCGGCCGGATCAGGCGGAGGGGGGCGGGACGTGAGAGGACGATGCAGGGTCAGCCCAGCCCTGGGAACCCACAAGCTCCCGGCACTGGGTCCGGCCCGGGCTGGGAGCCTAGGAAACATCACTGGGAAGGAGGACAGGGGAGGCACGGACGGGTGGGTGGGAGACAGAGCACATTATGCCCGGCCTCGCCTCGTGACTGGGGCACCTGAAGGTCACTGGGCTGCCACGTGCTCAGCTGTCAGAGGAAGACCTCTCCGCAGCAGCGCTGGTAAGACGCCGTTCCGTGTGCGGGGCCTGGCACCAGGCCTGAGCCCCAGCAGCCCGTGCGTCCCCTCCGTCCTCGCCCCACTTCCCGGGGCACCCGCGTGCTCACCTGGGTGCAGATCTACCAGCTGGGGCTCCAGCTGCCTTCAACGGCACCCTTGCCCAGAAATGGCCGGCCAGCCCGGAGTCAGCCCCACGGGGTGACAACACGCCGTGCCACGGTCCGCACGGTCTGAGGAAGGCCACCCTTCCTCCAAACAGAAGGACAGTCTGGGCCAGAAGACAACGACATTCTCCCGCGGGCTGATCCCCGCAATCCCGGCAGGTGGAGATGCCCTGGCTGGACGGGGGCAAGATTGCCCCCCACAGGCCTCCGGTCCTGCTCCTCATTTTATCTCTGTTGCCCATGACCTTGTCCCCCCACGGCACCCCTCCTGGTCACTCAGTCCTCAAGGGCAGTGGGGAGCCAGGGTCATCCACAGACTTGGAGCCCGCACGCCTCTCAATCAGCAAAGGACAGCTGACGTGCCCAGGGTGCCCAGCCCCCAGAGGGACAGGCGTGGTCACCTCTTCATCTGGGTGCTGAGACCGAGCCCGGCCACTGCCACAAGGCACCAAGAGCTGAGGTTGGAATCAGGGCTGCGCCCCACACAGGAGACCACATCTGAAACCCAGCCGGTGACAGCCAGCCTCGAAGGTGAAAGGAAGGTTTCTTCAGGACGGGGTACCGCCTGCCCGGGATTACGTGTGTGCCACAGGAACGGTCCTGGAAAGCAGAGATCCTAGAGGTGCCCCCTCCGGCAAACCCCTCCAGACCTCACACTCACATAGGCACACATGCACCCACCTACTCACACATTCATGCCATGTACACACACGTATGCACCGACACCACATGCATACATATACACACTCACACCACTTGTGCATGCACACTCAGGCATACAAGCATGTGCTCACACTCACGTGTGCATGCACACGGCTATGCACAATCACACCCCTGCACACCCACAAACGCACACACGGGGTTATGCATACACGGGTATGTACAACCACACGCACACCCACGTACATAACATACACACAGATATGCACACACATGTACACTCACGTGCAGTCACACCCACGTATGCACCTACACACGGGTGCCCACACTCACACACTCATGCCATCTCTCTCTCTGGGGTCTCGACACTGAGGGAAAACACCACTGAGCTGGGAGCAGCCAAGGGGTCATTTATTTTAATTATTAAAACGGCAGCCACTTATTCTCGAGCCGTCTATAATGCCACTTAATTACCTAGTACATAAAACTGCCTTTGCATCTTAGCAGAGCGATAAATCAGCTCAGAACCAGAGTTGTTTAAAGCATTCTCGCTGAGATTCAGGGGGACAGGGAGTCATCCGTCACCCCCCAGGAAGCAATAACCCAGACCTCAGCTCTGCACCGGTGGCCTCGCCTGGCTCCTGCGGCCGGCAGGTGTGCACTGGGAGGCTGGCGTCCTCCCCACTGCGGCTCGACCACTCCTGGCCCAGCCCCCGGCCCACCATGCTCCCTCCTTTATGCGCTCCACAATGGCCCCGCCAGATGGCGCGGCATGGCGAGCAGCCTCTTCAAGCCAATCGCTCATCCTGTCCGGAACCAGCAGGGTTGCGGGCAGGACACCTGGGCACCGGCCCAAGCCACGGCCTGCACCACGCTCCCCCTGCCCTGACCGCCTCCCGGGCCCCCACCCACAGGCACTGGTGGCTTAGGGCACAGCTGGGCCATCGCTGACCTGCAGGTAGGTGCACCCCCACCAGGGGAGCAGGCAGAAAGACCAAGTGACTCAGTGGTGTCTCTGCCTCTGTTAGCTATCAGGATGAAGCAGGAGTACAGGAGAGCAGGCAGGGACGTGCCAGGCTCCGCTCTCCCCCAGCGCTGGCAGAAGACACGGTGTGGTGCTTGCCAACAGGCAGACGTGAATAAATCACTCCCTCCCGTGGGCCGCCCAGCCTCCAGGGGCCAGCACCCCCCTCACACTTCTCTGCGGGGAAGGGGTCCTGCGAATGGCACACAAGAGAGCAGGTGGGCTGTGCTGCTCCTGGGCACGAGCCAGACCAGACTGGCAGAGTCCCCCCTTCCCTCTGAGGATGTCCCCCAGAGCTCATGCCGGGCGGTGGGCACTGGCTCTCGGCAGGGACCCCAGGGCTGTCTCCAGACTTGCTGGCAGTGATTGGCCGGGGCATGTGCCATTTGCACACGTACCAGTTCACCTGCAGGATAAATTCCCAGCAGCGGGAATGCTGGGCCAAAGGGGACATGCCTTTGCAATTTTCTAAAAATTACCGAATTCACACTCCTATTAGCGAGAATGAGAGCGTCCACCTCCCATTAGCATGTAATGAGAAAAGTTTTCTGTGTTGTTCTTTGTTCTTTGTGGAAAAGGAGCTAGCCAGTTGGAGGTCTTTGAGCTCTACATGCTGCCTCTCATCGCTTTCTGGTCTTTTAACCCAGGAAGTGCCTCCTCCCTCTGTCCCTTGTCCCACCACCCACAGTGTGGCTGGAGTGGCTGGACAGGGGACCAAGACCCAGTTGACACCAGGACATACCCACCTCCCCGGGCCTGCCTTGCAGCTGGGCGGGTGCATCCCGGGGTCAGGCTCAGCAGGACAGAGTCAGTGCTCCTCTGAGGCCCCTCCTCCATGGAGCCTTCCAGGATTGCCCCGAGAGGCCACATGTTCTACCTGCCCTCTGCAATGCTAAGCTTTTTTTGATTCTTACCTCCTCCTGTAATGCTTTTCCACCCCAAATCAGTCTCCTCCCCCTGACCTGAGCTCCCTGAGGGCAGGAACTCTTCTTCTGAGCTGTGTTGCATTCCCCGGGTCTGGTGTGGTGCCTGGCACGGTCCCCAGGGTGGGAGGTGCCTGGTTAAGACCGTTAGACAGCTAAAGCGGGGGGCTGGTGGTTGGTTCATTCAGGCCGATCTCACGATACCAGGAACAATGTCCAGCCTGTTAAGTCCCCTCAGTGACTGTCCAAATTAAATCATCCTTACAAAAAGATGGGCATCCAGCCAATCTGAGACCTTCTGGACAGATCGGGCCGGCTTAGGGGGAGCCAGAGGGAGGGGGGGCAGATGCAGGAGAAAACAGTCAGTGACGAACGTGCGCTCGTCCACAGAATGCTCGGGAACTGCCAGGAATCTGCGCGGCAGCAGCGGTCACCGGGGACAAGCAGTCCCTTTAAAAAAGGGGAACCAGACCCTCCCCCGGCGGCCTCCGGCCTCTGAGCGCGCAGCCAAGCGGCTGTGCCTGGGCTTAGTCACAGGCCACTGATCACACTGTCCCCCAGCAGGCTTTGCCAACGAGAGCCAGCCCAAACTAAAGCACAGCCACTTGGGGATCCTATTCCCAGGTCCCTGGTCACCTCACGCTACACAAGCCACCGCCACCCGGCCCCCCTCCTACAGCCCAGCCTAAGATGCCGCATCTGGTGGGAAGGAAGTAGCTCCCCAGGGTCACCCTGCAGGAAGGTGGCAGGTGCAGGGCCAGACCTGGTCCCCGAGAGGCAGAGCGTGCAGGTACGTCACCGAGGGGGAGCTGACCTGTGACTCAGCCGGCAAGGGAGCCCCCACAGCACAGGAGAGCCGAGGTGCAGGGCAGGTCTGGGCCGGCAGTGACAAGGGGTGTCATGGAGGGGATCGGGGGTCCTGAGACGAGCAATCACCCCCGCCTTTCCTGGGCCTCACTTGGGGACGAGGCACCATGCATGGCTCCGGCCCGCGGCACCTCACCGTCACAGGGGCGGGTGTGCACGCCCACTGACAAAATGAAGCCCAGCTGGCATGTTCCACGGCTCTTTAAGGTCGGGATTTACAGACAAGGCTCACTTACCCCTCGTGATGCTTGAGCCTCACAACAACCCCACTGACCGGCTGCTATTACGCTCCCCCAACTTCCAGATGAAGAAACTGACGTTCAGAGAGAGGCCATGACTCACCGAGTTTACTCCATGAACAGGAACCCCAGGATTTGTGCCCAAATTATCTGCCTGCAGGCCCAGCACAGCTCCGCACCCCATCGAGAGGATCACCCGGCCTGGTACAGACACCTGCCTGCCAACTGCGGTGAACACCACTGTAAAACAGGGGGCCAGGGGCACCTGAGCACCACAGCCCACACGGCACAGCAGAGTACGGCTCTGTCCTCACTGAACACCCGGGAGTTAAAAACAGGGGTGGTCACAAGGAAGCCCCAGACGCCGGCTCCCGGGCCAGGGTCCCTGGCACATGGGGACAGAGTAGCCCAACGGGTTTGGGGACTGTAGGCAGCCCAGGGTTTCCTCCTGAGGAAATTGAGGGTGAAAAGGCAGCTGAGTCCAGCTCTCGGGCTGAGCAGGGGCTCCCTCTGTCTTACCCAGACCTTCCGGCGAGCGGGCAGTGACTGATTTGAAATCTCAGCCAAGAAGGGCCGCAGCAGGCACCAGGGGCCCCCAGGAGCCTTGGGAAGCAGCCTAAGCAACCCTCACTTCCCTCACCAGCCACCCAGTGAGATGGCCTCTATGCTCATCCATGTGTCTTGACATGCTGGCCCCTCCTTGTGGCCACCGCGGCCACCTTCTTGTGGCCAGGACGCGAGCTCTAAGACAACCTCCCAGGTCATGGAGCACTCGCGCGCCGGGAAGCTCTGACCCCGGGTACTGTGGGCACCCTCCCTGGCACACGACGCCCAGCACTGGGCTGAGAGCAGAAACATGCAGAAGGTACTTCAATCACTCCATAAAAGTCGGACAACCAAGGACCCTACAAGGGCGGATCCAAAACCTTAGTAAGACTAACCAGGGACAAAAGCGAGTTCTAGCATAACTGAATGCCTCCAATTCAGTCTGGTGGCACACTCCACACTCACAGACCCAGGGGCACCACGCATCCCGTGACTCACCGGGCCACAGGAGAGGGCCGTGGGCGCACCGGCCCAGCCTGTAGCGGGCAGCTGCCTCCGCCTCCTCCTCCCGCCACGCGATGGACGTGGGAGCCCAGTGCGACGCCAGCAGCCGCAGCCCCTGCTGATTAATAACCCATTGTCTGACTCTTCCATTAACAGAAGGGTCTGCTCTGGGCATCCCAACTCAGGTAGAAAAGATACCAGAGCAGACACAAACAGAAACAGGCACCCGACAGGCCATGGCAGACCCCAAAGTAAAGGCAGAAGGATGCTCGAGGGGCGTGCTTGGCAGTCCCAGCCCCGGGCCGGGGAAGGCAGCCGCACTTGGCCGAGGAGACGGCTCCAACAGCGGACAGACAGCTGTGCCCAGAACCACGGAAGAGCCAGACAGGAAGCTGCAAAAGGGAGTCCGCACTCTCCCAGCCGGGCGCCCGTGCAGCATGTTCTTTAAAAGGAAACTGGTCTCGGGGCGCCCGTGTGGCTCAGTCGTCAGGCAGCTGCCTTCGGCTCAGGTCATGGTCCCAGGGTCCTGAGATCGAAACCCGAATTGGGCTCTCTCTGCTCAGCGGGAGGGCCTGCGTCTCCCTCTCCCACTCTTCCTGCTTGTGCTCCCTCTCTCGCTGTCTCTCTGTCTGTCAAATAATAAAATCTTTTAAAAAATTAAAATAAAAGGAAACTGGTCTTTCCTGAGCACCAAACTTGCCCACACCCATCTCGACCACCCAAGTCCACACCTGACGACTCCGCGGCCGGCACTCGGCCAAACAACTGTCTCGGACCTCCGAGGTAGCACTCTTGGTGCCCCGCTTCGCAGATGAGGACACTGAGGCTCTGGACAGTGGCATGACCTGCCCACATCACCCACAACGGCAGCTGGTAGACCTAGGATTTTGAATCCAGGACTGCCCCACCCAGAGCCAGGTTCTCCTTCAGCATGAACACATGGGGTCCTGCCTCACCTCTCTCTCCCAATCCAGGGTGGGGGGCGTAGACTTTACACACTCCTGAAGAGTAAGCAAGGGGCCAAGGCCCCTCGGCCCCCCAAGACACAAAGGCCCTTTCCCCTGCCTGGCGGATGAACTCCATACCCACACATATCAAGAAAGCCTCACAGTATCCGCACAGGCACCCGCCGCTAGCTGGGCAGCTACCGCCTGGAAAGGCCTCAGAGCAAACCTTGGCCCGTGCCCAGGGGCCGCCGCCTTGGCACCTGGACGGGAATCCCTTCCAGGCAGGGTGCTTGCCTCCTATAGGTGGCGGGGGGCTCCTGGGGGCCGAGTCCTCAGTCACTTCCCCACTGGAGGGAAGGGCCCGGATGGCAGCAGCGGCAGAAGACGCCCACCACACCCCCGGCCTCCCGAGGTCAGGGGCTGCAGAACCATCCAACGCAGACAGAATACCATGAGGTAGGCCAAGGCCACGCAGACGGCTGCCCCAGGAACCCAAGCTGCTGGAGCCTGCCTACCTGGCCAGCTCAGCCTATCCCCGGGCCTCTAAGTGGCTCCCTCGCCCGAGAAGCGGGAACGGTAGCTGTGCCCCAGATCCTGGCCCAGGCTGACAGACGGAGGAAGGGACGGGAGCTGGCATGGGGCTCTCTGGAAGACGGCATCTGTTCCCCACACGTTCACAGTCCTGTCGCGGGCCGCTCTGGGTGCACTGGAGCACGGCACGGTGACAGCTAAGGGAGAGCTGCCCATGGGACCTATGGGAGCATGGCCAAGGGGACCCCAGCTCATCCTGGGGAACCCCAGCAACGACAGACGTTCTCCAGGTTGGGGGGCGGTGGCGGTGGCCAGAAGAGAAACCACCCATGCTGAGGCCTGGTTAAGGCTCGGGGGCTCTCCAGGAGAGCTCCAGAAGAGCCTTCCTTCCTACAGCAGGGGATGCAAGCTCATTTAGGGGAGGGGCGGGAAACCTTAAGGGCTTGAGTCTGCGACCTTCCCCTGCTGCCCACGAGCCTGGGACTAAGTCTCTGCAGGGCCACTGGACCAGACCTGCCCACATCAGAGCACTGAGCTGCCTCCGTCCCCTCCTGTCTCTGCCAGAGGAGGGCCTGCCTAGGACCAGGGAGTCAAAGTCCAGCGCCTAGTTCTGCTTCTGCCACTGGGGGGGCTTTTAGCCATTTTCTGCTGGGAGTGGAGGGTCAGTCTTCTGCACCTGGGAAGGTCCACGGCTGTACAGCTGTGCAGCTGCAGGATGGGCCTGTGGCCTCGCCCAGCGATCCGGGTCTCTGGCCCCAAGGTGGGGGGCTGCTGGCCAGGTGTGCACCTGGCCCAGGGGCTGAGCCCAGGCCAGCTTCTCCGACCTCCTCTGCACCTGCTCACACCGGAACCTCTGCCTGACATATCCGGCATCCCCAGCTCCCCTGTGGGGTGGGGGGCAAGTCCCAGGGGCCTCCTCCACGAACCCCCAGACACATGCAAACATTCGGAAGACAGCACCCGGCTGACGGGCTGGCAGGCGCACCCTAAAAGGACATGAGGACGCGGGTCAGGAGAGAAGTGGCCGCGGGACCCTGTGTCAACACCAAGGGGAGACGACAGGGCAGCTGAAGAGGACACCGGGCGGGGCCCTCTGAGAGGACGAACCTGGGCCTTCCTGGGGCCAGGGACAGGGCAGGCCAGGCCACACATCCCACAAATGGAAGGATTACTGTGTGGTGCGTTATTAGTGGTTTGGCCAAAATCCAGACACAGGCTCCGAGAAAAGGGCAGATAAATCATGACTTCAGTCAGGCTGGCAACAAAGGGGAGGATTACCCCGTCATCCACAGAACTGGAGATGATGTAGGGGTGGGGGAGGGCAGAGTTCCCGCCCTCGCTCCTTCCGGAACGCGGTCCTGGAAGGCAGGCAGGATCCTCTCTCTGGGGAGGCTGGTGCCTGGTACAGAAGCAGGAACGTGGGCCTCAGAAACACAGGTGGGCTGACCGAGGGGACGGGGCTGGCGGGGGGGGGGGGGGGGGGGCGGCCAGGGATTCCAGGAGGGGGGCAGCTGCGGAGAGCCTGTCACCGGGAGGCAGGGGGCACACCCGGAAGGTCAGATCCCAACGCTCAGCCTGACCATCCGGCCCCTGTCCCCAAACGCAGCCACGCAACCAAGAGCCATGCCTCGGGCATCGTGAAGGAAGATCTAAACGCTAAGTGCCAGGGGTGGCCCTCTGGCAAGGAGGCGAAAACCAGGAACCTGGGCATCACACGGCACAGGGTGGTCGATTCTGGAGCGCTCCTGTCCGTGAGCACACGGGCCGCCTGGCCAGCAGGTCTGCCCTGAGCAGAACCAGGAAGTCTTCCAAAATGTCACCCGTGTCCCAGGGCACCACGCCACTCACTCCTGCCTGGTGCCTATAAGCAGGGACAGGCTGGCCCCCGGGGCTGGGACAAACCTGCAGCCGTGAGGACCAACACGGCCGATCCAGAGGGCCTCTGAGAAGATAAGTGACAGGGACCAGGCCATCCCAAGCCGGAAAGCCAGGACACTCCAGAGCCCACGTCCGAACGCAGACACATCCAGCCACACACTGGGAGCACCCGGCATCCCCGGCAGCCCCATTAAAGCCTGAGACAGGCTCCTCGTCAGGTCTCCCCTCCTCCGGGCACCTACTGTGGCGTACCCACACAGAAGGCGGGACGACATCGCCACGAAGGTCAGAGTCCCAGGGCGGGGCTCAGAACCCACAAGCAGACTCGGGAAGGGTATTATCGCTGGAGGCAGCGAGAGCGATCCTGAGCCAAAGGCCGGCATCCACAAGGAGAGAATCTGGGCCCAGAGACGGCTCCCAGGAGGGAATTTCTGACGTAAAGCCGGCAGCGCGCCTCCCTGAGACCCAGCCAGCCCCGCAGTGACGTCCGCGTACAGCCACCGTGACCTTGCTCCTTACACACCTAAGCCTCTAACACACGCATTCCATCCAGCCTAACCAGGCCCCCGCCGTAAGGAAGGTTCTAGCATTCACCCGCTTAACCCGTGAGGAAAGAGGCACATAGAGGCTAACCGGCAAGCCCAACACCACGCAGCAGCCCGTACTGGAGCCTGCTGAGAACCCGGTTGGGCCCCGGACAGAGCCTCCTCCCAGCGGGATCAGAACAGTGAGGAAAGTAGGGGCTTCCGCGTGTCTGGCCCCTGCCTGCACACAGACCCGACGATACTGGTCTCCTACCCATTCAGCTTCATAAATAAGGAACCAAAGCAGGAACTAGGGTGGCCCACGCAGAGCCCCAGGCAGCGGGGCTGGGGCTGGGGATGGTTATACCAGACTGAGGCTTCGAAGGGGACAACACACCAGGAGGGGAGGGTCAGAGGGAGTGCACGGAGCTATAACCTACCTACCAAGCCAGTCAGGAGACACACAGTGCATTCCAGGACCCCGAGAGACAGCCTGCAGCCTGCAGGATAGGACTGCTCCCAGAGCCAGAGGCACCTTCTCTAGCCTTTAACGTTGACCTTCCCAGACACCCAGACACCCATGGCAGGAAACACAGACCTTCTGGGCGTATGGAGCTCTGGAGGAGCGGGAGGCCCAGGCTGAATACAAACAGAGGGACAAAAGCCGAAAAGGAGAGGAGGGCAGGGCCCAGAGGCCCAGCTAAGTGGGCACACACGCCTCTAGGCCAGGCTGGCAAGCCGTCTGGGTGGTCCCAGAAGGACAAATGGGGCCTCCTCCTCTCCCACCTCCAAGATTTCAAGCAGCAAGGCCCTCCTGGAAGGTTCCCGCCAGCACCCTGCCCACCTGTGCCCAGGCAGCCCCCCCACCCCCCCGGCAAACCACTCCACCAGGACAGCAATGGCACAGAAAGGAGGGATGAAGACAGAGGAAGCCCAGGCACCGAGGCCACCAGAGATATGGCCCCAGGGAGGGGGCTGGGACACCAAAGACCAGCCTTTCCAAAACGACTACGCCAGAACCCAGCCTCCCCCACCCCGCGGACCTCTCACTGAGGTCTGCGGCCAGGGGCCACTATGACAACGTTTCACAACAGCAGCCACAACACCCCATAATAATCACGGCTGCTAATTTATAACACACACCCCAGCTCCACCTGCTGGGATGACCAAGTGCCTTCTGCATACACGTGGCGCCAAATGTGCACAAGAGAGCGGCACCCATGGCCCATCTGAGACACGGAGGCTCAGGGCCATGGGGACCAAGGCAGGGGTCGGGGGGTGTCCCTGGGCAGAGAAGCTCAGGTGGGGAACAGGCTGAGGCCTTGACCTCCGGGAGGGCCGGACCCCGCCGTGGCCGTTCGAAAAGCCCGCAGCCCCTCGGATTCTTGTCCTCCCCCACCACTGGCAGCAGGATTTATGATGCCAGGAGCTCCTTAGAGAGAAAAAGGTGAGCGGGAAATTGAATCCCAGCACACGGTAATTTCTGGCCTGTCTGGGGCCTGACGGATTAAGTATTTCACGCTGGCGGAGGTTCCAAGCCCCATGACTGTGGTCGTGAGCCCAGCTCCACCAGGCTGATAGAACAACAGATCCCACCACTCCCGCTGTCCTGCCTCTTGGCACTGGGGGCATCACACCCGCCCAACTCCTGCCCCTTTATCTTGGCCTGGAGCCACAAGAGGGGCTGATGGGGGCAGGGGGAAGGGGCACAGGCAACAAGACTAGAAACCGCTGACGTGGGCGTCCTACCCTCACAAGGGTGACTCCAGAAGCCAGAGCCCAGAGCCTCCCCACACGGTGCCTTATAGCCCTAAACTTAACGTAGCCCCTGGAAGTCTCTGGAAGTCAGCAGCCTGGGTCAGATTCCCCACATCCCCTCCTAAGCCCGCTGGCTCATGGCCGCAGGGCAGTGGGCCCCACAGGAACTGGGGCTCCTGTGACCCCGGCCCCACCCCAGCCAGCCTGGAGGTGCCTCGGGGACGGCTTGTGAATGGCCACCCTGCAGCCCGCCCTGGGAACGAATGCCTCTGCTCCTGGGAGACAACGGCACCTCCTTCAAATATGAACTGGTGTTTTGTTTTGTTTTAAGATTTTTTATTTATTAGACACGAGAGAGAGAGAGAGAGAGAGAGAGAGACAGCGAGAGAGAGAACACAAGCAGGGGGAGTGGGAGAGGGAGAAGCAGGCTTCCCGCTGAGCAGGAAGCCCCATGTGGGGCTCGATCCCAGGACCCCGGGATCATGACCTGAGCCGAAGGCAGCCGCTTAACAACTGAGCCCCCCAAGCGCCCCAAAAATGAACTGGTTTTTTGCAAGAAATAACACGAAAGTCTGGAGGCCAGAACACTGAGTGTGTTCATGCCACCATGGCCATCTCCTCCCCAAGCTTGTCCAAGGGGCTGACCAAGCTGTGCCCTCGTCACCAGGACACCACAGGCCTCCAATCAGGCACCGCACATCCCATCCCATGCCCATGCTTCCCTGGGAAATCACAGAGCCCCGAGAAGGGTCAATGGGGGGTGTCCCCACGGCCCGCCTCTAGATGGGATCCTAACTCCAACAGCTCCATCCACTCCGTCCCCGCGGTCCCCAGAGTCCGGCCGCGACAGCCTTGACCCTGCTCATCCCTCCTCCCCTTCCAGACACTTCCACGGACGCGTCCCTGACAGCTCTCACAGGGCACCAAGCTGTCCCTCCGCTTTTCAGTGCTAGTTCATCTGTCTCCCCAACAAGACCACTGTCTGTCTTGCTTCTGGAAGGATCCCAGGAGCACAGAAATGGACCCCACACGAAAGGCGTGCTTGACAAAGAACACACACCCCAAACAAACACCACGGAGGGAGGAGCACAGAGCCCCAGGTTACCATTCTTTTTCTCTCATGGTATCCAGACCACCCCGACCAGGCTACTGGACCTCTGAACCCCCCATCCCTGTGTGTGAGGGGGGATGATGGCGACCTCAGCCCTAGGGCATCATGGTGACCATGGGAGACACAGCGTGGAAAGGCCCAAGGATGCAGCCTGCTGCCGAAGGGTTCAAGTAAAGCCGTTGCCATTTCTGGGGGCGCCCAGAACGCAGGCAGAGCTGGTCACCGCATCCCCATCACAGGCCTGCTGCCACCGTGCAACATGTCCCCAGCGCCATCCATCAGCCAACACCAGAGGTGCGGAGATGAGGGCAGAGGAGGGGACGCCCTGGGGCTCCCTGCGGGGTAAGGAGGCATGGGAAGCCAAGACGCCACAAAGAAAGGGAGCGCCCAGGATGGGGCTCTGCTGGGCTCGTGGGCTGGTGTCCCAATGGTCTGTGTGTTCCCACGAAGTTCATGTTGAAATCCTAACCCCCGGAGGTGATGGGCCCCTGGGAGGTGCTCAGGCCAGGCGGACCGAGCGGGGCTTGTTCTCTCATAAACGAGATCCAGACAGCTCCCAGCCCCGGCCACCGCGCGGACTCCGCGGGAAGGCCCCGGCTATGTGGGGGGAGCGGCCCTCGCCAGAAGTCAACCGAGCTGGCGCCTTGACCTCGGACTCCCAGCCCCCAGAGCTGTGAGCCGTACATTTCTGTTCCTTGTGAGCCCGCCGGCCTGTGCTGCTTTGTCACCACAGCACAAACGGACTAAGAAGGGTGCTGCGTCTGAGGCCACCCCTTAGGGAAGTCGGCTTGGAGCGCCACTGAAGGTCACTGAGTCCCCCACAAGGCAGCGCCGGACCCTCAGCTGTTTGGAGGACAGCCCTGAACCACCCGACCACCGGGAGCACCAGCTGTCAGGGCCGTGCAAGCAGCCGCTGAGGCCACAGCATCCCCGTCAGGTGCCCCGCCCCAGATCTGGGCCTGATCCCCACGGAGGAGAGGGCCGCGCGGGGCTTGCTGGCAGCAGGTGGCCAGGGAGGAGACCCTGTGCCTGGCTGCTCTGGGGCGGGGGGCGGCGGAGGGCAACGGCAGCCCTCCAGGGGAGCTCAGTTCTTATAGCCACCACCCCCCGAATGCACCCCTCACCCCAGCCCCCGCCCGAGACCCTCCACACCCCCTATGTCTCCCCCACAGAAGGGTGCAGGGTGGAGAGACAGGTGCACCCGGGCAGGGCCCCCTGCACTTCTCAGTGAGTAAGCAGGACTCCCGGTGTCTCTGAGCTTTGGCTTTCTGGAAATGCCGATGCCTGCCTCGGACCCGACCTGCGGAACATCCCAGGCTGCCACACACTCTCAGAAGCTGCGAGGCAGGGCGCCTGGGTGGCTCAGTGGGTTAAGCCTCTGCCTTCAGCTCGGGTCATGATCTCAGGGTCCTGGGATCGAGCCCCACATCGGGCTCTCTGCTCAGCGGGGTGCCTGCTTCCCCCTCTCTCTCTGCCTGCTTCTCTGCCTACTCGTGATCTCTGTCTGTCAAATAAATAAAATCTTTGGGGAAAAAAAAAAAAGGAGGTACAAGGGTGGTTGAAGGGTGCTTCCCTGCCTCCCTCGAATTAGGCTCTCATCCTGGTGTCTGAAGGGTAGATAGGATGGCCGCAGGCAGGAGCCGTCCCGTGGAACCCCAGATCCTGACCAGACACCCTCACTGAGAAAGGACACCCCTGGCTGCCTGCTTTGTGCAGGGGTTAAATTCTCAGAGAAATCCTCGGTGAAATCCTGCTCTTTAATCCCTGGGCCCCGGCTGCGCTCTCTGACTCAGCCGAGGACTACGGGGCCCTGCCCCCGGGCGGCTCGATGAAGTGAATCCACTCTGGGGACTTCTCTGCGGGGCTCTTGGCGGGAAGCCCGCCTGGACCAGGGAGGCAGAGATACGGCTGGGCAGCATCTCACCCAAGGCACGTTTTCTCCCCGCCAGGACCTGACCCACGCCTGGCAGGGTCTCCCCGTCCCTCCCTGGCCGAGGCCCAGAGAACCGTGCAAAGCTCGATCCAGACCCAGGGCAGTGAGGAGAGGAAACCGAAGGAGGCCTGGGAGGCCCACCAGGCACAGACACAGACCGTGAGGGGCGTGAGCCGGACCGCAGGGAGGACAAGGAGAGGAGAGCCCGGAACGGGGGCAGTCGGCGCACCAAGCAGAGCATCGGGCCTCGTCTGCATGGACTGATCCGGTCAGTCCTCATGCCTGTCCCGAGGGCTGTACTGGTTGGCAGGCCGGGTCAGCGGGCCTGCTGGCCCTACCACTCCCAGCTCTGCAACCTGGGCCCGCTCCTAAGCCCGCTCGCACTTCCACTTCCGCAAAGCAGGACCGACAGAGGGCCTGCAGCGGGGGAATCTGGAGGGGAACGGGCTCACAGGTCAGGTCCTCCCCCAGGGACGGGCCCTGGGAGCCGCTCAGTGGGGCACTGGCCGTCCCGCGGGTCATCCCACTTTGAACACCCGGAGCCCCCCCACCAAGAAGTGGGCGCCCGTCAAGGGCACTTAGCAAACGGCTTCAACTAGATACAGGGAGGAAAGGCTTCCTGGAGGGTGGGGACTGCAGCCGGAGGGTGGCCCGGCAGAGCTCACCCGGAATCGGGCCAGGTCCCAGCCTCTGCAGGGACGGTCGGTGCCTCCTCCTTCCTGTTTAACTGGCACCGCCCCAGGATCCGTCCTGTTCTGCCCAAGTTCCCTGACTCAGGAGCTGCGGGTGGGGCCTGCTTCCTGCCCCTCGGCCACCACTCAGGGATTAGGATGTTCCGTGGGCATAAGCCCAGCCTGCAAGGGGCGTGACCAAGACCTCGGGAGACACAGAGGCCCCATGACTGAGGAGCACGGATCCTGGGGGCCCCTCTCTGCTATCAGGGCCCCACTGTCCACACAAGGCCCTGGCCGCTCCTTTCCGTCACGAGGGTACCCCCCGGTGCAGGGCTCGGCAGGCCCAGCACCTAGTGATCACTCAGGAGAGCTCAAAGCATTACAAAAATGCCTGCTGGCAACATCAGAGGAAATCATTCACAAACGTTTGTGCGGCAGGCTTTCTTCCCCTTAAATTGGACAACAAAGTGGTGGACGGGCCTGCTGCAGGCCCTCTGAGCCGGCTCGGCAGACAGCAAACATCGAAGTTCCAGGGCCTACAGCAGGCTGCCAGGACCATGCAGAAGAGATCGCCCCGCTCCAGGCTTCCCTGGCCCTGCCCTGATTGGCCCGGACGCTCACAGGCCTTCGGGGATAACACAGAACCAACGGGAAGGCAGCTTCTAGAACAAGCGCACCCTGGGACACCCAGGACCGATGGTCTGATACTGCCCCAACGGGCTGACCCTCACAGACAGTGTATGGGTCTCGGCTGATGGCTGAGGGGCCAGGGGACCAGGACAGACATTAGGAATGCGAGCCACCCTCTGGGCCAAATCAGATACCTGTGAGCAGAGATGATCCCCCTACTCCCATCCAAATGCAAGGAGCAGTGGAAAACCAGCGTCGTCCCCACTCACCCCACAGGCCTCCCCCTTCACTGCGCCTCTCGTGGGGATGGCTTGACTGATGGTCCCATCTCCCTCCACCCCCCCACAGACACCACGATCCCACAAAGGGGGCCAAGGGCACATCAAAGGGGCTTGAAGGATCACTGAGTCAAGCTGTGATTTTTGGTGAGGAGGCCTAGTCGCATTAGTAAACTCAGAGTGTGGCTACTAGCCTTCCCCACTGAGCACATCTGAAACCCAGGGCCAGAAGCCCCAAAACAGTAAACATGGTCCCAGGGTCACGCAAGTCAGGTGAGCCGGCCAGACAGCACACAGCATCCCTTCCTGCTCTGAACAGGATGAAGCTGGCCCAGGAGGAGACCCCGGGGGGCTCACCCCCACCTCGGCCTGGTAACACACAGTCCCTGGGAGGTCCACACACATGCCACAAACCCCCCCGTGGGCCCTGCCTCTCTGTCCACGACAGCCTCACCTCCAAGAACCTGTGAGACCCAGGACTATCAAAAAGCAGCCCAGTCCACATCCATATGGGATCCCAGGACAGGTGGGACCGCTTACCAAGTTTGCCTGCAGCTTCCCCCAGAGCCTCCCATCGCCCACACCCAGTCCCACCACCCTCAGGAGGCTCCGATGAGGGCGGCCTAGAAAACACCAAACATTAATCTGCATGGCCTCTTCTGGGATTACCACATACTGGGGACTCAGGGGTGGGGGCCCTGTCCGTCACTCTGCAGGAAATCAGGCCACATGCCCGAGGTAACACAGCAAGTCAGCAACTCTCCCCATGCCACCTCCCCCACTCCACCACCCCAGATGCCTTCGTCAGAGCCCCTACCCACACCCACGGACATGCTCTCCAACCACGCCCAGGCCGCCCGGGGGCACAGGGGGCACCAAGGACCAGATGCCCCAGGGAGTCCGCTCCCCCGTCAGCCCTGCGGTTGCAGGCCTCACGTGCCCAAGAAGACATCAGCCAGGGAAGCCGCTGCACCTGCCCCAGCCAGGCCGATCCAACCTCCCCAGAAACAATACTCCCGGCCCGCCTGCTGCGCGGTTCCCAGCCTGCATCCCGCCGTCACTCCTGTGCGAGGCCCTCAGTAAACAGGACGAACACGCAACAGCAGCAGCACCATCTGAGAACCTACTGCGCGCAGGGGTGCGACCCCGATCTGCACTGCACGCCCGGCCTCCCCCGCACGCCCCCAGGGCACCTCCTCCTCCACTGGCCAAGGGGTCCAGACTTGTGCCCCAGGGACACGGCGGCGAGGATGGTGCCCACCATGGTGGGCGCCCCCACCCCCCATATCTCCAACTCGTTGGTCCAGGATCCCCCTGGGCTCCATCTCACAGGGGAAACACGCACGCTGGAACCCGGGGCACCTCAGGGTTCCTCGGGCGGGACCTGGGCAGCTTCCGCCATGCTCCGTGCCTCGGTTTCCTCACCTGCAATGAGGCTTTGTAAGCACGAGAGAGGACAGGGCTGCATGTTCTCAGAGCTGCTCCCAGCACCCGCCCAGGCACTGGGCAGAGGGTCACCCTCCACGTGGACAAAGGGCGGCACCATGAGCACCACATGTCACCTAGACCCTTCCATGGGTGCAGTCACACCGCCCAGCGGGGAAAGAGCTCAGGGAAGCCAGCTCTGCCGTTGGGAGGAGCTGACGGAAGCAGCGTTGGTATGAAAAGAAATGGAATTGTGCCCGCTCCCGACCTCCCGTGCCACAGGCCATGCCGCACCAGCGGCCCAGCGGTGGCGAGCCGTCCACCGAAGCGGGAAGCAAAACCAGGAGCTGTCATGTGGCCATACACGTCCACTCACGCAGACACGCCGTGTAGACACACCGACACATACACGTCCACTCGCGCAGACACGCCGTGTAGACACACTGACACATACACGTCCACTCGCGCAGACACGCCGTGTAGACACACCGACACATACACGTCCACTCGCGCAGACACGCCGTGTAGACACACCGACACATACACGTCCACTCGCGCAGACACGCCGTGTAGACACACCGACACATACACGTCCACTCGCGCAGACACGCCGTGTAGACACACCGACACATACACGTCCACTCGCGCAGACACGCCGTGTAGACACACCGACACATACACGTCCACTCGCGCAGACACGCCGTGTAGACACACCGACACATACACGTCCACTCGCGCAGACACGCCGTGTAGACACACCGACACATACACGTCCACTCGCACAGACACGCCATGTAGACACACTAACACATACATGTCCACTCGCAGACACGCCGTGTAGACACACTAACACATACATGTCCACTCGCACAGACACGCCGTGTAGACACACTAACACATACATGTCCACTCTCAGACACGCCGTGTAGACACACTAACACATACACATCCAGACACACCATGTAGACACAATAACACATATACATCCACTCACGCAGACGTGCGGTGTAGACACACTAACACATACACATCCAGACATGCCATGTAGACACACTAACACATACACGTCCACTCACACAGACTTGCCATGTAGACACACTAACACATACACATCCAGACATGCCATGTAGACACACTAACACATACACACACACACTCACGGAGACACGCTCTCAGACATGCACTCACATATACTCATACACATAGACATACAACCATAGGCACACACTTATTCATGTAGATGTGCTTTCACACACTCGTGTATATACTTGCACACTCACAAAACACTCTCACACATGCAAACACTTACACACTCACATAGACACGTGCACACTCCTGTAGACACCCGCACATGCACTTACACACTCACATAGACATGCTCTCACACTAGTACATCCACTTACACACATAGACACTCACACACATACACTTACTCAGGTAGACATCCTCTCACACACTCGTACAGACATACACTTACACACATAAACATGTTCTCACACACACATACACACAGGCATGCTCTTTCACAGTCATGTAGACACACTCACACTCAAACACGTTTATGCACACACACTCTCACATTCTCACATAGACACGCACTCATAAATACACTTACACACAGACGACACTCATGTAAATACACACTCACACATAGTCTCTCTCTCTCTCACACACACATACACACACCTTGTCCCACCCCTCGCCTGCCCCAAGCCAACCTCCTCAGCTCCCCTACAACCCAGGGACCCGTTCCTGGTTCCTGCCCCAGGCTGGGCACCGGGCACAGGGCAGGCCGGAGACAAGATGGGGCCCTGCTCTCGGGGAGCCTGCTCAAGAACACTGAGCGGCCACGCAGCCCTCGCCTCGGCTTCCTCTGTCATTGTCGGCAGCTCAGTTCATCGTTCGTGAGAAGCTGGTGGCTGGCACCACAGGTGAGGAGAACCAGGGCTTGGGGCAGGCAGGGGAGCCCCCAACCCCAGGCTGCTACCAGCTCATCCCACAAGACCCACACGGCACCCAGGAAGGGCCCAGAGTGTTCCAGTCGTCCAGGGGCAGCAAGCCAGCCCCTATGTCCTCTGAGCCTCCCCAGAACCGAGCCCCAAACAGCCCAGGCAGGAAACACAGAACGGTGTAGGCCCAAAAAGGATGGATGCGGGTTTGGGATCACTGAAGGCAGGCCAGGGTGGGACAGAGGTTGACTGCGGGTGACTCTCAAGCCCCGCCCACCCCCCACCCCACTGGGGTCCCTGAATAGAGGGAGGGCAGCGGGCGAGGCTCACACACCAGCCTCCACCTGCCGTCCCCTCTCCTGACAGCACCATCTTCACCTCACTAAGGAAGGCACAGAGGGCCATCGGGCTGTCTGCCCTGAAGTGGCCTGAGGCCAGACCCCCCTGTGCAGCTGGGGCGAGTCACAGGGTGGGCCCACGTGGGCCCACCCCCACCCCCACCCGTCATCTCTCAGCCTCACATTTCCAGGGCCACCACTGGAGAGCCGCACTTCCAGGAACTCGGCCATCCAGGTGGCCAGAGCCACTGGGTCAGGAAACGGCAAGCCCGACCCCGGGGTCCCCGGGACCAGCACCGACCTGGGAATCCACGGCAGAGGCCCGTGTTGAAACAGTCACAACCCAGAGTGAAACACATCTCGGAGATCCATACTGAGCACGGGGGCCGAAGGCAAGAGGGACCGTGTGGACACTGGGGGAGGGGAAATGGGAAAGGAGGGGGGGCACCTCAGCCTCGGCTGGAAAACAAGCAGGATTTTCCAGCGGAAGGGAGAGCGGCAAGGCAGGGGAGGGAACTGGAGGTCAGGGAGAAACAGCCAAGGCCAGACCAAGCCCAGGGTGTGGAGATGCCCGGATGGTATTCAGGGGCTGGCCTGGGGTCCCAGGAGCTTCAGGAGGAGACGGGAGAGGGCGTGGAAGAGGAGCCTGGGTCAGAGCCCAGAGCACCTCCCAGGAGCCGGAACTCGGTGCGGAGGAGAGGGTCCCTGCAGGGTTGGGGGCAGGGCAGGGACTATGTTTCAAGAAGAATATTCCAGAAGGGCAGAGTGAGGGCTGGAGGGGACAATCCTGGAGCAGAGGATGGGAGCAGGAGGGTGAAACCCCAGCACCAAGATGGACAGAGAGAGGCAAGTGAGCCCAACAACTAAGATCCCCACAGTCACACGGCACAGGTCCACATACATGACCGTGCTCGGCAGAGTGAGGACCGGGGCAAGGTGGGGTGCACCGGGCCCTGTGAGCAGGCCGCCCGTTATGCCACGCCAAGTGGGTCTGGACCCCACGGGCAAAGGACACAACCCCGGAAGTCACACACCAAGCCCCACGTCACAGGACGGCGCTGCCAGGCAAGGACGGGGCACGGCACCTGGGCCCCAGGGTCTGGCCTCCCTGTGGCCTTCTCCTCCTTCGGAGCACGTTTGTGGCCACGCCACTGGCGGGCAGAAATCCAACGAGCTGCCCACTGGCTCTGCCTGCCCTGGCCCGGGGCACCCACTGACCCTGCCCAGACGGCCCGACAACTGGGCCTTTTGTCTTGCGGTCCCCATTGTGTTCGATTCTCTCGCCTGCCTGCCCCACAGCCAAAGGAGGATTTCCAGAGGGATCTCTCAATGTGCTGGCGTTGAAACATCCTGTCGGCCGGACCTGCTGTTCGCGGCCCGGCCCTGAAAGGCCACAAAGGGGTAGGGTCAACGACCCCTTGGAAAGGGCCCCGATCGGAGTAGCTATTCTAAACCCAGCAATCTCCGGGCTGTGCAGCGGTACTCGGGAGCTGGTCACAGACGAGGCTGCTCCGTCTCTGACTCTTAAAATCTGTGGTCCTGTTACCCTAGCTCGGCAAGTCCCTGCCCCCGGCCGACAAACCAGCCTGTGCTTTCTCTCTCCACAGGCTGGGAAGGACATCTGAGCGCACCCGGTTTCCCCGGGGGAAACTGAGACTCACAGAGGCGATGGGACTCACTGCAGATGGCGGGGCCGGTGTGGGCAAGCCGTGCCCTGATGACCTCTTCCTCCACCCTACCCGCCCCCCGACCGCCACGCTCTGCACCCAAGTGACCGGATCCGGTCTGTCACAGACGCACGTCCTCATGTTCACACACGTTCAGCCGTTCCAGGCGATGCCCCTCCAGGAGGGGGCCCAGGGGCTACTGTGGGGGGGGGCTTGTGTGCCTCCAAAGCTCTCCCCTCCTCACCGGGAAGGCTGTGCCAGACCTGGCCCCTAGGACCACCCTGTCAGGACAGGCTATCATGACCAAAGAAGCCAAGATGCAGCTCAGCCCCCCTTGGGAAGCTCCCCTGGTGGGGGGAGGGGAGCGGGGTCTGTGCACGCGACGGAAGGAGCAACCAAAGACATGATCAGAGAACAGTCCGTGACGCGGTGAGATATTCTCAACATCTCATGGAAAAAAGGCGAGATTACCAACTGCAGGGATATTATGTGGCAAACTGTTTTCTTTTTTTTAAAGTGTGTCTTGGGGGCGCCTGGGTGGCTCCGTCATTAAGCGTCTGCCTTCGGCTCAGGTCATGATCCCAGGATCTCGGGATCAAGTCCCGCATCGGGCTCCCTGCTCAGCGAGGAGTCTGCTTCTCCCTCTCCCTCTGCCCCTCCTCTCTCTTTCTCTCTCTCTGTCTCTGTGTCAAATAAATAAATAAAATCTTAAAAAAATTAAAAATAAGAAGTGTGGGGCGCCTGGGTGGCTCAGTGGGTTAAGCTGCTGCCTTCGGCTCAGGTCATGATCTCAGGGTCCTGGGATCGAGTCCCGCATCAGGCTCTCTGCTCAGCAGGGAGCCTGCTTCCCTCTCTCTCTCTCTGCCTGCCTCTCTGCCTACTTGTGATTGCTCTCTGTCAAATAAATAAATAAAATCTTTAAAAAAAAAAAATAAGAAGTGTGTCTCAGATAGGATGCGAAACAGAAAGAGGACGTCAGGTAAAAGCTACGGAAACCTGAACAAAAGGCGGATTCTCTTCCTACTGACGTATCAGTATCAGTTCATTCATCGCAACCAAGGTACAACAGCCCCGAGGGAAGGTCCCGGTGGGGACACCGGGTGCAGGCTTCAGGGAACCCCACCTATCTTCTCAAGGATTCTGTGAATCTAAAACCAGTTGCAAACAGCAAAGTTTATTTTTAAAAGAGCAAGACAACTCCATACATGCGACAAGGTCTCATGAAACTCTACACACTACACGCAGGGAGAGCGCCGTGCCATCCGAGTTAAGATCTGCGTCTAGCCATTGTGTCGTGCTAATGTCGCGGTCCGGGTTGGATCCCACGCTAAGAGGTCGCCCCTGGGGGGATGCGGGCCAAAGGGTACATGGGAGCCCTCTCTACCACTTTTGCAACCTCTTGAGAGGCTGTAGTGATTTCAAAATAAAAAGCTAAAGAAAGATGTGTGTAGCGCTCCCTTTGGACCCAGCGTTCCCTGATCTGGGAACAGAGCAAAATGCTAACATCACTTCTCTCCAGAGGGGAGCATTACAGATGATTTTTAAATTTCAATTTTCAGACTCCCGGTGTCTTCCAAGCTCTCCACAGTGAGCAATGGATTGTTTAGGGGAGACGGCTGCTCTGCCTCTCCAGCAGTGATAAATCACGGGGTGGCGGGGTGGGGAGCTGCAGCCTGGAAGGACCAGGTGAGCAAGCAGCTGCAGGAGGGCCCCCGCCCCCGGCTGAGCAGATGTCTGTTGGGGGAGACGCCTGGAGACTAGAGCCTGCAGCCTTCGAGCATACTCGCCCCCCTCCCACCCCCAGCGGGGTTCCCGTATCAGCAAATATCTGGCCTCCCGGAACCCCAGTCAGGGGATCCCTGGATCAATCAGCAGCGCTCCGCATCTCACATCAAACCGAAGACAGAGACAACACCTGGGCGTGACATGCCAGAAGGAATCTGTCATGTGGCAAAAGTAAACCCAGCGTGTCTCCAGAGCCAAGAAATCCCCAGAGCCTGAGCTCACCCGTACTCAACGTCCACGTCCACGCACCTGCCCCGAAGGCCACGGAGAGAAGTCGCACCAGATACGAGAATGTCCCTGATCGTCTCCTGAACACGCCCATTTCAACCGCCCGTCCTCCAGGGGAAGCGAGGAAACACACCAGTTACTGACACTATCCCCGCTGGCCGCAGCTCAGTGGCTCACAGAGGCCACCTGGGGGAGGGGGCCCAAGGTGACTGTCTCTCTAAGTTCTCTAGAACAAATGGGTCGTCGTTTGGGAAGAAGGAAAGTTATGGCCGGGAAAATGCCACTTCAGCACCGGGGGTTTGCCTTGTCTAGGATCGCAGCAATGGACCCATGACCAGAGCTCAGGGGTGAGGACGCTTCCTCAGGACCCGCTCAGGTGCTGGCCAGGTAACCGAATCATCGCGGGACCAGATGGATACAATCTAGGGACGGGAGGAAAGGGCGCTGGGGCGTGTGATTGTCCTACTATGGTCGGTCCCTCCCTTCCAAGACCTTCTTCCCGCTCGTCCTCTACAAATCATGACCAGAAACAGCTTCAGTGAGTGATGTTAATGGTCAGAACTAAGTCCCATTCAAGGCCTCTGGTGGAGACTGTTTGTTAATTTCCTTATATATTAGAAAAAAAAATGGATTTAGTCTGATGCTGTGAGGTGGCCCTTAGGGGTCCCCAACCGAAGAGTCTGCTTCACAGGTGACAAGGTAGACTCAGGAGTGGGGCGGTGGGGGTAGGGGGGGAGGGAAGGAGGGCCCATCCCCTCTGAGTGCCTCCACAAATCAGACTGCCACTCACCACTCCCTGTGAGGGAGTCCCCAGCCAAACTGGACCAGTTGTGGGCCTGGTGTGGGGAGCCACTGGCCAGAGGGCACCTTGCTTGGTGGGAGGTGGTCCTGGCCCAGCAGGTGCCCCTGCATCAGAACTACCCCTCCAGGGGCACCTGGGTGGCTCAGTGGGTCAAAGCCTCTGCCTTCGGCTCAGGTCATGATCCCAGGGTCCTGGGATCGAGCCCCCCATCGGGCTTTCTGCTCAGCAGGGAGCCTGCTTTCCTTCCTCTCTCTGCCTGCCTCTCTGCCTACTTGTGATCTCTGTCTGTCAAATAAATAAATAAAATCTTAAAAAAAAAAAAAAAAAGAACTACCCCTCCATGTGCCCTGAGAGTCTCCCTGCCCGTGCCTATGTCCCTGCCGCTGCGGTGGGCTGATCTCACCTCCCCCCCCCAAAAGCTCACTCCCAGGTGCAGGACACGGCAGCGGGCGGTCACACCAGCCGGCAGCCCCACGCCCTAGCCTGACTCAGAAATGTGTGGTACACAAATGAGCAAAGCCACAGCACACGCGTGCCAAGCCTCGGCTTCCTCATCTGCGGGGAGGACCCAGCAAGCCCACTCCAGCACCACTTCCATCTCCCCCCCGCCCTCCCCACTCTCCTGGCACACCCTTCACTGAGCCCTCCCTGGCCACCTTGAGGCCGCCCAGACTTCCCAGCTGCATTCGCCCATGGGGCCCCTCCTTCCTGCTTCTTCCAGCAGGCAGTCAGCAAACCACCAAGGGGCAAATGGGGATGAGGCTGGGGAGACAGGCATCTCAGACGGATACAGGGCTCCTCCCTCCCCAAAGAGCCCGCCTGCCCACCCCGCCGGTACCCAGGATGCAGAAAACACCAGCCAGCATGGGAGTAAATTAGCACCTTTCAAAGTCAAACGTCCTTGGCTGGGTCAGTCCGGTGCCCAGATCGCCTCCTCCACACTCCTGGGCCTCCCTTGGATGCTCCCAAGCCTGCCATTTTCATTAAGGCAAACAAGATACCAATGCGGGTGTATTTAGCCAAAGAAAAGGGAGCCTGCGGGACTATTCAAAAGTCATCGGAGGCCTAGTCTGTAGGAGGAGGAAGGATGGATCAAGGTTGCATTGAAAAGAAGAAAATGAGAAGACTTTTCCATTTTTGTTCTGCTCCTGCTGGCAATGGCTGCTGTGGCCGGCAGCCTCGGGGAGGTGGCATGGGAGACCTGGGGGAGGACAGGCTGGGCGAGAGAAGCCTTGGTGGGGGGAGGGTGGCAAATGATCCCTTCTGGCTGCCGCCTCCTGATTCTGGGTCAGATCATTCCCCCACCCGGGCAAGCACTTGCACGGAGAGGGCCTGAGGTTAGAAACTGGGCCACGATCGGTTCCGAACGCTCCAGAGCAACAGGTGTATTGGGGGAGGGGGTAGAAAAAAGAAAAAAAAAAAAAAAACCCACAACCCAACCCAAGAGATACTGGTTTGGCCTCACAGGAAGGGGCCAGGCTGGGAGCAGCCTCATGGACGAGGCTGATGCCAAGGGAAGGCCCAGGCATCTAGAACTTCACCAACAAGTCCTTCCAGCGTCTCTGAGTCTCTGAGGACCCGGTCCAATGGCCTCATTTCACAGATGGACAAACTGAGGCTCCGGGAAAACAGGCAAAAATCAAGGCCAAAAGGAAAGAACGAGCGAGAAGTCCAGGAAGCAAAGGTTTACACGAAAACATCAGCACAACCCTCAAACCCTCACAGAAACAGAGTACTTTGGGGAGGGGGCGCAAAAGTGGTTTGTCTTCTAAAGACGGGGCACGGCCGGGGGCGGGCACAGACCTGGTCATCCAAATCTGCCAGATGACAGGCAACCGGCCAACACTGTCCGTGTCCAGGAGGCCCAGTGAGCTGAAGGGAAGAGACCTGTACACCTTCCCCTCTGCATGTGGGACCTGAGGGGACTTTCCTGATGGTGGGGGGGCGGGGAGGAAAGGCTGCGGGGGAGGGAGCTCACTCCCCTGGGCTTCCCTGGGCCACGGAGCACCAGAACTCCAGTCAGAGCTGGGCGGTGATGTCCCGGGAAAAACGCACGACTCCACAGTCAGTGAACCCCGGGAAAAACGCACGACTCCACAGTCAGTGAACGCACCGGCTGACAGGTCCATACAGAGGGGAGGGCAAAGCTGCCCTGAAGGCAGCCGGGGTCTGCTGAGGGGCCAGAAGAGGCACTGAGCTGGCCCAGGCATCTCCCTCCTAAAATAAAGCCCCAGGTCAGGGGGTTCCAGGGCCCCCGCTTGTGCCAAAGAGCTGCAGGACAGGAGGGCAGAGCCAGGGGGCTGGTTGCTCCGCCTCTGCTCTCCCCCGGGCTCGGACTTTGGGCTGCACCAAAAACAAGGGGTCTTTTCATAGGCGTTTCCCAGGGCGTGTAGGCACCGCACACTGGGGAGCGGATCACGTTGCCCAGGGCCAGGCCCTCCAGCACAGGAGCAAGGGCTTAACTCCAAAGACCGGGATTAAGGACCCTGCAGGGGGAAAGGCAAGATGAAAGCAGGGCCAGGCGCAGGCCACCCTTGGGGTGGGGACCTGGGTGGGAGGGCCAGGAGCATCCCCAGGGTGTCCTGATCACACTCTCTGGCCCTGGTGGGCAGGAGGGACTCTGAGGTTGGGCAGCAGAGGCGACTGGGCAGGACGTGCCCTCAGGGTGAGGAAGGGAGCAGCAGCAGGAGAATGTCCCCCGCCTTGTAGGGGGAACCTCCAAGGCAGGACGTCAAGGATCCTCCACCCACCATAACTCCTCCCACCACGGACACTGTACGAATTACCACAGTAAGATAAGGGCTCTCCGCTGACCTTCCCGGCCCCCAAGGTCATCAAAGCCAGAACATCAGCCCCTTTTCCCAGGACCTGGCAGGGGAGAGGGCAGAGAGCTTCATCCTGCTATGATCTCACAGATATCCCCCTGACCACACACAGCCCCCCTACATACATACACACACACACACACACACACACACACACACCACAGTGGGCTCAGTGGCTAGGACACAAGGAGGCACAGCGAGCCATGGGGCCACACCCGGAGCCCCAGGTGCGGCACACACGGTCACATCTGCCAGAGACCGGCTGCAGGAAGGGCCCACAGCTGGACACAGGAAGCTCACGTAAACCCAAGAGTTGAGGTGTCGAGGCTGCCCACTACCTGGCACAGTCACAGCCCGGGAATCTGGAAAGGCAGGAGGGGAGGGGAGCCTGGGTGGCTCAGCTGGGTGAGCGAGAGCTTCTCTTGATTTCGGTTCAGGTCAAGCGCGATCTCTGGGCTCCCAGAGCCTCTCTCTCCCTCTGCCCCTCCCCCTGCTCGCACTCAAAATAACTAAATAAAAAAATAAATAAAAATCTTAAATTAAACAAAAGGAGGGGAGCCATGCTCAAATTTGGTAACCCCTGGGCCAGGGTGGGTGTACAGCCCCTCCAGAATGCTTCCACTTGGGGGTTCGGGGGGGGCACAGGCTGGCCTGGGTACATTCCCCCGCCCGCCCCACCCCACCCTACTCTACTGCTTTAAAAAGCCATTTTCTTTTTTTCTTTGTTTTCTGATTCTGCAGGCCTCTTGGCCTGGTTTGGAGGATCAGGAGCTGGTGGCTGGGCTCAGAGCCTCCTGGAGGGCGGGTAGCCTCTCTGGACTTGGGTTTCCCCGCATACACATGGACCCCCACCCAAGGCCACCAGCAGAGGGGGCATCTGTGGCTACCGGGGCCTGAGGCTTCCGAGTGGACAAGAGCACCCCATGCACCCCATGACTGTCCGCCTCCAGAGGCGAACCCAAGCCTCAAAGGAAGCTTGGGATTTGCGGGGTGGTGGGAGGGTGGGGAGATCAGCCCTAAGGGTCTGCGGTGTGCCTGAAGCCCGCAGGAGGGGACAGGAGGAACGCCTGGCCCCATGCTCAGGCACCAGAGCTTCCTTCTGTGGACAAGCAGACGTGGCACGACCCAGCAAGGAGTTATCTGGATCAGCACTGCCCAGCAGGACTCTCTGGAATGACGGGAATATTCCGTTTGTGCTTTGTCAGCAGGTGCAAAGCACGTGCAAGGGGCCAGTGTGACTCAGAAAGTGAAACTTTCCGTGTTACTTGATCTTAATTAAATGGAACTGAAGCAGCCACTTGTGGCTCGTGGACGGCCTGAGCCGGGAAACCTTGAAGCAGGGCGGCCACCAGTGAGGGAGAGGGTACGGGCACACAGGTGAGAGAGGAAGGGACACAAATTCAAAGAGCAGAGTCGACAGGATGGCGACCAGTAGGCCACTGAAAGCCTGGGCTCAAGGTCGGCAGCAACAAGTGAGAGAGACTGAGGGTTCAGGGCAGGAGCGGTCAGAGAAAGAGCCGGAAGCTCATCAGGGAAGACAGAAGTAACCAGCACACTGCCTGGTTCTAGAAGACGAGCCCAGGGTGGGCATCAAACACCACCCGAGGCCAGGACAAGAGGCCACGGGACCTTTCCCAGGCCGGGACTGCCCAGCATCAAGCAGCAGCAGGTGGGAAGGAGGCAGGCTGGCCTGGGGGTGGGGGAGGGGGCAGGAGGACAGAAGGGACAGGATTTTGTTTACTGCTTTGGACGAGGAAACATGAGCCCGAGTGCAGGGGAAGGAGACAATGGTGTTGGGAGGTCCCACAGGAGGGGCTGGGAAAGGAGGGAGAGGGGAGGGCGCCCTCCTGGCCAGCCAGGACAGAAGGCACTGAGCAAGGGAGAAACTCGCCGCTTCATTTTCGGTCCAGGTATAAAAGTGGTGTGTGTGTATTCCAGAAAACACAGAAAAAGGAAAAAGGGCAGGCCGGGAGCTTCCCATCGTCCCACCAGCTCCGCGGGATGCTGGGCAGTGGGGAAATGGAGCCTCCTGGAGCCCTGGCTCAGGCAGCGTGGCCGGAACCCATCACAAAGGGCCACTCCCAGAGCGGGCTCATTAGGCAGAGGACGGGACAGGCGGGCACATTCAGGGCCCGCACACAATCGGGCCCTTGTGGGGGGCGGGGGCGGGTGCTCAGGGAGCTTCTGATTCCAAGACAAGAGTGTGCCTCCTTACCGCCTTACAACCTGGGAGACGGGAGACGGAAAGACTGATTTGGGGAGACAAAGAGACGCTTCCCCTGACAGTAGATGGGCTATTTTTGGAAATGGGTCGACTCTTCTCAGTAGCTGCTGTCTCGGTGCCACCGGCCTTGCCTGCATCTGTCCCCTCGCATGCAGCCTGAAAAGGCCCCCACCCTGTCTGGGGCGGGCCAGCACCCCGCAGTGGGGGTGGGGAAGGCAGCGCCCGGAGGTGTGACAGTGAGTGGCCAGGGGGTGGAGGTGGGGAGCAAGCCAGGGGGGATCCAGGGCCGGGCTAGGTACTCAGGAAAGGCTCATCCCCTTCAATCCCAGCTTTCCACTCCCGCCAGGCCACGCAGCCAAGTTAGCAAGGGGAAACACAAACAGGCCCCTTTCTCCCCAACTGCTAATAGGCGCGGACACCAGCCTCAGCCCCACTGGCTGGACTCTTCGAGGCCCAGCGTGGGGCGGCGTCCACCTCCTGCCCACCTGCTGATGGGCCATCTCCAGCTTGGGTGGCCCCAGCAGGCCCAGTGCCTTCTCCCAAGCTCCCCACGGTGGCTTCCACTGGGGCTCCGGGGCTCCGACTGCCCAGCAGAACCCCCAGAAAGCTTCTGCAGCCATTGAAGCCTCCAGAGCCAATGGGGCCCATCCCTGGGGCTGCCCATTCAGGCACGGGCATTGTCTAAAGTTCCCCGAGCGATACCGAATATGCAGCCACGGTTAGGAACCACTGGTAAAAGCAAGTGTAGAGTTGGTAGTAATTATTTGGAGAAACAGGCAAGGGGAAACAGGCAACCCCCGCCCTCAGTGGGGAGGCCTGAGTTGCTTTTTTTTTTTTTCCCCTAAAGGAACTGCAGGCCATTTGGCACCAAATGGAGCAAATGGGAAAAAGGGGGCGGGGGGGGGGGAGCAGTTGGCCCAAGTGGGTTGACCACTGTCGGTATAAAGCAACAAGAGAGGGGGCACCTGGGTGTCTCCGCTGGCTAGGCATCCACCTTCAGCTCAGGTCATGGTCCCAGGGTCCTGGGAACGAGCCCCACATCGGGCTCTCTGCTCGGCAGGGAGTCAGCTTCTCCCTCTGCCCTTCACCCTGCTCCTGCTCTCTCTCTCAAATAAATAAATAAAATCTTAAAAAAAAAAAAAAGAAAGAAAGAAAGCAAGCAAGCAACAAGAGGGAGCACCACACGCAGCGCCTTCCACCTCCCCAACCCTCTCCCCAATGTACACCGAGCGCCTACTGCATGCCAGGAAGACATCCCTGAGAAGCTGGCGAACCAGGCAGAGACAGGACTGCACATAGGGGCACCTCAAGTCCAAGACAGGCGGCTCTGTCCCGGGGAGACCCCACCCAGGCACCAGAACCCCACATACTCTCCAAGCGCCAAACCTGTTACTTAGTCCCGTAAGAGCAGATCAGATGGCAGAGGCAGGTAATTCCATCAGCCCTTCATGAGGACAGGCTGGCCAGGTCACCTCTATCACCCCAGAAGCAAAACTGGGAGGCCTGCCCCGAGCTGAGGACCAACCACTGGGCAAGACACAAAGCCACAGATATGACCGATGACCATGGAGAGGCAGGAGGGCAGGGCGGGAGGCTCCTTCCTCGTGGCTCTGTGCATTGTAGAAACTCGGAGTCAAGGGGCCAGAGAAGGCTAGGGTCTCTGGCAGCCTTGGCACAGCCCACCCAAGCTCCCCAGCTTATGGACGAGAACGTGAGGGCCTGGACAGAGGAAGGCACTTGCGCGCAGCGAGGTCCAGAGTGCGCCGAAGCCACTGGCTCTACCTGTGTTGTCCGACGCACGGAACAGCGACGGGCGGCACACTGTGTCCTCAAACCCCTAGATGTGGGGAGTGTGTCAGCTGACGGGGCCAGTGTCAGGCCCAGCAGGTAGCCCAGGAGCCCTGGGGAGTAAACGAGTGTCTGTTTCCCTTCCTTCTGGCTGCCCCATCAACCGGGGGCCTTTGCCCTTGGCCATTTGCCATTTGTTATTTCCTGGATTCAAAAACAAGCATCTTCCCTCCAGTTACAATGTGGGGCGCCTCTCTCCATGCAGCCGCTTACTGTGGGGTCTTCCCCTCCCAGCAGGAGCTGCTGTGAAGCGCGCAGGGCATCTGTGACTGATGGTATCTCGGGGTGGAGGAAATGCCGTGCCTGGGAAAGCCGGAAACTCCTGAGCCAACTGACCGGAGTCGTAAGGCACCGGGGGGGAGCTGGAAGGGAAGAGGACCCGCCCCGGGCTGGGCCCCGCAGGAGCTGGAGCCCTCCCTGGCCGCCCTGCCGGGACCCTCCATCCATCATCTACCACTGAGCTGTGTGCCCGCAGCCCTGGTCCCCTTGACTCACAGCCTCGGCACAGAGGGGCAGGTTCCAAAAAACGTCTTTTGATGGGTACCAGACGTGCCCGGAGCGGTGCTGGGAGCTTCCTGGCTCCCACAGCAGGGACAAGTCCTCCTGGGCCCCACTGAGATCGCAGCTTTGCCCAAGAAAAGGCTCAGAGCGCTGAGCCAAGTCCCACTAGGTCATGTGGGGGTATGGGGTTGGGGTGGGGCGAGGAGGTCCAGTCCGCAAGACTCTGGAACCTTCCCGGCCACGCGTGCCCAGGTGGCCCTCTTGGCCGGTGTCATTATTTGTCATGCCCCTTCCATTTCGTCTTCGGAGTGCTCGGAGCTCAGCTCAGACAGGGTGGCTAAAATCAGGAGCTGAGATGAACCTCAAAGGCACAGCAGGTTTGTGCAGGCAGAACAGACCCGGGGAGAGGCCGGGCACAGCAGAACGAAGAGCTGGGGCCCAGGCACGAGGCAGGCCTTTGGCTGGCACATCTGGTTCAGAGCGGAATGCGGGACTGCGGGCTGGGTCGTGCACAGGCCTGGCCAGGTGGGATCTGTGAAGCCCCTCCCACTGCACCTGCACCCCACCCCCCCCAAGTCCCTGGTAGGGCTTCTCCTCAGGCTCTAGGCAGCTCCAGCTGCGACCTCTTCTGAGGGGATCCAGAGTTCTCTGCTAGCGGTCCGCTTACAAACCTTCACATGGCAACATCCCCTCCCTTCCCCCACCCCCACCCCCACTTCCCACTTAACGAGTATACGTCTGTTTAAACATCGCACACCGGGTAAGCCCAAGAACACTTAGCGGAGAGACAATAACCGTCCTGAGCTTTCTGCCCGGCTCCCTGGAGAGCTGGAGACCAGCACTTGAACAAGTGACTTGTTCCAAAACAGGCATCCCACACTGGGTCGCCCAGCTCCAAACCTGCCCAGAACCCTGCGGGGACAGGGGACGGTGGCAGGGGAATATGTGGCCGGGACAAGCTCTAGGGGCTCGCTAGGAATGGGACCATTCCTGACTTTTCAGAATCAAAGGAGCACCACGTCCCTTCAGCAGGCAAGCTTGTTCCTGTCACAAAACCTCTGGGGACGCCACCTAGGGTGCCTTGTCATCCTGCTCCAGGAAGGTGGAACTACCTAGTTCTCAGCTGGGAAACCCCAGAGTCACTCCCTGCCCGGATCCCAGGCACGCAGGTCGTAGGCGGGGACAGAGAGTGGCAGCAGGTGTGAGCCGATGTGGAAAGAGGCTGCAGCCAGACAGCGCGACTCCCTAGCAGTGCAGGACAGCCTGAGCCCGGAGCTCAGAAGTCACGAGGAGGCCAACAGGGGCTGGGGACACAGCTTTGCCACCCCCACTGGATCTGAGAACCTGCAGAGAAGGTTCTGTCCCGTGGCCAGGACCACCACGGCCATCTGGGAGCTGCAAGCTTCCCGCCCTGCTGCCCCCAGCCGGGCCTCACCCTGACAGCCAGGGACGAATGCTCCTGACCAGGCCACTCCCCAAGCCAGGCCACATGAATCACTGTGTGCGTGGCGCCCACAGCTCAGACAGAGTAACCTCAATAAACGCGCGCTGATGCGGCCCTTCCGGCTTGAAGGGCAAACTCCAAAAACCCGGCCCGCCCGCCGCCTCCTGCCTCTCCCCGCCCTCCGCTTGCACCACCGCCCTGCCACAGCTGTCCGTGCCGTCCCCACGCTGTGGGCGCGAAAAAGCCCTCCCCTCCCCAGCTGCCCGGAGCTGCTGCTCGCCTCCAGAGCCAAAGTGGTCCTCCTGGACCCCTCTTCTCGATGGCCCCTGAAGGACGGTCTCTGCTACTCCAGGGCTCCCCACCCCTGCCAGGGGCTGGACACAACCCCTGGGTTGACAGCCTGCTCCCTGGTCCCAAGACTTTCCTTCTCAGGGCTCCACAGTTCTTTCCAGTTCTTTCTGTTCACAGGTCCAAGCCCAGGGCCACCCCAGCTCCTCGCACGTCATGAGAACACCTCACAGGCCTGGGGCCCTCAGCAACAGTGGTCAGAGCCTCTTGCAGACCTTCCTCCACCTTATTCCTGCTGAAACGCTGTCTCCCTTCTGGTCAACTAGACACGGGCCACCTGGCTCTGACACAGGGCAGGCACAGGCTGCCCTCGCAAGCATGTGACAGGAGGCCAATCTGCAGGGCGTCCAGGTGACACTGGTGACATCCTTAGGACAGGTGCAGAAACTGAGGCTTACAGGTTCAGTATGCTGCCACACCCACCCAACAGATGAATGGTCAGGTTCACCATACCCCCCCACCCCAACACCCAGTGCACCAGCTGGGGGGAGGAGGACTGGCGTGTCGGAGACAGTCCCCACTTCCCTCCCTCAACCCAAAGGCCAGTAGTAGTCTCCCACTTCATGCAGAGGAGAAAACAGAGGCCCACAAAGATTCTGGAACTCCCCAGAGGTCTCAGGCTTCCAATTCTCTGTGCTGAGGACATCGACAAGCATGGGGTAGAAAATCCCCACGGATGGAAAACACAGATTATGAGCAGCAGAGGATTTCCTTGTAATCATGCTGTTCTGGGGACAAGGTTATAAACCAAGTTGTGCCCCAGGAGCTCAGAGGCCAGGCCGTGGGGAGGGGTTGGGTGGGGGCACCATGGAGGAGGGAAGCCAGCCTGGGCAGAAGTGAGGGAATGAAAATACCAGAAGGAAGGACTCCCTGTGAACAGAAGCCTGCCCGGAACCCACGTTCCCTGTTTTACAGATGAGCCACATTGGCTCAAGCCAGAACGCAAGAACGCAGGAATGAAGCACGGGTCTGCCTTCCCCAGGAGAGAAGCCATATCCTTGCTACACAGGTCCAGCCTCTGGAGTCCCCAAAACCCCCAACCGTCCCCGTGTCCATGTGCAGGTCAGCGGGGCCCTGCCAAGGACCAAGCTCTGGGAGGCCTTCTGTTGCTGGTGGGGCTTCCCCGGGAGTCTCCCCAAACCCAACAGACCCAGACTATCCCCGCCCAGAGGGGCAGCAGGCCCAGGGTGGCAGGCCCAGACTCTGACACAGGAGACCCAACACCGAGCCCAGGTCCCCCATGCGGTTCCACGGGACCCAGAGCAAGTCACTGCTCTCTCCAAGCCTCAGTTTCCCCCATCTACAATACGGGACCATTTAGGAGCTCTGACCATAATGGAGCGGGGACTGGGAGGCTCTGTCTGATAAACTGTGAAGTGCTGGGGACGTCCTGGCCCTCCCCAGGCTGATGAGCCAGTGAGTCCCTCCAGGCCTGTCTTCCTTTTGTGATGGCCCTGGGGGTCCAACACCCCAAGGCCCCGGATGGAAGGTCAGGGTCAGGTTGGGGTGGGGGGGAGACTTATCTAAACCACCCCATTGTCTTCGCTGACCTTTGCTCCCAGGCCTGACTGGGTTTAGGAAAAGCCTGTCTTATTAGTGATCCTGCCCTGCCCATGGGGCGCTGAGCTGGGAGGCCCCTAATAAAAGACCTATTCAGGGCCAGCATGCCGACTCACGCTGTCTTTTTTTAAAGGTCCAGACCACCCTCGCTCCATCCTCCCTTTAAACCAACAAAAACACAAGCAGGAGGACAAAACCGTCTTATTTTGAGAAGCTCAAATTTTTAATCCAAACTTTTAAAAGTAAACGGGGCCCATACAAAGGCTTGCTGGAGGTCCTAGTTTCTCTGGGTTAGCTAAAGGGGATGGGGCCACTGCGATGGGGGGAGGGCAGAATACAGACACAGGGACATGGGCGGAGGGGGAGGGGAAGGTGGGGGAGGGGCAAGAGAGACCTTGTTGAAAATGCTTTTGTTTGAAAATTGGCAGTTCAAGGGGGCAAACCTGACTTTCGAGAGTTTGGGGTTGGCCTGCCTCAGTGTGCCCCACCGGGACCGCAGCAAAGAGCCCTCTAGTCCAGACTTGGGTCAGCACAGCCCAGAGCTTGGTCAGAAACAAGGGAGGGGGAGGTCATTTGCATATGCATTCTCGCTGGCCAGGCCCAGCCCAGCCCAGCCCAGGACTGCCCGGAATACAGATGGGCCCCCTCCCACCACAGCCTCAGGGACCTCCCCTCCCGCCCCCACCCCGCTTCCTCCTTACCCCCCTCCCCAACCCGTGGCTGCAGGCACACCCCACCGCTTCCAAGAGGGCTTGCAGGCCTCAGGCCGCAGGCCCCCAGCTCGTCAGCAGGTGCTGTGGTCGCAACCACTCAGGCGAGCTGTCTAAACAGCAGAGTTCTGAAGGCAACGCCAAAGTCTGCCCGGCAGGACCCCAGAGTGGTCCCTCTTGCTTTTTCACGAGGAGCCTGGGAAGAAACAAGCCTGACGAAGATTCTGACAACTGTTGAGACTTACTGCGTGCGGACCCTGACTGCCCTTGGCCGCGGCAGCTGAAGGGGGCGACGCCGGGTTTGGCCCCACTTTGCAGAAGAGCAGGAGGAGGCCCAGAGAAGAAACCTGTCCCCAGAGAAAGCAGGAGGTGGATTCGCACGCAAGATGGTGTGACCTCTCCGGGTGACAGGGTTATCAAGCATCTGCTCAGTGGTCACCGATAAGGAAGCGACATTTCCCAGAATGGGCAAAGCAGAGCAAACCTGGGTCAGGAACCCAGAGTAGGGAGTCACCAGTGCTGTCTGCTGACTAAGAGTGTTAGACAGTGACAGAGGCCAGAGATGCAAGGCAGCTGTCAGCCTCAGCCATGTAGGAACGCCCCCAACTCCCAGCAGCCCCACCCTGGGGGACCCCCCACACCCCAGCCTCCAGCTGGCAACCCCACCCAGGCAATGGGGAGCAGAGACACTGCCAGTCTCCACAGTTTCCCCAGGCAAGGCTCAGAACCTTCCTTAGCCTCCACTTGCTTGGTCTGAAAATGGGACTACTACTACCTCCAAGGTTCCTGGGAGGATGAACTGAGACTAGCTGGGGGGAGAGGGGGCAGACGCCCAGCATCTGACCCCACTTTCTCCACCACCCAGACTGAGGTGCATTATCTTTCCCACCTCCAACTCCCTCCTCCCTCCACTCAAAACTACCTAAAAGGCATTTTTAAGAGAAGGGCCTCTCCTTGTTTCTGGCCATCCTGTTCCCATTCCTGGGAGACTAGCTCAAGGCCATGCACGACTTGAAGAGACCACACTAAACACTGGGCCACCTGTAACTGAAATTGGTGATAACAGGGCTCTCCCCCAACACCAAGCTTGACCACCACTAGACCGGTGGCAGGCCTGTTCCGAGTGAGCACGGGACCCAGGGGGCTATGGGGTGGCCATGGCCTCTGCAAGAAAACTGGACACCTCAAGTCCCAGCCACCTCCTGGTCCCCTGCCCCAGCACCATCCCCTGCTGTGGCCCAACACTGAGCCACACAGGGGCCACGTCTCTGTGTCCAAAGCAAGACAGAAGTTCCCTGCAAAGACACTGCGACGCTGGGCACTCCAGAACTGTGCCGACAGCCGCTCGCGGCAAGTGTCACTGATGACGCAGCCAAAAACTAGCAACATTTCCTAGCCAAGGACTGCAGCAATCCCTCCTGGCACTTGGGAGAAACTGAGGCCCAGAACCTGGTCCCTCACGAGGCCCCCAAGAAGGCGAGGCCAGAGGGGCTGGGACTGGGACTCCTGACTCCCCAGCCCTAGAAACCCCCACAAATGAAACCACCGAACTCTGAGCTGCTTCCTCCAGCCTCCAGCCGCCTGAGGTGGGAGGTGGGGTCGGATACAGAGTTACAATGGGAAACCAGAGCGCTCGTGGTAGATTGCTAATCGGTAACAAAATATCCCTCTCAACCCAGTCCTGCTCTGAACTCAAGAGGCTGCGAAGGTAAATAAAGGAAAAATTGCGGCTGGCAGAGCACCCCACCTGCATGGGTCCGGTTCCCACCCCAACACCCCACATAGGCCACTCAGCCACCAAACCAGACAGAGAGTCCCTCCTCTGATCAGGCGTCACTCGGGGGAAGAACAGTCATTTAAAGCCTAGACACATTTTTCTCTGAACCAGGAAAGCCTTTAAAGAGAACCAGAAAGGGCTGTTTAATCTCCACCTCCAGGCAAACAGCTCAGGGAGTAGCAGCCGCCACCAGAACTGGGAGCCAAGCCACCAAAAATGTAGAAGAACAGGGAGGTAGGGAGAGGCAGGAGTGGCGGGAGAGCCACGGATCGGGGGCTGGGAACGTCAGCCGAGGATCTGCTCCACGGACCCAAGCTGGGGCCCCACAGGTCACATGGGCGTGGAAGACAGTAGCCAAGCTTTCCTGAGGCCAAAGGTCCTCCACCCACACCCAGGCCACCTACCACCACCACACTTCCTCTAAGACGACCCACAGTTTACAGGTCCCTTGGGAGAATTTTTGTCTCCCCCTCAAATCCACAAGGCAGGGATCAACTCCACTCTACAGATCAAGGAAACTGAGGCAGGCAGAGGAGAAAAGCCAGGACCCATTCCAAGCACATATCCCTCTGGAAAGTCTTAGAGCCTCGGCTGAGAAAGGTCCGTCCACCCTGAGAAGTTCGGGACTGATAGCAAACTAGAGGCTCCTGGCCGGGTTCCTCTGGCGGGGCTGCCTGGGAGTCTCTGCCCACAGGCGGCACAGAGAACCGCAGGTGGAATTCCAGCCGCCCCCCGCCCCTCCGCCCTCCGCGACACACGGCCGCTGCCCAGGTTTGGGGTTGCCTGTTGCTCCAAATAAGAGGGGAAATTCACCTGTACTCAAAGGGCCTTTCTTCCCCCGCCCCCACGCACCTCCCCCCGCAAGAACTGTCCACTCCTGGACCAGGATTTCCAGGTTGGGATGAGGCTCCCCAGCCGGCCTTGCAGAGCCGACACGAACGCTGATAATTCCACAGGAGAGAAACTTTTCTGGGGTCCAGTGGGTCCCCGGCCCGGCTGCGGACTTGGATCTGGGCAGGGTCACGCCTCCATCACTTGACCAGAAAAACGTCACCCAAAACCCCACTGCGGTTGGGCGCGGGATCCCCCAGCCCTTGGGTCTGGATGCCAGCTGGAGGAGGGGTCTGGACTGGCGACCGCCCCGGGGGAAGGGGCCGTGGGTCTGAGACCCGCGCTCCCGGACCCGAGCCGTCCTTACCGTGCAGGCCGTTGGGGATGCTTCGGTGGTGCGGTGGCGCCGACAGGTCGTCCAGGGATCTGCGCGTGGCTACTGCCTTGCCGTCGGAGGCCTTGTGCGGCCCCGGGGGCAGCAGCGGGGGCGGGATGTGGTGGTGGTGGTCCGGGCTGCCTCCGCTACCCGCGCTCGACGTGCTGCTGCCATCGCCCACGTCGCGGGCCCCAGCGCCCGCCGCGCCGCCGGCCAGCGGCCCGCTCAGGCTGGCCTGGCTGTCGATGGAGCTGCGGGAGCCCGCGCCGCCGCCGCCGCCCGCGCCGCCCCCACCCCCCGCCAGCGCCGCGCGCTCCTCGTCCAGCATCAGCACCAGCTCCTTGAGCTCCAGGTTCTCGCGCAGCAGGGCCTCCTGGCGCGCCTCGAGCTCACGCAGTTTCTGCTGCGAGCGGGCCACCTCGTGCCACACGGCGCCGGCCGCGTGGCGCCCGAAGCGCTGCCACTCGCGCGCCAGCTTGCGCCCCTTCTGCCGGTCGTCGTCGAGGAAGCAGCAGAGCTCGCGCAGCTCCTGGTTGTCGTCCTGCAGCCGCTGGTTCACGTCCTTGAGGCCGCGGATCTCCAGCAGGTGCTGCTGCAGCCGCCGGTTCACGTCGCGCATCAGGCCGCCGTGCTCCAGCATGAGGCCCACCTTCTCGCCCTCTGCGCGCCGCAGCCGCCGCGCCAGCTCCTCCTTGCTCCAGCGCAGCAGCTCCTCGTCCGGCACCTGGCTCAGCTCCTCCGACGCCGCCGCCGCCGCCGCCGCCGCCGCCGCCGCCGCCGCCGGGGGCTTCGCCATGGCGGGGCCGTCACCGCGGCATCGCCCGCGCCCTCGCCCGGCCGGCGCTCCCCGCGCCGGGGCGGCGCTGGGCCGGTGCGCTCACGGGCAGGGGGCGGCCGGGGGCGCGTGCGGGTCGCCCCGCGCCTCCTCGCGCGCCCTCACGCAGCGTCCGCCCGGGGCCGCCGGGGAACCGCGGGTCTCGGGGCTCGGCGAGCTGGGACCGCTGCTGCGTCGGCGGCCGCCGTGCCGGGCGCTCTCCGGGTTCGGGCGAAGCAGGCGGAGGCCCGCCCCCGGCCCAGCTCCCGGAGCCCCGGCCGCCCCGCCCACTCCGGGCGGGGAGGGGGCGGGGCGCCTCGGCCGGCTCCGCCTCCGGGGGGAGCGAGGGGACGGGCAGAGGCGCGGCCGGCCCCCGACGTCCCCCAGCGCCGTGCGCCCGCCCGCCCGGCGCCCTGCCAGAGGCGCATTCGTGCCGCGGTCCCGCCCCCCGGCCCATCCGATTGGGCCTCTTCGGGGGTGTGTGGGAGGGGCGGGGCGCACGCGGGGGACGCCGAGGAGATGGTACAGTCCAGCCGCCCGGCTTCCAACCCCCCTCCGGGCGGTTCAAGTTTCTGCGCCCGGAGGACGCGGCCTTGGCCAATCCCTGGGCTACAGGGCGCTTTTAAAATGCAGGTACGGCTGCGGGGAGGGGGACGGTGGGAAAGGTAGGGCAGGGCTTTCCTTAAAGGAGACGCGCGGAAATGGACGCCGAGCCCCCTCCCAGGCCTGCGTCCCCCGCGCACCCTCCCCCGCCCCAAATCAACAAATACCCGGGAGCCGAAGGACAGCGCGGCTTCTCCCTCCCGGGGGCACCAGAGCCCGGCGTAGTGCGAGATACGACGAACAATGGGACTCTGACTCGGGGGTCGCTGTCCCCGGAGACAGGGCGGCTCTTTGTCCCCTTCCTTGTCCCCGACTCCTCCGCCCCCATCTCTACTCCCGTCCCCAGCCTGAGCACGCGGAAGGGCTGCGTTTCCACTCCAGCCCAGCGCTGTGGCTGCTGCGTCTGCGCCCGCGAGGGCCAGGGCCTCGCCAGACGTGTCTCCGAGCACGGTCTGTACCCTCTCCCCTGTCCCGGGGGGCGAGGGCACAGGGAACTTGCCCCCCCGACCGGAGCCGCGTTCAGAGCACCGCTCCCCCGCCCACCCGACCGCTAGTCCCCGGGCTTCGAGTCAGAGTCAGAGATTCGGAGGAGGAGACCACTGGAGGGGATGGAGGAAGGTCTCCCACCGGGGCCTTAACGGCAAGGTCGGGGGTCGCCGACCCACCAGCAGAAACCCCGTCCCACCGGCAGCCTCGCCGGGCACCCGGGGTGTTCCCCCGCCTGGGAGTCTGTCTCATTATCCTCGAGTCCCCCGAAGCGTGTTTACAGCGCGCCTGCTGCTGGCTGGTCCGAGGGGGGCGTCCCTCCCCCGAGACCCGCGATAAGATAAAACCCGCGCGCACTCGACTGGGAGCCACCACGGCCTGGAGCGCGCGCCCGCGCAGCAACTGATGGCCCCATTTCCAGTTGCTCAACCGTTCGTTGACCAACTGCGCACCCAGCACCTTCTCTACCCCGGCCCTGTTCCAAACCCCCGGGGGATTCCGCAGGGCAGGGCAGCAGAGGTCACTACCCTCTGGGGGGACGTTGCAGTCTCCCGGGAGGAGGAGAGGGAGATGATAAACACTAGATAAGCAGGAGGCGGATCCTAAGTGCTGCGCGGGGGATTAAGACAAGCTTCTGTCACAGAAAGTGATAATCAGTTACTTTAGATCCCGTGGTCAAGGAGGACCACTCAGGAGGTGCATCTAAGCTGAGACCTAAGCAGAAAGGACAAAGATGAGGGGGGAAGGGCCCTCCAGGTGAAGGGAGGAGAGTGCAGAGGCCCTAGGGTTGGCCTGTTAGTGGCCTATACAAAGAAGGCAGGTGGGGCTGGGAATGGGCCAGGGAAGGGCTCAGAGATGAGGTCAGTGGGGGCCGGATATTGCATGATTCTAAGGCAGCTGGGAAAGCAGTAGGGGGTTAGCACCAAGCAACCTGACCTGATTTGCCTTTTAAGAGGCTCACTCTGGCCCGCTAGTGAAGGGGTGGGGAGGTGCACAGAGGGGTCACTATTCAGTACCTCATTCCCCACCCATGCGCCCCTCTTTCCAGGTAGTTGTTGAGGAGGGTGCGGTAGGGAGAGGGTGAGTGGGAGGAGCAGAGCTTTGAGGGTGAAGCCCCAGAAGGGTTCAGGGTTCCCATGACTTGGTCCAGGTGAGCCCCAGTTCTCCATAGGCCCGGCCCAGCCTGGATGAATTGGGGTTTAGAGAGGGTTTCAGCTCACACCTGGCAGGCTGCAAGCCTGTCTTAGCCCAGGAAGCCGGATCAAACAGCTCCCTGAAGGCTGTGCACAGAGCTGCTTCTGGGAGAGCTGAGAAGAGGATGTGTGGACTCACCAGGGAAGTGGTGGATATGGGTAACCCTGAGCTCATGGGAACGCCCTTCTCACTGACGCGTGGCCCCAGGTGGTCCCATGCCTCTCCACGCCCAGCAGCTTCAGAAAAAAACACAAAGAAAAACGAAGCCTGCATCTAAATGGGGTTTGTTTGCAGCACCACAGACTGTCGGACCGGGAGTCCCCCAGCCAGGACCCACAAAAGTGTCCCTAATGTCCCCCCTGGTGCAGCAAAGACTAGCACTAGAGAGGATGCTACCCAGTGGCCTGAGGGAGACTCTCTGCTCCCCGCACCTGTGGCTGCACAGGCTTGCGCAGAATGAGATCGGACATCAGGAGGTTGGGAGGGCCAAGCTAAGACAGGGTCCTGAAGCAAGAGGAACTGGTCAACCAGGTCCCCTCCCGAAGGCCCAATGTCCCTCAGGGTCCAGCAAAAGGTGCCAATTTCCCTAGAACATTCTCAGTCCAACAGACCTTGTACCCCAAGCCATGAGCTCAGAAATGTCATGTGTCTTGGTGTCTAGCTTCCCGGTCATGACAAGTTCAGCTTTGTCATGAAAACAGTAAAACCAAATCATGTCTCTCTAGCACAATAATTCTCTTGATGCCCCATATAAATAGTTGGGGGTCTTTTAAATAATAAAGATACACCCCTGACTCTCCTATTTTATTTTCCTTCAAAATCTCCTAGTGCGTGTCCATTTAAAAGCACATAATTATTGTGGAGAGCCAGTATATGGACACATAATAGACAAACTATTTCAAAACACAGGGTCCGTGCCCCTGGGAACTGCTAGTAAGACCACACAATGGCAGTAAGCAGCCTGTCTCCCTACTGGGAAGGGAGCACGCAGCCCAGAGCAGATGCCATTTGATGTTTGCAGGGTGAATGCACGACCCTTCAGCACATGACCAATTAAATCCGAGCCCCTCATTTTGAAGTTGAGGCAACTGGGCCCCAGAAGGGAAATGACTTGCTCAAGGTCACTTCCCTTCATTGGCTTACTGAACACGCAAACACAGCATAATTCGGTAAGTATGTCTACATGAAAGTATATAAACGCATCGACATATGCTCAGGCGTATACGGAAAATGCTCTTGGCCATGTTGCGGTGAGTACCCCAGAGAGACAGGTAGAACATACCATCACGGCAGCATCCTGAAGCACAGGGTGGGCTTCCTGGAGGAGGTGACGTCTGAGTTGAAATTTTTTGTTTTTAAGTAATCTCTACTCCCAACATGGGGCTCAAACTCAATGACCCAGAAACCAAGAGTCGAATGCTCTCCTGACTGAGGCAGCCGGGCCCCCCCTGAGTTGAATCTTGAACACTGAGTAGGAGTTTGTCAGATTTTGGAGGGGGGCGGAGAGCATTGGGATAGTCCAAATGGAGGGAAATGCACAAGCCAAGACCCCAAAGGCAGGTGACAGTGATCTGGGTGGAGGGCATCAGAGTGGGGTAAGGCAGTAGAGCAGGGGTGCAGAGGGCTCTGGGAGCTGCAGGGGGACGCGTGTGTGGCCTCTCCCGGGGGCCAATAGCCAATAGCAATAATAACGAACCACCTACCACTTACCTAGCACCCAGAACGAGCCAGGGACGCTAGGCCAGCCCACATGCGATGATCAGAGCAACCCGCTAAGATGCTCTTGAGTCCTTCTAGGATTCTATGTCCTTTGTCTTGGCTTGCTTGTCTCCACGAGGCTCAGACGACCGTGTGAACTTATGGGCAATGTTCAGAGGCATGTGCACACGCAAGGACTCTGGTACAGACAGCCAGGGGAAGGTTGCCTGATGGCTGAATGTTTCTTTCTTCTCTGCCCACCCTGGGGGACCCTGAAAGCAGGGAGTCATCATGTAGGGCTGGAAGGCCTCCGTGCCTAAGAAATCAGGGCCCATGGAAAAGTGGCCATAATTGCTTTTTATTAAAAGACTCTTTATGTATTTATTTGAGAGAGTGCATGGGGAGCAGAGGGGCAGCAGGAGAGGGAGAAGCAGACCTAAGGCTGAACTGGGAGCCTGATGCGAAGCGGGACTCCATCCCAGGACCCTGAGATCATGACCTGAGCTGAAGGCAGAGGCTTCACCAAGGCACCCAGGCACCCAGTGACCATAATTATTATTAATAAAGTGACTGAGCACTTTCCATGTACCGGCATTGCTAGGGTTTTATACAGCTTTGCACGGATTATCTGAGTCCTAACTGCAGCCCCATTAGGTGGGAGCCCTCGATCCCTCTTTTACAAGAGGGGAAACTGAGGCTCACCTAGGTTAAATCCCTTGTCGAAGGTCACACAGCTTGCAAGCCAGTGACCTGGGGCTTGAACCCAGGACCACCTGAGCCCAAGAGTGCCCCTGACCTCAGACACTACTGCCTCTGCTCAGAGAGGCGAGTGGACCAGATGCTTTGGGCATCCCCCGCACTGTGGCTGTGGTCCTACCATGTTGGGGGCCTGCACTGTGCCAGGCCCACGGCCCCCCACACCGCTTCCTCCTGCTGCAAGCCTTCCACGTTGTAACCGAGCCACAGAGACTCCCCAAGCCTCTGGATGGCAGCCAGGGCCCGAGCTTCCCAGCTATTCCTGCTGACAAATCACTGCAGGTTTGGAGCGCCATGTCCTGGCTCCTCCATTGCTGATTTGCTGGGTGACCTCAGCCCACTCTTTTACACAACCTCTCTGAGCCATGGCTTCCTCCTCTAAGCCCTTCCCAGCAGGGCCAGTGTCAAGCTCCTAGCAGAGCTCTTGCAAAGCCCTGCAAAAGTGAACTATGCCCCCGTCCCCTGCATGTTCTTTCCATCCTCTGCACGAGCACAGTCTTCTGATAAGGACATTTGCACCCATTTTCCAGAGGCCAACACTGAGGTACAATAAAACAAGGGCGGTCCAGGAACCTAGTGCTTGCCCCTGGCAAACTGGGCTACAAAGGATGTCGGGTAGGGCCCTGGGCTGCCACCAGCTTCCTTTGAGGATGGGAGCAGGCCAGAAAAGGGGAAACCTCAAGAACATGAGAGTTTGTGATTAAGGGTCTCAGCTCCCACATTTCTAGGTGAGGAAACTGTGTAGAAAGTGGGGCCACCACTCAGAGAGTACTTGGATATTGGTCCCCGGAGAGCAGCCGTGGGAGGACCGGGGGAGGTGGGCTCCTTCACTCACACCGCTGACCAGTGTGCCCACAGGGGGCAGGAGGCCCGCAGGGCACAGGACCGCTGCCTAGAAGCACTGAGGTCTCAGTGCGACAAGAGGAGCTGAAGCCATGGGACCTCACGGACAGGCAAAACCCTGCAGCTTAACCCAGGGGAGGTCCCTGGGAGGCACAGGGCCCTAGAGCAGAAACCTGGCCAGACTTTTGTTTGGTAGAGAGCGCATGACAGGTGTGTAGGGAGGCACAGATCAGAGAGGGTCAGCTCAGGCTGGTAGGCTGCAAAACCAGGCCAGCCAGAGACAGGACAGATGGATCCCCTTGGGTTCCTGGGGTGGAAGGCCCTAAGAGGGACCAACCGGGAGGTGTCTACATCGGCACCCCTCCCTTCCCAGCTAGAGCCCCCGACATTCCCTCCTCCCCCTTCAGCTGCCGACATCCCCTCATTCCATTGCCCTGAGGAGCATGGCAGGAAGGAGGCTCCGCCACAAGGAAAACTGAGTCAGGGATCTCTTTGCAGGACTACCTCTCACCTAAACACACTTGAAACATTATTCTTGGGGCATTGGGTAGCTCAGTCAGTTAAGCATCTGCCTTCAGCTCAGGTTATGATCGCAGGGTCCTGGGATCGAGCCCCGCGTCGGGATCCCCGCTCAGCTTGCTTCTCCCTCTGCCTCTGCACCCCCGCTCATGCTCCCTCTCACTGTCTCAAAGAAACAAATAAAATCTTTTTTAAAAACCCACATTATTCTTACTAGGAGCTATCTCAGGAGCTCTTCGCTGGCTCAGTCAGTGCTACTCGATCTCAGGATTGTGAGTTCGAGCCCCACGTTGGGTGTAGAGATTACTTAAAAATCAAATCTTTAAAAAAATAAGTGAGAATTTTTAAAAATAAAACCTTAACGTTAAAAGAAAAGAGAACTGTTTTACATTCTAACAGAGACACAGCAGGAGCCGGGCAGCCTCGCGTAGGAAGTCACTGCCACTTTTGAAGGCCCCTGGGGCTCCTCCTGGTCACATGCCCCAGCCCACCTGACCCCGCGAGTCTGAACGTTGCATTAATTATTCCGTCAGCATCCTATATTTCCCCCTTATAATAGACCACTTGATGTTCATGCTTTTGAACCTTATTTAAACTGTATTGTGCTCTCTGTGTTCTTTGGCCACGTGCTTCTCCCTCATTATTTCCCTGGTACACGGAAGCTGTAGTTCGCTCACTTGCTTGGCTGTGTAGCACGGCTGACATCTTGGACTTTATATCTTCGGCGTGGGGACAGAGAGAGGCTGTCTTGTGCATCCTCGAATATTTACCAGCATCCCCGGCCTCTATCCCTTGGGTGGTAGTAGCACCGCCACCCCTAGTCGCCGGAGCTGAAACGATCTCCAGGCCTTGCCAAATGGCTCCTGGGGACAAAATCACCCCCAGCTGAGAGTCTCTTCTAATATACACTGCATACATATGTCACTTTTACCTTTCTCCGGAAGGACATTTGTTTCCCGTGTTTTGCTATAAACACCAGCGCCGCCGTAGACATTCTGGTATAGTCCGACATACGTGAGCTCGAACTTGGAGCCTAGACCTAGACACAGAGCGTCTGGGTCGTACGGCACATGGCTTCTGTTCGACATGCTGAGGCCAGACAGCTTCACAGCCCTCCCAGCAGGGTCTCGAATGTTGTCACTCTGGTGGGCAAACCTTCGTGTGCTTTCCACACCCACTCTGCCTCCCTCGGGCTGTCAGGGCACAAGAGAAGCCCAGTTCACTTTCACACTCCACGGGCCCACTATATTAGGAAACAAAACAAAACAAACCAAAAACAACAGAAGAGGAAACAGTAGAGCAGGTTTGAACACTTGTAACTCACTTGAAATGCTTATTTTGATCGAATTGTTGCAGGTGCAATGCAACATTGTAGGATAATTAGAGGGTTTACTGCCCGTGATAAGTTCCAGGTCCCAGACACTGCGTTTCTGAGCCCAGCTATGCATCCCTGTGACTGTCACTGCTGTCCTGGGAAGGGCGAAGCCCAGGCTGGCATGCCCACCTGTAATGGGTGGTTTCTGCCTGCCTCCCCCAACTGTATGCTCACTCCTTGAGGACAAACCTGGCCCTTCTCTGAGACCCTCCAGGCATGGCCCCGGTGTCTGCAGGTGAGCCATCTGTGTCAGAGACCTCTGGGCCACACCTGCCCGCCCCTCATCCCCCCAAGTGCCCTGCACACCAGACAGGGGGTGCTGCCTTCACCCTGGGTCTACAAGCAGCAATGCTCCCTGCTGCAAAGATCAAGGACCAATCTCCTCTGAATGTTTCAGTGCCGAGTGTGGAATAGAAGTCGGCAAAGATCTTTACTGTTACTGCAGCTTCTGCCGCTGCGGCCCGGCATCCCAGCCCCCTCCAGCCTGCCCCACCCCCCACGCCGTCCCTCCTGATACAATCCCATCAGTAACAGTAATTCCCTCCACCCCTACCTCCAGCTGAGCCCACTGCTGGGCAGAGGGAAGATGGGACATGAGTCACTCTAACAACCATCCCATGGGGCCACCGTGTGGTCACCGCTCTTCTCAGGGCCCTCCCAGCATAGAGTCTGGGAACTCAGTGAGTGTTTGTTGAATGAGTGAATGATGAGAGGGAAAGTTGTGTTAAATAGAAAAGCCCAGACTCAGAGTCTGGTCTCTGGTCTGTTACTGGCTGGCAGGTGGCCCTGGGCAAGTCACACCCCTCTCTGAGCCTGGAGATGGAGTCAATTCAAATGCACAAGAAAGGGCTGGCGGGAGCTCTAAGCCACACAGTGAGGCAGGTGGGATCTGCTTTGCTGGGGAAATAGCTGACAAGCCTGGGAATACACCAGAGTCCACATGGGACGAGCATCTTGACACACTGAAAAACTAGCAGAAGAGCTGCACCCTCTCTCAAGAAGAGGGTCAACCTGGCTAAGAGCCAAGACCAGGACCCAGCTTTGCAATGGACAATCACCACCTTAGCATCCTGCATGTTCAGAGCCCCTGCAGGCAAGTCAGGTCCTAATGAGGCAGCTGGTCAGGCTCTGTAAACAAAGCCACTGGGTCAACCCAGTGGTTCTTGGTCCCTGGCACTTGCCCCACCTCCCACCAATCCAATCAGAATATCTAGAGGAGGGGGCGCCTGGGTGGCTCAGTGGGTGAAGGCCTCCGCCTTCAGCTGAGGTCATGATCTCAGGGTCCTGGGATCGAGCCCCGCATCGGGCTCTCTGCTCAGCGGGGAGCCTGCTTCCCTTCCTCTCTCTCTGCCTGCCTCTATCCCTACTTGTGATCTCCATCTGTCAAATAAATAAAATCTTTTTTTTTTAAAGATTTTATTTATTTATTTGACAGATGGAGATCACAAGTAGGGATAGAGGCAGGCAGAGAGAGAGGAGGAAGGAGAGGAGGAAGCAGGCTCCCCACTGAGCAGAGAGCCTGATGCGGGGCTCGATCCCAGGACCCTGAGATCATGACCCGAGCCGAAGGTGGAGGCTTTAACCCACTGAGCCACCCAGGCGCCCCTCAAATAAATAAAATCTTAAAAAAAAAAAAAAAAGACTATCTAGGGGAGGTAAGCCCGGTGGGCAGGACTGAGAAGCACTGGGTATGTTCAAGGTCTTATTCATTGGCATCAGGCTGCACCAGGAGAGATCCTTACTTCGGATGGGGGCTGGGGCAACACCCTTCCCAAGTGTCTGGATTTAGAGATAGTTCTCTAAGATTATCCAGATTCCCCCACATAATCCTCAAATGTGCTGCCTAGGATAGGGAAGGGGGCTAGGCATTCTGGAGTCTCTGTGGTGTTCACTTAACACCCCCTACTCTTTGTCCCGTATCTAATGGGAGACAGTGGAGGGAAGGGAAGTATTAAAGATATAATACCAAACAGTTATCAGGGACTGCTGGACACAAAAGACCAGCATAGAATGGGGGTGGGGTGGGGTGGGGAGAATGACCATACTGGACAACCCTTGTAAAATTTCAGAACACCAAGATTGAGGATCTCCTAAAAGCATCCAGAAAGAGAGACAGAGAGAGGAGGCCACATACAGAAGACCAGGAATCATAATAACATTGACAGTCTCAAGGCAACTCCAGGAGCTGGAAGACCACAGAGCAATGCCTTCAGTGTTCCAAAGGAAAATATGTCAGTACCCAAGCCACCAAGGGGGTAGGGTAAGATATTCTCAGATTAAAAAAGAAAAGAAAAGGGGCGCCTAGGTGGCTCAGCCAATTAGACGTCTGCCTTTAGCTCAGGTCATGATCCTGGGGTTCTGGGATCGAGCCCCATGTCAGACTCCCAGGTCCCGAGTCTGCTTCTCCCTCTGCCCTACTCATGCTCTTTCTCTGTCTTTCTCCCTTGCTCGCTCACTCTCTCTCAAATGAATAAATAAAACCTTAAAAAAGAAAAGAAAAAAGAAAAGACAAATGTTCCCAGACAACCCTTCTCCAAAATTAGGAATGAAACCAAGAAATAAGAAGACTCGAGGAAATGAAATTCAGGAAACAGGAAATCCCCAAGCGATGGTGCAGGAGAAGCCAGAGGGTGAAAGTGTTGGAGCCCGGAGCAATCAGGGCGGAGGGGGACAGAGAGTGAGGGCTCCCCGAGCAGCTGGCCAAGCAAGGGAGCGCAACTCATGGGCTCCCCCCCCACGGAGCTTGGCTGTCTTAGAAGGAATATGAGAGCACTGCCAGAGTTTGGTGGTTGTATTAGTGATAAGCACAAAAGTAAACCAAGCAAGTCAAACAAGGAGGCAATTATTAATCCCCTGGAAAACCCGAAAGTCCTACAAGGAAAGAAATGCAGTCGTAGGACATCTGGTGGCTCTGTTGGCCATAATGTTTATATGTAAAGTATACTACATAGACAAAATGGCGATATGGCTATCCTGGGAGGACGGGGGAGGGGACAGCAAGTGCCTGCATTGACTAAACCCTCCTGGTCCCTAAGAGAAAGGCAGCGCTAACACTGTACTGGAGAGCCCGAGAAGAGCAGTGTGTGTTGTTTGCAGATATGCGGGTAAGTCACAGAAGGATCTAGTTGCCTCTGGAAAGCACACATCAGGGGTGGAGACAGGAGGCAGGGGACTAGGTTATTTCGGTTTCTTCCTTTAAAGCCATATAATTTTATTTGATTTTTGAAACTCTACACATATGTTTTTAAATTAATAAAATATTTAAGAACCCTGGCATTGGACTTCTCATTAAAAACTCTGCAAGCTAGAAGGCCCCAGAGCAATCAGTTTGCCTTAAAGGTCTGAGGGAAAAGGATTTCCTGCCTGGATTCTATGCCCGTGGAGAGAATCAGCCAAGTATGAGGCTGGAATATAAACTTTTTCAGAAATGCAAGGTCGCAAAAAAAAAAAAAAAGAAGAAGGAGAAGAAGAAGAAGTCACTACTGTGTATCTTCCAGGAAGCTTTGGGAGCACATGCCCTCGTAGACTCTGAGAACAGACACTGGAACAGGACAGCTAACCTGGGGTGGGGGTAGGGAGGGTTCCCAAGGCTGGCTGGGCTCTGGCCCCCAGAGCTCAGAGGCCCCAGAGCAGAGAAAGGAGCCCTCAGCTTGCTTGGGCCCCTGGTGAAGACTAGATAAGATAGCCACGTGCCTGGGGCGCCTGGGGGGCTCAGTGGTTAAGCTCCCGCCTTCAGCTCAGGTCATGGTCTTGGAGTCCTGGGATCGAGTCCTGGGATCGAGCCCTACATCGAGCCCTAACCCTGCATTGGGCTCTCCGCTCAGTGGGGATCCTCTCTGCTCAGAGGGTATCCTGCTTCCCCCTCCCTCTCTGCCTGCCTCTCCGCCCACTTGTGATCTCTCTGTCAAATAAATAAATAAAATCATTAAAAAAAAAAAAGATAGCCACATGCCTGAGCATTTAACACCACTGTCTCTAGAAGCATGCTGAATCAGCTGGAAAAAATTAAGAAGACACATTTAAATGCCTTACGAGGTTGTTCTGTTTTGTTTTTAATGCGTTAACTGCAGGGCACACACAAACAGAACTACAAGAAAAGGAACTGTCACGGACCGCTTGGTGACTCCCCCCACCTCCAGTTAACATTTACATAATCCTAATAAAACCCTTGACCAGTGGTTAAGGAAGAAGCGAAGAGCCCTCCAGGGGATGCGAGGAGAGGGAGGAGGGTGGGACGGCTGAAAAGAGCTAAGCCTCATTTGTCCTGACCAGAAGGCAACAGAAATGACTAGAATTGAAAAATCAGGAAGCCGCAATGGAAACGTCTTACTGAGAAACATGGAGGCCAGACCAGAAGGAACAAGTATGCGTGGAAACTGCTGTTCCCAGGAGAAGGAAAGGAAAGGAAGGTGGGGGTGGGGGGACTCCTGGGGGCTCATTTGGTTGATCTTCTGACTCTCGGTTTCGGCTCAGGTCTTGATCTCTGGGGAGTGGGATCGAGCCCCAGGGACCCGGGCTCCGTGCTGGGGTGGAGCCCTCCTAGGATTCTCTTTCCCTCTCCTCCCACTCCCACCCCTGCTCATGCTCTCACTCTTCAAACAAATAAATAAATAAATCTTTAAAAAAAAAAAAAGGAAACACATTAAAAAAAAACACACAAAAAAGAAAGGGAAGGGCTAGGGAGATGTTTCATTTCCTTCTGATCATGTTGGTATCATTTAACTTATTTTTTAACCTAACTTCATGCATTACTTCGCTTACAATATAAATATACTCTAAATTATCAAAAAGACATACCTCAGGGCAGTGAGATGTGGACCGAGGGAGGGGCAGTGGCAGGAGAGCTCCCTGATGGGTGCCCCCAGACCTGACCGCCCCCTTGGCGGCCCCAGGCCACAGGGCCTCGCCTGCTGGAGGGCCCCTACCCAGCCCCATGTGACCCAGGGCCTGTCAGTTCACAGAGCCCTTGTCTCGTGGGCCATTTTCTCCTTCTGTCCTCCCAGCAAGCCTGCTAGGGAGGCAGGAGTCATCATGCCTATTTGACCCCCAGAAGCTGACGTTCAGGCGCATATTTGGGGGTCCATGGTGGGTCCCTCCCATGGCAGGTGCACCCTCCTATGAACGCAGGTGGAGAACCTGTCCAAGAGCCGGCACACAAGGAATTTCAGAGATGGAGTCACCCCTCGTGGTCCAGGGGCTCTCAGGATGGTGGAGACCCCCACGGAAACATTCCCACAGCTCCGGGGTATTTGACGTCCTCAAACCAGCCTGTGTGGCCCGGGTGGAGTGGGCTGATTAAATTCTTTTTTTTTTTTTAAGATTTTATTTATTTATTTGACAGAGAGAGGGGGAAGCAGGCTCCCCTCTGAGCAGAGAGCCCAGTGCGGGGCTCCATCCCAGGACCCTGAGATCATGACCTGAGCTGAAGGCAGAGGCTTAACCCACTGAGCCACCCAGGAGCCCCACTGTTGTAAGTTCTTTGGCAGTCCCAGGATAGGGAGAGAAGGGAGACTGGGCCCCAGGAAAGGGAGGGGGGAGGGGGAGGGGGAGAGGGAGACACAGGCTGAGTGAGTGGTGACAGAAGCTGCCAGAGCCCAGCCTCACTGGGGCCATCGCTAACCCTGTCCCCACCCCAGGGGCAGGCCATGGAGCTAGGCCCATTTCGCAGATGCAACCACCAAGGCTTAACAAGGCTTAAGCAAACAGCATCACTGAAGCTGTGATTTGAGCCAGGACCAGGGTTTCTCACAAGTACCTGGTGATAAGAATCTTGTGGGATGCTTGTCAGCCAGATTCCTTTCCTGGAGGTTCAGACCCACCCCCTCCGGGTGAATCCCGGGAGGGGCTCTTCAAGGAGTGCTGGGGTGGGTGGGGGAGGGGTGGAGATGCGGGGGTGGGGGGGGGCTTCAGGATTCACAGGGGGGCTGATCCAGAGTCTCCAAGCCCCCCCACTACCGCCCTGCTCGCCCTATCTCATAACCCTGTGGTTTTTAACCAGCTGAAGAGCTTGGCGTCTCCCCCGCCGCTGGACACGGGGGTTATTTCCGGGGCTGGACCATTATAAATAACTCCTGTGTGGGACATGTTTGTGCACAGCGTGGTTTTCCTGTTGGATTGTTTCCTTGGGATAAGTTCCCAGAAGTGGGATTCCTGAGTGGAAGATGGCCGTGTTCCCACTCCTAAGCCCCAAACCTAACGTAGCCCAGCCCCAGGATGGGGATCGGCCTTTCCGTGTGGTTTCAAGGAGGGGCTGCCAGCAAGTCCCACCTGGTGCTTCTAGAGGAAAACGGCAGATCTGACCCTTTCCTGGAAGGGCTCGGGCGATGCGGGCCCAGGTGACTCAGCGCCCGGCTTCCCGGGGCCCGCCCAGGCCGCTCACCAGCCGGGATGGGCTCTCCTGGGGAGGTCACGGTGAGCGAGGAAAGGGTGCCTCGCTCCCTGGGGAAGCAGATCTGTCAGCAGCTTCGGGAGAGGCCAGAAAGGAGGTCTGGAAATCCGGTGGGCAGATCATTTTTGGTGCTTTCTGACAACAAAGGGCTCTGGCTCCGGCCCCTCTGACCTGCCTGACAGGAATGGGCTGCTGTTCCCGGAGGAGGAGATGGCCCCGGGGCTGAGGGTTGAGGAGGCCCCTGCACTGACCTGGGCCTCTGGCCCCGTGGCCTTCTGCCACCTCCCCTTCCAGGTTAGCTCGGCCTCAGCTTGGGGGCAGGGTGTGCCAACACTTAGGTTTCTCCCTAAGGCAGTCCCTTGCCCCCACTGGCGGGGCAGGGCAGGAGTCACCCCCAACTGCTGTCCCTGAAACATGCCTTTAGATGGTCACCCCTGGGGAGGGCGGTCCCCAGAGTCCCCTCTCTCCTGAGGGAGCGGCAGCTGAAGGTGGGGTATGGTGAGCTGTGGAACAGTCCCACTGGTGGGCTCTAGCTTCCTGGCTCCCCACAGGAGGGTTGGGGGCCCAGCCTTGGCAGGCTCTGGACGATCGCCTGTGCATGGAGGGCCACTCCCCCAGGGCCCCTCCATGGGAGACTGGACCTTCTACTGGGAACACCCCCTATCAATACAAGAGGAGTCAGCCCCATGAGGTTATCCTGATGGAGCCTGACACAGTTTGCTTCCTGCACAAGATTGTGAATGCTCTGAAGGCAGGACCCGTGTCTGCGGTGTTTCAGACTCAAGGTAGTGAGTTCTCCGTCTCTGGAGGTAAAACAGCTATGGTGTGGACATGTCTCAAAAGCAGAGAGGGAGTGCTTACTGGCTGGGTGGGGGGGTCCCGTGGGCTGAGTGCCCACCCTACACCACCATTTGGCCAATACTTGTGCCCCCTTACAGCTGAGCAAACAGACACAGGGGCTGGAAAGGCCTGGAGATCTAGAGCGGGCGGACTCTTCGTGAATCATCAACTGTTGACCGAGCGCCTGCCGCTGCGTGCCAGGCCTTCTTGCTTCCTGAATCTCCCTTGACCAGCCTGCCCAGCCACTGCTCCTAGTCCATCACAGGCAAAAGTGGCTGCCCTCCGCCCACTCCCACAGGAAGGGAGTCACCCCCCAACGCCCACCCCCAAAGCTGCTGATCACCCGACCGAGGTGCTGCCAGGTCTCGGGGCAGCCCGCATGCCCTCCTGGGTGGGGCTGGGGGCCTGTATGTGGGCTCGGGCGGCCCCAGCTGTTGCCAGCTTCGGGAGCCTCATGAGCTCTGCTGGGCTGGACCCCGGCTGGAAGACACTGACCACCTTCTCTGAAGGACTCTCCCAAGGCCGGGACACCCAGTGATGCAGAGCACGAGCAGGGAGCAGAGGCAGACAGAGGAGCAGACTCCCCGCTGAGCAGGGAGCCCGATTCGAGGCTCGATCCCAGGACCCTGGGATCATGACCCGAACTGAAGCCGGACGCTTAACTGATTCCCCCCAGGTGCCCTGTGACCACAGAATTTTTATAGAAGACCTTCTGTGCCCAGGGCCAGGAAACCCCTTAGCCTCGGGAGACGCACGTTTTAGAGACAATGGGGGACAGAAAGAAGTCTGGGCAGGAGCTTGTCAGTCTGTGCAGTCGGCCGTTTGCACCCAAATGCAGGCTACTCTGGTTTTCCCTATTCCACTGTGTCCGTCTCAGTCCCTTGTTCCGTCTGCTGAGGGTCCTGGAAATGCCATGTTTCCGTGCGGAGCGGCCATCGGCACATCAGCACAGCGAGCCTCCCACGGCCCAGTCCAGACGCTTGACTGAAGCAGGCAGGCCCGAAGGCTGGGACCCGGGGCCCACGCTTGGAGACATTCTCTCGTTTCAGCTCGCGCTGACTTACAAAGTATCATCTCTGGGCTGCCCTGTCCAGGGAGCTGACCTGCTCCTAACCGCCCCGCTCTCCAGCCTGCACTTTCCACTCTGCCAAAAGGACAGCATAAAGAGCTTGTTCCCCAGACGCACTATTATCTGTCACACCTCCACGACTTGGCCCACAGTGTTCGCTTTGTCCCGGACATCCTGTCCCTCTTCCGCACCTGGCTGACTCCCACATCAGGACAAAGGTTTGTCGAGTTCTGCTCCATGGCTCCCTGGCAGCCCGTCCGGCTCCCGCAGGCCCCTGGGTTCCCCAACTGTGGTACTGCTGGGCTGTGCCGGGCCCCGTTTCCCTCCCCGCCCCACCCCTCTCTACACCCTGGCATCCCGGGGTCTCCTGAGTCGACCCAGGGTCAGGCCCCTGGAGAGAAGGCGCGGTGCTCGAGGTGGGGACCCACCAAGGCTTGGGCAAGTGACCCTCGGATTCTTCCTCTGTTACAGGAGGATCCTCGCCACGGGAGGGGTTATGGGAAGGACCCTGGACCGACGAAGTGTTCAGCACACAACCTCGGTGTTCACCGGCCCGATGAATGGCTGGGAGTGGCTAGAGTAGGGGTGGGGGCTGAGGGACACGCCAATGTCCTCTGGGAACCACCGGGAGGGCGCAGTGATTCTGATGGGGGCTGGGAGGGCTTCACAGTCAGGGAGAAGCGTGGCTAAGACTGAAAGGGGCTCCCCCGTTCTACAGGCTGTGGAGCTGGGGAAGAAGATCCCAGGAGGAGAGCCTGGGGGGTGTGCTGTTTCCTGCGGCCCCATCAGTGCGGGCTTCCGTCATTTTACCGGTGTGTGTCCCTGCGGATCTGATTTCAGAGCGGTGTAAGGGTGTTGGAACACCTAACTGCCTTTCTCTGAGCGTCTGTTTCCCTTTAAGGCTGGGCCTGAGAACTGTAATCCCTTAGAGTGTGAGTCAAGAGAAGTCCTTCATTAGCTCAGAATTGTGACATGAGCTCAGCCCTGGAGAATTTGGGTGATTTGGGGGAAGTGGTCCTTCTGAGATAAAGGGCCACCCTTGATGGGGGGGAGGGGCGGAGGACCCGAGCCTGCCTCCCTGGGGGCTGCTGCCCCTGTGATCTGGGGGACAGAGAGCGTTTTTCCCAGCTGCCGCCAGGCCAGACATGCTGCCCCAAATCCCACCAGCCCTCCTGCCCCTTTTTAGGACAGGCGCTTCTCTGAACACGTAAATATTTTGTCTGGGAGAGAGAACGCTTTGCTCGACTGCTGAGGGAAAGGAAGATGGGAACTGATTTATGGCGTGCCCGCTGCGGGAGATGGGCACCCCGCCCCGCTGTAGGATCCACGGGGCAACCTGGTGAGGGGAGAGTTACCCCCGCCCCGCCCCCGCCCCTGCAGGTGGGAGGACAGGACGCAGAGGGGTCAGAGTGCAGGCGAGCGCTTGGCAGAGCCAGAGTTCAGACTCTCCGCCTTAGGACAGCCAGCCCCGCCTCAGCCTTCTTGGCAAGCGGCTCTCTGTAGGAGGAGACGAGACAGCGCGAGGGTTCTGGAGGCACCCAGCCCTGGGTTCCTGGGCGGTGCTGCCTCCCACCAGCTGTATGCTTGAACGACCTTCACCTCCTGGGCTTCTCCCCACCTGCGCATGGCGTGGTCAGAGCACCTGCACTGAGCCCCAGCCCCGGGCTGTTGTGGGGACAGAAGGAGATATGCAGAGTTGGTGACACCCTGTCTGGACTGGGGCTTGGTAAAGGGCAGTGTGCATATATTTTTGTTTGTTTAGCAGAGAATGAGAGACAGTGAGAAAGGGAACACAAACAGAGGGAGTGGCAGAGGGAGAAGGAGGCTTCCCGCTGAGCAGGGAGCCCCATGCGGGACCCAGTTCCAGGACCCCTTGAGCATGACCTGAGCCGAAGCCAGATGCTTAATGACGACTGAGCCACCCAGGCGCCCCTGGCCTACATATTCTTACCAGCTCACACAGGTTCAGGAATGTACAGCCCCAGCCCCCAACCCAGGGATACCCCAAGGATACCCCTTCTCAGACTCGGGCAGCAGCAGGAGTCCCCTGTGTGATCACCCTAGGATCTGTGCAGAGAAAGCAGATGATGGTGGGAGCTACAGGCCTGGAGTGGGACCTCGTTCATGGGATGGATGGATTCTCGAAGCTCCCTGACCCCCGACAGCCACCCAGGATCGTGTGTGCGAGCACTCCCTGTGTCCCATTCTTTCTCTGGGAGCCTAATTCAGGAACTACATAAGGAAGACCAAGTTCAGAATCCTTACATGAACCCTGAGCTTTTGCCCCTAAGGCCAAACGCCAGGGTCTGGCCTCCTGTGGGCCTCAGGCACCCTATCTCTAACATGGGCAGCCTATCCAATTCCCATCTTCTTGAAGGAAAGGGATCTGGAGAAATAATGAGATCTGACCTAATTTAAATTGCAAGGTGCCTTGAGGATGAAGTGTGTAAGCCATCAGCCCGAGGGCTGTCGTCTCAGAGCCCGAAATTGCTTATCGGGTGATGACGGCGGCTGCGGAGGCTGTGGGAACTCCGAGACTGCAGTTTCTGTGGGGTGCTGGGGGGCTCACTCTAAAAGCCCAAGCTAGGGGTCGCAGGGCCTCCCTTGCTCAGGCTCTGTCCCTGACAGGCTGGCCAGGAGCCCCAGGCAGCCCGCAGAAACAAACACCCCCGGCAACTTCATCCCACCTTGCAGAGGAGGAAACTGAGGCACAGGGAGGCCCAATCACTGGTCCAGGATCCTTCAGCCGTAGGTGCGCCACGTCTGCCTGACACAGAGTCTGGTCTCCTGACCACGACGCCAAACTGTCTCCGTGGTTACTACCATCATCACAATAGAATGTTAATAATAGCCCTAATTAGCATTATTACTGAGGGCAGCGCCCCAGGCAGGCAGATCTGGGTGACTGCATCACTGGGGCCACGACCCGGGACAGTGCCTAGAACTGGGCAGCGTCCTGTCCCAGCCGGCCCCAGGACGATGCTGGGGATCAGAGGCTCCCGTCATGCAGCCCGGGTCACGACATGGGGTTCTCCCCACCCTCCATCAGATCCTGCGCTCAGACAGCCACTCCTACCCACCTGCCCCTGGATGTGTCTGGTGACGGACCAGCGGAGATCTGTGAGTGGGAAGACGACGGAGAAGTCAAGCAGAGGCAATCACTGTTTTTATAAAGCACAGCTCCCTCCCTCTGCGCACACTTAGCACCCCTGCTCCCAAAGACCTGCCTCCTGCTGGTTAAGAGCATGGACCAAGGCCCAGCCGGCCTGGCCTCAAGTCCTGGGGCTTCTGCTCACTCCCTGTGTGCCCCTGGACAAGTGACTCACTTTGCTGCCTCTCGCCCTGGGCACAACAGGACGCACCCCAAAGCCCCTGGGTGGACTGGGTGAGCTCAAACTGTGCCTGCCCCAGCCTGGCTGGTGCCCAGGAAGGACACGCATCTGGACCCCTCCAGGGCGTACCACCAAAGCAGCTGTCTGGCCCTGCTGCTAGAGGGACACGGGGCTCCCTGGGGTGCGACTGTAGCCTGACTTTGTGGCTGAGTTTGACTCTGGAATGGCTGGCTTCACGTGTGTTGAGTGTGTACCTTATGTGGCTGGGACAGTCCCGGGGGCCCCAGCAGGTGTTGGCTCTGACTAGGGGAAGCGGGGGGTGGGGGCGGGGGGACTTGCTGGCCGTGGGGATCCAGGCCCACACTTTGCGATCCCCCGAGGCCATAGCAGAGCCCACATCATAGCAGAGTCCACGAAACAGGTTCCCAGCTTCCCGGCTTCAGGGATCCAGCTTGATCTTGTTCTGCTAAGGGAAAGAGATGCAAATAGCACATGACCCAGTCCTGGCCTCTGGGACAGGGCCCGCTCCCCTGCCTCAGCTCTGGGCTTGGAGGCAGAGTCTGCAGCCTTGGGATGGGCTCTCGGCAGGCGTGGGGTTGGGAGGGGCAGGGGTGCCTGGGCAGAGGCACCAGCACGAGCAGGAGCAGGAGAGGTAGATTTGCAGGGAGGTTTCAGGAATAGGCAAATGGACAGAGCCGAGACCATGAGGGCCCCCAGGGAGTGTCGCTACGGCTGGCGCCTGAGGTCCAGGTGTCGCAGAGGGGATAGGACAGGGCAAGGCAGTGGCTCTGGCTATGTGGGTAAGACCACCTGTTCCTCTTTGTCTCTCTGAATGAAAGCGACAACAAAATCGATTGCTTGAAAACCTCTTCTTTTCAGGAGAAGTGAGGGGGTCCCAGGGGACCTCAGCTGCTCGTCCCCGTATTCCTGGACAGGGAAGACGGCAGGAGGATGGAGGAGGACCAGGCAATTCTTCTGGGAATTCGAGACGCCAAGTCCCAGCCCAGGTGCCTCCCTCCCTCAAGGAGTCTCCCGGGTTGTCCTGGTCCTCTCTGGAGGTTGTGTGGCCGCCAGCACAACCAGGCAGCTCCAAGGAGCCCCCTGGTGGCCCAAGAAGTTTCTGCAGCCACATGGGCCCGGGCTCTCACTCCTGGACATCCCTACGTGGGACCTTTCTCAGGACCCAGCCCTGTGCCGGGCAGCTGGCTGGATGCCACCAGGGAAACGGCAGCAGCAGCAGCCCTGTGAGGTGGGCGCTACCCCGTGTTATAGACGCGGACCCCTGGAGGGGACTGTCCTGGGTTAGCAGGCTGCTGCCCAAAATCCATTGTCAGGGAAAGAAGTGTATTTATTTTTATTATTTCTTAAAGATTTTATTTGTTTATTGGAGAGAGAGACCATGAAAGAGAAAGAGAGAGCGCACAAGCAGGGGGGAGTGGTGGGGGGAGAAGCAGGCTCCCCGCTGAGCAGACTGCCAATGCAGGGCTCGATCTCAGGACCCTGGGATCATGACCGGAGCCGAAGGCAGACGCTTAACCACTGAGCCACCCAGGTGCCCTGAAAGTGTATTTATTTTTAAAATAATGATCAAGCATGCAGATGCACGCGTAAACTCTAGAGGACCATGCAAGAAGCTGGCATCACCACGGGCTTCTGAGCTGGGGGGCCGGGGTACAGTGTGGGAATGAACCATTTTCACTGGGTTTAGTTTTGTGCTTTCTGATTTTTGAACTATATGGAAATATTGCCTGTACTTAAAAATGCATGAAAGATTTGAATATTCGTGGATCTTCAGTGACAAAAAGAACCTTGGGAGTGACCGAATTTCCTCCCAGTTACAGCAGCACAGACAGGAGGCTGCTCAGCAACTACTTGTATGCCTCCGGTGGTGGGGAGCTTACCCCTTACTTTACCCCAACTCCCAGTCTGGAAAGATCCTTTCTCTGTGGGCTGGAACAGATCTCTCTGCTCAAAACTCTCTCTTCTGGGATGAACTTCTGGCTCTCTGTAAGCTGTCTGGTATTAGCTGAGCACTCAGCTCTCAGCAACCTCAGAGCCCACTTTTTGGAATTTTAGGAATGGCCAGGACTCTGAGGCCAAAGCAGGACTCACCCTCCCCACATGGGGCAGGCCCCTGATTGTAACAATGGGGAGGAAGCCTTGTTGCCCAAAACCCCTGTCTCCTCATTTTGTGGTGTCGCATCACCTCACCCTCCAGGGCTGGGGTGGTGAGCCGGATCTGAGACCAGCCAGGGGCTCTCTGCAGCCAGGATTATGATGCAAACTGCATTTGGGAAGCCCCATGGGTTGCTGTGGAAGGGTTCTGGGCAGAAGTGTGACAATCTGATGAGACTTGACAAATGTCCTAAAATAGGTTTCCCTCTCCCACTTATTGAATCATCAGGTAAGGAGAGCTGCCTCCACGGACTCAGGGCTCCTGTCCTTGTGGGACACAGAGAGAAAGCAGAGGAGGGGAAGAGGCAGCCTTCCTTTCCTGTCTTTAAAATGATAGCCTGGGGGAGCCTGGGCGGCGCAGTCCAGTTAAGAGCCCAACTCTTGGGGGCACCTGGGTGGCTCAGTGGATTAAGCCTCTGCCTTCGGATCAGGTCATGATCCCAGGGTCCTGGGATCAAGCCCTGCATCGGGCTCTCTGCTCAGTGGGGAGCCTGCTTCCCTCTCTCTGCCTGCCTCTCTGCCTACTTGTGATCTCTCTGTCAAATAAATAAATGAAATCTTTTAAAAGAAAGAAAGAAAGAGAAAGAAAGAAAGAAAGAAAGAAAGAGTCCAACTCTTGGTTTTGGCTCAGGTTGGAATCTCAGGGTCATGATCTCAGGGTGGTGAGATTAAGTCCCAGGTTGGGCTCTGCGTTCAGTGCTTGAAACAGTCTCTGCTCCTCCTCCCATGCTCCTTCTCTCTCTCTCAAATAAATAAATAGATAAATAAATCTTAATAAAAAAGTTTAGGGGCGCCTGGGTGGCTCAGTGGGTTAAAGCCTCTGCCTTCGGCTCGGGTCATGGTCTCAGGGTCCTGGGATCAAGCCCCGCATCGGGCTCTCTGCTCAGTGGGGAGCCTGCTTCCTCCTCTCTCTCTGCCTGCCTCTCTGCCTACTTGTGATCTCTGTCTGTCAAATAAATAAATAAAATCTTTAAAAAAAAAAAAAGTTTAAACTGATAGCCTGTTTTCCAGCTCTGATGTCCATGGATTTTCCCTGGAACTTTGGCTTTGAAACAAGCACTCTGATATTTTTTGGTTGGGATTCCCCCTCCCCGGCATGCCCAGAACAGGATTGAGCAAACCATGCACAGTGTGTGAGAAGAGCACTGGGCACAAAGTAGGGCAAGGCTGTAGCTCCCACATCTGGGACCCTGACGGGACAGGAGCAAAGCCGGTGTTTACTCCTCTCAGGACCTGGGGATGAGGATGGGGAGTCTGCATTCGGCTTCCTAGGAGGTAGGAGCTCTCGTGGTAGCCTCCCAAAAACTCTCCCAGCCCCAAGCCCACTGGGGCAGCACACACAGAGTGTGCAGTTAGGTCTCCCCTGGGGCTTCTGTGCAGGAACGAGGGTGGGCCTCTGTCTGGGGCAAAGGGTGGAGGTGCCTCTGCTCTCAAGATGCCAGGGGCAGGCAGCACCAGTCAGCCCCCTCTGGGGCCCCTCCCATGGCATCTTCCACCTAACTCTTCTCTGACCCTGCCAGGCAAAAATTCCTTTTTACGGACAAGAAAGCACAACTCTGAGAGTTCCGAATTAGTTGCGTATGAAGGCAATGGAGAAGAGTGTTAATAGGTGTGCTGGGAATCAGATGTCTTACTTGAATAAATATAAGAACAAGGCTTTGGCTGCAGGACTTTTCAGAGCCTTTAGCATGCAGAGGTATGTCTTGAATCTCGAGGAGGGGCTTGGAATGGGGCGATTCCAAACTTCCCTGACCACGACACCCTATACAGCCCCAGCCCCTGATAAGAAGACCCAGAACCCTTGGTCCGCAGAACAGAGCACGGGAAATGTCAAAGGAGAACACTGGAAATCTGAATTCCCCAGAACAGCTGGGCTGTCTGGTGGTGCAGATGTGGACACTGAGGTTTAGGGTGGGACTCCCCCAAGGTCAAGACAGAAACAGAGTGCAGATTGAAGCTCAGGGCTGTCTGGTGTCTGGGCCACTTTCCTGGGGGAGCCAGGGCCCTGGAGAATCAGCAGGCAGTTCCCACTCCGAAGGAAGACTGGAGTGCTGGCGCCAAGACCTGCCGTGTGCTCGTAACTGAACCAGCCACTTGGTCAAAGCCACAGGGAGCAGTGAAGAAGCAGCGGATGCTGGCCAGCTGGGTCCTGAGAGGTGTAGTGGAGGGCTGGAGACACGAGTCCCCACGGCTGGTGGCAAGCGGAGAGCCCGGCAGGCCCCAGTGACAGCCCGCTGTGACCCCACCTGGGCTTGCACCCTAGGGACCTCAGGGAAGGGTCCTGCCACTGGGCCCCGGTTCAGATTCCGATCCCTGCACTTCCTGACCCCACTACAATTCCTTGTTGTCAGCAAGGTGTGCCTCAGTTTCCCCATCCGCACATGGTGAAGAAAGCAGGGACAACCCAGTCTGGTGTGGGCAGGGCAGGGAGGGAGATGGTGGGGCCACAGCACATCAGTAGATGTGTCCCCGAGTTCATATGAGACCCCTGAAGTTTCAGAAGAACAAGGGAGAAGTGGCGGGGGGTGTCCTGCAGCCCCATGGGTGGGGGTGGGGTAGCATCTGGGGGGAGGACGATCCCCGTTCCCGTGGCCCCACTGGGACCTGAGGACTGACCCGTGTCCCTGGCAGCTCCCCCGTACAGTCATGCCGGTGCAAGGCTGGCAGGAGGTGGCCCGGGCAGAGCCCCCAGCAAGCCACAGTCTGCGGTAAACACTAATTCTGTCTTCTGCTTTTATTTTTTCTTTTTCCAGGTTTAAACTTAAAAATAGAGGTTCTGAGAAACCAGCAGACTGGCAAGCAGGCCGGTCTTCAGGGACGGTCTGAGCTGCCTTTCGGGGATTTGTGACATCTGTAGAAGGTGGCGGGTACACAGAGGGACACTGTAGACAGCAGTTAGAGAGAGTGCCCTGATTGGTGTGGACAGATCCCAAACACCGGACGGAGCGCAAAGAAGCGAGTCACAAAAGGAAAAGTGCAGCAAGAGATCATTTATACAAACGTTAGGAACATACGAGGTGACCTATGTCCTTGGCGGCACCTGTGGTCTGCACCTTCAGGAGAACCTTCTGGTGCGGGCAGAGGGACAGGCCATGAGGCTGGTGGGAGGGCGCAGGGCGTGGGTCTGTAATCGCTCCCACTTACTGAGGACACACTCTGTGCCGAGCTCTCTTCTGAGAGCCTCGCCCATCATCCCCATTTCACAGATGAGTAAACCGAGGCACAGAGAGGTTAAGTGGCCTGTCCAAGGTCACAGTTAGCCAAGCCAGGGCTCGAGCCCACTGCTCTTGGTTACTGACTCACATGGCCTCTCGCCTGTGGCTCACAGTTCCTCATGTCTTAAAAAGACTGAGGACCTCAAAGCAAAGGCAGCCAAATAGTCACTTTAGCAAAGTCCGGTGGTGTGTTCTTAAGAGCTTAAGGGCTTTTGTAAACGTTTCACACCTACAGAAAATTATAAAGAAGAGAGGAAAGAACACCCAAGAACACACGGGCTCAAAGAACCAGCTTTGTCCCTGCTCCCAGGCAGTGTCCTCTCCCTGTGTCCCCATAACATCCTTCACTCCCAGAAGGCATTGGGTGAAATTGTCCAGTCCATCTGACCCAAGGTTGTGGGAGGAGCTCAAGCCTCACGGAAACAGCAAAGTCTGAGCATTCATTCATTCATTCACTTGCTCACTCATTCCTTCATCCCACCCATGTGCCGATTAGTCCATACAACTGACAGAATGCCCAGCACAGGTCAGATGCTCTACCCTGGGGGTTCAACAGCCACGACACCTGCCTTCAGGGAGGTGAGTGTAGTAGGGACAAGAAGATCCGGTTCTTTTCTTTTCTTTTCTTTTTTTAAGATTGTATTTATTTGTGAGAGAGAGCATGAGGGGTGGTGGGGGAGGGCCGAGAGAGAGAGAAACAGACTCTGCACAGCGTGGAGTCTGACTCAGGGCTCCATCCCAGGACCCTGAGATCATGGCCTGAGCCGAAGGCAGACACCTAACGACTGAGCCCCCCAGGAACCCCTAGAACCCGGTTCTAATACTGATGTTTGCTTTGTCTGAAACTAACATAGCGACCTGGGTTTCTTTTGATTAATGATAGTGTGTAGTATCTTTCTCAACCCCTTTATTTGCAACCTTTCTGAGTCTCCGCATTTAAGTTGGGTTTCTTGTACATAACCAACAGCTAGGCCTCGTTTTTTTGTTTGTTTGTTTTTGGGTTTATTAATTATTTATTTATTTAGGGAGAGAGAGACAGAGCATGAGTGGGAGGAGTGATAAAAAGGAGGAGAAGGAGCACCTTGAGCAGACTCCCTGCGAAGCGGGAAGCCTGACTCAGGGCTTGATCTGAAGACCCTGAAATCATGACCGGAGCTTAAGTCAGATGCTTAATGACCGAGCCACCCAAGGGTGCCTGCACCTCGTTTTTTAACCCACTCTGACAATGTATGAACTTCAATTGGTTTATTTCAACCATTCACATTTAAAGTGACTAATATCTTTTTTTTTCTTTTTTAAAGATATATTTACTGACAGAGAGAGAGAGAGAGATCACAAGTAGGCAGAGAGGCAGGCAGAGAGAGAGGGGAGGCAGGCTCCCTGCTGAGCAGAGAGCCCGATGCAGGACTTGATCCCAGAACCCTGAGATCATGACCTGAGCCGAAGGCAGAGGCTTAACCCACTGAGCCACCCAGGCGCCCCAAAGTGACTAATATCTTAACACGCTACCATTCCAAACTGTTTTCTAACGATTACACGTGTTCCTGGTTTTCCCCTTTTTCTCTGCCTTCCCTGATTTTAATTGAGCATCTACTACTATGATTTCATTTTACTTCCTTTCAAAGAATATCAATTGTGCTTTTTTAGGATGACCTTGGTGGCTGGTCTAGAGTATGCAATTTATATTTCACTTATGACTTTATTTCAGATCAATTTTAGATTTACAGAAAAAGTCCAGCGGAGAATTTTCCTCTGTAGGAAACAGACATTTTTATCGAATGTAAGTCCACCTTCAATGGATACTGTTTTGTTCCCTGCACGGTGCAGGTACCTTGTAAAGAGGTATTCCTACTTCCTCCTTCGCACCCAGCCGCCCTGCTGTCACACATTCAGCCAACCATATGCTATCATCATCTGATACATTGAATTTCTGCGTCTTATCATTATCATTCTCCATGAAGAATTTCTTTAACATTTTTTTGTAGGGCAGGTCTGCTGGTGAGGAATTTTGGGTGGATTTTTTTTTTTTTCTGTTGCTACTATAAAGCTTCTGCTCTGTGCTCTTCCTGCTTGCATGAGTGATGTGGTATGGATCTCCTTCGTCCCTCTGTAGTAAGGAGTTGTTGTTTTTTTCCCCCCCTTCTGGCTTCTTTCAAGCTTTTCTTGTCATTGGTTCTGAATATGAGACACCTAGGTGTCAATTTGTTCGGTGTTCATCCTGCCTTACATTTTCTTAGATTCCCAGATCTGTTGTTAGGTATTTGTCATTAACTTTCATTTTCAGCCCTTGTTACTTCAAATTTTTCTTCTGCTACATTGACTCTTTCTTCACTTCCTGGTTTTCCAATCACGCACGTGTTGCACCTTTGGAAATGGTCCCATAGATCTTGGATGTTCTGCTCTGCTTGCCTCTAACATTTTGCCCCTCTTTGTATGTTAGTTTAGGAAGTCCAAACTGACATGTCTTCAGGGAGCAACTTGAGTCTCCCCTTGACAGCGTCCGGGGGCAACTTGAGTCTCCCCTTGACAGCGTCCGGTCCCCTGATGATCTCAACAGAGGCGTTCTTCATTTCTGTTTCAGTGTTTTTGATTCCTTTTGAAATAGTTTCTTTTAAAATTTTTTCATCAAGTTTTCATCTCTCCGCTTCCATTTCCCATCTGTTCCTGCACGCTGTCAACTTTTTCCATTAGAGCCATATCGTATTAATCACATACTTATTTTAAATTCTCTGATGGTTCCAAATTCTGTGTCTTAACCTGAGTCTGGCTCCGAATGCTTTTCCTCTTCAGACTGTGTCTTTTCTTGTCATTTATCACGCTGTGTCATTTTTTCTTGAAAGCCAGATGTGTTGTACTGGGTAAGAGCGATTGAGGCAAACGGGCTTTTAGCGTGAGGATTTAGGTTGATCCGGCTGGGGTTGCATTTTGGGCTCTGTTTGGCGTAGCTGTAGGAGCTCTCAGCTTCAAATTCCTCTGCTGGCCTTGTTTGGGTCTCCCCTGTTGTCTTTGAGGCTCCCTAAGACCCTGAGATCCTATGATTCCCTTAGATCAAGGGTGTGACCACTGTTACTACACTGGAGGACTGTTCGGTGGTGGTAAAGAGAGAAGAGAAATGTTCTATAACGTTTCTTATGTCCTTGGGCTGTGACACTCACTAGTGTTTCTCAGTAAGCCTCCAAGTTTAGAGAGGGTTGGAGTTGGGAAAATGCCACCCCCCAGGGTGAATAAGGCTCTGGTACTGCCCTTTCCCCTGGAAAGCAAGTCTTTGATACGGAGAGCGCAGCAGCTAGGGTTCACAGGGGTAACTTGTCCTCTGGGGAGATTTCCGGAGGTCAAATCACGAACCTGTAGCCCCCTCCTTCGGACTGTGGCCCTCCCCCCAGGAGCCTCTCACTTGGCACTAGTCCGCACTCAGCCCCCCACGGTTCCCCAAAATGACCATTCAAGCCATCCTAGGAGTTTACAGCTTCTAAGACTTCGCTGTGACTCTCCAGGTCCCTGGAAGGCACTTGACCCTGAGACCTCTGTTCTCTGATGGATGGGAGAAAAAGTCACTCATTTTCAGTTTGTTCAACTTTTTTCTCGTTGAAAGGGCAGAAGCCACAACGCGCAGCTCCTCAGGTGTCCCCAGAAACAGAGGGGCTTGGGCTCTCCCCGACAAGCTTGCTGTGTGAGGCTGGGTGATCTCTCCCCTCTTCTGGGGCCTGTGCTCTTTAATCTGTATGGCTGGACCCAGAACCCAGGCGGGTGATGTAGGGCAGAAGCAGGGGCAGGGGCTGCAGGATGGAGAGCGGGGTGCCCACCCGGGAGGTGTGTAGGAGTGTTTCCCAGAGGAGGCCCAGCAGGATCCCGCTGTAGGGAAATTCGCTGGCCCAGGCGGCGGGGAGAAAGGGAAGAAGCCTGGGGCGGGGAGCGGCCCCACCCCCCCCCCCCCAACCCAGGTCTCGGTTTCATTTCTCCTATGAGTCCCGGGCAGCACCGCCTGCCCCTTACCCTGTCGCACTCCTATTTTTAAGTGATTCGGTGAGAATTCCCGGCCACTGGCTCTCTCGTGTCCCTCCCTGGCCCAGTCGGAGGCGGGACGGAGTCTCCGCACCTCCTGGGCTACATAGCGCCAGGGGCGGGGGCGGGCCGGGGGGTGGGGGTAGTTGGGAAGCCGCCGCCTGGGCGGAACCGGGAAACCGAGGGGCACCTGGGACCCCTCGAGGCCGGGCCATCGCCATTGTATTAAGAAAGGCTCCCGGTCCCGGAGGTAGGGGCCGCTGGAACCGCGGGAACAGAGCTGGCGCCGAGCGCCGAGTTCCGCGCCGCGCCCCTCCTCCTTCAACCCCGCCGGGGCGTCCCCCGACCAGGGGTGGCCTCCCAGCCGGGCCGGTCCCCAACCTCGAGGCCCCTTCCCCGCCGCGGCGAGCGCCCCGGGAGGGTGCGGGCCGGCGCAGGGCCGGTGCCCCGGACGCGGCCGGCGGCTCCCGGGGCGCGCGGGGCCGGGACGCCCGCCCGCCGCCGCCTCCTCCTCCTCCTCCTCCTCCGCGGGCCGGGCCGGGCCGGGGCGGAGCGGGGCGGCGGCGGCGGCGGCGGCGGCATGGCGGGCGGGCGGGCCGGGCCGGGGGCGCTGCTGGCCCTGCTGGCGCTGCGGGCGCTCGGGGCGGCGGCGCACCCGCAGTGCCTGGACTTCAGGCCGCCCTTCCGGCCGCCGCAGCCGCTGCGCTTCTGCGCGCAGTACTCGGCCTTCGGCTGCTGCACCCCCGAGCAGGACGCGGCGCTGGCCGGCCGCTTCGGAGCCCTGGCGGCGCGCGTGGACGCCGCCGAGTGGGCCGCGTGCGCCGGCTACGCGCTCGATCTGCTGTGCCAGGTGAGCGGGCGCGCGTCGGGGCCTCGGTGGCCGGGCGGGAGGGCGGCGGGGACAGCCCCCGCCGGGCAGCGGGCTTTGGACCCGAGGGCCCCGGGCGGGGTCATCCGCGCGGGGCGGGGAGCCGGACTTTGCCATTCATTAGTTTCGTGACTTAGGCCTTCTCCCGGCCTCAGTTTCCCCTTGGGAAGCAAGAGGGCCAGACACACCGGTGTCATCGCTGCCTTGGAGTTTGGGGGTCCCCTCTGTTCCGGGACCTCCTGAAGTCAGCCCCTCAGTGCCCCGCCCTTATGGGGGTACCAGGATGGGAAGCCTTTGTCCCTCTCAGTGCTTCCCCCACCCACTGCCCCAGGGGAGGCGGGAGCAGTCTGGACCTGCGGGGAGCAGGGAGCGGGGTGATGCGCTAGACTTGGGTTTGTGGAGCGGTATGGGGGACACTGCTCCCAGTGAGGGCCCCTCCCTTGCCCTGAGGACACCATCTCAGAGCCCCCGCCCCCTTCCTGGGCCAACTAAGGGGTGCTCACACCCTGGGTGAGCCGGGGCGATGCCTCTGGCCCTTCCTGCCCCACCGAGGTTCCTGCTGTACCCTCTCTGGGAGCGCCCCACCAGGCAGAGGGGCTCTCATCGTTTCAGACCACCTGAGTGACATATCCCTTTGGTGTAACCTCTCTGTCCCATCCGCTCGGAGGGCAGAGCCCCAGCTTCTGCCCCCAGAGGACTGTGCTCTGGCTGTCCCTTTTCCTCCTGCATGGGTCTGATTCTGGAGTGACTGACCAGAATCCCTGGGGAAATGGAGTCGAGGCCAGAAAGCCCTTAGGCTGCCCCTCCCCCCCGCCCCCCGCCCCCCGCCCGGGGTCTAGGCAGTGAGAACCTGGGTGGAAGGGTCTTGCGGGGCAGCCTAGCTGACACCCTGCAGCCAGCCGGGGCAAGGGCAGGAGGGCAGGCTTGGAGTCCGACTTACTGGGTTGATCCTGGTCCTGCCGCTTCCTGGCTCTGCGGCCCTGGGCAGGTCACCACGGCACAACATTGCATCATCTTTAAAACGGGGGCACTCCTAGCCATCCCTCAGAGTTGCCACACAGACCAAAGGGCACATACTCAGGGCTCCGTGGAGGATTCTGGTGGGATTTCTCTAGTGCCTCTTTGGCCTCCACTGGCTTCTCAGCCCTAGGCGGGGACGCCGTGGGGCCCAGAGGCTGATTCAGAGAAAGTCCAGAGAGACAGACAGGGACTTGCTCAGTGGTCACACAGCTCAGGCATGGCCATGGCGGGCACTTGGCCCACACTCGGTGCCATGTGAGGGGGCCGTCTGGGTGAGAAATAAGAGGGTCTGGGCGTGGATGAGGAAGGGAGCCCTGGGGAGCGCCAGAGTGCAAAACCCCTGTGCTGGGCATCTCGGGGGGCCAGAACGGTCTCGTCAAGCATCTTCTCCCTCACGAGCCTGGGGGCGCCTTGGAACCCGGCCCTTCCCCACTGTGGTCATAAGCTGGTTCATGCAGCCACGCCGCATTTGGTAATTGAGCACTGCTCCATGCTAGGCTCAGCAGGGCAGATCAGGTGGGCGGGTCCTAGGAGGAGGAAGGGCAGGGTCAGTCCTCCTACCCCCCTGCAGGAGGCGCCCCTCTTTCCTTGAGAATCTTGCCAGCGGGGCTCGGCCTTGGGCAACCAGTGGTGGAATGGCCACTGGCCCTTGACCCCAGGCGTCTCTGAGAGTGACCTCACGTCTGGAGTGGACGTGGATGGGAGTGGAGGTTGGATCACAGTGTCTCTGGCAGGGCCTCAAGGGAGGGCAGGCGAGTGCTGGGGGGAGGCCCATGCTGCCTGTGAGCCAAGGCCCTGTCTGGATTCATCACCTCTTGATTTCCACATGGGAGGTGGCCACAGGCCTTGTTTACAAGGTTCAGTCAGTGACAGCATTGAATGAAGCATTCGCATCTGCCGTAGGGAGGCGGGATCCCATGAAAACGTGCCCATTCCCACAGTCCCCTCCAGAGCCTGCCCCCATCAGGCCCCTGCGACTCCTTCAGGTGCCCAGAGTGGCTCCTTAGCTGGAGGGTGACTGTCCCTCGTGGCCCCGTCAGACTCTTTCTGAGGGCTTCGCCCTCATCCAGCCAATGCCTGTGTCATCAAGAGGAGAAAAGGCAGCTTGGGACATATGGCCCCCAGGTTCCTAGTAGGCACACCACGACCTTCCTGGATAACTGAGCTTGCCTCTCTGCGTAACCAGAAGTCATCCAAGTCTGGTTTCTGATGGAAATCTGTGTGGAACATGCTCTGCAGGCACGTGTACTGGACCGACGTTTCCCCAGAGCCTGTTAGGACCCGGCCCTGTGCTGGGTCCTGGGCCCAGAGGCAGTTGGCAAGTCACAAGCCCAGCCTCAAAAGTCCCCTTGTTCAAGTCAGGAGACAGACACACTGATCTTATCAGAACGCATAAAAGCCTTCCCAAGGGTGACTGAACACTATGGGGCATGGGGACAAAGGCTGTACTTTCCCTGGAAAAGTCAGGGAAGCCTTCCTGGGAGAGGAAACATTGAGAGTTCATCTAGTTTGAGCATTTACTGAACAACACATGCATCATCTCATTTATTCCTCCCAACAACTATGAGGTTGGAATTCCTTTCCCCTTTTACAGATGACGACGACACAGGCACAGAGAGGTTAAGGAACATGCCTAAGGTCACACAGGGAATAGTAAACTCAGTCTGCAGTACACTCTAACTCCAAAGCCCTTCCCTTAATAACTCTCTCATATTGCCTGTTTTCTTGGAGCCCCACTGTGTGCTGGGACCCCTGCCCTGGATGGTTTCATGTCTGTGGGGCAGATAGACATACCAAGAGATAATCAAGTCCTAGGCAGGCAGACAGGCTGAGTCATCTCTCGCCATTGGGGAGGTGCCGGCACAAGTGGAAAGTTCACCCCACACGCTACAGTTACATTCTGATGATGTTGTGTCTGAGATGCAGACAGAGAGCTGTGAGAGCTTGCAATAGGGCCAGGGGTGGGGGTCCTGGGAGAGGGTGGGGGCAGTCAGAGAAGGCTTCTCTGTTAGGTCTGGAGCCATGGATAGCAGTTTGCCAGATGTGGAAGTGGGAGAGGAGGAAATCTCCTCCCAAGAGAACACTGTGTGCAAAGTCTCAGCCTTCCTAAGGAATAGGTGTAGACGTTAGAAATTTTTGGAACTCAGGGCCATGAGTCACAGATGTCACCAAGCCCACAGTGGCCGTTTCTGGGCAGCAGGCTGTTTGCTTCCACGCTGAATGGCCCAGGCAACTGAGCAGTGTGATACTATATCAGTTTTTCTTGGGTTTTCTCCTGCCTCTTCCACTGATCATCCTTGCCAGCAGCGATCACGACACTCCCCTGTCCTGTCCTGCTTTTGGATTGCTCGGGTCTGAGGACCACGTTTGCATTGTGTGTAAATAAGAGTACACAGGCCACGAGTAAGGGCTTGCCAGGCCCAGAGTTGGGTGCGTGGAGGCTCAAATTCCAGGCTGGCTGTCCCTGGAGGCTCTCTATGCTCCCTCTCTAGCTCTGGGCTGGGCTTTGACCAGTGGAGGGCACTCAGACTGGCTTCTAGAAGTCTCTTCTAGTCCTGTTGTGTCTCTGAGGCTGAGGACGGCATCTGGCACATAGTCTGTGTCTGGTCAACGCTTGCTGAAGGAAACACTGCTGACTAATCTGGGGAGAGCGGCGGTCCGGGCGTCATGAGGGCTGGGTCTGAGCCCTGGTGTGACCACTTCTTGGCACAGGGCCTTCCTAGAGCCTCAGTTCCTCATCTATAGAATGGGAGTCGCTGTGACCTTACTTTGCAAAAATTAAGTGAGGCGTGTGTGCATGCCGACCCTTCCTAGCCCACCCAGAGCTGCTGGCCGGACATGTGGGAGGCTCCAGGGGGCTGTGAGGGAGATGGTACTGCGTAGTGACCTCGTCAGTGAAGGGTGACATGGGAAACGTGGTCTCCGTGTCTGGGCCTGGGACAGTGGCTGACCAGAGACCAACCACACATGGCCAAGTGGCCCTCAGCCTCCCAGTAGCACTAAGGTGCCGGGAGGACAAGGCCATGGTGTGACCACAGTCGTTGAAAGGGAGGGCGTCCCTCTTGGCTCAGAGCCTGAACACACACGCCAGAGGGCAGTCTGCCCCCTCCTGTCCCTGGAGGCCTCCTGCTGGATCCCAGCCTGGCCCCGCTAGCAGAGGGGGAGCGTGGTTCCAAGAATCCATCCCCACCATGAATCAGGACCTTCTGCTGGACGGGAAGGAGGGCAGAGCACTTTATCCATCAGCTCCCTCCTCCCAGGGCTCAAAGTTTTGCCCCACTGCTCCGTCCTCCAGATCGTGCCCGTGTGGGTACTGAGTGGGGCCCCCAGTGTCTCTTCAGTGGGGGAATCCTCAGCAGGGGCCAGGGAGGCCGAGGGTGGCTGCTCCGCCTCCCCCAGAGCAGAGGACAGCTCAAGACCCCACCTGAGGTTTCTGAGCAAGGGAGGAAGAAAGGGCTGGGGCCAGGGTTGGGGGGACATGTGGGCATGGGTGTTACCAGCTTGCCACGAGCCAGACTCCATAGTGCTGGGGAGAGCGGGGCTGACACCAGATCATACCCCTACCCCTCCATGCTGCCCAATGGCACTGAATGACACTGGGGGGAAGTTGTGCCTCGGTCTCCCCTTCTGTAGCACTCTTCCCTTCGTGGGCCTTTGTAAAGGTTAAGTAATGGAGGTCAGAGCACCATTCGCTGGCTAGGGTAGGTCAGGTGGGTTAGTACCCAGCACACGCCCTAAGCACTCACTCTGGCCCCGCTATGTGCTAGGCACTGTGAGGTTCTGGGACACACAGTGACCGGAGAGGCAAAACACCTGCCCTTGTAGGATTTTGGTTCCAAGGAAGATAGACAGTAAACACACAGACACATGAATTTTTATTATGATACCGAGTCCTGGTAAGGTTTTTGGTTTGGGTTTGGGGGGGGCGTTTAAGCAGAGTCGGAGGCTACGAGGTAGTCCTGGTGGTGGATGTGTGGTCTCTGAGGAGCTGTCCCTTGAGTGGGGAGTAAGTTATGCCGATATAGGGCTGGGGCATCGTATGTAAAACTGTCTCAGACCCTTTCTGGAGCCCAGTAGGGGCTCAAGGTCAGCTGCTGCCGCTAGCGGTAATAGTAATGGTTGGTTGGTGCCGACGGAAGCAATAAGGCAAGAGAAAGAAGTTAAGGGGACAGGAGGGTGAGGGTTGCAGCCAGCGAGGAGAATTCCCGTGTTGCTAGACAGATGGCGTTGTTCCCACTTTACAGGCCGGCAGCCTGAGGCTCTAGCAGGTGGGTACCTGGCCAGCAGTCACGCAGCTGGTATGCACCTGCCCACAGCATCCCGGGGCTGGCCCTGTCCCTGCAGGAATGCTCACCGTACGCAGCCCACCTCTACGATGCCGAGGACCCGTCCACGCCCCTACGCACCGTGCCCGGGCTCTGCGAGGACTACTGTCTGGACATGTGGCAGACGTGTCGGGGCCTGTTCCGCCACCTGTCGCCTGACCGAGAGCTCTGGGCCCTGGAGGGCAACCGGGCCAAGTTCTGCCGCTACCTGTCCCTGGACGACGTGGACTACTGCTTCCCCCACCTGCTGGTCAACGAGAACCTTAACTCCAACCTGGGCCGCGTGGTGGCCGATGCCAAGGGCTGCCTGCAGCTGTGCCTGGAGGAGGTGGCCAACGGGCTGCGCAACCCCGTGGCCATGGTGCACGCGCGGGACGGCACCCACCGCTTCTTCGTGGCCGAGCAGGTGGGGCTGGTGTGGGCCTACCTGCCCGACCGCTCGCGGCTGGAGAAACCCTTCCTGAACGTCAGCCGGGCGGTGCTCACCTCGCCCTGGGAGGGCGACGAGCGGGGCTTCCTGGGCATAGCCCTCCATCCCAGCTTCCGGCACAACGGCAAGCTCTACGTCTACTACTCAGTGGGGTTCGGCTTCGACGAGTGGATCCGCATCAGCGAGTTCCGGGTCTCTGCAGATGACATGAACACCGTGGACCACGGCTCGGAGAGGTGCTTTCCCCGGAGGGGCCCCACCGGGTGGGGCAGGGCTGGGATTGGGCTGGCATGGGTTGGGCCTGCACCGGTCTTAAATCCCCCCATCACACCCAGTGAGGGGGGCTGAGCCCGTGTGTTGGGCTCAGCACCCCAGGATCATGTCCAGGCTTCTGGATCAGCCGCTGCGGGTGGTTTGTTGCATTCGATTCTCCTAGCGCCCGATGAGGGTAGCAGTAGGCTCCCCATTTCCCAGGTGAGGAAGTGGTGGCTTGGAGAGGTGAAGTGACCGGCCAGGCCACACAGCTGGGAAGCCTCAGAGCTGGAATCCGGGTGTGTCTGTCTCCTGAGCCCCACCTTCCACTTCTCCTCCCCGGGACCCTCTGCCCCCCACCCCAGCAGGTGTATTCCGCGCTCTCGACATGAGCCCACTCTCTGTGTATTACCTGTGCCCCCCACTGTTTTCAAAACCACCCATGAAGGGCGCTTGCATCAGTCTGGGTCCAACGGGAAAATAAATCCCGTGCCAAGTAGTAGGTCAACAGGCAGGACTGGATACTGGGAATTAGCACCTCAGGCATTAGAAATGAAAGAACAACCTGGGGAGGAAGTACGGTGAGCCTGAATTTCCCAACCAGAGGAAGCTGTCTCCACCTCTCGGGCTGGAGAGTCAAGGTGAGAAGGTGGGGTTGCTAGAGCCCCAGAGCGGGGGGCACTCGGGCAGCTGGAACCACAGTGGGTCTGGGCAGGGGAGCCGGGGCCAGGGAGGAAGTGCAGCTGCGGCCAAGGCTTGCCCAGCAGAGAGAGCGATGGGGAGAGATACCCAGGCTTCTCCCTTCTTCCCACCTTCCAGTCTCCTGCCAGTGCCATCCATTGGCTGTCCTTAGCTGGAGGCCAGCCAGCAAAGGGGCATGGGAAATGTAGTTTGCAGGATCTGAGTCTTTGCCTTAGAGAGCAGGTAGGGGCCGAACAGGACTGATCTGAGGCAAAAAGGCAAATAATAGCACATCGGACAGTTAATAAAACTGTAAATTCTTGACATTGAAAGTGTAAAAAGGAGAAGGAATCAAATAGGCTGGCTGACATGAAGGCTAATGTAGGTCTTGTCATGCAGCATTAATTTTGACTGTGAGCGTCCTGACAACCAGGGCAAAAGGAGAAAACATAATTCTCATTATCTGATACGAGGCTGAGCAGCCCGTTCTCCAAGAGATACCAAGCTATCACATGGCTCGCACAGAGAGACCAAGGGACAGAATGGATGTGCTTCATTGGTAACTTTTAAAAAAGGATTCCTGGTAAAAACTGAAGGTGGGACACACAGTACAGAGAGGAGTCTATTTCAGAGTGAGTGTTCAGTGAGGGTCCTCTGGGGACCTGTCAAGTACAAGCCTCGAACTTGAGTCACACAGGGAGAGGTAGGGGCTCAGGAAGGGGCTGAGACCAAGTGGTCACCCTGCCCAAGTCAGCTGTCGGTCCTTGTTCCCAGGGCTGGGATCCCCATGGTAGGTGGACGTCTCGCAGTTTGAGCTGTCCTTTGAAGGGAGGACTTGGTGTCTGGGGCTCTGTTTCACGCCCCAAGTGATGTGTATTGGCCTCGATGGAAAGATTTCCAGTCTTGGTTCTGGAGCCCTTAAGTCCTGGGTTCAAGTTCTTTGACCTTCCTGTGCCTTGGTTTTTTTTCTCTGTATTAATAAGAGATTAGTTAAGTCAGTGGCCTAGCCTGGAAAACCTAAGCCAACAGGGAGTTGACTACAAAGGTATTGGGAGGATCTGGAGAAGGAAAAGGGAAACTCAAAGTTACCTGAAGATTAGGAATTGCAAGAACCCGGGGGAACAGAACCGAAAAGGTCTTCGTGTTGCTCCTGGTACCAAGATGTCTGGGTGGATCCCAAGAGTCCACCTGTGCGAGCCACTGTTCCCATTCCTGCAACTACCACTTCTGGAGACAGTGCCAAAGCCAGCGAAGTGTGACTTCTCCTGTCTTCTTGCCCCTCCACTCTCCACCGGAACCCCAACCAGAAGCCAGCTGGCTGGCCGTGTAGCAGAAGGCCGTGGCGGTAAAGGAGATCCCTGAGGGGTTGGGTGTGTAACTGAGCACAGCCCACCCCGTGCAGCCCGCCTCCTTAGAAATTACAATACACAGTGAAAGACAGGTGTGTGTAGAAAGTGCTCGTCTTATGTGGCTGGTAGTCAGGTAGCTACGATTAAGAAGAAACCTTTTGTGGCAGTGACTGGATCAACAGTTATGCATGGTCATAACTGGGGAGGTCGAAGTGGGGAACAGTAGGAAGACCTGAGTTCTAGTCCCAGCCCTGCTACCTATGGGCTGTGTGACCTTGGACAAGTTGCTCAACCTCTCTGAGCCTCTGGTTCCTCCTTAGCACAATGGAGTGAATTATCCCTACCCAGCCTACTAGACCCTTACAAAAATCACCTGCTACAAAATATATGAAAAATCTTTCAACTGCAAAATGGCATCCAAGAGAGAGGAGGTTTTATTGGTGTGATCTTATTTTGTGTTTTTGGCTGAGGCTGGTGTTTTTTTGTTTGTTTGTTTGGTGGGGGTGGCCTATCTTCTTTTAGGATAATCCTGGAGATCGAAGAACCAGCCTCGAACCACAACGGGGGCCAGCTGCTGTTCGGGGACGATGGTTACCTCTACATCTTTACTGGTGACGGCGGGATGGCCGGAGACCCCTTTGGGAAGTTCGGAAATGCCCAAAACAAGTATGTTCTGCTTTTGGCTGGCCAGTGGGTTGGTTTCTATACTCTTCTGCAGGGGGACTTCCTTCCTCTACCACGCAGCATAGGGCAGTAAGTAGAAAGGACTTGGGGTCCCAGCTCAGTCTGCAGCTAGCCAGTGTGGGACCCCCGTCAAGTCACTTCCACTCACCAGTTGGAGGGAAGAATATAGTCTCCAGGGGGAGGCTTGTCATGAGGAGTAAAGGTGATCGTGTTTGTGAGGGGCAGGCATAGAACCCACTTGTCACGGATGCCTGATAAGGGACATCAGAGAGCCTCTGGGAAGTCAGCCCAGCCCCGCTCGAATCAGAGGAAGGAAAGGGAGCCTTCTCAGACCAGATGGGGAGTGTGAGCTGGTCAGAGCAGGGCTGTCTGGGAAACTGAGGCACAGGCTTGGTGTTGTACTTCTTGGCTTGAGCGGATGGTCTGCTGATCTTCTCCTACACACACACACACACACACACACACACACACGCTGTCGATGAGGATATCTAGGGCAGCCTCTTCCATTCTCTTAGCAAAAATGACAAAACCTTCCTTAGCCCAGAAAGTAAAAATAGCGAGAGTGATGTTGATTACAGTAATTAAAGTGTTCGCGGTCCGTGACGTGCGCTTTCATACGTGACAGTGTAAGAATCCCTGCAGCCTTCTCATGTTTGGGATGTGTTTAGCGATGTAGTGGGGAAAATAGAAATTAAGGATTTGGGGATAATTGGACGGAACTTAAAACATTATTTTGCTGCTATGAGTTTTGCCCACTTGCATCACGAAGCTGGCTGCGCGGTGTGGGGGCTCGGGGTGGGATCGGCAGCTTCGTGCCCAGCGGGCTGGAGCGCGTTGGGGGGGCTCCTCAGAGCAAGACATAAGAGACCACAAATGGGGGATGAATCATGGGGCATCTCTGGGTGGGAGCCTCTTACAAGGTTAAAGAAGGCACTGCTGAGATGTCTGATGGTGAGCCAGAGGCTTGGGTGCGGACACTGGGCTGGAATGAGGGTACCCAGCGGTGCACACTGCTCAGTCCTGCCTGGAAAAGCAGTGGGGCGGGGCGGGGATGGGGGGGCACTAGAGTGTTCACAGTGAAGACAAGAGCCGGGTGATAAGGAGGTGCTCTAGAGAGCTCTCCTCGCTCTTGGGGCCCCAGAAACTGATGTTGCCTGGTGCCGTGGGAGTGGCCCAACCAGCCCAGAGCTGCCCGGGGGAGTGGCAAGTTGTCCCCTTCTGCAGCCTGGGTGGCCTCATCTCTGAGGTAGGGGTGGTGGGTGTAGCATGTGGGGTGAAGGGCTGCTGAGGCCTGTCTGTCTGTCTGACAATGGGTCGTTCTGCCCCCTCATGTCCTCGATGGTGAGAGAGAAAGCAAGGAGCCCAGCTCCCATTTCCTGCTGAGATCTGCGGTCTTTTCTCTCCCGGTCCCTGAGCGCTGCCCTGTACTTCTGCACTTGACTTCGATTATAGCCATTCACTCACCAAACACTGAATGAGCCCCTCTCACATACCGGTCACTGTCCTGAGTGTTGGAAGAAAACTGTACATCTGAGTGTTTTCACTCCCTGGGACAACCCTGTAAGAAGACAGGAGGGAAAGGAAGCCCCTAACATGACAGCGAGGAGACAGGCGTGGGGAAGTTGGAAAGAGTGTTGTGGCCATGAGCCTGGGTTTCTGTGGTTCCGCTGTGTGCGCCGGATGCCAGCCCACCCTTTACTAGCCGTGTGACAACAGGGCACGTTATGTGACCTTTCTGAGCTCAGCTGCCCCATCTCTAAGAGGGCATCACAGTGGTACTCACCGACCTAAAAGGTTGGTGGTGAGGATGAGATGGAACAGTAGAAGGTAAGTATGTCCAATGCTTCCGGATGCTGGCACATGAGAAGGTGCCCCATAAGTGCTGAATGAATGAATGAATGAATGAATGCATGAATGCCGGGACCCAGCTGGTAAGCAGCTAGGGAGAACTTGAACCGGGGTCTCCGGCCCCGCAGCCCAGGCTGGCCTTGACCGTGCCCGGCACCTTCCGTGGGCTGCCCCGGGTGCCCTGGGGTGAACCCTGGCGCTGGCTGAGCCCGAGCTGCGCCTTGTCCCCCCCTGGCCTGCAGGTCGGCGCTGCTGGGCAAGGTGCTGCGCATCGACGTGGACCGCAACGAGCGCGGCCCGCTCTACCGCATCCCGCGCGACAACCCGTTCGTGGGCGACCCCGCCGCGCGGCCCGAGGTCTACGCCCTGGGCGTGCGCAACATGTGGCGCTGCTCGTTCGACCGTGGCGACCCCGCGACAGGCGCCGGCCGCGGGCGCCTCTTCTGCGGAGACGTGGGCCAGAACAAGTTCGAGGAGGTGGACCTGGTGGAGCGCGGCCGCAACTACGGCTGGCGCGCCCGCGAAGGCTTCGAGTGTTACGACCGCAAGCTGTGCGCCAACGCCTCCCTCGGTGACCGCGCCCCCGGGGGGCCACCTCCCCGGCTCTGCATCTCCCCTCCCATGGTTGTGCTCAGCGCCTCCCTTGTGCCCCCCGCGCCCCCGTGGCGCATCGAGACCGCCCCGAGCCCCCGGAGACGCTGATCCCGCACGCCATGGGGTGTGCGCCGGTGCCTGTCTCGGGACCTGGTGGGCCCCCATCCTGGATCTCCCCTCGCCTCTCCCTGCCTCCCCAGCGCTGCGGTGCTGCTCCTGGCTGTCCCCATCCCTGCAAACCCATGCTCTCTCTTCCCCACCGTCCCCAAGCCCTAAGCACCTTCCTCCTTCCGTGACTCTGTGTGGGGCCCCCAACTCAGGCCCTCCCGGTGACCTCCCCTCCTCTTGCCCCTCTAGGCTCAGACCACCTACCAAGCTCATTGTGGGGGAGGGGCCGGCCGGCAAGCTCATCCCAGCTTCTCCCCTCTCTGCAGATGACGTCCTGCCGATTTTCGCCTATCCGCACAAACTGGGCAAGTCGGTCACGGGAGGCTATGTGTACCGGGGCTGTGAGTACCCCAACCTGAACGGCCTCTACATTTTCGGCGATTTTATGAGTGGGTAAGTGGCCCATGGGCTCCGGTGCCAAGCAGCTGCTGCCGCTGGCTTGCTGTAGAAAGCAGGGTACAGGTGCGCTGGGTGTGTGTGCCCGCAGGGGGCACGTGGTCGCTGCCCCCTGACCAGGACCTCCGAGTGGGAGCCAAGCAGGTCTCCTCCTCTGGGAGGAAGTCCGGAGTCCCATCTCAGGAAGCAGCCGAACCCGCCCCAGCTTCTCCGGATAGTCTTCCCCGGCCTTGCTGGCGGCCTCAAGCAGCCCCATGAAGGCTCCGCTACCGACCACAGACGGGATGCTTGGTGACGTGCAGACCCCTTGGTCTCCCCCTCCCACCGGACAGTCACAGGCTCCAAGCCTGACAGCAGTGCTGGGGGGCAGGGAGGACAGAGGTGGAAGGTGGGGGCGACTTCCTCGACAGACTCTGGGCCACCTGGTTTCCCCAGAAGCCAGGACCTGCCTCTCATTTGACTGGGTTTCTGGGGAGCTTTCCTCTAGAAGAGTCTGGAGAGGTCATTCTGCTGGGGAGGGGGGCGCTGGGGCTCCAGCCAGGGGCCGACTGTTGGGGCCCCTGGTGCCTTGTGAGCCAGCCAGGTGCTCCAAGTAAAGATTTTTTTTCCTTCCTCCCTCTCTCCCTTCCTTCCTTCCTTTCTTTCTTTTTTTTTAAGTTCATGGGGCGCCTGACTGGCTCAGTCAGTAGAGTATGTGACTCTTGATCTGGGTCATAAGTTCAAACCCCAGGTTGGGGGTAGAGAGGACTTAAAAATAAAATCTTAAAAAAAAATGTATCTGAGATTGCTGCGTCTGATCCTGGCCCACTTATTAGCTGTGTGACCTTGAGTCAGTGATGTCACCTCTCTGTGCTTCCGTGTCCTCATCTGTAAAAGGGAGATGATAACAGTACTTGCTTCCTAGGGTTGGAGGACTGAGTCAGTCAAGACATACACCACTTGGAATCCAGTTTGTGCTCAGTATCTGGTGGCTCCTAGTTATTCCTACCCGGGGCGCCTGGCTGGCTCAGGTGGTAGAGCAGGAGACCCTTCATCTCAGGGTTGTGAGTTCAAGCCCCACACTGGGCGTGGAGCTTACTCAAAGAAAAAGCAAAATTAAAAAAAAAAAAAATTATTTCCACCCTAGCCTCTCCACATGAGGACAGTGAACAGGGTTCCCCAGGAGTGAAAACAAGGAGATATGGAAGCTCGAAGCTAGCCAGATAATTTCCATCTCTTGCAGGCCGCTGGTGTGAGATTGGTTTGTGGCCTGCACATGGCCAGCTGGGGCCGAGGGAGAAGCCTGACCTGGGCCTCTGGGTGCTGGGGCCTCTCCAAGCTCCGCCCTTCCCTTAGGGTCTGCCTCTCCCGCTCAGCTTTTCCATCTGGAAATGGGTCTAGATGAAGCCTCTCTTTCTTTCTTTCTCTCTCTCTCTCTCTTTTTTTTTTAATTTATTCATTTGACAAAGAGCGCACAAGTAGGGGGAGTGGCAAGCAGAGGGAGGAGGAGAAGCAGACTCCCCATCGAGCAGGGATCCTGATGCGGGCCTTGATCTTGGGACCACTGGGATCACGACCTGGGCCAAAGCAGATGCTTAACTGACGGAGCCACCCAGGAGCCCTCTTTTTTTTTTTTTTTTTTTTTAAGTAATCTCTACATCCCACATGAGGCTTGAACTCACAACCCCAAGATCAAGAGTCACATGTTCCACTCACTGAACCAGCCAGGGGCCCCGAAGCCTCTCTTTCTATGCCTGATTCTCTTTCCCCCCTCCTGCTGTCCCCCAGGAGTGCTGAAGCCTCCTGACCACAGAGATTCAACTAATTTTGCTAGCTTTTCCCACGCCCTTCTGCTGGGTCTGGCTTTGTGCCACAGTCAGGGCAACAGAGCTGAAAGCACCTTGCACCCAAGTCAGGGAGACAGACCCATGCCTGATCCATTCCAGTCCAGCCTCAGGGAGCCTGTGCTCGGCGCTGGGGGCCCCGAGCGCAGGGGCAGTCAGGAGGGCTTCCCAGAGGAGGGTACGTCCAAGCAGGGCCTGGTGGTTGACGGGAGGAGAAGGGAATAAGAGCAAGATGGGCATATTCTGAAGATGCCCGAGCTCCACCTCGTGCTCGGGAGTGGAGGCTGCTTCAGAGTCTGCCCGGACTTCTGGTCACCAGCCCTGGAGAATTCCTCGGCTCCTGCCTGCCTCCCGTGGGTCAGCGGCTGGGGCTGAGCTGAGCGGGTAGGGGACAAGCTGGTCACCTTCCCCTACCCTTCTCTGGTGCAGAGGAGGTACCCAGGGAAGGCTGCACGCTGGGCCAGCTTTATGAGAGCCGCGGGTCCTGACCATTAGACTACGGGGGAGTGTCGAGAGCCCGCTCTGTGGGTTGCCGCCCTTGCGTTTGCCAGGACCCCGTGTTCAGAAGGGCCTGCACTTGGTTTCACGTTCAGCTATCACTGCCTTGAAATCCTTAGTACTTTTGGAACAAGGGGCCCTGCGCGCTTGCTTTACACTGGATCCTGCAAACGCTGTCGGGTCCTGGTTCGTGAATAATACATGAGTGGGTGGGTGCATGGATGGATCATGGGTGGGGCTCCCCTGGGCACCCTGCCAGGCACGACCGCACAGCTCTTGCGTCTTTGCAGGCGTCTGATGTCCCTCCGAGAGAACGTGGAGACCGGCCAGTGGCGGTACAGCGAGATCTGCATGGGTCGAGGCCAGACCTGTGCGTTCCCGGGCCTCATTAACAACTACTACCCTCATATCATCTCCTTTGCTGAGGATGAGGCTGGTGAGCACCCCTGAGGCCCCGAGGCCTCTCTTTCCGGGCCACGTGCCCGGGACTGTTCCCCTGCCCCGTGGGTCCTCTGACCCGGGTGGAGTCCCGAGATGGGGTCTCAGGCCTTCTGGCCGGGGAACAAGCGGGCAGCAGCCCTCGCTTGGGTTTCGGTCCTCACCAGCCCGGGCTTCTGTCTCCTCCTCTGGAAGGTGGGAGCCCAGTCCCCACCCCCACGTCCTGCAGACCTGCTTCTGGGCTGTGGAACGGACCAGGAAGGGGTTTGTCATGGTGGAAATGCAGGCGGGTGGGGGAGGAGTGTGTCCCGGACCTCTACTGCCCTGGGCTCCCGAAGGCCAAGAAATCTGGCCTGTAAAATCAAGCCCCGTGATCTTCAGAAAGTGGGTAGACACCACCTTCTTGTTAGTGGGTTCCCATTCAGGCTCTTGTATTTTCGATGCAAGGAACAGGGAGGGAGGAGAGAGGAGGAAGGGCCATGGAGACTGGATCCTGCGCCAGCCCCTGCCTTTGTCCTTGGCCCCAGTTGTCCCTGGACAAAAGCCGAGGGGCCCCCCTGTGGGGCCTGGGGGATGCTTGGCAGGGTTGCTAGGCAACGCCCACCCAGGGGCCTTTGGAGGGGTATCCCCTGCAGGGCCCAGTGCCCAGAGCCCCCAGGCCTAAGTCTGGGAAACCTTTGTTGGATGACACCCGTCACAATCTAAATTTTCAAAAGGGCAGCCCCAGCCCCCACTGCCCTCCCAAGCCCACTGGGCTTTGAAAGCCCTTTCTTTCGGTCAGTAGGGGGTTAATGTGTTTTGGAAGGAGGTGCCCCAGGGGCAGGGCCTGGAAGGTGCAGTTCCCAAGGGGCCCTTGTTCAGCCCTCTGAATGACATCAAGTAACCTTAGCCAGGAGGAGCCTCCTCGAAATCGGCCCAGGGACAGCGCATGGCCCAGGGACAGCGCATGGCCCAGGGACAGCGTGCTAGTGAGCTTGGGCAGGCAGCTTCTGGAAGGCCCAGAGCCCTGGGGTCCAACACAAACAAACCTCCCCCAGCCACGGGCTCTGGCTCCCCAGTTGTTCCTCTGACACTTGCAAATTGCAAAACAAGGACCTCTGCTGGCCCGCTGTCCTCCAGGGACAGTCTACACCCCAGAGAAGGGCATTCCAGGCCGAGGGAGCAGCCTGTGCGGGAGTCTTGAGTCGCTCCACAGGGCTGGACAGTAGGTGTGAGGGCTGCACAGCCCAGGAGGGGACAGTGGCTCCCAGAGGCTTCTCTCCAGAAAGAGGCCCAGAGAGGGAAGTGACAGCCCAAGACTGCACAGCAAATTCATGCCTGTGTCTCTGGGTTCTCCAGCAGGGACTGTCTTGCCGGGGTATGTTTGCATCCCCTCCGAGACCTATTAACCGCCCCCAGCCCCCCACCAAAGCAGGGCTGGTGCTCCTGGAGGGGAGTCAGAGGTCACTGAGCACTCAGCACCTGCCCTCCCCAGTCCCCTGCTCCCACCACAGCTGGGTCTACCCCAGTTACACAAGTTGGCCCGCCAAGTGTCTTCGCCTTTCCTGAGATCCCTGGGTTTCCTGGGCCTTGATTCTCAGGCCCCACCCCCAGGCAGCCCTCCTTGACTGCATCCATCCCCACAAAGATGCCTTCCTCAGAGTTCAAGCTCTCTGCCTGTCTTAGTCTCTCCTCCGGGACAGCCCCCGTCTTTGCGAGAACTCTTCACCGTCTTGCAGGGAAAGAGGTGTTAGCATGGCTGAGCCATCACATCATGCATGGGCTGTGTCTGGGCCCCCAGCCCCCATGTGTCCTGCATGGGTGGGCTCGGGGGCAGCAGGCCTTCCTGAGTTCCAGGAACAGCGGTCGCTGGGGAGCCGGACTGTGGACCCTCACTCGTGCCCAGAGGGGTGTGCACCGGGCATGAGGCCAGACAGGGGCGAGGGTGAGGCTGGGTCTCCAGGAGGAGGCAAGAACATGGCTAGGTCCAAGCAGAGCAGCCAGCAGCTGGGGACACTGTTGCCTTTCTCAGCCTCTGGTTTCAGCTCTGGGCACTGAAGGGCTTCGCAGACCTCCTTGAGGTTGGGGTCCCTTTTAGAGCCTGAGGGGAGCTGGCCAGGGTGGGGCAGGGGGCAGGGGACAGGGTCCTGGCCGGGACCATATTCCAAGCAGTGTTCTCACTCCTTGCCTGGTTTCTTGCCCAAGGGGAGCTGTACTTCATGTCGACAGGTGTGCCGAGTGCCACAGCGGCCCGTGGGGTTGTCTACAAGGTGATCGACCCTTCCAGGTGAGCCCCGCCCACCACACTGCCTGGGCTCCTGCTATCTGCCAGCACCCCTCACCTCCACTGATCCCTGTTTTCCTCTCCACCACCCTCTACAGGAGGGTGTTATTCATAGCCCCATTTTTCAGAAGGGAAAACTGAGACCCAGAGAAGGGTAGTGACCGGCCAGGCCCATAGTGCTGGTGAGGGGCAGACCTGGGGCTCAAACCTGGATCTGCCGCCTCAAATCTAGCTCTACTCATAGTAGGAGGGGGTCGAGGACGCCACCTGGGCCATATAATCATGGGTTTGACTTCGCTTTCTGGCCTGCTGTCCACCCGACCCCATCGTTTCTCCTCTCTGACTCACCCCTCACCCCTCATTTCCTGGGCCACCCCACCCCTTGCACCACCTCCCCGAGCCCCCGACTTGCCTCTGAGACACCTTGATCTCCGCCCACCCCCACCACGAGGCTGCCCTCCCCCCTGCAGCCCCATCTCTGCCTGGGCAAACCAACCCACCGGCTCCTGTCGAGAACATGCTGGGGCTTCCAGAACACCTCCCTGGCCCTCCCAGTGCCCGTCTCCATCTGCTCTGCTGCTATGTAGAGCCGCTAATTCGGTGCCAGGCCGTGCTCTGACGGCTTCCTCGTAAAACTCCTTGACGTCTCAGCCGCTGCGTTTGCAGAGGTGAAAATCCTAGAAAAGTGGGCACCCCCTCCCAGCCAGAGCCAGAGCTGGACTTGGGATGGGCAGCTGGTTCCAGAGCTCTGCTCTGACCCCAGGACTGCACGAAGCTGCCCCTTCAGCCTTAGGCCTCACTGCCTCGGAGGGGCCTTTCCATCCAGGCCTTGTCCAGTGCTCCCCGTGGCTCTCACCACTCAGAACCGTAATCTGTCATCTTCCCCTGGCCTGAGAGTCTCCACCCATTCAGAGGCAGAGCCGGCCCTGCGCCTGGTGGGGAGCACAGAGCAGAGACCAGGCGTGTTTAACCAGTGAGTGGGTGATTGGGTTTCTCAGTCCTTCTCAGCCCTCTGAGTTTTGCTTCTTAGCTGGGCTGGGCGAGCTGCCCCACCTGGGCACCATCTGCACCCACCCCCAGCACAAAGCCCCCCTCCCCCCAACAGGGCCCTCAAAGAATCCACTTACATCCAGCATTCAGCAGCCCCCCCGCCCCCGACATGGACAGTTACCCTAACCTCTGAAACATCCTGGGTTTGGAAAAATCCTGAAACGCCACCACACTTCCAAAAAATCGTCTTAAGAAATTAGAGTAGGTTTAGATTGATGGACAATTTGCAAAGATAGTTCAGAGTTTCCCATGTATCCCTCGCCAATGTCCTGTGTCATTAGCATCTTGGAAGTCATGGTACGCTAGTCGCAGTTAATGGACCGATGTTACCACAGTTCTATTAATTACAGGATTTCTCTAGTTTTCCCCTACTGTCCTTTTTCTGCTCTAGGATCCTCTCCAGAATCTCACGTTTCTTGGTCATAACATTTTTTTAGCTTCCTCTGGTCTGTGACAGCTTCTCAGACTTTCCTTGTGGACCACACTTTTTTTTTTTTTTAACACAAATCTATTCATTATTGACATTATTTATCCAGAAACACAGAAGGACTTCCTCCCTTCATCCCTCCTTCCCACGTCCCCCAGGTCCCCTCTGGCTTTCTCTGCTGGCGCCTGTGGGATTTATGGCAGTGCGGAGGACCACATGCAAACTTGGCATTTTTCTTTGTTCGTTTTCCCTATTTTGTATAAACATTTCCACGTGGCAACATCACTCAAAAGCATCATCTTGAATGGCTGTGTAATCGGCTGGTGAGTCACTGGGCCACAATTACCTTACCCGTTCCTGGGACATTAAGCTTATTTCCCATTTTTATTTTTAAAGCGTGCTTCTCTAAGGAAATATCACATATATGGAGCATGTAATTTATGCCAGAGGCTGCCTTCGACCCACCCTCTCCTTTTGCCACGAGACACCTTTCTTTCGCTGTTGGCTCATTCCCCCCATGCAATGGAAGGGACCGGAGGCTTAGGGAGTTCTCCGGCTCAAGGGAGCCAGAAACAAACTAGACTCCTTCCCTTCCCTTCCTCCCTCCCTCCTCTCTTTTGTGTTTCTCTTTTGGAATGCATGTCTTTGCACCCACAACATCCTGCAAAGAGGCTGCAAAAACGAACACTGGGAACGAAGAACTGACTGGGGACGGGCTGGGGATGGGCGATGGGCGCAAGCAGGGTGTGGGTATCCTTCCTGGCCCAGACAAAACCACTTAATCATTTAGCGGTGCATCTCCCACCTTTTCCCTAACAGATATTTTTTTTTTTTAAAGATTTTATTTATTTATTTGACAGACAGATCACAAGTAGGCATAGAGGCAGGCAGAGAGAGAAGGGAGGAAGCAGGCTCCCTGCTGAGCAGAGAGCCCGATGCGGGGCTCGATCCCAGGACGATGGGATCATGACCTGAGCCGAAGGCAGCGGCTTTAACCCACTGAGCCACCCAGGCGACCCCCCTAACAGATATTTTTTAAAAAAATTTTAACATTATTTCCTTAAGGGACAAAACCGTGCTGGGTCTGTCTGAAGCATGTGGGTATTATCTGGGCTTCAGAGCAAAACCCACTCTTTCTTTCTGCAGCTTCGGGAAGCCTGTGTGCCTGGCTGTGTTTCTTTAACCTCTGGGGGGAAAGACCCACACCCCTCCTCAGTTTCCCTCTTTGGCCAAGCCTGTCTGGAAGCCACCTCCTGTCACATGGCCACGTCACCCCTCGGGCTTTTCCCTTGTGCTGCTGGAACCTATTGAAGTCTGGACCCACGTGGGCCAGTCCCAGAATAGTGTCGGTGCCATTCAGAGACTCACAGATCCACAGCCAAAAGCTAATTAAAATGGAATTCCATGCCTCACTTGTGCCCCTCGGGGATGTCAAAGGAGACCCAATTCAGAGCCCTGGTAACCCTTCTCAGAAGCGGATCTCCCCCTTCCCTCTGAAGCCCCGTCCTCCAGGCCCCAGATCCCTCCGCTCCCCGCCAGCCCTGCGGCTTTCTCCGACCCTTTATCTATAGATGACCTTACCTTTCACTCCACCGCGGCATCACCAAAATCCAGGGCCAGAGGAACAGAGACAGAGAGCTCCTCAAAGTCCGTGGTGCGCGGGGGCCAGGCTGGGGTGCGGGGGCCAGGCTGGGGTGCGGGGATCAGGCTGCAGTCGCGATGCCGGCAGCAGCCGGGCTGGCGGTGGAAGGAAAGAGGCTGTGACTCCCGCTCCCGCTCCCAAGACAGCTCATGCTCTGAAGCAGAGGTGGCTCAGGAGAGGCTGAGCCACTGGCCTTTGGGCCCTTGAAAAGCAGATGCGGGCCGGACGCTAGGCAGACGGTCATCAGGACTTCTGTCCTGGGGCTGGGCTCCCAGAGCCCTGCGGCCACGCGGCAGGTGCTCCGCCGGTGGCCACCGTCGTTGTTCACATCCCCTTGAATGCACAGGTGCCTGGCTACCAGGGGAGAGCGGGCGTCCGAGGGACAGGCTCAGGGCAGGCCCCCGGGGTGGCACTCATGACCTCCGTGTGTTGGCAGACGGGCACCTCCTGGCAAGTGTCGGATCCAGCCTGCCCAGGTGAAGGTGAAGAGCCGCCTCATCCCGTTTGTGCCCAGAGAGAGTAAGTGGCTGCTAGCCGGGTGGCAGCAGGGGAGGGGAGCTCCTGCGACCAGGGCCCAGCTGCTCCTCCCCAGATATGGGTCCTTCCGGCTGGCCCTGGAGGCCCTTTCTGGGCCCCGATGCCTAGCACTGGGAATGGCACCCATTAGACATTCAGTTAAAGTGGGTGCAGCTCCTTGAACCCAGGCCCAAGGGTGCTGCACGCCTCAGAGGGGACAAGCGACGGGGAGGGGTGGCTGGTGCCAGGGCAGGTACGCTCAGAGCCCTTGGGACGGACAGAGAGAGTGGGTACATCGTGTGGGAGCAAGACTGGAACGAGTCATTCTAGTTGCAGGTGCTGTGGGGGAGGGGCATTTCCTGGGGCTGCTGGAAGCCAGTCCTGTCTGATCGGTTTGGTGGGGAGGGAGGTGGGCACAAACCCTCAGGACCTGCAGGCCAAGCAAGGCCACAGATGATGACCCCTGGCATCTGGGGCCAACTGAAAGGGTAGGCATGACGAGGGGTCTGTTCCCCTGGGCCCGGGCTGGGTGGGAATGTAGAGCCAGGGCTGCCTGGCTATCCAGGTCCTAAGAGAAGTGGGAAATGGATCCATCCGTCTGTCTGTCCATTCACTTACCCCACACACGTGCTTCCTGCCAGGGACAGACCACTCAGCCAGACAGACAAGGTCCCTGCCTCCTTGGGTTGTTGCATACGATCTCTCCATTTGTAGATTTGGCACCTTTGGCTCAAAAGCTTAAAAATCACCCTGCAGGCCAAAGGAAACACTTCAGTGGGTCCAGTGGGCTCAATAGATCGGGGACCTGTTGGCTCACTGAGGAGCAGGGGAGCGGGAAGGGGGGAGGCTGGGCATTTGGCAGCTGAGGGTAGGCGGCCCTGAGAAAGGGGTGTCCCCAGCAGAGGACAGTTGGAGGAAGGAATGAGCTCAGTGTTTGAGGAAGTTAATTCTAGCTGCAGCTGGTTTCAGGGCTGGACCAGTTTTCCATTCATTCAGCAATTTCTGGCACTTTTGATAGTCACCCCTTCTGTGCTGGGTGCTGGGGCCACCGGAGAAGTCAGACTCTATCCTGGCTGGGACAGACAGAGGAGTCAGTTACTGTCCCAGGGCTGTTACAGAAGTGTGTGCCAGCTGCCATGCGGACCCAGAGCAGGGCAGGACGGGGCTGGGGGCTCCTGCAGGCTGAGGGTTGAGGCTGGAACATAGAGAAAGGTGCACTGGGGGTGGGGGTGGGGGATTCTGGGCGGTTGGACCAGCAAGAGCCAAAGCAGAAGGCTCCCTGGCAGCCCGGGGAGCCGGAAGTCCTTCCCTGCCCGTGGAGTGGGGGCCAGGGCACAGGGAGGGGGAGCGTCTGGCCCATGTCCCTGTCTCCTGGCCCTGACCTGCTCCTTGCCTTAAATCAAGGCCCTTTCTCAGTCTTCATCTCAGCTGAGCTGGGGGGTAGAGGACTTCAGACTGGTGACCCTGGCTGGGGTCCCTCCCCATAGTAAGGACTAGTCTGGGTGTTTACCTCTCCTGGCAGAGTGTCTCAGGCAGGGTGAGGTTTATCTCCGTGGCTGACCAGGGCCGGGTGTGAATGTTGGGGTGCTGCAGGGACAAAGGGGGTCACACCTCGGCTCCCCATGCTCACTGTATCCAGGCCCTGTGGTGGGGTAGATGGGGTGCCCTAGCCCTCATCCTGGCTCTGGTCAGTGTGGGCCCCAGCCCCCAGCCAGTGAGCAGCCTTGGGAGTGTGGAGGGGAGAGTTCCAGCCTGCCCTCACCAGCCCTTGGCAGTCCAGGTCCCATCCTGCCTGTCATTAGATCCTCAGCAGGTTTTCCCCGTCAGTGGGCCTCAGCTGCCTCAGCCCTAAACCAAAGACTGGAACCAGAAAGTGTCACTTGCCCCAGAAGCCCTCCCAGACACTTCTCTTCCACTGGGCTCATGAGTTAACAGCGTGAGGGGCTGTTCCCCTATCCCTGCTTGCAGAGGAGGGACTCCCAGGAGGGCAAGACTAGGAGTGTGGGGAGACCCCAGAAGCAGACTGGCACAACTGGGCGGCTGGGGTCCCTCTGACCGCAGGCTCTTCCTCTGTGCAGAGTTCATCCGGAGGGCAGAGAGCACCCCGCGGCCCACAGTGCGTGCACCCACCCAGGCGCCCCGCCGTGGACGCCCCACAGCTGCTCCGCCCCCGCCCACCCTGCGGCCCCCACGGCCCACCCGGCGGCCTGGGGGCCGGAGGGGTGGCGGGCGGCGCCGGGGGCGACCAGGCACAGCGGACCCCACGCCCTCAAACGGCGCGGTGCGCCTGGTGCGGCCCGCGGGCCTGAGTCCCGGCCGCGGGCGTGTAGAGGTGTTCACGGGTGGACGCTGGGGCACCGTGTGTGACGACGCCTGGGACGCCAAGGCTGCTGCCGTCGTGTGCCGCCAGCTGGGCTTTGCTCACGCCGAGCGGGCCACCAAGCGCGCGGAGTTTGGGGAGGGCCGCGCGCTGCCCATCCTGCTGGATGACGTGCGCTGTGCGGGCACTGAGCGCAACCTGCTGGAGTGCACGCACGCCGGCGTGGGCACGCACAACTGCGGGCACCAGGAGGACGCGGGCGTCGTGTGCAGCCACGAGGACCCTGACCTGTAGGCAGCACCATCCGTCCAGCTGCAGCCTGGCAGGGCCTCCCCGCCCTGAGCGGGCCCAGTGCACGCACGACTCTGCGGGCAGAGGGGTCCCATCTGTAACGCTGTCCTGTGGACGCGTGTGAGGTGTGTGCAGTGCTCCCGTGCTCTGTGTCCCTGCCCGTGTGTCTCCCACAGACCAGAAGCCACAGCGTGTTGGGGTCGGTGTGGTCACGGGCCCCAGGTGTTCTTTTCTTACCTCCAAACATCTCGGTTTCGTGCAGGAACACAGTCTGGCCGTGGACACTGAGTACTAAGGGCTACTACCCGTGAAGGGCAGACAGGGTCCTTGGCCGCATTAACAGAGGCATAGCTGGCAGATTGAGGGAGGGGACCAGGCCTGACCTGCCCAGGGCTAGAGCGGAAGGCCCTGGACCATCTGGAACATGGCCTAAGGAAGGTGACTCAGAGAACGTGGGCAGGTGGCCCAGCAGGTAGAGGTGCTGAGGAGAACAGGAAGGTATCCAGTGGGGCAAAGGGAAGCTGTCAGCTGGATGGGTCCAGGGTGAACTGTGGGCCATGGCCATCTGAGCAAGGATCAGGGTTGCCTGGGGAGGGCCGTTCTGGATGACCCCTGCGAGAAGCCTCTTGGTCATCTTGGACTTCATCATCATGCTGGATCCACGGGGGTGCTCTGGGGACTCCATGGGGCAGCAGCCACCCACCTGGGCACTCCAAGCACCATGGCCCACAGTGAGTGAGTAGAGCAGCAGGTTTCTCTACTTTAAAGGCTATGTTGAGGCCACTGAAGCCACCTTGGTCGTCTCCATCCCCACATTGTGCAGTGAAATCCCAGGGGACCCTGTGATTCCTCCAGCATCTCCCCCCCTCGCCCCCTGCCCCTGCAAAGGTCCAAAAAGACTACTGATGCTGTCACCCGAAGCTGTGCTAAAAACGTGACTGTTTACAACCCCCTTCCTCTCTCTTCTCTCTGACCTCTACTGCCTGGGGGCTGGGGGTGGGGGTGGAGGAGGGGCTGGAGCCTCCGTCCTGCTCACAGGGGGTGTTCCTTTGCCACCAAGGGCCTCCATCCTGCCCCCCATGCATCAAGCACGGCTGGGCTAAGCCTCTGATAGGGGAGCAGAGGGGATAAGCAGATGGTCTCTGGGCGGTGGGGACAGGGTATAGCCCATGTCAGGGTCTGTGAGGACTCTGGGGGTGTCATCCCAGCCCGACCTGCCCATTATTCTGAGAGCTGAGCCAGAACCCAGGGTGGTGCGCCCAGCAGAGACAATGGTTCGGGCGAGTCGGGGGGGTCTCCTGGCTGCTCGCCGAAGCTGAGTGTGGAGGACAGGACTGCCGAAGAAAGCTCGGGGTCACCTCTCGGACCCCTCACACCTCTGCCTTGAGTGGGGTCGCCGCTTGCCTGGCCCCATGGAGCCCCGCGTGGAAGCCAGAGCCGTGCCATCGAGCATGGCCTGTGTGCGGGGCACCGTTTTGAGGACAGTGTGGCACGTGTGAACTCACTGGAGCCTTTGAACAGCCCCTTCTCCTCCTCCTTTTACAGATGGGGAAACTGAGGTGCACAGCCAGGGAAGGGGGAAGCCGGATGAGAACCCACACGGCCACACGGCCTAGCTCTCGCACCTGCAGCACTGCCTGAACCTGGGGCTGCCATGCCAGCTGGGAAGGGAGCTAGACCTAGGGGTTCTGCCCACTGTGGGCTGGGAAGCAGCTGGTGGAGACCCCTGCCTCCTCCCACTGCCCAGCGGTAGCTAACAGGCATCTTGCCCAGACACAGAGAAATTCTGAACCGTGCTAGGAGCTGGGAGGGCCGAGTTCCTCACGACGTCCATGGAGAAAGGAGCCCAGGGGGCTGAGTGTCCCGGGCCTGTCCCAGATGGGGCTGAGCTGAGGCTATGAGGCTAGAGCCCAGGGTAGGGGGGGTGGCCCTCCAGAGCAGGGTAGTGCCGTGGCCCTATCCAGTGGGGTGACCCAAGCCGTTGGTTCCCCGACCCAGAATGGTGGTGGTGGCGTGTGTGTGTGTGTGTGTGTGGGGGGTCATACAGCATCTTCCTGGGGCTCCTCCATGGGCTTCCCTGCCCTTCCTCACCCTGTCCAGGCCTGGGAAGTGGGGCGGAAGTGACGGGGGTATCTCCCGCAGCTGCTCGACAGTGATAGCCTGAAGTCACCATCTGGGGCTCCTGGTACCTTCCCCCAAGTGGTGGAGTGGCCCAGCCCTCAGCGGGGCCCTGCGTGTCACCATTGTCTGGTGAGCAACTGGGAGCAGTCTCAGGTCCTGCACTCCTCCGGGTGGGGTGCTCCCCCCGCTCCAGGCCCCACCTCCGGACCCCTCAGGCTCCAAACAAGGCTTAGGCTTCAGCCTGCCCCCTGACAAGGAGGTTGACACAGGCTCACTGTCCCTTAAGTAGCGACAAGGGTGGACCGCTGACGTTTGCTGCACTCTCACTATGTGCCGGGCACTGCTGCAAAAGTTGTACTCAGTATCCACTCACTTAATCGTCATGTGAACCCATGCAAGCAGTGTTCTGCTCACCCTTCATTGTGCAGATGTGGACACCGAGGCCCAGGGAAGCTTTGTTACTTGCTTAATGTCATATAGTCAATATTTGAAAGTAGGCAGGGGGGCCCTGGAGCCCCAGTTTTGGACTGTCACCCTGCTGCCTGAAAAGCATTGAATTCAGTGCCCCTCCCCCTACTTCTCATTGGCCCCTGTCATTGGGCAGATGGGGACACAAGCCCAGAGAGTGACAGAGCTGGCTTCAGACTCCCTGTCCAGTGCTCCTTTCACTCCACTGCCTATAGCAGGCTGCCGAGGGAATATTCACAAGTGACTCCATCCCCAGGGACTTTTTTTTTTTTAAAAGATTTTATTTATTTATTTGATAGACAGAGGTCACAAGTAGGCAGAGAGGGAGGCAGAGAGAGAGAAGGAAGCAGGCTCCCCGCGGAGCAGAGATCCCGATGCGGGGCTCGATCCCAGAACCCTGGGATCATGACCTGAGCTGAAGGCAGAGGCTTTAACCCACTGAGCCACCCAGGCGCCCCATCTGTCCCCAGGGACTTTGATCCTGCCTCAGGGGCTGACCCTGGCCAAGGCTCCCTTTGCTCCCTGTCAGCCTCGGCCATCACCCCCCGTAATCGGGCTTCCAGTCAGCAGTTAGAGTGATCTCTCAGAACCTGGCCCAGAGAGAGGCTGCTTCTACCCAGCGTCACACAGCTTAGTTCTTGAGCCCTTGGAGTCCAGTGTTGCGGGGATGTCCCAGGGGTGACCGGCACCCGGGACGGCATCCGTGGTGTCAGCCTCGGGTAGCAACACTCCAGGTTCCTGATGGGGCCTCGCTTGTTCCTTGTGTGCCTGCCTCCCCCTAACAAGCCTGAGCCGGGCCAGGCCTTGGTGCTGTGTTCAGAGGGGAAGCAGCTTTGTACCACTTTGTACCACTTGAGGGAGGGCAGCCCCTTTAGAGCCTGGCTCCGGGCTGGAGTCTGGAGTCTGCAGCCTCGCCCAGCGATCCCGCTGGGGAACTACGTCTTCTGTCAAACCTGAGCAAGAAACTCTTGCAGGGCTGGTGAAAACACAAGGGGCTGGGGGCCTATCAGAGTTTTTGACTCAGTAGATCTCAACGGGGCTGAGAATTTGCCTTGTGACACTGGATGATGCTGATGCTGTTGGCCTACAGGCCACACTTTGAGAACCACTGTCTCTACCTGTGCTGTCCGATAATATAAGCCACAGAGGTCATTTTAAATTTCCCAGTAGCCATGTCGAATAAGCAAAATGAAATAGGTGAAATTTATTTTAATAATATATTTTCTTTAACCCAGCATATTCTAAAACTACCATTTTAACAGTTAATCCACATAAAAATATTAATGATATTTTTAAAACTTTTTTTTATATGCAATCAGTGTAACCCAGTGTCTATTTTATGCACACAGAACACCTCAGTTTGGGCTAGCCATGTTTCAAGCGCAGGGCTGGCACATCTGGCCAGCGGCTACCATGTTGGAGAGCCCTGTCTAGACCTTTCTGGGGAAGGGCCCGGCTGGTGGCCACGTGCTTCCAGGCAGTGCCCTCTGCTGGCGGCTTGTAGTCCTGCCTGCCCAGGCAAAGGGCGGGAGACCCACCTGAGCGCTGGGGTGCCTTCTCTCTCGTCGCTCCCCATGTGATCACAGAAGAGCTGGGAGAACCAGATGAGGCGGCAGTGGGACAGCAGTAGACTTGATACATGGGGAAGGGACACTGGTCAGGGGCAGGGGTGCTCCGTTGAGAGGGATGCCCGGTGAGCCCTGGTCACATTGAGCCAGAGGTTACAGGGGTTGAGTGACGCACGAGAGATTTAACGCCCACTCCTCTCCTTAGCGCTAGTTGGACGCGCTTAGGCTCACGAATGTACCCTGAGGCTACCCCATGCCTGCCTCATGTGAGACCCCAGACTGTACCCAGAGCAGTTTAGGATCTGGCCCTGTCTTCAAAAAACAACGGTCGGGGTCCTCCCTTCAAATTGCCCCCAGCCCCTGGAGCTTTCACAGCCCAGGAGGGCTAACCTGCCCGCCCCCGTCCCCCTCGCCAAGCAGGACCAGGCAGCGGCTGCTTCCCACCGCCACATGGGGGCGCCCCGGCAAGGCAGCGTCTCCCCGCCCCAGCGGCAGATGCGTCCGGCTCCCCGCGCCCCGGTGGACGCCCAGGCTGCGGTGGTCGCGGACAGAATTCCTGTGTCTTCTGGGTCCAGTTCTTAGAGCGTGGCCCTCTCCGTCACCCTGCACACCCCCCCCCCGTCATGTCCCTGCTGGGGACTGTCCCCGGCTGCGCCTGGGAAGAGGCACAGACCTCGGTTTCCCAGCCCCCAAGCCTCTCCGGGACTGGCCCCCGAACGGGGCAGTGGCATGTCCCCTTCTCAGGACCCCGGCAGCATCTTTGGGCACCACCCCCCGCCCCCAGCCAGCTGGAGCTTTATCGGGACTAGGAGCGCGCACCGCCGGCCCTTCCATCCGCTGCCCGCGCTCGGGGTGCCCCCGCCCCCCGCTCCCAGTGCGGGAACGAGAACCGAAAGCGCGGAGCTGGGCATCCTCCGCCGTCACACCCGAGCGGGCGAGGAGAAGAGGGTTACATAAACGGCTCGGAAGTCTCGGTTATTACCTAACAAATACCCTCTGGCCACCGCGGGCACCTCTGTCGCCTTCCGTCGCGGGCGACCTCGCGCCTCCAGACTTGCGCGCACGCCGACTCCGGCTCCCTGGGACCCGGGCCGGTGCCTCCGACCCGACTCTCCGGGGTCTGGGAGGCTCCGGAGGTGCCGGGACGCGAGGAGGGCCGACCGACTCTGGTCCAGCCGGGCGCTCTTCGCTCGCAGACACAGCCCCCCTGGGCCCCCGGGGTCCTCGCCATCTGGCCCGTGGGCCCTGCAGGGAGACCACGGGCGCTCGGCGGGGGCCCGCCGGGCGGGGGGAACCACTTTGGGGCTGGGGGCTCCAGAGGGAGGCGTGGGAGCAGTCGGCGTAAGACGCGCGTTTGGAGGCTGGGATAGGTTCCCAGGAAGGTTTTAGGGAGAAGGGAGGGGGCCTAGGACCGCGCGCGGAAAACGCCGTTATACGAGGGCGCCTCGGGGAGCGGAACCAGCCGGCTGGACTTAGCGCGGCCGCCGCGGCAGGAAGCGCGGAGGAATCGGGGTTGCCCAGGACAACGCGTTCTGGGCGGAGCTGCTGCTGGGAAGGAGCTTTTGAGAGGCTGGGGGCGGGGCCTGGGGAGGCGGGGAGGGGGCGGAGCATGGGGGTCTGAGCCAGAAACGGCGTTGTGACTGGCGGAAATCCCATGCTCTGGGCGGGGCCTGAGCTGGAGCCGTGTTGAGGTTGGGGCGGGGCTTGGGGCGGGGTGGGGGCGGGCCCCGAGAGCGGGAGCAGGAGGCGGAGACGTGGTTGGCGGGGACGGAGCGCCCTGGGAGGGGTCGAACCGGCGGGGGCGGAGCCGAGCGGGAGTAGGCGGTGCTGGGTCGCGCCGGGCCTCGGGCCGAGGCGGCGCGCGGCGCTGACAGCTGAGTCGGCTCGCGGCCTCCCGCCCCCTCGGTGCCCGGCCCCGACCCTGGCCTGGCCTGCCCGGGAGCCATGAGCCCCGGGCTGCTGCTGCTGCTCGGCAGCGCCGTCCTGGTCGCCTTCGGCCTCTGCTGCACCTTCGTGCACCGCGCTCGCAGCCGCTACGAGCACATCCCCGGGCCGCCGCGGCCCAGGTGAGCGGGGGGTGGGGGCGGGGGCCTGGATGGGGCGCTCGAATGGGGGGCCGGGGGACCGCGTCCAAGCCGGCGTCGGGGCCGGGGGTCCAGCCTCGCCGTTGCGCGTGGCCGCTTGGAGACGGCGGCCGGGAGAGGGGCGCTAACTATTCTTAGTAACAAATTACTCACAGCCGCGGCAGCTGCTCGGCGCCCACCGCGCTCTGCTGGGCCCCACAAACGTGATGGCAGCGACAACCCTGTTAGGTAGGCGCTATTGTTACCCCATCGTTCAGACGCGGAGACTGAGGCGCGCGGAGGCAAAGTCACCTGCCCAAGGTCACACAGTTGGTAAGCCTAGATTTAAGCCCGGGTCAGCCTTGCCTCTGAAGTAGGCACTCTTAACTTTGAGACTCGGAACGGGGTCACTCAACCTGGATTGCAACACACTCTGCTCTGGTCACATTCCCCTCTGTATTTCTGTCCTGGTATATCCTTTTTGTCTTCTCCTTAGTACTTCCATTCCATCCTTGTCCCCCACCCCCACCCAACTTACCTAACCGCCCCCCAACCAGAAGCTTACCTTTCTGAAGCTAAATCAAACGTGTCATTTCTCTGCTCCAAAAGCTTTCCATCACTTTAGAAGGAAATCTAATTCTAGATTAAGTCCACTCTATGGCCCGCAAGGCCCCTGCTGAGCTCTCAGAACCCACTCTGTACTGTTTTCATCCGCGCCCCGCCCCCCCCCCCCCCCCCCGCTTGCTCACTGCTGCCCCTGCCTTTCTGCAACCCCCCTCCTGCAGCTCCAGGGTCTTGCTGTCCCCCATCCATCCTGTGTAAAAGCCCACCTAGCCGCAAACTCCTTAAGGGGCCATCACCCCTGAAGTTACCTTCTGTTCACTTGTTGACTGTCTGTTCACCTGTTGACTGTGTCTGTCTCCCCCCCCCTTTAGAATGTGAGCCCCAGGAGGGCAGGGATGCTGTGTGTTCGCTCGTGTATCCCCAGCACGTGGCACACTGCAGATGCTCAATAAATATTTGTTGAATGAATGAATAAACAATGGTATTAGACACACTTTTTAAAATCTCAGGACATGAACATTCTGGAAGGTGCCCACCTCCAGCCCAAGCCAGATGACCTGGCATTGGAAGCCTGAATCTCTATGTGGTGGGTTTGGGAAAGATCTCAGTGGCTGGTGACACAGGGAGGTGATTGTTCTCCCTGCTGGCTCTCTGTCTTCCCAGGTGCCCTCGCCCACCTTGGGGTCTTCCTTTTCCCGTGCTTAGCAGCTCTGTCTTCCACGCCACTCAGATGGTTCTTCCCCTCACCTTCCAGGCTTGGCTTCAATGCTAACTCCTCAGGGAGGTCCCACCTGCTTCCATGCCTGAAAATATCATGTTTGCTTTGTAAACTCTATGTCATTGTAAGAGTTGGGTAATTATCTGTGCAACCTCTTGTTAAATGTCTGTCTTTCCCATAGGCCTGTGTCTGTCTTGTTCACTACCATGTTCCTGACATTTGGCACAGCCACAGCTGGTACATGCATAGTAGACACTCAATAAACAGTGATTCAGAGTGGGTGGTAGAACTCGCCTACCAGCTCTGTTAGGTACACTGTCGCCTCTCCACCTTTTCAAATCAGCCACGAACAGCTTGGGGTTGAATGAACGTTGTGCTCGTTCTGCTGGGTCTCATCATGACTTGGTCTTCTCGTAAACCCATGTACTTCCAGCACCACAGACCTGGTCTAGTCTCTTTGTCTTGAGAAGGCAGAACTTAAATCAAGCCCCTTTTGGCCCCTCGCCCATCTCTTTTTTTTTAAGTTGCATTTTAAAAATAAAACTGTGCCATAAAATTTACCCTTTTAAAGTATACAACCAGTGCTTTTTAGTATAGTGACAGAGTTGTTCAATCTTAACTGCTGGTTCCAGAACATTTCCATCACCCCAAATAGAAGCCCACTAGTTGTCACTCCTCATCTCCCCTGACCCCTCATCCCCCGGCCCTAACCAACCACTAATCTGTTTTGTCTCTAGATTTGTCTGTTTTGCACATTACATATAAATGCAATCATACAAGATGTGGCCTCTTGTGGCTGGCTTCTTTCATGTTTTCCAGGTTTGTCCGTGTAGTAGTATGTGTCTGTATTTCCTCCCTTTTATGCCTGAATTCTCCCCCAAATCCTACACTGCAGAATCTACGTGTGACCTACAGGTGCGTGTGGGTGGGTGGAGGCGTGGGAGGAGGTTAATTATATAATCCTTAATTATATAATTAAATATAATTATAGTTGGGCTCTTTAGTCTAAGGAGTTGAACTGAACGAGGCATATGCAAAAAGATTGGGGATTAACAGTTGTTTGGTGGTCACATATAAAACTGCACTAAATGAAAGTTCTGGAACCTCTTCTAGCACAGATCAGCTGCTTTGCTGTTCAAAGCCTGGATTCTCAAACCATGATTGGCAACACCATGACTGGCAAAGAAGTGTACATATCGAGTGTCCAGTACTAACGTTTGCCGCTTGGTGCTTCCAGGCTTTGCCAACTTTCAGGCAAGCGTCCCTCAGCCTTACAAGGGGCAGACGCTGTGCTCCCCTGCCCCACCCATCCTCCTCCTTATTCAGCGGGAGTCACCAGGATGCCCTCTCCTCCAGGATGCCCTCCCCGAGTTCCCCACAGACAACATCCTACTGCAGCCATCCGTGTAGCAGCTGAAAGCTCAGACCCCACGTTCGGATCCCACACAAATACTTGTGGTTTCTTCATTTTTCTCTCACTGCTCTCAACTTCCTCATCAGCCCCCACTCTCCCGGTAGCGTGGGATGGATGTAAACTTGACAACAAAAAAGCCTCTCTCTTCCAGTTTTTATTTATTTTGGAATCGGTTTTTCAAGGGTGGCTCCTGGGGGGGGCATCATCTCCCTCTTCCCATTCCTACTTGCCAGGTTGCCCGAGGTGGGGTCTGTTCAACAAATTGCCAGTTGGCTCCTGTGACGCTGGTGACCCCTTGCTGGCTCCGTTGGGCGGCACGTCCAAAGGACCTTTGGGCGCCCCGCTGAGCGCTCACCACCCCATTCCACTGGCACGAGGCACAGTCGTGGCCCCTCACCCTCCCTCCTGGCAACGGCCCACCACTCAGCCACGGTGGGGGCTCCCTTCCTCCCTGGGGCCGGCCTCACAGTGGGCTCTCCAGATGACCTCTGCTTCTCCACCCGCCAAGACTTTCCTCTGCCCTCAGGAAAGCTTGGACCGCCCCAGTGCCGACCACAGTGCTGCAGGCCGGGCTGGGAGGGGGACTTCCACCGTCCTCTCTCTCTCTCCCCGGGCTGCTCCGCCCGTCCACCGGCAGGGGCCTGCTTCCGTCCGCCCCCAGCCCAGCCCCGGCGCCCTGCGGTCCCGGCCCCGGTCTTCCGCGCGGCCTTTGCCTCCCCAGCGCCCCCTGCAGGACCTGGAAGGAACGGAGTTTAGTTCCTTTCTTGCCCCGCGGGGGAGGGGGGGGACCCCACGCCCCTCTGTCCCCTGGGCCTTCTTGAGGTGTCACTCCCCTTCGTCCCCGAACGGCAGCGGCCCCAGCGTTTCCAGTGGAGGCTCCCAGACAGGCCTGGGAGGGTGGGCAGGGTCTAGACCCTGTTCTGCTCAGGCGACTCCGAACAGAACGTTCTCCCGAAACGTGCAGCTATGGCGAGTGACCACGGCTACTAGATTATTCTGGAAATGCAGCGGGTCCTGTGCGATGTCCAGGGTCCGTCCTCCGTAGGTGGAGCAGAGCGAGTCCACGGCCGCTCACCCGGAGGGCCCTCCGCTGCCCGCGGCCGCGCGGCACCTCTTTCCTCACGCAGCTGCCCTCCCACTCTCCGAGTGTTCTTGCTTCTTTTCGGTCCCTGCCGCCTCCCCCTCCATCCCCACTCTCAGCCTTTATTCTTGCCTCCTACCTCCCGAGTCAAGGGAACAGTCTGGAAGAACTTCCTTCCAGCGCCCGCGCGGCCGCTGCTGCCCCCTTCCCTGCGCCGGGCCCACGCGCCCTTCCCACCCGGACCTCAGGGCTTGTGGCCAAGGAGAGCCGGCCCCTAAGTTCAGCAACACCCAGCAGCACCCCCGCTGCCATCAGGTTTCCTTGTCTCCTGCATCATTCCCATTTTTATATAACACGTTGTTTAAAAAAAAAAAAAGAAAGAAAGAAAGAAAGAAAAAAAAGGAAAAAACCACCACCTGTCTCTTCCCTTCCGGTTCCCTCCAACTGCCGCCCCCTGGCTCTGCACCCCTCAGCAACCCCCTGAGAAGCCTACCTACCTTTGGGCCCCCATTCCAGCTCCTCTTCCTCTCTTGGGCCCACCACCCCACCTCTCTGCCCACCCTGCTTTGGCCAAGGTCCCAGTGACCTGTGACCCCCATAGCTCCATGCACAAAAACACTTTGGTCCTGGTCTTGCCTGGCCCCAGGGCAGCCTGGGGGAGCGCCTGTCCCTTCCCTGTCGTGCTCTCTCTGCAGGCTTCCCCCTCCACTCCCCACTGCTCGCCTCCAGTCTCCCCAGCAGCTCCCACTCAGTCTCCCTGGCTGGTGGTCCCTTTGCTGCCTGATGGCCTGGCTCAGTCGTTGGGTCTCTTCCCCGTCTACACTCACCCCCCTGGGGTCTGATCCCATTGCCCGGGCTCTGAGTGCTGCCTCTCTGCCGAGGACTGTCGCATTCCCATCTGTAGCCTGGCTTCAAGTCCATTCTCACCTGCTGCTTCCCTTAGTAGCTTTCCTCTGCAAACCTGACAGGTTCAGAGCCCAATGCCTAGTTTAATCCACTTGTCTCAGGTTGGTCCCCAGGAGCCGATCTTGAAACAAAAATGGAAATGTAAGTGGTTTAGGGGGAGTGATCCGGGGGGGAGTTGGCAATTAGATAGAGAGAGGAGGTCAGAAAGCCAATAAAGCAAGCTACCTCTGGGAGCAACTGAGGTGCACTCCCCCCACCCCACCCCGGGGAGCTCTGGGAGCTTACCCCCACCCAGATGGAGGGCACAGGGTCATTGGTGGAGGCTGCCCTGGAGGTATGGAGCTGGAACTTCTGGCCCGCCCTTCCAGCAGGCAGAGCTGGGCACCCTCAGCAGAGTCTCCATGCTGGTCCTCAAATACCCAAGGGCAGAGGTGGGCACGATGGGGTCTGCCACCCCCCCACCAGCTCCTTTTCAGTCCTCCTCACCTTAGTACATGGCAGCCCCATTCATCCTTCTGACACTCAGCCCAGGAGACTTGGGTCAGCCCTGACACCACTCTCACACCCACCCACACAGCAAGTCCTCTTGGCTCTTCCTACAATGTACACTAGAAACGGGGCTTCTCGACTGCACGGGTCTGAGCCCTGTCCCCTTTCACAGCCCCTCGCTGGTACCCCTGCCTCCCTTCCTGCCCTCCATCCATCCCATTTACTCTCAGCACAGCAGCTGTGAGTGTGAGCCATTGAAAACCCATCAGACCCTGTCTCTGCTCTGCTCAAAACCCTCCAGTGGCCCCAATTTCAAGGTCAAAGCAAAAGTTTGACAGCAGTCCATAAGGCTATTGGTGATCTGCCCCCTACCTTGGGAAACCTATCCTGTACCACATCTCCCTTAAACACTGTACTCCAGCTTCAACACTCGCCCCCTGTTCCTTGAACTTACCAAGTACACTCCTACCTCAGGACCTTTGCACCTGCTATTCCCTTGGCCAGTAATGCTCTTCTCCCAGATACCTGGGCAGCCAAGTCCCTCACTTATGGGAGCTCACATGTTACCTTCTTACAGGGCCATTTCCTGACCTGCCTATAGAAAACGGCAATCCCCCTCCTATCCCTGCCTCTGATTATCTACCCCTCTGCTTTTTCTCCCATCACTCTCCGACTGCATATTTACTTACCTATTTGTTTATGTGCAATCCATCTCCCGCCAGGAGGTGAGTTCTCTGACCCAGAAACCCCATCTGCAGTTTCGTTGTCCATTCTAGATGGTGCAGTCAGTGATCTTGGCTGGAGTAAGTCAGGCAGGGGGTAGGAAGCACCTTAAAAGTTGCCACAAGCTGACGCCAAACACATGCTGGTGATCACATCAGACTTATGCACACACTGCAGACTTAGCATCACCAAACAATCCCCTGGCGAGAAGGACTTTGGGGTGGCCTGGTCCCAACCGTGCCATGGTGAGCAGATGATCACCTCTGTGCCTGTGCTGCCGCACCTGTAAGACAGGTTAACAACAGATCTACCTCCTGGCAGTAGGGAAGGTCAGCTGGAATGAGGCGGAGAATGGCGTCCAGCCTGCAGTCAGTGTTCAGTGGATGTCTCAAGGTAAATGCACACAATAATACTGTTCACTTTCCACGTGCCAGCCCCCTGCCCCTGCACCAGGGAGATGGTCTCATCCTTCTCTGTCTTCTCTATGGAGACTTCTGGAGCTGGCCAGACCTGACTTTGTGTCCTGCCTTCGTTCTTACTGCCCGGTGCCCCTGAGCCAGCACCATACCTCCTCGTGCCTCAGTCCTTCCATCTGCAAAGTGGGCCTAATAATGCCGACCTCACGGGGTCCTGTGGGGAGGGGGGCACTCTTTAATGGTGACTTCTGGTGATCTTAATATTTCCTGTTTCTTCTAGTTTCCTTCTAGGACATCTCCCCTACTTTTGGAGAAAGGATGAAGTTTGTGGCCGCGTGCTTCAAGACGTGTTTTTGGACTGGTGGGTCCCAGTTGTCATTTGTTGCTCTTACTCCAACCCAGGTCCCTCATGGGGCACCACCCCCTTGTCCCTCAGGCCAGCGCATACACTCCCCCCTCCCCCACCAGGTTACTGCTACCCCCAAAGTTCCTCCTCTGAGTGGAGAGGCAGAGGAGGCTGGTTCAGAAGGCAAGCTCTGCCTTTCGCCAGCCGTGCGACCTGAGAACAGCCATCAGACACTCTGAGCCTCGGTTTCTTCACCTGTAAACTGGGTGGGGGGCGTGACTCAGTAACAGTCAGTGTATGTGGTGATGTTTTACACTTGCCAAAGCATTTTCAAAGACACGATCTGGCTTGATTCCCAGCAAAGGAGAAGTGTAGCAACCCTATTTCATGGATGTGGAAACTGAGACCCAGTGTGTGTGTGGGGGGGGCGTGTGTGACTCAGCGGGGAGTCCTGGGATGGGACACCCTGATCCTCCTGCTGGGTGGTGATGGTGATGGTGATATTCACGTCTCCCAGAGCTGACAGCCTCCTTTGGGTCATTTTGGTTTCTAGGGCTAAAAAGTATGGCCCTGTCGTGCGGGTCAATGTCTTCCACAAAACCTCGGTCATCGTCACGAGCCCTGAGTCGGTCAAGGTAGGAAACCGAGTGGTTCCATGGGGAGAGCCCTTCCCTTCCCAGGTTGGGGGCACGAAACTCAGATCCCAGGGACTGCAGGAGAAATGTCCTGGAGGCACCAGCATTTGGTTTGGTTTCCCAAGGATCCAGAAATGAGTGGTGTCTTTCTCTCTGACCACCTGCCATTTGGGAGTGTGGCCCAGGTGGCACACACATTTAGCTCGCTCATCTCTCTCAGCCTTGGTTCCTTCATCTTCAAGGTGGGATCTTAACCCCTCTGTCTCTGGCCTAGAATGAGAATTAAAGATCAATTGATTTATTTCACAAATATTTATATAAACATTTATTTACAAAGAAAGGGACAACAGATACCTAAACATGCCCTTCTTTATGTACTTCATGATTATGAACCCGTTTAATCCTCACAGGGGGAGAGCCTCCCATCAGCCCCCACATCAGAGATGAGGAAACAGACAGGGAGCATGGATCAGTCTGTGCTATGGACAGGAGGACACCTGCCATGTGGGTCTAAGCACTAAGAATGGCCAGCATATCGTTTACCTTGGAGTTGGCTGAACTGGGCTCAAGTCTGGTGGCTCTGCCATCACTCTGGGCCTCTGTGTCCTCATCTATAAAATAGGGATGATGCTGGAGCTGAAATAACACGTGTGAGTCACCCAGCCTGTGCCTGACACCCAGGAATTGCCCAATAAACATCAGTGCTTCTGTTCTCACACTGGGTACTTAGCAGCTGAGCAGGGTGATTCTTGGCAGGAGATGGAGAAAATGCAACTTGGGGTCCAGATCAGGAGAAAAGACTGAACCACCATAGTGTCTCTAAGAGGATGCTGAAAATCATTTTTTTAAATTAATTTCAAATATAGACACAGTTTACACATTTTTAAAGCACCCAAAACCATATGCAAAGAACTTGGTGATGCCCAGCGAGAAAAGTTGAGCGATATATGTTAATATGATGAATGCATTGGTTAGTGTTCAAGTGTTAAGCCAACCTTGCATTCCTGGTCATTATACAATTTACTCATCTTCTGCTAAGAATTTTTTATTTCTATATTTATTATTTTCTTATAACGCCTTTGTCTGGTTTGGGAATCAGTTTAACGGAACTTGTAAGGGGAGTTGGGAAATGTCCCCTCTCCTCTGTTGTCTGAGGGCATTTGTATGGGGTAGTGCTATTTTTTCCTTGAATGTTTATGATTAGACTCACTAGTGAAGCCATCTGGGCCTGGCATATTCTTTGAAGGACGTGCTTCTTGTTTTGTTTTAATTACTCACTTTCTTTAATTGATTTATGGCCATTCCAATTTTCTACTTTTCTTGGGTTTAGTAATTCATCTCTTTCAAGACATTTGTCATTTTATCTAATTATTAAAATCATTAGTACGAAGTTGTCCATAATATGTATTGATTAACTTTTTCATGTCTACTGGCTTTGTGGTGATATCCCTTCTTTCATTCCTACAAACAGTTATTTGGGTTTTCTCTTATTTTCTTCATCAAGGTAGCAAAAGGTTTATCAATTTTATTTATCTTTTCAAAGAACCATATTTTGGTTTTATTGGATTTCTCCATTGTTTGTCCATTTCCTATTTTATTGATTTCTGCTCTTTATTATTTCCTTCCTCTACTCACTTTGGATTTAATTTGTCCTTGTGCACATTTTTAAGGTGGGAGATGAGAAATTTGGTTCTAGACCTTGTTTCTTTTCTAATATAAGCACTTACAGCCATGTATCTCCTTTTAAGTACTACTTTAGCACAAATGTAACATAATTTCAATATATTGTGCTTTTATTTTCATTTGGTGCAAAACAGTTTCTAACTTACTTTGTGATTTCTTCTTTGATTCATGGATTATTTAGATTATGTTTTTCAATTTCTAAATATTATGGTATTTCCAAATACCTTTTGTTATTGATTTCTAGTTTATTTCCATGAGGCCAGAGAAAATACTCTTCATGATTTCAATTGATCTAAACAAATTGAAGCTTATTTTATGACCTCCCTTATGATCTTCCTTAGTGAATGTTTATGAGCACTTAAAAAGCATGTGTATTCTGTGATTGTTGAATGGAATGTTTTAGAAATGTCAGGAGAAGTTGGTTGATAGTGTTAGCTGAATCTTCTAAGTCCTCACTGATTTTCTGTATAGTTGTTCTAGCAATTACTTGGAGAGGAATGTCAAAATCTGACCACAATCATGGGTTTTTCTATTTCTGCTTTTGGTTCTATCCATTTTGCTTCATATATTTTGAAGTTCTGTTATTAGGCATGAACACATTTAGGATTGATATGTCTTTGTGATGAATTGACCCTCTTATCTTTAGAAATGTCCCCCTTTATCCTTGGTAATATTCCATTTTTTGAAGGACATTTTGTCTAGTACTAATGTAGTTACTCCAGCTATCTTCTGCTTAGTGTTGAAGAGTTGATCTTTTACCATCCTTTTACTTTGAACCCATTTGGGGATGGATATATATATATAATATATATAATAATAAAATCTTAAAATAAATAAATATATTTTTTAAGATTTTATTTTTTTCACTTGAGAGGGAGAGAGAGAGAGAGGGAGAGAACAAAGGGAGAGTGAGAGGAAAAGCAGACTCCCCACTGAGCAGAGAGCTCAATGTAGGACTCAATCCCAGGACCCTGGGATCATGACCTGAGCCAAAGGCAGATGCTTAAGGAGTGAGCCACCAGGTGTCCTTGGGTTTTTATATTTAAAGTGGGTTTCCTATAGATAGCATATAGTTGGGTTTTGCTGTTTTACTGTCTGACAATCTCTGCCTTTTAATTGGAGTGCTTAGATTATTTATATTTAATGTTATCATTGATATGGTGAGGTTTGAATCTACCATACTGTTACTGTTCTCTGTCCTATCTGTTCTTTGTTCTCCTCTCCTCCTTTCCTGCCTTCTTTTGGATCAAGTATGCTTTAGCATTCCATCTCATCTCCATCATTTGCTTATTGGCCCCCTTTCTTTTTCTCTTAGTGGTAGTCCTGGGATTTATAGTATAATCTTTAACTTATATCAGTCTACTGATATACTACTTCATCTCTGTCTACTTTGAAGATTTTCTCTTTATCACTGGTGTCAGAAATTTGCTGGTGTACTTTTCTTTTTGTTAATGCTCTGTAGGAGTCTTTGAACTTCTTGGATATGTGGGTTCCTTGCGATCATTTGCAATATTCATAATAAATGTGTTGAAGTTCCTGTCTGCAAACTCCATCATCTCTGTTATTTCTGGGCCTGGTTGTAGGTAGATTTTTCTGCTCTTTGGCATGTCTAGTGATTTCATGTTGGACCCTGGACATTGTGAGTTGTACATTGTTGAGTGCTCACTTTTGTTTCATTCTTTTTTTTTTTTTTTAAGATTTTATTTATTTATTTGACAGAGAGAGACACAGCGAGAGAGGGAACACAAGCAGGGGGAGTGAGAGAGGGAGAAACATGCTTCCTGCTGAGCAGGATGCCCAATGCAGGGCTTGATCCCAGGACCCTGGATCATGACCTGAGCCAAAGGCAGACACTTAACAACTGAGCCACCCAGGCACTCCTGTTTCATTCCTTTAAGGGGTGCTAGAATTCATCCTGGCAGATAGTGAAGTTATCTGTGGATTAGTTTGATCCTTTTCAGGTTTGTCTTCAGGCTTTTGTAGGGTTGGTCTAGGGTTAAGTTTTACTCTAGGGCAAGTTTAGCCCCACTACTAAGGAATGACTCTACTGGGGACCACATAAAGGCCTTATGTTTTTTTTTTAAATATTTTATTTATTTATTTGACAGACAGAGATCACAAGTAGGCCGAGAGGCAGGCAGAGAGAGAGGAAAGGAAGCAGGCTCCCTGCTGGGCAGAGAGCCCGATGTGGGGCTCGATCCCAGGACCCTGGGATCATGACCCGAGCCAAAGGCAGAGGCCTTAACCCACTGAGCCACCCAGGTGCCCCTAAAGGCCTTATGTTTGAGATTTAACACTAGCCTTTGGGAACTTGAACAGTTCTTGGGCTGTGTAAGCTCTGAGAATAGTTTAGCCTGTAGTTACTCCATATTTCTCCTTTTCCTGGAAGTTGTTTTGAACTCAGTCTTGTGTTCACTATATGCATGTATGGATCATTCATCCAAAGATGTAGGGGATCCCTGTGCAGATTCCTGCACAGGAGCTCTTCCTATGTATCGTTCCCTTCCCTCGGGTGCTCTGTCGTATAAATCCTAGCCTCCTTTGGCTTGTCTGGATTCTGATTTCTGTCTTATCAACTTGGAAAGCCTGCTGGGCTATACTTCAGTTTTATATTTTAGTGCCTTTATCCCGAAATTATACAAAGTTGGAGTACTCTTAGGTTGTAAGGCTCACATCTTTTTTTTTTTTTTTTTTTTTTTTTTTTTTTTTGCTTTTCCTTCTCTTAGGGTTCACAATCCTGCACGTCCTGTTGTCTATTGTCTGAAAACAGACATTTCTATGCATTTTGCCTTAAAAAAAATTTTTTTTTTTTTTGCGTATGGCAAGAGGTCAGTTCCCAGCAGTTATCCCTTAATATGCAGTAAGTGCTGTCAGTATGGACACTCAGAGGAGGCAGCAAAGGGGCTGAGGGTGCCCCATTCACCCCTCATGTCCCAGAACCTAGCTCACTGGCCTTCAAAGGATCCCCAGCCCCAGGGACAGCAGACATGGGGACCCCCGACTATGGGGACACATGACTGGATCCTGTGTTGAGGCCGCTATCCCTCAGTGTGGAGATTCCTCAGTTTAGGTTGGGGGGTTAGCACAGACCTTGGGTTATTTAGGGATGTTTGAGAGGGACCTGGGAGTTGAGCCTTTATTGTCATAGGGATGGAACCTGTAGGAGTGGGTAGTGACAAAAGTTGGTTTGTAAGTGACAGTGGTTGGGTGGGGCTGGGGTTCTCAGGATATGGCTCATGATCCAAAGTCAGCCACTTTGGGGGTTTTCTTTCCCTGAAAAATTGATATTACACCCCCCTGGGCTCAGCTCCCAGATACCAGCAGTCCCTGGATTAATGTAGAGTAGAGATATCGCCTTGCTGCTTTCCAGTGCCCACGGGATAAAGCTCAGTGAGCCATAAGGCAGACCTCTGGGACCCAGCCCCCTGCTGCCGCTCCCCACTTCTCCCTCTGCCTGAAGGCAGCATGTGGCCTGGGCTTTCTCTGCCTGGATCACAGCCTTCTCTTTCCTCTCTCCCATGGCAAACTGCCTGGATTCAAATCCTAGGTCCGTCATTCACCATGTGTGTGACCTCAGGCATTTTAAATCTCAGTTTCTTCATCATATGTAAGATGAGCATAAAAATAGCACCTACATCTTCGGGCTGACTGTGCAGTAAGTGAGCTATAGGATGCTGGGGTGGCTTTGACCTTTATGGAGCAGCTGCTGTGTCCCAGTGCTCTCGGACTTTTCATGCAGAGTGAATTTACTCTTCACAGCAACCTTCCCAGGCAGGCACTCTTCTTACCCCATCAGGGGAGATGAGGAAGCTGAGGGCAGAGGAGATGAGTAACTTGCCTGTGGTCATAGAGTTAGCAAGTGGTGGAGCCAAGATGCTGAGCCTGGGTCCAAATTCAAGCCAGCTGACTCCAAATTCAAGCCTGAGCTGTTAACCCCTTGGCTGTACTAGCTCAAGAGCTGTCAGCCAGTGTTTTTATTATTATCATCCAGCTTGCAGTGAGGCAAGTTGAGATCCTTCCTCCAGGAAGCCTTCCTTGACTTCCATGCCTAGGTTGGCACTAACAATACTGAATCTATGCCGAGGGTCTCTCCTGTGTCCCAGAAGTCCTCCCTTTGAGCTTTTCCCCTTCCCCACTCTGGTTCTCACTGCTTTGGAAGACGGTGTGGTGTGAGGTCCGTGTGGGCACAGAATTGAGGACCACCCACCCCCACACTCTCGCTGTGTGGCCACAGGAATATCACTGCACCCCTCTATGCCAGGCTTTCCTCATCCCCAAACAAGATGCTGTGGCTGGAAGGCAGGGTTTCTGGAGGGCTAGGTGAGATGGTGCTGGACAAAGTCCTCACGCCACAGCTGGGACTCAGGTAATGGTGACTGCTGGGGCATTGTTTTACAAGAGTCCAGAAAACTGCTGAGTCCTTTGTAGCCTCTCATGGGTGCACGAGCTTATGTTGGCTTTTTGCGGATGTTTAGAAGTTCCTGATGTCCACCAAGTACAACAAGGACTCCAAGATGTACCACGCAATCCAGACTGTGTTTGGTGAGAGGTAAGGCGTGAGGAGAGGCTGGGGGAGAGGACGGGAAATCCTCTGGTGACAGGCAGGGGGGCTGCCGGGCCCAGGGCGTGGGGCATAGCATGAAGGCCCGAGCCCTGGCTACCAGACACACAAGAGGTGCCCCATAAATAGTGGCCACCGCTCTTGTCATTGTCACCTTCCTTCTCCTCTTTCCCCTCTGGATAGCGGATGGGAAGGTGGGGGGTTGCAAGTTTGGGGCACACAACCATCCCATTTCTTATTTATTTTTTGTTGTGGTAAAATTCACAAAAGTCATCATTTTAACCACCTTGGAGTTACAATTCTGTGGCATTTGGTCCATTCACAATATGGCGTAACCATCACCACTGTGTAGTTCCAGAACATTTCCATCATCCTGAAAGGCGATCCTGTCCCCATGAAGCCATCAGACCCCCTTCCCTCCCCATTTCTCATGTCAGATGTTTGTCTCCGGCAGACTCTTTGGCCAAGGCTTGGTGTCGGAATGTGACTATGAGCGCTGGCACAAACAGCGCCGGGTCATGGACTTGGCCTTCAGCCGCAGGTGAGTGTCTCCAAGGTGGCGGGCTTTGGGAAGGGGGTGGGAAACCACACCCTACCACATTCTGCTTATCCATTCATCAGTCGGTAGACATATTTGAGTGGTTTCCGATTTCTTGGCTCCTTCAACGGATGCTGTTCCCCCAGCTCCTTGGTCAGCTTGATGGAAACGTTCAACGAGAAAGCCGAGCAGCTGGTGGAGATTCTGGAGGCCAAGGCAGACGGGCAGACCCCGGTGTCCATGCAGGATATGCTGACCTGCACCACCATGGACATCCTGGCCAAGGTGATGGGAGGCTGGTGGGCCACGGGAGCGGGGTCCGACATGGGTCGGGGGCTGCTCTTCTCTCCCTCTTCCCTTTCCTGGCATTCCCCCGCCCACCTCCTCCACCAGTCAGCCCCTGCTCTGGGTGGGGAGCTTCATATCTCCTTGAATATTCAACATGCACTCTCACGAGACCACACCTGCTAACTCATTCTCTGCGAGGGGACCCTGAGAGGTGTGGGGACTGGCCTCTGTCTGGTCAGTGGCAGAAGCTGGACTGGCTCTCACGTCTGCTTGCCTCCCAGCCCAAAGCCTACCTCCCACTCAGTGCCTGCCCTGGGTCTGGCTTGGCTCTGCACCCTGGCAGGCTCAGCAGTGGCCCAGTACCCGCCGCCCCCCCCCCCGCCCCCGCCGCCCAGGTAAGGGCAGCTCAGGCAGCTGGAGCGCAGATGGTGAGGGAAGGGTCATTGTCACTCGGTAATTCACTGGGAGGCTGGGTATAGAAGGGACACCAAGGAAGGCTGCATTTCTGGGGAAATGCATCTTGTCAAGAAGGGAAACCAAGGTTTGTGGAGTGGCTCCTGTGTGCCACGTGGTCCTCACTGCCTTCCAGGGGGTTGGAACCATTGTGGGTCATCGTAAGGAGTTGATGACATGATGCACATAAACCCTTAGCCCTGGGGCCTGGGTCTCTCTAGCTGAGCAGTGCCAGGTTCTGCCCTGGGTTTTCAAGTCTTCCCACCAACCCAGGGATGACCTCGCCCTTCTCTCTCCCCCAGGCAGCTTTTGGGATGGAGACAGGCATGCTGCTGGGTGCCCAGAAGCCTCTGTCCCTGAAGGTGAAACTGATCCTGGAGGGGATTTCTGCATCTCGAAACACTCTGGCGAAGGTACTGCCTGCACCCCCCTCCGGTGACCAGCCACCAGAACTGGCGTCCTAGTTTGCTGGAGCACCTCCTCCAGTGACCTTTTTCCAGAATGGGTTTTGAGCACTGGTATGAGCGAAGTGAATCTGTTAGGATTTGCGTACATCTCCTAACGCAGAGAATCAAAAGTAAAGTGGTTTAAGTAAAGGAGTTAGTAAAGATTAGTTAGTAAAGATTAAGGAGTTAATCTTTCTCTCATGTAAAATCATCCTGAAGCAGGCCATTGAGGATGGCTGTGACAGCGACACAGTGTCTGATGGTCCTGGAATGTTTTGTCTTTCCGTTCCACTGTCTCCAGCACATCAACTCATTGTTATAAGATGGCTGCTGCCGCTCCAGCTATCACTGCCTTGTTCCAGGCATGAAAGAGGAAGAAGGAGAAAGGTGGTACTTGAGTTGATCCTCAGACAGGTGCCCAGGGCCTCTTCCTGCTCCCTGGGACTTCAGCCTCTGAGCTGGGGGTCCCCTGATGCCACCCCATCTTTTCTGCTGTTGATTCCACCTACTCCCCTCTGGCTGTGGCTTCCTCCTTCCTCGCAGTCCTAGCTGCCTCCATCCTTCGGGGATCCCTTCTTATTTTCCAGGCATCTTTCCCATCATATCTAGGGATTTGGTACAGGAAGGGGAAGCCGATGCTTGGGCTCAGCCTGCCACGTTGGTCAAGTCTCCTTGGCGGCTTCCTCTTTTCTAGGATTTTCTCGCAATCTTCCCACCTCCCAGGTTGCCAGTGCCGTGGTGGGTTTCCAAAGTCGTTGCAGAGTTGGGGGAGGGGGAGAGGCGGACGCGTGTGCTCGGCCGGCGTCCTGAGTCGGAGCCCCTGTTCAGTTTATGCCAGGGAAGTGGAAGCAGCTCCGCGAGACCCGGGAGAGCATTCGCTTTCTGCGCCAGGTTGGCAAGGACTGGGTCCAGCGCCGCCGGGAGGCCCTGAAGAGGGGGGAGGAAGTACCTGCCGACATCCTCACACAGATCCTCAAAGGTTCGAGGGGTCCCGCATGGACCTGGGGAGGGCCGGGCGGCAGGGGTGCCCCCACCACGGTGGCTGATCACACTTGACTCCCAGTGTCTCTATCTGACTTTCGGGGAGAAGGGCGTTGGCTTCCTTGCTCAGCGGCAGGGAGAGGGAGCGAGGGGTATGTGTGTAGTGGGTGTCTGCTGCTGGGCCCTGAGACCCTCCTTGCCTTTCAGCCGAAGAGGGGGCCCAGGACGATGAGATCCTGCTGGACAACTTCGTCACCTTCTTCATTGCTGGTCTGTACCTCCAGGGGTGGCCAAAGGCTCAGGACTTTGCAGGAATGGTGGGAACCAGGCATCCCCTAAACCCTGACTTGGGGCGATTTTTCAGGCTGTCTACGCAGAGTTCAGATGCAGAAGTGAGGGGCTGGGATAGGGGAGCAGAAGTCCTCTCTCTGCTCAGGGAGGTCCAGGAGGCCTTCTCGGTGGCTGCTGACCTGGTGATGGAGCTGGCCACCGTGAGGGGTCGTGAAGCTGCCTTTTTTTTTTTTTTTTTTTTGACAGAGAGAGACGCAGTGAGAGAGGGAACACAAGCAGTGGGAGAGGGAGAGGGACAAGCAGGCTCCCTGCTCAGGATCATGACCCGAGCTGAAGGCAGATGCTTAATGACTGAGCCACCCAGGCACCACGTGAAGCTGCCTATTGGCAGGAGAGCTTGGCCATGTGAACTCAAGGCTCCGCCCCACTCAGAATTTGTGGGGAGGCCTTCCTTAGACCAGCATAAAAAGATGTGCCAGGCAACTTCATTCCTTTGCTCATCATAAAATATCTTATTTATTTGAGAGAGAGAGAGAGAAAGCACAAGCAGGGGGAGCAGCAGAGGGAAAGGGGGAAGCAGGCTCCCCACTGAGCAGAGAACCCAACATGGGGCTCGATCCCAGGACCCTGGGATCATGACCTGAGCCAAAGGCAGACGCTTAACCTACTGAACCACGCAGGTGACCCAGAAGGAGCTTTTAGGGTATAAAGACCAGAGGCCTGGGAGCAGATGCCATTTATTGGACTACACTGGCTGGCACTGCGGGTGGGCAGCCTCCCTCCTGCCTATCTGTACATGCAGCGCAGATGCAGGGGGCAGAAGTGAGGACCTGAACTGTCACCGTGTGCTCAGGGTCTCAGAGGCGGGTGGGCCGGGCCAGCAGCAGCCCGGTAGCCCCATGTGGAACTGCTGCTCTCCTTTCCCACAGGCCATGAGACCTCTGCCAATCACTTGGCATTCACGGTGATGGAGCTGTCCCGCCAGCCTGAAATCCTGGCAAGGTATGGAATGGGGAGATTTGGGGGTCAGGTAGTGGCTCCCCTTAAAGCTGGTGAAGGGATTCACTGATGTCTTGTTCCTAGAAGACCAACAGCTCCAGCCTCCCACCACGGAGCCTCCTCCAGTGTGTTCTGCTTCTCTTTACCCCAGGGCCTTTGCACACGCCAGTCCCTCTTCTCAAAGCTCCTCTCCTTGCTTTTCTCTTGGAGAACTCCCCGTCCAGCCCCGCAGAAGCCGTCTCACACCCCTAAAGTTGCCATTCTATGTTTTCCCCTCCTAGTTTCCTCCCAGCTCATGAGTGTCTTTTTCTCCTGGGCCGGTTTGCTTTGAGTCTATTTCAGTCATGAAATTAAAGCTCCAAAAAATCAGGGATCATGGCTCTTTCCCTCTCCACACCGTGCTCAGTGCCTGGCCAGGGGCTGGCACTGAGAACTGAACAGAATTCCCAACTCAGCATTGAGGAAGGGCTTATATTCAACTTGCAAGACAAAGGAGGGTGCCTGGAGATGGCCTTTGAGCTGGGCCATTGGTTTCCTTAAATGCAAACAGTTGTGCAGACCAACTGCGCCAATGTGAAAGCAACTCTGAAAACCCTGATAGGCTTGGGGGTGGGAGCCCTAGACGCGGGGAGAGCCTTGATTACAGTTGTTAATTGGCAGTGTCCAAGGGCAGATGTGAATGATCGCTTGTGAGGATAAAGTGGTTGGTTAGGGTTTTAACTGTATCTGTAATACTAATATGCTCTTTGTAAACATTTGGAAAAAGCAGAAAAGTTATACTACTAATACTACTAATAATAATTACCGTTATTATTATTATTTTACCCACAGTGCCCCAACCTCTGGAGGCAGGTCACAACTAGCTACTGAATTTCACCATGTGTTTTATCACATCGCCCCACAGTATTCATTATAAACTCTTCTCCCAAATCCACTCTTTTATATTGTGTATATAAACAAACACACAGACACATGCATAAAATTGGACATTGTAATTTTTTAAGGGCATAGTTCAGCGGCATTAAGCACATTCCCATTACCGTGCAATTATCACCACTATTTCCAGAACTTTCTCATTTGTTGCAACTGACACTGTCTCCAGTAAACACTAGCTTCCCAATCCCCTCAGCCCCTGGCCCCATTCTACTCTCTGTCTCTGTGAATTTAACTCCTCTGGGGACCTCATACAGGAATCACACAGTAACGGACATTTTTGGCTGGCTTATCTCACTTAGGATAATGTCTTCAAGGTCCGCCTTTGTTTTAGCAGGTGTCAGAACTTCCCTCTCTTTTAAGACTGAATAATATTACATCGTATGGATAGACCACATTTTTAAAAAAGATTTTTTTTTATTTGAGAGTGAAGGAGCAGGGGGCGGGACAGAGGGAAGGGAGAAGCAGACTCCTCACTTAGCAGGGAGCAGGACATGGGATTCGATCCGGGGCCCCGGGTCAAGACCTGAGCCGGAGGCAGATGCTTGGATGACTGAGCCACCCGGGCAACCCATGGACAGACCACATTTTGCTGGTCCATTCATCTGGTGATGGACCCTGGGGTTGCTTCCGCCCTTCGGCTACTGTGACTAATGCAGCCATGAACTTGGGTGTACAAGTATCTACGAGCCCCTACTTTCTATGTGGGGGCACGCACACCCAGAATGGCACTGCTGGAGCATATGGTAATTCTACCTTTCCTGTTTGGAGGAACCGCCATCCCATTTTCCATACACACCTGCAGCGGGTTCCACTCCCACGGACAGTGCACAAAGTTCTGATTTCTCCACGTCCTTTGCTAACACGTGCTCTTTTCTGCCCTCCTCGTGGGTGTGACGTGGTCCAAACCCACTCTTGGTGCTGCATATTCTTCTAACGGTACCCGTCATTACTCAGCCAGCATCCCCGCACTGCTCATTCTGTTTCCAGCTGTCGGCGGCTACGAGCCAGGCTGAGACAGGCTGCTCGGTGCAGAGAGCTGGATCGGTGGTGCGTTTGTTTTCTGCCGCCAGTTCCAAGCAGCAAGCACGAAGGGGGAGTCCGTGCAGGCCCTGGAACACAGCTGCCAACTGCTCAGGCGTCTCGGTTGGGACGTGGTGGTTCCTGGATGTCTTCAACAATAGGGCGGACTGTGCGTGCGTGTATACGTGCGTGCGGGCACGCGATGGCCTGTCCCAGGAGGCTCACTTCTTGCTCCCCTCCACCCACCCCTTCCTAAAACTAGGCGGGGTGGGGGGACCTCTCCTTGGGGACGAGCTTGTCTTCATCTGCCCCAACAGGCTGCAGGCGGAGGTGGACGAAGTCATCGGTTCTAAGAGGCACCTTGACTGTGACGACCTCGGGAGACTGCAGTACCTGTCCCAGGTGTGGGGGCGGGAGAGAAGCTTCTGGGCACTTGGGGGTGGTTCGTCAAGCCAGGCCTTCTGCACCTGGAACCCTTTCATACGGGTGTTCTCTAACTTCACCGCACGTGAGAATGTCCCAGGAGATTAAAAAAAAAAAATTCCCATGACCAGAGTTGCCATGGACCAATGACATCAGAGTCACTGGGGCAGGCGGAGGTGGGTCAGGAGGGGCCGCAGCCTTTGTAAAGGCCTCCCAGGTGACTCCGGTGCGCAGCCTAGGTGGGGAGGCAGCCCTCGATGCAATGACACTGTTTGCACGTCCCAGCTAGGCCGGGCACTTCCAGGAGCCTCACGCCGGCCTCCAGGGGCCAGACTCAGCGGCCCCCACCCCTCCCCAACAGAGCACAGCAGGAGGCCTGGCTTGAGCTCAGGGAGGGCCCCTCTGGGATGGTGGTGCCCTGGTTCAGAGGGAAGGCCTGGGTCCTGGTCCAGGCTCCGCCACAGGGGTTCTGCCCAACTCCCTTCTCCTTTTGGGTGTCAGTTTCTCCTGTGACAAGAGGGGTTGGACAAGAAGCTGAGGCTAACTTTGCAGGGGTCTGGGACCCAGTCCTGGACGTGGGTGCATATTCAGCCCTGGGAGTGGGAGCAAAGGTGGGTCCGGGGCATGCCACTAGCACGATCTGGGGGGATCTCCTGACTTCTCTTCCTTGTCTCCCCGTGTGGCTTCTGTAGGTTCTCAAAGAGTCGCTGAGGCTGTACCCGCCAGCGTGGGGCACCTTTCGCCTGCTGGAGGAGGAGACCTTGATTGATGGGGTCAGAGTGCCTGGCAACACTCCACTCCTGGTGTGTGGGGGCCCTCCCTGCCTGCCCCAGCTCTGAGGTCGGGATGTCCGTGGCCCCATTGTCACCACTGGGCGTTCTCATTCAAGCTGCACTATAACCATGTGAGGTCTTTCTTCCCTTTCACACGGTCCAGTGTAAGGTTATAGCGGATGATTCTGGAAGGGAGGCACCTTGTTTACATCTGAGGACACTGAGGCTTAGAGAGGTTAGGTCACGTTCCTGAGGTCACATAGCCGGCCAGGGACAGATACAAGCTGTGCCCAGTTTCACAGCTGACCCCAGGCCATCCGGTTCCTTCTCTCTCTCCTCCACCACCCCTTCTCCCATGGAGGTGACTTTTCCCCCTCCTCTCCTTTACTTGTTTGTTTTTCGTTTTTTGTTCTTTAGAGAGCAAGCACGAGAGTGCGAGTGGAGGGGCACGGAGGGGCAGAGGCAGAGGGAGAGAAGAATCTTTTTTTTTTTCAGTTACAGCATTTTGCCCTTATTTTTTTAAAACTTATTTATTAATTATTTTTATTAACGTATAATGTATTATTAGCCCCAGGGGTACAGGTCTGTGAATCATCAGGCTTACACACCTCACAGCACTCACCATTTCCCATACCCTCCCCAATGTCCATCACCCCACCCCCCTCTCCTGATCCCCCTCCCCCTGGCAACCCTCAGTTTGTTTTGTGACATTAAGAGTCTCTTATGGTTTGTCTCTCTCCTGATCCCATCTTGTTTCATTTTTTCTTTCCCTACCTCCAAAACCCCCCACACTGCCTCTCAGATTCCTCGTATCAGGGAGATCATATGATAATTGTCTTTCTCCAATTGACTTATTTCGCTCAGCATAATACCCTCTAGTTCCATCCATGTTGTTGCAAATGACAAGATTTCATTTCTTTTGATGGCTGCATAGTATTCCATTGTGTGTGTGTATATATATATACCACATCTTCTGTATCCATTCATCTGTTGATGGACATCTAGGTTCTTTCCATAGTTTGGCTATTGTGGACATTGCTGATATGAACATTCAGGTGCACATGCCCCTTCAGATCACTACATTTGTATCTTTAGGGTAAATACCCAGTAGTGCGATTGCTGGGTCATAGGGTAGCTCTATTTTCAACTATTTGAGGAGCCTACATGCTGTTTTCCAGAGTGGCTGCAACAGCTTGCATTCCTGCCAACAGTGTAGGAGGGTTCCCCTCTCTCCGCATCCTCGCCAGCATCTGTCGTTTCCTGACTTGTTAATTTTAGCCATTCTGACTGGTGTGAGGTGGTATCTCATTGTGGTTTTGATTTGTATTTCCCTGATGCTGAGTGATGTGGAGCATTTTTTCATGTGTCTGTTGGCCATCTGGATGTCTTCTTTGCATAACTGTCTGTTCATATCCTCTGCCCATTTCTTGATTGGATTATTTGTTCTTTGGGTGTTGAGTTTGATAAATTCTTTTTTTTTTTTTTTTAATTTTATTTATTTATTTGACAGACAGATCACAAGTAGGCAGAGAGGCAGGCAGAGAGAGAAGGGAGGAAGCAGGCTCCCTGCCGAGCAGAGAGCCCGATGCGGGGCTCGATCCCAGGACGCTGGGATCATGACCTGAGCCGAAGGCAGCGGCTTTAACCACTGAGCCACCCAGGCGCCCCGAGTTTGATAAATTCTTTATATATTTTGGATACTTGCCCTTTATCTGATATGTCATTTGCAAATATCTTCTCCCTTTCTGTCAGCTGTCTTTTGGTTTTGTGGATTGTTTCCTTTGCTGTGCAAAAGCTTTTGATCTTGATGAAGTCCCAGTAGTTCATTTTTGCCCTTGCTTCCCTTGCCTTTGGCGATGTCTCTAGGAAGAAGCTATTGCAGCTGAGGTCAAAGAGGTTGCTGCCTGTGTTCTCCTCAAGGATTTTGATGGATTCCTATCTCACATTGAGGTCTTTCATCCATTTTGAGTCTATTTTTGTGTGTGGTGTAAGGAAATGGTCCCGTTTCATTCTTCTGCATGTGGCTATCCAATTTTCCCAACACCATTTGTTGAAGAGACTGTCTTTTTTCCATTGGACATTCTTTCCTGTTTTGTCAAAGATTAGTCGACCATAAAGTTGAGGGTCTATTTCTGGGCTCTCTATTCTGTTCCGTTGATCTATATGTCTGTTTTTGGGCCAGTACCATACTGTCTTGATGCTGATGAGAATGATATTTGCTTTGTAATAGAGCTTGAAGTCTGGAATTGTGATGCCGCCAACTTTGGCTTTCTTTTTCAACATTCCTCTGGCTATTCATGGTCTTTTCTGGTTCCATATAAATTTTAGTATTATTTGTTCCATTTCTTTGAAAAAAATTGATGGTATTTTGATAGGGATTGCATTAAATGTGTAGATTGCTTTAGGTAGCATGGACATTTTCACAATATTTGTTCTTCCAATCCATGAGCATGGAACATTTTTCCATTTCTTTGTGTCTTTCTCAATTTCTTTCATGAGTACTTTATAGTTTTCTGAGTACAGATTCTTTGCCTCTTTGGTTAGGTTTATTCCTAGGTATCTTATGGTTTTCAGTGCAATTGTAAATGGGATCAACTCTTTAATTTCTCTTTCTTCTCTCTTGTTGTTGATGTATAGAAATGCAACTTATTTTAGTGCATTGATTTTATATCCTGACACTTTACTGAATTCCGGTATCAGTTCTAGCAGTTTTGGAGTGGAATCTTTCGAGTTTTCCACATGAAGTATCATATCATTTGCAAAGAGTGAGAGTTTGACTTCTTCTTTGTTGATTCGGATGCCTTTAATTTCTTTTTGTTGTCTGATTGCTGAGGCTAGGACTTCTAGTACTATGTTGAATAGCAGTGGTGATAATGGACATCCCTGCCGTGTTCCTGATCTTAGGGGGAAAGCTCTCAGTTTATCCCTATCGAGAATGATATTCGCTGTGGGTTTTTCATAGATGGCTTTGATGATATTGAGGCATGTACCCTCTATCCCTACACTTTGAAGAGTTTTGATCAAGAAACGATGCTGTACTTTGTCAAATGCTTTTTCAGCATCTATTGGGAGTATCATATGGTTCTTGTTCTTTCTTTTATTAATGCATTGTATCACATTGATTGATTTGCAGATGTTGAACTAACGTTGCAGCCCAGGAATAAATCCCACTTGGTCGTGGTGAATAATCCTTTCAACATACTGTTGGATCCTATTGGTTAGTATTTTGGTGAGAATTTTTGCATCTGTGTTCATCAAGGATATTGGTCTGTAATTCTCCATTTTGATGGGGTCTTTGTCTGCTTTTGGGATCAAGGTAATGATGGCCTCATAAAATGAGTTTGGAAGTTTTCTTTCCATTTCTATTTTTTGGAACAGTTTCAGGAGAATAGGTATTAGTTCTTTTTTAAATGTTTGGTAATATTCCCCTGGGAAGATGTCTGGTCCTGGGCTCTTGTTTTTGGGAGATTTTTGGTGACTGCTTCAATCTCCTTACTGGTTATGGGTCTGTTCAGGTTTTCTATTTCTTCCTGGTTCAGTTTTGGTAGTTTACAGGTCTCTAGGAATGCATCCATTTCTTCCAGATTGTCTAATTTGCTGGTGTAGTATTGCTCATAATATTTTCTTATAATTGTTTGTATTTCTTTGGTGTTGGTTGTGATCTCTCCTCTTTCACTCATGATTTTATTAGTTTGGGTCCTTTCTCTTTTCTTTTTGATAAGTCTGGCCAGGGGTTTACCAATCTTATTAATTCTTTCAAAGAAGCAGCTCCTAGTTTCATTTATTTGTTCTACTGTTCTTTTGGTTTCTATTTCATTGATTTCTGCTCTTATCTTTATGGTTTCTCTTCTCCTCCTGGGTTTAGGCTTTCTCTGCTGTTCTTCCTCCAGCTCCTATAGGTGTAGGGTTAGGTTGTGTACTTGAGAACTTTCTTGTTTCTTGAGAAAGGCTTGTATGGCTATATACTTTCCTTTCAGGACCACCTTTGCTCTGTCCCACAGATTTTGAACCGTTGTGTTTTCACTATCATTTGTTTCCATGAATTTTTTCAATTCTTTAATTTCCTGGTTGACCCATTCATTCTTATTAGGATGCTCTTTAGCCTCCATGTATTTGAGTTCTTTCCAACTTTCCTCTTGTGGTTGAATTCTAGCTTCAGAGCATTGTGGTCTGAAAATATGCAGGGAATGATCCCAATCTTTTGGTACTGTTTGAGACCTGATTTGTGACCCAGGATGTGATCTATTCTGGTGAATGTTCCATGTGCACTAGAGAAGAATGTTTATTCTGTTGCTTTGGGATGAAATGTTCTGAATATATCTGTGATGTCCATCTGGTCCAGTGTGTCATTTAAGGCCTTTGTTTCCTTGTTGATCTTTTGCTTGGATGATGTGTCCATTTCAATGAGGGGTGTTAAAGTTCCCTACTATTATTGTATTATTGTCAATTTGTTTCTTTGATTTTGTTATTAGTTGGTTTATATAGTTGGTTGCTCCCTTGTTAGAGGCATAGATATTTAAGATTGTTAGAGCTTCTTGTTGGACAGACCCTTTGAGTATGATATAGTGTCCTTCCTCATCTCTTATTATAGTCTTTGGCTTAAAATCTAATTTATCTGATGTAAGGATAGCCACCCCAGCTTTCTTTTGATGTCCATTAGCATGGTAAATTGTTTCCCGCCCCCTCACTTTAAATCTGGAGGTGTCTTTGGGTCTAAAACGAGTTTCTTGTAGACAGCATATTGATGGGTTGTTTGTTTGTTTGTTTGTTTTTAATCCATTCTGATACCCTATGACTTTTGATTGGGGCATTTAACCCATTTACATTCAGGGTAACTATTAAAAGATATGAATTCAGTGCCTGTAAGGTGACTGTTACTGTATATTGTCTCTGTTCCTTTCTGATCTCCTTCTTTAAGGCTCTTTCTTTGCTTAGAGGACCCCTTTCAGTATTTCCTGGGGCTGGTTTGGTGTTTCCAAATTCTTTTAATTTTTGTTTGTCCTGGAAGCTTTTTATCTCTCCTATTTTCAATGATAGCCTAGCTGTATATAGTATTCTAGGCTGTATATTTTTCTCATTTAGTGCTCTGAATATATCGTGTCAGTCCTTGAAGCCTGCCAGGTCTCTGTGGATAAGTGTGCTGCCAATCTAATATTTCTACCATTGTATGTTACAGACGTCTTGTCCTGAGCCGCTTTCAGGATTTTCTCTTTGTCACTGAGACTAGTAAGTTTTACTATTAGATGATGGGTTGTGGACCTATTTTTATTGATTTTGAGGGGGGTTCTCTATGCCTCCTGGATTTTGATGCTTGTTCCCTTTGCCATATTAGGGAAATTCTCTATGATAATTTGCTCCAATATACTTTCTACCCCTCTCTCTCTTTCTTCTTCTTCTGGAATCCCAATTATTCTAACATTGTTTCGTCTTATGGTATCACTTATCTCTAGAATTCTCCCCTTCTGGCCCAGTAGTTGTTTGTCTCTCTTTTGCTCAGCTTCTTTATTCCCCATCATTTGGTTTTCTAGATCACTAATTCTCTTTTCTGCGTCATTTATCCTAGCAGTAAGAGCTTCCATTTTTTTATTGCACCTCATTAATTCCTTTTTTGATTTCAGCTTGGTTAGATTTTAGTTCTTTTATTTCTCCAGAAAGAAATTTTATTTCTCCAGACAGGGTTTCTCTAATATCCTCCATGCCTTTTTCGAGCCCTGCTAGCACCTTGAGAATCATCATTCTGAACTCTAGATCTGACATATTACCAATGTCTGTATTGATTAGGTCCCTAGCCTTCGGTACTGCCTCTTGTTCTTTTTTTTTTTTTTTTTTTTTTTTTTTGTGGTGAGTTTTTCTGCCTTGTCATTTTATCCAGATAAGAATATATGAATGAGAGAATAAAACACTAAAAGCGTAGCAAAGACCCCAGAAAAATGTACACTAACCAAATCAGAAGAGACCCCAAACCAGGGGGGAGAACAAAGGGGGTAAAAAGAAATTTAAAAAATTATATGTATACATATATATATATGTGTGTGTGTGTGTGTGTGTGTGTGTATTAGACTGGTGAATAGAACAGAGCTACCCACTTGATTTTCGGTGTATTTTGATCTTTTAGAAGAAACTACCTCCCAAAATTTTAAAGAAAGAAACAGTTATATGTATACGAAAATAAGGGTAAACACAATGAAGGGATGGAATATGACTATAAAGATGAAAATTTTAAAAAAATTCTAAAAAAGGAATTGATAAGATAAGTTGGTTGGAAAAAGAAAGAAGATAAAAAAAGGGGGAGAGAATGTGCTCAGGCTGGAGACTAGAATAAAGCCATGTGCTAGATTTAGAGTATATTTTGATCTTTTAGAAGAAATTGTATCCCAAAATTTTTTAGGAAAAAATAACCCTATATGTATACAAAAAATAAGGTTAAATACGATGAAAGATAAAATATGACTATAATAATGAAGGCTTTAAAATATTTTTTAGAAAGGTATTATTAAGATAAACTAGTTAAAAAACGTTAAAAGAGGAAAGAGGAAAAGTTTTAAAAAATCAGAATAAGAAAAAAATAAAATTAAAAAAATTTAACTTTGAAAGACTAAAGGATCATGGGGAAAAAGCCATGAATTCTATGCGCTGCTTTCCCTGAGCTGTGGAGTTCCACAGTTCTCGCTGATCAATGACCTTGGTCTTGGCTGGATATTCTTGCTAATCTTCTAGGTTGCAGTGATTCTCAAATGTCTTTGCCCGAGGCAGAATCGCACCGCCCTTGTCAGGGGCCGGGCTAAGTAATCCGCTCGGGTTCGCTCTTGGGAGCTTTTGTTTCCTGAAAGCTTTCCATAGAGCTCTGGAGGACAGGAATGAAGATCGAGGCCTCCCATTCTCCAGCTGGAGGAGCCAAGAGCTCAGGGCCCCACACCTCAGTGCGTCCTCAGAGAAAAGGGGTCAATCACTCCCATTTCCCTGGTCTCCAGCCACGCTCTGGGCTCTCCTGGCCTGAGACCAAACATTTCGGTCTCTGGCACACAGCCCTGTTTGGAGTCTCCAAACCCAGCAGATTCCTGCCTCCAGAGGAGGAAGGTGAGTCTCCCAGATGTGCCACTTGTGGGGTCCCAGCTCAAAGAGCAGTGGCCCGACTGTGCCATGGATCTTGGTTTAAGGCAACCCCGAGCTGCGAGCTCACTCCTTGGCTCCGTCTCTGTAGTTGGCTTCCCTGCTCCGCTACCTGGGAGCTCTGCTACACTCAGACAGCCCTGATCCTTCTATGACCCTGCAGGACTTGAGACCACACTCCTGCGAGGGCTCCAGCCCCACCTAGCCTCCGGAGCGATGTCCCTCAGTGGAGCAGACTTCTAAAAGTTCTGATTTTGTGCTCCGTTGCCCCACCGCTTGCTGGGAGACGGCCCCTCCCCCCGTGGTCTACCTTCCCGTCGCTTTGGATTCACTTCTCTGCACATCTTACCTTTCAAAAAGTGGTTGACTTTCTGTTCCTAGAATTGCCGCTCTTCTCTTCAATCTCCTGTTGAGTTTGTAGGTGTTCAGACTGGTTTGATGACTATCTAGCTGAACTCCTGCAACCGGATGTCATGTCAGTCCACTACTCCTCTGCCATCTTGCCTGGGAGAGAAGAATCTTAAGCAGGCTCCATGCTGAGCACAGAGCCCAAGCGGGGCTCAATCTCACGACCCTGAGATCATGACCTGAGCCAGAATCAAGATTCAGATGCTCAACTGACTGAGCCACCCAGGCGCCCCTACTTGTTTCTTTGTTTACACATGCATTCTTTTATTCCCTCATCGGGCATCCCTTCATGCACAGTGACCTCCCAGAAACCCACCCCCAAACTAGAAATGTGTCACTGTCCAGCTGCCCTCCAGAAGCAATCACTGTTCTGAATTTTGCCATCACCCTCACCTTTCGTGCGCATGCGTGCATGTGTGTATGGTGTATGTGTGTGTGTGTGTGTGTGTGCCCACACGGTAGTATGTCCCAGGATTGCTTTGTGACTGCGGACCTTCAGTTCCCTGCTGTATCATATTCTGCTGTGTGTAGACCAGCACCCTGTTCTCGATTCTGGGTCAGCGGGCATCCTGCTCTCCTGAGCACTGCTGGTGACCATTCCTGCCAACGTGACCAGAGGACGGGGCAGACGGGGACAGGAGGGCTGGGGTGTGGGATATCTAAATGGTCAGCTTGGTAAACTAGTGCTGAAGTGATTTCCAGGGCACCTGAGCCAACCCGGATGCCCACAGATGTGGTTCCTTATCCTCCCCAGCACCTAGTATGGCCCAGCTGCCTTTTTTTTTTTTTTTTTTTTTTTTTTGCCAATGGAGTAAGTGCAAGGAAGGTACTTCCCTGTGGTGTTGATGTCCACTTTCCTGGTCACTTACTGTGAGGTTTGCAGCCTTGGGCTCCTTTTCTTCTTCTGGGTTGTCTCATCCCTGGGCAGAGCTCTCTTTTAAAATTCTTATGTTAATCCTTTGTCAGGTATGTATGTCCCAAATTTCGTCTTTAGCTTTGTGACTTCTCTTTGCTAAAGTGTTTTCAATGATTTGAAGTTCTTCGTTTTGTAGTGGTCCCTTCTCTTATTTTGTCTTAGGGAACGCACCCCCCCACCCCCGACCCCATCCTGAGGTCAGCATTGTCGCTTAGATTGTCTTCTAACAATTTCACATTTTTCTTTTGCAAGTTAAGTTCCTATCTACTTGGAGTTGATTTTGTGTATGGTGTGAGGTAGGGATCTGGTTTCGTTTCCTGGGGCTGCCGGAACAAAGCGCCACAGATGGGCACTTAGCAGTGGAAATGTCCTTTCTCACAGTTCTGGAGGCCGGGGGTCCAAGTTCAAGGCAGGATTGGTTTCTCCTGAGTCCTCTCTCCTTGACTTGCAGATGCCACCTTCCCACAGGGTCCTCCCAAGACCTCTTTTGTGTGTGTCTGTCCTAATCTCCTCTTCTTCTAAGGACACCAGCCAGAGAGGAGTAGGGTCCGCCCTAATGACCTCATTATAACTTGAGTATCTCTTTAAGGAGACTATGTGTCCCATTCTGAGGTTAAGACTTTAACATAAGATTTTTGGGGGAACACAGTTCAGCCCAGCACATGATCTGATTTTATTTATAAAGGAAAGTGACACGCCTCTGGTTCTATCCATTAGGCAGCCCCTCCCCCCTTCCACCTCACCTGGACTTCGCAGGACTCTCCTACACCCTCTCCAGCATCTATCAGAGCTTCCTGATATGTGTTCTTTATTCTGTTTATCTGCCCCCCCTTTTTTTCTGCACAACCCTGCACGAGTACCACCTGCCTGTGACCCAGGAGGTGGTTTAGAATCCCCCTGTGTCTGGCTGGGCAGGGGTACATGCATGTGGGCCTTGAGTGGCAGACCCCGGCTCCAATCCCAGCCCCTCTCTGACAGGCTGAGTCATCTCTGGGCCTCAGTGCCCTCCTTGTAAGATGGGGATGATGATGTCTGGGTCCTAATTTGCTGAAAAGAGTCAAAGAATGACGTATGTCACGTGTCTGGTACAAATCCCTAGCACACAGTAGGTGCTCTTTGCTGATCTCAGACCCCCTCTCCACCTCATGCTCCCCCTCACTTTTCAGAGCTTCGTTCCAGGCCCTCCCTTCACCCTGCCTGCCTTGGACTCTCAACACAGAGAACCAGGGGACAGAGTGGGCTCAAGCAGCTCTTTTGTGCAGGAGTAATGAGGCAGAGGTTGGGACCCAGGGACCAAGTTATGGGGGGCACATATGGCCCATGGAGGTCGGGGCCACGGAACATTAACCCCAGTAGGGAGACAACTGAAAGCGTGGTGGGGACCTGAGGGTTCTCTGCCTCACTCTCCTCCCCACCCCCCCACCCCTGAACCCCAGATGCAAACCTTGTGCCGAATAACGGCTCTCAGAGATCTTGAAAAAGATGTTCTCGAAGCAGACCTGAGTTTGAATCTCAGTTTGGCCAGGTGACTTCAGGCAAGTCAGGAACTTTTCTCTCTGAGCCTCAGCTTTCTCATCTGTAAAACAGGGCTAGTTGTAGTCCCATCACAGCACGGGGCCAAGCATGGGATGCTGCAGCCAGCTGGCCCTTGTTGGCACCCTGGGCTGCCCCCTCCCTTCATCTGAGGCACTTTCCAGATGCTGGTGGAGTCCCACACTGGCCCACATGTGTGGGTGGTGTAGAGTGGGGGGGGGACCTTCTGTGTTCCTGGTCCCTCCATCGGGTGGCCCCAGCGGGTCGGGGAGGTGTGAGGGTGCTCATGTTTGGAACCAGAGACAGCTGGATCCTCTCCCCTCAGTTTAGCACCTATGTCATGGGGCGGATGGACACGTACTTTGAGGACCCACTGACTTTCAACCCCGATCGCTTCAGCCCCAAAGCACCCAAGTAAGTCTTTCTTCAAGCTGTGCATGTGGGAGAAGAGTGGCCCAGGGACCTCGGGTCTGAACTGCCAATGACCCCTGAGCCCACATAGCCTCTCAGATCACTGTGAGGGAGTCGGATTCCCTGCTCTGCCCCCTTTTATGGAGAGGAAATCACAGCACAGAGAAGTTAGGTAACTTGAACAAGGGCGCACAGCCAGGAGCTGCAGAGCTGCAGTTTGAGGCCAGCTCAGACTGGTTTCAAAACCCATGCTCATAACCCATCCCCTGTACTGGGAAACCCTGTGATTGGCGCCAGGGGACTATACCTCCCCCTGCCTTGATGGTCCTATCTGAGAAATGGGAATCCTGTTGGCTCCCTCTGCAGCTCGCTATGGGGGTGAATGTCTGAAATTACAGTTGGGGTGGTGGGGGGGTGGCCAGGGTCCAGGGACAGGCCACCTGCATCCAGACCCAGACCCTGCCCAGAACTGCACATGTGACTGGTTGAACATAGAAGTGCCATCGGATTGCAAGCTCTTTAGTTCCTCCTTCTGTGAACCGGAGATAATAACAACTCCTTCTGGAAGGCTCCAGAGGAGGCTAGAATGAGAAAATGCTGATGCAGAGCCCGACAGAGCCAGCTGTTGATGTTTTCAGTGCATGCACAACCCAGCCGTGGTGCATAGCCATTCATCAGCGAGGGATGGGTTTGTCACCGCTGGGGTGGGGCTGCGACTGGGCGGCCACCTCCTGACTGCTCTCTCCATGCAGGCCCAGGTTCACCTACTTCCCCTTCTCTCTGGGACCGCGCTCCTGCATCGGGCAGCAGTTTGCTCAGGTAGGAGTCCAGGGCCGGGGTTTCTGCCGGGAGCAGACTTCAGGGCTGCTGTCTCATCCCGGGCCAGGAGGCATTTCCGAGCCCTGCTCTGGGACCCTTGGGCTGGGGGTCGGGGGGCTGGGCCAGCCGGCTGCAGGCTCTGCTGCACGCTCATGCCCCGGGCCTCCTGCCCGTCCTCACTTCCGCACACAGATGGAGGTGAAGGTGGTCATGGCCAAGCTGCTGCAGAGGCTCGAGTTCCGGCTGGTGCCCGGGCAGCGCTACGGGCTGCAGGAGCAGGCCACGCTCAAGCCGCTGGACCCCGTGCTGTGCACTCTGCGGCCCCGGGGCTGGCAGCCCGCACCCCCACCGCCCTGCTGAGTGGGCCTGGGGTGGATGGGACTCATCGGGCAAGGGCGCCACACCCACGCTCCTCTGCAGCCCCATGGCCACCCACCCTGCTCCCCTGCCCCCTTCCTCAAGGGCACCCTCCACGCTGGCTCCCAGTGGGCCCCCGCCAACCACTACCTGCTTCACACCTCCCACCCCTGCCAGAGCTCCCTGTCCACTGCTAACTCCACGCCCCTCCTGGACTGGCCCCCGCCTAATTCCCAGCTGCTGCCCAGATGTGCCGTCTCCTACCCCAAACCTCTTTGCATAGGCCACTCCCCCTGCCACACACCCTAACTCTTGCTCACTTCCTAAAACCCTCTTCAGGTGTCACCTCCTCTAGGAAGCCCTCCCTGCCACCCCCCGGCCGGGCCAGGGGCCCCTCCTACTCTGTGCTCCCTTGGTCACCTGTGCTACCTCTAACACCACACTGACCACACTGTATTGTGAGTGTCCTTTGATGTGACCGGCCGCCCTGCCAGGCTGTGAACGCCTCATGGGCGAGGTCTGTGTATGATTCGTCTCTGAGCCTGCCCCCGGGCCTGGCCAAGTCGATGCTCAATAAATATGTGTTGACTGCATGAATGAATGGCGAAACCCAGCCAGAGCACTCTGGCCTCAGTTGCTCATCTGGTAAATGAGAGCAGTGTGGAGGCCAGTCCGAGGGCTCATGCAGCCTGGAAGCTAACCGCGCAGCTAAACCCAGACATCTTGGGAGAAGACTGCCCAGGGGGTTTCTGTGTCAGGAGAAACCTATTCCCTTTGTTGGAGGCAAGACCATGTTTCTGTGTGTGGTGTGAGGTTGGGATTATGGGCAGGGTTTTGAGAGCTTGAAGTGACAGAGTCCAGGGCCCTGGGGCCCGTGAGGTCTAGGCGACTCCCAACAAGGTGCTGATACCCCAGAGGGCCTCACACAGGCTAGAGCCCCCAGGACCTCTCCTGGGGACAGCTTGGTGGACCAGGGCACCTGAATGCCTGGCCTTGCACCTGCTACCTTCCTCCGCACCTTCTGGCACAGCGCTTCCCCTCCTGCCCGGCTTGGAGGAGGCGAGACGGGAACTCCCACAGTGGGGGAGGAGGGTGGGTGAAGACGTCGTTCTTTTCTCCCCAGGGCCTAGAGGTGGCCGAGGGGCAGTAAATACTGGACCAGCCGTATCCTCTGGGCCCATCCAAGGAAAAGGACCCCCTGAGTTTCTCCTTCAGCACATGGGAGTATGTTTTCCTGCAGAGAAAACCAAACGCCCAAGCCGGCTGCCTGGGGTTCCTGCCCTGGAAAGGGCTCTTTTCTGCACCAGGGAAGGCATGGATCTGGGCTGGCCCTTGCTTTACGTCGGCAGCTCAATGCTTGTGCAGTCTTGAACTGAGGCGATCTTCCTATTTTGCGGAAGAGGAAACTGAGGGTCAGGGGAAGAAGTGACATGCTCAGTACAGGTGGGTACATTGTACCAGAGTGGAGCTAGGCCCCCGGCCCAGGTGGGTTGTGGGACTGGTACCAGTAGTCTGCCTGGCCTCTGGGCAGAGGCTCCGGCCTCCAGGATCCTCTGTAGCTGCAGACGGCCTGCAGACGGAGTGCTCCCGCTCCCCCAGCCCTCCGGCCACACTGAGCACTGGGCAAGGCGCTTCTCGAGCTACACTCCCACCCAGTTCCCTGTATGGAGGGCCCCAGACCCTCCTGTGGCTCTGAGAACAGTGTGCCTGGGCTCTGCCTCCAGCGCCTGGCCAAACCCAGTCCTTGCTTGTCTGTCCTCAGCTCAAAAGTGCCCCTTCCCACGGCCACCCAAATGCCACTGTTCTGAGCCCGCAGCCTTGCTGTGCTCCCAGGGACCTGTCCTGCTGGGACCTCTAGGCCTCACTCTCTGCAGCCTGTCTCTGAGGTTCACCAGCCCCCCTGCAGCCCTTCAACAGCCCCACTGCTGCCCCCATCCCACAAACTTTATGGCCCACACGTACCCTAGGCACCCCTCACTAGGCCCCCAAGCCAGCCACCCCACACCAACCCCCCAGTTCTCCACCAGCAACCCCTGCTCCATGCCCTACGTCCTGCCATGGCTCAGCTTGGCCCCACAGGACAGAACTTCCTTCAGTGTATGTCTAAGAGGTCCACAGGCTACCAAGCCTCAGCGCTCCAGGGGCATGACCTGGCATTGCCTGGAGGGGTCAGCTCCCACTGGAAACTTCAAATTGCCTTTACCATGCTCTGACTTAGCAGATATCTATCCATTGCTGAACCTGAGTCTTCACATCATTATTTCTTCAAGTCCTCCTGAGTATGACCCATTTCACAGATGAGAAAGTTAAGGCCACAGCACACAGCCAGGCCATAGTGGAGTCAAGACTCAAACCTGTAGCCCCTTGCACTTGGTCTCCCACCATCTCAGCAAACCCTGTTGCTGAAGGCCTGGGCTTGCCTCCCGGGGCTGGAGGCCTGAGGTGAGTGGGAAGAGCAGAGCCTGCGTCCCGCCCCGCGCTGCTCTGCTGTCACTGTCTGTGGGTCAGTGCACCCATCCTGACCTTCCCGAGCCACTTTCTCCTCTGTAAAAAGGACTTTCTGAGTGAGCACGTGGTTCTTGGGCTTGGCTGTGTCGACGAGTCGCTTGGGCCAGCTGGATCAGCCGCTGGGGTGGGACCCCGAAACCTGTCCTGGGGACAGGTTTGCACAAAGATGCTGTCAACCCTGGGGACCCAGGCCAGATGGAAGGGATTAAAACCAAGGCCTTGCAGCCAGGCTTTGTGGGGTCAAATCCAACCTGCACTGTCCCTTTTATGTTTATGCGACTTGGGCCTCAGTTTCCCCGTCTGTAAAGGAGGACGGGCGATAGGAGATCCTCAGACTGATGCGAGAATTAAGAGCGTGAGTATCTTTATCGCTTGTGACCTCTAGGGAAGGAAGGGCTTTCCTGGGAGGCCAGGCAGTGCAGTTCCCAGAAGAGCCACACGGTGGCGCCCCGGCGCAGCTCTCGGGTCGGCGCGGCCGCGGCAGGCCGAGTGGGCGGTGCCTCCCCTTCCCGCGGGGACCGGAGGCCCGCAGGGGCGGGGCCCGCAGCGACGCAGGCCCAGCCTCCTGGGGGCGGGGCCAGGCCGGGAGGGCGCCGACTCCGGCGGGCCCAGGCGAGGGTGGGCTGTGGGGTCCGCCGGCCCCTCGGGTGCGGGTGGGCAGGCGGGCGTCTTCATGCCCACGTCGCAGGGGGGACCGCGAGGCGCGGCAGCGGGTGGGGCCCTCGAGGGACAGCCACGCAGGCGGGCGTGCCGAGACCGCGACCTCTCGGCGATGGGCTGGGCCTGGCGGTGGGGCGCTGGCCGGTCCGGGGGAGCTTCGGCAAGAAAAGCCCCGCGGTGGAGAAGCACCCTGAGAGCCGGACAGGGGGGCAGGCGGCTCCCTCCCGCCCGGGAGCGCTGCGGGGGGGGCCGTTCGGGGCGGAGCTGCTCTAACGCTTAGCTTGCTCTTGGCCGAACTGAAGCCAGCACCAGGGCCCTGCCGCATGGGGGTCCGGGAAGCTGGTGATGATGAGGGGACCTCCCGGGTGGCCCGTGGCCAAGGTCAGGCTGGTGGTTGGACCCGAGAGCCTTGGCCTGCCTGCGCTGGGGCTGAGAAGCCTGGCGCAGCTGTGGGAGGTGGGAGGTTTTCTTCCTCTCTGCCGTGCTCACTAGGACAAGAGGCCGGCTCTGGAGTCACCTAGTGGCCCTGCTGGGCCTCAGCGGCCGCCAACGTGAGTGAACAGAGGGCCACAATTAGCTGCCCCCCCACCCCAAGGCAGGTTCTGGATGGAGCTTGGCCCCTCCTGATTGTCTTGGCCAGTCAGGCATGGTGTCCTTTATGGTGGCCCAGAGTTGGGTAGGGCCACCCCGGGTCAGCCTCACGAACAGTATGGGTGTGTGTTTCCTGCATGATTAATGAGAGAGAGCACGGCCGCCTGGAGGGGACCTCAGGACCGGAGCAGGAGGGGGCTCAGGCCAGTGGCTCTTCCCACGTTTCCTCCCCTCTGCAAGGACGTTTGCTCTCCTCTGGGGCAAGAAGCCTGCCTCTTCAGCTGACTTCCTGATGAATGTGGGACCCAAAGGAGGCTCTCACCCCCCTGGGGCAGATGAGTTCTAAATCCACATGTCTGCCCCGAAGTCATCCCGGGCTCCAGACAGCCGTGGGCATCTCCGCCTGGACCTCTAAATATAACCCGAGCTTGGGGGAGGGGCAGACACTGGGGGTATTTCTGGCAGGGAAGGGAGACTTATTGCCCGAGGGCCATTTCCCTGAATCAGGGCTGGGGTGGGCACACGCGGGGTCAAGGCCCTTCCCTGGCCTGGAGCTTGAGGAACATTTGTTTCTCCCAGAACACGGCTTCCCCTGCACTTCCTGTCCTTGCTTGAGGAAACCATGGTCACCCCCCTGGTGTTGCCCACCTTAGGTAGTCCCTGCTGGTGGGCAGGACCCTGGGCCGGCCAGGCAGAGTAGAGTCATGGCTGCCACGAGGTAGCCGGGGGCGTGTGCCGGTCCCTGCGGGGCGCCCCAGAGCCCCAACCCACTGGCAGCCCCCACCCTACTGTACTGAGCTCTCAACCCTGACCTGGAGGGTGGTCCTTGGGCCTCAGGACGGTGAGGCCAGGCAGGAGCAAGGGGGACACCGGGGCCTTCTGTGGGGGCGCCTGGCCTCCCAGGTGGGGTGTGGAGGGTCCCAGGGTCAACGCTGTCCAGACAAGGGCAAAGGACTAGACTCCTCTTCCTGCTCCCCCTCCTTGGGCCCAGCTTTTGGGGACAGAGCGGGACGATGCCAGCAACTCGGCCAGGGCTCCTCTAACCCGGGCCCAAGGGGAGAGCCCTTATCTGAGGCCCTTGGTGGCCCTGGGACCCTGGGTGAGGAGGAGTGACGCAGATGACACCTCCAGCTCACGCCGCCGCGGAGCTCTGAGCCCGCTGCGCTGTAACCCTGCCCCTAGGAGGCGGGGCCTCACCCTTCCTGTGGGGGGCCTCACCCCTGCTGTGAGCCCCAGAGCCTCTCCAGCAGCTCCACATCCCCGCAGCCACTCCCACCCCTCGCACTCCCCAAATGAGGGCTGCTCCTTGGCCGCCACCCAGAGGTGAGGATGTTGCCCCCAACGAGCCAAGAGTGGCCCCCACCCTCACACCCAGGAACGCCTCCTGCTGCTGGACCCCCCTCTGAGCTTCTCTGTGGGGCTCCTCCAAGCCCCCCCCCCAGGCGGCCACCAGCCTCAGGCTCCCCCGGGCTGGACAGGGGCCCCCGGGTGCGGGAAAGCAGCTGCCAGAGCCACACCGCACGTGTGTGTGTCTGCTTGTGTCTCCGTATCCCTGCGTTTCTGCGGCCTCCCTGCCACGGCCTATCTGTCTCCTCTATGTGGGTCCCAGCGGCCATGCCTGCGTGTCTCAGGCTGCGACCTGAGCTGTAAGGACAGGTCTGTTGGAACCTAAGGCAGCGAGCAGACCCCGGAAGGGTCCTGAGGCCCCGCGGCACCCAGGCCCTCGCAGTGCTGCTCGCCTCACCCTCCCTCCCATGTCTGGGAGCTGAGGGCCCCTGCCCGAGCTCACACACCCAGGAGGCGCGGTCCCCCCAGTGTGGACATACGCTGTCCTTCCTCATGTCATGGCCACTGAGGGCCCAGGCGAGGCTCTGTGTTCGAAACTTTCCTGCCTCTCTTTTGTGGGGGGCACAAGGCCCAGGAAGACAGGATCTCCAGCAGGGAGGAGTTCCTGGGGCCCCTGAGACCAGCAGGTGTCCATGTGAATCTGGGGTGAACAGGTGAGCAGGCAGGAAGCGGACCTCCTCCCTGACCCCAGCATGCTGGGGCGCCCCCCGCTTTGATCAGGCCAGCCCTGACCCTCCTTTCCTCCAGCGCCCTCCTTGCAGCAGCAGGGCTGGCTGGCTGCAGTGGGAGGGGGGGAATGTTGCCCTCCCTTGCGACCTGGACGTGAGGCCGGGCCTGGAAGGGGCCTTGCTCAGAGCTGGCCCCACTGTAGTCCAATAAATGTGTTTACACTCCCCACACACACACATACGTGCTCACACTCCCCCCCCCACTCCCCTGCACGCATACACGCGCTCCCACACATAGATGTGCACACGCCCGTGCTCACTTGGCCCGTGCCCACCCACATGCATTGTCACACAAGTGTTCACCAGTGCACACACAGCCACACGTTTGCACACGCGTGCCATGGCCCATGGCTGCTGTGGTGACCTCAGGAGCAGAGGAATCGAGTTGTTTTTTTCCCCGACACATGTTCCCACAATAAAAAAACAACCAACAGGAAAGTGCCTGGGGTCGGGGACAGGAAGGGGAAGTGGCCTGCACGAAGGGAGCCGGCTCTAGCGGGGGGACACGGGGTGGCCTGTTTGGGTGGGACTCGGGGGCCGGACAGGCTGCTGGCCACGGGGTGGGGAGGTAGAGGGCCCCTCCAGGGCGTCTGGGCCCTGGGGCTCATCCCACCGCAGCCAGCCTCCCAATTTTGGATGAGAAGCCGAGGCTGGGGTGGGCTTGTCCCGGTCTCCAAGGAGGGCTGGCAGAGTGGCGTTCGGCCCCGGGTGCTCTGACCCTCCGCACATCCTGGCCGCGGTCCTGCGGCGGCCCCAGCAGCGGTGGGGGTGAGGGAGGTCCTCGGTCTGGGATGCCAGGTGGCTTGGCGGGATCCTTTCTGTGGCACCACCAAGTGTGTCCGGCCCTGGGCACACCCCAGCCCCCCTGGACTGGGCTACTGGCAGTCAGCGGACACCCACAGGTGCATTCCCCATGTGTTCCTCTGTCCACCCCACTCGTGCCGGGTTGCCCAGAGCAGGTGCTGCAGGAGACGAGGGCTGAGCGTGGCCCCCTGGGACCAGGCACACCTCTCGCCAGGGACTCTGAAGTTCTTCCTGCCCTCAGCCTGGCCCAGGGCCAGGTACACAGGAGGTGCTCCTACATGCTCCCCAGATGCAGAGGCAGAGGTGCAGAAAGGGGCCATGACATCCTGGGCCACCCCAGGAGCGGGTCTGATCCCGCCCAAGGGCTGAGTGGAGGGCTTGGCGGGTGGGCTCCGGTGCCCCTTGCTGGTCCCGCACCTCCCTGGGGATGAAGCTGCCCCTTGCAGAGAATGGCCACACTGTTGCTGGGCTTCACCTCAGGTAATCCTCTAAACCTAGCAGGTGAGCTCCGCCCCCTGTGCAGGTGAGGACACCCTCGACCTGCATCCGGTTTCTACTCACTCCCAGAGCTGCCCCGAATGGGATCTGGTGGTGGGAGGGGGGAGGGCACTGCCTCAGGTGGAGGGAGGGGGCCGTGGGCTTCCAGAGACAGCCCCAGCCTTGCTTTGTCTCTCTCTCTCTCTCTCTTTTTTCTTTTCTCACTTAAAAATCTCAGGAGGGACCCACGGCAACCAACAGTCCTTGTTTGACTATGATTGAGGGTTCCCTGGAGACAGGCAGGACTTCCGGGGCCGAAACAGGGCAAAGCCCATGGAAACCAGGACAAGTTGGTCCCTCTAGAGGGGCCCCAAAGGCATTGAACCAACTCAATCTGATGCTTGAACTCCCTCCCCTGTGTCCTCTTGCAGTGGTTGTCCAGCCCTGTTTACATACCTCCAGGGATGGTGAGCTCATTATCATACAACAAGAGCCAACCAAGAGGTGCGCAAAACCAGAGCCAGGCACTGACCACAGTGAGGGCACATTGTGCAGCAGAATGCAGGGGCCCCTGGCCCACCTTCAAGGACAGTTAGACAAGGAGGAGGAGAAGGGGGAGGAGGACAGGGAATTCCTGACCAAGGGAACAGCACAGGCAGAGGCCAGGAGGCCTGGAACCACCTTACAGGGATTGACTTCCTATGCTGTTATGTCTGACAGCTAGTGTGACTCTGCAGGTCTCCCCGACCCCATCTCCAAAAGGCAGTTCCTTGGGAACATGGTGGCCTGGGCCCTCCTGTGTTCATCCCCCAGGTGTCTGAGCTGGGAAAGGCCTCAGTGTCTTTGAAGGGCTGCTGTATGCCTCTGATGCTGTTCTACTCCCCTCTCATTTTTCTGAGGCTCATGGACCCTTGAGCACCAGCATCTGCCCCCTCTTCCAAGAAGCCTCCCCTGACTTCCCTAGCCCTGCTGCCTCCCCTTCCACAAGTACCAGCCTCCTCTCCTTGGGATGATCATGACCTCCAGCCCCTGCCAGGGATGCCTGGCCGTCTCCAGTTCTTATCTTTGCACCTGCTGTTCTCTTCCTGGAACGCCCTCTCTTTCCCCGAAAAAGCTTTCGTATTCTTCAAAGACATAACTCGAAGGTCAGCTCTTCCAGGAAGCCCTCCCTATCTAATTGGGGTTGATTACCAGCTTCTCTCCTCTTTAAGCTACTTCCCTCCTTCTGTGCCCTGCATGCAGAACCAGGTAGACCTTGAGCCCTGAGGGGACCCAGGGATGCCCAGCCCAAGGGTGATGTCTCTGGGAGGGGAGCTCAAAGCCCTTCACTTGCCTCATTGTCCTCGTCTCTGGCCCAGGCCTTTGTGGGGACCCAGGAGAAGGCCTGGGCTACCTCTTAGGCAAGCACACAGCAAGTGCATACTAAGCGCTTGCTGAGAGGTTTCCTCCCAACCAGTATTTCCTGAGTCCCCACTCTGTGCCCGACACTGGGTCACGTGGCTCCCCAGGGAGGTCACCTCCATCCCCCTCCGGCACCCCCAGCACACAAGGAGCAGTTGGCACTCAGGAGGTGCCCAGGAGTGGCTGCTTTGGGTCTGCCAGACAGAGGCGAGGGCCATGCCTTCCCGTAACCTTGGAGACAGACAGTCGGGCTCCAGAGTCCGGCTCTGGTCACACCCCTCCCTGGCCGGGTGGCCTTGGGTGGGTCATGGCTGCTCCGGAGAGCCGAGTGAGAGGCCACGTGTGGCAGCACCAGGCACGGGCTCAGTGGGCGGCATCACTCTTTTTCTACAATGGCCATAAAAGCCCCTCACCGGCAGTGTGGATTCCTTCCCAGAGAGTGACTCAGGCACTCTGGGGTCTCCAGGGCTGGGCCTGGGGTCTTGGGGACTGACCAAGTACCCAGGGGTGCAACAGTTTCTCAGGCAACATTCCGAGGCTGCCCGGGAGAGGCCCAGGGCAGGGGAGGGCAGGGCCCAGATTTATCCACCAATCGGGCGGGCTCCCGGCTCGGAAGCCTGTTCTTATCTGCCCAGCCCAGCATGGGGGGTGAGGGGGGGCCGCTGGGCCAACTGGGGCGGGACGCTGCCTGGGGACTGGACACGGAGCAGGCCCGGCAGCCCCAAGCCCCACCAGGTGGGTGACAGCCACTGACGGCTCTCAGCGTCCCTGCAGGCTGGTGGCCGGCTGCCCGCCCATCTCCTGCACCATGTCGGACGGCGAGGGCCCCTCGGCCGGTGAGTGGCAGTGCTATATTTACCTACCACGGCTCTGGTTGCAGGGCCAATGCTGCTGGGCGCCGAGGGCACTGGGCGCCCCCACCCCAGGCTGCAGGCAGCTGTGGGGCCGGACCCCCTTCCTCCTAGCCTGATGCCTGGGATGGGCGGGGGTGGGGGGTTGCTGCGCTCCTGGAAGGGGAACTGGCCTTTCAGAGCTAAGTTCTGCTGCACCACGGGCTTCCCGGTGGGGCCGGAGCAGGAAGCTGTGCCCGCTGCGAACCCCTCCCGCTGCTAGCCAGGGAGTCGGGGGCTGCCCCACGGTGCCGCGGGCGCCGGACTGTGCCTGGGAGCCACCGGCCCCTGGAACCGCGTGCAAACGAGTCTGTGTGAACATGTGTCTGGTGGGGGGGCCTCCAGCTTCCGTCTGATTCCCCAAAGATCGGAGACCTCTGGGAAGTTCGGAGGCCCGGGTCTGCCTGCACGAGACAGACCCTCCAGGAGTCCCCAAATCCCCTAGGTTGGAAATGGCCCGGGACACAAGGACAGAGGGCCAGTCAGATACTGTGGTCTGCACACCGACCCTCTGCCCTCCCCAGGGGACTGGCTGCCCGTGCGGCTGGCCGGCCGCCCTCGGCTCCCTCCAGCTGAAGGCAGGCTCTGAGATGGACATCCCTCTGAGCCGGCCGTAGTGGGACCAGGGCTGCAGACAGCCTACGCCAGGCGGCCCGGGTTCAAATCCCCAATTCTCTCACTTCTAGATTGGGTGACTGACCTGGGGCAAGGAGCTTCCCTGCTCTGAAGCTCCGTATCCCCAAGGGAAAAACAAGGCAGCGCCAACCCTCCCTGCAGTGGCCTCGCGGAAGCAGCAGGTGGAGAGCCCCGGGCAGGAGCCTGTGTCTCGCGGTCTGGCCGCTCCAGCCGCACCTGCACGTCTAAGCCTAAGCTCCTGCACATCTGTGGCCCCTGGAGTCCTTATCTGTCCCGCAACGCCACGTGGGGACATGCCCAGACAGGTCAGGCCAGCCTGGGGGTCCTGGACTGGTTGTGATGGACGGCGGTGTGGTCCTCCCGGCATGGTGTCTGGTAGACAGTCCTGGCGCCTGGGCCGGGCCAAATCAGATTTGGAACAGAGAGAGAGAGAGTGCGTGTGTGTTGGGGAGGGGGACACCGACAAAACTGGCCTGACCTCACCCTCTTCCGCCAGGCATCAGGGGTGCTGGCTGCCAAGAATTGTCCGCCGAGGAGCCGGTATGTGGGGGCGGGTGGGGGGGGCAGACGGGCCCTTTCTGGCTGGCTCTGCCAGCACCTGACACAAACCCGGAATAGCTCTCTCCTTCCACCGGGGACACGGCCCTGCTTTTAGCAGCTTGTAAAACCACCCGCACAGAGAAGGGTATTTCAGGAAGGCCAGAACAATATTTAGCCTGCTGGGCCGATGGAACGGGCACCGAGCGTGTGCGTGTGCATGTGTGCGTGCGTGCGTGCGTGTGTGTGTGTGTGTGTCCAGGAGGCTAGAGGAGACACGGCCTTTATGCCCCTGTACAGTGTAGGAGAGGGTCATCTGGGCTGGGGCCGGCAGGCGCGGTGGTGGCTGTGCCCACCCTGGCCGGGCGGGTCACCCTGGGCGAGCGTGGGCCTTGGCTTCCTGTAGAGCACTGTGGGATGGTTCTTTTCTCTGCTGTGCTGGCCTTGCTGGGGAGTCTGGTTGGCAGTAGAGGCAACACCTGGGCGCAAGGGTGTGTGCGTGTTCGGGGGGGTCCCCTAGAGTGTGTTGTCTGAAGGTCAAGACTTTCTAGGATTCCAACCCCATGGCAGTGGTTGGGTCCAGGAGGATACTGTGAAATATTTCTACCTCTTTTCAGAAACCAGTCCCTGGGCCTCTGACTATAGCAAGAAAGTTCTCAGCTGCCCAGCCATGACCTGTGTGACCGTGGGCAGGTTACTGAAGGTCACCGGGCCTCAGTTTCCTCGTCTGTCCAGTGGGCACAATAATAGGACATTAGCTCCTCAAGTCCCAGTGAGGATTAAGTGACGAAAAGCATATAACCTGCTTGACATAACGCTCAGCTTACTGTCAGCAGGTGTAACTATTTTTACCGTCCCCTAGTAAGTGAGCTGCAGCCGAAGAGGAAAACGAAGGGGACAGACTATGTGCTGTGTCTTGTCCTGGCCACCTTGGAGATGTTGTTTGATCCCTGGAGGGTGTGCATGAACTCCATCGTACAGGTAGAGAAACTGAGGCTCAGAGAGGCGAATAGACTGGCCCCACGTTGCCCAGCTGGTACATGGCAGAGTCAGGATTCGAACCCACCTCCCCAGACCCCAACTCAGGGCCCCATCCAAGAAATCCTACCCTGCTCGTCCACGGGTGGGGGCTGGGGGGTCTTGTAGGCCCTTGTAGTTCTCATCTGAACAACAGCCCTTCTCATTTGGGACACAGCAGCTAGCTCAGGATTGTCTCCAATAATTTGGAGTCTGTGCCCAAAAAATGTGTCCAGAAAACTTCACGGGGCTGGAGCAGAGTGGCAGGCGGTCGACTCCAGGACTTGTGGCCCTGCGCCTGGACAGGGGAGCCTGGAGGCTAAGGTTACCACGAGGCAACGTCGTATTTATAGCAGGGAGCTGCCTGTCCCGGGAGCTGGCAGCCTGCCCACCGGTCCAGAGAAGGGGCTTCCCTCACAGCTGTCTGGATTCTAGGCCTGGCTCCGCCCCTGAGCGAAGCCCAGCATGGGACGGGCCCCTTTCCCATCGAGACTCAGTTCCCCCATCTGTAAAATGGGGCCCTACCATGTCCCTTGCTGGGTCTGGAGACGGTGTCTCTAAGGGCTGGTGTGGCCTGGACGGAGGGGCCGGAAGGTGCCGGCTCCAGGCACCCTGGGTCTGTTGATTGTCCCTTCCTGCCTTTGACCTCGAGGCCGGGCCCCCTCCCCTCCGGGCGGGACTCTGCAGGAAGAGAATCCAGCCTCTGCACTGGCAGAACCCACGTGTTTGGGAGGGTTTCCAGCAAAGCCGTTTTACAATTCCAAGCCCCACAGAATAGGCTGTTGTTATTCTTAGCAGAGCAAGTCCCTCCGAGCCGAGCCGGGGTTTGAATCTTGACTCTACTGCCCTGTCCCCTAGCTCTGTGACCTTGGGTGACCCTCCGAGCCGGGGTTTGAATCTTGACTCTACTGCCCTGTCCCCTAGCTCTGTGACCTTGGGTGAGTCACTTAGCCTCTCTGAGCCTCAGTGATGGGTTTCCATTCGCCTTGCTTTGGGGGGTGTGATGAGGACGTGATGAGGGCTCAGCCAACAGAGTGACTCTCTTTGTCTTTCTGCATAAACTCCCACCGAGGCCATGGCCCCTGGGTTCATGGCAGTATACAGTGGACAGACTAGCTACTGCCTGTCCCCCTGTCTTTATCCTCTCCCTCAGCTCTGCAGCTCCTGGAGCTGTTCTGAGCGATTCACCCAGGGGGCCAACAGCTCTCTGGGTCCCCCCAAAGGTCCCCATACTTGGCTCCCCAAGTATCTGTCTTTGCCTGGATACAAGGGTTTTTTCCCAAGGGCGGAGGGCCTGACATTGCAGTAAACCACCCCATATCCCACTCACTACATCCGGCATCCCCAGAGCCCAGAGAGAACCCCACTTCCTTTTCCCTCCTCGTCCCGGCCTGGGTTTGAGTCTCCTTGTTTACCAACTGGCCTCGGGGCCTGCAGCTGTGTCTACAAAGACATTTAAGCAAAACATTTTTTTTTAAACATTTTATTTATTTATTTGACAGACAGAGATCACAAGTAGGCAGAGAGGCAGGCAGAGAGTGAGAGGGGAAAGCAGGCTCCCTGCTGAGCAGAGAGCCCGATGTGGGGCTCGATCCCAGGACCCTGGGATCATGACATGAGCTGAAGGCAGAGGCTTTAACCCACTGAGCCACCCAGGCGCCCCTAAGCAAAACATTTTAATTTAGGTCCTGCTCTTGGAAAGGAAGTGTCTTCCCCCAGGAGAGGCAGGCTTGGTCCCAGGGTCTCGTCATCTCTCTAGGGTGTCCCCTCCTGTTGATGAGGGCTTCCCTCTTTCTAGACAGGTAAGTCTCTTGGGCAATAGGGAGCCAGTGAGAACACGAGCTGGGGGTACCTGGATTGCTTCAATGTTTGGGGGGCAGGGACCAGAATCTGGAGGCCAAGAGGCCCAGAAGGAGGCTGGCAAGGATGGTCCTGGGGAGAGAGGCTGAGGCTGACTCAGGAGGGGAGGGATGGGGGAGTAGGGGACTTAGCAACTGGGTGTGGGGGCAGGGAGGCTGCCTCCCCCATCACGGAGGTCCAGAGGACAGATGCTCATCTCCAGGGGACTGGGGGTGACCTGGCAAGGGCCCAGAGCTGGTCTGTAAAAGCACATGGGGGTCAAAATAAAAGACAGAAACTGGAGGCCAAGGGGCGTCTGGGTGGCTCAGTTGGTTAAGCATCCGCCGACTCTTGGTTTCGACTCAGGTCATGATCTTGTGGTTGTGGAATTGAGCCCTGCCTTGGGCTCCGCGCTCAGTGTAGAGTCTGCTTCAGATTCTCTCTCCCTGTCCCCCGAGGGCTCTCCCTTAAATAAATAAATAAAATCTTAAGAAAAAGATAAGGAAACTGGTGGCTGAGATGAGTTAGCGATACCCATTGTCATCCAATTCTGATTTCAAATCTTTGCATTCGTCAACACAGACCCTTTGTTTTTTACTGACTATAGGGGCTGGGATAGACTCAGTGTGTGCTGGAAAAAAAAAAAAAAAAACAAGACAGATAAATCCCAGTGGCTTAAAGCAACAAAGGTGTATTTCCCGTTCGTGCAAAGTCCTTTGCAGATCTGGGTAACTGCCGGGTGGGTTGCCTAAGCGGGAGTTCAGCCTGACGCCTCCATACGGACCCACGCTTTCTGGGTTATGAGGCCCGGCAGACAGACAGAGACACCGCACTGACAAATGCTCCCGTGCCCGAGTCGCCCGTCCTGCCACGGCGGGCATTTCATTGGCTCGAGTGAGTCACATGGCCACACCTAATGGCCAGAGGTGGGGGTACTGCTCTCCATTTGTGAACAGCAGTCATATCGGCCACCCCATGGACTTTTGTCCCCAACTGACTTTAAAACAAACAAACAAAAAAAGCAATCCATTTTAATTATGAAATGTTGGGAGCGTATCGGCGGAGCTGCGGTCCTTAAGCATCTGAAATGCAAATTATGAATCGTTCCACCATGCAAGTCACAAAGCAAGGGACAAGATTTTTCAAAACGTGTTCTTTCCCACCGATTTGAATTTGCATTTAAAAGCACAGACATAAGCGTCTGAGCGATTGTGTCACCACGCCAGCCAGGAAAAGCATAACCAAGAGAAACATGAGCCGTTAATTGCCGCGAAGCTCCATTGATTCATTATTTGCTCACGCACCGGAGGGGGTGCTGGCGGGACAGCTCCCGAGCCCCCTCGGCCACCACGGTCCCCGGATGAAGAAACGGGGTCTGAGCTCAGGGGAAATGATGGTGGGAATGGATGGGAAGGTGAATGAAGGGTCCGTGTGCCATCTCCCTGAAGCAGACGCTATTTCCTTAATCCCGCGCCACCGCACCACGCAGAGGCTCGCCATCCGTTTGACGAGTAGTCGCATGAACGAAACGAGCGTAACCGGAGGGCTGTGGCCATGAACGCCGCGCGTCGTTTGTATGAGATGAGACTTGGCTTCAAAACGTTTGCAAATACTAGAGGTTGTCTCTAAGCCTTTCCGTAAGGGTTGATGACGTCAACTGAATAGCTAGAAATAAAGCTGGAATTTAAAACATTAATATTAGTAATTAAATATAATTTTTTATTCATCGATTAATATCGATTACTATTATAGTAATTAAAATAAATTAAATATTAATTGCATTGCTAAAGCTGGGATGGTAGGACTCCCTGCTGGGGATCAGATTCCCCTGCAGCCCAGGCGACCCACAGTCCAACCTCTAAGCCAGACTGTTTAGAGAACTCTCGCCCCAGTTTAAACACATCTTCTAGGGTTCCGCCTGATTTATTTCAGATGGAAAAATGTGTCAAAGCATGGTGCAGTTGCAGAAAACACTCTCCCTTCTGCTTTTCTCTGGAGGGGCCCATGGTCTCAGTGGACCACCTGACTTGGTGGTGCTTATCAGGCTTGTCCTGTGTGCACGGGTCCCGCCAGGCCCTGCCACGTGAGGGGAGAGCTGGGGCCCTGGTCCGGGGAGGCCCCTAGGGGGCAGCTGGCCAGGGGACTTGTGCTCAGGTCCCTCTGAGTCCCCAGTGGTGCTCAGGCTGCAGGCTCCAGGCAGCGTCCTGGGGTCCACCCCGGCACCGTAACTTCTGGTTTTGGGGAGCGGCGTTATTGAGCGGTAATGACTCCATTCCCAGGGTTGTGCCACTGCGCTCACATAGCCCGCTTGGGAACATTTTAATCACCTCGGGAAGAAACCCCCACCCCTTTGCAGTCATTCCCAGCGCCCCAGCCACTCCTGTCTCTGTCTCCGCGGATTCGCCGTTGTGGCCATTTCATTCACACACAGAGAATAGTGCAGCGCGTGGCCTTTTTCCTCGTGGGATGTTTTTAGTCTGTTCCCCCTGCCGTCTGCAGCCGTGCTTCATTCGTCTTGTGGCCAAATGCCCTCCGTCGTGTGGAGAGACCTCACGTGACTTATCCAGTCACCAGGTGATGGACGTTCAGGCTGTTTCTACGTTTCGGCTGTGATGACCAACGCTACCGCGGACACTAGAGCGTGACTCCGGACAGATGTCTTCACCTCTCTCGGGCGTCTGCCTCCAAGAGGGCTTGCTGGACTGGAGGGTGGCTCCATGGCACCTTCTGAGGACCCCTGGACCGTCTTCCGCAGCAACGGCACCCCAGGGGTGCACGAGGGCTCCCCTTTCTGCACATCCTCACCGATGCTGCTCGTTACCTGTTTGATTCCGGCCACCTGAGCGGGTGGGCGTCTCACCGTGGTGTTGATTGGCCTTTCCCTAGCGACTGGTGGTGCTGACTGTGCTGGTCTTTTCCTGTGCTCCTTGGCATCACCCCCTTGGCTCTGAGACCGTAAGCCTCAATGTCCTCATCTGTAAAATGGGGACCAGGACCGTGCTCGCATCCCAGGCCGTGGTGAGGATTCAGTGAGATCATTCCAGGGTCTTGGCCCAGAGCAGCCGCCCAGCAAATGTTTCCTGCCCAAAGCTGCGGTCTGGGCTTACAGGGCCTCCCCTGAAGGCTGGTGGGAGGGAGGGAGTCGGAGAAAGCTAGAAAACTGGAAGTTTCTGCAGGTTCCAAACCCATTTAGGAGAAGGACAAACCTCAGCAGAGAAGGCGGTGACTGACACGGGTCCAGCCCTGGTGATTTCTTCCCCAGTTGCTGGTCTGGGCCGGCCAAGTGAGCCAGCCACGTCTGTACAACCCAGATGAGGCAGGTGTCCAGACCGCAGGCTCGGGGAAGATAAGCCTGCCGGCCATTCGGGTTTCCGGCTAGGGACACCTGCAAGGTTTCTTATCTTGTCTGGCCTCCTCCCCTTGACTACTCTCCAGGCTGGTCACGTTGCCCTTCCTGGACTTGCAAGCCTCCGTCTGTCCATGGAGAGCTCTGGAAATAGGCCAGGAGCATCCTCGCACGAGCTTGGGCAGGAGCCTGGGGCCTGGCGGCGGTGCTGATGGGATGGTCAACCTGATTGTGTGGCCGTAACCTGAGCCGGGAGCTGGGCGGGAGGTGAGGGAACACAATCACCTCATCACAGCAGAAAGCAAACCCGGCTCCAGATAGCAAGCTCATTAGGCTGCCCTGGGGGAACAATTCCAGTTCTGTTCTGGGCCCAGTGGGAGAGAGGCAGAGTTCACTCCGACGGCCCTGGGGCAGCTTGCCGTCCTGGGTCGTACCCCAAGGGGACTCCAAGCTCTGGGGCTGGGTGTGGATGCTGCCACGGTGCCCATGGCCCCCCCGGGGCAGCAGGCGAGAAGCAGGGACAGGAGTGTGGCTGGGAATCAGTGAGACTGGCATTGGCGTTCAAGCTCAGCTACCCGGTGCTGTGTGACCTTTGCAAGCCACAGAACCTCTCTGGGCCCTTGTTTGCTCGTGTGTAAAATGAAGCTGATGATACCGTATAGGGTGGCTGCCGAGCACGAATGGACTAGTGCTCATGGTCTAGGGCGGGGGGTGGGGCGGATTCTAGAGATGGGAGTGGAGGTTCGGGTCTACACACATGGCAAAGGTGCTCAGGAGGAAGCAGGGAAGGCGGGAGGTAGGCGGGAGGGAGGCGGGAGGGAGGCGGGATAGGGCTTCAGGCGAAGTGCAGCTTTATTTTGTTCGATGTCTACACACTCTAGTGTCAGCCCAGTGAAGGAGGCGACCAGGCCTTTCTTGTAGCCTCTGCCTCTATGTGTGTGTGTGGGGGGGGGGGGCGGGGGCGGTCATCAGTCTGGCTGTGGCTCTGCATTTGCTTCCCGGGGCTCCCGTGACAAATGGCCACAAACTTGGAGGCATGAAACCACAGAAATTAATTTTCTCACCATTCAGGAGGCCCAAAGCCTGCAATTAGATGCACTGGGCCAAAGTCCAGGTGTCAGGAAGGCCCCGCTCTCACGGGTGAGGATCCATCCCTGGTCTCTTGCAGGGCCCTTGACTGGAGGCCGTGTCCCTCCGTCCCTGCCTCCGCAGTCACGTTGTCCCCCTTCTCTGCATCAGATCTCTGTCTGCCACTCTCCCCTAAGTACACTCACCATGGTATTTCGGGCCATCTGGATAAATCGGGAGAGTCCCTCCCCCCACCCCCTATCCTTAATTTAATTACATCTACGAAGACCCTTTCCCCATATATGGTAACATTCCAAGGACCTAGTGAGTAGAGCTTGGCGCCTTCAGCCTTCAGCGGGCACCGACACAGATGCCCAAGGAGCTTGTGCCCTCCCAGGGCTCGGGCTGGGGACCCAGGGAAACAGCCTGAGCGGCTCAGACCCCCCCAGGGAAGAGCTCTGCGCCCCGTACCTTCCTGGCCTCTGAGCCCTGCTCTTCCCCCTCCCTCCTGAGCCACCTTTGGCCGCTGCACCAAAGCTTGCCCAGTGTCAAGGGCAGCTGTCTCGCCTTCGTTTCCGCCCCCTGTGAAGAAAGTGGTTGATGGCCTGGAGTAATCAGGGTGGGTGGGAGAGGGAGCACGGTGGGACCTGACCGCAGGAAGGAGGAGACGACACCTTTCAAAAATACACGTTTAAAAAAAAAGACTTTTTGAAACAGCAGTTTAAAAAAAAAAATAGCGAAACCTGAATAAGGAAATAAACCTGAAAATATGCGGGTGATGGATGACGTCCTCAGGGAAGCCGAGAGGGAGCGTGAGTGAGTGAGAAGGAGGCCTCTGTGGGAGGCGCACGGCAGGTGACTGCATCTGGCCGAGCCTCAGTTTCCCTGCCTGGAACTCAGGGCCCGCCTGAGGGTGGCCAGGAGCAGGAAGCAGAAGGTTGCTCAGCAGGCAAACACCTGGAGGGGGTCCTGCCTGCAAAGACGGGGTGTCGCCTCCTCCCCCGGGGAGGCTCCCCCGCCACCTGCCTTTCCCACGGGGCGCCTCTCCTCCCAGCCCTGTGGCCCGAGCTCCCTGACCCTTCAGCGGATGGGACTTCTTGGGGACTTTTCTCCACTGGAGCATGGTCTAAGCCCCTCGGCCTGGCACACACGGCTTCTCTAGGGGACCGGCCAGCTCTCCCCCACCCTCCCACCCCAAGTACAGTGAGAAGCTAGAACTCAGCACTTTCTGGGCCATTTCTCACCTTTTGGTTCCTCCTCCGGGAACACCTCCTCATCCCCAGCAAAGTCTTTCTTCCGTCCTAGCCTCTCCCTTCCTGCCCTGCCCCTACAAGATGGTGACCATTGTGAGGGTGGCATCCACATCTGAGTCCGTGCCCAGCAACTGGCACATAGTAGGTGCTCAGCAAATGGCCTCGTCATTCCCCCCATGCTGCTGGCTGCTCCTCCTGCAGCAGCCTTTACGAAGGAAGCACTAGGGTCGGGACCCGTCCGAGGCTCTTCTGTGCACCCTGTTCTCTCTCCGCCACAGTCCCACCACCAGGGCTTACCCTCACTCCCACTTTATGGACAAGAGAACTGGGACTCAGAGGGTGTGTGGATCGTCACGTGCCTAGTGTGAGGACCTCTCTTGTTCCTGCCCTGCGTCACTGGGGTTCATGGACAATCCCTTCACTCTCTGGGCCTCAATTTCCTGATGTGGGAAGTGGGGGTACTCTCCGAAGCCTTACCCCTGGAGTGGGGGGCACAAGACACTGCCACACTTGTAACATCCCCTTAATCCTGGGGCAGGGGTGTGGTCTGCAGGGGAGAGGAACACTTCTCAGCCCGGCATGCCTCCTCCCCCACCCCTGTTTCCCCCAACACTAGCATGCATGACTTCTGGGTGAGGCCAGGCCTCTTCTCCCAGCCTGGCCTGCCCGGGGTGGGGGCTCCCCGTGCTGGAGGAGAAGAGGGGAAGGGTGAGGCTCAGGGACTGCAGACCAACTCCCCGGGGCTCCCTTTGGTGGCCTGGCCTTCTCGTTTTCGAACTCTGCTTGCCCCAACTGTAAAGTTAGAGGTTCGGGGGTGGGTGGGCAGGGTTCGCACACACGAATTCACTTGTTTCTTGTTTTGAGGAGAGATGAGTCAGCTTGCCATCCTGGGGCAGAGAACGCTGGCAAAGCCATCCACCCACTGAATGGTCTGAGCAAGCCTCAGTTTCCCCACCTCTAAGGCGGGACTGGTAGCAGCTGGGCTGGGACGTGCTACATGGACCCAGCTCCCCCCCCCCCCCAGACCCCTGCAGATGGCAAGCGCCTGCCCCTCAGACACCGGCGTGGTTACAGGAGGGGACAGGTGGTCACAAGCAAAAGCTGTAAATCTAATCGGTCTTTTTAAAAACATCTAACCGCTCTTAATCCTGCTAATGGTTTCTCTTCCTTCCATGAGAAGGAGGTCCAACTGGCGGCACCGGGCCAGGGACAACAAGCCTTTGTGTTCTTTTGGGAAATCGAGACGGAGCTCAGAGAAGGACGAGTCAGGTGTTGGCGCCTTATCTCTCCTGGCAAAGCCCGAGCCTCTGGGCCGGGTCCCTGCTGGCCGCCGAAGGGAGGCGTGAATAATGGAAGGGCTGGCGCTGGGCCCCCTGCCACCAGGGCTATGTCGGGAAGCGGAGGGAGGAACCATGGGGATAGGCAGCCTCAGATGGCATCGGGCTCCTAGAGGCGCAAAGGGTCTTGAGGCTGGGCTGACACTGGCTCTGAGAGGCCAGGTATCTCTGCATTCGGGTCCCGATGAAGGCCCTGGGCTTCAAGCTCAGATTACACCGGCTGTGTGTCCTTGGGCGAGACGCCTAACCTCTCTGAGCCCTCGCCTCCTTATCTATGACATCCCCACCTACATCTTGTGATGGTTTCAAGGGCTCTAGCAGGGAGGCTGTGGGGTTCCTGGCACACAGTAGGTGCCTCACGGTGGAGTGATAGAAAAAAGCACTCAGGGCAGGGCCACTTCCCCTCCGGGGAAATGGGGGCTTTTCCTGGTCCCAGAGCTTGTAGGACTCCAATTCTGATTTGCACTGTTGTTGATCAGTGGCTCAATCCCCAGAGCCTCCTCGCCACGGGGCCGGGGTGGGAAAACTGAGACACGTCCGTTGGTCAAGCAGGGGCTGCCTGGAGGAGGTGTGCCCGAGGAAGGCAGAGGGCAGGAGCCAAGCCCCAGCCGAGAGTTGGCACAGGGGCGAAGAAACTGAGGCTCGGAGAGCTCAAGGAACCTGCCCAGGTCGCCAGCTGGTGAGGGGCCGCCCTCTCCCAGCCATTACTGTAGCGTCTTGACCCTGGGACGGCTTTCAGTGAAATGGAGCTCCGGAAGGGAATTACCCTCGGTGAGGTCACCAGGCGCCATCAGTCCAAGGGTCAGCGCCTGCCCTGAGGACCCTTCCCCGTGCTGCTGGAGATGGCACCACGGGGAGGGGTGCTGCCGGTGACCACCATCCCTCCAATTCAGGGCGGCTCTCGGTGTGGGATGTCAGGCCCAGAACACGGGCAGGAGCACGGCACCAAGGAACAGGGTCCGCGGCGAGACCCCCCACTGATAAACTGGAGAAGTCACGGGTAGCAGGTCTGGCCCCGGCCTGTGCTGCAGGGAGGTGGTGGGGAGGGCTGGCCCTCAAGGCCACTCCGTCCCCCTCCAGCATGAGTCACTGCTTGGCTCAGGGCCCAGGCAGCCGAGGGAGGCCTCTGGCCGGGGTTCCCTGAGGTTAGCAGCCTTGGTGTCCGACCACTCCTTGGTGTTCCTGGCAGGCTTCTGTTCCTTTAAGAACCTGAACTTGAGATGCTAGGATGGGTGGTGAGCTGGCTGGAGCTCAGGGGTGTTCTAAACCTCGCCTTAGAGGATCGTGGGCCTCACTTTTCAGTGCCCCAAATGTACGGCCTGGGCTTCTCAAACTTTGGTCATTACAGCCACGTGGGGTGGGGTTGCTGCCCGGAACGGTGCATTCCTGAGCCCCACCCAGGCTCCTGGGATCTGCATCTCCAGGCGTCCCCTGTGGCTCATGGTCCCGGTCTCCGGCCCCCCTTGGCACATCTGTGAGGTTCTCCACACCCTCCTCGTGTTCACGCTCTCCAGTCCTCTCACGTGCTCCTCATCGGTATGGCTCACGCCCACACTGCCCGGGACAAGTGAGCCAGACGTGCAGACACACACACACACACACACACACATACACCCAGACGGGTCACACAATTTGCAGGGCCCAGTGCTAAATGAACACACAGGCCCTGTTCAAGAATCATCAAGGATCTCGAGGCGGTGACAGCGGGATATTAAACCAAGCCTGGGGCCTCGGGTGACAGCACAGGTCACACATCAACAAGGCCAAGCCCCGCATACATGCAGGCCACACACCCTGGGGTGCTCGTGGACGAGCCTGCCCACTGCACACACACACACGCACGCACATGCACACGTGCACACACACGCATGTGCACACACACGCACGCTCACAGACACACACGCGCTCCTGTGTGGTGAGGCTTTCAAGACAGCTTTTTATTGGGCTCAGGAAGTGTGCTGGTTAATGTTTAATAAAGCAGAATCAAAGTTGAGTCACAAGTGAGCTGCTCGTAAGCAAGAAATGCCAGATGGGGTATTAGCTGAATCACTGTCTTGGGTTTCGTGAGTAACATTTTAACTAGGTTGTGACTAGTTTGGGAAAACTTCTACGCTCCCTCCCACGTCTACCCCAACATCTAAGTTAAACCGGCCCTTATTTCACGCTGCAAATGCCACAAAGCGCACCGAATAACATGTCGACTTCAGGATTTCTGCGAACAGATTTCTCTCCCAGACGAATCCAGGAGCGGGAAGGGGAGGCTCGCGTTCACAGCACCTGCTACCTGCCGGCCTGCGCACTCGGTGAGGTGGCCTTGGTCTGTCACCTGTTCATAAGCCCCGGGCTCCCCGCCTCGTGCACAATTGGGGCTTTGGAAGAGGGCGCTTAGGGCTGTACAGATGCACCTTGGAGATGCTGCGGGTTGGGCTCCAGACCGCCGCGGTACGGGGACTATAAAACGAGACAAAGGGATGTTTTTGTTCGCATGGCATAAATAAATGATCTAGGCAGTGTCCAAGAAAAACAGTGCACGTACCCTCATTAGAAAATACTCCTTTCTAAGAAATGCTGCCATGCCGAGCTTTCAGCGGGTGCTGATCACTGAGCACGGATCACCTGTTTTTCTTAAAGATTTACTTATTTATTTATTTTTGTGAGAGAGAGAGTGTGAGCGCACAGAAGCAGGGGGGAGGGGCAGAGGGAGAAGCGGACTCCCCGCTGCACAGGGAGCCTGAGACAGGCTGGGATCCCAGGACCCTGGGATCATGACCCGAGCTGAAGGCAGAGGCTTTAACCCACTGAGCCACCCAGGCAGCTGAGCCCAGATCGCCTTAACAAATACAAGAATAACAAAAAGAATAATGAAATATCGAAAGAATTATCAGACCGGGACCCAGAGACATGAAGTGAGTGAATGTGGTTGGGAAAATGGTCCCAGGAGACTTGCCCGACGCAGAATGGCCACAGCACTTCAGTTTGTAAAAATCATGGTATCTGCCAAGTGCAGCAGGACGGAGGACGCCTGTGCTCGTCAGAGCCGGGGATCGCACTGATTGTCAGATGCACGTTCTCCTCTGGACCACTGGGAAAGAGAAAACCCGCCCTTCGTACCCTGACACCAGCCGAGGCGTTGATGGGTGAACTTGCTCGGGGCTCAGAGGCGCTCACCTGTGAAAAGCGTGTCTCAGAGTGGGTGCGAGCAGGGATCAGCCTCCCAGTCCACAGATGGGGAAGACTGAGGTCCAGACAGGGTAAGAACCAGCCAGGGGGCTTGTGGGCTCCTGCTATTATGTGAACAGAGCCTTAAGAGAGCTTATTCCAGAGTTCTACCCATGACGCATGCAGCGTTGCTTTTTCCGGGCTGAGGGGAGACCTGCCTCGGTTTCCCAAAAATGCTACAGGTGCGCCCCTCTCTGTGCAGCCTGGGGGCTCAAGGGTTCCCACGGTGGAAGCTTCATTCTTGCACCTCCCCCACATTTGACCAGAGCTAGGCACAGTTGGGAGCATTTTCTTCAAAGCAAGTTTTAGAGATAATAGTAATTTTGAGGACCGAGTCCTGCTTTGAGCCCAGCCCGCGGCTTCCCATGCAATAATTCATTATGGGAGGATTTTTCAGAGACAGCCACTGGCCTTGGAAGGCGATGAGCTCATGAATATGCATGAACTCGTCCTCATAAATTATGCATTCGATAGGGAGGCTCCTGGGGAGGCCAAGGAAGGCGGGGAGTGCTTGGTCCCTACAAGCCTTGCTCACAAGCACTTCTTGTAAAGCCCAGACCCTGCGTGCCCTCCCTCCCCGTGACAATGAAATTGCGGAGTGCCGCTGGGCTCCATTCAAACATGGCACTCTGGTCTTCTAAGAATCTGGAGTTTACTTGGCTGTTGCTTCTTTAAACTGGCAAGGCTGGCGCGCCCGGAGGGGGCAGAGCAGGTGTGCCCTCACCACCCCCCCAGGGCATTTGCTTCAGAATCAGAGACCTTGATAGTCTGACTGCACAGAGTCTCCCACAGCTGAAAAGCTGACGCCCAGACGTGTGATTTACGTGTCGTTTAGATTTCAAGGGCTCGCTCGTATCCCTCTGAATGAGAGCGTACTCCGGTCCCAGTGGCCCCAGCATCCTGCGATAAGCCCTGGGCTGAGAGTCAGGGTAGGACCCAGGTGGTAGCAGGAAGGGAAGGAGGCGTCTGGGGAGAGCACAGGCACCGCCCTCCCCCAGAGCCACCCTCGGCCTCCCGGATGTGTTGCCACGCGAGCAGTGGGCACATGGGCGGTCAGGGTTCAAGGTGAGCTCTGCATGGTCTGCTCGGCTGGATGGAGGTCGCCCCTCCCCCGTGTCCGTCCCCCCCTCTTGCCCAGCTGCTGCCCCCTGGGTCCATCTTCCCCGGGGCTTTCCGGAGGCCCCTTCACGCCTTATGGGTCACACCTCAGCCACCCTTGAGGATAGTGCTGGGCGGGGGGTCGTGTTTCTCTGTCTACGTCCTTCTGGGACTGTCAGCTCCTTTTCTGCTACCCACAGCCTCTGTGTGTGGGCACGTCAGAGCCTTCCTTTCATTCCCGCCTTCCTGGTCATGGCCTAGGCCGCCGCCGGAGAGGGAAGGGCCTGTCCCGGTGAGTGGCTGGGAGGCGGCACTGCAGGTTCGGAGAGGGCTAGCGGAACACGGTCTCCAGCCCCGCAGCTGTGGGTGAAGCCCCCGGCACATTTCCCTCTCCCCTCCTTGCAGCAGGGCCAGAGGACGCCCCCCAGAACACCGAACACGCATGGACGAGAGCTATGGGCCTAGGCTGAAACCATTCCATCTTTCAAAAAATAAACTCCCAAACGTGTACAAGAAGCAAAACTTCTACGGAAAGTTAGAGACACAGAGAACAAGAAACCACTCTCACGGCGGTCCCTTAGTTTGGAGATGCCGCGTGCAGGCCTGTGGGCTTCCCTCCCTGCCACGCCTTTGCTGAGCAGGACGGTCCCCACAAGCCACCCATTAGAGGGCGTCTGCCGTCCCTTGGTCTCACCATCACGTCCTAAGTGCTTCCCACGTTGCTGTGTCGTCTCTAGAATTACTGCTTCTAATGACTGCAGAACCGAGTGCCCGGAACAATTCCCCTCTGTTTGGGCGTTACTGGGCAGGGTTTTAAAAAGTCACTGCTCAAAGGAAATGGATTTCATCCATCTACTAATTTAATTCCTCTGTCGTGTCACTAATGGAGGGCAGCTATCGACCCGTCCCTCCTCCACACGACTAGCCTCCCACGGCAGGAAACGCGCCTCCCTCCCCAGCCTCACTGTAAGGGCCTCGAAGACGGGATGGGAGCCCGCTCAACCCCCAGATGCACGCTCACAGCCCCCACTGCTCGTCTTGTCCCCACCAAGGAAGCACCTATCCTGAGCCCGACGGTCCCCACGCTGGCATCCCCACCTTCGGCTGAGCAAACCGTATCTCACTCTGTCCTTGTCTTCAGCCAGTAAGTACAGGGTCGGGGCTCAGATGCTGCCCAAGGGCCACCGATCGAAAAACACCCGACCTGGGGGAGCCACAGGCAAGCAGGGGGCCATCCAGCCCGAGGGCTGACACCTGCAGAAACCTGTGGCCAGTCAGAGAAACACCGCGCAGGTCGAACCAACTCCACGACTGAACAGATGTGGGGATGGGTCAGGAGAGGGACCCCACCCCCGGGCAGAGACCTGGACCAGCAGCGTCTTCACCGTCCCAGCAGGGCGATAATGCAACCTGTGCCTGGGATTCTTCTCAAGTGTCCTTTTGTTTCTTTTAAGATTTTGTTTATTTATTTGAGAGAGAGAAAGCATAAGAGAGAGAGAGAGCACGATCGGGAATAAGGAGGGCAGCGGGACAAGCAGACTCCCCACTGAGCAGGGAACCCGATGCGGGGCACGATCCCAGGACCCCAGGATCCTGACCTGAACCAGAGGCAGACACTCAACCGACGGAGCCGCCCAGGCACTCTAAGTGTGTTTTTAAAAAATTCATATTTAGTGTGCACACATACAGCAAAGCGAGCGCGTTGTAAGTGCTCTGCGTGGTGACTTCTCACAAAGTGAGCACAGGCCTGTGTCACCATGTACCCTGACCAAGAGACAGGATGCGACCCCCCAAGTCCCCCAGAGACCTCCTCCAGGCACTACCCCGAAAGCAAACATTTTCCGGATCACTGGGTGTTGCTTGCTTTAGACGACGTCACGCATTTGCAAGTACGAAGGCTGGGCAAGTGCGGCGGCAGCTGGAACTCACACACCTTCCGGCCGGACTGTCAGTTACTGAAAGTATTTTGGAAAACCGAGATTACCTGCTAAAGCGGAATGATACCGTCGTGATGCCTGTAGACGTCTGTGTGTGTGCGTACGTGTGTGCGAGCACGCAGGAACACACCCACGACTCCCAGGGATGGCCCCAAGAGACAGAAACACACGTATTTACTAAAAGACAAGAATGTTGGCAGCAGCAAGTTCACGAAAGCTTCAGACTGGACACAGCCTACGTGCCTGTCGACGCTAAAAATCGGTAACAAGACCAGCACATTCCCACAGGAGAGCAGCGCTCGGCCGTGAGAAGGGAAGGCCGCGCAGCCTGACCGACCACAGAAGCGAAGGGAGGCCAACCCACAGGAGGGTGAGGTTCCCTGGGCCGTTCCCGGGCTTACGGAGCTCGGGGCCGTCCCCTGTGCGCCCAACGAGCGTGGCTGTGGTCCGAGTCACTCTCCTCGTGGCCTCCCTCTAGAGCCTCCACTGAGCCGGACAGGTGTCGGACAGATTTTTGCTTTTACCGTTCACGTTCCTTCACCTCTTCGAGCCTCAGCACAGAATAAAAAACGCGTGTGGGAGGGGTGCCTGCGGGGCGGGGGCGGTGCAGCATCCGACTCCTGATCTCGGCTCCGGTCGGGTCTCGGTCTCAGGGTCGTGAGATCGAGGCCTGAGTTGGGCTCTGTGCTCAGCATGGAGTCTGCTTGTCCCCGTCCCTCTGCTCCTCTCCCCACCTGCTTGCTTGCATGCTCGCTCAGATACGTAAAATAAAATCTTTTAAAACAAAATGAGCATGGGGAGTGATGTGGACTGGCCACTCAGGGCTGTGTGGGACGCCCCTTGGCCCCGTCCGAGGGTCAGCACATCCACTCCGCTGGGCCGGGCCCGGCCAGGGGGAAGCTTTTGTTCCCAGAGGTCACTGACCGGGGAGGCCCTCCCTCCAAAGCAGGGTTTGGGTATCGGGTCTGCACTTTGCTTCTTGCTGGACTGCAGGCCAGCTCAGGGCCTTGAGCGCTTCCTCGAGGAGGAGAGGGTTTGCAGCCAGGAGGTCTGGGCGCCGGGGTGGGGGCGCCCGAGCCAGGCAGGAATCCCATGCGGGCCAGTGATTTGCAGTGCGACCTCCGACCTCCGACCTCCGGGGATGCCCTCCTCCCACCCTCCTCCCCTCTTCCTTTCCTCCTGGGCTTCTTCCTCCCCCTCCTCCCCTTCCCTCTCTCCCTCTCACTTTTTCCCTTCCTTGTCTCCATAGCCCTGCAGACAATAAAGTGCTGCTCACAGAGGCCACTGACCTGCCCCAGGTCCCATGGACAGAAAGAGCCTGGGCCAGAATTCAGCCCTAAGTGTCCTCCCTTGTGTATTCCTGCCCACCACCGGGGCTAAGGGTGGCCTTTCCCACTGGACACAAGCGAAGCTGCTCCTGCCGGGCCCTTGTTCAGAAAACCTCCGTCTGCCAGAACCCCTTCCTCTTGGTCGCTGCCCCAAAGGAGCACAAAGCCGGGGCTGCTGCCCCGTGTGTCCGCCCTAGACCGCTGGACCAGGAAAATGGCAGCCCTGGCTGCCCCCAGGTCTCGTGTGAGGCTCTGAGCAGGGGAGCCGTGCTGCCGCCGCTCTGCCCACGGAGAAAGCAGGCAGGATGAGCCTCAGCCTTGCGCCGTGGGAGGGGTGAGGCCAGATCCAGCCCCCACACAGCCAGTGGCTCTCCTGTGGGGTGCGACCTCCCAGAGGGGGCTGGGGGTGCAGGGCAGGGGTGGGGGTGGAGGGTTCACCAGGGAAGCCACAGCCCCTCTGTTGCTCTTTCTCTGTGGATGACAACCCGAAGACGTGCATCCGTGTTGCCCCTTGGCCAAGACGCTGTTGTGATCTGTATCTAAAGGCACCTGAGTACAGGCTGGTTCTTTCCAGGAAAGGGCTGCGGCAGGTGGCGGCCTGAGAGGCGTATTCTGCCCAATGAACGGTCTCTGCCCCCCAGATGCACACCCACGTGGGGCCAGAGGGGGCCCGGCCTGAACAGAGACAGAGGAGGGGCTCAGGAGCCCCTGGATGAACGCCCAGGACTCTGCAGACAGACAGAAGCGACAGGACACGCGCAGGCGTCTCTAAGAGGAGATGCACTGCCGGAATCGACTCACCTGGTTACGGAGGCTGAGAGGTCCCGCCGTCTCCAAGCTTGAGAATCAGGGAAGCCGGTGGAATAATTCAATCCAGTCCGAAGGCCTGAGCACCTGTGGCCAATAAGTCCCAGGGGGTGTGAGTCCCCGTCTGCATCCCACGGTCAGGAGCACAGGTGACCCAGGGCCGGAGCCAAGATGATGAGATGACGTCCCAGCGAGCACACTCGCCCTTCCTCCACCTTTTTGTTCTATTCAGGCCCCGAGGGGACCGGGGGGTCCCCCCACACCGAGGAGGGCGATCTTTACTCAGCTGTACATTCACATGTACTTCCCAAGACACCCGCACAGACACTCCCAGAAATAACGTTTGACCGCTGATCGGGGCAGTCCTTGGCCCAGCCCGGTCAACGTGTGAATTCACCACGACACCCACTGAGGGTGGGAGGGGGTCTGTGTCGTACAGAGGACAGCCCCCTTGGGGTGTCGCTCTCTTGGCTGGAAGGACGGACGCCTTTGGGAAGAATCCAAACTCTTCTCAAGTTACGTTCATCGACGCTAAGCCATGGAGGTCACCACGCGCAGCGGGGGACGCCCCGTGCGTGTTCAGTTCCGAGCGGTAAGCAGGAAGGAGCTTCTGCCCTGTGTGTGACGTGGGGCCCCCAGAGCCGTGCTCCCAGGAGAACCGGGTCCAGAGCGGGGACAGCAGGGCAAGGAAGGAAAGAGACCAAAGGATGCGGAACTGCCTCCCTCGGGGGGCTCTGCGTGGGAATGGCACCTCAGTCTGCCCCAAGGCCAAGGGCAGGCCCTTCGTGCTCACTCTCCGCGCAGCTGTGGGTTAAGAGCTGTGGGGTGAGAGGAGGGCGAGGGGAGAGGATGGGGGATGCGTTTCTCTTCACCTGCAGGACTGTTAAAGCTCAAATTGCTTGAGCCCAAAGCTTCTGAGTCACGGGGCGGATAATCTGCATTTCTAACAAGCTCCCAGGTGCAGCTGGTGTTAAGTACTGCATTCCTGTTTTCAAAGGCCAGAGCCCAGTGGAGCTCGGGGACTTGTAGAGGGACGGAAGGCAATGAGGGCCGTGGAGGGTCAGAGCAGGCTTCCTGGAGGGGACACCGGAGGTGCTGCTGGAAGGAAACAGCTTGGTGGCTGAGCGGAGGAAGGAAGGAGAGAGGCCCCCACCAGCCTTGCAGGCCAGGTATAGGGCAGAAAAAGCGGGACAAACTGCGCATGGCCACGGAAGCTGGCATGCCGGGTGACGTATGCACAAAAGGTTCTTGCTAGACCTCTGGCTTGGCCAGCGGGAGCTCTGTGTCAGTGTCTGGGGACACCCAAACCATGGCCTTACCCATTCCTCAACTGGCATTGTTTTCTTGTGATAAAACACACCACATTACCCGTGTTTAAGTGCACAGTTCAGGGGCGTTAAGCACATTCACACTGTGAATTCGCCACCATCATCTGTCTCCAGAACTCTCCATTCCACAAAGCAGAAACTCTGTATTCATTATTCATTAGGCACTAACTCTGCCTCGCTCCTCCCCCTGCCCATGGTAACCACTGTTCTACTTTCTGTCTCTATGAATTTGACTCCTCTAGGGACATCATATAGGTGGAATCATACAGGATTTGTCTTTTGTGACCGGTTTAGGTGACTGCCTTTTGTGATTGTCACTTAGCATTAATGTCCTCAAGGTTCATCCATGCTGTAGCAGGGATCAGAATTCCCTTACTCTCCCCACCCCCACCTTAGGGGAAGAGAAGTTTATTCTTCTCTGCAAGCCCCAAAATTTCCTTACCTTAAAAATTTTTTTTTAAATTTCAGTTCTGGAATAGTTAACAGTGTTACGTCAGTTTCAGGTGTGTAATACAGTGATTCGGCACTTCCATACGTCGCCTGGTGGTCATCACAATAGGTAGACTCTTCATTTCCATCCCCTACTTCCCCCATTCCCCACCCAGCCCCCCTCCGGTAACCACCCGTTTGCGCTCTATAGTAACGAGTCTGTTTGTGGGTTTGTCTCTCTCTCGCTCTCTTATTCCCTTGGCTCATTTGTTTTATTTCTTAAATTCCACCTGTGAGTGAGATCATACGGTATTTGTCTCTCTCTGACTTATCTCACTTAGCACAATGCTCTCTAGCTCCATCCATGTCATTGCAAATGGCAAGAGCTCATTCTTTTTCAGGGCTGAGTAATATTCCATTATAGATCAAAACACGACCTCTTTTTTATCCATTCATCAATCGATGGACACTTGGGGTGCTTCCGTAATGTGGGTGCATATATCCCTTTAAATTAGTGTTTGGGTAGAATGTCCTCGCGTATTAAGGCTGAATAATATTCCGTTTTATGGGTACACCGACTTGTTTCTCCATTCAGCTGTCCCTGGGCACTTGGGCTGCTCCCACCTGTTCGCTCTCGTGAGTAATGCTGCTGTGAAGATAGGCATGCAAATATCTGCTTTGCACTGGTTCGAGTACACAGCCAGAAGGGGGATTGCTAGATCTTATGGCAATTCTATGCGTAATTATTTTGGGGAACTGAATCAGTATTTCTTATCACCCACAGATTGACTGAGAATTTCAGGGAGGCTTAGCAACGGTGGGATGAGCCGGTCATGACGCTCTCACATTATTTAATGCTTGATTAATAGCATCATTATCTCGGACTTAAGAGCTGGGTTAGAACTCTTCACCCTTGAAACGGCATTGGACAACGTTAAATATCCCCCCAAATCCGCATCAATAATTTGTTCCACTTGGCAAGGGAAAATGTTTAAAATGCAATGAAGCTAGCAGATACCCACAAGTCTGTGTTGCCAAGCAGCAATCGTGCTCACAGACGGCCCAAGCCTTTCTTGTAAAGAGAGGAGGAGGCCGGCATCTGCACGGAGACAGCGGGTCTGTCGCTGATGGAGGCCGGCAGGGGAGCTTCTACAGGAGGCCAAGAGCAGTCCCTCGTCTTGGAGTGTGTGCTTTGAAAGCGCGGCCCATCCACTGGGAATCGCAGTTTTCCAAGGTCCTCTGGCTGGTTTTGCTGATTCATATTCCCACAATTCCTTTACCGCATAATATTTTCCCATTGCCATGGTGACCATGTGAGGAGAAGGCATAGGGAGAAACTTCAGAGTTTCCTGCTCATCTCACAGAACTGAGATCTGACTTCTGCTGGAGAGTGGGCTACATGTTTCTATTTTAAAGAGAAGAGGTAGGTTCCACCAAGTCGAGTTTTCTCGGGCTCAGAGAGAGCAGGAGTCAGGAAATGAGAACAGTGGGCAACTGGCCCTGGTTCCAGCACTTTCTGGCTGGTTCTGGCACATTCTGATTGTTGACCTTGGGCAAGGCTCTTTCCTTCTCTGAGCCTTGGTTCCTTTCTCTGTAAAATGAGATGCAGAATGGCAATTAGGGTTCTCTGTGGAATTGATCGAGAAAATGCAAGACATTTACAAATTGTAAAACTTTCTTTAAAAAAATCCCCCCAAATTCCTCAAATACAAAGCCCCTTAGTGCCGGCCAAGGTGCTGCCGCAGGTGGTTTTAACTGGCGGTGCTCTTGGCTGTGTCCCTTCCGACCGCCCCAACCCCCTCATTCACACACACACAGCAGCCTTGACCTCATCAAGGACAGGAACTTTATTGTGTCATCCCGATCCCTCCAATTTGCAGAACATATGACTTTTCCTAGTGCAGGCTTCAAGAAATACTTCCATTGAGCTCAAACTTGGATCCAGCAAGCACATGCCAAGTTCCATCTGTACCAGGCTATGGGGTCACAGACACAACTTGGGGGAGGGAGCTGAGTCACCCCATTCTGAGACCGGACTTTGATTTCATAGCAACCGTTCCTGGAGGTAGGAGACAGAGAGAAGCACACTTAACTTACAAGAGCACAGTGAAATGGAAGATTCAACCCTATTTCAGAAACGTTCCAAAGTAAAGTGGTGTGTCCTACAGCTGGGAAACTGCTTAATCACAATGCCACGTGTTATGAGAACTTCTCAGAACCTCTCCATTGGCAGAGGTGACCCAGAAAAGGGAAGGGGACATTCTGTGTGGTGTGGTGGGGTCTCAGAGAGTTTCGTAGAGCAGCTGTCCCGGCTGAGAGTGAAGGACTCAAACTGCCACATGGACCAGGCTGCCACAGAGGAAGAGATTTCATGGCACCGGGAGAGCTGTGCCCAAGGGTGCACGGGGGTCGGCTGGGATTGAAGGAGCTGTCAGTATCTCTGTGTGTCCAGAATGTAGAAGGGGAGGGAGGTGGACAGACGCAGGCAGGCCAGGAACGACTGCACGCACTACAGCACTCAAGTAACGCACACAAGGAGAATCCGAGCTCAGATCGTGTGTCCTGGGCACCGGACCGCTGGTCGAAGCGGGGAACTTCACAGTGCATTGGAAAAACCCCCGGTGTTGGTTGTGTCTTTTTGTCCCCAGTTTAGGGCTCCAGAGTGACCCAAGCTGGCTTTGGCTGGGTGTTTTGATGTGGAGTCAAGACAGCCAAGAGCAGCAGGCCCCTCCACCACTGAGGGGATCCCGCCAGAGGATCCTCTTCTGGTCCTTTCTCCGCAGACCCCACTTGGCCACCAACTTCCTTGAGAGGCATGGAAGGGAGGAGTGGTAACCCTCTCTTCTGGCAAGTCAGACCAGCAGGGATTTTGCAGCTGTGATGGGGACTCGGGGAGCTGGGGGTGTCAGTATGCAGACAGTAAGACCTGTTTTTCAGATGGTATCCTGGTCGCCTGTGCGGACAACTGACCCAGTTTAAGGTCCCCCAACGGGAAGAACCCATCCCTGAGATGCCAAGAAAAGCACTGTTCCAAAGGTCATGGCTCTGGTCCCAGGGACTCTGCCCTGGGCGCCAGGAGAAGAAGGCTCTGGAGGAGTGTGTGTAGGAGAGGGTCACTTGGGAAGTCAGAACAGAGAAGCCAGAGTCTCAACAGTGGGAGGGAAACAAGAGCCCCTCTCATTTCCGGGGGTCCCTTTCTCACCCCCAGTCACGCATTTAGAGTAGACAATCCAAACCTCCTTCGTGTATGTGGTCTGCCTGATGTCACTCTTTTGGGGGCCTCATAACCGAAGAAGGGGGAGCTCTCCACACTACCCGTCCCCCCCTTTAAGACACCAGTCTGGACCAAGGACAAGGCATATGTGTTTCAGCATCTGGACAAGTGTCGTGGTGTCCTCTAATGTACCTGCTGTTGATGCTCAGTTTTTCTGGGGACGGTACATTGGAGACACTCAGTTTAGAGGTTGAGAAAACTCCCCCCGGTCTCCACCTTCCAGAGCAGCCAGCCAAGGAGGGGCAGACAGGCAAAACACTCAAGGCCCCTTTATTTCATTACTATCCCCTTTCTCCCTTCTTGCCTGGGGATAGAAACGGGCCAGCTGGACTTGATCTAGCCCCGTCACCCTTACAGCTCATGTCCCACCCATCCCTCCTGCTCCCTGAATTCCAGTCACTGGACATCCATAAATGTCACACACAGACCTTCCTGCCTCCTTCTCTTGTGTCCACAGGGTTCTCATGACACCTGAACCCCATTGTAATGCTGTTCCCCACTTTCCTCCAAAGTGAAGAGATTGCCCTCTCTGTCTCCTTCTGGCCCTTTTCTGAAAGTCAGGGCCACTTCAAATTCCAGTTCTGACACTAGACCAGTAATTTTACCTCCCTGGGCCTCAGGTCCCTCATCTGTAAAATGGGGGTCATAAAGCACCTAGCCAAATAATGAGAATTCTGTAACCGTGTGATGTGTTGAGCATAGAGCCTGGCACCTAGCACCGAAGGAATAAACATTAAGTCCTTCCCTTTCCTACTCTTGCCTCTAGCAATTTCCACTGTGATAAGAATGATCTGTGTCTGCCTCACCCACTAGATGTTGAATTTGAAGTGTCTATGATTTAGTCCTTAGTGTTTGCCCCAGCAGTGATTTTCTGTCTTTTTTTTTTTTTTTTTTAGAAATGAGTCATAGTAAGAAATATATTTTATGTCATAACCCATATGTATAAATATCAATTAGGTCAAGATGTGTTGGGATCCTCTGTCATTACTGATTTTTTAAAAATGGTCTAACTGTTCTATAAATATCCCTCTCTCAAGAGGGATATTAAAATCTCGTATGATTGTGAAGTTATCTATTTCTCCCCTTTATTATTTTTTCAAAGAATTTTAATTTTTAAGTCATCTCTATACCCAATATGGGGCTTGAACTCACAACCCTGAGACCCAGAGTTGCACGCTCTACTGAGTGAACCGGCTGCAAGTTCCTATTTCTCCCCTTTAGAACTGTCAGTCTTACTTCATGTACTTTGAGGCTCTAGTTGGCACAGGCACCTTTATTATGGGTATGTCTTCTTTTGACTCTTTCACTGTTAGATGGTGTCTCTCTTCAACTCAAGTGATATTCTCTGTCCTGAAGCCCATTTTATCTGGTATTGATAGAGCCACTCCAACCTGGTCGTACCTACGGCTGGCATGTCGCATCCTTTCCAACCCATTTACTTTCTGTCAATGTGACTTAATATTTAAAATGGGTCTTTGGTAGACAACATATATGTTTAGCTGTGTCTCACTTCTTGTTCCATTCTAGTAACCTCTGCCTTCTGACTAGAGTGGTTGCCCATTCCCATTTAATATAACTTATTTTTTATTTCCCCTTTGTCACCTCTGTTTTTAATTTCTCTTATTCACCTTTCCTGCTCATTTTTTAAAAGATTTATTTATTTAGTTACTTATTTATGTATTTATTTAAGAGAGAGAGAGCTCGAGTGAATGGGGGATGGGGCAGAGGGAAAGAGAATCCTGAAACAGACTCCCTACAGAGTGCAGAGCCAGATGCAAGGCTCGATCCAATGACCCTGAGCTCATGACCTGAGCTGAAATCAAGCATCCAATGCTTAACCAATTAAGCCACCTGGGCACCCTTTTTGGGAATTATTTGAATATTTTGGGGAATTCCATTTTAATCTACCCATTGACTATTTAGCTACACCTCTTCGCACTCTGTCTTTTTCGTAATCATTCTGGGGATTACAACATACATCTTCATTTTTCACTTTTGCTTCAGGTTAAAATCAGGTGATTCCCATAAAATATAAGAATTTTGCACCCATTTGGTGCATGTATCCTCATTCCCATCATCCTTACACTGCCATTGCAATATGTATTATAGTTGTATCAATTATGAATTCCACAAGAAGGTGTTAAAATTTTTGCTTCAGACAGAAACAGGTAATTTTCTTTAGATTTTTATTTATTTATTTAGAGAGCAGGGGAGAGGGTGGAGGGAGAGAGAAAGAGAGTCTCAAGCAGGCTCTGCACTGAACATGGAGCCAGACACAGGACTCGAACTCATGACCTCACAGACTCACAACTCAAACTCAGTTAAGCTGAGATCTTGAGCTTAATGAAAATAGGGTCAGACACTTAACCAACTAGGCCATGTAGGCACCCCAGAAATGGATAATTTTTTAAGTAAAGAGGAAAATGGTCTTTTGTGTTTGCTATTTCTGATGCCGTTCATTCATTCGTGAAAATCTGAGATGTTCTCCTTCTTCCTTTGCCTTCAGACTGAAGAACTTCCTTTAGCGTATCTTATAGCACAGATCTGTGGGCACGAGGACCGAAGTTTCCTTTATTTTAAAATGTCTTTATTTTATCTTTATTCTTGAAGAATACTTTTGCCGGATATAGACTTCTGGGTTGATAGTATTTTTTCTTTCAACACTTTAAAGCTGTTGTTCCACTGTCCTCTGGCCTCCATGGTTTTTGATAAGATGTCCGCAGTCATTCAACGATTGATTTCCTTGTATATAACGCATGGTTTTTCTCTGTCTGCTTTCCAGCTGTTGCCTTGATCTAGTTTCCAGCAGTGTTTTGTGATGTGTCCCAGACATAGCTTTCTTTATCCTATTCAGATGTGCTGAGCCTCTTGAAATTATAATTTGTGTTTTTCTTCAAGTGTGAGAAGTTTTCAGCTATTATTTCTTCAGATAACATTTTCCACCCTGTTTTCTTCCTTTCCTCTGGAATTCTTAAACTCTGATATTGTTTTACTGTCCTTGAGGTACTGTTAATTTTATTGTCTTTATCTTCTCTCTCTCTTTCAGATTGGAAAATTTTTATTCATCCCTTTTCAAGTTTATGGATTATTTTTCCTTCTCATTCTGAGTCTAGTGAATTTTTTTCATTTCAAATACTGTGGTTTTCAGTTCTGAAATTTTCATTTGATTAATTTAAAATGTATAATTCAGAGGTTTTTAGTATGTGCACAAAATTGTACAATCATCACCACTACATAATTCTAAAACATTTCATTACTCCCAAAAGAAACCCAATATTCATTGGTAATCACTCCCATTCCCTCTTCATTCCAGATGCTGGCAACTACTAATCTACTTTCTGTCTTTATAGAAATTTCCTTTATATATATTTTCTATTATAGAAATTTCCTATAATGGAATCATAAAATATGTGGTCTTTATGTCTGGTTTCTTTCACTTAAGAATGTTTTCAAGGTTTATTCATGTGGTAGCCTGTACCACTGCTTCATTTTTTTAATGGCTGAATAATATTCCATTGCATGAATATACCACATTTTGTTAACCCACTCATCAGTTGACAGATTGGATTTTTTTCCTACTTTTTAACTATTACAAATAATGCTGCTAATTGGTTCATTTTTATATCTCTTGGTTGAGACATCCTATCTTTTCTTTATCAGAACATACTTTTCTTTTTTTTTTTTTTTAAGATTTTATTTATTTATTTGACAGACAGAGATCACAAGTAGGCAGAGAGGCAGGCAGGGAGAGAGAGGAGGAAGCAGGCTCTCCACAGAGCAGAGAGCCTGATGTGAGGCTCGATCCCAGGACCCTGAGATCATGACCTGAGCCGAAGGCAGGGGCTTTAACCCACTGAGCCACCCAGAACATCCTTTTCTTTACGTTGCTGAATATTGTTATAATAGCTGCTTCAAAGATCTTACCTAATCATTCCAATATCCGGGTCATTTTAAGGTTGGTTTCCATTGATTGACTTTTTTTTTTTTTTTTTTTTGAGAATAGGTGGCATTTTCCTGGCTCTGCATATATAGAGTAATTTTGGATTGTATTCTGGACATTATGGGTGTTCTGTTGTAGAAACTCTGGATTTGGTGATATTGTTTAGAAGAGGGTTAATGTTTTTGTTTCAGCAGGAACTAACTTGGTTAGATTCAAACACTTGTGGTGGGGGGGAGCCCAGATTTTAGTTCAAGCTTCTTTTAACATGCCACACACCTGTGTGGTTTGGAAGTCGGCCAGAAACTTGGGCAGAGTTAACACACGCAATTTTATGTATTCCTTCTCTGGCTCTCTCCATTATAGGGTTCCTCCCCGCTCTCCAGACACTCTGGTTGTCCAAGCCTCCTTCTTCTGGTTCCTCAGTCCAGAGGGACAATAGGCTTCCCCCCATCACAAATGTGCCTGCCTCCAGGGAAAAGCCACAAAAATGGAAAATTGCCCTATGTGGGTTGATTCTTATAGGATTTTTAAAAAAGATTTTATTTATTTATTTGAGTGAGAAAAAGAGAGCGAGCATGAACAGAGTGAGGGGCAGAGGGAGAAGCAGAATTCCCACTGAGCAGGGAGTCTGATGTGGGGCTAAATCCCAGGACACTGAGATCATGACCTGAGCCAAAGGCAGATGCTTAACTGACTGAGCCCCCCTCCCCAGATGCCCCTCTTCTAGGTTTTAATGTTTCTCCAAAACCTGTCTGCTTATGTTTACTCTCCAGGACCCTCAAGATGTTGTTTTTGCTATTTTGTCCATAGTTTGTTTATTTGTAGATGTTGTCTGTGGCAAGATTGGTTTGTGAGGAATTTACTCCTCCATGCAGAAGATGAAAACATATATATATGCATGTGTGTATGAATATATGTGTATATTTGAATATATTAATATATTTGAATATATATTCAAATACATATCAATTTGACTATATATTCAAATACATGTACATTTGACTATATATTTAAAACCAATGGTTTATGAATCAATACTTACCCTACTCCATGTTCACACATGATATACTCTGATATTTTCTGTTCTGCTCCATGGTATTTCATTTTAAAAAGCTGGTTTCAGGGCACCTGGCTGGCTCAGTGGGTTAAAGCCTCTGCCTTCGGCTCAGGTCATGATCTCAGGGTCCTGGGATCGAGCCCCACATAGGGCTCTCTGCTCAGCAGGGAGCCTGCTTCCCCTCTGTCTCTGCCTGCTGCTCTGCCTACTTGTGATCTCTCTCTCAGTGTCAAATAAATAAATAAAATCTTTAAAAAAAAAAAAAAAGCTGGTTTCAGTCCCTTGCTAAATTGATTTCATGAGCCAAGAGTGGGTCACGACCCAGTTTGACCCATGGTTCTCTAATGTCTGGCAGGCAAGGGGCAGGTGCTCTTACTAGAAGAGCTCATTGAACAAAATGCAAGAGGTCCCCCCTCCTCTGCCCCAGTTTTCTGAACATCCTGGGAGCAGGGTCGTCGTAATGGATGTTCTCACAGATGGGTGAACATCTGTGTCCCTGCCCCTCCCCCTCCGCCCCCACTCCCACCCTAGACCCTGCAGTGACCAAAGCCCAAAGAAAGAGTCCTCCAGGGTCCAGGCTTTGCGGCTACACCTCACTCACAGGCTTTTGCTTGCATGGCCCTGACCCCCCAAGGCAGCGACATAAGGGTGTAAACTTTTTATTTCACTAAATGAGGACATTTAAAAATAATGACCATCTACTCAAGCCATCGTTTCGTTTTAAAAAAAAAAATCGCAAAAACATCATCTAGACCATCTCAGAACAAGGCAAAGAACTGAAGTCAAGTTCATTCTGTGCATCATGGAAACGCGCTGCACATTTTCTCACTCCGTGGTGGGGTGTTTGGGGGCCTGTGATCCAGCCAGGGACACAGGAGGCCGGGGCTAGAAAGACACTGGGAGGTTTCAGAATCCACCTCCCTCTTGTATCAGGCCCAGAACGGAGTGGACATTTGCCCACGGTCCCACACCTGAAAGAGAGAAAATATTTTCCAGTTTTTCCACAGAAAATTCACCAAAATTCCTGGTAGCTCTGACTGCAGACGCGGCGCTTGCTCCCAGATCCCATCTGTGCTCCGTAGACTCCCCAGATCACTGAGCTCATTTCACTAACTGCCGCCAGTCCCCTGGGGTGGCTTCCTCTGCCCTACTTGCCACCACCCAGATACGCAGGGCCTGGTGGCAGAGAACAGAGACGGGGATGGGAAGAGGACCCCGCCAGGCCAGGTGGGTGTGCCCCCGCCCCCCCGCAGACCGGCCCTGCTCCCAGCCGCTTGGGAGGCCCAGAGCCCCATTAGTGCTTGCATAATGGATGCCTCTCGGCTTGGAAATCACCAGCCCATCTTACTTAATGACAACGAGAGAAGCGGGATGCCGGCGCTCTGCTCCTGAGGCTGGTCTCTGCCTCCTAACCCCCTTGGAGGAAGGGCGGCCGGGGGCTCACGCCGGGAGGAACTGGCCAGGTGCCTTCCTTCTGCTTCGCAAAGACTGGGTGAGCATCTTCTCCCTCCCACCCTCAGGCCGTCCTGCTGAGGGCTGGGGTACTGGGCCTCCGAACCGTGCTCGGGGCGGATGGGGTGGGCAGGAAGAGCTCGGGTCAGGGAAGAGCCCTTTGCGGGGCTAAGAGGGGCCGGGGTCGGAGGGACGGAGTGAGGCCGAGCGCCGAGCGAAGATCAGAGGGGCCTGGAGGCGAGAGGGCGGGATTCTAGGGGTGGGGGACTTTCCCTCGTCCTCAGAAAGGGTCTGGCCACCAGAGCCAGCCATGCGGGCGTGGCCAAGCACCCAGCCCTGCTCTTCGCCACATGGTCCTGGCAGGGCCCGGAGTCAGCTGATGCACCTGGTTCGGCTGTGGCGATTGTTACGATCCACGTACTTGTTACGATTCAGGACATTTCTGTACCGCTCCGTGTTTCTGGAAGGCTGCCTCTCCTCGCAGTCCTCCCCTGAGCGCACTCTTTTGTCCTGCCACCCAGCCTCCTTCCGGGGCCCCTCCGACCTCCCCATGTCCAACAAGGAAAGGGCTCCTGCCAGACACATCAGGGGCTCCGGGCCCTTGCTGCAGGCCTGGCCATACCGGGTATTGCAGAGTTTACGAAGTCCCTTGGGCCTTCTTTACGCTGGACTACTGGCTGCATGACCGCCCCCCCTATACCTTGTCTGCTCATGGGCATAAGCCAAGGATGTCAGCCTGGCTCATGAGTGACCCACAAGCTCAGGGGTAAGGAGCTGTCCTGGTGCATCTTTGGGAAGCCTTGGGTCAGGAGAAGCTGCAGAAAGAGAGGGCTGGAGGGGAGAGGGGGAGGTTGGGGGTGGGGGTGTGGGCACGTTGCCGGCATCCCCCTGAATGGTGGAGAAAGTTGAGAGCGAAAATTCTAATTGCAAATCCCACTGACAGCTTGAGTTGAAGGGAAAAGATGAGCTAAATTTAACCTAGCCAGTTAAAGAGCCAGAAATGCAATTTACTAATTAGCTTAAAATGGAAACGAGTCCAGTGACCATAAAGAGATTTTCTAGTTACAGAATACAAAAAAAAAAAAAAGAGGTTGTTCCTTTCTTCTTACTGACATGCATTTTTATATTCTAATACTGTTATATAATTAGGAACGTAGCCTGCTGGCACAGTGTTCAAGACAGGCAGAGCATCACAGCCCGCTCGTAAAGTTCCAGGAGGCTGTGTGCCCGCGGCAAATCCATTTTCTAATCACAGAGCATCGGGAGGGATCCGATCTGGGTTCTCAGGGAATGCAGAGCCCACTGGGCACTCAGGCAAGGTCCCACACCGGAGTTCCTCTCCACCACACTGGCAGGGGCTCAGAGGAGGGGGCGGGGCCTCTGGCAAGGAGGGAGGAGGGGTCCCCAGAATGGGAGGCATCTGAGATGACCCTTGAGAGAAGGTGACTGGGAAAATGCAGAGTGTATCCGCCTGTTTGGGCTGTTGTAACATGATACCACAGCCTGGGGGGCTTAGACGACAGAGATTTACTTTCTGGAAGGTGAACATGGAGGTGCTGGCAAGTCTGGTTTCTGGGGAGACTGCAGATAGCCACCTTCCCATTGCGGGCTTACATGGAGAAGAGAGAAAGCTCTGGTGTCTTCCTTTTCTCAGAAGGACACCAGTCCTGTCACAGGAGGGCCCTACCCTGTGACCTCATTTAACCTTGAGTCCCTCCTTCTCTCCAAATGCAGGCACATCAAGGGTTAGGGCTCCCATATAGGAAATTGGGGGACAAAATTCAGTCTGTAACAGGGAGCAACGAGAAGGAATAGCATGAAGTCTGAGATGGAACAGAGTGGGTGTGTATCCCGAGAATGAAGGGGTTCATGTCACAGGTGAACAGGCTGAGGCGTGGGCAGACGTGATAGACTCCGCACTGGAAAGTCTGACTTGAACCCATCACATCAGCTCCCAGGTCCGGCTTACTCTTCGGTCTCCGGGCAGTGGGGAGTCCCTGGGGACTTCTGAGCGGGGTGGCGATTGCATTCGAGCTGCATTTTAGCAGACCACCCTTGCCGTGCTCGGAGGATACATTTCCATTACCATGGGATGTACTTTGTTGAATATCTTTCTTGGACCAATTTGGGAGGCATGCCTAAAACAGGGGTCTAACTTCTGAGCCTCTGCTGTTTCCCACATAAAGGCGGTGCTGGGGTAGCAACAAAGACTTTGAACACAACATTTGTAGATTGGTCCAGAACATTATAGTCATCGCACAAAAGGTAGCATTTGGGAGAAAGCGTTCTCTTAGCAAATTTGCATGGTACAGTTTATGTTTCTACTCTTCCAACTGAAACAGATGGTTTTCCCAAACTATGGCTATCTTTTAAGAATATTTCCTGCTGCTGTAACTTGGTGCAATAAAATGTCCTTTGGGCAAAAATAAAATCTTAGCAGATAAAACAGCTGTTCATATATTAATTATGTAGAGAAGTGTGTCCTTGAGGTCCTCATAGTTAGAACTGAAAGGAGGGACGTCCTAACTGTTTTAAATAGAGAAAGTGTAAAAGCCTGTGAAATTAATTACTGCAGAATCCCAATGACGTCTAGATGAACATGTCATTATCCCATTCATCGGATATGGTTAGTTTTTAATCAGTGAATGACATCATCAAAAATGCACATAATCATGTAATTAAGGACCACATCACAGTATATGGTATATAAATGAATTCTAAGTTGTTGTCATTCATAATATTGGTCATAAATTAATCCCTCTCTTCCCAAATGGCTATGTGTTGGCCATAAATTTGTTCTCAAACTACCTTTCCTGCCAACACCTCTATTTCTTGTTGGAGTGGCCAATATATTAAAAATAGGAGCCTACACATTGATACACTATGGGGACTTTTTTTTCCTGGCAGACTTATTAGAAGGCCCTTCATGCTGGAAGCTCCAACCACTTTGTCCCAAGCCTTCCACCCGTTTTCAAGTGCACGCGTTAGAGTTCTTCAGAAACCCACCTACTATGTAAAAACGAAGTAAAAAGACACATAAATCTTTAACCTCCTTGACGTTTTTCTTATTAAAAAGTAAGGTCCTTTAAGGGCAGGAGCTGAGAGTTCACCTTCATTGCCACGGCACCTGACTTCCAGAAGAAGGTTCCCAGCAAATGTCTGTAGAATGAATACACGAGCAAACAAACAAACTAAAGAACAAATACACAAATTGAAGCTCGGGAAGTTAGATTAAAATGCACATTAGTTGTTTTTTTTTTAAGATTTTATTTATTTGTTAGAGAGAGAGAGAGAGCACAAGTAGGCAGAGCAGCAGGCAGAGGGAGAGGGAGAGGCAGGCTCTCTGCTGAGCAGAGAGCCCGATGCGGGACTCGATCCCAGGACCCCGAGATCATGACCTGAGCCGAAGGCAGAGGCTTAACCCACTGAGGCACCCAGGCGCCCAAAATGCACATTAGTTTTTAAAATTAACTTCAGTTCATTAAAGTCATAGTGCACATATTTTTAAAAACCAGGTAGATTTACATGGCTTAATACCAAAAAAAAAAAAAAAAAATAGCAGTTTGCTCCCTTCTTGCTATCCCCACACTTGAACCTCCCAGACATAACTGCTACTTCCAAATATTGTATCTCTTCCTTTTGGTATGCATTTATCTTTCTTGAAATAGCGTGGGTATCCTGATTCTTCCTGATCTTCTAGGTTCAGGAATGAAGGTTCAGGAGGGTACAGGAATCTTTTAGGTACAGGAGGATGAAGACCTAGCTCTCATTTACGTGGCTCATTACACACCCACATGTCCACACACACTCCTCACCCTCTATCCAGTGTAGTAGTCATGTCATGATTTATTAGTATTATTATTCAAGTGTGAAAAATATAGTGGTGTATTAGTTTCAGGAGTATAATGTAATGATTCAACAATTCTATGTATAAGTCAGTGTTCATCATAAGTGTATTTTTTTTAAGAGATTTTATTTCTTTATTTGACAGAGAGACAGAGAGAGAGAGCACAGGTAGGCAAAGCAGCAGGCAAAGGGAGAGGGAGAAGCAGACCCCCTGCTGAGCAGGGAGCCTGAGGTGGGGCTGGATCCCGGAACCCTGATATCATGACCTGAGCTGAAGGCAGATGCTTAAACACCTGAGCCACCCACGCGCCCCGTGATAAGTATATTCTTAATCATTGTCCCCTATTTCACCCCCACCCCCGACCATCAATTTGTTCTCTATAGTTAGAGTCTGAGTTTTTGCCTCTTTTTTCTTTCTTCATTTGTTTTGTTGCTTAAATTCCACATATGAGTAAAATCTGGTATTTTTCCTTCTCTGACTTATTTTAGCATTATACCCTCTAGACCCATCCATGTTGTTGCAAATGGCAAGATTCTGTTCTTTTTTATGGGTACATAAATACGAGAATATATCTTACCTCTTCTTCATCCATTCATCTGTTGGTGGACACCTGGGCTGTTTCCATATCTTGGCTGTTAATGAATAATGCTGCAATAACCATAGGGTCGCATATATCTTTGTGAATTAGTGTTTTTGTTTTCTCTGGGTAAATAACCAGTAGTGGAATTACTGGGTTGTATGCTAGTTCCATTTTTAATTTTTTTGCGGCATCTCCATACTGTTTTCCACAGTAATCGTGGAATTCCCACCAACAGTGCACAGTTTCCTTTTTCTCCACATCCCTGGCAACACTTGTTCTTTCTCGTGGCTTTTATTCCAGCCATTCTGACAGGTGCGAGGTGATCTCTCATCGTGGTTTGGATTTGCATTTCCCTGATGCGGAGTGATGCTGAGCATCTTTTCATGTGCCTGTTGGCCATCCATATGTCTTCTTTGGAAAAAAGTCCATTTATTTCTTCTCATTTTCTCTCTATTTTTTAATGGGATTATTTGGTTTTTTGCTTTTGAGTTGTATCGGTTCTTTATATATTTGGGATACTAACCCCTTACTGAATACATCATTTGCAAGTATCTTCTCCCATTCAATAGGTTGTCTTTTTACATTGTTGATGGTTTCCTTTGTTATGCAGAAGTTTTTATTTTGATGTAGTCCCAATAGTTGAATTTTGCTTTCATTTCCCTTGCCAGACCAGACATATTTAGAAAAATGTTCCTATGGCTGATGTCAAAGAGATTATTACCCATGTGTTCTTCTAGGAATTTTATGGTTTGGGGTCTTATATTTAGGTCTTTAATAGATTTTGGGTTTATTTTTGTGTCTGGTGTTATAAAGTGGTCCAGCTTCATTCTTTGGCTCATAGCTGTCCAGTTTTCCCAACACTTGCTGAAGAGACTTTTTCCCATTGCATGTTCTTGCCTCCTTTGTCATAGAGTAATTGACCATATAAGCATGGGTTTATTTCTGGACTCTCTATTCTGTTCCTTTGATCTATATGTCTATTTTTGTGCCAGTACCAAACATTTTTTTTTAAAGATTGATTTGTTTATTTTTGAGAGAGAAAGAGAGCAAGCACATGTGGTGATAGGGGCAGAGGAGCACAGAGCCCCACTTGGGGCTCAGTCCCATGACCCTGAGATCATGACCTGAGCAGAAATCAAGAGTTGGATGCCCAACTGCGTGAACCACCCAGGTGCCCCCCAAAACTTTTTTGATTACTACAACTTTGTTGTATATCTTGAAATCTGGAATTGTAATTCCTCCAGTTTTATTCTTTTTCAAGATGGCTTTGGCTACTTGGCATCTTTTGTGGTTCCACACAAATTTTAGGATTATTTGTTCCAGTTCTGTGCAAAGTGTTACTGGTACTTTGATAGGAGCTGGATTGAATCTGTAGATCATTTTGGGTAGTATGGGCATTTTAGCAATATTGGTTTCCCCAATCCATGAACATGGAATATCTTTCCATTTGTCTGGGTCATCTTCAATTTCTTCCATCAGTGTTTTATAGTTTTCAGAATATAGGTCTTTTACTTCCTTGGTTAAGTTTATGTCATGTCATTATTTTTTATTTGATCACTGTGTGTTTATATTATTCTAATGACAAAATGCTCCCCACGGTTAAGCCATGTAGTATATGACTGAATTTCCTTTCTTCTACTTTTTTTTTTTTTTTTTTTACTGGAATAACTAACTGTCTTTGGTTTTGCATGTATCTATCACTAAGTCATCCGCAAATACTCCAGCTTCTGTGTAAATCTCCTCTCAATAGTTTCCAGTTCCATCTTCTTGGTGTCATTTCTCCAGTACCTCTGCCCTCAGGCAGGCATCAGACTGGCTACCTAATAGCACGGCAGTTACTGTGCACAGAACAGCACATGTTTTGAGATCTCTCGTCCCATTTTCCTGGGGGTTCCTTTCACCTCTCTGCTGGATCCGATTCTCTATGGTTGTCATTGCTGTTGTTGTTTGGATCCTATGTCTTCTTCTTTCTTGGCAACTCTCTTGTTTTGCTGGACCACATCCTGCAGTAGCTTCCTGAGAATGGAGGCACACAGGAGCTAAGTTTTTGAGAGCTTGCAGGACTGAAAATATCTGGAGTCTACTCACACACCTGATCTGATGGTTTGTCTGGGCCTGTGATCATAGGTTGAAAACAAGCAGCCCTCCAAGACTTACTTTTTCCATTTCTTTATCATCAGAAGGTAATGAGTGCTGTGCATTGCTACTTGGAAATCCAAGGCTGTTCTGATTCTCGATCCTTTGTCTGAGATCCATTGTTCACCCTGGAAGCTTTCTGAATGATTTCCTTATCCCCAGTGTTCTAGAGTGTCACAGGGTAGAAACTTGGTTTTCTCTCTTTCCATTGTGTTGCACATGTAGTAGGTCCTTCCAATCTAGGAATCTCTGTCCCTTTGTCCTGAGAATTTTTCTTGAATTATTTCTTTGATGATTTCTCTTCCTCTAATTCTGTTTTTGCTTTCTGAAACTCCTGTTTTTAGACACTGAATTTTCCAATAGGATTACTAGATTTTCCCCCCTACATTCTATATTGCTTTGTCTTTTTGTGTTATTTTTTGGGGGGATTTCCTTAACTCTATTTAACCTCTTCTATGGACATCTTATTTCTGTGGTAATACTTTGATTCCCCAAAACTCTCTTTTATCATCTGACTCTACCACCTTGTCCTTATCTTGCGGCTGCAATAACTTGGATCATTGAGAATGTAGATGATTGTTTTTTTTTTTTTCTTCTGTTCTCTGTATTGTCTCTTTCCTCATATCCCCCTCCGTTTATCCTTTTATATGTTCTCAAGTCCACTGATGAGGCTTATCAACAAGGGAGACTTCCCTGTGATTTCTGACCTTCCCCACCTCCAGGTTTTTTCCTGAGTCTGTCATATTCCCTGAAGTAGGGTCTCCCATACTCTGCTCTGAAGAGCAGATACTTGGCTGCCCAGATTCCCACAGCCGAGGGTGGGAAGAAATTGGGGTGATGGCTCCTCATTCAGCCTTAGGCAATGGATTCTTTCTTCTTTTGAGGATGGTGCCCCCTGGTTTCCATTGGTGTAGAGAACCCCTCAGTTCCCCTGTTGCAGAGATTAAACCTCCAATCTTCTGCAGGGAGAAGAAGGGCATCAGGAAGGGTCTAACTGCTTCTGTCACAGTCACCTTGGGCTGTCATAACAAAACACCTTTACAAGCAGGGGGACTTACACAACAGAAATTTATTTGCTCCCAGTCCTGGAGCCTGGAAGTGCGAGATGAGGGTGCCAGCAATGCTGGTCCCTGGGGGTGGGAGGGGGCGCTTCCTGGCTGCTGATAGTGGTCTTCTCATGGTGTCCTCGCATGACGGAGATGGAGAGGGCAGTGGGTAGAGAGAGATCTTCCTCTTATAAAGCCTCCAATCCTACCAGATTAGGGCCCACCATTATGACCTCATTTGGCCCTAATTACTTCCTAGAGCCCTATCTGCACACACAGCCGCTCAGGAGGTTAGGCCTTCAGGAATTCAAGGACACACAGTTCTGTCTGCATCAGCTTCCTAAGCATACTTTGGGCCAATCCTTCTGTGCCCCTCATTTCCATAGGTGCTGGTGCTGCCCATGCTTGACTCTTTGGGGGGGGGGGACTCTGCAGTAGCAAATGGGGTGCTTCTTGGTTGCCCCACCCTTAATGGCCTCAGCTGCAGTTTGTTGGGGGGTACATGAGCCCTGACATGCCCTGTCCTGGTCCCCAGCTTGCAGTTCCATGGATGGGCTCCCCTTCTGTCCTCTCTGCCTGTCGGTATGAAGAGCTTCAGCAGAACATGCTCAGTCTACTGCCTTTCCCTGGAAAGCCACTGTTAGATCTTCTTTCCGAGGACAGTTATGTTGCCAATCAAGACCTGTTGAACAAATGCATGAAACTTCACCTTTTTGGTGGCTTTACACCCATTTTATCCTTCTCACCCTCTCTTCTTCCCAGAAGATGTACCCTCCCTCCTCCTGTCCAAGGACACTCTCCTACATTCTGTGTCCTCCAGAAGCCTGTCCCAGTAGCCGCCTCCTGCCTTCTTGAATCATCACCAACTTCCCTTCCTCTGAGTCTTTCTTCCTCCCAACAACTGCTTGCTCTTTCTCTCCTGACAATGTCCCCCCCCCCACCCATGCTGCCCCTGAGGTGGGTTTCCCTGCTCTTTTCCCCTCTTCCCTTGTGACTGCCTGATCCCAGCCACCTCCAGCCCTCAGGCCTTGCCAGTACTCAGCTGTCCAGCCTCCATGTCCCCAGTGGCATCCTCACTGCCAAAGCCATGGCCTCTTCCAGGCACCCTTCTTCCTTCCTGACAACCCACTCTGCCCCCGACTCCTTGTCTCTTAGAAGACATCCTCCCTCCGTGTCCTCTGAATCAGCAACCTGGTCTGACCAGCCCATTTCCCACCCAGCTGGGAGGCCAGCACCCAGGCCTTCACCACCTCACTGGGAAATATGCTAGGCATCCACTAGTTTGTTTTCATGACCTCAGGGTCCCCTGGTCCAGTTGACATGCCCTGCCCCATCAGCCTTCTGGAAGCACAGCCTAACTGTGTGGTGTTCAAGGGGCTTCCTACTGCCCATGGGCCAAGCCCAACCCCTTCGTAGGTAGGGGCTCCCAGACCCTCCCCAGTGGGGCCTCCAGTTTGACCTCCTCTCCCACGCTTGACTTGAACAGAGCTGGATGGCTTACCACTTCCCAGACACGCTGGGCATGCATTGCTAGCCTCTTCCCTGGATGGCTTTCCCTTGTCCTCCCACTGTCTTGTCTCCCAGGCCATCAAGACTGGAGCTCTGGGTCCATCCACCCCCGGCTCCTCTCCATCTGCCCCAGCCCACTGGGGGTGCCGTAGTCTTCATGCCTTCACGTGTCCCAAGCCCAAGCAGCAAAGACTTTCTGCATGCACATGATGGGTAAGGTGCATTTGGATCTGGGGGCTGCACCCTCCAGGATGTCCGAGGCCCTACTCTATCTTGGAATTCTTCCTTCCTGCGGGCAGCGGGCATCAGCTTTTACTCCCGAGTGAAATCTTCCCTTCCTTCCCCCTGGCTCTTATCTCATCCTCAGCTGCGGAGGGAATAGTCAAAGCACAACAGGGAGGGTCGGGGCCTGATCAGACCAGATTTTAATCTTGTCTTCACCACTCACCAGCCCCCTGACCTCAGGCCAGGCACCTGTCTCTCTGCTCACAGGGGAGTTTCCCTATGTGTAAAAAAAATTTTTTTTTGTTTTTTTGTTTAAGTTTTTATTTATTTATTTTGTAGAGAGAGTTAAGAGAGCGGGGGTGGGGGGGTGGGGGAGGAGCAGAGGGAGAGAGACAAGCAGTCTGCACGCTGGGCACAGAGCCTGTTGTGGGGCTCGACCCCATTACCCTGAGATCATGACCTGAGCCAAAATCAAGAGTCAGACACTGAGCCACCTAGGCGCCCCCCATGTGTGAAACTGGGGCAGTACTCCCTACCCCACAGGCTTGTAGCATGGGTGGAGCTGATTCACTGAGGGCAACTGGGGCGTATCCCCGACGGGCTCCTGTGTGCCTTGGTCCCCTCCTGTGTGTTTGCTGTGTTCCCATGAATATGCTCCCTCCTGGACCCTGAGACCCCCGGGGGTGCGCTGGGGCCTTATTCCCCTTTGTGTCCTCTGTTCCCGGCACACAGTAGTCCCTCAGTGTGTGCAAGGGAGTGAACCATGGTCAGCACCCTGTTTGTGATGAAGCGTGCCGTGAACAAGCCATGATTAAGAGAGGAGCTGCACTGCCTTACCAGTGATCTCTCGTCAGAAGACCCTTTAACCCTTCGTCTTCTTCAGTGGGATAGCTGGAGTCAGAAATCCAAAGGCAAATATTTTAGCAAGTTTTCCAGGACTCTTGGTTAATTACATATGAGTACCATGTGGCTAGCCCACAGAGATGTGAAAGCCCCTGCTGCGGGTGGTGGGAAGGAACCAGGCAAACCTCAGAAACAGGTCTATTTACTTGGCATTCCAGATACATATTCAGATTTCTGGCAACTTTCTTTCTTGCAACTTTGATGCCATGAGGCAGTTTAAGGTAGAACTTTCAATACACCTGTGCGAATATCAGTAATTTTTAAAACATACGAAACGGATAGATTCTAAGTCTTTCCATGCTAGCTGGGATTACCGTATAATTTGTCATCCAAACCAGAACACCCCAGAGTCCCAGGGGGCTACTGCTCATCACCCCGGGCACAGGCCCAAGTCCAGCTGCCCCACACTCCGGGATGAACAGCCGACCTAACCCTGGTGTCTCTAACTGTGGTTAGTCGGTGGTACACCAAGAACTGCCATAAAACCTCATGGGTAACACAATGGAGAGAACGAACTCAGATTCCCGAAAATGACGTCGTGCAGTGGAGCCGGTGCAATGGACATTTTGCTTGCAATCAGCGGCAACACCCGTATGACTCTAAGGCAGCCCAGACGATCACAATGCCGAGTCTCCTCAACGGAACAAAATTTTAAAAGGGGGAAATGGAATATGACTTGTAAATTTCCACTTCATTTCAGAAACTCCCAGATTCGTAAATTATTTTGATGGAGGCGAATCCTCAAGAACATTTTTGAGTGAATGACCTGAGAGGAAAAAAGCCATGGGTGTCTCAGATCATGAGGAGTTTTCGTGTCCATCCGGACTACGAGCACATTAAGTTGGAAGGCTCAGATGTTCCCGGTTCCGCTGTGCTGCTGTAGGGTAATGAGGCGGGAGAGGCCCTCCATTCGGCTGTGTGTGCGGCTTCTGCACTCGCGCGTCTCGCCGGCCCCGGCCCGGCCGGGACAGGTGCCGCACAGGTAGTCAGGTTCCTCGCACTGCAGCTGACTCACCTTTGTGAGATGGGCTTTGGATCTGCCTCCCAAACGTCAGGACGAGGCTCCCAGGGGCAAAGCCAGGGCGAGCACTATGGAGGCTCCATGCCGGCTGCTGGGGGGCTGGCGAATGATCGCGAAGGACAGTGAGAGGAACAGGGACCACAAAGGACTCTGAGAGCCGTCTGCCTATCCTGGACTTGGCTTTGTGGGTTTCTTTCTCTCCCATCGGGAGAACAGTTGCAAAACTGGAAAGAGTAAAAGAAACATCCCTGGAGGCATGGTCAAGAGCCCAAAGGTAGGTGAGAAATGACGAGGCTCCTTAGTGACGGCAAATACGTCGACAAACCACCTCGAACCTCACCAGACGGGCGTTGCAGAAAACTGGGAAGGGAAAAATGTCATAATTTCCCCCAAAGCAGAAAAAGTTGGATTCTGGAAAATACGGATGATAAATTTGATATTAATGTTGGTTCTGAGCCAAAATTTTAACAGATCTTTGAGGAGCTAGTGTGTATGACTTGGAAGGAAAGGCGGTCCCCAAGAGCCAAACCAACTTTTTTTCTCTGATTTTCACGGGGTTACCAGACTGGATTTACAAAGCACTGGTAAAGATCCTTCATGGAACACTGTGCATGACAGAGAAAAATGGGCTGGGTGAACAGTTGGGGGAATTTCTTTCTTTTTTTTAAAGATTTTATTTATTTATTTGACAGAGAGAGATCACAAGTAGGCAGAGAGGCAGGCAGAGAGCGAGAGGGGGAAGCAGCTCCTCACCGAGCAGAGAGCCCGATGCAGGGCAGGGCTCGATCCCAGGACGCTGAGATCATGACTAGAGCCGAAGGTAGAGGCTTTAACCCACTGAGCCACCCAGGCGCCCCACAGTTGAGGAATTTCATGTTGAGCTGGACAAACATGTTTAAGGTACAGATAAATAGATTACTGGAGATGCGGACTGCAGAGCTCCTCCCCCTCCTGCGGGGGGATGACTTTGTCAATTATCAGTAAAGGGTTTGGTACTGCATACTTCCTGTCGCCAGAATGCTGATGGGTTAGATGCCAGAGTTCAGAGTTTAAAGATTTGGGTTGGCTAAGAGGATGGGTGGACACCAACAACATGACATTTAACGGGGGTAAAGATAAATTGTCTTTAGATTTTTTTTTTAATCAATTAGCTCAATACAGGATGGAGAAGACACAACAGCAGTTCATTTGGAAAGGCTGATGGGTTTATCACTGGCCAGAAGTTCAACAGGAACCAACAGTATATATCCTGACTGCTCAAAAAGAAAAAAAATCCATATGGACTTTGGTCGCATTAACAGAATTATGGTATCCAGGTTGTTAAAGGGAAAGTCACGCAGGTCTGTCCTCTGAGGTTATTGTGTTCAGCTCTGGGTGCCAGGATTCAGGAGAAAAGAGCCCACTTGAGAAAGGTGGGCATCTCTTCAGACAAGGGGTTGAGAAACTATGTCATGGGATGGCCAGGGAGGAAATGGAGGGCTTCAGCCTGGAAAGCAGGAACGCTCTCTTCAAAGTCTTTGAAGCAGTTGAAAACCTATTGTGTGTCACGAGCGACTGATTTTGTCTAGCGGGTTCAATCATTCATTTCATTCATTCACTCAGCATGTGCTCAGTGCCAGCTATGCCCAGCATGAGGGATGTTTGGGGCATCTAATCTCCTGGGACAGATGGACACACACACACACACACACACACACACACACACACACACGTTGCTACAAGGCAAGGCCACTTAACATAAGGGATGGGGTTCAATCCCAGCAGATGTGGAGTGCAGTGGGCAGGATCGCTTGGCTTCAGTGGTGGCAGGCGGGGAAGGCAGGCACTCAGGGCTGGGGCATGGGCAGAGGTCCAGAGCTTTCAAGTGCATGGCATGACTGAGAGTCATGAACGGGAGCTGCCGATAGTGTGGTGCGGCAGGAGCGTGTCAGATGCCAAAGACAGCATTTGCCGCGGGAACTCAGACACACTTGAAGTCTGCGCCAAGATATCTGCACTTAATGGGGTAGGCAACGGAGAATGAAATGCCATCATTAACCCCTCTCTGGGCAAGCTAACCCTGGAGTCACAAAACAGAGCCGGGAAAACAGGACACAGGCTGTGACTGCAGCGTCTCGGAACAGACAGACTGCACCAGGACACGGGAGATGAGATTGACGGGACGAAAGCTGGATCGCTGAAGGATGCTTTGGGGAAGGTGATTTGGGATAAAAATAACCAGCCATCTTTTCAATAATTCAAGCTTTTCAGCTTTGAAATGGCCAAGGGAGCATTTGTCAGGGATGTTGTAGGGAAATACAGCGGCATTGGCAGGCAGGTGGGAGAGTTTAATGTCCTTTTCTGAGGTTAGGCATCTCTGAGTAGCTCTCGTTTGATGCAGTGACAATCTTATCATAGGAAGCGCATTTTGTACTCCAGTATCAGTAATGAGTTTCGGGATCCAGGGTAGAGCTAATCCTTGACATTGGGATTCTACAGTGACTCTGTCCGTTTGCCAGGGGGGTAGTAACCAAGTTCTACACGCTGGGGGAGGGCTGAAGCAGCAGAAATTGACTGTCTCTTTGTTCTGAAGGCTAGAAGTCCAAAATCAAGGTGAAGGCTTGGTCGCCTCCTTCTGAGGGCCACGAGGGAATGATCTGTCCCAGGTCTCTCTGCTTGGTTTGTTGACGACAGCCTTTTACCTGTGTCATCATGTTGTCTTCCTTTTGTGTGTGTCTGTGTCCTAATCCCTTTTTCGTCTGTGGACATCAGTCCCATTGGATGAGGACGCAACCTAATGCCCTCATTTTAACTTCATTACCTCTATAAAGACCTTGCCTCCGAAGAAAGTCACATTCCAAGGGCTAGAGGTTAGTCCTTCAACAAATGCATTTGGGACCGACACAGTTTAACCCATAACACTAACCGAAGGGCAGCTTTCCTTGGATCTTAGAATTTAATCAGAACCACCATGTGAGCAGGCCATTCTTCCTGCTGGGTGACCTTGGCGGTTCCTCAGCCGGTCCTGGGTCCTGATCTGGTCGAGCGGCTTCCCCTGCTCGGATTCCCTCGCTTACCCTCGGTCCGGTAGTCACGCTCTCTGGAATAATCTGAAACCCTTCCTTCTTCTACTTCTGTTTCTTAGCACTTATCACAATTCGTTATTATCTGCTTGACCATCTGCTTGACTTTGTGACCTATAGGGAGAAACACATTTTACACAACGACCCAGCACACATTCCAAGTAAAAACCAATGTTTCGAGTAAAAACTTATTCTTAGTAAGTTCAGTGTATTCTGATATTTCTTATTCCATTTCTTTTTAATTGGTTTTAAAATATGCATAAAATTTGCCATTTTAATTTGTAAGGGCACAGTTCAGTGACAGTAAGTACAATAACCCTGTTGTGTAACGAGCACCCCCCTCCATCTCCAGAACTTTCTCATCATTCCAAACTGAAACTCTGTCCTCGTTGAACACTCACTTCCTTCCCATCCCCCTCAGCCCCTCGCACCCACCATTCTACTTCTGTCTCTATGAACTTGACTCTTCTAGGGACCTCGTGTAAGTGTAATCATGTAGTATATGTCTCTTTGTGACTGGCTTCTTTCCCTTAACATAAGGTCCTCAAGGTTCATCTACATAGTAGCAGGTGTCAAAGTGTCCTTTCTTTATATCTTTTTTTAAAAAGAATTTTTTTTATTTACTTATTTGAGAGAGAGTACGCACACGAGTGGGGGGGACAGGCAGAGGGAGAGAATCGCAAGCAGACTCCGAACTGAGCCAGATGTGGGGCTTGATCTCACGACCCTGAACCAAAATCGAGAAGTCAAGAGTTAGACACTTAGCAACTAAGCCACCCAGCCGCTTTCAATTCCTTTGGGTACCGACGCAGAAGTAGACTTTCCTACTTCATTCTTTAAAGTGCACATATGACTCTTTACATCGACTACACACGGCCACCTGCAGTCTAGAAAGTACTGTGTTCTGTGGCTGTATTCCCAGCCCCAAGCACGGTGCCCGGAACTGTAGCAACTATTTCTGGAGAAATGTTGAATTAAACAATAGGTACACAAGCTACATTTCTGGGTAATTTTAAAAATTACTTCTCCACGAATAGAGGCTACAGAGCTCCTACTTTCCTTTCTCTTTTTTCACATACAGTACAATATGCTGCTATTAATGCCACTGAATGCTGTGGTTAATTTGTCCTGGAGAGTGTACGTCACTTATCACAATGACAACAGTTCTTGGTCTTGGGCCATAAATGATCTCAAAGTGACATGGAATAACAGTCTGTTAAAATGTTTGGGCACAAAAATCACACATCATTAATTAAAGCGTTCAGAGATTTTTTTTTTTGGACTTTCCCCATGGATCTTTTTCAATGCTGTGTAGATTATACCTAATTGACTTAATATGCATATCCTTGTAATTATACTAAATTTTGCTTTTTTTTTAGAGTGAGCTTTTGCCATTGTGGGAAAAACATAGCCGTTAAGTATTCTAGGTTAAGAGTGTAATAATGATCTTTATCATCTGAAAAGCAAGTGGACTGAGTTCTTTACTGTTGTTTGTAATTTTGCTCTAGCAGAAGTAAGATCTTCTACGAAAATCTCCAGCTCAATTTCTCTCCTGCCCTGCTTCTGAATTTTCTTTGTTCTTAACTCTTCTTAGCTGTGGTCCAGTAGCATTCCTTGAACACGATGTATCAAGAATATTAACATTCTTAAGAAGAGCCATGTTTTAATCATTTATTCATAATTATCCTTTCCTTTCCAATGTGAAGAATGCCGCAGTCAGCTTTCATGTCAATTATCTACTGTATTCTAATGCACAAAACTGCAAAATGGAGAGGAGGGGGTATTAGGATTGGGTTTGAAGCGGGGAGGGTGGGAAGCGAGACGACAGACATGAGCAAAGATCAAAGTGCACCTGTGATCAGGCTTGCGCTTCGAAAGCCCCTTCTCTATAGCACCCGCCTCTGACTTTATTATTTAAGATTTTATTTTTTTATTTGATAGAGATACAACGAGAGAGTGCACACAAGCAGGGGGAGTGGGAGAGGGAGAAGCAGGCTTCCCATTGAGCAGGGAGCCTGACATGGGGCTCCATCCCTGGGCCCTGGGGTCATGACTTGAGTCAAGGGCAGACGCATAATGACTGAGCCCCCCAGGTGCCCCTTGCCTCTTGCTTTAGAGACGTGGAGGTTTCATCTGTGCTGGGCAGTGGCAGGGGTGGCTTTATGTGACCCTTCTGCCTCCCCAGCCCTCTGGAGTTGGCCCGCATTTCCTTTCCCTGCCAAAGTTCTCAAATGTGCACCCACGTATGCTCTCCGTTTGATGACCAGCAGCCCGCCTCCCCTCCCCACGGCTCACCAAGATGTTCCAGGCCACCTGGCAAGCCCTCTGCTGCCGAATAGAAGGGCCCTTGCCTAGCCCCGTCTTCCTTGACCTGTCCTGCAGAGAATCCTATGAAAATGCCCACCTCTCTGCTACTCTCTGTGCTCCTAGTTTAATGAGACAATATCCTATGCGAGTTTCCTGCCTCTCTTTCCAACTCCTTTGGAATTTCTCTCCTCCCATCCCAAGGCTCTGCCCAGCTTCTGTTGACTTACCATCTTCACCTTTAGAAAGTTTTTTTTTTTTTTTAAACAATTTCTGCCCAAATCCCATTCTTTCATTGGGACGCCCTCTCCACTCTCCAAATTGCTTGGATCGTTTCTAGTGGGAAGCTTGCTGTCCTCTGTCAGTTTTCCTGCCTCTCCAGCTGTCTGTCCCATAGGAAGGTTCCTCTGGCCCATCCCTCTGACTGTGGAGGTGCTCAGGCCTCTCCCGGCCTTGGGCCTCTCCAGCTCCCGGCCCCGGCCCCCGCTGTCCAGTCTGCCCCCAGACTCATCTCTCCAATGCAGCCCCAGCAGCCGCTTGCTCTCACCTCCCTCCTCTGTCTGCCACCGGCTGCCTTCAGGTCCTCTGCAGGCCCTCGGGGCCTCTCCTACCTGGCTCGCCCCCCCCCCCCCAGTGCAATCTCATTTCCCACCTGTCTGCAATACAAGCTCTTCGTTCCTCTTAGAGCAGCCCTTTGGCTTGTCAGCAGACCCAGGATCATGAATGACGGCCTTCCCACTGTCCTCCGAGCTCTGGGCCACACTCCAACCCCCCCTGCAGCCCTTCGTGGTCCTACCTGCACTTTCCTCATCAACAGTCCCTCTTGTCCTCTGTGCCTGGTCTCCCTGACCAGGGAGAAGGTCTTCAACCTCCCTTCCGCCCACAGCTTCCACTGCCAGTGGTGGCTAACCCACATGCCAAACGTGCCACTTGCAGTGACCGAGCCCCGGCTCTGAGCCCGGTGAGGCCCGCTCGCGCTCCTGATGGTAACTTTTTACTCATGTCACCTTCGGGGTGTTCAAGCCCTACCAGTGAATACCTACGACTTGAAACCACTCGGGCATGTAGGTGAATTAGAACATGTAAGCGAATCACGTGTGGTTAAGAGGCGGAAGTGAATTGTCGCCGTCGTGGAGCAAAGAAGCACAAATGCTGGCAGTGTCTTCTGCACCCTCCCGGCCCGAGGGTCACCGGCGCACGTGTTCTCCCCATTTCCCAGCGCCCGGACTTCAGGCGAAGCGTGGTGGAGCTCCGGTCATTAATGCAGTGCGTGTGTGCGTGTGCGCGCGCGTGTGCGCGCGTGTGTGCGCGCGTGTGTGTGCGTGTGCGCGCGTGTGTGTGCGTGTGCGCGCGCGCGCGTGCTGGAAAAGTTACAGAAAGCTGGTCCGGGCGTCTCCCCCGCTCCGGAATTTCGTCGGAACTCTGTCTTCCCGGGAGAGTGCACACAGCCCCCCGCGGCTCCCCGAGCCGGCTAACAAGTGTGTAATGTGACAAATCTGTGCCGCGGGGGCCGATCGGAGGGGAAGGCGCGGAGCAGATGTCGTGGCTCCTGCCCAGGCCGCCCAGACGCTGCGGCCCGCGGGGGCTGAGCCGCGGCCCTCTCCGCCCGCGAGCAGAGCGCCGAGCGGAGCCCGCACCCGGGGCCACCGCTCCCTCGGGGCCGGGCGCGCCGCGGCGGGGGACCTGTGGGGAGAGGGGCGCGCCGCGGCGGGGGACGTGGCCCGGAGCGGAGCGGCTCCGAGCGCGAATCGCGGCCCATGTTTGGTCCTGGAGCCGCCGGCGGGCGCGGGGACGGGGCCTCCGGGGAGCGCGGGCCTCGGCGCCCGCAGGGCACGGCTCCCCCGGCCGGGGCGGCGCCCCGCTCCCTCCGCGCCCGCCCCGCCGCTCCCTTTGTCCCCGCGGCCCCCGCGGCCCGCCCTCCCGGGGGCGCCCCGGCCGTGCGAGGAGGCGGGGCCCGGCGGCGACGCCCCCGCAGGCCCCCCGCGCGCCGGCACCCCGGCGGCCCGGCGGCGCCCCCAGCTCCCGGCCCCCGGCCCCGCCCCGCCGCCCCGCCGAGGCCGCCCCCTGGCGGGCAGCGCGGGCAGCGCCGGCGTCAGGCCCGCGCGGCGGCCGCGGCGGCGGCGGCGGGCCCGGGGTTGCCATGGTAACCGGCCGCGGCCGCCGCCACAGCAGGGCCGGCCCCAGCGCCAGCGCCGGCCGCGGCTCGGCTCGGCTCAGTGTGGGGGTGAGCGGCGGCGGCGCGGCCGGGCCGGGGGAGCGGGCGCGGCCCGGCGGCCTCAGCATGGAGGACGGCTTCTCGAGCTACAGCAGCCTGTACGACACGTCCTCGCTGCTCCAGTTCTGCAACGGTGAGGGGCGGCGGCCGCGGCGGCGCGGGGCGGGGGGCGGCGGGCCGGGCCGCGGGGCGAGGCCGGGGCGGGAGGCCGCGCAAAGTTGCGGCGGAGGCGCGCGGTTCCCGCCGCCGCGGGCGCATTGTGCAGGCCCGCGGGCCGCGCCTGGCTCGCCCCCGCCGCCCGCGCCCCGCGCCCCGCGCCCGGCCCGCCGGGGACCCGCGGAGCCAGCGCACGGGGCCGGGCGGCGCGCGGGGAGGCCGGGCCGCCGCGGGCGCGGGGACGTGTTGCTCGCGGCTGCCGGACGCGGGTCCGCCCGCGAGGCTCTGCGGGAGGAGCTCGGGGAAGAAGCCCCCGGGAAGCAGGACCTCCTCGGGGACCGGCGCCGGGTCGGCGGCAGCTCGACCCTCGCGAGCCGTTCGGGCTCCTTTGGTGCAGCCGCCCCGGTGCAGCGCAGCGCGCGGGCGGAGTGAACCTGGCTGGAAAGTGCTCGCACTGTTTTGTGGACGGGATGCTAGATTTTGTTGCCTTTTTTTTTTTTTTTTTTTTAAACAGGAAGGAAACAGTCTTAACTGGCAATGTGGCATCTTTTACAAAATGTAAAATCCTACGTGCTTGAAAGATTTTAGTCTCCCTGGCGGGGTGGAAAAAGATTTTCACATCACGCAGCATATTTTAGGAGAACACGATGTATGATAATTCATGAACCAAAGTTAACCAGGTTTTTAATTTTTTTTTTCTACGTTGGATTTACTGCTTGATCAGAGGGTCCCAAAAGTTTATTAAAGGAGAAACCATGTGTATTTTATAGAATTCGCCTGTAGTGCGATCGGAATAATTTAGAATTCTAGGTGCATTGAGGACTTGAGCAATTTATTTTGCAATCGTGATTGTGATTTAGGGGAACTTCTCCAGCTCTTTGACACCTGTTTGCAAATAGGAGGTATTTGCTGTAGCCATAAAGATGACTGTGTGGATTTTCCCCTCCATGATGATATTTTAGCCTCGGGTGGAATTGATCGTTGTCTTTTTCATGAAAGATTTTTTCTGATAGTTTCTGCAGTGATTAATTTTCATGTTAATCACATGCAGGCCTTCCTTAACTTAGTAATGCTCTCTTCAGTGGAATTAAAGAAAGTTTTGACTCTCCAGATGTACCAGCAGTTTCCCAGAGCAGAGCCCCTGTGTTTTTGGTCCTCTGAAAATGTTGAGGCACACAGAATGTATTTGGTTCTCTATGGGCCCCTGGAATCCCTTATAGTTTAGAGTCATGGGAGCATTTGGTTCTCCCGTCCGCTGTATAGAGTTCCCAATTAAATTTTGAATGGTTTCCTTAAATGACCTACAACCCATCCCATCTGAATTACTATTTTTGGTGTAAAGGCAGTACAGCCTCCTAAGTGTTTATGAGAGAATTCCCATTATGTTAGTTGTGAAAGGCATGTGGCTGAAAAATTATATTAAATGAATTTTAGGCATGAAGGATTTTTAAAAATTAATATGTGGGCATATATGTTGACAGTTTGATTTAGGTTATGGAAATGAGCCTAGGTATTTTTATTTGAGCAGTTGTTAGGGGGCCTGGTTATCTCATTCCTAAATAGCACTTCATTCCTCAAGTTGACCTACACATCTGTTCATGAGTGTTTTGGTTTTCTGCCTTTTCTTGTTAATTGCTAGTTTAGAGATAGTGGTAACGTAGCTTCCTGCTAATGATGCCTAGAAGAAGGTAACGGTCAGCTCTTCTATATTGTATGGGTAACAGTTTAAGAAAAATCACTTTAAAATAGCTAGAATCAAACCGTAAGATCACTTCAAAACACAGTTGAATGAATCATAGCTGTTGAATTTCTTTTCTCAGAAAGTTCTCAGCTCTGTTTTTATTATGTTTTGGTTACCATATGAATAAACTTTACAGCAAGAGTAGTTTATGGGACAGAATGGGCGTTAACTAATGATGTCGCAAGCAACAGATGTTTTCATGTGAAATTATTCATTTCAAGAGGCTTCCATTAAGTAAAAGTATAAATGAATATAATTTAGCTAATTACTATGATGATTCCATTAAGGCAGCAGATCAAGGAAACACCGTTTCACCAAGAATGAAATTAAACATGTGGGTATTTCATTAGCTGCACTGAGAAAAAATTTTTTTCTTTTTAAATTAGAGATTTACATGACAATGGCCCAGACTACAACAGTGTAATATGTGAACTCCTCCATTTTCATATGTTGATGAAGCCTCAGGCTTGCGATAATGACAGCCGCTAAGAAGCCATAGTTGTAGATTAGCTTCAGCAAATACAACCCATACTTATTAGCTGGATGACTGTCACAGCGTCCTCCTGGGGAGATAAGGATGGAAGCGAATATCTGAACGAGAAGGAAAACTTTGCTCAAGTGAATGCACTCCTTGTCTTCCTCTCATCCTTTTCCCCCTTGCTCTGTCTCCTATCTAATTTGCAGTGGATCCTCAGTGTAAAGTCAGGGGGTGTCTAGTCTTCCCCCAAAGACTGTTCATTCTCATCTTTCAGATACTGGCGCCCTCATTTCAGGAGAAAACTCATGCAGCATTTTTTCCTCCAAAGTATTTAGAACTCTGGTCAAAGAGCGAGAAACCACAAACTTCTTTTATTGCTCCAAGAAAAACCACCGTTGTTGAAAAGTGAAGGAAAGTTATCATTTATAAGCCAATTCGTGATTTGGGAAATACTTACCATTCTTTACTCCATATTTCTTCAAAGCCTCCCTGTGCGGTATATCATATTATGTATGAGAAAACTGAGGCTCAGAGGGATTTGGGGATGCGGTACCTGGGAGGCCCCGCGGGTTAAGGGTCCGACTCTTGATTTTGGCTCAGGTCATGATTTCAGGGTTGTGGCCTGGAGAGAACAGGCTCTGCACTCAGCAGGAAGTCTGCTTCTCTCCTCCCTCTCCCTCTGCCCTGCCCCCCTAAAATAAATTAATAAATCTTAAAAAACAGAAAGAGACATTTGGTGACTCTATAAGGCTGCACAACCAATAAGGCTTGGATGCCAGTCTGAATCTTTTTGTTTGTTTGTTTTAATAACACCTTTGTTGAGATGATATTGACATCCCCTAAAAATTCACCCATTTAAAGCGTACGATTAAGTGGTTTTCAATATACTGACCGAACTGTGTCAGCATCACTGATACCTTAATTTTAGAACATTTTCACCACCCCAAAAAGAAGCCTGGGTAGCAGTTCCTGCCATTTCCACATCACTCTAGACCCTGATGACTGCTAACCTGCTTCCTGTCTCTGTTGGTTCTGGATGTTTCCACGTAAATGGAATCATGCTAATAGTTGACCTTTGCATTGGGCTAATTTCACTAAGCATCATGTTCTAAGGTTTGCCCAAATTTGTACCTCATGTCAGTACTTTGTTCCTTTTTATGGCCAAATAATATTCTGTTTCATGGATATACCACATTTTATGTATCCATTCTCCTGTCCATGAGCATTTGGATTGTTTCCACTTTTTTTAAACCATTCTGAATAATGATCCTGTGAGCATTCACATACAAGCTTTTGTGTAGACATGTGTTCTCATCTTTCTTGGGTAGATACGTAGGAGCAGAATTCCTGGGTCATGTGCTAACTCTGGCTTTTACTGTCTGGGGGAAACCAATCTGAACTTTTTGAAATCTAAATATCAACCTCTTTTTACATTACACCCTTGGATTAAACAACAAGGAGCTGAGCTGGATCAAAGAAGGAAAGAAGTGGGAGCAAAGTATAAAATGTTGCCATTTCATTTATGTGAGTCACTTTGGATACTTTTCTTCAGCTGGAGCTCACCAGAAGGAGTCTGCGCTCACCCTTGCTCAGATGCAATAGGTTAGAAGGCTCTTGGTATTTGAGGGGACCTAATGGGCTTTTCATCTTGTGGTTTCCTCTCCTCAGACTTTGAGCTGTTTCTTCAAAGTACCACTTACCCAGGAACCCAAATGTCAAGCAGATGAACATGGAGCTGCTTTAGTTGAAGTAGGAAGAAGACAGCAGGCTGGCCCTCCTCGCCTGCGCCTACCCATACTCTGATCCAGGCCACCCATCCCTGCAGGGCCTGAAATCTCTGGTATATGTGAGAATGCTCCAAATGTAATTCAGCCTCTGCTTGAGCAGTTCCAAGGGACTGGAAACTCACTATCTCTCCATGCAAGCCATCCCTTCTATGGATAGTTCAGATGGCTGGTTCCTGTGTGCACTCAAAATTTGGCCCAAGTTCTGCCTCTTGGGTTCAGAGAATAGGTTTAATCTCTTTTCCATACACCAGGTTGTTACATGTTTGAAAACAATTATGATAGCTCTTTCTGAAGTGGTCTCCTAACTAAACATTACCTTTGGAAAAAAGTAATTCCTTATAAGATACAATTTTAGGCTCTTAATCATTTTGGATTCCCTGATCTATGTGTGTTTCTTTTTGTCCATGGACCTTTTAAAATTGGACACAACTGAATGTGGTATTCCAGACACAGTGTTTATTTTTATTTTTTTAAAGATTTTCTTTAGTTATTTGAAGACAGAGATCACAAGTAGGCAGAGAGGCAGGCAGAGAGAGAGAGAGGAGGAATCAGGCTCCCTGCTGAGCAGAGAGCCCGATGTGGGGCTTGATCCTAGGACTCTGAGATCGTGACCTGAGCTGAAGGCAGAGGCTTTACCCCACTGAGCCAGCCAGGCGCCCCTCCAGACACAGTTTTTAAACAGAGCAGAATAGAGCAGGATATTTCACCTCCCTTATTTTAAAATTTATACGTCTTATAATGCAGCCTAAGATGATATTAGCCTTTTTGCTTGTCACTTCACGTTGTTACCTCTTACTGATTTTCACTTAAAACTCTTATCTTTTTTATATGTATGATGGATAAGTCCTTAATTTTCTTACTTTTACCTTTCTTTTTTGAGGGGGAGTTTCTTCCAGAAGACAGAGCCCTGTCAATTTACAATACAATGTAATCTGGGTTGTGATGCTGTAAATAATCCTGGTGCTCATATAAAGTACTTCTGCGCTATCATAACATGGAAATTGGTCACCGTCTTAAAGGGTTATGATTCTGGATAGCAGCCTTTTCTCCATCTTCCTTTGGAGGGTGTCTTGACAGACTATCAAATTCCTTCTAAAGCCTACACAGCTTTTAACGACCCGTTTGTTCCCTGATCTTCTTCTCCTGCAGGTGGTACTTTTTAATAACCGTAGCAGGTCAAGTCTATGGTACTTGCTACTACTCCCAGTCATGTCTTGAAATCGCTATCACCATCTTTTGAGCTACTGCTTTTTATTTTTTCTAGTTTTGAAATGGAAAATCTTTTTAATTTCTAGGGATTTATATTTTGAAAATTAAGAATAATTTATTTAAAATCTTGAACATCTTTTGGCATCTGTAACACATGACTTCCTCCTAACTAGGATTAGGTTGGGCTTTTCACGTGGGCACATAGTTGGGTATACAGCAGGATCAAGGAGCTCCTGTGAGGAAATTATCTGAACTCAAAACTAGGAAGTATTTTCAAACCTCTTCTGCATTCCTGTGTGGTGACTGGGCACTGACTTGGGCTTTCTGTGATAGCAAAATCAAAAGAAAATGCTTTCATGGAAAGTGCAAAGCAAGCCCCGTGCTAAGTGAGAATTTCTTCTTGGTACATGTGGTACTCTGCCCGGCAAGGAATTTATTTTATAGCCAAGCCACAAGCATTTATGGCATTATAAACAAAACCGGGCATTTTGGTGGAAAATTCACAAAACCGTGTTTAAAAAGTAACCATTAGCTGGCTATCATTAATTTCTGAGATAGCGTAAGCCTTTTCATATATTCTCTTAAGAAATAAACACTTTGGTTGAGTGGACGGTAGATAAGGAAAGAGAAAGAACATCTTGCTTCCTAGTGTTACAGTCTGTTCAGGCCATAAAACCAGTAGCGTGAAAAACTTCATCACGGTGGCATTGAAAATTCTACATTAAAGCATTGTTTTTATTAGTAGGGACTTGAAATAAATGGTATTTTGTGCTACTAAAAATCTTTCAGGGGGCGCCTGAGTGGCTCAGTGGGTTAAGCCTCTGCCTTCAGCTCAGGTCATGATCCCAGTGGTCCTGGGATCGAGCCCCACATCAGGCTCTCTGCTCAGCAGGGAGCCTGCTTTGCCCTCTCTCTCTGCCTGTCTCTCTGCCTACTTGTGATCTCTCTCTCTCTCTCTCTCTCTCTCTCTGTTAAATGAATGGGTAACATCTTTAAAAAATAAATAAAAAATAAAAATCTTTCAGGAAAAATATTTTTATTCATCTTTAAAATCCTAGCTTATTATTAGAGGGTTTCTAATAGTAGCAAAATGTTTTAAATGCCAGCAGAGAGGCGCCTGGGTTGCTCATTCGGTTAAGTGTCTGCCTTCGGCTCAGGTCATGATCCCAGGGAGTCTGGGATTGAGCCCCGCATTGGACAAGCTCCGCATCAGACAGTTTCCCTGCTCAGCGGGGAGCCTGCTTCTCCCTCTCCCTCTGCCTGTTTCTCTGCCTACTTGTGTGCTCTCTCTTTCTGTGTCAAATAAGTAAGATCTTTTAAAAAATGCCAGCAGAAACATTAGTAATCAAAAAAACTATGTTGTAAACTCTAAATGCTGTGTAACTATGAATCAATACAGCCCCCCGCCCCCAGAAGCTTGGCGAATTTCTCACTAGATGTTTGACACCTGCATTTACTATTCTGCTGGAAGCAACGTATTTGTTTGAGTGCTGTCCTGGCTTGGAAGTGTCCTGGGGTATGAGTGGCAACAGGTGCCATCCTCTTTGGCTTACTGTAAAGAAATTGCTGTTTGAAAGAGGTTATCTTTCTTTAAAGTCCTACTTTTTAAATGAAGAGTTAGGTAGACGCACTTCCAATTTTGTTTCCTCTACAGCTGTATCTTTATTGGAAAATGCTCTTGGTGTGGAAAACCACATGTTTGCAGAACACTTAGTTGTGTCTTAAAATGCAGTATTTATTCTGGAAAAGATCTGAACTCTCTGGGCTTAATAAACTACCCTAGATTTCCCTGAGAATCATCCTGGACTTTTCTGTGCCGCATCCTCCCATCTCGGTGGGCCCTGTGGGTTCTGCTCCCTGAGCATCCGACAACCCATCCCTTCTGCCCAGTTCAGAGGCTCATCACTTCTCAGCTGGGTTTTCATCTGTGTTTTTGAAAATGGCAGCCCTAAACTAGCCTTTCTGCCTCCAGTCTCAGTCCCCTTCAATGTGTTTCTTTTTTATTAAACAAGTAGAATACCCACGGTGCTCATTATTTCAATGATGGAGGGGGTTCGCGAGGACGCACACGGTCAGTGTGGCCCTTGCCTTCTGGAACCCTGCATTGCTCGTTGGGATCTAGACATTCCTTGCTTCCTTCTGATGAGTGACTTGATGACCCCGGGGATGGACGGTCCTAAGTATAAGGAACCGTGTAGCGTGTCGCCGGGGACGGGACTCGAGGGATGTGCATTGGGGTTTCTTTCCAGGGAGAGTGGAAGTCAAACCCTGCAAGGGGGTGGGGAGAGGGTGGGGTGGGGGGAGAGGAGCCGTCCAGACCAGGGAAAGCGATGAGGAAGTGGACGGCGGGAGCACCTTTTGGAAACGGAAAGGTCTCGTGGGGGGAAGAGGAAGGAGTGGATTGAAATGAAGCTGGGAGGGTCTTGTGGGGCTTCTCGGCCACACTTGGGGTTTCTCGGCCACATTAAGGCGTTTGGTCTTATTCTGAGGAGCAGAGAGAATGTGGCAGAGGATTTTGAGGCAAGGGAGTGACGTGGCCAGATCCTCAGGGATTTTTGAAAGAGGGGTCCCCCTGGCAGCGTGGAGGGTAGGCCAGCAGGGGAGGGGAGGGTGGGGGCGGGAGTCGTGGAATGAAGCCAGGGGACAGTGGTGGGGATTTCCACTTGAGGGGTGCCGGGGGCCCACCTCACCAGGACTGGTGTTGTCCAGGGCGGGGAGAGGAGGGAGCCAGGCTTGTGGCTCACCTGAGTGAGGGCCACTTGCCGAGCTAAAGGAGCTGGAAGGATGGGCAGGCAGATGACGCTTCCGCCTCGGCCTGCAGGTGTGAGGGCCTATGGAACGTGCCAGCTGAGGGGCCGCGTGGGCTGTGGGGTCTAGAGCCGGGGAGAAGTCTGGAGCAGGCGTAAAACATTCGAGAGCCATCAGTAGGTAGTAGCAGAATCCACGGCACAGAGGAGCTCACCTAGGGAGAACGGGGACGTTTCTGGAATGCTCTTTCTGGAAGACAGATCTGATAGCAGCAGGCTCCTGACTGAAAGTCCTCAGAGCGCCCCCTTCCTCCCGGGCACCCAGGGCGTCTTCAGGGGGGCTGCTGGCGTAGCCAGCTCCTGGCTCCTCCTGGCTCCCACCTGCCTGAACAGAGCGAGCTCTTCCCCTTGTGGCCGGGTGGTTATCTGGCATAAATCTCTGTTCCCGTGATTATCCCAGAGGCCTGTCACTGCGGCTTAGTTTCACATCCCTCCTTAGGCTGTCACCCCCTTCCGGGCAGAGTCTCCTGGCGAATGCTCTGGGTGTCCATGCTTCAGCAACACCTGGGACCGAGTGGGTCTCCTGCCGAACACCGGCTGAGTGGGATCAGGGACCGCCGTCCTTGTCCTCGACGCCCCCTCCCCAACACACACACCAGCAAAATGGCTCCCGGTGCAGGTGCATGGTAAATTGTGGTTGGAGAACACACTCACGCCACTTCTCTGTGTGCCTGAGAAGCACCTGTATTTATACGTAGAGCTACCAGGTAGGCAGGTGGGCCCACGTGTCCCGTGGGTGTCCCGTGGGTGTGCATACGTGCATACATCGCGTGACGTTCAGCTTTTCCCCACATCAAAGACCCAGTGGACTTGGGCATCCGGAAGGGAGGGCTCTGCGGGCCAGGGGACCTCGTCGCGAAAGGCCGGCAGCAGGTGACATGTGACGGGGACGAGCCCGGCCTGGTCGGCGCAGACGGCCCAGAATGCTGGGAGCTGGACGCCAGCTCCCGAAGCCGCAGGAGGAACGTCTGTGAAAAGCACTTGGCGGTTCAACGGGCTTAAAACACAGTATTTTCAGCCAAAGTAATTGACACCGTGAAGTAGTTCTTGGCAAAACCAGCGTTTTTAACATCAGAAGAGATCTGGCGGTGAAACAGCCCCCCGAAAAAGTTGTTTTGTATAACAAGAATTTTTACCATTCTTAGAAAAATATGCTCCCGTCGGGAAACGGTTGGCCGGACTTAGGACTCGCTTGCACTAGAGCAGTGGGACACGCTTTAGCCCCAATTACCGCCCCGCAAACAGCTGAAAATCCCTGGGACCAGGGCTGAGTGATGCCACTCCATTAGGAAGCCCCTCGCAATGCCCAGCCGTCCCGCGGGAGCCGCTCCTCGGGGACCAGATGGGGGACCTAATAAAGATAATGACCTGCTAGACTGGCTCCGCCAAATTAGTCCTTTAGAAAGTAATTAAGCAGGACTGCCCACACCCAGTGCTCCCGGAGGCAGATCTGGCTCCGTGCACGCTCTCTTCGCCTTCCCTGAAAATGGCCTGGTACTGAGTGGATATAATTTAATTATATAAGAATATGCGTTCATACCACATCCTGGACGGACGGCTAGCGCTCCCGCCACAGTCGCCACAGTCGTCGCGTCCAGACTGGAGCCTGTGCTCTCCGAGGTGGGGCCGGCGCCTGCTGTCCCGCGGGGCTGCGGAAGGCTGGGGGAGGGGCGGTGCTCTCCGCAAGGAGCGGCAGGTGCTTTTTGGGTACCCCCTCCTTCATCCTCATCGCACCCCTTAGAGGTGATGCCTGTTACCATCTCTGGTTTGACGGATGAGGCAGCAGAGGCCCCAGACTTCGGGTGACTTGCTCGAGGTCCCCCGGCCAGTGCTTGGCAGAGCTGGGATTTGAACCCAGGCGCTGGGCTCCGCTGTCCACAGCCTGCTGAGTGCTCGGTTATGCTCGGTGAGCGAGTGATGGGTCGGGGTGGGGACGATCACGGACACGGAGGGGGCTTAGGGGATGCGTTCGGTCTGGGCCTTGCTTCTCCAGGGGGAGGGGGGCACATGCCGAATACTGGCTCAGACCTGTGTGCCTTTCTCTGGTTCACTGTGGGGTCTCAGGGCGTGTTTCCTTGTCTTCACCCCATTTCCCTTCCCACCGTCCCACTTCAGCACTTTCTGAGGCGGAAATCCCGTTTATCTCTGAGTTGTTCGGAGTCCCACGGAAGTTCCCCATAGCCCGGAGGACAGGGGCTGGGTCTGGAACCGCCTCCCCCCTGCCTCCCTGGCCCACGCGGCCTCCTCTCCCCGCAGGCGGCCTTGGATTCTGCCACCCCGACTTCTTCCAGCTGTGTCGGAAGGTGCCACCTGCCTGATGGGCATCCTCACAGGTCGGGGCCCTGCCTTCCCTCTCCTTCGTCACCTGCCCGCTCCTCGGCCGTTGGAACCCAGCTCCGTGCCCCCGAAGCCTCCTGAGCTCAGCGGCTCAAAGCCAGTTCGCCCAGTGGCCCGAGCCTCCTGCCTGAGTCTCACTGCAAACCTTGCTGTCCCTCCGGACCAGTGGCCCCCAGACGACCACACCGCGGGCCCTCCGTGCCCACACACTGACCCAAAGGCCAAGCCATTTTAGTCTGGTGACTGCCTGCCGAGGGAGCTTCGTCGTTCTCTCTGAACGGCCCCTGCGACGGCTGTCACCAGCCTCCGTGATGCTGGTCAGTCTCCCCATAGGCAGCTCTGGTGCTTTTCATTCCTCTCTAGCACCCCTCATACTGGCATTCCTCCCTCACTTTCCCCCGGACCCTTATAAAAAATTTTTATAAGCCTAAACCACACCCTTTTAACCGTGTGATGCTTGCCATCGGGTGGCACTAAGCACAGTCACGTTACCACTGTCCATCCCCAGAATGCCTGTCATCGTGCAGAACTGAAACTCCCTTAAACCCAGACCCCCCTGCCCCGCCCCCAGACCCCGGCACCCCCCATTCATCTGCCGGGAGTCCGACTTATTTCACTTGCTGAACACTTTTAAAAACTATTGTTTCAGGAAGTTCTAGAATCCCCAAACTGAACCCCATCTAACTAAGGGTGCACAGTCGGGCATAAAGAGTGGGATAATTACCTCAAAGTTCAAGGCTGTCAGAGCGCCTGCTGGATGTCACCTGATCACACCCACATGCCATCCAGCAGCTCTGCTCAGCCTGTTTAAAGTCTAAGCTGCTTATCTCTGGGATCCCTGTAATAAAAAGTGTGTTCTTTCCCCCAAGCTAGCGTCAGTATGAAGCCTGGCTCCGGAAGGGCGGTGCAGAGTTCTAGAAGCAGGGCTCAGGCTCAGAACTGCCCTTAACACCCATGGAGCAGCAACAGAGGCCCCCCTGACAAGCAGAGCAGGGTCACAAGTGTCTAAGTTCTCTTAGGAATGGAGGAGGTGGGGAAAAAATGTTAGAGCAGTTTAGAAAAAATGATGAGGGGCATATGTCTGCTAAAGAAATTCCGTGACATATGCCTTCCGATCACCAATAGCGTGCATTCTCTCGCAATTAGCTAAGAACCTAAGAAAGGAAACAGCAGATGTGAGACCCATGATCTAGGAGGGATCTGGGCGGGAGTCTTGGAATATCTCCTGAGTTTCTTTCTTTTTTAGAGATCGCTGTTACACATTTGGCACAATCCACTGACATAACTGCCTGATTGGAGCATCTCATTTGCAGGACCATTAAAAAAAAAAAAAAAAACAAGCAAGCCAAGGCTGCCTGTGTGCAAAATGAATCATTAGCTCTTGAGAATTAGCACAAAAGATTATGTGCATCTTTTCCAAGACCCTCGGTGGTCTATCAACGAAGCACTTTTTCCAAGGGTCAGAGCATGGACTTTGGAGAAGGACAGGTCTGCGCTGGAATCTCGATTCTGTCCACTATGAAGGAGCCGGGGCAGTTGACACCTCGACCCCATGTTCCTCACTCCCTCCCATCGGCAGCTCCGTGCCCCGCTGGGCAGACTCAGAGGAGCCTGTTCCGCCACCCCCACCCCCAGCAGCCTCCCAGAGTGGAGGACAGGGCAGAAGACTGGTGGGAGGATGTGGAGGGCCCACGCGAGAGGCCCAGCGGTGTGGTCCACAGTGGAGAGGTCTGTGTCGGGCAGTGAGCATTGCCCTCCTGCTGTCTTGACGGTCGCAGCAGCATTGATCTAGCCTGGTTCCTGATGCCAAGGAGGCGTCCCATCGATGTGGGATTTGGGGTCTTAGCCCATCCCTCTGCCTACCATGTGCGTCATTCCTCTGGTGCGCCGAGAGCTGCCACGGCTCGGTGGTCATGCCTTCTCAACCTTATCCCCTCCTGTTCCCACACTGAGGTGCAGCTCCCCCCGGGGCCCCGCTGAGACCATCTCCTAGTGAACTCCTCCATGTCCACGCGGAGCAACTTCCGCTTTCCTCTGCACTTCCAGACTGTGGCACATACACGTGTGGCTGGCGCGTGGTTCCCACCAGCGTGCACGTGGCTGGGGTTGGCTGCACAGCCTTGGTGCCCACCAGCAGCCTGCGAGTTCCGTGAGGGCAGCGACCCTATGTTGTCCTTCCGCTGCTCTGCAAGGTGCTTTGCTCGCCGAGTATGTTTGATGAGTGCTTGTCGAATGAAAAGTCAATGGTAAAATTTTAGAAAGGGCCACACTACCTTTAAATCACCACGAAAGGCCAAGGGAGAGCGTCCCAATCCTGAAGAGCTTTTCAGTGTTACAGAAATCGCTTCTTCCTTGTTTACAGGAGTGCGATAGCTCAGTGTGTGTACCAAAGCCCCTAAACGAGCGTAGCGTGGGGTCTGCGTACAGACTCCCAGCACGCATGGACGGCACGTGTGTGTGCCCGTAGTTGGTGGAAAACTAGATCTGTGAATTAAGAAAAAAAAAATATGTACAGGGGTACCTGGGTGGCTCAGTGGGTTGAGCCTCTGCCTTCGGCTCAGGTCATGATCCCGGGGTCCTGGGATTGAGCCCCGCATCGGGCTCTCTGCTCAGTGGGGAGCCTGCTTCCCCCTCTCTCTCTGCCTGCCTTTCTGCCTACTTGTGCTCTCTCTCTGTGTCAAATAAATAAATAAAATCTTTTTTTTTAAGATTTTATCTGATTTGACCCTGAGATCATGACCCAAGCCAAAGGCAGAGGCCCAACCCACTGAGCCACCCAGGCACCCCAAATAAATAAAATCTTCAAAAAAAACCCAAACAAAACCATATGTACAATTTTGTTTTGTTTTATTTACCCGATTTCTATTCACCACGGCCTCTAAACACGGTCCAACTGTCATCTGTTCCAGCACTGGAAGGATTTATGGGGAGATGGGACAGTTGCGCACAGAAGCCCGTACGCCAGGCACTGTGGACTAAGGGAGTTTTCAAGGGTAATTTTGATGCTATTTTCATCCCCTTTACTGACCTGAAAATACAGCCCCAATGGAAAATAATCTCCCCTCTAGTATTTTAGAGTTCCAAAAGCTCCTTCAGATCTGTTTCTCACTTAATTCTCACAAGCAGGCTCTGAGGTGAGTAAAGTTCTCGGCATGACACACATTTGACAGAGGGTCCGGGAGACGGTGGATGCTGCCTGCTTACCACAGCCACTCAGGGCAGGGACAGGCCTCACGGGCAGGTCTCCGTCCAGGGCCCTGGGAGCCGTGCCTTCCCTAGCCCCGTCCTCGCCGGAGCAATTACTTCCATCTGGTAATCTACCTGACCAGAGCACGCTGTTTAGAAAGAAAATAAGGCTTAGATAATTGCCTCTCTTAGTCTGCAAGTTTTGTTGTTGTTTGCTGGATCTTGAAAATTATTAATGCACTCTGCTTTAGGAAAAGCTGACATTTAGAAACCTGGATGCCTAACATGTAAGCCATTGTAAGATTATTTACAGGATTCCATAGCATTTTCCTAAAAGTATGAATTTCCTCGTTTTCTTAAATACCGTCTTTACTGAACATTGACCTTATACTTCAGGACCACATTCTGGGTAGAGTGCCTTGGTTTGGTTTTGTTTTGTTTTGTTTTTTAAACTCCTGTTCTCTCTGAAATCACCATCTAATGGTTCTTAAAGGGCAGAGAAACTGTTGGAGTCACAGTGGCACCTCCTTCTGCGTGTGGTTTTTCATTCTGGCCGACGTGTGGCCAGAAGTGTGTCTGGCGCTCGGACAGGTGCCTTGGAGCCCAGGCTGGGGATTTGCGTGTTTGCTAGACCCACCCCTAGCACAGGCTGGATCTCGGAGGTCCCGGGATCCAGTAGCCCCAAGGGAGAAGGAGCTGCTAAGTCAGCCCATCTCCCTTATCTGTGATTTCAAAGTCCAGAAGGCTCTGAGCACCAAATGTTTTTTGGTAACTCGTTTGTTAGTCTTGGCCTGCTCTGAAATCACTTGGTGAGGAAAAAAACCAGCTCATCTGAATTGAAGCATGTGGTTTTAATGGTTTATATTTCTTTCTTTTTAGATACGAGTTCTGCTTTCCTGTATTTTTGAGTATGTTTTAATGGATGCTATCCCAGGGGCTTCTGGGGCTATTGGGTAATAGATGTGTGTTCCGGGCTTCCGTTTGGAGGTCAGAATCTGAATACAGAAGCATATCAGGCACCGGGGCTTTAGGGGGTAGGGGTTGTGCGCCCCTGGGACCCGACATCCAAGCTGGCCCCGTGGCCAGGGCACTTCCTGGTGAGACTCTGCACGTTGGCCTGATGCTTGGTCGACATTCAGGGGAAAGCCTGGCTCACAGGTTCAGGGTGTCCCCGGAGGGAACCGCAAAGCCTCGAGGGGGCAGCCACCCGCCCCAGAGCCAGCCAGGTGCCCACAGAGCCAGGCGGCCAGCTGTGCCTGATTTTGTGGGGAACTTTGTCCCAAGAAAGCAAAGCTCAGCAGAGTGCCCGGACTGTGCTGTCTTCCTCTCTCCCACCCACCCTCCCTTGCTTCTGTCCCCACGAATTTGTGTGTCTCCTATTAACAAGGCCTGGCGCTTGCCTCTTGAAAAGCAATAGTGACGCTTGGCATCTGCTTGCCGTCTCCAGCTGGTAGGCCGTTGGGGTTCCTCACACTGTTCCCGGTGGGACTGGGGCTGGCCTCTTCCAGAAGCAGAGGAGCGGGGGGCTGCGTGGTTCGGGGACACCCAGCTCTCCAGCTGCGACCCCACGCTTGTGCTCTCCAGCCCACGCTTGTGCTCTCCAGCCGACGACCCCACCCTGGTGCTCTCCCCAATCTGCTGCCTGCAGAGGCCCTCCTAATGATTTGTTGATTTGGACCCATTTCTACCTTTTGAGATTCATCTTTTGAAAGCCCAATCCTAATGGAATGGGGGCTCTTTTCAGATTCCTGGGACAAAGCCACGAACTTCGGTGTACCTCGGTTTTCTGTGCCGCGAAGTGGGCTCCCTGCTCCCTGCCCGTGAATTAGTCTGCGTGGCTGTGCCTTATGCACGCCAGCACTCGCCCTGCCCGCTTGGGGGGGGGGGGTTTCCATCCCTGCAGGCAGATACGTCTTAGTCACCTGTGCCTGCGGGCACTTACTAGGCTGTGTCTTTAGGACCCCAGATCCTCTGGGGATAGGCTGGGGCAGGTCAATCAAATGGATGTTGTTTAACTGCCTCTAAAAATGTAGATTTTAGGCAACATTCACGCGACGATTCCTTTTTTGACCTACTGTAACTAGAAATGGTAACTGGGAGGCTGGGGAATTAGCATCTGAGCCCTTGTGGAGCAGCATTCAGGTGTTCCTGGGAGTCTGTCCCCTGCCAGGAGCCTCTCGGTGACCCTTTCTGGTTGATTATGCACTCCCAGGGTGCATGGCCCTGGTCCGTCCCCAGACAATGGGTTCTACCAATTTGTCTGCCTCAGAGGTTTCCTCCATACCAACAAGACTCAGAGTGTTAAGATTTAGGGCCCTTTTGAAGTAGGTGGGTGGGAGGGGGGAACACAGGCTTCTCGGCAGGGTTGCTGAAAGTTTCAGGGGTCAAGGAAATAATATAACCCTTTGAATGGAGGCTCCGAATAGTTTGGAGTTCCCAGCCGCTAGCATCTCAGTTACGACTGCTTTGTCACAATTTGCTTTTCTTTAGCTAAACATTCTCACATGGTTTTAAAAGCAAGTGAAGGGATGAAGGTTTTCTAAGTGTAATGATTCTCCCCTGATCCACTGCTAGCAAGGGGAGCGTGGGCAGAGAGCCCTGCAGCCAAAGGATCTCTAATTCACTCTGCCAAAAAATCCGTTCCACACTGTCAGCCCCACGTCTTTCTCCTCGAGGCTGAATAAATTAGGTGCCGCCCTTGGAAACGAAGGGCCCTCTTTGGCCCTGGAATCTTCGCTAGCTACCTTTCTTGAGGAAAGATGATTAATCTTATTATGCCCAGCAAAAAAGGGTTACGTGGATGGCCGAACCAGTTTTGTGTGCTCTGAAATAGCGACCCTGTCAATTTCCTGTTTCTTGGTGAGGGAACAACAAATGACAGATTCGTGCAAGAGAAATACTGGCTTTGATTTAAAGGAAAAAATACAACAGTTGCTTAGCTTTCAAAAAAAAAATTCAAGGCAAAAATTCAAACGTTGTAACATGTACATTTATATGGGGTTTTGGTTGCAGAAAGGACAATCTGGTAGATCATCAGACTGACAGAAGTTAACTACCTGTTAATAAAGTATAGAGATGTAAAGAGACAATAAACTTTGCATATGATTGTACTAATCCCGGTCAGTGTAAGTTATCAACTAGAGGTAATAAACCTTGGACAACGTGGATCCTCAGGTTTATGCGCTGGGATTTCTGACCCAGACTCCGTTTTGCACAGGGCGTGGAGGTGCTGATGGGCTTTGAGGCCGGGATCCATGGGGGACACACGGGGGCCACAGTCCTGTATCTGACACCCCTACAGACTTCTGCAGTGTTTTGTGTTCTTGTAACTCCTGACTAAGAGACCACACTGTTCTCCCCCCTCCAACAGTAAAGAATGCAAAGCCGTTGTCGTTTTTCTGTAAACCTAGAGATGGTGGGGACCCGCCAGGACTCAGGGCAGAAATTTACCTTAAAATAAGAACCCAAAAAGAAAGTCAAAGGAACCAAGTTTATTATAAAGCAGTTTTTAAATTAATAGGTCATAGGGCAAAGAGTAGAGTTTGTTAAAATACAAGTTAAGGCTGTTTTATAAGGCCGGTCACCTCCCAGCCATGAAGATGACTCTTCCCATATTCCTAGGCCACGACTGTTCCTCTGCAGGGTGTCCCTCAACCAGGCAGGTCTCAGTGGTCCTATCTGAGTGAGTTTGTACTGGGTGCTCTGCTAGGTCAGCGTGCACTCTACTCTCCAGCAGTCCTGTGGCTGGGTGGGCTGAGTTAGCACGTGTTTATGGATGGGACACCTGAGGCCCAAGGAGGCCTAGTAGTTTGCCCGGAGTCGCACAGCTAAGGGAGTGGCAGAACCAGCATTCACACTCTCTTGGTTTGGTTCCAGAACTTTCCTATACAACCCACAGCTCGGGGTTTGGGGCATTGCTTCTTCATTTTGAAAACTGTGAGCTTGAATGTTCCCCTAAACAGATCCGTGAGGCTTTGTTTTAGAAACAAACGGTTCATCTTCTAATACGGTGGTGGTGACGACATATCCCTTGTTGTGTGGTGGTTAGCACTGATTTATTTTAGAGAAAATTGTAATGATCTCTCTTTTGTCTATAAACAATGGTTTCTTTTTGTTTGCCTCTGTTAAATGGGAATGAATAGATATTTATGTTCAATAGCCGGATTTCAGCAGGTCTTTGTCATACTTTCTGCGGTCTGGGAGAACAGTTCTGGTTGGATGGCAGAATTAGAGATTCGTACTTTAACTCCTGAGTGATCATGGAGGGACGTTTCCAAGTTGCTTTTTGGTGGGTTACCATACACTAAGGGGATTTTTAGGGTGTTGGTGATCTTTCTTCTGTCTCTTCTTTGTGGTTTGAAAGATAAATCGTGTTGGTGACACTTAACATTGCTTCTCTCGTGGTGAAGCTTCTATCTAAGACAAGCATTTGGTGTGTTTTTTTTCCTCGTTCAAGTATAATTAACATACAGTGTTAATTAGTTTCAGATATACAATATAGTGATTCACCAATTCCTTCGGTGACTCAGAGCTCCTCGTGGAAAATTTACTCTTAACCCTCTTAACCTATTTCCCCCATCCCCCACCCGCCTCCCGCTGGCAACCATCAGTTTGTTCTTGAGTCTGTATTTTGTGTGTAATATACACACCACATCTTCTTTATCCATTCATCTATCAATGGACACTTGGGCTGCTTGCATAATTTGGCGATTGTAAATAAGGCTGCTATATACATTAGACTGTGTACATCTTTTTGAATTAGTGGTTTTGTTTTCTTCGGGTAAATACCCAGCAGCAGAATTACTAGATGATACTGTAGCCCAATTTTTAACTTTTGGAGAAAAGTCCATACCGTTTCTCACGGTGATTGTACCAGTTTGCATTTCCACCAACAGTCTACTGGGTTTTTCCCCCCATCCTTACCAACACTTGTTGTTTCTTATGGTTTTGATTTTAGCTTTTCTGACAGATGTGCGGGGATAGCTCACTGCAGTTTTTTTTTTTTTTTCATTGTGGTTTTCATTTACATTTCCCTGGTGATGAGTGATGTCAAGCATCTCTTCATGTGTCTGTTGGCCGTCCGTATGTCTTCTTTGGAAAACTGTTTGTGTCCTCTGCCCATCTTTTAATTGCATTTTTTGGGGGGGAGGTGAGTTGTATGCATTCTTTGTATATTTCAGACATTAACCCCTTCTCAGATGTCAGTTGTAAATTCTTCCATTCCGCAGGTTGCCTTTCTGTTTTGTTGACTGTTTCTTTAGCTGTGTGAACGCTTTTTATTTTCGTGTCATCCAGTAGTTTAGTTTTGCTTTTGCTTCTCTTGCCAGAGCAGATATATCTAGAAAGAAGTTGCCATGGCCCATGTCTGAGAAATTAGTGCCTAGGTTTTCATTAATTTTATGGTTTTGGGTCTCATACTTAGGTCTTTAATCCAATTTGAGTTTATTTTTTCTGTGTGGTGTAAGAAAGTGGTCCAGCTGCATTCTTCTGCATGTGGCTGTCCAGTTTTCCCAACACCATTTGTTAAAGAGACTGTCTTTTCCCCATCGTATATTCTTGCCTCCTTTGTTGTGGATTAATTGACCATATAAACATGGGTTTATTTCTGGGCTCTCTGTTCTGTTCTCTGTGTGTCTGTTTTTGTACCGGTACCATACTGTCTTGATGACCACAACTTTGTAGTTTATCTTGAAATCTGGACTTGTGATGCCTCTAGCTTTGCTTCTTTTTCAACATTGCTTTGGCTACTCGTGGTCTTCAGGGGTCCCACGCAAATGTTGAGGTTATTTGTTCTAGTTCTGTGAAAGATGGCTGCTGGTATTTTGGTAGGGATTATATTAAATCCGTAAATTGTTTTGGATGGTATGGACATTTTAACAATATTGGTTTTCCCGATCCACGAGCATAGAATATCTTTCCATTTGTTCGTGTCGTTTTCAATTTCCTCCATCCGTGTTCTACGGTTTTCAGAGTACAGGCCTTTCGCCTCCTTCGGTGAATTTATTCCCAGGTATTTTATTCTTTTTGGTGCCTTTGTAAATGGTGTGGTTTTCTCAATTTCTCTCTCTGCTCCTTCTTACATGTATAGGGATGCAAGAGATCTCCGTACGTTAATTTCATACCCTGGGACTTCCTGAGTTCTTTTTGTATTTGCTCGGAGGTAAAAGGTGGCTCCTGCAAGATAGAGATCTCAAGGAGGGAGGATGTAGGGATTCCTGTGTGGCGGGTGCTTTCTTGGGGGGTGTCTGCTGATACTTCAGAGTGTGAAGGTTTACATGCTGTTTTACTTTTCCCTCTTTCTGGCCTTTCCCCCTTTCTTTCTTTTTTTTTTCAAAGATTTTATGTATTTATTTGATGGAGAAAGAGATCACAAGTAGGCAGAGAGGCAGACCGAGAGAGGCTCCCCGCTGAGCAGAGAGCCCCATGCAGGGCTCCATACCAGGACCCTGAGACCATGACCTGAGCTGAAGGCAGAGGTTTGACCCACTGAGCCACCCAGGAGCCCCTCCCCCTTCTTTCCTAATACTGTGTTTGTCCCATTGATCTTCTTTACACCCCCGCCTTTCAGAGGGTTATTACTGATACCACATGCTGTCAGGGAGATGTGCAGTGTGGCCTGTCAGAGGTCCAACGGGAGGTACTTTCCCTGTGTTTTACTGGATTCCCACAAGGCACTGCGCTCAGGCCACCGGTATTCCAAGCTGCAGACATAGACACGGGGTTCCTAGCGCAGGATGCTCTGCTCAGCTCACCTGGTGTCCCTGGTGACCGCTGGGGCCCAGTTCCTGGGCTTCCTGCTCCCCAGGCTTTCTCAGTATCCCCTCTCAGTTTGGTCCAGGTTTGAAAGTTGTAGATCTTGTTTGAAATGAGGAAAGCCTTCATTGAAATGGCACATTTGTCAGACGCAAGTACAAAGCACACGTCTCACTGTGAGGGCGCACAAGCCAGTTCCGAAGGAGAGGAGGGAGCCCATTGTCATGGAGATGTGTGTGCCTGTCTTTCCCTTCTGGGTCCTTTGGGTTGACACTGGGGGTCAGAGGTCACACCTTCTGGTCCATCTGGCATCTGAATGGCTCCTGGACCTCTGCATGGTTTTGGTCGCTTGAAAACCACTGACGCCCTGGATTGTGCAGATCACCCAAGGGTTGACACGTTTCATTATATAATACCAACAAGAAAACAGAGCTTAATGTCGCCACCGATACCGTCAGAAAAGACTGTAAGTATTGGGAAGTTACCACGCTCGCGGACGCTGGTACAAGTTTTCCAAAGTTCTGTCTTTTTCTCCAAAGCTCAGTTTTTTATCATTGGCAACAAATACTGTCAACGGTCGTTCCTGAAAGATCAAGTTCACCCCACTCGTGTCTGAGAAAATGACCACGAGCGCTCACGTCCAAGTAGCCACGGGGTGTCTCAGCTCTTCCCGCCGGGGGAGATGCTGGTTCTTGAGGAAAGGTCCAGCCCAGCTGCACAGAGCTTTGCCTGCGGACGACCAGTGGACTTTGGTCAACGCAGCGCAAGTGCTTTCTATGTACTTGCCGTTTGTCGCTCAGATTATTAGAGACATGTTCTTAATGGGGTGAGTTCTATTAAAATCACTATTGTTTGCAGCTTCAGCAAAGATATCCCTGTGTGCACTTGGCATTTTTACTGTCAGTGACAGCAAAGAGCCCAGTGACCTGGTGGCACTGCCTCGACTGGGCCAAGATGCCCGAGGTTTTACCCGCCGCCACTTCCGCACATGTCCGCACAGTGGCAAAGGCAGATAAAGTCTTGGTATTATGATGAAAATAGTTTTGACCTCATGACCTCCTAAAAGGGCCTCCTGGGCTCTCGGGGGTCTTGGACCTTCCTGTTAGAACCACTGCTGTCAGTATTGGGAGCACCTTCACGTGGCATCTCTACCGAGGGCTGGCTTTGTGCCAGGTGACATCCTAGGGGCTGGAGGTACCAATGAGGATCACCACAGTCCCTGTTTTCAAGCTCACAGTCTGATGGAGAATGGGTCAAGTCAGTGGGGTGATCGTGGTCAGAATCACCCAGCCCAGCTCCCGGATCTAGTGGTGGTGATGAATGTTTCTTGGAGGAAATAGCAAAGATCTGCTGAGCTTTGGAGAGTAGAAGTAAGCCAAGTAAAGAACGGGGGAAGGGGTTCCATGGAGATCAAGTGGCTTGGGAAGAGACTTGGAAGCAGGAGAGAGCCTGAAGTCCTTGGGGAACTTGGAGCCCAGGAGCTGGTGGGGGTGTGGGGGGCGACAGTGTATGCAGAAGCTGGACCCCAAGTGCTAAGTATTTCGTCCCAAAGACAGGGAGACTGCTAGGATTTGGGTGGCGCTGGGAGGTTGTCAGATCACTCTGATGGAGCGATGAATGGGAGGGAAGGCTGGTAAGACTACTGGTAGGTGAGCCAGTGGGGTGCCCCCAGGAGCCCAGAGAGCAAACCCCAGGACCCAGCAAGGTGGGGCTAACAGAGATGGGGTCCACTGACAATCGGACAGCTATCTCATAGTCTCAGTATTGAAAAATTTTGAGTGGGCAGGATTTGATGATTGATTTGACATTGAGGGAGGAAATATGGAAACAGTTAAGGACATGCCGAGACTGTAGATGAATGACTGGCTGTCAGCAGTGCGTTCAGGGGTGAGGGAGCACAGGAAGGTGATGACAGCCAAAACGGCAAGTTAACTTCATGGATTACATTCATCTCTGCACATACACACACACGTATATATACATACGCGTGTGTCTGTGTCTCCAGGTGAACATGTCAGTGGGCTGATGGGGTCAGGTCTGGAGATGGGGACAGTCTGGGCCACAGAGAGTCATCCGTAGAGAACAGAGGTCATGGCTGAAGCCCCAAGAGTTGACGAGACCACCCAGGAGGAGAAAGACTCTAGTGCAGAGAGGAGTCGGGGGGGGGGGGTCGGCAGGTGGGGGGGGGAGGGGAAGGAAACCCAAGACCTGACATCTCTAGGGGAGAGTAGAGAAAAAGTGAAAAAGCAGCCAGTCTTCCACTAAACGCTGCGTTCTGATCTGACCGTGCTTCTAAGTGTAACATTCTGAGCAGGACCCTTCACGAGCAACATGGCCCGCATCACGCATGTTTCTGTCTCTCAGCTAAACACGGACTTCGCTTCTGGGAAGGGTGATTAAAAATACCCGTTACGGTTTGCAGTCTAGCCCTGCTCCCCAGCCCAGCTACTTTGCTTTTTTTTTTTTTTTTAAGATTTTATTTATTTATTTGACAGATAGAGATCGCAAGTAGGCAGAGAGGCAGGCCGAGAGAGAGGAGGAAGCAGGCTCCCCGCTGAGCAGAGAGCCTGGTGTGGGGCTCGATCCCAGAACTCTGGGATCATGACCTGAGCCGGAGGCAGAGGCTTTAACCCACGGGGCCACCCAGGTGCCCCCAGCTACTTTGCTTTTACAAACAGAGCGGCTCTTTCCCCATCTGTGGCTTCATAGTTCTCGGCATTTTACCCTTCTTTCTTTATTCTCATGATGTTTTGGAAATTAGGATTTTCATTCCTTTCGGTGGCCCGAGACGGAATCGTAATGTTGGAAGTGTCGTCTTTCCCGTGCCTGCGGCATCGCGGGGCAGGGCGGACGGACACGTGCTCATCCCAGAGCTGTCCGTCAGGAGCATTTTCTAGCGGTTTCCGTCCACGGCAGTAGGTGAAGCAGACACGGATGGGGAGAAGGGGGAGTTTGGAACTGGGCAGCTCAGCCTCTCCCTGCTCGGCATCCCTGGTGACGCCCCCACCCACCCTGAACGATGGCTGGGCACCAGGCAGCCAGCCCCATGATTACTGTTTTGCATTTCTCCTTACATTTAAAAATGTTTTTCTAATGTGATTCTGTACTTCTAAAATCAAGAAGGATTAAAGCTCAAAAGGGAGCCCCTCGGTGGCTCAGTAGGTTGGGCATCCAACTCTTGGTCTTGGCTTGGGTCATGATCTGAGAGCCCTGATGCCAGGGTCGTGGGATCAAGCCCCAGGGCCGGACTCCACGCTCAGTGGGGAGTCTGCTTCTCTCTCTTTCCCTCTGCCCCTCCCCCCACTCACACCCTCTCTCTAAAATAAACAAACTTTTTTTTAAAGAGTGATCAAAAGAATCTCCTAATTCCAAACTTGCGGCACATAGACAATTCACTAACAGTCCGGGCTGTCTACTAGAGGTGTTCCCCTGTAATTCAGCATCTGGGGGGCTTGTGCCGGAAGAACCCGCCATAGGAGTCACTGTCATCCGCCCAAGGAACTGGGCAACAAGGGTTTCAGCAACCACCTGGGAGGGGGGTGTGCAAGTTCATCTGTCTTGAAATATATTTTCATTTAAAGCTTTTTAGCTCTGCCTATACACCGTGTTTTTTGAAGGCAGAGGAGGGTTAACATAGTATTTCATTTTCTTGATAAGTCATTCTTAGTTTTGTGTTGACTGAAAATGAACTGTATGGTGTTACTCTTGCTGTGATCGACGCTGACACATCGTGGAAAGCCAGTCGCTCACCACGCTGCAGTTGAAAGTACCTTCGGAAGGAAACTCCTGTGCCGCTTGGTTCTTCCTGGCAACTGTCAGTGCGCAGCTGACAGTTAGGGACAGCTTGCAGGGACAGGGTTCTCGGGGATAAAGAGGAGCACCTTTCCAGACTTTCTTTCTGCATCAGGGTTTTACTCTTTGGTTTGCAATGACTTCTTAGCAAACCAGTCCTACACATATCCAGACAGACCGGGAGAGCGTCCGATCAAAGGGACAGTCATCCTTTCCCTGCGAACCTCATGCGCTTCCTATGAGCACACTCATTCCTCCGTACAACTCGCACAGGGAACCCTAACATCAGACGAGGATCCGCAGGTCGGCTCAGAATCGAAGATGTGGTTCGCATGGGTCCAGCTCTGGGTAACAACTGTGTTGAGGGGCCCTGTCGCAGCTGTTGCTGGAGAGGGACCCAAAGCACACTGATGTCAAGGCGATGGGGGGAGCATGAAAGGAGGTGGCCGTGCTGGGAAGACACACAGAGCCCGGGGCAGGGTTTGGCTGTGATTTTTACAAAGCCGGCGCACTTCCTAACCGTGGAATCACCTGCTTTAGGAAAGTACCATCCCCCGAAATTGTTGGCAGGCGGAGGCCAAGACTGGGTGCTAACGTCTTTACTACTGCTGGACGCATTCTGGCACGGACCTCTAAATCTGTCCTGCTTTTATGTAAAGCTCTTTAAATGTGAGTGTCTCAACATGGTGACCCCGTGAAATAGGGTCACTATCCCTATGACACAGATGAGGGCATTGAGTCTAGGGTTCAGTGGTCTCTTCGGGGTAACGTGCCTCTAGCCTGGGTCTTTCAAGGGCCCTTTCTCTTTGTCACACCTGCTGTCTTCTGCACCAGGAGAGAGGGGACACTTACTTTCTTCCAACTCGAGATATTCTCCCCCATGTGACAACAAAGGTTGAAACGGAATCAGAGCAGAGCTAAAGATCACTTAGATAAGGATCGACAGTTGCATTTCTCTTTGCTCCTACGTGGATTCCATAATGTACTTCCGTGGCTAACCACAGACCATTAACAGGAAGTGTATCTGCGGTCAGATAGCCACAGTGTTCACTCCCTATCAGGAGGGTCAGGCATCAGGAGGGCAGATGAAGTGGCGGCCTCGAGTGATGGCACATCACTGTGGAGCACTGAGTGATGTGAGCAGACAGACAGCCTGGTGTGCAGAAATGAGAGATTGGGTTGCTCTTTTCTGAACAAAGGCATTTTGCAGCCTGTGAGGGGTTGCAGATGATTGCAAATAGGAGCTCTGGCATCTAACCGGAGGGCAGACAATGTGTCTCTTCAGCGCAGTTAGAAGTGCTTATCATTCTAGGCTTCTTTTTCCCAAAAAATCCCACTTTTTTTAGACCATGGCACTGTCGTTAATGGTATTTTTGAGTACCAAATGCAGGAGAATGCTGAGAATATGCAGGAGAAATGAGAAAGCAGGAGAAATGCTGTGAGAATATGCGTGTGTGTGTGTGCGCGCGCGTGTGCGCGCATGTGTAAGGGGGGACCCGGTAGCCCATGTAACAACATTCAGTTGTTTGAATAACGCCAGCAGTAATAACCGCTTACACGCAGAGGGCACCGTGACATTTTGAAGTACTTTCATACGCATCATTTGAATGGTAGTTGAGTGAGTCCTTGTGCTCCTGCCAGGGGTGTGGCGGGGGGAGGAGGTCTGCCCTCCCCACCCCTTCCCAGCTTCTTGCTCTGATTCCTTTCTTCGTCCGTCCACATCAGTTCTCCTTCTGTACCCTCCCCTGTACGACACCTCTTGCGCGGGGACTTCCAGAACCTGTCACCTTTGTCTGTCCTGCTTTGAAACATCATTGATTTTCCTTTTGTGTTGATGTGGGTCCCCCATGGGAGACGTTGGACTTGAACTTGCCTGCACAGGGTAGCAGGAGAGGAAGCTCCGTTGGAGTGACTTGCTAGCCCGCTGTGCTCGCCTGCGTTCGGCAGTGTTTCTGATTTCCATTCCTCGGTCCCCGTCTCAGCCTGCTGAAACCTCCCTCCAGCCTCCTCATATTTTAACACTCCCTCTTTTTGGCCCAGTTCGCCCCACCAGACATGCTGGTTGTCACCGGTCCAGTCCATCTGCGTCTTCTGGATTCGCACCGGAGCGTCAAAGCCTTGACAGGCTGGGCTCCCGCCTGCCTCAGTGCTGGGCCTCCAGAAGCCACCTCCTCCGGGAACAAGACCAAGGCCCCCCTCTGCGTTTCCAGCTCGAGACTCACCATCCGCCACGCCTGTCAGTTCCAGGGGACGGTGGGGGAGGCGGCCTTTGGGTGCGCAGCTCGCGTCTTTATACCGGCTCCATTTCCTTTTATAAAATTGCCGCTCTGGGGACCGTGCTGCTAGTAGGACAGTTCGATCTTCTCCTGGCCTCACCAGAGCCAGGTCCCAGCGTAGCCATCAGAGCCAGGGCCCTTCCCGGTGGGTGCAGTGTGGCAGAGTCATGGGTCTTGGAATCACAAGGCCTGGAGGAGACCGTGGGTCTCAGCCTGAATTTCTGTCATCTACAAAACTGGATCAAGTGATCGCATAGTCCCTATCACAGTGCCTTGCCCCTCGTACAAGCAGGTGCAACAGCGTGTGCGGGAAGACTGCGGGTGAGAACAGCACCCGAGGACAGTCTGCTGTTTCCTCCAGCATATATTTACTGAGTGCCTCCAGCAGGCCAAGCCCACGTCTAGGCTCTAGAGAAAGAGCAGTGAAGGGAACAACAACAACAAAAAGGTCCTTATGGCCTAGTAGGGGAGCAGGGGAGGGACCACAAGCAAGGAAGCAAATCAGTGAGCAAGGGAATTTCCTAGAGTAGTAAGTACCCTGAAGAAGGTGAACTAGGGACAGAAATAATTTGGATTAGGCAGTCTGGTTGTCACTGTGGATCACTAGCATTCAGCACCATTTCCTCCAGGAAGCTCTCCCTGATTGCCCCAGGCTAAAACAAGAATAGCTGTGATTTGTTAGGAGAAGGACTTTACTAGGCATTGTTTCTTATCTTCACTCTTCTATGTAACACTTAGAGAGCACTTAAAATGCATGTAACACTTTACAATCAGAAGACCCAGGCTCAGAGAGATCAAGCCAACACCAGTATCTCCTAGCTAGAACGTGGCAGAGCTGAGCACCTGTCTTCAGTGTCTGCCCTTTGTACCAGCTCTCTGATCCTCCCAGTTCCCCCGGGACCTTATGGCCACCTCTGTCCCATCGTTCCCTGTAGCCCGTGGACTGACGGTTTCCTGTGGTTTTCCTTGTTAGCTCCCGAGCTCCTGAAGGACGGGAGCTGTAACCCTTTGCACCTGGAGCAGGGCTGAGCACTTCCTGGGAGCTTCTCCCAAGTCCACCGCATCCATCACTAGCTCTAGCCAGCCCCTTGCCATGTAAAAGGCACCATGGATTTTCACTTACAGGTTCCAGAATTCTGCCCTGTAGACAGTGATAGGAACGGTCGGGTGGGATATGTTTGGAGAGAGAGCACGGGGAGTGAAGTCTCCTTTAGACCCGACGCAGCTCTGTTCAGGAGCTCTGACTCTCTGGCCGCTCAGCTTTGCGGTGAGCAAGTAGAGATCCGTGCCTACAGCTGCTGAAAGCCCTTGGCACGGTTAAATAGTAACAGGCCATCGTGTCCGCCTCCCCGAGCCAGGGTTCTTGCGAGGGCTGACTGTCCACTGCATGTGAAGGGTGCTCGCCTCTGTTGATTTTGAGCAGGGCTAGGATGCTGGTAAGTGGCGGGGGTGCACCGAGCAGCAAGCAGTCAGGGCTGGGGTTCCGCCGTGACCCCTTCCTCCCGCGAATCCGGTTGCCCCGAGCACCCTTACGTAAGCAGCGCGTCACCGCCTCCCTGGGTTCCCACCGGGCTGTGAGAATGCTGGTGCCCCGGACACTCGCTCTCGGTCACCGGCTGGAGCAGGACCAGCACCACAGAGCCCAGTGCTGGTGTCCCAGGGTCACGTTGTCCTGCTCCTTGGAAAACATCTTAGGGGAAAAAAATGAAAATACTGTTTAGACTATTTGAGGATTCTGTGAGCGCTGCAAATGTGATGGCATTTTGGAGAGAAAAAAAGCCAGCGTGCCCACTGAGGCCAAAGAGGGACAGTGAGTCAGGAACAGAAGGCGTGCATGGGACTGTGGTGCAGGGTACTGCAGAGGGCTCTTCGAGGTGGTTCCGGATACGATGTCGTGAGTTTTTTATTCATTGGGAGCGGGACATCGTACACTATTGGGGGTAAAATCAGGAGTGCAGTGCAGAGCGTGGTTTTCGTCCTGCTGCATGGAGAGCCCCTAACAGGCTCTAAATCCCCGGGCAGGCCAGCCCGACCTGGTGGGGACTAGTCGTGCATAAATATCCTTGGACATTGAGGTCCTAACCACCCAGCACCTCAGAAGGCGACTGTCGTTGGAGATAAGGTCTTTAAAGAGGTCATGGAGGTTCGGGGAGGTCCCTAGGATGGACCCTGATCTATATGACTGGCATCCTGTGAGAGGGGAGATTGGAGCGCAGACAGGTACAGAGAAGACCCTGTGAGGACATGGGACGAGGTGGTGTCTGCTCGCCAAGGGAGAAGCCTCAGGAGAAACCAGCCCTGCCAGCACCTTGATGTGGGGCTTCCAGCCTCCAGAACACTGAGAAAATACATTTCTATGGTTGAAGACCCCCCGGCTGTGGGTCGTCGCTATGGCAGCCCCAAGGAACCGACCCCATCCTCGTAAGGCTGCTGGGCCGCGTCGGCAGGAGTACTGTAACTATCCTAGCAGAAAACCTGCGCCCGGGGTCTAGACCCTCTGCAGGGCCCTCGCCTGGAGAAAGGAAGGCAGGACCTGGAAGTTGCTCGTGTGCTTGTAGGCTGGTTCTTGATTTCTGGGCTCATTTCCTAGATGGCTGATAGCCACACTTCTTTCTTCTTATGACCCCAGTCATCATGTGCTCATTATCCCCTCCCCGTATTCGTTCCATTTTTGTAACTTAAAAAATAGGGGTACAGGCTCGTCAGCTGCTATTTTGAACCGGGCACCTCTTTGGATGCCTTCTTTTTTCTATTTGGCAAACTCCCTTTGGTCCTTGAAAACTCAGCCACCGCTGACTTCAGCACCACGAAGCCCTCTAGACGCGCCGAGCTCCCCTTAGAGCCCCATCCGTGCCTCTCGGGAACATCGGCTTGTACTCTCGCCCTTACGCTTTTCTTGGCATTGTCACCTGTGCGCACGAGGATTTGCACTTCGCCTCCCCCCAACCCAGCACTGCCTCTGGCACGGGGGCGGGGATGCACGAGTATGGGTTACCCCTGATCAGCACAACGTGGGGCTAAATGGCACGGGTCCACCTGTGGGGGGGGGGGGTTGTGTCAATACACACAGTGTTGTCAATGTATTTTCTCTTCCTTATGTTTTCCTAATAGCATTTACTTTTCTCTAGCTCGCTTTATTGTAAGAATACAGTGCACAATACATACAATGTACAGCGTGTGTGTTACTGGACTGTTTGTTCTCCGTGAGGCTTCCCGTCGGCAGCAGGTAATCCGTAGCTAGGTTGTTGGGGAATCGAGTTCTATGTGGATTTTGGACTCTGGTGGGGGTGGGGGTCAGCATCCCTAACCCCGTCTTGTTCAGGGGTGAACTGTATATCATTTTCTTGGAAGCCAGTCATTCAAAATGGTTGAAGAAAGATTGCGGTACCTGTTTAATGTGATAAATATATATAACAAAACTGGCTACTTTAACCATATTAAAGTGTAGAAACCTGACGACGTGAATCACTTTCACAAACTTGTGCGGCCATCACCACCATCTATTTCCAGCATTTTTTCATAACCCCAGACAGAAACTCAGTCCCCACGAAGCAATAGCCCCCTTCTTCCGCTGTATCTCCCACCAGTCCCTGGCTGTCTGCCTTTATGAGTTTGCCCAGGCTAGATATTTCATATAACTGGGATCATGCTATATTTGTCCTTTTATGACTGGCTTGTTTCACTTTGGTGTAATATTTTCAAGTTCCATCCACATTGTAGCAGGTGTTCGAACTTCATTTCTTTTCATTGCTTAATACTATCCATTGTATGTTACACTGTATCTTCTTTATCTGTCCTTCATCAGCGAGTGGACGCATGGGGTGTTTCCATTTTTAGGCTATTGTGAATAACACTGGTCTGGATGAGAATGTGCAAATATCAACTCAAGTCCCTGTTTCCAGTTCTTAGGTGTATAGCCCAGGAGTGAAATAGTGAGTCTGTGTTTAATTCCTGGAGGAACCACCGCCCTGTTCTCCCCAGGGGCAGTGCGGGACACTCAGTCTCTCCACTTCCTTGCCAGGCCTTGTTACTTTCAGTTTTGTAGGTCTTGTTACTTTCAGTTTTGTCGCTTCTCGCCATCGTAGCACGTGCGCAGGGGTGTCTCCTTGTGGTTTTGCTGTACAGTTTTCTAATGACCAAAATAATGTTAAATATCTTTTCATATGCCCATTGGCCATTTGTGCATCTTCTTTGGAAAAAATGTCTGTTCAAGTCCCTTGCCCATTTTTTTGTTGGGTGGTTTCTTTTTGTTATTGAACAAAATGGTCAGAACTTTAAAAAAGTGTGCTCCTAGAAGATGTGCACCCCTCCTAATACTTGACTTTCTAGGGAGCTTATTCTCTGAGGGTCTAGATTGGCAAGGTTATTTTAATCATCTCCTGTTCCTCCCCACTCCCAGTGTCTTGATTTTCTTGTACTTTTTTCTAGTATTCATGTTTCAGATTGAATTTTAAGTGGATCTCAAGTAAAGAATCAAACTGCAAAGTTTCACTTTGGAAAATGCTACAGCTCAAATGCACAGGTGTCCTTTTCCCATGCATTTAAGAAATTGGAGAATTCGATGGTCAATTCCTGCTACTCAGAAGCGCTCTGCAAAGTGATAACATTACGGAAATGTACTCGGAGCTGTATTTCCCAGTGTATTTGACTGGGGTTGGAAGCAGGGTGTTGAATGTAGAGAGCCAGATGTCTTCTTGGCTAGATCTGAATACTCAGCTCCATGGTTTAGTAGGGTGCTCGAGGTCAGTATCCCCCTCCGTGGAGGGGGAGCTGGGGGTGACGGGCACAGCAGCCCCCAAGAGTGGGTACAGCAGAACACATCCTGCATCCCTGCCCTTAGGCACTGCTCCCGTGGGACCGTCAGCAGCTGTGGAATTTGGAATGAGGAATTCCAGGTGGGATTTTGAAAGCTAGTCTAAGAGAGTAGAATAGGGTGGGTGGGAGGTGGGAGAAATACAGTTCCACTATGACTCCTAGAATATGTAATTCCTGGCTGATTAGAAATCTTATCCTTTTTTTTTTTCCTTTTTAAGAGAGAGAGAGAGAGAGAGATCACAAGTAGACAGAGAGGCAGCCAGAGAGAGAGGGGAAAGCAAGCTCCCTGCTGAGGAGAGAGCCCGATGTCGGGCTCGATCCCAGGACCCTGGGATCATGACCTGAGCTGAAGGCAGAGGCTTTAATCCATTGAGCCACCCAGGTATCCCTCCTTTTTTTTTTTAAATAAAAAATCTGCTATAACCTTTAGGTCCAGAAACAGTCCAATTTGTCTTTTTTCCTTTCTTTATTCAAACTGAACATTTTCCTTCCTTCCTTTTTTTGCATCCTGCCTCATTCCATGAAGATTTTGATATCTTGTAACACATGAGTAGGTTTTCTAGATTCATTAAAATATATTTAATTTTTTCTCTTCTTTTTTTTACTGAAAGACCAGGAGGGAGTTCTTTGTTTGTTTTGCTGCTTACCTCCCCTTTAAAAAGAAACTTTATAGAAGTATCGTTGATGCACAGTCATCTGAACATATTTAAGTGGACAGTTTGGTGAATTTTGACATATGCGTGTATCTGTAAAACCATAAACAGCAATAAAGAGAGTGCACGTCATGATCCCTTGAAGTTTTTTTTTTTAAGATTTTAACCCCTTGAAGTTTTTGTGCCCCTTCATCATCCCCCCTGTCTCCCCCTACCTTCCAACCACTGACCTCCTGTTCTTGTAGCTTAGTTTGCGTCTTGTGTAATTTTGTGTAAATGGACTCATTCAGCACGTACTCTATTTTCTGGCTTCTCTCACTTAGTGTAATTATTCTGACACTTATCACGCTGTTGCTTCTATCAGTAAAATATTTTTATTACTGAGTAGTGTATCCATTCTGCGGACACTTGTTGCATTCGTTAGGTGATGGACATTTGGGCTGTTTCCAGTTTTTGGTTATTACAGACCAAGCTGCTCTGAACTTTTGTGTCCAAGTGTTTGAGTGGACATATGCTTTCATTTCTCTTGGGTACACACCAAGGAGTGGAATGGTTGGCCCAAACAGTGGGTGTGGGTTTAATCATTTTCCAAAGTGGTGGCACCATTTTGGATTCCCGCAGCAGAACATCAGAGACTCAGTTGTGCCACCTGCAAACCCACACTTTCCGGTAATAGATCTGATTTTGACATTAGAGTCATGCTGGCATGGAGATTAATCGAGAAATAGTCTCTCTCTTCAGCTGTCTGCAGGACTTTGTATAAAGTTGGTATTATTTCTTCCTGAAATGTTTGGTAGAATCCACTAGTGAAGTTATCTGGGTATAGGGTTTTCTTCGTGGAAAAGTTAACTATAAATTCAGTTCCTTTAATAAATCTATTTAGATTATCTGTGAGCTTTGGTAGTTTTATCTTTCAAAGAACTTCCGTTTCATTTAAATTGAATGTATTGGTATAAAGTCATCCTTATTATACCCTTCTTGTCCTTTTAATATCTATAGATCTGTAAATGATGTTACCTCTTATTCCGGATTCTAATATTTTGTGCCCTGTCTCTTTTTATCCTGAGTAATTTGGCTACAGTTCTGTCAATTTTATTTATTGTCTCCAAGAACGAGCTTTTGGTTTTGATTTTTCCCTATGGTTTTTCGTCCTAGTTCATTGATTTCTGCTCTGAAGTGTATCACTTCCTTTCTTCCTCTTCCTTGGTTTCTTCAGTAGCTGAGGTCATGTTCCTTCACATCCTCCCCTCCTTTTCTTTTAAAGACTTATTTAGTTATTTATTTTAGAGAGAGTGAAAGAGAGAGCATGAGCAGAAGGAGCAGAATGAGAAGGAGAAAGAATCTGAGCAGACTCTGCCCTGAGCGTAGAGCCCGAAGCAGGGCTCGATCTCACGACCCTGAGCTCACCACCCGAGCTGAATGAAACCAGGAGTCTGCCGCTTAACCCACTGCGCTACCCAGGCGCCCTAGACTGTATGTCTGTTCCTTCAGGGTAACATGATGTTTTGATTACTGCAGCTTTGAATAAGTCGTAAAGTCAGGGAGTATCCATTCTGTAACATTGTTGCCTTTCTTTGGTATGGTGATGGCAGTTCTGTCTTCTGCCTTTCCATATAAACTTTAGGATCAGTTTGTCAGGACCCACAGAATAGCTTGCTGGGATTAGGGGTTGAAACTATAAATCAATTTGGGAAAAACTGACGTTCAAACAATATTGGGACTTCTAATATACGAACCTGGAGCATCGCTGTATTTCTTTAGATCTTTTAAAAATTTCTTTATAGTAAATTTACATATAAATCCTGTATATGTATTTTGCTAAATTTACACCTAAGTGCTTCGTTTGGGGGGCATTATATAATAGCGTCATATTTTAATTTTAAATTCCACTTGTTTGTTGCTAGTATTTTGGAGAGCCGTTCACTTTTGTATATTAACCTTGTATCCTGCAACCTTGTTATAATCACTTACTAGGTCTGGGAGTTTTGTTAATTCTTTGGAGTTTCCTATGTAGAAAGTCATGTCATCTGCAAACAGTTTTAAGTCTTCTTTCCCAAGTCGTATACCTTTTACTTCCTTTTCCTGTCTTCTTGCCCTCGCTAGGACTTTCAGCGTGATGTCCAGTAGCAGGTAAGAGGGATGTCCTTGCCTTGTTTCCACTTTGAGGGAGAAAAGCATCCACTTTCTTACCATTAAGCATGGTGTAGCTGTAGGTCTTTTGCATGTGCTCTTTGTCAAGTCAAGGAACTTCTGTCTTCCTAGTTTTCCAAATTTCCAAATTTTCTCTTTATCACTGGTCTTAATGTGATTTTGCTCTGCTGTGGTGTGATTTCCTTCATGTTTGATGCACTTGGGATTTATTGAGCTTATTGATCTGTGGATTTATAATTTTTATCAAATTTGGAAAAATTTCAGCCATTATTTCCCCAATTTTTCCCCTCCCCCCTTCCTTTGGGGATTTGAATTTCATATATATCAGGACACTTGAGGTTGTCTTACAAACTCCCTGGTGTTTTGTCTCATATTCTCTTCCTCGCTCTCTTTCCCCCTCTCTCCCAACCTCATTCCAGTCTGTTTTCTCTCTGTATTTCATTTTGGATAATCGCTATTGCGATTCTTTAGGTTTGCTCATTTTTTTCAGTTAGTCTCATCTAGCAGACTGTAGTTTTCATGTCTAGAAGTTTGACTTTTTTTTTTTAGTTTATCTTTTTTTTTTTTTTTAGTTTATCTTTATTTTTTAAATATTTATTTATTTGAGAGAGGGGAGGGCAGAGGGAGTGAATGTCCAAGCAGACCCCGGCTGAGTGTAGAGCCTAATGTGGGGCTCAGTCTTGTGACCAAGGGGATCGGGACCTGAGCCGAAACCAAGTCAGATGCTCAACTGAGTCACCGAGGTGTCCCTAGAAGTTTAACTGTGAAAAGTTAACTAAAAAAAAATATGTATGTGTGTGTGTGTGTGTGTGTGTGTGTGTGTGTGTATGTATGTGTATGTGTATGTATATATATATCTTCCATGCCTCTATCTAACATAGTCAGTCTTTCCTCTGGCTCTCATAGATATAATACAGTTATAATAACTGTATAATTTTCCTTGTCTAATTCTATCACTGCTGTCATTTCTGGGTTAGTTTGCTTGGTTGATTCTTTCCCTTATTATGGGTCATGTTTTCCTGCTTCTTAGAATGCCTGGTCATCATTTTTCCTGGATACCAGGCATTATGAATTTTACCTGGTGGGGAGCTAGGTACTTTTATATTCCTATACATACTTTTAAGCTTTGTTCTGGGATGTGGTTGTTACTTGGAAATAGTTTGATCCTTTTGAGCCTGCCCTCAAGCCTTGTTCCAGGTGGGCGGGGTGGGGACCAGCAGTTTAGTCTAGGGCCAAATCCTCTGGGTACTCCACCCAATGCCCTGTGGAGTGTATGGTTTTCCACCGTAGCCGCTGATGACAGGAACTGCTCCCAGCCCTGTGTAGGCTCTGGTGGCTCTTCTTTCTATTCTTTCTGGGTGGTTCTTGGCCCTCCTCTTTTCCTCACACATAAGTGCAGATCCATACCTGGTAGAAGCCTCAGGGGTGTTCTCTGAGATGTCCAAAATGTTCTCTCCTTGTGGCTCTCTCTTCTTCAACGTTCTGCCCTGTGGACTCCTGGAATTTTCTGGGCTTCCAGCTCTGTCTCCCCAACTTAAGGAGACCTTCCGTCTTCGCCTCGGTTTCCCTGCGTCGCTTCCGGGAAACTCCAGGCTACCTGTGGGACAGTGAAGGGTCTGCCTCCCTTCTGGGAGCCTCTGGGCTGTAGGCAGGGCAATTGTAGAGCCCCCTCCTTTGCTGAGCCTTTCTGAGCGACCACTGTCCCTCGTGGTCTGATGCCACGAATGTCTTCAAAGGCCTGTGTAATATAGTTTGTTGGTTCCTTTTAGCCGTTGTAGGTAGAATGACACACACGGTGCTCGTAACTCCATCTCGGCTGGATGCAGAAGTTGATGGCACTTGAGTAAAAAGTAGGTACATAAGATCAACAAAAGGGCAGAGAAAGCATTTTATATATGGAAGACAGCAAAAGAATGTGGATAGTGGATAGGACTCAGATGTCCTTTGGATTCTGACCTCAGAATGTTGTGACCCCCACTTTTTGATAGGAACCTGAAAGAGAAGACCTAGGTTCAGTGAGAACCAGGCATCTTCAGTTTTAATGTCTTTCACGAGCCAAACCCACCTACTGAATTATCCTGAAGAAAGATTGCTTCCTTGTGTGGTTTAGGAGGTTTTATCTTGGAGAACCAATCACATGGCTTTCACCCGATTCATGGATTTTCAACCATTTAAACTTTGCTTTTCTGGCTTTCATCCCAACAACTGAAGGACAAACTTCCATGCGGGGGACTATGGTGTGAAACAAATGGAAACAGTCCACCTAGAAGACAACTGGTGTTAGGGAGAATGGAACCATAAAGTACTTTACATTGGGACATGTTATACTAATGGAAATTAAAGAAAATAAGAAGATAAGATTAGCTTTGATTTTATTCTTTTTATTTTATTTTATTCTTTTTATTTTTATTTATTCTTTTTGCTGAAATGTTTTAAAACCGTCATATCAAATAAAAATTTATTGAAGTGACCTTTTTAGATACTTTTTTGTTGAGTCCGTTTAGGACCTGACCACATGGTATCTATCTAGAAGTGGATGAATGTGACAGGTGAATATTGTGACTGTGTCCTTCTAAAATAAAATTGAGATGGCAGTTTCAGATCTCTTTCAAGTTCTACGCTATGCTCATGATTTTGTCCGCTCTCCCCTTCCCCACCTCCATATTTTTAATCCTTCCTTTTGAGGTTGGGATTGGCAATCCTGTGTGATTTACGGCCTGGGGACCGGCTACGCCCTCCTGACCCCGTGTTCCTCGCACTGCTGGACTTTGGAGCGAAGGCCAATTTTTAAAGCATCACGTCTTCATGTCTTCGCTTCACGATCTTCTTGGGGGTTTCTTTTCAGCTCAGCCGCAGGATGTCATTTGCTTTAAAAATGGAAAGTGGAAAAAAAAGAATTAACAACCTTAAACTTCTAAGTCTTTTCGTTTCTAGCAGAAACAAGAAACAAAATGACTTGCAAAGGTAGGGGTGTGTGCGTGAGTGCGTGCGCACGCACGTCCATGCATGTAAGTGTGTGTGTGTGTTGGGAGCGTGTGTGTGTATGTGCCTGCGTGTGGAGGGGGCACCGGCAGGGGTGTGTGTGTGTGTGTGTGTGTGTGTGTGTAGTGTTAATCATGTTAATCCTTTCAGACATTTCAAGGAGTCTCAGGGCTTCACGGAAAAAGCCTTTGTTGGCCTGATAACTCTGGCTAGGAAAAATGAAATTAGAGTCTCCCTCAAGACAAGCAATTAACCCATTTTCTAAATGCTCAGCTGGAGAATTCCGAGGCTCTTCTTCCTGTGACTGTTCTCACTCATCCTCTTTGCTTCATTCATTATTCACGGTTGAAGCCCAGCAGCTCCCCTGAAATCCTGGCCTCCCCGCTTCGCCTGCGTGTTGGTGCAGGTGTGTCTGGTCCTCACGTGACAGCTCCAGCTGGGCTCCTTGCCAAGTCTGGGACGGGCCTGGGGCTGGGTGGGGTGGGGGTGGAGGAGAACTGTGTAATTGCCCTCTCGTCCATGTTCCTGTATTTCTGTGATGGTTATTTGTGGGCCCGTCTCCTCTGCTGGACCGAGTGGGCGACAGGTGGGAAGGTCACGGTGTTCGCTGCCTGGGCCTGGCCCGGAAGGATGCTCGCGAGCACTTACCGAACTGGATGGAAAGTCTGTTGGCTTTAAGCCCCGTGTCACTGAAATTCCACCCCCGTCCCAGGGTGCCTCTCAGGGTCTTCGGTCTTAAGTGTATTCTTCTGGTCTCCAACACCCCTTTCCACAACCTAAGACGGCTCAGAGACCTTTATGCCGTTGCTCTCCAGATTGCGATAGGCAGGGGCCGGCCGCAGTTTTGTACAGACAAGGACTGCTGTAGAATTCTTGCCGGTCAAGGTTGCGAATGTTGGCGTGAGCATCCATCGAGACGTTTATTGACAGAGCGGGTCCGTTCTTGTCATTTTCTAGCGAGCGGTGAATTTCAGAGTCAAAGCTTAGGTGGCAGGTCCAGCCCAGAGCTGAGCAAGACTCGGAGCATCTGGCAGACCGAGGCGATCACAGGAGAACCCGGTGTCTGAGAGCAGAGAGCAGGCTGGTGCCCTTCGGCCGGGAGTGGCGGGCAGGGCTGCACATCCGACAGCACAGCTGGAGTCCACGCCTGAAAATGACGGCACGTGAGAAAGAGGGCACGCGGCTCCTTTACTGACCGTGTCTACGTTGCTTTTGCGAGTGGTTGCTCTGGAATGACTCAGAGTGTGACCGTCAATCTCACGGGACACGGAGCTTTTATAGATGTCTGCCGGCAAATCAGTGAGTGAGGGACTGTTACTCCTTACTGCTTATATGACCTAAAATGCTAAAACCTGGTAACGAGGTATTTCTCTAAAGAGCGTTTGTCTGATATTTCAAGAGAGGTAAAACAAAACAAAGATTCTATGTGTATTTTACTTAGTGCCATACAAGTCCCCCTGGAATTAATGCTTGTCACTTAGATGGGCAACGCGTGTGGGGTGAAGAGTAGATGTCCTCCAGCTAGACTTGGGCACCGCTTTCCATCTTTATAAGGTTTAAAAGAGACGGATGAGAAACCTGACTTCTCCAACCTCATCTGCGGGACGGGGCTGACACCTGAGTGGGGGAGTGTCGTATGGACGAGAGAGAACGCGTCTGAGGTAGAACGTCTGACAGTAGCAGGTCGGGGAGGAAGGGCAGATGGTGGTGTTTGGGGACTCTCCTTATTGTTTTAAATAAAGAAAAGAGGGGCGCCTTGGTGGCTCAGTCAGTGAAGTGTCTGCCTTTGGCTCAGGTCATGATCTCAGGGTCCCGGGATCGAGCCCCGCGTTGGGCTCTCTGCTCATCGGGTAGTGTGCTTCTCCCTCTGCCTCTCCCCTTGCTCGTGCTCTCTCTCTCTCTCTCTCTCTCAAGTAAATAAAATCTTTAAGAAAAAAAAGATTTAAAAAATAATTAAAGAAAAGAGAACATCTTAAGATAAAGGGGATGGGTTCTAAGTTAGCCTTTTAAAATTAATAGTCCCCCTTTGACCTCCAGGAACATTACTCGGACACCAACAACGTTACAGAGTCAAGAGCCTGTTTCTGTCTACGTAATGAGAGAATCCTATGAACAGGCGACAAAGTGCACTTCCCTTGCCTTTTAAATAGAATAAAAGAGACAAGTTACTGGATCTTTTTGTGCTACTTTTTACTGTCAAGTGGTAATTAAACCTAAACGTCACATCCAGAGCTGGCTACGTGAAGATCTAGGGCAAGGGCAGAGCCACGGGTCCCCTCCCTGCCACTGGAACCAGGGGTGATGGGGGACCTCCCTGGACCTGTGTTCCCTCTTGAAACACAGAAGCGGGCATCAGGCGAGGTTCTCATGAGAGTCAAGTCAGAGATGGGGCTGTGGAGGTAATGCTCAGTCCATCCCTGGCCGCTCATGGCGGGCTGTCACAGGAGGGCTTGTCCGGGACCCTGCCTCACTTTAGGTCAATGTCGTATTTCCTCAGTTGACCCGAGGTGCAAAAATTGCCCAGTAGCCATTGTCAGTGCTGATCCCACTGAAGGTCAGTGTTCGCATTTGCTGTTATAAACGGTGGTGCTTGCCACAATGAGCGATAGTGATTCTGCCATCGTGATGAGCATCTGTTTGCCACCATCGTGTTAGATGTTGGTATAAGCCAACATTTATCCTCACAAGAACTTCCAAAGACAGGTGGTGTTACTGCTGGAGCGGCCTAGTCCTCTACCAAACTACACAGCTAATGAGTGACACACCCAGGGACTGAACCCTGCCCAATTCGAACTCCAAAGCAGTGCTCTTGCTTGGGTCCCGGAACCCAGGCAGTCCAGAGCAGGAGTCACTGAGTGTCAGCCTCCCCGAGGTTTGGACCTGGACAGAACGCCGACTTGAGGCTGGGATCCGTGGCCCCGAGGGGGTCTGCCGCTGGCCGAGGATACAGGGTGTCCTCTAGAGCAGTTGGCCAGCTCAGACCTCTTCGCCACGGGCCTCACCCCGCCGTGGGCTGGGTTCCACTGCAGGTTAAATCTTGTCTGTCCCTTGCCGGTTCTGTCAGTTTCTGCAGCCTGATCACTGACGGTTTCCTGATCCCCAGATAAAGGGACTCTCTACTTGTCCTGTGTAAACAGATCCCCAGTGACTTCCTGAGGACGTCAGCAGGCACCAAGATCCAGCGGCTAGTTCCAATTCAGACACAAGTTTAAAAACCCAAGAGGTGAAAACGTGAAGAAGTTGATCTTTTTCAGCCCCTCCCCCAATGCAAAAACTTTGAAAAGAAGATAAAGCGGTTCTGTTGTTAATACTGTTTTAATGACATGCGTGGGTAGGATTTAGAGCTACAGGAACGAACGTTATTTTAAAATTCCGAACTGGCTAAGGTGTTCCTCATGCTGGATTCGCGATCGAACAGGGTTTGCTGGGGTGGAGTGGAGAGACGCGCTCCCGTCTCGCGCTGTGGAATCCTGTGAGATGTCCCGAGGCAGGAAGTGGTTTGGGTTGGTTAGACCAGGCTTTGGGTTTCATTTCTCATTATCCCATTCCGGTTTTTTGCCGGCTGAACTTGAATTGGTAAAGTCATGTGATCAACACTGGCCTTTTCCATACGCACGAAGGTTAAGAACTGTGGACAGCTCACGCTGCGGCCGGGGAAGCCTTCCAGTCTGTTCCTGAGAGTAGCCAGCCGGGGAGCAGAAGCAGGAAAATCCAGTGCAGGCTGCAGGAGGATTTGCAAAGTGCGGGGGGGGGGGGGGGGGGGGATTAGGTCCCAGGGACAACTTCAGCAAGTCTTGCAAACAGAGGTTCTCTGAAGCAGACCCGACTTCCCCGTTTTTACTTGCTTGTATTTGAAGGCGGACATTGAGGTGGTGGTTGGGGGGTTGTGCTTTCGGTTTTGGGGTTTTTTTTTGGTAAAATATTAAAATTCAATTTTTTCCTTACACACATCTGGCAGCATAATTAAAATAGAGTCTGATTTATGCACTTTCATGAAAGGCATCTACAGAGCTAACTGAGGCCACAGCGATGCCGTTTTGCATTGTGAATTGCCTTGCCCGCCTTGGAATGCCGTCATAGGTATAATATTGGCTGGACGGTGCGAGGTGGGGTGAAACCAGCTGACTTAGTCCGTTTTGGTGCCGTGCTCGCCCCCACAGCCAGTGCGCACCGTCTCTCACACCTACTGTCTACTCAGACAACCGCCAAGTCATAGAAATGCACAGGTCCGTATGCCAGATTCTTTTGTGACTTAGAAAACACACACTATTAATCAGACACTAATTTCTAATTAATTTTCCAGTGCTGTTTTGCATAACAGCGTTCAGACAACACACATAGGAATTTTGAAGGAAATGTTATACTCAACTTCGGTGATTTTTATCGGTAATAATAATAAACAGTAACAACAGTAGCCCGATTGTAGCTTGCGTTTATAAAGCATTTACCATCTGCAAAAATACATCCCAAGTGCTCTACGTGCATTAACCAATTGAATAGTACAACAACCTGCGGAGCTACATCACTGTTGTTGTCCCCGTTTTACAAATGGGGAAACTGAGGCACAAAGAGATTAAATAATTTGCCCCAGGTCACACAGCTAGTCAGTAGCAGGGCTGGGATCTGACCCCAGGCGACCTGACCGTCCAGAGTCCGCACCGTCCATGACCAGAGTATATCCCCTCTTCCACAAGTACTCTCCAACACTAACTTGCTCTACGATGGCTTCTCCCGGTCCATAGATCTTTCCCTGCCTTCTTTCTGAGGCCGGAGACCTTCCCAGTTAGGTCTGTCATGGCCCCGGGCCCCTGGGTGACACCTGCTACACAGGCTTGTCCTCCTTTCTTTTATTCACATGTTAAAAGATCTTAGTCAGCTGTTTCCTCCTTCTCTGGAAGAGGACGCCTTTGTGTCTCCCGTCGCCTTTCCTCCGTTTGGCTCGGCTTGATCACGTGGGGCTCTCTTGCTTTTCCATCCTGATCACAGGATGGATGGAGGAATCACGCAGAGCTGCTGTGTAGCCGCAAGAAGTTATGTAGAACTTGAGGATGGTCTCTTTCCAGTGAGCAACAAGTATTCCATTTGGAATATTTCTTTGCTGAGATCTCGAGGGAGGAAAGCAACCAACCTCCACAAGCCAAGTACCAGCAAAGCCGATGGGCAGACTTTATCTCCCTTGCACTCTCAAAAAGTTATTTAATTTTTTGCATTAACCTCCAACAAATCTGCTTTTTGGAGACATTTCTATATATTTTGACGCAGAGAGGGCTCTGTAATTACCGCCACTGTCAGGATTCAGAACATTTCCATCTTTCCCCAAAACTCGCTAGTGCCTGGCCCCTATCCCAAGCCTTGGCAGCCCCTGATCTGTGCTCCCTCACTATAGTTTTGTCTTTTGGAGAGTGTCACATGGTGCAGTGATACAGTGTCACCTTCAGAGACTGCTTCCATCACGCAACATAGCGAGTGGTCCACCCAGACCCCGGTATCAGCAATTCCTTCCTGTTTATTACTCCGTTCACTGTTCCAGTTTTCACCAAGTATGAATAGAGCCGCTCTCAGTTTTGGTGTGCAAGTTTTTTATGAATGTGAGTGTTCATTTCTCTAGTAAGTGCTTGGGGATTGCTGGGTCCCCAGCTAGGTGTGGGTTTAACTTTAAAAGGAACTGCCAACCTGCTCTCCCAAGTGAGCCTACCATCTTACGTGTCCACCAGGGACATAAGAGAGGTTCTGTGCCCCATATTCTGGCTGCATCTGGTTTAGTTGGCGTTTTGTATTTTAGCCATTCTAGGAGCTGTGTAGCGACACCTCATTGTGGTTTGAATTTGCATTCCTCCAATGGCCGGGGACACTGAACATCATTTTCATGTGCCTGTTTGCCACTTGGTGAAGGGTCTGTTCAACTCTTTTGCCTATTTTTAAATTGGGGTGTTTGTTTTCTTTCTGCTGGATTTTTAAAGTTGTTTCTATGTCTCCATCCACAAGGAGAGATAGAAAAAACAAAGACATTCTCACCAATGTTCCCAACTGAAACATACGACTCCTCCTCTAGGAGCGTAGAGATCGGAGTTTGTCGTTCTTGGAGGGTGAGGAGTGTGTGTGAAGTTCATTTGCAGGTTCATTTGAGGTTCACTCGTACCTCAAGTTTGGTTTCTTTAGACAGATAGGTCTGTACATATTTTTAAAGACTTGTACAGTGTTTTCTTCGGAAGATCTTAGCAGTCCTAAACGCACATGAATGCTTGATGAGTTCTATGGTTGTGAGGAACTCTTAGGAGTGCCGTAGACACACTTGAACAGTATTTCTGTGTGTGAAACAAGGATCTGTTACCCAGAATGTCGACAGAACCTGAATTTAGGGGCATGGCAGATTTATATCCAGTAAGCAGAAGTTACAAAATGGTAGACTTCAATTTCAAAGGCCATGATTATCTGAGTCCTCACTATGCTTCCCTGTTTCCATGTTTTTGTTCCAAGTATTTTAATCACCTGAACACTGTTCTTCTTGATTTCCATGTAGATGATTTTGTCCATCAATGCCAACCCCTACTGGCTCCTGTTTTCCCAGATAGATTCAATATCCCCTTCTCTATGTTCACTTGCCACTTTATATATTTCTCCATTATATTATTATTATATAATTATATTATATATTATAATATATATAACTATATTGTATATTATATTATATATAAATTATATATTATATAATTATATGATTATCAAATTGTCTTAGAAATTAGTGGACATGTGTCTTCTCTACTACACAAAGAACTTTTAAAGGGTAATAACTGTGTTAATCCAATCATCTTCATATCCCCAGCAACTAATTTGATGCCTGCTTCATAAGAGATATCCATTTACCCAGCTATCCATTCATTTTCCAAGTATCTGTTGAGTTCCTAAGAGGTGCTATATAGTGGGAAGACAGAGCAGTGGACCAGCAGAAAAAATTTCTGCTGTTATGGAGCTTACATTTTACTGATATTTTCAGAGAGCTGGCTTCTGATTTCATTTATTTTCTTCATTGTTTGTCCATATTGTATCCCATTGATTTCATCTCGTTGTTATTTCCCTTCTTTCTGCTTGATTTTGTTTTAATTTGCTCATCTTTTTCTAGTTACTTAATGTGAAAGCTGAGAATCATTGATCTGAGAGTGCTCTTCTTTCCTAATAAGGAGATTTTAAAGCTATGAATTTTCCTCAAAGACCTGCTTTGCTGCAACCTACACATTTTGATATGTTACATTTTCACTATCATTCAATTAAAAATATTTTCTAATTTCTTTTGTGATGTTGTCTTTGACTTAGTGATTATTTAGAAGTGTGTTGTTCAGGGTGCCTGGGTGGCTTAGTCAGTTGGGCATCCGACTCTAGACTTAAGCTCAGGTCATGATCCCCGGGTTGTGGGATACAGTCCTGTATCAGGCTCTACACTCAGCAGGCATCTACACTGAGCAGGAGTCTCCCTCTGCTCCTCCCGACTCATGCTCATTCTCTCTCTCAAATAAGTAAATGAATGAATAAATCTTTTTTTAAAAAGTGTGTTGTTTATAAGTAGTAGCAGTTTTCATGGTTCTCTTACTGTTTTCAATTTCTAATTTAATGCCACAGTGGTCAGGAAACATACTTTTTTAGTCTTTAACTTCATTCAGGTCTGTTTTTTTGGGCCCAGAACACAGTGTGTCCTGGTAAATATACCATGTGCACTGCCATTGTTGATTGTAGCTTTCCGTACATATCCAGGAAGTCAGACTGGTTTATAATGCTGTTCAAACTTTCTCTTTCTTTACTGATTTCTTAAAGTTCTATCAGTTGCAGAGAGAGGAGTGATAAAATCTTCAGGAATAATTGTGGGATTGCCTATTTCCCACTTTAATTCTGTCTGTTTTTGTTACATGTGTTTTAAAACTCTATTATTATGGTTGTCTTATCTTTTTGATAAATTGATCCTTTTTTCATTATGAAATGGCCCTCTTTATCTCTGGTAGTACAATTTTTTGGTATCTGTTTTATCTGATTATCAATATTGGCACTCTAGCCTTCTTATGCTTACTATTTGCATGCTGTGTCCTTTTCTCCATTCATTTCTTTCAATCGGTGTCTTTGTGTTTAAAGTGTGTATCTTGGGCACCTGGGTGGCTCAGCGGGTTAAGCCTCTGCCTTCAGCTCAGGTCATGATCTCAGGGTCCTGGGATCGACTCCTGCATTGGGCTCTCTGCTCAGGAGGGAGCCTGCTTCCTCCTCTCTCTCTCTCTGCCTGCCTCTCTGCCTACTTGTGATCTCTCTCTGTCAAATAAATAAATAAAATCCTTTAAAAAAAAAAAAAGTTTCTATCTTGTATATACCATATAGTTAGGTCTTACCTTTTTTTTCCCCTGACATTCTTGGACTTTGAATTGTTAATGTGTTGGTTTTCTATTTTTCTTTCTTTCTTTTTTTAATTAATTATTTTTTTAAAACTTTTATTTATTTATTTGACAGAGAGATAGAGAACGCAAGTAGGCAGAGTAGCAGGCAGAGGGAGAGGGAGAAGCTGGCTCCCTGCTGAGCAGGGAGCCCAATGTGAGGCTTGATCCCAGGACCCTGGGATCATGACCCAAGCCAAAGGCAGCCGCTTAATCGACTGAGGCACCCAGGAGCCCCATTTATTTATTTTAGAGAGAGATGAGCATGGGGGTGGGGGAGGGCAGAGGGAGAGGGAGAGAGAGAATCTCAAGCAGACTCCCTGCTGAGCATGGAGCCTGAGACAGGGATCAATCCCAGGACCCTGAGATCATGACCTGAGCCAAAATCAAGAGTTAGACTCAACCAGCTGAGCCACCCAGACACCCCTTAATTAATGTGTTTAATGCAATTATTACTTTAATGTACCATTTAATGTAATTATTGTTGTAATAAGTTTACATTTCTCTTTCGCCTTTTTCCCCCTATTTGTGTACTTTCTGTTCCTCTCTCCCTTTTCCCTCCTTCTTTTGGATTATTTGAATATAGAATTTCAATTTAATATTTCTGTTGGTGTTTTTTTTTAGCTATCATTATTTATTATTCTCTAGTAGTCCTCTAGGGATTACAATATACATCTTTAACTTTTCACAGTTGATAATGTATACTGTTATACTATTATTACTGTTAAAATCTTATGTAAAATATGAAAGCCTTATAGACCCATACCTTCCCCATCCTTTATGTTATGGTAGTTATATATATTACATGTACACCCCTCATGAATCCTAGCAGAGAATGCTATAACTTTCATCTTCAGCATTTTAATGATTTATAAGAACGTTAACAAGAAATGCAAAAAGGAAAAAAAGTCTTGAACTCACTCAGATATTTATCATTTCCAGGGCTCTTCATTCTTTCCTGACTGTCTGAGTTTCTCTTCTATATAATCTCCCTTTACCCTGAAGAACTTCCTTTGGTACTTCTTGTAATGTTGATCTGCTGGCAATGAATTCTTTCAGTTTTCATTTATTTTTATATTTTTTCTTTGCCTTCACTATTGGAGGATATTTTTGCTGGTTATAGAATTTTGGATTGATTTTTCTTCATTTGGTACTTTTTTTTTTAAAGATTTTATTTATTTCAGACAGAGAGAGAGAGAAAGAGAATGTGTATAAACAGGGGCAGAGGCAGAGGGAGAAGCAGACTCCCTGCTGAGCAGGGAGCCCAATGTGGGACTCCATCCCAGGACCCTGGGATCATGACCCGTGCCGAAGGCAGATGTTTAACCAACTGAGCCACCCAGGCGTCCCCATTCAGTACTTTAGAGATGTTCTACTGTCTTCTAGTCTGCATGGTCCTTCCCCAGCATCTACTATGCCCATTTTCTCTTGCTGCTTTCAGTAAGTGTGTTGCACCTGGTTTTCAGCCGTTTGTGTAATACCTGGAGGTGGGCTTCTTGTGTTTATTTTGCTTTGTGTTTGTTTAGCATTTTGTCGTTTTACATTTCTGTCTTTCGTCAAATTTAGGATATTTGGCGCCTTTATATTTTAGATATTTTTTCCTGCCTCATTCTCTTTATATTCTAATGTAATATATGTTGGACTGTTTGAGACCATCTAACAAATCCCCAAGGGACTCAGTTAATTTTTTTTCTCAGTTCTTTTCTCTGTGTTCTTCACCCTGGAGATGTCCTCTCCTCAGTCTCAGGTTTACTGGTCTTTGCTCCGTCATGTCCATGCAGCTGCGTCCAGTCAGCGAATTCTCTACTCCAAAAATTGTGGTTTTCAGTTCTAGAATTTCCATCTGGTTCATTTTTTATTGTTTCTGTTTCGCTGCCAATGCTTCCCACTTCTCTGCTGAAATTTTCATTCATTGGAAATATCTCATTTTCCTTATCTGTTAGTTCCAATATTTTGTTCGTTTTGGAGTTGGACTCAATCTATTTTCTTTCCTCTTGAGACTGTGTTCCATTTCTTGATTCTTAGAACATTGAACAATTTTGGATCATATCCTGAACATTACAAATCTTAAGTTGTGGGGATTTTGTCTTCTATTATTTTCCTCTGAGAAGTGTTCTTCCCTTTGTCTTGGTGGCTGCATTCCTTGGCTAGACTTGAACTGCACACTGCTTCTTGGGCTGTGCCTCCCATCTGAGTTCTGCTCTTCTGCTGTGAGGGACGGTACTTGAGTCTGTTGCATGTGGGTGTGATTCCCGGGTCAGCCCGAGCTCAGATAGAAAGAATTTGGGAATCCCCCTCTGGTGTCTTCCCTTCTGGAATTTCCCCTCTCCTCAGTGTTCACAGTTTTTGGACTTCACTTCTTGGTTTCCTTCAGACAAAATGGCTGCAGGGTTTCCCACATATACCCCCACCCCTGCCATGTACTGCTTAGATCTGGCTAGAAGCCACACAAAAGGGATTTACTTGTTTATTTTTCAAAGTGAGTGTGAACTCCCCACCAGAGTCTACATACCTGTGTCTCCTCTCTAGTACTTTCAGGTAGTTTTTTGGGTTTTGTTCGGTTTGTTTGGTTTGGTTGTTGTTGTTGTTGTTTAATTTCCAGGCTTAAGATTGCCCTCTGTGAGCAGGAGGGCAGGTGGTGCTGTTCATAAAGGGTCTGTCATGCCTAGAAGAAGAAGCAACTCCCTGATCCTTACATTTTAGTCAGGGGACAGGAGATAAGCTAACGAGAGCACAGTAATGTTGTAGAAGAAATAAATTAGGTTGAGGTGATCCAAGGACTGACCTTAGGTTAGGTCGTTAGGAAGGGTCTCTGAAGAGCTACAGTTGAGCTGACACCTAACGAACAGAAGAATTTGGTCCTGCAAAGAGCCCGTCGAGAAATGTTTCAAGTAGGGGCACCTGGGTGGCTCAGTCCATTGAGCGTCCAACTCTTGATCTGGGCTCAGGTCACGATCTCAGGGTCATAAGATTGAGCCCTGCATCAGGCTCTGTGCTGGGCATAGAGCCTGCTTAAGATTCTCTCTCTCCCCCTTCCTCTGCCCCTCCCCCACCTCTGACACTCTCTCTCTCTCTCTCTCTCTCTCCCACACACACACCTCTCTCAAAAATAAATAAACAAATAAATAAAAACTTAAAAGAAAAAGAAAAGGAAAGACAAGGGGGGGAAAAGGAGAGAAAAAGAAATGTTTCAAGTAAAGGCAACAGCAGATACCAAAGCTGTTAAGGCAGTTGCGAGAGGTCAGTGTGACCAAAACCCAGAGAATGAAAGGAGGAATGGCATGAAATGAATTCCAGAGGCAAGGAGACTGTGTGGAACCGGGGAGGCCTTGATAAGGAATTGGCAATTAATGGTTCAATGCAATAGACTAGGATGGCTATCGCTGTAAGGGGTTGCTTACCAAACAGATCTGACCCCTCGTGTTGCTTCATCCGAATAGCCAGGCCTTAGCAGGCATGACTGATAAATAGTGTAGTCTTGTGTTTTTTCGGTTTTAACAATGTAAACAATTTTATTTATATGGTCTTAGATTCTGCATTGCGGCTAACTTTTGTAATGTTACCATCTATCATGTTGTGACTGAGTAACAAGATTACCCATAATTATCTGAAGAGGCTATTAAAATACTCCTTCCTTTTCCTACTACATGTCAGCATGAGGCCAAGTTTTCTTCATATATTCCAACCAAATTAACATATCACAGCAGATTGAATGCGGAAACACATCCAGTTATTTTCTAATAAGTCAGACATTAAAGAAAATTTTTAAATACTCAAAATATCAATCTTTTTAAAAACTATTTTTGTTTTTAAAAACTCAACAATTTTCCATACAAATGTGCTATTGAACATATCATGCTTTTGCCATTTTTAAATAGGTCATGGTTAAATATTTATAAAATGCCTGTTTTAATTTTCAATACAGTAGATATCGATGGACAGAATTCACACAAACAGAAGCAGTTTGTGGTCCTCAGTAATTGTTACTAATATACGTGAATCCCAAAACCAAAGCAGTTGGTAACTTCTATGTTAAAGCTATGTTACCTGGGAAAGATAATACATTAGTAACATAGTGAAATCATGCAGAAAGCTTTGGTTTTTTTTTTTCAAATTTTTATTTAAATTCTAGTTTGTTGGGGCGCCTGGGTGGCTCAGTGGGTTAAAGCCTCTGCCTTCGGCTCAGGTCGTGATCCCAGGGTCCTGGGATTGAGCCCCACATCGGGCTCTCTGCTCAGCGGGGAGCCTGCTTCCTCCTCTCTCTCTCTGCCTGCCTCTCAGCCTACTTGTGATCCATGTCTGTCAAATAAATGAATAAAATCTTTAAAAATAAATAAATAAATAAAAAATAAATTCTAGTTTGTTAACATACAGTGCATAACATTGGTTTCAGGAGACGGTGTAGTCATATGATTATCGGACCACCCCATCAGCTAGCATCGATGGCTCAAAAGCTAGAAGGCCATGCGGTGGATTTCTGCAGTGTGTGCGAAGTTGAAGTGGGTGACCCTAGCCGCCCCCCTGCCCCCACCCCTGAGGTCTCTGACGTCATGGGAAAGAAAATACACTGCTTTGTATCTAGAATACTATAATGACCAATAAAACCACAGCTAAGGGCGCCTGGGTGGCCCAGTCAGTTAAGCATCTGCCTTCGGCTCAGGTCATGATCCCAGGGTTCTGGGACCGAGCCCCACATCAGGCTCCCTGCTCGGCAGGAGTCTGCTTCTCTGCCTGACCCTCCCTACTACTTGTGCTCTGTCTCTCTCCCTCTCTGTCTGAAACAAATAAATAAAATCTTAAAAAAAAAAAAAACCCACAGCTAAAAAGAAATGAAAAGCACAAGTAGAACGAAAAAGACCATAGCAGAATGAGGGGTCGTAGTTCTGGGTAGTCACACTGTCCCATGGTTTCTGCGTAAGAGCAGCCGCCTTGCCGTGTGCGCACACAGGTGTCGATCTGATTTCTCTGGGGAGCACTAAAGAGTCCCTGCTTCCTCTCCTTTGGTTTAGATGACAGCGCCTCGGCTGCCAGCAGCATGGAGGTGACAGACCGCATTGCTTCCCTGGAGCAGCGCGTCCAGATGCAAGAAGACGACATCCAGCTGCTCAAATCGGCGCTGGCGGACGTGGTTCGGCGGCTCAACATCACGGAGGAGCAGCAGGCTGTGCTGAACAGGAAAGGACCTACCAAAGGTGGGCATTTTCAGTGCGCAGAGCAGCGGACACTTGGGCTGGAGCAGGTGCTCATCCCTAGTGGACACACACACGGTTTTCAGCAGTGATGAAGACGGGAGACCAGAACATCAACAAGCCAGTCTCAGGGTTGCCAGAACCCTCTCACGAGGCGGGACAGGGTTCCTTCTGCTAGAAGTTAGTGAGCTGTTCAGCCCTGGGCTGTACACGTGTAGGTGATCAGGAAAGGCTCGGAACCAGCCACGGTGGGCTTCTGGGAGCAACAGTTGACAAGTTTAGGTTGGGGGTACATTGCGAGGCAGAACCTAGAACCAAAAAACCCCACAATCCTTTGAGCGTCCCGGAGGCTGTTGCACCTAGAAACTTCTCAGTGGCTCTCCTTTCTCTGTACTCAGCTTGTCTGCTACCATTCAGTTCAGCCCAGCCAATAGCTAATTATCCTATGCCACAGCAGAGCTCGGAGCTGAGGACTGGAGGCCCAGAGGGCAGGCCCTTCCCTGAGGAGTTTAGATCCCGCAAGGAGTTTAGAACATCCCTCACTGCCCTCCCTTGGAGCTAGTACGCTCCTCCTGGGCACAGCCTCCTGTTTTTTTCGAACCTCCTGCTCTGCTGTCCAGGAGAACGGAGCCTGCTACAGAATCCAGTACCTAGTGGGTTTCCAGCAAATTCAAATCATCATTTCATTTCCCCGTGGCGTGTGTGTGTGTGTGTGTGTGAAACATAAAAAAAGCAATATTTGTGTTTGAAATAACTTTGTAGTGACCCTCTTCTTAAAATTTGGAAGTACAACGTCTCATAAAAGCTTCTGTCCTGCTAGTCATAGTCCCCTGATGTCTGCTTTCAACCCACATCCAGTGCTCATCGTTTGCCAGGATGTCTGTTCCTCGTGGCTCACTTTAGAAAACAGAATGCATCGTGGCTGTTAAATTCCTTTGATTAAAACATTTGAGATCACACTGGCATGTAAATGTCCCTTTAAAATTAGCTTTTTTTTTTTTTTTGGTTGTTTGGATTTAACAAATTATTTCACAGTTACCATGTTTTTCTTGGAGTCAGGAGAGGGTACTGTCTGATGGTGCATATGTTACTTTTTTCTCAAGTACTTGGCTACGTTTCACATCTCCATGGAAGAAAATCTATTTCTTTGTCCTTCTGGGTAATTATCACCAGCTCCATGAAGAGATATGTGCTGGGCAATGTCTCCATATTTCTGTAATTTTATTTTTATCTGAGTATGGTGGACGCACAATGTGGCATTAGTTTCAGGTTTACAACATAGTGATTTACTATCTCTGTATGCTGTGTTCACCACAAGTGTAGCCATCTGTTACCATGTAACACTACCTCCTGAAAAAACCTTTTATTTATTTATTTAAAAGATTTTACTTATTTGAGAGACAGAGCGCAAGCTGGGGGATAGGGGCAGAGGGAGAAGGAGAAGCAGTCTCCCTGCTGAGCAGGGATCAAACCAGGGGTTTGATGAGGACCCCGAGATCAGGACCTGAGCCAAAGTCAGATGCTTAACTGAATGAGCCACCCAGGTGCCCCTTGAATAATCCTTTTAAATCATGTTTTTTTCTTCCTGCTAAGTTAGAGTGATCAGGGTATTCTAAATAGAAAGCAGGTTACTTTAGGAATTCCCGACCTGCTCAGCTTTCCAAAAATAAAACCCTACAGGGTATATTCAAAATTGTTGCTTCCCATAAAGCGTCAGACTTCCAAAAGTTCTGTTTAAAAAAAAAAAAATTGGGGGGGGGGGATAATATAAGAGACCTACCGAGGAGTTTTTTTCTTTTGATTTAGAGTAAAGTTTGGTTTTTATAAAAGTTCGTCTAAGAGGGTAATTTGTTTTCATAGTGAGCTCTATTTCTGTATAAGATTCTCTTCACAAGTAAAAGTAAATCAGAGCATACTAGCCAGGGGGTCACCCCAAGAGATAGAACAAAGATAAGAAAGCTGGTGAGTGGAGTGCAGTGGGCCAGTTTCCCCCAAGCTGGTGATTGCGGGACAGGGAAGCAGAGGTGGGGGGGGCGGGGAGAAAGGGCCTGTCCGAAGCTCTGGGTCCCGGCTTCCCTTCCGGGGGGAGCCGTGGGGGTGCCTGTGCACCTCTAGCTGGAGAGCTGTCCTCAGTAGCCACAGCTCAGTTGGGGGATCGGACAAGACAGATCGGAGGCAAACTGCCTTTGGTTGTAAAAGGCCACTTTATTTTTATTCTCACACTCTCCATTATTTCGGCCCGCCGTCCCCATACACACTTGAAGATGGGACACACGGCACGTGAACAAACTGGTCAGAAGCTTCGGGTTCGGCGTTTTGAGCTCTGGGTGCACATTTCTGGGCTGTTTGCCTGTGCCACCCTTGGGGGCGGGGAGCTTTCGAAGCGCTCAGCGGGGTCCAGCTCCGAGACGGCCCGGGGCTGGGTGCCGGGTCCGCACAGTAGCCGCAGTGTGGCCTGCGAGGCCGTCCGTCATGATTCTAATCTCTTTCTGTGACAGAACGTCACTTATGTCAAGAAAGTTCTGTGACCTTTTAGCTTTGACTTACTTTACTATTCTTCATGGGGCTTCACTCGCGTAACAGTGAGATCTACAGTCTCGGGCAAGTAATTCAGGGTCAGATCAAGTTCATGGCTCCCCAGACGGGGCAGATTGTGGCCAACTCCAACAGGCCGTGGAGTTTACACAGGGGGGCTACGTCTCAGGCCGCTCTTTTTTGACAACATTCTCCTGTCCCTAGGGTCAGGGCAGTGATACTGCCCTGGGTCTCGGGAGGTGCTCAGTCTCTACCTGAGCTCTCCGCATTTCACTATTCTTCTTTTCTTTTGCCTTTTTTTTTTTTTTTTTAATATTAAGGACCGCTTGCCCTGTGGTGCACCTGAACTCCGGAGAACCTCGGCCTGCTACGTTTGCTTTCTTTACGTTCAATGGACTCTCAGATGGGGACATTTGGCAATTTTTAATTATGCAGAGCTTGAGTGACTATATAGCGGAGAAAAGGGAATCAGCTGGTTGGTGAAGGCACATATTTTTAAAATTCTTGGCAATCTTAAAGTTTTTTCAGTGTTGTGGTTGGAGCACGGGCAATCCTCGCTCCTCACCCGCGGTGAGAATGACCCCCTTATAGGTGCTCTTGTGAGAAAAAACTCAGGAGAGCTTCATGAGTTAGAGTTCACGGCCACATCGTGCTATTGGGGGATAAATGGGTAGAAAGGAATGGAAGGAGTGCGGGCTAGCGGGGCATGGCTAGAAAACCATAGCCCTTCCTGCGGCGTCATCGTTAAGAACGTCTGTGCTGTTGGTAACAACAGGGAAAGTGCCTGTGCTTTGCATAAAGAGTCAAGGGCAAGATATAAAAATGTATATGTGGCATAATTCAAGTAAATAGTTAAAATCTGTGCAAGAAGACGAAAAAGAACGGGCTTGTTTGTTTTCCTGAGTGGTAGGATTGTGATTGCTTTTCTCTTTTTATACCTTTTAGTTGGTTTCTAAATATTCTTTGGTGTAATAAGCAGAAGAAATTTGTGTTTTTTTTGTTTTTTTTTAATTAAAGATTTTTATTTATTTATTTATTTGACAGAGAAAGATCACAAGTAGGCAGAGAGGCAGGCAGAGAGAGAGAGAGAGAGAGAAGCAGACTCCCTGCTGAGCAAAGAGCCCGATGCAGGGCTCGATCCCAGGACCTGAGATCATGACCTGAGCCGAAAGCAGCGGCTTAACCCACTGAGCCACCCAGGTGCCCCGAAATTTGTGTTTTAAAAATGACTCCTTTCTGGAGCACGTGGCTGGCTCAGTCAGTTAAGCATCTCCCTTTGACTCAGGTCATGATCCCGGGGTCCTGGGATCAAGGCCAGCGGGAAGTCTGCTTCTCCCTCTGCCTCTTACCCCGCTTGTGTGCTCCCTCTCTCAAATAAATAAAATAAATTTAAAATAAATTTAAAAAATAAAAATTACTCCTTTCTCACTCCTGACTCTGATCTTCACTGCGTTGAGAACAACAGCAGGGCTCAGGGCAAATGTCCTGAGGCCAGCGCTGGCTCACGCGTGTTCTCAAGAGGACAAGGAATCATGGTTTGGAGTTAAATTCATAATAAGCCCATTGTATACATGCATGGCTAATTTCCATTTCAGTGCTAGGGGAGTGCTATAAGATTTCACTGTAAAATGTAGATTAAAATATAGTCACTGTCCCATGTATCTGGAATTGTCCACTTTGTTATGCATTAACTAGCAAGTAATTCCAATTTTCATTTTACATTTTGCTTGTGGGTGCAGACCATAATCTGGAAGCTTGCCTTCTGCAAACGTTAACATACCTTTTGCAGCCTTTTTTATTGGTTATATTCTGAGCCCCATTAATCAACAGATCAGAGAATTACTAAGTAGAACCAAAACTTTCTGGTAGAGACACTCATATGCACGTGGGTCCTGCTGTTCTGGGACATCAAGACCTTCCGGTGTCAGGACTTAGCCCCTGAGGCCACTGCTAAAAGCAGCCTGTGGCTCACCTTTCAGTAGCCTCTGCTACCCTGATGCTTACTCCTGATTTTCAGAATCAGTAGGTATGGGTGTACTTACCATTTATTGATCAGCTGGGTACTGGACATCGCAATAGATATTTTGAATATATGATCCCGTTTCCCAGCTCCATAGGTCTTTGAGGTAGGTGCTATCAGGCCCATCTTACAGATGAGAAAACAGCCACTAGGAAATTAGATTATTTACCCCGGGTTACACAAATCTGGGACTGGTCCCCAGGGCCTGGCTGGACATGCCTTCTTCCCACCATCTGTGTTGCGCTGCTTAGCAGTATCACTTAAGTTTGCATTATTCAAATCAAACCAAATATTCAGGAAATGAATAACCAAAGAACTTGAAACGAGAGCTCTCCTCTCAAGATCTGCAAAGTGTCCCAAACAGCATCGATCATATTTGGCACGTGATTGTGTGAGACATTATGTGTTGTCCCTTCACAGACGTTAGGAGCAAGACACAACTCACAAATTAAAATTGTACATGCTCTGCAGTGAACGAAATTAACAAATAACTAGTTCTTTATCCCGGTTCAGTGCAGTTAGCAGTTTGAGTCCCTCTCTCTCCTACACTGTGCTTTCTCCTTTCGACTTACAGATGGCTCTACTACGGAGCATAATTTGGGGGTTTTTTTGAAGACAACACACTGTTGTAGTCTCTCTCATTTTTTCCCATGAATTGCCTTCCCCAGTTTAGACAGGCATTATTAGTGAATTGTGAGAAGGCTTAGTAGATGTATTCAGTTTCCCAGAGACTAAGAAGGATTACATTCAAACTTGGTATTATGATGGGGTGCCCAGGTAGCTCAGTCTGTTAAGCGTCCAACTCTTGATTCACGATCTCGGGGTCATGAGATTGAGACGTGAGATCAGGTTCCGCACAGAGTCTGCTTGAGATTTTCTCTCCCTCTCCCTCTGTCCCTCCCCCTGTTCTCTCTCTCTCTAAAACAAATAAAGAAAATCTTAAAAAAAAACTTTATGTTATGAAATGCTCAAAGGTATATAAAAGTCAAAAGAAAAATACCTTTTATTTTGTACCTGGCTTCATTATTTATCAACATGTTGCCAGTTTCATTTATTATCCCCCTTGTGACTTACTTCCCTCATCCCATCAGGATTAGTTTAAGACAAAGCCAAGACATTGTATCATTTTATCTATAAATTTGTTAGTATGTATTCCCCAAGATATAAAGATCCTCTTTTTTAAAAATCTCTCTCCCTCTGTCCCTCCCCCCTCTGTTTGTGCTCTCTCGATCTCTCTCTTAAATAAATAAAATCTTTAAAAACAACATACAAGAAAAGTGAAGATTTTAAATCTGCTGAAAGTCGTCAGGCTTCTGGCCCAGCAGATAACACTGTTTTGTGCTCCCTCCTTTCCCCCGAGTGTAGCAGGATCTTCCTTACTCCTCGTGCAACGGCCGCGGTGAGAGTCCCCCACGGATCACCCCACCCATCCCTATGCATGGTCTTCTGTCTTACAGGTGATGCCGCACTTCACCTTACAAGTTAGCGCATTTTGCGTCGTCCGCGTGTCTTTAGGACAGGTCCCTAGCAGCAGGATCGCCCGTCAGAGGATGAGAGCACGGGTGACTTTGCCGGGTTGTCAGCAACGGGATCTTCCCCAGGACTTAATGACCCACTTTGTCTCACCGAGTAGCAGACACAGTCTGCCTCCTCCGGTTCCAAATGCGGACATCTCGTAAATTTTGAAATGGATAATTAGGGTCTCAAGCTCAGGGTCGTGAGTTCAAGCCCCGCGTTGGGGTCCACACTGGGTGTGGAGCCTACCTTTGAAAATAAATAAATAAATAAATAAATAATAAAAATAAATGAAGCCTATAAATAGATTCCTTCCAGTTCGGGGCCCCTGGGCGGCTCAGCCAGTGAAGTGTTGAACTCTTGATTTGGGCTCAGGTCATGATCTCAGGTCTGTGAGATCAAGTCCCATGGTGAGCTCTGTGCTGGGCATGGAGACTACTTGGGATTCTCTCTCTCTAAAAGAGAAAATAAAATAGGGGCACCTAGGTGGCTCAGTCATTAAGCGTCTGCCTTCGGCTCAGGTCATGATCCTGGGGTCCTAGGATCGAGCCCCCACATCGGGCTCCCTGCTCAGCGGGAAGCCTGCTTCTCCCCCTCCCACTCCCTTTGCTTGTGTTCCTGCTCTTGCTGTTGCTCTCTCTGTCAAATACATAGATAAAATTTTTTTTAAAAATAGGGATGCCTGGGTGGCTCAGTCAGTTAAGCCGCTGCCTTCGGCTCGGGTCATGATCCCAGGGTCCTGGGATCGAGTCCCACATTGGGCTCCTTACTCAGTGGGGAGCCTGCTTCTCTCTCTGCCTCTGCCTGCCACTTTGCCTGCTTGTGCTCTCTCTCTGACAAATTAAAAAAAAAAAAAAAACTTAAAAAATTTTTTTAAAAAAATAATAAGATAAAATAAATGGATAATTAAGAAGTCTAGATTCATAATGGTAAGATATGCTAAAATTAAACTTTGAATATCTACACATAACCACATACATAGTCACACTTGCATAATTAAATTTATTTTGAAACATACAGGGATGTTTCACTTATCAAATATTGCATATTGAGTTGTTGCTGTGACGTGAATGAAAAGGGTTTCTTGGTCTTTGGGTTGTAACATCCCATAATAATAAGCATTGGTAGGTTTGACTAGCTAACCTCGAATTTCTGCATTTATATCAATGGTAGTTTTGAAAATATGTCATCACAGGTAGTCGTCCTTGAAGTCTGAATATTCCAATCCTACCACCTAGAAAGATTTAAAAGAAATTCCTTTCAGGCTTAATTGTGACTGTTTTAGACCTGAGATTGCAAATACTTTTATTAGAGCCAGAGACTTTCAGCTACTGTGCTGTGGAGTCATTTTACAGAAAATTTAACTCCTGGTAGTTTATCGAGGACCTTCTCTGAATGAGTATGCCAAGTAACTACCAGCTGTTGGTCCTGCACGTGTGACTGGACCAGGGGCCTGCCCCATTCTGCCTCTTGGCTCAGCTCCCTGGTGGGCTGTCGGGTCTGGCTACGAACCGACTCAGGGTGGCAAAGTCATGGAAACTCAGAGCACTCTTCCCACATCATTAGGATCCGATTTCAGGGTGGGAAGAGACACCTTAGAGCTCATCTGAACTAAAAATGGGACCTCAGGGGCACCTGGGTGGCTCAGTGGATTAAGCTGCTGCCTTTGGCTCAGGTCATGATCTCAGGGTCCTGGGATCAAGCCCCGCATTGGGCTCTCTGCTCAGCAGGGAGTCTGCTTCCCCCTCTATCTCTGCCTGACTCTCTGCCTACTTGTGGTCTCTCTCTCTGTCAAATAAATAAATAAAATCTTTAAAAAAATAAAAATAAATAAAAATAAATAAAAATGGGACCTCAGATCACACTGCCAGCTGGGGACACACCGGGGGCTAGCGCTCTGGCTCTCGCACCCAGACTTGAGGTCCTGCCCCTACCTGCACTCCCCTGCCATCCTCACTTTGCCAGGCATGGTCCCCTGCCTGTGCCTGGGTGTGCTGGGTGCGACTGAGGTCACTCGTGGGTCTGATTCTGCCGTAGATACCTCTGACCGTAACTGACGTGCAATGCTAATTCTGCTCACATCACGTTCCGGGGGTTCGGTCGCACCCTGATGGCCAAAAGCATTTCATCACCTGGCTGTAGCCATAGGATGAGAGCCCCCACTTCTCGTGTGCCTGCAGCCGCCCAGACGCGCTGCTCACAGCTCCCACTCTCTCTCCTGATCCTTGTAGCAGCCCTGCAGGCTGGCTGGGGCTACCCGTCGTTCGTAGGGAAGCTGGGGCTCGGAAGGGTCGTGACTTCTCCGAGGCTCCGTAAGGAAACCAAACTGCGAGGGAGGCCAGCCTGCCCCATCCCTCCAGTCCACTGTGCTTCTCAGTCTCCCTCGAGATTGGGATTTCAGCCATCCTGATACCACTCCAACGAATGCATTCTGAATACACACCATTTATCATTCCTTCCCCTTTTGAGAAATTCTTCTTTCATGCCGTGTGTCTATGTTTTGCCCCTAGGAACAATTGAAATGTTATTTAAAAGATCCCTTTTATGAACCAGAAGAATGTCTCATCTCTGAGTGTCACGTGGAGGCCAAGGAGTCATTTATCTTCACACCTGATGAGAGGAAATTGTGTTTGAACCTTTCCCTGTGCTGTTTCTTTTCCTCGGTCTTGAAGATCGCTCGTCTGAAAATGACTCATTGTAGTGGCTCTGGTGTCCTCCCCGTCCAGGCTGGTACTCGTTCACAATGGACACCGGGAGGCACTTTTTCCTTCCAGAACTTTCCCTTTATGGCAGCCACCTTTCCTCCTTGAGTGGCTGAGCACATCTAGATGGGGAAACATGGACACAACCTGCTGAGGTGTCACGAGCACAGTGGCCACTTGGTTAAAGGCATATTGGGGGCAGTTCCAGTGCTATTAACGAAGTGAGTGGTGAGGAGAACCGGGGGATAGTACCCGGATAGGCGTGTGGTCCTAATGAGATCTGTCCCCCGCTCTGTCACTCCGAGGATGGTCACACGCCCCGCCCCATTCTCGGTGATTCTTTCATGATTTCTCATCAGAACTTGAAGGATTCTGTTTGCTTCTGATGATGCCCTGTTATAGATCGATTTTTTTTAAAGATTTTATTTTTGTTTGTCAGAGAGAGAGCAGAGAGAGCACAAGGAGGGGTGGGGGGGCAACAGACAGAAGGAGAGGGAGAAGCAGGAACCCCACTCAGCAAGGAGCCCATTGCGGGACTCGAGCCCGGGACCTTGGATTGATGATCTGAGCTGAAGGCAGACGCTTAACTGACCGAGCCCCCCAGGTATCCTCTGTCATAGTTTAATGTATAAGATCTGTTGCCCCAGGTCAGAGAGCCTGCCCATGGAGCTGATCTTTCGTGGGCTTCTACAATCACAGCTCCCCTTTTGGGAGAAATACAGAACTAGGTTATTATGAGACTGAACTTTGAAATTATGACTCAAGAAGAAATGAAATTTTCATAATGACTCAGAAATGGTAACATAACGCCTTCTCTTGGAAGCAAGGCTTTGTTCTTGAAATCCAGCACAGGCCGATCGCCAAATCCCAGCTGAACACCTTCTGGGAAGGCGCGCCACCTTCACCGAGCCTCCCTCGTCGATGGAGGGGGCAGGCGAATAAACAGACGGTTGCCATGCGGCATTCCGGGGCAGCAGCACAGGCCAGGGCTGCGGGAGCAGGGAGGAGGCTCACCTCGAGCGTGAGGGGACGGGTGGGCGGTCTGGGCCGAGAGGAGCCACGTGCCAGATGTCCTCTGTGAGCCCCTCTGGTCCTTCCTGTGCCTTCCTCCAACCAGCTCTGCCCTGCCGGCCGACCTGTGGGGGCCGCACCAGCAGGCCCTTGGCCTCCACCTCCCAGTTAGGTTGGGGCATCGGGAGCCCTTGCTGGGGCTTGGAAGGAGGGGAGGGAGGGAGGCCAGAGTCTTTACTTCCTTGGCTCCTTCCACATGGGGGTCCCTCGGCGGGCCATGTCCCTCCCTGAGCATTGCCACTGCTCCCCAAGCAGGTTTTCTCTCTTTACGTTCAGGCAACTGCTCCCTTCCTTTGGTCCGTGGGGCCTGGGAGGGGGGTGAGGGCTGCTGCTCTGCTCTCAGCCCAAGGACAGAGCTGTCCCCCCAGGCTGCCTCCCTCTGGAGCGAGATGTGCAAAGCACATGGACAGGGTGGTGAGATCTAGGCGACACCGCCCCCAGCACAGGTTGTCCACTGTTACTCTGGAAAGTAAGGTTAGCGTCCCCCCCCCCCCCGCAGTATATAAGCAAGGGCTAAATTGCCAGGTACAAACTGGCGTGGTGGCAGAGCTCAGAGAGACCATCCGGGAGGCCAGGGACGACCAGGGGGGCACAATGGCGTAGCCTGTGGGTCTCAAAGTGTGGTCCCCAGAGCAATGGCCGCATGACCCATGAGCTTATTAGAAAGGCAGACTCTCGGGCTGCACCCCAGACCCAGCATCGGAAGCCCTGGGGCCGGAGCCCCACAGTCTGTACTGTAACACGCCCTCCAGGTGAGTCTGGGCACACTCAGGTGCGCGAGCCCGGCAGAGGCAGAGCTAAGGAGGTGGCATCGTTGTGCTTGTTGGTTTGTGGGGGGCGCACGGAAGAGTCTGGGCACGCAGTGGGAGAAATAAAGCCATACGGCCAGGACGAGAGCGGCTTGCAGAGGTTGTAAGAAGCGCCGTAACCCAGGGGTCGGGACCGTGTCCTCTCCTCTCCGGGCTGGTTGTGAAGTAGGAGCCCCCCACCCGTGCAGGTCCCAGGAGGACAAGACCGCACCCTGCCAGTTGTCCCACTCTGGCCCGCAGTGAGCGTGCGCAGCGGCCCTTCCGTTCTGTGTCGTCCTGACCACCTGTGACACCGTGGGCGGCTCCGGGGCACCGTCAGGGATGGTGGCGAGATACGTCCAGGTGAGGGCCATGGGGAGACGAGCCTGGACAGGGCGACCGAAGACCCAGGAGACCCTCCCCGGGGTCTAGGAGTCATGCTTTGGAGCCAGGCGGGACAGGCAGGAGCAGCAGGAACGGAAGGGACAGCCGGGCTGACGTACGCATCCTTCTCACCATCGAGGGCTGCTGTGGCCAGTGACCGCACACTGGGGGGCCCGAAACAGCAGACTTATTAGCCTCTCACACTGCTTGAGGCCGGCAGTCCGAGACCAGTATCCCTGGACTGAGGGCAAGGCGTGGGCACGGCCCGTCGGTGCCGGCTGGAGGCTCTACACCAGACTGCTCCAGGCCTCTGTCCCAGCGTCTGTGGCTGTTGGCCATACATGGCATTCCCTGGCTTCTAGATGCCTCGCTCCCAGGCCTCTGCCGTCACCTGGCCTCTGCCTCCGCCGTCACCTGGCCTCCTCTCCCGGGGCCTCTGTGTTCCTTCTCTGCTCTTCACAAGGACACTCTCACTGGGTTCAGGGCCCACCCTAATCCCGTATGACCTCATCTTTACTAATTACTTTGACAAAGACCCTATTTCCAAATAAGGTCACATCCAGGGGTTCTGGTGGATGGAACGTTGAGGGAACTCCGGTTAACCCAATCCATGTATTAAAACAAAAACAAAAACCAGAATGGAAACAGAAGTAGTGGACAAAGCAGGGAGAGAAGGCAGAACGGTGACAATGACGGTGACGATGTACGTCCTCCTGCAGAGGAGAAGGGGTCCTGTCCAGGGGGCATGGCAGACGGGAGAGAAGATGGGGGGTCCCGGCTCGGGAGCCGCGGTGTCTTGCTGAGGGAGGCTGGCCCCCAGCATGCCGGGCCCCCCGGTGGGCAGGTGCTCAGGAGGCGAGAAAAGAGAGAGCGCGGAGGGTGGTGGGGCACGGCCTGTGCTTCTTGCTGTTTTCTGTCACTTTTGAAAAAAGAAGGAAACCCAACTCCCTGCCTTGGGGATCAAAAGGTGTCGGTCAGTGTGTTAAAAACATTCTGTGCAGTTTTGTCATTGTTTTTGAGAACCTCAGTCAAGGCAGGTTTAATTCTGTGATGCACAAAATAAATTCTGCTAGCATTTCAAATCGATTTTTTGAATTCAGAATAGCGTTAGGTTTACAGAAAAGTTGCAAGGATCCTATGGAAAGTTGCCATCAGCCGCACCTGGTTTTGCCTATGAGTAACATTTTACATTAGTATGCCACAATGATACTTGCTTTATTTTTTAATTTACTTAAAAAATTTATTTATTTATTTGAGAGAGAGACAGCATGTAGTGGGGAGAGGCAGAGAGAAAGAGCAAATCCTCAAGCGGACTCCCCATTGAGTACAAAGCCTGATGTGGGTCTCAATTCCACGACCCTGAGATCATGACCTGAGCCAAAATCAAGAGTCACATGCTTAACTGACTGCGCCACCCAGGCGCCCTAATGACACATTTTTTATTAATTAGAGGCACACTTTATCTGGATTTCCTTAGTTTATCCCTCACATCCTTCCTTTGTTGTTCCAGGATCCCCTCCGGGATTACATTTGGTCATCCTCTCTCCCGAGGCTCCTCTAGACTGACTGTTTCCCAGATTTTCCTTCTTTCTGATGACCCTGAGGGTTTGGGGGAGCCCCGGTCGGAGAGTTCATTGTCTTTTGACTTGGGTTTGTCTGGTAGGTCCTGGGGTTTAGGGAGGAAGACTGTAGAGGGAAAGGGCACTTCTGTCCCATCCTGTCTAGGGTCCGTACTGTCGACGTGACTCATCACCATGACGCTGGCTGGAGTACAGTTCACCAGGTTTGTCCACAGTGAAGTGACTCCCTGCCCTGCCGCCACCCTGCACTGCGTGGAAGGCGGTCACCCTGCCACCCACCCCTAACAGAGTAGAGGACTGTGCGCCACCTCCTTGGGGATGAACCATCTACGTAAATGATCTGGAATTCTGCACGGGAGAAATTATCTTTTCCCACCCATTTAATCATCATCCAGTCATTCTATCAGTCTGGACTCCTGGATATTTATTTTATGCTTTGGGCTATAATCCGATGCTGCTGTCTGTATTTCATCACTGAAGTGGTCCCAGCTCTGGCCACTAGGGGCGCTCTTTCAGTTGACTCCTGGGGCCCTTTGACTTGGCCCCATCGGTATCGGGTTTGGGGCTTTACTATTGCTTCCGAGCCCTTCCCAACTCTCTGGCTGTCCCCGTGGCTCCATGCTCATGACATAGCGTCCTGCCCCAGCCCCAGATCTGGGCATCTCCCCGAGGAGTCCTGGTTCTTAGTTGTTGAGGACTCGTGTTAGTAACCAGGGCTTGGGTGCGGGATGCCCTTGCGTTCAGTATTCTCAGCAGGCAGAGCTGAGGAATATGTCTATCCTGGGGCGCCTGGGTGGCTCAGTCAGTTAAGCATCCGACTCACGGTTTCAGCTCAGGTCATGACCTCATGGGTTGTGGGATCGAGCCCCCTGTCAGGCTCCACAGTCAGTGGAGAATCTGCTTGAAGATTCTGTCCCTCCCCCGACTTGTATGTTCTCTCTCTCTCTCTCTCTCTCAAATAAATAAATCTTAAAAAAAAAAAAAAAGAAAAAAAGAAGTGTGTTTCTACTGGCCCATGTTTACATACATAGGTATAATTTGTACCTGTCGCTGCATCAGGCTAAACATGGCTTCACAGTGAGGTCTCCTACCCTCAGCTCATTCAGCGCCATTGCTTGTCTGTACCCTCCCTCTGCAACAGTGAGAAGCTGGGTTCCCACCATCTTCCTTGCCGTTCCTTAGTTGTTCACCGCTGGGGCGCATGACAGTGGTTTCGGGGATGTTGACCGACCATGCCCGGTGGAAAACAATGTTACTGATCCAAGCACAGTGCACAGACGGGCTCCTTGGCCATCTTACAGTCTCTCCCTGTTTCCACAGCACCTTCCTGGCCACCCCCTTCCAGGAGGTTAGAGCACATTCTTGTGGCATAGTTCCATTCTTTTCTCCATCATGGGTTCCCCCAGCCCCTAACGGATTTTCATCTGCATACGTTAAAGTTCGTTCTTTGTGCTGTAAGAGTCTGGAGGTTTCGACAGATGCTTGGTGTCACCCAGCCACCATACAGCCTCATACAGATTACCACCTTCAAATGCTCTCGCATCTTACCTAACTCAGCATCTCACCTTGACTTGGCCAACCTCTGGCAACCACTGGTCTGGTCTTTGTCTCTGTAGTTTTGCCTTCGGTGGAATCATACAGGTGGAGCCATTCAGCCTGGCTGCTTTCACTGAGCAGGATGAACTTAAGACTCGTCCCTGTCCTTGTGCGCATGGCTTCCTTCCTCCCTTTCTTTCCTTTTTTTTTTTTTTTTTGCTGAATCATACTCCATTGTCTGGATGGACCACGATTTGTTTATCCGCTACCAACTGAGGGACATCTTAGTTGCTTCCAGTTTTTGACAATCATGAATACAATTGCTATAAATATTAAATATAGGTTTTATAGAGACATAAGTTTTCAGATCAGTCAAGTAACCTCATGCCACGCGATGATGGACTTATACCATAAGACTGTATTTAACAACCACCAAACTGTCTTCCAACGTGCCTTCCATTTTGCATCCTCACCAACGATGAATGAGAGTCCCTGGTGCTCTGGTCCGGGCCAGCAATCGCTATTTTGTTTGTTTTTTGATTTTAGCCACCCTAATAGGTGTATAGAGATATCTCATTATTGTTTTAATTTGCATTTCCCTAATGACAAAAGATGTCGGGCATCTTTTCATATGCTTATTTGCCATCTGTAGATCTTCTTTGGTGAAGTGTCTGTTCAGATCTTTTGCCCATTTTTTTAATTGGGTGGCTTGTGTTCTGCCTGCAGAGTTTTCAGCATTCTTTTTTATATTCTGTATACAAGTCCTCTGTCAGATACGTGATTTGCAAGTATCTTCTCCCGGTTCGTGTCTCCGTCTTTTCATCCTTGTAACAATGTCTTTCACGGTGCAAACATTTTTATAATTTTAATGAAGTCCAAGCCATCATTTTTTTTTTTTTCCTTTCAGGGACTGTGCTTTTGGTGTTGTATCTAAAAAGTCACCAAACCCGAGGACACAGAGTTTTCTCCTATGTTTTCATCTAGAAGTTTTACAGTTTTGCATTTTACCCCCAGGTCTTCGGTCCATTTCGAGTGCGTTTCTGCGTAAGGGGGGAGATTGTGTCCAGGCTCATTGTTCCGCACCCTTTGTTGACAGTCTCCTCTGAGTTCTCTTTGCACCTTTGTCAGTTCTGCCAGCATTTTAAAATCGATGTCCCTTGCTGTCCCATCTACCTTGAGTTCTGTAAAAAGTTACTTTGACAAAGGAGGAAAGCTCTGATTGCATTTTCTGCTTGTCTCACAGCAAGACCACTGGTGCAGACCTTGCCTTTAAGGACCACTGTCAACAACGGCACTGTGTTACCAAAGAAACCTAGTGGCTCTCTACCGTCCCCCTCGGGGGCCAGGAAAGAAACTGCTGTGCCCGCCGCAACCAAAAGGTAGGTACCGAGTGCCTTAACCCAACTTGAAAAGGTGTTCCGGCTCAGGTTTGAAATAAATACTGCCTTTTTATGTGACACCTCTTAATTTCTTGTCTGAATTAAAACTCATAAAAGTACAATATTTGGTGTGTTGCCGTATCAGGACCTCTGTAAATGTATTTTTCTGCTTCTTTTAAAGGATTTAATCTTACTGTCTTTGAAACCTCTTTGGCTAACACCATGGTGTGCCATTTTGTATTTTTGCTTGAGGGTCTCTTGAAAACACAAATGGGAGTGTAACCTGTGTTAAAATGAATATGCTCTTTGAAAAAACTAATAAAAAAAATGCAGGCACGCCTGCATGGCTCAGTCAATACCTGCCTTTGGTTCAGGTCGATTCCAGGGTTCCCAGATCGAGCCCAGCATTAGGCTCCCTCCTCAGTGGGGGGGAGGGATGGGGTCTCCTGCCTGCGGCTCCTCCTGCTCACGCTCTCTCTCTCCAATAAATAAATAAAATCTTAAAAAAAAAAAAAAAGAACATGCTCTTAAAAAAAAATAAAAGGATATGTTCTTCCCAGCTTTATACTTGGCATAGAGCAAAATTCAGATTGCCGTACCAACCTTAACTTTTTATCTATAGAATCTGGATAAGCTCATACTTTTAAATTGTGTTTAATGGTGAAGTTGTACATATGGATGTTGTCTGTCAGATAGAGCATAGTTTGCTTGTAACATTTCTATAATGTCAAGATTGTCGTATTAAAATTTCATATCTTATATGCCAGGCCACTTGTCTAAGCTGTTAGGTTCTAGAAAATTAAACACCTGATGGTAATATAGTCTAGAAAACCTTAAAGAAACTCCTGAGCCGTGCTGCCTGCTGGGCTTGTAATGAGCCCACGGTAGAAGCTCTTAGGGCTCGTTACCATACCAGCTGCCTAGCAGGGGCCGAGTCAGGGAGCGTGAGCAGGCTCCGGGCCACACAGGGACCACCAGCGGGCTCGCAGGCTTTGGATCTGATGCTGGGCTGTGACTTGGAGGAAAACGGGGCCATCCCGTTCTCTCTTTCAAATATATAGTGTTCGTCCTCTCACTCAACAAAGGAACTTTCCTTGTGTGTTTATCAGATAGAGTTTCATGTACTTAGTGCTTGGGAATTTTAAGAAAATTGATTTTGGGGCGCCTGGGTGGCTCAGTTGGTTGAACGACTGCCTTCAGCTCAGGTCACGATCCCAGAGTCCTGGGATCGAGTCCTGCATTGGGCTCCTGGCTCTACGGGGCGTCTGCTTCTCCCTCTGACCTTCTCCCCTCTCATGCTCTCTCTCACTGTGTCTCTCTCAAATAAATAAATAAATAATCTTAAAAAAAAAAAAAAGAAAATTGATTTTGCAGGGCTTTTTGAAACTTAAAAATGACATTCTTAGCCTCATGTTGTATCTGTGTGATACTTGCTTGAATCGTTTTTCTAATCAGCGTGAAGTGACCTCTTCTGCATTCTAACGGGCGGCAGTAGATATGGACTACCTTTTTTGGGGGGGGGGGTCTAGATTTCAAAGGTGGTCAAGGCTGACTTTATTTTAGGATTCTGATCGCCATTTGTTATAAAACACATAACATTAAATGTACCAATTCGGCCATTTGTAAGCGCACAGTTCAGTAGCGTTAGGACTGTTGCACTATGTCGTGCAGCAGATCTCAGGAACTGTTTCACCTTTTCTTTCTGTTTCTTTTTAAAATTATGTATTTATTTATTTAAATCTTAATTCCAACCCAGTGAACCTACAGACTTGTATTAGTTTCGATGAGAATCGGTTGTAGAGCGATTCAGCGCTTCCGCACAAAGGCCGGCGCTCATCAGGACAAGTGCCCTCCCCCATCCCCAGCCCCCCGCTTCCCCCATCCCCACCCCCTCGTTAAACGGTAATTCCTATCCCCAGCCCTTGGCGATCACCTTTCTGCATTCTGTCTCTGTGACTCTGACTGCTTTCCATTCTTCCTAGGAGTGGAATCATATTTATTTGTCCCTTTGTGACGGAGTCCTTTCATGTAGCATCCTATCCTCCAGCTTCATCCATATCGTGGCATTTCACAGGATTTCCTGCTTTCTTTTTTTTTTTAAGATTTTATTTATTTATTTGACAGAGAGAGAGATCACAAGCAGGCAGAGAGGCAGGCAGAGAGAGAGGGGGAAGCAGGCTCCCCGCTGAGCAGAGAGCCTGACGTGGGGCTCGATCCCAGGACCCTGAGATCATGACCCAAGCTGAAGGCAGAGGCTTAACCCACTGAGCCCCCCAGGCGCCCCAGGATTTCCTGCTTTCTTAAGTCTGTGTCACACACCCCACGCCCCCACACCCCACATTTTCTTTTTCCATTCAACTGTTGATAGCCATTTGGCTTGTTTCTCCCTCTTGGCTGTTGTAAATGATGCTACAGTGACTGTGGCTATACAAATAGCTCTTCAAAATCCTGCTTTTAATTCTTTTGGGTATATACCCAGAAGTGGGATTGCTGAGTCATAAGGTAATTCTATTTTTAATGTTTTGAGGAACCGCCATACTGTTTTCCATAATGGCGACACCATTTTACATACCCACCAACAATGTACAAAAGTTCTAATTTCTTCTCATCCCTGCCAAAAACTTGTCATTTTCTGTTCTTTTGCAAGTGGCCATCCTAATGGATATGAGGTGATACCTCATTGTGGTTTTGATTGGCATTTCTCATATGATAAGTGACATTGAGCATCTTTTTTTTTTTTTTAAGTAATCTCTATGCCCAATATGCAGCTCGAACTCACGACCTGAGATCAAGAGTCACATACTTTACTGACCAAGCCAGCCAGCTACCTGGATATTGAGCATTTTGTTATATGCTTGTTGGCTGTTGTATATGTCTGGAGAAACGTCTGTTCAAGCCCTTTGACGATTTTAATTATTTGAATTATTTATTTAAATTTAAATTATTTAAATTATTATATTTAAATTAAATTATTATTTAAATGATCATTTAAATTATTCCTTTTCTTGTCGTTCTTCCAGAACTGTAGGATTTCCTTATGTATTCTGGGTATGGACTCCTTATTAAATACATCATTTGCAAACGTGTCCTCTCATCACATAGATTGCCTTTTCACTCTGTTGTTTCCATGATGCACAAAAGTTTTTAATTGTGATGTAGTCCCAAGTGTCTATTTTTGCTTCTCATGCCACATCCAAGAAATCGTTGACAAATACAATATCCCAAAGATTTCCCCTGGTGTTTCCTTCTGGGACTTTTATGGTTTTAGGTCATGCATTTAGGTCTTTAACCCCTCTCGAGTTAATTTTTGTGTATCGTCTAAGGTCAGGGTCCAACTTCATTCTCCTGCGTGTGGATATTCAGTTCTCCCTTTGCCATTTGTTGAGAAGGACTGGCCTTTTCCTGTCGTGTGCTCTTGGCTCCCTTGCTGAAAATCATTTGGCCACATACTCAGGGGGTTGTTTCTGGGCTCTCTATTCTGTTCCATTGATCTATTTTTTTCTCTTTGTGCTAATAAAGATACCCCACCAAGTTGATTAGTGTTACTTTGTAGCATATTTTGAAATCAGATTCTTTGAAGCCTCCAACTTTATTCTTTTTCAAGGTTGTTTTGGCTATTCGGGATCCCTTGAGATTCCTTCTAAATTTTAGGATTTTTTTTTTCTATTTCTGCAAGAAATACCACGTTGATGCATTGAATCTATTAATCATTTGGGGTAGAATAGACATTTTAACAATATTAGGTCTTCCAATTCATGAAAATGGGGTGGGTTTCCACTTATTTATGTCTTCTTTGATTTCTTTTAGCAGCGTTTTATAGTTTTTCATGTACAAGTCTTTCCCTTCCTCAGTTAAATTTATTCCTGAGTATGTTAACCTTTTTGATCGGGCAGCAAATGGGATTTTTTTCCTTTTTTGTGTTAGTCGTTTTTAGTGTATAGGAATGCAACTGATTTTTGCTGATTTTTGTATCCCACAACTTTGCTTAAATTATTCATTAGGCTTAAAATGTTTGTGTGTGTGGAATCTTTAGGGCTGTCTACATGTAAGGTCATGCCATCTGCAAACAGAGATAACTTTGCTTCTCTTTTCTAATGTCAGTAGATTTCATTTCTCTTTCTTATCTAATTGTGCTGGCTAGGATTTCTAGTACCGTGTAGAACAGGAGTGACACAAGTGGATCTCCTTGCCTTGTTCTTGATCTTAGAGGAAAAGCTTTTAGTTTTTCAGTGTTGCATATGATGTTAGCTGTGAGCTTTTAATTTAAAAGTTGTGAACTTTTATTATGTTAAGACAGTTTCCTTCTATTTCTAATTTGTTGAGAGTTTTTTACATGAAAGAATGTTGAGTTTTGTCAAGTGCTTTTTCTGCATCCATTAAGATAGGGATGTGGTATTTCTCCTTCATTATGTTCATGTGGTGTATTACATTGGTTTTCGTATTTTGAACCATCCTTGCATTTCAGGTCTAGATCCCACTGGGCTATGGTCTAATGGTCCCCTCTTACCTGTGGTCTCACTTTCTGCAATTTCAGTTGCCCATAGTCAGCCTCAGTCCAGAAGCACATGACTCTCCTTCTGACATACCACCAGAAGGTCAGCAGTAGCCTGACACTATGTCACAGTGCCTCCCTCATTCATCTCACATCAGCCCATCACATAGGCATTGTATCGTGTCACATCACCACAAAAAGAAGGGTGAGTAGAGTGTAATGAGAGATATTTTGAGAGACAGAGACCACAGTCATGTAACTTTTATTACAGTATATTGTTATAATTGTTCTATTTTATTCTTAATTATTGTTATTAATCTCTTACTATGCCCAATTTATAAATTAAACTTGATCATAGATATGTACTAATAGGAAAAAGCTGTAAAAATAGGGTTTGGTACTACCCACTATTTTGGGTATCACTGGGGGTCTTTGAACATGTCCTCCATGGAAAAGGGGGGAGACTCCTGTAATCCTTTTAATGTGCAGTTGAGTTCACTTTGATAGCATTTTGTTGAGGATTTTTGCTTCAAGCTTCATCAGGGATATTGGTCAATAGTTTTTCTTCCTGTGTCTTTGTCTGGTTTTGGTATCATAAAACGAGATTGGAAGAATCCCCCCACCCCACCCCCACCCTTCAGTTCTTTGAACGAGTTTGAGGAGAATTGGTGTTAATTTATCTTTAAATGTTTGGTAGGACTCTCTGGTGATGCTCTCTGGCCCTGGGCTTCTCTTTGTTGAAAGATTTTTTTTATTACTTTTTCAATTTCCTTCTAGTTATTGGTCCGTTGGGGTTTTTATTTCATCATGATTCGGTCTTAGAAGGTTGTATGATTCTGGGAACGGATCCATTTCCTCTAGGTTATCCACTTTGTTAGCATAGAATTGCTCATAGTAGTCTCACAGAATTCTTATCACGTCTGTGGCATCCTCTATAAAATCCCCTCTTTCATTTCTAATTTTGGTTATTTGGGTCTCTTTTCTTTTTTCCTAGTCTAGCTGAGGATTGGTCAATTTTGTTGATCTTTTAAAAAATGTATAGTTTCATTGATTTTTTTTCTTTTTTTCTGTTCTCTGTTTTATTTATCTTTGCTCTAATCTTTACTAGGTCCTTTACTTCTAACTTTTGTTCCAGTTCTCCTCTTCCTTGTTCCTTGACATAGGAAGTTAGGTTGTTGTTTGAAATCCTTCTTCTCAGTGCACATCTTTACTGCTGTAAACTTCCCTCCCGTATTGTGTTCTCTGCATCCCACAGTTTTAGGGTGTTTTGTTTTTATTTTCCTTTGTTTATAGATATTTTCTAAATTCCCTTGTGATTTCCTCTTTGACACATTGGTTATTCAACAGTGAGACATTGTATTTCAAGAGTGACTTTTCTTTTTGAGAGAGAGGGGGAGGGAGCACACAAGTGCACATGGAGCGGGGGAGGGAGAGAACCTTAAGCAGACTCCACACCCAGTGCAGAACCCAGCATGGGGCTCGATCTCACAACCCTGAGATGTTGACCTGAGCCAAAATCAAGAGCTGGATGCTTAGCCAGTTGACTGAGCCACCAGGGCGCCCCCTCAAGAGTGACTCGCCCCCTCAAGAGTGACTTTTTAAAGTACCAAATTATTGTGGTGCCCAGCTGGCTCAGTTGGTAGAGCCTGTGACTCTTGATCTTGAAGTCATAAGTTTGAGCCCCACATTGGGTGTGAAGACTACTCAAAAAAAATTTCTCTTTTAAAAAATAAATAAAGTAGCAAATTACTAATGGAAAATGAGATTCTTTCCCTTTATTCTTGGATAAAATAGAATTTTATCATTTATACCTCTTATATATTTGGAATTTAAATAAAATAAAAACTTTTTTCAGGGCAAAAAAAAAGAAAGGAAAAATTGAAATACAAACACCATTTCTAGCTTTCAGTTCATTTCATGAGAGCTTATGTCCAGCATTCTTGCTCCTTGATTTTGGAGAATTCTCTCTGTTTGGTCCAAAGTAACTTTGATGTAGTGTGATAATGCCCTTCACTTTATAGACTGTGGATGGCTTTCTTAGACCTTGTAGGATTAATGCTAGATTAATGCGGCATAAATGCTAGAATTCCTGGCAAATTGTACTTTCAGTTCTAGTGTTTGAAACGTGTATTCAGAGTAGGGTAAGGCTGGGGAGTAGGTTTCTGAAACTGACCAGAGAAGTGAGGCGGGGCTCCGGAATCGGACGGACGCTCTCCCCGGGGTGTGAAAAAGCGGGGGCATCCGTGGGTGCTTTGGGCCCCCCTGAGTCAGTGAAGCTGGCAGAAATCATTCTTCGATAATAACAGAAGCCTATCAAGTACCACATTTTTAATATTGGTATCACTTGTCCTCAAAATGACTTGCAAGGGAGATAGTAGTATTTCTATTTTACAAGAAGACTGAAGCTCAGAGAAACAAGGAAATGTCCCCAGATCTCATGGGCACAGAGCTGGGAAGGGGCTCAGACCCAGGTTCACGTGCATCCAGAGCCCATGCTCCTCCCACGGCGCTAGGCTGCTTCCCCCAGATGTCCAGGTCAGCACTTATATTGGCTCATAAAAAGCACTTGACATAATTACCGTTTGGAAATGATTCCTCTTGTATGCCCCATGCTGTCTGCGTGCTGCTGTCAGGACAGCGATGTTCTGAGATACCCCCGTGGGTGCCGATGGGAGCAGCCGATGGGACCTTGTGGCAGCAGGTCTGAGAGATAGGACTGCTGGGTACTTAGGGGCTCACGGGCTGGACTCCAAGGACAGAACTGGCCATCTGCTGTGAGCAGAGGCCTGGGTCCTCTTCCCCCTGTGTCAGCTTTATTCGCGAGAGCTCGTGGTTAGTGACTGCTCTTAGCAAGATTAGCTTAGGAGGAAAGGAAGGAAAGAAGGGAGGGCGGGAGGAAGCCTGGTTATTTGTAGCCATCATATTGGTGCCTGTATACGTGTTAACACTTAAACAATAACCTTCCTTCCAGAAACATTCTAAGGCCTCTGCAGATGCTTCTTACTAATTTCCAGAATAATCAGTTTGGTTCGTCTGATCAGCTGTTGTCAAGCAGCCAACCAGAAATACGTGGTTTTCTCGATTGAGTGTCCAAGACTCTTGGTTTTCAGGGTAGGACATGGTGATCCATTAATTTTGTTTCTCTGGCTTTTATGGGCGTCCGTGGATGTGAGTTCCCATCCACTCAGACGTTGGAAACCCAAACCGTAGCCTCTAATTATTCCTCTGTGGTCAAGTTCCTATAGATCTCTCATTAGGAGAGAATTCTGAAAAGAGCAAGAAGCACACTGGGCATCCTGAATATTAAGAATAAAATGGCTTTCAGGACGTTTCAAATATGTTTACAATCATGCGGGAATTTTTCTAAAATCTGAGTTCCAAATTAACCAAGCTGGGGCATCTGCACTGTGTGGATGGGTATATGTTTGTTTTCTGTCCTCTGGGTTTTTTTCAGCCTGGTGCTTAAGAACAAAATCTCCTTTGGAAATTGTCCAGCACCCAGCGGTTGTGCTTTGTGTCGCCAATTAAGACTTCGATTGGGGGCTTGATTTGGAATCCTTGGGAAAAGCTTTGTTTCCATTAGTCAAAGGAAAAAAGGCAGAAAATCTGGGGAAGACATTCTAGGTCATACCTAGCTCAGCAGGGGTGCTAACGCTGACAATAGAGTAACATTTCCACTGGCTCAGAACAGAGACAATCACTCATTCTTTCTGCTCCTAAGTAGAGTTTTACAATAGCGGAGCTGTGAGAAGAGAGATCAAAAGAACAAAACTGGTACAAAACAGAGCATTATTTTAAAAACACGCTGTTCCAAGTGTAAAATAGGGGGATAAGCATCTATTGCTTCCAAATAAACAGCTGACAGTGCTTTGGAAAAATGGTTACACCTGTTAGAAAGACCCATTTGTAAATGCACCAGTCGGTGCCGGACACCATGCATATCTCAAAAAGTAGAAAAGGAAATCTGATTTTCCGGGGGGAGTTTTAATTATTATTATTGCTTCTGATGTATTTCCTTATCAGTCAGATCCATTGAAATGTAGATGTTAAACTCACATTTTGAGTCTGTTTCTGTAGCAAAATAGAGATAGAGTCATTCTGCCATTGAACAGAGGAAGATGACGGCTCCTGTCCCTTGATCAGAAGTGACACAGTCACCCCCTGGGCTTAGGGATCTGGGTTCACATGGTAGAACAGAAATTTCTGAAGATCCGTCAGATTCTCCAAGACCACTAGCCTTCCTAGGACATGACGAAGAGAGGAAGATAAGAGCATTTTGTAATTACTGAAATGAGTGATCTCCTGCAAGAAATGGAACTTGCTGGGGCACCTGGGTGGCTCAGTCGGTTAAGTGTCTTCCTTCAGCTCAAGTCATGATCTCAGGGTCCTGGGATCGATCCCCCACGTCAAGCCCCACATCAGCCCTTCCTCCTCAGCAGGGATCTGTTTCTTCCCCTCACTCCCCCTCTATGATCTCCCTCTCTCTCCCCCCACCCCAAAATATAATCTTTTTTTAAAAAGAGGACTTGTAACTTGCAGGACAAATTCCAGATTGGTCCTTGTCCCATGTTAACTTGCCAGTGCTCAGCCCAGCACCCCACGTAGGGTCAATGCCTCAGAGATATCTGTTGAGTGGATGATTGTTCTGATCAAGGATCATCGCCCCAGCAGTCATGACAGACGACATCATCAGAAGACCTCTGGTGGTACGCAAGTGCTGCCTGTCTCTTTTTTCTGTTTTTTTTCGTTTGTAAACGTTTGGGATCTTCTCACACAATTCTGGAAAGCCAGTCCTTGAGTCCAGATCACATAATGAGAGACACATAATTGTAGCTTGTTGCTCAGAGTTACTGTCTAACCGTAGGAAGAAAGCTTGCCACCAGTCACCCTTGCAGAAACTTCTATTAAGTCTACAATTCAGTTTAAATTGGCAAAAACCTTCAAATGGGTATGGAATGAAATATGAAGAACCATTTTATTTTCAGAACTTAGAAGGTTTTTGGTTTGGCAGTGGGGGTAGAGACCAGGAGCAAAAGGCAGAAAGGATGGGATCCATGCATTTTTATACCAAAAATATTTTACTTGCTTTAAGCACTAAAAAGTGTACTCCATTACAGTACAGTCTCTCACAAGCCAGACTTTCTACCACTTTCACAATGAAGAGAAATGTTTTCCCTGCTGTCCAGAGGGAACGTAACTTCTTTGATTTTTCGCTGCTGGTTATCAAAGGAGGCTTCTCGCAGTGAGCGTGCGGCGTTACTCCTTCTGGCTGCCCTCGATCCTGTGAATGTCTCGTCTTCCAGCTTTATCTTCTGTCCTTCACTTGGCGTCCTGGTAAATCCTCTTTAATTCAGAAGAGCTCTTGGCTCTCAAAAGGAAATATCTTGTTTTTCCTCTGTATCCAACAATAGTATATATATTTTTTTAAGTTTCACATTTTAATGCAAACGTGCAGATGACTAATATCTGGGAAGAGCCGCGATGAATTACATCCCGGTCTGTACAGGCAGACGGAAATGTTCTCGTCTTGGTGTGTGCGGTGTGTTCTCTGTTATTTATTGAAGCTTCGCAAATACTTTTCCATGCTTTCGTCGTCGCTCTCGGTGCCTTGCACTTTGTCCCCGTGGCTCCTGCGCGTAGATCGGACAGGTCTGTGGGTCTCCTGAACGTGTGCGGACCGAGTAGAAGGACTCGAAGGCGAGGGGCCCTTCGATTGATTGCACAGCGCGGGCGCGGGAGGTCCCGTTACCACCGCAGCACAGTGGTCTTCAGGGTCTCCTGTTGGTCTAGCCTCAGATCCTGTAACCATGTTAGTGATTGACATTCGTTGGATTTTCAGATGTTCAGCAGGTCCTCAACCCCGTGTGCATGTATCTCCTGAACCGTATGCAGTCCTGAGTAGGAAGCCCAGCAGAGAGAATGAGGAGTGAAGCAATCCCACGCGAGCTCCTGTGTCCCTCTGTGTCCTCATCTGTAGAAGAGGATCACGCGACCTTTGCAGGGGACTCGATTCAGTCACATATGCCAGCCCCGAAGTTCTTAGTTTACACGGCCCGTCCCTGCCACCTGCTAGTTCCTCGTTCCCATCACTGGTGTCCCCTGCTAGATCTGGCCGCTAAGCTCAGCATTATTAGAAAATCAGTTAATGTTTGCTGTAACCGAGGAACACTCGTGGTTCTTCCAGCTCTGGAAGCATCTTCTATACTAGTCTTTAAGTTGCCATGAACTTGCCGTGAACTCCCCTAAGGACACCACGCGGGTGACACTCGGGCTGGTGGCTGCTGCTGCTGCTGCTCTCCCGGGGCCCTTCGGGGACCAGGTAGCGTACCTCCAAGCCCCGTGCTAGACGCTTGGCAGAGAAAGATCCTGCAAAGTTAAATCAGCTCGCTGTGTCTTGTCTCTGGAAGAAATTAAACTTTAAGCACAAAGGTTTCTAGAATTTTTAGACCTCAGTCCCAAATTTCAGAAATGCAGTGCTCTCCTAAGATCTGTAATTTCCTTGTCCCCAAATTGAGCGTTCTAAAAATGCACAATTTTGACCTTAAGGCATCCCCGTTCAGATCGCAGTTGTAAGATTCTGGTGCTGCAGATCCAAAGATTCCTTAGTTCCCAGAAAGTCTGCGCGGAAAGCGCACCGATGTCATCATGAAGACGGTCACGTGGTTTGTTTTTGCTCACCCAGAGGGCGCGATGGTTTTTCAAACGCTGATACGCGCCACGCAGTTTTTAAAAACATGCGAAGAGATCCTTCTCTGAGTGCTGGGCATTTCCAAAGGGAAAGGGACTGAAGCTGGCCTGAAGGAAGGGCGTGAGGACAGGCGAGTTAGAGTGTGTGGGGGCGGCTACTGAGAAGCCCCAGTACGCGGCTGTGCTGTGTCATTAGGAGAAAGGGGGGCTCGGACCCTCCGCCCAGGAGGGTAGCCTTGGTCTTAAGTCCCTTGTTTCCCGTGCCCCCCGGTTGAAATGTGGTCTGATCTGCCACCCTCCCTGGGCCCGTGCTTGCAGCAGCCACCGGGCACTAATGTCTCGTCCTGTCCCCACCAGCAGCCCGGCTCTGTCTGCATCCTGCTTCCTCCTGCCTTCGGGCCCTCTCTCCCGACTTCCTCCTCCCGCCTCTGCAGCCTTCTCCACCGGCTGGCTCACACGCCCCCGCCGGACCGGCCCTCCGCCCACAGCCCCAGCCCCAGCCCCAGACGCCCCGCCAGCCAGCCCTCTCCTCTCTTACCGAGAGCAGGCGCTAGAGTGCCTCGGGACAGGCTATCTGTGTGACATGCCCATTTACCGATTCACTTATTTCAGTCTTTTTCACTGAATGAACATCAAGCTTCTGTACCAGGCTCTCGAAGTACATAAGAAGGACCCATGAGCTAGGGCCCCGAGGAACGTGTGGCCTGGTGATGAGGGTCCGGATGTCACAGGGATGCCCGTAATTCACGTCTGTGCTCCAGGCACTGCCCGTCCCACCTGCAGCCCAGGTCCTGGCTGATGTACCTTCGTGCCACATGGGTCTGCCATTCTCCTAGCACATCTCTACCCAACGGTGTGATGATGACACGTTCACGCCATTCATTTCATCTCTCCCAGAAATTCACCATCTCCAGGAAGTCTTCCCAGACATCGCCCCCAGACCCCCACCCATCCGGCTGCCCCTGGCTACACTGCAGGGGCGCTACCTCCAAACTGGGGCATCACACACGGGGTGGACCGTGTTTGTCATTACCGGGGGTGTCCTATTTCCGTTCGTCCCACATGTGCCCTTAGACCAGAGCTCCTCCGTATCGGCACTATGGACTTGGGGGGCTGGGTTGTTCTTGTCTCGAGGTTGTCCTGGGAGTTGCGCGACTTTTGGCAGCATCCCTGGCCTGTCCACCTATGGGATGCCGGTAGCAGCCCTCCCCCAGCTGGGACCATCAAAGATGTCTCCAGACATCGCCAATTGCCCTCTGCGGGTGTCACCCCTGCCTTAGACTGACCCCCGCTCCGGGGCAGGCTCCTTCTTGCGAAGCCGCTGGGGTGCTCTCAGGCAGGGCTGTGGGGAATTTCCCTCGCGGTTTCTGCTGTGACATTGAACTGGGTACCAGTTGCCTCTGTTCCACAGGCAGCAAACAGAGGCATTGATTCCAAGTGACGTTCTGCAGTTAAGAATACGGACAGACAGACACACACACTCGTAGAGACAGACATTCTATAGTTAGGATCAGAGCCGAGCTTTTAAACAGCCACGTGGAAGTACAATGTTCTGTGTAGTATATTTTTATGCTCGGCAATAAAATAAAAGCACCTCATTAAGAATCTCGTTGTCCTTTACCTCTCGCTGTAGCACCATCAAGAGGACCAGCTCCTCCGAGAGAGTATCTCCTGGCGGCCGGAAGGAAAGCCACGGGGATTCCAAAGGAAACCGAAACCGCACAGGATCCACGAGCAGCTCTTCCAGCGGCAAGAAGAACAGTGAGAGGTGAGGGGCTTCCTCTCCGGGCTCCTGCTGTCGGGGTGTTCTGTTACTTCTTTTCCCCAGAGATGAATCAGAAGCTCCCCTAAAATGCTTGTGAGCTTCGAGCTCTCCACGGGGGGCAGGCCTTCTGATAGCGCTGTGGGCACTCAGCCACTGGCCTGTGGAGGCCGACCCTCATCCCAGCTCCCACCGTCACTGTCCAGGTAGAAGGCAGGAGCTTGAAATCCCAGCACCCTGATGCCAACAGAAAGAAATCCCGAGAATTTGCTCAGCACCAAATCCACGGGCTGGGGGAAGCCATTCTGAATTTCCTGATGGAGCACCCTGTACTTCTAGTACATTCTGCTGCCATTTTGAAATTAGTTTCACTGGGTTGTTTAACTTTGTCAACCGTATTTCCCAAGGCAGACTGGGTGAAAAGTTGAAGTTTTATCATTTGTCAGAAACCATTTTTAATATGGAGCCGACACCAGGTACAGGACCGTTTCTTTCTGGTCTCACGAAACATGCTTATTTTATTTCTAATTTTGAATTTTCCCTGTGAGGTTAATTTATCATGGATTATGATAAACACCTACACAACTACTAGTAGCCTTTTAGTAATGAAAGCAAATTGTTGCCATTTTAATGGCCCGTGTCAGGTTTACGAAGTGTGGGGCACAGGAGACCAGTGTCTCTGGGCACATACCTGACGCTGTACTTTATTCTCTTTTTAAACATCGTGCTGTAGTTCTACTCTCTCTTCTGTTGAGCAAGGCTGAGGAAGGAATTTCAGCTTTACAGGCTAAACATGGCTTTTTTCCCCCCTAAATGTTTATGTAAGAAGAAGGCTTAGTCATAAAGCGATCGACTCCAACCCACAGGCTGTAAAAATTCCAAGTTTGTAAATCTACTCTGATTCAGTCCTGCAAGGAACCTTAAATTCTTTTTGAGTTTTATCCCTAAAAGGTACCTTTTGTAGATAAGATGCAGGCACTTTCCCCAACTGTAGCAGGTTAGGGCCCCCCACCGTCGAATAACAGCCTCAGAGACTGACATGCTTCTGTCTTCTAATTTAGACTGTTAGTACTTCTTATCAGAAGATTATGTTAATTGGACCATAATATCTTAGAAATAAGGCCACGTGGCTACGTTGGCAATAGAGCGTAAATGGGCCTTGACGCAGGCTTCTCGGAGTTTAGGGTAAGCTTGGAAGTTGGCCTGAAATGTCTAGATCTTGGCAGTTCTTAAAAACTTGGCTCCTTCTGCGCACATCTGATTTTTATTAAGAATTTCCAAAGAGAATCTGCCTTGTGCAAACTCCAGATCTGTTTTATCTTTCAAATCCTACGGCATTGATAAATGCACTGGGTAAATATTTCCATAAAAGATATTTGCAAAAGGTTTTGTTTGGTTTTGTTTTGTTTTTACTGCCACGGTAGGAAATTTTGATTTGGAAATGAGGGATGGGGAAAATCTCCTCATTTTCTAAAAATAACTCAAGCAACTAAACATGTCCTTTTAAAAATAAATCCTTCGTTTCGTTCGGACCCAGGAAAAGTTGAGGCCTGTGTGCCGCTGAACAGGTTGAGTTGCACACACCTGAGAAAGAAAAGGTCTCGCCTTCTCGTAGGTAACTGCTGGTGTGGCAGATGCCTTCAGGGGCCCGAGGGAATAATAGCCCAGTAACTGGGACAGGAAGAAGCAGCACGGAGAAGGTCAGGTTGGTGATTCAGCCTCTGCCTGACTCTTTCCTTCCTTCCTCCTCTCCCTTCCCCGGTGAGCAGCCCCCCGTCCTGGGCTCTGTTGGTCTGGCCCCAAACCAGAGCTGGAGTCTCCCGGACCAAGGCCCGGTGGCCGGGACTTAAAGCGTTCAGAGAAAGCTGTAGGGAAGTGGCCTGACCTAACCCTCTTTGAACCACCACGGTCTTCCGTGCCCTCAGACGGTGTGCTCGTCTCCTGATCGCTCCAGTGTCTGTCTGTCCGTGGTTCCAGGAGGCCGTCGTCCATTTTCAGAGCTGGTCTTGTGCGGCTCCTGGGGACAGCAAGACAAAATGGAAAGGGCACAAACTCCAGAGTAAAGGAAAGGTCTGGGTCTGTAAACCAGGAACTTCTCCAAGCCTCAGCTTTCGCCCGGGGGGCCTGAGGGATCGCATACCCAATTGCCTCAAATCTTGTCAAACTGACTGGGAGGAGAACCCCCCAGCCCAAGGCTTGGCACCTGGTCGCGGGCATCGTGGTGGTGGCGGCTGTTAGAGCACGAGGCCCGAGCAGAGTGCAGGAGGATCGTTGGCGAGGCTTCCGGGACCGCGAACTTTCTTTCCCTCACTTGTGAGATAAGGGGGTTACGTGGGGGTGGAAGCAATTAGTCTTGTTTCTGGTCCGATATACATTGACTGAGGTTCGTGTGCGTGATGCAGTCCCAGGAACACAACCTGAGTTCTGGCAAGATCTAGAAGGGCTGGGGGCGGGGGGCGGGGATGGGGGGGATCAGAAAGTATGACACGTCCGCACGGTTGTCCGTGTCACACCAGAGTGAGCAGGGCTGCAGGCGAGCTGGCCAGGATGCGGGGTGGGAGAGCGAGCCCAGGGGGGACCCCGGACGGGCCCAGCTTTGTGCAGCAAGCGCCGCCGTGCGCCACGCCGGGGCCGTGTCTTGGGAGAAGCAGACTCTTGGCTCCCGAGCGCACGTTGCCGCACACCATATGCAGGGCTGTCTTCCGCACGTGTGGCCCTTATACGAAAATTGGAAAAAGCCTCCTCTCGCTCCAGAAAGACAATCCCACGTCAGCACATATAGTTCTCAATGAGAATTCCAGCAAATATGAACGACTCCATAGACCTCATCCAAATCTTCATGTCAAACATAAAATAATCGTGTTTTTGAGGTCTTCAACGTTCACAGTTTCCGAGATAGACTAATTTGCTTGAAAATAATGGCGTGTTTTACTTCCATAGAAACCGTGTTCTTTTATGAATTTCAATGTTCCTATGTCTCATTTTCTTTGGAGGTGGTCACTGGATTTGATAGTCGTTCTTGTGACCTTGTAGGCTTGTGTCTTCGAGTGTCTAACACCTTAAAATACTCTGCTTATAACAATAGCACGTAATCTTCGCACCGACAAGACTTACATAAAAACAAAAGCAATATATGGCAAGGTGAATGTTTACTCTATGGATTATTGATGATAAATATTAACAGTTAATAGTGACTTGTGTCGTAATGAAGTACGTATTAAATTTAAATAGAAAATCAACAGTAACATTCTGATGAACAACCTGTGTTATCTAACATAGCCTCTGTACTAACCCAATAGGGATTTTTTTTTAATTAAAAAAAAAGTGTTATGTATCAGACAGAAGAACAACTACTACTTAGAATGCAGTTTTATGTTAAATGTTGCTAGACTGATTAAGTGTTTCAGTGAGAAAACTGGTCCCTCCCCCCCTCCTTTGTAATTCTGACTGGAGTGACATATATCAGCTTTGTAAACTAGATACTTTGTTTCCATCAAAAAGTTGTTGTAATGGGCTCATTTTGTTAGAACAAGAAATGCCTCAGCTGGAAACCTTGTTAGAACACACATTAATTAAATTAAATTTAAATTTAAATTAAATTAAATTTATTAAATTTATTTTAAAAAAAAAAACACAGGGCACCTGGGTGACTCAGTTGGTTAAGCAACTGCCTTCGGCTCAGGTCATGATCCTGGAGTCCTGGGATCGAGTCCCACATCGGGCTCCCTGCTCGGCGGGGAGCCTACTTCTCCCACTGACCTCTCTCCTCTCATGCTCATTCTCCCTCTCTCTCTCTCAAATAAATAAATAAAATCTTTAAAAAATAAATAAAAAAAAATAAAAAAAAGAACACACATTTAAACTCACCATCTTAAGAGTCAGCAAAAGTGGGGGGAAAAAAAAAAAACCACTTCAAAATAGCGAGGTTGTGAAAATGCCCCCTTAGAGGCTGTTTTGTACTGAGCTACCTGAACACCCGTACCAGCTGTTTTATCCAGACTGTAGGGTCCAGAGCCCTGAGCTGGGGACTCTGAGCTCTGTCCTTCCTCCAGCTCTAGTGTTCAATGAAATAGTCTTTTCAGTGACACGAGGTCCTCAGAGCTAAAATTTGTTCTTTTACTCGAACATCCCTGAGAGTGTGATCTGAATCTTCACCCTCAGCCTGGCAGCAAGGGCCCTTGTCTGCTGGCGCCCCTTCTTCTCTTGGGCCCTGATATTCATGCATCTCTAACACCAGCTCTCCCTTGTCCCCAGCAAGAATTTTTTCTCTGAGATAATTGATGTATTACACAAGTAACGTGTGCTCCCCCATGATCAAACCCAGTCTGAATTAAAGAAATGCAAATCTAAGTAAGAAGATAGTGTATTTAGAAAAACCTTTCTTGTGTAGGGGCACCTGGGTGGCTCAGTCAGTAAAGCATCTGACTCTTGATCTCGGCTTGGGTCATGATCTCAGGGTTGTGAGATCGAGCCTTGCATCAGGCTCTGCACTCCACGCAGAGTCTGCTTGTCCCTGTCCCTCTCCCTCTGGACCTCCCCCGACTCTCTCTCTCTCTCTCTCTCTCTCTTAAATAAATAAATAAATAAACAAACAAACAAAAAATGAATAAAATCTTTATTTTTAAATAAAATCTTTATTGAAAAAACGAAAAATCCTTATTGTATTATAAAACACAGGTGTTTTTTTTTAAAAGGCTAAAACCCCCACACAAAGAAATATATAGCTTAATGAATTACACCTTCTAGCACTTAGCGAGTGGAGGGTTTTCCCCTTCTAAACTGCATGATGTGTATGTGTCTGGAGATTTGGCGGGGGTCGATGGTTGGGTACATTTGGAGGAACTCCAGCTGATCCTTCAAGACCCAGTGCAGGATGCCCCTTTCTCTGGGAAGCCTGCCCTGGCTCTTTGGTCTGAGTCAGTTGCCTTTCTGATTGCTTAGTGCCTGCTCATTCGCTTTATCTGAAACTTCCTCCCCACTCGCCCCATCCCCACGCAGGCCTCTTGCCCTCCCTGTAGCTTTGGGAAGGCAGAAGCTGCCCTTTTCATTATTTGTATCACTAGCACCTCACACAGGGCCTGGCAGCCAGTTACTGCTCAATAAATATTTCTGGCACGAATGAAAGAATATATATTTAATTTTTTAAAAAACAGACCAAAAAAAAAAGTCACTTAAGAAAAATGTGTGAACAGCGCCACCTACTGGTATACAGGTTTGACACGCCCCTTCAGATTCCAATGTTTTGCACTGGAAATGAGGTGACTTGAGTTAAGCATCTTCCCTTTACGGAAAAAGGGGTTCACTCTCCAAGCTGTGGGGTCATTCATCTTTTAACAAATGTTAAAGTGATAAGTGCTAATATTCTGTATGTTGTTATCATTAGGAGGCTGGCAGGCAGAGAGCCTGGAAATATGTGCAGGTTCTTATCAATGAAATTCGGAGGAAGAGGGAAGGGACATTAAGTAATCACCGTGTCCTGGGCGCTCTGTGACACACTTTATCTGATCTGGCCTGTACCTGACAGTGGATTTAGTCCCATTTTGCAGATGAAAGAAAGTAAGGCTTACAGCTTCTTGCCCGACCTGAGTGCAGGTGCAGCTGACTTCAAAATCTGGGCTCGTTCTGCCGCATTAAGCTGTAAGTATTGGCTGGAAATGTCTATGAAACAGTCTTTGTTCCCAGCGAGGTCTCCAGTGACTTCTAAACTCTTTTAGATGGTTCCTAAATGACCCTCTTTCTAGCAGAAAGCTGCTTAAGGGCGTTTATATGGAGAGTCATTACTTACGCAGTAAAGTATTTTGATTTCCAGTGGAAATGTTATTTCAAGTGGGTCCTTTTCAGAAGGACTCATGGTGTGTATGCCAAGAACAACAGTTTTCACAGGTGAATAAGTTTCAGGGAAATAACACGTTTGACTCTGGAATGGTGTCCTCCTTGATGGAGCCTGAGCAATCATTTTCAAAAGCAAGTGTCTCTCCTCAAACAGCACTGGACGCGTGTTGGCTCTGCTCTCATCCTGGTCCCCCAGGGGTCCGCCTCACACACGGCACTCGGGTGTGAGACCTACAGCGCACAGGACCTGGGCCCCTGAGCCCCCTTTCAGGCACGTGGGGCAAATTAGGTAACGGATATGGAAGTGCCGAGCGCAGATCCCACCGCAGAAGAGGAGCAGGGTGGATACGGCTTGAATCGGAGCCGAGCAAGTTCTCCACCAGACGCCCCTCCCTGTGCACACCCAGCCTTCCTTGGGGCAAGTGAGTGTTAGCGGATGAAAAGACAGACAACCACTAGGGGACCACCGCTGTGCCCAGAGTCCACAGTGGATGTTATCGGGGCGCTGGTAATGCGTGACTTGGACCCAGGTGGCTGTAGCTGCTGTGTGGGTGCGAGCTCATGGCTCCCAGCAGGAACTTTTCCTCTGCTCGGTGGTTTGATTTCCTCCAGATCCAGCTGCTGGTCTGGCAAAGGCTCTCGACTGCCTCGCCTTCTCCGTGAGTCCCCAGGTACTGCTTATAGCGTGTGGGAGTCCTTCCAAAAGTCTCCTGAGCCAACTGCTCAAGGAAACACGCAGCCAAACTCTTCCAGCAAATCTTCCTGCCAAAACAGAGCCGTAAAAGCCATACCCGACTGCAACACTGTTCATTTTGGAGGGATGGGCCACCGCCCAGTGCAGAAGAGCCAAGAAGCGAAGGTCTGCTCAGCAGAGGGGAAATCCGGGCTCACGTCTCTCATGGGCTTCGGGGGAGAAGGGGGGGTGGGGGGGACACCTGCGTCAGCCTCCCCACGGGGGCACACTTACATTTCCCCACTTAGCTCATGCTAAGGAACAGGTCATAGGAGACCAGTCACGCGACACTGGACGGGGGGTCTCCTCCCACACCAAGCAAATTTGCAGCCCAGGAGACAGCATCAGGTTCCCAGGGTCCGCTCTCAGTCTGCCAACGGCGAGTTTTGGAAAGGACAGGTGTTCTGAATGGATTTTTGACTGGAAGCCGTCGTGTCTTTAATCTTGGATCGCTGTCATCATGGCCCCTTCTGGGGTTCGTCCCTCTGCTGCTAGTTGCAAAGGTTCACTGTCGGTCCATCCGTTTGTACCTACAAGACTTGCACACAGGAGTGGGACGCCGTCTCCCCTGGCACTCTGGCGCCGTTTAGGAAGGGTGCTGGTGCACAGACGACAATAACGGGTTCGCAAGTAAATAGTGTATCTTCTATAACAATGTGGCTTTCTAGAAAAATGAAACACAGCAATAGTATCCTTTCTAAATGTAATAGACCCAAAATGGGATGCGCAGTTCAGAGCAAAATTTAAGAACTAGGAGCAGCGCTACCTGGGGCCTCACTGCTGTTTCTAGTACATTTTACTTATTTATTTGAGAGAGAGGGCACGAGGGAGGGGGCAAGAGCAGAGAGAGAGGAAGAAGCAGATTCCCTGCTGGGATCATGACCTGAGCCAGAGGCAGACGCTTCACCGACGGAGCCACCCAGGCGTCCTCGTTTCTGGTGTTTTCATAGAGATCTTTGATTGTTCCTCTTATGTTACAAGCTCAGCCTCAAAAGTCCACGGGCCTTCCTGTGTTTGGAATTCAAACTGCCCTGTGGATCTCTCTCTCTGAGAAGAACAGAGTTCATAATTGCACTTTTCAGTCTCCAGGAAAGGTTCTGGATGGCTTATTCCTGTATTCATGGTTTTTGTGATCAAAGTCATGATGGAAAAGCGGCCTTCGTGCCTTCCGATTCCCTGTCATTATGTCCCTATAACAGTAGGCTTGCTCTGCAGTCTTCCGGGTCAACTTTAACCCCGCGTGTCCTCCCCCCGCCCGGGAAGCTAACAATACGGGAAAGTCAGAGGTAAGGCTCGTGCTTCGACTCGGGCGATCCCAGGAGTGTCGCTCCCGCCCCGACGGGGAACCCAAGCCGGTGATCTGCAAAACCACGGCTATTTTAAACCCACCCTGGAGCTGAGGTCGCAGAGTAATCATGCTGAACTAGAATCCACACGGTGACAGGCCTGTCTTGGGAGAGACGGGCCCTCGGCTGCGCTCATCTTGGGCAGAGCGACAGGAGGAGAGGAGCCTTCCTCGATGCACGTCGGAAGAAACAGCCAGGAGCTCACAGGATAATTAAGCTGAGTGTGGACTGGCACGGTCGTTCGGAAGTCTTGGGAGCCCCTGGCACCGGGGACACACACACACTCTCCTGCCTTTCCGTGGACTTGCAGTGAGCTCGAGACGGACCGGGAGCAGGTCAGGAATGCAGAAGGACACCCTCTCTGGGGCACAGGCACGTCAGGCCGCTGTCGTCTGAGGGCGGGGCAGGGGAACCCGGAGAAATGCTGTCCCCGTGGGGCCTGCGCAGGTGCCGGGCAAGAGCCAGCCGCCCCTCCAGAAAAGACCAAGAGCCCATAGCCCCGGAGGCGCGGCGCATGGTGAAGTCTGCGGACCCCACGGGGGAGTCAAGGGAAGCCCCCCCACACGACCCGGCCTTACCAGGTGCCAGGGAGGGAACCCACCAGGGAGGCGTGCGTGGGGGTTGGGGGTGGGGTATGGGAGGGGGGACAGCACCGGAGCGGGGGCAGCACTGGAGGGGGTTGCAGAGCAGAGCATCGGAGAGGCCTCTCCGGGAAGTGGCTCAAAGCCCAGACAACGCAGGGGCCGTGGGCCTGTGTCCAGGAGGAGGGGAAGCCAGGGCAGAGGCCTGACGCAGGAGCTGAGCTCCGGCACCAGCAAGGGCCACCACGGACAGGGCAGCTCACTCAGTGACCAGGGGACAGGGGAGAGGCGGGCAGAAAAAGAGTTGTCGGGAGAGGTGGCAGTAGGGCCCTAGAGGCCAGTGGAAGACATAGACTGTCACAGTAAAGACTGTCCCGTGCTTCCAGAGTAGTTTTCAGTGACCAAAGGTCAGCGTCCTGTCACGGATCCGACTATTTAAAACACATTTGAGCGGAGCGTTTCTAAAGCATCACTCCAGAGTCCCGTCCCCTCCCCTCACCCCTGTACTGCTTAAGATTATCTGGAAATAAAGGACATTGATAATAGCATTTATTAGATTGTGGGGTTACAGCTAATTCTTTTTCTTTACAAAATTTTATTTGTTTATTCAAAAGGGTTGGGGGAGGGGCAGCGGGAGGAAGAGACTCTTGAGCAGAGTCTGTGCTGAGTGTGGAGCCCAATGCGGGGCTCGATCCCACGACCCCGAGATCACGCCCTGAGCTGAAATCAAGTGTCTGTCGCCCAACTGACCGAGCCTCCCAGGCGCCCCCAGGTCACAGCTAATTCTTACTTGTGGCGTTTCTCAATGTACTTGAAGAAAAATGGAGGAGAAAAGCAGTATTAGCACTCTATTGGCTCAGGTACTTTTTAAAAAAACATGGCACACACACACATCGGTGTGCTTCCTCCGGCTCTCCCGGGGGTGGCTTTCCTTTACACAGTCTGTCTTGTTCCGAGTGTGAAAGCGGGGGTCCTCCAGGAAGCGGGGTGGTACAGGGGAGCACGGGGCCGACGCCGGAGTCTCGCAGACTGGGGACCAGGCACTGGCTCTCTGATTAAGCAGGACACATGTGCTGTCCTGCCCGAGAGTCCCTTCCCTGGCCTGGCAGGCGGGGGGTAACCTCTCCCTGCAGGTGCTTGTCACGGGAAGGAGCAGGCATAGCCTTCCTCGTGGGAGGGCCCTCCCTACCCAGGGCCCTCCTCGTGGGAGCTCACTGCATGGGAGCCTGCCCCTAGGGATGACCTTGAATGCACTGGGGGCTTGGTTCCCCCAGGTGCAGTCAGGGGGTGGTCCCAGCCTGGCGGAAGTGCGCAGCGGGGTCCCCCAGCACTGAGACGGCCGCACCCCCGATATCCTTGTTCTCGTCCTCTTTTTCTTCTTAGAGCAGCCGCCCCGCTAGGAGCTGAGCTCTGAGGGTCCTTACGCAGAAGGCCCTGGTTTTAAGTAAATTATTTAAATAATCTATCAGAAGAGCACGGGGAAGGAGAGCAAAGCTTTACACGTGTAGACGCGGCCATTCCCGTCTTGGTGAAACACATTTTCTTCCTAGACCCTCACATGCTCTCGTACAAAGCTCAGTCGTGGCGAGAAGGCTGGGATTACAGCCTCTCACACCCGCTTTTAGACACGCTCCTCTACACGTGTTCCTTTTTGCTGTCGCGTGGTTTTGTTTTTCTCATCAACGACCGTCGCCGGTGCGGCATCCGGGACCAGCCTCCCCGTGAGCGAGGCTCACCGTCCCCCCAAGCCCCCCTCTAAACCTCTCTCTCTTTCCTCTCCACAGCAAACCCAAGGAGCCCGTCTTCAGCGCAGGTAAGTCGGATTTCGTCTTTGTGCGGGCCCTACACTCCCTTCAGGACTCGAGGGACGGATAAGTAGCTTGTCACCTGCGCTGTCAGCGTGGCGGGGCTCACGGGCTGAGTGCCAGCAGCCGGCACCCGGGCGGCGGGGCTCAGGCCGCAGAGACCGGCCATACAATGGTCGTAAAGACTGGACCCTCTATTCACCCCCTTAAACCCGATTTAAGTTGCACCAATAAGGAGGAAGAGCAAAATGCCACCAATAAAGCAGAGGCAGAATTTCTGGAGGAAAACACTGTGCTGCCTTCGTTAGTCCTCCCAGACCCTCGGGGCTTCCGGCTCAACACCTGCCTCTCTCTGAAAGGGAAGCTTTCTGATGCATTATGTTATAACTTTGTCTAAAAGTAGCTTTTTTTCCCTCTCTTTCTGCCTTTGATTTCCTAAACTGCAAACTAATAGTTCATATGGACCTTTCCATTTACCTTTTTTTTTTTAACACATTTTATAATAAGGTAGATGCTATTTTTAGGATCGTAACCTGATTTAAAAGCGCATTTAAAATGCAAAATCATTGACAAGTATGGCATCAGTTAAGTAAAATCATTTCGTTTTAACTTTTCCAGTTTTTTCCCCCTTCAGTTCAGAATCGAAACCTCCACAAAAGTCAGTGTCTGTGTTTGTCGGCATGTGCTTGAGTATTCATTTCATTTTCAGGAGGCATGAGATCACGCCCTGAAAACGTAGTTGCCCCAAGCCAGGCGTTGAGCGCGCTGGTCTGCACCCCTGCGCTGAAGGCAGGCTCTCCTGCCGGGGGTGGGGCAGCGGCTCCGACTGAGAGCCAGCTGCTCCCCAGCGAGGCTGCTCCCCAGCGAGGCTGCTCCCCAGCGAGGCTGCTCCCCAGCGAGGCTGCTCCCCAGCGAGGCTGCTCCCCAGCGAGCGGGCAGGCCGGTCCCTCTTGCAGTTCTTGCCATCTCTTTATCTAGCGCTTCTGTCCCTGTCTCCGAAATCACAAGGGAAACGCCGGGTGACACACTGCAAAGGTAGGCGGCCTTTCTGAAACCTCATAGCTCTCTGAGCAAAGCTGCTACCCAGGCTGCAGAAACTTCTTTCATACAGGCAAGCAGATATTCTCCTGGTATGAAAATGTTTTGGGCACACGAGCCACTCCAACGTACTTTCAGTTAAAAGCATCCCCGTGCATTGACTTGGATGGGTTTAAATAAGTAGCTTATACATTTGATCTGGCTTGATTATTGGCTGGTTGCAGGCACTTTGAAAACGCCAGACAAACTTTAAGAGAGCTGTAGGGCAGTGCTGAATGCCCCACTGCTTGACCTGGTGTCTTGTACCACTGCTGGCCTTCCCCTCCGCGCCTTCTGGTTGGCCGCTGTGAGCTATTGTCCTAACACGCCTGGAAAATACTTTTGCTTTCCCTTGCTGCATTTTGATTTGATTTTTTTTTAAAGATTTATTTTATTTGGGGAGAGAGAGGCAGAGGGAGAGACCCCCGGGCCCAGCAGACCCCATGCTGAGCGCAGAGCCGGACGCAGGGCTCGATCCCACGACCCCGAGATCACGACCTAAGCGGAAACCAGGAGTCGGACACTCAACCGACTGTGCCTCCCAGGCGCCCCTGCATTTTGACTTTAGACGTAGAACGTCTGAACTACCAACGCAAAACAATGCCAAGGCAAAACCCCAGGGCTTCTTCCCTCGGTCAGTGATTATAATTGTGCTAAGCAAGCCTTGTTGTGATGACTTTGCCGGTGCACGGCTGTAACAGACCCAGTGTTTCACGCACCCGGGTTGTGGCAGCTGTGGAGGGCTCGCCGAGCTGCGGAGACGGCACGACGGCCTCTGATTACCCACCCACGCGCTCTGCGTCCTCTCGTGCAAAGAGAGTGGATGCGACCGCGCGTCTTCTAGCTCCGAGCTCACACGTGCTGCTTTCTATTCCCTCCTGTCGTCCGCCGGGGGTTCCCGGGTCCTACGGGTGTGGCAGCCACACAGCCCGATGAGCTCAGACTCGGGTGAGGGATTAGGGAAGGAAAGAGGTTTCCGCAAGGGCAGAGGCCCCGAGCAGGGTGCAGGAGACACATCTGGCCAGACAGGAGGATACGGGCTGGTGCTGCGGCCAGAGAGATCCCACGGGAGGGCAGGCAGGGCGCTAGACGCCAGCAGGTGACACAGCGGGCAAAGGACTTTGCATGGAGGAAGGACTCGCTGAAATCCACTCTGGGCCTTGATGGTTTGGCAGCAGAATGCAAAATGCCCCGGGGGAGCAGTAGGAGAGCCTGGGGTGCCAGACCTGGGAAAGGCCAGCCCCGGGGGGATCTGGGGAGGACAGCCTGTCGGCGGCGTCCTCACAGGAAGGTCCACGGACCTGAGCGGCTGGTGTGGCATCTGCAGGATGGGCACGTGGGGGTTCTTAGTCACAAGTCAGACTGTCTGTGCAGAGTGAGCGAGCATCCCACACGTGCATGTGAGCCCAGAAGTGCACGCACACGGGGAACATGCAACCGGGACGGCCCCTTAATCTGCAGGCCATATCGCATGTGGCATTGTTTGAAGCTCCTTAGGGACAAGACTTACAAAACTAACCTGTAAATGCCGTGCTTCTGGCGGTGTAACCCCTCCGTGACCTCACCTGTTTCCTCTCCCCGGGTGTTTCTCTGTTGAGTTCTGTGCTGCCACACTGGTTCCAACTCCCCGATTTAACTGCCACAGGGGCCCGGGCGTTCAGTCTGCTGTGAGTTTTAACGGAATTCACCAGGAGCTCACAGACATTCTCTCTGGTCTCACCATCTCCCAGGCGCCAGCAGAAAACCCCAACTGACTTCTTTGTAAAACCGCACTTGCCCCCATGCTGATGTGCCTCTGGGTGTTCCTCTTGCCCCGTTATTTCATGAAACACCACAAGTGATTTTATTATAAAAATGTTTGTTCTAGAAGGTTCTATTTCACGATCCCTCTCTCTAATGGGTCTTTTGTTCTTTTATTTTCTTTCTAGTTTTTCCTTGAGCATTTTCCTTCTTGCGTGCACCCTAGCATGTACTCCTGCGAATTTTGTGTTCTTTACACTCAAAAAGCCTGTCCAGTGTAAACGACACATAAAGATACATTACATTGCACTATATTGCATTACATTGCACTATAACAAACCAATTTAAATATTGAAGGAAATCTTAGGAATTTCGATACTGAAATTGAACATACATTGAAATCAATAAAAAATTTTAGTGGATTTCTTGTGTTAGTTGTAATTTTTTGAGGTGGCATTTCCCCCCTCCTGATGACAAAGAAAATGCAAGCTACCAAGTCTCATGTGGAAAAATAATGGAATCTAGTTTTTCCTGCCTTTTACGGTTTCTCATGTATTTCGTGCACTTGGGCAGCCTGTCAAACATCAACAGGGCGAAAACTTTTGTTCTAAACTCTTCAACGTTGTGTTTTGGTTCCACATTAATTAGAAATCACACGAAGGGTAAAGTTTTTGCTTTTACATTAAAAGGCTAAAGAAAAGATAACGTTTGTTTTCAGAGGCGCCGGGCACTGAGGTGTCTTACAGATCTCTGTGTTCTTTTTGTAGAAGAAGGATACGTAAAAATGTTTCTTCGGGGACGCCCCGTCACCATGTACATGCCCAAAGAGCAAGTGAACTCCTATAATTTGGAAGCAAAAGTAGAGCTACCGACCAAGAGACTGAAGCTTGAATGGGTGTATCCTTTGTTCACTGACCGGATCTGGCACAAGGTTTAAGTTGATTCATGCCCGGAGCTTAAAATTTAACTTAAAATTAAGTAATGTAACTTAAGTTCTCTTAAGCACATATTTATTTATTTAGAGGGGGGAGGGGAAGGGCAGAGGAAGAGAGAGAATCCCAAGCTGCCTCTGCACTGAGCACGGACCCCAGCGTGGGGCTCGATCTCACAACCCTGAGATCATGACCTGAGCTGAAATCAGAGACTTGGAGGCTTAACCGACTGAGCCGCCCAGGCGCCCCACGTTCTCTTAAGTTTTGAAAAAACCAAAGTATTCTATTCTCACTTTCTTAAAAATTAATTTAACAAAAAGGCCCGTATGTGAACACCCGGTCCGGTGTTCGAGCAGAGGAGGGGTTCTGGGAGGGCTCCTGATTGTGGGGGACACTCTCTTACCAGCCCCGAAGGAAAGATTGTAGTCCTGGCTCAAATACGTCCACCTTACTTTCCCGAAGAGAAAATAGTTAAATGCTGGATGGGGTTTGTTTGTTCGTTTTTGTTTTGTTTTTTTTAGAGAGTCATAAGAAAATGCATCACTTTCTGACCTGAATTTTAATCTTTCCAGCAGAATAAATGTAGTTGAAAACTAATAGAAAAACAAGCTTGCTGATAATAATCATAAGTGGGTGGAGTTTAGGATTCTAATGAAACTGAAAGAACAGGTCGTTTTTAACAGTAGCTGTCACAGGCTCGGCCAGCTCCGCAGGGCAGGCGGAAAAGCCAGGAGCTCTGCCTGCTTACCTGGACGCAGAGGACACGCAGGAGGACACCAGACGTACACACTTAGGAAAATGAGACTATCAGAGATTGAACTACACTGTGTGGCAGGAAGTCCTTACACCCAGACAAAGAGTGACAGACACCCTGGAGGGAAGGACAGCCATTCCCCCTCAAACCAGCGGGGGGCTTGGCCAGCCTTGGGAGACTAACTGAAGGAACCAGGAACACCCCGGTACTGAATGTAGGGGGTCCGGTGCAGGCGTCAAGAAAGTCGCATTAGCATAGCTAGAATGCTGCTTTAAGAGAAAGAAAAGTCCTCCCCTGCCCAAAACCTAAGCCACAGAAATCCGAGTCTGTCCTTGCACTAACCTTGAGATAAAGCTGCAGGAGCCTTCATCCTATGAGATTTGGAAACGTGAATGAGCTCCGAGGAGAAAAAGCCTAAAACACAAAGAAATAGAGCCTATGACAAAGGGTGAATGAAGTGTTGGGGTTTTTTTTTTAATTTTTTGCTCTATTTTTCCTTATTTAATTTTATTTTATTTTATTCTATTTGTTTAACTTCAGAGCAAACCCTCCAGTCCATGCAGAGTTTAAGACAAAGAACAAAAAGCCTTTCTTCGCCCTCATACAAACTTTCACTGAGTATCAGTTGGATGCCAAGCCCCAGATATAAATTCTAGGAAGTTGGTTTAAATCCATGGTGTTGTCATTTCATTTGGAAGAATGGCTATTTGAAATGACAGTATCATATTCTTTGGGGACGTATTTTTTACATTTTCGGACTCAGGTCTCATAAGCATTTATGGGCGTCTCTTTTGACGCATGAAATCACAGTGATTCCATTCTTCTTTAAGTCAGTGCTGGTTTACATGTTCGGTTCGATCATGGCTGGAAAGCATTATTCAAAACACATTTTTTTCAGCCAACTATTCATATTTTCAAGATGTAAAACGGTGGAATTTACTTCAGATAAATGGGACCTCGGTTAGATTCGTTCTTCACATCTAAGTTCAAGTGATGTTTGGCTTCCAAAATAGTTTTAGGGGTTAGAAAGTGTACACGCCAAAATCTTCACAGAGGTCATTATCTCCAAGGAGGTGGGGATGGTTGTGGCAAGGAGGAGTGAGGTTTTTTACCCTTTATGTACGTATGTGGGAGTGTTGTTCGCACCTTTTATAAGTACTTTTATAACATAAGAAAAAAAATTGAAAAGATTTAGCTCCTTGATGACAATAAAAAGTTTGACTCAGTAACAAGTTATACAAGTCAGTTGCCAGTATCTTAAAATTTACTTTTGAATACTTGATAAAGTCAGAGTGCAGAGGTTTTTTTGGGGAACAGTCCTGAGTCCACAGGGCTTGGTAGTTGAGACAACATAGTCACCCCGCATTCTCAGATCTATTTTGTTCCAAACGAGCTGCAAATGCCACAGCCCGTCGTAGGGATTCGATTCATTCGCTAGCCGGGATTCTAGAACCAGAGCAAGGCCTCTGGTGAAGCCGCCGCATCGTGGTGACGTCAGTCCCCAGGCTGGCCGAGGGAGGGATGGGATAGGCCTTGGGAGATGGTGGCCCGCTGGCCCCACCTTCTCTCCTGTCCTTACAGTCGAGCCCTCACCTGTGACAGCCGACACCCAAGCAGGAAGGAGAATGAATACAGTTCAGACCTCGAGACACGGAGGTAGAACCGAGCAGGTGGTCTGATAACTAGAGGAAAGAGAGAACAAATTCTGGAGCAAAACATTCCAGCATTCATGTTAAGCAGTGTCAAAGTGCAGTGCCCAGGTGATTTCAGTTCTAGAGTCAAGCTGGTTAGGGGGTAGGCCTTTCAGGAAACCAGCTTGGCAAAATTGATTTTTTTTTTTAAAGATTTTATTTATTTATTTGACAGAGATCACAAGCAGGCAGAGAAGCAGGCAGAGAGAGAGGAGGAAGCAGGCTCCCTGCTGAGCAGAGAGCCCGATGCGGGGCTCGATCCCAGGACCCCGGGATCATGACCTGAACCGAAGGCAGAGGCTTTAACCCACTGAGCCACCCAGGTGCCCCAAAATTGATTTCTTAACAGATTTTATTTTTAAGTAATCTCTACACCCAACGTGGGGCTTGAACTCACAACCCCAAAACTGAGAGCCCCACAGTCCGACCTTGGCAACATTTAAAGGCAGACTAGTTGTGAAGAAGCCAGGCATCCGCGGATAATCCAAACAGTTCAACAAAGAATTCTGGCCCTGGCTGTGGCTGCCACGGTCTAGGATTGATTGGCTTAGTTCAAAATAGTTCACTTTCTGGCGACTTCACAAATAGCCCCTCCAGTGACCTTTAGTAAATGAAATAACAAGTGACGTTTTTGATCCAGCTGAAAAATTCAGCTTTCAAGATGAACATAATTTCTAAAAATGAAGCCCCATCTTTTAGAAAGACCTATTCACCTCGACTCAAGGACCATTTCCAGCCCTCCGCCTGCCTGTTGAGAGTCTCATGTATCTGGCACCGAGTTTTTACGATTTCGTGTTACTGAACCAAGAGAAATAGATGGGAAGGGTCTTACGGAATTGTGTTGTCTGTCCCCGGTGAATACAGCTGACGCGTTGTCAGCTCTCAAAGGAAATCGAGTTTCTCTTGACACACACCAAGCTATGGGTACCGGGGCCGCGACTGTCGAAACAACCTGTACCTGCTCCCGACGGGGGAGACGGTGTACTTCATCGCCTCCGTGGTGGTGCTGTACAACGTGGAGGAGCAGCTGCAGAGACACTACACCGGCCACAACGACGACGTGAAGTGGTGGGTCCTTACCCCGTGCAGGAGGCGCCACGGCAGAGACGCCGGGGCTGAGATAGAAGTAAAGAGACGAGATCGGAGAAGAGCTCTCCCTTAGGGTCGCACTGTCAGAGCTGGCGGTCGGCTAGTTAGCTGGCTTTCTAGGACACCAGAGACTAGTTTCATTTCTATCCATGTGACACGTAATCGCAACCAACCGCGTCACCCAAACTTCCTACAGATCCCTGTTTGGAGGCCTCCTTAGCAAAGACGCTAATGGCTTCTGATTGGAGTTCTTATTTTTTAATAAAAATGTTCACGCTTATGCCTGGATTTGCTATAATTCATTCACTTTTTATTCACTCATAATTCACCTATAGCTTTTGATAGGGCTTTTCTGTATCTCAGAAGGACGGGTGGTTGAATGGGCGGCTTTCCCTATTTCTATCGTCCTAGAGCCCTGGTCAAGTATAAAAATCCTATTGGAAAGCGATGATGTTTCTGCTGCTTAACATACTTGATAAAGGTGGTCGTAGGAGACTTGGTATTTTCCAAGCAAAGGATGTTTTCTCCTTGAGTTTGGAAATTCTCCAGAAAGGGTGGAACGAAACAGGCACTCATTGGCCAGGGTGGTTGGTTGTGCTCAGGGAGCTTGTCCTGAGTCCGTGAGAAGTTAGGCACCATATCATTCTCATATTTAAATTTTTGACGAGATCATACTTGGCCAAGAGAAAAGTAAAGCTTATCTTTAAAGAGTGGCTGTTCTATAAATATTCTTTTTTTTTTTTTTTTTTTTTTTTTTTTAGCCTAGCAGTTCACCCTGACAGGATCACCATCGCAACGGGACAAGTTGCAGGCACATCTAAGGATGGAAAGGTGAGTTGCGTTATCTTTTCACATTTCTATAATGAACGGTTCACTGGATATCCTCTTCTGGAAGCATTTGATGAATAAGTCCACCTAGATAGAAAGTATCTGAATGATTCTAAATTCCTCATTCAAATTTTTTGCTGCAAAAAAATTATTTATTTTGTATTTTTTTCATTTCTTTGAGAGAGAGAACACGAGCAGGAGCAGGGACAGAGGGAGAAGCAGGCTCCCCGCTGAGCAGGGAGCCCGACATGGGGCTCGATCCTGGATCCTGGGATCATGACCTGAGCTGAAGGCAGAGGCTTAACCCACTGAGCCCCCCAGGCGTCCCAAGCAAACTGTAGACCCTCAGCCTGAGTACCCTGTACTCCTGGCGTCACCCTGGAGCCCTCAAATGCTGCAGGAGAATTTGGGCACAAGTTTTATAAGCACCTCGGCAAGACTTTAACTTGAATTTTAAGGAATCAGAGTAGGAACTAGTGGATTCTAACAAACCGAAAATAACATGAAACTGCCTTCCACTTGGTTCTTGACCACAGTCTGTGGTCCTTGCCATGTCTTACCCAAAACTCCTGGTAGCTTCTTTGCTATCTATCGACTTTGCACAGCTTATTCTTGTACCGTACATGAGATGAACCTCATTACACGGAGTGTGTCCACTTTATTTTATTTTATTTTATTTTTATTTATTTATTTATTTATTTGACAGACAGAGATCACAAGTTGGCAGAGAGGCAGGCAGAGGGAGAGGAGGAAACAGGCTCCCTGCTGAGCAGAGAGCCCGATGCGGGACTCGATCCCAGGACGCTGGGATCATGACCTGAGCTGAAGGCAGAGGCTTTAACCCACTGAGCCACCCAGGCACCCCATGCATGTCCATTTTTAGCAGCATGTTTTCTTCCTGAAACATGAATGCTGCCATTTTTCAGAAAACACTTTAATAACATCAAATTTTAAATATTAACTTTGTGTCCTTTCCCATTAAAATTCTATGCTTAAAAAGAAATAACAGGAACGATGGAAATCAGTTTATAATGATGTACATACACATAAATGGAATAGGGCCTTCATCTTTTTTTTTTTTAAGGTTTTATTTATTTATTTGACAGACAGAGATCACAAGTAGGCAGAGAGGCAGGCAGAGAGAGGAGGAAGCAGGCTCCCCGCTGAGCAGAGAGCCCGATGTGGGGCTCGATCCAGGGACCCTGAGATTATGACCTGAGCCGAAGGCAGAGGCTTTAACCCACTGAGCCACCCAGGCGCCCCTCTTTTTATTTTTTTAATGTTAAGTAGCTTTCAGGTCTGAAATTAGTAGCAAGCCATGTGTTCCTCCCTCTAGTGGATTGAAAGGGTATTTCCGTCTCTGGCATTGAAATCCAATCAGAATTTCGAGCCGGGGAAGACGGAATGGCTCTCCAAGCCTTCAGTTCAGGCGCACGGAGACCCAGAGAGGCCATCTGACCATCACAGACACACAGCTACTCAGAGCAAGTCCAGGCCAGGGGTCACCCCGCTCTGTCCACCTGGTGTAACTAGTCTTTCTCCTAATCCGCCTGCTGATGGCTCTAGGACACTTTCTACTCTTGAGGGAGAGAAGAATTAGGACTGTTCACCTTGGAACACAACTGAGAGGGCTTTGAACTAATGGTAATGATTCTGAATTTCACCTGGGCATAATCGAGTGCCCGTTTTGCTCCTGTGAGGCCCAAGAGTATTAAACCCTCAGTACTATTTGGTGGGGACCAACTCGCTGGATTTAGGTGTATTTACACTTAATGACAGTAGAGACTTCACAGGCATAGCCCGTGGGTGAGATCCCGCGGTCCTTGTCATTCTTCATTCTTTAAAATTTGGGCTCATCTGGGTGCCCAAGGGGGAGCATCCGTTCCTGCGGTACCGATAGGAAGAATGGGCTGTTCAAAACGTACAACCCGCCGGCCCTGCCCCGCCCGACGTTCAGCGGGTCTCAGGGGCCACGGTCTCCGGCAGCCACCGGCCACGTTTCGTTGATGCTCAAAGGCGGAGACTTCAAGTGCAGGAAAAGACCTTCCGTTTTGACAGAACTGAAGTAGTCTTGTAGCTTCAAGGTGAAGACAGATGGATGCGCCCCGCACAGCCAGCGACTCTCTCTCCGCATTTCCTTCTAAACAGCAACTGCCCCCACACGTGCGCATCTGGGACTCGGTGACGCTGAACACGCTGCACGTCATCGGAGTCGGGTTTTTCGACCGAGCCGTCACCTGTATCGCGTTCTCAAAATCTGTAAGTGCGAGCCCCGTGGGCGCGGGCGCCCTTGTCCGTAGGGAGGACAGCAGCCGCTCAAGGTTGAAGAGGGAGGAAGTTAACACACTCGCCGGCTGCCGGGTGTGTGCGTGGGTTTGCAGGCCGACACCGTCCTGCTCCTCAGGTCCCCTCTTCAAAGGTCACACGTGTCCCCTCGGGATCACACACCTGACGGGAAGAGGCCCCGCAGCGCTGCCCTCATGTTCCTGGAATTTCACCTGCTCCTGGACAGGCGGCCCTAGTGTCTCTGCCGTCCCCATGCGGGCTGCTGTCCGTTAGCATGAGTCAGAGGGGCCTCGTAGTCTCCACATCTTCCTCGGGATGTGCCCATTCAACAGATCCACCCTGTAAACCACTGTTCTAGAAACACAGTCACTCACGCGTGCGCGTGTTCCCATCAGAACAGCGCGTGCCGCGGCCCCAGGGCCTTTGCTCCCACACGGCCTCCTGGTCACCCTGCCCGTCAGTCACAGACGTGTGCTGTGTGTGCGGTGGACTCCAGCTCCCCCAGGAGGGGGCCCTGCAGCCCCTGTGGACTTTTCCTAATAGAACCAACGGGGCAGGACCACCCCCGACCGCTCTCTGCTGCTTGCGTCCCTCCCTCGCCCACATTCACCCGCCATCCCGCAGTGGCCGGAAAGCAGGTCTCAGGGCGGTGCATACGTATTCTTTAGCCCAAATGCGCGCTATTAAAGGGAAAATTAATGTTCACTGTTAGTCACTTTTAACGTGTTGTATTCTCAAATGTAGCCTTCCTGGGAACACCTTTTGTTTTCCAGAACGGAGGGAGCAGTCTGTGCACTGTGGACGACTCCAACGACCACGTGCTGTCCGTGTGGGACTGGCAGAGGGAGGAGCGGCTGGCCGACGTGAAGGTCTCTCTCTCCGAGCCCCACGCCGGGCTCCGCTGTAATCTCCCCGAGCGGAGCCGTCTGCTCCCGCTGGCTCCCAGGCCCGGGTCCCACTTCTCGGTGGGCCACAGGCTCCCCCCATTCCTGGGCCGGCCCTCGGGCCTGACACCAGCCCCCAGGAATCCCGAGCCCGCCCCTCTCCCCTTCCAGGGTGCGGTGCCAAGTCCTGGCAGGGTCTCCTCCCCCTTCATGACACCCGTAAGGTTTCCTTCTTCCTCACGTCGCAGCCCCTTCCCTTCGGAGCCACTCCCTTGTTCCCTGTTCGCTGCTGCCTCATTTTATTCCACAAATATGTGCTCTGCCGTCGCGGGGGGCACTGCAGGTGTGGTGGTACGGGAGGTGTCCCCCTTGTGCCACAGGGCGGGGACAGGGGAGTGGGGACAGGTCAGGAGCAGCGAGGGCTGAGGGAGAGGTCAGCACAGCCAGCACGGGGCTTGGCCAAAGCTGAGTGGCCTCTGCGAAGGCGAGCGCCCCTGCGGGACCCCAGCCCCTCCCCGTGGGGCCCTTCCAAGGGGGGTGCGCTGGGCTTCTCTTTACCGCCTCCGGTCCATCTTGTGCGATAGGTCCCCCAGCTTTCCTTATGCTCTCTTGTATTTCCCTCCTGTGGAAATCATGAATGGATCCCAGTCGTTACAGACTTGACTTCAGAGTCCCCATCCTGTCCTCCGTTAGCCTTAGACCACTTTACTTCCCGGCCATCAGGACCACCATCCATTGCCTTATCTCTCTCCCTCAAGTGTTTGGCATGCTGGGTCTGTATTCTTATCTGGCATGTTTCCTAACACCAGCTTACTAACATTCTGGTCAAGTATTTAAGTTCTTGCTAGGTTGCTGGGTGGTGAAAGTGATCAGAGGCAAATTATCACCTAGGTTTAAGGCTTGTGACTGAATTTCGAGCAGAAGGAACAATCAGGGTCAGATTCATCCGGCCGAAGTGCAGGTGCTGGAAACGCAGTGAACAGGTCGGGGGCGGTGCAGAGACTCCCAAGAGCCAGCTCCCAGCCCTGGAGCCCCCGCCCAGTCACCAGACCACCGGCAGAGTCCTGGGAATTACCAGGAGGGAATCCCAGAGCAAACAGGACAGCCAAAGTCAGCCAGGAGTGATGGAGCTGGATAAAATCCAGATTCCTGGGCCCCTCCCAAAATTCCCGTCCCCAGATGGGGCTGAGGCTTGACACCACGTTGTAACACACGTCAGGCGATTCTGTTTTCAGCCTCGGCTGGGAGTCTGTGACGGGAGATGAGAGCAAATTCTTGGGTTCTTAAGTTTCCACCCGGCCCTTCAGCAAAGACATGATTCGTGCCCGCTCCTGCTGGGCGCCCCCCTCCCCTGCAGAGAGAGAGGAGCTGAGGTCCCTGTCCCCAGGGCTATGGCCCAGCAGGGGAGACAGACAGACAGACAAGGAGAGGTTATGACACCCAGCAAACATAAGCTGAGTGTTTATGGAAGGTGAGCTCAGTGGGGAGAAAAATCAAGAGGCTTTAGGGCTCGGCCCGGCAAGCTGTCTGCGGCTCAGCTGTCACTTACTTTCTGACGTGTCCAGAGATTTGAGACATTTGATTCTCCTGTTTTGCTCAAAGTGTTCTAACGAAGCCGTGTTTGCTGCGGACTTCCACCCCACGGACACTAATATAATAGTTACCTGCGGAAAGTCACATCTCTACTTTTGGACATTAGAAGGAAACTCCCTTATTAAGAAGCAAGGATTATTCGAGGTAATGTTACATTCCATTTGTTTGAGTCTTCACTGAGCGGTGCCTGTGGTCAGGGCTTCTCCGGGAGCAGTGAGGCGTAGCGCAGTCTCCGGAATTTGCTCTGATTGGCAAATCAGGACATCTATCTGGGGGTATAGCAATGAAGAGTATTCCCGGGGACCCTCACAGAACTGGGGGCCCCTTGTGTCTCTGTGGGTCGTCTTGGTGATGCCAGGAAGGAAAGATGAACCAACAAGGGGAGAAGCGCAGGGACAGTCGCTCTGGGGGCCAGGTGCCCCCGCCACCCTACATGGTCCTTGCAAAGAACAACCAAGAAGGTCCTGGGGCTTGTGAGTACCAGGGACAGCGCCTCCTTCCTGGCGGGGCCCAGTTAGAGGACTGCTTTATTCCAGTGCCAGGGCCCTGTTCTGAGGCTCTAGTCATGACAACACAGCCCGTCCCACTGACACCCTCCTCTGCCCCAACTGTCTGCAACTTTAAAATTGCCAGGAATTTCACTGTTTTAGAGCAGGTAGTCTCGCAGCATACGTTATATAACGGTAGATGAAAACGAAAGGCACGTGGGGCTTAGGAGCACCGTGCCTCTAGGTCAGAGGAATACGAATTAGAGGGCGTCTTCACTAAATACGTGTATATATTTACAACATCCCACAGAAGCAAGAAAAGCCAAAGTTTGTCCTCTGCGTGACTTTTTCTGAAAACGGTGACACCATCACTGGAGACTCAAGCGGCAACATCTTGGTGTGGGGAAAAGGTAACACAGACTTGTCCCCAGAACAAAAGATTGGGGCCGGATATTATACGAGGCCAGACACAGCTTCTCTAAGAGGGGTCTGTGAACAGAGTTAACAGAATTACAGCTAAACCCCAAGTTTAATAAGTGCATACGAATATGGGTGCGTGTGTAACCTGAAACCTTAAAACTAGAACAGAGGAAAAACAAGAATTGTGCACTTTCTATTACTGCAGCAGGCTCTTTAAGCCCAAAATATTTTGATGGAATAGCTTTAATAAGAGTTCTAGTAACCAATTATAACGGTGAAGGTGTCAATGACTATTTATTTAGCTGTAAGAGACTTAAATAACTTTGCTGGTTCCTGCGGCTTCTGGCAGATAGTTACTGAGAACTAATTGTGTGCGAGACAGCACGTTAGCCACCGAGCACGCTGATGATCGCAAGGCCGTGGTGTCAGAGAGCCCACAGCCGCGTAAAGAGGATTCGTTACTCAGAAAACACCCATCCGGTCAAGTTCAATGAGCGTTTGCAGCAGGAGGAAAGGGAAACCACACCATCCCTGTCCTCAGAGGGCTTAGAGTTTGGGTTGGGGGCAAAGGCAGAAACAGATCCCTGGATGTGACTTCAGGGTAATGTGATGACTTCCCTAGTGTCCCGACTACTGTGGGGGCAAGTGCTTCCCATGTCACCCCATTTCACCCTTAGCAGGCTCCTACAGGATAAGCAGGACACAAAGGGGAAACTGAGGTGTAGGACAGTGAAGCGACTTGTCGAGGATGTGAACCCAAGCCCCCGTTCTTCACCTCGCACAGTCTCGCCATGCTCGCTCCGTCCTCGGCTTCCCGTGAGCGTGTTCTGGATCGTGAAGTAGCCCGGAGCGTGCTTGTCTGCTGCTGCGCGAGCTTCTAGAAATCGCGTCCCTTGTAGAGGCGCACTGCAGAGATGTCCTACCCCACAAGATGCCACTTTAAAACCAAAGAGAAATGGGATGGACGGAGGCGAGCCCTTTGATCACGTCTGAGGATGGTTTTCTTGGTGTGTTTAGGTACGAATCGGATAAGCTACGCCGTTCAAGGGGCCCACGAGGGGGGCATTTTTGCACTTTGTATGTTACGGGACGGCACGCTGGTGTCGGGAGGAGGGAAGGACCGCAAGCTCATTTCTTGGAATGGAAACTATCAGAAACTTCGTAAAACTGAGGTAAGATAAAGCAAGCAGCGCTATCGAAATTCTTTTTTTTTTTCCCAAAATTCATTTTGAACCTCCCAAAACTGGTACACTAACCAGTTTTCTTGTTAGTTTGAAATCTTCAGCTTACTGTTTCAAAAATGGTTTAGATAAAACTTTATTAAAAAGGAAACATTTGGGGGCACCTGGGTGGCTCAGTCAGTTAAGCGTCTGCCTTCGGCTCAGATCATGATGCCAGCGTCCTGGGATCGAGCCCATATCAGGCTTCGTGCTCGACGGGGAGCCTGCTTCTCCCTCTCCAGCTCCCCCTGCTTGTGTTCCCTCTTTCCCTCTCTCTCTGTCATGAATGAATGAAATCTTTAAAAAAAAAAAAAAAGGAAACATTTTATTAAAATCATTGGAAGCAGTTTAAGTATAACTACTAAAATGGAATTAGGTTTGTAAAATTTTAGGTTGTAACATATTGCACATTTAGAGTATTTTTGTAAGAGAACAGTCTCACATTTCCAAGGGAATATTATCCACATTTTTATTTTTCATTCAAATCTTTCTTCTTGGGGTGCCTGTGTGGCTCAGTGCATTGAGCATCTGCCTTCAGCTCAGGTCATGATCCCAGGGTCCTGGAATCTAGCCCCATGTTGGGCTCCCTGCTCAGCGGTGAGCCTGCTTCTCTCTCTCTCTGCCCCTTCCCCTGCTCATCTCCCCCCTCCTCAAACAAATAAATGAAATCTTTTAAATAAAAAAAAAATCTTTCATCTTTTTCCACTTTAATTTCCAGGTGTGACTCTGGAGACATTACAACCCGAAACTAACATTTACTGAGTATTTACCTTGTTCATGGCTGAGTGCCAACATATTCTCTAAAGCTCTCTCTCCTTTCAGTATCGATTTTACCACCTTGTTACCCTGCACACCAGTAGGAACCACAGGAAAGAAGTTTAATCTGCCTCGTACACACTCACTGGAACCCCTCCCCCAGGCCCTGGGGATCTAGGAGCAGACAGACGTCAAGGCGGACATCAGTGTGAAGGCTGAGGGTCCCTATCTATAGCGTCCAGTGGACACATTATAGACCTTCTCCAGCCTCTGAGTGGGTGTGTACAACACTCACAACACAACACGTTACATCCTGTAACCCATTCTATCAGAGGGCAGCGCGGCCCGCTGCTTTGGCGGTATTGATACGGTTCTATTGATTATTGCTGTTAATAAAGGAAGGCCTCTGGGTGAGCTTTGGAAATCGCCTTCCCGTTCATGGAGATTTTCATCGTGATGCCATTCTCTATCCTAAGATTTGACCAGCATTTCACTGAATGGGCTCCTGTGTTAAATCGTAACTGCAACAGAAGCCTCAAAGCCTCATCCAGTTTCTAGAAGATTCTCATCATTTTTTTAGCATCCATACCTTCCTCTTCCTTAGCATGGATTATCTTCACCTTTTCCCAAACCTGTGCCAACAGACTGCGCTGGAGATGGAAAGTTTGTGAGAGAGCAAGCGGCGTCTTTCCAGAACTGGGGTGCCCAGCATCCCCCAGCCGGGTCTCTGCGTTTGTTCCTTTATAAAGTACGAGAACCTCTGTTTATTTCACCACGCAGCAAATTGATCTTGGCAGGCATATTTTGAAATTGTTTGTCTTAAAATTTGATAATTCCACACATTTACCGACATGAACAGTGAATTTCAAAACTAAGTCGTACAGAGTTGCCAAAGAATTTACCATTTTAAGTTACAGTAAATTTTAGGAACTCTTCTTTTTTTTTTTTTTAAGATTTTATTTATTTATTTGACAGAGATCACAAGTAGGCAGAAAGGCAGGCGGGGGGGGGGGAGCAGGCTCCCCCCTGAGCAGAGAGCCCGATGTAGGGCTCGATCCCAGGACCCTGAGATCATGACCTGAGCTGAAGGCAAAGGCTTTAACCCACTGAGCCACCCAGACGCCCCAGGAATACTTCTTACGGCTTATTATTCTGTTCTCTACTTTCCAAATTGTACCCGCTACTATCCAAAGCCACAAGAAGAAAAAAGTAAACTAACCAGTGTTGTTTCTAATTTTTTATTCCTACCAAGAAAAAGATACCTCATTTTTCATTGTTTTTGTTTAACGACCTTGCTCTTGCCGATTCTTCGAAGCTTATACACGTTTGGAGTTTAAACGTCCAATGTGTGGTTTTGATCGTTCACTCAACAGGTCCCAGCTCTGAACCTTGCTCTCTCTCCATGTTACGTGAATGTGTGTGTGTGCATGTGTGCGCATGTGTGCGCATGTGTGTGCGCGTGTGTGCACGCAAGCGTGTGTATGTGTGTGCGTGTGGGGGGGGGAGGGAGGAGGGAGGGGCCATCATCATGATATAGAAACACATACTTGGAATGGTGGAGCTAACATTTAAGGACATTTCCGATGCTTTCTTCTCAATGCAGATTCCAGAACAGTTTGGCCCGATCCGGACAGTGACCGAGGGGAAGGGTGACGTGATCTTGATAGGCACAACTAGAAACTTCGTTCTGCAGGGCACTCTGTCAGGGGACTTCACACCCATCACTCAGGTACGCTCCCTCCCAGCCGGCCCAGCACAGCCTTCACCGGCTGCGGTATCAGAGGCTCAGAGAGCATGAGAGAGCCTTGCAAACAGGGGATGATCCCTTTGTTTTATAGCAGCGAAGCCTTCCTTGGCATCAGAGTTTCAGGTGCTGTCCTGGCTTAGGTCCGGTGGGAAGGGAAACTGGGGAGGGCAGCCGAAAGCGTGCGGATGCCACAGGCCCCCGCCCCCGAGTGTCCCTGAGTGTTTCAGAGAGCTTCCTCTGTCTTGGTCCTTTGCAGGGTCACACCGATGAGCTCTGGGGACTAGCCATCCACGCCTCCAAACCTCAGTTCTTGACCTGCGGGCATGACAGGCACGCCACTCTCTGGGACGCTGTTGGTCACCGGCCCGTCTGGGACAAAGTCATAGAGGTAGACATGCATGTTACGTGGCGTTTTTCTTATGAAAGTTCCTCTGGAACGCGTTTGTTTATGTTTTTGCATGCAATGGATAGAGATAGAAAATTGTCCCAAAGTAAATGTCACCCAGTTCACCCCCTTTGGCTGGCACTGGTTTAAACACGGCCTCAAGTGGTCCCCTCTGCGTCATCCTGAAGTTTGCTGGTGAGTTTTTCAACAGTAAGCTAGGCTTTCAAAGTTGGGGGGTTCCCCTGAGCGCAGAGCTCCTTCACCGGCTTCCGTGCTCAGAAGCCCGTCGTGAGCCCGCGCTCCGCTCACAGCGCACCTTTGCAACGACAATTTACGCATCCAACGTAATTTATCTCTACAATTGGAGTTTGACCCTCGGGCTTTAGACTTCCAGGGGGCGTCGCTGTGATCCTCACAGAAGGAACTCAGATTAGGTATTGGAGCGCGGGGACGTCCTGTCCTGCCCGCGTGGAGCCAGCAACGGTGTAGTTACCGAGCACGGGGCGCTGGGCACGCAGGAGCTGGAGCCTGCACCTGCCGGGGTGCCAGGTGACCGGATTGGAAGCCGAGGCTTAGCCAAGTCCGCCGGCTGGCCGCGGCCGCTAGGTCAGCAAGTGACAGAGCCGGCGCTTACACACAGCTCAGTCTGATTCCCCGACCCCCGGTCTTCCCCTGCACGGTACGGACTCCGAAGCACGGTACGTCCTGTGTGGCCCGTGTCCTTGCTGACGTGTCCTGCCCTCTGCAGCCCCAACTCCTCCTCGCAGCCCCCACAGAGGGCCCGGCACTCCCCAGCATGCCAGATCTGCATTTCGGCCCTTTACCCCCTGACCCCTTACCCCCGAGAAGGTCACCGAGGGTCTAGAGCCGGCCGCCACTGGTGGAGCTGAGCTGAGCTCCAAAATGACAGGACCCGAACCCCTCAGAGGGAAGAGTGGGTGCGGCCCAGGCGGCAGGATGGGCTGAAGGAAGCGGGGTCCTGTGTTGGACCTGTCCCCCTGGGGGGCTGGAGGAACAGATGGGGGGACACGGCGGTGGGGGGAGAGCGACCTCCCCTGCTGCTCCTCAGCCGCGGCCCCCCTGAAAGCAATCCCAGAGGCTCCTTCCCCCTCCCCTCCCCTGACCGGTCACCCCTCAGCCCGACAGAAGGGAAGGGGCTCAGAACCAGGCGCTGGAAAGATCTCTGGTTAAATCCTCGCTCCTTCACCTGCTGCCGTGTGGCTTTGGACGAGAACCTCCCTGCACCTCAGTGTCCTCAATGGGGAAATGTAAGGAGCCTGAGAGAATTAATGACACAGCAAAGCTCCAAGCGGAGGTGGCTCTCTCTGTGTCTCGGGGCGGCCCTGAGCTTGGTCGGAGCTCCCACCTGAAGAAAGCATTGCCGAGAACAGAGTCAGTACCTGCCGTCTTGTTTTTCAGTTGACACGGTCACGTCTCGATCTCCATTCCCACGGGTGCTTCTTTCTCGGTCTCCCTGCCACCCGTCTCCTCTCGCTTGGGTCCATTCGAAGTCCCTCCACCAAGGGACCTTCTATCTAAAGCAGACTCAGTCATGTCACACTTTTCATTTTTAAACATTCTACTGGTTTTTTTTTTTTAAAGATTTTATTTATTTGACAGACAGAGATCACAAGTAGGCAGAGAGGCAGGCAGAGAGAGAGGAAGGGAAGCAGGCTCCCCGCTGAGAGCCCGATGCGGGGCTTGATCCCAGGACCCTGAGATCATGACCTGAGCCGAAGGCAGAGGCTTTAACCCACGGAGCCACCCAAGTGCCCCGATTCTACTGTTTTTAAGTCCTCTCTACACCCAGTGTGGAGCTGGAACTCAACACGGAGATCAAGAGTCACACGCTCTACTGCCTGAGCCAGCCAGGCGCCCCAGTCACGTCACACTCTCTATGGAAAGAAAACAGTCAGTGTCACCGTGCTCTTGTTTCCCCATAATCTCAGCCCTGACCGTGGAGGCACAGCCTTCATTAGTGACATCCACACACCTTCCATCCCACCGGGACATCCCAGCTTGGGATGTCCTCTCTACCCATCATTCCTCAAATATGCCCCACACTGGGTCGCTTTGACCTCTTGGATCACACTCTCGTCCCCGTAGCTCCTGATCCCAGAAAATACCGATCGGGGTGTCTGCTCCCTCTTTCACCAGCCTGATCCCTCCTGGACCGAAAGGTCCTGTTCCGAGAGTCTCGGGACCAGGAAGCATCTGCCCAGTCTCCCCGTTGAGCTTCCTCTAACACTCCCTCTCCTGTGACTTGACAGCTTGCTTCTCCCTTTGTCATCGGTCCCATCCCACCTTGTGCCAGAGTTAGTGACGGACACGTTAGTCAGGGACACTTGACCCAAACCTGAATGTGCTTACTGGTCTCGAGAACCTTCCACGCCTACCGAGCGTGCTGCATGCGCCCGGGGGCTCTGATCCAGTGTCACTACTGGCATCGGGCTTGGCGGTCCTGTTTTCGGGGCCATCAAGCACACCATGGGGGTCAACCCAAGGGGCTGCCAGGACTGGGAGGAAGAGCATTTATGTGTTGGTCTGTCTTCTGATTCCTGTAGGCATGAAAAGATAATTCAGACAGAAAGAGGAAAACCTCTAAAGGGACCCATATCTAGTGTGATGGACACATGACCTTCCCAGAGTAGGAGAACGTTTTCCTCTCTTGGCGCGCAAAGAGCCCTGTTGTTTCAGTGGGGCCGCGAAGCCCCTTTGGAACAGCCGCGTGTGTGTTTTCTGCGGTAGCGCTGTGTCTGGCCATCAATTTACACTTCCTTTACAATGTTTTAGGATCCAGCTCAGTCTTCTGGTTTTCATCCTTCAGGGTCTGTGCTTGCGGTGGGAACACTGACTGGCAGGTAAGCCCGTGTCGTCAGGGCTCCACTTGGGGTCTCTGGTCCCCGGGGTCGGGCGCGGGGTGGCTGCCCCACCAGCTTCTAGCCACCACCCGAGAATTAAGCCAGAACTCAAAACGAACAGGGAAGACGGCATCCTTCGCATTCAGGACAGGGCGGGGGAGGGGGAATCTGACGAAAGCTCTGGACCTTTCTGCCCATGCACAGACATACAGGTACACACACACATGCGCATACACACGTACACACAGACATGCTTGCCTACAGTTTCAGGGGATTTGTGGAGCTCCCCAAGCCCTGATCTGCAGGCTATGGGAGGAGCCTCAGCTTTGGAATTGGGCAAGAAAGCATTTCAAAGCCCCAAGAGTTTAAAAATGCTTTTCTTGCTGCCCTTTCGAAATTCTGGAAACTGCCCAGATCCCGAGCCTCATGCTCGGATTCTGCCAACGTGTATTTACCAAGAGTCTCCAAGAGGTCAGGCAGTAGGCCTGCACTTGACTCCCGGCTCCACCACTCGGCAGCTGTGTGTCTCTGGGCCAGCCAGACAACCTCTCTGAGTAGTTTGACTTCATAAACTGTGACAGTATTACCTGCCTAGACAGGCAGCCCTGGCGATTGGAGGAGGTGGTGTAGGGGTGTTCTCTGGGGTGTCCCAGCAGGCAGTGTCGGGAGCTCTGGTGCTCCGTCTTTCGCACATTCTGATTACACTTTCATATTGTCTGTCATAGTACATATATGCTTGTTGCGGTTTAATTCAGATATTTTTGGTGATTTCCTCCCATCCTTTCTCTCTAGAAAGCAAACCATTTAGACTGTTGGGATGACTGTGGTGTGTGTATGAGGAAAGAGGAACCATTTATAAGTCACAGGTCACAGCATCTAAAGAGCGGGGCACCTCATAGCCAACAGAATTCTTCATGAAAATGTTTTGCCACGTGTGCGTTGATGTGCGACACCCACACATACATACACACACACACACACACACACACACACCCTCCTTTTAAACTCTCCTGGGGACAGTGGAAGCTTCAGACCCAACGGGCTCTGATGAGCGGCTGACAGCCAATGATCACTAGGCCCACGTGCAGGCTATGAGCCGTAGGACAGGGCCTGGGGGCCGCACCAGGATGCCCAAAATCACAGACAAGGTCCCGTGGGTGGGAGAGAGGGCACGTGGACTCTAGTGCTTCCCACAGTGTCTGCCTCCCACATCTCTGGTCCTCGCGCCAGCTTTAGCTCTGGATGGGGCCGTTCGTGGGGCTTTGGAGCATAGCCCAGTCAGCCCCAGCCCCTGCACTTGTGTTCTGGCCTCTGATCACGGTCAACAGCATATTAAAGGTAAAAGGTTGTTGAAGACACAAGTCGAGAAGCCAAATCCAAATTTCGTCCCCTGGACTAGGAAGCAGAGAAACTAGCACCGCTCGCTGGCCGAGCCCATGGAGTGTACCCTGTCTGGGGTCCCCGGTCTGAGGCTACCAAAACAGGGCACCCACAGTCCTTTCCATCCCTGGAAACACGGGAGCCCCGTGACGGTCACCACCCGAGAACACGCAGGCAGGAGAGTACATGCACCCAGTACCAAGTCCTTGTTGGCAGATACGAAGCACATCTGTATCCCTTAGGGTTTGCTTCAACACCGTGCCTCCACGGTGGACTTGGCCCTTATCCTCATTTTATAATCAAGGATGTGGAGCCCAGACCAGGTCTGTGGCTGCCCTTCCGCCACCCTCTCCACCCTGGCTATCCCCAGGCTGGTCCCGACAGCATCACTCTTGGGAGGCCAGACACCCCGAGGCTGGTCCAGCCCAGCCCCTGGGACCCACCCTGCTGCTCTGGGGCCAGATGTCTGGGGGAAACCCGTGCAGGGGCCGTTTGCTGCCTCCTTTGGCCGGGGGCCCAGCCTCAGGGCTTTCTGTCCTTTGAGATACAAATGACAAAACTCAAGCCCTGAGGACCCTGTCACCACGGTGGAACCACATCATTTCAAAGGAAAGCCAGCATGCTGCTTCTTTCTTTAGGAAATGCTTACCTGAAGGAACTTTGCCTGAAAGAAAAGCCGAGAATAAGCATTCTTGTCAAGCCAACAAAGAGTATTTTAATTTTTTTTTAATTTATTTATTTGTTAGAGAGAGCGAGCGAGTGAGCACAGGCAGACAGAGTGGTAGGCAAGAGGCAGAGGGAGAAGCAGGCTCCCCGCCGAGCAAGGAGCCCGATGTGGGACTCGATCCCAGGACGCTGGGATCATGACCTGAGCCGAAGGCAGCCGCTTAACCAACTGAGCCACCCAGGCGTCCCAACAAAGAGTATTTATGAAACCCCAAGAGGAATCGTTTTTAACAGTTGCCGTTAAGTGTACTAGTCTTCCTTTATCTTCTCACTAAACAACTTACCGCGCTTCTTCTCATGTTCACAACAGGTGGTTTGTGTTCGACACAGAAACAAAAGACTTGGTCACCGTTCACACGGACGGAAATGAACAGCTGTCCGTCATGCGTTACTCCCCAGGTGAGAGCCGCAGTCCGCTGGCCATACAATTAGGAAATCCTGCGTGGATGTCTTTAAAGGAAGAAATCTCGCAAGCCTCCTGAGCAGAGCTTAAACTGTCCTGCTTCTGTCAAACGTAGACAAAATTAGACCCATTCTCGTACTGAGTCCCGTGTGGTCACCACCCAGCTGCGGACAGTACCACGCTTTCATCTGTTAATATTCTTGTACAGATCTTAAAAAGATGAGGCCTCTTTATTTTTTAACACCTTTATTTAGTTGTAATTGACAGATTTTGAGTGAATTCATGCCACCGTACAGCCGTCACCACAAACCAATTTGAGAACCTTGCCATCGCCCCAAAACTTCCCTCCCCGTCCCTTAGCAATTAAGCTCTACTCCCACCCCTCAGCCTTAGGCAACCACTGATCTGCTGTCTGTTCTATAAATCGCCTTTTCCGGACATTCCCTATCAGTGGACTCATATACTACCGAGCTCTTCTACCTGGAATACTGGTTTTCGAGATTAATTCAGGTTGTTAGGCATGTGTCCGTACTCGATTCCTTTTGAAGTACTAGATGGGATTCCACTTCGTGGATATGCCTCGTTGTGCTTATCCGTTCATCCGTCAGCGGCCACGGGGGTGGTTTCTGGTCTCTGGTTATTACGAAGAGAGCCCCTGGGAGCACTCACTGTAGGTCTCTTTGTGGCCATTTGTTTTCGTTTCTCGTAGGTGAATTCCTAGGAATAGGACTGGTGGATTGCGTGGTAAATCTGTGTCTAACATTTTATGAAACGGTGCCGAGCTGCTTACCAGAGAGGCTACAGGGTCTCTGGTTCCCACCAGCTACGTGTGGGGATTTGGGTTTTTCTCTGCATTTCCACCAACACCCGTTATTACCTGCCTCTTTCACGACGACCCTTCTGGTAGGGGTGGAGTAGTAGCTGCGGTTTTAAGTTGGCTCCCAAACTCGGAAACACTGGGAATGTTTGCCTGTGCCTGTCAATCACTCCTGTATCTTTGGTGAAATACCTTTTCAGGTATTCTGCCTGTTTTCTAGTCAGGTTGTCTGTCTTACTTTTTTTTTTTTAAGATTTTATTTATTTATTTGACAGAGAGATCACAAGTAGGCAGAGAGACAGAGAGAGAGGGGGAATCAGGCTCCCTGCTGAGCAGAGAGCCTGATGCGGGGCTCAATCCCAGGACCCTGAGACCATGACCTGAGCCGAAAGCAGAGGCTTTAACCCACTGAGCCACCCAGGTGCCCCTGTCTGTCTTACTCTTGAGTTGTAAGAGCGCTTTCTAGAGTCCGTGTATACGTTCTTTATCAGCTCTGCCACTTGCACATGTTTTCTCCCAGGTGTGGCTTGTCCTCCCATCTTAATGGGGTCTTCTGAAGCAAAAGCTTTCCATTCTGGTCAAGTCCAGTTTCTCAGGCTTTTAGTGTCGCGCCCAAGTCCTGAGGCTTTTCCCCTCGGCTTTGTTTCAGAAAGGTGATTGTTGGGGCGCCTGGGTGGCTCAGTCCGTTAAGCGTCCAACTCCTGGTTTCCGCTCGGGTCATGATCTCAGGGTCGTGGGATCCGGCCCGTGCTGGGCTCCACGCCGGGTGTGGCACCTGCTCCAGATTCTCTCTCCCCCCTCCGTCTGCCCCTTCCCGTCCTTTGTCTCTCTCCCCTTCTCTTAGAAAGAGTATTTCCCTTCGAGCGGTTTCAGTCACAGGCCGTGAACTTTGATATGTTGTTTTCTCGTCCATTCCGTTCAAAACATTTCCTAACTTCCCTAATGACTTCTTCTCGGGCCTGCGGGTCCTTTAGAGTGCGCTGATGACGTTCCGAAGTCGGGGGTTTCCCTATCCCCTCCTGTTGCGGCCTAGAGCGTGTCCTGCGTGGCTTTCATCACGCTCGCTTCTCGGAGACTTGTTTTTACGGCCCGACGCTGGTTGTCCGGGACCGTGTCCCAGGCGCACTTGAGGAGACTGTGCGTCCTGCCGTCTTGGGGGCAGTGCCCTCTACGCGTCGGTGCGACAAGCGGGTGGCCAGCGTCCGAGCCGACCGATGTGTCGCTGGGGTCGTCCGTGTCCTGACTGCTCCGGCCGCGGCCGAGAGGGAAGGCTTGCCGTCTCCCGCTGACACGTGGGACCTGTTAGTTTCTCTTCCCGGCCCTCTCAGTTTGGCTTCACACATTTTGGGTGGAGGACAGGCCAGAGCTGCGCTCCAACACCCCCAGCCAGGCAGGCTCGCATCCTCTGCCCGCCGCCGTGCGTGCAGGGCGCGCCCGGAGTTCAGGCCGTTTCCGGGTCTGCCTGGCTCCTACTTCCGCGGGCGCCGCGGCCTCTTCCCCGGGCATGCGCACAACCTCGCCGTGGCTGCGAGCTTCGGGCGAGCCGGGCTTCTCTCCTGTCGGCCCCACGCATGCACGTACACGCATGCGCGCAGCCCTCAATGCCCCAAAGGACTCGCTCCCGCCGCCGCGCTTGGGTGCCGTGGGCGCTCTCCGCTCCACCGCCCTGGAGACGGTCACTTCTGCCAAGGGTGCTGCAGGGCAGAGGCGTCGCCCAGGGCTTTGTAGGGAGTGAGCCACCTGACCACGGAAACAAAGCCGCTGGTGCTCAGGGCCCTGCCGGGCCAGAACCTCGGAGCCCCCAAGCCGGTGGGCGGGGTGAGCACAGCCCCAGGCAAGCGCCCCAGGGACTCATGCTGTCCTTCCCCCCAGATTCAGCAGCTTTTTAAGCATAAACACTTCTCGGATGGATTTATGCGTTTGATCATTTCCAGAGTACGGAAATGGTTATTTTGGTCAGTTTTGTACGTCTTTATAATCGCTTTATGGGGAGAGGATTTGCCTGGCTTCTCCCTGGGCCACGGCTGGAAGCCCTGCCTACTTATTTTTAACATAGCGACAGTGTCACTGTCACCTGCTCAGCCCAAATAGCATTAACTTCTTAATATCATCAGGTATTCGAATAGTCAGTATTCAAATTTTCACTTGACTTCTTAACAGTTTAAATTGGGATCCAAAAAAGTCTCACATGTAGTAACTGCCTGGGATGTCTCTGAAGACACCCCCCCCCTTTTTTTTTGAAAGATTTAATTTATTTATTTAACAGGGAGATGGTGAGAGAGGGAACACAAGCAGGAGAAGCAGGTGAAGGAGAAGCAGGCTCCCACTGAGCAGAGAGCCTGATGCGGGGTTGGATCCCAGGACCCTGAGATCATGACCTGAGCCAAAGCAGACACTGACCGGGCTGAGCCACCCAGGTGCCCCTGAAGTCCCTTTTAATGCACAGTTCCTCGTGTTTGTTCTCTCTCTCCCTCCTCCATCTCCTCCCCCCTCTCATGTATACAATGTTCACTTGAAGGAATGGGCTCATTTTTCCTGTAGTTGTTTTCTCCACTCTGGATTTTGCTGAGTGTGTCCTCATGGTGTCCTTTAACATGTTCCTCTGTCCCTTGGACTTCCTCTGATGTGATGTTTGCATCTAGAGCTGGATTCCATCTAGGTTCTGCTTGTATTACTGTCTTCCAGCTACCAGAGAGTCACATCTGCTTCTCTCACTTTGTGTGATCTTAGGAGCTGTTGGTGCCCAATCCCTAGATCCACAGGGGGCTACAAATGAGTGGTTTGGCAATGTTAGATTTTCTTCTTCACTTATTAGATATAATATTTCCATAAAAAAAAACTGCTGATCATCTACTTTGTTATCCAAAAGCGTGGTAGCATTCGTTAAGGAAAGTCAAGTTAAATGCCTGATTTCTTTTTTTTTTTTTCCAGATTTATTTATTTGAGAGAGAGAGAGCATGCATGCATGCAAGCAGCAGGGAGGGGCAGAGGGAGAGGGAGAGACAGTCTTAAGCAGACTCTGTGCTGAGCATGGAGCCTGAGACTGTGGGGCACAATCTCACAACCCTGAGATCACAACCCAAGTGGAAACCAAGTGTTGGACGCTTAACTGCCTGAGCCACCCAGGCACCCCTGCTTGGTTTCTTTTACTTTATTTACCAATTTCCAAAATAATGAATTTGTTCTCCGTACCCCTTAACAGTGATCAGTCAGTGGTGGTGGGTTGGATGCCATTCTGAAGTATATTTGTTCTCTTTCCATCCATGATAGTTATCACAGGTGGAGCAGTTTACTCATCACGGGCCAGTGGAAGCCACTGGGGTTTGGCACCTGAGTCCTTCTGACAGTGTGGGTGCCAGGAGTGTTCATGGCTGCTGGGTGGGCCCTTGCTTCTAGGCCTTGTCATTGGATGCTTGTGTCTAAGGAAATGCTAGTTTTCTGTGATAGGCAGGATATTCAGCTACGTAAACCCTCTCGGAAATAGCAGTTTTTTCCTTGGACATACTTGGCCGAGACTGAGCTGCTACTACTCTGTAGGAATTCTCTATCTTATAGGCTGAATGGGAGTCCTCTCTACGTCATGGCAGAGCTGTGTTCTTAATCTCCACTGGTATCATTAGAGAAGGAGCAACCCTTCCAGATGTGTTTTCCTGGTGCCTGAGCAAAGTTCACACTTGTCACCCTAAACAGACACCCCTCCCCCCCAGGCACCTTGGAACCTTTTCTCCAATGTTGAGAAGATGTTTACTCAGCTCAGAATGCCTTTCACTCTTGATGTTTTAAGTATCATATTTTACTCTTAATTCTGGCGAATATTTCGCATTCTTTTATGCGTATTATGTGTTTGTCATCATTTTCTGGTTATTTGAATGTTCTTGAAATGCAAGAAGCGCTCGTCTGCACTCTTTCCTAGGAAGCCCTCAGATCTCTACCCGCTCCTGTGGATGTGAGCGGAGTTCTTTGGGGAGTATATTTGCATTTCTTGTCAGTTATCCTCATGGCCATCCCCTGGAGCAGGGAGCCCAATGTGGGGCTCAATCCCAGGGCCCTGGAATCATGACCCAAGCGGAAGGCAGCCGCTTAACCAACTGAGCCACCCAGGCGCCCCATGGAGCTTTTCTTCATTAACCAGGGGACCCTTTTCTCAAAGAGGCTTTTGTACACCATGTTCATGGCACTGTTATTCTATGAGAACTATTCTAAGTGGTGGAAACAACCCCCGTGTCCATCAGTAGATGGATGGAGAAGCAAAATGTGGTCTAGCCATTCAACAGAATAGTATTCAGCCTTGAAAAGGAAGGAAATTGTAACGCATGCTATAACAGGTGACTCTCGAGGACATTATGCTGAGTGAAATAAGGCAGACACAAAAAGACAAATTGTATGATCCCACTTGCGGGAGGTGCCTAGAATAGTCGAAACTCTGGAACTGGAGCAGCTAAAATTATAACAGATGGTTCCATTATGAAAGAAAGTTAACAGATGATACGGTACTTCTTACCTTGAGATCCTTGGCTTAGGGGTATACAAGCCAGCATGCTGACACGTCGCGTGGCAGGCTTTCAGCCGTGCTCTATGCTTGATCTATGTCTTAATCTATGTCGCAGGGGCAGCAGAATCAGCAAGAAAATCCTCCAGGCTCTGGAGTCAGACTGCCTGGGTTCAAATCCCAGCTTCCGTAAACCTGTGTGACCCTGGGCAAATTGCTTTACCACTTGTGCCTCAGTTTTCTCTCCTGAAAAATGGGCGTAATATCTGCCTGTCTTCAGGGTTTATGGGGATGAAATACATGAATATAGGAAAAGCTTAGGATGGTACCTAGTGGACACTACATAAATGTGAACTGTTGTAATTTGATAATAATTAGCATTAGCCTTTAGTGTTTATCAGCATCATTATTGTCAGGGCCCGGTCAGTTGGAGGACTCAAGGGTGGATGGTTCCCCATGCAGCTCTCCGGCCTTCTCGAGAACCGTCACCACAGATGGTCTCCCCCCTCCAGGCCTCCGCTGTCCTTGGCCTGTTTACCCCTATTCCATCAGGATTCCCACCTGGGACAGGCTGACTTGGTCTTGCCAACACCCTTATTTTGACCTGGCCCAGGCTAGGACTTCCTGAAACAACATTTCCTGACGGTTTGTTTCCTATAGGACTCCCTACCTTGGAGAAGGAAAATCTGATGACAGTGGTCGGGGGGAGAACCTTTCTTAAAAAATTTTTTTTTCAATTTATTTATTTGTTAGAGAGAGCGAGCGAGCACAAAAAATTTATTTATTTGTTAGAGAGAGTGAGCGAGCACATGCAGACAGAGTGGTAGTCAGAGGCAGAGGGAGAAGCAGGCTCCCCGCGGAGCAAGGAGACCGATGCGGGACTCGATCCAGGACGCCGGGATCATGACCTGAGCCGAAGGCAGCGGCCCAACCAATTGAGCCACCCAGGCGTCCCCCTTTCTTAATGACTTATAATGGCCAGTGACCTCCAGGACCTTTCCAGATGCTATCCAGGGAATCCTCTGAATTGCTATGAAATGGAACCGTTACCACGCTCTGTGGATGGAGGCGCTGGTGCTTGGGGTGAGAAGGGACGCATCGCAGTCCCCCAGCCAGGGCGCAGAGACCCCGCTACTCGGGGTTCCATTCCAGGCCTCGGTGCCCGCCCCACACATGGTTCCTGTCTCCTTCCTTCTGCGTCCCGGCCTCAGGGAAGTCTGACCCTCTCTGGGTTAGGCTCTCAGGCCTCGTTTCCTTCCCAGTATATCCTGCATCGCCTCTCTTTGCCTTCACACTTGGCAGCTCCTCTGCCGGCTACGAAGGCGGGCTCTGCTTTTCTGCTACAGCGAGCTCCTTCCCTGTGTTTCCACACAAGCACCGAAGCCCTATTCCTTAGGCTTCCCTGAGGCCAGAAACCCAGGCGTAAACGGTAACGGATGGCCTATTTGGAAGAGAGGGGGATAGAGCCTTGGCAGGGCAGGGGGGTGGGAGGGAGGCCAGAGTGTGCAGAGATGAGGTAGGAGGGGCCTTCCAGGCAGGGCAGGGATAGAAGGGAAGACGGTGTGTGCTGAAGTGCAGTGGGAGGGAGGACGGTACGTGCAGAGGTCTGAGAGAGCCTGAAGCTCAGAGAGGAGCAAGGCGGCCACATCCAGGAGGGTCTTGTCGGCCCGTCACCGAGGGAGTGAGTGTTGGTCCTTCCCTGTGGGAATGGCAGGGACGGAGCTGCTAAGGGGAGAGATCTGGTCAGGAGTGGATTTCTTTTCTTTTCTTTTTTTTTTTTTTAAGGATTTTATTTATTTGACAGACAGAGATCACAAGTAGGCAGAGCAGCATGCAGAGACGGCGGGGGTTGGGGGCATCGATGCGGGGCTCGATCCCAGAACCCTGGGATCACGACCAGACCTGAGCCACCCAGGGGCCCCCAGGAGTAGATTTCTAAAAGACAGCTTTGGCAGTGGTATAGGACTCCCTGAAAAGCAAACTTTTCGCTCTAAGTCCCTGATTTGGCTATTTTTTTTCTAGATTTGTGATGTCACTAGCATTACTTCTTGTCACTGAGAAGTGCTTGTATTTAAAATAAACGTCATTGCGTATTTCTGCAGACGGGACCTTCTTAGCCATCGGCTCACATGACAACTGCATCTACATCTACGGGGTCAGCGACAATGGGAGGAAGTACACGCGTGTTGGCAAGTGCTCGGTAGGCGCTCTTCTCATTTTCACGGGGACGTGTGTGGTGACCACGTGTCTGTCGGGCCAGGCATTTACAAGGCACACGAAACGCATCCCACTCTTCCTTCCCAGGGTCATTCCAGCTTCATTACCCACCTGGACTGGTCTGTGAACTCACAATTCCTCGTGTCAAATTCTGGAGACTATGAAATCCTTTACTGTGAGTACACCCCAGGGCCTGTCTGGATTTGGATCACATAGAACATTCACTTTGAGACCAAAATGGGGTCTCCTGCAAAACCTCACTTCCTGTACTGCCTCGGCCTGTGCCATCACCTCCAGGCCTCCGTTTCCTTTTCTATAACGCAGGAGAGTTGGGAAGGACCAGCTCTAAGATCCTTCCCACCACTGAGATCCTTGGGGGCCCAGGGTAGTGTGGGCCCCTCTGGAGCAGAAGATGCTGGGCTCCAAGGAGAGGGATGTCAAATCCTGGAGGGAGACACCCGAGGGGGGCAAGTGGGGCAGGAAAGAGTGGGTTGCAAAGGCGTCATCCCAAGCAGGCAGACACAGTGAAGTCTCTCCTGCCTGGGGGGGGGGGGGGGGCGCAGACCCTGGGGCCCCTCCTGCTTCTCTCCCCATCCCTCCTGGCAGTGTCTCTGTCCGGGCAGGACCTGAGGACACTGAGGATGATAAGGCTGGCACTTCCGGAGCACAGGTCACACCCCATGCACTGGCTCCTTACACATGTGCCCCGCACCTGCTGTGTGCTGAGCTCTGGGCTAAGCACAGGGATCGTGGGGCAAGAGGAGGGCCTCGTGTGCAGCCTGCAGGATGGTACTAAAAAGTTTATATACATTTTCTCTTATGATCCATAGCTCTCCAGGCTTATCCCTTTTATAGATAGGAAATCTGGGCTCAGACACGAGGCCACGGCATCAAGAGCCAGTGCACAGGGAGGCAGCCGTCCACTTGCTGGGGAGCCCAGACAGGTGGAGCTGCTGGCTTGGAGGAAAGAGGGAAATAGCACATGCCAGGTGGTACCTGGTCCTCCCTCCCTGCCCTCTCCAAGGTGCCGCCTGACACAGGGCAGAAGCAGTGGGACAGACTTCAGAAATAGGCCAAGGGTCTAGAGTCTTCTCAAACACAGTCTCGTACTCTATGAGTGAGAACTCGTTTGGGGAACAGTCAAATCACCTGGGTATGACTGGTTTCCATAAGCTGCCACTCCTAACCCCGGGCTGAAAGGGTGTGTGTGTGTGTGTGTGTCTGTGTGTTGGGGGACAGCTGGGGGGCCTGACATGACAGCCAGTGACAGCTGTTCAAGGGCTCTGTGGGGGAGCGGGGGAGGGAGACACTGAGCAGTTGGAGGCCAGGGTACCTGTGGATGGTCAAAGAGAAGCCAAAGTGCAGGAAACAGACCCAAAGAGGGAGACGGATGGGAAGTGGTGCCCGGAGGCCCAGAGCTCGGGCGCAATTGCAGCCATGAGCCCAGCTCCCATGGGGCTGGGAAGCGGAAGGGGTCCCACTCCACAGGGCTCTGTCGCTGGCAGGACAGGGCTCTAAGGGCCAGCCTTTTCAGGGGAGGGGGGGGGGCCTTTGGCTCAGACGTCACCAGACTTGGATCTGCTCGTTCCAGGGGTTCCCTCTGCTTGTAAGCAAGTCGTAAGTGTGGAAACTACGAGAGACATTGAGTGGGCTACTTACACCTGCACTTTGGGGTTCCACGTCTTTGGTAAGTTTTCTGAAGCTTTCATTCAGTTCAAAATAACGTGTATCCACTTTTAGAATATTTCTCTAATAGTTACGAGCTCTCATGGTCACCGGTTTTGTCCATCTGCTCTGTTGCCACATGAACCCTACAAGGACATGCTCCCTGCTGCTCCCAGGGGAACAGCCAGGCAAGAACCAGAGAGAGGTTTAACCCTTATTGTATGAAATGAGTCCTGAGATAACATTCTAGAATCTTCTATGAGGTCGTGCCAGACTTCCTAGAAAGATAGGCCAGATGGCACTCAATCTATTTATCATTTGTTATATTTTTTTTGGGTTCTTTAAATTTTTCACTTCCTGTAAAGTTGAGATTGGAATACATTTATAAATGGTGTAAAATAAATTACCACAGTGTCGCAGAATAGAAAAGAAAAGACAATATTTATCATCTCTTTATGTAAGACCATAAGTCAGTAAGGTGGTCAGAATTTCACAAATCTCTTTAGAGCTGGCATTTATCATTTTCTGGTATAAATGCTAGGAACTCCTGGCTTTACTCTAGATCTGCCAGTTGAGAAATAGATGTACAGTCCGCTGTCTCAGATGCAAAGTTATTGGGACCAAAAAGGGTCTCCCAGAGCAATGATCAGCAGACACTGCCGCCCCCCCGCCCAGCCCCAGCCAGGCTCCAGACCCATGGCAGGCAGACGCCACACCTGCCGGATGCCACCAGAGCAGGCACAGGGGACAGATACCAAGAAACACCGAGGGTGCCTGGGTGGCTCAGTCGGTTGAGCATCTGCTGACTCTTGATTTCCGCTCAGGTCATGATCTCAGGGTGGTGGGATCGAGCCCGCCGAGCCCCCCTCTTCAGGCTCCATGCTCAGCGAGGACTCTGCTTGTCCCTCTCCCTCTGCTCCCCCCACCCCACTCTCATAAATAAAGAGAATCTAAAAAAAAAAAAAACAAAACAAAACAAAACCTGAAAGGCACATACAGGGTTAAACAGTTCTTTGGAAAGACTCACATAGAGTTCCCCCCAAAAAACCCAAAAGTTAGGAACCTGTAGGCTGAGGACTGGTCAGCTTCCCCTCAGATGCTTTGGGAATAAAGGAAAGGCATCGGGTCCCAAGCCAGGGTTTCTGGCACACTCTGTGCTGTGGAGTCCAGAAGGAAGGGGCCCCTGAGAGTCGTGGGAGCCCAGAGAGCCTGCCGTGGCTCTCCTCTGGGACCAGTGATCTGGGAGCTGCCGCGGCAGAGACGATCACGGGCAGGCTGGGAGCTGGCCCCGGCTTCGAGAGCCAGGGACTCCGGGCGACCTGATCTCCGTGGCAGCTCGGTGGCGGGCCCCGCGCAGCGTGCCGCGGTGTCTCCGGACTTCAGGGCCCTGTCTGTGGCCTTCATTTCAGGAGTGTGGCCGGAGGGCTCTGACGGAACCGACATCAACGCCGTGTGTCGGGCCCATGAGAGGAAGCTGCTGTCCACCGGCGACGACTTCGGCAAAGTGCACCTGTTCTCTTATCCTTGCTCACAGTTCAGGGTATGGTCTCCCCCCCACCCCCCCGGGACCCTGCCCTCGGGGCGCGTGCGTCGTGGCCCCACCTGGCGGTCTGGTGATTGGCTAGAAAGGCCGCCTGCATGAACCTGCCAGTCTCGTGCGCAGACACGACCCTGTCATCCCGCTGGCCTGGAGCTCTTCTGGGCTCCCCACTGCTCTCTGGGGAGAACCCCCACCCACAGAGCCCTTCGAGCTGGCTTGTCCACCTCTGTGGCTTCCTTCATGGGCCTCACGGCCCCCACCAGCCTCTCTCTGCTCCAGCCCTGCTGGAGCTGAGCCAACACCAGTGCCTCGATCACCCTGCCCCGTCCTTCCCAGACCTAAAGCCCTTCGCCTGCCCCCTCTACCCGGGGCACCTGGTTGGTCCCTCCTTTGGGCGGTCCCAGGCCTGGTACAGTACTCGGGCCCTGACGTGTCCCCTGCCCGTCTCTGTCCCCCCACCAGGCCAGACTCTCGGGCTGCAGGGAGGGCCTCTGTGCGGTTTGTTGGCACGCCCCTACTGCGCCTGTGCACGAAGCAGGTGCACGTGTGAGAGCTGCTGCGGGAGGGAAGAACGAGCGTGGAATTCCAGGACTTTCCGACTCCGCATAGGACACTCTGCGTTAAGCTCTTTCTCTGTCATTCTTCCCCAGGCTCCGAGCCACGTATACAGTGGGCACAGCAGCCACGTCACCAACGTCGATTTTCTCTGTGGCGACAGCCACCTCATCTCCACGGGCGGCAAGGACACGAGCATCATGCAGTGGCGGGTCATTTAGTCCAGCAAGAAGTGCGGGGAGCAGAACAGGGGCAGGCACTCGTGCTAGGCTCCACCACTGTGATTTCTGTTCTGTCTGAGAAGTTCTGACAAACCTCAGGAAAACCACTCCCTCTACCAGTTACCTTAGCTTAGCGAATCAGTGAGCATCACACCAGAGCAGCGGTTCACGGTTCTCCTTGGTTGTACAGTATATAAAACACTGCACATTTCATATTAAAAAAAAAACATGCCAGGGTTTACATTATGGTGACATCAACAGAAGCGACTGGTATATCCTTCGTAACTTTTCTACGAACCCTTCAAAAATGGTCACAGAAATGCCTTTTAAAATATTGTACATAAGCTTTACTCTCTCCCCACCTAGCTCGCTAAGTCAAATATTTATGATAAGAATGAGGTACTGAATTGGGATCGCTATTGATTAATCGGTCCTAAGGGGATAACGCGATGGAGAAGAGCGAGGAGGACTGAGCTGCACAGCTGGATCGGGAAACGCAAATGTGGCTTTATTTGGTGACATTCTCCGAGGGTTCCTTCCGTCCTGCCTCCGGGAGGCTGGCGAGAAAAGGGTCGCAGTCGTCTTGCGTTCAGCAGATGGTACTCCAGGTTAACTTCCGCGCTGCAGCACGGTATGCAGGCACCGTAGAGTCTCAGTGACACTGTCCGCCTACCCCAGTGTGGGCCCCCGCCTCACTCCCTTCTGTCCCGCGCTCGCTTGCCCGGAGGATCGGTGGAGACATCTAAGCCACCTTCTTCCGTCTACGAGTCGGCATGATCTGGTATTGTATAGGACTGTAGAAATTCATCCTAAAGACGTAAGGCTAGGCTTTACTATTTTATGCTTACGGACATTGTATATTTGTATTCTAAGACCAAGTAGACCAAGTCAAAACAGTATCTCTGAAGTGTACAATAAACCTGCGGCGGGGAGAAGTCTGGAAGGTTCCACCGGGTGCCAAGGGCAGCTTCTTTTCCTGTCTTTTGTGCGTGGATGGCTCTCTACACTACAAAATAAGATTGCACTCTGACGAGTCAAACAGAGGTGGCGTACGTTTGTCAAGAAGGCCTTATCCATTTGGATTGTGCGACAGATTGAAATGTATTGTTTACATTGGGGAATGTATCTCAGATTTTAAAAATAGAAGAGTAATAAACAGACTTAAAAACAAACACTAAAGATTTCTACTTGTTCTAGGCAAGTAAATGAATGGAATTACCTGAACTCCACGGCGCTGGTTGTCCAGAGTGGCTGACTAAGCACATCTGGAGGCACGTTTGTCCCATCTCCAGCCTGCGTGCGGCGCGAGTGCGGGCCACCAGTAGAGACGTGTATTAAAGATGAATCTGTTTGTATGTATCCTTATCAAATATATTCTATAATGAAATTAAAGCTGAAAAGGATTTCTTATTGACCTATAATCATGAAAATATATAAATTAAAATATTTAAAATTAGACATGATTCACACTATATTCTGTTTCATAGACATATTTTTTTGTTGTTCTCACCTGGGTCATTTGCAAATGGGACTTTAGCATACAGTATGTGAGCATTCATCAGATTCGAGGGCTGTAAAGAACTCAGCTTAGGGGCGCCCGGGTGACAGAGTGAGTTGGGCATCCAACTCTTGGTCTCGGTTTGGGTCATGGTCTTGGGGTCATGGGATTGTGCCCCACATGGGGCGCCGCGTGCACTCAGTGCAGTCTGCTTGGGATTCTCTCTCTCCCTGTGTGCCTCCTGCTCATGCTCGCGCTCTCTCTCTCTCTCTAAAATAAATAAATCTTTAAAAAAAAAAAAAAAAAAGGAGTTCAGCTGAAGGGTGTCTGCCTGGCTCAGTTGGAGGAGCATGCAACCCTTGATCCCAGGGCTATAAGTTCAAGACCCATGTTGGGGTTAGAGTTTCTAAAAAAAATCTAAAAACTTAAAAAAAAAAAATTCAGCTTAATTACCATACCTAGGTGTTATTTTACTTGGCTAAGTAATACTGGCAAAAACAATTACTTTTACATTAATAATTAGGGGAATCACCAGATCAAGGAAGGGGAAAGGGACCCATTATTGATCTTATAAGATCTACTTTTATTTCTATATAATTCCACCGTTTTCCAGGTTCATAAAGGAAAAAGGATATTTATATAAACTACTACTGTTCATATTTGTCTATATTTTATTTATTTACTTATTTTTGGGGTGGGAGAGGGAGAGAGAGAATCTCAAGCAGGCACCACACCCAGCACAGAGCCCGTGGTGGGGGTCGACCTCAGGACTCTGAGATAACGACCTTCCAAGATCCAAGACTCCGCTAGGACAAGAGGCCCGGAAGCAGGGCCAGGGCGGCTGCCAGGCCTCTTCCTCCCAGTGGCCCGAGGCCGTGTCAGCTTAGCTGGGCTATGAAGAGTGACACTAATCTCTGTGAGGCGCTGACAGCGGCGACCAGGCTGCAATCGGCAGGTGCGGAGAAGAAGGGCTGGTCCGAGGGAAGTTTCGGGGGGAGGCGTGCTGGCAGGTGAAGGACCGCCTATGGACCGTGGGTGCGGTTCGGGCCGCTCCCCATTCTGTGGTCCGATGGCCGTGCCATTGGCCAAGATGCAGAGCACTGCGAGTCTGAAGGTGGATGATGCCTGGGGCAGGGGAAAGCGAGGTGAGGGGCCTCCGTGACATCCAAGTGCAAGGGCAAGCATAGGCATTTGGCTAGCAGGCTCAGGACGGAAGTCCAGCAGCAGGTGCCACGGTGCCACAGAAGAGCGCCATGTCTGACACTGGGGTGTGGCCGAGATCACGGGAAGCTGGTCCAGCCGGGTGAGGAAAGGGCCTCTGCCCCAGCCAGGGGTACTCAGAGTCCCAGGGCACCCAGAGGAGCACTGGCTGCCTGCAAAGAGAAGGCTCACTCCAGAGCTCACACACGTATCTTCCCCACCCCCCAACTTTTTTTTTTTTTTTTTAGAGAGAGTGCAGGGGGCGGGTGCAGAGAAGAGGGAGAGAGAGGACCACACCCAGCATGGAGCCTGACACAGGGCTCGATCTCACCACCCTGAGATCATGACTCGACCTGAAATCAAGAGTCAGATGCTCAACCAACTGAGCCACCCAGGTGCCCCTAACCCCTCAAATTTTTGAATGACTACTTCCACTGCCCAGAAGTGACACGCTGCACCCATTAACCATGTTTTCTGTTCTCTGGGAACAGACTACCATCGTGTGATCTCTGAGGCTTCTAGAAGAGCCCATAGAAGAAGCAACGTTTGAGCTCCTCCGGCCTCCTCAAAGGGGGTCTAACTGCACAACCGGGAGGTAGCTGTTTGGTGAAAATGACAAGAAACGTACTGATTCACTGTGGTTTTGGTTTTTATATATACATATATATATGTGTGTGTGTATATATATATATATACACATGATGAAGAGTAATAAAGTGTATATATATATACATATATATAATATATATATAATATATATAATAACGTGTATATATGTATATATACACATATATATATGTATATATAACTTTATGGGAAATTTCGAACATACACTGAAGTAGAGCCTCTCACCAAGCTTCAAAAATTATGCACATTCAGAGAATCTTGTTTCCTCTGTCTCCGCTCATCTGGACGACAGAGAGGACTGGGATGTTTTCAAAGCAAGTCCAAGTCATCGTGTCATTCCCCTGTAAATGCCCCCCGCCTGCAGCTCCCACAATTTATTTCAGTAACCACTGTAACACCATCACCACTGACCGGCAACAGTGAGTCCTTATGGTCTGATACCCAGTCCACCTTCCGGTCTCTCCAGCTGTCAGACCAGCCGTGTCTCCATGCCAAGCACCACACGGGGATGCCACCCAACCAGGCAAAGCACAGGATACAGAGGCCACCTCGAAGCCTCGAGCAGGGGCTTCAGCACCCGTGTGCAGCTGAGCTCAGGACCCTTCTCCAAAGCCCACTCTGACCCCCAGCTCACTGCCGCTTTGCACCCTGCCCCTCCCCACACCCTGCCCCTGGTCCCTGGGGAAGCCCCCTTTCTGGGTCACCCGACCTGGCTTCTTCCCACCTTGGCTGGCCGGTGAGAGTTGGGGGGGCGTGAACACAGATTTGCCTGAGTTCAGGATATGGACGAATTACCAACAAATACGGTTGTCTGGGCTTAGAGTAAAGTAAGGGCCGCAGCGCCTGCCAGATGAGGCCGGCAAAGGTAACCCTCCGCGCTGGGTTGGACCCGAACCCCCTCCCCGGGCTCCGCGGGCTGCAGGCGCGCCACCTTGTGGCGGAAAGCAGCGCCGGCTTCTCTTCCTCCGGATGGAACGACGCTCCGGGGTCTGACCTCCGTAGGCCCGGAGGGTGAATGCTTCCATGACTCCATCGGACTTCGACTCGCTGGATGGGGCAGGCCTTTCAAGCGACTGTCCTCAGGGAGCTTTCGAGGATCTCGGGGAGCCCCAACATTGCAGACGGCCTCACCCCGAGTCCCCTTACACTGGATAAGGGTGTTCTATGAGGGGCCTCTCGCGCCCCCCCACCCCCGGCAGGCCTTGATCACCGGGAGTCGCTCCCCAGTCCTCTTTTGGTGGGAGCCCCCCACCCCACTCCAGGAGGCCCTGTGGGCAGAATCCAGGCTCTCTACCTCGGTCAGAGGAAACCTCTGTGCCCCCCACCCCCGCACCCTCAGACTGGCGGGAAGGAGGTTCCTTCCCCCACACACAGCCTTCTCTGCACATCTGGCTGAGAGCCACCTCCTGCCTTTCGATTTTCAGCCATCAACTCACCAATCCCAGGGGCCACCCACCAAGCTCTCCCCTCCCTCTTGGGAGGAAGGGGGCTGGAATCAACAGCTCAACTTTGCCCCAAAGAAATCCCCCTTACAGAGACTTTTTTTTTTTTTTTAATTCTACTGCCAGACACTTTTGTACCCCTAACATGGAGGAGGGAGGCTAAGAGGTCTCTTGGGAACGTCCTTGGTAAGTTCCGCCCATAACCCAGCAGCACCTTCAGACGGTCACTTCCATTGGATCTTGGCTCCTGGACTGACATGTCAGTTCAACAGCTGGTGACACAAACTGCTGTCGTCAGGATTCCTGCAGTTTCCTTGTACATCTGAGCAAGAGTTTGGCATCGCTGCCTGGGAGGGGGACCGCTGGTTTTCTAGGGCACGCACCTGCTCGCTTCTCAAGATTCTACCCAGTCTCTACCCTGGGCACCAGCCGAGTGTCTGCTACCAGGCCACAAGGCTGCACAGCGGCTGTGAGAGGTAGCATCACTCCCCCCCTCTCCCTTTGATCATGAAGAGGCAGAGGGTTTGAAAGAGGAGCTTGCCCCAGGCTGCTTGGGTGACAGTCCCAGGTTCTCCCAAGCTGTGTCCCCCGCCCCCACCAGTGTCCTCCGGCTGACGCTCTGCTCGTGCAGGCTCTCCGCATGACTTCGGGAGTGCCCCATACTATATACGGTGTGTCGTAGGTAGAGACTCGGGCACAGGTTGCCTCTGTAACACACTGGAAATTCCGTAACAAAGAAGCCTGTTGACCCTGACGTTTCCCATACTCATGCACTGGGCACTTGGGCTCCCACGACGCTGATAATTGGCCAGGATCGATGTTCCGTGGCATACCATCTTGGGAAACACTGTGGGAGAAGGTTAGTCATGCAGAAGCTTAATATAACAGAGAAGTGAAAGGGAACCCAGATGCCGAACAATTCTCCACTTCCTCCTCTCCCCCCGCCCCCATTCCCGATAGGAAGGGATTCAAGGCCAGACTCAGAAGGGCGACGAGGCACAGGGGTGCTTTTCTGTTATTCTGGAGCTCCCGGCCAGTTTATCTCGCTCTGGGCACCTCGCTCGAGAACACTCAGCCTCCCTGATGTATACTATCCGCAGCGGGAGACCATCAGGGTCCGACGAAGACCATCCGGGGCATTGGAACAAGCCCCCCTGACAAGGGAGGATCTTGTTCTTTTTTTTTTTTTTTTTTTTAAGATTTTGTTTTTTAAAGATTTTATTTATTTATTTGCCAGGGAGAGAGAGCACAAGCAGGGAGAGCGAGCAGCAGGCAGAGGGAGAAGCAGACTCTCCGTGGAGCAGAGAGCCCAACATGGGACTCGATCCCAGGACCCGAGATCATGACCTGGGGCGAAGGCAGACGCTTAAACGACTGAGCCACCCAGGCGTCCGTAAGGTTTTATTTTTACTTATTTGACAGAGAGAGAGAGAGAGAGAGAGAGAGCACGCACACCAGCAGCAGGAGAAGCAGGCTCCCCAAGGAGCAGGGAGCCCAACGTGGGGCTCAATCCCAGGAGGGGTCAGGGCTGATGCAGGATACTTGAGCCTGAGCAGTCAGTAAAGTGGCCTTTGAGCAGAGATTTAAGTGGTAGAGTGAGGACCCAAGCCTGTGGCCATCTGGAGGAGACGGTCTGCAAGGCAGAGTCCCTGGGAGCACATGGTGAGGAAAGATACAATGTTTTGTTCAGCAAGACCCTTTCTCTGTAAACACAGAAACCAGAGCCCTTGTAAAACAGGGACTTGCCCAAGGTCGCCGTGACCTTGGCAGGGACAGAGCCTCACTGCTCTAGTTTGTTTCCTTTTATAAAATAAAGTTTAGGGGCACCTGGGTGGCCCGGTCAGTTAAGCCTCCGCCTTCAGCTCAGGTCATGATCTCAGGGTCCGGGGATCGAGCCCCCATCAGGCTTCGTACTTGGCGGAAAGCCTGCTTCTCCCTCTTCCTCTGCCTCTCCCCCTGCTTGTGCATGTGCGCCCTCTCTCTCTGTCAAATAAATAAATAAAATCTTTAAAAAAACAAATAAATAAAATGAAGTTTACTGTATTTTTCAATGATAAGATGTATTATAGCAAATTCAAGACACCCTGCCATGTCCCACCACCTAGAAGTAGCGCTGCTAGGTTCTTAGTGCGTCTCCTTCCCGTATTTTTTCTCTGCAGACATTTCCGGATGTGTTTCCGTAGCTGACGTAGTGCATGGATACTGTTTTATGTTGCTTTTCTCTTGCACCTTTGAAAGCATTTCCCAGTGTCATTACAGACTTGTTATAAATAATTCCCATCGGTTGTGTGACCGGCTGCTGCGACCGTCCGGTCCTCCCACACTGATGACGGTGACAAGACAAGACAAGATAATCAAGGCCACCCTTACTGAGGGCCTTTGTCCCCGGGGCTGCAGGCTCTGCCAGGGCCCCCTCCCATGGGCCACCCCATCGGCTCACAAGGTCTGCCACCTCTCCAACAAGGATAAGGCTCAGATCCACATCTCTACGTCCGTTTCCTTAGCTTCACGCACCCGTCTGTCGGCTCAGCCACGAGTGCCGCCATCTCACGCCCCAGACCAAATTCACCCACTTCCTTCCCCAAACCCTGGACTCCCAGATCCCAGTAGCCCAAGCCAGCAATGCATGCATCCATCCAGACACCTGTCTCCGCCTCACTGCCCGGATCAGCCGCACCACATCCAACAGCACCACCTCACTCGTGCGGGTCACGGCTGGGTACACCTCACACACGGGGACCCTGCAGTACGCCCAACAACCCTGCCACAGGGATCCTCCTTCCACAATGAGGAAAATAGAGAGGTTGGTTAGCTTGCTAAGGGCTACACAGCGAGTAAGTTGGGATTTGAACCCAGGCAGTCCGGTTTCAGAGTTCATACCCAACCACCACGCCACTCTGCCTGTCCCTCCAGGAGCCGTCCCCCATGTGCCCATCTCCTCCCACCAGCACGGCTCTGCCCGGGCTGGTGGCATCACCACCACCCCGACCCGCGTCCCGCCGCCCCCCCCCCGCCCCCCCGCCTACAGCCACACCAGCCCTACCCCACAGGGCAGACGGGCTGAGTTTTCTAAAGGCATCACTCTCTCACTTAAAATCCTTCAAGGGCTCTTAGGAAAAAGCACCCCACATGGCAAACACGGCCTGTTCCCTGCTTTCCCCATTCTGCAACACCCTCTCCCTCTGCTCTCACGGCTGAGCTTTTCTCTGTCCGCACACGCAGTGCGTCTGCCCACAAGCTCTTCCTCCCGTTTTTCCAACCACAGTAACTTTCATAACACAGCTCAAGAGACACTTCTTCCAGGAAGCCTTTCCGGAGTGCCTCATCTGGGTTCTGATCCCTCCCATGGATCCTCCCCTTGTCAAACTGAGTTGTAAGTGGAGTCTACTGCCTGTCCCCTTTCCGTGGTAAGTTCCCCAAGGCATAAACACTCAGTATCACGTACCCTGGTCTTTCTTAGCGCAGGGTCTGGCATGGACAGGTTACCAGCCAGTGTCAGGTGGAGGCATAAATGGACGGGGCCGTGGGGGGCCACGGGGAGCATTTGGATTCAGATTAGATTCCTAAACCTTTGCCTTTAAGCCCGAGTGTCTTTTCCTGCTTCTAGTAGTTTACTATTGCAAATGACACTACGGAGAACAGCTTGTCCGTGGAGCCTTTCTTTTTAGTTAGACTTGCTTCTTCAGGGCAAAATCCCAGAAGTGCAATTACTGAATTTGAGAGCAAAAGAGCAAAAACATCTTTATGACCCCTGATAGGTTTTGCAGAAGTGAATTCCAAAATTATGGTAGCAATTTGGGAGGCTTTTTCTTTTTTAGCAAACGAATCCTCCCTCCGTTTCTAAATGTCTTCCTGGCACAAGCCGCACGAAGCTATTTTTACCTAAAGGCTGTAAACCTCGTCCTTCTGAGGGGAGAAAGCCGGGCGTGTGTGCGGAAACCCGTTGCCTGCCTCGCCGCCCAGCAGCCCCTACGCGCTAGCCTAGTTCTTGGTCATTTGGGAAAGGCAAGTTTAAATTATGTTCCAAAGGAAGTGGTGGTTTTTTAGAGAAGAAAAACACACACATGCGCACACACACACACACTCATACCTATCTCTGTCGGGGGACTGAATAATGAACATCTTTACAATTCTAAGAGGCCATTCAGTTAAGCAAGTGGATGCTGGGAAAGGATCAGGACTGAAAGCAGCCCCAGGGGTTGGGGCTATCACCTGGTTTTCAAACTTTGGACTGCAACAGCTTTATAAGGATGAAATCTTACAGGAAAATCCACTCTGTGGCGTGGGTGAGACTGTCCCTGCTTTGGCGGGAGCAGTCAGAGGGCAGAAGTGACCAGAAACACTCATCCTGTATCCACACCCTCCACCTGGTCCACCCCCTAAACATGCCACCCACCTCTCCTTTCCTCCCCACCCCGCCCCCACCACCTCCGACTGCCACATGGGTCTCCCAAGTCCACTGTCCACGCCCAGCAAGGGCCACACAGCGAGCGGTGGCAGAGCCGGGTCCTCCCGCCTCGCGCCTACCCCCCTCCCTGGTGACCTGTCTTGCTGACAGTCAGCTCAGCGGCCATCCCCAATCACAGGGCAGAAGAACGTCCTCCTCGGAGGAGGGGGTCCCAGAGACGGCTCGCATCTCCCAGCACTCGCCATCCCCGTGCCCCAAACACCAGCATTCCCCCCGATTTGCTTCTCAGGAAAATCATCCATTTCATGTCGATCCTCAAATTTATTGAAGTAAAACCACAGCAATATTCTCTTGTAATTATTTTCTTATCCATTGTTCTATTAATGTCAGTTAATGTTAATGTTATATTAATGCAACCCAATGACCCTGCAGTTATACACACTGCAAAACAATGCAGTTATTTTATTCTCGCTCACCCTGTAATTATAAATCCCTCCTCACGCCTAGCGCCCCATACTTTTGTTTTCCTGTCTTTTACTCTTAGTTTTTGCCTGTTTTCCATTTCCTTTCATCTTGAGGAAGTGGATTTTACTTTCATTTCTCAGGATTCATGTTTCTAATTCGTTATTTTCAGATTTCATCTTGATAAGTTCCCCCTCATAATTTTTTTATTTATCTTGTCGTGTTTTAAGCACGTATGTATACCCTCTGTTGTATAGTAAAAATGTATGAGGTGTGCTTTTGCTGTATCCCGTAAGTGTTGCTATGACGTTTTCTCATTTTCATTAATTTCTTATTAATTTATAGTTTTTGTACTGATTTCTTCTTTCAGCTCAAAGTTATCTTGAAGAGTATTTTTACATTTCTAAGCTAAAGTTTTATTGTTTTTTTTTTTATGGTGGTTTGGGGTGTCCCTGGACCCTGGTGAAATTTCCAAACTCCAAGGCCAACAAGAAACCCCCTTCAGCTTCTGGGAGAAAAAAAGATTGCCTGTGTGCGAAATGCCCACACCCACGCCACCCTGAAATATCCAGTCCTGACCTCTGGAACCCATGAATATGTAGGTTCCGTGCCCAAGGGGGGATTAAGGTTGCAGGTAGAACTAAGGTTGCTAATCAGCTGGCTTTAAAACAGGGAGAGTACCACGGATTACCCAGGTGTGCCCAGTATAATTGCAAGGGTGTGTAACTAGAGCAGAGGGAGGGGAAAGAGGAGGTGAGGGAGATGTGAGGGCAGAGCCAGAATGCTCTGACCCAGACTTGATCCGTACTTGATGCTGGCTTTGCAGACGGCCCTTCCTGAGGGACCACGAGCCAAGGAATGCAGGAAGCCTCTAGAAGCTGGAAAAGGCAAGGAACAGACTCTCCCCCCGAGCACAGCTCCGCGAACACCTAGATTTCAGCCCAGTGAGACCCTCATCAGACTTCCGACCCCCCGATCTGTAAGAGAATACATGTGTGTTTTTTGAAGCCAGCAAGCTTTGGTCGTCTGTATGGCAGGGACCGGAAGCTAATACATCATGTAAAGAGAGACTCGGGCTGGTTATCTGGCTTCTTACTTGCAATTTGAAACTAGAAGTTTGCAGATCCCTGAGAAAAGGGAACTGCAGGCCTGAAATCCTTTCTGGTTGAGGGCCTCATCCGTGTGGGAGAGAAAAACAGGCATTTCTACCAGACTGTGTCTAAATGTGTGTCGTTCTACACTAATCCTCCCAAACACCTGGTGAGCTCTCTTTTTCCAAACAGCTTTGTTGAGATGTAATTCACATCCCATGCAATTCACCCACTTAAGGAATGCTATTCAGTGGTTCTTATATATCTGCCGAGCTGGGCAACCATCTCCACTATGTAATTTTAGAATATCTTCATCACCCCCAGAAGAAACCCCACAGTCCCTGGCAGGGTATTCATCTCCTGGGGCTGCCAAACCAAAACATCCCGGGCCAGGGCAGGGGCAGGGGGGCGGGGGGCAGGGGGTCATGGGGCCTCAAACAACAGACATTTATCTCCTCACAGGTCTGGGGGCTGGAAGTCCCAGAGCCAGGGGCCAACAGGGCTGTTTTTTTCCAGAGGCTACTCCCCAGGGCGTACAGACGGCCACTTTCTTGAGATGCCCTCATATGGCCTTTTCTCTGTTCCTGGCGTCTCTGGGGGGGGGGGGGCCTAATCTCCCCTCAGTATAAGGACATCAGTCAGATTGGCCCACACTAAAGGCCTCGTTTTAACTTAATTACTTCTTTATAGTTCCTATCTCCAAATGCATTCTGAGGTGCTGGGGTAGGGTTTCAACATATGAATTTGGGGGGAAACACAGGCCAGTTTGTAACAGGTAGTAATTCCCTAGATCCACCCTGCTCCCCTAGCCCCGCAACTGCTGATTACTTCTGCCTCTGCAGAGTCCCCTTTTCTAGACATTTCCTATGAATCGACTTGTATGATATGTGGCCTTCTGTGGCTGGTTTCTTTCACTCAGCATCGTATTTGCAAGGTTCATCGATACTGTAGCATAAACCAGTACTGCACGGTTTCCTCTTGCCAAATAATATTCCGTTGTATGGATAGACCACGTTTTGTTTACCCGCTCACCAGTGGATGGACAGCTGGACTGTTTCCGCTTTGGGGTTATTATGAACAATGCTGCTATGAGCATTGGTGTACACGCTATTGTGCGGACATAGGTTTTCACTTCTCTGGGGTGTGTACCTAGGAGTAGACTCATTGGTTACGTTGTAGCTCGGCGTCGAATAGTTGAAGAAGGGCTAATCTGTTTTCCCAAGTGGTTGCACCATTTTACAATCCACTAGAATGTGTGAGGGTCCCAATTTCTCTGCCAACCCTACTTATTCTCCTTTCTTATTCTACTTCCTTATTTTTTTTATTTATAGCCATCTTGTTGGCCATAAAGTGGTATCTCATTGCAGTTTCTATTTGCATCTCCCTGATAGTCATGATATTGAGCATCTTCTCATATGCTTATTGGCCACTTGTAGATCTTCTTTGGAGACGTAGCTGCTCAGATCCTTTGCCCACTTGTTACTTGGCTTATTGGCATTTATGTTATGGAGTTGGAAGCGTTCATTATATACTCTAGGTACAGACCTTCTTCAGAGATACGATTTACAAATATTTTCTCCCATTCTGTGGGTTGTCTTCTCACTTTGATGGTGTTATCTGCAGCAGAATTTTTTAATATTGATGAAATTCAATGTATCTGTTTTTTCTTTGGTTGCTTGTTTTTTGTTTTTTAGTTTTTGGTTTTTGTTTTTTTAAAGATTTTATTTATTTATTTGACAGGCAGAGATCACAAGTAGGCAGAGAGGCAGGCAGAGAGAGAGGGGGAAGCAGGCTCCCCGCTGAGCAGAGAGCCCGACGCAGGGCTCAATCCCAGGACCCCGGGACCATGACCCGAGCCAAAGGCAGAGGCTTCAACCCACTGAGCCACCCAGGCACCCCTTTGTTTTTGTTTTTATTTTTGGCATCATAGCTAGGAAAATTTAGCCTAACCCAAGGCTAGAAGGATTTTTTTTTTTTAGATTTTATTTATTTATTTGACAGACAGAGATCACAAGTAGGCAGAGAGGCAGGCAGAGAGAGAGGGGGAAGCAGGCTCCCCGCTGAGCAGAGAGCCTGATGTGGGGCTCGATTCCAGGACCCTGGGATCATGACCTGACCCGAAGTCAGAGCCTTTAACCCACTGAGCCACTCAGGTGCCCCAAGGTTATAAAGATTTACACAGCTGTTTTCTTCTAAGGGTTTTATAGTTTGGGCTCTTCCATTTAGGTCTATGAACCATTTTTTTTTTTTAAGATTTTATTTACTTATTTGACAGAGAGAGAGATCACAAGTAGGGAGAGTAACAGGCAGAGAGAGAGTGGAAGCAGGCTCCCTGCCGAGCAGAGAGCCCGATACAGGACTCGATCCCAGGACCCTGAGATCATGACCTGAGCCAAAGGCAGAGGCTTAACCCACTGAGCCACCCAGGCGCCCCTCTACAAACCATTTTAAGGTAATTGTTGCATATGATGTGAAGTATTAAACTTCTTTTGCCTGGGGATTTCTAGTTGTTTCAGCATCATTTATTGAAGACTCCTCTTTCCTCACTGAATTATCTTGGCACCCTTGTTAAAAATCAAAATGCACATCAATGTAAGTGTTTATCTCTGGACTCTTTATTCCATCAATCAATCTGTATCTATACCTAATTCTCTCCGTGAGCCAGTACTGTACTTGACTACTATAGTTTTGCTGTAAATTTTGAAATCAGGTAATATGAATCTTCCAACTGTGTTCTCCTTCAAGATAATCCTAGCTGTTCTAGATCTTTTGCATTTCCCAATGAGTCTTTGCATCACATTGCTAATTTCTGGGGAAAAAAATGGGGGTGATTTTGATAGGAATTGCACTGCATCTCTAAGTCAATTTGGGGAGTACTGCCATCTGTACAATATCAAGTCCTCCAGTCCATGAACATGGGATGTCTTTCCATTTGTTTAGGTCTGCTTTAATTTCTTTCAGTGACATTTTGTAGTTTTCAGTGTATATCTTGCACTTCTTTTATCAAGCTTATCCCTAAATATTTTATTTTTCAATGTTTTGAAGTAGAATTTTTTTCTCAACTTCATTTTCAAATTGTTCATAGAAAGTATATGGAAATACAATTGACTTTTTGGATATTGATCTTGGAACTGAACTCAGTTGTTGGTTTTAATAATTTTTTAATGGATTCCTTAAGATTTGCTATACACAAGATCATGTCATCTGCAGATATAGTTTTACTTTTTCCTTTTCAGTGGAATGCCTTCCTGCCCTCTCCTTGCCTAATTACTTCCAGGACAGTATTGAAAAGCTGTGGGAAGAAAAGATAACCTTGTGTTGTTCCTGGTCTTAGAAAAAAGCATTCAGTCTTCTGATGAGCTCTTTTGACTTAAAAACTCTATTTTGTCCTCAATTATGACTTCTTTTCCTACCATTGCTTTTGGAATTCTAACTATTGAGAAGTCAGATCTCTTGAATCTATCATTTATGTGTTTTATTTTATCAATGATAATTTCTATTTCTTCCTTCTGTACTCCGTCTGCTTTGTGAAATAGATTTTTTGTTTGATCTCCTAGGGCACGAGTCAACAAACTACAGCCTGCAGACCCAATCCAGCCTGCCACCTGTTTTTGTAAACAAAGTGTTGCTGGAACACAGTCACATCCATTCATTCATGGATTAGCTATGGCTCTCTTCAAGCTGCAATGGCCAAGTGGAGTAGTTATGACAAAGACTGAACGACCTGCAAAAAGCCAAAAATATTTATTATCTTGTCCTTTGTAGGAAAAGTGTGCCAACCCTTGTTCTAGATCAGTGTCTTTTCTGTTTTTTACTACCTCTAATTAACATTTTCAATTTTGAAAATAATGTTTTTATTCCTAAGAATCACTTTTTGTTCCCATATTGCTCTCAAGCAAGATCTTCTTGACTCTTCTTGTAACTTCTCTATCATTCCCCTCCATTAGACATGCCACCTGCTGACTTCTCTTTCTCTTGGTAGAACATCATGTGAGAGGATCAAAGACTTCAGATTTCCCAAGTCCCCTAAAATGTGTGCTCAGAGTCCCAGGCCTCTCAGCCCCATTGTAGGCAGGTCCCCTCAGCCCCCCAAAGGCCTGGCTGTCAGGATCTCTAAGCAGTGTGGGACAGCTAGGAGAGAGAAGTGGCCAGGGAGTCTCTTCCCCAGGGATGATGGTGACAACCCCCCACTCCCAAGCTGAGACCTGATCTCCAGGACTGGGAAGACCCAAAGGAGGTTGGGCCTCCCTAGGGTGGGGCTGGATGGACATTCTTTCCCAAAGGCCTTGAGGCTCCTGGGAAAAGGATCAACAGCTCTCTCCTTGGTAGCTGGCCAGGGTGGCCTAAGGGATGCCCTTGGCTCAGCTTTCTGAACTTAATTAAGTGGAAACACTCGGGCAGCCTGGGATGGCAGGACTTGGCTCCAGGCTCCTCCAAAAAAGTAAGCCTGCTCCAACCTGGGTCCTCAATCTGCTTCTCCCATTGCAAAGAGTGGCACTAAGAAGTTGCCCTCTGCAGGAAGGGTACTCAAGGTCCTCCTCTCCAGCCCTCCAAAATGCGTACATCTGGCCAAGCTTCCCCTCGGTTGGTCCAGGTCTTTGAGACACTCAGCAGGAAGCTGGAGTCGTCCCCAGCATGACCACCACGGGCCCCTCTCCCAAGACTTGCTTCTTCCTGAGCCTTCAAAGAGGGCGGAACATGATTCTAAGGAGAGCTGCTTTTTGAGCTGAAAAGCCTGAGAGTGGAGTCAAAAGAGAAGCTCCAGCTATGAGCCACGGGCCATCCTTGAGTGCGGGGAAGGTAAAATGGGCCAGAAGTAATTTCTGTTTCCTGCCAGATGGAACAGGAGCACAAGCAGGAGCTTGGATTTCCAAAATGACCCCTCCTGCAGGCATTGCTTGGATGAGGGCAAAGAGACAACAGGGTCTCCTCACTTCTGTGCTGTAACAGATGTGGGGTCAAAAGAGGAGTAAGACCTGCATGCTGTCCTCATGAAGTTCACGGTCTAGCGGGGGAGCCAGCAGGTCAAAAAGACCATTGCAATATGAGATGGTGAAGGTGTGATGGGGCCAAGCCCCAAACCTCCAAGCAGTATGAAGGATGGTGCCTGCAAGCCCTGGGGGAAGGGGGTATTTAGGGTTCTGAGAGAGAGGTGACAGGTGAGTGGGGGTTGAAGATGGTTTGCCAGGTAGACAGAGGCAGCGTCCTGGGCATCAGCAAGCCCGAGATACGTAGGTGCTCAAAAACCTTGGATGAATGAATGATTGAAATGAATTGTGTTATATTCAAGGAAAACACTGTTGGTAATAAGTGAGTTGGTCAATGAAGTTAATGGTGCAAAGGCAGACTTTCAAAAAAAGGTGCCGTGTCACAGGTGGTCCCCAAGGTCTCTGAGACATCTGTTGTCTTCACTTCAAAGAAGCGCGTCTTCACTCTGGGTTCTGGCATGGAGCAGTAATTGACTTCTGCTGTTAATATAAACCAGACATGGTCTCATTGGTGAATCATCGAAAACAACTGTGTTTCTTTTGATTATTTGGGGTGAGTGAGGTTTTGTTTGGCAACACCAAGAGAGAGAGAAGATGGTGCACAGGGTCGGTTCCTCAACAGTGACCCCCCAGTCTGGAAAAGCCTCAAGAAACAGGGAGGGAGCAGGGGGTAACGTCGGCACTCTTGAAACGTGGGGTCTGCAGGAACATGTGTCCATCTGGCTCTTCATCCACTGGCCTGTGTGACTTCTCCAGGCCTCAGTTTCACCCTCCGGACAGGAGGTTAGACAGATATCTTTGAGGGCTTCCTGGCTCTATTACGTGTCTGTGGCTCGATGACTAGCTGGGGCTAACAGCAGAACGCCTGTGTTTCCTGCCTCCCCCACAAGTGGGAAAACCAGTCCAGGAGGGTCTTCAGTTGACCCATGGGTAGTAAGCCTGGCTACGTGTCCTACCCCCCCCCATCACGTGTCACAAAGTCGCTGGCTTTTGTGAGCAATCTTTTCAAATCTGAGGAAGGGTGACCTTCAGACACAAATCACTTGGGGGCCATATGTGTCAAAAATAATGTTAATGTTCTTTTTATCGGAAGAATGTAAAACATGAATTCATGTGCCTTTAAGGAGTCAAGGCTCTTTCAGTAAATGGGAAACATGCTAAGTAGATTCGTTTCAAAAACTTTTGCATAGTTAGTGGGGAGGGGACGGAGAGGCGAGAGTGAGGCTGCAGGGGGAGGGTGGAAAGACTTTTGAGGAGCCTACATTGTGCTGTTCCTCAGCCGTGCCTACAAGGATACAGGAGTCCCATCTGTGGGGTGAGAAAGGGAGGCTCAGAAAGGTCTACACAGCCGGTGGAGCGGCAACACGTGGAGTTCTCCTCCCTAAGCATCCTGGGCTGGGTGAGCACGACCAACACCCACTCATGGAGGAGCAGCCCTCATCTTAGAGCACAAGTGGTCCCTACCTGTCCTCCCCAGCCCTTCCTGCTGCTCATGAAGCCCTCTGAGGCTCAGACACAGGATCTAGGAAGTGGTCTCTCCAGGAGCCCCACAGCTGATCTTACAAATTCACTGAGTGATTTGGGACCCCTTTTACTTTCTTGGGGTCCAACCCCTTCATCTCCTACCAACAGAAGGATCTGCAGTTCCCTTCTAGCATCAAAATTCTCTGTCCTCCTGTCTTAATTGTTCCAGGATATTGGTGGTTAGCAGGAAAGGTCGACAGGTGTATGTCCCACACCTTTGGTGCTAATGCTCTATAGTAAATCTGTTACCAGCAGGGCCCGGTGACCCTTTTCCAGTTACAGGATAGTAACAACTTATCAGACTCCAAGGCACCAGAGAGGTCAGAGCTCCAATAAATCAAGCTGAGAACAAACCGGCCAATATCCCAGGGGCCTGGGGTGGTATCTCCCACAGTCAGATGTGCAGTGACCAAGGGTAACACTGCCTATACAGAACACCCCTGCATGTCTCCAGGTGCCCTGGAGATTGTCCATTTTAGTCATCTTTAGTGTCTAACCAGTCTCTTCTGTAGCAGTGAGCCAACCTTGACCCTGGGATGAGGGGGACAAATAAGGTGAGAAGGAGCCTAAACCCTCTGGACCTGCTAATAGGGCAGTAGGGGACGAATGTGTCCTTTTGAGTTTGAAGACTCCAGCTCCAACAAATAGAAAGGGAAAATGTGACAATCAGTCCCTAAGGAACTCATGACAAGTGGATGGCGAGGGAGAGGTAGGTGATACGGAGGGGAGTAAGCACCTAGAGAGCCATCCTGCTCCCCGCGAGAACCACGTTCAACTGCAGCAAACCAGAACGAACGGGCACTGGGATTCTGAGTCAGAGAAATCCTGGACTGAGAACCGGCTCCACCACTTCCTGCACCGGGGGCAAAACCACAAAACTCACAGAGCCTCTTCATCCGGGCCAGGAGTAAAACAGCGTCCCTTCCCCGCCCTAAACCCCAAACGCCGACAAATGCGTGATATGCTCTTGTTTCGACTCAGTTTTTAAGAAGGTAGCTATGATTTCCATGTCACTGTGAAAGACAGGAGAGGGAGCTTCAGCGGCAGAACTGAGAAAGCACGACGATCTGCGTCCACTCAGATATGGGGAGTGCGACCCCGGAAGGTTTCCAGCCAGCAATGAAGATCGCTAACCTGTAGGAAGGATGGGAACTTAGCGACCCGTGAAACCCGGGAGCACCTACTTTGTGCTGCGATTTTTCACAGGTGTGGTTTGGGGGCGCCTGAGAAGGCGCTCCCTGGGCTGGGGACGTCCTCCACGCGTTGCTGTAACCCCAGAGCTTCGGCTCCCGGTCCCAGACCCGGCTATTTACAAAAAGAGGGCTCACGGGTCGGTGACCTCGACACCCCAGGGATCCCGGCAGCCCCCTTCGTCCGAGCAGCTGGGGAGCGGCACAAGGGGAGGGAACCCCCGGGCCCACGCACACGGACGCCCGCGTACTAAGCGCCCTTGGTGGATGCTGGGGGCGCCCCACGCGGCGGGGGGGTGCTCTGCGCTCCACGTGCCGGCCTGGCGCCCCGCCCCGCCCACGACTCCACCTCACCCTCACGGCTCCGCCCCTCGCGGGTCCTCCCCCGCCCCCTCTGCCCTAAGCCCCGCCCCCCGCGTCTCGTCCTTCGCAGGAAGCCCCGTCCCCACAGCCCGGCCCCCGAAGCTCCGGCCTGTCCGCCGCGGGTCCTCCTTCCCCAGAAGCCCGGCCCCTCGCAGCTCCGCCCCGCCCCTCGCAGCCCTCGGCTCTGCGCTCCCGGAGGCGCGGGCGGCGGGGCCCCGCGCCTTTTGTGTCGGGCTCGGGCCGCCGCGCGCGCACTTCCCTCGGCGGCCGGGGGCGGCGGGACGCAGACGCGCGCACCCCCCGCGGCGGGCGGAGGGACGCCCCCTCAGTCCCGGCTCGCGGCGGAGCCCGCCCGCGCGCCCCCCGCCTCCTCCTCGCCCGTCGCCGCGCCGCCCGCGCCCGCCCGGGCCGGCGCCCCGACTTCGGGCCGGCGCGCGCTCGCCCCCTCCCCTCCGCCGCCCGCCCTGCCCCCGGCGGCGCGCGCACACGCCGGCCCGGGCACGCGCCCGCCAAGATGGCAGGGGCCGGGGCCCAGCTGTCAGGCGCCGCCGCCGCAGCCCGTCTCCGCAGCTAGCGGCCCGGACGCCCGCCCCGAGAAGATGCTCCCCCGCTGCCCCCCGCAGCCCAGCGAGACGCGGAGCCGCCGCGCCCGGGGCCGGCTCCCCCGCTAACGCCCCGCGCCCCGCGCCGCGCCCCCGGCCCCGCGCGCCCGCCCCGGCAGCGACAATGAGGTGAGTCGGGCGAGCCGCGCGGCGGGAGAGGACGGGGCGGGCGCGCGGGGGCGTCGGCGGGGGCACCTCGGGGGCGGTGCGGGGGCGTCGAGGACAGCAGGCGGGGCGGCGGGGGCGGCGCGGGCGGCCGGTGGAGGCGGCGGGGGGCACCTGCGGGGCGGGGGGCCGGGCCGGCGGGCAGGTGTGGCGGCGCAGGGCCGCGGCCGTTCGGCCTCCCCTCCCGGGCGCCCCCCGGCCGCGCCGCGAGCCCCGCTTCGGCGGTTTCCCGCAGCCGCTCGCGTCTCGCGCCCCCTCTCCCTGGCTTCTCGCGCGCCGGGCAGTGCCGGACCCCGGGGCAGCCCGGCCCGAGCCGTCCCCCGGCCGGGGCTCTGCTGGCTGTCAGGCCGAGAAAGACAGCCCTGCCGGCGCCCGCGAGCCGGAACCCTCCTCCCGCGGTCGCGACCCTCGCTGGTCGGGGTAATCACCCCTTTGCCTTTTTTCTGGGTAATTGGGCCTCCAGATGCACAGCCCGTCGCACCTCCGGTGTCTGTGCTTTCGCCTCGCTTGTTTCGTGAACTTTACGTGAACGGAGCAGTACAATGAGTGTTCTTTTGTGTCTGTCTGCCTTCCCCCAAGTTGTCTTCGACGTTCATCCATTTGCTCGCTAACCTGTAGCAGCCCATTGTGTGAACACAGCGCGGTTTGCCCAGTCCCCTGTCGGTGGGCGTTGGACTTGGGTCTGCCTTTTGGCCATCGTGCATACACTTCTGTGTCCCCCGCGCACTCATTTCTGTCGGGGACGTACCTAACAGCGGAATTTCTGGGTCAAAAGATTGACATGTCTTCAGATTTCATAGATGATACCAAGTTTCCAGAGCATTTGGCCGATGTATCCTCCTTCCCGCAAGCGTTTGAGAGTTCTTGTGTGCCACGTCCTTGCCAGCACTAGGTACTGTCAGTCTTAAACTTTAGCCATCCTGCCGAGTGCGAAGTGTATCCCGCTGTGGTTTTAGATTGTACTTTCCTGCCGACCCATGAGGTCATGCTCGTGTTTATTTGGTAGCCTCGTTTATTATTAAGGGCCTGTTCAGATGTTTTGCCCATTTTTCTTTGGGACTTACATGGCTTTTCTCTCCTAATTTGTAGTTCTAGTCTGAAGTAAAGAAGATTGCTTCTTATAACACCTTGCAGAAATCCTACTGTTTTGCCCTTCGAATTAAGATCTACACAGTCCACTTGGAATTTGTTTTTGTGTGACTTTGTATAGTTGTGTGTGTGTGTAACTTTTTGTGGAATTGATTTTTTTGTGGAAAAGGGTTACCAGCACCGTTTATTCAGCACTGATTATCAAAAAGGCCATCTTTTCCCCGTATTTCTTCAATGCCTTCTTCGTCATCTTCCAGACTTCCATTTGGGTCCATTTCTTTTCTCTGAAGAATACCCTTTAGTGTTCCTTTAGTGCAGGTGTGCGGTGACAGATTCTTACTGTGTGTTTGTCAAGCAGAGAGAGTCAATTACCATATGGTTTTGCTTATTCGTGGAGCATAAGGAATAACATGGGGGACATGAGGAGATGGAGAGGAGAAGGGAGTTGGGGGAAATCCGAGGGTGAGATAAAACCATGAAAGACTTTGGACTCTGAGAAACAAACCGAGGGTTTTGGAGGCGAAAGGGGTGGGTCTTGGGTGAGCCTGGTGGTGGGTATTAAGGAGGGAACGAATTGCATGGAGCACTGGGTGTAGTGCATAAACAATGAATTTTGGAATACACAAAAAAAATTAAATTTAATTAAATTTTAAAAAAGAAAAACAATAGCTTAATTGAAATACAATTAACACAGCATAAAATTTGCTCATTTAAAGTATACGATTCCGTGGTTTTGGGACACCTGGGTGGCTCAGTGGGTTAAAGCCTCTGCCTTCGGCTCAGGTCGTGGTCCCGGGGTCCTGGGATCGAGCCCCACGTCGGGCTCTCTGCTCAGCAGGGAGCCTGCTTCCTCCTCTCTCTCCGCCTGCCTCTCTGCCTGCTTGTGATCTCTGCCTGTTAAATAAATAAATAAAATCTTTAAAAAAAATAAATAAATAAAGTACACGATTCCGTGGTTTTTAGTATTTTCACAGAGTTTTGCAACCATTACCACACTCTAATTTTAGAACATTTTCCTCCATTGTGAAGGGCCTTTTAGGTACTGAAAGAATTCTTTGTTTGCCATTGTTTTCTTTACGCATTTCAAAGACATTTCATTATCACTGACTTGGATTACTTCTTTTGAGAAGCCACTTGTCAATCTGTCATTCTCTTGAAAGCAGTCTTTTTCTCTGGGTGCCTTTAAAATATTCTCTTTGTCTTTGGTTTTCAGCAATTTTTCTATGCTGTTCCTGGTGGGACTTTTATTTTTTATTTATTTTTTAATTTTTTTTAACTTATGACTGGAGTGCTTAGGTCTTCTTGAATCCGTGGCCTTAACATTTTTCATTAGGTTTGGAGGTCATCAGCCATTAATACATGAAATAATACTTCTGCCCCATTCTATCTCACCTCTCTTTCTGGGACTCCAGTTAAACATGTTAGATCTTTCATTGGATTTTCTGTCTCTTAACCTTTCTTCTGTGTTTTCTGTTTGTCTCTCTGTCCTCATTCTGGGTATCTCCTCACTTATCTCTTTTTCTTCTGCTATAAATGATCTATTAAACCATCAATTGAGGGTGAGGTTCTTATTTTGTTTTTTAAAGATTTTATTTGTTTATTTCATAGAGAGAGAGCGCGCACGCCAGCACAAGCCAGAGGTATAGGCAGAGGGAAAAGCAGACTCCCCACTGAGGAGGGAGCCTAATGTGGGGCTCTATCTGAGGACCCCAAGATCAGGACCTGAGCTGAAGTCAGACACTTAACTGATAGTCACCCAGGTGCCCCTTTGTGGTTTTTTGGTTTTGGTTTTTTTAACACCCAAGATGGGGCTCAAACTCACAACCCCAAGATCAAGAGTCACATGCTCTACCCACTGAGCCAGCTGGGCATGCCTCAGTTGAGTTTTTCATTTCATTTATATATTTTTCAATTCTTTAATTTCCATGTGGTTTTCTTTTTATAGCTTACCATTATCTGCCAAATTTATCAATCTTGTCTTTTATCTCCTTGAATATGGTATGCATAATTATCTTAAGGTTTGTCCGATTATGGCACTAATTGTGAGCCTTGTCTGTTGTCTGTTTTCTCTTGGTTTTCATTCATTTCATCTTGTCTCCTTATGTGCCTAGCTTTTGTTTTTTTTTCTTTAATTTTGTGCTGGCCATTGAATTTGCCTTATTATTTTGTAGAAATTATTGGAGATCTAAGGTGATGTTTTCCTCTGCCAGAGAGAATCCACATTTGCTTTCGTCAGGCGAATGGGGCATTTGGGATCTGGAGTCACTTCAGTGCAGTCTCAGGGATCGAGCTCTTTCTAAACTGAGCTGCAGTCCCTGTGAGGACCAGCCTGTTTGGTCCACCTTTACTCCCAGGGTTCAGCTCTCTACTAGCACCTTCCCTCCCTAAGCCAACACCAAACTTTTAGCGTTCCCTTTGGAATTGGCAAACACCCTCAGGGAAAAGTAGCTCTGAATACTGAGCTCACTTTCCTTACTCTGAGGTTTCTTCCTTCTCCAGGCCTCCATGCAAATATTTATTATATCGTTTCCCTGCTTCTCTAGTTCTCTTCGGTTAGACGTTGTTCTGATTTACTTAGTCCAAGGTTGTTGGTAGTAAAAGCTCTTCATTCATGCGGGTTAGGGGCAGTTTGAGTCAGGATTGAATTCTGCAGGAGATGTAAGCTAGCAGGCTATAGAAGCTGTGGAGAATAATAACAACTATTTTCAGGGAGCCTGGGTGGCTCAGTCGGTTAAACCACTGCCTTTGACTCAGGTCGTGATCCCAGGGTCTGCCTCTGCCTACCACTGCCTACTTGTACGTGCTCTCTCTCTGTCAAGTAGATAAACTCTTTAAATCAATAAATAACAGCTATTTTCATGTGTTATATCAACTCTATTAGATTGTCAGTTTGTGAGATACTCTTAGAAACAAGATAATCTCAAAAATAAATCTTTATTTCCCCATAATATATAATTAATTGAAAAAAATGGCAGTTTAGTGCAAGTTATTACTGTGATGCAAAAGATATTGGAAGCAGATGCTTTCCTCTCTTTTTTCCATATTTCTTTCTTTTGTTTTGATTTTCTTCTTTATTTGTTAAAAATTACCCTTTATCTGGTCCTCTTGAATAGAACATTTAATCTTTTGATCAATAATGGCATAATAGCATTCTCATATTCTGTTCTTTTGGATCAGATAAAATGGCATGACTGTAGAAATGAAAGTTTATAAATGGCTTTTCTGAAGTGGGCCATTCAGTCATTCTTTTTCTTTAAGTTGTCTGTTTTTTACACAGATTTTTTTTTCAGGGATCACTTCTATAGTTTGTTACACAGGTTTTTTTTAAATGCTGCTGACAGTTCACCATGGTTCTCTGTCACAGACTGTTTATAGTTAAGCATCAACGTGCGTACATCGACTTGTACCCCAAGTACTTGGCTTTTGTGCAAGGACCTAAATTAGTCAAAGGAGTATATTCATTACCTCTGTTGTCAGCTCATTTGATTGGGATATTTATAAGCAACTTGGTTCATCCATGAAAAGTATTTTGCTTTCTGTTCAATCCTGAGTTTTTTCAGTGAAAGTAACACATTTTTCTTGCTGGATAATCTCATGGGGGTATGGAGATGGGACCTGTTCATAAAGGTGTGCAAGGTAGTTTCCAAAGCATCCCTTTTCAGGAGTGTCTAAGAAAGACATAGGGCTCAAGATGCATCCTCATGAATAAACTGAACATTTGAGGCACATATTTTTCACATATTTTAGGGAAAAAAAGTCCTGTTGAATTAAACTCCTCAGATAATTAAGGCTATATCTGAGTTTTTCTTTCTTTTGTAGACTATTGCCTGAATCCTTCCCTTTTCCTAACAGACCTTATGTATTTTCATGTCTTCGTTCAAAAAATCACTTTTTGAGGGCTTACTGGTTCCTGATGCTGGATGAGGAGGGTAGGGAGGTGCAAAGAACCAGACCTCCCCTCCCAAATAGTCCCCATCCTTAAATGATTTACAGATATACTAGATCCCTTTCTGCATCCTTTTTTTCTTAAAAACCAACCTCCCCACATACACAGTATACAGTGTATTTCTGTTGATATGTTTTCGTCATTTATCTTTGGGGAACATTCTTTTCTCTGAATATTTTCCTTATCTGCCTTTTATCTTTTAAAGATCTGATATATAGAAGGTTAGGATTTTTATGTCATTAAGTCCTTTTCTTTGTGGTTTTCCTGTCATTTTTTTATGTTGAAGATAGCATTCCTCTAGAAGTTTGATAAGTATTAATTTGTTTTTCTATTTTATATATAAAATATTAAAAAGTCATCCTCCGGGGTTCCTGAGTGGCTCAGTGGGTTAAAGCCTCTGCCTTCAGCTCAGGTCATGATCCCAGGGTCCTGGGATCGAGCCCTGAATCGGGCTCTCTGCTCAGCAGGGAGCCTGCCTCCCCCTCTCTCTCTGCCTGCCTCTCTGCCTACTTGTGATCTCTGTCTGTCAAATAAATAAGTAAATATCTTTAAAAAAAAAGTCATCCTTCAATTTGTCTGGATTACGAGATGAAGATCAAAATTACTTTTTTCTTCAAAACTGCTGGTCAGTTACTTGACTGTACCAGTCGATACATGGCAGAGGCATCAGGAACATTTCATTAGTTAGATGGCGATACAGGCATCTGGATCTCACAGTTGTCTTCGAGGGTGCATGGTTGCAACCAGTAACATCTGAATAAGGATCACCCCCGAGTCCTCAGAGCAGTTACCTGCCCCCAGCAGGGCCCACCCTGTGTATGTAAGACACAGCCGGTCCACCATCCCACGGGTCTGGTTTTGTGCCAGGGATCCACCTCATCTGGGCCAAGGGCATTTTATCAGTCTTGGAGTTACACAGACTGCAGTGGGATTGCAGGGCCCAGGACCAGATACACAGGCACAAACACAGTCCTTGCTTATCACCATGAGCCTGTACTAGCTAATACATGTGGGTCCAAGTACATTTCTGAACCTAGCGCTGCAGAATGGGGACAGAAGAGCATTTCTCCAGGTCATGGAGGGAGTCCTCAGAAGTAATATTAGAGGGGCACCTGGGTGGCTCAGTGGGTTGAAGCCTCTGCCTTCGGCTCAGGTCATGATCCCGGGGTCCTGGGATCGAGCCCCACATGGGGCTCTCTGCTCAGTGGGGAGCCTGCTTCCTCCTCTCTCTCTCTGCCTGCCTCCCTGCCTACTTGTGATCTCTGCCTGTCAAATGAACAAATAAAAAATCTTTAAAAAAAAAAAAAGTCATATTAGGGAGCCTAGGGAGACCTAGGCTCTCTTCTGTTGTTCTGTCTGCCTGTTTTTAGGCTGGTGCCACTGCTTTATTGACCTTGTAGATGATGGTTTTTACTTTTTTGTTTTTTTAGATTTTATTTATTTATTTTAGAGAAAGAGAACGCACGTGTGTGAGCAAGGGGAGGAACAAGAGGCAGGGAGACAAGCAGGCTCCATGCTGAGTGCAGAGGCCAACACAGGGCTCCATCTCAGGACCCTGAGCTCATGACCTGAGCTGAAATCTGGAGTTGGACTCGCAACCAACTGAGCCACCCAGGCACCCCAAGTTTTACTTTAAATGGAAATTTTAATGTCAGTAATTTGTCGAAGAATACGGAGCAATTTAGAAACCTATCTCAGAGTGTTTGAGAAAATACTCATTCAAGCCAGCAATATTCCAGTGTTCTTTGTGTGAAACATGTATGGAAATGGTTCTAATAGCTTATGCTTGTGATTTCCCAAGCTGGTGAAAAGAAGTCACCATGAATCATAGTGCCATTTATTGTATTTTATTTTAAATTTTTATTTAAATTTCAGTTAACATCGAGTGTAGTACTAGTTTCAAGTGTACAATTTAGTAATTCAATACTTCATAGAGCACCCGGTGCTCATTACAACACGTGCACTCCTTAATCCCCATCACCTGTTTCACCCATCCCCCTGCCCAGCCGCTCTCTATAGTTAAGAGCTTGTTTCTTGGTTTCCCTCTCTCCCCCGCTTTTTTTTCCCTTTGCTCGTTTTTTGTTTGTTTCTTAAATTCTTTTTTTTTTAAGATTTTATTTATTTGTTTGACAGAGAGAGAGATCGCAAGTAGGCAGAGAGACAGGCAGAGAGAGTGGGGGAAGCAGGCTCCCTGCGGAGCAGAGAGCCCAGTGTGGGGCTTGATCCCAGGACCCTGAGATCATGACCCGAGCCGAAGGCAGAAGCTTAACCCACTGAGCCACCCAGGCGCCCCTGTTTCTTAAATTTTATGAGTAAAATCATATGGGGTTTGTCTTTATCTGACTTATTTCACTTAGCATAATACTCTCTATCCACACCACTGCAAATGCCAGAATTTCGTTCTTTTTTATGACTGAGTAATATTCCATTATATATATTTCTTTGTGCATGCGTGTATATGTGTACACACACATCATATCTCCTTTATCTGTTCGTCAGTCCATGGACATTTGGGCTCTTTCCCTTTTTTGGCTATTGTAGATAATGCTGGTGTATACATCAGGGTGCATGTCTCCCTTTGAATTAGTATTTTTGTATTCTTTGTATAAATATCTAGTAGTGCAATTGCTGGGTCATAGGGTAGCTCTATTTTTAACTTTTTGAGGAACCTCCATACTGTTTTCCAGAGTGGCTGCACCAGTTTGCATTCCCACCAACAGTGCAGGAGAGTTCCCCTTTCTGCACATTCTTGCCAGCATGTGTTTCTTGTGTTGTTTTTAGCCATTCTGACAGGTATGAGGTGATACGTCATTATAGTTTTGATTTGCATTTCCTTGATGCTGAGTGATATTGTACACCTTTTCATGTATCTGTTGGCCATCTCTGTGTCTTGTTTGGGAAAATGTCTATTTGTGTTTTCTACCCATTTGCTAATTGGATTATTTGTGGAGTTTTTTGAGTTGTATAAATCCTTTATGTGTTTTTTTTAAGATTTTATTTATTTATTTGACAGAGAGAGAGAGATAGATCACAAGTAGGCAGAGAGGCAGGCAGAGAGAGAGGGGGAAGCAGGCTCCCCGCCAAGCAAAGAGCCCTATGCGGGGTTCAATCCCAGGACCCTGGGATCACACCCGAGCCGAAGGCAGAGGCTCAACCCACTGAGCCACCCAGGCGCCCTTGTATTTTGAATATTAACCCTTTATCGGATATGTCATTTGCGAATATATTCTCTCATCCCACAGGATCCCTTTAATTTTGTTGTTTCCTTCACTGAGCAGCTTTTTATTTTGATGAAGTCCCACTAGTTCATTTCCGCTTTTGTTTCCCTTGTCTTCAGAGATGTGTCTAGAAAGAAGTTGCTATGGCCAATGTCAAAGAGGTTGCTGCCTGTGTTCTCCTCTAGGATTTAATGGTTTCATGTCTCACATTTAGATCTTTAATCCATTTTGAATTTATTTTTAAAAAAGATTTATTGGGACGCCTGGGTGGCTCAGTTGGTTAAGCGGCTGCCTTCGGCTCGGGTCATGATCCCGGCGTCCTGGGATCGAGTCCCACATCGGGCTCCTTGCTCGGCAGGGAGCCTGCTTCTCCCTCTGCCTCTGCCTGCCACTCTGTCTGCTTGTGCTCACTCTCACTCCTCTCTCTCTCTCTAACAAATAAATAAATAAAATCTTTAAAAAAAATAAATAAAAAATAAAAAAGTTTTATTTATTTCTTAGAGCACCTGCATGTGCACGGAGGTGGGGGAAGAAGCAGGGGGAGGGGGAGAGAGAGTCTTAAGCAGACTCTTCGCTGAGCACGGAGCTTGACCCCCTGACCAGGGCTCGAGCTCACGACCCTGAGATCATGACAGGAGCCAAAACCAAGAGTTGAACACTTAACCAGGTGAGCCACCCAGGCGCTCCTATTATGAATATATTTTCGTGTGTGGTGTAAGAAAGTGGTCCAGGTTCATTCTTCAGCACATTGCTGTCCAGATTTCCCAACACCATTTGTTGAAGAGACCATCTTTTTCCTTTGGATATTCATTCCTGCCTTTTCAAACACTAATTGATTATATAGTTGTGGGTTGATGATGATTTTTTTTAAAGATTTTATTTATTTATTTGAGAGAGAGATCACAAGCAGGCAGAGAGGCAGGCAGAGAGAGAGGGGGAAGCAGGCTCCCCGCTGAGCAGAGAGCCCGATGCGGGGCTCGATCCCAGGACCCTGAGACCATGACCCGAGCTGAAGGCAGAGGCTTAACCCACTGAACCACCCAGGCACCCCTCAAATAAATTTTTACCCTAAAGATTTAACCATAGAGGGGCCCCTGGGTGGCTCAGTGGGTTAAAGCCGCTGCCTTCGGCTCAGGTCATGATCCCAGCGTCCTGGGATCGAGCCCCGCATTGGGCTCTCTGCTCAGCAGGGAGCCTGCTTCCTCCCTTCTCTCTCTGCCTGCCTCTATGCCTACTTGTGATCTGTCTGTCAAATAAATAAATAAAACCTTTAAAAAAAAAAAAAAAAGAAAGGAAAATGTTGGCTTGTATTTACTATCTTTGAAAAAAGCCCATACTGTGTTAGGTGACAAAGGCAGATTACAAAACACTATGCTGAAAGTGAAACTATTCCAATTAAAAAATAGAACTCACTCTTACTATTGATGATGATTTTTAATATGAGCAAAATCATCCTTTTGTCATTTTGAATTTTGCTGGTTTGGTCATTTTGTTCGTATCTAGTTGTAAACATAATAAATTTAACCTTATATTTGTAATTGTACATAAATAAACTGCATGAAAATAAATCAGGTTCCCTTTAAAGGGAATCCATATACTACCTAAGTTTGAACTTCACAGTAGACTATAAGCTTAATGGTAACTGAGTTGTTAAATGACTGTATCATAAGTGCTAGAGTAATATGAAGGGGACCTCCAGCTGACCTCAGGATGGGGGGGTGGGAAGGGCAGTGGCCCCCTCAGCAAACAACTCTTCGTTTTCTCTTTCCTAGCCCAAAAGGAGAGCACTATAGAAACAATTTCTATTGGAAATTTTCTCTCACTTTTTAGAAAAATAACTTTCTCCTGATCTGAATGTGGTATATATTACATGCAGAGAATTTGAAAGCATAGGAAGGTAGAGAAGACAATACGAATCAGCATTGATCTGTTGTTTAGGGAAAACCGCATTAAACATGGACTCTAGTTCCTTTACATACGTAAGGGAACATTTTCACAAAATTGATATTGGACGGTGTACTTGTATTGGATATTTTACATTTAACATGTATGTATTACCCCCTCATTAAATAGTCTTTGAAAATATTTTAAGTAGGCGAATAGTATCTATTATATGGCATACCGTACTTTATCAGCACTCCAATTTTGGAACCGTTAACTTGCTTTTAGGGTTTCGTCATTGTAAATAGCACAGTGGCTAATGTCTGCACATAATTCTTAGGGTACATCTTTGATTATTTCCTTAAGATAAATTGGTAAAATCGTATTATTACTGGCATCAAAGGGTATAAACATTTTAATTTCAAATACTAACCGTTTATCGGATATGTCATTTGCAAATATATTCTCTGATAATTAACATTATCCGAGTGTTAATTTTAAACAGAGAAGAGAGAAAGAAAGAGATAAAGTTAGTAAAAGGAAGTTTAATCCTGTCTTAACTTAGAGGTTCCCCCTCCCAAAACAAAGGACTAGAGAAAGGTCCGGAGTAAATGGTGTGGTTCCATGTGCTCACCAATTGGGGGAGCCCCGTTCCCGATTCCTCTGTAGCTGCGGGCGTGCAGGTGGACCGTGTGCCTTTGTCTTTAAGGCTGTGTGATAGACATTTTCTCTTCAGTTTGGAGTTCATGTTGGAGTGTAGACAAACTTTCTAAAAAACTGTTGTGTTATGCCACACTTTGCCCCCTACTTTCTAAGCAGCCTGGATTTTAGAGTCAGACCTGATTCTGCTCCAGAGCCACTCGTTACCTGACTGAGCAAATTACTTAACCTTTATGAGCCTCCATTTTTCTCACGTGTACTGAGGATAATTCCACTTCCTGCACAGGGTTTTGTGAGGATCAGTCGAGAATGCATAAAAAGTTCTTAGCCTGTGGTGTCCAATAAAGGTTAGTTACCTACCTCCCCCACCCCAATTCGTTATGTCTGCAACCCTGCAAAATCTGGAACAATTCTAAATTCAGATATTCTGCCCTTTCTCAATCACTAAATCACTCATCTTCCATAAGTGGTAACTTTTTAGTTTAGAAGCCATAGCTGTTACTAATGCTTCAATTTCTAAAAATGATTATCTATAAAAGACACAAAGGAGAACCGTTAAAGACAAAAAAGGAGGCAGGCTGTTTGGGGGGAGAAGAGATCATTGTACCAGAACATTTACATTAAGAAATAGTTACTGCAGGGCACCTGGGTGGCTCAGTCAGTTAAGCATCTGCCTTTGGCCTGGGTCATGATCCCGGGGTCCCGGGCTCAAATCCCGCATGGGCTCCCTGCTCAGCGGGGAGTCTGCTTCTCCCTCTTCCTCTTGCCCCCCCCACCCCGCCCCCAGCTTGCTCATGGACTCTCTTTCTCTCTTTCAAGTAAGTGAATATAACGTCACTTCCTCCAGGAGTTAATCCTTGAGCCCTTCCCTGGAGGCCCTTCCCTGTTACTTGCCTGCATGGCATCCCGTATCTCCTCTTCCATAACTCTTTATATTTATAATTATTTACATTTTTTCTCCTATACTTCATGGAGGATTATGCCTGTTTTGATCACTGTTGGGTCCCTAGAGCCTAGCACTGTGCCAGGCACTTGGTAAATACTTCATCAATATTGATGCTGCCACCTATACCTAAAATGGATAGTGAATCATGACATTGTCATTCCAGCTTGGCCTGGGTCCTTCCGAGTACAACATTCCAGGCATCCACCCCCAAATTGGGGAAGCTGGCATCCAAAGGAGAGCGGTTTCATTATGTGAATAATGATTTACTGCATAACTGGGGTGATGGTGCTTTAGTCCATTGTTCCCATACGGCTGCTCTGGGGCACGATTGTTTGTTGATGTGTGGCTGGATCGTTTTTCCTGTTATTTCCTTGTAAGGACATTATGTGCTATAACTTTTGGTGTCTTGGATTTTTCTCAAACTTTACCGTGCCTGGGAATCACTTGTGAATGTTCTTCCAAAACGCAGATCCCATTGCCAGAGGTGGAGGAATGCTTTCTTAAAATCTCTTTTTCTCTTTCTATTAATAGAATTTATATTTTAGAACAATTTTGTGTTTACAGAAAATTTGAACAGATAATACAGAGAGTTCCCATATACCCTGCACACATCTAAATTGTGTCATTTCCCCTGGTACTAACATCTTACATTTAAGGGGCATTTGTTATACTTAATGAGCTAATATCGACACATTCTTATTAGCTAAAGTCCATACTTCACTCCTTGCTTCTACCTTGTGTCCTTCTGTTCCAGGGTCCCATCCGGGACACCACAGCGTGTTTCATTGTTGTAGCTCCTTCAACTCCTCTTGGCCTTGATAGTTTTTCAGCCTTTCCTTATTTCTGATGACCTTGACTTGTTTCAAGGAGTACTTATTAGGTTATTGTAGGATGCCCCTTGTTGGAATTTGCCTCGGGTTTTTCTCAGGGTTAGAGTGGGGTTGCAGGTTCTGGGAGGAAGACCACAGAGCCAAGGCGCCGAGGTGCCGTTTCTTCACATCACGCAGAGGGCGCGCTCTGGTGACGTGGTCTACGGCTGCTGATACTGACCGCAGTCACCTGGCTGATGTCATGTTTTCAGGTATCGCCCTTGTGAAGTTAGTCTCTTCGTCCCCTTTTTAAGAAAGCTCACGGCACACACTTAAGCAGTGGGGAGTTATGCTGTTTCTCCTGATGAGTGCTTTTTAAATATTAATAATAATTTTTATATGCATTAGAGGAAAATAGTGCATCACATCCACAGTATTTTAACTGAGCTCCCCAGAGGGCTGTATCTGAGACAAAGGCCCACGTGAGAGGAGCTTTCAAGGGAGTGTTCCCCCTGGGAGCAGGCATGAGGGGCGGGCAGGGCGATGGAAAGAGGAAGAGCCAACATAGGCATTCTGTCCTGATCGGGCCCTTGATCTAAGCTGCCGACTTGATGATGACTGCATTGCACGGGACTCGCATTTGTGGGGAGAAGGGGAGAAGCATATACCCATCAGCTACTGGCTGCCTTTGACAGTGGGTTGGTGTTCCCTGGTGGCCCCGAGAGGGCTCCCGTGGCATCGCCCAGAGCAGGGACAGGGAAGGTAGGTCAGAGCCCAGGCGAGACTGGTCACTTCAGTGGTGGCTAGAATCAGAACCAGTGAGGCAGGAGGAGCGGAAGCGATGCAGAAAAGGTTGCTTTGTGCGTGTGGTTTTGCGAATGTTATTACTAAATAGAAAGGAAATACGTTTCACTGCTTTCATCCGCTTGTGCATTGCTTCTTGATTTGCAGCCATTGCTGCAGAGTTTCCTATCCTCCAGGTTGGCTTTGCCTGGGTTTTTCTAGAGCTTGCATGCTTTCTTTTCTTTTTGTGGTACCCAAACGTTTTAATCTCTGACCCAGTAGCAATGACATATACAGTTGGAAGGAGGGATCCAATTTTATCCTTTTTTTGTCTGTTTTTTCAGTTATCCCAGTATCACTTATTAAAAGTTTCATTTTTCTCCCACTGGTTTGAGATGCTGTCTTTTGTCATATTTAACTAGTTTGACCTATTTCTGGATTTTCTATTACATTCCATTGGTCTATATTTATTCATGTGCTTTTAATTAAAGAGGCTTTATAATAGGTTTTCATATTTAGTAGGGCTAGCACTCTTATTGTTCTAGTGCATTGATTTTAAAGAAAAAGTCTAAGTAATAGCACTAATCATGAATGACTAGAGTTTGGGAAATAGTGCTTTGGCCCAAAGGAGCAAATCTGGAATGGAATGACTCAGGCATCTATATACCCCTTGGGGAGAATTCTCATTGATGACATGATGCATGTGGCTTTTGAATATGGTTCCAAGAGATATGAGTGAGGCTAGAGATCGCTCACAGGAAGTATCACTTTTGAGGATAACATTGTTAGCACGTCAAGACAATCCCTACCCTTCATCATCCTCCTCCAAAATTACTGATGAAACCACAGTTTATTTTGGAGATTTTTGACCTGTTAAAAATACTCATTTGTAAAACCATAGAAAGTTAGAAATCCTCCAAGTCTGGTGGGCTTTAATCCTCACCGGGTATCAGAAACGCTTGGAAAGGATCTCTTCCGTGGCTTCTCCCTGTGCTGGGGCCCTCCCTCAGAATACTCTGTTAATCTGGGATAAGGTGTTCTGTTGTTGTTTTGTTCTATTGTTAAGGTCTCTCGATTATTATTACATGTGCAGCCAGAGTGGAGAACCGCTGACCCAGTCAGCCACCAGGTCAAGAGCAAGGCTGATTTTTCTCACATTATCGTCCCAACACCCAGCAGTGGACCTGGAACATAGAAAGTGCTCAATAATTACATTATTACAAATAATTATTCGTTGAATAATATGTGAATCCCTCCTTTCTCAGATGAGGAAACGACTCCAGACTCCAGAAGTCACTTGCCTGGGGCTCACGAGGTAGTGGGCCAACAGGGGCAGGAAGCACAGGTCTTTTCTCCCCACTGTCCTCTGTCCACATCCTTCCCTTTACTTCCGGGCAGACGTGGTCGAGAGCAGGGGCTGTCTTGACTCCTGCATTGTCCAGTGTTGTGACCTTGACCTTAGCTCCTCCTGCTCAGTCCAGCAAAAAGTACAGCTCAGGGGTGAGCCTGAGACTTCATGGTAAGATCGTCGGTGTCAGCCCACCTCGGGCAGGGGAGGCCAAGGGCAGAGCGGGGAAAGGGCACGACCAAGTGCTGTTCCCTGGCCTGCGAGTTGATAGCTGTCTCATTTTTTGGCAGGAGTTTCACACCCTCAATTCCAGCGATAAAACACATAGTTTTGATTAAAATGCATAATGATGGGGCGCCTGGGTGGCTCAGTCGTTAAGCGTCTGCCTTCAGCTCAGGTCATGATCCTGGGGTCCTGGGATCGAGCCCCACATCGGGCTCCCTGCCCGGGAGCTTTATTTGAGTTAAATATGTGTGGTTTTCTGTTAGTCAACAGTAATTGCGGACTGTTTTCCCATAGCCCACATTGCTTCATTCAGTCTTGGTTTAGGTAGTTCCCTGGGAAAGACTCGAATTTCAAAACCAGTGCAGTCTTAAACAAAGGTTGTGTTTAATTTGCTGGATTTGGGGTTCTTCTGGCAGTAGTTTTTCGGGTTGTTTGGACCCGTCCTACTAAGAACAGGAGAAGGTGGAAAGTCAAGAAAGAAAATCAGTTTGAAGGTGTGAGAGAGCTACCAGGCAGAAGAATTTGCAGAACGAAGACTCAGGAGAGGGCAGACGGGTATGCCTGACGTTTGGCACCATTTCTCCCCTTGAAACATTGCCGGAATCGTTGCAGTTGCCACCTGAGAAGAGGATTAGAGCTGTAGGCAGATTCACGCGGCTGGGGAGATGCTGGTGTTCAGAACCCGCCTAGGAGGAGGAGCCCTCATAAACTCGCCAGGTTTTTGCTGTGGGCTCTGCTTAGGGACAAGGGTGAACCAGAGGAGACGGGCCTGGTCAGAAAGAGAAGGAATCAGTATCTGATTATCTTCAGGTGACATGGGGTTGTTTGTAGCCCCGACCTACCTGCCTGTGCAAATCCTCTCAGAGGAGTCTCCCACCGCCTGTGTGGTTTCTTGTGCAATGGGTGGCCCTCGGTCAGAAATGACCAGATCTTTGAGAGGTAAAACTTAACCGAAAACCAAGGGGAAATATAGACAACAGGAACAGACAAAATAAAATCATCCGACTTGGATTTTTTTTTAAAGATTTTATTTATTTATTTGACAGACAGAGATCACAAGCAGGCAGAGAGGCAGGCAGAGAGAGAGGGAGAAGCAGGCTCGCCATTGAGCAGAGAGCCCAATGCGGGGCTCGATCCCAGGACCCTGAGACCATGACCTGAGCCGAAGGAAGAGGCTTACCCCACTGAGCCACCCAGGCGCCCCCCCAACTTGGATTTCAAGAGAACTGAGAGTAGATGTTTAAGGCAATAAATGTTCTGTACCTTTCCTTGTTCATCGTGGCCAGCCCAGGTCCGAGGCTGCCTCCTACTCCAGGTAGTGTGTTCTGGGTCTGACTGTGGTGAGCAGGTGTGTCTGCCTCGTGTCCTCAGTTGTATTTGCACGGGTGTGAGCATCTTTGCTCTCTCCCGTCCTGGATAGCTTTGAGGTTGGGACAGGAGAGGAGCTGGAATGATGGCCACAGGCTCTTAGACCTGAGAGCTAAAAGAGCGCCTGATGCAGTGTATAGACCTTACTGTGCTTTTTATCCTTGGGAGACGTGGACATTGTGATTGGGTTGGGCAGCGTAAACACTCAGGGAGGTAATTTTATACCATAAGGGTGGTGTTAAATATTTAACATAAATATCATTTCAGTAAATGTGAATTCTTGAAAAATACTTGAAAATTTTAAATTTACTACAGTCAATGTGATTTTTTAAAAAGTATAGACTTCTTTGTTTTAAAACTTACATGGCTACTACTTATGGATCTGTTTTCGCGTATCAGATCTGCTTCAATTTTTACTTGAAATACACCCATTGAGTGCTTACCACATGCAAGGCAGTGGGCCCGCGACAAGGCTACAGATGTCCGTGAGAGCTGGCCTTTAGAGAGAGAGAGCCAAGACAGGGAGCCGAGCCTGAGACCAAAATGTCAGAAAGGAGGTGCGAAGTTTTGGTTTTATTTATTTTTATTTCTTTGCATTTGCAGTGGGCTAGGCTAGGGGATGTCATCTTCTGTTCTGGTTCTTCCCTTTCGCACTTCTTTGAGCTGGTTCGTTTTCTTCCTGTTGGCTTTTCAGTGCTTGAAAACCAGTGGTCTTCAGAAAGCCTTGCCTTAGCTTAATATCCTCAGTTCTTCCAGTTTTTCATGATTTATCTCTAATTAGTGCCCCTTTTGAGGGCCTTCCTTTCACTGAGCTCAGACATGACCCATTAGCAATGTAAAAATTTAAATTCCGTAACGGGGTTGATCACAGACCGATGTTGGCCCCAGCCGCAAACGAGACCCTTTATACCAAATGGAAACACACCACACCTTGGAGCCCGTGCACCTGCAGACAGATCATGTCCCACGGGCCCGCCTTCTCATGCCGGCTGGGATTTCCCACGGAGCAGTGTCTGGGTCCAGTGTATAAACACTTCCCTTCCTGGGAAGAGGGAAAATGCTGTCCTCAGTTTGTGTCACTACATAAAATAGAGCTGTAAGCGACCTACGGAATCAGATGAAGCGTCTCCAACAGGAGAGCAGCCCTGGAAGGAGGACCAGCGGGTCCCCTCCCCAGAACAAAGAGTGATGTTCCTCCCAGTGTCCAAGTCCGTGGCTGCCGAGGCCGCGCTGCCGTGACTCCCACAGACGGGTCATTGCTCACTGCGTGTTTTTCAGGAACACTGGGCCAATCCTTAGGCTGTGGGTAGAAAACACGGTTTTCTACATGGGGAGCTCAGTCCCAAGGAGACAGCGCACAGGCACCTTCGGTTCGGCATGTCTGACACTGGCCCCACTGTTGTTAAATTTATGACCAATTGGTTGTTGTTGTTTTTTTTTAAGATTTTATCTATTTATAAGAGAGAGACACAGTGAGAGAGGGAACACAAGCAGGGGGAGTGGCAGAGGGAGAAGCAGGCTCCCCGCCAAGCAGGGA